>NC_140584.1:689476580-692057487 GCF_964204655.1 Triturus cristatus
CGCCGGCGTGAGGTCGACCGACGCCGGAAGGGACGCCAGGACGACATCATCCACCACTTGCACCCTAAGAGAATGGAGCGGTGCCGGCTCCGGGTCGGCGTAAGAACGGCGCCGAAAAGGCGCCAACTCGACTTCCGACAAAGCAGCTGCCTGCGTGGAGAGACGAGAGGGACCCAGGGACGCGCCCCGGCCCCTAGCCAGCACCCGCGGTGCCGCCAGGGTCGACAGCCGTCGGCGCCTGAGCGGTGTCAGCTCGGCTTCTGGCAAACCCGCTCCCTGCCCAGAAGACCGAGGAGGACTCTGGGCGAGCCACGAGTCCGGGCGACCTCCGGCGACACCTCAGGGGTTTGCGGCAAGGCAGAGGCACCGTGGGCCAAAGAGGGGAACCCCATAGGGCCGTACCCAGACGACACCACGCCTCCAGAGTCTGAAGCCGAACCCGTCGGCACCGGAGCTGCCCACGACGCCGCGGAAGGCCCTGCACGTGGCAAGGGATCTGCGGACGTCCCAGGAAGAGGAGGAGCAGGGGCCAAGGAAGCCTGCAGAGCCGCAGCATAGGCCTTCATTTGGGCCCTAGTCGCCCCGTCGCCAGGAAAACGCGGGTAGGGTGGCGACAAATGAGGCCGCATGTCCCGCGGAGAACCCGCGCCCTCCGCAGAGCGGGGACCAGGCCTCGGAGACAAGCTAAGAGACTTATCGATGGCCGAGCGATGCCCTAGGGGCCTCGGTGACGGGCGATGCCGGAATCAGGAGCGGCGATTTTTGGACCCTTCCGCGGGGGACGGACGCGGGGACGACCCAGATCTGGACAACCGGGCTGAGAGTAGCTTCATCCGGCACTCCCGCCGGGACTTAGGGTTTAGATGCTGGCAAGCGTTGCAGTCCGTGGAATCATAGTGCTCGCCCAAACACCACATACAAATAGGATGAGGCTCTGTCACCGACATCTGACGCGCACAAGACAAGCACGCCTTAAAGCCCGAAGGCATTTGCACACTGTCCCCACCACACAAAAACGTGAAAAGAAGGCCTGAAAAGAGGACAGGGACTGTAGGAAGGTGGATATCTGACTATGGTTACCCCCAACTTTTTGCCTAGTGTCTAGCTGGTTTTTCGACTTGGTTGGCCTGAGATCCTGCCATTCAGGGTCTCAGGCTGTCTGCTCTCTTTAAAATGGACTCCATGCACCCTAGGTACATACCCAATTGGTAAGGATCACCTTATTGGACCCTGTACAGTGTACCCTAGGTACCCAGGGCATAGGTGTACCCTAGGCCTCCCAGGGGCTGCAGCATATATTAAGCCACCCCTGGTCTGACCTTCCAATCACACACAACTGGCTGATCACTCAGCTGGGGCAAGGTTGTGTAATCACCCCTTGCTTAGATATAGTATACCTATATCTACCCTTATATATAGACACATGTGTACCTATCAGCCACTCCTATGGCAGGCCTTAACAATCCTGGAGGCAGAGTGCTTGGTAACATGTGAGATGGTGCTCTAGCATGAGCTGAGCCTGTCTGCAGCTTTTGGAACCATGTCCTTATAGCTGTTCTATGATATAGCCTACCATATACTCTTAAAGGGCCTTATAATCTTAAACGGTTATGGTAACTATGGTTTGGCTTTATCAAAACATGTCGTGTAAGATGTCTAACACTTTGGAATAATACCCCCATACCATTTCTGGTGATGAGGATATTATACCTCCCTTCTAGAGGGAGAGACATGTTAAAATCCTACTTTGCTGTTTAACTCTCACCAAAGCCTCAGCATCGCAAAATGGATGCTGCTGCCACAGACACGAGTCTGACCTCCTGCTGCGGGGAGCCCTCCCAGCCAGGGAGGCCTGGACAATAGGTTTCCTGCTTGGGGAGGTGCTAGCACCTCCCCAGACAGACTTTAGTGTATTGTGGCAGGGAGGGCTGAAAGGAAGGAGACATGCCTGGGGCACACAAGGTGCTCCATGCATAGTCCAGTTCAAACCGGTGCTGGGGCACTCCAGCCCCAGCTCTGGCGCGAAACTGGACAAAGGAAAGGGGGTGTAGCCACTCCCCTTCCTGGTCCCACCCATAGGAGGGACCTTGCAGGTAGCCGAGCCCACTAGCCCAGTATATTAGTAGTAGTAGCTAGTTGGGTCCTGCTAAATTAGATTATCCTGAACCTGCAACTTGAACAGAAACTCTGGACCTTCGACATTCGACGAAAGAAGAAGACTGAAGAATCTCCCTTGTGGCCAAGGAGTGGCTACCCTGTGCAAACAGGCACCATCAAGAGACTTACCCTTTGCTTTGCTGAAGTTCTACGAGGGACCGACTGCAGAGCCCGACCAGAGCCTTGACTTCCAGACTTCTCCGACCCTGATCCACATCCACAGCCGTGCTGAGATCCGTGGAGGCGACGAGAGACGTGGGACCGGCTACCTGGGAAAAGTGGCGAGTACCTTCCAGCGCAGCTTCTGAGGTACCCTCAAAGTTGTGCACCGGGGATTGAGAAGCCCCAACCCCAAGCACCATCTGCACCGAAGATCAGCCCCCCACACTCCACGAGTCCTGCGTGGGGCCCTTCTGCATTTTCCTGCTTGCAGCGTCTGTCCGGTTGCTTGCCCGTTGGCTAGCGGCCTTTGCGACGACACACCTTTGAATCTTCACTGCTGGTTTGGCTCCTCCAGACTGGCTCCCGCTTCTCTGCAAAAGAGAAGCACCCCAGACCTTCCTGGTCTGCACCAGAAGCAAGTCCTCCATTCTTCGTGGGTTCCGCTTGCCAAGGCTTGGTGAGTCCTAGTTCGACTTCGACGCCGCCGACAGCAAGAGCCTTCGTTGGACAGCTCGCCTCCTGGTCCTGGTCGTCCTCGACGTCTCCTGGTACCCGTGGCTGCTGCGACAAGCTTCACCTCCTCACCTGCAATCTTCACGACATCGCCTGGTTCCTTCCTGGTTCCACGTGGTCACTGGCTAGTGACCTTGACTCTGTCCTTTCTGCTTGCAGGTACCCTTCCTTCTTGATCCCGGCCTTGGGATCCACCGGACACTCTGCACTGACTGCCTGTCAGCAACTTTCCTTCAGGCATCCATAGAAGTCCACGACGAAATCCGACGCAAGTTCACACCTATGCACCCGCAGCCCGTGGGCTAGGTAACTTGGGTACTTCGGTGCTCACAAGGGTAGTGACTATCCTAGGGTCTAGTTTCCGAGTCTCGGCTTTCTAGCTTTACCAGAAGTGTCCTAAAACTGCTTATTTCTAACTGCTAGTGATTCTATTGACTTTTACGCATTACGCGTGAGTGTTTCCACTCTGCACCTGAATCCCGTGGGCCTCCCACTTCCTAACTGTTGGTAGTGTAGTGTAGCTCCAGCGATTCCCTAGGCCTAGGCCTATTCTATTTCCATGACAGTGGTCCTTATACCACTTCTTTAGTATATGGTTTGCGTGGCCCCTAGGGCCTAACTGTATTACTTACCTGTGTGACTTAATGTATGCTTGAATAAGACTGTATTGTACTTACCTCGAATCTCATAAAGAGTGCGGAGGGTTTGACTAGAATAAATACACTTTATTTTATATATATATCTGTTGTGGTGTCCTTTCATTTGGTATTCAAGGGATTATATATGGTATCACAGCTGGCTTCACATGCCATTCAGAGTTTAGCCTAAGACTGCTCTTGTCCATGCTACCACTAGGATAGCTGGTCTATAAGGTTGACTTTACAACCAATCACCATAAGGGTTGTTTGGACTGATATAAGGTGTACACTAGAACTAGTGACATCATACATCAGGCCAACTTCTCACAATCGCGGTACAGGAACCCTGGGCTCTGTGCTCAACACCATGGCTGGATTACACGGTCTATAAATCACATGCCACAGCATCTCAAGTAGGTGGCCATGCCTCGGGAGGGGTGGCCATTTACGTTAAAAACAATCTGGCAGCTCAGTTATCGCTGATGAGTGAGGGAAGTGGAGATTATATTTTTGTCAAGACTAAGTGGCTAAAACCAGACATGCCAACACAGGTTGAAAAAACCATGATCCTAGGTAGCATTTATATTCATCCATCAAAGATTAAACGACAAGCAACCCTAAGGAGAGTGTTACCAACAATAAGCGACCTCCATTCCCAGTGCCCAGATGACCTATGGATAATAATGGGTGACTTTAATGCCAATCTAATGAACTCAGGTCTAAACTCCCCTCTGGTAGCCCTGGACGACTCTGCCTGGTGTATTCCAGATATAAGCTGCCAGTACCAACGAAAAGATAATCATGGCCTCAAATTGTCAGCTTTTTTTTAATCACCTGGGCCTCCTCATCCTAAACGGTAAATCAGCTGCTGACTTGCCAGCAGCTTATACTCACCTTTCAAACTTTAGATTGGCTACACTGGACTACATCTGTATATCAATTGCCCATTTCCACGCAATTTAGGACTTCTTGGTAATACGAACTGTGGCAAGTGACCACGCAATCATCACCTGTGGTGTGGCTCACTGGTTAGAGGCAGCAGACCCGGAAGCAGAGGACGGCCCGGGACCAGGGTTCAATTCCCGACGCGGAAGGGTCGTGGACCAGGGCCAGCGGACTCGATAACTCTCGCTTCGGTGCCTACTCTAACCAGGGATCACACTCGGCAACTCTGGGCAATAGCTTGCCTCATCTCCACAACGGCCCCCCACATTCGCCGGGGATGCCTGGTTTCACCTTGTAGATACCCTGGAGGGACCATCTCACAGGGATAGCCAGGACGGGTTCCCCAGCGGTCTACAGCGCCACGACGCCTCAGGGCAGCAGTGCGCTGTACAAGACACATACACACATCCCTGCAATGTCATCGCCGAAGAATTAAACTGATCGGTGAGGAGGAAAAACTGGAACAAATAAAATAAGGTGGGCGATAGAACATCAAGAAAAAATCAATTCAGAAGCGGAATCTCTCTTGAACAAAGGAACCCAGGTTAATAGCAAATTGTTCTCAACCAAATCATGGGAACTCTTGGAAGAAACAAGGGAAAAATTTACAACTGTGAGAAAGTCAAGACCCAACCAATTTCCCCCCAAAAACGATTGCCCTACAAAACAAAAACTACTAATGGCGACAATAAAACGCAAACTAAATAATATCATGTGCAAAACCACTAAGGAGATGCCCAAATATAGATCTTTAAAGGCAAAATGTATAGCTATCCACCGGGAATATAGGAAACCAAGATTCTCCTATACGAGAATGATTGAAGAAAACCACTGGAGTAAAGCAAATGAAATTATAAAATCACGAAACCGGAAGTGATTTTGGAATTAGATGAATAACTGCTTTAGATCCACCCAGCATCCTACAAACACAAATATCTTGCCTACAGCATGGGAAAATAACATAGAAGTCCTCTATGTGGAGACATCCAGTAACAATGGAACAATTCCCGTTATGAGGAATGTTAACAAAGTATATAGGATCAGGATCAGAGTCACAAAACCTCTCCCATGACCGAAAACAAATAACATACGACGAAATTATGCGTTCTGGAGGGGCGCCTGGCCCAATGGTTTTCCACCCATGGTCTTTTAAGGGATGGCACACAAATGGGCAACAATCATGGTGCCTTTATTCTGGGAGTATAGGTTGGGAAGAAGTGTCCCCGAGTCATGGATGGGATCCCTTCTTGTCCCAATACACAAAAAAGGTTAAAGATCTATCCCAGAAAATTATTGAATGATCGCGCTCCTAGATGTGGATGGGAAATGCTATGCTAGTATACTGCTACAAGAACTGACGGCTTGGGCTGAAGTGCATAAATTGATCCCTCACACGCAAACAGGGTTCCTAAAGGGAAGACAACTTGATTTGTATGTCCAATATGATCTAGACAACACTGGCAAAAAAACGGCAGGGCTCTGTAGAAAGCATACATCGATTTCCAAACTGCCTTTGATAGTGTGTCCCAACCGCGATTGTGGATGAAATTAAAAAACTGGGGCATTGATAATATGCTCTTACAAGCATTGGTTGCTCTATACTCAGAAATTTGGGTCAAGATTATAGTGACTACAGCCTAGTCTACCACCAAAAAAATGCAACCCAATAAGGGTTTGAAGCAAGGATGCTTATTGGCCCCAATGCTTTTTAAACTGTACCTGGCCGATTTAGCTGACTGTTTGGCTGAAGTCCGAGCCTTTCCTCCCAAACTAGCCGAAACCAAAATTCAATCGCTCCAATATGTGGACAATACAATATTGCTTGATCAAACTCCGACTGGATTACAGCGGCTGCTAACTGCATTGTCTTTCTATTGCAGAGAGAACAATCGAAAAATAAACACGGCAATAACAAAGGCAAAGATAATTTTGCGACAAATAAAAAGGAGAGGTGCATGGAACATTGAAGGTAAACCTATCGAGATAGTCACTGCATGCAAGTACCTAGGAGTGTGGATCGATCACAAAGGACGGCCATCTGCTCACATCACTGCAATGCAAGGAACGGCTCAATCTCTGGAGGGCATTTTCTGTAGAGCAAGGAAAGCCATAAGCTCACCAGATTTTATTCCCTTAATGCAAGTAATGGGGCAACATTTTTACCGTCAGTAGCCCATGGTGCAATAGCTTTCAAAAATAAAATGACAACATAGCTGGACAGAGCTCAGTCAGCCTGTTTCTGTAGAGACGAACAAGATACTTACCTTCGGTAACGCTTTTTCTGGTGGATACAGTACCTGCCTGTGGATTCCTCACCTTATGAATATCCCCTCTGCGCCAGCATTCCGGAAACTTTTCGTAGCTCTCTGCGCCGACGAGGTCGTCGCAGCGTCATGGCTCCGCACGCGGCTCCGCATGACGTCACCGGAGCCATAAGAAGACCACGTCGGCGTGATGACGTCAGTTCCACCCAATTTTTCCGCGCCACAGAGGCAAAACGGGCGGACCAACATAGAGACAACATATGCATAGTATACAGAATTCACACAAATACACTCAGTGTATAAAGAAAGAAGAACGCTTGCACTTCAAACATGACAATAGCAAGTAAACAGAGGTAATAAAGTCTTGAGTACACATAATACGTCAAAAACCAAAAACCTCAGCTTTTATGGTATAAAAGGGTGGACAATGGGGAGGTGGGTGCGTCTGTGAGGAATCCACAGGCAGATACTGTATCCACCAGAAAAAGCGTTACCAAAGGTAAGTAACTTGTTCTTCTGATGGATACATCTGCCTGTGGATTCCTCACCTTATGAATACAATCCCACAGCAGTACCTCGCCCGGAGGTGGGAGTCCACCCTTCTATACCAAAAAGTCCTGCAAAACAGAGAACGCAAAATGGCCATCCCTCCTCACTTCGGAATCTAAGCAGTAATGCTTCGCGAAAGTGTGGAGGGAGGCCCAAGTTGCAGCCTTACAGATGTTCAAAAGAACAAGTTACTTACCTTCGGTAACGCTTTTTCTGGTGGATACAGTATCTGCCTGTGGATTCCTCACCTTGTGAATATCCCCTGCGCCAGCATTCCACTGAACTTTTTTCCCCAGCTCTCTACGCCGACGTGGACGACTTCATAATGCATGGGCTCCGCTCGCGACTCCGTATGACGTCACCGGAGCCATAAGAGAGCCACGTCGGCGTGATGACGTCAGTTCCACCCATTTTTCCCGTGCCTCCGAGGCGCACAGGTGGACCAACGACAGATTCAAAGTATACACAGTATACAATATACAATCAAATATAAATAGAACATATACAAAAGGAAAGCTAAATAAAACAAGCATTTCCTACCAATGTACCAGAAAGCATAACAACATCTCAAACAAGACATCTTTTAAGGCATACAAAGGTGGACAACGGGGAGGCAGGTGGGCCAGTGAGGAATCCACAGGCAGATACTGTATCCACCAGAAAAAGCGCTACCGAAGGTAAGTAACTTGTTCTTCTGATGGATACATCTACCAGTGGATTCCTCACCTTGTGAATAGATTCCCACAGCAGTCCCCACTCCCGGAGGGTGCCCACCTTCCTATACCAAAAAGTCTTGCAAGACAGAGTGCGCGAAGTGGCCCTCCCTCCTCATCTCAGAGTCCAAGCAATAATGCTTTGCGAAAGTATGGAGGGAGGGCCAAGTCGCGGGTTTACAAATATCTGCCACAGGAACACCCCTGGCCAAAGCAGATGTAGATGATTTAGCTCTAGTTGAGTGAGCCCTAATACCCTCAGGAGGAACCTTACCAGCCAGGGCAAAGCAGATCTTGATGGCAAAGATGATCCATCCCGATAAAGTGCGTTTGTGCACCGCTCTTCCTTTAGAATGTCCAACATAACCCACGAAGAGCTGATCGTCCAGACGAAAGTCTTTCGTTCTATCCAAGTAAAAGCTGACAGCTCTTTTTGGGTCCAGACGATGAAGCCTTTCCTCCTCTTTGGAAGGATGAGGAGGTGGATAAAAAACAGGGAGAGTAATAGACTGCCCCAAATTAAACGGACTAACTACTTTAGGCAAGAAAGCAGGCCTGGTCCTAAGAACCATCCTTTCGGCATAATGTTAAAAAAGGGGGTTTAGAACTAAGAGCTTGAAGCTCACTCACCCTCCTTGCCGAGATTATGGCTACAAGAAAGACCGTCTTAAAGGACAACAGCCTCAGAGGACATCTATGAAGAGGCTCAAACGTGGACCCCATCAGAAAAGGTAAGACAAGATTAAGGTCCCACTGTGGCATTACAAAAGGAGTAGGAGGAAACTTGTTTGTAAGGCCTTTGATAAACCTTAGTACAATCGGAGATTTAAATAATGACGGTTGATCAGGAGGACATAGAAAAGCTCATAAGGCCGATAAATAGCCCTTGACCGTGGCCCCAGCACAGCCCTGCTGAGCCAAGGAAAGAGCAAACTGAAGCACATCAGAAAGATGGGCTTTTAAAGGGTCAAAGGATCTCTCTCCACACCATTTAACAAACTTAGACCACGTATATGAGTAAATGGACTTGGTGGAGTGTCACCTGGCCGATAAAATAACATCCACCACATCTGGCGGGAGAGAAAAAGAATTCAGGTTGCCCCGTTCAATCTCCAGGCATGAAGGTGTAAGCTCTGGAGGTGGGGGTGTGGAGGTCTGCCCTCAGAGGGAGACGGAGCGGAGGGCACGAGGAGAGGTGGAGAAGATCTGTGTACCACACCCTTCTTGGCCAATCCGGGGCGATCAATATAACTTGGGCCCTGTCTTAGCGAATCTTCCTTAGAACCCGAGATATCAAGGATATGGGAGGAAACGCGTAAAGGAGTCGTGAGCCCCAACTCAACTGAAATGCGTCCCCCAACGCCCACTGCATCGGAAACTGGAGACTGCAGAATGACGGGCAGTGCGCGTTCTCGCGGGTGGCGAACAGGTGCACCCGAGGGGTTCCCCACATCCGAAAGACATAACGAACCACCTCCGAATGGAGCCTCCACTCGTGGTCGGCGGAGAACTGCCGACTGAGACTGTCTGCACGTACGTTCAACACCCCGGCCAGATGATTTGCCATCAGACAAATCTGACGGTCCTGAGCCCAGGACCATAGACGCAGGGCCTCTCTGCAGAGACAATGCGACCCCACTCCTCCCTGCTTGTTGACATACCACATCGCGGTAGTGTTGTCCGTCAGGACTTGAACAGACTGACCGCAAAGGGAAGGGAGGAAGGCCTTGAGTGCCAAACGAATCGCCCGCAATTCCAGAAGGTTGATGTGAAGCAACCTTTCCTCTGGAGACCAAAGACCCTTGATCTCCAGATCCCCCAGATGACCTCCCCACCCCAGGGTGGAGGCATCCATTATCACTGTGGCCACCGATGGAGGTAGTTGGAAGGGCTTTCCTTGAGACAGATTGCCCTCCACGCTCCACCAAGATAGATCCGCTGCAGCTTCTCTGGAGATCCTGATCGACTCCCTGAGATCTCCGTTGTGCTGATACCACTGCCCGCGGCGGCACCACTGGAGCGCCCTCATGTGCCAGCGTGCATGGATGACCAACAGAATGCAGGAGGCGAACAGACCGAGCAGGCGAAGGACCTTCAGAACTGGAACAACCGCTCGATTGCGGAATGTCGAGAATTCTTTGAGGAGGAGGAAATGCTCGACACACAGTAGTGTCCAGTACAGCCCCTATGAACAGGTTGCGTTGAGAGGGCACCAGGTGAGATTTGGGTACATTGATCGAAAAACCCAAGTCGAATAACAGCTGAGGTGTTACCTGCAGATGATGTTGCACCATTCCTGGGGACTCTGCCTTCAGAAGCCAGTCGTCCAGGAAGGGGAAAACCGGAATCCCCAACCTCCTGAGATGAGCAGCCACCACTGCCATTACCTTCGTGAAGACTTGAGGTGCGGTAGTAAGACCAAACGGGAGGACCGCAAACTGGTAATGTTGCGACCCAACCGTAAAACGGAGATACTTCCTGTGCGACTTCAGGATTGGGACATGGAAGTACGCATCCTGCAAGTCGAGTGACACCATCCAGTCTCCTTGCTGCAACGCTTGAAGAACCTGAGCAAGGGTCAGCATCTTGAATTTCTCTTGTTTCAGGTAAACATTCAAGACTCTGAGGTCCAGAATCGGATGCAATCTGCCGTCCTTCTTGGGAATCAGGAAATACCGGAAGTAGCATCCCTGACCCCTTTCCTGCTCCTGAACCACCTCTATCGCACCTTTTTGAAGCAAAGCTAAAACCTCCTTCTGCAGAAGAAGCAGATGGTCTTCCGAGCAGTAACCCTGGCAAGGAGGGTAAGGGGGAGGAAACTCCTGAAAGGGAAGGGCGTACCCAGTCTTCACGAGGTTCAAAACCCAAAAGGTCGGTTGCAACAGATTACCAACCTCGCAGAAAGTGGGACACCCGAACCCCCCACAGGTTTTACATGATCCAGGATGGGGGATCTAGGGCTGCTTCCCTGATGCTTCATTGGGAGCAGAGGAGGCAGAAGATGAAGATGGGTTGCGGCCAGAACCTCTCCGTCCTCTTTGTCTTCCTCTATACGACCTATAGAGGGGATTCTGCTGCTGCTGTTGCTGCTGCTGCTGAGGCTGCCGGAAAGAGCGAAATGAAGATCTGCCAAAGCCTCTAAATTTTTTTAACCCAAATCCTTTAGCAGGAGCCTGCAAACCTAAAGAGTTCGCCGTTACCCTGCTCTCTTTAAATCTTTGCAAGGTGGAATCCGCCTTCTCGCCAAAGAGTTTTTGTCCGTCAAAGGGCAAATCCACCAAAGTGGCCTGAACATCTGTAGAAAAGCCAGAGGAACGAAACCACGCTTGCCTCCTAGTGGCTATCGATGACCCCATTATCCTTGCCACGGAATCAGCCGTATCCAGCCCCGACTGAATTACCTGCCTTGCAGCAGCCTGAGTGTCAGTGACCACTTCCATAAAAGACGCCTTATCCCCTTCTGGCAACTTAGGGGCCAAAGATTTCATTGAGTCCATAAGAGCATGAACATAGCGCCCTAGTAAGCAGGTGGCATTAGTGGATTTAAGCGCCATGCTCCCTGAAGAAAAGGCCTTTTTAGCCGCCTGATCAGCCTTTTTAGAATCCCTATCCGCAGGAGTCTGAGGAAATGCTCCTGAAGCATGCTTCGAGCATGAACCCTGTACCACAAGACTTTCTGGAGAAGGGTGGGAAGAAAGAAAACCTGGATCCCCAGGAGCCACCCTATATCTCCTTGCCACCTGTCTGGAGACTGCCGGCGAAGAGAGTGGCTTACGCCAGACGTCCATATCTGGCTCCAAGATAGCCTCATTAAAAGGTAACAAGGGTTCACTGGTCGAGGTAGGCGAATGTAGCACCTCCGTCAGAAGGTTAGGTTTATACTCAGCAGAGGGCAACTGCAAGTCCAGCAACTCTGCGGCCTTCTTTATTACTAGATGATAAGGAGCCAGCTCCTGCGGTGGAGAGGATCTAGTAGAAGAATGCTCCCACTCCGGAGTTGTATCGAGACCACTAGCCTCTTGAATCCCTTCAAAGTCGTCAGAAGATGTATCCACCTCACCTTCTTCCACTTTCTCCCTATAACGCTCCTCTTCCAAGACTCTCTGGGCCTCTCTCCATGAGCGGATCCGAGGAACCGGCGCCGGCGGCGCTGTACGCGGAGTCGGTGGAACCGAACGTGGAGCCAGAGGTGTCAGAGTCGGCGGCGCAGGAGTCGACGGCGCCGGACGCGGAGACGAGGGAGTCGGCAACGGCGTCGAGGAAGGCTCCGAAGAAGCCGAGATGGATCCCCAGACGGCATCGGAAACTGCCACGAAGGCGCCATCGGCAGAAAGGGCATAAACGGGCCTGAGCATAATGCTGCGGTACTCCCAAAGTGTACGCAATAGGACCCACGGGACCAGAAGGTGTGCCGGATGAGAAGGCAGCCCGATGAAAAATCCCATACATAGCATTTAGAAAATGCGTCGAATCCGCACCCGGAGTCGGGAACTGCGAATGCGGGAATGATCCCGGATCCGACTGAGGAGTACCTGGAACCGGAGCCGAAAGGTCCTCGACAGGAGCCACAGGATCAACCGGCTCTGGAGAAGGCTCCCTTTCCTGTTCTTGCTCAACCTCAGAGGCTGAAGACTCCACTGGCGCCGGTGACTGCGCCGGGGACCGCGCCGGAGTCCGCTTCGGCAAAGGTGATCTCTCTGGAGACTTCCTAGGAGATGGAGAAGGAGACACATCCATACTTCGACGTCGAGGCGAAGTCGATCTCGACGCCTTGCTCTTCGAAGACCGGCGCCAAGAGGAATGCTTACTTTTCTTATGGTGTTTCTTCGACTTCGAAGAATGCGAAGTTGACTACTCCGGCCTCGATCTCTCCTTCTTCCTACCCCTCTTCTCCTTCTTAGCCTTGGCCATGAAGAGCTTCGCCTCTCTCTCCTTCAAGGCCTTGGGATTCATCCTTCTGCAGCTGGAACAGTCCTCCACGTCGTGGTCAGAAGAAAGGCACCACAAACAATCTTCTTGGGGATCTGCCATCGACATGTGGCCTCCACATTCCCTACAAGGTTTGAAACCTGACTTCCTAGTCGAAGACATGGCAAATTTACCAACAGTAACTCACTACACGACTACAAAGTAGCAGGAGAGTGCTGGAAAACCGTTGCGCGTCGACGGTGCGGAAAAAAGGGAACTGACGTCATCACGCCGACGTGGCTCTCTTATGGCTCCGGTGACGTCATACGGAGTCGCGAGCGGAGCCGATGCATTATGACGTCGTCCATGTCGGCGTAGAGAGCTGGGGAAAAAAGTTCAGTGGAATGCTGGCGCAGGGGATATTCACAAGGTTAGGAATCCACTGGCAGATGTATCCATCAGAACAGGTACACCTCTAGACAATGCAAAAGTAGAAGATTTAGACCTGGTGGAATGAGCTCGAATGCCTACAGGAGGCTCCTTACCAGCCAGGAAATAGCATATCTTGATGCACAAGATGATCCATCGTGATAAAGTGTGCTTGTGCACCGCCTTGCCCTTCATACGACCAACATATCCAACAAAGAGCTGGTCATCCTGACTGAAGTCCTTTGTTCTGTCCAAACAGAAGCTAACTGCCCTCTTTGGATCTAAACGATGAAGTCTCTCCTCCTCCTTGGAAGGGTGAGGGGAAGGATAGAAAGTAGGAAGGGTAATGGTCTGACCTAGGTGGAAGGGACTAACCACCTTAGGCAGAAAAGCAGCCCTGGTCCGAAGTACCATCCTTTCAGCATATATGGTCAGAAAAGGCGGCTTTGAACTCAAAGCCTGGAGTTCACTCACCCTCCTGGCCGAGGTGATAGCTACCAGGAAGACCGTTTTAAAAGTTAAAAGTCTTAAAGGACAACTATGCATCGGTTCAAATGACGAACCCATTAAAAATTTAACACCAAATTCAAGTCCCACTGGGGCATAATAAAAGTAGTGGGAGGAAACATTTTTGTCAGCCCCTTAATAAATCTTAAGACTATAGGAGACTTAAATAAAGAAGGCTGATCAGGTAAACACAAAAATGCCGACAAAGTCGACAAATACCCTTTTACAGTGACCACAGCAAAACCCTGCTGAGCCAAATGAAGAGAAAAACAAAGAACATCAGATAGATGAGCTTTTAAGGGATCAATAGATTTCTCAGCGCACCACTTACCAAATTTAGACCACCTGTATGAATAGACAGACTTGGTGGAGTGTCGCCAGGCCGATAATATAACGTCCACCACGTCAGGCGGGAGAGAAAAAGAATTCAAGTTGCCCCGTTCAATCTCCAGGCATGAAGGTGCAGGCTCTGGAGGTGGGGGTGTAGAACTTGCCCCTCCATCTAAGAGAGGAGGTCTGCCCTGAGAGGGAGACGGAGCGGAGGGTGTGACGAGAGGTGAAGAAGGTCCGTGTACCACACCCTTCTTGGCCAATCCGTGGCGATCAAGAAAACTTGGGCCCAGTCTTGGCGAATCTTCGGGTATGGGAGGAAACGCGTAAAGGAGACTGCAGAATGACGGGCAGTGCGCGTTCTCGAAAGTGGCAAACAGGTCCACCCGAGGAGTCCCCCACGTCCGGAAGATGTGTCGGACTACCTCTGGATGAAGCCTCCGCTCGTGGTCGGCGGAGAACTGCCGACTGAGACTGTCCTCACGCACGCATGTTCAGCACCCCGGCCAGATGATTTGCCATCAAACAAATCCGATGGTCCTGAGCCCAGGACAAGAGTCGCAACGCCTCTCTGCAGAGACGGTACGACCCTACTCCGCCCTGCTTGTTGACATACCACATCACAGCAGTGTTGTCCGTCAGGAATTGAACCGACTCACCGCGAAGGGAAGGGAGAAAAGCCTTGAGCGCCAAACGTATCGCCCGCAATTCCAAAAGGTTGATGTGAAACAACCTTTCTTCTGGAGACCAAAGACCCTTGATCTCCAGATCCCCCAGATGTGCTCCCCACCCTAGGGTAGAGGCATCCGTTATCACTGTGGCCACCGATGGAGGAAGATGGAAAGGCTTTCCTTGAAACAGATTGCCCTCCACGCTCCACCAAGACAGATCCGCTGCAGCTTCTCTGGAGATCCTCACAGACTCCCTGAGATCTCCGTTGTGCTGATACCACTGCCTGCGGAGACACCACTGGAGCGCCCTCATGTGCCAGCGTGCATGATTGACCAACAGGATGCAGGAAGCGAGCAGGCGAAGTTACCTTAAGAACTGGAACAACCGCTCCATTGTAAAACAAGGGAATCATTTCCTGTATGTCGAGAATCCTTTGAGGTGGAGGGAATGCTTGACACACAGTGGTATCCAGTACGGACCCAATGAACAGGTTGCGCTGTGAGGGCACCAGGTGAGACTTGGGTACATTTATTGAAAAACCCAATTTGTACAACAGCTGGATTGTTACCTGCAGATGACGACACACCATCTCTGGAGACTCTGCCTTTCAGAAGCCAGTCGTCCAGGTATGGGAAAACCAAAATCCCCAACCTTCTGAGATGGGCTGCCACCACTGCCATCACCTTGGTGAAGACTCGAGGTGCAGTAGTAAGACCAAACGGAAGGACCGCAAACTGGTAATGTTGCGACCCAACCGTGAAACGGAGATACTTCCTGTGCGACTTCAGGATTGGGATGTTGAAATACGCATCCTGCAAGTCGATGGACACCATCCAGTCCTTTTGTTGCAGCGCCTGAAGAACCTGCGAGTGAGCATCTTGAACCTCTCCTGCTTGAGAAATAGATTCAAGATTCTGAGGTCCAGGATAGGACATAGCCTGCCATTCTTCTTGGGAATCAGGAAATACAGAGAGTAGCATCCCTGACCCCTTTCCTGCTCCGAAACCACCTCTGTCGCACCTTTTTGTAACAGGGTAAGAACCTCCTTATGAAGAAGAAGCAAATGATCCTCCGTGCAAAACCCATGGCAAGGAGGGTAAGGAGGAGGGAATTCCCTGAAGGGAAGGGCATATCCATTTTCCACAAGATCTAGAACCCAAAGGTCCGACGTTTTAAACCTCCAGTTTTGAAGAAAATGGGTAAGCCGACCTCCCACAAGACCCACATGATCCAGGCTGGCGGATCTAGGGCTGCTTTCCTGCATTACCGGGAAGGGGAGGGGAGGTAGAGGAGGAGGAAGAAGGATGTCAACCAGCTCCACGAAGGCGACCTCTGCCTTTACCTCTGTAGGATTTATACAGAGGGTTTTGCTGCTGTTGTTGCTGAGGCTGACGGGAACGAAAGAGAGACTTTCCAAAACCCCGGTACCTTCTGTAACCATACCCTCTTGACTGAGACTGCAAACCCAGAGATTTTGCTGTGGCTTTACTGTCTTTAAATCTCTGCAAGGCCAAGTCCGCTTTCTCCCCGAAGAGCTTAGAACCATCAAAAGGGAGGTCCAAAAGGGCAGCTTGCACATCAGGTGAGAATCCTGACGATCTTAACCAAACATGTCTCCTAGTGGCAACAGACGAACCCATCACCCTTGCCACTGAATCTGCAGTGTCCAGACCCGATTGGATTACTTGTCGAGCAGCAGCCTAGGAGTCCATCAAAACTTCACTCAAGTAGTTCCGATCCTCTTCAGACAGCTTAGGGAGAATTTGCTTAGCAGAGTCCGTGAGGGCGTGGATATATCTGCCCAAAAGACAAGTTGCATTTGTGGACTTTAATGCCATACTGGCAGAAGAAAATACTTTCTTTGCTGATTGCGCAAGCTTTTTTGAAACTCTATCAGTCAGTGCTTGAGGGAAAGAGCCAACCGACTGCTTCGAACAAGAAGCTTGAACTACCAGACTTTGAGGAGATGGGTGGGAAGACAGGAAATCAGGGTCCCCTGGTGCCGGCCTATATCTCCTAGAAACATCTAGAAACCGCAGGAGCAGAAAGAGGATTACTCCAGACTTCCAATATCGGCTCCGTCAGAGCATGATTGAATGGTAAAAGAGGCTCCACCACAGCAGAAGGAGAATGAAGCACCTCTGTTAAAAGATTAGGCTAATATTCAGTCATAGGAAGGTCCAACAGTTCAGCTGCCTTCTTGATAACGACATGATAAGGAGCTACATCCTTCGAAGTATAAGTCTTCTGTAAAGCAAAGTCACCTTCTGAAGAGACATCCAAACCACTTGCTTCACACAAATCTTCCAATAAGTTCTCAGACTCATACATTTCTCCTTCCTCTATGTCACCAGCCCGATATTGTTCCTCCTCAATAAGCCTTTGAGTTTCCCTTCTCGAACGCATCCTCGGCTGCGGTGTCGGCGGCGCCATCCGTGGAGTCGAAGGATCCGGCAACGGCGTCGAAGTAGGCTCCGTGACAAGGACCCGCTTCGAAAGAACCCTGGAAGAGGGGACGCCGGAGGGAGCCGGAGAGTGTTCAAGCGGCGCCGACACCTTCGGCGCCAGATTCTGCCATGACGGCGCCATCAGCATATAAGGCATAAAGGGGGACGGAGGATAATGCTGAGGCACGCCCAAATTAAATACCAAAGGGCCCATGGGACCCAAAGGTGCTCCAGTGGGGCATGTGGCTCTGGTAAAAATACCATACATCGCATTCATGAAATGCGACGGATCCGATCCCGGCGCCGGGAACGAAGGAAACTGCGCCGGTTCGACTTCCTTACGTGGAGTCTCCGGAGTCGGATCCACTGGAGTAACAGGTGGAGCCACAGGAGCAGCAGGAGCAGCAGGAAACTCTTCCTCTACCGGATTCGAATCCCCATCCGACTGGTCTGGAGAAGCCTGTGGAGACTCAGAAGGTGAAGGAGAAATAACATCCTAGGTACGACGTCGAGGAGCAGGAGAAGGCGACTTAGAAGCTAGAGACTTGGACGTCTTCTTCTTGTGCCTTCTCTTTGATCCATGCGAAGTTGACGACCTCGACTTCGATCTCTTACGACCTCTTTTCTCCTTTTTCACCATGGACATGTAAAGTTTGGCCTCTCTCTCCTTCAGCGCCTTAGGGTTCATTTTTCTACAGGATGAACAACCTTCGACGTCGTGATCGCTAGAGAGGCACCAGATACAGTCATCATGCGGGTCAGTAATGGACATGTGACCTCCGCATTCCTTGCAGGGCTTGAAACCCGACTTCCTAGGAACAGACATAGTCGAAACAATAACAAATAAAGTCTCGAAACAAAATAGCAGTTGAAAGACAGGAGAGCCCCAGAAAATCCGTTACCTTATAGCGCGGAAAAAAAGGAACTGACGTCATCACGCCGACGTGGTCTTCTTATGGCTCCGGTGATGTCATGCGGAGCCTCGTGCGGAGCCATGACGCTGTTATGACCTCGTCGGCGCAGAGAGCTACGAAAAGTTTCCGGAATGCTGGTGCAGAGGGGATATTCATAAGGTGAGGAATACACAGGCAGATGTATCCATCAGAATTCATTTTACCGACTGCTACCTCACATGCGCAAATACGTAGGGAATTCAACCTTTCTTCTCAAAAGTGGATCCTAAAAGCTAGATTCATAGCCTATTGTCTAACAGCCAAACAAGCCCAGGATAACACGCTAAAGAAAAACATCCGGCCAATGATAAACACCCGAGGGGCCACTTGGTGTGAATTTCTAGCTCACTGTGTTGAGGTATTGGAAGCAAAGGAAATATGGTCAGCGCCCATACCCACATCGGCGGCAGCTGGACTTTTAACAAAACAGGCGAAGATACTGTCGGCCAACAGTGATACACAAACTCTGAAAAACGTAAGTCATGGAAGCTGGGCGTCAAAACTCTACTACAGTGGGACCTTGCTATATTACCTGTCCTCACCCTTAAAGCTAATAATGAAGCGCCAACTAATGAAGTTGCAGTTCTGATTGATTCCATTGTTGGCATACAAGTATGGGCGAGGGTATAAAGAGACTGTAGCCACTCAGTGCCGAGCATGCAGGGCAGTAGAAGAATCTCCAAGCCAAATACTGTGCACCGGCAAGAAACTACACACTTTGAGAATATACTGGTTTCGCCCTATTTGGCGTATTTTAAATATACGGACATGTCGAGCTGCCCTGGTCAAGTGCATGAAAGGCAAATCGGTGCAGCTGACAGCACGCTTCATGAAATTTCTGACAGCAGTAAAAGCAGTTTTAAATTCCAACAATCACACAGAACTATAATCCATAATGCAGCCTCAACTGTTTTAAAGCTTCATGTTTATAGTTGCTTAAGTGGTGCTTAAACATTTTAAACTTTAGAACAACAGAGGGATAAACAAAATTATATACCCTTTTATAACATCGGAATATATGCACTTTATATTGTTTTTATATGGCCTGATTGCAATGATTTTAATCGATTGTGCAAAAAAAATCTATCTATCTATCTATTTGTTGGTGAGAGAGTGGGTGTGTCAGTGGTGTATGGGTGAATGAGTGGGTATGTGAGAGGCTGTATAGGTGAGTGATGGGGTGTGTGAAAGGCTGTATGTGTGAGTGAGTGGGTGCATAAATGTTGTATGGATGTGTGAGTGAGTAATGTGAGAGTGGCTGTATGGGTGAGCATGTGCTTGTGTTAGTAACTGTATAGGTGAGTGAGTATATGTTTTAGTATATGTATGAGTGAGTAGGTGTGTGAGTAACTGTATGGTTGAGCGAGTGGCTGTGTGAGTGACTGTATGTTTGAGTGAGCAGGTGTGTGAGTAGATGTATGGGAGACTGACTGTGTGAGTGGCTGTATGGGTGAGTGAGTGGAAGTATAAGTGAGTGAATATGTTAGTGGCTCTATAGGTGAGTGAGTGTGTGAGTGGTTGTGTGGGAGTATGAGATGTTTTATGGGGGTGTGAGTAGGTGTGTGAGTCGCTTCGTGGATGATGTCATCAGTGATGTAATTTTCAGAAGTCATCAGTGATTTGACTGACCATGTCATGAATTATGTAATATGTAAGGTCATAAGCAGTGCATTGTGGGGGCATAAGTTAAAGTTGGCTGATGTAACTATAACTGCTGAATTTATATGGTTTTGTACGACTGAAATCTGACCCTAACTATAACGTCACTGAATTTCTATGTTTTTTCAATTCTATTTCTCAACTACACCGTCCCTGTACCTTCGGGTATTTTCAGTGAATTTCTAAGTATGTTTTTAATTCTATTTTCTAACTATAATATCCCTGTAACCTTTGTTTTTTTCAGTGAATTGCTACTTTTTTTTATTTGTATTTCCTAACTGGACCTGTAAACTTTGAGAATGGGTGTGTGAGTGACTGTATAGGTTGGTGAGTGGGTGTATGAGTGGTTGTATGACTCTGTGAGTGTACGTATGAGTGGCTATATGGGTCTGTAAGTGGGTGTATTAGTGCTTGTGTGGGTGTGTGAGTGCCTGTGTGGGTATGTGAGTAGCGCTATTGATCTGTAAGTGAGTGTATGAGTGGCTGTATGGGTGTGTGAGTGGCTGTATGGGTCTGTGAGTGGGTGTATGACTGCCTGTGTGCATCTGTGGGTGGGTATGTGAGTGCCTTTGTGGGTCTATGACTGGGTCTGTGAGTGGCACTATTGATGTTGTGTATCTGCATATTCAGTTTATTTAAAAGGGATAACCATGGACTCTAATCTCACCAGGAGATGACATGACAGAAACCACTCGTCACAGTGACTAAAGATCAGGTGGAACTCCATTAGATCAAGGATGCATTCTCCAGCATTTAGGATTTCAGATATTTTTTCTATGTAGAATACGAGAGAAAACACATTTGATTTGCCTTCGCCAAGCCCAAGCAGTTATGAACGTTTGTGCTTTACTGAAGTGGAGCTTCAACTGGGGCACCTGCTATGTTTATATTTGTAAGTGCTTATCGTTGAGGTTTACTTTTTGTGACACGCACATGAGGGCCAAAATCAAACCTCATTTTTTCCCAGAAGAGTCTCCAGTTTTGCAGAAAGGTCTATCCAACTGGAGTACTTTCATCTTGTTAATTAGTAAGTTCTACCTCACTGGGTATTGTATTGTGCAAATTCTGAACTACAGCTGCTTAAAAGGACCAGGGGTTAACGTCTCCAGTGACCTTGGGTGCTTGTAATTTTGATAAACTGATTCTTCCTCAAGAGTCTTCATCCATAAATCTGTGATAACTTGAATCCTTGTCAAGAGAAGAGGATGAGACTACAAAGAGCTTAATCTCCACCAAGCAGGGGTACTTCCTCTTGACTAAATGAAGTAAGTGCTTCTTTGTTTGGTGGAGATGTCCTCGCATTCCTCTGCATCAATAACCTGTCACCAAAATAGGCTTGAAACGCACATGGGGGTCTTTTGTTAAGCTATCTATCAACATTGGAAAAGCGGGAAGACCTTTGCATACTACTAATGTGGGCCACGTGGGCCCCCTCCGCTAGATGACTCCGGCCCTAGGGACCGCCAGCCCCCGGCCACAATTCAATGAGGGAGGGGGGTGCACAATCCCCTCCCCCAGGTCCCAGCTACGTCTCCTTGGGTGTCCTGGCCCCACCCAGGGGAACCCAGTGTGCATGTTGGGAACGCGGTGGGAGCCGCTGTCCCAGCCGGTTCCCAGCCTCAAGCGGTCCGAGTGGCCCCACCCCTATATATACATATGTAGCCTCAGTGGACCTTGGAGGGGGGCACATGGCCCCCTCCAATATTTTGATGAACTCCTGTGGCCTGGCCCACCCGGGGTCTTCAGGCCGCACATGTTTTCATTTTTTTTTTATTTTAGCTACAGATTTGTGCCTTCATTAAGTTTTTGCAGCAATTTCATTTTAAAAAAATGCCGGCGGGACTCCAGGACCAGGGTGTTCCTTATCCCCCCCCCCCCTTTTTTTTCCTTACTTTGTTTTGCGACTCGGCTGAAGCCAAGTCCTCAGATGGCTGCCAACACTTACTGGAGGAAGTGTTGGCACCCAATCAGATATACGCACAGGGACTTTCGGATCCTTAGAGGATCCGCACCTCCAGATATAAAAAAAAATTGGTTTTCTTTAATTATCTGAAAAACTTCTGAACGGATTTACAAAACAAAAACCTAGGCACACATAAATAATAAGTTAACACAGTACATGTAAGTAAGTGCTACAGTACAAAATACGTAGAACGAGAGGAAAAGATTGTCTTCAGAGATGTTGTACAATGATCAGCCAACACTTGTTTTGTCGCATATGGAAATTGCTTCCGCGACTTCCTCAAGGCTGAAATACTGAACGGATTTACACCAAATATAAAAAACACTCTTTCTGGACCAAGAGCAAGATTTCTGCCAAATCTAGTATAATTCCGTTCAGCCGTTATGGCTGTAGTTGTGCCTAAGGGCCAGATGTACGACCCTAGTAAATTGCAACTCGCAATTTGCGCACGATTGCGTGTCGCAAATTGGGAGTTTACTATGTACAACAGTGTCAATACAGCCAATAGGTCTCGCTTTTGGGATCTTATAAGTATTTAGCTATGCAACTGTTGCATGGCTAAACACTTATAAGGCCCCAAAGGCGAGACCTATTGGCTATGCCAATGCTTGTTTTTCTTGGGGCTAGCAAGACATTCACAAATCTGAGGTAGCTAGAGTTGCTATAAGAGGTCCCTCTCGGTCAGATGCAAAAACCTTAAATTCTTTTATAAACCTAAAATACTTCAAATGGATACCAAATGTCCTTCTTGAGTCAGATTCAACTGAAGTCTCCTCAAATCTGTAATACCTTATGTCATTACTAGGTGTCTGTCTTGACTCAGTTGCAAGTCTTCAAATACAGTCATAAAGACGAGAGAGTGGGGCTTGAGCAATAAACTTGCATACACAGTCTTGATAATTTAATGATTTTTTTGTGTTCTATAGGATGATTAAATACGCCAAAGTGGCATATGATAATCAGTCACCATTGCAGATTTCAATACATTTCTTAATTTATATTGAAGTGTTGGTGACAACCTTCTGTAGGGTATAGGTACCAGCACAATTCAGATATTCAAACTGTGGGTATTAAGTGGCTGATGTTAGCTGACACACTGACTTATCCTGTGCTCGGAGAGAGCATAATTTGAGGGATAACTGAGCAGCCCAATAGATAAAGAAGGTTGACTAAAAGTTGTTTTATGTATGCATGTTTATTATAATTTTTCCTAAAAACCTGAGGCTGACAACTTTCAATAAATGTCTTGACAATGGAATGCTTATGATGGCATCCTCCTATACATAAATACAAGCAGTCCCTGGTAAACATGCACTTTTAACCCTAGTCTTAGAAAACTGGTTGCATTATAGATCCGTGCCAATGATCACACTTGTACAATAAGGCATGATGCCAAATGCTGTGGTAGGAACAAGTAAAATGTCAATATCAGTGGAGCAAAGCCATAGACATTTGATGAAAAGCTCTTTAGTTAGTTATATGGTTACAGTTAGGTCTGACTTTCCACAGGAAAGACATGTTTGTTTCTTTAATAACTTTGGTGCCTGTCAACAAACCTGCAAGAAACTTAATTAAAAAAATTAAGCATTGGTTCATCAAGCAGAGGACAAGAAAAAAGGGGGTATCAAAAAACAAGTCACATACCTTTGGAAATGCTCTTACTGGTGTATACTATATCTAACTGCAGATTTCTTACATTTAGACTATCCCCAGGTGCCAGACTGCTTTCACACCAGTTCTCCCGTGCGACAGCAGCTTGCACCGTGCGGCTTGCTTTATGGTGTTCCAGAAGTGTTGGAACAGAGCTGCATGTAAGCGTCAACCTTAGGTGCTGATGTCTGTTTCTTTCGTGACTCTGTCCAAGCCCTTGGATACAGAGGTACAAGTGTGCAGATCTCTAATTTGGGACCTTTTTTAATGGGAAAAGAGACCATTCCACAGAACAGGAAAGTGGCAGGGTAGTGATGAATCTGTGGTTAGAGACCGTATCCTCCAGAAACAGTGTATCCCCCAAGATGGAGGGTCTGTGGAACGGGTTCAGAACAAAAAGTCCTGCAGGACCAAAAGGGTGAAATATCCTTCCAGTCGGACCTGGTTGTCTAGGCAGTAGTGACTCATAAACTTGTGCAATGATGCTCATGGCTTGAAAGATTTCAAGAACAGTTGCTCTGCATGCAAATCCATGATGGAAGCCTTGGCCTAGGTAGAAGGCTGTTTCGTGGCCAATGCATAGGAGATCTTAATGCAGAGGACTTATCTCCTGTGATCAAGTCCTTTTCTCTTCCACTTAACCTATCTCTGCCCCTAGAGATCCCCACAAAAAGCTGATCACCAACCCAATGGTCTTTGGTGAGACTGATGTAAAAACGTAAGGCTCTTTTGGGGTCTAGCCGATGGAGTCTCACCCCCTTTTTGGGGATGAGGCAGAGAAATGAACGTTGTAGAGGGTCATGGAATGCCCAATTTGAAAAGGTGTCACAACTTTAGGCAAAAGGCTGCCCTGGTTTTCAAAATTAGTTTGTCTGGAAAAAAGGTAGTGTATGGCAGCTGTACCAAGAGAGTCTCAAGCTCACTGATGCAACAAACTGAAGTGATCCCAATGAGGAAGATGGTTTAAAGAGTCAGAAGACACAAGTAACTGTGTCAAAGGGAATGCACAAGATGAACGTGACAACCAAATTGAGAACTCAGTGTGACAACACAAATAGTTTTGGAGGGAACATGAATGTCAAAAGTTTCATGAACGCCACCATAACAGGTGATTTATAAAAGGACAGATGGTCCGGCAAACTTAAAAATGCCAACAAATAACCCTTTGTTGTGACCATTGCAACACTTTGCTGGGCTAATGATAAAATGAACAAAACATCCGTCTATTTGGGTTGCAGGTTTTCTGTATTGCATACTCCACACCAGGACACAAATCCTGTTTAAGGCAGGTCGCTCACCCATGCCACCAGTGCCTCTGTGGGCCCCCGCTGCCTGTCTCCACCACTACCGGAGGTTCAAGGCCCCTCGGCCTTGGTGGTCTGGTAAGCAGGTACTGCTGTTTTTTTCTGCTTCTGACTGTTGTAATTTGCCTGTGTATTTTGCCTTGTGTATTCTTATTTCTTGGTTTTCCCTTTTTACTGTGCCCCCCTGCCCGTCTTTTGCCTTCTGTACCCCTTGCTACGCCCGTTTTTTCCCCGCCGCTGCGTCCCCGCCCCCTGCTCGCCCATTCGCCGCTCCCGCCTCCCAGCTGCTCCTCCTTCCCACCTACCCTTAAATGGCGGTCGCTGCGCGGTGAGGAGAGCGACCCTTGACCCTGTTTAAGGCAGGCCGCTCCCCCCACGCTGCACAGCTCCACCAGTGCCTCTGTGGACCCCCGCTGGCTGTCTCCACCACTACCGCAGGTTCGAGGCCCCTTGGCCTCTGTGGTCTGGTAGGCCAGTACTGCTGTTTTTTTCTGCTTCTGACTGTTGTAATTTGCCTGTGTATTTTGCCTTGTGTATTCTTATTTCTTGTTTTTCCCTTTTTACTGTGCCCACACCACATCTTCAACAAAGCCAGCACCGCCATCGCACCCCATCTCCGGAAAGCCATCAACATCTCCTTCGAGACAGCAACCTTCCCGGAGAGCTGGAAGCACGCTGAGATCAACGCCTTACTCAAGAAACCCAAGGCGGACCCCAAGGACCTCAAGAACCTCCAGCCCATCTCCCTGCTCCCGTTCCCAGTGAAGGTCATCGAGAAGACAGTCAACAAACAACTGACCAGATATCTCGAGGAGAACAGCATCCTGGACCCATCCCTGGGTTCCGCAGCAACCACAGCACCAAGACTGCCCTCATCGCCACCACCGATGACATCAGGACCATGCTAGACAATGGAGAAACCGCGGCCCTGATCCTCCTGGACCTATCAGCCGCCTTCGACACGGTCTGTCACCGCACACTACGCGCACGCTTCCACGATGCCGGGATCCAAGAGAAGGCCCTGGACTGGACCACCTCCTTCCTCTCCAGCAGAACACAGAGCGTCCGCCTCCCCCACTTCCGCTCCGAAGCCACCAAGATCATCTGCGGCGTACCCCAGGGCTCATCCCTCAGCCCAACGCTGTCCAACGTCTACATGGCACTGCTTGACTGCATGACGTCAACATCATCTCTTACGCCGATGACACCCAGCTGATCCTCTCCCTCACCAAGGACCCCCACACCGCCAAAACCAACCTCCACGAAGGAATGAAGGCCGTCACCGAATGGATGAGGAACAGCTGACTGAAGCTGAACTCGGACAAGACTGAGATCCTCATCCTCGGATCCACCCCTGTTGGCCTGGAACGACTCCTGGTGGCCGACCGCACTGGGAACAGCTACTACACCCACCGACCACGCACGCAACCAAGGGGTCATCCTCGACTCCACCCTCTCCATGACGAAGCCGGTCAACGCCATCTCTTCCTCCTGCTTCAACACCCTCCGCATGCTCCGCAGCATCTACAAGTGGATTCCCACCGAAACGAGAAGAAAGGTCACCCAGGCCCTTGTCAGCAGCAGACTGGACTATGGAAACGCACTCTACGCAGGAGCCTCGGCCAAACTCCTGAAACGGCTTCAATGCATCCAGAACGCCTCAGCAAGCCTGATCCTCGATACCCTTCGCTGCAGCCACAACACACCCCACCTGAGAGACCTGCACTGGCTCCCCGTCAACAAGAGGATAACCTTCAAGCTCCTCACCCATGCACACAAGGCTCTCCACAACACCGGACCAGCATACCTTAACAAACGACTCAGCTTCTACACCCCCACCGACAGCTCCGTTCCGCCGCCCGCGCCCTCGCCACAGTCCCCCGCATCCAAAGAGCGACCTCCGGCGGCAGATCGTTCTCCCACCTCGCCGCCAAGACATGGAACACCCTCCCCACCCACCTACGGCAGACCCAAGACCTACTGACCTTCAGAAGACGCTTCAAGACCTGATTTTTCGAGCAGTAGCAGCATTCCCCACCCCCCAGCGTCTTGAGACCCTCACGGGTAAGTAGCGTGCTTTACAAATGCCATGATTGATTGATTGAATGTGTCACAGAGTCTGGAGTAAATATATTTAGTAGAGGGATGCCTGGCTGCCAGGATGACATCCACAACCTCGGAGGGGTAGAGTGAACACAGTCAACTGCCGCCTCTCAATCTCCAAGTATGAAGATGTAGGTTCTGCAGGCTTGGAGCACGGCCCTGCTCTGCTGCTGCTATAAAAGAGCCTCCCAAAGTGGTAGCCTGATGGAGGACAAAGACTCAGGCCCAAACGTTCTGGGTACCACACTCTCCTGGCCCAAACCAGAGCCACTAGGATGACTTGGGCCAAGTTGTTCCTGATCTTCTTCAGAACTCAAGGAAGGCAAGGCAGTAGCAGAAAGGTTTACAGGAGTCCTGAGCTCTACTCTAGCCTGAATGTGTCTCCTAGAGGGAACATTAATGGGAACTCCAACGTGCAGAACTTTTGACACTGCATGTTCATTCTCGATGGTTGCAAAAACATCCAGACAGGGCTCTTCCCCACTGTTGGAAGATGTCCTTTGCCAACTAGGCATACAACTGCCATTCATGATCCACCAGGTGTCGTTGGCTGAGCTGGTTTGCCCTGGCGTTTGAAGATTCTGCCAAGTGGTTCAGAATCAGTGAGATGACCTGACGCACCAGCCAACTCCAGCGGAGTAGAGCATCTTGGCACAGGACCCAGGACCCCACTTTAGCCTCCTTGTTGCAGTACCATGGCAGTGGTGTTGGCCATAGGAACCTGTAACAGCCTCTCTTTAATGGACAGACGAAAGGCATTCAACATCAGTAAAATGGCCTGCAACTCCAACAGATTGATGTGGGATTGAGTTTCTGCCAGAGACCAGAGTCCTCCGATTGGCTATGAACTCCTCTGGGAGTGCTACCAAAATCTAAGTGATAGAGTTGACTGTTTTAAGGGCAAGGCTGACTGTTTTAAGGGCAAGGCTGGCAAAGAAACCATCCTTTTCCCGAACGATTCTAGCCTCTTCGACTGGCAGGGTCGTAGGGAAGGAATGGGGATGAATTCTGCTGGTAGAGGCTTGTACTATAAGAATCTCAGGAGTAGGGTGATGCTTGAGGAAGACTGCGTCACCACCAGCTAGTTTATGGCCACGTGCCATTGTAGGCTTGAACAAGGTTTTGTCGAAGTGCCCATGAGGGTATCATTAAGTGCCTTATTAAATGGTAATAGAGGTTCCAAAGAAGACTGTCTCAATTGTATGACCTCTGTGAGGATGTTGGTCTTCACTTCAATAGACACCTGCCCCATCTCACGGGATGTGACTAATCCACTCGCCTCTACTTGTCCACAGAAAAAGTGTCATCATTGTACTGCAAGAAAGAAATCATCCTCACAATCACCGTCATCCACATGTTGGTTCTGATCACAGTCAAACCCAAAGACTTGTTGGAGTACTGGTGGGTGACCCCTAGGCAAAGGCATTGTCTTGTCTGAGTCAGAAGGATTGGGGGCTGGGTGTGTCGGGAGCTGAACTCCAACACTGCTTTGATTCAGTTTGGAGTCAGACAGAACTATGGGCATAATTGTCTTCCCTGAGAGGCATTGACGCAACAGGGACTGGCATGGATCAGGGTGCTAGGCTTGAAATTGGCTATAGAGTCAAAGTAGAACCAGAAGCAGATCTAGAAGGCATAGACATATTCCCAGGGCCGGACTGGAGAACTGAAAGCAGCCCGGGTAAAAAATGCTCAAACCGATTCAGCTCCCTTCTTTCCCTCACAAAATTTCTCTCTCTGCAATTACCTTCGGGATGCTGGGGAAAGGGACAGAGTCACCAGGAAACCAGCCTCCAAGATCTTCAGCCAACCAGGGAAATGGCCAGTGGAATAAAAAGCCTGTCTGGACCTGACAAAGCACAGGATGGGTCTGCTTGAGGTAAACCAGCTAGAGGTCTCTGTGGATACGTGGGAACAGAAGGCGCACCAGGGGAACCAGAAAGGGGCTGAAGATGCTAAGTGTGGCATCCTTAAGCTCCTTACTTTGTTGTGTCATTGCCAACAAACCCAGAAACTTTGGATGCATTGGAATCAGATGTGAAATCCATTCCTCAGCAGGTGACTGGGAGCAAGACCGTTGGGCACCTTGATATCCTTGCGAATTTTCAAAAGGAGAGCACCGAGGCTGGGATGAGGCCTGCTTGGACTTTGTGCATTTCTTCCTTGATTTGGACTTACCTGAAGACTTGGACTGCAATGAGGTCCTGTCGCGGGACTGGCCCCCAAATAAGGAATAGGTCGGAGTCCTTGATTTCGAGAAGAAGAGGCCTTTCCATGATTTCCAACAATGTTTGGTAACATAAGCTTGGCTTTGCAGTCCTCGATCGCCTTTGAATTAATCATGTCACACTTCCCGCATGACTTGGGATTCGAAGGCCGCCTCTAGACACCAGAGGCACATCTCATATGGATCCACTGCAGACATCTGAATGCAGCAATACCAACAAGGTTAAAGCCTGTAGTTTTAAGTGGTGACATTTCCCTTATAACACTGTAGGGAGGATGCTTTGAGGAAAAAAAGAGGTTGGCAACTGACGGAAAAAGAAAGGAGCTAGGTTTGGGTCAGCATCAGAAGGGTGGAAAGAAAGGAACTGACGTCAGCGTGCAGGTGTAGCACTTAACATGTGGCTCCAGAGTCACTTCTGTGGCAGGACGGAACCAATACTGAGCCGTATGACACCACCTGTTGGCGCGCAGGAGCAATGCTGAGAAAAATCTCTGGATCCAGATTGGCGCCTGGGGGCATTCACGAGGTGAGGAATCGGCTGTTAAAAGTATCCATCGGGACATCCTATTGGGTCCATGGCGTGCACTAATGCACTATCACATGCAACTTGAGTTCAAGAAAGCCACCGACTAATGAAGTGTGATTAATTATGGCTGCCTGCACTTCTCAGAGTACAATAAAACCCACTTTTCATCCTTTAAAGTGAATCAAACAGTCAGCCCTACTATCAAGGTAACCGTGTCGGCATCGGGCGATAGCTGACTGACATTTGAGACAAAATTAACCTTCAGTCAGAGGAACCAGTATCCAAGCTGCAAAATCTCTTGGCGGCAATAAGGGAAAACTTCTGGCGATATGGGGCAGAATTCAGAAGAAATGGCCGGGATTTGAGAGGAATCAGTAGTATATAGAGAAATAAAACATGTAATAACTTCTTGAATTATTTCAAATCTGTCCATTCATTAAGATATCTCTGTGTAGTATATAAAAAGCTTGGGAAAATAAATCTGACAGCAGGTGAGTGAGTTAAACTGTGAGACAGTCTCATCTGCAGATTACATGCACGCATCGCAGAGACGGCTTCAAGAGCGTAGTGCCAGCTACGGTGATATGTGCGTAACCTGCAGGACATGTTCTATGAAGCTAATTTTTTGATTGATTGAAATAATCTTTATTCGATTATACATCATAATCATAAAAGATAAAAACATGTAAAACCACATAGATTCATTAAGAATGTTAAAACATGCAAGCCACTATATTGACCTCCGGTCACATTTTCTAAAAATCGATTATCAAGCAGTTAAAAAACAGAGCATCCTAGAATTAAGAAAGTGCAATCTATAAAAAATTTGGATCATAATATAGCTTATATGAAGCTAACAAAATAGCTTGGGGGGATAATGCACCTGCCACACATATGTCTATGCAAAACCTCAAGCTTATTATTATGATGTAATGAATACAATATACACAGAAGGTAAGTGCAAGAACCCACGCAGCGCTTAAAAGCGAATATATTTATCTCAAAAGGAGAAACTCAAACTTAAGGTGCTCTACGCAAAATGGATTGCGATGAGGTGGGAGATGGCAACATGTCATTGGGACACTGCCAGAAGTCACACTGTACAACTCGTAAGGCACTATCAGAGTGCAAGAGCTATTTAATGCAATTATACTATATTTTTTTTTTTAACAATTAGCAAAAAGGACTACAGCCCCGGCTGCAGATTCCAAGATCTACCTTAGCATATCTGAAAACAGAGAAAGAACCCCGTGACCTCTGTCCATCCACCTGTAGGTCCGAAGAGGACGCAGAAGCCCTGCTTCCATTTCTAACACATAGCACGTTTTCATAATGTTCCATCCTGTAAAGGCGATGGGTGAAATTACTGGCTGCGACATACAATTTTTATTCAACCAAAAGAGATGGAACACTTTGGTCTTCAAAGCATTTAAAGAGGATTATAGCTCTGCTCTGCCGAGGAATTAAAGCTTTGCCTTTCATGTGTCTGCAGACACCATTCAACCACTTAATGAGATGAAACGCCTTTCAACGCCCCGGAGGAACAGTACCAAAGGCTTTCTTCATACAGTGTTTTATGGACTCCGACTTGGAGAAAAAACTTGAAAACTCTCTGCAAAAAAGTTTTTTGGGTACAATAGCACATATCTAAACCACATTTTATTTGAGAGAAACATTTAATCATTTAGAGATTAGATAAAAAAGAGAAAATGATGGCAGGCTCTCTGTATTCACTTTTATGACCTGCAAATGCAAGAATGTAATGGAAGTTACAATTTATCCGATCAGTGATTTTATTAACAGTCTTTTCTTCGCTGAATTCCCAAACCTTCGAACATAACCGGTGCACAAGACGCCGAGATGATATGAGCAATTACTTTGTAGAAAGATCGATACTTACTTGCAGGATTCTCTGTAAAATCGATGGCAGGCTGATGAATGTTGCCATGCTGTTCAGCACCAGCATTGTCAAACACTTCAGAGCTAAAAAAGAGAAAGGTTTGTCAGAGCCTGCATGTATCCGACACATACCGACCGACGACAGCAATTCACACGTCAACAAAACATCGCGCACACGCTTAAAAAGGCAAGGCAAAAGGTAAAGAAAGTGAATTATTGTGTCCTTAGGGCTACCTTGCACATATTTATGACAATAGCAGCTGCACATAAGACTGCACTTCCTTCGTAAGAGCATTACTTGTGACTGAACAAGTTACCTTCGCGAGTGCTCTTTCCGATGGACACTCTAACCCAGGGGTACTCGCAAACTTTCTCTTGGGGGCCAAATTTACAGTGTGGTTTGTGGCCAAGGGCCGCACCTTGGGGGCGGGGTCATTGGGGGAGGGGGCGGGGCTAGAGCAACAAAAAAACTGTGACCATGAGGTGGAACACAGGTCCCTGCAGCGGACGCCTTCGTCCACTGAGCCACCGGACCCGGCATACACATATCTCTCTCTCTCTCTCTCTCTCTCCCTCTCTCTATCTCCCTCCCTCCTCCGTCTCCCTCCCTCCTCCGTCTCCCTCCCTCCTCTGTCTCCCTCCCTCTCCCTCCGTCTCCCTCCCTCTCCTTCCGTATCCCTCCCTCCTCCGTCTCCCACCCTCTCCCTCCGTCCTCCGTCTCACTCCCTCCCTCCTCCGTCTCCCTCCCTCCTCCGTCTCCCTCCCTCTCTCTCTCCCTCCCTCTCTCTCTGTCTCCCTCCCTCTCTCTCTCCCTCCCTCTCTGTCTCTCTCCCTCCCTCTCTGTCTCCCCCCCTGTCTCCCTCCCCCTCTGTCTCCCTCCCCCCTCTGTCTCCCTCCCCCTCTGTCTCCCTCCCCCCTCTGTCTCCCTCCCTCCCTGTCTCCCTCTCTCTCTCTCCCCCTCTCTCTCTCCCGCTCTCCCTCCCTCTGTCTCCCCCCTCTCTGTCTCCCCTTCTCTGTCTCCCCCCTCTGTCTCCCTCCCTCCCTGTCTCCCTCCCTCCCTGTCTCTCTCTCCCTCCCTCTCTCCCCCTCTCTTCGTCACTCTCCTTCTCCGTCTCCCTCCATCCCTCCTTCTCCCCATCTCCCTCCCTCTCAGTCTCCCTCCCTCTGTCTCCCTAGATCTCCGTCTCCCTAGATCTCCGTCTCCCTAGATCTCCGTCTCCCTATATCTCCGTCTCCCTATATCTCCGTCTCCCTATATCTCCGTCTCCCTATATCTCCGTCTCCCTCCCTCTCCCCGGCTCACTCCCTCTCCCCGGCTCACTCCCTCTCCCCGGCTCACTCCCTCTCCCCGGCTCACTCCCTCTCCCCGGCTCACTCCCTCTCCCCGGCTCACTCTCTCTCCCCGGCTCACTCTCTCTCCCCGGCTCACTCTCTCTCCCCGGCTCACTCTCTCTCCCCGGCTCACTCTCTCTCCCCGGCTCACTCCCTCTCCCCACTCCCTCTCCCTGGCTCACTCCCTCTCCCCGGCTCACTCCCTCTCCCCGGCTCACTCCCTCTCCCCGTCTCCCTCCCTCTCCCCGTCTCCCTCCCTCTCCCCGTCTCCCTCCCTCTCCCCGTCTCCCTCCCTCTCCGTCTCCGTCTCCCTCCCTCTCCGTCTCCCTCCCTCTCCGTCTCCCTCCCTCTCTGTCTCCCTCCCTCTCCGTCTCCCTCCCTCTCCGTCTCCCTCCATCTCCGTCTCCCTCCCTCTCCCCGTCTCCCTCCCTCTCCCCGTCTCCCTCCCTCTCCCCGTCTCCCTTCCTCTCCCCGTCTCCCTTCCTCTCCCCGTCTCCCTCTCTCTCCCCGTCTCCCTTTCTCTCTCTCTCTGTCGCCCTCCCTCTCCGTCTGTCTCTCCGTCTGTCTCTTTGCCTCTCTGTCTGTCTCTGCCTCTATCTGTCTGTCCCTGTCTCTGCCTATCTGTCTCTGTCTGTCCCTGTCTCTGTTAGTCTCTATCTCTATCTGTCTGTCTGTTTCTGTCTCTCCCTACTGCCCTCTGTCACCCTCTGTCCCCTTGCCTGACTCTCACACCCTGCTGTTCTCTTGTCATTCTTTGTCACCTCTTCCCCCCCCCCCCCCCCTTCGCTTGTGTGGCAGCTGAGGCAGCTTCCCTTCCAGGGCACACACAGAGCCCCACCCGAGTACTTCACAGGTCTTTAAGAGATCATTTACATGATAACGAGGCTTTGTTGTATTTCACCTCTTAGCGCCCCAGCAGCTCCACTCGGACTATCGCTTGAATCCCCGGCCCCCACAGAGCTGAGTCTGTGTTTGCTGACACTGTTAAAAAAAAAACACCGGTACGATGTCGGCAAGGTCCGCGGGCCGCCAAGAAAGGCTTGCCGGGCCGCACTATGAGTACCCCTGCTCTAACCAAACATTCCTCAGCTTTGTAAACTCCCCAGATGCCAGACTGGGTCCGGTAACCTTTCTTCAGCAGTGCTCCTGCGTGCCACTAGGTGGTGCTGTGCGGCTCCACGTTGCCTCCAAACCACTCTAGAGGTGACGGGGCAGAAGTGCATATTAACTTCACCCTTGCGTTGATGTCAGTTTCTTATTTGTTCCCTTTCTGCACCCTCAGACGCAAAGCATTAACAAATGTTGGTACCAGTCTGCTGAATATTAACTTGTGACTTTTTTGGGATGTGAAGAAAGAGGCCACTCCACAGAACTGTGAGAAGGAGAGCAGTGAGGAAGCTGCGGTTCAATAGATTATTCACAGGGATGTGGATGGCTAATCACCTGTGCCACCACCGTGCCGGAGCCACTAACACCCACGATGCTGCTGTTTGGAGGGTGCTAATCGACTGAGGAGCTGAAGGGGAGCGCAATGTTGTTAATGACCTTAACCGGAGGTCCAGGGTGCAACAATTATAGATGGATTGCGGCTCGACGCTTCAGAGAGAGGCAGCTCTCAAGATGGCGCCACCTGCATTCTCCCTTTGCCTGGCAGCTGCAGTGGAGGGACCGTGTCACAGGGAAAGATTGCATGAGCTGTTTTTCAGCTAATTTTTAGACTAGATGAGTCATTGATTTTCTAGATTCACCCCATGGCCCCTTGTTGCCTCTGGAACAAATGTGCCAAAGCGCTTATGATGCATCGCATGCTACTCGTTATCTAACATGGCTGAATGCCTCTAACCATGCCTCCTAGATTTGTACTTTGTTCCTCAGGACTAGTCATACAAGTTACTTACCTTTGGCAACGTAATATCTGGTAGAGACACAATCTAGCTGAAAATTCCTTAACTTGTGAATTCCACCCAGGTATCAGACTGGATATGGAAATTTTTCAGCAATACCTCTGCCTGCCCGGGGGCGGCGCTGTACGGCTACACCATGACATCGTCTCTGGATGGGATGTCAGCAGTGACATATAAGTCCTCACCAACGAGCGGACGTTAGTTTCATCTGTGGAACCTTCCGCGCCAGAACACGGAGCCACTATAGAAACTGGTTGTGGAAATAGTGTGCCAGAGAGAACAAAAATCTTTGAAACATTAATAAAGAAGAAACATCAAATGGTATGTTAATACCAGACATGGATTTTTAAAGAAAACCCCCAAAAGAATAAATGAAGCACAGAGCTACGTGAAACCCTGCACCTTGGGGAATAACCAGCATGCAAGTGAATAAAAAAATCGTATACTCTTAAGACCATTAAACAATGGTAATAAATGGCATGGTAATATCAAAATAAAACCTATAAAAACAACACCAAACTGATTGTTAAATCACACCATTATGTGAGATAGCGACAGTGCTAATACAAAGTATGATGATACTAGACAAAGACTTTTAAAGAACAAACCAAATGAATCACCACCGCTCACTAGTGTTTAATCCAGTGTAAAACAGAAAACACTCTCCACTCTACCGATCACCCACCTTTGGAAATGGATGGTATGGCAACATCTAAACAAAACCTATGTGGCAAGACCAAGTGGTTATGTTGAGTCCCAACCTTAGTTGAGACAGTGATCACCAGTATATAAAATAAGTACTGAAAAAGGTATATCATAGGTCGTTCGCAGAGTGGGGAGAATGGGCAGGGCATTAAGGAATCTGCGGCTAGACTGTGTTTCTACCAAATATTACAATACCAAAGGTAAGTAACTCGTACATCTGATAGAGACATTTAGCTGCAGATTTGTTAACTTGTGAATTAAATTCCATAGCTATACCTCCCTGAAGGAGGATCCACAAACTAAACCTACAAAAGCTCTCAAAGACAACCAGCCGGTCATAACTAACAACCGACCACATGCATGTAGAAATAGCAGAACAAGAGCTTGGCTCTTAATAGAATCCATGATCGCTGTCACAGAACCTATAAAACAACCCTACAGGCCTGAAAGAATCGGGCCTTGAGAGAAAAGGGGGTAAATCTCTAAAAACCATCTGACAGTTATCAAATCTTATCCTCTATCCCCCAAGGGGGGAAAAAAAGTTGTTGACCAAAAATGCCAAGTGCAAGACAAAAGCCATACAAACTGCATTATTTACTAAACTAGATAAATATCAGAAAAATAACTGTCCTGATAAAATGCAAAAAGAAGGACTCATAACACTTTCACATTATACCAAGATGAATGAACATCAATGCAAAACTGGAGACATAATCCGTACACCAAGAGGGATGAACAATAATACCTCCAAGGTATGAAGAATTTTGTTTGAACAAAATGATGACTCGAAGATTACATAAAGCACTGTAAACAAGATAAAATGGAGCCAAACAGATTTGACTTTCGTATAGGTATTCATCAGTTTTGCCACAAAGATGTAAATATGGACTTCCAGAGACTCCGAGTGGCCAAACAAGCAACCCACAGAATTTCGTTGTCCAATGTCTACCGCCGGACCCCAAGGATCTTCAAAGCTTGCCCTTGCATGGCCTTCAGTGCCATGGTCCGACAGTCTGAATATGACGTTGAGTCATAGACATGCTTGAGACACTAAGGCAAACGAGAAAAGAGAAGCAACCACATCTCACATTAAAAACATCTTCCTGTTTTTTTTTAAATATCAAAGACCAAATATGGGTAACACATATGCACACAGTCATTTACACTCTATATACATAATAGCTAAAGAGAACCGAGAAATCAGTCCAAAATCACTTTACTATTAGCACAGCAAAACATTCAAAAGAAACCACATATAAGAATGAATCTTTTCCAGCAAAATGCACATACAACCACACTTGCGATACAAAAATAAAATTGATCATAAGTCCAACAAGGATATATATAAATCCTATATATCCTTGTTGGACTTACAATTAAATTTCATGTGAATATATATACATATGAGAGAGAGAGATAGATATATATCATTACACTTCTTCAGGAAGCAACAGCCAAGATTTCTCAAGGACAGATAAATACAGAGAAAATTTGATACATACCTGAAGAACAAAGGTACTATCCAACCGTCAGACAGAAATAACATATGCCAAAAACTCTGTAGTAGAATAACAGGAAGAGCTTTCTATAAAGCCTAACAACCTTCTACCCTGGAATGCACGACTGAAGACTGTTGCAGACACTGCCTACTAGACAGTTTAAGACACAGAGTTTACACAGCCATGTTCCACATTTGAACAAAGGAATTACCTATAACCTCCCACAAAGGAGGAAGCCACTAGCTTGTGTATTCTAAAGAATACAACCATAAACTCCGAATTTACCAGCACAAGTCTTCAAAAATTGAAGCACTTATAATAAATATGCAGTCTGCTCAAGAAGAGAAAACGAACTGATTACCCTTGCTAAGAAAAACCAGAGGGGCCTGTAAATGTAACAGAACCCCAAAAAGGGTATACAAGAGAAAAAGAACAGCTATTAGCTCATAACAATAGCCCTTAAAAGAGCATATAATGGAGACCAAGAAGGACTAAGCTGTACAGCCAAGAGATGCCCACACAAGAAAAGGTAATCAGATAAAACTATTTAATAGCTAACAATTAGACTAAGTGAGTAGTACACCTTAAAAGCTATACAATAGCAAACCAATAATCCATGTAGAGTCAGACGTATCTCCAAAAAAGGGTATGAAATTGTGAGATTAAACTCCTCATCAGAGTAATATAAAAGAACAAACCAGTTACACAGCTGCAAAGACAATCCAGAGATTATTATAGTCAAATTCAGAGCCAAACACTCTCGCAGTAAGAAAGAAGTAGTGCTTAATACTTCAACACCACAAAGTGCAACAACAGCAGAGCCAGGATTTAAATCCTTAAACCTAAAGATACACGACCGTGGTCATATAAAAGAGATAGAAAAAGACCTGAAAAGGCGATACTACAAGAGACTAGCCATGAGGTGCTGTATCGCTGAAATGCATGGTTGTCAAATAAACACATTCATAGGTCATATCTTTCAAACTCTCCTGAACATTATCGGGGAATTTTGACTCATGCAACCAAGCGTGTTTGCGAAGAGCAACAGACTGAGCCATGGCTCTTCCAATAGAATCTGTGGTGTCCTTTGCCGACTTAATATTAAACTTTTTCATCTCAGGGACATCTTGCGCAAGCTGAAAGAGTTCAGGCCTGACCCCTTGATGGAAGCAGATGGGTGATAGAGTCCCATAAAGCATATGAAGCCCTGCCTAAGACACAAGACATGTTCAACGATTTCAAGGCCGAACTAGCAGAAGCAATGATGTTCCGGCCACACAGATCCAACCACTTAGATTCTCTACCTGATGAAAGTAAAGGAGAGACATCTGGATTCGGCAAAGTCGTAGCAGCTTGCACGACAAACCCGTTATCAGTAGGGTGTCAAGAAAGACCGACAGGATCATTCGGAGCAGGACGATAGACATGAGAAATCGCACGATCAACAGAGACTCCGGTCACTGGCCTCGTCCAAGTTCCCAGAAGAATCATACAGAGGGCCTTTATCTCTCATTAATAATGATGCAAAACCTCTGGCCAAAATATTATCTAACAGACTTAGTTTGCTAATGGAAAAGTTGGTGCTACCAGATCATGCAGGCTTTATCCCTGGTAGAGCAACATCTCACGATCTTCATACCCTCTTTTCCATTGTACAAAACATTGACCCGGAATTGGCAATGGTGGCGGTCTTTCTAGACGCCACGAAAGCCTTTTATTCAGTAGAATGGGATTACCTATTAGGGATACTGCAACTCACGGAGCTGCTTATAGGCTTCCTTGTCTGGATAAAACTCTTATATAACTCTCCGGAAGACAGAGTTCTGATCAACAGATAGACATCGCCACCCTTTTTCATCACGAGGGGCACGCGGCAGGTATGCCCGCTATCTCCCTTACTGTTTGCGCTAGCCACTGAGGCCCTGGTGGCCGAATTGAGACATCACCATCAGGAAGGAGCACTGAGATGCCCTTTGAGACATATGCTCATTTCCTTTTACGCAGGTGAAGTAACTCTATACCTCAAAGATCTACAACAGAACTTAAATCCTATTCTGAGAGAGTTCAGGAATACACATTAAATTGGGGGAAATCTCAACTCTTCCAACTCACAGCTGCTGTGACACCCATTCCACTTGATTTTCCTATTGGATGGTCTGATTCTGGGGTGAAATACCTGGGTATAAAAGTCGCGACGGACGGACCAGAGCTAATGCGTCTTAATTACGAAACCGCATTGGCAAATATCACAAGTTGTGTTACACGCTGGATTGCATTGCCTTTATCTCTCGCAGGGAGAAGCTCTTGAATAGAGATTCTTCCTAAGTTATTGTATTTATTTCCGATTATACCATAGTACCAGGTAGACATTTCTTTGCTGCCCTAAGGACAGAATTGATTAGGCTGACATGGAGGGGCAAACAACCGAGGCTAAAATGGGAAACAATTATCAGGCCTTATTCTCAAGGAGGCTTCAATGTCCCAAATTTGGAGTATTACTATATATGCGCCCAAGCTCACTACGCGAGTTACTGGTTTCCCCACCCAAGTATATACCACAGGTGGCAGTGGAACAATAGCTTGCAGACCAGATTCAGCTGATGGGAGTGATACATACCACACCTAGAGCCCGCAAGAAAAACTGTCTGACTGTAACATGTACGATAAATGCGTGGAAGAGCATAGCTGATACACTAAAAGCCCCAATGGTATATTCGCCCCACCTTCCATTAGTGTACCACCCACATATACACGCAATTCAGGAAACAAGTTTCAAACAAGTCATGAAAAAAAAAACATACCATGCTGGGGAAACTTGTACAAAGATGGGAAATTCCGCACACTAGAACAGTTTTTTAACAATTTAGAGCCCACTCCCATGGATATATTTCTATATGTACGACTAAGACAAGGCATTAGGGAAAACACACCCTCCTTCCCGCTGGAACCTCCGACATTGTCACCGCTACATATATTATAGCAATCTGAGAGACCCGCACATATGGTCTCATCTTTATATCATACTATTCAATTCACTAAGGTGTTAGATAAGTGTGCTGCACGAGGACAGTGGGACAGGGAGCTCGGTGTCGCAATAACAAACAAATAGTGGCAAAATTGTTGCATACAAACAGAGCAGGTGGTTGCAAGTAGTCGCTTACGGATTATCCATTTTAAATTTCTACATCGTAATTATTACAAGCATGTCAAAACCTACAGATATAATCTTAGAGATAATGATCGATGTGTCTGATGTGGCGTGGAAGAGGCCGACTTTTTACACCTGGCCTGGAGCTGTAGTAGCATAAGTCAGTACTGGCAACAAGTGTTTGCGGCATTGACGCAAATTATGTTGGTGCCTATAGCAGTTTCCCCAAAAGTAGCGCTACTAGGATACACTGAACATATTGAAGCAGGGTATAGAAAATATGTGTCATTTGGGCTTCTGCCTGAAAAGCATCAGAGAGGCATGCAAGTGGGGATGAGGCAAAGCCCCTAAGTTTAAGGAGTGGATCAGAGATCTCCTATTTTGTCAGGAACAAACTCTTGCCTATGCAGAGTTACTTCCACTTACCTCCTGTCTGAAAGACATATGGTATCCTCTTAAAGAATACTTATTATCCCACCCAATGGAAGTTACAAGGGACCAAGGGTCACGATGAAGGAGGAGATATGGATATAGGATGGGGCACCTGATGAGAGAAGACAAGGGATGTACATACAGGGGGGAATACAAGATTGGGTTTATCGTACCTTCAATGCGAAGGGTTGAAGAACAAGTTACTTACCTTCGGTAACGATGTATCTGTAAGAAACATTAGTTAGTTAGATTCCTCACCTTAGAATATCCCCAGGCGTCAGACTGGATCCGGAAGATTTTTCGTCTGCAATACCCCTTGCGCGTCGCTAGGCGTCGTCTGCGGCTCCGCGTCCGTCGTCGGCGTCGTGCGCCGGAATGACGTCGTCGGAGTACTTAGACGCCGCCCTCGCGCGCTGACGTCAGTTCTTGTACATAGCTTTCCGCGCCAGGAACGCAGAGCCATGCAAAGACCGACACTGGTGCCAAAAATAAAATCTAGGGGCCTGAAAAGGACAACCTTAACCCTAGATGTCAGTTCGCAGAACGGGGAGGATGGGTGGGTCGGTGAGGAATCTAACTAACTAATGTTTCTTACAGATACATCGTTACCGAAGGTAAGTAACTTGTCATCTGAAAGAAACACGTTAGTTAGATTCCTCACCTTAGAATAGATACCCAAGCAATACCGTCCCCGGTGGTGGGTCTGCGAACCAAGATCACACCAGAAAGTCCTGGAGGACAGAACGGCCAAAGAAGCCATCCCTCCGGACTTGGCTGTCAAGGCAATAATGCCTGGCAAACGTGTGTAGCGAAGCCCACGTTGCCGCCTGACAGATGTCCTGCAAAGGGACACCCCGTCCCAAAGCAGTAGTAGCCGCCGTGGCCCGAGTAGAATGGGCGCGCAGCCCAACAGGAGGGTCCTTTTTTGCCAAGGAGTAACAAATTTTGATGCACAAAACGACCCACCGAGAGATGGTCCGTTTGTGCACAGCTTTCCCCTTCTTAGCACCCACGTATCCAACGAAAAGTTGGTCGTCCACCCGGAACTGCTTTGTGTGGTCCAGATAAAAGGAGAGCGCACGTTTCGGGTCCAGACGGTGGAGCCTCTCTTCCTCTTTGGAAGGATGCGGAGGCGGAAAGAAGGTGGGCAAGGTGACAGACTGCCCAAGATGAAATGGAGTCACCACTTTCGGAAGAAAGGAGGGACGAGGCCGAAGGACAACCTTGTCTGGATGAACCGAGAGAAAAGGAGGCTTTGAAGATAAAGCCTGGAGCTCACTCACCCGTCTAGCCGAGGTGATGGCTACCAGAAAAGCAGTCTTAAGCGTCAGCAGACGAAGAGGACAGTTATGAAGAGGCTCAAAGGGAGCGCACATTAGAAATGTGAGAACAAGATTCAAGTCCCACTGAGGCATTACAAAAGGGACAGGAGGGAACGTGTGAGTAATGCCCTTTAGAAAGCGTGTAACTACAGGGGACTTGAAAAGAGAAGGCTGATCAGGAAGCCGCAAGAAGGCAGAGATGGCAGCAAGATAACCTTTCAGGGTGCCCAGGGCAGAGCCCTGCCGGGCCAAAGAAAGAAGAAAGAGGAGAACCTCAGAAAGAGGGGCGGAAAGGGGATCCACAGCCTTTGCTGTGCACCATGCCACAAATTTGTTCCACCGGCAGGCGTATACCGTCTTTGTGGAGGGACGCCTGGCTGCCAGAATGATATCACAGACTTCAGGAGGCAAGTCAAATGGCATCAACTGCCGCCGCTCAATCTCCACGCATGGAGGTGGAGGCTGGACAGGTTCGGGTGGAGGACCGTCCCCTGCTGCTGCGACAGAAGATCCTCCCGAAGGGGCAGACGTATCGGAGGATCGGTCAACATACTGAGTAGCTCGGGATACCAGTACCTTCGTGCCCAATCCGGAGCCACCAAGATGACTTGGGCCCGGTCGTGCCTGATCTTCTTCAGCACTCTGGGCAGAAGTGGTATAGGCGGAAAGGCGTACAACAGACCGCAACTCCACTCGTGACAAAAAGCGTCGCCGAGCGAGTGCCGCCTTGGAAATTCCAACGCGCAGAACTGCTGACATTGCGCGTTCTCTTCGGTGGCGAATAGATCTAACCAAGGCTCTCCCCACTGCTGAAAGAGACCTTGCGCCACTTCGGAGTTCAGACGCCATTCGTGATCCATCATGCACCGGCGGCTGAGTTCGTCTGCTCTGGCATTCAGAGAGCCCGCCAGATGTTGAACCACTAGGGTGACGCCCTGGTGTTCCAGCCACGTCCAGAGGCGCAGAGCCTCCTCACAAAGGGTCCACGACCCCACCCCGCCCTGTTTGTTGCAATACCACATGGCGGTGGTGTTGTCCGTGCACGACACTTCCCCTGACAGAGGGGAGAAAGGCTTTCAGTGCAAGTCGGATCGCTCTCAACTCCAACAGGTTGATGTGGAGACTAGACTCCGCCGGAGAACAGAGGTCTCTGATCTCTGCCTCTCCCATATGGCCACTCCATCCCAGGAGGGACGCATCCGTCACTACGACATGCTCCGGTTGGGGAAGGGAGAGGCTCTTGCCCTTGACCCAATCGCGGTCCGTGAGCCACCACTGCAACCTCCGAGATCAAGACATGGTCGGACAGGTTGCCGTGATGCTGGGCCCCCTGAAACTTCAGGTCCCACTGCAGAGCCCGCATGCGTCGCCTGGCGTGATGCACTAGTAGGATGCAGGAGGCCATCAGCCCCAGAAGCCGCAACACTAGCCTGACCGAAACCCAGGATAGAGGCCGAAAGATGGGAATCAGGGCCTGAATATCCCGGACCCGCTGTTCCGGCGGATAGACCCGGAACTGCGCCGAATCGAGAACCGCTCCGATGAAGAGGAGCTTCTGAGAGGGACTCAGGTGTGACTTCGGCACGTTGATGGAAAATCCCAGCAAATGCAGGAGATCCGCCGTAGTCTGGAGGTGGGAGACGACTGTCTGGGGCGAGCCCGCCTTCAACAACCAGTCGTCGAGATAGGGGAAGACTGGAACCCCTGCTCTGCGCAGATGAGCTGCGACCACCGCCATCACTTTCGTGAACACCCGAGGGGCACTGGTGAGGCCGAAGGGGAGCACGGTAAACTGAAAGTGCTCTTGGCCCACCGTGAACCGCAGGTAACGCCGGTGGGCCGGCAGGACGGGGATGTGGAAATATGCGTCCTGCAAGTCCAATGCTACCATCCAGTCTCCAGGGTCTAGGGCAGCCAGAACCTGAGCTAAAGTGAGCATCTTGAACCGGTCCTTCCGGAGGAAGGCATTGACGTTCCGGAGGTCCAAGATAGGGCGTAGGCCCCCTTTGCCCTTCTTGGGAACCAGAAAGTAGTGGGAATAACAACCACGACCTACTTCTGGGCTCGGAACGCGCTCGACGGCCCCCTTGGCCAAGAGGGCCGAAACTTCCTCGTGGAGAAGATTCAAATGATCCCCCGAGATACGGTGGTGCTGCGGTGGCATGGCTGGAGGGGTCGTCTCGAAGAAGAGGGAGTAGCCCCTTCGGACGATTTGCAGCACCCACCTGTCCGATGTGATGGACCACCAGTGGAGCAGGTGATGGCGAACTCTGCCGCCCACTGGCGTGGAATGGGCCTGAAAGCTCGGACTAGGAAGGCTTTGAGGCGGATGCTGCCGGGGTGGATGTGGGCTGACCGCGTCGTCCTCCAGAACCGCCTCGGCGGAAACCACGTCCGCGACCGCGCGCAGGTTGGTTCTGCGGCTGGTGGCTAGGCGTACGTGAGGAGGCACCCCTTCCTTGGCCACGAAAGGGGCGAAAGGCGGAAGTTTGCGACCGCGGGGCCGAGAGGCCCAAGGACTTGGCCGTAGCCCGGGAGTCCTTAAAGCGATTCAGCGCACTGTCCGCTTTCTCGCCGAACAGGCGAGTGCCATCAAAGGGCACAGCAGCCAGGCGTGACGTCTAAGCGCCACTGAGGTAGAAATCGCCCTACACATCTGATAGCATGTCGTGCTGCATCCCTCCCATCGGCCAGAGCCTGGGTAAGTCGTGTCTGGACCTCCTCCAGACACAGGGGCAGCACGTCCTCCACCGTATCCCACAGAGAGTGGGAATAACGGTCCAAGAGACAGGTGGTGTTCAAAGACCGCAGGCCCAAACTAAGGGAGGAGAACAGCTTTTTGCCGAACTGTTCCAGTCTCTTGGAATCCCGGTCCGGCAGAGCGGTCGGGAAGGAGGATTGGGAGGTAGAGACCTGGATAACCAGGCTCTCGGGGGTAGGGTGTTGGGACAAAAAACTGGGGTCGCCCGGAGCAGGACGGTGGCGCCTGGCGACGTTCCTGTCCACAGGAGGGACTGTGGAGGGCTTGGACCAGGTGCCCTGCAGAACGTCAGTGAGGGCCTCATTGAAGGGCAGCAGAGGCTCAGTGGAGCTTGCTGCAGACTGAAGCACCTCAGTGAGGACGTTAGTCCTCACAGCCACGGCAGGTAGCTCGAGCCCAAGGGCTGCGGCCGCCTTGCGCAGCACCACAGAGAAAGCAGCACCCTCCTCCGAAGCCACAGTCGGAGGAGAGATGAATCCAGTGTCTGGAGAGGTATCCAGACCACTGGCCTCCCCCAGTTCATCTGCCCAGTCCTGTGACAGTTGAGCCTGAGCGGCCATAGGATCCTCGGATCCCTCCCATTCGCCCCCATCATCCGATTCCTGGTATGCAGGAGGAAGGATCGGAGCCGGGCGATAGACAAAATGTGTCTCCAGCGGCGCAGACCGCGGCGTCCATCGACGCCGTAACGGCGCCGGGCCCGGACCGGGGCTGAAACGGGGCTCGACGCCGAGCGGAGCCGGCGTCGGGGGTGGAACCGGTGTCGACGCCGGCGGAGGAGGCGTGACGAGGTCGACCGGCGTCGGCGGGGACTCGGGAACGGGTCCCTCGGGCGCTTGCGGCGTCGAGGCCGGAGCCGTCGACGGCAAGGTTGCCCAGTCGGGTCCGCGGGGCCCGAAGGCGCGCCAGCGGGCGTCGACGGCAGAGCCAGGTTCCTCATGGCCGAGAGGAAGGCACTGACTTCCGCCGGCGTCGCGTCAGTCCCAGGGACCGGCGGGTATGGGGACTTGCGCGGCGCCTCTGCTGGAGCCGCGGGGGTGGAACCACCCTGACCCTCGGCCGAGTCACGCGACCGGCGAGGGGAGTCCGAAGAGCGGTGTCGCCTCTTGGACTTCTTGGAGTGCTTCGACTTACCCGAAGACTTGGAGCCAGACGATCGATGATGACGTCGGCTGCGGCTCCGCGACCGATCCTTGGACCTCCTCCTGGACCGGGATCGAGAGGGGCGCGGAGCCGAGTGGCGAAGCTCGAGAAGCTTACGGGACCGCTCCCGTCTAGCCTTCGAGGTCAGGGCCTTGCAGTCCGCACACGACGCCACGTCGTGGTCGAGGCCCAAGCAGTAAAGGCACCGGCGGTGATGGTCTGTAACCGACATCAAGCGGCTGCAGTCAGCACAGGCTTTAAAACCAGGCATCCTACCGGCACCGGAGTCGAGACAAGATCAAAAAGAATCGAAAAAAGTTAGTCAAAAAGTGACTAAAGGGGTAGCTCTCCCGGATCTGCGCTTACTGGCGCGGAAAAAAGAACTGACGTCAGCGCGCGAGGGCAGCGTCTAAGTACTCCGACGACGTCATTCCGGCGCACGACGCCGACGACGGACGCAGAGCCGCAGACGACGCCTAGCGACGCGCAAGGGGTATTGCTGACGAAAAATCTTCCGGATCCAGTCTGACGCCTGGGGATATTCTAAGGTGAGGAATCTAACTAACGTGTTTCTTTCAGATATACGACATATGTAAGAATGGTTTGAGAGACCTGTATGAGACCAGGGAACAAACATTTATATACATGTTATAAATGGAGTTATCCATTTGAATGCATTACAAAATATGGTATATGTTGCTACTATATATGGAGAGATGGAAATGTAACTGCCTGATACTGGAAACAGCAAACGTTTAATGCATATATGTGATACAAGAGTATATTTCTGCTGATGTACCTGTGTTAAAGTACATGATAAATGTTTAATAAAGAAAATAAAAAAGAACATCATATAGAGACTCTCCATAGGGCAGTAATGGTTCAACACCCGTCTCACCCTGGTGAAGCGCATCTAATAAGGGATCAGATGACAAATTAACTGAAGGACGCTACAATTTCAAGACATCTGCAGCTCTCTTTATAACCGCAGTAAAAGCTACACTAGCCGCTGTCGCCATTCATGGAGGAGAAAGCAAACCAGAATTAGAAGTGGGTTGCAGACTACCATCCTCACCCAATGCAGCCCAAGATTTTCCCACAAGAGGCTGAACCAGACCAACTAAGCGGTCAACGTCACTGGCTTCACCTGACCCACCTTGCAATGCTAGAGAAACAGCAACAGGGCCAGCTTCGTCCTCAGAATGTAGAGGAGAAAACACAGGAACTGCAGTGGCTATGAGTGGCTACTCTGCCGCCGAATGATGTTGGGGCGTCGTCGTATCATCATATATAACCAATGAAGGGTTGAACGTCCACCCGGAAGTCTTTAGTGCGATCAAGATAAAAAGACAAGGGATGTTTTGGATCAATGCGGTGGAGTCTCTCCTCCATGGAGGGGTGCGGGGTGGGTAAAAGGTGGGCAGGGTCTTGGATTGTCCCATTTGAAAGGGCATGACCACTTTAGGGAGTAACAAAGCTTTTGTTCACAGCACCACTCTATCTAGCTGGACAGACAGATAGGGAGGCTTGGAAGACAGAGCCTAGAGCTCACTAACTCTGTGAGCAGAGGTGATGGCAATGAGGAAAGCAGTCTTAAGCGTTAGAAAGGACAATTATGAAGAGGTTCGAAGGGAGCACACATAAGAAAAGTCAAAACCAGATTTAAATCTAATTGGGGCATTATGAAAGGAGAGGGAGAAAACAAATGAGTAAGGCCCTTAAGAAACCTATTGACAATGGGAGATTCGAACATCAAGACTGATCTGGAAGTCTCAGAAAGGCAGAGCCAACCAACTTATGTACAACAGAACCTCTGAAAGAGGAATAGAAAGGGGTCAACAGCCTTTGCTGTGAACCATGCCACAAAATTGTCCCATCTACAGCTATATACCGTTTTATTGGAGGGACGTCTGGCTGCCAAGATGCCATCACAGACTTCGGGTGGAGGGTCGAAATCTGTCAACGGCCGCTCCTCAATCTGCAGGTAGATGTCCCTATCAGATATCTCTGTTTTCAGAGGTAACCTCTGGGTGTGTGTTTTCTTTAATGCTCCTGTTGTTTCTCTACTCTTTTTTTCTTCCTTCTTTTACTTTACCCTTTGCGCCATGGGTTTTTGCTTTTTCAGCTAAGATGCTTCCTTTACATGGCCCTTTGTTGTGGGCGGCAACGACCCAATTAATACTTGGACCCATTATTACCCTCTAAAATGCCTGACCTCGAGGTTGTTTCTCTTAATGGTGAGGCTTGACCCACCCAGTAAAAAAATACTAGACTACTGCACTGGTCTTAAAGCAGACATAATTCTTCCACAAGAAACCAAAATTGGTCACAAAACTGCCCTTTCCCTGCATTCTGGCCAGATCTTTGATTTAGCTTGTTTCCCAGCTAGTTCAAAAAAGAATGGAGTCATTACACTCATCACAACACAGTTCAGTCTTTGAATTATTTCAGTAGAACAGGACAATAAAGACAGGTGGACTATAGCCAGACTTTTGCATGATGATGGTGAGCTCTCTGCCGTTAATATCCATGCTCCTAACAATAACGATCCCCAAATTTGGCATAATATCAGCTCCAAACTTAACGCTTTACCTCAGTCTGTGAAACTTGTTGGGAGTGACTTCAATCTTCCCCTAAACATTATTCTTGATAGACATTCAGCTTTTCATTATAAGCCCCCAAAGGATCACATGGCAATGCTCAAAATACGCACAACACATAAATCAATGGACATCTGGTGCTTACAGAACCCCATAACATTTTTCTACTCTCATCACTATCCTCAATTCTTTCTCCAGGATCGAATATATTCTGCTTAGTCCTGGTCTAGGATTCCTCAATAGAACCCAACCTGGTATCCGCTTACACTGTGTCAATGTATCCTTTACCTTGTCTCCCACGCACCCCGAGCGGGGTGCATGGAGAATGAACAAAGAACTCCTATAATCTGAGAAAGACAAACTATAGTTGAGTAAGGCAATCTACCAATTATTGAAAGAAAACTCTGGATCGGTCTCTTCTCCAGTAATTCTGTAGGATGCTCTGTGCTGTCAGGGGATTCTGTATTAGTCAGATGGCCAAATGAAATAAGGAAATTAAAGCCTCTTTGTCCACTCTTGATAAGTTTATTAAGGACAAGACATCTCTTTATAGACACTCCAGGGATCCCTCCAAAAATATTTATGCTGTTCTTTACACCCCAAAGATTGGAGCCACAGTCGACAATCGTCACAATCACTCCCCTATGAAATCTCTCTCAGATGACAAGAATACCCCTCTTAATAAATTGATGGAAAGAGGGATATCTTACAAACAATTAAACTTATTCCTGATGACAAGGACCCTGGGCCAGATGGCATCCTGATTGAATTCTAGAAGTCCACTTCTGATACAATTCTGCCCCCTTTGGAGTCTACTCCACTACTTTGTCACGTCCGGTGCTGTTTTAGGTACGTCAGCAGAAGCCACTATAGTTGTAATCCCTAAAGAGAGGAAGGATCATCTTGAGGCTAAGACCTATAGACCTATCTCCCTCCTACATATGGAGGTGAAGACTTATGCAAAAATGTTAGCAATTCGCCAAGGATCTCTTGATTCCCAAATTAATTGATCAATAACAATCCGGTTTCATTAAAGGTAGACTGACATGTGACACATCTCGTTTGTCATGTAATTGAGAAAGCGCCCCTTGCTAACTCTCCAGCCATCACTACAATAGCCCTTGAAGCAGACAGGCTTTTGATACGGTATATTGGCCCTTCCTTAAAGCTGACTTGGGTAGTTATTATCTGGGTAAAATTTTCTATTTAATAGTTATGTCCCCATACGTGAAGAATAAATTACTTACCTTCGGTAACGATGTATCTGTAAGAAACATTAGTTAGTTAGATTCCTCACCTTAGAATATCCCCAGGCATCAGGCTGGATCCGGAAAGATTTTTGTAGCAATACCCCTTGCACGTCGCTAGGTGTCGTCTGCGGCTCCTCGTCTGTCGTCAGCGTCATGCGCCGGACTGACGTCGTCGGAGTTTTAGACGCCGCCCTCGTGCGCTGACGTCAGTTCTTATACATAGCTTTCCGCGCCAGGGACGCTGAGCCATGCAAGAGACCAACACTGGTGCCAAAAAATCTAGGGCCCTGTAAGGGAGAACCTTAACCCTAGATGTCGGTTCGCAGAACGGGGAGGCTGGGTGGGTCGGTGAGGAATCTAACTAACTAATGTTTCTTACAGATACATCGTTACCGAAGGTAAGTAACTTGTTAATCTGAAAGAAACATGTTAGTTAGATTCCTCACCTTAGAATAGATACCCCAGCAATACCAACCCCGGAGGTGGGCCTGCGAACCAAGATCACACCAGAAAGTCCTGGAGAACAGAACGGCCAAAGTGGCCATCTCTCCGGACTTGGCTGTCCAGGTAATAGTGCTTGGCGAACGTGTGCAGTGAAGCCCACGTCGCCACCTGACAGATGTCCTGCAAGAGGACTCCCCGTCCCAGGGCAGTTGTCGCCGCTGTGGCATGGGTGGAATGGGCTCTCAGCCCAACAGGAGGGACCTTTTCGCCAAGGAATAGCAGAGTTTAATACACAACACGACCCATCGCGAGATGGTCCGCTTGTGCACAGCTTTACCCTTCTTAGCACCTACATATCCAACAAAAAGTTGGTCGTCCACCCGGAACTGTTTTGTGCGGTCCAAATAAAAGGACAGCGCACGTTTTGGGTCCAGACGGTAGAGCCTCTCTTCATCTTTTGAAGGATGCGGAGGCGGAAAGAAGGTGGGCAGCGTGACAGATTGCCCGATGTGAAAGGGAGTCACGACTTTAGGAAGAAAAGAAGGACGTGTCCGGAGGACAACCTTATCCGGATGAACCGAAAGGAAGGGAGGCTTAGCTGACAGAGCCTGGAGCTCACTCACCCGCCTAGCGGAGGTGATAGCTACCAGGAAGGCAGTTTTCAAAGTCAGTAGACGAATGGGACAGTTGTGAAGGGGCTCAAAGGGAGCGCACATCAGAAAAGTGAGAACAAGGTTCAAGTCCCACTGAGGCATTACGAATGAAACAGGAGGAAACATATGAGTAATGCCCTTGAGAAAACGTGAGACAACAGGGGACATGAAAAGAGAAGGCTGATCAGGAAGCCTTAAGAAAGCAGAGATTGCAGCAAGATACCCCTTCAAGGTGCCCAGAGCAGAGCCCTGCTGGGCCAAAGAAAGAAGAAAGAGGAGAACCTCAGAAAGAGGGGCAGAAAGGGGATCCACAGCCTTTGCTGTGCACCATGCCACAAATTTGTTCCACCGGCAGGCGTATACCGTCTTTGTGGAGGGACGCCTGGCTGCCAGAATGACATCACAGACTTCAGGAGGCAAGTCAAATGGCATCAACTGTCGCCGCTCAATCTCCACGCATGGAGGTGGAGGCTGGACAGGTTCAGGTGGAGGACCGTCCCCTGCTGCTGCGACAGAAGGTCCTCCTGAAGAGGCAGTCGTATCGGGGGATCGATGGAAATACTGAGTAGCTCGGGATACCAGTACCTTCGTGCCCAATCCGGAGCCACCAAGATGACTTGGGCCCGGTCGCGCCTGATCTTCTTCAGCACTCTGGGCAGAAGTGGTATAGGCGGAAAGGCGTACAACAGACCGCAACTCCACTCGCGACGAAAAGCGTCTCCGAGCGAGTGCCGCCTTGGAAATTCCAACGCGCAGAACTGCTGACATTGCGCGTTCTCTTCGGTGGCAAATAGATCTAACCAAGGCTCTCCCCACTGCAGAAAGAGACCTTGCGCCACGTCCGATTTCCGACGCCATTCGTGATCCATCATGCATCGGCGGCTGAGTTCGTCTGCTCTGGCGTTCAGAGAGCCCGCCAGATGTTGAACCACCAGGGTGATGCCCTGGTGTTCCAGCCATGTCCAGAGGCGCAGAGCCTCCCGACAAAGGGTCCACGACCCCACCCCGCCCTGTTTGTTGCAATACCACATGGCGGTGGTGTTCGTCCGTGAACACCTGCACGACACTTCCCCGGACAGAGGGAAGGAAGGCTTTTAGTGCAAGTCGGATCGCCCTCAGCTCCAAGAGGTTGATATGGAGCCGAGTCTCCGCCGAAGACCAGAGTCCTCTGATCTCCGCCTCTCCCATATGGCCACCCCATCCCAGGAGGGACACATCCGTCACTACGACATGCTCCGGTTGGGGTAGGATGAGGGATCTGCCGCTGACCCAATCGCGATTCGTGAGCCACCACTGCAGCTGGTTCGCAGTGCCCTCCGAGAACAAGACATGGTCGGACAGGTTGCCTCGATGCTGGGCCCACTGAAACTTCAGGTCCCACTGCAGATCCCGCATCCGCCACCTGGCGTGAGGTACCAACAGGATGCAGGAGGCCATCAGCCCCAGAAGCCGCAGCACCAACCTGACCGAAACCCAGGACAGAGGCCGGAAGATGGAAATCAGGGCCTGAATGTCCGGGACCCGAAACTGCGCCGAATCGAGAACCGCCCCAATGAAAAGGAGCTTCTGGAAGGGACTCAGGTGCGACTTCGGCACATTGATGGAGAACCCCAGCGAGTGCAGGAGGTCGGCCGTAGTCTGGAGGTGGGAGACGACTGTAGGAGAGTAGGGTCTGCTTTCTATGTTACCCCCCACTTTTTGCTTTTGCTTCACTGGTTTTCGACTTAGATGTGGCTGTGGGCCTGCTAATCAGACCCACCGCCCAGCTGTTCTCTCTCTAAATTCACTATGCACTTTAGGTGCATAACCCAATTGGCAAGGATCACCTTTTTGGACCCTGTACAGTGTACCCTAGGTACCCAGGGCATAGGTGTACCCGAGACCTACCAGGGGCTGCAGCATGTATTATGCCACCCCTGGCTGGCCTCCCATTATGACACAACTGGCTGATCACTCAGCTGGGGCAAGGTCGTGTAATCACCCCTTGCTTAGGTGTAGTATTCCTATACCTACCTTATATATAGACACATGGGTAACCTATCAGTCACTCCTATGGCAGGCCTTAACAATCCTGAAGGCAGAGTACTTGGTAACATGTGAGATGGTGCTCTAGAATGAGCTGAGCCTGTCTGCAGCTTTCGGAACCATGTCCTTATAGCTGTTCTATGATATTGCCTACCATATACTCTTAAAGTGCCTTATAATCTTAAACGGTTATGGTAACTATGGTTTGGCTTTATCAAAACATGTCGTGTAAGGTGTCTAACACTTTGGAATACTACCCCCACACCATTTCTGGCAGTGAGGATAGTATTCCTCCCTTCTAGAGGGAGAAGACATGTTGAAGACCTACTACTCGGTTAAAGTTAACCAGAGCCCCAGCGTCACAAAATGGACGCTGCTGCCACAGACACGAGTCTGACCTCCTCCTGCTGGGAGACCTTCCAGCGAGGGAGGCTTGGACAATAGGCTTCCTGCCTTGGGAGGTGCTAGCACCACCCTAGACAGGCCTTAGTGTATTGGGGCAGGGAGGGATGAATGAAACGAGACACTGCCTGGGGCACACAAGGTGTCCCATGCATAGTCCAGTTCAAACCGGTGCTGGGGCACTCCAGCCCCAGTCCGGGCGCGAAACTGGACAAAGGGAAGGGGGTGTAACCACCCCCCTCCCTGGTCCCACCCATAGGAGAGACCTAACAGGTAACCCAGCCCCCCAGATTAGTATAAGAGTGGGAGCTGAGTCCCTAGGACTTTGGATTATCCTGATGAACTTAACTTGAACAGAAAGTCTGGACCTTCGACATTCGACTACGGAAGAAGACTGAAGAATCTCCCTTGTGGCCAAGGAGTGACCACCCTGTGCAAACAGGCACCATCAAGCGACCTGCCGTTTGCTTTGCCCGAAGTTCTACAAGGAACCGACTGCAGAGCCCGACCAGCGCCTTGACTTCCAGACTTCTCTGACCCTGATCCACATCCACAGCAAAGCTGAGATCCGTGGAGGCGACGAGAGACCGGCTACCTGGGAAAATTGGCGACTTGCTTCCAGCGCAGCTTCTGAGGCATCCTCGAAGTTGTGCTCTGGGGATTGAGAAGCCCCAACCCCGAGCACCATCTGCACTGAAGATCAGCCCCCCAACACTCCACGAGTTCTGCGTGGGGCCCTTCTGCATTTTCCTGCTCGACGCGTCTGTCCGGTTGCTTGCCCGTTGGCTAGTAGCCTTTGTGACGACGAACCTTGAACTTTCCACCGCTGGTTTGGCTCCTCCAGACTGGCCCTTGCTTCCCTGTGAAAGAGAAGCACCTCAGGACTTCCTGGTCTGCAACAGAAGCGAATCCTTCATTCTGCGTGGGTTGCGCTTGCCAAGGCTTGTTGTGTCCCAACTCGACATCGACACCGCCAACAGCAAGAGCCCTCGTGGGACAGCTCGACTCCTGGTTCTGGTCGTCCTCGACGCCTCCTGGTACCCGTGGCTGCTGCGACAAGCTTCACCTCTTCACCTGCATCTTCACGACATCGCCTGGTTCCTCCCTGGTTCCTTCCCGGCTCCTAGCTGGTGACCTAGACTCTGTCCCCTCTGCTTGCAGGTATCCTCCTTCCTGATTCCATCCTTGGAATCCACCGGACACTCTTCACTGACTGCCTGTCAGCAACTTTCTTCAGGCATCCATAGGAGTCGACGACGAAACCCGACGCAAGTTCACACCTATGCACCCGCAGCCCGTGGGCTAGGTAACTTGAGTACTCCGGTGCTCACAAGGGTATTGACTATCCAAGTGTCTAGTTTCCAAGTCTCTAACTCCTAGTTCCTTCCGAAGTGTCCTAAAACTCTTAATTTCTAAATACTACTATTTCTATCGACTTTAACGCATTACGCGTGAGTGTTTCCACTCTGCACCTGAATCCCGTGGGCCTCCCACTGCCAAGCAACTGATAGGATAGTGTAGCCCCAGCGGTTCCCTACGCCTATCCTGTGTTCGTGACAGTGGTTCTTATACCACTTACTTAGTATATGGTTTGCGTGGCCCCTAGGGCCTAACTGTATTACTTACCTGTGTGACTTAATGTATGTTTAAATAAGACTGTGTTGTACTTACCTCGAATCTCATAAAGAGTGCTGAGGGTAGTTGACTAGAATAAATACATTCTATTTTTATAATATATCTGTTGTGGTGTCCTTTCATTTGGTATTCAAGGGATTGCAAATGGTATATCAGTTGGCTTCACATGCCATACAGAGTTTAGCCTAAGACTGCTCTTGTCCATGCTACCACTAGGATAGCTGGTCTATAAGGTTGACTTTACAACCAATCACCATAAGGGTTGTTTGGACTGATACAAGGTGTACACTAGAACTAGTGACATCATATATCAGGCCAACTTCTCACATTGGTGAGCAGCGGTTGGGATCTGAGCTTGCTGTTGTAATACCATTGCAATCTTGAGCTATCAAATTGAAAGATCACAAAGATATTTGAAAGGTACATATAACATAGCTTATAAATACTTAAGTTCTACTGAACTTAGTTGTTGTAGGTTGAAGGGCCTAGCACACCCTGACTACAACTGCTAGAGAGGTTTAGTAGATACAACTAGTGTAGGTAGGTGCACACACCACACCCTCACTAGATCATGTCTCTGAGAGGAGATCAAGTTGATTCTCTCTCACGAGGGGGGTATCCTAGAAAGATACCCTCTAGATATGATACCCTAACTTTTCAGGAGATGAGACAATTGTGTACCTCCAGAAAGTTGAAACAGGGTTCAAACCCTACCCTCATTTATCTAGTGGAGATCTTAGAAGAGTATGATGCTCAGAGTGCCTTAGGTACCAATGAGGGTCTGCCCTCTGCAGAAGATTCCCCTCACAATACTGATCAAGAAGAGTCAGCAGGGACTTCAGAAGATGAGGTAGACAGCCAGGTCCAAGTTAGGAGACTTAGCCAGGCTAACTTAAGCCTACATGGGAGTCTGACTGGGGTCCCCCCGTTCAGACCCTCAAGTGGACTTAACCAGAGAAGCAGGAGAGGAAGATCCCCTTCAAGGGAATCTATCCACTCCCATGTCTCTAATAGCTCCAATGCCTCTTCTCACAGGGGAATGACTTCTCCACAGAGAAAAGAGCATCAGGCCAGAATGAGGGAGGTCAATCTGAGGATTGAAAGGGAAGAACTTGCCCTTGCCAAAGAGAGACTTGCTCTTGCCAGAGAGCAGAAGTTAAGTGGGCTAGGACCCACTGGTGGCAGCAATATCCCTAAGGATAGAGACAGGGCCTATGATAATAGAAACCTGAGCAAGATTGTCCCTACCTACAAGTGTGGGGATGACATCCACAAATGGATAACTGCTTTGGAGAGAGCTTGCAAAGTACAGCAGGTACCCCAAAGTCGGTGGGCAGCTATCTTGTGGCTCTGCTTCTCTGAGAAAGGTAGAGACAAGCTCCTCACAGTTAGTGATGAGGATGCTGACAATTACACTGTCCTGAAGAGTGCTCTGATTGATGGGTTTGGCCTAACCACTGAACAAAACAGGTTGTTGTTCAGGGATACCCAGAAGACACAGACTAAGAACTGGACTGACTTTGTAGATTGTGCCACTAAGGCTTTGGAGGGCTGGTTATTGGGTAGTAAGGTTAAGGACTACACAGGATTGTATAATTTGATCATGAGAGAACAAATACTTAACAACTGTCAAAACCAGCTGCTGCATCAACACTTGATTGACTCTGACCTAACTTCTCCCCAGGAATTGGGAAAGAAGGCAGATAGGTGGGTCAGGACTAGAGTTTTTTTTTTTTAAAACATAATTTTATTAGTTTACCAAGTTTGCACAGTTCGTACATTGGCGTGACATTACATAATAACTCGTACACTGAACTTGCACTGTAAAATAGCTTCTTGTCCGCTTCCCATAGCTGTTCCTGGCAGATAGGTACACATGTGTCTATATATAAGGTAGGTATAGGAATACTACACCTAAGCAAGGGGTGATTACACGACCCTGCCCCAGCTGAGTGATCAGCCAGTTGTGTCATAATGGAAGGCCAGGCCAGGGGTGGCATAATACATGCTGCAGCCCCTGGTAGGCCTAGGATACACCTATGCCCTGGGTACCTAAGGTACACTGTACAGGGGCCAATAAGGTGACCCTATCCAAATGGGTTATGCACCTAAAGTACATAGTATTAATTTAGAGAGAGAACAGCAGGGCTGTGGGTCTGATCAGCAGGCCCACAGCCACATCTAAGTCGAAAACCAGTAAAGCAAAAGCAAAAAGTGGGGGTGAACATAGAAAGCAGACCCTACTCTCCTACACAACCCCCCCCCAAACTTAGGGACATTAAACTAACCTTGACCAGTTGAGTCTTCATGTTCTAAGTGGAAATATCTGGAGAGTCCATCTGCATTGGCATGGTCAGTCCCAGGTCTATGTTCCACTGTGAAGTCCATCCCCTGTAGGGAAATGGACCACCTAAGAAGTTTGGGATTTTCACCCTTCATCGGATTTAGCCACAAGAGGGGCTTATGGTCTGTCTGAATCTTGAAGTGAGTGCCAAACAAGTATGGCCTCAGCTTCTTCAGGGCCCAAACCACAGCAAAGGCCTCCCTCTCAATAGCTGACCAACGTTTCTCTCTAGGGGTCAGCCTTCTACTTATAAAAGCAATGGGCTGGTCTTGACCATCTATATTAAGTTGTGAAAGAACAGCTCCCACACCCAACTCAGAAGCGTCTGTCTGGACAATGAACTCTTTGGAGTAGTCTGGACTTTTCAGAATAGGTGCACTGCACATGACCTGCTTCAGGTCATCAAATGCTTTTTGACAGCTTACTGTCCACTGAACTTTCTTTGGCATTTTCTTGGAGGTCAAGTCATTAAGTGGTGTCACAATGGACCCATAGTTCTTAACAAACTTTCTGTAGTACCCAGTCAGGCCCAAGAAAGCTCTGACCTGAGTCTGGGTAGTTGGAGGAGTCCAGTCCTTTAGGGTCTGGATCTTGCTCTCCAGAGGTTGAACCTGACCCCCACCAACTAGGTGGCCCAGGTATACAACCTTGCTCTGCCCTATCTGGCACTTAGTGGCCTTGATAGTGAGGCCTGCCTTTTGCAGGGCCTCCAAAACATTCCTCAGGTGGACCAGGTGATCCTCCCAGGTGGAGCTAAAGACAGCAATATCATCAAGATAAGCTGCACAGTAATCATCCAACCCAGTAAGGACTTGATTCACCAACCTTTGGAAAGTGGCAGGTGCATTCTTCAAACCAAAGGGCATTACCACAAATTGATAATGTCCTCCTGGGGTCGAGAAAGCAGTTTTGGCCTTTGCATTCTCAGCTAGTCTGATTTGCCAGTAGCCTGCTGTCAGGTCAAATGTGCTCAAAAACTTAGCAGCTGCCAGTCTGTCAATGAGCTCATCTGCCCTAGGTATTGGGTGGGCATCTGTCCTAGTGACAGCATTGAGACCTCTGTAATCCACGCAAAACCTCATCTCTCTCTTACCATCTTGGGTGTGAGGTTTTGGCACAAGAACTACAGGACTAGCCCAAGGGCTCTCTGAAGGTTCAATGACTCCCAGCTCCAAAATCTTTTGTACCTCAACTTTTATGCAGTCCCTGACATGGTCAGGTTGCCTGTAGATTTTACTCTTCACAGGCAGACTGTCACCAGTGTCCCCCTCATGGGTGCACCAGTTTGTCTGACTTGGGGTCAGAGAGAACATATGTCTGTAGGATTGCAGAACTTGTCTGCAGTCCTGTTGCTGATGGACAGTGAGGCTGTCAGAAAAGACCACACCATCAACTGAGCCATCATCAGGGTTCTGAGTCAACAGGGCTGGGAGAGGGTCACTCTCTTCCTCCTGCCCCTCATCTGTAGCCATGAGTAAGCCCATGTCTGCCCTGTCAACATATGCCTTCAATCTGTTGACATGAAGCACCCTGTGGGGGCTTCTGGGAGTCCCAAGGTCCACCAAGTAGGTGACTTCTCCCTTTTTCTCAACAATAGTGTGGGGTCCAGACCATTTGTCTTGGAGTGCTGCTGGGGCCACTGGCTCCAACGCCCACACTTTCTGTCCTGGCTGGTAAACAGTCAGCACAGCCTTTTGGTCATGCCAAGCTTTTTGGAGTTCTTGGCTTGCCTCAAGGTTTTTAGAAGCCTTCTTCATATACTCTGCCATTCTGGAGCGGAGACCAAGTACATAATCCACTATATCAAGTTTAGGTTGTCTGAGAGGTCTCTCCCATCCTTCCCTTACCAAACATAGGGGTCCTCTTACAGGATGCCCAAACAAAAGCTCAAAAAGGCTGTAGCCAACCCCCTTTTGTGGGACCTCTCTGTAAGCAAACAGAAGGCAGGGTAAAAGGATGTCCCATCTTCGCCTAAGCTTGTCTGGTAAACCATTTATCATTCCCTTTAGGGTCTTGTTGAATCTCTCAACAAGCCCATTGCACTGTGGGTGATAGGGTGTGGTGAACTTGTACTTCACACCACACTCCTTCCACATTGCAGTCAAATATCCTGACATGAAGTTGGCACCTCTCTCAGAAATGACCTCCTTTGGAAAGCCCACTCTGGAGAATACTCCAAGTAGGGCCCTTGCCACCACAGGAGCTGTTGTGGTCCTCAGGGGAATAGCTTCTGGATACCTGGTGGCATGGTCCACTATCACCAGTATGAATCTGTGCCCAGATGCTGTTTGTGGGTCCATTAGTCCTACAATATCTATGCCCACTCTTTCAAAGGGAACCCCCACCACAGGTAGTGGTATGAGGGGGGCTTTTGTGGTGCCACCTGATTTGCCACTGGCTTGGCAGGTGACACAGGAGCGACAACACTCCTTGGTATCTTCTGACATATGGGGCCAGTGAAAGTGAGGGACAAGCCTGTCCCAAGTCTTGTTCTGGCCTAAGTGTCCTGCAAGGGGAATATCATGGGCCAAGGTAAGAAGGAAGCCTCTGAACTTCAGTGGTATGACCAACCTCTTGGATGCACCAGGCTTGGGGTCTCTAGCCTCTGAATACAGCAGCCCTTCATCCCAATACACTCTATGGGTACCTTGAGCATTCCCTGCAGCCTCAGCAGCAGCCTGCTGTCTGAGGGGTTCAAGAGAGGGGCAGTCTAATTGTGCCTGCCTCAGATCTGCCCTTGAATGTCCCCCTGTCCCAAGAAACTCAACCTGATCAGGTTCAAGTTCTTCTAGGACAGTTCCTTCAGGGCTCTCAGAATCATCCTCCTGTGAGGGCTGATCCAGTGCCTGAGACAGGGGGAAGGCACAGCCTTTACCCTACTGCTCTTTCTCTTGGTTTGTGACTGGTCCATAGTTTCAGGATCCAGCACTTGTTCAGTGGTGCACATTTTGGCCTGTGACCTGGTCACAGCAAGGACATGTGCATCTATCCCTAGCATTTCTGCATGGGTCCTATACTCCACTTCAGACCAAACTGAAGTTTCAAGATCATTGCCCAGTAAACACTCCACAGGAAGGTCTGAACTAACAACTTTCTTGAGGCCAGTTACCCCTCCCCAGGAGAAGTTAACAATTGCCACACTATGGGAGGTAGTGGCATTGCTAGCGTTGGTCACTAGGTAGTTCTCACCTAGTATGATCTGTCCAGGGTCCACAAAGGCAGGTGTCACCATTGTGACACTAGTCCCAGTGTCCCTGTAGGCCTGAGCCATTCTTTGGTTGATAAAAGGAGTCTGTCTGTACGTGCCCAGGTTACTGGGGCCTACAGTAGAGGACAAAGCTATGTCCCCATCACAGACCAGAACAGCCTTAGTAGGTATCCTGACTAGGCCAGAATCCTCCTCAGTTCCCAGGGTTAACCCTACTACACCCTTTTGCTGGGAACCACCACTTACAGCTGAACTAGGGGGTACAGTTGCCTTAGGGGCAATGGTGGCTGGGGGCTTATCCTTTTTGGTGCACTCACTAAACCAATGTGAGTTGGACTTACAATAGTTGCACCATGGTTTCTTTTGGCCATCTTTCTTTTTATCCTTTTTGGGACCACCCTCCCCCTGAGCCTTTTGGGGGCCTGGTGAAGACTTCTGGTCTTTTTGTTTCTGATCATTACCCTTCTGGTCTGCCTTTTTCTGATCACCGTCCTGGTTCTGGATTTTCTGCTTAACTCTAGTCCTGACCCATCTATCTGCCTTCTTTCCCAATCACTGGGGAGAAGTCAGATCAGAATCAATCAGGTGTTGATGCAGTAGCTGGTTTTGACAGTTGTTAAGGATTTGTTCTCTCATGATCAAATTATACAATCCTGTATAGTCCTTAACCTTACTTCCCACTAGCCAGCCTTCCAGAGCCTGTATTGTTCAGTGGTTAGGCCAAACCCATCAATTAGAGCACTCTTCAGGACAGTGTGATTGTCTGCATCCTCATCACTAACTGTGAGGAGCTTGTCTCTACCTTTCTCAGAGAAGGAGAGCCACAAGATAGCTGCCCACTGACTTTGGGGTACCTGCTGTACTTTGCAAGCTCTCTCCAAAGCAGTTATCCATTTGTGGATGCCATCCCCACACTTGTAGGGAGGGACAATCTTGCTCAGGTTTCTATTATCACAGTTCCCGTCTCTATCCTTAGGGATATTGCTGCCACCAGTGGGTTCTAACCCACTTGAATTTTGCTCTCTAGCCAGAGCAAGCTTCTCCTTGGCAAGGGCAAGTTCTTCCCTCTCAATCCTTAGATTAGCTTCCCTCATTCTGGCTTCATGCTCTTTTCTCTGGGGGGGAAGTCATTCCCCTGTGAGAATAGGCATTAGAGATGCTAGAGACATGGGAGTGGATGGATTCCCTTGAAGGGGATCTTTCTCTCCTGCTTCTCTGTTTAAGCCCACTTGGGGGTCTGTATGGGGGGACCCCATGCAAACTCCCATGTAAGCTTAGGTTAGCCTGGCTAAGTCTTCCTACTTGGCCCTGGCTGTCTACCTCCTCATCTGAAGTCCCATCTGACTCATCTGTAGTGGGTAGACCCTCCCCTGTACCTAGGGTACCAGCCTGTGAGGCCCTAAGAGCATCATATTCCTCTAGGATCTGTACTAGCTGAAGGAGGGTAGGGTTTGCACCCTGTTTTAGCTTTCTGGAGGTACACAATTGTCTCATCTCCTGAAAAGTTAGGGTATCATATCTAGAAGGGATCTTTCTCAGACCTGCCTCTCCTGAGAGAGACTCTCCTTGATCTCCTCCCAGAGACATGATCTAGTGAGGGTGTGGTGTGTGCACCTACCTACACTAGTTGTTTCTACTAAACCTCTCTAGTAGTTGTAGTCAGGGTGTGCAAGGCCCTTCAACCTACAACAACTAAGTCCAGTAGGACTTAAGTATTATAATCTATGTTATATGTACCTAAACAATATCTGTGTGATCTTTCAATTTAGTATCTCAAGATTACAATGGTATTACAACAGCAAGCTCAGATCCCAACCGCTGCTCACCAATGTGAGAAGTTGGCCTGATGTATGATGTCACTAGTTCTAGTGTACACCTTATATCAGTCCAAACAACCCTTATGGTGATTGGTTGTAAAGTCAACCTTATAGACCAGCTATCCTAGTGGTAGCATGGACAAGAGCAGTCTTAGGCTAAACTCTGAATGGCATGTGAAGCCAGCTGTGATACCATATATAATCCCTTGAATACCAAATGAAAGGACACCACAACAGATATATATATAAAATAAAGTGTAGTTATTCTAGTCAAACCCTCAGCACTCTTTATGAGATTCGAGGTAAGTACAACACAGTCTTATTCAAGCATACATTAAGTCACACAGGTAAGTAATACAGTAAGGCCCTAGGGGCCACGCAAACCATATACTAAAGAAGTGGTATAAGGACCACTGTCACGGAAATAGAATAGGCCTAGGCCTAGGGAATCGCTGGGGCTACACTACACTACCAACAGTTAGGAAGTGGGAGGCCCACGGGATTCAGGTGCAGAGTGGAAACACTCACGCGTAATGCGTACAATCGATAGAAATAGTACAGTTCTGAAATAAGCAGTTTTAGGACACTTCTGGAGTAGCTAGAAAGTCGAGATTCGGAAACTAGACCCTAGGATAGTCACTACCCTTGTGAGCACCGAACTACCCAAGTTACCTAGCCCACGGACTGCGGGTGCATAGGTGTGAACTTGTGTCGGGTTTCGTCGTGGACTTCTATGGATGCCTGAAGGAAAGTTGCTGACAGGCAGTCAGTGCAGAGTGTCCGGTGGATCCCAAGGCCGGGATCAAGAAGGAAGGAGGGTACCTGCAAGCAGAAGGGACAGAGTCAAGGTCACTAGCCAGTGACCACGTGGAACCAGGAAGGAACCAGGTGATGTCGTGAAGATTGCAGGTGAAGAGGTGAAGCTTGTCGCAGCAGCCACGGGTACCAGGAGACGTCAAGGACGACCAGGACCAGGAGGCGAGCTGTCCCACGATGGCTCTTGCTGTCGGCGGCGTCGAAGTCGAACTAGGACTCACCAAGCCTTGGCAAGCGGAACCCACGAAGAATGGAGGACTTGCTTCTGGTGCAGACCAGGAAGATCTGGGGTGCTTCTCTTTTGCAGAGAAGCGGGAGCCAGTCTGGAGGAGCCAAACCAGCAGTGAAGATTCAAAGGTGTGTCGTCGCAATGCCACTAGCCAACGGGCAAGCAACCGGACAGATGCGGCAAGCAGGAAAATGCATAAGGGCCCCACGCAGGACTCGTGGAGTGTGGGGGGCTGATCTTCGGTGCAGATGGTGCTTGGGGTTGGGGCTTCTCAATCCCCGGTGCACAACTTCGAGGGTACCTCAGAAGCTGCGCTGGAAGATACTCGCCACTTTACCCAAGTAGCCGGTCCCGCGTCCCTCGTCGCCTCCACGGATCTCAGCTCGGCTGTGGATGTGGATCAGGGTCGGAGAAGTCTGGAAGTCAAGGCTCTGGTCGGGCTCTGCAGTCGGTCCCTCGTAGAACTTCAGCAAAGCAAAGGGTAAGTCTCTTGATGGTGCCTGTTTGCACAGGGTAGCCACTCCTTGGCCACAAGGGAGATTCTTCAGTCTTCCTCTTTCGTCGAATGTCGAAGGTCCAGAGTTTCTGTTCAAGTTGCAGGTTCAGGATAATCTAATCTCCTGGGGCCCAGCTACCACTCTTATACTAATGTGGGGGGCCGGGTTGCCTGCTAGGTCACGCCTTATGGGTGGGACCTGGGAGGGGGGTGGTTACACCCCCTTCCCTTTGTCCAGTTTCGCGCCAGGACTGGGGCTGGAGTGCCCCAGCACCGGTTTCAACTGGACTATGCATGCAGCACCTTGTGTGCCCAAGGCAGGTCTCATTCCTTTCAGCCCTCCCTGCCCCAATACACTAAAGTCTGTCTGGGGAGGTGCTAGCACCTCCCCAAGCAGGAAACCTATTGTCCAAGCCTCCCTTGCCGGGATCACTCCCAGCAGCAGGAGGTCAGACTTGTGTCTGTGGCAGCAGCATCCATTTTGTGATGCTGAGGCTTTGGTTAGAGTTAAACAGCAAAGTAGGATTTTAACATGTCTCTCCCTCTAGAAGGGGGGAATAATATCCTCATCACCAGAAATGGTATGGGGGTATTATTCCAAAGTGTTAGACACCTTACACGACATGTTTTGATAAAGCCAAACCATAGTTACCATAACCGTTTAAGATTATGAGGCACTTTAAGAGTATATGGTAGGCTATATCATAAGGACTTGGTTCCGAAAGCTGCAGACAGGCTCAGCTCATGCTAGAGCACCATCTCACATGTTACCAAGCACTCTGCCTCCAGGATTGTTAAGGCCTGCCATAGGAGTGGCTGATAGGTACACATGTGTCTATTTTAAGGGTAGATATAGGTATACTATATCGAAGCAAGGGGTGATTACATGACCTTGCCCCAGCTGAGTGATCAGCCAGTTGTGTCTGATTGGAAGGCCAGACCAGGGGTGGCATAATACATGCTGCAGCCCCTGGGAGGCCTAGGGAACACCTATGCCCTGGGTACCTAGGGTACACTGTACAGGGTCCAATAAGGTGATCCTTACCAATTGTGTATGTACCTAGGGTACACGGAGTCCATTTTAAAGAGAGAGCAGACAGCCTGAGACCCTGAATGGCAGGATCTCAGGCCAACTAAGTCGAAAAACCAGCTAGACACTAGGCAAAAAGTTGGGGGTAACCATAGTCAGATTATCCACCTTCCTACACAACCCCCCCCCCCCCAAACGAAAGGAGATAAGGCTGTCCTTGACAAGGTAAACCTCTATTGCCTAAGTGGCCATATAAGGAAGAACCAGCACTGGCATGGTTATCCCCTGTCTCATGGTCTACTAAGCAATCCCTCACCCTAAAGGTATCATAGGGTCTCCACCATAGGGAATCTCTACCTTTGGTGTGTCTTTGCAAAGTAAAAGGCTGGTGTTGAGATGGAGTACTGAAGTGAGTGTCCTCAAAGTGAGGCCTCAGTTTCCTCCAATCATCCTCCACCATGGATGCCTTTCTTTCTTTCACTGAGTTGCACTGTGCTCTCAGGGTCAGCCTCTGGCTACCTAAAGCTGGAGGCTGGGTCGCTTTTGTGGGCTTACTGGAGGGACAGGTCAGGTTTGGGGCCCTAAGGTCCGATGTTTGCCTGTGCCCAACAGAATCCCTCTGGGGGAGGTCCCTAACTACCTGTAAAGGGGATCCCTCAGGAATGTTTTTAACCCTCACCTGGCTAGTGCCACTAGCCAGGCAATCCTCATTCTTTTGATGGGGGGGTTCTTGTGGACAGGGGCCCTCTTGGGGTCCACTGGCCTCCCTGACCTCTGCAGCCCTGGGCTGACTGAGGCAGGGTAGAGAGAGGCAGGCTACCTTGGAAGGGGCCACTGACATCAGAGGCTCTGCCAGGCCAGGCCTGGCTACCTCTGGGGCAGTTCCTTCACAAGGGGTGAGGTCAGATCCCTGAGGAGGCTGACCTTTTCCTAATGTCTGGGGAGAGGGAGACTTTTCTTCCTCTCCACTACTCTCTGTTTGTGAGGAGTGATCCATAGTTTCAGGCTTCACTACACCTATGTCAGTCTGAGTATGGACTGAGACCATTCCAGTCCTGCCAACCTTTTCAGGAAGGCACTCAGTTTGTGTTTGAGCTGTGACTGTCACAGCTCTGCCAGTCTCTACAGGGAAGTCTGTCTTTGCCTGGGCTGTGGCTACCACTGCCCTTCCAACCTTTTCAGGGAGGAAATCTACTTGGACAGGGGTTGTGGCTGGCACAACCCCACTACCCTTTTGTGAAAGGCCTACCATTTTAGAATGGGTGTCTTGTTCAATTCCAGCCCAAGCTGAGAGTTCTAAGTCATTCCCCAGTAAGCAGTCCACAGTCAAGGTTGGAGACACTGCCACCCTTTTAGGGCCAGTGACACCTCCCCAGCTGAGACATACCTCTGCCATGGGATGACTGTTCTGTTTGCCATCAATGTTAGTTACCTGGTATAAGAAACCAGGCAAAAGCTGCTCAGAGGGAACTAGCCTATGGGCCACCATAGTGATGCTAGCTCCAGTGTCTCTGTAGGCCTCAGCTTTTCTACCATTGATGTAGGGCTCCTGTCTGTACCTACCCAAAGTGTTGGGACAGGCAGTGAAGTTGGCAAACCCCATGCCACCATCACAGACAAGAGTAGATGCTGTAGGGGAATTGGCTGAGCCAGGGTCCCCCTGTGTTCTCCAAGAAAACCCAACCAAATTTTTGGGGGCACTCCCACCGCCTGGGGGATTACTGCTGACAGTAATAGGTGGTGTGACAGGAGTAGTTGGAGGAACAGTTTTGTTTTTAGCCTTTGGGCAACTGCTGTCAGTTTTCCAATGCCCAGGAGTTTTACACTCATGGCAGTAAGGCTTTTTAACTGTGATAGAGGAGGGAGCTTGGCACCCACCACCCTGTGTGGAGTTTTGGGGCCCTGAGGAAGATTTCTCTTTTGTTTTATCCCCACCCTTCTCTTGAGGCTTGGTGGTATCTTTCTTTTGGTCACCACCCTGATTTTTAGGCCTAATCCTGGTCCTGACCCATTTATCTGCCCTCTTTCCCAATTCTTGGGGAGAGGACAAATCTGAGTCTACCAGGTGTTGATGGAGAAGCTGGTTCTGACAATTACTAAGGATCTGCTCCCTCATAATCAAGTTGTACAATCCTGTATAGTCCTGCACCTTGCTGCCAGTTAACCAACCTTCCAAAGCCTTAGTGGCACAATCCACAAAATCAGACCAGTCCTGTGTCTGTGTCTTCTGGGTGTCTCTGAACAACAACCTATATTGCTCAGTGGTTAAGCCAAACCCATCTATCAGAGCACTCTTCAAGACTTTGTAATTGTTAGCATCCTCATCACTGACTGTGAGGAGCTTGTCTCTACCTTTGTCAGAAAAGGAGAGCCACAAGATAGCTGCCCACTGACTCTGGGGTACCTGCTGTACTTCGCAGGCCCTCTCCAAAGCAGTCATCCACTTGTGGATGTCATTCCCATTCTGATATGGGGTACTATCTTGCTTAGGTTTCTATGGTCATAAGACCTATCCCTATCTCTAGGAATGTTGCTTCCACCAGTGGGTTCTGACCCACACAATTTTTGCTCTCTGGCCAGAGCAAGCTTCTCTTTGGCAAGGGCAAGTTCTTCCCTTTCAATCCTCAGATTGGCTTCCCTCATTCTGGCCTGATGCTCTCTCCTCTGGGGGGAAGTCATCCCCCTGTGGGATGAAGCATTGGAGCTTCTTGAGTGATAGGAGTGGAGAGAGTCCCCTGAGGGAGACCTACCCCTCCTATCTCTCTTTTTAAGATTACTTGGGTGCCTGTAAGGTAAGCTCCCATGCAAGCTTAAGTTAGCCTGACTAAGTCTTCTGACTGGGGTCTTGCTACCTCCCTCTTCCTCTGAGGTCTCTTCTAACTCATCTGTATCAGTTAAGTCAGGGGTCTCTTCTGTGGAGGGGAGGCCCTTATCTACAGCTATGGCACCATACTTGGCAGCTCTTTCAGCATCATAGGCCTCCAGAAGCTCCACTAGCTGTCTAAGGGTAGGGTTGGAACCCTGTTTTAATCTCCTGGAGGTACACAGTTGTCTCATCTCCTGGAAAGTGAATGCATCATATTTAGAGGGAATCTGTCTAGGATTCTCCTCTCCTGAGGGAGTATCAGTGTGATCTCCATTCAGGGACATGATTCTAGTGAGGGTGTGGTGTGTGCACCTACACTAGTTGTATCTACTAAACCTCTCTAGTAGTTGTAGTCAGGGTGTGCAAGGCCCTTCAACCTACAACAACTAAGTCCAGTAGGACTTAAGTATTATAATCTATGTTATATGTACCTAAACAATATCTGAGTGATCTTTCAATTTAGTATCTCAAGATTACAATGGTATTACAACAGCAAGCTCAGATCCCAACCGCTGCTCACCAATGTGAGAAGTTGGCCTGATGTATGATGTCACTAGTTCTAGTGTACACCTTATATCAGTCCAAACAACCCTTATGGTGATTGGTTGTAAAGTCAACCTTATAGACCAGCTATCCTAGTGGTAGCATGGACAAGAGCAGTCTTAGGCTAAACTCTGAATGGCATGTGAAGCCAGCTGTGATACCATATATAATCCCTTGAATACCAAATGAAAGGACACCACAACAGATATATATATAAAATAAAGTGTATTTATTCTAGTCAAACCCTCAGCACTCTTTATGAGATTCGAGGTAAGTACAACACAGTCTTATTCAAGCATACATTAAGTCACACAGGTAAGTAATACAGTTAGGCCCTAGGGGCCACGCAAACCATATACTAAAGAAGTGGTCTAAGGACCACTGTCTCGGAAATAGAATAGGCCTAGGGAATCGCTGGGGCTACACTACACTACCAACAGTTAGGAAGTGGGAGGCCCACGGGATTCAGGTGCAGAGTGGAAACACTCACGCGTAATGCGTATAATCGATAGAAATAGTACAGTTCTGAAATAAGCAGTTTTAGGACACTTCTGGAGTAGCTAGAAAGTCGAGAATCGGAAACTAGACCCTAGGATAGTCACTACCCTTGTGAGCACCGAAGTACCCAAGTTACCTAGCCCACGGGCTGCGGGTGCATAGGTGTGAACTTGCGTCGGGTTTCGTCGTGGACTTCTATGGATGCCTGAAGGAAAGTTGCTGACAGGCAGTCAGTGCAGAGTGTCCGGTGGATCCCAAGGTCGGGATCAAGAAGGAAGGGTACCTGCAAGCAGAAGGGACAGAGTCATGGTCACTAGCCAGCGACCACGTGGAACCAGGAAGGAACCAGGTGATGTCGTGAAGATTGCAGGTGAAGAGGTGAAGCTTGTCGCAGCATCCACGGGTATCAGGAGACGTCGAGGACGACCAGAACCAGGAGGCGAGCTGTCCCACGAAGGCTCTTGCTGTCGGCGGCGGCGAAGTCGAACTAGGACTCACCAAGCCTTGGCAAGCGGAACCCACGAAGAATGGAGGACTTGCTTCTGGTGCAGACCAGGAAGGTCTGGGGTGCTTCTGTTTTGCAGAGAAGCGGGAGCCAGTCTGGAGGAGCCAAACCAGCAGTAAAGATTCAAAGGTGTGTCGTCGCAAAGGCCGCTAGCCAACGGGCAAGCAACCGGACAGACGCGGCAAGCAGGAAAATGCAGAAGGGCCCCACGCAGGACTCGTGGAGTGTGGGGGGCTGATCTTCGGTGCAGATGGTGCTTGGGGTTGGGGCTTCTCAATCCCCGGTGCACAACTTCGAGGGTACCTCAGAAGCTGCGCTGGATGATACTCGCCACTTTTCCCAGGTAGCCGGTCCCACGTCTCTCGTCGCCTCCACGGATCTCAGCTCGGCTGTGGATGTGGATCAGGGTCGGAGAAGTCTGGAAGTCAAGGCTCTGGTCGGGCTCTGCAGTCGGTCCCTCGTAGAACTTCAGCAAAGCAAAGGGTAAGTCTCTTGATGGTGCCTGTTTGCACAGGGTAGCCACTCCTTGGCCACAAGGGAGATTCTTCAGTCTTCTTCTTTCGTCGAATGTCGAAGGTCCAGAGTTTCTGTTCAAGTTGCAGGTTCAGGATAATCTAATCTCCTGGGGCCCAGCTACCACTCTTATACTAATCTGGGGGCTGGGTTGCCTGCTAGGTCACGCCTTATGGGTGGGACCTGGGAGGGGGGTGGTTACACCCCCTTCCCTTTGTCCAGTTTCGCGCCAGGCCTGGGGCTGGAGTGCCCCAGCACCGGTTTGAACTGGACTATGCATGGAGCACCTTGTGTGCCCCAGGCATGTCTCATTCCTTTCAGCCCTCCCTGCCCCAATACACTAAAGTCTGTCTGGGGAGGTGCTAGCACCTCCCCAAGCAGGAAACCTATTGTCCAAGCCTCCCTTGCCGGGATCACTCCCAGCAGCAGGAGGTCAGACTTGTGTCTGTGGCAGCAGCATCCATTTTGTGATGCTGAGGTTTTGGTTAGAGTTAAACAGCAAAGTAGGATTTTAACATGTCTCTCCCTCTAGAAGGGGGGAATAATATCCTCATCACCAGAAATGGTATGGGGGTATTATTCCAAAGTGTTAGACACATTACACAACATGTTTTGATAAAGCCAAACCATAGTTACCATAACCGTTTAAGATTATAAGGCCCTTTAAGAGTATATGGTAGGCTATATCATAGAACAGCTATAAGGACTTGGTTCCGAAAGCTGCAGACAGGCTCAGCTCATGCTAGAGCACCTTCTCACATGTTACCAAGCACTCTGCCTCCAGGATTGTTAAGGCCTGCCATAGGAGTGGCTGGTAGGTACACATGTGTCTATATACAAGATAGGTATAGGAATACTACACCTAAGCAAGGGGTGATTACACGACCTTGCCCCAGCTGAGTGATCAGCCAGTTGTGTCATAATGGGAGGCCAGGCCAGGGATGGCATAATACATGCTGCAGCCCCTGGGAGGCCTAGCGTACACCTATGCCCTGGGTACCTAGGGTACACTGTACAGGGTCCAATAAGGTGATCCTTACCAATTGTGTATGTACCTAGGGTACATGGAGTCCATTTTAAAGAGAGAGCAGACAGCCTGAGACCCTGAATGGCAGGATCTCAGGCCAACTAAGTCGAAAAACCAGCTAGACAATAGGCAAAAAGTTGGGGGTAACCATAGTCAGATATCCACCTTCCTACAGTCGACTCTTCACTTTTGTCTGCACCAAAACACGTAGCCTGCAATGGCAGTGTATAGGTGTTAAGGTGCAGGGCCTCTAAGGGTGGCACAATAGGTGCTGCAGCCTTTAGCGGTCTTCCCTGGTCACAGTGCTATTGGTACCCATGGTACCTTTTACCAGGGGCTTACCTCTGGCCAGAGATGTGCCAATTGTGGGTACAAAGGTACAAGTTTGGGTAAAAAACACGGGCCTTGGGAACCTGGCAGGGACGCAGGGCACATCAAGTCAAAGTGCATCAACTGTCAGGCAAAAGTGGGGGGGTAGCCATGCAAAAAGGGGCACTTTCCTGCAATATACAGATGATATCAGCAAATTTATGGTTAAACAGCATGCAAATTAAAATATCATAGACTGGACATGGAGCTCCACTCATCTGACCGAGTAGGAGTCAATGGATGCACTAGAAGATGATTAACAATTAATTTAACAAGACAACCTTTTGGCGCTGACCAATGAGAGGAACTACCAGAAGCAAGATGATTAAACACTATCAAAACGTTGTTTAGTAATCTGGATTACTGATGAGCAAAATACTACGCTGTGCCACAACACTTCCTATCCCTCCAGCCAAAGTATTAACACCCTAATAAAACCCTCACAATCAGTTAGAATGGCTTAAGTTGCTTCACACTGTGATGAGGCTTCCTCAAATATGTACATTTTTAATCATGAGCAACAATTGCCACACACTAAATCTTCTACACTTGGACATGGAGCAGCACAGCTGTGATTGAATTATTCTAAATGAAATTACAAACCTAATTCTTACTAAAACTTGTTGGCAAAAAACTAATCAGCAGCACCTAAAGTTATAACTGGCATGACAATGCTGTATTTTATACAAACAAAAGGTAGATGAGGCTTACGTTCGGAATACTGCTGACATGCTGTGGAGCTGAATAGCTTCTGGGGTGACATCATTGCCTCCAATAGTGGAAACCACACAGCCTAACAAAATAAGGAGAAAAAACATATATTTACTTAATATACAATTGTTTCTACAGCTTGATCTTTACATTTCTCAACAAAATTCTCAACAAAAAGGAGCAAAACATATGTAAAACTTTCAAAACACTTTTTTATACCACATGTCTAACTGCAACCAATGCCCCAATTATTTCCTTTTTGCAGATGGAAGCCAAGAGATGTAACATTTTCCATTAGTTCTTTGAATGGTCAATTGTTTTAGCTGATGAACAAGTTATTTACCATTGTAGAGTTTTTTTTCTGATAGATGCAACAACTCAATTACTTGTGTGAAACCACAACATCATCAGACAGGATCAGGAAAAACTTTCAATAATAGTATGTCACAGGAACCGGTGGTACTATCCAGCGAGACATGAAAGACTGTGCATCTTCAAAGGAAGTAACGTCAGTGGCCCATATACCGCACCACAGGAGCCAGTGACATCAGTCGCACCCGTTTATACATCACCCATATACAAATGAGGACATTAAAAATTAAAGACATAATACAGGCAAAAATTCCTCAGGAAGGAAAGTGAAAGAATGGGTTCTGGAGTAGGATGCTACTCACAGAAAAAGCGCTTCGACGCCTAGTCAGGGGTAGTAAGCGCTATATAAATGCAATTAGAATAAGGAATCTGCAACAACTGTTGTATCCATCACAAAGAAAAGTACCAATACTAAGCAACATGCCCTTCTCAAGGACACTAGTCCCACTGATTTTTTTGCATGAACAAGCATCTCTGAAAAGGAGGATTGACGAGGAACAACAGGAAAGCTTACATCAGAACATTCTGTGGCACTACCCTCCCAAATTGCAATTATCCTACTTGTCCAGGCAGTATTGCTTATAAAAATAATGCACAGGTGTGGCCCAAGTTGCACATAGCAGACAAGAACCCCTTTCAGAAGAGCACACACACCTGTCTTCTCTCTCACAGGAGCAAGCATCCCTGTAGACAGCCTTTACTGTTACTTTGTAACCAAGCTTAACGCACAAGAAAATCCACTTACAAACATTCCTTTTTCTGACAGATCTACTCAGTGAGAGAACCTCAAAGGCAATGAAATGATTAGTCAGTTCTATCAAGATAATGAGTAAGATCCCATTCTAGGATCTAGTCTGTGCAACCTCTCCTCTTCAGGAAGGAAAAGGTGATGAAAGGAAATCTCTCCAGTTTAAGGGAACTCCAAGATGACTTTAGGAAGAAAGAAGGGCTCAATCCTTATCTTTGGAAACAACTGTGAAAAGTGGAGAAATAGACATAGCATGTAAAGACTCAACTATTCTAGCAAATGTATTGGTTATCATAATGACTGTTTTCCAAGCAACATATTTCAGCAGATATGTACAAGTTACTTACCTTTGGTAACAATGTATCTGGTAGAGACTATTCTAGCCGCAGATTCCTTAATGTAGAATTATCCCCAGGCGTGAGACTGGACCCGGAAAACTTTCTTGCCCAGCATCTCTGCGCACTGGGGGGGGGGGGTGGGGGGGGGGGGGGGGGGCCGGTGCCTAGCGACTCCGCCCCGACGTCCTCCGCGGGCGTGACATCAGTGAGGTCACATAAGCCCCACCCCGGCGCGCTGACGTCAGTTTGCTTCGGAAAACCTTTCCGCGCCACAACGCGGAGCCATCACAACAAAACTGAGAAGAGCATGGGAACAGTGTGCGAAAAAACCAGAGAAACAAAAAGAGAGAGCGAGAGAGACAAAAGGTGAGGAACAGCACCAGGCGGCACAGAGGCACCAGGAGGCTACAACAGGAAAGCCAAAGCAGGAAAAGAGCAGACCACCTCTGAGGAACAACTGTGCAAGCCAGGTGGTAGCACCAGGCAGCACAAAAGTACCAGAAGACCACATCAGTAAAGTCACAGTAGGGAGAGTGGAAAGCACCCCTCCGTGGAACCACAGTGACAGCCAATGCGAGAGCCGGGCTGGAGGCACAAGCAGTGAAAAGCGCTGTAAGAGAAAGAGGACTGCAACCACAGACCACACAGCAAAGAGACACAAGCCCGGAACAGAGGGGAAACAGCAATCCACCCCCAGACTACACAGTCAAGGAGGGCCAGAGCCTCTGAAAGGAGCATGAGGCCAAGGACAGGCAAAAGAACCCCCAGGGTAGAAGACTGCAAGGGGATCAGAAATTGAAACCACAAAGGGAAAAGAGCAAACACAAGCCCCTACACTGGAGAGAACCCAGCTGGAGGGAAGTCTGACAGGCAGAAAACGAAAAGGACCCCCACAGGAGTCAAGCCACCCAGAGGGAGGCTAGAGCAGAAAACCAAGCTGAGGGTCCTCGCAGAACGGGGAGGAAGGGTGGGTCGTGAAGGAATCTGCGACTAGAATCGTCTCTACCAGATACATCGTTACCGAAGGTAAGTAACTTGTACATCTGATAGAGACTACTAGCCGCAGATTCCTTAACATAGAATAGATACCCTAGCCATACCCAGACGCAAGGAGGGCCTGCGAGAGATTCTCCCCACCAGGAGAGACTTCGGCCCCAGCAGGGGATATGGCACAAGAACAAGAAGGAAAGGGACAGGATATCCAAGCCCAACCAAGAGAAAGAGAGCGCCCAACACCCCGCAGGGGCAGACAGCGCCCCAAAGGCCTCAAGGAACGCAGGGGCCATCTCGAACCCAGTGAGAAGAGGTAGAACCAAAGGCAGGGCCCACCATAAGAAACACAGGCATAGAGATAGAAAAGAGCTGAATACACCTCGGCCGCAAGCAGCGGGCAAGGCCGGACCGGCGCCACTGCCAACAGCACAGGCAGAAGAAGAAAATCCACCAGTGCGCGAAGCCCCAGCAGAACCAGAGGCAGGGGCGCAAGGAAACACATCAAGATCACAACGGAGGAGGAGAACAAGGAGGCCTGCACGGGCATGTGCCACCAGTAACAGGCAACACCACGGAACAGCGCACCCCAGACAAGGCAGACGCCAGCCGAAGGCCGAGGCCAGGGAGGGCCAGGACACACACTGACCCACGAAGAAGTGGAGGAACCGGCAGAAAAGAAAAAGAGACGGAGGACGGCCTAAGCCTGCCACTAGAACACAGAGGCCAAGGAAAGCCAAACTCTGTGGAGCATCAGACCGAGGACCAAGCCAAAACACAAGACAAAAATGCAGAACCGCTACAACCCGATGCCGCAGACAACAGGCCAGACTGGCCAAGCGACGTAGCGACAAGGGGAAGGATGGATCTAGCACAAGCTGCTCCAAGACAATTGGCAAGAAGATGGCACCTGCGACATACCGTGACGCCACGGAGAGCAAGGAACGCGGAAAGAGTGACCACCCCTCCCCAGCACAGGACAGAGTTATGCAATAGCTACAAGTAACCCACATAGGGTAGGTAACGTCCCAAGAACCATGGGAACAGAAAGACCTGCAGAAAAAACCCGCAGACGGTTTACCAAGCAGCCAATAAAGAAGACACAGAAGGCCTTATCTCAGGGTCTACTAGGCTTACCAACAGCCAAAACCACAAGTCAACAAAGGGCCGGAGCAGCAGCCAACAGCTCCAAGGGCCCAACAAAAGGACCCCAAGGGCACAGGAACCATACAGAACACACATCCAGGGCTACCCGTTACAAGGCCCCAGGAAAAACAATGGGAGAACACCTCCCAAAACACAGACCAACAGTCAGGTCACTGAGGGGGAGGAGGAGGTGGAGGAGGAGAAGGACGAAGTCCCGCAAGAAACCTCTGAATGGCAGAATCCGCAGGGGCGTGGAACAACAGAGTGCCATCAAAGGGAAGGTCAACCAGCTGTTCCCTAAGGTTCTCAGGGAAAACACTATCCCGTAGCCAGGCATAGCGACAAAGGGCCATGGTACGACCAAGTACCTACGAAACATCCAGAGCCGAGCAAAGAATAAACGTCGCCAGCTCCCGGCCATCCAACACATGGTGCCAGAGATCAACGCAGGCACCCTCCTGAGAAGCAGAAGACATAAGGGACTCCGCCGAATCCCACAAGCAAGAAGTGGCCCTGGGCAACACACAAAGAGTGTTAAGGGCCTGCAAAGCAGCACTGGAGGAGGCGGAGATGTTGCGCCCGCAAGAATCTAACCACCGGGCCTTCCGTGACGGGGGAGACAACACCAATGGCAAGGAGGGAAAGGCAGTCTGTAAAAGAGGGCCCCTGGTAGAAGGGTGGAGGGAAAGACAAACAGGATCATGCGGAGCATTACAGTGGCGGTGCAGAAGAGGTTGGGGCACCGGGTCCCCCGTGGCAAGATGCCCCCAGGCCCCCAAAAGAGAATTGTGGAGCGCAGCCTCAAAGGGAAGAAGCAGCTCCCGTCCACCAGCAGATGATCCGTGGGGAAATGGGCAGCTGGATCATCCATGCGCAAGATTCCTGCAGCCGTGGAAACAGCCCGAGTGAAGGCAGCACTCTCCTCCGGTGGGGCCCCACGGCGGGGAAAGCAGTTCCTCTGTGGGTGACGGCTGCAAGCTAAGGCGGCGGTCCCCCGGCCCAACCGGAGGAAGAAAAGGCCAAGCTCGAAATGGAGGAGGGTAGACCAATGAATGGGGAACCTGGGTCGCCTCCGGCGAAGATTGCGGGCGCGGTGACGGAGAAGAGCTGTCCTTAGAAGACGCCGGGAAAAAAGGCCACAATACGGCGACCCGTCTCCGGAGAAGATGAAACCAACAACCGCCAAACCTCTGGAGAAGAGGGGGTGTCCGAAGACGAATCAACGACCCGACGTCGGCCCGGCACCGTAGAGTCTGCCACCAGAGTCAGGTCAATGTCGACCGGCGCCGAAGGGGACGCCAGAACGACCTCCACCACAACGCGCGGCGCAGGAGACAGAGGCGGGGTCGGAGCCGGGGCGGCTAAGGAACGGTGCCGAAAAGGTATCGACTCGACCTCCGACGAGGCAGCCGCCTGCGTGGAGGGACAAGAGGGGCCCGGTGACACACCCTGACCCCTAGTCGCCTCGGCCTCGAAAAAAGGCCACCGCCTGCCCAGAGGACCGAGGGGGGCTCGAGGACACGCCCCGAGCCCCGGCAACCTCCCGCGACACCACAGGGACCCCTGCAGGGGTTTGCGGCGAGTCTGAGGCGCCGTGGTCCGAAGGAGCGAACCCCGAAGGGCTGCACCCCGACGGCACCATATCCTCCGAACCTGGATCCTAACCGGTCAGCGCCGGAGCCGCCGGAGACATCGCAGAAGTCCCCGCAAGCGGCAAGGGATCCGCAGATGTCCCAGGAGGAGAAGGAGAAGGAGAAGAAGGAAGAGCCAAAGAGGACTGCAGGGCCGCCGCATAGGTCTCCATCTGGGCTCTGGTCGACCCCGCGCCGGGGAACAGCGGGTAGGGTGGCGACGTGTGGGCCCGCACCACCCGCGGAGAACCAACGCCCCCAACAGGCCGGGGACCGGGCCTCGGGGACAAACAGCGACACTTACCAACAGGTGGGCGATGCCCTTGCGGCCTGGGAGAAGGACGATGTCGGAGACGGAAGCGGCGGTTCTTGAAGCCGTCCGCGGGGGACGGACGTGGCGACGCCGCCGACCTGGACATGCGTGCCAAAAGGAGTTTCATCCGGCGCTCCCGCCGGGACTTCGGCTTCATTTGCTGACGATCTGTGGAGTTATGGTGCTCCCCCAAACACCACATGCAGATGGGGTGAGGATCCGTCGCCGACATTTGGCGCGCGCAAGACGGGCACGTCTTGAAGCCCGAAGGCATTCGCACACTGTTCTCAAGAAAACGCTCAAAGCGGAAAAAGAAGGCCTGAAACAGGCCAGGAACACAATCCGGATCCGTGTTGCATGTGGAAAAGAAGAAAACTGACGTCAGAGCGCCGGGGTGGAGCTTATGTGACCTCGCTGACGTCACGCCCGCGGAGGTCGTCGGGGCTGAGTAGCGCGGCACCGTCCCCCCGGCGCGCAGAGTTGCTGGGCAAGAACGTTTTCTGGGTCCAGTCTCACGCCTGGGGATAATTCTACGTTAAGGAATCTGCGGCTAGAAGTCCCTATCAGATACATATGTTGAAAGTGAGGACCCATGAGAAATGTGAGATTCAAACTGAGGTCCCATTAGAAACCTGGGAAGAAAACAAGGGACACAATCAGTAAGCTCAAGAATAATATATGAGCAGACAACTTGAAATCAGCACCAGGTGCTATTTAAATGTTTCAATTTTTATTTTTTTTCCACTAGAAAAACTGCAAATCTTAAAATGTGTAGCACTCCCACTTCACACATGTCTCAAATATTGCCCCTGCACCCAGAGACTCCATCTGATAGAGTAGACTACCACTCCAAAGAGCGCTTAGTTTGCACACAGTATGTCATCTCTAGGTATACCATTTGTGACAGTTTTAGCTTTTTAAGTTCCAAGCATGTATGTCTACCCTGGATATGCATGGATGGAGAAACTGTCCTTTGCCGCCGAGACAGAAAATTATTCAGCCGTGGACGAAGCAAGGGAAGCTTGCAGTTCAGCTCACTGGGATACTAGGTTGGTCTTGTCCACCCCGGAGCGATCAGTATAACATGGGCATTTGCTTTTGAATCATCCTTCAAATTAGAGAGACCACAGAAAACGCATAGTGGAGATTTGGGGCCAGACCCACAAAGGTTTTTTCGAGCCAATAACGACAGCAAAAAAGCTTATATTAAAATACAAGAGGCAAATAGCAATTCAGTAACTTAATAACGAATCACAATTTGCATTTGTGATTTGGTATTTAGAAGGGGGTGTTTTGGGCACCCCTTTGAAATACCGTTGCACAGCATGTATTAATGTTTTGCGAACCTAATTACGGTTGCAAAACATTCATACATTACCACCAATTCAAAAGTGGTGGTAACCTACTCTTAAAACTCAACTTAAACGTTTCATTTATACTTTTTTAAATGCATCCCATTTTCCTTTAAGGAAAAATGATTGCATTAAAAAAAAAAGAATAAAGAAAAGATTGCTTTATTAAAAACAATCACAGACATGGTGGTCTGCTGAGCCCAGCACGCCACAATCCCTGTGATGGCTGTCATTCCTAATGGGTCACAAAATGAGACCTATTTCAATATTCATGAGGCAGGTTGAGTTGTGACCCACTAAGAATCTCTAATTAAAAGAAAAAGTTACATACATTAGGAATAGCATTTCCCTAACTGCGATTCGGAAATAATCACAATTAGGGCATCGCTGTTCATAATGCTAATATAGCTAATATATCTGTCTAATGCATGATGCTAATATATCTGCCCCTTAATGTCTATTCCACAACATCCTACATTGAGTAAGGAGAGGGATGCTGTACGGAGCAACAAGATATTTCATGTTCTACAGCATCTTACTAAGTCTATGTTTTGCACCTCTTGCGTCTGAAAGATGAAGCCCACTAGGAGTGGATGAAGATTCTCTGCAGCTCTTTCCTCACCTGATGATCTGCTAACAGACCAATTGCTTTCAGAAGCACACTCCTAGTATGTTTACATAAAACAATGCAGTGATGTCGCCCATAAAGGCTTGCACCTGTTGGCCAAAAACTGGTGAGATAAGCCCTCCAATGGCCTACAGGACTTTTATGTCTACCCACTTAAGGAGCAATAGAACTGAGCAATGATTCCCATTTCACATAAGGGGGCTCCTTAGCCTAGAAGTGAGGCATCTAGACCAGTATTGCTTGAGGCAATGGAGTGAAATGGCTTTCTGTTGAAAAAGTATACGAGACACACCATTGAAAAGTTGTCACAGTTGGCAGAAGAAACCTTTTCCTTTTAGGTGATAAAAGAACTAATCCCACTGCTGGGGCAAGACTCACTCCAATCTTTTTATTTGCAACTTTGGCTGCAGCACCAGACAAATGCATGAATCCATTAGACCCAGGAGTAATACAACTGATCTGAGGTATTTGTGGCAAAAACATGTGTTTGATTTAACCCAATGTCCCTGCAGGAGGGAATGAGCATAGTCACTAGGTATTAGGGACTGCGCCCAACGATTGAATAAAAATCCTCAATCTTGTAAAATGTGATTTTAGTTCGAAGGTGTTACAGTACCGAACTCACAGAAGACTCCTTAAAATGATGCAAGTGTACTATTGTTAACACCATCAACTCTGTGAAAACCTCTGACAAAATGGTGAGGACTAGACTGGTGAATTGGTTGTGTTTATTCCAAAATGCAACGCAGATACAATATCTGTGATTCTCTGCTTATGTATCTTTCATTTCATTATCTTGAGCTTCTCCCTCATGATAAACATGTTGAGAAACTTTGTGTTGAAGATTGAATATGATTCTCCAATTTGTTTTCAGAAACACAAAAATACCTGGACCAGCAACATAGTCCTGATCACAAATGAGCCACTGTCCAAATGACACTGCTCAAGGAGGAAGAAGATCTCTCTCATCAAGATATTTGAGTGGAGTGGAGAGGGTGGAAAACAGTAGCGGCTTCATTTAAAAGGGGAGAAAATAACCTGACCTTAGTAGTCGCAAGACCCAGTTGCCTATCCTTTCCCACTGCAAAACAAAAGATACCACCTGACCCAAACTTGCACGCTGTAGCCATCAGACTAACTTTGGAGTGGCAAGAGTGGGGGTACAGAAAGAGGTGGGCTGAAGTTGGCTTTCTTTGACCTGTAGGGCAGAGAAACTGCTATTTCTAATGGTGCTGGATGGGGCACTCTGACAACCAGATTCGCTAATGCAAAGATTTTCTGTCCAAAGGCATGCAGTCTTTTCGATTTGTTCTCTGCCTGGGTGGAGAAGTATTTTGCTTACATTTTGCAGGAGGTATGCACCACCAAACTTGCGGGCACTGACTGGGTGAGCAAAAAAAAAGTTTTGTTAAAAACGAATGATCAGAAAGAGCACGCCTGTGCGTCCTTGAAGAAGGTATTCAGATTGTTGCAGCAGACTGTAATTTGTTCAAGGATTCATGTATGCTATTTCACAACATCACTAGATGACAGAGCCGGGGTCCAAGGTCTGCTCATCAACTGGGATGTCAGTAAAGATATTAGTCTTTAGTAATGCTCTTTCTGATGGATACCATAACTAACTGCAGATTCAACACTTTAGAATACTGCCCAAGTGCCAGAATGAATGCAGAAACTTTTCATCAGTTCTCCTATGTGCTGCTAGGTGGCGAAGTGTGGTTCCACGCTGGCTCCATACCATCCGGAGCTGCATTGATGGCAGTTTCTTGCTTGACTCTTTCTGCGCCCTCAGACACATAGCATGAAAAAAATGGTTGGTACCAGTGTTCTAATTCCTAACATTTCTAGTTTGGGACCTTTTTGAATAGTAAAAAGAGGCCACTCTACAAAACACAGAGGTGGGAGGGTAGAGCAGAATCTGTAGCTAGATAGGAGTATCCCCCAGAAAGAGCATCACCAAAGGTAAGTAACTTGTTCTTCTGATGGATACATCTAACCGCAGATCCCTCACCTTAGAATAGATATCAAAGCATTACCTCCTCAAGGTAGAGGGGGGGGGACCTCTGTGTATTCTACTGAGACCAAAAAGTCCTGAAGGACCGAATGGGTGAAAGGTCTTTCCGGGGCAGACGTGATTGTCGAGGCAGTAGTGCTTCATGAATCAAAGCACAAGTTACTACTTCTGTAACAATATATCTGTAAGAGACATTAGTTAGTGATGCATCCTTACCTTAGAATAATCTCCAGGCGTCAGACTGCATCCGGAAAGTTTTGCTAGCAGTAATCCTGCGTGCGTGTCAGTAGGTGGCATCGTGCGGTTCCGCATCCATCGCTGGCATCGTAAGCACCGAGATAACGTAATGGAGACTACTTAGGTGCCACCCATGCACGCCAGTTCTGTACACGACTTTCCGCGCCAGGAACGCAGAGCCATGCAAGAAACTGACCACTGGTGCCAAGAAACTAGGACCCTGAAAGGGATAACCTTAACCCTAGAAATCAGGTAGCAGAACGATGGTTGGGGCGGTAAGGAATCTATCACTAACTAATGTCTCTTACAGATATATCGTAACACAAGTAGTACCTTGTGCATCTGAAAGAGACACGTTAGTGATAGATTCCTTACCGTAGAATAGATACCCCAGCAATACCAACCCTGGTGGTGGGTCTGCGAACAAGATTGTCACGGAGAACAGAACGGCCAAAGAAGCCGTCTCTCCGGACCTGACTGTCAAGGCAGTAATGCTTGAGAAATGTCTGCAGCGAGGCCCAGGTGGCTGCCTCACAAATGTCCTGCAAGGGGACGCCGAGTCCCAAGGCAGTAGTGGCTGCCGTTGCCCTGGAAGAATGGGCACGCAGCCCCACAGGAGGCTCCTTCTTAGCCAACGAGTAACAGGCCTTGATGCAAAGAACAACCCACTGAGAGATGGTCCGCTTGTGCACAGCCCAACCTCTTTTTGGCGCCCACGTAGCCAACAAAGAGCTGGTCATCCACACGTAACTGTCGTGTGCGCTGCAGGTAGAACGACAGTGCACGTTTTGGGTCCAGACGGTGGAGCCTCTCTTCCTCTTTTGAAGAATGCAGAGGTGGAAAGAAGGTAGGCAAAGTGATAGTCTGCCCGATGTGGAAGGGCGTGACAACCTTTGGCAGAAAAGAAGGACGGGTCCTTAAAACCAGCTTTTCCGGCTGAACAGAAAGGAAAGGAGGTTTGGAAGAAAAAGCCTGGAGCTCGCTCACTCACTCTTCTGGCAGAGGTGATAGCTACCAGGAAGGCTGTCTTGAGAGTGAGAAGACGCAAAGGACAGATATGAAGGGGCTCGAAGGGAGCGCACTTCAGATATGTCAAGACAAGGTTTAAGTCCCATTGAGGCATTATGAGCAGTATGGGAGGTACATCTGCGTAATGCCTTTTAGGAAACTGTTAGCAACCGGGGACTTAAAAAGATAAGGCTGATCTGGAAGCCGTAAAAAGCCGGAGATGGCCGAAAGATAACCTTTGACAGTGCCCAGAGCAGAGCCCTGCTGGGCCAAAGAAAGAAGGAACTGAAGGACCTCAGAAAGAGGGGCAGAAAGGGGATCCACAGCCTTAGCTGTGCACCATGCCACAAACTTGTTCCACCTGCAGGCGTATACCGTCTTAGTGGAGGGACGCCTGGCTGCCAGAAATACATCACAGACTTCGGGAGGAAGATCGAAGGCTGTCAACTGTCGCCGCTCAATCTTCTTCGGTTCGGGTGGAGGACCGTCCCCTGCTGCTGCGACAGATGATCCTCCTGAAGAGGCAGTCAGATCGGGGGATCGATCACCATGCTGAGTAGCTCGGGATACCAGTATCTTCGTGCCCAATCCGGAGCCACAAGGATGACCTGGGCCAGGTCGCGCCGAATCTTCTTCAGCACTCTGGGCAGAAGTGGTATAGGCGAAAGGCGTACAATAGACCGCAACTCCACTCGCGACAAAAAGCGTCGCCTAGCGATTGCTGCCTTGGAAATTCCAACACGCAGAACTGAAGACATTGCGCGTTCTCTTCGGTGGCGAATAGATCTAACCAAGGCTCTCCCTACTGCTGAAAGAGACCTTGCACCACGTCCAAACTCAGTCGCCATTCATGATCCATCAAGCACCGGCGGCTGAGATCGCCCGCCCTGGCGTTCAGAGAACCTGCCAGGTGTTGAACCATCAAGGCGATGCCTTGATGTTCCAGCCATGTCCAGAGGCGCAGAGCTGACATAGGGTCCAGGACCCCACCCGTCCTGTTTGTAGCAATACCACATAGCGGTGATGTTGTCCGTGAAGGAGTAGTTTCTTTTCTGTAACTCCAGTTCTGTAGTAGGGGTATCTCTGTTGTAGTCATAATCTAGTGAATAGTCCCGCCCATGTGCGCGGACCCCGGAGCAATAAAAATAATCTCTTAAATTGTCAAGCCATGCAGACCTGCATCTACACTTAAGAGAGAATTTCAAAGACAGATAATGCAGCCTATACCCACAGGCTACACTGTCCAGTACTTCAACTAGAAAGAATTCCACCAACAACCACCAACAGCACTGCCTGTCTAGATTTTTCCACAGAGAAAAACCTGCCTCTTCCAGCAAAAGCCTCTGGAATGATAGAGAGGAAGGAATGGATAGACAAGCCCCATAGGCTGCCATTATGTGGCTCAGGACAGGATACTGTGCATTTAAGAAAACTTTCCAGGACTTTTCCAGTATCCCAGAATGCACAGCAGGTCCCTTTTACTTTCAGTTCTTTTTGAAGGCGTAGCACGCCAGACCTGTAGCATTCCTTATATTAACATTCATCTCTCCACCGGGGAGGAGGGCGGGCGCTTATGACTACAACAGAGATACACCTACTACAGAACTGGAGTTACAGAAAAGAAACTACTCCTTCTGTAGTAGGGGATGTAGGAGAGTAGGGTCTGCTTTCTATGTTCACCCCCACTTTTTGCTTTTGCTTTACTGGTTGTCGACTTAGATGTGGCTGTGGGCCTGCTAATCAGACCCACAGCCCTGTTGTTCTCTCTCTAAATTAATACTATGTACTTTAGGTGCATAACCCCTTTGGATAGGATCACCTTATTGGCCCCTGTACAGTGTACCTTAGGTACCCAGGGCATAGGTGTACCCTAGGCCAGCCAGGGGCTGCAGCATGTATTTTGCCACCCCTGGCCTGGCCTTCCATTATGACACAACTGGCTGATCACTCAGCTGGGGCAAGGTCGTGTAATCACCCCTTGCTTAGGTGTAGTATTCCTATACCTATCTTATATATAGACACATGTGTACCTATCAGCCACTCCTATGGCAGGCCTTAACAATCCTGGAGGCAGAGTGCTTGGTAACATGTGAGATGGTGCTCTTGCATGAGCTGAGCCTGTCTGCAGCTTTCGGAACGATGTCCTTACAGCTGTTCTATGATATAGCCTTCCATATACTCTTAAAGTACCTTATAATCTTAAACGGTTATGGTAACTATGGTTTGGCTTTATCAAAACATGTCGTGTAAGGTGTCTAACACTTTGGAATAATACCCCCATCCCATTTCTGGGGATGAGGATATTATCCCTCCCTTCTAGAGGGAGAAGACATGTTGAAACCTACTTACCCGGTTAAAGTTAACCAGAGCCCCAGCATCACAAAATGGATGCTGCTGCCACGACACAAGTCTGACCTCCTGCTGCTGGGAGTGATCCCGGCACGGGAGGCTTGGACAATAGGTTTCCTGCCTTGGGAGGTGCGAGCACCACCCCAGACAGGCCTTAGTGTATTGGAGCAGGGAGGGATGAAAGAAACGAGACACTGCCTGGGGCACACAAGGTGTCCCATGCATAGTCCAGTTGAAACCGGTGCTGGGGCACTCCAGCCCCAGTCCTGGCGCGAAACTGGACAAAGGGAAGGGGGTGTAACCACCCCCCTCCCAGGTCCCACCCATAAGGCGTGACCTAGCAGGCAACCCAGACCCCCAGATTAGTATAAGAGTGGTAGCTGGGCCCCAGGAGATTAGATTATCCTGAACCTGCAACTTGAACAGAAACTCTGGACCTTCGACATTCGACGAAAGAAGAAGACTGAAGAATCTCCCTCGTGGCCAAGGAGTGGCTACCCTGTGCAAACAGGCACCATCAAGAGACTTACCCTTTGCTTTGCTGAAGTTCTACGAGCGACCGACTGCAGAGCCCGACCAGAGCCTTGACTTCCAGACTTCTCCGACCCTGATCCACATCCACAGCCGAGCTGAGATCCGTGGAGGCGACGAGAGACATGGGACCGGCTACCTGGGAAAAGTGGCGAGTATCTTCCAGCGCAGCTTCTGAGGTACCATCGAAGTTGTGCACCGGGGATTGAGAAGCCCCAACCCCAAGCACCATCTGCACCGAAGATCAGCCCCCCACACTCCACGAGTCCTGCGTGGGGCCCTTCTGCATTTTCCTGCTTGCCGCGTCTGTCCGGCTGCTTGCCCGTTGGCTAGCGGCTTTTGCGACGACACACCTTTGAAACTTCACTGCTGGTTTGGCTCCTCCAGACTGGCTCCCGCTCCTCTGCAAAAGATAAGCACCCCAGACCTTCCTGGTCTGCACCAGATGCAAGTCCTTCATTCTTCGTGGGTTCCGCTTGCCAAGGCTTGGTGAGTCCTAGTTCGACTTCGACGCCGCCGACAGCAAGAGCCTTCGTGGGACAGCTCGCCTCCTGGTCCTGGTCATCCTCGACGTCTCCTGGTACCCTTGGCTGCTGCAACAAGCTTCACCCTTCTCCTGCAATCTTCACAACATCGCCTGGTTCCTTCCTGGTTCCACGTGGTCACTGGCTAGTGACCCAGACTCTGTCCCTTCTGCTTGTAGGTATCCTCTCTTCTTGATCCCAGCCTTGGGATCCACCGGACACTCTGCACTGACTGCCTGTCAGCAACTTTCCTTCAGGCATCAATAGAAGTCCACGACGAAACCCGACGCAAGTTCACACCTGTGCACCCGCAGCCCGTGGGCTAGGTAACTTGGGTACTTCGGTGCTCACAAGGGTAGTGACTATCCTAGGGTCTAGTTTCCGAGTCTCGACTTTCTAGCTACTCCAGAAGTGTCCTAAAACTGCTTATTTCAGAACTGTACTATTTCTATCGATTATACGCATTACGCGTGAGTGTTTCCACTCTGCACCTGAATCCCATGGGCCTCCCACTTCCTAACAGTTGGTAGTGTAGTGTAGCACCACCGATTCCCTAGGCCTAGGCCTATTCTATTTCCGTGACAGTGGTCCTTATACCACTTCTTTAGTATATGGTTTGCGTGGCCCCTAGGGCCTAACTGTATTACTTACCTGTGTGACTTAATGTATGCTTGAATAAGACTGTGTTGTACTTACCTCGAATCTCATAAAGAGTGCTGAGGGTTTGACTAGAATAAATACACTTTATTTTATATATATATCTGTGGTGGTGTCCTTTCATTTGGTATTCAAGGGATTATATATGGTATCACAGCTGGCTTCACATGCCATTCAGAGTTTAGCCTAAGACTGCTCTTGTCCATGCTACCACTAGGATAGCTGGTCTATAAGGTTGACTTTACAACCAATCACCATAAGGGTTGTTTGGAGTGATATAAGTTGTACACTAGAACTAGTGACATCATACATCAGGCCAACTTCTCACATTGGTGAGCAGCGGTTGGGATCTGAGCTTGCTGTTGTAATACCAATCGTAATCTTGAGATACTAAATTGATCACACAGATATTGTTTAGGTACATATAACATAGATTATAATACTTAAGTCCTACTGGACTCAGTTGTTGTAGGTTGAAGGGACTAACACACCCTGACTACAACTACTAGAGAGGTTTAGTTGATACAACACTAGTGTAGGTAGGTGCATACACCACACCCTCACTAGATCATGTCTCTGGGAGGAGATCAAGGAGATTCTCTCTCAGGAGGGGTAGGTCTGAGAAAGATCCCCTCTAGATATGATACCCTAACTTTTCAGGAGATGAGACAATTGTGTACCTCCAGAAAGTTAAAACAGGGTGCAAACCCTGCCCTCCTTCAGCTAGTACAGATCCTAGAGGAATATGATGCTCTTAGGGCCTCACAGGCTGGTACCCTAGGTACAGGGGAGGGTCTACCCGCTACAGATGAGTCAGATGGGACTTCAGATGAGGAGGTAGACAGCCAGGGCCAAGCAGGAAGACTTAGCCAGGCTAACCTAAGCTTACATGGGAGTTCGCATGGGGTCCCCCCATACAGACCCCCAAGTGGGCTTACACAGAGAAGCAGGAGGGACAGATCCCCTTCAAGAGAATCCATCCACTCCCATGTCTCTAGCATCTCTAATGCCTCTTCTCACAGGGGAATGACTTCCCCCCAGAGAAAAGAGCATGAAACCAGAATGAGGGAAGCTAATCTAAGGATTGAGAGGGAAGAACTTGCCCTTGCCAAGGAGAAGCTTGCTCTGGCTAGAGAGCAAAAGTTAAGTGGGTTAGAACCCACTGGTGGCAGCAATATCCCTAAGGATAGAGACAGGCACTATGATAATAGAAACCTGAGCAAGATTGTCCCTCCCTACAAGTGTGGGGATGACATCCACAAATGGATAACTGCTTTGGAGAGGGCTTGCAAAGTACAGCAGGTACCCCAAAGTCAGTGGGCAACTATCTTGTGGCTCTCCTTCTCTGAGAAAGGTAGAGACAAGCTCCTCACAGTTAGTGATGAGGATGCAGACAATTACACTGTCCTGAAGAGTGCTCTAATTGATGGGTTTGGCCTAACCACTGAACAATACAGGTTGTTTTTCAGGGATACCCAGAAGACACAGACTCAGGACTGGACTGACTTTGTAGATTGTGCCACTAAGGCTCTGGAAGGCTGGCTAGTGGGAAGTAAGGTTAAGGACTATACAGGATTGTATAATTTGATCATGAGAGAACAAATCCTTAACAACTGTCAAAACCAGCTACTGCATCAACACCTGATTGATTCTGATCTGACTTCTCCCCAAGAATTGGGAAAGAAGGCAGATAGATGGGTCAGGACTAGAGTTAAGGAGAAAAACCAGAACCAGGGCGGTGATCAGAAAAAGGCAGACCAGAAGGGTAATGATCAGAAACAAAAAGACCAGAAGTCTTCACCAGGCCCCCAAAAGGCTCAGGGGGAGGGTGGTCCCAAAAAGGATAAAAAGAAAGATGGCCAAAAGAAACCATGGTGCAACTATTGTAAGTCCAACTCACATTGGTTTAGTGAGTGCACCAAAAAGGATAATCCCCCAGCCACCATTGCCCCTAAGGCAACTGTACCCCCTAGTTCAGCTGTTAGTGGTGGTTCCCAGCAAAAGGGTGTAGTAGGGTTAACCCTGGGAACTGAGGAGGATTCTGGCCTAGTCAGGATACCTACTCAGGCTGTTCTGATCTGTGATGGGGACATAGCCTTGTCCTCTACTGTAGGCCCCAGTAACCTGGGCAAGTACAGACAGACTCCTTTTTTCAATGATAGGATGGCTCAGGCCTACAGGGACACTGGGGCTAGTGTCACAATGGTGACACCTGCCTTTGTGGACCCTGGACAGATCATACTAGGTGAGAACTACCTAGTGACCGACGCTAGCAATGCCACTACCTCCCATAGTGTGGCAATTGTTAACTTCTCCTGGGGAGGGGTAACTGGCCTCAAGAAAGTTGTTGTAAGTTCAGACCTTCCTGTGGAGTGTTTACTGGGCAATGACCTTGAAACTTCAGTTTGGTCTGAAGTGGAGTATAGGACCCATGCAGAAATGCTAGGGATAGATGCACATGTCCTTGCTGTGACCAGGTCACAGGCCAAAAAGTGCACCACTGAACAAGTGCTGGATCCTGGAACTATGGACCAGTCACAAACCAAGAGAAAGAGCAGTAGGGTAAAGGCTGTGCCTTCCCCCCTGCCTCAGGCACTGGATCAGCACTCAAAGTAGGATGATTCTGAGAGCCCTGAAGGAACTGTCCTAGAAGAACTTGAACCTGATCAGGTTGAGTTTCTTGGGACAGGGGGACCTTCAAGGGCAGATCTGAGGCAGGCACAATTAGAATGCCCCTCTCTTGAACCCCTCAGACAGCAGGCTGCTGCTGAGGCTGCAGGGAATGCTCAAGGTACCCATAGAGTGTATTGGGATGAAGGGCTGCTGTATTCAGAGGCTAGAGACCCCAAGCCTGGTGCATCCAGGAGGTTGGTCATACCACTGAAGTTCAGGGGCTTCCTTCTTACCTTGGCCCATGATATTCCCCTTGCAGGACACTTAGGCCAGAACAAGACTTGGGACAGGCTTGTCCCTCACTTTCACTGGCCCCATATGTCAGAAGATACCAAGGAGTTTTGTCGCTCCTGTGTCACCTGCCAAGCCAGTGGCAAATCAGGTGGCACCACAAAGGCCCCCTCATACCACTACCTGTGGTTGGGGTTCCCTTTGAAAGAGTGGGCATAGATATTGTAGGACCAATGGACCCACAAACAGCATCTGGGCACAGATTCATACTGGTGATAGTGGACCATGCCACCAGGTATCCAGAAGCTATTCCCCTGAGGACCACAACAGCTCCTGTTGTGGCAAGGGCCCTGCTTGGAGTATTCTCCAGAGTGGGCTTTCCAAAGGAGGTCATTTCTGACAGAGGTGCCAACTTCATGTCAGGATATTTGACTGCAATGTGGAAGGAGTGTGGTGTGAACTACAAGTTCACCACACCCTATCACCCACAGTGCAATGGGCTTGTTGAGAGATTCAACAAGACCCTAAAGGGAATGATAAAAGGGTTACCAGACAAGCTTAGGCGAAGATGGGACATCCTTTTACCCTGCCTTCTGTTTGCTTACAGAGAGGTCCCACAAAAGGGGGTTGGCTACAGCCCTTTTGAGCTTTTGTTTGGGCATCCTGTAAGAGGACCCCTATGTTTAGTAAGGGAAGGATGGGAGAGACCTCTCAGACAAACCCAAACTTGATATAGTGGATTATGTACTTGGTCTCCGCTCCAGGATGGCAGAGTATATGAAGAAGGCTTCTAAAAACCTTGAGGCAAGCCAAGAACTCCAAAAAGCTTGGCATGACCAAAAGGCTGTGCTGACTGTTTACCAGCCAGGGCAGAAAGTGTGGGTGTTGGAGCCAGTGGCCCCAGCAGCACTCCAAGACAAACGGTCTGGACCCACACTATTGTTGAGAAAAAGGGAGAAGTCACCTACTTGGTGGACCTTGGGACTCCCAGAAGCCCCCACAGAGTGCTTCATGTCAACAGATTGAAGGCATATGTTGACAGGGCAGACATGGGCTTACTCATGGGTACAGATGAGGGGCAGGAGGAAGAGAGTGACCCTCTCCCAGACCTGTTGACTCAGAACCCTGATGATGGCTCAGTTGATGGTGTGGTCTTTTCTGACAGCCTCACTGTCCATCAGCAACAGGACTGCAGACAGGTTCTGCAATCCTACAGACATATGTTCTCTCTGACCCCAAGTCAGACAAACTGGTGCACCCATGAGGTGGACACTGGTGACAGTCTGCCTGTGAAGAGTAAAATCTACAGGCAACATGACCATGTCACGGACTGCATAAAAGTTGAGGTACAAAAGATGTTGGAGCTGGGAGTCATTGAACCTTCAGAGAGCCCTTGGGCTAGTCCTGTAGTTCTTGTGCCAAAACCTCACACCCAAGATGGTAAGAGAGAGAGGAGGTTTTGCGTGGACTACAGAGGTCTCAATGCTGTCACTAGGACAGATGCCCACCCAATACCTAGGGCAGATGAGCTCATTGACAGACTGGCAGCTGCTAAGTTTTTGAGCACATTTGACCTGACAGCAGGCTACTGGCAAATCAGACTAGCTGAGAATGCAAAGGCCAAAACTGCTTTCCCGACCCCAGGAGGACATTATCAATTTGTGGTAATGCCCTTTGGTTTGAAGAATGCACCTGCCACTTTCCAAAGGTTGGTGAATCAAGTCCTTACTGGGTTGGATGATTACTGTGCAGCTTATCTTGATGATATTGCTGTCTTTAGCTCCACCTGGGAGGATCACCCGGTCCACCTGAGGAATGTTTTAGAGGCCCTGCAAAAGGCAGGCCTCACTATCAAGGCCACTAAGTGCCAGATAGGGCAGCGCAAGGTTGTATACCTGGGCCACCTACTTGGTGGGGGTCAAGTTCAACCACTGGAGAGCAAGATCCAGACCATAAAGGACTGGACTCCTCCAACTACCCAGACTCAGGTCAGAGCGTTCTTGGGCCTGACTGGGTACTACAGAAAGTTTGTTAAGAACTATGGGTCCATTGTGACACCACTTAATGACTTGACCCCCAAGAAAATGCCAAAGAAAGTTCAGTGGACAGTAAGCTGTCAATAAGCATTTGATGACCTGAAACAGGCCATGTGCAGTGCACCTATTTTGAAAAGTCCAGACTACTCCAAAGAGTTCATTGTCCAGACAGATGCTTCTGAGTTGGGTGTGGGAGCTGTTCTTTCACAACTTAATATAGATGGTCAAGACCAGCCCATTGCTTTTATAAGTAGAAGGCTGACCCCTAGAGAGAAACGTTGGTCAGCTATTGAGAGGGAGGCCTTTGCTGTGGTTTGGGCCCTAAAGAAGCTGAGGCCATACTTGTTTGGCACTCACTTCAAGATTCAGACAGACCATAAGCCCCTCTTGTGGCTAAATCAGATGAAGGGTGAAAATCCCAAACTTCTTAGGTGGTCCATTTCCCTACAGGGGATGGACTTCACAGTGGAACATAGACCTGGGACTGACCATGCCAATGCAGATGGACTCTCCTGATATTTCCACTTAGAACATGAAGACTCAACTGGTCACGGTTAGTTTAATGTCCCTAAGTTTGGGGGGGGGGGGGTTGTGTAGGAGAGTAGGGTCTGCTTTCTATGTTCACCCCCACTTTTTGCTTTTGCTTTACTGGTTTTCGACTTAGATGTGGCTGTGGGCCTGCTAATCAGACCCACAGCCCTGCTGTTCTCTCTCTAAATTAATACTATGTACTTTAGGTGCATAACCCCTTCGGATAGGATCACCTTATTGGCCCCTGTACAGTGTACCTTAGGTACCCAGGGCATAGGTGTACCCTAGGCCTGCCAGGGGCTGCAGCATGTATTATGCCACCCCTGGCCTGGCCTTCCATTATGACACAACTGGCTGATCACTCAGCTGGGGCAAGGTCGTGTAATCACCCCTTGCTTAGGTGTAGTATTCCTATACCTATCTTATATATATCGACACATGTGCACCTATCAGCCACTCCTATGGCAGGCCTTAACAATCCTGGAGGCAGAGTGCTTGGTAACATGTGAGATGGTGCTCTAGCATGAGCTGAGCCTGTCTGCAGCTTTCGGAACCATGTCCTTACAGCTGTTCTATGATATAGCCTACCATATACTCTTAAAGTGCCTTATAATCTCAAACGGTTATGGTAACTGTAGGAGAGTAGGGTCTGCTTTCTATGTTCAGCCCCACTTTTTGCTTTTGCTTTACTGGTTTTCGACTTAGATGTGGCTGTGGGCCTGCTAGCCAGACCCACAGCCCTGCTGTTCTCTCTCTAAATTGATACTATGTACTTTAGGTGCATAACCCATTTGGATAGGATCACCTTATTGGCCCCTGTACAGTGTACCTTAGGTACCCAGGGCATAGGTGTACCCTAGGCCTACCAGGGGCTGCAGCATGTATTATGCCACCCCTGGCCTGGCCTTCCATTATGACACAACTGGCTGATCACTCAGCTGGGGCAAGGTTGTGTAATCACTCCTTGCTTAGGTGTAGTATTCCTATACCTAACTTACATATAGACACATGTGTACCTATCAGCCACTCCTATGGCAGGCCTTAACAATCCTGGAGGCAGAGTGCTTGGTAACATGTGAGATGGTGCTCTAGCATGAGCTGAGCCTGTCTGCAGCTTTCGGAACCATGTCCTTATAGCTGTTCTATAATATAGCCTACCATATACTCTTAAAGTGCCTTATAATCTTAAACGGTTATGGCAACTATGGTTTGGCTTTATCAAAACATGTTGTGTAAGGTGTCTAACACTTTGGAATAATACCCCCATCCCATTTCTGGGGATGAGGATATTATCCCTCCCTTCTAGAGGGAGAAGACATGTTGTAACCTACTTACCTGGTTAAAGTTAACCAGAGCCCCAGCATCACAAAATGGATGCTGCTGCCACAGACACGAGTCTGACCTCCTGCTGCTGGGAGTGATCCCGGCAAGGGAGGCTTGGACAATAGGTTTCCTGCCTTGGGAGGTGCGAGCACCACCCCAGACAGGCCTTAGTGTATTGGGGCAGGGAGGGATGAAAAGAATGAGACATGCCTGGGGCACACAAGGTGTCCCATGCATAGTCCAGTTCAAACCGGTGCTGGGGCACTCCAGCCCCAGTCCTGGCGCGAAACTGGACAAAGGGAAGGGGGTGTAACCACCCCCCCTCCCAGGTCCCACCCATAAGGCGTGACCTAGCAGGTAACCCAGCCCCCCAGATTAGTATAAGAGTGGTAGCTGGGCCCCAGGAGATTAGATTATCCTGAACCTGCAACTTGAACAGAAACTCTGGACCTTCGACATTCGACGAAAGAAGAAGACTGAAGAATCTCCCTCGTGGCCAAGGAGTGGCTACCCTGTGCAAACAGGCACCATCAAGAGACTTACCCTTTGCCTTGCTAAAGTTCTACGAGGGACCGACTGCAGAGCCCGACCAGAGCCTTGACTTCCGACCCTGATCCACATCCACAGCCGAGCTGAGATCCGTGGAGGCGACGAGAGACGTGGGACCGGCTACCTGGGAAAAGTGGCGAGTATCTTCCAGCGCAGCTTCCGAGGTACCCTCGAAGTTGTGCACCGGGGATTGAGAAGCCCCAACCCCAAGCACCATCTGCACCGAAGATCAGCCCCCCACACTCCACGAGTCCTGCGTGGGTCCCTTCTGCATTTTCCTGCTTGCCGCGTCTGTCCGGTTGCTTGCCCGTTGGCTAGCGGCCTTTGCGACGACACACCTTTGAAACTTCACTGCTGGTTTGGCTCCTCCAGACTGGCTCCCGCTCCTCTGCAAAAGAGAAGCACCCTAGACCTTCCTGGTCTGCACCAGAAGCAAGTCCTCCATTCTTCGTGGGTTCCGCTTGCCAAGGCTTGGTGAGTCCTAGTTCGACTTCGACGCCGCCGACAGCAAGAGCCTTCGTGGGACAGCTCGCCTCCTGGCCCTGGTCGTCCTCGACGTCTCCTGGTACCCGTGGCTGCTGCGACAAGCTTCACCTCTTCGCCTGCAATATTCACGTCATCGCCTGGTTCCTTCCTGGTTCCACGTGGTCACTGGCTAGTGACCCAGACTCTGTCCCTTCTGCTTGCAGGTATCCTCTCTTCTTGATCCCAGCCTTGGGATCCACCGGACACTCTGCACTGACTGCCTGTCAGCAACTTTCCTTCAGGTATCCATAGAAGTCCACGACGAAACCAGACGCAAGTTCACACCTATGCACCCGCAGCCCGTGGGCTAGGTAACTTGGGTACTTCGGTGCTCACAAGGGTAGTGACTATCCTAGGGTCTAGTTTCCGAGTCTCGACTTTCTAGCTACTCCAGAAGTGTCCTAAAACTGGTTATTTCAGAACTGTACTATTTCTATCGATTATACGCATTACGCGTGAGTGTTTCCACTCTGCACCTGAATCCCGTGGGCCTCCCACTTCCTAACTGTTGGTAGTGTAGTGTAGCCCCAGCGATTCCCTAGGCCTAGGCCTATTCTATTTCCGTGACAGTGGTCCTTATACCACTTCTTTAGTATATGGTTTGCGTGGCCCCTAGGGCCAAACTGTATTACTTACCTGTGTGACTTAATGTATGCTTGAATAAGACTGTGTTGTACTTACCTCGAATCTCATAAAGAGTGCTGAGGGTTTGACTAGAATAAATACACTTTATTTTATATATATCTGTGGTGGTGTCCTTTCATTTGGTATTCAAGGGATTATATATGGTATCACAGCTGGCTTCACATGCCATTCAGAGTTTAGCCTAAGACTGCTCTTGTCCATGCTACCACTAGGATAGCTGGTCTATAGGGTTGACTTTACAACCAATCACCATAAGGGTTGTTTGGACTGATATAAGGTGTACACTAGAACTAGTGACATCATACATCAGGCCAACGTCTCACAGGGGATCTCTGTGTATAGTCATAATCTAGTGAATAGAATGGCAAGCCCATCCCCACACACAAATGGCGGTGGAGAAGATTAACAAAATAATACCACTACTATGCGAACAGATTTCGCAGCGAAGCCTGCCCAACCTGAGCATCTGCCCTGGCATCCGCGTCCAGACAGTAATGCGCAGCAAAGGTATGGACCGACTTCCAAGTGGCCGCCTTGCAGATTTCTGCAATCGGAACATTACGGAGCAAAGCAGTCGTGGCAGCTTTGCCCCTGGTGGAATGAGCCTTAGGTTTACCCCCTAAGGTCTTATTAGCCTTTTGGTAACACAACTGTATACAGGACACAATCCACCGAGAGATGGACTGTTTGGAGGTAGCAAGACCGGTCCTGACTGATCCATAATTGATAAACAATTGGTCTGACCTACGAATATCTTTGGTCTTATCAAGATAAAACTTCAACACCCTCCTAACGTCCAGGGAATGTAGGGACCTTTCCGCTGGAGAAGAAGGATTCTGAAAAAACGTAGGTAAAGTTATGGTCTGGTTGACATGAAAATCAGATATAACCTTAGGAAGAAATTTAGGGTGAGTACGCATAACAACCTTAGCAGCATGAAATACAGTATAAGGTTCTCGGCAACACAACGCCTGAAGCTTACTCACCCTGCGGGCCGATGTAATGGCCACTAGGAACGCCGCCTTCCAGGACAGGTGCTGCAACGAAGCCTTGTGAATAGGTTCAAAAGGCTCCTTCATCAATCTGGACAGCACCACATTCAATTCCCAGGAAGGTGAGGGAAGTCTGACCGGAGGGAACACCTTCTTCAAGCCTTCCAAAAAATCCTTGACCACAGGGATCTGAAAGAAGGAAGTCTGTGAAGGGCATTTCCTGTAAGCAGTCAAAGCAGCGAGATGAACCTTAATGGAATGGAAATTAAGGCCAGACTGCGCCAAATGTAAAAGATATGGAAGGATGCCATCTTCCTTACATGTCGTCGGGTCAAAGTTCTTGGATTTGCACCAGATGCAGAATCTCTTCCACTTGTAAGCATAGGAAGTCCTAGTGGAAGGACGTTTAGCCTCCTTCAGTATGCTCATACAATCTTCTGGTAGATTCAAATGGCCATTTTGCACTATCTCAGGAGCCATGCCGCCAAACTCAAAGACGAGAGGTTGGGATGCACCATCCGACCCCCGAACTTCGTGAGAAGGTCTGGCCTGCACGGCAGCCGCATGTGAGGAAGGAGAGACCGGTGAAGCAGGTCCGTGAACCACCACTGCCTGGGCCATTCCGGGGCAATCAGGATCATCCGCGCCCCGGACTTGGACAGTTTGATGAGCACTGCCGGAATCAGGGGAATGGGTGGAAAAGCGTACAGAAAGCTGTTCGACCAGTCGATCCATAGCGCATTCCCCAGCGTCCCCTTCTGGTAGTACCTGGATGCGAAGTCTCGGCATTTGCTGTTTTCGGCGGTGGCGAACAGATCTACGTCTGGAGTCCCCCACCTTGCAAAGACTTCTCCTAGTACCTCGTCGTTTATGACCCATTTGTGGTTCTCCTGAAGCAGCCTGCTCAGCGCGTCCGCCTGAACATTCTGCACCCCTGGCAGATGCGTGGCCGTGATCATCAGTCCCCGGGCCAGAAGCCAGCGCCAGATCGCCTGCGCCTCCTGCGACAGAGTGCGCGATGTCGACCCCCCTTGCTTGTTGAGGTAATACATCGTGGTTGTATTGTCCGTCTGTATCAGCAACGAGTTGGTCTGGAAGGACGGATGGAAGGCCTTCAATGCCAAGTACACGGCTCCGAGTTCCAGGAAATTGATGTGGTACGTCGACTCCACCGGGGACCACTTTCCTTGTATCTGTAAGTCTCCGGAGTGCGCTCCCCAACCTTGGAGAGACGCCTCCGTCACGATACTCGTCTCGGGAATGTCCTTGTGGAAGGGAACCCCCCTGAGGAGATTCTCCGCCGAACACCACCATCTCAGAGACTGAAAAGCATGTAGGGACAGCGGGATCTTGTCGTCCCAAGAACCTGTTCTCTGATCCCATTGATCCTCCAAGCACTCCTGCAGTGGTCTCATGTGCAGCCGTGCGTGCGGAGTGAGAAAGATACAGGAGGCCATCAACCCCAGCAGCGAAGACACCTTCCTCACTGTCGCCGATGGAGCGGCCATGAGGTCCTGAGCCTTCCGAAGGAGCGATAACCGTCTCTCCTCCGAAGGAGACACGCTTGGCGACCGCGTATCGATGGAGGCCCCCAAGTACTGTATGCACTGGACCGGAGTCGGGACAGATTTGGACATGTTGACGTGTAACCCCAGCTTGTTCAAGAGAGCGCACGTCCTCCGGAAGTGCGCCTGCGCTTCCGAAAAAGATGAGGCCTTGATCAACCAGTCGTCCAGGTACGGGTAGACAAACACCTTGTTCCTTCGCAGGTGCGCCGCTACCACTGCCATGCACTTCGAGAAGGTCCTGGGAGCAGACTTTAGCCCGAATGGTAGTACTGTGTATTGATAATGATTGGCGCCAACTTGGAACCGCAGGAACTTCCTGTGTTTCCATGCAATGGGCACATGGAAGTACGCATCTTGCAGGTCTATGGCACAGAGCCAGTCTCCCTGTTGTAGCTGAGGGTAAATCTGATGCAACGACAGCATGCAAAACTTCTCTCTGCGAATCCATTTGTTTGCTTGCCGCAAATCCAGAATGGGCCTGAACTCGTTCTTGTCCTTCTTGCGAACCAGGAAGAAACGAGAGTACAGACCTCTTCCCCTTTGAGACAGAGGTACGTCTTCCACTGCCTTTTTCCGTACCAGGATGTCTGCCTCCGCCTGAGGCTCTCGCAGTTGATACCGCGAGCTTACCGGCGGAATCGCTGGAGGCGGCCTGATGAACCGAAGACTGTATCCATTGCAAACAATATTCAGCACCCACTTGTCCTGAGTAATTTTTCTCCACTCTGCCGGAAAAAATTGAATGCTTCCCCCCACTGGAGTGGGTAACGGTTTCAGGGGAAGTAAATGCTCAGGGCCGCGACCCGGCCGGGCCCTTGGCAGCAGTAGCGGACTGCTGGCCCCCTCTGCCCTTCTGGCGTTTCTGGAAGGGTTTACGGAACTGCTGCTGCTGGTTTTGCTGCTGTCCCGAGGCCTGGCCACGCCCTCTGCCCGCAGACCCGAACCGTCTCTGGAACGGGCGTTTCTTCTTTTCTGGCTTCTCCAACCCGACAGCCGTCAGGGTCTCTGCCTCCGTCTTCATGCGGGCCATCTCGTCGTCCGCATGCTGGCCGAACAGGGTCTCCCCCGAGAAAGGCAGATTGGCCACTCTATGCTGAGCCTCCGGCTTGAGCGAGGTAAGGCGGAGCCACGCGTGACGGCGTTGGTGGACGCCATGACAGTACCCATGCGCCGCCAGCAGGGACACATCCGCTGCCGCACTGATCACCTGGTTTGAGACCAGCATCCCCTCACGCAAGGTCTTCAAGAAGTCTTCCCTCTTGTCGCGAGGCAGCAGCTCCACGTACTGCTGGAGAGACTCCCACAGGGCACGGTCGTAACGCCCCAACAGAGCCCCGGCACTTGCCGCCTTCAAGGTGGTAGCCGCCGTCCCACAGACTTTCCTGCCCGCCGAATCCAGCCATCGGCTCTCCTTGTCGGGCGGAACTGTCGATGAAGGGGTGGTAGCATGTTGGTTCCTCGCCGCCGTCACAATAACTGAATCCGGCTTAGGGTCCGTCCTCAAAAAGGTTGGGTCCGAGTCCGGGGCCCGATACTTCTTCATAAGCCGGGAGGGGGCGGATTTCGTCACTGCCGGAGTGAGGAATAACTCCATAGCGGGCTCCACCAGTCCCGGCATGAGAGGCAGCAGGGGGCGAGACAGGTGCTTCTTGTGCAGCGTCTCGAATATCACGGACGTCGTAGGTGTCGGTACCGTCACCGTGATTCCCAACTTGGCTGCACCCCTCAGTAGTACCTCCTGGAAGGAGACCAGATCGTCAACCGGTGACACCCTCGTCCCGGGTGAGTCCGACAGCGTCGGTGAGAAGTCCCTGGCAGATGATCGAGTGCGCGATCTGGATCTGCGCCTCCTGTGGCGTCGCCTCGATGTTGATGACGAACGCCCACGGCTCCACGATCTCTCTCTCCGTCCGGAGCGGGAGCACGATCTCCTCGGCTTCGGTCTGTCCGCCGGCCTCGCCAGGCCCGGCGACAGTGGCTTACCCTGGCGCCACGGCCTAGGAGTTCCCTGCGGCGGCGGCGGATACCTGGGCAACGAGACCGATCGTGCCGGAACCGGTGGTGGGCCCGAAGGCCTGCGAGGCGGAATAGCAGGAGGAGGAGGAGGTGGAGGTGGTGGTGGAGGAGGAGGAGGTGGTGGTGTGGAGGTGGCGTTAGTGGCGGTGGCGGAGGAGGAGGCTGAGCCCGGGGACTCCGTCGATGGACTCCTGGTGTCCGGGCGCCTCCTGCGTCTCCTCGACGTCGATGAATCCCTCTTCGATGTCGATCGTCTCCGTGACGTCGATCGCCTCCGTGACGTCAATCGCCTCCGTGACGTCAATCGCCTCCGTGACGTCAATCGCCTCCGTGACGTCAATCGCCTCCGTGACGTCGATCGCCTCCGTGACGTCGATCCGTCGATCGCCTCCTCGACGTCGACGGCGAAGGCCTCGGCGCCGAACGTCTTCTCTTCGCCGACGGCGACCGACGATCTCCCCTCGACAGTGAGCGCCGACGCCGGGCCTGATCTCGACGGCGACGTTGACGGCGTCGACGCTGACGAAGTCGTCGACGGCGGCCTGATCAGTTCCCTCGACGTTGAACGTTGATGTCGCTCCTCCCCAGAGCCCTGGGGAGACGGCGAACAGACCGTAGTCATCCCTCTCGACGCCTTAGTCGACGCCATCGACGCCGGTGGAGAATGGGGGCGTTTGCTGGTCTTCCTGCCCCTGGGGAGCCCCCCAGAGGCCTCAGCATGGGCAGAATCAGCCCCTCCTGACCCACCTTGTGCCTTCAGCCTTCTGTCCTCCAGGACTTGGAGCCTAATCTTCATTCTTTCTCTCAGGGTCCTGGCTGAGAACGAGTGGCAGATCTCACACTCTTCCGGCACATGGGACTGGGGAAGGCAGCCTATACACACCTTGTGTGGGTCTGACTTAGCCTTCTTCCTATCGCACTCCGGGCACTTGTCAAACAAGCCAGGCATGTTGACAACACCATAAGGAAGTCCCAACACTAAAACACTTGAAAATTTGACAAAAATCACAATAAACCCTTGAAAAGGGAAAGCTCAATGCTCCAGGGTCCTGCTAGCAGGAGCCGGAAAAAAGAACTGAAAGTAAAAGGGACCTGCTGTGCATTCTGGGATACTGGAAAAGTCCTGGAAAGTTTTCTTAAAGGCACAGTATCCTGTTCTGAGCCACATAATGGCAGCCTATGGGGCTTGTCTATCCATTCCTTCCTCTCTATCATTCCAGAGGCTTTTGCTGGAAGAGGCAGGGTTTTCTCTGTGGAAAAAGCTAGACAGGCAGTGCTGTTGGTGGAATTCTTTCTAGTTGAAGTACTTGACAGTGTAGCCTGTGGGTATAGGCTGCATTATCTGTCTTTGAAATTCTCTCTTAAGTGTAGATGCAGGTCTGCATGGCTTGACAACTTAAGAGATTATTTTTATTGCTCCGGGGTCCGCGCACATGGGCGGGACTATTCACTAGATTATGACTATACACAGAGATCCCCTACTACAGAACACCTGCACCACACTTCCCCGGACATAGGGAAGGAATGGCCACAGTGCCCGAAGCTCCTCTGAATTTCGCCTCTCCCAAGTGGCCTCCCCATCCCAGGAGGGATGCATCCGTCACCAATGTGTGCTCCGGTTGGGGATGGGAGAGGGATCTGCCATTGACCCAAATCGAGATACTTGAGCCACCACTGCAATTGGTGTGTAGTGCCCTCCGAGATCTGGACATGATCGGACAGGTTGCCCTGATGCTGCGTGTGAGAAGTTGGCCTGATGTATGATGTCACTAGTTCTAGTGTACACCTTATATCAGTCCAAATACCCCTTATGGTGATTGGTTGTAAAGTCAACCTTCTAGACCAGCTATCCTAGTGGTAGCATGGACAAGAGCAGTCTTAGGCTAAACTCTGAATGGCATGTGAAGCCAGCTGTGATACCATATATAATCCCTTGAATACCAAATGAAAGGACACCACAACAGATATATATATAAAATAAAGTGTATTTATTCTAGTCAAACCCTCAGCACTCTTTATGAGATTAGAGGTAAGTACAACACAGTCTTATTTATGCATACATTAAGTCACACAGGTAAGTAATACAGTTAGGCCCTAGGGGCCACGCAAACCATATACTAAGTAAGTGGTATAAGGACCACTGTCACGGAAATAGGATAGGCCAAGGCCTAGGGAATCGCTGGGGCTACACTATACTACCAAAGGTTAGGAAGTGGGAGGCCCACGGGATTCAGGTGCAGAGTGGAAACACTCACGCGTAATGCGTAAAAGTCACTAGCAATAGTACAGTTTAGAAATAGATAGATTTAGGACACTTCCGGAGTAGCTAGGAAGTCGAGACTGGAAAACTAGACACTAGGATAGTCACTATCCTGATGAGCACCGGAGTACCCAAGTTACCTAGCCCACAGGCTGCGGGTGCATAGGGGTGAAGTTGCGTCGGGTTTCGTCGTCGACTCCTATGGATGCCTGAAGAAAGATGCTGACAGGCAGTCAGTGAAGAGTGTCCGGTGGATCCCAAGGCTGGGATCAAGAAGAGAGGAGACCTGCAAGCAGAAGGGACAGAGTCAAGGTCACTAGCCAGTGACCACGTGGAACCAGGAAGGAACCAGGCGATGTCGTGAAGATTGCAGGTGAAGGTGAAGCTTGTCGCTGCAGCCACGAGGACCAGGAAGCGTCGAGGACGACCAGGACCAGGAGGCGAGCTGTCCCACGAAGGCTCTTGCTGTCGGCGGCGTCGAAGTTGGACTAGGACTCACCAAGCCTTGGCAAGCGGAACCCACGCAGAACGGAGGACTTGCTTCTGGTGCAGGCCAGGAAGGTCTGGGATGCTTCTCTTTTTCAAAGGAGCAGGAGCCAGTCTGGAGGAGCCAAACCAGCGTTGAAGATTACGGGATGCGTCGTCACAAAGGCCACTAGCCAGCGGGCAAGCAACCGGACAGACGCGGCAAGCAGGAAAATGCAGAAGGGCCCCACGCAGGACTCGTGGAGTGTGGGGGGCTGGTCTTCGGTGCAGATGGTGCTTGGGGTTGGGGCTTCTCAATCCCCGGTGCACAACTTCGAGGGTGCCTCAGAAGCTGCGCTTGAAGATACTAGCCACTTTTCCCAGGTAGCCGGTCCCACGTCTCTCGTCGCCTCCACGGATCTCAGCTCTGCTGTGGATGTGGATCAGGGTCGGAGAAGTCTGGAAGTCAAGGCTCTGGTCGGGCTCTGCAGTCGGTCCCTCGTAGAACTTTAGCAAAGCAAAGGGTAGTCTCTTGATGGTGCCTGTTTGCACAGGGTAGGCACTCCTTGGCCACAAGGGAGATTCTTCAGTCTTCTTCTTTCGTCGAATGTCGAAGGTCCAGAGTTTCTGTTCAAGTTTGCAGGTTCAGGATAATCTAAAGTCTTGAGGCCCAACTCTCACTCTTATACTAATCTGGGGGGCTGGGATACCTGCTAGGTCACGCCTTATGGGTGGGACCTGGGAGGGGGTGGTTACACCCACTTCCCTTTGTCCAGTTTCGCGCCAGAGCTGGGGCTGGAGTGCCCCAGCGCCGGTTTGAACTGGACTATGCAAGGAACACCTTGTGTGCCCCAGGCATGTCTCATTCCTTTCAGCCCACCCTGCCCCAATACACTAAAGGCTGTCTGGGGAGGTCCTAGCACCTCCCCAAGCAGGAAACCTATTGTCCAGGCCTCCCTGGCTGGGATCACTCCCAGCAGCAGGAGGTCAGACTTGTGTCGTGGCAGCAGCATCCATTTTGTGATGCTGAGGCTTTGGTCAGAGGCTAACAGTGAAGTATGATTTTAACATGTCTTTCCCTCTAGAAGGGGGGAATAATATCCTCATGTCCAGAAATGGTATGGGGGTATTATTCCACAGTGTTAGACACCTTACACGACATGTTTCGATAAAGCCAAACCATAGTTACCATAACCGTTTAAGATTATAAGGCACTTTAAGAGTATATGGTAGGCTATATCATAGAACAGCTATAAGGACATGGTTCCGAAAGCTGCAGACAGGCTCAGCTCATGCTAGAGCACCATCTCACATGTTACCAAGCACTCTGCCTCCAGGATTGTTAAGGCCTGCCATAGGAGTGGCTGATAGGTACACATGTGTCTATATGCAAGTTAGGGATAGGAATACTACACCTAAGCAAGGGGTGATTACACGACCTTGCCCCAGCTGAGTGATCAGCCAGTTGTGTCAAAATGGAAGGCCAGGCCAGGGGTGGCATAATACATGCTGCAGCCCCTGGTAGGCCTAGGGTACACCTATGCCCTGGGTACCTAGGGTACACTGTACAGGGGCCAATAAGGTGATCCTATCCAAATGGGTTATGCACCTAAAGTACATAGTATCAATTTAGAGAGAGAACAGCAGGGCTGTGGGTCTGATTAGCAGGCCCACAGCCACATCTAAGTCGAAAACCAGTAAAGCAAAAGCAAAAAGTGGGGGTGAACATAGAAAGCAGACCCTACTCTCCTACACAACCCCCCCCCCCAAACTTAGGGACATTAAACTAACCTTGACCAGTTGAGTCTTCAAGTTCTAAGTGGAAATATCTGGAGAGTCCATCTGCATTGGCATGGTCAGTCCCAGGTCTATGTTCCACTGTGAAGTCCATCCCCTGTAGGGAAATGGACCACCTAAGAAGTTTGGGATTTTCACCCTTCATCTGATTTAGCCACAAGAGGGGCTTATGGTCTGTCTGAATCTTGAAGTGAGTGCCAAACAAGTATGGCCTCAGCTTCTTCAGGGCCCAAACCACAGCAAAGGCCTCCCTCTCAATAGCTGACCAACGTTTCTCTCTAGGGGTCAGCCTTCTACTTATAAAAGCAATGGTCTGGTCTTGACCATCTACATTCAGTTGTGAAAGAACAGCTCCCACACCTAACTCAGAAGCATCTGTCTGGACAATGAACTCTTTGGAGTAGTCTGGACTTTTCAGAATAGGTGCACTGCACATGGCCTGCTTCAGGTCATCAAATGCTTTTTGACAGCTTACTGTCCACTGAACTTTCTTTGGCATCTTCTTGGAGGTCAAGTCATTAAGTGGTGTCACAATGGACCCATAGTTCTTAACAAACTTTCTGTAGTACCCAGTCAGGCCCAAGAAAGCTCTGACCTGAGTCTGGGTAGTTGGAGGAGTCCAGTCCTTTATGGTCTGGATCTTGCTCTCCAGTGGTTGAACCTGACCCCCACCAAATAGGTGGCCCAGGTATACAACCTTGCTCTGCCCTATCTGGCACTTAGTGGCCTTGATAGTGAGGCCTGCCTTTTGCAGGGCCTCTAAAACATTCCTCAGGTGGACCAGGTGATCCTCCCAGGTGGAGCTAAAGACAGCAATATAATCAAGATAAGCTGCACAATAATCATCCAACCCAGTAAGGACTTGATTCACCAACCTTTGGAAAGTGGCAGGTGCATTCTTCAAACCAAAGGGCATTACCACAAATTGATAATGTCCTCCTGGGGTCGAGAAAGCAGTTTTGGCCTTTGCATTCTCAGCTAGTCTGATTTGCCAGTAGCCTGCTGTCAGGTCAAATGTGCTCAAAAACTTAGCAGCTGCCAGTCTGTCAATGAGCTCATCTGCCCTAGGTATTGGGTGGGCATCTGTCCTAGTGACAGCATTGAGACCTCTGTAATCCAAGCAAAACCTCATCTCTCTCTTACCATCTTGGGTGTGAGGTTTTGGCACAAGGACTACAGGACTAGCCCAAGGGCTCTCTGAAGGTTCAATGACTCCCAGCTCCAACATCTTTTGTACCTCAACTTTTATGCAGTCCCTGACATGGTCAGGTTGCCTGTAGATTTTACTCTTCACAGGCAGACTGTCACCAGTGTCCACCTCATGGGTGCACCAGTTTGTCTGAGAAGTGTGGCTCAATGATTAGAGTGGCAGACCCTGATGCAGAGGTCTAGCCCGGGACCAGGGTTCAATTCCCAGCCTCGGCGGGTCTTGGGCTCAAAAATTCCACGGACCTGATAATTCTCGCCTCGGTGCCATTCCAATCATGGAGTCCCACTCTGCAACTCTGGGCAATAGCTTGCTTAATCTCCACAACGGCCCCCACAACGCTAAGGATGCCTGGCCCCCACCTTGGGGGTGCCCAGGAGTGGACGCCTCACAGGGAAAGCCAGGATGGGTTCCACAGCGGTATTCGTACCAGCGCCTTGAGACCCTTGTGGGTGAGTAGTGTGCTATACAAGTATCAATTTACATTTACTGAGCCATCATCAGGGTTCTGAGTCAACAGGTCTGGGAGAGGGTCACTCTCTTCCTCCTGCCCCTCATCTGTAGCCATGCGTAGCCCCATGTCTGCCCTGTCAACATATGCCTTCAATCTGTTGACATGAAGCACCCTGTGGGGGCTTCTGGGAGTCCCAAGGTCCACCAAGTAGGTGACTTCTCCCTTTTTCTCAACAATAGTGTGGGGTCCAGACCATTTGTCTTGGAGTGCTGCTGGGGCCACTGGCTCCAACACCCACACTTTCTGTCCTGGCTGGTAAACAGTCAGTACAGCCTTTTGGTCATGCCAAGCTTTTTGGAGTTCTTGGCTTGCCTCAAGGTTTTTAGAAGCCTTCTTCATATACTCTGCCATCCTGGAGCGGAGACCAAGTACATAATCCACTATGTCCAGTTTGGGTTGTCTGAGAGGTCTCTCCCATCCTTCCCTTACCAAACACAGGGGTCCTCTTACAGGATGCCCAAACAAAAGCTCAAAAGGGCTGTAGCCAACCCCCTTTTGTGGGACCTCTCTGCAAGCAAACAGAAGGCAGGGTAAAAGGATGTCCCATCTTCGCCTAAGCTTGTCTGGTAAACCTTTTATCATTCCCTTTAGGGTCTTGTTGAATCTCTCAACAAGCCCATTGCACTGTGGGTGATAGGGTGTGGTGAACTTGTAGTTCACACCACACTCCTTCCACATTGCAGTCAAGTATCCTGACATGAAGTTGGCACCTCTGTCAGAAATGACCTCCTTTGGAAAGCCCACTCTGGAGAATACTCCAAGCAGGGCCCTTGCCACAACAGGAGGTGTTGTGGTCCTCAGGGGAATTGCTTCTGGGTACCTGGTGGCATGGTCCACTATCACCAGTATGAATCTGTGCCCAGATGCTGTTTGTGGGTCCATTGGTCCTACAATATCTATGCCCACTCTTTCAAAGGGGACCCCCACCACAGGTAGTGGTATGAGGGAGGCCTTTGTGGTGCCACCTGATTTGCCACTGGCTTGGCAGGTGACACAGGAGCGACAAAACTCCTTAGTATCTTCTGACATATGGGGCCAGTGAAAGTGAGGGACAAGCCTGTCCCAAGTCTTGTTCTGGCCTAAATGTCCTGCAAGGGGAATATCATGGGCCAAGGTAAGAAGGAAGCCTCTGAACTTCAGTGGTATGACCAACCTCCTGGATGCACCAGGCTTGGGGTCTCTAGCCTCTGAATACAGTAGCCCTTCATCCCAATACACTCTATGGGTACCTTGAGCATTCCCTGCAGCCTCAGCAGCAGCCAGCTGTCTGAGGGGTTCAAGAGAGGGGCAGTCTAATTGAGCCTGCCTCAGATCTGTCCTTGAAGGTCCCCCTGTCCCAAGAAACTCAACCTGATCAGGTTCAAGTTCTTCTAGGACAGTTCCTTCAGGGCTCTCAGAATCATCCTCCTGGGAGGGCTGATCCACCACCTGAGGCAGGGGGGAAGGCACAGCCTTAACCCTACTGCTCTTTCTCTTGGGTTGTGACTGGTCCATAGTTTTAGGATCCAGCACTTGTTCAGTGGTGCACTTTTTGGCCTGTGACCTGGTCACAGCAAGGACATGTGCATCTATCCCCAGCATTTCTGCATGGGTCCTATACTCCACTTCAGACCAAACTGAAGTTTCAAGATCATTGCCCAGTAAACACTCTACAGGAAGGTCTGAACTAACAACAACTTTCTTGAGGCCAGTTACCCCTCCCCAGGAGAAGTTAACAATAGCCACACTATGGGAGGTAGTGGCATTGCTAGCGTTGGTCACTAGGTAATTCTCACCTAGTATGATCTGTCCAGAGTCCACAAAGGCAGGTGTCACCATTGTGACACTAGCCCCAGTGTACCTGTAGGCCTGAGCCATTCTTTGGTTGATAAAAGGAGTCTGTCTGTACTTGCCCAGGTTACTGGGGCCTACAGTAGAGGACAAAGCTAAGTCCCCATCACAGATCAGAACAGCCTGAGTAGGTATTCTGACTAGGCCAGAATCCTCCTCAGTTCCCAGGGTTAACCCTACTACACCCTTTTGCTGGGAACCACCACTTACAGCTGAACTAGGGGGTACAGTTGCCTTAGGGGCAATGGTGGCTGGGGGCTTATCCTTTTTGGTGCACTCACTAAACCAATGTGAGTTGGACTTACAATAGTTGCACCATGGTTTCTTTTGGCCTTCTTTCTTTTTATCCTTTTTGGGACCACCCTCCCCCTGAGCCTTTTGGGGGCCTGGTGAAGACTTCTGGTCTTTTTGTTTCTGATCATTACCCTTCTGGTCTGCCTTTTTCTGATCACCGCCCTGGTTCTGGTTTTTCTGCTTAACTCTAGTCCTGACCCATCTATCTGCCTTCTTTCCCAATTCTTGGGGAGAAGTCAGATCAGAATCAATCAGGTGTTGATGCAATAGCTGGTTTTGACAGTTGTTAAGTATTTGTTCTCTCATGATCAAATTATACAATCCTGTATAGTCCTTAACCTTACTTCCCATTAGCCAGCCTTCCAGAGCCTTAGTGGCACAATCTACAAAGTCAGTCCAGTCCTGAGTCTGTGTCTTCTGGGTATCCCTGAACAACAACCTGTATTGTTCAGTGGTTAGGCCAAACCCATCAATCAGAGCACTCTTCAGGACAGTGTAATTGTCAGCATCCTCATCACTAACTGTGAGGAGCTTGTCTCTACCTTTCTCGGAGAAGGAGAGCCACAAGATAGCTGCCCACTGACTTTGGGGTACCTGCTGTACTTTGCAAGCTCTCTCCAAAGCAGTTATCCATTTGTGGATGTCATCCCCACACTTGTAGGGAGGGACAATCTTGCTCAGGTTTCTATTATCATAGTGCCTGTCTCTATCCTTAGGGATATTGCTGCCACCAGTGGGTTCTGACCCACTTAACTTTTGCTCTCTAGCCAGAGCAAGCTTCTCCTTGGCAAGGGCAAGTTCTTCCCTCTGAATCCTCAGATTAGCTTCCCTCATTCTGGCTTCATGTTCCTTTCTCTCAGGGGAAGTCATTCCCCGGTGAGAGGAAACACTAGAGATGCTAGAGACATGGGAGTGGATGGATTCCCTTGAAGGGGATCTATCCCTCCTGCTTCTCTGTGTAAGCCCACTTGGGGGTCTGTATGGGGGGACCCCATGCAAACTCCCATGTAAGCATAGGTTAGCCTGGCTAAGTCTTCCTACTTGGCCCTGGCTGACTACCTCTTCATCTGAAGTCCCATCTGACTCATCTGTGGTGGGTAGACCCTCCTTTGTACCTAGGGTACCTGCCTGTGAGGCTTTAAGAGCATCATACTCCTCTAGGAGTTGTCTTAACTGAAGGAGGGTAGGGTTTGCACCCTGTTTTATTCCTCTGGAGGTACACAATTGTCTCATCTCCTGGAATGTTAGGGTATCATATCTAGAGGGGGTATTCTGCAGACCTGACCCTCCTGAGAGAGCATCTACTTGATCTCCTCCCAGAGACATGATCTAGTGAGGGTGTGGTGTGTGCACCTACCTACACTAGTTGTTTCTACTAAACCTCTCTGGTAGTTGTAGTCAGGGTGTGTTACTCCCTTCAACCTACAACCACTAAGTCCAGTAGGACTTAAGTATTATAATCTATGTTATATGTACCTAGACAATATCTGCGTGATCTTTCAATTTAGTATCTCAAGATTACAATGGTATTACAACAGCAAGCTCAGATCCCAACCGCTGCTCACCAAAGTGAGAAGTTGGCCTGATGTATGATGTCACTAGTTCTAGTGTACACCTTATATCAGTCCAAATACCCCTTATGGTGATTGGTTGTAAAGTCAACCTTATAGACCAGCTATCCTAGTGGTAGCATGGACAAGAGCAGTCTTAGGCTAAACTCTGAATGGCATGTGAAGCCAGCTGTGATACCATATATAATCCCTTGAATACCAAATGAAAGGACACCACAACAGATATATATATAAAATAAAGTGTATTTATTCTAGTCAAACCCTCAGCACTCTTTATGAGATTAGAGGTAAGTACAACACAGTCTTATTTATGCATACATTAAGTCACACAGGTAAGTAATACAGTTAGGCCCTAGGGGCCACGCAAACCATATCCTAAGTAAGTGGTATAAGGACCACTGTCACGGAAATAGGATAGGCCTAGGGAATCGCTGGGGCTACACTATACTACCAAAGGTTAGGAAGTGGGAGGCCCACGGGATTCAGGTGCAGAGTGGAAACACTCACGCGTAATGCGTAAAAGTCACTAGCAATAGTACAGTTTAGAAATAGATAGATTTAGGACACTTCCGGAGTAGCTAGGAAGTCGAGACTGGAAAATTAGACACTAGGATAGTCACTATCCTGATGAGCACCGGAGTACCCAAGTTACCTAGCCCACAGGCTGCGGGTGCATAGGGGGGAAGTTGCGTCGGGTTTCGTCGTCGACTCCTATGGATGCCTGAAGAAAGATGCTGACAGGCAGTCAGTGAAGAGTGTCCGGTGGATCCCAAGGCTGGGATCAACAAGAGAGGAGACCTGCAAGCAGAAGGGACAGAGTCAAGGTCACTAGCCAGTGACCACGTGGAACCAGGAAGGAACCAGGCGATGTCGTGAAGATTGCAGGTGAAGGTGAAGCTTGTCGCTGCAGCCACGAGGACCAGGAAGCGTCGAGGACGACCAGGACCAGGAGGCGAGCTGTCCCACGAAGGCTCTTGCTGTCGGCGTCGGCGAAGTTGGACTAGGACTCACCAAGCCTTGGCAAGCGGAACCCACGCAGAACGGAGGACTTGCTTCTGGTGCAGACCAGGAAGGTCTGGGATGCTTCTCTTTTTCAAAGGAGCAGGAGCCAGTCTGGAGGAGCCAAACCAGCGTTGAAGATTACGGGATGCGTCGTCACAAAGGCCACTAGCCAGCGGGCAAGAAACCGGACAGACGCGGCAAGCAGGAAAATGCAGAAGGGCCCCACGCAGGACTCGTGGAGTGTGGGGGGCTGGTCTTCGGTGCAGATGGTGCTTGGGGTTGAGGCTTCTCAATACCCGGTGCACAACTTCGAGGGTGCCTCAGAAGCTGCGCTTGAAGATACTAGCCACTTTTCCCAGGTAGCCGGTCCCACGTCTCTCGTCGCCTCCACGGATCTCAGCTCTGCTGTGGATGTGGATCAGGGTCGGAGAAGTCTGGAAGTCAAGGCTCTGGTCGGGCTCTGCAGTCGGTCCCTCGTAGAACTTTAGCAAAGCAAAGGGTAGTCTCTTGATGGTGCCTGTTTGCACAGGGTAGCCACTCCTTGGCCACAAGGGAGATTCTTCAGTCTTCTTCTTTCGTCGAATGTCGAAGATCCAGAGTTTCTGTTCAAGTTTGCAGGTTCAGGATAATCTAAAGTCTTGAGGCCCAACTCCCACTCTTATACTAATCTGGGGGGCTGGGATACCTGCTAGGTCACGCCTTATGGGTGGGACCTGGGAGGGGTGGTTACACCCACTTCCCTTTGTCCAGTTTCGCGCCAGAGCTGGGGCTGGAGTGCCCCAGCGCCGGTTTGAACTGGACTATGCAAGGAACACCTTGTGTGCCCCAGGCATGTCTCATTCCTTTCAGCCCACCCTGCCCCAATACACTAAAGGCTGTCTGGGGAGGTGCTAGCACCTCCCCAAGCAGGAAACCTATTGTCCAGGCCTCCCTGGCTGGGATCACTCCCAGCAGCAGGAGGTCAGACTTGTGTCGTGGCAGCAGCATCCATTTTGTGATGCTGAGGCTTTGGTCAGAGGCTAACAGTGAAGTATGATTTTAACATGTCTTTCCCTCTAGAAGGGGGGAATAATATCCTCATGTCCAGAAATGGTATGGGGGTATTATTCCACAGTGTTAGACACCTTACACGACATGTTTCGATAAAGCCAAACCATAGTTACCATAACCGTTTAAGATTATAAGGCACTTTAAGAGTATATGGTAGGCTATATCATAGAACAGCTATAAGGACATGGTTCCGAAAGCTGCAGACAGGCTCAGCTCATGCTAGAGCACCATCTCACATGTTACCAAGCACTCTGCCTCCAGGATTGTTAAGGCCTGCCATAGGAGTGGCTGATAGGTACACATGTGTCTATATATAAGGGTAGATATAGGTATACTATATCTAAGCAAGGGGTGATTACACGAACTTGCTCCAGCTGAGTGATCAGCCAGTTGTGTCAAAATGGAAGGCGAGGCCAGGGGTGGCATAATACATGCTGCAGCCCCTGGTAGGCCTAGGGTACACCTATGCCCTGGGTACCTAGGGTACACTGTACAGGGACCAATAAGGTGATCCTATCCAAATGGGTTATGCACCTAAAGTATATAGTATCAATTTAGAGAGAGAACAGCAGGGCTGTGGGTCTGATTAGCAGGCCCACAGCCACATCTAAGTCGAAAACCAGTAAAGCAAAAGCAAAAAGTGGGGGTGAACATAGAAAGCAGACCCTACTCTCCTACACTGCGCACACTGGAACTTCAGGTCCCACTGCAGAGCCTGCATATGCCATCTGGCATGTGACACCAGCAGGATGCAAAGGGCCATCAGGCCCAGAAGCCGGAGGGTCATCCTGACTAAAACCCAGGACAGAGGCTGAAAGATCGGAATCATAGCCTGAATATCCCAGACTCGCTGCTCGGGATGATAAACCAGAGACACCATTGAATCCAGAACCACTCCGGAATGGGAAAAACTCCCCACCTGGAATTAGAGGGTAGTAGACCAATCCAGGATCGACGCAGTCCGGCGCCTCCCCTGGCGCCGGGGGCTGCGGCGCCGCAGGGGATCGTGCCAGCGTAGCCGGGGCCAAAGGCAGCGGCACGGGGGCAGAACCACCCAACGCGCCCACGGGGCCCGAAGGCGCTCCGGAGGGACCCGATGGGGTGAACAAACAGCCCATGGCCGACAGGAAGACCTGTATTTCGTCAGGAGTCGTGTGCGGGCCCGGGAAGAGTGGGTAGGCCGCAGGCAACAACAGAGCTCCATCGGAGCCGCGGGGGAGTGACCGCCTGCCCCCTCCACCGGGTCCCGCGACCGGTGAGGGATAGATGAAGAGCGGCGTCGCTTCTTCGACTTCTTATGGCGCCGTGACTTACCTGTCCCCGAATCCGATGAGCAATGGTGTCGGCTTTGCGACCGGTCCCTCGACCTCCCACGGGAGCGGGACCTCGAGCGGCATGGAACCGATTGTCGGACCTCCAACAACTTTTGGGAACGCTCCCGCAAAGCTTTCGGCGCCATGGCCCGACAATCTGGCCGCGCCTTGGGGTCATGGGCGTGCCCCAAGCATAAGAGACACACGTCCTGCAGGTCCGCCACCGACATGTTCCGACGGCAAGCCCTACAGGACTTAAATCCAGGCATCCCTACTGCACCAGGAGTGGAGTACTCGACAAAACAAGAGAAACAAGTTCTCAGAAACCAAATTAAAATATTAACTAGGGGTAACGCTCTCTCTCGGAAATGCGCTTGCTGGCGCGGAAAAAGAAAGAACTGACGTAGCGCGCGTGGGCGTGTCTAAGTAGCTACGACGATGTCATCTCAGCGGCTACGACACCAGCGACGTACGCGTAGCCGCATGACGACGCCAACCGACGCGCAGGGGTACTGCTGACGTAAAGCTTTCCAGATCCAGTCTGATGCCTGGGGATATTCTAAGGTAAGGAATCTATTACTAACGTGTCTCTTTCAGATATAAATCGCATAACAATAGGTGATTTAAACAAGGACTGTTGGTTTGGCAAACACAAAAAGGCTGAAAGGGTTGACAAAGAACCTCAGGTAGTGCCCACTGCTAAGTCTTGCTGGGCCAAAAGACAAAAAAAACAACATAAGAACATCTAAAGTTTGGTTAGTTAAAGGTGTGCCTCGTTAACTTCAAATTAGGTCACAAATTTGTCTCAGAGCCTAGCACAAATGGACTTTGTGAAAGGAAGTCTGGTTGCAAAGATGATATCTACCAATTTCATCCACAATTCAAAAGCAATTAACAATTAGCGGTTAATCTCCACACATGGAGGTGTAGACTGAGCAATGTTGAGTGAAGGATTATGATTAATCAAGGGCTAGAAAAGTTACATGTTCACGTTTGTCAGTCAGTCAGTCAAAAACACTTTATTCGATTAGTTAAAATCATAAAAGTACAGAAATTCATAAAAGCATAGGGCATGACATAATCAATAAAAAATATGGTTACAATAAAACCATATAATAAAACAACATGCAACATGTTTAAAAATCATTAGAAAATTACTCATATGATGCCCAAGCTAGAAGATTGTTTCGCCTTACAGCGCATAGCAGCCACCAAAAAATTTGCCACACTAAAGATAATGCGAGTACTACTCAGCTGTTGAAGAAACAGCAGGGCAGGTCTAACTTGTGAGAAGCCAGCTTCCTTTAGAATTGGAAGTAAGTATTTTTTACGGCTAGCAGAATAAAACTCGCAAAACATAATACAATGCAACGTATCCTGACATGAAAAGTCATCACAGTGGCATGGTATGCTGCATTCGGGCTTGCCCCACAGAGGATAAGAGCCAAGTGAGTAGTGAATCAGATTGAATCTAAAACGCAGTAATAAAAATCTATGGAAAGGATTTGAAACAATGCTTAGATAGGGTTCCAGCGAAGGAGACGAGAGAAGCAAAAAATGTGCTCTCACATTTGGTTTTCGAAGTTCCGTCTCCTCGCGGTCCATAGTAAGTCTATCTAAAAAAGACTGCCTGGTCCATGCAATATCTGCTTTAACTATGAGAGATGGAGACGAAAAAAGCTCAGGGCGCCCCATGCTAGAGAACGCCACTCTAATGTACTCTAGCCAGGGGATTCTATTAGCATGATCTAAGGCTAAAACATCACTCAGGATCTGATGATTAAGGGAGATTTCCTGGTTTAACCAGGTTTTCACCCAAAATAACAATGGAGCCAACTTCAATTTATCAGAAACATAACCCAAACCAACCTCCGCATGAATAGAAAAAACAGGTGTTGATTGGGGAACTGATAGCAAAGAACGCAGGAATCTATTTTCTGCAACTTGAATCAAGTCCTGTGTAACATAGCCCCACAGAGCCGCGCCATAAGTGGCGATAGCCAGGCTTTTTGCAGTATAGACCTTCAACAAGGCCTCCATTGGCCTTGCCCCCAGCTTCTTAGCAAAGCTGATCACAGCTGAGGAGGACCTGGCTACAGAGTTGCGTTTAAGTTTAATTTGTGGGCCCCAGGAGCCATTCTCATCAAAGAGAACTCCCAGATAGCAGAGGACCTTAACCCTGGAAATCTCTTCCCCGTTGCAAAATAGGGATCTAGACTTTGGCTTTTTACGTTGTTTCCCCACAACCATAAAGTGAGATTTTTTAATATTCACTCTAAGATCCAGGGCAGCCATGAATGTACCAAAGGCATCCAACAATCTCTGAAGCCCCACCGCCGTGCGGGCCAACAAAACAGCGTCATCCGCGTATAGAAGAACTGGTACAACCAGTTCCCCCACGCGCGGCGCATCAGCTCTCGGGACCCCCAGAGACCCTTCCAGGCCGTTAATATAAATTGTAAAGAGGAGTGGGGCAAGGATACACCCCTGCCTCACCCCTCTCTCCGCCCTAAAGTGCTTCGTGCATTTCCCATCCTGTGTGACCCTCACAGATGCGGATAGATCCTGATGCAAGGTTGCAAGAAAACTTACTAAGGGCGGGTCAATACCCAGATCCAGCATGATTTGCCAGAGCTTGGACCGGTTGACCAAATCAAAGGCGGAGGACAGGTCCATGAAAGCCATGAAAAGGGACCCGTCCTTCGCCACCGTATATTTGCTGATTAAAAGCTGAAGATTTAGACACTGGTCCAAAGTCCCCCTTTTTGGTCTAAAACCGTATTGCAGATTAGATAAAATACCTCGGCTATCTAAGGCATCCCTGAGTTTACCAAGTAAGACCCTGCCCAAGATCTTAACTGCAGAGTCTAGCAGGGAAATAGGTCTGTAGCACGAGGGGTCATCACGTTGGCCCTTTTTAAAAATGGGTATAATAAGAGCAGTTGCCCATGAGGCTGGAAACCTATAGCTTGAGACGGCGTTAAAAACATTAACTAGGATCCTTGCCCAAACATTAGGAGAAGAGGCGAAAAGGTCGGCTGGTACACCATCGGGGCCAGGTGCCTTATTACTAGCTGACTCCTTAATTGCCATTTCCACATCCCCCTGCTCAAAGACTAGGGAAGACAAGGAGCAGGCTACAGAGGGAAGAAGACCACTATTAGCGCTAGCGCCACAGGTCCCATAGATTTTACTAAAATGGTCATACCAAAGCTCGTCCTGGATGACACAGTCCTGGGTGGTACCCTCAGCATCTGAGAAGAATGGGTTATTTATTGTGGCCCAGAACTTACCGCTGTCCCGAAGGACATCAATAGATAGAAGATTATTCCAGGCTTCTGATTTTATTGTCTTTTTCCTATTAGCAATGGCCGCTTTATAGGCCCTTCTCGCGTGTGAGATTTCTCCCCGATCCCTAGGGCTCTTTTTTAGTGCATCATACAAAATCCTATGCGCCCTAGAGCAACTCCCATCAAACCATCTAGGGGGATTACTGTTGTTTCGACGGGAATTAGTGGAAGTCAGATCCCTAGAAATCTGTGCGCAGATGGCCTCAAAGGCCCCGACCACCTCCTCTGCTGTCGAATGTTGGTTCAAACAGGTGGTCCATGGCCCATCCATCTTAGCACACAACTCCTGTAAAAAGGAGGCAGGGGCCACCTTAGCCCATTTAACCCTGCGACCCTGATCTTTCACAATCAGGGAAAGGTCTCTTGGACAGGGAAGGTGCATTACGCCCAAGCTCTTCGGCAGGGCCACCTCTAAAAATACCGGATTGTGGTCACTATGTACAGATGGAATAACTGAATGAGCTAGAACCCTAGCTAAGACGCCAGAGGATAAAAAGAAGTAGTCGATTACTGAGCCCAGGATCGAGCCTTTAAAAGTAGAGGCCCTACCTCCAGCCTCTATGAGATTAGATTCAAAGATGTTAGTTGTGGCGAGGAGAACCTCAAGGGCCTCCCCCTGCTTAGTATGCTCGAAATGTGGAGCCACAGCGTCTACCGGCCCCTCATAGACATCAAGCCCCTTTAGGTAACACTCGTCAACATGTTCACGTTTGATAAAGGGATGTGCATAGGTTGCACAGAAAAAAATTATAGAAACAAATCACAATCATATGTAGAAATAATCATTTTCACGCGTTCATTACATATTTACAGTATATGTGGGTTTGAGTCAAATTCAATAAGACTTGTCACAACGTAACTATTAAAAATGTACACCAGGTATAGCACAGGGCCGGCTCTGCTTTCTTTCTTATTAGCCAATTTTTCTTTATAATAATAGCGAATAATATTCTATTATTCATTCTTAGCATAATAAAAAAGAGGAACACATGGTACCTTTGATGGGTGCAGTGGTAATTACAAATGTTTTTAAATGTTTGTTGTGTGCATGCTTGCAGGGGATAGTGTGTTCATGTGAGAGAGCGCGTGTGTATACGGTGAGCAGGCTGACATAGAAGTTGCATTCCTTAAAAAATGTGCATGTGCGTGACAGTGTGGGGAAGGCAAGCATCCTGGAAGAAAGCTGTCTTAGCCACTAAAGAGATATAGATTCTGTAGTTATATAATGCAGCTCACATGAAAAGGTGCTGAGAAACTGGTAATCAGTGAGGTGATTACTGAAAAATGTGTGAAATATCATGAACAGCTATATGAGCCAATAGTGACAGTGACCCCAACTAATATAGAGACCAAACCTGGCGAGATAGCAATTGTGTTGTTGAAGAATTGCCACAGACAATTCTTAAATGAACCAATCACTCTCGAAGAGATTACAACAGCCACTGATAACCTAGCGGGCAGGAAGGCACTCGGACCAGAGAGATTTCCTGCTGAATGTTACCAAGCGTATAAGAACATACTCAGAAGTATTCACAGATGCCATGAGGGACGGCAAATTACACTACACATGCAAGAAGGCTATAATTATAGTGCTACCTAAACCAGTAAAGATCCCACCAAATAGGTATCATACCGCCCACTTTTGCTACTCAACATTGACAATACGTTTCTAGCAAGCGCAGCAGTGAATTGTGTAAACCTCCCTATGAAAGGCACTGCCTCGCCAGTTTAGTTTTGGTTTGTGCCGCACAGATGTACACCAGCCAACCGACGCTCAGTATTCATGATATTACATCATTTAAATCTTGGGTTAGTGGTAGCAGCCATTATTTTAGATGCGGAAAGGGCCTTTGACTCTTTAAAGTGGCCCTTTTTTAAATGCCACGCTGTGTATGTTTGGCATAGGAGACCAGCTCTTGAACACAACTGCCTTCCTCTACAATAAGACGATGGCTAGAGTCAGGTAATTGGTCTGACATCAGAACCGTTCCTAGCGGGCATAGGCTCAAGGCAAGATTGTCCCCTCTCACCCCTGTACTTTGTTTGCAGGAACGCCACTCCCACAGGGGCTTACATTTCAGAACGGGTCATCTACTCCTCTACAAGTATTGTGACGACATTCTGCTGGTCATTCACAAACAAGTGGAAATCCTCTCCCCCAATAAGAAAAGTGAATAGATTTACTAGCTTCTCAGGAATTTAGATTAATCGGAATAAAACAGAGCTGTTCGGCTCCCTTACCCGTGCAAATGCACAAGTAAAATCTAAATACCTGATTAAATGGGTGAAGAATCAGACAAATACTTGGGGAGAAGGGGGTCCTGCAACCAGATACCCAAGCTTTGATAAAGCTAAACTACGATCCTACAGTAGAGCATCTGACACATCCGATCAAGATCGGTCTCAATCTTCCTCTCTTAAGGGCCAGTTGAGTGGAACTCACAGATGATAATCCTCCCTAAATGTCTTCATCTACTGACAAATATATCACTCATACTCAGATCATTGCGGACAAGACTTGCTTGGGCAGGTAAAAAGCCATGAGCAAGGTGTGAAGTCATGACGCTGCCACATGAAAGAGGAGGGTTTGAAGCGCCCAACTTGGAACTCTATTATTTGGGAGCTCAGAGCCACTATGCTACGTACTGCTACAACCTGGACAGTCGACTCCCCTATTTTATCTTAGACAGAGAACAGAGGAACAACACTCCTCCTGAATCACTGTTGCCTCGCGGACTGCCAAAACCTAGAAGGAAAGTGACTACAGTAGAAACAACAATTTGGGCAGGGAAAGCACTAAACTCACGATCCAGACACTCGCTCTCATATTCATCGGCCTGTAACCCACTTACTCCCACTCACTACAGAACAGTGTTACAGACTCTAAGGCAGCATGGCAGGTTTTGGACATCTATGCCCGAGGTGTAATTTATCACATTAGAACAATTTAATCCCCTTAGACATATTCACTTATTTCGACCTAAGAAATACAGTGCGGGAAAAGATACCAGGGTTTCTAGAGGAACCTCCTGGATTTGAGCTGCTAACCCAATCAAGCCCGCAGATTCCACAAAATGGATATCTAAGCTTTATACCCTGGCTTCTGTGTCTAAGGTCATAGGCCACAATGACGCCAGATGGGCCTGCGGTGAGATAGAAGAAGAGCTGGCAAAGAAGGCATACTATTGCACACAAAGCAGAATGGTCTCCATCAATCACAAGCATAAGTTACTCCACTTTAAGCTGTTAAAGAGAAACAACACAGAATACATCTATCTATATCCCATAACTGCCCATGATGTTAAGTGGCTCATGTGGGGTTTTTACACCTCACCTTGTCTTGCCCCAATCTCTGCCTCCTAGAGAGAGATTGTTCAAACCATCTCACTCATGGTAGGGACCCAGTTTGAGTTGTAGCCATTAACGACTATTGGGTTATGTGAAATTGATCCCAAGTAAGAATAGGAGATTTGTGGAAGTGGTGCTGTTGACGGTGAAATTCAGGATTGCTATGCCCTCGTACAGAAATACCATACTTAAAAGAGAGGACTAGCTTAAGGACATAGTCCCATTTAATGATAAAATGGAGGACAGTATTGAAATGGCAGCACCTTAGGTGCCACATGGTGGTCCATGTGCACGGAATCCTACATATTGCTGGGAAGGGCGGGGAAGAGCTGTGGGTAAATATGTGCTATTCTTCCAGGAAACTGAAATAGTCCATAGATATTTGTAAGAGTATCTATATTATCTTTTCTCACTTATTCTATCCCGTTTCAAGGCTACAAGGCAGGGGGCTCTGTACCATACAGATGGGTAATGTGAAACACAGTGTTTAGACATGTGAGATATACCTGCAGCTATAATTATATGTATTTAGATCAGTTCATGAAGTTAAAATAAGCAAACAAGAGAAGATAACCCAAGAGTGAGGGTATTCATCTTCGAATCTTTCAAGAGGGATCTAGGTGATCTGATCTTGCATGGGGCAGTTCACCTCCGATTCCTTAAAAGAGGAGAGAGCACTTCAGACTACCAACTCAAGCTGATAAGAGGGCTAAAAACACAGGTTTGTTACTTGCTAGGAAAAAGATAGATGGCGGCTAACACATTGTGGGTGCCAGGAGTGCCATAACCAACCCTTCTGCAATTGCATAAAAGTTGTGATGAACTGGTAAAGGCCTCAAAAGAAAGAGCTGCATGCATGGTGTGTAGCATAAGCTTAGTGACTTGGATCTTGTCTGTGTACAGGACTGGCCCTCAGTAACATCCTGTCAGCTTATTAAGAGTGCGAACATGATAATATACCCAAACTAGGGTTGACAGGACGTACACACTCAATTAGTAGACCAGAAGCAATACAGAGGGCCATGGACTCTTAAACCTTGGGAGTGGATGTACAGCATTCAAAAATGATGTCACTGTCTGAGGATTCTGGGAGAGCCTGCATTGTTCACTGTGAGTTGAGAAGATTTATACTTCGAAAACACCTCATGAAAAACATTTATTTGGTGATAGCAGTGGCCTAAACCCCAAACAAGTGTCAGGCTTCTAAAGTATTTTTCCTTTAGATTGTGCAAATAAAGCACCTGTTGTCTTTCCAGGCAGTAATATCTCACACAAGACTACAGAAAATGTGGCTGTGTTGGTGAAAGTTCTATTCATCAATTTAGCTAACAAAAAGTTCATACCTCTCGTTGTTGCTGGTTTAAACTGTGCGATGTCCTTTGACAAAGTGCAATAGTCTCCGATAGCACACCTTCAACATCCTTAACTGGACACTTTTCTTTTGATGCTAAGTGAAGAACAGAAAGAAACAAGGCTTATAAATATTGAGTGATCATAGTCAACAGTAGGGAAGTGCTACTAGAAATGTCTAGATAACTGAACGATGATATTTGTCATAATTTAATGGCATTTGAATACACATGAGTAGCAACAATGATAAGAAAATGAATCATTGTACTGATATCTGCACGTATCAATAGATCCTGTGAATGTTACAATGACTTGTTAAAATGTATAATGAACAGGTTACTTACCTTCGGTAATGCACTTTCTGGTAGAGTCTCTATCTAGCCACAGATTCCTCACCTTTTGAATATTTTCCAGTCATCAGACTGGATCCAGAAACTTTTCAGTAGTACCTCGGCATATGGTCTGGTGGCGCTATGCAGCACTGCACTGACGCCATTCTGCTCTGGAAATGACTTGCGGGGCCTATGTAGGTACCACCCCTGCATGCTGACATCAATTGTTTTCGAGCCGGTCCGCGCCACAAGATGCAGAGTGCCAAGCGGGAATTGTTTGTGAGCATAGTGCAGATTCCCAGACATGGGATTTTATCATTCAGTAAAGTTCAATCACAGAACGGGAAGGAAGGGAGGCCATGGAGGAATCTGCGGCAAGATAGCGTTTCTACCAGGAGAGCGTTACTGAAGGCAAGTAACTTGTTTTTATGATAGCTACGTCTAGCTGCAAATTCCTCACCTTTCAATACCAAACCAGTATGTATTTGGAGGTGGGTCTGTGAATAAACTTAAACCAGAAATTGCTGCAGGACCCAGTAATCAAAGAACCCCTCTAGGAGAACCTGGCTATCCAGACAATAATGCTTAGTGAACATATGGAGGGACGCCCACTTAGATGCCTGGCCGATGTCTAGGACAAAGACTCTGCATGCTAACGCAGTGGTAGCAGCTTTGGCCCTAGTAGAATGAGCATTCAGTTCTTCCGGACGCTGCTTTTTAGTCAATGCATTGCAGTACTTAATGCAGAGCATGATTCAGCAGAGATGCACCGAACTGTATCTTCTGCACAGCTTTGTCTGTTTTTTCGCTCCAGCGAACCCAACAAAGAGCAGATTGTCCACCCACTGTTCATTGTTACAGTCTATGTAGAAACTCAGTGGTCTCTTGGGGTCTAAACAATGGAGTCTCTCCTCCTTTGTAGAGTAGTGTGGGGGAGCACTGGATGCCGAAAGGTGATGGTTTGGCTGATGTGAAACGGCGTAAAAACTTTAGGCATGCAGGATGTCCGAGTATGCAGAACAAGTTTGTCTGGAAAGAGAGTTAAGTACGGTGGATAAACACAGAGACTGAAGCTCACTGACAAGCCATGATGAGGTGATGGCTACGAGAAACACCGCGGTGCCATAATAGGCAGCTGTGGAGCGTCTGGAATGAAATGCACATCAATAAGTAACAACCAGATTGAGGTAGCTTTGGGGAATCTCAAAAGGAGAAGGGGGAAACATATGTTGGAGCCCTTTCAAAAATTGCATCACAACTGGTACCTTAAACAAGGGGGACTGATCTGGCAACCGCAAGAAGGCTGAAAGATACCCTTTAACCGTACCCAAAGCAAAGCCTTGCCAGGCAGGAGACAAAACAAATAAAGAACGCCAAATAACTTGGCCTGGAGGGGGTCAATGTGGTGTGTGCCGCACCAAACCACACATTTGTCCCAATAACAGATGTATACCATTTTCATCAAGGGATACCTGGTTGCCAAAATGACATCAACCATCTCCCAAGTACGGTCAAAGATGGTCAGCTGTCACCACTCAATCTCCAAGCATGAATCTGGAGGTTGCAAAGGTCTGGGTGCCAAATCCTGCAATGTTGCTGCGACAGTAGGTCCTCGCAGAGAGGCGGCTTGATCAGACAACAGATGCTCAGGCCCAGGAGTTCTGGATACCATACCCTCTGTGCTCAATCCAGAGCTGCTAGTATGACTTGAACTTGGTCAGTCCTGATTTTCTTGAGAACTCGGGCAGGAGTGGTATCAGTGGAAAGGCTCACAGGAGTCCCTAGTTCCACTCGAGGCAGCATGCCTCTCCGAGCGAGAGATGTCTTGGAAATTCCAACATGCAGAAGTGCTCACACTGCATGATCTTGGCAGTGGCAAACAGTTACAGCCTAGGTTCTCCCCATTTGCGGAAGAGACCATGCACCCCCTCAAGTGTAACTGCCATGCATGATCCGCCCGGCACAAACAGCTGAGCTCCTTCACCATGGCAATCAAAGATCCTGTAATTAGGTTCACCACCAGAAACATTCACTGGCAGTCCAGTCCTTTCTAGAAGCACAAAGCCTCCTGGCACACTGCCCGTGACCCCACCCTGCTTTTTGCAGCACCTCATGTAGGTGGTGTTGTCCGTGAGCACCTGCACCAGCCTCTTCGATGGAGGGCAGGAAGGCTTGCAATGCAAAGTGGATGGTCCCCAGCTACAGAAGGTTGATATTGAGCTGGCAATCCCGTGGAGACCAGAGGCCTCTGATCTCCACCTCTCCTAAGTAGGCGCCCCAGCCCAGAAGTGATGCATAGGTCACTACTGTCAGCTTTGTGTAGGGAACGGAGAGGGGTCTGCCGCTGACCCAGTCTTGGTCCAGCAGCCACCACTTTGGATCTTTTTTAGTCTTCTTCGGAATCTGAACATGATCGGAGAGGTCCCCTTGATGTTCGGCCCATTCGGACTTCAGATCCCACTGCAAAGCACACATATGGCACTTGGAATGCTTGACCAACAGGATGCCAGAGGCCATCAGCCCAAGTAGCCTCAGAGTTGATCTCCCTGAAATCCAGAACAGAGGCTAAAATGTCAGGATAATAGCCTGAATGTCCTGGGGGAAGGCATGAAACTGGACTGTGTCCAGACAGGCTCTAATGAAAGGGAGCCTCCAAGGTGGAGCCAGGAGTGACTTCAGCACATTGATAGAGAACCCCAAATATAACAGGAGGGTCGCTGTAGTCTGGAGGTGGCTGATAACTACCACCTCCACCTTCACCAACCAGTCATCGAAGTAGGGGAGCACTGGCACTGTTGACCTCCGAAGATGAGCAGCCCCATCACCATCACTTTTCTGAACACCCGAGGGGCACTGGTAAGATCAAACGGGAGTCTTACAAACTGAAAATGCTCCCGTCCCACCATAAACTGCAGTAGCACAGGTGGGCTGCCTCAATGGGTATATAGGCGTCCTCTGGAGGTTCAACACCATCATGCACTATGCAGGGTCGAAGACAGACACGGCCTGGGCTAAGCTGAGCATTTTGAATTTTTCTTTCTGGAGGAAGACATTGAGGGGGCACAGGTCTAAAATAGGCAGCTGGCCTCCATCTTTCTTCGGCTCCATAAAGTAGAGCGAATAACAACCATGACTTATGTCTTGGGCAGGGATCCTCTCGATAGACTCTTTGTCTAAAAGAGCTTGCACCTCATAGAGGAAAATGGAGAGATAGTACTGCATCAGTCATTGGGTAGACGGCGGTGAAGAAAGGAAGCACAAGGCGTAACCCCTGCGGACGATCAGTAGAACCCACCTGTTGAAGTTATTGCCTGCCAATCTGTGTAGAACTGGTGGATTCTGCCCCCAACTTGGGTTTGGTCCTGTAATGGCACACTAAAGAGGTTTGGCAGGTTGAGTTGCAGGGGAAAGGATAGAATGGGTGCCCTGTTGACCCTGGCTGTAGGGGTGGTGGGTACCTCGGCCTTGGCTGCAAAAATACTGGGTTCCTTGCAGAGGGTGGACAGGCTGCCGGTAGGGGGCTTCTTGGGCAAATCTGCAAAAGGAGTGGTGGAACTGTTGCAGTTGGTGATGTGGGGAGGAAAGGCCCAGAGAGCAAGCAATAGCCTTGCTTCCCTTACAATGCTCTAGGGGGGAATCAGCCTTGTCCCGAACAGGCAAGTCCCATCAAAGGGCATGTCCATCAGGGAGGGCTGGACATCGACGAATTACAACACTGGGGCCTATGACCTACCTGATGGAATCTATGGTGTCCAAGCCACAACGAATTGTGAAATTGGCCACATCACAACCATCTTAAATCACCTGAGTGAGAACAGGTAAAAAGTCTTCGGACACCAGGGAGGACTTTTGCCATCAAATCACAAAGGGAATGGGAGTGGCATTTAAAAAAGCAGCTGGCATTAACAGATGGGAGGCCAGACTGGTGGCAGAAAATAGATGCTTGCTAAACGTTTCCACCCGCTTCCATTCCCTTTCAGGGGAAGTGGTAGGAAATGTGTTGGGATTTGATCAGCTCATGGAGGCTTGCACCACTAGGTGCTTGGTTGAAGGGTGCTGCGAGAGAAAAGCAGGGTCGCCTGTAGCAGGGCGGTGATGCCGGGCAATTTATCGATTGACTGGGGAAGCCAGAAAAAGGCTTGGCCCAAGCCCCCAAAAAGATATCCGTCACTACCTCATTAAATGCAAGAAGGCTCAGAAGATGTTTGCCCTGTTTAGCGGACCTCTGTTAATACATTTTAACCTCCAAGATGAGGAGCTGGAAGTCAAGCACTTTGGCCACTCTACACATTACTATAGTGTAGGAAGCCGAACCTCTGTGGCTGGACCAGGGTATGAATGCAAACCTGCTTCCAGGGAGGTATCAAGACTACTAGCCTCCTGTAAGTCCTCGCACCAATTATCATCCTGGTAGAGTTGAGCAAACTCATCAACTGGGTCATAGTCATTGTCAAAGTTCATTTCAAAAAGGGAACCCCCAGTGGATGTGATAAATCAAGTGGGGGTAGTGGCGCCTTGGGTGGAATCAGGCACGTCTTCAGTCAAGGTACGAAGGTTACTGACTCAGTGTCGTAAAGAACTATCGGGTTCTCATCCTCCTTCGTCGACATAGTCGGCATCAGCGTCAAAGTACCCGGGCCGGTGTAGGTAGTGGAAGGCAGGTCAGAACTGAAGCCAGAGGTAAGATGGGCTCGAGTGGTCCAACTGGCGCCAAGGTCAAACCCGCTGGTGGTACTCCAGATGGAAGGCCTCTAGGCTCCTTGGGGCCTAAAGGAGCGCCAGAGGGAGTCAATAAGGATCCAAAGAGCCATAGTAGGGCTGCACAGAACTCTGTGATCTGACAAGGTGTGGCTGTTAGCCCCGGAAACTCAGATTGTGTCTGCCGTAGTTGGGGGGGGGGATCAGCTCTGAAGTCGGTCGAGTTCAGGAGCAAGATCAAGATGAGTGGTGCTGCTCCTGCTCAATTGAACGCAAGTGGATTGAGAGAGCGTAATCGCATTTCGATTTCTTATATTTCTTTTTCGACTTGCCTAAGGATTTTGACCACAATGAAGGCCAGCCTATTGAGCGGCTCCAGCTAGTCCAGGAGCTGGAATAGGACTAAGCTTTGGATGAGGAGTCATTTTGTGTTTGCCGACTTAAAGCTGCATCTTGCAATCTCTGATGGCCTTCATGTTCATTGGTGTATAGTCGCTGCAGGCCTTGGAATTATGGCTGACCCCAGACACCACAGGCATATCTGGTGGGGATCCGTAACATAAATTTGTTTATGACAGTCCCTACAGGGCTTGAAACCTGTAATTTTAGGGAGTGACACGACTTGCACACTGAAGAAATTGTGAAATAAATGTCTCAGAGATATAGGACGGGAGCGCCACATTCAGGTCATGGTGTGGAACGAAAGGAACTGATGTTAGCGCGCTGGGGAGACTTCTATATGGGCCCCACACAACATTTCTAGAGAGGAAGTCATCAGTGTGGAGCCGCACAGTACCACGTGATGGCACAGAGGGACTGATCCTAAGTTTCCAGATACTGTCTGATGCCTGGTGAATATTCAAAAGTTGAGGAATCGTCAGCTAGAAGTCTTGATTAGAAATTCTTCATTATGTTAGGGTCATCTCTGGGCTTTTTAAGCAGTGGGATGACTAGAGATGTTTTAAACATAGCTGGAACAGTTCCCTCGGACAATGAATTGTTCAGTAGCCAGAGTAGTGGCTCAGTGGCCACTTCCGACAATGTCACCATGGAGGCTGGAGCGCAAAGATCCATAGGGGTACCAGATTGGACCTTATTCATGAGTGAGATGAGGTTGTCTTCTTGTAGTGGGCAAAATCAGACAAGGGAATGAGTGTTCCTGTTCATGCTCTCATCTGTTGTACCCATCTGGGAGAGGAAAGTGTTGACAGTAACACTTCCTTAATTTGCTTAATTTTGTCAATAAAGATGTAATTTAGAGAGTCACACATCCCTGGGAAGGAAACTAGGCCCTGGCTCACTCTCTTAAAGCTGAATAATTCCTCCAAGAATTTGAATGAGGATTTAACATTAAATAGTTCCTCATGAGCCCTTTAAATACCTCCTATTACTCCATACCACAGTTCTTAATCCATCACCTTTCCAGTTGGCAAAGGCAGAACTTTGCATCCCTCAGGTCCACACTGAACTAGGGGGCGTGTTTGGCAAGGCACCTAGTAATACACCTAAGCTCGAGAGTATGAAAATAACAAGAATTCTGAATCCAGTTGGAAAATTCCAAAGCTGCAGCCTAAACAGAGGTGCTGAACACATTTCTGTAAAAATGTTAATTCAAACACTTCTGCTGGTTTTTGTACCAAAGTGATTAAAGATAATTCCAGGGAAGACCCAAGGGATCAGGAATGACTACTCCTGGAGATGTATACAAACCAAGCATTTTTAAGTCCAGGTACAGGCCAGCATCTCTATTGTAAGAAAGTAGGGAGGTTGTTAGCCTCCAAGTCATCATCATCTACAGCCATATTCTTTATTGGGGATGACAAGAGTATTGCAGTCGCACTTTAGATATGTTTTAGAACTGAAACTACATTTCTATTTCGACTGAATGTATTTCTTAAACTGCCACATGAAACAAAGTTATCTCACCATCACTGACATATATTCTGCACTTCGTTTTATAATCTTTCGTACTCTTAATCTCTCTTTTTTACCAGTTGTTCCCAACACATTGAAATTGTTTCTGACTTATCTAAAAAGTTTAGCTGTGCACACTACATTACGCATTTTTTGCTACACTTTATTGTTCTTTGCAGTCCACAAGTGAGCTTCAGTTATTATTATTCGGCGAGCACATAGGAGATAGTATAAACTTGGTAACTTGACAATCTGAGAGCACTTGTCTCAGTATTAGCTTCACGTATTATTAGCAACACATGAGTATTCCATAAGTGCTGCTTTCTGAAACAGAACAATATAGCAGCTACGACTTGTTTGTGGCCATCCAAGATGGGACATGAGACTATATTGAGTTTACACTATGGGATACTGCATGTTTTTAATAAAAAAAACATATATATATATATATATATATATATATATATATATATATATATATATATATATATATATATATATATATATATATATATATATATATATATATATATATATATATATATATATATATATATATATATATATATATATATATCTCCATGCTCCAGCTTGTACCAACAACGTGAGAGGCACTCGATGAACACCACTGAGCTGCAAGCTTCAGACTCCTTAAAAGGTATGGAGAACGCCGACCCGCTGATCTCTTTCACAGCCATGTCACCTTCAACACCTGACGCGTTTCGAAGCTTATCTTCTTTTTCAAAGGCTCGTAATGGTGAGATGGAAACACGCACAGTCCAATCACCAGCTCTTACATATATATTCATGATAGTGCGCCCCCTAATGGGCTGTTCTGGAGGAAACTACGCAGAGTATTCTGGGAGTTGTGGTGCGGGGGGAAATGTATATTTCTTCACAATTTTAAATATATGGCACATAAGTGTTTTCCTTGCTCTGACACTCATCCGTGCAGAGTGAGTCAGCCATCTCTGTAAATTTTTTCTGGTATACGGTTTGGTTACATTTCCAATAGGCACCTCTCTATAGGGCGCATCGTCTTATGGACTTGTACATACTTTAGGTATCAGTCTAGTCCTTTAGTGGAGAATCCTTTACTTTGGATCCAGTACTGTTTTTACTCACTTTTCAGGTATGTATGGACAACTTGCTAAGGGCCTGTCACTTTTTTCTGCTTCTCTCATCACATCGCTTTGTTTCTTATAAATATTCTGTTTACAAATGTTCATACAGCCTTGAAAAAGGCACAGCATGACGAAACACGTGTCGGCTGTTATCCAATATCAAGTACTGAAGAATGTGAATTTTGTGAAATGTGAATGTACTGAGGATCATTGATTCTACACATCTTCACAATAAAGAGAACTCTCTTCTCAACTTAAGTCCTTACTGTTTGAACCTTATACTTTTTTTTACCATTACGCAATTGAGTGCTATGGTTTTCCATGTTATAAAATATTGCATTGTATTTTTGATCCTACTGTGAACTCACACCTTTGGTAGTAGGGTTTGGGATAACCTCAGAAGCACTACCCCAAAAAAATTCCTATGCTCTGCATGTAATACTGCATTTCCAGTTCAAACTAAAAAGGTAGCAGGGACGTGTTTTGGGCTCCTGCGGGGGCTTAGACCCCAATTTTTTTTTTTTTACCCCCCGACTCGCCAGACTATTATCCAGGCAGCTATAATGTCCAGACTGGATTATGCCTGTTCCCTGTACTTAGGGGCAAATAAGGCCTAGACTGCTCAGTTACAAAAGGTTCAGAATGCAGCAGCCAGATCACTGATTGGTGTCATCCACAATCCACAGGCTTGACTGGTTGCCGGTGGCCAGGAGAATTGAATTTAAGGCCCTGTGTATTACTTTTAAGGCCCTGAAATACAACACTCCTGGCATTCTGGCCAACCTGGTCACCTCCTATGTTCCTACACGCCAGTTACGGTCACTTGGACAACACCTGGGGAGGGTCCCTAGGTTCCAGAGAGTACGGGAAGGAGGCCGTTCCTTCCGTAGCAGGGCAGCCCTCCTCTGGAATGAACTGCCCACTCACATACAAAGCCATACTAACTATCTGATGTTTAGGAAGTCCATAAAAACATACCTATTTCCCTGCGTGTAGTTCCTGTCTTCTTCTGTGTTAGTCTCTCTGCTGACAGCGCCGGGACGCCCCTTTGCTGGGGCAGCTTTTGCGCTATACAAATGGCAGTAACATAACATAACATAACAATTTTTATAGTAATACGAGGTGTGATTATTAGTCAATTACTACCTTTTCTTATATTTATACTTGAGGAAAAATTATTAGTTGGAGTGCAAAGACAGAATGTCAGAGTAACAACAGAGAGATAAATAAGTGGTATCGGCAGAGGGACTGTCAAGACTGACTTCCAGAATAAAGCTGGTAGAAGAGGGGCCAAAATACACTATCTCAGACAAGCATGAACCAAACAAGTCGCAGATCCCAAACTCCTCTATATGACACAGAAGAACAAGTTACTTACCTTCGGTAACTATATATCTGTAAGAAACATTAGTTAGCTAGATTCCTTACCTTAGAATATCCCCAGGCGTCAGGCTGGATCCGGAAAGATTTTTCATCAGCAATACCCTTGCACGTCGCTAGGCGTCGTCTGTGGCTCCGCCTCCGTCGTCGGCGTCGTGATCGCTGGAATAATGTCGGAGTACTTAGACGCCGCCCTCGCGCGCTGACGTCAGGTCTTGTACATAGCTTTCCACACCAGGAACGCAGAGCCATGCAAGAAACCGACACTGGTGCCATGAATCTAGGGCCCTGAAAAGGATGACCTTAACCCTAGATATCAGTTCACAGAATGGGGAGGATGGGTGGGGCGGTAAGGAATCTAACTAACTAATGTTTCTTACAGATATATCATTACCGAAGGTAAGTAACTTGTTCATCTGAAAGAAACACGTTAGTTAGATTCCTTACCTTAGAATAAATACCCCAGCAATAGCAACCCCGGTGGTGGGTCTGCGAACCAAGATCACACCAGGAAGTCCTGGAGAACGGAACGGCCAAAGAAGCCGTCTCTACGGACTTGGCTGTCCAGGCAGTAATGCTTGGCAAACATGTGCAGCGAGGCCCACGTTGCTGCCTGACAAATGTCCTACAGAGGGACTCCCCGTCCCAGGGCAGTAGTAGGCTTCGTGGCCCGAGTGGAATGGGCCCTCAGCCCCACAGGAGGTTCCTTCTTAGCCAAGGAATAACAGGCCTTAATGCACAAAACGATCTACCGAGAGATGGTTTGCTTGTACACTGCCCGCCCCTTCTTAGCGCCCACGTAGCCAACGAAGAGTTGGTCGTCCACCTGGAACTGTTTCTTGCGGTCCTGATAGAAGGAGAGCGCACGTTTTGGGTCCAGACGGTGGAGCCTCTCTTCCTCTTTTGAGGGATGCGGAGGCGGAAAGAAGGTGGGCAATGTAACAGACTGGCCGATGTGAAAGGTAGTAACCACCTTAAGGAGAAAGGAAGGACGAGTCCTGAGAACAACCTTGTCTGGATGGACAGAGAGGAAAGGAGGTTTAGAAGAAAGAGCCTGGAGCTAACTCACCCTTCTGGCAGAGGTGATGGCTACCAGGAAAGCAGTCTTAAAAGTTAGAAGACGAAGAGGACAATTATGAAGTGGCTCAAAAGGAGCGCACATCAGATAGGTTAACACCAGGTTCAAGTCCCACTGAGGCATCACAAAAGGGACAGGAGGAAACATGTGAGTAATGCCTTTAAAGAATCTAGCAACAACAGGGGACTTGAAAAGAGAAGGCTGATCAGGAAGCCGTAAGAGGGCAGAGACAGCTGAAAGATATACCTTGAGGGTGCCCAGAGCAGAGCCCTGCTGGGCCAGGGAAAGAAGAGGAGAACTTCAGAAAGAGGGGCAGAAAGGGGATCCACAGCCTTTGCTGTGCACCATGCCACAAATTTGTTCCTCCTGAAGGCGTATACCGTTTCAGAGGAGGGACGACTGGCTGCCAGAATGACATCACAGACTTCAGGAGGCAAGTCAAACCCCAACCCAGGAGGGACGCATCCGTCACCTCTACGTGCTCCGGTTGGGGTAGGGAGAGGGATCTGCCACTGACCCAATCGCGGTCCGTGAGCCACCACTGCAACTGTCTTGCAGTGCCCTCCAAGATCCGGACGTGGTCGGACAGGTTGCCCCGATGTTGGGCCCACTGGAACTTCAGGTCCCACTGCAGAGCCCTCATCCACCACCTGGTGTGATGTACCAGCAGGATGCAGGAGGCAAATAGACCCAGCAGCCGTAGGACCATCCTGACCGGAACTCAGGATAAAGGCTGAAAGATCGGAATCAGAGCCTGAATATTCCGAACCCACTGTTCTGGAGGATAGACCCGAAACAGCGCCGAGTCCAGAACAGCTCCAATGAAAAGAAGCTTCTGGGAGGGACTCAGATGCGACTTCGGCACGTTGATGGAGAACCCCACAAATGCAGGAGGTTGGCCGTAGTCTGGAGGTGGGAGACGACTGTCTGGGGCGAGCCCGCCTTCAACAACCAGTCGTCGAGATAGGGGAAGACTGGAAACCCTAATCTGCACAGATGAGGTGCGACCACCGCCACCACTTTCGTGAACACCCGAGGGGCACTGGTGAGGCCGAAGGGGAGCACGGTAAACTGAAAGTGCTCGTGGCCAACCGTGAACCGCAGGTAATGCCGGTGGGCCGGCATTAAGGGGATGCGGAAATATGCGCTCTGCAAGCCCAACGCTACCATCCAGTCTCCAGGGTCTAGGGCAGCTAGGACCTAAGCTAAGGTGAGCATCTTGAACTTCTCCTTCCGGAGGAAGGCGTTGATGCTCCTGAGGTCCAAGATAGGGCGCAGGCCCCCCTTGCCCTTCTTGGGAACCAGAAAGTAGTAGGAGTAGCAACCCCATCCTACTTCTGGCCCAGGAACGCGCTCGATGGCCCCCTTGGCCAAGAGGGCCGTAACTTCCTCTCATAGAAGTAAGAAGTGATCTCCCGACATGCGGTGATACTGCGGTGGCATGGCTGGAGGAATCGCCTCGAAGGGGAGGGAGTAGCCCCTTCGGACGATTTGCAGCACCCACCTGTCCGATGTGATGGTACGCCAGTGGAGCAGGTGATGGCGAACTCTGCCTCCCACTGACGTGGAATGGGCCTGAAAAGTCGGACTAGGAAGGCTTTGAGGCAGATGCTGCGGGGGCAGATTTGGTCTGACCGGCTCTCTGTCCCCCTGCTCCACCTCGGCGGAATCCACATCCGCGACCGCGTTGAGACTGGTTCTGCGGCCTGTGGCTAGACGGACGCGTGGGGTCGCCCCTTCCTTGGCCATGAAAGGGGCGAAAAGCGGAAGATTGCGGGCGTGGGCCGAGAGGCCCAAGGACTTGGCCGTAGCCCTGGCGTCCTTAAAGCGATCCAGCGCACTATCCGCTTTGTCGCCAAAGAGGCGACGGCCATCAAAGGGCATGTCCATGAGTGTGCTCTGGACATCCCCGGAGAAATTTGTGGATCTCAGCCAGGCGTGGCGACGAATCGCCACCGTCATCGCAATCGCCTTACCTAGTGAGTCCGTGGTGTCAAGCCCACATCGAATTGAGTACCGTGCTGCATCCCGCCCCTCAGCAAGAGCCTGGGCGAGCCGTGTCCGGGCCTCCTCCGGAAACTGGGGCAGCACGTCCGCCACCGTAACCCACAGTGAGTGGGTGTAGTGGTCCAAAAGGCACGCGGTGTTGATAGACCGCAACCCCAAACTGAGGGAGGAAAACAGCTTCTTCCCAAACTGTTCCAACCTTTTGGATTCCTGATCCGGAGGAGCGGACAGGAAGGCGGTCTGGGACGTAGAGGCCTGGATAACCAGGCTCTCAGGGGTGGGGTTGCACTGACAGAAAGCTGGGGTCGCCGGAGCAGGGCGGTGGCGCCGGGCCACCTTCCGGTCCACAGGAGTGAATGTGGAGGGATTGGACCAGGTGCCCATCAGAACATCAGTCAGTGCTTCATTGAACTGCAGTAGAGGCTCCGAGGAGCTTACTGGCAGTTGAAGCACTTCAGTGAGGAGGTTAGTCCTCTCGGCTGCTGCAGGGAGCTCCAGATGAAGGGCTTTGGCAGCCCTGGCCACACCACAGAATAGGTTGCACCCTCCTCCATAGCCACGGAGGGAGGAGAGATGAAGCCAGTGTCAGGGGAGGTGTCGAGACCACTGGCATCCCCCAGCTGGGCTGCCCATTCCTGATTAAACTGGCACTGCTGTGCCAGAGGGTCATCAGACCCCTCCCAGTCGCCCCCATCATCCGACTCCTGGTAGACAGGTTGAAAGGATGGAGTCGGGCAGTAGATGAATTGCTCATCCATTGGCGCAAGGTGGTGCCGCTCCGACACCGGACCCGGACCGGGGCTAAAACTGGGGACGACGTCGTCCAAAGATGGCGCCGGGGGCGGCACCATAGGGGTCGGCGCCAGTGGAGGGGTTGTAAGGTCAACCGGCGTCGACCGGGATCCAGGCCTGGATACCCCGGGGGCCTGCGGCGTCGGGACCGAAGTCGACGACGGCGCCGGGGCTGGAGCCGCTGGCTCGCTAGGCCTCCCAGTCGGACCTGCACGGCCCGAAGGCGCGCCGGCAGGCCTCGATGGCCAAGCGAGACTCCTCATGGCCACGAGTAAGTTCCGAATCTCGCCTGGAGTCGTATTAGGCCCAGGGACCGAAGGGTATGGGGCCGGATGCGACTCTTGCAGCTCCGACGGAGCCGCATGGGTGATGCCACCCAAACCCTCAGCCAAGTCGCGCGACCGTCGAGGGGAGTCAGAAGAGCGATGTCGCCTCTTCAACTTCTGCTTACTGTGGCTCGACTTACCGGAATGCGAAGACTTCGACCCCGACGAGCAGTGATGGCTTCGGCTCCGCGACCGGTCCCTCGACCTCCTCCTCGACCGGGACCTCAAGTGGCGTGGAGCCGACTGCCGGATCTCAAGGAGCTTGCGGGACTGCTCCCGCCTAGCCTTAGAGGTCAGGGCCCAGCAGTCGGGGCACGACTCGGCATCATGGTCGGCCCCAAGGCAGTAGAGACACCGACGGTGATGATTCGTAACCGATAACAGTCGGTGACAGGCGTCGCAAAGGGACTAAAGGGTATGCTCTTCCCGGATCTGCGCTTACTGGCGCGGAAAAAAGAAGAACTGACGTCAGCGCGCGAGGGCTGCGTCTAAGTACTCCGACAACGTCATTCCGGCGATCACGACGCCGACTACTACCGCGGAGCCACAGACGACACCTAGCGACGTGCAAGGGTATTGCTGACGAAAAATCTTTCCGGATCCAGCCTGACGCCTGGGGATATTCTAAAGTAAGGAATCTAACTAACGTGTTTCTTTCAGATCTACCTCTACTATATATCAAAGACAACTCTGACTTTTTTCACATCCGTCCCCACACCATTTACGTAGAGAGGGGGACTCAATGGTTAGAGCGGCAGACTCTGATGCAGAGGTCTGGCCCGGGACCAGGGTTCAATTCCCGCCTCGGCGACTCTTGGATTCAATTTCCCCCGACCTGATAATTCTCGCCTCGGTGCCTATTCTAATCATGGGTTCCACTGTGCAACTCTGGGCAATAGCTTAGTTAATCTCCACAACAGCCCCCACAGCGCTAGGATGCCTGACTTCACCTTGGGGGTGCCCAGGAGTGGACATCTCACAGGAAAGCCAGGAAGGGTTGAATACAGCGCTACGAGACCCCTGGGTAGAAGTGCGCTATATAAGTACAAATACATTTACATTTACATGTGCCATTCACTAAATGCTGTAAATCACATATAATGGGGGGATTACAATGATTGACATTATGTGCTACTATAGAGCTACTCAACTATGAGTCTTCAATTATTAGATTTACGGCCTCACTAATGATCAAGCCTATAGACCAGTACATTGGAAGATGGACATTCATCCCCACTTCATTATATTTACAGGGGAAATCACCTGCAGACGCTCTCTTGTCAACCTTGGATGCCCTGAAAATTTTGAAAACATTGCTCAAGGATCTCTAATGGGAGAGGAAATTTACAGAGGATATCCCCTTATAGCATGGTAATTTCTTGCCCCAAATTTCAGACCAAGAACAGTTTTGTGGCTGGAACTCCCATGGCAATACTTCCCTTGGAAACATCAATGATGGGATTGTTTTTAAACCATTTGATGACCTGCAACAAGATATTAGGTTAGAGCGAACCCAGTTTTATAGATACCTGCAACTTTGACATACGCTTTTGCCATATTTTAACTAACGTCAATGATCTTCCCAATCATAATCCCCTTGAAGCAAAATCAACTATGGCTCCCCTACTTGAGTGGGGTTTGAGGAAACTCAAATACGGCCCCATCTTTTCTGTAACACCATTATGCTGTTGCCCTCACTCAGGCCCCTTCAACCTTCATAGCGTTTCTTTCACGTTCTATACTGTTGCACATATTACACGACCTTTCCTGTTTCCCTGAGCTAAGTCCATTCTGAGACCCGGCTCGAAGCAACTAATTCTCCAGATAACCATCTATTGACCCTTGGTGACCGTTCTCGGCCTCTCCAGTTGTTTTATGAATCACCATCTTCAACACGCAGTCGTAAATTAATTTAACCAAAGAATGGCTATGCCACCTGACCTATAGAGTCGGGTAGAGAACACGACCTTGGGGAAGGAATTTCTATTACCCATTATCCTGTATCTTGTACAAAGAATGTTTTCTTGTGAATGATTTGTATTTTTATTGCACATTGTGGGGGTTGTTGCTTTAGGGGATTCAAGCGCTACAAAAGACTCTGAGCCACGGATTGAAGTGGCAGTCTCCTGAGAACCTACCACTGATGTACTTCTAGGACAACTGTACCTAGCTGCAGCTAATAAATTGAAGTTCCTATGCCAGACAGAGTGTTCCGTGTCTCTGTAATTTAGTAAGGCAAACTCAGAAGATTTCAGGCGTACCCTGCGCCGCCAGGCTTAAATAGCCCGGTTCTTCAATTTGGTGCCCTCTGTGAGGCCGCTTCAGAGGTCGTGGGTCCAGCCCGAGGATCGTGAGGAGCCCCGCAAGGAAATTCCAGAGGACGCGCACCACGTGATCGACCCCTGCATGTCGTAAGTGGACCGAAGGTTTTTTACCGTGTGGCTTCTCCCTTCCAACGGCTGCAAAGACCTGCTGCCCTGACTGCGGCCACGCTTTGGCTCCCTTTGGTAATTTGTATCGCGAGACATCAGACGGACTTCTGTTGGCGTACGGAAACATCTGGTTAAGTTAAGTATAGTGGCCACTCCTTTGTCTTTGTTTTGTCTTTGTTCGACTTCTGCAAATGCCGAAACCGAGGGGTGAGTGCAGTTTTTGTACTATAAAGTGACTAATTAACCCCTTGAAGTTTGTAAAGAAATTATTGTGGTAGCGATGCCTAGTTTCAGTAAGTTTGGAAAATGGTTTTGTTGTAATCGCGATAGGGCTTCCCGACTGGAGGACTCTTGTCCAATTCCTCCGGCCGGAACTCCCACTTATGAAGTATATTCTAAACATGGTATTGGCCCCATAGCTTTTTAATGAGGCATGGGTTCGCTATACTAGAAGAGATGGTGTTTTACGATGCCCACAGAACAACAGTTTTGAGCTCAATATTTTAGATAATTTGGAGAACACTTTGGTTAAGCGAAAAGCCCGGCCGACTATGTTTGACTCTTTTCGCCTATGGCGTAAGGAGGCCAAACAGAAAGAAATAAAACAAGCTAAAAGGGATAGGAGGGATATGTCTATTTTGCAAGCTGCGCAACAGTTTAAAAACAATGAAACCGATCATGCGATTGAGGTCTCAGATAGGCAACATCGTATGGCTGTAGATAAATGTTATCCAGTGTTGCCAACTTCCCCTGTGGAGAAAAATGTGGACCCTGAGAAGGATCCTTTAATGTCCCATCTGTTGAGATTACCCCCGCCCTATGCGCAGGGAGCTAATGTACCTTTTGGATTACCGCCTGCCCCCGGAGCGAATGCACCTTTATTGTTAGCACCTGCCCCGCCTGTTCCGCTTGTTGTCCCACCTGTCGCTCCCCAACCGGTTCCTGCACCCCCACCACAGCTTTCTCCAGCATTGCCGAGCTCTCCCTTACCTTCGGCTCCCTCCGTAAATGTTACCTCCTCTTCTGCCCCGCCTAATATTCTGTCTCCTGTCCTAATGACGAATTCTCCCTCCGCTCGGAGGCGAATGATCGATACAGTTTCTGGCCTTTTGTCCCCTCTCTTTGGGACATTTCAAATGACCCCTGTTTCTCCTCGTAGACAAACTCGTAGTCAGCTACCAGGTCCGGAGGAACGGGAAGTGCTAGATCTTCAAGCTCGAAGGTGGATCACGAATGGCCCCCAGTATATTGTGCAAGATATTATGGTTACCTTTCAGCAGTGGGAGGCACCAACGCAGAGATATGTTTTTGATACTATGTGTAAAATTTTAAGTCAAGAGTTGGAGGATATGGGATTGGGACGAGGCCCTCAGGGCCTGCTCGATGTACAGGCCGAGTTTGATAAAGGGCTGATTGTGGGCGCAGAAGTCGAGGACGCGGTAGGAACGCTTGTCACTTTTAGAATGATGCTTGCCTGCCAGTCCTTGCCTCCGTCAGGCGAAAATTAAAACACTATCCCATGCGAGAGGTTCCCCCAGTGTGGAGAGAGGAGGTTGCAGCTCAGGGTGCTAATCCTATTATACCTGCTCACTCTCAACGCGTGTGGGTACACGTTCCGTGGAAACGATCTGAGGTATTGGCCCTTAAACAGTCGTTACCGGACCCCCGTAAAAATCCTGCTGGGTACTACAAAGAGTTGTCCCAAACTGTCGATGCATGCATTATGAATTTGGCCGATATAGACATGCTAATGGGTAATGTGATCCCACAACCGTTATGGGCTAGGATTCGGAAGGAGGACCATGTGGGGGAACTGGGGGGTGATTGGGCTGCCATACTCGCCGCGGACAGACTCCAGTGGGTGGTGCCAAACCTGAGGCTCTAATTACAGAACTCCCAGCTAGGATCATTACCTTACTGAAAACTATGATGCCACCTCTGCGAGTTAATTGGGATAAGTTAGCAGCTTGTAAGCAGAAAGCGGACGAAACGTCTCTGATTTCTTCACTCGTTTCGAGGAGACGTTCATCGATCATAGTGGTCAGGATATGAGCACGGAAGGTGGCCAACGACTGTTTGTAGACAAATTTGTGTCAAATTTGGTTCCGGAAATATCTAATAAGTTAAGGAATTCCGAAAGCGCGTGGGCGGTCTCCTCTTCGGCCCAGATATTGGCTACTGCCCAGTACTATGAAAATAGGGATAAAGAGGAAAGAGAGAAACTTGATAAAAAGACCAAAGAGTTGAAAACAAAAGTTCTTTTGCAACAAGCTTATCCTCCTCGCCCTGCCCAACGTGAATATCAGCCGTCTCCTCAATTCCAGAGACAGTTGCAGAGGTCTGGGCCTTTCGTTCCCCGACCGCCACTGGGCCAAAATCAAAGCGCTTACTGTAAAGAAGAAGGCCATTTAAAGTATAATTGCCCGGTTTTGTTACAGCGCACGAGCGGTATTCCCGCGTCACAAGGCAAGGGAGGTTATCAGTCAGCACCAAGAGGTAGAGGACGAGGTACGCCGCCTAATGACCAACGTTCCATGCCCCCTGGAAACTACACAAATTATTTTGATCAGCAAAATGTTCAGTCTACCAACTATTACAACAGTGATTACTATACTGAGGATGAGAGTCAGAATTCCCAACCTAACTAGGACAGCCATGGACAAAGTAAGGGAGTAGTATCAGTTCCTGTGGACCAAAGTGGGCCTTATGTTGACGTGGAAGCACTAGGTGTTACAGAGCCATTCCTATTAGACACTGGTGCAACAAAGAGCTCTAAGATTCACTCTAAACTCCCTGGGGCACCTTTGTCTGGCTGTACAAATGCTTCTGTAGGTTTTTCTGGCGCCCCAGTTCAGAACCCCGTTTCATGCCCTTTGCCCATTTCAATAGGTCCTTACAAATTGGAGGCCCCGCTCCTTTTAACAACTGGTTGTGGTGAAAATTTGTTGGGCTTAGATTTATTGAAGAGATTGTATGCAACATTACACTGTTCCCCTTCTGGTGTACGTCTTACCTTGGGTAAGAAATTGACCTCACCGATGTACTTGTCTAAAGACCAGCTTCCCCTTGAATTACAATCTCTTCCAGCCACCCTCTGGGCCACCGGCCCCAATGATGTGGGCCTCCTGCGGATTCCTCCCTACATTGTAACGCTCAAGCCTAATACTAAATTTCCTCGCATTCCACAGTATAAAATTTCCAATGACGGCGAAAAAGCTCTTTTGACTATAGTTCATGATTTGGTACAAAACGATGTGGTCGAAGAGACTAGGGGAAATGTATGCAATAGCCCTGTTCTGCCTGTTTTTAAACGAACCAACCGTTCTCAGCCACCTGTCTATCGTTTTGTGATTGATCTCAGAGAGGTCAACAAGATTGTGATACCTCAATTTCCTGTTGTCCCGGATATTAATGCCCTGCTGACAATGATACCAGCCTCAGCTTCCTGGTTTTCCGTCATTGACCTCAAAAATGCTTTCTTCAGCATTCCCATTGCTGAAGAAAGTAGGGATATTTTTGGCTTCTCCTTACCAGGCCGAAGCTTCCGGTTCAAGCGAGCTCCTCAAGGCTATTGCGAGAGCCCCTCCATTTATAGTCAAGCATTGAAATCACAGCTCGATACTTTGTGTTTACCACAAGGGGCCACTCTCATTCAATTTGTGGATGACCTGTTGGTTGCAGCAGATTCTGAAGACACTTGTAAAAAGGCTACCATTTCACTGCTACGCCACTTATCTGACCACAACCACAAGGTTTCACCATCAAAATTGCAATATTGCTGCCAAGAGGTTACCTACCTAGGTCATCTATTGTCAGAGGAGGGACGGCGATTGACCCCAGAACGTATCCAAGCAATTGCTCAGATGCCTATTCCATGTACGCAAAAAGAGGTTCGTGCCTTTTTAGGTATTACCTCTTATTGTAGACAATGGATCCCCAATTTTTCCCTCCTGGCAAAACCCTTGTTGGCACTCACTCTTAAAGATACACCACACCCGCTTCCATGGACTGCGGAATGTCAGAAAAGTTTCACTGATTTACGCACTGCCTTGTGCTCTGCCCCTGTGTTAGGTACTCCTGATTACAGTAAGCCTTTCACACTCTATGTTTATGATAAAGAAGGTTGCGCGTTATCAGTTTTAACGCAACGATTTGGGGACAAGCAACGCCCCTGTGCCTATTTTTCGGCCACGTTAGATCCAGTGGCCAAGGCATTACCTAGCTGTTTGAGGGCTACAGCAGCAGCGGCAGTTTCCATTCGCCAGTCTGCTGGATTGGTATTAGATAATACCCTTATGGTCATGGTACCGCATGCTGTAGACACCCTCCTAAATAGAACAAAGGCCCAACACCTCACGAGTGCACGTCTTTCGGGGTACGAATTGACACTCTTGGCTAGCCACATACGCATTAAACGATGTAATACCTTGAACCCGGCAACATTGCTGCCAATTCCAGTAGAAAATGACACTCAGGAGCAACACGACCGCTTCCTCCGCACGGAGGAAGAGACAAAAGGCAGAGTTGATTTAAAGGATACTCCACTCCCGGACCCGGATGGGACCTTATGGGTAGACGGTTCTTGTTTTAAGCTTCCCAATGGTGAAACGACCTCAGCCTATGCAGTCACTACCCTATACACTGTTGTAGAAACAGCACGTATTATACATAACTCAGCCCAGGCAGCTGAATTGATAGCACTGACTAGAGCTTGTGTGTTGGCTGAAGGAAAAAGGGTGAATGTGTATACTGATAGTCAGTATGCGTTTGGAGTGGCCCATAGTTTTGGCCGCCTGTGGAAGGAAAGAGGGTTTCTCACATCCCATGGCACTAAGATACAGCATGGCCAATTGGTAAATGACCTCCTTGAATCACTCACCTTGCCCACTCAGATAGCGATTGTGAAGTGTGGTGCACATAAGAAGATCACTGATGATGTAGGTCAAAGAAATGCTTTCGCAGACCACATAGCGAAAGAGACAGCTAGAGACACTACAAGCTGCATGTATGTTGCGGGCTCTGCTAGATGGGTTGCACAAGGAGGGATGTGTGAGAATACTGTGGACAGTGTGAAAACGATCCAGGCAGAGGCCACAGAGAAAGAATTGAGTACGTGGAAAGAAAGTATAGGAATATTGGATGTGACACGGTGCTGGACAGACTTGTCAGAACATCAACGCTGATTGTTACCAGATGCTTATGTACTCCCAGTAGTTACAATGGCACATGGTCCAGCCCATATTAGCGCTAAAGGTATCTGCAAGCTTCTGGCTCCGGTATGGAAGAATATAGGGCTCCCTAAATGTGCAGACAATCTAGTTAAGCATTGTATTGTATGCTTGATGCATAACCCGGGGAAGGGAACACCAACACCAGCAGGACACTTTGCTCCCCCAACTTACCCTTTTGAGGTTTTACAAATAGATTACATCCACATGGAACGATGTAACAATCTGAAGTACGTTCTTGTTGTGGTATGTGCCTTCTCCCGATGGGTAGAGGCCTATCCCCTGAAAGATAATACTGCTCTATCCATGGCAAAAGTCCTTTTGAAGGAGTTTCTGCCAAGATTTGGGTTACCGAGAATTATTTGGAGTGACAACGGAAGTGAGTTTGTGGGTCAGATCATGCAGAAAGTATGTGCAGGCCTTGGCATTCAGCAAAAATTCCACGCAGCAAACCATCCTCAGTCAGTAGGTTTGGTGGAATGCTATAATGGCACCCTTAAGCTTAAGCTGGAGAAAATACAAGCCAGCACGAGTCTTGCCTGGCCTGATGCCTTGCCCTAGGCTCTCTTATCCACCAGAACAACCACCCATTCCCGTATGGGGCTTAGTCCTTATGAGGTTGTCTTTGGACGCCCCGCAAATGTTTGGGGAGTCCCAAGGCCAAAGAAATACTCAGAGATAGAGCATCCATTGTTGAGTGACTATTTACATGATCTAACCACTAAGTTACATGTCCTTCACCAACAGGTACAAGATACTTTGCCCCAGGCTTCAACGGATCCTGGTCACACCATACGGCCGGGAGACTGGGTCTGCGTCAAAAACTTCCAGAGGTCAAATAACTTGGAACCTCGCTGGAGAGAACCTCGTCAGGTACTACTGACGACGCATACTGCAGTAAAGGTGGTCGGCAAAAAGAACTGGGTACATGGGGTACATTGCAAGAAAGTGCCCCTACCATTGCCTTATGATCAATGGGTTCATAAACAAATTAGTGACTCTGAAACCGGAAAAACACCAAGATTTGGACTATTCAGCGATGCACGCCTAGACATTGCCGGAGCAGGACAAGACGACGACGAGGTCCTCCAGACAGCTATACCACCGGCAGTGAAATTGGACACTACTAAACCACATCTCCTTTTCCAAGAGAAAACTGTACCTGGTTCCCGGAGGTACGATTTGAGTCCCAGACTGAACAAAATGCCTCAATAGTGCTTCATTGACTTTGTTTTTATCCCGATTTCCACATGATTGCAGGGCCGTGATCGTAAGTCTCAGAATTGTGACCCAAGATGGGGCTCTAGGCAAGTATAAAGAACTACAGACAATCACAGCTGAGTGAAGCAACCTCCCGTCACGGGCAATATTTAGAGCTGGAAATGACTGTTAACAAGGGAATGGACAAAATACAAACAAGGAGCACAAAGCATTGTAAATTATTGCATAATCGTTTTTATAGTGGTTTTAATAATATTGATTTTGATATGTATTATATTGTCTTGTATAGGATGGGGACTACACGTGGTTTTTACACAACCTACTCCCAAAGTTACGGTTGAAATGCATACACATGGCACTCTACCACCTCATATCGAGTCAAGAAGGAGTGAATTCCGCAACAACATATTTGTCTCCATGCCACACCAACATCAATTGGCCACTAATGCGACGAACTGTTGGGTTTGTGGTCTTTTGCCAAGTTCGGTGAATACTGGAATGCCATACATTACCCTTCCTTTTTCATTTAATGGCTCTTGTAGTGCATGGTGGGAATTGAGCGCTAGTTGGGTATTTTCTGGAGATGGGGATACTTGAGAAGTAAGGAGCTTGGGAGTACATCTATACCATTTATGTTGGCGAGACAGAAAAAGGATATATGGGACGGATAGTGAGAAGTCAGAATATGCTGATCGCCAAACCAAATCTACGGATTTGTATTTTCTGCCCTCTAACAGAACCTCTCGAAAAGGACAAAAGTTTCTAGTAGTACCTGGACAAGCACCATTCTGTATTAGGAAAGGAGGGTTAGAATATAAAGGTACAAGCAATTGCCAACATATTGTGACATTGAATGGGACAGATTGGCCTCGCATGGTTCCCTCACGTAATACATACATCGTGTGTGGAAATAAGGCTTACACTTCTCTACCAGGTAATTGGAGAGGCACTTGTTATATCGCTTGGTTGTTGCCCCCTACATATATAGCAGATGGCAAGCATCATTTACAGAAAAGAGGGGCGTCGTCTGGCCAGGATACGTCAGGACAAGAAGTCGGGGATGTCTTGAAAGGACTCCTTCCATTCTGGGGCTCAATAGCCAACAGTAGAGACATAAGACAACTAATTTGAGTTGTAGAAGCCACTGTCAATGAAACAGCTGGAGCTTTGAGTAACATCACTGCAGAACTCGCTGCTGACCGCCTTGTCACGCTTCAGAACAGGATGGTATTAGATATCATCCTTGCTGACCGTGGGGGCGTATGCAGATTGATTGGATCTAGCTGTTGCATTTTTTATTCCAGACAACGCCCCTACAGTATACCAAGCCATCTCTAAGCTACATAAGATCGCTGAGTCCGTTCACCAGGATGAAGGGAATTGGTCTCTGATGGGATGGTTTGGGGGACTACTGTCTACATGGGGATGGAAGATTCTTACCTTTGTCGGAGCGACTTTGGCTATTCTCTTCTCATGTTGCCTTTGCCTACAATGTGGTCCAGCTATATGCGGGCTCTGTGCCACCCTGTGTGTTCCAAATCCGGTGGCACAGAAAGCAGCGGACACAAAGGTAATGCTGCATCAACAGCTTGCAGATTTCATGGCTATTGAAGTCGATTCAGATTAACTTCTGGCTTCTTTGCCTGAGTAATGGCAAAAGGAGGGTCTGAGGAAACTCAAATACGGCCCCATCTTTTCTGTAACACCATTATGCTGTTGCCCTCACTCAGGCCCCTTCAACCTTCATAGCATTTCTTTCACGTTCTATACTGTTGCACATATTACACGACCTTTCCTGTTTCCCTGAGCTAAGTCCATTCTGAGACCCGGCTCAAAGCAACTAATTCCCCAGATAAAAATCTATTGACCCTTGGTGACCGTTCTCGGCCTCTCCAGTTGTTTTACGAATCACCATCTTCAACAGGCAAACATGTCCTGTCGTAAATGAATTTAACCAAGGAATGGCTATGCCACCTGACCTATAGGGTCGGGTAGAGAACACGACCTTAGGGAAGGAATTTCTATTACCCATTATCCTGTATCTTGTACAAAGAATGTTTTCTTGTGGATGATTTGTATTTTTATTGCACATTGTGGGGGTTGTTGCTTTAGGGGATTCAAGCGCTACAAAAGACTGTGAGCCACGGATTGAAGTGGCAGTCTCCTGAGAACCTACCACTGATGTACTTCTAGGACAACTGTACCTAGCTGCAGCTAATAAATTGAAGTTCCTATGCCAGACAGAGTGTTCCGTGTCTCTGTAATTTAGTAAGGCGAACTCAGAAGATTTCAGGCGTACCCTGCGCCGCCAGGCTTAAATAGCCCGGTTCTTCAGGTTGTGTTTCACTTATATATAAATCCTTAGTAATTAACATTCCAGATCCTTTCCCAGCACTCAAGGCAAAATGGGAACATGATCTTGGGTGATTAGATGACTTTCAATGGGAGATGGCCCTAATTGGCTATAGTGCATCTGCTGTCACTGCGTGATTTCGCCTGATTCATTTCAAATACATGCATTGTACTTATCTAACTGTAACACAGCTATGGCGCATTAATAGAACTTTAGACTATTTGTCTCCACTGTCAAGCGGCAGAGGGGACTTCCTACACATGATAAGGAGACGGGCAGCTCTTCCCCCTTTCTAGGAGTCTAGTGATCCTGGGCTGCCTCATTTGGCACACTCCCAAGATATCCTTACTTATGATTGTAGGCGATTGAAGTTTTACACTGGCGGGGATAACCCTTGTACGATTGGGACTGGCGATAGAAAACAGAGATATAGCTTTAAATGTCGACAATCAGAAGGTCCTCTGCGGGAACATGGAGGGAGGAAATGGATCTAGGCTGTTTAAGGGAAAGCACCTATCTGTGAAGCCTAGGATGCCCCAGGAAACATGAGAGCATGTAGAGGGATGGCACTCATTCCGTAAGGAAATCTGAAGGGATACCATCTTATCACATAAATGATCCTACTTGCAGTTGTGTACAAATCAAACCAAAGTCTATGAACAGAGGGTCATGTGGGTAATGATAAATATTTACAATTATAATATGTGGGCAAAGAAATGAATGCATGTATCAATTACTGTGGTATTCCCTTGCTTTCCCTTGAATAAAAATCAATAAAAAGATGCTTTAAAAAAAAAAAAAGCAGCACACCCTATATACGACTAGGATTTTCCAGCTGAGGAATACATAATACAACAGGCATTGGATTGCAATAAATGGAAAAGGAATGTGATAGCAATCACATCATGACTAACAGTATTTATTGCTGGCCATCTAGGCCTAAAATGGGTAGTTTGGCACTGGTGTGAAAGGTCATCCCTATGGATAATTCTAAGAGGACACAATAGCCTACTGTCAGGCAAGGGACTAATTTTCCACCACTAGGTGCATAACTTCTAGCAGCAGTTATTTACCATTAAAGCATGTACATTTTAACTTTTTGTCAGGTAACTGAGGTAATACTGCTACGAGAATCATTGTGGCACCTTATAAATGTTTCTTTGGGCACAAGAGGTTAGTAGTTTTATTTCTGTGGTGGTATTACATAAAGCACCCGCTTTATGTGCTCCTGGGGCACTTTGGTATTACAGAAGGGTCCCCAGACGCTTGTGCAGTCCATTCTGTAATTGTGATTCTAAAGGGGCATCCCTTAATTAGAACTGGGGCAGGGTCCCATTCTAATAAGGGAAACAACATGTCTCTACACTGGCGCTATATTATGGATATGTGCACAAAGCCAAAGAGACTGTCAGAAGGCAAAATTAGTGTGCACCACAAAGAGGTGGTGCACAGTCAAAGTCAATGTGCCCCTGAGGACGACACCTGCAAAGGCAGTCCCATGGAAACCTCCAAACATCCCCCTGGAGGAGTGAGCAGTCAATGATTACATCCCACTGCAGGTGGGTCTATGTCCCTCCTTGTAATGAAGGCTGTGTTGTTGACTGAAAAGGAAAGACAAACCAGTTGCTTGAAACAAGCAGTCTGCCTTTCACTAATGCACTGCCCCTAGGCAGCTGCTACATCGCTGCTACCCAGGCAGCAGCACACTATCTGTAACAGGCCGTACTCTTCCTGTTTGCGCACAGCAAAACTACTTAAAGGTGCACCACAGGCCAAACGGGCAGTACGCCCTTTACATAATGCGACATCTGGTCTTGTAGATGCTAAAGCACTCACACGAACAAGTTACTTAGCTTCGGTAATGCATTTTCTGGGGAATACTCTAATTGCAGATTCCCCAGCTTTAGAATATTCCCATGCACCATGCGCCAGACTGTACCTGGAAAATGTTTTCAGCAAAATCACTGTGCGCCAGTAGGTGTCGTGCAGTTCCACACTGCTGCAAAGTCATCCTTGAGCCCTGTACACATGAACTGTTATGGGGTCGCCCCGTGTCTCAGACCCTGGGCATTTACAAAATGAACTACACATGGTTCTGTCGGGTGAACAATTTCTTAGCGTTCCATAACAAATATGTATCAAGAAACACACCGAGAAAATCTGATTTTCACTATTAGTATATTATTAATTTTATCTTTTTTTTATATGCAAGGTTGTCACACAGCATTGCTTGGGCTTAGAGAGCTATTCTGGGAGGGCAAGGTTGTGTTACATAGGAATGCCAGAGGAGGGGGTGGGGTCGTAAACAATAACCTTCAATAGAAGGGGGAGACAGGCAGGAGAGGCCAGTTTCATTCACACCTCTACTCTTTGAACCCAGACAGAGGGCAGGATTAAGGAACACATGAGCAGTTGTAAGGGGGAGGGGCAGTATGGAAATTCACAATTCTGAAGGTGTGTTTAGCCAGCTGCTGGAAAATCAGTCATGTTGAATTTTGGAGAAATGGTTCTCTCTGGGAGACTATAGTGCCACAGTTTGGAAGATATGGTCATACTCTGGAGTGTTGCCTTGCACCTCATTGGACAGGAGTGCCGATCTGCTTGACCCAGAGAACTTGGAATACTTATCTAAGAGGGGCAGAGCCTCTCAGAGCTGCTGCTTCAAACAAGAAGAAGGGTCCATGCGGAGAAGTTTCATCTACACCAACCAGGCCCTGCACTCTGACTGATTGAACCTGCTGCACAATCTGGAACTACAGCCCTATGGACCTATCTTGCTTCCAAAGGACTAAATAGTGGACTCCCTGCAAGCTACAGGATAACAGAGCTGACCTGGACAATCACCACCATGTATCCCCAGCCTGGAGTACTACCAGTGGATTTGTAAGAGTTTTGTCGAAGTGGATTGTGGGAATTGAAGTCCCAAACTTTCAAGGAGCATCTTGGAGCTTCCAGACCCTTGGAGTACGTTTTTGACACTTTTTTAAACAAACTTATTGCACGCACGGATACACCAAAGAGTGTCCCGGCGCGAACCTTGAGGAGCAAAGAAATAATGATTAAATGAAGAGGAGTGTTTTCAATCTTTTTTTGAAGAGATTGGTGTCCTGAATTCTACGAAGAGCAAATGTGAGAAGATTGCATGCCGACGCAGCCCTAAAAGCAAGAGAGCTGCCACCCATCCTCTGCAGACAAAAGCGAGGAATGTGTGCTAGAAGCTGGGAGGCTGAATGAAGCTGTCTAGCTGGTGTGTAAAACGTAAAGCGCTTCCTTAAAAACATTGGACCGGAATCTTTGGGACCCTCAAAGGAACTACAGGAAGAAGTTCCAGAAGTTTGGAGCAACGTTGGAAAAAAGCTCCATAAGTGGACCGACTCAACCTGCCGTTCAGGTTTGTCCCACTAAAAATCTCCGGAGGTCTGACTTACAGAGTTTGACCGTGAAATCGCTGAAATCCAAGCTGGCGAACCCTCACCGAAGCCGGCCTGGTGGAGAGCAGCGAGGGACCCCTGAAGAAAAAACTCTGCAAAGGTTTTTAAATCCAAACGTAGGAGAGCAGACTGGGAACAACCGCGAGAGTCAAGACACCCATCTTCAACTGCAACCGGCCTAGATCCCTGGTACGTCCCACAGGAAAGTTCCGGGGGTAGACCTTCCACAAGTTTGACGGGAGCATCATCGCAAGGCAAGCCGGCGAACGCTCATCAAATCCAGACTGGCTGAGAGCTTCTAGGGACCGCAGGAAGAAAAGCTCCAGAAATGTTTCTAAGTCAGAAGGTAAAAGCTTTGACCAAGACCTACAGCGAAGCGTAACCACACAGGGCTCCATCGCAGTCAGCCTGAAACGTTGACTTTGTTCCGGTCTAGTGCAACCATATGTCCTAATAGGTGCTATAGGTTTCTATGTGCTATATAGTGCTAAAACTGTGTGTTCTGCTTACTTGTGAAGAAAAGCACAAATAAAAGAGTACACACAAGCAGAGGACTGGTTTGTCTTCTTTATATTGGCCCAACACAGTGACTACATCAGGTAGTGCTGCACAAGATTCCTTAGTTGCAAAAATCTGTTCAGAACGTGCTGAGATTATTGCTGTGAGAAAGACAGCCTTCAGGGTCAGGAGAAGCAGAGGACAGCTGTGAAATGACTCTAAAGGGGTAAACATAAGCATAGTAAAGACCAAATTAAGGTTCCACTGTGGCATCATGAAGGGTTTAGGAGAAAACATGTGGATCAAACCTTTGAGAAACTGCATCGCAACAGGTGATTTCAACAATAATGGGTGGTCTGGTAAAGCCTAAAATGCTGACAGATAACTTTTAACCTGCCCACTGTAGGTCCTTGCTGGGCCAAGACAAAAGAAACAACAAGACATCCATGAGTTTGGCCTGCAATGGGTATGCATTGTGACAGCCATACCAGGAACAAATGTATCCCAGCATCTAGAATACAAAGACTTTATAGAAGGACACTTGGTTGCAAGGATGACATCTAGGACTACAGGACCCAAATCAAATGTAGTCAACTCCCACTGATCAATCTCCATGCAAGGAGATATAGATTGAGCAGACCAAGGTACAAGACACTGCCCTGGTGCTGCAACAGATGATCCTCCAGAAGCAATAGTCTGATCATAGGACAGATGCTTTACACACAGGAGTTTCAGGCACCACACGCTCCTTGCTCAATCAGGAACCACTAGTATGACTGGGGTCCGGGCATGCCTCTTCTTTTTTAGAACTCAGAGCAGGAGAGGTAGCAACGGGCATATAGCAGCCCCATGCTCTACTCTAGGCAGAATGTGTCTCTGAGACACAGCCTTCTTGGGAACTTCAGCATGCAAAACTGCTGAAACTGCTCTTTCTCTGCTGTGGCGACGGGTCTCCCCACCGCTAAAAATGCTTTGCACCACCTCTGGGTGTAACTACTATTTGTGATACATTGGGAGTCACCAGCTGAGTTTATCCACCCTGGCATTTAAAGATACCACCAGGTGGGGTGCTATCAGGGAAATGCCTTGATTATTTAGCCAGGTCCAGAGGCGCAGAACTTCCTGGCAGAGGGCCCAGGACCACACCCAGCCTTGTTTATTAGAATACCACATGGACAGTGCACTGTATCCAGGATGGTTTACATGAAAGGGAGCCTCTGTGAAGGAGTTACGTGTGACTTCAGCATCTTGACCATAAACCTCAGCAACGGAAGAAAGTTTGTCATCATCAGGAGATAGTCTATGACTGAATGTGGTGAGCATGCCTTCAATAGCCAGCTATCGAGGCAGGGAAAGACTACTACCTCTGACCACTGAAGGTACCCTGTGGACACCGCCATCACCTTCATGAACACCAGAGGAGCAGTGTTGAATCTGAAAGGGGGCACACCAAACTGGAAATGGTTGTGGTTCACCTTGAAATGCAAGTAGCGCCTGTGGGCCAGTAGGACGTGAATTTGTAAATAAGTGGCCTTCAGGTTAAACGCTACCATCTATTCTCTTGGATCTAGGGCAGAAAGAACTGGGCCAGCACGAGCATCTTGAATCTGTCCTTCTGCCGGAAGATAATTAGTGGTAGGAGATCTAAAATAAGATGAAAGCCTCAGCCCTTTTTAGAGGAGTTGGCCTAACGGCTAGGCCGGTCGACCTCGAATCTGGGGAACTGGGTTCGAGTCTCGGCAATGATGCTGAACATCCTGTGATTCTGGGCAAATCACTTAATATCCCCGTGCCTAACAAAAATTAATGTGTCCTCATGTAATGCAACTGGTGCTATGTAAAGCGCTCTGATACCCGATTCGGGTCAAGTTTGCGCTATATAAAACTATGAAAAATAAAATAATTTTTTTTAATAACAGGAGTAACTGTCAGTTCTGATCGCCCGCGGGTTCTCTCTATGGCTCGTTTCTTGAAAAGAGCCCAAACTTTCTGCAGCAAAATGGACAAATACTTCTCTGAAAGCTGCTTTGATGTGGGTGAAAGATGCTGTGGGACAAAAAGGAATGTCAGGGAGTAGCCCCAATGGACTATCTGCAGCACCCACCTTTCAGATTAAATGACTTGCCATCCGTGGAGAAAATGTCTGATTCTGCCTCCCACAAGGTTTTATGTGCCACTAAGGGCAAAATAAAGCACTTGGAGGCGGCTGCCAGAGTGTCTGAAGACTGTGAGATTCCTGCGAGCCTAGACGTTGACTGCTTGATGCCCTACCTCAAAAGGACTGGGGTGCCAGCTATTGGGGTGTTAGCCCTCACCGCTGCATGTAGGTGAAATCCTTAGCAATGCAAGTGGCAAAACTGTTGGGTCTATTGTCTTGCAGGTGTGGAGAGACTGAGGGAGCATGCAGTGGCTCTACTTTCTTTGAAGAGTTTGAGGGCAGAGTCAGCCTTCTCACCAGAAAGGCGAGACCCATCAAAAGCCACATCCATGAGTGGCCCTTGAACCTCATCCGAAAAGCTTGTGTATCTCTCCCGAGTGTGGCAACGAAGCACCATGCTAGTTCTGACCACTCTGCCTAATCAGTCAGTCTTGTTCAGAGCTGACCGTATGACATACTTGGCCGCACCCTGACCATGTTGAATGGTCTGTGCCATGTTTATGTGGAATTCTTCTGAAATTGCTGGCAAGATCTCTGCAAACCTGGCCCATAATACGTGGCAGTATCTACCCAGGAGACAGATAAAACTGACAATCCTAAGGGCGAGATTAACTGATGAAAACATCCTCTTTTCAAATGCCTCAAATCTTTTTGACTGTTAGGGGTCGGGGGTTCATTGGAAAAGAATTGGGGTTAACCCTGCTAGTAGATGCTTGCACTAACAGGCTCTCAGGAGTAGGGTGCTGCGTCAGAGAGGCAGAGTCACCCGGGTCTCTGGCATCGTGCCACCGGTTTGTTCACAGGTTAGAGGGAGTAGGGTTTAGCCTAAGTGTCCATGAGGATGTCAGGACAGGGCTTTCCTGAACGGCTGTAAAGGTTCGGATGAGGTCTATATGAGTTGTAAAACTTCTGCGAGGATGTTGATTTTCACCTCAACAGAAAGCAATTACAAATCTAGGACTTCCACCAATCGTCTGAAGACTATAGCGAATGAGGCAAACTCTTTTCTTAAAAGGGCCAGGCGGAAAACCACGCCCTGTGTCAGAGGAAGTATCCTGCTCATTAGCTTCTTGTAGGTGCACAAAAAAATGTCAACATCATGTTGACAGAAACTTTATCCCCGCCATCATCATCATCCCCAGAATCTGGTTGACTCTGGTCAGAGCCTGATCCAAAATGTTATTGGAGCAGAGTTCCAGGGCAAAGACACTGTCTTGTCAGAGAGTACTGGGGCCGGGAGAGCAGGAAGTGTGATGGGATGTAACTTTGGCAGAGGTTGAGAAAAATTCAGTTCAGAGTTGGACAGAACAATAGGATCAGCATCCTCCTCCAGTGTCGGTGGCACCAGCATAGACATGGCAGGGACCAGCATGGATCGTTTGCCAGGCTTGGAGCTAGCACCAACGTTACAGTTGAACTTGAAGTGGGTTAAGGCAGCAAAGGCAGCACCAAGGGCTGCCTCAGCAACGGTAACCCAACTAGAGGCTTCCGCAGATCCGTGGGGCTCAAAGGTGTGCCAGAAGGAGCCAATAGGGTGCCGTAGATTCAAAGCATGGCCTCCTTCAATGCCTCAATCTGTTATGGCGTAAGTTACAGCATCAAAAATTCAGGGTGCATCTGGATCAGCTACAGAATCGGACCCTGGGGGCCAGGGGGTACTGGGAGTGACACCGTGGAGCACCTTGACATCCTTGCAACTTATCAGAAGGAGAGGGGTGAGTCTGGCTTAGACTTCTTGTGCTTCTTTCTAGACTTGGACTTACCAGAACTTGGACCGTGACGACATATCACAGGAAGGGTCCTGCATTCTCGATTTTGAGTCGGCCTTACACGACCTTTTGTGGTGTTCAGTGACATACAGCCTATGTAAGGAAAGAGGCTCTTTGCAGGCTAACCTCCCCTTTTTGCCTTTATATTGCCTACTGGGCACTGTTATAACGGCGCTGTACTGCCCTGAGCCCGGCTAATCAATTCATGTGTTCAGACCTTTTAAAAGCCTTTAAAAAGTGTATGTTTAATTGGCTTATACCCAATTGGCATAAGTTAACTTACTTGTAAGTCCCTAGTATATGGTATCAGGGGTACCTAGAGCCTCTAAGTTAAAGTGTCTCTTGTGGACTGTAGCACTAGTTGTGCCACCATGAGTGTGACATGGTAAAACAGGACTTCCAGTCTGCCATTGCTGGCTGGCAGAGCAGTTCCAAACTGCTAACTCGACGTAGCCATTTCAAGCCACGGCAAAATTCAAGCCTTCCTTTGTAACATTTGTCAGTCACTCTTAAGGCAGGGTGCATTATAATAAAAGTTTAGACTGGTTTCATGTCTAAAGGTCCTAACAGTAAAAATCCCACATTGTCGTTTTTACTGTTAGAAGGTAACAAGCCCCATTGGTGAGTGCTGAATAGCAAGCCTGCTAAATTCTGATTGGGACTACTGAGTTTGGCACTTCAAGGTATCAAAAGAATCAGCGCATTCAATTCGATTTAATGGTTAAATCAACTTTGTGTCCAGGTTTTCCAGTGCCCGTGTACAGCTGCACACAAAGACTGTCTTCCAAGACAACCCCCTGCCCTCCTGGGGAGAGGTGTAGACGACCACCCAGAGAAGCACATCAAGGAACTGCAGGGAGAGGAGGTGTTATATCCTATTGGCAGAAAAGCCAAACAGGGTGTGGGCCTGTAAGGCAAGCTTCAAAGGGGAAGCCTCTTACCAGGCAAATGACATGAACACACATGAGTGGCTGCTACTTTTGTTTCACTAGACAGGATGCTGTCGCGGACAGAGAGTGGAGATCAGTGGTTAGACAGGTTTTCCTGTGGGTGGGTAGCTCACAGGTAGCCACACCCCTGAGATGGGTTACCAAGCTCCACAAGCAGAGAGAGGGGCTCCGCCATCTTGAGAGTGGGCAGAACACTGGGATAGCTAGATGCCACACTCCACAGGAAATCATCATCAGGTGAAAGCTCCAAGTAGCCCATTTGGTTGTGACTGCTACATCCCTTGAGGGCACTTTCTGGGCATAAGGGAGGCACCCCCAGATCTCACCTGTACTGGAAAAGAGGACCAAAGAAGGAATGTCCTGCTGACATTTGACCCTGCATGGAGAGGCATAGAAGTTGGACGGCATTTGCTGATTCTTGGGCTAGCAAATAGAAAACTGTGTCAATGATGTCTTGCTCAAGGTGAAGACATCCCCAAACAGAAGCAGGGACTCCCAAGAGTCTGTTGGCTGGCTTCCGGTTGCAACCAAGGCCACAAAAGCTGGAGAAGCCTGCTTTGGTGAGTTGGCAGCCAAGATCACCAAATCGTTGCTCACCGCAGTGCAGCCTGGGAGACTGAGTCCCGATGCTCAAAAGCTCCACCTGAGTCTGCTGGATTCGGGAGAGACATCGGAGTGTCATTTGGTTACCCAGTAGTCCAGTAGCAAATAGACTTTTGCTGGACCCATCAGGACTGTCGAGGGACATCGACTCCTTTGGCCAAAGTCACCCCATCAAGACCGTGGGCTTATTAGTAGCCCCAGTATGCCACCTGTCGACCACACAGCATCCTTAGCATCCTGTAGCATCTTCAGCATTCTGCATCCCTTGCATCAGGACCACTCCACAGAAGTCAATGAGAAGCTGCCATTGACACTGGAACTGGAGACTGCTTCTAACTTCTTTGTTAGTCCCCCTGACCTGCTCCCTGCCAGAGTTGGTTGTCGAAAGTAACTAGAAGTGACGGCACTGAACTTCGATTAAAAAAAAATCCCAAAACGTTTTTAAGTACGAAATTTGCGGTACTTAGCATCGTTTGTTTGCAGTTGTGTGAAAGAACGAGTTACTTACCTTTGGTAACGATGTATCTGGTAGAGACACAGTCTAGAAGCAGATTCCTTAACTTGGAATATCCCCAGGGTTCAAATTGGATCCGGAGAATCTTCAGCAGCACCTCTGCGCACCATGGGACGGCATCACATGGCTCAGTCCTGACGTCGTCCACGGATATTATGTCAATGGAGCCATACAAGTCCCTCCCAGGCGCCCTGACGTCAGTTTTCTACTGTGAAGCTTTTCCGCGCCACAACACGGAGCCACTACCAAAACCGTGAGAGCGTGGGAACAGTGTGCTAAAAAAGATAAAAAATCTTTGAAACAACAATGACAAGAAATCATAGAATGATGAGAAACATCACCGTGTATATCAATGAAAGAGAACTTTATACTGTACGGGACTGAAGGGGGGGAGAGAAGAGCACTCGCCCCTAGAAACAGTGTCGCAAAAGTGAAGAGCCAGGCCCTCCTATGAGGTAAAGTGGCACTGGAGATGAATGACATGGCAAACGATAGGCAGCCTGCAATCACAGAATGTACTGTAATGGGCAACAGAACTGGAACAACATGACGCATGGGAATTGACCAGAGTTCTGCAACAACAGAGAATGTACAATCATACACCCCATAAATGACCTATTGACTGTAGCACAGTCAAATAGACCCTAAAGTAAGTGACCGCAACACAGTCAAGAAAACCCCAAGTAATAGTGAAAAAATAGAAGAGGGTGCAAGGGAGGGTATAAGAACCTGATCAAAACCCACACTGGAAGTACTAGGGTGGAGGAGCGTGGAAGGACATTGAACCCACCACCCAATGACAAGAATGGGTGGAGAAGCAACAGCTAAAACAGCATGAGATATCCTAACCTGGAGGTAGGTGAAGCATACCATTCCGCTGGAAGACAAGGCCACCTGTAAGGAGGCAAGTGGGTAGAACCCACCCTGACAAAAGCCCTCGCAGAGCGGGGAGGATGGGTGGGTGGTAAGGAATCAGCGGCTAGACTGTCTTTACCAGATACATCGTTACCGAAGGTAAGTAACTCGTTCATCTAATATAGACATCTAGCCGCAAATTCCTTAACTTAGAATAGATACCAAAGCTATACCTCATTGGAGGAGGGTCTGCAACTGAAAACCACCAAGTTCCAAAGAGAACTCCATCGTCAATAACATTGACCAAAACACGATGGGAACAGCAATGCCAGTGTGGCCAACTCCAGACCCATTAAGCTCTGTAAAGGAGAATTAACAAGGGAAAGCAAAGGCACCACAGTCCATCAGAGGACTGTTCGAACCCTCTCTTGTCCAGACAGGGACGAAAGGGAAGCCCATAACCAGAATGGCCAGTGCAGAACAGACGAAAATCCTCAAACGTCTGCAAGAAGAAGGTAAACCGAGCCCATGGATCCGCAAGAGACAAGGTCCCAGAAAAGAACAAAATGGTATGACAGAGTCAGGGCATACAAACAGAGCATGCACAACAGTGGATGTCAAACATGACATGTGGGGGGGACAGATGTCACCATGCAGAGATATACAGAAACCATGACTACCAGGAGATGCATGTATAAGGATGACCGGGATACACAGAAGCAGACAGTGTGGACCGTGAGAACTACACTACACATATGCAAAATCCCAATGAAATGTAGCATCAACAGCACATATGAGCCGGCAGAAGGAGGCGAGCGCACCACCAGGTAGTCAACTGGGCAGCCCTACTCGGAGGTACAACGGTTAATAGATACTGGCCAGGTCAGGCACACACAAAAGGCTCGGGAGAGATGGAGAGAGATGGAGAGAGAGAGAGAGGGAGAGAGGGAGAGAGGGAGAGAGGGAGAGAGGGGGAGAGAGAGAGAGAGAGAGAGAGAGAGAGAGAGAGAGAGAGAGAGAGAGAGAGAGAGAGAGAGAGAGAGAGAGAGAGAGAGAGGGGGGGAGATGGAGAGGGAGAGGAAGAGAGAGTGGGAGAGGGAGAGAGGGAGAGTGGGAGGGAGAGTGGGAGGGAGAGGGAGAGAGAGAGGATCTGGGACAAAAACCCCAGATACCACAGCAAGGAACAACCTAGCATGCCTGACCTCACGCTGTGTGGATATCCCATGACATATGTACATATAGACATATATGTATATATGAAAATATCCTAATCGAAAGACATGGGGAACTCGAAGAGCACGCCCTACATAATATAGGAGACCGCACAATTAGTACAAACTGCACCGATACGAACCAGCACAGGATATAACACGTCAAGACACTTAAAAAGGCAACATCTCTAGCCCCGTCGAGGTAGGAACCCAGGTCTCCCGCGTGACAGGTGGAGATATTGCCCACCACACTAACTACGAAAAGAGTTAGTAATACACATACATAGAAATCGGATAAATGTATATATAGTATATATACAGATACTGCGGAAATGGCAATGAGTATCCCGAAGAAGAATACTCCCACTGAGAACATCATCCGGGGCCAGGACCAGGAGTACCAGAGCCCCTGGCGGCAAAGAGCAGAGGGACTAGAGCTCCTGCGTGGGAAGTGCATAGGAGGAAAGGGGCAACGTACAGCAGTGACGTGTCTGGCATGTACTCTACTGCCCATAAGCAAACACCAGACAGGGTCTGAGCTGCAAAAGAAAACCTAAGCACGTCCCAACACCCGAGAACGAAGAGTAGATAATACCACAAGAAGAGAAGACAGAGGAGCAAGGCGTACCGCAGGCACGTGACTGTGAACATATCTAGTGCGTACTCACATATCGTGTCCATATAGAACACGGAAAGAAACTGCTCCAGAGCGGAACAGGACAACATGCCCACAAGGAACACTTGCTTACGTCTAATACAGCCAACAAAGGCAAGAAGAGCACAGCGAAAAGTTGAAGAACACGCCGGGGTGGGGCAGTCTGCCTACATAGAGGTCGAAAAGTGTTACAGATCAACCGTAGACCACAACTCGGATGTATGACATTACAACGCATGCTGTTACAACGCATGCTGTTACAACGAAAGTTTTACAACGCGAGTGCATTGACAACGCAGGACATTACAACGCAAGTCTTTACATCGACTTGCACTAGATGGCGTGCTAACATTAAAAAAGTGTAATTTACTATTCCAACTCCAGTCCACGTAACAGTAGGGAAGGTGTTGGGATAGTAAACTACACTATTTTTAATGTTAGCACGCCATCTAGTGCAAGTCGATGTAAAGACTTGCGTTGTAATGTCCTGCTTTGTCAATGCACTCGCGTTGTAACAGTTTCGTTGTAATGGTAGTGCGTTGTAAAAGTTGCGTTGTAAAGGTTGTTCCCCCCACAACTCATAAGCTCCAGGAGAGAGCCACGCCAATCTTGCAGGTCTCACCAGAGGTGATGTCCTACAACAGTAGGAAGAGCGACGAAGGAAGGAGCCTACAGTATGAACTATAGGACAATCCTCCAGAGGGACAGAAAAACCATCCTAAAAAGACTCAGCGGGAGCCTTCGAAGCTTCCTGTACAAGGAAGAGCAGCTATACCCCACAAGGATATGTCTTATTCTTGTTAAAAGCCAGGGACATCTATTGAGACAAGCTAGGAGACAGAGGATTCAAAAAGAAATGCAGAAACAGCTGGCTAGCTGTACAAAATAAGGACAAAAGCGGCGGATTAGCCGTACAGTCCGTCCGGACAATAATCTCTTGAGCCCATAGACGGATACCAGAAAAAACTGTGACAATACTGCAACCAAAGTAAAAGTCCGCAACAAGGACTAAAAACCACGGGATTTATGGAAACCCAAACATGAGACATCGGACTGCTGAGTCAGCATGAATGTCAAAAAGGGAAACCCCATCAAAGGGCAAATTCCAAAGACGCTCCTGAACATTATCAGGTAAACTGCCATTGCGCAACCAGGCATGGCGGCGTAGAGCAACTGACCTGGCCATAGCCGACCCACAGAGTCAGTGGTGTCCATGGCCGACCGAATGGAAAACTGTGCCAGCTCCCGGCCATCATGAAGCAGCCGATCCAGGTCAGTCCAAGAGCCCTCCAGAAGAGATGGAAGGAGACACTCAACCGAGTCCCAAAGGGCAAAAGTAGCCCGTGAAAACACGCATGACGTGTTCAAAGACCGAAGGGCCGAGCTGGTGGACGCAAAGACATGGCGGCCACACGCCTCCAATCAGCGAGACTCTCTAGTGGTAGGAAGTAACGGAGTAGAAGAGGAAGGTAGCGAGACAGAGGCTGCCTGGACTACCAGTCCTTGAGCCCTAGGATGGAGGGACAAACAGATAGGGTTATCTGGAGCTGGGCGAAGACAATGTGCAATAGCACGACCAACAGGGTCTCCTGAAGAGGGTCTTGTCTAAGTCCCAAGAACAATGTCATATAACGACCCGCCAAAAGGCAACAAGGGCTCCACCTCCACATCGCCCTCGTAGAGAAGATCCAACAAGGGATCAGAAGGCAGAGAGACTGAGGGAGTCTGCATCTGTAGGATATCCGTAGCTTTGCGAACTGCTCTCGCAAATACTGCACTAGCCTCCGTGGCCATTCTAGTTGGCGACAATAAGCCATCTGTAGGGGACGGTTGTAAGCTAACCTGTCCACCAAAAGGCAGAGCCTCTGCAGCCCGAGGACGACCAAAAGCCTGCCAGTGCCCCATGGGTACCTGCCCTTAGGAGCATCAAAGCAACCCTGGGGGTGGTGAACCCTCAGGGGCCTCATCCTCCCCCAACAGAGGAACAGCAGGGGAAGGCACTGGCGTCGACCTACGTCGAGACGGCGTCACATCAACATCGACGACCACCGAAGAGGACTCATCTGCCCGGCATCGGACCAGCATAGAGTCGACCACCACCGAGATGGGAAACAGCGGTGAGGAACGGCATCAACTCGGAGTCATGCTCCGCGCTGCAGCCGCATCCAGCACCTGCGCAGGGAGCCTCACAGGGCTGTGCGGCGGCTCCACAGGAAGGCCGGATGTTTGACTGGGATACCCCTCCAGGCCGTGTCCCGACACTGGAACCGGAGTCGGGGAACTCGATCGGCGCCGAGGACGAACCCACCGGCAAATTCCTGATCTGAGCCCCTACCCCCTCTGTGTGGCCCAAAGGCACTCCATGGAGAGGAGGTGACCCAAAGATGGCCTGTAAAGCCCTAGAATAGGCTTTCATCTGGGATCTAGGAAATGGTGGGTAGGTGGGGATCGACTCCTGGAGGCCCGTGTCCAGTGAAGACCGGGAGCAGCGGGCCTCGGCTTCATGTTTATGGGAGGTTGATGACCTCCGTGACTTCTTCCTGTGCTTACCTGCGGCAGGCGAGCGACATATGTGGGTACGACTCCATGACCTATCCCGAACAGAAGCCCCAGCTCGAGATGGAGACAGGCGACGCGAGGCCTCCAAATGGGAAATCCGGGCGCACAGCAACTTCATCTGACGTTCCCGCAGGGTCTCCGGCTTCAGCTGCCGGCAGGCATCGCACACCATGGAGTCGTGGTGCTCTCCCAAACACCACATGAAGATCTCGTGTGGATCCGTCACTAACATCTGCCACGTACAGGTCTCACACGACTTGAAGCCCTTAGGCATCGCACACTGTTCCCGGATGCTAAAAGGCATTGATAAGGCCGGAAAACAAACAGGCCAGAGGAACGCTTCACCTGGATCTGCGTTGGGATGCGGAAAAGAAGGAAACTGACGTCAGCGTGCCGGGAGGGACTGATATGGCTCCACTTACGTCATATCCGTGGACGTCAGGACGGAGCCATGCGAGGCCGTTTCCCGGCGCGCAGAGGTACTGCTGAAGATTCTCCGGATCCAGTCTGATGCCTGGGGATATTCTAAGTTAAGGAATCGGCAGCTATATGTCTCTATCAAATAGCTGCGATTTATTTTTTCTTCAAGTCTTTATACCTCCTGTGGATCTTGTTCGTTTTGGTGTCTATAAATTCATAAAAATACAGCCTATTTTTATAAATAGGTGTTGGATTTCTTGAGAGTTGTACTTTCTTCTTATCCAATTGTTTTGGTGCTGCCTAATGCTTTACACTAGTTCCTTTGTTTAAGCCTGACTGCTCAAAGCCACAGCTGCCCAGGGTTGAGTTAAGATTTGACAAACAAGCCTGACTGGAACAAAGACGATATTCTGACTGTATTACATGGTGAGGTAACACAGCCACACTGTATAAAACAACACTTTGCTCATAACTTGGCTTCACGCTTCTGGTTTGCCTCGGGTACATCAGGGCACACTCCTTGCACAACTTAGAAGTTGTGACCTTAATCCAAACAACAGTCCCAAGAAGGCATAGACCTTGTAGTTTTAGGAGGTGGCTTGTCCCCTTGCACACTGGAGAATTTTGAGAGAAAAAAACTCATCACCTGATGAGAAAGACTTAGGCACTAGCTCCTGATCCGCGTACAAAGGAGTGGTAAGAAAGGAACTAAGGTCAGCGCCTTTGGGTCACGCATATACCCAGCTCCAGTCATCACTTCCGGGGTGGAATAGAGAAAACGCAGATCCACACAACGCCACCTACTGACACGCATGGTGAAAATTCATCAAGATCCCACCTGGAGTTATCCCAGTGGCCTACTTTCGGGAGGTGGAGAGCCTGCAGAGGAGACTGGTGTGGGACGGGCGGGCGCGTATTGCTCTTGCTAAGCTTACTCTCCCCTGGTACGACGGGGGCATCGCGCTTCCTGACATTCGCAGGTACTATTGGGCCTCGCAGCTATCGGCCATTAACCATGCCACGTATGCGCCCGGCTTGAATCCGGCGTATGAGATGGACAAGTTCCTGCTTCCCGGCGGGAACTATAACAGGGCACTTTACTCCCGCTCGGTTGGCCGGACCCTCACGGGTCCTACTAAGATTGCGGTGCGGACCTGGAGGGCTGCCACTGCGGCCACGGGCTGGAGTGAGCGACTAACATGTGCTACTCCTTTGTTTGCCTCCGACCAACTGGGCAGCCTCTGGACTACGAAGGGGTTTGACCAGTGGGATACGATTGGTATCAGCAAAGTGGGAGACCTGTGGCATAAGGGCACGGTTAAGACTTTCGCGGTGCTCCAGGCCGAATACGAGCTTACGGACAGGGAGTTCTTCCGCTATGCCCAGGTTCGACACGCCCTGCTCTCGGTCTTTGGGGAGGGGACCAAGATCCCGGTTTCCTCGCCCCTCGAGGACCGCATACTTGACGGACATGTCCCTGACAGTACTATTTCTTTAACTTATAAAAAACTGATTAATCATCGGGCTGACCTCTTTGTGCGCCTCCGGGAGGCTTGGACGGGGGATGGGGTGGAATTGGACGACGAGGACTGGCAGTCTGCACTGTCGTCCCCCAAGGAGGTCGCCATTCCAGCCCGTCTCCGGTTGGTACAGCTTAAGATTCTTCACCGGGTGTATGTGACGGGTCCTCGCTTGGTCTCGATGGGATTTTCCGACGACGGGCTCTGTAAGCGGGGTTGTGGGCTCAGCGCCACCTTTCTCCATATCCTGTGGGAGTGCCGCGAGGTGGCGGACTACTGGCGCCGGGTCCATACGGTTATGGGACAGGTCACTGGGGTTGTGCTGCTGCCGGAGGTGCGTCGCTGTGTCCTGAATGTGTGGGAGCCCAATGATTACAGCGCGGCTCAGACTCGGTGGGCGGCCCTGGGGAACATGATTGCCAAGAGAGATATAGCGCAGCTTTGGGGCGCCCAACGGCCGCCCACCGTGTCAGTATGGAAGGAGAATATGGACTGGTGTATGTTCAGGGAGAAGACTGTGTATGTGGCCCGTGGTAAGCCGGGGGCATGGGGTAGAATCTGGGGGCAATGGAATGCGTATCGCGGGGGTATCTGTACGCCCCCCCTGGTGGACACCGATATCGCCATGTCCCCCTGACCCTTGATGGTTCCTGGCACCTTTTGGAATAACTACATATGGACGTTCATCTCCCTTGACCCCCCCCCCCCGTCCCCAGCCTCCCGGTACTCCTTCCTTTTGCCGGCTGCTTAATGGTCTGAACTGGAGTGCCCCGGAGGAAGCCTGACCCGCACTGTTTGCCCTTATGCCTCGCCTTTTGTTTTTCTTTTAGTTTTTGTGTCTGTTGGACTTAAGTCTCCTGTTCCTCTAGAACTATCCGGAGCCACTACGGGGCTGAGCCCCGGGAATTGACTGCAGCCTTGATAAATGTATATTTCATTCTGTACCTAGCGGCCGGCCCTGGTGGTTGTAGGCCCGTGCTTGTAACCGAATTATTGTTCAATAAAAATTTTATATAAAAAAAAAAAAAAAAAAAAAAAAAAAAAGATCCCACCTGGAACCTGGGGATATTCTAAAGGAAAGGAATCTGCAGTTAGAGGTATCCATCTGAAAGCAATAAACAAGCACACATGATTTCTAATGTTACTATAGAAGTTTGAACAAGCACACAAGGTATATTCAAAGTCACAGCAGATTTTCTTGTGTTAGGATTGAAAATGACTAGCTTGGCCTCAAAGTGCTTTAATTTACTTATTAATGCCACAGGTAGAAGAAAATATATCTGTGTGGATTCAGCTTCCCTAAATCGATAAGGATTTGAAAATGGAGAATCAGGCTTAGACCCTCTTGTATGTCCTGTGCTTTTATTTCACAAGCATGATGGACACATTTTTGCAGTGATGTTCACACTTATGATGAGGTAATATGAGGAGGAGTTTCTAGGAGGGGAGCATGATTTCAACTTGATTTTAAAGCAAGCCATTGTCTCTGTATAAGAGAATGTTGCATTCTCCATGATGGACTGTACATATACGACTCTTAGGTATCTGGTGGAATTTAGGATACATTTACAACAGGGAAAGTATCAAAATTATGTGTACTTCGACAACTTCGTAAGTGTAAGAGTTATCCTTCTTGTTCAAACAGTGAATTTCATGTTAAGCATGTCAGGTGGTTTAACAATACTTACTTTCATCTTCCTGAGTGAGCACCAAGAGTTTTTTTTTAAGTCTCTGAAAAATAATCAAATTAAAAGTGGTGTCAAATTTTCAATATATTTTAGAAATAACTTACAGTACTTTAAACAAAGTAACTAGCCACAACGGTGCTAATGTAATAATTTTAGTGGCCTTTAGTATATAGTAAGTATCTACAGGTGGAAGTTGCAGGTTAGAAGGACATGGATTGATTTGTTTACAAGTACAAAAGTTTATAAAGCACATGTTTATACAACATAAAATGAATAATGTATTGATACTGTGCAACCAAGAGATATAATAGGAAAAAGGCAGATCAGCGCTGCAAATCTAGAAGAAATCATTACAATCACGCAAAAAGATAGGCAGCTCTTATGAAATCTTTCAGCTGTGCTCCCATCTTCCTGCATTCAATTCTAAAAGAACCATTTATTATGCCAGTCAGTTGTTACATGCTTTTTTGATTTGGTGAAAATCCATTCACCCATTTTTGAGATACAAATCAAAATTTGAGGTTCCAATGCACACGTCAAAGCATATATTTTTTTCAAAAAGTCTGACCAACACATTGGCAGAGGGTTAAACATTAACAATGTGAGCACTAAATAAAACTGAACCATGAAGAAAATACCAGATTGCAGTTGCTATGGAGAAAGCCCATGCCGTGGCAGTCTGGAATGACACATCCACCAAAATGAGCAAAATGTCACTGGGACATTTGGTGTTTCACATTGTACCAAACCACCTACCAACATATTTGGTGTTTACAAACAATGGTCGAACATCACACTTAAGGGACCATCGAGTGGTTGAAGGGGGCAAAAGCGATGCCATGGCAGACTAAAACGACACAACAATGCAATGTTCATGAACACTGAAAGACACACCAACAATAACACAAAAATAAAGGAGAGTCATAGTTTTCTACAAAATTGTTGGCCTTAAAGGGAATCTGGTCGAAGCGGCACTGCAAAAGAGAAAACCTAAAAAGGTCTCCTTAACTTATTGTGGCTACTCATGGGATATCAAAAACGATGCTCGAATATATTTTCTCACTCATGGTCATCTTTAGTACTCAGGTTGTAGCTTGAAGGGTACTGCAGACTATGAATGCAGTGACATTAAACCCACCTGCACAGCTGTTTTTTGGCTCAGAAGAAGACTCTTAACACTTATCCATCATCTGTACAGTTGCACTCACAAGGGCTGTAACAGAATTGGAAGATCTAGCACCATCACTTCCTCCATACTTTAATGTGGCTGACTGAAAACAACTTGACATCTCCAAGAGTAAGAACATTTCTCCCACTGGTTTGCAAATGTAAATGCGCTCCCAATGCTGTGGTTGCAACTGCCCCAGCACAGATTGGGGCCTAAATGGTATTTGAACACAAGGCCCTCTTCGTCCAACTGAAGCAACATCAACAACAGCTGCTGAAGGTCCAGCAACGAGGACCACATCCAGCTGAGCACTGAATCGATAATATTCTCTACTTTTTGGCAGTCACCTGTTCCTTGGTTTCCATTACTGTGAAAGGTACATGCAGAACCAAATGCAGTGCATCAATAGTGTAGCTGAACCCACAGTGCAATGAAGTCTACAAAATATATGTTCTTAAAGTGGGAACACTCAATTTTGCTCAAACGCACACCAGAAGACACAAAACACATAGTGAAATACCATTGTCATTGCATATTAAAAATATTCAAAAAGTAAAGGGAAGTCAGTGACTTATCTCCTGTGAAATGAATTTGGTGAATTTTGGGGGCGGGGTGATTGGGTTGTTGACTGGTGTGATGAACCTGCACTTTAAAGCACAAAGCATTATTTTACCCAAGGTTTTTTGGCGACCGGCAGACATTTTCACACTAGAGTGACATTAATAGGCGCCATTTTGGTTGGTCAGCATCCTAGTCTTTAAAGGGATGTAATTGGTAGCCCCCTTTAAAAGTACTGTGTCTGCACAGATGCGCAGTGGGCGTGATGCTGGCACACCAAATGCAAGCCTGTCAGGGCCCATCCATATGTGTGCTGCAGCCAGGCATGCTGATTGTTGGGGCACAGAAATACATAAGATAGCCTATTCCGCTGAGACTCTTAAAGAGATGGGAAAGACAGTGAGTTGTATGGATCTGTTATGTGTTCATTCCATGCTTGGGTCTATATGCTGTAGTAGCTGTCTCAAACTAAATTCGATTTAAGAGAAAGGAAAAGTGGATGTTCATAGGCACTCACCTGATGGTGACAATCTGAAAGCAAATAAAGCAAGATTTGAGGGGCCTAATCAATGCTTGATCGATGGTCAAGCATGCTCATGACATTAACGATTTGATTATAGATTTTTAAAATTAAACTTTATTTTTTATTTTCATAAATGGAGTCATGTCCACAAAACCAATGTCATATACATAAACACAAAGAATATGAATATATCCGAGTATCACAAATATTTCACAGAATGGTATATACAACCTGCAGAAAGTTCTGGAGCTATGAGGAGACATATAGCACATTATAGTGGTGTTAGACCATCATGGTGTTCCTGTCTGCTGGGGTGATAGTTCCTGCCTTGTTTGCCCATCAGGGGCGGGGTTCTAACCTGAGGAGATAGGATCGTAGTGGCTGCAAGATATCACGGGGTCTAGATGTGTGGGGGAATGATTTGACTATAGATACTGAGCCAGATATCAAGTTTATCACTGAAACATGGCTTGCTGAAGCATCTAATCTAGACAGAGCAGGCTCTGTGCCTGATGGATCTGCAATTCTTCACCTTGATAGAACAGGGGGGATGGGAGGGGGATTAGCCATTAAGGACCAGGATATTCATCAGTGCACTACTTTTACCTTGAAGGGTTTGTTAGGTGCAGAAGGGTGAGGCTTCAGTCTGAAAACAGCATGCCAAAACTAATTTCCAGGAGCTCTAATTTACAGACCTCCCAGTCCATCTACTTATTTCTTTGAAGCACTGGGAGAGATCATTTCACAACACTGTGCTCAATTTTCTTCTTTTACAGTGCTAGGAGATTTTAAAATTCACTTAGATAATCCGAATGACGCAAACGCTCAATCATTCCAGGACACATTTATGGCCTTAAATCTGAAGCAGTAGGTCCAAGAACCAACACATCCAGCTGGACACACATTAGATTTAATTTCCTCCAACCAAAACAACATTAGAATAGAAGAATGAACTGATTTGCCTAGGACCGACTTCCGATTTATAAACTTCAGCTGGGCTGACATTAAAGAACAAGCTACTTACCTTCGGTAACGATAAACAAGTTACTTACATTCGGTAAGGATATATCTGTAAGAAACATAGGTTAGTTATAGATTCCTTACCTTAGAATTCCCCAAGGCGTCGGACTGGATCCGGAGAATATTTTCGTCAGCAGTACCCCTGCGCGTTGAAAGGTGGCGTCGGTCGGCTCCGCGTTCGTCATTGGCGTCGTGGTCGCCGACACGACGTTGCGGCAGATATTTAGACGCTGCCCTTGCGCGCTGACATCAGTTCTGTACACGACTTTTCACGCCAGAAGAACAGAGCGATGCAAGACACTGACCATTGGTGCACAAAACTAGGGCCCTGAAAGGATATCCTTAACCCTAGAAGATAGTTCGCAGAACAGGTAGGAAGGGTGGGGCGGTAAGGAATCCATAACTAACCTATGTTGCTTACAGATATATCGTTACCAAAGGTAAGTAACTTGTTCATCTGAAAGAAACAGTTAGTTATAGATCCTTACCTTAGAAAAGATACCCCAGCAATACCAACCCGGACGTGGGTCTGCAAACCAAGCTCACACCAGAAAGTCTTGGAGAACAGAACGGGCAAAATAGCTGTGTCTCTGGACTTGGCTGTCCAGGCAGTAGTGTTTATTGAACCTGTGTAGAGATGCCCACGTAGCTGCTTGACAGATGTCATTGAGGGGGACTCCATCCCAAAGCAGTAGTAGCTGCCGTTGCCCTGGTGGAATGGGCGCGCAGCCCCACTGGAGGCACTGACCCACCTAGAGATGGTTCGGTGGTGCACAGCCAGACCTTTCTTGGCATCCACGTAGCCAACAAAGAGCTGGTCATCCACCCGGAATTGCTTGGTGCGATCCAAATAAAATGAAAGCACACGTTTTGGGTCTAGACGGTGGAGCCTCTCTTCTTCCTTAGAAGGATGCGGAGGCAGAAAGAAGGTGGGCAAAGTAATGGTTTGACCAATATGAAAGGAAGTAACCAGCTTGGGAAGAAAGGAAGGTCTGCTTTTCAGGACGACCTTGTCTGGATGAACAGCCAGGAAAGGAGGCTTTAAAGAAAGAGCTTGTAGCTCACTCACCCTGCTAGCAGAGGTGATGGCAACCAGAAAAGCAGCCTTTAGGGTAAGAAGTCTGTCTGAGAAGACCGTTATGAAGCGGCTCAAAGGGAGCGTACATAAGGTAAGTACGAACCAAGTTCAAGTCCCACTGAGGCATTAGAATGGAACAGGAGGAAAAAGATGAGTAATGCCCTTAAGCAAGCGATTTACAACAGGGGACTTGAAAAGAGATGGCTGATCAGGAAGCCTAAGAAAGGCTGAAATGGCAGAGAGGTAGCCCTTAAGAGTGCCCAGAGCAGAGCCCTGCTGGGCCAAAGAAAGAAGGAACAAGAGAACCTCAGAAGGCTATAAAGGGGATCCACAGCCTCAACAAATTTGTTCCATCTACAGCCATATACTGTGTTAGTGGAGGGACGCCTGGCTGCCAAGATAATATCACAGACTTCGGGAGACAGGTCAAACTACGTCAACTGCTTACCCTCAATCTCCACGTAAGGAGGTGGCGGCTGGACAGGTTCGGGTGGAGGACTTTCCCCTGCTGCTGCGACAGAATACCCTCCTGAAGAAGCAGTCTGATCGGGAGGATCGATGGCCATGTGTAGCAGCTCGGGGTACCAGACTCTTCGTGCCCAATCTGGAGCCACAAGAATGACATGGGCCCGGTCGCACTTGATCTTTTTCAGCACTCTGGGCAGAAGTGTGATAGGCGGAAAGGCGTAGAGAAGACTGCAAAACTACTCGTGACAAAAAGTGACGCCTAGCGAATGCCGCCTTGGAAATTCCAACGCTCAGAATTGCTGACATTGTGCATTCTCTTCGGTGGCAAACAGATCTAACCAAGGCTCTCTCCACTGTTGAAAGAGACCTTGCACCAGCTCCGAGTGAAGACGCCATTCGTGATCGATCAAGCACCTGCAGCTGAGTTTGTCTGCCTTGGCGTTCAGCGAACCTGCCAGGTGTTGAACCACCAGGGATATGCCCTGATGTTCCAGCCACGTCTAGAGGCGGAGATCCTCTTGACATAGGGTCCATGACCCCATCTCGCCTTGTTTGTTGCAGTACCACATGGCGGTGGTGTTGTCCTTGAACTACTCTTCCCCAGACAGAGGAAAGGAATGCTTTGAGTGCAAGATGAATCGCCCGAAGCTCCAGAAGGTTAATGTGGAGCCCGGACTCCGCAGAAGACCAGAGGCCTCTGATCTCCACCTCCCCCATGTGGCCGCCCCATCCCAGAAGAGATGCATCAGTCACCACTGTGAACTCTGGTTGGGGGAGGGAGAGGGATCTGCTGTCGACCCAATCCTATTTCGTTAGCCACCACTGCAATTGGTGTGCAGTGCCCTTCGAGATCTGGGCGCAATCGGACAGGTTCCCCTGATGTTGTGCCCACTGGAACTTCAGGTCCCACTGCAGAGCCCGCATATGCCATCTGGCATGGTCCACCAGCAGGATGCAGGAGGCCATTAGGCCCAGTAGCGGCGTGGAGCCGACTGCCGGGCCTCGAGAAGCTTTCGGGACAGCTCCCGCAAAGACTTCTGGCCCAGGAGTCGGAGCACGACTTTGGGTCGTGGTCATTCTCCAGGCACCATAAGCACACGAGATAGGGGTCCATCACTGACATCAGCTTGTGGCAGGTGCCAAAAGGCTTGAAGCCGGTCCGTCAAGATGACATCCCTGTGCACCAGGAGTCGTACGACTCGAAATGATGTCGACAAAAAGTCGCAAAAACAGTCAAAAAGTGACTAGAGGTACCGCTGTCTCCGGTACCTGCGCTGGCTGGAGCAGAAAAAAATAAAGATCTGACGTCTGCGCCAAGGGGCAGCATCTAAGTAGATACTGGGACGTCATTCCGGCAATCATGATGCCAACGACGAACGTGGAGTCAACCGACGCCACCTACCGACGCACAGGGATACTGCTGACGAAAAATTCTCAAGATCCAGTCTGACGCCTGGGGTAACTCTAAGGTGAGAAATCCATAACTAATTGTCTCTTTCAGATACCTACTTTGCCAGACTGCCTCTGGGTACTTTGTCGACATTCATGAATTTTCCCCAGATTCTTCAGATCCACCACCGCATGGAACTCGTGTGTTTAAAATTTGGCTCAAAAAGGCCTAATTTTGTTCTACCTTGGGTTTCCATTTGGATTTCCATTTCGTTGCTCTTCCTTTAGATTGTTTTTCTTTTCTGAAATGAATATTATCTCCCAAAACGCTCTGCTGTTGAACTGATAACCAAGGTATTGAAACCTCACTCTTCATCTCACACAGTGTGAAGAGACCTGTCCCTTGTGAACATTTTGGTGGGTCAAGTAATTGAAGGAATTGTTTGGCGTAAGGTGCAATATGATATTTTTAGACCGACAGAAACGTTACATGTACCATATGTATTTAAAATATCCTTGAATTATATTATTACTCCTTGCAGCATCTCTGATGATTGGGGCATTCGTACAGTCAAATCTATGCTTGATGAGCCAGAACATTATACTGTATTTGAACATGGAGATATGTATAGCTGAACATTTAATTATGATGAAATATTTTGTTTTCACCACTATGCACACCATTACTTACACAGAGCTAGTACTCTATGTGCAGTATTTAATTACACATAATGGGAACATCGCCCTACAACACCTTTGGGTAGCTGGAAAACATTCGCGCAGAAGTTTGTATATTTTTCCTGGCAATAACCCCATAGACCCAGAGTCTTATTATTATAAACTTACCCTTGCAAAGAAAATATGCTAACCAACACTAAATTAATTTATTCGGTCCCCTTTGTTTCCCAGTTGGCAATACAAAGGTATGACTTTTGGAAGGACAATATTGATTTAAAGTCTGTTAGGAGAACTAAAGACAAGCAGGTTTAAGGAGACAAGGGTTTGTTTAGAGCGTGCCTTATACCAAGGCAAATAATTTTCTTGAACAAAACTGTGAGACAAACGGCCTGGCCAAGATAAAGGTTATGAACATACCAAACATTCCCACATTTGCAAGTTTTGAGAATTAGCAACAGTTCACAAATTATACAGAGGAAAAGTTCAACAAAAACCTCAAGAACGGTACATATAATTCTTCACATTCCAGTCCAGAGGGATGGCAAGTATGGCCATTAGATACTGATGGTTGTTATGCACGTTTCTTAAACAACACAAAGGGGTTCTGAATAAGCAGACCAGACACTCGATGCGTGAGAGACAACACTAAGGAGTAGTTACAACATATAATGAGGAAAGATTGTACCTTGAAGGGCTAAAACATTCCATATAAGATGAGATGGAAGAACACTTGCCTCTCATTTCTGATGGCATGGACTTGTCTCTACCTTCGGATTTAAAGGATTTTTTATTATTATTATTAGGCCACATCAAAAACGCATGCTATTTACAATGAATTATGGAAGGTTTCATAGCAGGATGCTGTTGAGCTGATACGTAAATTTAGAAAAGGCTCTAGCAGTAGTTGATAATGGTATGACCAATTTATCCACTAGAATGTATTCTCTGAGCAACATTGTGTCATCAGCAATTGACATAAGACCGAGTGACAAGTTCCTCTAACAACATGGAGCGAGTCAGCTTAGATCCATCATGGAATTAAGCTGGACTTTAAGGCGAGAACAGAAAATTATTTCAAATTAGGACGCAACATACAAAATGTTAAAAATAGAACATCTAGAGAAATTACTGTTCACTGTGGCAGAAATACCATCAGTCAATTGGATATTTCATGGATTTATAGATCTGCCAATTTCAACATTCCACTTTACAAACTGCTTACAACACTATCAAGTAGGCAGGTATGAAGCGTTAGAGGAGAGATTTGTACACAAGAATTAGGTCCTACCTATTGGATGCAGGTGTAGAAATGAGGGCACCGATTTTTTTCTTAGTGGTACAGACTGCGGCCATTCTCTAGTTTGCATGGAGGTTACACTTCACAGAGAGTTTAATGACACCCAAGGCAAACTTAGCTTGTTATCTAAAGGGTTCCACAGCAGCTGTAATTCAACAGGCATTCAGATTACTTTCAAATGGGAGTTATTTGATGTTGAATAACCAAGGTTGTAGTGGGATGAGACCGAGAGTAGGGTATCGACCTGTTGTACAAATGTGTTTTTTCCACCTTTCCGTGCAATCAAATAAGTGACAATATGGCCTTCAATTTCTAGCTTTGTCGTGAACATATCTGATGCCACACAGAATCAGGTCATATACAGTGGTGAACCTTCAAGAGTGCCCTTGGTGTGCGCATTTCGATGCTGGCTTTTGACACATGGCTTGGGGCTGCCCGCGCCTGTAGGATTATACAGTGATGTGCTGGGAAGACTGAACAACGCGCATAACTGTACTCTTACATGCACATGGAAATGTGCCTCTTAGAGGCCTTTCCTAAGCCCAAGTCCTGAAAGGGTGGCACCAGGTTGATAGAGCTGGCTCTAGCTCTGGCTAGGAGGAGGATAGCAATGGCCTGAGTGGGCCCTGAGGTGGGGATATATGTGGGTAAAAGACATAACCACCTGGGACAGGTGCTACTGAAAAAAAAAGGCCAGGGGGGTGTGCAGGCACCCTATAACAGGACTGTGGACAAATGTACTGTCGGGACGGGAAAGCGCAACGGACAAAGCAGACCTTGGTGTTAGAGAACATGATGCACTGAATGAGACTAACCCAGAAGACAGTTGAGCGCTGTCGAGCACTGTCTACAGGCGCCGAGTTGGGACAGCTTTTTCTTTCCCGGCGCCCTCTTGACACCGATGGCCCAAGTGGCTGCTACCCCTACCCTGATATGTTGATGGCTGGGTCCATTTACAATGAAGCCCTGGTCCCCCCGCAGGGTGCCCTAGGTGCCTCCTTCACAAACATTTATCCATAGATGTTAGCCACAGTGACCGGGCTCCAGAAGTTTGGGAGTTCTTCCCATCTATTTATTCTGTCCTTTTATTTTCCTTTCTCGTTTATTTGGTTTTTGGAGGTACATACTAGTATTAACCAAGTGAGGCCATCTGCTTTATGCCTAACTGTAAGGGAGAACCGAGGGACGCATTGTATAAGCCAGACCCATGGGTCTAATGTCTGTAGCAATGTAGGCTTTGTTTACCTGTAAGAGCCTCTATGTACTAACTGACAAGGCGTAAAGGAATGTAGATTATTTGTACTGTAACTGTTTGAGTATTTTGTATGCATACAGATGCTACCAAAGCTACAGAACTTGTAATGAGGGCACATGGTTTCAGAACTGAACCAATACCCGAAACAATAGAACGGCCAGGTGGTGGTAGTTGTCCTTTGTGTATTTTGGGAAGTGTGTAAAAATAGGGCATTCTGGACTTGGCAGTAATCGGAAAATTCACCTCTTTGTGGGCTATCTCGTTGTTCTCCCTTGCCTTATTTTCTTCTGAAGTACTTTAGTAGGATCTGACTTCAGAACCTTGAAATTCATCTCGTCTCCCAGAAGACATAGGTAAGTATTCTGGTAGTCTTCTTTCATCTCCATGATAATTGCCCCAACTTTTTGAGCCTTTTTAATAAACAAATCGGTCTTACTGCATACAAAACTCTTTCCCTCCTAGATAAGCTCTGATATCCCAACCTCTTTGTGTCGAGATTCTCTACATCTATAATGACGGCTTCTTCAAAGGCCAACACCTAAGGAAGTATAGAGGAAATTGGGGGATTGAATAAAGACTTCTTATGTAGCCCTGTTGAGCCACTATCTGCATCTGATATTGGTTCATTCTGAAAAGAGACCCTACCCAGATTTTCTTAAAGAATTCAGCTAATTCACATCTCAATTTCAATTTGCCTATATGTATGGTGGAAAAGAAAAGGAATCTTTCCTCTTTCTGTGACAACCAACAGGGTACTTAGTTGTAAAGGAAAGGTCTATATTCAGGTGGGGGATACCTTTTTGCTGTTAGTTATGATAATAGTAGGGAGAGTGTATCCCTTGGCCAAGTTATTCACAGTCTCCTCCACCTCCCTACCCCCCATCCCTACCTAGGAGTAGGGCTCCGACGTGGTCCCTGCTTCAGGTTTATTGGTTAATTATTATTAAGTAGTGCACAGCTGTAGGGAGTACTTGCCTTTCTCTTCACTTGCTGGTGACTAGGCCGTGAGTAAAAAATGTTTTAGTGTTGCTTGGGAGTCAATTTGAAGACCTTCCTCAGCATCTACAGGGTGTGGAAGCAGGATGCAGAGATGGCGTTGAGTTTTGCAGTCATGTTCAGTTTGCTGATGATGAGGGCTGCATGTCTCCTCTGTCAACGATCATTAAGATGACGTCTGTGGCGGCAATTAGTGCTTTTGTGTCTGAACAGTGGTTGGGCCTGAAGAACGAGTTACTTACCTTTGGTAACGATGTATCTGGTAGAGAAACAGTCTCACCGCAGATTGCTTAACTTAGAATATCCCCAGGTGTCAGACTGGATCCGGAAAACTTTTCCCCCAGCAGTACCTCTGCACGCCAGGGGTGGCGTCCCCCAGCTCGATCCCGACGTCGTTCACTGAAGTGACATCAATGGAGCCATATAAGACCCCCCCAGCGTGCTGACGTCAGTTTTCTACAGTGAAACGTTTCCGCGCCATAACGCGGAGCCACGACAAAAACTGCGAGAGTATAGGAACGGTGTGTCATAAAAGAGCAAAAACCTTTGAAAACAATGATAAAAAATCATAGAATGAGAAACAACACCATGTTGAAAGAGTCTCAAGACATGTAGGGACTGAAGTGGGCGAACAGAGCACTCGCCCCATCAAAAGTCCCATAAAAGCAAAGAGCCGTGCCCCCGCAACGGGAGTGGAAACGAATGGCATGACAAAGGACAGTTTGCAACCATAGGATAGAACTGTATGAAAAACAGACTGTAGCCACAGGATGCAACTGTAAAGGACCACAAGACTGGAACCACATGACTCACTGCAAGTGACCAGAAGGGAACAACCACATAGAACGTTCACCACACCCCCCACAGTGACCTATGAAGTGTAGCATAGTGAAATAGAATCTCAACACAATCGACTGTAGCATAGACAAGGAGACCCCAAAGAAATGGGGAGAAACAGACAAGGACGGAGGGAGGGTAGACAAACATGAGTATCTCCACGATGGAGGACCCCAGGTGAAGCAGCATTGAAAAGCACAGACCTAGCCACCCAAAAACGAGAATGGGGGAGGGCCAATGGCACACAACAGAATGACAAACCCTGCCCCAGAGGTGGGTGAAGTAAGTAGCCCTCAGGAAGACCAAGGCCACCTGTAAGGAGGCGAGGTGGTAGAACCTCACCTGGAAAGGTCCTCGCAGAACGGGGAGGACGGGTGGGTGTCAAGGAATCTGCGGCTAGACTGTGTCTCTACCAGATACATCTTTACCGAAGGTAAGTAACTCGTTCATTTGATAGAGACATTTAGCTGCAGATTCCTTAACCTGGAATAGATACCAAAGCCATACCCCATTGGAGGAGGGTCTGTGAATGAAACCAACCAAGTTCCAAGAGAACGTATCCGTCAATTAGAGTGACTAAGCACGGCGGGAACAGCAGTGCCAGCGTGGCTGACACCAGACCTATGAAGCCCTGGAAGTGAGAATGAACAAGGAGAAGCAAAGGCACCACAATCTGTCAGAGAACGATACGAGAACTCCCTCGTCCAGACAGGGACGAAAAAAGACACCAGAAAGGGAGTTGCAGAATGGAAGAAAGTCCATAAACTTCTGCAAAAAGACGGTAACTAAGCACCGGATCCCATGGATCCGCCAGCGACCGAGTCCCAGAAAAAGGGAGAAGATAATATGCCATCGTCCGAGCATACCCACTGAGCATACAGCCAAAAAGTGAAATAGGAGGGGACAGATATCACCATGCAGAGATAAACTGAGTCATGACTACCAGGAGATACAGGTACGTGGATGAAGGATACACAGAAGGAGAAACGAGTATACAGTGAGAACCACACCACTGCTAAAGAAAAGCCCAAGTAATGGGATTACCAACAGTACGCATGCGGCGGCAAAGCAAGGCGGGCGTTCCATATGAGAGAGGAAGAGAGAAAAAGAGAGAGAGTTCGGGGCGAATCCCCCGATACTAGGGCAAGGAAAAACTAGTATGCATACTCTCTCACTGTGTGTATAAATCACGATATATATACCCAAGACAAAGACCTATATATATATAACAAATGAAGGAAAACTGAAAAAGAAGGGGCAACTCGAAGAGCATGCCCTAGATAAAGGGATGTTGCACAATAGGTACCAACCGCACCGGTGTGAAGAATTGCAGGACACAGCAGTATCAAAAACACCAAAAAGCGACAACATCCCCCCTGACGGGGACGGAACCGTTGCCCCCGCGAGACTGGCGGGGACACTGACCACCACACTCACAAGGAAGGAGTGCGAAATACACAGACAGAGGTCTGTCAGAAAAAGGGTGGAAACAGTCCCATACAGACACTGTATAATGACGAGTATCCTGAAGAAGAATACTTGCATCGTAACCTACACAGAAGAAAGCCACATTGCTTTTAGTTATGATTGGCAATTCACAACCAGCGAAATACCTGGAGCGGAACACAGGGCCGTGGAAATAGAGTGACAGCCCTGAACCACTAGGCCATAGTGAATCAGAAAACATCCACAGAGGCTAGTAGCGGAAGGACATGAATCCCTGCATTAAAGAAGTAAAGGGACCGAAGTCCCTGCCAGGGAAGTGCACAAAGAAATAGATTGCAAGGTAACACGCAGTAGAAATGTAGCTAGTGGAAACTCCACTGTCCATAGGCAAAAGCCCTACAGGGCCTGAGCCATGAGAGAAGACGTAAGCACTTCCCCACATATTCTAAGTTAAGGAATCTGCGGCTAGATGTCTCTATCAGATTCTAGAATATTTGGCATGGAGGAGCTGGTGGTTCCTGAGTGGTCGGCGAGGCATCTGGTTGATTTTTTTCCTATGACATTTGCCAAGTATGGTAGGAGGGAGATAGGTCTATAGTTGGAAAGCATGATTGGGTTAGCCGACGGTTGAGCAGGGGAGTAACAGTGGTAAGTTTCCAAGTGTCGGAAGAGGTGACTGAGGCGTGTCAGCGCTTAGCTGATCAGTAGGAGTCCTTCGGTAGAAGCATGGTGGGGGAAAGGGTCAAATAGGCCCCCTGAGTGGATGGTTTTCATGGTAGCAACAATTTCAACAATGGTGACATTGGGCCATGTGGTCAGAGTTCATTCTCCAATTGTGATGGGAAGTTGAGTTGCATATATGGAATTGATACTGTTACAAAATAATTCAGAGAGCTTTATGCAAAGGTCTTGTTAGGTGGTGATGTTGCTGGAGGTGGCAGGAGGGGCAGCAAAACTTTAATGATGACAAAGATTTCCTTGCTGCTGTTAGTTCCAGCGTTCTGCAAGAGTTCTGCTCTTGGTGTTCTGTATATGCTGGTGGCAGCACCTTAGAGGTGATTTGTGGTGCCTTAACATGTTATCTATTTGCCTGTAGTAGCGTTTCATTAGCCTGAGATCCTCTGTGTACCAGCTGGTTGTCCGCCCTGGTGTTGAAAGATCCTGCCAGGTGTTGGGCGATCAGGGAGATGCCCCGAGCATTCAGACACTTACAATGATGCAGAACCTCCAAGCACAGGACTCACAACCCCACCCTGCCCTGTTTGTTGCAGTACTACATGGCAACAGTGTTGTCTGTGAGAACCTTCACCCATTTCCTCTTGATGTTGGAGGAACACCTTCAGTGCAAAATGAATCGCACACTACTCCAACAAGTTGACGTGGAGATGAGCTTTCGCCCGAGACCAGAGTGCTCTGATCTCCACCACTCCCAGATGATACCCCCCCAAACCATCAATCATGCATTCCTCATAACTGTTCACTCTGGTTGGGGTAGGGAGAAGCGATTGCCACTGGTCCAAGTGCAGTCAAGCAGCCACCACCGCAGAGCTTTTGCATTTTCCTTCCATAACTGGATGAAGTCTGACAGATGGCCTTGGTGCTGAGCCCATTGCGACTTCAGATCCCACTGCAGACCTCGCATGCACCACCTGGCTTGGTCCACAAGCAGAATGCAGGAGGCGAAGAGGCTCTGAATCCTCAGAGTCAAAGTCAAAGGCTGGAACATCAGAATCAGAGCCCGAATGTCCTGGACTCATTTAGGCAGAGGAATAGCTTGAAAAAGCACCGTATCCAGGATGGCTCCGATACAGGGGTGTTGCTGTGAAGGTATCAGGTGTGACTTTGCCACATAGATGGAGAAACCAAAAACAAGTTGGCCATCATCTGGAGGTGGTTGACGACTGTGGTAAGTCTGCTGTCGGTAGCCAGTCCTCGAGATATGGGAAGACTGGTATTCCCAAACGCCGCATGTGTGCTGCAACCACCACCATTACTCTTATGAATACCCGAGGTGCGCTGGTCAGGCCAAAGGGGAGCACAGAGAACTAAAAGTACTCTTGACCTACCTGGAACTACAGGAAATGGCTTTAGGACTGTGAAAATATGCGTCCTGCAAGCTGAGTGCCACCATTTAGTTTCCTGGACCCAGTGTTATGTTTCATACAGGTACCCCGATATGGGCTCAGATAGTAACCAAACCTTTCACCTATATTTCCCATGCCATTACACTACATAACGGTTCTTGGTATTGACCTTTTACCTAGTTACGGTACTGCTTAAATGACGTGGGGTTTTCTCCAAAAACTAGCCTCATTCTTTATGAATGAGGATTCTTTGAATCTCAGCACGACTACCATCTCCTGCATAATAACTATGTATAAGGATCATTCCTTCCGTCATCCTAGTCCAACATGACACAGCAAGGTAGATCCCCGGAGGGTACCACTTTGAGTAAATAAACACCATATCTTTTCTGAGGCAAAGAGAGGAGAAAAAGGACTTCCATGCTGACGCGAGACACTGAGGTTCCTGCATGCAGACACTTCAGGTAATGGGGTTGACTTTATCCTAGAGGGATTCTTGGCTCTACACCTACATACATGCTAGGTACACTTAGGTACATCTAGTTAGGGTTGCATCGTAGGAGTACGCATTATTACTGTCCTGTATTTCTATACCTGCCTGTATTCATTGTTCTAGCACTCTGGTAGGAATCTACCATCCTTTTACTCTGTTGGTGCTTATAATAATTTATATCTGTTTCTGTCTTATGGTTGTTTCAGCACACCTATTTTACACTAGAATGACGCTGGTTCAATAAATGCTTATTGAGAAAGTCACCACTGTTTATTCTGGGTATCTCTGAGACAAAGTGAGCACATGTGACTGAGCGAAAAGTACTGTAGCGTTTCCACAATCCCTGATGGGACAGAGTTGTCATGTTCGATAGTTGCCAAGAAGTATTCTCTCCTTAGTAAGAGGAGTTTACAGTGGCACTGTGAGCTAGCAGGTATACAGGCGAACATACCCGGTAGGGGTGTCTGGAATCAGTCTGGACACCAATCCCACTGTCTATGTTGTCTAAACGAGCAGATCCTATATAGGTTTATAGGAACTACACAACACCAGGGCAGACAGAACATGGTTAAGGGTGAGCTTTTTGAACTTGTCCTTCCAGAGCAAATAGCTCAGAGGGTGGAGATCTAGGATGGGATGAAGGCCTCTGTCCTTTTTTGACACCAGATAGTAACAGGAGTAACAACCAGACCCAATCTTCGGTGCCGGCACCCTCTCTAATGCTCCTTTGGCCAAAGAGTTTGAACTCCTTCACGGAGTTTGGACAAGTTTTTCTCTGAAAGGTGTTATGATGTGGATAGAATGCCCATAAGATAAGACAGAAAAGGTGGGGAGCATCTGTGTTCTACTATCTGGAACGCCCATTGGCTTAATGTGATGCTCCTCCATCCGGGAAGCTGAAAGGCTTGGGTAGAGGAATGCCCCTAGTGGCCTAAACACTGTCAGATAACTCCCATGCCTTGCCATCCAAAGGGCAGGGAGGCCTGTTGCTGCTGATGTGGATTTTGCAATTGTCTCTGCTGATACCCCCTTGTGAAGTCACTAAAGTGGCATTGCTGTTGGGGGAACTGCTGAGCAGGCTAAGCTAGGCCCAGAAGGTAAGCCATGGCCTTACTCTCCTTAATTTTCTCAAGAGCAATCAGCTTTCACCCCAATGGAATGTCCATCAGAGATTCATTGATGTCTGATGAAACACCCGTTGAGCCGATCCCGGCATGGTGCCCAAGCACCATACTGGTCAAGACTGACCTACCCATGCAGTCAATTATGCTCAGGCCCAAACAAACGGTATATTTCGCAGCATCTTTGCTATCGAGGATCAGATGCTGGAGTGTATGCCGGACATCGCTGGAACAGCGGGCAAAGTGTCCGCCACTAAGTCCCGCAAGGTGTACAATGACTGTCCCAGGAGGCAGGAGGTACTGACTGATCGTGAGGAAACTACTACCTGATGATTAACTAGAAGGCAAGATCCTAGCATTGCCTAGGTGCCAACCAGTATGCCTGCAAGAGTGTTGTTGAAAAGCAGCGGAGGGTCTTTTGTTGTGGCTGTTGGATTGAGGACTTCAGTTAAGACACTGATTTTAACTTCCAACATGGGCAGTGTCAAATGAAGCCCTTCCGCTGCCCTCCGATTGACAGTGGCAAAAGATGCTGATTCCTCAGCCGCCACTGGGTTTTAGAAAATGTAGTCCAATGTCAGGTTAGGTGTTCAATCCACTGCCATGCCAGATGTCCTCAAAAAAGTCCCCACTGCCATCAGCTTCATGGCAATGGTCAGAAAAATGATGTTCTAGGATGGGCTGAGCCTAAGAATCGAATACAAAAATCAGATATAGGTCCAGCATCGGTGAGAGTGTCTAGGTTCAGGCTGGTGGCACAGGTCTCGGCACTGTGATTGGCATCAGATGTTGCGCCGATGCAGGAGTCTGAGGCACCATGCTCAATGATGCTGCGCAAGTGGCACGGTCTGTGTCGAGAAAGAATCAGGCGATGGGCTCTGGCAGGCTGCCACCGTGGATCCTTAGGGCCCGAAGACACTCCAGCAGGATCTTGTGCAGTACTAAAAACTCTTTCCACAGCCTCTCTTAACAGGCAGAGTTCATCCACTGTACCAGTGCACTCAACAGAAATTCAGAGCAGAACCACTTCTGGAGCCAGTTCAGAGGAACGCCTCTGCGGCCGTGAAGCACCCCCGGGGAGTCATGTGATTTCGAATGCTGAAAGTAGCACGACGCCAGAGAGCCATTCTATGGCTTTTTGTGGGACTTGTGTGATGCGTGACTTACCTGAACTTTAACATGGAGCAGTTACAAGACCAACCCATAGAGCTAGAGCACGATTGCACCTTGGACTTCAATCATGATCAAGTCAGATTCCATGACTTTCTTTGGAGTTTGCCGACAGCGAGCTTGGCTCTTCGGTCTTGGCTAGCTTTGCAGTTAATTGTCATACAGCACTTGCACAACTTAGTGTTGTGCGAGGATTCTATAGTTAGAAGTCTCAATCAGAATAGTGTTGTACTGAATGTGAATTTTGACGGTTTTGTACTTCGCATCTCATGAATTGGCCATTTCCTTTTTTTGGGGGGTGTGACGCCACACTGTTTGGCTGTCCTCTGATTTGCATAAAAGAACAATTATTAAATTAAAAAAAAAACTGCTATTATCCAACAACAGAATATTGCTACATTATCAAAGACAAAATAAAGCAGAAGGATTAAAATTTAGTCTAGGAATTACAGTGTTTAATTTATGTTTAGATTGGATGCTTCTAAGTTTCATTGATTTTAGACAAGAACTCATGAGAGTGATGGTTTGCCTCTTGGAAGTGTATTCAATTAGGTCCATGAACTTGGCTAAATTCACTTTGGTAATTCATGTTTTATTTAGAAGCTGAAAAAGAGATTTTAAACTAATGTTTTTATGATGTATGGAGATCTTTGAAAATTTGTTTTTGTGAGGTGTTATTTGTCGCTGTGTGAAAACAAATTGTGGTTAGTGATAATATTTATTCATCCCAGATAAAGAGAGCACTAACAATCACGAGTACACATTCTTTCGTCAGATGCCTATAAAGATGATACGTCTGATGGAAGAATCTCTGTGGTCTAGAAGGTTTATGTACATTTCCATATTTGTATTTGTTTTGGGGTTATTGTAAAGGTATCACCACTAACATACCAAATATACAACACTGAAACATACATTCTGATCCCAAATGGGATCAGGCTGTACATTTCTCTTCCTCCAGGGTACATTATCACTCAATGATCTACACTTTCACTCATGTAAAAAGAAGACCACAACTTTAAGCGATGCATTCAAAAGTTCATGAGGAGAACGGGATTACAAATTCTTGGAATGTATTGTATGGCTTTACCCTGTGATTTTTGCTGAAATGCTCACAGTGGAAGAGGCTGCTTCAAAGCTTTTAGTAGATATCACAATAAGGAAAACAATTCCAAAGCTATTGGTTTACAGAAAGTAAATGATGTAGTAAGTAAAGCAGTCTATTTTTTGTACCTTAAGCATGACGGCGAATGCTCCCTGGACGTCTCCTTTCTTCTCTAAGAGGTAGGCAGATGCTTCATGTAGCTTATGTTTCCGGGTAATCTGTAAGAAGTAAATCATTTAGTAGAAATAATAAAAAAGGAGTTGGTTTGAGTTGCAACATACATTGGAAACATAACATGGTTGGAATTCCCATCTTAAATTATTTCATTGGTATGTTTCACTGACAAACACAAATGAATTAATGTAGAAAAGGAAACGAAAAAAAGAAAAATCAATTACTCCAAATAAAGATCAAAACTTTTAGCCAATCATTTAATTTAAACAGACTGCTATCCTGCACCTTCTTAAATACCCTCTTAAAAATCTCCTTAAAATGAACCATACAACTAAAACGTTGCTACCTTACACATGTTGGTCATCACTCTTTAATAAGATCAACTGCAGAAAAACCTCCATCTAAGGTTATGCACAATTTCTTGCTTATTGACATCAGATTCATTTAATACAATTATATATGTATAAACCCTGGTAGACAATGGAAAACTTACATATTCTCAACCTACAGTTTCACATCTATGCCAAGAGGCTCCATTAGCAACAGACATAGCACGCTGCCTTAGAAGTACCCAGTTTCACACACAAACTAGGATAAGTCATACTAAAAACCTTTTACAGCTCTGCTATGTCACCAAAACTCAGGAGTAAAGACAAAGCTTTGTTCCATTTTTTAGATTAACAAATCGACAGCTGAGGCTGCTCAAAAATGGAACAAATAAATTATTTTTACTAAGTAAAAGGCAGGATCCTTTCCAATCATTTTTGCACCAATGTCTTTAATCAGGATAAAACAATTATCTACTGTAGTAAAGTAGAATCTGCTTTCATGGATACCCCCACTTTTTGCTGTTGTCAATCTGTTTTTTCGACTAGTCTGACTGGGATCCTGCTAATCAGGACCCCAGTCACTTTGCTCTCTCCCTAAATTGCACTTGGTAAGTACTTTGGTACCTTCCTAATAAGTTACTGGTGAACCATGCTAAGTCCCTAGTGTAAGGTACCGAGCTACCCATGGCATAGGTACACCAGAGGTCTACCATGGGCTGCAGCATGTATCATGCCACTCATGGGAGACCACTCAAACTGTGACTACAGGCCTTTCATTGCAGCCTGTGTGAGCTGGTGCTAGCACCACTCACAACAAGTATAAGTTTCCTTATATCTGAGGTCACTGCACTTAAAACCTATGAGTCAGCCCTGAGGTAGGCCTTTCAATCCTGAAGGCAGGGTGCTTGGTTAGAAGTGTGAGGGTGTCCTGCATGAGTAGGTCACCCCCTACAAACCTAGGAGTCGATTCTCCTGGCTTTGTAAGTGCGGTCAGCCATTTTAGACATATAGAAGACATCACGTCAATTTACGAGATATCTAACTATGTATTGGTTACACCGAAAACGGCGTTGGATGTAGGATCCCATGTACTGGGGGGCTCCCCTAGAGAGCCACCCTGTATTCACGGTACCAGCCTTTCAGGGTCTAACAGCAAGCTAGTGCTGCTGCCAAACACAGACCCGCTTCTGCCCTCCTGCTGCTGAGCCAGGCTCGAGCAGGGGGAGGTAGGATAATAGGTTTCCTGTCAGATAGAGGGGTAACCACCTCCCAGACAGGACTTAGTATATTGGGCTGGGGTGGGGGTGCTTGCTAACGCCACCACACTGCTTTGAAGGGCATATTTGGTGCCGTCCTTGCAGACTCCAGTTGGAACCAGTTCAGGTCCTCAGGTGTGGGCATTTTGCCTGTTCGTTCCGCAACCCACTGTCGGGAGAGTATGACTTGGGTATCTAATTCAAAGGTAAGGAATCTGCAGCTAGAAGTCTCTATCAGATGAACAAGTTACTTACCTTCGGTAACGCATTATCTGGTAGATACTCTAGCTAGCTGCAGATTCCTAATGAGCCCACCCATGCCTCCCGGCTTTGTGGACTGATTTGTTAGGGCTAGGGTTACTCCCCTTTTTTTGAGGGCCCTAGTTTTGAACACATTTTTGTCAAGTTACTTCGTGGTTCTGTGCTTCTGACATGGAAAAAACTAAAAGTACTGAGGTCTGCGCACCTGGGTGGTGCCTATCAGGTGACTGCGTTGTACTAACCGACGCAAACAACGCCGACGTCACACGGAGACAAATGGAGCCACCCAACAGCACGCGCAAGGGATATTGCTCAAGCAAAAGTTTCTAGATCCAGCCTGATGCCTGGGAAATTCAAAGACAAGGAATCTGGAGCTAGATAGAGTCTCTACCAGATAATGCGTTACCGAAGGGAAGTAACTTGCTCTTATGGTAGAGACTCTATCTAACTGCAGATGCCTCACCGACCCACCCTCCTTCCCATTCTGTGGAATGGACTCATACTGTTAATAATATTCCAATCCACAGATCTGCACATTGGTATATTCTGATTTCTATGGACTACGCATCCAATACAGCAGATGGAAATCAGAAGGAAACTGACAGCAGCACGTGGAGGTAGTGCAGATATAGCGATTCCATCGTCATATCTGAGCCAGAACTAAACCGACACGGGGCCGGACATTGCCACTTCTCGACGCATGAGGGAATTGCTATAGAAAATTGTTTAGATCCAGTCTGGCGCTTGGAGCTATTCACAAGGTGAGAAATCTGTGGTTAGATAGATTCTCTGCTAGAAAAGGCATTACCGAAAGTAAGTAGCTTGTTCTTTTAAGCTCTGATTTATGTCTATATTGAATTATGGCAGGAAATTTTGCTGGTCTGTTCAAAACTATTGTAAAATCTAAAAAAAAGTTTACTTTCTGGGGAGGTATATTGGGCAACTCACGTTTTAAAAACTTCTCTGCATCTCCTTGATAAGAGACATCTACATGGAGTGCATGATTAAAAAGTAGATGCAGGAGGCTGGCTTAGTATATGGTGCACACTTATTTAAGTCATGCACTGTGAACTAATTCAGACAACCCATATGGTGATTTTAGTGGTCTTAGACAACCATAGAAAGCTCTCTAAGTGTTAGTTGTGGAGAGCAGCCTTCAGGCTTAGTCCAGAAGCAGCTTGTTTTACCAGTACTAATCATATAGGGTAGGTTAAGTGAAAAAGAACCACACAGAGTAGTTAAAAAAAGATATATTTATTATAAATACTCACTAACACATTGAGATATCTCCTACCTGAAGATCTAATCACAATACACACAATACTTCAACAGTAGAACAGGTTAGTAGCACAAATAGAGTGGTCTTCAGGGGGAGACAAAACCATATACTAATAAAGTGGAATGCAAACTGGGACCAAAGTCTAGACTGGATCCGGAAGACTTAGAAGTGTCAGGGACCCAAGGAACCATACAAGGTAGGTACCCAGGAACCCCACGGAGGCCGTCTGCAGAGTGGAAACAAGACAGCAGGTTCGATACAAGTCAATGAGGAAGTAGCGGTTGTAGTTTTCAAAAAGAAGGACCCTTCTCAGAGGAACCTGAAGAAACCCTGTGGAAAATTGGAAGGTTGGAGAGCCGCCCCACCCGTGCATACCCCTACAACCAGGATACCTACACCAGCGAAGACGCATGCATAGGTGTGAAATGACGTCAGAAACCGCCGTAGACCACAATGGAGGACTTCAGTGAAGATGCCGCTGGCGATGAAGGTGAAAGAGTCTGGTGGAGTCCTCTTCAAGAATCCAAGGGTGGATTCTTGAAGAGGAGTACCTGCAAGCAGAGGGGGCATAGTCTACGCCAATCTGAAGTAACTAGGAGGCACTGGAATACCAATGACCGTTGATGAACGAAGATGCAGGAGAGTTGACGGTGCCCTTGTTGCTGCAGCTGTGAGGACCAGGTGACACCGTGGAAGACCAGGAGCCATTCACGAGCTGACCCACATCGGAAGTCAAGAGCCAGGGGGTTTGTGTCCAGAATAGATCACCAACAAGCCCTGGCAGCGGCAACAGATGAAGAAAGCGAAGAAGGTGCAGTGTCAAGAGCAGCAAGGTCTAAGGGAAACACCAAGGGCAGGATAGTCAGAGTAGGCCCCGAGCAAGAAGGGGAGCCCACTGGAGCCAAAGAAGACCCTCAAGAGGACCCACAGGCCGAAGGCACAGGATTCGCAAGAGGACCTCAAGCAGCTCACCAAGAATGTAGCCCCACTGTGCAGAGGATGCGGTGAGGACGAAGATCTTGGCAGCAGGAGATGCTAGAGTATGGAGCTTCTTTGAGCACGAAGATCTCTGAAGAAGATAGTCAACAAGCCTTGGCAATGACAAGTCAAAGCAGTGCAAAGGGTACTGCTCCAGAGGTTCCGACGGGGGATACTGACTTCAAACTTACGGAGAAGACAGTGCAGGCCTCGAGGAAGTTGCAGAACCACCACCTGTGTTGCTGAGCCCTTCGGAGTCCGTGGGACATCAGGAGCAGCAGACCAGTCAGTTTAGTTGCGGTGCCTGCAGATGCAGGGGAGTGACTCCTTCACTTCAAGGGAGACTCCTTCGGATGTCTTGGATGCCCACAGGCCAGGAGAAGAACCTGTATGGAGCACAAGCATGGACAACGTCTAGGTTCCCAAAGCAAAGTCCAGCGTGTCCAAACAGGTGAAAATGAAGTGCTATATGATTTGAATCTTGTCACCCGACGAATCTAGGGAACCACCCACAGGTAAGCCCTTAAGTATCCTAAGGAAAGGGTTGGAACAATTCAGGGTCCCACTCAGAGGAGGGGCTAGACAGTGGGGAGGATACTCCAATGTCCTACTTTCCTACACCTAGTATATGGTACTAAGATACCGAGGGCATAGGTACACCAGGGGTCTCCATTGGGCTGAAGCATGCATCATGCAAACCATGAGAGACCACTCAAATTGTGACTACATGCCTGCTATTGCAGCCTGTGTAAGCTGGTGCTAGCATCACTTACGACAGATATAAGTTTCCTTATATCTGAGGTCACTGCACTTAAAACCTATAAGTCACCCTTAAGGCTGGCCTATCAATCCTGAAGGCAGGGTGCTCGGTTCCAAGCGTGAGCAGTACACCTCTACAACCTTTGGAGTCCATTCTCCCGGGTGTAAGTGCATTAGCCATTAAGATACATAGAGTGGCCATGCGCCATTACGCGATGACCACCGCTAAACTGTCTGTAATGAACCCTGTTGTGTGGTATCAAACATGTTGGAATCATACCCTCACACCGTAAACAGTGTGGGAGGTATGATTCCATGTACTTTAAAGATCCTCCGGGAGGCCCCAGTGCTCCCGGTACCAGTCTGCTAGACTCGGACTGCAGACTACGGCTGCTGCCGACCAGAGACACAATTCTGCCCTCCTGCTGCTGAGTCAAGCTCGAGCAGGGGAAGGCAGAATAATAAGCATGCTGTCACAGGGAAGTGTGACCACCTCCCAGACAGGGTTTAGGGCATTGGGGCCGGGTGGGAGCACTTGCCATGGCCACTCAGTCTGCTTGAGGGGCACATTTGGTGCCCTCCTTGCATAGTCCAGTTTAAACCAGCTCAGGGAGCCCATGGCTCCCACTCTGGCGTGAAACTGTACAAAGGACATGGGAGTATCTTCCCAACTGTCCAACCTCTCCCCTGGGAGGGAACCCTGAATCGTCCCAATCCTTTCCTTAGAGTACTTAAGGGCTTACCTGAGGGTGGGTCCCTAGATTCATCATGGGACATGATTCATTTCAAGACACCACTTCTTCAACCATCTGGGCACTCTGGACTTCGCTCTGGGTATCAAGGCTGCTAATGGGAAGACTTCCGCTGCTCCTGATCTCGTCACCCTGCTCGTCTGCTGCAACGTCCGTACCTGTGCTCCATACACAAACCTTCCAAGGCCTGTGGGCATCCAAGACACCTTAAGGAATCTACCTTACAGTGAAGGAGTCACTTGCTTGCATCTGCAAGCACCGCAATTAAGCTGACCGGTCTGCTGATCCTGGGCTCCCACAGACTCTGAAAGGCTCACCAACACAAGTGGGGGTTCTTCACATCCCTCGAAGCCTGCCCCATCCTCTGAACCAAGTTTCAGGCCAGTATCCCTCGTCAGAGCCGCAGGAACTGAACCCCTGTGCACAGCGTTGACTTGCAGTTGCAAAGGCTTGCTGGCTTCCTTCCACCAAGATCTTCGGGATCCCAGTAGCCCCAACCTCAAGCACCTCCAGTGACCAAGATCTTTGCTCTCAACACTTGCATCGTGGGCCTGCATCCTTGGTGAGCTGCTCGAGGTCCTCTCGTGACTCCAGTGACTCCGGCCTGTGGGTCCTCTTGAGGGCATCTTTGAATTCTGTGGGCTCCCCTAGTTGCTCTGGCCTGCCCCGACTCCCCTGCTTGAGGTGAATCACCTAGATCTTGCCTGGTCCCGACACTGAACCTTCTTCGCTTTCCTTGGTGTTTGCAGTTGCCAAGGCTTGTTGGTGTTCTCAACGGGCACCAACCCCTCAACTCTCGACATCCGACGAGGGACAGCACGGGCCGGCTCCTGGTCTTCCACAGCGTTGCCTGGTCCTCACAACTACAGCTCCAAGGTCACGGTCATCTCTCCTGCAACACCTGACATCGGTGAGCATTTGTTTTCCGTGCCTCTTGGTCACTCCTGAGTGGCATAGACTCTGTCCCCTCTGCTTGTAGGTACTGCTAAACTTGAATCTACCTTTGGGTTCCACCGGACACTTTCACCTTCGCCAGCAACGGCATCTTCCTGAAGTCCTCCATTGGGTTGGACGTCTGTTTCCGATGCCACTTCACACCTATGCACCCAGCTTCCCTGGAGTAGGTATCCTGGTTCCTATGGTATCCACGGGTGGGGTGGCTCTCAAACCTTCTGTCTTCACGGGGTTTCCTCAGGAACCACTGGGAATAGTCCTTCTTTAAAATTTTGACCGCGACTTACCCAATGACTTGTATTGAGACAACGGTCATGTTCCCACTCTGCACACGGCCTCTGTTGGGTTCCTAGTTACTTACTCCAGGTGGTTCCTTGGGTCCCCGGCACTTCATCGTCTCTTGGGTAAAGTCTTGACTCGAGCCGTGGTTCGCATACCACTATTTTAGTATATGGTTTGGTCTCTCCCGGGTGACAACTGTGTATTTCGTGCTACTTACCTGTTTCTATTGAAAAGTTTTGTGTGCATTGTGTATATCTCCGGCTAGGAAATATCTCTATATGTGTTAGTTAGTCTCTTATAATAAACACATATTTTTATAAATACACTATGTGGTTCTTTTTCACTTAATCTATACCTATAAGATTATGTTATGATGAAACAGCTGCTTTACACTCCTGGACTGAGCCTGAGGGCTGCTCTCCACAGCTACCACTTAGAGAGCTTTCTGAGGCTTTCTAAGACCACTAAAATCACCATAAGGGTTGTCTGGATGGGTGCAAGATGCCCACTTACATAGGTGTACACCATACACCGAGCCAGCTTCTCTTACAAGGGACTTATCAGGGTACACCAGTATCCAATCTGGAGTGTTCCTAAGTACTCGCCATGTCTAATTTAGGGAAAAAGCACAGAGACTAGGGTCCTGAATAGCAGGATCACAGTCAGACTACTCAGTAAAACATAATGACATCGGCAAAAAGTGGGGGTGCCCATGAAAGTAGATCCTACTTTCCTACACAACTACCACCCCCAACCGGAAGGAGATTAGACTAATCTTGCCCAGTTGAGTCTTCATTTTCAAAGTGGAAATATCTGGAGAGTCAATCTGCATAGGCATGGTTACTCCCAGCCCTAGGTTTCCCATCCCCTGTAGGGAAATGGACCACCTCAAAAGTTTGGGATTTTCACCCTTTATTTGGGTAAGCCATTAGAGGAGCTTATGGTTTGTCTGAACAATAAAGTGAGTACCAAACAGGTATGGTCTCAACTTTTTAAAGGCCCGGACCACAGCAGAGGCCTTCCTCTCTATAGCTCACCAACGTTTCTCCCTGGGGGTCAACCTTCTGCTTAAGCTACTGGTTGGTACTGGCACTCTGCATGTTGTTGTGACAAAACAGCTCCTACCCCTATCTGAGATGTATTTGTCTGGACAATGAAGGTTTTGGAATATTCAGGACTTTGCAGAATGGAAACAGTGCACATGGCCTGTTTAAGGTCATCAAATGCCTTTTGAGAGTTAACTGTCCACTGAACGTTCTTTGGCATTCTCTTAGAGGTGAGATCATTAATCGGAGTCACAATGGACCCATATCCCTCAACAAACCTCCTGTTCCACCCAGTCAGGCCCAAGAAAGCTCTCACCGGAGTCTGGGTAGTGGGAGCAACCCAGTCCATGGTGGTCTGAATTTTGCTCTCCAATGGTTGAACTTGGCCTCTACCTACCAGGTGACCCAAGTATACAACCTTGCTCTTCCCTATCTGGCACTTAGTGGCCTTGATAGTGAGGCCTGCCTTTTGCCGGGAATCCAAAACATTCCTGAGGTAGACCAAGTGATCCAAGGTGGAGTTAAGACAGCAATATCATCTAGAGATGCTACACTATAGGCTTCCAGAAGTTTGTTCACCAACATCTGAAATGTGGCAGGTACATTTTTCAGACCAAAGGGCACCACAATAAATTGATAATGCCCACAGGGGGTTGAAAATGTTGTTTTTGGATTGGCATCCTCAGCTAGTCTGATTAGCCAGTAGCCTTCAGTCAGGTCAAATGTACTCAGAAACTTGGATAAGGCCAAAGCTCATCTGCCCTTGGAATAGGATGAGCATCAGCCTTAGTGACTGCATTGAGTCTTCTATAGTCCACACAAAATCTCATCTCTCTTTTTCCACCGTTGGTGTGAGGTTTTGGCACCAGGACTACTGGACTAGACCAGGGGCAATCTGAAGGCTCAATTACCCCCAATTCCAGCATCTTTTGAACCTCTGTCCTAATGCAGTCTCTGACATGGTCAGGCTGTCTGTAAATGTTGTTCTTTACTGACAGACCGTCATCTGCGTCCACTTCATGGGTACACCAGGTGGTTTGACTAGGTGTCAGAGAAAACATATGCTTGTACAGATTGAGGACTTTCCTGCAATCGGCTTGCTGCTGGTCAGTGAGGCTGCCTGCCAAGGCTACTCCATCTACTGACCCATCAACAGGGTTCTGATAGAGGAGATCAGAGAGAGGGTCACTCTCTTCCTTCTGTCCCTCATCAGTGGCCATGAGCAGGCTCATGTCAGCCCTGTCCACAAAAGGCTTTAGGCAGCTCACATGAAGTATCCAGTGGGGACTTTTTGGAGTGCCTAGGTCCACCAAGTATATTACCTCACATTTCTTATCAGGGATGGCGTGAGTGCCACTCCATTTGTCTTGGAGAGCTGCTGGGGCCAACACCCACACGTTCTGGCCTGGCTGGTAAACAGTCAGGACAGCCTTTTGGTTATGCCAGGATTTCTGAAGCTCCTGGCTAGCCTCAAGGTTTTTACTGCCTTCTTCATGGACATCCATATATAAACACAGGCCAAGCCATGCTCATTATACTGTCGATTGTAGGGTGTGGTAAACTTATAGTTTACTCCACACTCTTTCCACGTTGAAATTAGGAAACTAGGCATGAAGTTGGTACTTCTGCCTGTTAAGAATTCCTTAGGGAAGACCAAACTGGAAAAGATTCCCAGCAGGGCCCTGGCCACTGCAGGAGCTGTAGTGGTTCTAAGGGGAATTGCTTCTGGATATCTAGTGGCATGGTGCACCACCACCAGGATATAACTGTGTCCAGGTGCAGCTGGAAGGTTCAAGGGACCAACAAAGTCAATCCCTGCCCTCTCAAAAGCACCCCAACCACTGGAAGCGGAATTAAGGGGGCCTTTGTAGTGCCACCTGACTTACCACTCGCTTGGCAAGTGACACAGGAGAGACAAAACTCCTTGGAGTCTTCAGACATGTGGGGCCAGTGAAAATGAGGGACAATTCTGCCCCTATTTCTTACTTTGCCCAAGGTGTCCTGCAAGGGGGACATCATGTGCCAGGGAGAGAAAAAAACCTCAACTTCTGGGGCATTACCAACCTCCTGGTAGCACCAGCCATGGATTGTCTACCCTCGGAATACAGAAGCCCATCTTCCCAATAGATCCTATGGGGCCCACTTACATCCCCTGCCTCCTCAGCAGCAGCTTGCTGTCGGAGCTGTTAAAGAGAGGGGCAGGATCGCTGCTCCAAACTCAAGACTGCCCTGGAACGGCACCATGCCCCCAAGAACTCTGCCTGAGCTGGCCCAAGTTCCTCTCGGACAGTTTCTTCACAGGGACTGAGATCATCTCCCTCAGACACTGATCCTCACTGAGAGTTAGAGAGGAGGGCAATTTCTTACCCTTCCTGCTCCTTCTCTTAGGAGCAATCTGGCCCATTTTTCCAGGATTCAGTGCTCCCTCAGTGCTAAGCTGTTTGGCCAGAGACCTGGTTACAGTAAAGACACTGGCAGAGATGCTCATCATCTCTGATGAGTTCTGAAATCTACTTCAGACCAGGCTGATATCTCTAAATCATTGCCTAACAGACAATCTACAGGTAGATCTGGAGATACCACAAGTCTCTTAGGTCCAGTTATGCCTCTACAGCTGAGATTTACAACTGCGAAGGAATGCTCAGTCCTGACATTGCTAGCAGGATTTGTTCAGGGGACACAAGTTTTTCCGTCACCATGGTGACACTGGCCGCTGTGTCCCTGAAAGCTATTGCTTCCTTGTCATTGATTAAAGGCTTGTCTTGTCCAATTTATTGGGACTCACCAGTAAGGTGCAAGATCAATGCCACCATCACAGACCAAAAAACCTGAGCTGGAGTTCTAAGTCAGAACCCATCTCAGAACCCAAGGTTAGCCCAACTAAACCCTTGGTTGCTTACTACCACTTGTCCTGGTGCTCCTTAGGGGCAGTGGTAGTAGGTTCCTTGGCCTTTGGACAATCAGCATCTCTTGTCCAATGGGTTTTTACTTTACACAATTAACACCAAGGTTTTGTTTTGCCTTTTTTGGAGTTTTGGGATTCCCCGAGATGCAGGTTTTTGGGGCCCTTGTGAAGACTCATTTTTTTCTTTGCCCTTCTCCCCACACTTTTCCTGGGGTTTAGAAGAATCTTGCTTCTTCTGGTCACCTCCACCACCATGGTTTTTCTGCTTGACCCTGTTGTGGACCCATTTGTCTGCCTTCTTTCCCAATTCTTGGGGAGATGTCAGATCAGAGTCCACCAGGTATTGGTGCAAAAGTTGGTTCTGACAGATATTAAGGATGTGCTCCCTCATCAATAAATTAAACAATCCTTCATAGTCCTGTACCTTGCTTCCATGAAGTCAGCCTTCCAAAGCCTTAATAGCACTTTCAATTAAATCCACCCAGTCCTGGGTGTGTGCCTGCTGAGGGTCTCTGAACATAGTCCAGTATTGTTAAGTGGTTATGCCACACCTATCTATGAGGGCACTCCTCAGGACTTAAGAATTGTCAGCATCCTCTTCTCTAACAGTGAGGCGCTTTCCTTCTGCATATGTCAGCAAAGGAGAGCCATGGGATAACTGCCCGCTGTCCTTGAGGGACCTTCTGAACTTTACAGGCACTCTCAAAAGCAGTGATCAATTTATGGATGTCATCACCTCCTGGTAACCCTCCTGCCCCTTCGTCTGGGACATCCCCACTCACTTTATCTTGTTCCTCTGACCTGTCAGGGTTCTGGAGATAATCTATGATAAGCAGCTCTAAGAGATGCTTAGTGGTTGGGTTGCTTACCTGTCTTTAATTTCCTAGAGGTACACAGGGTCATTCGTTCCTGGAACTTAAGGTCAATGTATCTAGACGACTGGGGTGCACTAGTATCCCCAACTAAAGACATGGTCACTAGGTGTAGTGTGGTATTGCACCTACCTAACCTAGTGTAAACTATACTTCCTAAGTTTGGAGAAAGGGTTGTGCTAGACCCTTAACAACCAAGCTAAATGTTTAGTAGAACTTACTTATGCTATAAAATATTATATGTGCCTAATGCTAGTGATGGTTTTTCAATTAATCCACACCTAGATTACCAGGTAAAACACTGCAGGCTTGAATCCCAACCACTGCATACCAATGTGAGAGGCAGGCTTAGTATATGGTGCTCACGTATGTGAGTATAGCACACTGCACTGATCCAGACAACCCTTATGGTGATTTTAGTGGTCTTAGACAACCTTAGAAAGCTCTCTAAGTGGTAGCTGTGGAGAACAGCCTTCAGGCTTAGTCCAGAAGGAGTGTAAAGCAGCTTGTTTTACTAGTACTTATTCTTATGGTATGGGTTAAGTGAAAAAGAACCACACAGTGTAGTTATAAAACTATGCATTTATCATTAATGCTCACTAAGACAATGTATTATCTCCTACCCATAGATACAGCACAATACACACAATAATTTGTCAACAGAATACGTAAATAGCACAGAATACACAGTGGTCCCCTGGGGGAGACCACACCATATACTAAAAGAGTGGAATGCGAACCACAACCTAAGTCAAGAATGGACCTAGAAGATGTAGAAGAGCCCGAAACCCAAGGAACCACCAAAGGTGAGTACCTAAGGACCCCATGGAGGTCGTGTGCAGAGTGGGAACACGACCACGTGCTCAATGTTAGTCAATAGGTAAGTCGCAGTTGCAATTTTAAAGAAGAAGGACCCTTTACAGTGGACCCTGAAGAAATCCTGTAGAAGATGGAAGATACCCCAGGAATCAGGATACCGGGTGCATATGTGTGAAGTGACATCGGAAACCGCCGTAAACCACAATAGAGGACTTCAGAAAAGATGCCAATGGCAAAGAAGGTGAAACTGTCCTGTGGAACCCAAAGGTGAATTCAAGATGAGAGGTACCTGCAAGCAGAGGGGACAGAGTCTATGTCTCTCAGTAGTGACCAGGAGGCACGGAAGACGAATGCCTATTGATGTCAGAGATGCTGGAGAGTTGACGGTACCTAGAAGTTGCAGCTATACGGGCCAGGCGACACAGAGGAGGACCAGGAGCCCACATCAAATGTCAAGATGCAAGGGGTCAGTGTCCGGCAGGGGCATCAACAACCCTTGGCAACGGCAACCAACGTAGTTGAAGAAAAAGACGCAGTGTCAGGACCAGCAAGGTCCAAGTGACTCACCACAGGCAGATATGTCAGAGCAGGCCCGAGCAAGGAGGGAGCCAAAGAAAACCCTTGAGAGGACCCATGGGCCTAAAGCACAGGAGTCGCAAGAGGACCTAGAGCAGTTACACAAAATATGAAGGCCTACAGTACAGAGGATGCGATGCAGGTGAAGACTTTGACTGCAGGAGATGCTTGAGGTAGGAGCTTCTTTGAGCCTGAAGATCTCTGGAGGAGAGAGTCCACAAGCCTTGGCAACGACAAGTCGCCGCGGTGCACAGGGGTTAGTTTCCAGTGGTTCCAATGAGGGATACTGGCCTCAAACTCGGTGAGGAAGTTGCAGGACCACCACCTGTGTTGTTGAGCCTTTCGGGGTCTGTGGGAACCCAGGATCAGCTGACCAGTCAGCTGTGTTGTGGTGCCCACAGATGCAGGGGAGTGACTCCTTCACTCCAAGGGAGATTCCTTCGGGTGTCTTGGATGTCCACAGGCCCTGTGAAGAACCTGTATGGAGCACAGGCACAGACGTTGCAGCAGACTTGCAGGACGACGAGACCAGGAGCAGCAGTAATCTTCCCAGTTGCAGTCTCAGTTCCCAACATGAAGTCCAGCGAGGTCCAGAGTGCCCAAACTGTTGAAGTTGAAGTGGTATGTTTTCTGAATCTTGTCCCATGACGAATCTAGGGACCCACCCACAGGTAAGCCCTTAAGTACATTAGAAAAGTGGTGGAACGATTCAGGGTTCCCTGCCAGAGGAGGGGCTGGACAGTAAGGAAGATACTCCTATGTACTTTGTCCAGTTTCATGCCAGAGCAGGAGCCAACGGCTCCAGAACTGGTTTGGACTAGAGTATGCTAGGAGGGCACCAAATGTGCCCTTCAAGCATTCTGCGTGGTGCTGGTAAGCGCCTTCACTCTGTCCCAATACACTAAGTCCTGTCTGGGAGGTGGTCACAACTCCCTGTGACAGGATACCTATTGTCCTGCCTTCCTCTGCTCGAGCTTGGCTCAGCAGCAGGAGGGCAGAATCGTGTCTCTGGTCGGCAGCAGCTATAGTTTGCTGTCTGGGACTAGAAGACTGGTACCAGGAGCACTTAGGGCCTCCCAAGGAGCTTTACAGTGCATTGAACATACCAACATGTTTGGTACCAAACACGACAGGGTACGTTACAGTCAGTTTAGAGATACTCATCGTGTAATGACGCATGGCCACTCTATCTATCCTAAGAGTTTTAACTTAAGTGACCTCAGATATCAGGAAACATATCTTTTGTGAGTGGTGCTAGCACCAGCTCACACATGCTGCAATGGCAGGCCTGGAGTCACAGTTTGAGTTGTCTCTCATGGGTGGCATAATACATGCTGCAGCCCACGCAAGACCAATGGTGTACCTATGCCCGGGATACCTTAGTACCATAACTAGAGACTTAAAAGGGTACACTAGTAGCAAATTAGGAAGGTACCAAAGTACTTACCATGGTCCTATTTAGGGAGAGAGCACAGTGACTGGGGTGCTGATCAGCAGGATCTCAGTCAGAAAACAGAATGACACCAGCAAAAAGTGGGGGTAACCATGAAAGCAGATCCAACATTCCTACTCTACGTCAATGACGCCAACTTCACCAACCTTCTGGAGAAACTGAACAACATCAGCCTCACTTAACTGGTTACCGACCCCACTCACAAAGCCGGACACATGCTCAACTCTATTTTCACCTCCGACAGAATCAAATTCACCCACGTCACAGAACTCACCTGAACCGACCACACCACCGTTCACTTCACCATGTCTGATGCTTAGCACACCATCCCCAAGCATCACAGCCCCTCCCATCACATCTAGGGCATGGTAATGGAGATACAGTAAACACAGGCTCTCAGCGCCACCCAAGCCGAATCTTCACTAGACCTTGACCAGGCCGTCCAAGATGTCTCCGCATGGATCACTAAATGCGCCGACAGCCGCCTCGATGAAACCAGCAAAAACCAACAAAAGCTCAAAACAAGCCAGCTGGTACACCCTAGAGATCAGAACCACTATAACCGACTCAAGAAACTATGGCGCGCCACGAGGAACCCCTCCAACAGAGCCGCTCACAAAGCAGCCCTCAGCAACTACCACCGGCGCATCATGGAAGCTAAGAGAAGAGCCTTCACAGCCTGCATCGATATAGCAGCCAACCACATGAAAGAACTCTTCAAAATAGTCAAGGAATTCTCTAAGCCAGCAGCCCCAGAGAACACAATCCACTTCCCTCAACAACACTGCGAAACCCTCTTGGACTAATTCCAAAGCAAGATTGCCACCATCTACAACAACTTCGACCCCCAACCTACTTCTGTCAACTCCAACAGCCTCGATCAACCAGCACACAACAGTCGAATGATCACCACTTGGGCTCAGCTCATCCCTCAGACCACAACGGCAATCATGTAATCTATTCACTCAGGAGCACCCCCCGACCCCTGCCCCCACTGACTTTACAACCTACGATCTGACCCAATCAGAACAGAACTCACCAGCATCATCAACACAGCAGCCTTCCCAGACTGATGGAAACACGCAGAAGTCAGACCCCTCCTAAAGAAACCCTCCGCCAACCCCAGCGAACTAAAATATTATTGACAGATATCCCTGCTCTCTTAGCTGGCCAAAGTACTTGAGAAGGCCATCAACTAACAGCTTACAGAACACCTGGAACAAAACTACTTACTTAACGCCTCCCAATCAGGTTTCTGTGCCAACCATAGCAATGAGACCTCTTTGATTGCTGTCACCGACAATATGAGAACCCTTCTCGAATGCAGAGAGACTGTGGCCCTGATCCTACTCGGCCTCTCCGCCGCTTTCAACACCATTTCCCACCACAATCTCATCAACGACTACAAAATCAACATTCAGCAGAAGATCCTCAAGCAGATTGCCTCCACCCTGGAGGCACATAGAGAATCCAGCTCCCTCCCTTCTCCGCAGAACTCAGGGACATCATATGCAGCATACCCCAAGGATCGTCCCTCAGCCCCACCTTGTTCAACATCTACATGAACACCCTCACAGACATCATCATATCCCATGGCGTCAACATAATTTCCTATTCAAACAACACTCAACTTATCATCTTGCTCACCGAAGACAATCAACCACGAGAATCAACTTCGGCAAAGCCATGATCAACGCAGCCAACAGGATGAGGGAGAACTGCCTCAAGCTCAACTCTGACAAGACAGAAGTACTGATCTTCGGGATGAACACTTCCGTATGGGACCACAGCAGGTGGCCAGCAGAACTCAGACAAACACCGACATCTAGAGATCATGCAAACAACCTATGAATGGATAATCCTTGACAGCAAACAGACCATGAAACGACAAGTCAATGCAGTTGCATCCTCCTGCTTCCACACCCTTTTCACGCTTTGTAAAATATTCAGATGGATCCCAGTCAATACCAGAAAGACCGTCAATCAGGCCCTCAACACCAGCCGCTTCAACTAAGGCAACACTCCCTATGCCGGCATCTCCACCCAGCTGCTCAAAAGACTCCAAGCCATACAGAATGCTGCAGCCAGACTCATCCTGGACCTTCCCAAACTGACCCAAATCACCCCTCACCTCAGAAACCTCCACTGGCTCCCCATCCAGAAGAGCAGCCAGTTCAAGATCCTCACACACACCTATAAAGCTCTGCACGAATAAGGACCTACCTACATCAACCAACGACTGAACTTCCACCTACCAGCTTAACACCTGCCCTCCTCCTCACTAGCCCGTGCGCAAACACCCCGCATCCGTTGCAGCCGCAGCGGGGGACGCTCCTTCTCCTACATTGCCGCCAAGACCTGGAACGACCTACCCTCCATCTTCGAATAGCACCCTCCCTGACAAACTTCATGAAGAAACTCAAGATCTGGCTCTTTGACGGAGATGTTACACCCACAGCGCCCAGATCCCGCTAGGGGTGATTGTGCTGCGCTATACAAATGATGATGGATTGATTTAACCACTAGAAGGACTTGTCAAGTTTTTTCTTGATATTTTTCAGACATGTAGAGCCTCCTCGCACAGGGCTCACTACCCCATGCCGGCCTATTTGTTGCAGTACCAAATGGCGACTGTGTCCTCTTCGAGAACCTGTACCCATTCCAACCCAATCATCAGTAGAAATGCCTTAAGTGCCAATAGAATTGTCCGTAACTCCAACAATTTGATGTGGAGACAAGCCTCCACCGGAAATCAGAGTCCTCTAATGTTTGCTTCTCTTAGATGAGCTCGTCAACCTAGCAGTGATGTATCCATATTGACTGTCAGTTATGGGTGAGGCAGGGAGAGGGGACTGCCACCGGTCAAATTGCGGTCGAGCACCTACCACTGCAGGTCTTTTGCGCTATGCACAGACATCTGGATGAAGTACAAAAGGCTTGCTTGTTGACTAGCCCGCTGAGACTTCAGACCCCACCACACAGCCAGCATGCGCCATCTGGCATGGTCCCTAAGAGGGATGCAGTCGACCAAGAGGTCAAGAAGCGTCAGAGCTGCTCTCATTGAGACCCAGGTCAAAGGTTTAAACATCAGGATCATAGCCCGAATCTCCTGGACTCACTGAGGCTAAAGGAAGGCTCAGAAGAGCCTCTTATCCAAGATAGCTCTGAGGAAGGGGAGACTTTATGAAGGAGTCGGGGATCACTTCGGCACATTGATGGAAAAACTAAATGATATCAACAGGTCAGCCATCATCTGGAATTGATTTTAGACTGCTCGAGCCCAGTCTGCCATCGAGGCATGGAAAGACTGCTATTACCAACCATCACAGATGGGCTGCAACCACCACCATCGTAGGAAACTGGGTTTGTGTTGCAGTACCCCCCGCTCTACTTTTTGCCTGGCATTTGATGCAACTTTGACTGCAGAGTGCTGGGTCCCTGCTAACGAGGCTCCCAGTACCAGTGTTCTTTCCTCTAAAACTGTACTATGACTGGCACTACTTCAGTTACCCCTGTAAGTCCCTAGTAAATGGTACCCCTGGTACTTAGGGCATGGGAACTGAAGAGGGACCCCAAGGGTAGCAGCACAAATTGTGCCACCCTAGGGTTCAATCACCAAGGCCATGCATGCTGCCATTGTAGACTGTGTGCCTTGGTGCAGACAAAATTGAAAAGTTGACATGGCACACATCCCTGTGTGTCGTGCCCAAAAACACTGCATGGAATATAGATAAGGCCTTAGCTCTAAGGCAAGGTGCACTATATCCGCGGTGAGGGTATATCTATATGAGCAGATATGCCCCTGCAATATCCATGTAGATTCTTGGATATTGTAAGTGAACAGGGAAGCCATAGGAAGTACATGGGCTGGACACTCATCATTACAAGTTTCCCAGCTCCATGATAGCTTCACTGTATTATGGGATGTTTGGTACCAAACATCACGTCATAATAAACCTTCACTGATTTCAGAGTCATATTTATTCATAAATGCACACAGAGGACCCCTTATTGGGGTCCCATGAAACCTATAAATCCTTAGTGTGGTCACTGACTGGCCTAAGTTCTGTTCTGACCTCATGAGGTGAGTGCATTCGCGCTCAGAGGTCGGGAACAATGCCTGTCCTGGGTGGAGGTGTTCACACCTAACCCTGGTCAGGAAGAGCCATCTGTGGCAGGGAGCTTCAAAGGCCTTGCCGCCTTCGTAACATGATCCCAGCCTCTCCTGTTAGAAGGAGCAGGCCCCCCTCCTGTCCTCACCACCCTTTTGTCAGGAAGAAAGGGGGGAACACTTAGTAAGATGGTGAGTCCCCTTTGCAAACTCCGCCCCTCAGGTGATGGAGGTGAGGTGAAGAACACTTCTCAGTAACAACCATCATGAAGACGGTGGGACTTATCCAGTCAGAGCTAGGGCTATGTCCCCTTCCAACAGGAGGTGGGAATAATAGAGGGAGAAGACACCCCATTGGCTACTACCTCGCACTCCCTTGTAACGTCCCATTATCTAGTATTTAGGAGGTATTCCCAGACACTGAACTTCAGTTCCTGACGACTTCTGAAGAGCTGGACACCACAGAGCTGCACCAGCAGGAACGACTGCAGAGAACTACTTACTTGGCCCCAGCCCTACTGGTCTTTCTGCAGCCATTGATGATCCTGCACTTAAAGACGACTCGTCCTACAGCCCAGCGACCTCCAAAACCCTGGGAAGACTGCCTGTCTAGAATAAAGATCAAGATCTCTAGAGAACAGCAGACCTATTAAAAAACAACAATCTTCAAGCAAAGACTCTCGGACCTGCAGAATGGTGAAGCCTGACCCCCAGTTCCACCTCTGCACCTGACACCTTCGGCCTGAGTCCAAGCGGCCCATTGGTTCCAGCAAGGTTCCCCAGTGCTCCAGAGCCCAAGTCGACAATGAGCTGACCTCTCCCAGACACCTCACCTCTGCATGGAGACCCTCTCAACAGTGAGCCAATAAGCCGTTTCCAGTACCAAAAACACCCCTGTACCTGCCTTGGTGAATAGGACCAAATGTTTCCCTACGTCTCCAAGCATCACAACTAACTCTCCAGCTGTAGTTTCCTTCGACTGGCCTCCTGGCCTGCGCCTGCAGCTCTCTTCCTATTGGGCCTTTCTCCATTGCCTAACATTGGACACCCAATGCTGTGTTGGCACCCTGCACCCGGCCACCTCTGTGCCGCTGGTGGTGTACTGTTGGTGCTGCCTTTGACCCTGCCCAGTCTTTGCTTTAACCCCTTAAGACTGCCTCCCCAACCCCAAGCTGCTGCTACTTACCTGTGATCAGCCTCTGTCCAATTGCCCCATTCTTCATTGAGTTGTATTGGGCGCCCAACATCATATCTGCAACCTGCACCCGGCAGCCCTTAAGCCACTGTGGTGTACTGTTGTTGCTGAACTGAACCTTGCCCAATACTGATCTTAACTCTCGAAGACTGTTTTCGTAAGTTGATATTACCTATATGTATGCCAAATGTTTTTCCTCCTATAGGTTACCAAAGCATAGACTGAAAACTTTCACTTGCCATCGCCCCCCTTCCCACCATGCATGCCTTTAGGTCCGGCCATAAGTGAATTATTGACAAGAATGTCTCCATGTTTGCTCATAGTTTGCGATCCTTGACATTCATTTTGTATTTATCAATAATTATTCAGATGCCCAAACCTGCCAAATTATCTTTCTTTCAACTTACTGCACTGGGTGCCTCACAATCTTTACGAGTTGACAATGTATCTGTCAAATTAAGTTCATATTTAATGGTACTTAAAATAAGTCTTTTTAGGTCTCGCCTACGTAGCACGCATGCGTTGATAGGAGGAGACCTCTTGAAATCTATTCGCTTTTTGGGCCAAAAACGTGCAAGCATTGCATTGCTTTCAATGGCAACGCGTGCATGTTTGTCGATTCCCTTGTGGGAGCGAGCAGTGGTGTCATCTGTCAGCAATTATCGCGCCTTGCTGCTCGCTACCGCAAGGGAAATGCCCTCCACCCGCCCGCACTCCGCTGTCCGTGCCTTTCCGCCTCCCCCACCATTGCTAAAGCTTGTTCTTTAGTGCCTTTGTTTATTGACAGCAACACAAAGCACAAAACCGCAAGGAATATACTGTGTTTACATTTAAACGCGATATTAGAATAATCTGAAAATGCGCTCAATACTTCTCAAAACATGGCATGTTTAAGCAGTCTATCAATCAAACTGCAAAAGACCAGGGACTGTGCAGGGCTAGCTAGAGCCTGTTAGAGGCAGAGCTTGGCCCTTTAAGGGGCAGGGGAAGAAGCAACTGTAACTTCAGCTCCAGGCGAGAAGCAGGAATTTGAGTCCGGCGCACTGCATGGTTTCCCTGGAGGCGAAAAAATTAACCGGGCCCCCGAGGGAAGGCCGATGCGCTCCGGAACCTTTGGGTCTTCCTGCAAAGAAAAGGAGTGGGGATCCACTGTGTCCTCGGGAGGATGCGGGGGTGTTCGCAGCGCTTTCCATCTTGGTGCTACTGGCTGAAAAAGGCACGCGTAAGTTTGTTATGAGTCTGCATGCGCAAGTTTGTAGCCTAGGTGCTGGGCTTCACCGTTCCATTGAATACACTGTCACACGTAGCTCTCGTTCAAGTAAGCGCCTCAAGGCCAGCGCGACTTGATGTAAGCAATGCATTCAAGCTCCTTTCACAACAGGACCCTGCTAGCACTGGTTAAATGGCGCTCACTTCCCGGGTAGCAGTTGTATCACAAATGGGTCCGCTGCTTATTACTACAGCACATCTTCATATAGCAGTCCTCTGGGATTAGGTGAGAGCTCTTCATTTGTTTGGCTGCTTCACAGCTGTAAGCATTGTGAAGTGTATATATTATAGCACTAATATTGAATTATAAAGGAATTCTGGCATGTACACGGACAGCACTGGTTCCTGCCTCACAATCTGATTACAGAGGAGTGCTGAAAGATTGGTGTGTGCAGGGACATTGGCTGAAGTCCTTGATTTCAGATTCTGTGCCCCTGTGACAAGGCGGACGACGCAGATAAATATGTTGCATTCGTGGTAATGATTTTAAGTTGATGCATGGTCTGTCTGTGTTTGTAAATAAACTGATAATGTCACAGAACTGCACACAATGGCAATGCGAAGGTCCCTGGTTGCAGCGTGAATGAATCAATGACCTGGTATTCGCCGATGATACAGGGAAAATATAATTCTGCTAAAATGTGAATGGTCTCCAGCCGTGAAGCCATCCCCACAGTGCTCAACTCTCAAACCGGTTAACTCTCAACCACTCAGTTTGGCCTCATAATGAAATTATACATTTTTCCTGCCACTTTGTCTACCACCGAGCCTTCTCCCTATGCTACAGGTGAAAGGGCGGGGGTAGAACTGGCCCACTATGCAGCAGAGAATAAGGCTCCTTTAATGACTGAGGATGGTACAGTGTTGTGACAAGGATGTCAGAAGCTGCGTGAGATTTTGCATGATTTTTTTTGGGGAGGTGTGATTGAGTATTGGATGCATTGAAATAAGTGCCAGTCTCCAAAAATAAGAACAGGTGCCCCCCCACCAGCAAAGACAAGCTAAAATTAAGCACTGCTCATAGCACTCTTTAACCGTGGCTTCTTCCTGGATCCCATATCTGGAGCACTAGGGGGATTGAATTGCTGCTAATAAACCAGACAAAACACTTCCATGGTCACCCTGTAGCTCTTGGCAGAGGAAATCCTTCTGTCGGTTTCAAGGTCGTCAAATATCATCATAGCAGAGCAGTAAATACTTCAAAGGCAGTATGATTGATTTATAGAACAATCATCCCGTTTTAGCTCGAACTTCTCTTTGCCATTGGCTTTGGAAGCACTTGCAAAAGAAATCCACCTTATATGGCACTGTGAGGTATTATCCTGCAGGAAATTATAATTAAACACCTGTGAAGACTGCTTGGACAGGGGATGTTGTTACCAAATGCTTGCTATTGTAGTTTTAGTTCAGCATAATGTTGTATTCGGATGGGAGTGGGAACTTTGAGAGAGTTCATAGTAACATCAGTGAGCTGAGCTGGCAGGGAGTAAAGGAAGGGGGAGGACAGGGCCCCCCTAGCCAGGAACACATTTAGGTCAAGCCTAGAGTCCGCAAGCATGAGTTGCTCTGCGAGACATGCTATATTGTCTGTGAGGTTTAAACACGCCAACTTAGCTAACAAACATTGGCAAAACCAATACCTCTAGCTAAACACTTATTAAGCCCCAAAGGCGAGACCTATTGGCTATGCCAATGCTTGTTTAGAGAGTAATGGACAAGCATTTGGGATAAAACGCTATTCAACGATCAACATGGCATAGGAATTTCTAGTTTCTTTAAACAACTACCCTCTCCCGCTAACTGTCCAGGCGGAATACGGCTTCCCGATCTGGGATGGTGAAATGGCTTAATTCACATTTTTCAGCATTTACTGTACCTGAATAGTTTCCTCAAGTCTGTAATGCTCTAAGATGCGCAGTATCTCTGTCACTTGGCTAGGATTGTATTGACACAACAGATCAATGTACAATTCACTAACACCAGGATTTAGCTGCAATACATCCGGGTTTACTTGTACGCCTTCTCTGAAAATACAAAATAAAATAAACATTTGAATATTTCATAAATATTTGTGAATTAATTAGGTTAGAGGAAAATATATGTAAAAAAATGAAAATTATACAGTTTCAATAATCGCGAAAAACCGGGAAGTCTTTGTTTATTATCAATTCTCAGCAAGTACAGTCATCACACACAACTTTAATGGTTTCTCGGGAACGAGATGCTCATGATGAGACCTAAACAAGGTGAAAATGGCATGTTTTGTTGGACAATGAGCAGCAGCCACTGTCAAATCAGATGCAAACTGGCCATAATCCATCAAAATGTCACAAAGGAACATGCAGGCATTGCAATGTTTCCAGGTAGCATTTCACCAAATCAGTGCACAGACTGTGCGGCTGGCCGAGGACCCCGCAGGGGGCCACTAGTGAGGTCAGCACTCTAGTGTCCCCTGGGCACCCCACACCCCCACCCACTTCAGGGGCAGGGACTCTGGGTGGAGTCCCCCCCAGCCTGATTGCGGTGCGCGAGGGGTGTCACTTCCTGGGCGGCAGGACTTGGGGAGGGTATATATCCCTCCCCCACCATTTTGGCGCCCTCTTTTGCGCGCCTGACACGCCGTCGCCCTCCCTACCGCTTACCCGGCGTGGTTTGTGGCAGTCAGGAGGCAGAGAATTTTGTAATGTTTTTCTTTTTCGTTGCAGGCGGAGTTACAGGGTGATCTGGAAGTAAAGTGCTATAGAAGGGTACCTCTGTGCGGCACCATGGTGGGTGCCAGAGCCAAATCCTAGGAGCCTCATGGGAGGTTCCTGGAAAACCGTGTCGGCGCCCCGCTAGTCCTTTGGGCGATTGTGGGCCTGAACAACCGAGGGGTTTGTTATGCTACGCTCCACCCTGAAAGGGGCGTGAGTAAAAATGTACCAAGTGTCACGTGATCTGAGAAGAGGATCACCAGTAAGGGCAGCACAGGTGGGGTTCTCCCCAGTGCTACCTGGCTCATCAGGTGGGCAGGCGGCCCAGTTGGTTGCCAGCCCTTGGATCGCCCGTAAGATAACCCACCTATTACATAACGGTGTATGTAATAAACCTGCAGCAACTTTACCCAAACAAAAAATTGTGTTGTGTGCTTATTTATTGGCATGTATGTTATGTTGGAGGGGTGGGAAAGGATGCCAATGACGATACTATGTAACAATGAATTCAGTAACATGTGAGGCATTCCCTCTCGGACACTGAGAGCTGCAGGGACTAGCCAAGAGGCCTTTATATCTCCTACTGACACGTAGAGCTGGGCTGGGATTCACTTAAACACAATATTCAAAAACGGAATCTTACACTACGTAGTCTGAGTTGGTAAGAACGCGCTATTACCATTTTCTTATCACAAATATTATTTAAGACATCAAAGTGTTCTCCAACAGATAAGTAGCCGATCAACTTCAGTCCTAGTAGAGTTGCTTGGGTAAAATAAGAAATACAGACTCGCAATACTCAAAGCATTACCGCAATTAAAAACCTATCATACTGCTGCCATACTTGTAAACCTGAAATAAGCCACGCGCTACCGTCATTGGGCATGCAATAAGCCAAGAACTGCCGTCATTGGCCATGCAGTAAACCAAGCACTGCCATCATTGGACAAGCCATTTTTCAAAAGCGGGAATAATCAGAGTGCTGCAGTATTCAGTGTGAGATCATCAGAGGCCTGTGACTTTGCCACGGTATTATGACACATGCCAACAGGAGCCCTGACACACGTAGCACCAACTTATGGTGACAAAACCACTGCACTTACCTATGACCTTCGCTTATTGTCACTTACGTCAGAACACACACAGTAACTGGATAGTGTGCAGAGGGTATGTGTAACATAAGATACAAGTGTATTGAAACAAAATTCAAGTTTCCTGGGATGCATGCAAGAATGAGATAATATGAAAAATATGGACTAAAACCTGCGCCAGTATCTTCAAGGAGCCAAACCGACGTTGTCTAGAATAGTAAGTGTTTCATTAAATATAAATCTCCAATGGGGATGTGCAAACACTTTATTAAGAGAGGGAACTAAGTCGTAATTTACGACTTTTGGGTGACCTGTAGTTCATAGTGTGTGTCGCATTTCCTACATGTAGGACCTGCTGTAGGTTTTCCTCGCAAACGTCAGCTGGTGCTTAAAATGCATGTGCTATTTACTTGTGGGTTAACTTTAATCTCATTTTCTGTATGACTTTGAAATTGGGTGGATGCTGATTTTTTTTAAATAGCAACTAAAAATAGGTGCAAAAGTCCTGATTTTCACCTGAAAATCCACACGTGAAGTTCTCACATACGGGTAGTAATCACAGTATTTAGAATAATTAAGGAAGTTTTCACACCTTCAAAACTTAGTACAATACCATGTTATTGAAAAAAATGTATCTTAAGAATCCCCATGAGTGGTTCTCTTCATTTATCTGCAATGTTTGAATATCGTGTCCTTTAGTGGCACCTATCAAATGGACAAATCCGATATTATTACTCTTGTTTTTTTTAGTAAACCCCATAACATACCACAGAGTAGCAATCATAGCTCAGCTGCAAGTTTCCCGCACAGAAAGGTGTGCCACGATAGGTAGAGACCAGGACAAAGAAAACTAGGAAGAGATGCTTCACGGTGAACATTTTAAAGTAAAAATCAGCATTACTGAACAAACACTGACATAGCCAATAGGTCTTGCCTATGTGAGATTTATCGGATTTGGTAATGTTTTTCAGCTATGTTGCAAATGGCTGAAAGTAATGTCGAAAAGCTATATGAAGCAGCCAGCATTGTCCGCATTATAGCGCTTTTATTCCAGTTATGATACACAGAAGCTAATGCTCCTGTATAATATGGCTAAAAACAACATTGGCAAAGCTGATAGATCTCACATAGGCGAGCCCTATTTGCTTCGCCAATGCTTGCTATGGAATAAAATATAGTAAGTTGTAAGTGGTTATATAGAGTTTACAATGGTGGTAGTGAGAATGTTATAGAATGGAGAATGCCCTTGCCAAGGTGTTAGTGTGTCCTGATTCAGAGGCATTTTAGGACCATACAAAAACTGTGCAAATGTGCCATATAAATGCGCTGAATGTAACATAAGTTGTAGGTAGGAAGAAAAGTCCAATAGGTTAGAGCTTTTATTACAGTGATGCTTTAGGCTATGTGTAACTTTGGGTGCAATGGTTACAAAAGAAACAAAAAAGCACTCCTGACTACTTGTTCAGTAGTAAAATATAGCAATGATCGGTGTTCAGTGGGTTTTAAGAGCTTTTGACCCCTGTGCCAATGCACCTGCTGCACCATTAAAATCAGTGACCCATTTACCCTGGCTCTGTACTGCAATTCTATTTAGGTTCAAGTGCTCATTAAGCAGAGAAAAATATTGTCACTCAGAACAAGGCAGTCAAAGACTCAGGTGGGCCGATCCATTTGTCTCATGCTGTGGCACATGGAGGCAAAATGTGAATAAGGGCTAGGGAAAAATGTTGTCACTCAGCACAATTTAGCGAACGGCCCAAGTGGGCTGACCCATTTGTCCCAGTGCTGTATGTTGTGGTGCATGGAAGCAACATGTGACTAATGGCTGAAGAAACCAATTAGTGAAGAGGGCAGAAGAAAAGTCTCTCCACGTATATGTATATGTATACCATTTATTTAGTAAATGTTTTGATTAAGAGGCTGTCAAAATGTTTAAACTGTCTATACTGGGCAGGTCTTGGCCTGATGCACTTTTCCCAAATAGAGACCTGCAATTACTGCATCCACCCCATAAATGGATGATGCACCAGAACTTGATGGAACTGTATATTGCTCCCCAAGGCAGAAGAAAAAACTCATGTCAAAGAGTATTTGTGTGGTGCATTTCTTGCCCCACTCAGTGTGAACTGTCCACACGCTGCACTGTACACAGTGTGTAAAACTAATGTATGCCAAGAGTGGTGCTTTTGAATCCAAGCTCTTTTTTTCAGATTTGCTTATTATTATTTTTTTGCACTGTCTCGGTTGTGTAACCTTCCCTTGAGACAAAGTATGGTTTGTTGTAAAACATCTATAACATCAACTGGTGGATGTGTGCAACATAGGACTCGTAAATGAGCAAAGATTCGGTCTTGTTCATGGCCTTCCTCTTCACATTCCAGGTGCTTTCATTGTCTGGTTCCGCCGACTCTTGTTCAAGTGGTGTAACCTTCAAATAACTTTACCAGTGCATTTCCACTAAAGTTATGCCTGTAATCCAGTATTGAACCAACTCCAGCAGCTCCTGCTTATTTCCGTGCAGCTAATCACACTCAGCTGTGCCAAGGCACTCCACAAGAGTCTGGTAATGTACCTCAGCTTTGACCTGGGGCCCTTCTACTACTGAAATAATTAGAGGAACATACAGTTTAGACTAAGCATTTCAGTCACTCACAGCTATGACTGTAATTCCAAGTGGCACAAATGTGACCTTCGTTCTGTGCTCTACAGAGAGGCCAACGATTAGATGAGTGTGTTGTCTGAACACCTTTAAGACCGCGTGAAACTCACACTGATATCACACTCAACTTTGGAGCGCTCAATGTTGCCCCATCAAGAATCCCTTCCACAATCTGACCTCCTCCTAACCCTTAGAAGCAACTCGTTTGCGTGATGCTCTGCACAAGACTCAGGCTGCATGACAAAATAAATTAATAAAAACACATCTAGGAAAATGAAATACTCTTCGCGAACAGGCCTGCATGAGGTCAAACGAGTTAAATGTAAATTGGACTGCATGGCTGACATGTTTAGAGTTCTTGTACATACTGTTGAAAAAGTGTTTTTACTTCCATTGTTAAGGGGATGAATATAGAAGTTGGTAGGTACCTTTACTCTTTTGAACTAGACCTGTCCCATATCATCCTCTGGCTTCAGCCTTTACACCCCGTGGGCCTGCTTGAAACCAGAGAGACCAGTGTGATGCAGAAAGGAATTGATGCCCGCGGAGACTACTAAACCTCCAATTTATGTTAGCGGACCAGGGCACCAGGGTGACAGAATTGCTTTTCTCCACCGCGTCCCCTACCACACCCCCACCTCTTCATACATAGTGAGTGCCCTTCCTGGCATCTCTAGAGAATGCATAGGCCCAAGCACATGATCAGTTCAGATGAGGCAAAGGCTTCACATGGGGTACTCAACCAGGCCAGTCCATTGTCGTTCTGTGCATGAGAGTGGGCCAAGCAGGCTGACAGCTTTCTAAGGCTACAGTGGCTTTAGTTTGTATAAGGTGTTCCTGGAAGGTGAGTTTGCAGATGAGGCCCTGAGGGTAAAAACACAGCAGATAACAGCTGGGCCTTATCTACTGGTCCAGCGGCCAATGCCTGAATTCCCATTCCCAATCCCACCCTGCTTTCAAGACCCATAAATCCCAGATACAACAATACAGAATATTTTGCCCCCTCTCCGACCCTCACAGACATCACATTCCACTACTTAAGTGCACTGCTGGCTCTCACCTGTCCCACCATGACGTGTCCTCCTGCAGTACCAGGCTGGTCCAGAGAGAGTCTTTTGCCAGGTTGTTGAGAAGAGATCACTCAAGCCTCAGGTAGTAGTGCTGTAGACTGGCTGTGTCTGTGCTGCTGAGAAAGTTGGCTTGTCTGGTTGATGCACTGACACTCACTGCCACCGAGCTAAGCTGCTCTCTATGATTGTGTCAATTTGATGGCCTTGGTCTGCTCGGGTCTTCATTCAGAAGCTATAGTGTATTGCTGTGGGCAGGATCTTTATAATAATAATGCCAGCATTTGTAAAGGGTGCAGCTACCTCAGGCGAGGTGTCCCGGCGCTGGGGGCCGTCAGCAAGATTAAGCGAGCTATTCTCCAGAGTCACAAGGTGCTGGACTTACCTGCCGCCAACGACGGGGATCGAACCATGAGCCCCCCTGTTCTGGAGTCAGCCGCCCTGGCCGCTGCACCACACCTCTTTCCGTGTGCATGTCCCGATCTCTGGGGCCGCATTGGTAGAAAAGGCTGCTTTCACAGGGCGTGGCTCAGCTAGATTGGAATTGTTAAATACTTGCAGCGCCGAGATCCCCTTCGGGGTGAATCACGTGACGCGCTATTATATTAAATGTAATTAACATTAATTAACATAACAGGGAGGGTAGGGGGGGCCCTTACCAACGTCTGGTAGCCATAGGCGCCTGAGGCAGAGGGTGTTGGGGCCACTGTTCCCTTTAAGGTGCGCGCGCACCTCTCTTCCTGCGAGTGCGCACTGCTGTGTGGAGCACGCACACACACCGGACAACCCGAGAGAGTTCACACCGCTGCTTTAAAAAAGCGGCATTTGGACTCTGTAGTGCAGGTAAGGCTGGCTGTCTGGCTTGGGGCTTGGGGTTTGGGGTTTGGGGCTGTTAGGAAAGCGCGGTGCGGGGCATATTGTGCGCTTTAGTTTACGGATTCATGTCAATCACATACCCTCACGAGGTGTGAGTAACATGAATACTTAAGACAAAGGCACACAATGTGCTCCGCACCACACTTTACTTACAAGACTACAGCAAGTTTAAAAACACAGTGTGTACTTTCTGAAAGTACATGCTGTGTTTTTAAACGTGCGGTCTAGTTCCTGGCACACATAGCCATTGTTGCAGCGCACAGAGACCCTCCACTGCCGCACACAGAGGAAAAAATTAGAGGGAATATTGGTTGGGGCAGCCTGCAGGACTGGAGACACTGCAGGCAGAGTCTGACCAGGCTAATGCCCTGGAACAATAACATCCAGTAGCCTATGACCAGGTGCCCTCCTCACAGTGAACATGGATTGTGAGGGAGGGGTCTGTGCAGGATGGAATGGCGCCAGGCTACAATTCCTTCATTGGTGGTGGGCGTTCCTAAAGAAAAAGAAAGTTGCAGACTGGCAATGCGCAGCATGAAGAGCAGCATTTTCTGCTTTCGATAAAGGTGGCATTATTTTTCCTGTGCTGCTGAAAATAAGAGCTCCAACAACGAAATCTCTAAGGACACCTACAATGATAATGACATAGAAGCAAAGGAGGGCTTGATGTGCCACTGCCCTCACGGCAACACAGACAAGAAATAAAGGTAGCCTGCAGGCTAAAATTAAGAACTAAATACTTACAGTGAGAGTAGGAGAAATGGGCTGATTACCCCACTGCAGATTCTGAGCAACTCAAAGGGCTGCTTAACTAACTAATGACTAATTTCAGTCATGATTTCATGAATCAGAAGTTTAGGAATAAATAAGGTTGCAAAAAGCAGGATTGCAGCAGGCATGCTCCAGGGTCCAATTCCTGCTAAATGGTGTAAGGGGAGTACCCAGTGGTCATAAACAGGGTGGAAGCAGATCCCTTCCAGAGCGGAAAGGACCTTTCCTGCAAACCGAAGTGCTAAGGTTCCTCCAAAACAGCCAGCAACATAATGTGAACAACCATTTGTATACTGGAGAACCATTTGAAAGGCACTGTGGACCAGCGGCCACCACTCCAGTACACTGGCTGTCCTTTCTTTCCTAAATGGTGGATAGGCGACTTCATACAGGTACTAAGTGACGGAATGTACTTCTGTACATAACCTCCATCACCATGGCCACACCTAGTGCTTACCCATAGGAAGCATGGAATTAGGAGAAGTAATGTCTGCATCAAAAAAAGAAATCTAAGGTTGAGTTGGCTTTTGTTGGAAGATTTCAGCCCTGACAGGTGCTGGCTAATGCAATTTTATTAGAGGTATACAACATTTAAAAGGTATGGGGAGGCAGTCTTTGACTGATACAACAAGGTAACCATTATTACAAGGTAAACATATCAAAATGACAAGTATCTGGAGGCCACAGAGGCACATAATGGCGCAAAGACAGCTCAGTTAAGAGTTTAGGAACCACAGGAATAAGGTGAGGAGATCCAGCTGGCTAGAAGTGTAGCAAACCTAACTTTGATGGCTGTGAAGGACTTGGCAATGGCTCCTCTAATAGCCACAGCACTAACCTGCACCAACTTTGGCGAAACACTTAAGCAAAAACTTAAGTAAACATTTAAAGAGAACTGCATTTATGATAATGCTAAGGGGTGAACAGTGCTGGGAGTTGAAGCAGTGTGGTTCCATCCCCCTTCTGTTTGAAAAGGCTCCCTTGAGCCATTGAGTTGACGAGCTTTTGGAAATGCACCTGTGCGCCAGAGAGAGGTACGGAGACCTGAACGGATTGTGGCAGCTTTCTCAGCAATCCCAGATGAATTTTGTTTTTTATCTCTACTGATGGAGGATAATATCCAGGAACACATGTGTCTAGAGATTCACAGCACTAACCTGCACCAACTTTGGTGAAACACTTCAGCAAAAACTCAAGTAAACGTTTAAAGAGAACTGCATTTACCATAATGCTAAGGGGTGAACTGTACTGGGAGGTGAAGCAGTGTGCTCCCATCCCCCTTCTAGAGTATTAAGCCAGGCTGAAGGTCTATGAGCAATCCAAATGGCCACTAATATGTTTTAAGCAAGATGATAAACAGAAATCACTAAGGTCTCAAGTTGCAGGCTAGAAGGTGAGGTACTGTGAATTCATGCAATCATTTTCAACACCTTAAATTAGGAGGTATTGACTTTGGAGCAGGGGTCCACGATGTAATCAGGATTTGAATGGATATTTTATTGCGTGAGACGGGATCAGAAACTGCTTCTTCTGATTTACTGAATTACCTTAGTTTGGCAGAACGGTGATTGTGAAGTCATTCTCATGGGCTTCAGGGAAATAGACCAAGCCTTGATTAGCTAGTCATCTAGAAGAGAACTTCTCCTTCAGTGTAAACTTATTCAGAAAGCATGAATCCGAGACTGGTCATAAAATCCTCACCTTTTTTGGGATAGGAAAATAACAGTAGATACTTTTCTATACATACGTGGGGGAAGACAAGAGGGGACCTGCTAATTAGGAAGCCTAACCATGGCTACTGTAATTATGTAGCAATGGATAACTAATTTGTGGTTGCAGAATTTACCATATTCTGCAGGTAAGGTAAAAGAAATCAAGCAGTTTATTACGTGACAAAAAGCCATTTACGGTGCCCTTTCTGAGGCGTTTCATTGCGGCTCTGACTGATTCAACACATGGAGGTTTAGATACAAAATGGACTACCGTGATTTCAAAAACAGATTTTTTCAAGAAGGGAAACTACAAGCATTCAACTGAAATCTTAGTGCTAAAAAAGATAGTTCCTGTTGAAAAATTATGGACAATATATCCAGGAGATTTGCCAGTTATCAGTCCATGTGCTTCAAATTTTGCCATCTGATTGGCAAGGACCTTAACTTTAAGTGTTAAAACAAAAGCTCGACAACTCTTGCTTTCTTTTCCTGCAGACTCTACAGATAGTTCTTTATTTTATCCCGAAAGAGAAGCAGGGCTCGGCTGCTGATCCATTAATTATTGCTTGAGGGTGGGGTTTGGACTATAGGGCTATGGATTATTATAGACCAACAGTTAACTAGCTGAAAACACTCCAACAGATCCAGGACATGGCTTTTCATCTGATTATTGGTCTTAACAAATTTGACGACATCTCTGAGGGAGTAGAGCTCTTCACTGGCTTCCCATTAAATATAGAATCCAACACAAAGTGCTTTGCCTTATAAACAGGCCGTCCATCATTTTACCCTTCAATTTCCTTCTTTTTACTTGTGTCATATGTGCCAACATGCAAGCTACTATCAACATTTCTAATTTTGGTGAAGATTCTGCACTCCACAAGGGTAGTTATTCAGAGCATTGGGCTCCCAACTTTGGAATATTCTTACTGAACACCTATGCTCCATAACTATGGTACCTTTTGCAAAGCTATCTATAACCAGGTTTTCTGTTAGGCCAGTTTGTATGTTTTTGCCTGGTCTCTTCTTGAGTTTGTCCTTTATGTATTTCCTTTACTTCTGGATTTGCCTTGTTTTCAAGATTTCTGGCTCACAATATCTATTTAAGAAACCTCAATTTAGGAAAACCATAAAATACTGTTGATAATTCACATGCCTTCCCCTAATCCTACAACTCTCTGCAACATTTTTCACAACTAGAAGGAGCGGGAAAAAGGAAAGAGACAAAGCAAACAGTTGAACAGTTGCTCTATTTAATTTAACTCAAAACACCTACTGCTAACCTGATGACCTACCTGTATATTCCTTTTCTATATGAGAATGTTGTAATTTCCTATCAACTAGAGAATGTAATGCAAGATTAAAATCTAGTCCTTTGAGAACACACATTCTAATATATATAATTAATTACGCACATATAGGAAGAAATTCAGTCCCCAGGTCAATATCAACACAATAAACAGATAGGCAATTGGAATATAGTGTCTTGAAAAATAGCCGGCATAAATTCCAAATAGTGGACCTTGACTGAGGTCTATTCATGTTAACTGGAGTTTTCCCATTTTCGCCTTCCTCCCACCGATATATGCTTGTAAAGATTCCTTGTATTTCTCACCTCATCCCTATCTTTGCCCTTAATTGTAGTCAAAAGATTAGTTTTCACATCTATATTGAACCAGGTGGTGTGAGTTGTTGGGCGAGCTGTAGTTTTGGGATTCTTATACAAAATGTTCTGTAGTGATGCAAATACTTTTTCATGGGCTGTAGTAGATAGACAGAAATGACTATTTACATCATAAGCAGATTTCAGTGAGTTTATAATCTTTGTAACTTTGCTACAGATGGAAGATGAAATCTGAGGATGACTCTGCAAAGATGACTACTTTCGTGCGTGAATGTTGTTTGAAAGTGCCAATGCACCCTGATCGTCGCTAGATGGAGCAACTAATTTAGAAGTTAGTAATCACTGAATCATGAGACCAAGAGCATTGCAGTCACCATAGCAACATTCTATAGCCACTAAGTCACTCATGAACAGCTACAACTAAAGATCTAACATTATGAAAAAGTTACTAACATTTGGTAAGGCCTTATCCGGCGAGACTATCTAGCCGCTGATTCCTTACCTTAGAATATTTTCAAGGTGTCAGGTTTAATCTACAAAAGCTTGAGCAGAACCTTTGCTGGCTAGTAGGTGGCACCGATCAACTCTGCATTGGGTCGGAGGTGTCATCTGTGCCAGATGTGATGTAAGCGCTGCCTATATAGGCGCTATCCCGGCACCCTGACATCAGTTTCATTCACAGAATGAGCACTCAGGGGTTGCTTCTTAGCGATTGCGTAGCAGAGCCCAATTCTTGTGGAGATTGTCTGTTTCTGCACTGCTTTACCCTTCTTCACTCCAGTGAACCTAACACAAAGCTGATTGTCCAGCAGGTGTTCTTTGGTGCAAATGATGCAGAACGAAAACACGCTTTTCGGGTCCAAGCAATGGAGTCTCTCCTCCTCATTGGAAGGATGAGGCAGAGCAAAGAAGGTCGGCAGCATGATGATTTGGCTGACGTGGAAAGGTACCACCCACCTGCAGCAAAAAAGAGGCAAAGGTGTTTAGGACCATTTTGTCTGGGAAGAAGCTGGTGAATGGAAAGTGAACAGAAAGCATCTGCAGCTCACTGACCCTCCTGGCCGATGTGATGGCCACCAAGAAGACAGTCTTGATCGTCAGTAGTCATAGACTACAGCTATACAAGTGTTCAAAGGGTGAACGCATTACGTATGTTAAAATCTAATTAAGGTCTCATTGTGGCATAATGAAAGGTTTAGGGGGAAACATATGTTGAAGCCCTTTCAGAAAATGCATCACAATGGGTGACTTAAACAGGGAGGGTTGATCTGGCAACAGCAAAAAAGCTGAGAGCGATTAAAGATACCCCTTAACTGGGCAATGGAGCAAGGCCTTGTTGGGCTAATGACAAAACAAGCAGCAACATATCAGACAAAGGTGCTGAAATAGGGTCAACAAGTCACAAACTTTTCCCAATGGTAGGCATACAGTCTTTGTGGGTGGAAGTCTGGCTGCCAAGATGACCTCCCATAATTCAGGAGGGAGAATGAAGACTCTCAACTGCCACCGCTCACTCGCCACACAAAAAAGCGGAGCATGCGCCAGTTCAAGTGCAAACCCTGCCCTGTTGCTGTGACAGGAGAGCCTCAGAAAAGGGCAGCTTGATCAGAGGACCGATGCTCAGAAGTTTGGGATCCCATACTCTCAATGTCCAATCTGCAGCCACAAGTATGGCTTGGGCCAGGTCCGCCCTGTTCTTCTTCAGAACTGGGGGGCAGGAGGAAGGCATTTAGGAGTCCTGAGCTCCACTCGACTAAATGCATCTCTGACCGAGAGCTGCCTTGGAAACTCCAGCACGCAGAAGCACTAACATTGCACATTCTAGGCAGTGGCAAAGAGATCCAAACAATGTTCTTTCCAGTTGCAGAAGAGACTTTACTCCCCCCTCTAGGTGAAGAAGCCATTCGTGATCCGCAAGGCATCGACAGCTGAGTTCATCCCTCTGGAGTTCAGACATCCTGCCAGGTGTTCTACGACCGAGAATATGTCTTGACGTTCTAGCCCTGTCCAGAGGCGCAGGCCTCCTGGCACTAGGTCCAAGACGCCACACAGACATGTTTGTTGCAGTACCACATATCAATGGTGTTGTCCATAAACACCTGAACCAGTGTCTCCTTTATGCATGGAAGGACGGCTTTCAATGTCAAGCAACTCGCTCTCAACTCCAAAACGTTGAAGTGGAGCTGGGACTCCCCCGGAGACCAGAGTCCTCTGATCTCCGTCTCTCCTTGATGGCTGTCCCAACCCAGAAGTAACGCATTTGTCAGCACTGTGAGATCTTGGTGAGGAAGGGAGAGGGGTCTGCTGCTGCAACAATTGCGGTTCTTCAGCCACAACTGCAGGGATTTTGAAGTTTTCTCTGATCTCAACCAGCTCGGAGAGATTCCCCTAATACTGAGCCTACTGGGCCTTCAGTTGCCACTGCAGAGTCCGCATTTGCCAGCATGAATGCTTTACCAGCAGGAAGCAGGAGGCCAGGAGACTTATCAGCCTTAGAGTCAGTCTCATGTAAATCCAAGGTAAAGGATGAAACATCAGAATCATAGCCTGAATATCCTAGACTAGCCGCTTTAGAGGATAGGCACAGGATTGCCATGTGTCCAGAATGGCTCTGATGAAGGGGAGCATCTGAGAGGTAGTCAGGTATGACTTCGGCACATTTATAGTGAATCTCAGCGAATGCAGGAAGTCTGCAGTAGTCTGGAGGTGGGGGGACAGCCACCTGCTGTGTGTCCGCCTTTAACAGCCAGTGCTCGAGGTAGGAGAAGACTGGAACCACTGGCCTCATTAGATGAGATGCAACCATCGCCATCCCTTTCATTTACACCTGAGGAGCACAGTGAACTGAAAGTGCTTGTGGGCTACTGTGGACGGGTATTTAGGAATATGCATCCTGCAAATCCAGAGATACTATCTAGTTTCCAGGTTCAACGGCAGACAGCACCTACGCCACTGTGAGCATTCTGAATTTCTCTTTTTTCAGGAAGTAGTTAAGAGGGTGCAGATCTACTATTGCGCTGAGGCTTTCTTCCTTCTTTGGCACCCAAAAGTACTTGGAAAAGCAACCACAACCTACTTCTGGCGTCAGCACCCTCTAAATGGCCCTTTTGGCCATAAGAGCCAGCACCTACTGATGCAACAGGGAGAGATGATTCTCTGTCAGTTGATCTGAAAACAGTGGCATAAGCGGTGGGGGTTCCATGAATTTAAGGGCATAACCCGGAAGAACAATTTGGAGAGCCCACTTGTCCAAAGTTATGGACTGCCTGCAGGGTAGATGGTGCCTGATCCTGCTGCCAACCCGTTGCCCATGATGCTGCAAGGACATGTTAAAGCGGTTTTGGGGTTAAACGCAAGGCAGTCAGGGCATGCCTTGTAATCTAGGTGCGGCTCCAGGCACCATAAAGAAATCAGGTGTGGGTCTGTCACAGATATCTTCCTATGGCCAGCTCCACAAGGCTTCAAAAAAGGTTTCTTAGAGGACATGCCTAAGGAGCACTGGGAGCAAATTGCTCGAAAAAAGCTTGATGCAATGTCAAAAAAAGAGGTCAAAAAGTGACTGAGGTAGCTCTCCTGGATCTGTGCTGATGGCGCAGAAAGAAAAGAACTGATGTCAGTGCAATGGGGTGGCGCCTATATAGGCACTGCGCAAATGACATCCGGCGCGAATGCTGCCTACGCAGAACTAAAATACCCAACTCCTGGAACAGGGCTGAGACAAATCCAATATAAAAAAATAGGCACCAGAGATAGCCCATGCGATTACAATACAACCTGCAAAACGTTTTCTGTCAGAGGATCCTCTAAAACCTTTCAGACTACTAAAATGGTTTTAGAAGAAGGGCAAGCACAATTGATCAAGTCTTACAATTTTGCTTAACTTACTGGAAAGCTGTATTATTGAATAAAGGTCCCCTTCATGTGGATTTCATCGATCTTTGCTCAGCATTTAATCCTATTCTGTGCCATAATCTATGGTTTCATTTGTCTAGAATGGGCGTATCCCACAGTATCACATCTATATTAATATGACTGCATAAGTACAAGTGAGATGGGGAGATAGAGGTGAATTAACCACCGACATAGCAATGAAGAAGGGGAGAACAATCAGGGCTGTGTGTTGGCCCTAACTCTGTTTTTTCATCTATAATTGAAGCTGTGAAACACATAGATATTGATAGTAATGACTCCATAAAAATAGATAGAATGAGGGTGCTGGCACAGTTATTCGCCAATAATATAATTTTAATCTTCAAAACACCTTCTCAGGATTGCAGAGTGCCCCCTTCTTCCAATATACATGGATCTTGGGCAAAGACTGATAGGCCAAATAGTGAGTAGAAGACCTCTACTCTACTTGTAGAGGCTATGGCATACAGAAGAGCTACCCCCTTATAAATCTGACTTAGCAGAAATAATGTAATTCTTGTTCTCATTAGGGAAACCGATGACTCAAATTTATCAAATCTGTGCTGTACACATTAGGGCTGGAGGATGTCTGGTTGGATCCAAAAGAGGCCCTTTGAGTAGCAAAAGAGCATTTAAAAGAGACATTTTGGGCTCGCACATCGAAGATGGAATTAAAGAATGTACGCTTGGAAATTTTTACAATTGTTTCTTGGATTATAAATCTACGATTCTCTTTGAATCATTCTTGGATAATAAATTGCAAGCATCTGCCAAATGACTATATTTGAAATATTTCCAAGATTCCACCCAAATGCTGCGCAGATTTCGTAGTCTCAATGCAGACTGCAATCTTATGGATGGCAGCAGAGTGTTTATGTGACTAGCGGCAGAAGAGACAGACCCATAATGCCTTCCTATATGCATTTGCATGTATTTATCTTCAAGTATGTATTTTCTATGCATTCATATAGTACAGAGACAACCATGGAAGACAACTAAAGCTCTCAGGTCCAACCAACATCAAAACCAAAAGCTGTAAAACAGTATATTAACAATCCCACCTTGCAGGTTTAGTGGTTTTCACAATAAACACATCAAGCCAACTGCCTTTGTTGTACTTCTCATAATACATAATGAGGCCTATGGTCTCTAACTTAACTTTTCTGAAAGAATCAATCAGACAATAGTCTTTGCTATTGGCTTGTCACCAAAACCAACTCAGACCTACTCACTACATTGAGTGTAAGCTTACCCACAAGGCAATCTTTAGAGCATCCATAAAATGAAAACCATGTGCAAAGGTATAGTTGGCAAACTAACATACAACTCCTCCTGTAAGGACCTATCAACGATTATCTCATGGAAAATCAAATTGTTTGCTACTACTGTTTTTTCAGAGGGGCGAAACACCAAAACCCTTGTCTATTGTGAGAAATCTAGGATTCCATGTAACAAAATGCATTTCTTTAGGCTGTAACAATGTAATACCAATCCACCCTTAGAGGCATACTGACTTTAGCATTCGAGTTTCCTGACAACAAATTAGCCAGGCCTACAGCCTTTGTAACACATTTTCATAATAATCAGATTAGGCCTATGGGGTCTGACACAACTTTTCACAATGAACCATTCAGGCCTATAGCCTTAATCATTGGCTGCTGCATTGTGAATAAGCTTTAACACAAGGCAACAATCAGGTATACGGTCATACAATTACATCGTACAAAATTACAGTTGGACAAAAATATACTACCCCTCGATCGACTGGTTACAAAGGATTTTCTGGGCACATGGAGTGAGTGACCCATGACCACAACGTACCCAGCTAGGCACGCAATACGGTAATATGTTCTCACACAACACACTCGCTACTTCACACTGAAGAGCTTCAGTAGATGCATGACGCTGCGTTTAATATTTCATTACTAACAGCGTTTCTCAAACTCCATTGTTCCTGGGTGGATATGTAGAAGTGTATTCAGAGAGCTTCAAAGGGATAGTAAACCAGATTTGTAATCGCCCGGGATTTGCTCGCAGGCATTAGACTGCAATTTTCTTTTCTTGATTAAATGTCTGAAAAGTTATTATGCAGAGATTGAGTTCGACTGGACCCTTAGGCTTCTTATTTTGAAGAAACGCTGTTCTACACGCCTCTGCTAAAGCTAATGAAGGGGAAGAAGGGACTGCGATTCTGCTGGCATTTAAACATTTAATCGTAATTTTGAATAGCTATTACCTCCTTCTTTTATTTCACAAGGATATGTTTTAATTAAGTTTTACTTCCTATATGCATATAATTATTAAAAACAATTTAACCTAAGAAAAACTTAATATACAACGCAAAATAAGATAAAAAAAGATCACGAATGAGGCCAGTCCATCAATGTTAATATATATTTATTATTATTTCATTTCTAAAGTGCGCCAACACCAACATCGTTTCTTGGCGATGTAAATAATTAAGCGGAACGGATGAAGGACAGGCGCTTTTTACATTTGTTGATCTCCAGCAGGAGCGTGTTCCAAAGTTTGGGCACCAGATGGGAGAAGGAATGGAAGCCTGATCGAGCTCTACACCAGGGGCACATTGAAAAGAAAGGGGTGCCCAGACCAAAGAGATATATAGGGTACTAGAAGAGACTTTAATTTAAACTTTCTAGTCCACAGAATACCTTGTGGGCTAGGTAAATGCCTGTTTCACTGGTAGGTAATGAAGTCTCAGACGATATGATCTAAAACTGGACACTATAGAAAAGAAAGTAGTAAATTAAAAAAATAATAATGTAATATATTTTAGTTTACCTGGAAGCGATGTTAAAAATTTTTTATATATCTATATATACACACACACACACACTCACGAAATGAATGTGTATTACTGAACAGTTAAAAAAAACTGATGCAATCCTTAAACAAGATAATCAATTATTGATACTTTCCCTAAATGTATACACTGAACTCATTTCACCGACAGCACTTTGCAAGCAACGCCCTGGATTACTTTAATATAAAGTCAAAATGATTTTCGATTGTATATTTGGGATTAACTAGACACTCTAGAGGCAGGCCCTCTCACCAACAGCTGTGCATGCAGAAAAGAAAGAAGCATTTCGCCAGTAAACACACAGAAATGAATCTTCGGAAAAGCAAATCAATCGTGACTTTCCCGAGACTGCTGCCCTGCTGCCCAGAGGACCCTGGCCTGCTCGCGTTTCGAGATCAAAATGTTAAAAAATATTTATGAATCAATCCTATTTCTCTCTCTAAGTAAAATAGTTGATTCATAATGTAGATGTGGCGGTGACGCGGAATTTAGAGATTCAGTTTCTACTGTCATTGCGCAAAAACATCCACTCCACAGAACAGAGAGGCAGCGAGGGATCTGCAGATGTGTTGGTGATTCGGAATTGGTATGCAGAGTACACGGAATATTTTTAAAACACTTAGATTAAATATCCACCAGAAAAAGCAATGCCAAAGTTAAGCACTGTTTCTTCTGATGGACACACATTTACCCCCAAATTCCACCCCTTGTGAAGCCATTTAGTCCATACTAAAGCAATGCCTCCTCCAGAGAGTAGGGCGGGGGAACAGACGTACACAATCACAATACACTAGTAAGTCTTGCAGGACAGAGCCGGCCAAATGACCCGGCCTATGGAGATGGGAATCAATGCAGTGAAACCTGGTAAAAGTATTGCACATGCCAAGGAGGCAGCCTGGCAAGAGTCCAAAACTGCAACACCCAGGCTAAAGCTGTGGTGGCCACTTTTGCCCACGTAGAATCAACCACAAGGCCTGAGATCTTCAGAAGGGGCTTTCTTGGTCAAGGCATAACACTGTTTGATGCAAAAGACAATTTACCTTGATAAGAAATTTTCAGGACTGCCTTTCCTTTCTTCGCACCAGAAAACCCAACAAGCAGTGGATCTTCTACCCAGTACTCCATAGTCCTATCAGTGCAAAAACGAGGGTCCACCACCAGTCTAAGCTGTATAATCTTGCCTTCTTATTAGATGTTTGCGGTGGAGATAAGAATATCAGGCGAGTGACAGACTCACACGCCACGTCGATAGGTGACACAACTTTCGCAAGAGTGGAGGCCTGGGTCCTAAGAACTAGCTTCTCCAGGAAAAAGGTAGTATGAGGAGGCTGAAATGACAAGGCTGCAGCTCACTGAGATGCTGCTTTAAGAATCAAGAGGCTCAGAGGAGCAGTGGAGAGGCACAAAAGGAGCACACATCAGAAAGGTCAGAATCAAATTAAGATTACACTGCAGTATAACAAAGGGAACCCTAGAAAACATAAGCAAAAGTAATTTTAAAAAAACAGAACATAGGCGATTTGAATAATGAGGGCTGTTCAAGCAAATGAACAAAGGCTGAAAAGGTTGATAGTTAACTGGCAATTGTACCCACCACAACATCTTGCCAGGCCTAACAAACCACATACAAGAGAACATCAGGCAGTTTCACCTATAAGGGTTTGACTTGCTACTACTAAAATCAGGTGACAGATTTTTCCCAAAAGCCTGAATATACAGGCTTGGTAGAGGGGCGGCAAGCAGACAAAATTATATCTACTACTTTTGATGAAAGATGAAACCATTCTCAGTTGGTTTCGCTCAATCTTAATGCATGGAGGTGTAGATTGTGGCAGTATGGGTGTAAAACCCTGTTTTGCTGTTGGGACAGCGTATCCTCCCGCAGTCAGCCAAAGTGGATGGCATATGCACAGTAAGAGTTCAGAGTACCTGGCGCTCTGTGCTCAGTTGGGTCTATAAGAACAATCTCTTTTCACCCATGCCTGTCTTTCTTCAGCACCTGCAGGATGAAAAGCAGAAGTGGAAAGACGTACAGGAGATTAAGCCCCACCGAAGGCAGAACGCACCTCCTAGAGACCTTCAAGAGGGAAACTCCTCAGTGGAAGAAGCTAGACACTGAGTGCCTAATTACTATGACCACCATCTCAGCGGGTTGTAAACCGACCGCCATGCAGTCAGCAGTTCCACCCACCAATTTAAGATGCGACCACTGTGTAGGCGGATGGAAACATCCCCTTTTCCACTGCAGCTTGTGCTGCGGCCTGGAAAAGGGCCACAGCATAAGCCGAAGTGGAAAAGGGTATGTTTTGAAACATCCATGCACCGTGTACCAGGCACCATGTGGTGACTAGCACATGGGGCATGGATGTTTGGAGGATGCACCACAGGTGCCCCCCTTTCCCCCCGGGCCTCATGGCACAGGCTCACAGGGATGGAGGCCCTGCTAGGGGCCCCCAAAGTTTCTTTTTGACAGCCTTTCGATGGCAGTCGGACTACCAGAAGGCTGTCGGAAAGGGACATCGCAATCCTTACAGCACTGAATGCGTAGTCACCGCTCCTATTGTAGGAATTATGATTCAACCGATGGGCTCCTTGAGCCTTTCGGACAGGTTGGTCAGTACCACCAACCGCAGTGGTCGGACTGACCGCATCCTAATGAGGCGGTTGGACTGATCTGCTGAATGGACGTCAGAACGACACCGACGACCTGTCAGTGGCAGTCGAACCGCCATCCTAATCAGGGCATGAGTGTTTTCGGAGGTAGCAAAAAGGGAACACAGGCCCCTCATAGTCAGCAAATTGGCACCTACTCAGCGTGTTAGCCATGATGCTGATGGATGCTACAAGATGATTGACTGTCAAAGAGATCCAGTGAAGTACTACAACTTTGGTGTCCCCAGATAAAGGGCCCTTGACCCCATGCCACCCTGCTTGTTGCAGTACCACATGGTGGTTGTACTGTCTGTTATCATGTGGACTGACATGCCCTTGATAGAAAGAAGAATTACCATTAAAGCCAGAATAATGGCATGCAGCTCCAGAACATTTATGTCATGATGCTGCACCACAGGAGACCAGAGGCCTCTGATTTCCACCCTGTCCATATGATCTCCCCAACCAAGAGACAATGCATCTGTAACCACTGACTTCCAGAGCACATAAAAATACACATTCTGCTGATCCAGGGTCACCATCCAATTGTCGAAGTCCAAGGACAGCAGTAACAGTGCCAGGATCATCATCTTAAACTTCTGTTTCTTGAGAAAAAACCCGGAGGTCTGAGATCAGTCTCAAGCCCAGTCCTTCTTGAGGACCAAGAAGCAGCTTAAGTAAATAATAAAATACATAACATGATAAATCTTCAGTTAGAAGTCTTTATCAGAAATCAAAACTTCTTTGGAAAGGATACTGGTCCACCAGAGTCTAGGTAAAAACAGGAGTAATGTGAGGAGGGGTGTCCAAAAAGAGAAGGACATAACTAACTAGCTGGAGGAATCATAAGGTTGGACTTGACTGGCCCCAGTTGCCTGTTTGAGGGAGTTTGGAAATGTTGCCTTAAGACAACGAGGATTGATGCTTCTGTTATTCTCAACTCTTTGCATTGCGTCTAGCAAACACAAAAAGTCTGTGCAAGTTGCTGGATGGGCTGCGAAGACTGATGCTGGGGGAAGGCGAGGCCTCTTGGGTAACATTAAAACTTCTTGTAACGCTGGTATGAATAGCATGCCGGGAATGCCAATCTCAAGTAGCAAGCAAAAGCTCTCCTGTTTTGGAAATGATCCAAAGCTATATCTGCCTTTCCATTAAAAAGTCTGACTCCATCAAAGAGCATATTCATCAATGATTCCAGTGGAGCACACCCAGTCATGGCATCTGATAATTATGCTGATGCCTATTACACAAGCAACCAAGTCTGTGGTAAATCTAATTAGGTGTGGATTGTCTGGCATCAGGTTTCTGAAAAAACAGACTGTGAGGCCTATCCTGAGAAGGGTAGTGTCTGGGCATTGAGGAACCTAGCTTGCTTTTCCCATACTTCTTTAACAACTTGCTCCTTGACTTCATCTTTGTCTTACCTGATGAGAACGATCTGGACCAGGACACACTACATGACCTGGATCAGGACTGACACCACTTTTTGTGCTCGACCGCATTGAATTTGGCTTCCCACTGCCTGATTGTTTTGGGGTGCATCATGGAGCATTTGTAAAATGACTAGGAGTCATTTTTAATGACAAGGCACCGCAGGCAGATGCGCAGATCCACAAAGGGCCTCTGCTTATAGCACGCACAATATGATGCGAAACCTGTCATCTTCAGGGTTAACATCCCTACACTATAGCCCAAGTTTGTGTACTACAACCAGAGTCCAGATCCACGTCTAAGGGTGCGGTAAAATAGAAGCCAACGTCAGCACGCAGGGCTCTTAGATAAATGGGTCTTCATGCCATCACATCTGGAGGCAGGATGGAGACAAAAAATAGGCTAATGGCATTATCTGCCAGTGCATAGGAGGTTTTGCACAAGTTTTCTCGATCCAGTCAGGCATCTACTGAGATTCACAAGGTTGGGAGTTTACAGTTATAAGTATCCATAGGAAAAAACATGCACTAACAAACTCTCTGATGCCAAATGTTAAGGCCAGGTTAACAGACTGCCTCCCTGTAAGCAGGCTATGATCTGGGTTTCCCCAGGCTGATAGCTTCACCTACATCAGCCCCTCCAAAAGTCTGTCCAAAGTTTGAGTATGTATGCTTAGTAGTCTGGTGGAGGTTAACATGTATTTACACTGGGGAAAACGAAGACCAATTCCACGGTAGTTTTCTTCCCAACATTTGCAAAAGATATACTAAAGTAAGGCCAGACAGGATGGAAAATCAGATTTCAGGGATATGTCAACTCCCCTGGTGCCCCAATAATAGAATGTTCTAGAGATGTGACATTGTCTATCTCACTATCATTAGGTGTTTTGCTTTGAGGGCAATCCCCTGGAAACCTCAAGGCACCTCCATTAGACCCAAAGACATGAAAAATAGTCTAGTCTTTTTCTGGCAGTGCTTGTTGTCACACACTTGTTTCGTAGCTGTGTGTAGAATGAGATCAGCCACAAGCACAAGAGCATGAAACAGGAGTAAGATCCTGGTTTTGCACAGGTGTCCATCAGCACATCAGAATGAGCCCTGTTAAATGGGAAAATAGTTTGTCAATTTGTCTTTTTTGGATTAAGGATCTCTGTTAATAGATTTGTTTTGACCCCTTTTGTGGATAAAGTGAGATGCTATAGCTCTGGTCTCTCCTGATCACAGTTGCGTTGAAGGCAGATTCCACTGTTGCTATTGCAGCATTAGGGGAGGAAAGGACAATATCCAGGCCACTGCCCTCTTGCAGGTCATGGTACAAGTTTTATGACCATAAATCTCATCATCAGAGTTATCGTCATCAAATTGTTGGGATGTAGGATTAAAGACATGTAGTTTGCGACCTCAGAGGGGGTTAGAGATGAGTCTCAGAGTCAATAAAAGGATTAACTCCACTTCTGGCATCGATAACGCCATTGCCAGCAGCAAGGCTCAGATTGGTGGCTTTAGCCGTGACGCCTGAACTGGCTTCAGATGTTGCGCTAAGGTCGGAGTTGGCGGAGACGAGCTCGAAGAAAGATACGCCTATTTAGAGGTCGAGTGGCACAGTCGGAGGTGGATTCGCCTGCGGTAATCCACTGGAGGCCACATTGAATCCTTAAGGTCTGAAGGAGCTTCAGAGGGGTACCAAAAATCTGGTCGATGGCCAATCCCATATCCAGGACCTGTTATGGCATTGCTGATGGTCTGTGGAATTTTGGCAACCTCAGGTGCAGAGTTGGAATAAGTTCTGAAGTTGAGTACCAACTCTGTGGCTAGGAGTTACCTGGAGCTTCACTTGACCTTGAACTGTGAGAGTGGCAGGATGAAAGAAAGATGTGTTTGGACTTCTGTTTCTTTAGATTTTTTGAACTTTGTTATTTCGATGATGATTGATCACAAGATCAGCCACAGGATCGAGAACTCGTCCGCGCCCACGACCAAGATCGAGTCTTCCTAAACTTCCTTCAGAGTGCAGCAATGGCAAGTTTGGCTGCGTGATCACGGATGGTCTTTGGTTCATCTTCGCGTAGCAGTCACACAACAAAAAGTCATATTTGGAGCAAGGACATCAGAAACCAACATCATGGGTGTCGGTCACTGACATTTGGCAATGACAGCCCCAGGATTGTTTGAAATCTGTGGTCTTATTTATTCATTTATTTATTTATAAAGCGCACCATTCATATGAAGGATATCACGGCACTAGGATGGGACATCTCTTGTTGGATTTTGAGGGAAAAGAATTCTGTTAATACTGACAGGGTAGATGGAGCTCTGGATCCGCGTCGGAAGGCATAGAGAAAAAGATACTAATGTCAGAGGGCAGAGGAGGCACAGATCGAGTGGCCCAACCATCACATCTGGGGCGGGACAGAAACGACAAAGAGCCGCACAACACCACCTACTCACGTACAAGGGAACTGCTATGGAAAATACTCCAGATCTAGCCTGGTGCCTATGAATAATCCAAGGTGAGGAATATATGGGTAGAAGTCTTTATCAGAAACCAGTGATGGCATTATTTATACTTGGCTGAGAAAAATGCATGCACCACACTAAGCCAAAGATGTGCACTGGCATTTTGTTTGTGCTAAATCAGACAGTGTAGGCAACAATAATACAGCCAAATAAGTGACAGATAATAAAGGGATTAAGCCAGAAGATCGGCACCTACTACAGACTGAGAAGGTACCCAAAGAGTCACAGGTAAAACAGAGTCTCCACACAGTTTACAAGAGGCCCTGCTTGGCATGAAAGTGAGAAATCTGCAGCATGGACTATTTCTATAGTTTATTTCTTCAAGTTTAAGACACTAGAAGGGAAACATATTGAATAAGCTTGGCATTTCTAGAAGACTTAAATGGGATATGCTAAAACCGCTCCTGGCTCCCTGACTGGACTGCTGTGAAAAGTTATTCTGTGTTTTACTTTTAACTATTCAATCAGTCACTGGTAATTGGGAGGACTACATTCATTTTTGGCCACCATGCCACTCCAGGCAGAGATCAGCAATATGCAATTCAGAGCTTCTCCTGCTGCAATAAGAACAGTCCAACTGAACTGCCTGGACAGATGAATATTAGGATGCATGAATTATAAAGCCAAGGAACTCTAAGGAGAAGGAAGCAGGACTTAAAATATATAAAAGACAACAACTGAGTACATTACCTACTTTGTAGTTAACATATATGGTGCATTATTAAAAATATTCTTAGGAAAATACAAATGTATTCATAACTAACTGACAGGATTAGGTCATTCTAGAAACATGAGAAATAATCTTCAGTGAGCAGGACCCACTGGTGAAGCATGCTTGAATAAGAATATCAGCGCACAAGCTTCTGGAAACACCCGAAAACCGCTTTACATCAGTTAAGCCTTTTAATCCTGTTATGGACATGCCCTGTCCTTTCATTAGTTCTTGGGAAGTATTTAAGTCATATGCATTGTTAGCTAGAGGGGATTGTTCTGAAACGGTTGTTGTGGCCTGTGTAACTTCCCACATCTTGGTGGTGACCCTGTTTACTAAAATAATATGCTTCACCATGAAATTCTAGAAGGGACAACATCTTTGTGGCATGCACACATTGCACACCCTTTAAATTGCACTGGGATTAATCCTTCTGAAGAGGCATGCCATGCACTGACACATAACAGCACTTCTCTACTCAATCCACAAGATGTATCAAAGCCTATTTATATGTGTTTGTCACCCCAGTCTATTGCATAAATTGCCCATGTAGATCAAATCAATCACTATGTGTCACTAAAGAGGACCCAATATGACCTGTTTTGTGATACACAAAACAAAATTAATATTTCACCACAGTCTATTAAATAGGTAGAGAAAGAAAAAAAAATAATGTCTGTCAACTTAGGATATTTTAGAACGAAGGCAAGCAAAGATTACAAAGGTTTAATGTACGGCACTATATTATTTTGGACCACAGTATCAAAATGCACTGACCAATTATAGTTAAAAAACAGGCAAAACAATGTTATGTGGACCATAACATCTGAATGAGTCTAATAATAACTACATATTTATATTCCATTACAACTTTTCTTTACACTCCTCCAACTTATAAACATTTACCATCCGATGTCAAAAATAGTCAAACACTGCTTCTTGAAAACAATATTAATATCAACATACCTCGGATCAAGGAGGCTTCTCAAGAATTGAAAAAGCAGAAACAGGTCCTAGATAGAAAGAAAATCCAAAGTTAAGACAGTTTTCCGACTATATTATGAAACAAAATCACTCAGTAATGGCAACGAAAAAAGGGTGGCAATGGGCATGCCAGCATAAAAAGATGAAAATAGAATGCAGTAGACATTGACCTTAAATGCAAGGGTTAACATAAGGCTAGAATAAGTAAACTATTTTTTACATGGGGTATCATCATTTACATCTACCATCTAATGTCATGAGTATGTGTATCTGCCTTTCACTGATGCTGTAACCTAACCATCATCAAACGATTTGTGCTGCTATACTAAGATTGGGTAAACAACAAGAGAGATGGCCCAACACGTTCCAGGGAACTGGGCTCTTAAGACCAATAAGCAAAGAAGAAATCCCCTGGAGATAGACTCACATGCACTTCAAATCTTTTTTTCCACATTCAAAAGGCTCTATATTACCCCTTTTTCCAAGAAACAGGCACATTCTCATCTACGTGCCCCCATACAGTGGCATAAAAATAAACCCCAAGCTGAAATGTAGTGCTCGCACAATTTTTATTTATAAAAAATTGCAAAAAAATGCCTCAATCCATACACAGGTTAAAAACTCTCAAATATTCAATAAATACAAAACAATACAAGCAGATTAAAAGTAGCAATTTTTACAGTACAATGTCTTCTATAAACACATTAAAACACATTTTCAAAAAAGCAGAGACCCATAAAGTACAGTTGTAATGATCTGTTGAAAATTCATATGATCCAAACACAATACATTATATGTAGGGAGCCTTTAATAAAAAGAATGTTTTCCTATCTAAGTGTCCCTTGTTTTTTTTGGATTCTTGGTAGGTGAATGCGTCGACGCGTTTCAGTGGTATGGCAACTTGTTTAAAGGAACCACCTTCTTCAGGACAAGAATTGTTAGACGGTCACGTTTTTCCACATTATAAATATTATATCATAGTAACCGTAAGATTGTATCCCATGATCCGGTTATGTATTATCCTATCCTAGATCCTTCCCTTGTAGTGGGCTACTTCACCTCACCGGATCTCAGGGTCTGATGAATGTGACATATATCTTCACTACTTTTGTGTCACCAGTGTTATGCCTCGCCTTTCCTCTTTTCAAATGCACCCAATGCTTAGTATGTTGCAAAATAGAAAACGCTTTAGATGGCTTGATTTAAAATACTTTATTATATAGTTAATGTGATGTGGGGGTCCTTTATTCTACCCACATTTCGGCAATATCCCCTTAGACTTCTGATGTGTCTATCCAGGTATGCAAATCGCCACGTTGTCTCCGTCTCGCAGCGTAAGGTGGTGGAAGAAGGACGCTGCGAGACGGAGACAACGTGGCGATTAGCATACCCGGATATACACATCAGAAGTCTACGAAGACATAGTACTGTAAAAATTGCTACTATTAACCTACTTGCATTATTTTGTATTTATTGAGTATTTGAGAGTTTTTAACCTGTGTATGGAGTGAGGCATTTTTTTCCCATTTTTTATAAATAAAAATTGTGCGAGCACTACATTTCAACTTGGGGTTTATTTTTATGCCACTGTATGGGGGTACGTAGATGAGAATTTGCTGGTTTCTTGGAAAAACGGGTATTATAGAGCCTTTTGAGTGTGGAAAAAAAGATTTGAAGTGCATGTGAGTCTATATCCAGGGGATTTCTTCTTTGCTTATTATACTAAGGTTGGGACAGCATGTTCAAAACATAAAAAAAACAACAGCATCCATGGCACAGGTAACAGCAGTGTCGAGGGACCGCCTAGTTAGAAACAGTGCAAGTTTCTTTAACACAAAAAGAACATGTACAGCACCTGAGGCAATACTATCTTACTCACAAACAGAACATGTTTACAGGGACAGCAGAAAACCAAACATGCACCCAGGTACCTACTATGGGTACCTCCTGGCCTAGAGGTAGGTCTGGAGGATAGAAGTCTCTGAGGAGTGCTTTCGATCTTCACAGCCTGAGGTACGCAATATTTTGTGCAAGTGTACTGAACATTGTTTTTTTGGGGTGAAATTTGTGCCTTGATAGAAGATTTCAGGAGATAGATTGGAAATCCTTCCCCAGTTACATCGAATGAAAAAAACAGGTAGCAAAACAGACAGCTACACATGTGTTGTTAAACACTTTCAAACAATTAAACATTAATCTAATTCTTCTGTATGGAACAAACATAAGCTATCGTGGTAAGTAAAAACAAAATTCCAGTAAAAAATAAGGAGCTTATGTAGTTTTCTGTTTATGAGTCGAGAAACAGGAGTGACATGTCATTCTAAAGTAGAATTACCATTGAAGTGAAGAGAGGCAGTGAAGGAAATGAGACTCATATCACATTCATTAATCAATAGGTTAATAACGTACCTGGATCTTTGTAATGACTGTTTCAAGTTGCTCACTGAAATGGATGGCAACCATGTCAGCAGCTTTGCATGGGTTCAAAGCTACAAGGTCCTAAAAAACGGATAACAAAAGTAAACATTTACTTATTGTATTCACTAATTAAAGCACACTGCTAAGATGGCCACATTCTTTGCATACATTTGTAATACATTATTAAGTTGTCGCTGACTTTACATAAAATACTGTTTCTCAAGAATATTAAAAATCATTTTCAAAATGTGTAATTATGGTTAGATTTATACCAATGAACTCAAACAATACCAGAAACTGCTCTTCTTAGCACCAGTTTAATAGCACATTCATAGCACGTTTGTGGCACCACCGTGGTTCCATCACCAGAGTATCACCACGTGTCCTAGCTAAATGGATTATAAGCAACATTCACAACAGAAACACTTTAATTACCAAAGGGCAATATTCTTTATGATAGATATGATTACTCATGACAGTTCCTTACTTGAACCAATTCCCAGACACAATAATAGGCTGATAAGTTTTTAAGAGCACTCACCTACACTGGCATCAGAGGAACTATCGCATAAGTTACTTACCTTCGGTACAGATATATCTGAAAGAAACATCAGTTAGTGATAAATTCCTTACCTTAGAATATCCCCAGGCGTCAGACTGGATCCGGAAAGTTTTAGTCAGCAGTACCGCTGCGTGTCGGAAGGTGGCGTCGTGCGGCTATGCGTCCGTCGCTGGCGTTGTAGGTGCCGAGATGACGTCACGGAGACTACTTAGGCAGCACCCACGCGCGCTGACATCAGTTCTGTCCACGGCTTTCCGCGCCAGGAACGCAGACCCATGCAAGAAACTGACCACTGGTGCCATGACACTAGGGCCCAGAAAGGGATGACCTTAACCCTAGAAATCAGTTCGCAGAACGGGGAGGATGGATGGGGCGGTAAGGAATCTATCACTAACTAATGTTTCTTACAGATATATCGTTACCAAAGGTAAGTAACTTGTGCATCTGAAAGAAACACGTTGGTGATAGATTCCTCACCTTAGAATAGATACCCCAGCAATACCAACCTCGGCGGAGGGTCTGCGAACCAAGATCAGACCAGAAAGTCTCGGAGAACAGAACGGCCAAAGAAGACGTCTCTCCGGACGTGGCTGTCCAGGCAGTAGAGCTTGGTAAAAGTGTGCAGCGAGGCCCACGTAGCTGCCTGACAGATGTCCTGCAAGGGAATGCCGCGTCCCAACGCAGTGGTGGCTGCCGTTGCCCTGGTAGAATGGGAACGCAGCCCCACAGGAGGCTCCTTCTTAGCCAATGAGTAACAGGCTTTGATGCACAGAGCGACCCACCGAGAGATGGTCCGTTTGCGCATGGCCGACCTTTCTTGGCACCCACGTAGCCTACAAAACGTTGGTCCTCCACCCGGAACTGTTGTGTGCGCTTCAGATAGAACGAGAGCGCACGTTTTGGGTCCAGGCGGTGGAACCTCTCTTCCTCTTTGGAAGGATGCAGAGGCGGAAAGAAGGTTGGGCAAAGTGATGGTCTGCCCGATGTGGAAGGGCGTGACAACCTGTGGCAAAAAAGTCCTTAGAACCACTTTGTCCGGATGAACAGAAGAGAAAAGGAGGTTTCGAAGAAAGAGCTTGGAGGTCGCTCACTCATCTGGCAGAGGTGATAGCTACCAGGAAAGCCGTCTTGAGAGTGAGAAGACGTAAGAGACAGTTATGAAGTTGCTCAAAGGGCGCGCATATCAGATAGGTCAAGACAAGATTTAAGTCCCATTGAGGCATGATGAAAGGCACGGGAGGAAACGTGTGTGTAATGCCTTTCAGGAAGCGATTAACAACAGGAGACCTTACAAAGAGAAGGCTGATCTGGAAGCCGTAGAAAGGTGAAATGGCCGAAAGATAACCCTTGATAGTGCCCAGAGCAAATCCCTGCTGGGCCAAAGAGAGAAGGAACAGAAGAACCTCGAAAGAGGGCCCGAAAGGGGATCCACAACCTTTGCCATGCACCATGCCACAAATTTGTTCCACCTGCAGGCGTATACCGTCTTAGTGGAGGGACGTCTGGCTGCCAGAATAATATCACAGACTTCGGAAGGAAGGTCGAAAGCTGTCAACTGTCGCCGCTCAATCTCCACGAATGGAGGTGGAGGCAGGACAGGTTCAGGTGGAGGACCGTCCCCTGCTGCTGCGACAGAAGATCCTCCCGAAGAGGCAGCCGGATCGGGGGATCGATCGCCATGCTGAGTAGCTCGGGATACCAGTATCTTCGTGCCCCAATCCGGAGCCACAAGAATGACTTGGGCCCGATCGCGCCGGATCTTCTTCAGCACTCTGGGCAGCAATGGTATAGGCGGAAAGGCGTACAACAGACCGCAGCTCCACTAGTGACAAAAAGCGTCGCTGAGCGAGCGCCGCCTTGGAAATTCCAACGCGCAGAACTGAGGACATTGCGCGATCTCTTCGATGGCGAATAGATCTAACCAAGGCTCTACCCACTGCAGAAAGAGACCTTGCGCCATGTCCGAGTTTAGACGCCATTAGTGAACCATCATGCACCGTGGGCTGAGTTCGTCCGCCCTGGCGTTCACAGAACCTGCCAGGTGTTTAACCACCAGGGAAATGCCCTGATGTTCCAGCCATGTCCAGAGGCACAGAGCCCTCTTGACATAGGGTCCACGACCCCACCCTGCCCTGCTTGTTGCAGTACCACATGGTGGTAGTGTTGTCCTTGACCACCTGCACCACACTTCCCTGGACAGAGGGAAGGAATGCTCTCAGTGCAAGTCGGATCGCCCAAAGCTCCAAAAGGTTAATATGGAGCCAGGACTCCGCCGGAGACCAGAGGACTTTGATCTCCGCCTTTCCCATGTGGCCGCCCCATCCCAGGAGGGACGCATCTGTCACCACTGTGTGCTCCGGTTGGGGAAGGGAGAGGTATCTGCCATTGACCCAATCGCGATTCGTGAGCCACCACTGCAATTGTCATGCAGTGCCCTCCGAGATCTGGACGTGATCAGACAGGTTGCCCTGATTGCCCACTGGAATTTCAGGTCCCACTGCAGAGCCTGCATATGCCATCTGGCATGCTGCACTAGCAGAATGGAGGAGGCCATCAGGCCCAGGAGCCGGAGGGTCACCCTGACTGAAACCCAGGATAGAGGCTGAAAGATCGGAATCATAGCGTAAATATCCCGGACTCGCTGCTCAGGAGGATTAACTTGAAACTGCGTTGAATCCAGAACCGCTCCGATGAAGGGAACCTTCTGAGAGGGACTCAGGTGCGACTTCGGCACGTTGATGGAGAACCCCAGCAAATGCAAGAGGTCGGCCGTAGTCTGGAGGTGGGAGACAACTGCCTGGGGCGAGCCCGCCTTCAACAACCAGTCGTCAAGATAGGGGTATACTGGAACCCCTGATCTGCGCAGATAAGCTGCGACCACCACCATCACTTTCGTGAACACCCGAGGGGCACTGGTAAGGCCAAATGGGAGCACTGCAAAACGAAAGTGCTCTTGGCCTACCGTGAACCGCAGGTAACACCGGTGGGCCGGCAGGACGGAGATATGAAAATATGCGTCCTGCAAGTCCAACGCTACCATCCAGTCTCCGGGGTCGAAGGCAGCCAAGACCTGAGCTAGAGTCAGCATCTTGAACTTCTCCTTCCGGAGGAAGCGGTTGACGTTCTTGAGGTCCAAGATGGGACGCAGGTCCCCTTTTTCCTTCTTGGCGACCAGAAAGTAGTGGGAATAACAATCACGTCCTACTTCTGGCCCAGGAACGCGCTCGATGGCCCCCTTGGCCAAGAGGGCCGTGACTTCCTGCTGGAGAAGCGCAAAATGGTCCCCCGTAATGCAGTGGTACTTAGGTGGCATGGCTGGAGGGGCAGTTTCAAAGGGAGTAGCCCCTTCGAACGATTTGAAGCACCCACCTGTCCGAGGTAACGGAACGCCAGTGGGGAGGTGATGGCGAATCCTGCCACCCACCGGCATGCGGTGAGCCCCAAAGCTCGGACTAGGAAGGCTTTGAGGCAGATGCTGTGGAAGTGGAGGTGGACTGACCGGCACGCTGGGCCCCTGTCCCGCCGCGGTGGGAACCACAACCGCAGCCACGCTGAGGTTGGTTCTGCGCAGGCTTGTGCTGAACGAACGTGTCACGGGCGCCCCTTCTGTAGCCACGAAAGAAACGAATAGCAGACATAGCCGGGCACGTGGTGGTGAGAACTAAGGATTTGGCCTTAGCCCGGGAGTCCTTAAAACGGTCCAGCGCACTATCTGACTTATCTCCAAACAGGCGAGTGCCATCAAAGGGCATGTCCATAAGAGAACTTTGTACATCCCCTGAGAAACTAGTGGATCGCAACCAGGCGTGGCGACGGAGGGCCACAGTCGTGGAAATCGCCCTACCTAGTGAGTCCACGGTTTACAGTCCACACCCGATGGTGAACTTTGCTGCATCTGTCCCCTCAGCAACAGCTTGGGAAAGCACTGTCCGAGCCTCCTCCGGACACTGAGGCAGCACCTGCGCAACTGTGTTCCACACAGCGTGGGAATAGCGTCCCAAGAGGCATGCGGTGTTCACCGACCGCAGCCCTAAGCTAGAAGATGAAAACAGTTTCTTGACTAACTGTTCCAGCTTCTTGGATTCCTTATCCGGGGGAGCAGTAAGAAAATGTGCTCTGGAAAGTTGAGGCCTGGATGACCAGGCTCTACGGGGTTGGGTGGGTAGATAGAAAAGCAGGGTCACCCGGGACCGGGCGATAGCATCTGGCTACGTTCCTATCCACGGTAACCCCAATGGCTGGTCTACACCAGGTGCCCATCAAGACGTCAGTGAAGGCCTCATTGAACGGCAGCAGCGGCTCCAAAGAACTTGTCGCCGGCTGAAGCACTTCAGTGAGGAGATTAGTCTTGAGGGTCACCGTAGGCAGGTCGAGGTCAAGGGCCTCAGCTGCTCTACGGAGCACCACAGTGTATGTAGCCCCCTCCTCCATGGCCACCGCAGGAGGAGAAAGAAAATCAGGGTCAGAGGAGAGGTCAAGGCCACCGACATCCTCTAACTCTTCTGTCCATTCCTGTTCTGACCCGCACTGCCGTGAAATAGGGTCCTCAGACCCCTACCAGTCGTCCCCTTCCTCCACTGCCGGAGGAACAGGCTGCGGAGATGGGGGAGGGACAGGGGAATACAAATTGTAGAACGGCGCCGACGGCGTCGGTCCGGCTCCGTGTTCCAATTAGGGGCAAAATTGTCCGGAAACCCAGGCAAAGGCGGTGGCGGAACGAACGGAACCCACTGCGGTGCCGGAATCGGAGCCGCGGGCGGCGCCGGAGCCGATGGTGGAGGTCCATGTGGTGCCGGGGCTGGAGCCAGCGCTGACAGCGGAGCCGGCGGCAAGGGAGGGCCCTCGACTGGGACCACGGGGCCCGAAGGCGCGCCGGAGGGAGCTCAAGGCTTGAAGAGGCGCTTCATGGCTGCAAGAAAATCTTGCACCTGGGCAGGAGTCGCCGACTGACACGGATAGGACGGGTAGGCTGCGGGACTCAGACTCCAAAGGAGCCCTGGGGGTGGTACCCCTGGCCCCCGTCAGCGTCCGGAGACCGACGGGGGCCGTTGGAGAGTGTTAACGCGGAGCCGCACAACGTTACCTTCCGACACGCAGGGGTATTGCTGACGAAAACTTTGTGGATCCAGTCTGACGCCTGCGGATATTCTAAGAGAAGGAATCTATCACGAACGTGTTTATTTCAGATGCAGTAATGTCAGTGGAGTGTCACTGATCCACTGCAAGAGAAGTGCTGATCGCTGTATAGAGCACGTGCCAGAGATGATAGGTACATCAATCACTTCTGCACAACCCCAAATACATAAGCACATAAAAATACAGATCACAAAAATGAAACCATGTGAGCACCATGTGTGGGGGCGGGAGAAAAGCATGGCGTAAGTAATCTGCAGGCGTAAATATATCCATTCGAAGGGGGGCGGAGCTTGCTGGCGCTGATGGCGGACGTGTGAGCGCGAGGCTCTCCGTCCTGCTCCTTATATAATCCGCCCAATTATCCTTGGCTGCCGGGCAGCCGTGCTTTGCTGACGGGGGATGCCCTACGGAACCTGGGGACCCGTGTTGCGGCCCCCCGCAGGCTTCGAAGGCGACGGCCGGAGCGCCGGTGAGGAGTGGCGCGGCGCGCACTGAACCAGGCCTCGATCCCCGGGCTGGAGTTAGAGGCTGCCCGTGCTGCGTGAGCCGACGTGCGGTTGCACTGAGAGACGCTAACCTGGTCTTCCGGCGACATTGGCGGAGAGGTGGCGGATGGCTTGGCGGAGGTGAGGACACCTCAGGGGTGCCCCTGCTTGGGCTGCGGAGCGCACGCTGTCCCCCTGCTTTTAGGCCCTGCTGTGTCTGGCGACTGCGGCCCCTGCTGCGTTGGGCTTGAGGCCTTAATACTTTTTGAGACGTGCGACCTCGGAGGGCCGGCAAACACTGCGAGCGACGGAGCTCTTTGGTGTCGCTCTTGCGACGATCTGCTGGGCACCAGCGGGAGCGGAGGTGGCGCAGGGGCCGACGGCGCGAGGAGGACCTGGCGGCAGCTCGGGCCGTGTACATCGCTGTGCCTCCTGTGGTCCGGGGTGCTCCTGATCGGAAGCCTGGGAGTGCTGGGTGGCGCCGGATACTAGGCGCAGTGTTGCTAGCCGGGCTGTACCCGGGGGAGCCACGCCCTGCTTGGACCGGCGGAGCCGGGGTGCCCGGCACACGTGGAAGGACGACTCCGGGGGTCGGCTGTACGGCCGTGAGGTGCGAGTGAGCCCCCTGCACAGAGCCTTGGAGACGCCGTGCCCTGCACACAGGAGAGACTGGTGTGGTTTGCCCCGGTGGGAGCCTGGGGGCACGGTCTGGGTGCCTCTCTACCTTTCTGCTGCTCTGGGGTGTCCGTATTGTGCGGTGGCGCCCTGACTGGTGGCCGCGGGTCTGGCGGAGTGGCGACAGAGAGTCATAGACATGGGGAAAGGTGACAAAACAAAGCCCAAGCTCTCTTTTGATCCGCGCAGACCGAGGGGAGCTGCTGGCGCTGGCGTGACGCAGGAGATTCCGGTTGGCGATGCAGGCGTTGGGGCCTCGGCAGGCTCGGACATTAAGGAGATGCTGGTAGCGATGGAGAAGGGCCTGCAGGGCAGCCTGACCGCAATCGACGCTAAATTAGATGCGCTCACCTATCGCATGGACCGTATGTCGGAGCGTGTAGACAAGAATACGGAGCGACTGGACATCGCGGAGAGGAGAGTCTTGCAGGTGGAAGAGGCCCAAACAGAGTGGGATGCGGACCGCAAACAGCTCAGCAAGCTTCTACAGGTTATTCAGGATAAGTCCGAGGACTTGGAGCCCGTTCACGGCGTTCGAACATACGCATAACGGGGGTGGCGGAATCGACCTCGACTGGAAAGATGGAACTCTTCGTTGAGAAACTGCTGCGAGCCTTGCTGGGGGAGAAGGTGTTCTCTCCGATGTTTGTGGTCGAGAGGGCTCACAGGTCGCTGGGCCCGGGCCCGCGCCCTCGGGGGGGGGGGGTGCCGGCGCGACCGATCATCGCGAAGCTCCTGAATTACAGGGACAGGGACGTGGCCCTTCGGGTGGCCAGGGAGAAAGGCAAGCTGCAATACGAGGGCATGGATATCTCGATCTACCCAGACTTTACGGCGAAGGTCCAGGAAGAGAGGCGTCAGTTCGCACCGTATAAGCAACAGCTTCGGGACCTTGGCCTGGACTACGCCATGCTCTATCCGGCGAGGCTCCGGATCAACCGGCAGGGACACTCACACTTCTTCACTGACCCGAGGGAACTTCAGAAATCCCTGAAGGTATGGACAAGGGAGCGACTGAATGGCCCCAGAGCTTTGGGTGACTCTTTAGAGGGGATCTCGGGTTTGGAGGGTCAAGACTAAGTGCTGAGGGGAGCTCGGGCTTGGTCCACAAATAGACTGTTCGGCCATGATAGCCGGGCGGGGGTCGCCCAACACTGTGGGATTACTGTGCTTGATACGACGATCGTGGCTGAGGGCACTGGCACTTGAGCGTTGGGGGGGGGCCTCCCTCGAAGGGACGTTGGCTGCCGCTTTGAGAATAGAGTTGTGCCCTTAAGTTGCCCGGGTCATCAGCCCACAGGAGATCTGTCACTGGGTTGGGCTAGCCGTTCGCTGGCCCCCCTTGCTGGGTGCTACTGAGCGGCGGCCCTCCCCCATCAATCTTGTGTTGAGGGTTACTCTGTTTGGACTTGTTGCTTTGTGATCCTTGGCGGGGCGGACTCGGGGGGCGGGCCTGGCGGGGCTTGCTGTGTTATCCAGGTATGCGGTGAGGATGGCCGTGGCTGCGTGCTGTGGGGGGCCACAGATATCCCAACAGGAGATTGAGCGTAGCTCGCTCTGCAGCCAGGTTACTTGGGGGCGGGGCGGCGGAGTTGCGCAACTGACTGGCGTCTTGCCAGATTGTGATTATTGCAGAGCCTAGTAACCTCGACCCTAGCGCAGTAGCCTAGTGGGGAGCTTGTGGGGTTTGGTTGGTGTGATGTTTGTGGGGTGTGTTTGTGGCATTGGGGGGTGGGGGGGTGAGTGGGAGTACTGTCTGGCCAGGTTGGGGGAGGTCGGCTGTGGGTGGGGGGGTGGGTTGGGGGGAGCGCACGCACTGTGGAATTGTTGGTTGTCTACGACCTTGCTTGGTGTCAAGATTGAAGCGACTGGTCATTGTCTGCTGATGGCACTGTGCTCTGGCCTATTAGGACACTATAGCTGTCACACTGAGTTTTGGACATGGGTGACCCGGGGGAATTGACGGGTGGCACAGCCACGGCATCATTGAGGGCATTGACATGGAATGTAAGGGGATTGAACGATTTTCGTAAATTGAGGAAAGTACTGAATTACTTGCATAGACATAATATAGATCTGGCGCTCCTACAGGAGACACACCTCCCACTTGCGAGCCACATGCTTAAAGCGAGAGGCTTGGCGGGAACCAGCGTTGCGGCCGGCTTCACTTCGCACTCCAGAGGGGTGATCACCTGGGTTAATCCTCGCTCCAATTTATCGTTGTCTATACTAGCAGCAGACTCGGACGGGCGTTACTTGATTGCCCGGTGTGCTGGGAAAGGTCATGACCTAGTTGTAGTCAACGTGTACGGACCTAATTACGACAATCCTGAGTTCTATGCGGCCCTGGCTGATAGTTGCCGCCGCTATGCACACGCCCGCACGCTGTGGGGGGGGGATTTTAACTTTACATTTGACCCGGCTTTGGACCGCTCCTCGGGTCCGACTCGTCGCCCGGCGGCAGCGGCTTTATACATGCAGGCTGAGGTCACCAGGCTTGACTTAGTAGACGTCTGGAGACATAGACACCAGGGTAAAGGGGGGTACACACACTACTCCGCACATCACGACGTACACACCAGAATTGATTACTGGCTATTGTCACAGTCGTTACTTGCGATAGTCAGGGGCTGTGCGGTCCTCCCGCGTACTCTTTCTGATCACTCGCCGCTACTCCTAATACTAGACACCCCGGCTAAACGTATCCCTCCATTCACGTGGCGTTTTCCGCCATACTCGCTATTGGACGAGGTGTTCCGGGGTGAATTGGCGGAAGATATAGAGTCCTTCTTCGACACCAATCTGGGTTCAGTTCAGAGCTTCCATACGGTCTTGGACTCGTTTAAGGCCTACATCAGAGGCATGGCCATGGCCAAGCATTCCGGGGTACTGAAATCTATACGTGGCAGACTTAAGGTGATAGAGACCCAGTTGGGGCACCTGGAAGAGAGACAACGGTTGTCTCCCGACCCTGCTGCTGAGGCTCAGATCCAAGAGTTAGTCTCGGAATATCATGCGGAAGCAGACAGGGAGGTGCGGCATATGGGCAAGTATGCTACGGCCCGCTCATATGGGGAGAGCGAGCGCCCAGGCGCTCTACTCGCGAGGATACTGCACAATAGCCGGAAGCCCCTGGTCATAGACGAGCTGGTGACTGGGGATGGTGCAGTGGTCACTGGGGAAGCGGAGATCAGCGCTGAGTTTAGGAGCTACTATGCGGGGCTCTACACCTCCAGGATGACACAGATGGAGGAGGAAATAGAGGACTACCTCAGCTATATCAAAATGCCCTTCCTAACCGACTCCCAGCGGGAGTTCCTGTCGCTCCCCATACAGCAAGATGAGATCTTGGAAGCACTTGCAGGAATGAAGGCAGGTAGCGCCCCTGGAGCTGATGGGCTGACGGTGACATTTTATAAAACTTTTAAGGATCAGCTCCTCCCCCACCTGATCACCTTATTTGATAGCATATGCCAGGAGGGATACATGCCACGCTCTATACGCGAAGCGCTTCTAGTAACCATTTTGAAGCCAGGTAGGCCACCTGACGTGTGTGGGTCATACCGGCCACTCTCACTCCTTAATGTTGATGCAAAGTTATACGCAAAGGTGCTCGCCACACGTTTGGCGCTGCTGGTGCCGGAACTAGTGGCGCCGGAGCAGGCGGGATTTATCCCTGCCAGAAATCTTACATATAACATTCGTACAGTACTGGGGACAATGCAACATGTGCGCCCCGAAAATAAGGCTTTGGCCATTTTCCTTGATATGGAAAAAGCGTTTGACTCCGTGGAGTGGCCTTTTATGGTGCGTGTGTTGCGGAAGGTTGGACTGGGGGAACCCTTTCTGCAGATGGTGGGAGCTTTATATTATCAGCCGGCGGCCAGGCTACGTATGGGTGGCCGGGTTTCAGAGGCCTTTGGGATCAGCAGGGGGACTAGGCAGGGCTGCCCACTCTCTCCCATCCTCTATGCCCTTGTGGCGGAACCTTTGGCGTGCGCAATCAGGGAGTACCACCGGTACGAGGGCATTAATTTCCCCACTTACCAAATTGGCATTTCCGCATATGCTGACGACACGCTGCTCTACGTTCGGGATCCGGAGAAGAACCTTTCGTCAATATTACGAGAGGTAGTCCGGTTCGGCGCGCTGTCAGGCCTTAGAGTGAATTGGAACAAGTCGCTGGCGTTCCCGCTGACGCCGGTTACGGCCCAGTTCCCTATGGAATATCCGCTGCAATGGACAACAGACTCGGTCAGGTACCTAGGGATCCGGCTACATACAGACCCTGAGGTGCTCCTTAGAGAAAACTATGGAGTGGCGTACGCCAAATTGGAGGAGGAGGTTGAGTCGTGGAATCGTCTGCCTTTATCCCTGATGGGCAGGATAGCTATCATGAAGATGGTCATCTTACCGAGATTCTTGTTCCTTTTCACCAACATCCCCATTGTATTGTCCAAGGCCTTTTTTAAGCAGCTAACTCAAACCCTGATCAAGTTGGCCTGGGGGGGCAAACAACCTAGAGTACAGTGGAGGGTGCTAACTCTTCCGTATGACAGGGGAGGTCTAGGGGCCCCGGACTTGGAGAGTTACTACAGGGTCGCACAGGCGGCGCACCTACACGCATGGATTCATGCCAGCGCGGATGTCCCCCACGTCATCCTGGAACGTCTGTTTGCGGATCCGCTACCGTTGCCTGCGGTCGCCCTCCGGCCTGTGGATCGCTCGGTGGGGCGACTTTACTCCCTCACAACCACGACTCATGCATGGCAAGCGCTGAGGAAGGCGCATGGCTGTGCGCTGCTGTACTCACCTCTGCTACTGGTGGACTGGGTGCATTGGCTCCCCCCGTTAAGGGAGAGGGGAGTTGTCCATGCATTAAAGGCACTGGGCGTTGAGCGGATGGAGGACTTATTTGTGGATGGGATAGCCAAAACGTGGGACCAACTTGTGCCGGCTCTATCCGCCCCCACTCTCCTGCAGCGCTTCCAGTTTCATAGGGTAAGGCTGGCGTTATCTGCTGCGCTGGGCCCTGGCATGGCGGAGCCCCAGGAGGTACCGGAACTCACCTACATAATCAAAACGACCGCGCCACCCAAATTGACCTCTAACCTTAAAAGAATCGTAGACCGGCAACCGGAGCGTCAGTCCGTCACGGCGCGGCTGGCCTGGCAGGATGACCTGCATTTCGAGCTTACTGACGAGATGTGGAGGTATTGCTGTCTCAGCACCAAGGCGATATCTCTCAACGGTCGGCACAGGTTGGTGCACTTTAAGTTCCTGCAGAGGGTGTATTATACCCCGGAAAGACTGCATCGGTATGGGCTTCGGACTTCGGCGGAGTGCGAGTGCTGCCATTTCCCGGTGGCTGACTTTATCCATATGGCTTGGCACTGCCCGGGAGTCGCTAAGTTCTGGACTGAGGTGTTCTCGGAGCTGAGCCGGGTCCTGGGCACCGTGGTTGCCCCCAACCCGGCCTTGGCACTGCTGGGGTACTCCCGGCCTCTACCGGTGGCTCTGCGGCGCCTGGTTGACATGGCGTTACTTGTTGCTAGAAGAGTTGTGGCACTCTGTTGGATGAGGGGGCCTCTCCCCACCAAGAAACGATGGGCTAGCGACCTGCTGTATTGCAGCACTCAGGCCGAGATATATAGTGAATTATTGCCGCCAAAGAGTCGTCCTAAAAATTTCTGGGGCTTATACAGAGCGTATCTCGCGGCCGAGGCCTCGGTGCAGGCAGCTGGCGGGAGCTCCCAGGAGGTGGCGCACGTAGCGCGAGTCCCTGCAGAGAGCGCACTGGCTTCTGACATAGACCCAGGGTGAACGTGTGGCGGAGCGGTGCGAGTTTGTGTGTAGTGCTGGGTTTTTCTTTTTTTTTTTGTTCGATGGCCTGGTGAGTGGGCCTGCAGCAGGCCTCAAGGGGTCTTTATTGCGGGGGTTCAGTGAGAGTCAATGTGCGGAGCGGAGTGCTGTGCTGTCTGACAGTGGCGTGGTGCCACAGCTGCCTGAGCGGGCCTGACGTGAAAGTGGACACACACGGGTGGGCTAGTTTGTCCGGAATCGACATTGTGCGTGCGAGGGGTGGGTGGGAGGCGGGTGTTTGGGTGGTGATAGGATCTCATATGGGAGTGGTTTGGTCTGCCTGTTCTGGATGACTGCCAACGGCTCTACGGGTTACTCTCGGACTACTATATAGGCTAGCTGAGGCATTGTCGCATTACGCTTCCTGGCTCCGTAGAGTGCAATAGTCTTGTATTTGGTATTTATGACGCCCCCGGTCCTCTGGGATGTCGGCTGAACGGCTGTGTTATTGACACTGTGGGGTCCTGCCCGTTTGGAGACCCTTTGTCATTGTTCATCGAACGGCGGGCTACTTCCTTTTGCCAATAAAGGTTTTTGAAATTTAAAAAAAAAAAAATATATATATATACCCACTCGAAAATACATTAAATATATAAATAACTTGTACTTCTACTGGCTATTATCTCTTGTAGATTTCCGACTTCAATTCTGCTGAGGCCCTAATTCCTCGCTCTCCATATTAAAAGAGGAGGGGTGAGGACAAAACCAGGTCTAGATGACAAACATCTGCAAAATAGACCTATAAAATAAAAGAATCCACAAAACTTCATTTTTCCAAATGATAGTGCCTCAAGAAAGTCACGAGAGAAACAAGCAGAAGCATTACAGAAGAACAACGTCAAAGTTTCAGCCGCACTTCTCTTGTAATAAGCCCAAAAGGCTCATCAGGAGGCTTCCCAATTAACTCTTTAGAATGCATTTTTGTTAACTAAAACAATCAGGAATATTTGCTTTGCAACATGAAATCCTAACTTAGGGTTCGCTCAGATAGAACAGGCTATTGTCTTTATGAAACTCTGAAGTTCACTTCAAATATGATGCTCTCACAAAGCCAGGAAGTCGGAGTTTAATGTGCTAACATAAGAAAACACAGCTTTAGTACATTAAAGCCAGAGAAATACAATACGCGAAATTGGGCTATATTGAAAGTTTCTTCCCTACATTACAGTCCTGCTTTTGTTTCTATGTGAAATGAAGGTCAGATTGCAATGGCGCAATCACGGCCCAAAGCAGTAGTGTTTGCCGTCGACCTGGTTGGGTGGGTGCGCAGATCTACTGGAGGTTCTTTTTCACCGAATAGAAAAATTTTATGCATATGACAGCCCATTGAGAGATGGTAAGTTTGTGCACGGTCCGACCTTTATTGGCACCCACATAACCCACAAAGAGTTTATCGACCACCCGGAAATCTTTGGTGCGGTCAAGGTAGAAGGACAGCGCACGTTTTGGGTCCAGACGGTAGAGTCTCTCCTCCTCTTTGGAAGGGGGCGGAGGCGGAAAGAAGGTGGGCAATGTGATGGTCTAACCTAAGTTAAAAGAGGTAACCACTTTGGGCAGAAAAGAGGGACTAGTGCGAAGGACCACTTTGTCCGGATGAACTGCAAGAAAAGGAGGCTTAGAGGAAAGAGCCTGAAGCTCACTCACCCTGCAAGCAGATGTGACGGCAAGCAGGAAAGCGGTCTTCAAGGTAAGAAGACGAAGAGGACAATTATGTAGTGTCTCAAACGGAGCACATATAAGGAAAGAAAGAACAAGATTCAAGACCCCCTGCGAAAGAGATGAGTAATGCCCTTTAGAAATCTATTTACAATCGGAGAATGGAAAAGAGAAGGCTGATCAGAAAGCGCAGAAAGGCCATCTCAGAAAGGCCGAGATGGCCGAAAGGTAGTCTTTAAAAGTGCCCAGAGCAGAGCCCTGCTGGGTCAAAGATAGAATAAAGAGAACCTCTGAAAGAGGCAGAAAGGGTATCCACCGCCCTTGCTGTGCACCATGCCACAAATTTGTTCCATCTACAGGCGTATACAGTTTTAGTGGAGAGACGCCTGGCTGGCAAGATGACATTACAGACTTTAGGAGGAAGGTCGAAAGCTGTCAACAGTCTCCGCTCAATCTACACACAAGGAGGTGGAGGCTTGACAGGTTAGGGTGGAAAACCCTGCCCTACTGCTGCACAGAAGATCCTCCCGAAGAGGCAGTCTCATCGGAGGATCGATGGCCATGCTCAAGAGCTCGGGTTAGCAGACTCTTCATGCCCAGATCGGAGCAACAAGAATGACTTGGGCCCGGTTGCGCTTGATCTTCTTCAGCACTCTGGGCAGACGTGGTACAGGCAGAAAGGCACACAGGAGGCCGCAATTCCACTCGTGACGAAAAGCTTCGCCAAGAGGGTGCTGCCTTGGAAACTCCAACACGCAGAACTACTGACATTGCGCGTTCTCTTCGGTGGTGAACAGATCTAACCAAGGTTCTCCCCACTGCCGAAAGAGACCTTGCACCACCTCCGAGTGAAGACGCCATTCAAGATACATTATGCACCGGGGTGCTGAGTTCATCCAACCTGGTGATCAGAGAACCTGTCAGGTGTTGAACCACCAGAGACATGCCTTGATGTTCCAGTCATGTCCAAAGGTGAAGAGCCTCTTCATGTAGAGTCCATGACCTCACCCGCTCGGTTTGTTGCAGTACCACATGGCGGTGGTGTTGTGTGTGAACACTTGTACTAGTCTCCCTTTGACAGAAGGAAGGAATGCCTTCAGTGCAAGATGGATCACCCGGAGCTCCAAAAGGTTGATATGGAGACCAGCCTCCGCCAGAGACCCCTGATATCCGCCTTTCATAGGTGGCCGCCCCATCCCAGGAATGACGCATCCGTCACTACTGTGAACTCTGGTTGGGGAAGGGAGAGAGATCTGCCACTGACCCAATCCTGGTTAGTGAGCCACCACAACACTTGACATGCAGTCCCTCCGAGATCTGAACGACATCAGAAAGATTCCCCTGATGCTGCACCCACTGGAACTTCAGGTCCCACTGCAGAGCCCGCATATACCAACTGGCATTATCCACCAGCAGGACGCAGGAGGCCATGAGGCCCAGCAGCCTCAGGGTCATTCTCACCAAAAGACGAGATTGAGGCTAAAACATCAGTATCCAAATCTGCTCAGATGAAAAGGAGCTTTTGAGAGGGACTTTGGCACGTTAAAAGTGAACCCCAACGAGTGCAGGAGGTTTGCCGTAGCCTGGAGGTGGGAGACGACTGCTTGGGGCGAGCCCGCCTTCAACAACCAGTCACCGAGATAGGGGAAAACCAGAAACCCCTGATCTGCGCAGATGAGCTGCGACCATCGCCATCACTTTCGTGAACATCCGAGGGGTGCTGGTAAGGCCAAAGGCTCAAAGGTGGGCAGGGGACACTTTGGCTCAGGGAAAAGGAGGGTAGCGCGGAGTCGTCCTCGAAGCAGGCTCTGAAGAAAGAGCTGGAGACCAACGACGCTCCGGGTCCCCCATCACCTTGGCTGACGGACGGGAAGAAGGGTAAGCACAACGATATTTCTTTGCCTTCTTCTTGTGCTTCGACTTACCTGAGGAGTGCGAAGACTTCCATGACGAGTGGTGGCAGTGGCTCAGCGACCAGTCCCGAGACCTTCCTCTCGACCGGGATCTCGAACGACGCGGAGCGGACTGCGGAACCTCCAAGAGCTTTCGGGACTGCTCCCACAAAGACTTCGGTTTCATGGCCCGGCAGTCGGGATGTCCCATTGTCGGACTGGCTTCAAGCCTTGTGACTCCTGTCACAAGTTAATGTCCGTCACAAATCCACGCCTCGTGTGCCTCTGATGCCTGGAGCGCGACCACAATCCAAAGTCATGCTCCAGGCATCAGAGGCACACGAGGTGTGGATTTGTGATGGACATCAACTTGTGACAGTAGTCACAAGGCTTGAAGACGGTCCGACAATGGGACATCCCTCGTTCTACCAGGAGTCAAAGACTCAAAAAGACGTCGGCAAAAGTCGAAAAAGTTTTAGTTAAACAATTACTAAGGGGCACCCTCTCTCCGGATCTGCGCTGGCTGGCACGGAAAAATAAAGAACTGACATCAGTGAGCAGGTGCGACGGAAAAGTAAACACCGCAACGTCATCCCGGCGACCACGATGCTCGACGACAGACGCGGAGTCAACTGACGCCACCTACCGACGCACAGGGGTACTGCTACAGAAAAAAATCTCCGGATCCAGTCTGACGCCTGGGGGTAATTCTAAGGTAAGGAATAATTGTCTCTTTCAGATACTCACTATACTCAGTGCAGGTCCCTCTAGTCATCCTCACACCACTAAGTATCGACCTTCTGGGTCTACTAAAGTGTCAGATAGTGGGAATGGGACCCCCACCATTATCCAAATCAGCACCCCTCTAGCGTAAGCGGAATACGTGGTTTAGAATGCCTGACCTCGCCAGCGTCTCTACAACACCAAACCCTCTTTCGGCGTGAGGTGTATTTCCTGGAGTAAGGCTATTTGTACGCCCCTTCTTTTAAGGTAGCAAAACACTTTATACCTCTTTAATATGGTGTTCCTTCCGCTTATGTTCCATGATAGATATTTATGCGTTCGTGTACCTGCCATCTCGGTGTTGGTTCGTAAGACGTGTCCACGCCCCCTCCCCGGACCCCCCGCAGTTTGCAGTGCGACCGCAGTTACCCCGAAAAAGACATGTGAAGCGACGCAACTCAGAACTCCCCTACATGTGTATCAAAAAGCAAGTTCCAAAACTCCCACTCCACAGGACAAGTAAATGGTCGCTCTCATTCAAACCATTAATCTAAGCCCGTTGGAAGTCTGCCCACTGAACGTCCAGTCAGAGGAAATGGCCTTGAAGCTCCTCCAGCTAGCAGTACAACCACCCAGCTCGGAGAAACAGCTAATGTAACAGGGTCTATCCCCTCGGTGAGCACAGTACCTCTTTTCCAGGTTAGTGTCATCTTAGTGCCCCTGAGGCCGCTCCCCCCGTTACGGATCCACCGGGTCTCTCAGATGATATCAGGCGTTTGCGGTGTCACCTTCGGCAGTTCAATACTCAGAGTCTCAGAAATACTTGAACCATGTTCCGAATCAGACTCCAGCACTGAACTGCTGCTCTCTGGGGTGGCATGTTCCTTTTCTTTTCGGCTTATCAGTGCCACGACCTTCATTGCACTTTGTCGCTCCAGTTGTTCCTGTGTGGGGGCAATACATATCATTAGGGCTACTCTGCTGCGGGATCTGTCACTGCACTTCCTCTGCCGTCCAGGCTCCCGAGGTGGTCAGGCGATCCGCGGAGAGCTAAAAAAATTCCGCTCGTTCCGGGGTGGCCACTCGCACTCTGGCCGGGTATAGGATTGTGTACTTGTAGTCGAGTTGATGGAGCTTTTGCTTTACACTCTGGAAGGATCCTCACTGCTTATGCATCTCTCTGGAAAAGTCCGGGAATATGCACCCCCACATTGTTCACTTGGAGGTCTCCTTGTTACCTCACTTGTGCCAGGATGTAGTCCCTGTCCCTATAGTGTAGGAGCTTTGCCACCATGGCGCGTGGGGGGCCCAGGCAGAAGAGGTCTCGCTGGAACGCAGTAGGCTCTCTAAAGGGCATAGAAGGCTGAAAGTGTCTCTGGCACCACCTCTGTGGACAGGCAGTTCTCAAGATAGTCCACCATATTAGCCCCTTCCACCTTTTCAGGACGGCTTACCCCTCTGATATTGTTCCTGCGGGATCGATTTTCGGCATCCTCTGTGCGGCGCTCTAGTGTATGCACTTTTGTCTCCAGTGCGGTGAGTTGACCTTTCATTGTTGCGAGAGCAGAGGAGGATTCTGACAGTTGGCGCTCATTTGCCGAGACTCTCTCATTCAGACGTCTGTGATCATCCCTCAGAATGCCCAGGTCCGTACCTATGGAGTCTATCTTCGCCTCCAGCCGGTCACTGGAGGAAGTTATTACCAGTAGGATGTCTTGTAGCATCAGGTCCTTGGGGTGCTCCGCTTGTGAGGCAGGACACTGGCTCCCCTCTTGCGAACTCTCTGCTGGGATTCCGTCTTGTTCGCGCTCCTTGGTAATTCTCCCCATTGTTGTCGCAGGGCGACTTCGTCTCTCGTGCCCCTGTCGTGAGTCCTCGCGATCCGGATGTCTGTCGCTCTTTAGGGAGCCGCCACACTCCTCCTCAAGAGGCACTTGGAGATGGGCGCAGATTATTCTTGTTCCACTCAGGGCAGATGTCTCAGGGGGCACCCAGGCACGAACAGCCCAGATGAACAAGTTACTTATCTTCAGTAACAATATATCTGAAAGAAATATTAGTTAGTTATAGATTCCTTACCTTAGAATTACCCCCAGGCGTAAGACTGGACCCGGAAAGTTTTTAGTCAGTAGTACCCCTGCGCATCAGAAGGCGGAGTCGGTCGGCTCAGCATCCATCATTGGCGTTGTGTCGCCGGGATGACGGCGCGGTAGCTACTTAGACGCCGCCCTTGCACGCTGACGTCAGTTCTGTACACGACTTTCCGCGCCAGAAACGCAGAGCCATGCAATACACTGACCACTGGTGCACAAAACTAGTGCCCTGAAAGGATATCCTTAACCCTAAAAATCAGTTCGCAGAACGGGGGGGATGGATGGGGTGGTAAGGAATCTATAACTAACTAATGTTTCTTACAGATATATCGTTACCAAAGGTAAGTAACTTGTTCATCTAAAAGAAACACGTTAGTTATAGATTCCTTACTTTAGAATAGATACCCCAGCAATACCAACTCCGGTGGTGCGTCTGCGCAGCAATATTACACCAGAAAGTCCTGTAGAACAGAACGGCCAGAGAAGCCATCTCTCCGGATTTGACTGTCCAGGCAGTAGTGTTTCGTAAAGGTGTGCAGCGATGCCCACGTAGCTGCCTGACAGATAGCGTGCAGAGGAACTCCTCGCCCTAAAGCAGGCCTTGATACACAAAACAACCCACCGAGAGATAGTCCGTTTGTGTACAGCCTGACCTTTTTTGGCACCCACGTAGCCAACAAAGAGCTGGTCATCCACCCATAACTGTTTTGTGCGGTCCAGATAAAAAGACAGCGCACGTTGTGGGTCCAGATGGTAGAGCCTCTCTTCCTCTTTGGAAGGATGCCCAGGTAGAAAGAAGGTGGGCAAAGTGATGGACTGCCCAATGTGACAGGCAGTGACAAGCTTTGGCAGAAAGGATGGACGGGTTCTGAGGAAACTTTGTCTGGATGCAGAGAGAGAAAAGGAGGCTTTGAAGAAAGAGCCTGGAGCTCACTCACTTGTCTGGCAGAGGGAATGGCCACCAAAAATGCAGTTTTGAGAGTTAAAAGCCTCAAAGGACAGTTGTAAAGCGGCTCAAAGGGAGCGCACATTAAATAAGTTAAAACCAGATTCAAGTCCCACTGAGACATAACCAAAGGAATGGGAGGAAAGGGATGAGTTATGCCTTTCAAGAATCGATTAACAACCGGGGACTTGAAAAGAGAAGGCTGATCTGGAAGCCGAAGTAAGGCAGAAATGGCCGAGAGATAGCCCTTGATAGTGCCCAGAGCAGAGCCCTGCTGGGCCAAAGAAAGGAGGAACAAGAGAACCTCAGAAAGATGGGCAGAGAGAGGATCCACAGCCTTTGCTGTGCACCATGCCACAAATGTGTTCCACCGGCAGGCGTATACCGTCTTATTGGAGGGATGCCTGGCTGTCAAGATTACATCGCAAACTTCGGGAGGCAGGTCAAACAACGTAAACTGCCGCCGCTCAATCTCCACGCAAGAAGGTGGAGGCTGGACAGGTTCGGGTGGAGGACCGTCCCCTGCTGTTGTGACAGAAGATCCTCGCGAAGAGGCAGTCGGATCGGAAGATCGATGGCTATGTTGAGCAGCTCGGGATACCAGACTCTTCGTGCCCAATCCAGAGCCACAAGAATGAATTGGGCCCGGTCGTGCCTGATCTTTCTTCAGCACTCTGGGCAGAAGTGGTATAGGCGGAAAGGCATACAACAGACTGCAACACCACTCACGACGAAAAGCGCAGACTAGCAAGTGCCGCCTTGGAAATTCCAACGCACAGAATTGCAGACATTGCGCGTTCTCTTCGGTGGCGAATAGATCTAACCGAGGCTCTCCCCACTGTCGAAAGAGAACTTGCAACACCTCCGAGTGAAGACGCCATTCGTGATCCATCATGCACCTGTGGCTGAATTCATCCACTCTGGCATTCAGGGAACCTGCCAGGTGTTGAACCACCAGGGATATGCCCTGATGTTCCAGCCATGTCCAGAGGCGGAGGGCCTCCTGATATAGGGTCCACAACCCCACCCGCCCTGTTTGTTGCAGTACCACATGGCAGTGGTGTTTTCTGTGAACACCTGCACTCCTCTTCCCTGGACAGAGGGAAGGAATGCTTTGAGTTCAAGACGAATCACCCGGAGCACCAGGAGGTTGATGTGGAGCCCGGACTCCGCCGGAGACCAGAGGCCTCTGATCTCCGCCTCCCCCGTGTGGCTGCCCCATCCCAGAAGGGACACGTCCGTCACCACCGTGTGCTCTGGTTGGGGAAGGGAGAGGGATTTGCTGTTGACCGAATCCTGGTTCGTCAGCCACCACTGCAGTTGTCAAGCAATGCCCTCCGAGATCTGGACGCAATCAGACAGATTCCCTTGATGATGCGCCCACTGGAACTACAGGTCCCACTGCAAAGCTCGCATATTTCACCTGGCATGATCGACTAGCAGGATGCAGGAGGCCATGAGGCCCAGCAGCCTCAGAGTCCTTCTGACCGGAACCAGGGATAGAGGCTGAAAGATTGGAATCATAGCCTGAATATCCAGGACTCGCTGTTCGAGAGGATAGACATGAAACCGTGTCGTGTCCAGAACCGCTCTGATGAAGAGGAACTTCTGAGAGGGAATCAGGTGTGACTTTGGCACATTGATGGAGAACCCCAGCCAATGCAGGAGGTTGGCCGTAGTCTGGAGGTGGCAGACGACTGCCTGGGACAAACCCGCCTTCAACAGCCAGTCGTTGAGATAGAGGGATGACTGAAACCCCTGATCTGTGCAGATGAGCTGCGACCACCGCCATTACTTTCGTGAACACCCGAGGGGCGCTGGTAAGGCTAAAGGGGAGCACGGTAAATTGCAAATGCTCGTGGCATACCGTGAACCATAGGTAACGCTGGTGGGCCGGCAGGAACGGGATGTGAAAATAAGCGTCCTGCAAGTCCATCGCTACCATCCAGTCTTCCAGGTTGACAGCAGACATGACCTGAGCAAGCGTCAACATTTTGAACTTCTCTTTCCGGAGGAAGCGGTTGACGTCCCTTGTCTTTCTTGGGGACTGGCCCCCGGAACCATACCGGTTGTTTCCACGCCCCCGGCTGCGCGAAGGTTAGGAAACTTACTTCGGCCTGTGGCTCTTGGAGGGAAGTAGCAGGGCACCCCTTCTGTAGCTACGAATGGGGTGAAAAGCAGACTGCGTAGGGTGGGTGGAGAGGACCAAGGACTTGGCCGTAGCCTGTGAGTCCTTGAAACGCTCTAGAGAGTTGTCTGCTTTGTCGCCAAAAAGGCGATGGCCATCAAAGGGCATATCCATCAAGGTGTTCTGGACATCCCCTGAAAAACCAATCGACCTCATCCAGGCGTAACGACGAAGCGCTACCGACGTTGAAATGGGTCTGCCCAGAGAGTCGGCTTTGTCCAGCCCACAACGTATTGCAAACTTTGCTGCATCCCTCCCGACGGCAGCAGCCTGGGAGAGCACTGTCTGGGCCACCTCTGGACACTGAGGCAGCACATGCGCCACCGTATCCCACACCGAATGGGAATAACGGCCCAAGAAACATGCAGTGTTTACGGACCGCAGTCCTAAGCTGGTGGAAGAGAAAACTTTCATTCCAAGGTGGTCCAGCTTCTTGGATTCCCTTTCGGGTAGACCGGTAGGGAAGGTGCTTTTGGAAGTGGAGGCTTGGACCACCGAGCTCTCTGGGGTGGGGTGTTGGGAAAGAAAAGTAGGGTCGCCCGGAGCCGGGGGTGGCGCCGGGGAATCGTCCTGTGCACGGGAGCCCCCGTGTTGGGCCTGGACCAAGGGCCCAAAACAATGTTGGTGAGGGCCTCTGAAGAGCTTGCAGCGGTTGAAGCACCTCTGACAGCAGGTTAGTCCTGACCGCCACAGTAGGAAGCTCGACGCAACACCACTGCGTAGGACGCTCCCTCCTCCGTAGCCACGGTAGGAGTTGACAACATGCCAAGGTCAGGGGAGGTGTCCAAACCACTGGCATTCCCCAGTTCCTCTCTCCAGTCCAGTTCACTGTCCACCTGGTCATTCAAAGGGTCACCTGACTCCACCCAGTCCTACTACTCCTCATCTGGGTGCCATTCTGGTTGAAAATGGGCCCCAGGGGTGACCAGGGGCATAAAGGTCCCTCTCAGCGCCGGACGACGCCGGTCAGGCTCCGGGTCCTCTTTGGGATGGAGGCTGAGGGACCGACCGGTGTTGAACGCGGTAGTGGTGCCAGAGGAAGCGGTACTGGTGGAGGCGTAATCAGGCCTGGATCCAAGGGGGTCCTGTGGCGCTGGAGCCGCCAGCGGAGAAGGCCTAGGCCTCAACTGAGTCCACGGGGCCCAAAGGTGTGCTGGCGGGTTCGGGCCACCCAAAGATGGCATGCATCGCCTCGTAGAACGTACGAAGCTGGGCGGGAGTCGCTTCGGGTCCCGGAAAGGGAGGGAAACGCAGAGGCAACTCTTTGGGCTCCGCGCGCGGAGGCGAGGGAGATGCTCTGCATGCAGAGGCGCGGGAGGGGCACCATCCGCGTTCCTCATCGGGTCGGCCGACCGACGAAGAGAAGTCGAAGAGCGGCGATACTTCTTCGACTTCTTCTTATGCTCCTACTTACCCGACGCAGAGTGTGAATACTTTGAAGACTTGGAACCCGAATGATGGTGGCTCCACGACCCGTCCCTCGACCTCCCTCACGAGCAGGACCTTCAACGGCGCGGAGCAGACTGCCGGTGCTCAAGCAGCTTTCGGGACTGCTCCCGCAAAGCCTTCGGCGTCCTTGACCAGCAGTCGGAGCAAGACTTGGGGTCGTGGTCGCGCTCTAGACAAAAAAGTCACACGCTATGCGGATCCGTCACCGACATCACCCCATGACTGGAACCGTATGGCTTGAAGCCAGGCATCCCTCGTGCACCTTAGGAGTCGAAGACTCAAAAAAGAAGTCGACAAAAGTCAGGAAAAAGTAATTCAGAAAATGACTGGAGGTACCGCTCTTCCCGGATCTGCGCTGGCTGGTGCGGAAAAAGAAAGAACTGACGTCAACACACAAGAGCAGCGTCTAAGTAGCTACCGCAACATCATCCTGGCGACACAACGCCAACGACGGACATGGAGCGAACCAACGCCACCTTCCGACGCGCAGAGGTACTGCTGACGAAAAACTTTCCAGATCCAGTCTGACGCCTTGGGGTACTTCTAAGGTAAGGAATCTATCACTGACGTGTTTCTTTCAGATAAGGCGCGCTGTAGCGTTGCAGTCTGCGGTCTTTGCCATCTCAGCAAGAGGTCCTTGGGTTTATGCACTCCTCTGGCCCCCTGATGTCACATGCACCAGCCCAGGGTCCCTATGAGTGCTCTGTGGGCGACTGGGCTCTGCATCACCCTTCTCAGAAGCCAACACAGTCTCAGTCGTCCAGGTCACAGACCCCCAGGTCTGGGCCTCAGTGATTTTTTAGTCAGCTAGGGGCTTCTGCACTGGCTAGGCAGGCCCAGTACTCCCCAAAAGGCATCTTGCAGCTGTCACAGGGCCTAGATGCCTCTCCGGGTCAAGCGACTCTGCTAGGGCAGGTAGGGTCCCTCGGCAGTTCCCCCACTGTATCATTAACAAGGCAGTTGCGCATCGCTAGAGATCTCATCAGGGATCTATGTCTGATTCCAGATCCCCTGCTGCCCTACAGTTTCCACCTCCTCAGGCTTCAAATCCTCACTATAGAGGCTGGTCTGCTCTGGCACCGCTTTAGCATAGATGCCTCTTCCAGGGCAGGCGAGCACGCGCAATGGCTCTCGTCCACTGTTCTGCTGTCTTGGGGCCGAGGCAGTCCACCAGCTGGGCCAACATACTCTGATGATATAAGTGGACTTAGTCCTCATATTCTGACATTTATGTTGTCCGGATACACAGTCCTACTTGATTTGTAGGGACCATATGACACCAGGATGAACCATTCTGCCCACTTTTAATATGGCAGGACCCTTCCCCCAGCGTGTGGAGATCCCTAGCCCAAACCAGAGGTGTGGCTAGCAAGGGGGCAACACGCCCCTGGAAAACTGGTTAGGCAACTGGTTTACATTCTCCTGTCCCAAGTGCCAGCCTGTTTGCCTGAACAATGAAGCAGCCTCTCTCTCAAGTGTTACCCAGTTGCCCTTCAAACACAGCTTTGCTTCTAAAGTACAACTTACTTACCTTCGGTAACGAAGTATCTGGTAGAGACGATTCTAGCCGCAGATTCCTTAACATAGAATTATCCCCAGGCGTGAGACTGGATCCGGAATTTCTTTTGCCACAGCATCTCTGCGTGCCGGGGGACGGCACCACGTGACTCCGCCCGGACGTGGTCCGCGGACGTGCCGTCAACGAGGTCACATAAGTCCCACCCCGGCGCACTGACGTCAGTTTTCTTCGGAGAACTTTTCCGCACCACAACGCAGAGCCACCACAAACAAAACTGTGAGACTATGGGATTAGTGTGCGAAAAAGTCAGTGAAACAGAAAGGGAAGAAGCGAATGGTGAGGAACAGCACCATTAGGGACAGTGGCAGGCACTGTGTTCCTGAAATTCATGGAAGGGAAAGAGCAGAGCACCGCTCGGAGAAGCAACCCTGCAAAGCAAAGGAGATATCCTCCCTGGAGGTAGAAAAACATGTGAAAAATGTGGCAGACGACAGAAAGACTGCAACCACAACCTATAACAGTGAAGGGCAACAAGACCGAAACAGATGAGTAGCGACAAATCACCCCAAGACAACACCAGCAAGGAGCGTTGTTTCCCTGTAAAGAGGTAAGGGCTGAGGCACAGCCAAGAGACCCCAACCCAGAGGACTGCAGAGGAGTCAGAAACCCCAAGCAATGAAAAAAGGGAGAAGATTATGAGGAGGCCCCACACTGGAATAACCAGGGTGTAGGGATGCAGAAGTACCCATGAACCTACCGTCCAATCACCAGAAAAGAAAGAATGGAACAAATAAACAGAACGAAGCATCCTGTCAGGGAGGAAGTGAAAGAGGGCACCCACAGAAGACAAAGCCACCTGGAGGGAGGCAAGTGCAGAAGACTAAGCTGAAAGTTCCTCGCAGAACGGGGAGGAAGGGCGGGCCGTGAAGGAATCTGCGGCTAGAATCGTCTCTACCAGAAACATCGTTACCGAAGGGAAGTAACTTGTACATCAGATAGAGACGCCTAGCCACAGAGTCCTTAACGTAGAATAGATACCCTAGCCATACCCAGAGGGAAGGAGGGTCTGCGAGAGAACCTCACCAGCTTGGAAGAACATAGGTTCCCAACAGGGTATGTGTCATGGGGACAGGAAGGACGGCCCAGCCCACACCAAGCAGAAGTAAGCAAGAACAAGGAGAAGGGAAGGCCAGGATACCACAAGCCTACCCGAGGGGCAAAGGGCGTCCACCAGAAAACCCGGAGGGACAGGCGGCACCAAGCGAGTACCAAAGGAAGAAAAGAACCACCCACCTAGTTCTAGGACACCCCTGCGCCGCACGGCCACCAGCTACTGCGTGTGCCTTCCAGCCTCTGCTTCGCTGCCCCGGCTCCGCCGCGTGACCACGCCCCCTGACTTCGAGCGGCGTGGTCTCTGCTCGCTTCTTGCCCTGTGCCTCTGCCTCTGACTGTATTGTGATTTGTTTTTGTTGTTAACTTGCACTTTTGTCCCCCATTCTTGCCTGTGTTGCCAGTTCCTTCAGCCGCCCCGTCTCATCCCTCCCCGCTCCCCGCTTCCCGCCACCACCGCTGACCCCGCCCCTTTTTTCTTTCTGTACCCTCCCCGCTCCCGCCTCCCAGCTGCTCCGCCCACCCGCGCACTTGGCCATATATGGCGACCGTGCGACGCAGGTGAGTGTGACCTAGTTCTAGGAGACCCCCGCGCCGCACGGCCACCAGCTGCTGCGTGTGCCTTCCAGCCTCTGCTTCGCTGCCCCGGCTCCGCCGCGTGACCACGCCCCCTGACTTCGAGCGGCGTGGTCTCTGCTCGCTTCTTGCCCTGTGCCTCTGCCTCTGACTGTATTGTGATTTGTTTTTGTTGTTAACTTGCACTTTTGTCCCCCATTCTTGCCTGTGTTGCCAGTTCCTTCAGCCGCCCCGTCTCATCCCTCCCCGCTCCCCGCCACCACCGCTGACCCCGCCCCTTTTTTCTTTCCGTACCCTCCCCGCTCCCGCCTCCCAGCTGCTCCGCCCACCCGCGCACTTGGCCATATATGGCGACCGTGCGACGCAGGTGAGTGTGACCTAGTTCTAGGACACCCCCGCGCCGCACGGCCACCAGCTGCTGCGTGTGCCTTCCAGCCTCTGCTTCGCTGCCCCGGCTCCGCCGCGTGACCACGCCCCCTGACTTCGAGCGGCGTGGTCTCTGCTCGCTTCTTGCCCTGTGCCTCTGCCTCTGACTGTATTGTGATTTGTTTTTGTTGTTAACTTGCACTTTTGTCCCCCATTCTTGCCTGTGTTGCCAGTTCCTTCAGCCGCCCCGTCTCATCCCTCCCCGCTCCCCGCTCCCCGCCACCACCGCTGACCCCACCCCTTTTTTCTTTCTGTACCCTCCCCGCTCCCGCCTCCCAGCTGCTCCGCCCACCCGCGCACTTGGCCATATATGGCGACCGTGCGACGCAGGTGAGTGTGACCTAGTTCTAGGACACCCCCGCGCCGCACGGCCACCAGCTGCTGCGTGTGCCTTCCAGCCTCTGCTTCGCTGCCCCGGCTCCGCCGCGTGACCACGCCCCCTGACTTCGAGCGGCGTGGTCTCTGCTCGCTTCTTGCCCTGTGCCTCTGCCTCTGACTGTATTGTGATTTGTTTTTGTTGTTAACTTGCACTTTTGTCCCCCATTCTTGCCTGTGTTGCCAGTTCCTTCAGCCGCCCCGTCTCATCCCTCCCCGCTTCCCGCCACCACCGCTGACCCCGCCCCTTTTTTCTTTCTGTACCCTCCCCGCTCCCGCCTCCCAGCTGCTCCGCCCACCCGCGCACTTGGCCATATATGGCGACCGTGCGACGCAGGTGAGTGTGACCTAGTTCTAGGACACCCCCGCGCCGCACGGCCACCAGCTGCTGCGTGTGCCTTCCAGCCTCTGCTTCGCTGCCCCGGCTCCGCCGCGTGACCACGCCCCCTGACTTCGAGCGGCGTGGTCTCTGCTCGCTTCTTGCCCTGTGCCTCTGCCTCTGACTGTATTGTGATTTGTTTTTGTTGTTAACTTGCACTTTTGTCCCCCATTCTTGCCTGTGTTGCCAGTTCCTTCAGCCGCCCCGTCTCATCCCTCCCCGCTCCCCGCTTCCCGCCACCACCGCTGACCCCGCCCCTTTTTTCTTTCTGTACCCTCCCCGCTCCCGCCTCCCAGCTGCTCCGCCCACCCGCGCACTTGGCCATATATGGCGACCGTGCGACGCAGGTGAGTGTGACCTAGTTCTAGGACACCCCCGCGCCGCACGGCCACCAGCTGCTGCGTGTGCCTTCCAGCCTCTGCTTCGCTGCCCCGGCTCCGCCGCGTGACCACGCCCCCTGACTTCGAGCGGCGTGGTCTCTGCTCGCTTCTTGCCCTGTGCCTCTGCCTCTGACTGTATTGTGATTTGTTTTTGTTGTTAACTTGCACTTTTGTCCCCCATTCTTGCCTGTGTTGCCAGTTCCTTCAGCCGCCCCGTCTCATCCCTCCCCGCTCCCCGCTTCCCGCTTCCCGCCACCACCGCTGACCCCGCCCCTTTTTTCTTTCTGTACCCTCCCCTCTCCCGCCTCCCAGCTGCTCCGCCCACCCGCGCACTTCGCCATATATGGTGACCGTGCGAACGCGCAGCGTGCACGCGCAGCGGGCGCGCCGATTGTGCGCCGAAGGTGCGCCAAAGGTAAGCCCGTCTGCGCCCGTCCGTGCCTGGCCCGCGCCCAGCGCCCGAACCCCTGGCCCACGAGGACCCCGACCGACCCGCCTGACGTACACCGCCGCCACCCTCATCGCACTCAACACCGGCAGGACCCAGGGATGCTATCGAGCTACCCCGAAGCACACCCACGGGCCCTTCAGCTGCCTCGCCTGTAAGTTCACCTGTATCCGGACCTGCCCGGCACCAGCACCTGCCAAGCCGAACACCAGCAGCAACCACCTCAAGTGTATCCTGCTCAACACCCGCTCCATCCACAGACACGCCATCGAACTCTGGAACCTCCTAGACGCCACAGCCCCTGACGTTGCCTTCATCACGGAGACCTGGATGAACGCCTCCTCAGCACCCGACATCGCCATCGCCATCCCAGAAGGCTACAAGATCACCCGGAGGGACCGCAACGCCAACCAGGTGGGAGGAGGCATCGCCATCATCCACAAGAACACCATCCGCATCACGACCAGCACTGACAACACCCCACCCTCCGCCGAACACCTGCATTTCCAGATTCACACCGACCCGAAGACCACCCTCAGAGGCACCTTGATTTACCGACCTCCGGGACCACGCACTCAATTCAGCGAGGACATCGCCGACTTCGTCAGCCCGCACGCCCTCCCCTCCGCCGACTACATCCTCCTAGGGGACTTCAACTTCCACCTGGAGAACAACAACGACTGCAACACCAGCACCCTGCTCGACAACCTCGCCAACCTTGGACTCAAGCAGCTGGTATCCACACCCACCCACCTCGCCGGACACACACTCGACGCCATCTTCTCATCCAGCAAAGACATCGCCTTCAGCCACGCCACAGAACTCCACTGGACGGACCACAGATGCATCCACTTCACCTTCAGTAGAACGACGATCCACCACCACCAGCAACAGGTTGCCCGAAGAAGCTGGAACAAGATCACAGCCGACCAGCTCGCCGCTTCCCTGAGCCAGCACCCTCCGGCCAGCTCAGCGAACCCCAGCCAGGCCGCCGACAACCTCTCGAAGTGGATCAGCAAATGCGCAGACGAACTCGCCCCTCTGAGGATCCCGCCCAGCAGACCCGGCAATAAGAGAGCCCCATGGTTCACCGACGAACTCAAGAGCTCCAAGAAGAACTGCCGAGCCCTCGAGAAAGCCTGGAGAAAGGAACCCACGCCGGACAACAGGACCACCCTCAAGCTCGCCACCCGGAAACACCACCAATTGATCCGCACCGCCAAGAAAACTGCATTCAAGGACCGGCTGGACAACAACGCACACAACTGCAAGGAACTCTTCAACATCGTGAAAGAGCTCTCCAACCCCAACGCCGGAAACAACGACATCACCCCATCGCAAGACCTCTGCAACTCCCTCGCCTCCTACTTCCACAACAAAATCGCAGACATACACAACAGCTTCAGCACTCAACCGACGCACGCCACGACCACAGCAACGCCACCCACCACCACCCTCCGCGCCTGGACCCCAGTCAACACCGAAGACACCGTCCACATGATGAACTCCATCCACTCCGGATCTCCGACCGACCCCTGCCCTCACCACGTCTTCAACAAAGCCGACGCTGTCATCGCACCCCACCTGCGGGACATCATCAACACCTCATTCGACACCGCCACCTTCCCCGAGAGCTGGAAGCACGCCGAACTCAGCGCTCTGCTCAAGAAACCCACAGCAGACCCCACCGAACTCAAGAATTACCGCCCCATCTCTCTACTCCCGTTTCCAGCCAAAGTCATCGACAAGACCGTCAACAAACAGCTGGCCGCCTTCCTCGAGACGAACGGATCCCTCGACCCATCGCAGTCGGGATTCCGTGCCAACCACAGCACCGAGACCGCCCTCATCGCCGCCACTGACGACATCCGAGCCCTGATGGACAACGGAGAAACAGCGGCCCTCATCCTCCTAGACCTCTCCGCGGCCTTCGACACGGTCTGCCACCGCACCCTAGTGCAGCGCCTCAGCAACGTCGGAATCCAGGAGAAGGCACTGGGATGGATCGTCTCCTTCCTCGACGGAAGAACACAAAGAGTCCGCCTACCACCGTACAAGTCAGAGGCCACCGAAGTCATCTGCGGCGTCCCTCAAGGATCCTCGCTGAGCCCTACTCTCTTCAACGTCTACATGAGCCCCCTCGCGGCCATCGCACGCCAACACAACCTCAACATAATCTCCTACGCCGACGACACCCAGCTGATCCTCTCCCTGACTAACGACCCCGCCGCCGCCAGAGCCAACCTGCTCGAAGGGATGAGAGAGGTAGCCGAGTGGATGACGACGAGCCGCCTGAAACTGAACTCAGATAAGACGGAGGTCCTCATCCTGGGCTCCTCGCCCTCCGCCTGGGACGACTCCTGGTGGCCCCCCGCCCTGGGCCCCGCACCCAAACCGACGGACCACGCACGCAACCTGGGTTTCATCCTGGACTCCTCCCTCTCCATGACCAGGCAAGTCAACGCCGTCTCCTCGTCGTGCTTCAACATCCTGCGCATGCTTCGGAAGATCTTCTGGTCGATCCCCGCAGAGACCAGGAAGACCGTCACCCAGGCCCTCGTCACCAGCCGACTGGACTACGGCAGCGCACTCTACGCCGGAACCACCGCCAAGATCCAGAAGAGACTCCAGCGCATCCAGAACGCCTCAGCCAGACTCATCCTCGACATCCCACGACACAGCCACATCTCCGGACACCTAAGAGACCTGCACTGGCTCCCGGTCAACAAGAGAATCACCTTCCGCCTCCTTACCCACGCACACAAAGCTCTCCACGATCAAGGCCCGAGCTACCTCAACAACCGCATCAACTTCTACGCTCCCAAACGCCACCTCCGTTCTGCCAGCCACGCCCTCGCCGCCGTCCCACGCATCCGCAGAGCCACTACAGGAGGAAGGTCCTTCTCCTACCTGGCCGCCAAGACCTGGAACTCCCTCCCGGCCGACCTGCGCCTGACCCAAGACCACCCCTCCTTCAGGAAGAAGCTTAAGACCTGGCTGTTCGAGCAGTAGCGGCACCCCCCCCCCCCCAGCGCCTTGAGACCCTACGGGTAGGTAGTGCGCTCTATAAATGTCTTGATTGATTGATTGATTGACCCGCAAAATCCAAGGAGAAGAGGTGGAACGGAGGCAGACCCCGCCTCAGGAGAACACACACAGCGAAGGGGACAGCTGAACGGGTATCAGCCCCGAGGCAGGGGACAAGGCAGGAACGGCCCCACAGCCGATAAACGCATACGTGAGAAGGAAGACAGTCGCGCAAAGCTCCAGCAAAGCAAGGGACAGGAGCACACGGGTACACGCCGAGGCCCACGGGGGTGGTCCACAACTACCAGGCGTGCACAGCAGGCAGCTGGCAAATACTATGAAGTAGTGTGCCCAGAACAAGCCGAGAGCAGAAAGAAGACAGAGGAAAGGGAACCCCAGAACAAGCCCCAGAGAAGGACCGTCCCAGTGGTACAACCCGGCCCACGAAGAGAAGCGGGACCGGCCAGAAGATAAAGAGGAGAAGAACCCCCCCAAGGAGCAGCCGGGGGCGGGGGGGGGGGAGGGGAACGAAGCGACCCCAGGGAAGCGAGAAATATGTAGTACAGACCTAAAGCCGTCAACCAGAACACAGGAGAACACCAGGAATATCTTAGCCCCCCTGGAACACAAGACAGAGGACCAGGCCGAAACGTCGGATAATAAGGTGGAAACACCAAGAGACGACGCCACAGACGGCATGACAAAAGTCAGTCTGGCGATCCAGAGGCTGAAGAGGGAAGGCAAAATGCACAGAAGCAGATATCCCGCAGGAACAAAGGGCAAAATGTACGACAGGCAAGCCATGTAGAAGAAGGATAGAAACATCGGATACTTAGCAGGACAGAACCTGGAGCAGCGCAAGCTGCACTAAGGCGGAAGAAAAAAAAAAAAAGAGAGACGCGAGAACCCAGAGAAAGTATCCCCACCCGCCCAGCTTAGGACAGAGCTATACAATAGCCTACAAGTACCCCACGTAGGGTATGACACGTCCCAAAACAAAACAGGGGAACACCTCTTAGGGAAACCCGCAGCAGAGTTCAAGAACATAAAAGACCTGTGGGTATCACCAACAAATACACAGATGGTCTAACCTGAGGACCTATACGGGTTCACTAACAGCCAAAAATCACACACCAGAAAAGTTGAAGGGCTGTACCAGCAGCCAACAGTACAGCGGGGCCAACATAAGGACCTTGAAGACAGTCCAAGCCACACACAGCACACAGACGGGCCAACCGAAACACTAGGCCCAAAGAGAAAGGTGGAATAAACACCTACCATAAGACACCTGAGGACTGACAAGCCAATGCTTACGGAGGGGGAGGAGGAAAGAACCCCGCAAGGAGTCGTTGAATAACGGAGTCCGCGTGGGTGTTAAATAAAAGAATCCCATCAAAAGGCAGGTCAACAAGACGCTCCCGAACATTCTCTGGAAAGACGCTATCCCGCAACCAAGCAAGGCGGTGGAGGGCCACAGAACTTGCCATAGCGCGGGCGAGAGAATGAAAGACATCCAAGGCCGAATGGAGAATAAATGCAGCTAACTCCCGACCAACCAGCACATGGTGCCGCAGATCAGCGCGGGCACCTTCGTGGGAGGTGAGAGACAGAAGGGACTCCCTGGAATCCCATAGGTCGGAGGTAGCCCTGGTCAACACACAAAGTGTGTTGAGCACGCGCAGTGCAGCACTAGTGGAAGCGAAAATGTTACGCCCACAAGAGTCCAACCACTGGGCCTCCCCGCGACGGAGGGAGCAACACTGAAGGCAAGGAAGGAAAAGCAGTCTGTAGGACAGGGCCCCGGGCAGATGGGTGGGAAAAAAGGCAGACTGGATCGTGCAGGGCAAGACATTGGAGGAGCGGCTGAGGCACCGGATCCCCCGTAGCAGGACACCCCCAAGCCCCCAGAAGAGAGTTGTGGAGCGAAGCTTCAAATGGAAGAAGCGGCTCCCCTCCACCAGAGCCCTGGTGGAGAACCTCCAACAAGTGGTCCGTTGGAAGTGGAGCGACCGGGTTGCCCATTTGCAAAATGCCGGTGGCCATGGAGATGGCGCGGACAAAGGCTACCCTTGCCTCCGTAGGGAGTCGTGGGGGAGAGAGCAACTCTTCCGTGGGTGAAAGCTACAAACTAAGCCGCCCATCCCCGTGCCCTGCTGGAGGAAGAAAAGGCCAGCCCCTGTAGGATGGAAGACCCATGGATGAGTGAGGGGCCTGAGGGATCTCCGGAGAAGGCCCCGCGCATGGTGAGGGATTCGCGGACGTCTCAGGGAGAGGAGGGGGGCCCAAAGAAGCCTGCAGAGCTGTAGCGGAGGCCTTCATTTGGGCCCTTGTCGCCCCAGTGCCAGGAAACAGCGGATAGGGTGGCGATGGGCGAGGGCGCACGTCCCGAGAGGAACCCACGCCCTCTGCTGAACGAGGACAGGGCCTCGGTGGCAAGCTGCAGGACTTACCGGCGGGTGAACAACGCCCGTGGGGCCTCGGAGAAGGATGATGCCGCAGCCGGAATCAGCGACTTCTGGACCCTTCCGAGGTAGGTGACGGACGCTGTGACAAGACCGATCTGGACAATCGGGCCGAAAGCAATTTCATCCAGTGCTCCCGCCGGGACTTCGACTTGAGATGCTGACAAGCGTCGCAGTCCGTAGAATCCTGGTTCTCGCCCAAACACCACATACAAATAGGGTGAGGGTCCGTCGCCGACATCTGACGCGTAAAAAAAAGCACACGTCTTGAAACCCGAAGGCATTGCACACTGTTCCCAACGCAAAGGCGTTAAAAGAGGCCTGAAAACAGGTCAAGGGAACTCACTCCGGATCCGCGTTGCATGCGGAAAACAAAAAAAATGATGTGAGGGACTTATGCGACCTCACTGACGTCTGCCGCGGACATCAGGGCGGAGTTACGTGGTGCCGTACCCCGGCGCACAGAGATAATGTGGCAAAAAAAATTCCGGATCCAGTCTCACCCCTGGGGATAATTCTACGTTAAGGAATCTGCGGCTAGTAGTCTCTATCAGATGCTTGCCTTTAGGGCTAACATCTGTGTGGTTTCCTGCCTGGGGAGTGAACAACTCCTCCAGTGGCAGGCTTATATTGTTATCTTTCCTGGGAGTCATTAGCACGTCTCCCCAGGAGGGTAGACATCCGTCTGCAGGACGGAACACCGAGTACAATAGTAAATGGGCACTGGAAACTTTGGGCAACTAAAGTGGCAACTTCTAATGTTTTACTTTGCCCACCAGTGACACCAAATTTGCTTAAACCATTAAATCAGATTTTAATGCAATGATTCTTTTGATAATGTACAGTAGCAACTTTAGTAGTCCCAATCAGAAGTTAGCAAGGGCAGAGCTGTCAGCTTGTAACTCTGTATGTGCCATTGGGGCTACTAGCCTTTCTACAGTAAAACAACAATGAAGGGTTTTTACAGCTGGAATATGTAAAAGTACATGTTCCGCTTTTTAACATACATCACTTTAGGGGTGACTTAAATGTATCAAAATGGGAGGTTTGGGCTTCAAGTTGGCAGTTTGAAAATGGCCTTCCAGTCTATAGTGGCAGACAGATCCATGTTTCACCTTGTCCCACTTAGGGTGGCACAACAAGTGCGGCCACCCCTGGGGGACAATCCTGCTTACAGGCCATAGGTACCCTTGGTACCATATACTAGGTACTTACAAGTAAGTTAAGCTTTGCTGATTGGGGACAAGCCAATTAAACATACACCATGTTAAGGGTCAGACCACATGCCCTAAGTTCTGATTAGCAGGACTCAGGGCACTTCAGAGCCATTACACAAGTACATTAGAAGTCAAAATGGGGGTAAGAATTGGGGGTTATCCTTACAAAAAGACTGTTTCCTTACAGAAACCACCTAGGTTTCTGTTTCTAGTTCAAACCTGATCTGATCCAGGGACAGCATCTTGAATTCTTCCTTACCCAGGAACCAATTCATGACTCTGAGGTCTAAGATCGGAACGCTATCCTTTCTCAGGACTAGGAAGCATTGGGAATAGCAACCTTAGCCCTGTGCCTGCTCTGGCACAAATATCACTGTCCATTGTAGGAGTAAGACCTCCACCTGCAGCTGAATGGTGCTTAGGTGGTCTGTGGGCTGGGCTGAATGCGAGGGGGGGATTGGAAGGGGAACCTGATGAAAGGGCAGAGAAAACCCCCTTTCCACTATCTGCAAGATCCAAAGGTCTGAAGTTATGGCCTTCCAGGCTTGTGGAAAGGAGGAAACCTGACCTCCAACAGGTTGCACTTATTCTGACAAATGGGAACTAGGGCTGCTTCCCTACTGTGGCCGTGGAAGAGGAGAAAGATGAATAGGATAGAGAGAGGAGGCCGCAAGATTGTCGTCAAGCTTTGCCATGACCCTGGTATTACCTGAACCACGGGAATTGGTGCTGCTGTTGAAGTGTTTGGGGCTGTTGATATTCTCAGAAAAAGGTTTCAGAGCTGTCAGTTGGCCAGCTGCTTTGTTTTGAGGCCCAGCAACCTAGCAGTAGCTTTGCTTTCTTAAAACCTCTCCAAAGCTAAATCTGCTTTATCCCCGTGTAGGTGGAGCCTTCAAATGGGACGACCATTGAGTTAGTCTGGACATCGGTTGAGAATTCATAGCTCCTCAACCAGGCTTGACATCAAAGTAACAGATGTCCCCATAGCCTGCACTACAGAGTCTGTTATACCCAACCCTGACTGGATGACCTGTCTTGCTTGAGTGTGCCAGTTTCGCACCAAATCTGTGAAATGCAACTACCAAATTTGGAATAAGCAGTTGTCCTATTTCCCAAAGGACATGGTGGTCTCAACTCTTTAAGAATGTGGCCAAACGGGTTGATACCACATTCCCTGTTTAGAACGTTGTTTGTTGTTTTTAGACACCCTACCTTATGGAGTGGACGTCAACACATCAGTAGATAATTTTGCAGACTGAAATGCCTGAGTGACCAGACTCTCTGGTGCAGTATATGTAGACAAGAAAGCTGGGTCATCTGAGACCAGTCCATAGCTCCTGGCATCCACATGGCTAACAGATGGTGCAAACGTTGGTTTCCCCAAAGCTACAAGGAGTGTTTCAGAGCTTCAATGAAAGGGAGCAAGGGTTCAGAGGACTGTGAAGTTGGGTGCAAGACTTTTGCTAAGATGTTAGATTTGCTCTCAATGGAAGGGAAAGGTATATCCAGTACTTCCGCCGCCTTACACATTATGGCATGATGAGAACTGATCTCTGTTCTCATCTTGATGAGTGGAAAAGTCATGGTGTATAGAATCTGATGGCCCAGCCCATGTTCATCATCAGTGGCTTGTCAGGGATCGTTGAAAAGATCAGAGTCCCCCCCCCCCCCCCCAAAAAAAGCACCTTCTGTTCTGCATCAGGAGTTGTACTTCTTGCCTCAAACTATAATAAGGGGTTTGAAGATCCTTTAAGGACTATGCGGCTGGTGGCATCGAGAGCGGTTCTGGTGAATATTGGTCTGGCACCAATGGTAAAGACCCATCTGGATGGTAACACGCAGTGGAGATGGGTCTGGAGTATCAACTGGTACCAGTGCTAGAGTCAGAGACAAATAAATAGCAGGTATGGGGAGAAAGGCGGCAAAGGGAGCAGGGTAAAACCAGCCGGGGTCATCCAGAAAGGGAAGCCCATAGGACCTGTAGGGACCTAAGGCTCTCCAGAGGGGACCATAACCCTGCCGAAAATGTCAAACATTGCATTCACCAATGATGCAGGGTCTGTACCAGGAGTAGGAAACTCCAGGAAGGGCTCACATTGGCTAGGCCTGGGTGAGGGAGCAGCAGGCATTAAAGATCTGGCTACTAGCGTAGGGTCTGAAGGAGCCCCATGTGCTGGCTCCTCTTGAGTAAGAAATACCAATTCTGGCTTTGAGGACGAATCATGAGGTGTAAAAGAGTGCCTGGTTGATTTACCTTTCGACGATTAGATTCACTCAAAGTGGCGATGACCATTTTTCTTGTGTTATCACCAGGAGGACTTCTATGATGGTTTTTCCGGCGACTTCTTCCTGAGGCATGATTTTCTTCCGGTCTTTCAGTCATCCCGAGACCTGTCCATGAAGAGTTTGGCCTCCCTTTTTTTGATGGGCTTGCAGTGCATGCTCTTGCATGACTCGCTGTACTTCCCATAATTACCAGACCCAAGGCACCAAACCTGAACTACAACAAGCTTTTTTTTTTTAAGAAAGAAAAAAAAAGACAAGAAATAGTCGAATAAAAACAGGAAAATTCTGAGGAGAGCAATGCCCCGGAGCCACGTTGATGGCACAGAAAGAAAGGAAAAAGGAGCTCACATTAGTGCACCATGGAGGGCACTCTATGGCCCTAGTGATGTCACGGTGGCTTTCCTTCCCGCCCAGAGACGAGCTAGAACCCCATAATGATACAGGGGAGCTATTGAAAAGTTTCCAGTCCAATCTGATCTGGGATATTCAAAATGAGAGGAATATGCAGTGACCATCAGCATGGATCGCACTGCCTCTCTCCTCTACCTCAACAACTATAATAAATAACATATTAGTCTGTCTGTCTGCATGTATGGTTTATGACACGCTGTTCTTTCATGTGCAGTAGTTGTTTATAAAGATATTTAAACAGATCCAGAGTATTCCCAATGCCCAGGCCCATTGTGTAAGCACTAAAGGTCAAAAGCATGACTTATGAACTTGATGGGGATCATTTCACTTCTACTATGGTAATAACATTAGATTTGACCTTTGCATTGTAGTCGTGAATGTCTAAAACTTGTTTTAACAGCTTTATTGAGCCACAATTATTTTCACAAGCTTGCCATTAAAGTAGTTCCCAAAATATTTTTTACAGTCACGTAAGGTGTCATTTTATTATGAACACAACATCATAGGTATATGTTAATAATAATGATATTTCAGAGTATTATTTGCCACTGATGCAGTTACAGGCTTTTAACCACTACAATACCTTCATATGATGCATGGCTTTATTCCACAAAGATATTTTCTCTTCAGGGCTATACCCAGGAATAGATAAAATGTTATGTATATAGTTGAACACTTCTTCCTGCATCATGTAAGAAATAAAAGGAAATTGTTAATAAGTGAAATTAAAAAGACAGTATCCAAACATAAATCAACAAAATGACAATGATAACTTTTATATTGTTCTAATGAAACCATTCTACTTAAAAACTGCATCATTCTTTACTAATGAACAAGTTACTTACCTTCGGTGACAATACATCTGTAAGAAACATTAGTAGTGATAGATTCTTTACCTTAGAATTACCCCCGGCCTCAGACTGGATACGGAAAGTTTTCGTCAGCAGTACCCCTGCGTGTCGGTAGGTGGCGTCGTGCGGCTCCGCCACCGTCATTGGCGTCGTGGTTGCCGAGATAACGTCGTTGGCGCTACTTAGACGCCACCCATGTCACGTCACGCCACAGACATCAGTTCTGTACATGACTTACCCCACCAGGAAGCAGAGCCATGCAAGATACTGACCACTGGTGCATTGAAACTAGGGCCCTGAAAGGGATGACCTTAACCCTAGAAATCAGTTTGCAGAACGGGGAGGATGGGCGGGGCGGTAAGGAATCTATTACTACTAATGTTTCATACAGATATATTGTTACCGAAGGTAAGTAACTTGTTCATCTGAAAGAAACACATAGTTATAGATTCCTTACCTTAGAATAGATAACCCAGCAATACCAACCCCGGTGGTGAGTCGGCGAACCAAGATCACACCAGAAAGTCACGGAGAACAGAACAGCCAAAGAAGCCGTCTCTCTGGACTTGGCAGTCCAGGCAATAATGCTTAGTAAACGTGTGCAGCAAAGCCCATGTGGCTGCCTGACAGATGTCTTGCAGGGGGACACCACGTCCCAATGCAGTAGTGGCTGCAGTTGATCTAGTGGAATGATCACGCAGCCCCACCGGAAGCTCTTTTTTAGCCAAAGAGTAACAGGCTTTGATGCACAAGATGACCCAGCGGGAGATAGTCCTCTTGTATACCCACCGACCTTTCCTGGTGCCAACGTAGCCAACAAAGAGTTGGTGATCCACCCGGAACTGTTGTGTGCGGTTGAGATAAAATGAGAGCGCACGTTTTGGGTTCAGACAGTGGAGCCTCTCTCTTAAAAGGGAGGGCTGATCGGGAATGCCTGAGAAAGGCCGAAATGGCAGAAAGATAACCTTTGACAGTGCCCAGAGCAGAGCCCTGCCGGCCCAAAGAAAGAAGGAACAAAAGGACCTCAGAGAGAGGGGCAGAAAGGGGATCCACAGCCTTTGCTGTGCACCATGCCACAAATTAGTTCCACCTGCAGGCGTATACCAGTTTAGTGGAGGGACGCCTGGCAGCCAGAATTACATTACAAACTTCAGGAGGCAAGTCAAAAGGAATCAACTGCCGCCGCTCCATCTCCACGCAAAGAGGTGGAGGCTGGACAGGTTCGGGTGGAGAACCGTCCCCTGCTGCTGCGACAGAAGATCCTCCCAAAGAGTCAGTCGAATCGGGGGATCGATGCTCATACTGAGTAGCTCGGGATACCATCCTCTTCTAGCCCAGTCCAGGGCCACAAGGATGACTTGTGCCCAGTCGCGCCTGATCTTCAGCAATCTGGGCAGAAGTGGTATAGGCGGAAAGGCGTACAACTCCACTCACAACGAAAAGCGTCACCGAGCAAGTGCCGCCTTGAAAATTCCAATACGCAGAACTGATGAAATTGCGCGTTCTCTTCGTTGGCGAATAGATCTAACCAAAGCTCTCCCACTGCTGAAAGAGACCTTGCGCCATCTCCGAGTGAAGACGCCATTCGTGATCCATCATGCACCTGTGGCTGAGTTTGTCCGCCCTGGCGTTCAGAGGACCTGCCAGGTGTTGAACCACCAGGAAAACGCCCTGATGTTCCAGAGATGTCCAGAGGCACAGAGCCTCCTGATATAGGGTCCACGACCCCACCCCGCCTTGCTTGTTGCAGTACCACATGGCGGTGGTGTAGTCTGTGAACACCTGCACTACCCTCCCCTTGACAGAGGGAAGGAATGCCTTCAGTGCAAGTCGGATTGCCCGAAGGTTGATATGGAGCTTGGACTCCGCCAGAGACCAGAGGCCTCTGATCTACGCCTCTCCCATGTGGCCACCCAATCCCAGGAGGGACGCGTCAGTCACCACTGTAAACTCTGGTTGGAGAAGGGAGAGGGATCTGCCGTCGACCCTATGCCGGTTCGTGAGCCACCACTGCAACTGTCGTGCAGTGCCCTCCGAGGTCTGGACGTGATCTGACAGGTTCCCCATATATTGCGCCCACTGAAACTTCAGGTCCCACTGCAGAGCCCGCATATGCCATCTGGCATGATCGATCAGCAGGATGCAGGAGGCCATGAGGCCCAGCAGCCTCAGGGTCACTCTGACCGAAACCCGGGACAAGGGCTGAAAGATCAGAATCAGAGCCCGAATATCCCGGACTCACTGTCCGGGAGGATAAACTGAACTGAAAGTGCTCATGGCCTACCGTGAACCGTAGGTAGCGTCAGTGGGCCCACAGGACTGGGATGTGGAAGTAAGCATCCTGCAAGTCCAGCGCTACCATCCAGTCTTGCGGATTGAGAGCGGTCAAGAACTGACCCAAAGTGAGCATCTTGAACTTCTCTTTGCGGAGGAAGCAATTGACATTCCGGCCCTTGTCCTTCTTTGGCACCAGAAAGTAGTGGGAATAACAACTACGACCTACTTCTGGCATCGGAACGCGCTCAATGGCCCCCTTGGCCAAGAGGGCCGCAACTTCCTGCTGAAGAAGCACAAAGTGATCCCTCGACATGCTGTGGTACCAAAGTGGCATGGCTGGAGGAGTAGTCTCGAAGGGGAGAGAGTAGCCCCTTTGAACTATCTCTAAAACCTACCTGTCTGATGTGATGGTGCGCCATTAGGGGAGGTGATGGCGAAGCCTGCTGCCCACTGCCATTTGATGGGCCTGAAAGTTCGGACTTGGAACGTTTGGAGGCAGTAGTGGCCGGGGTGGAGGCGGACTGACCTGCCTGCTGGCCCGCCATGGCAGATCCCGCGTCCATGCTGGGATTGTTGCTGCGCAGGCTTGTGGCTCTGTTGCGAACACTGCGGGGCGCCCCTTCCGGTGCCACGAAAGGAGCGAAAAACAGAAGGCGGATGAGGGCGGACTGCAGAGTGTACCAAGGACTTGGCCATAGCCTGCGAGTCCTTAAACCGCTACAACGCGCAGTCTGCTTTATCGCCGAAGGCGACGGCCATAAAAGGGTATGTCCATAAGTGTGCTTTGGACATCCCCCAAAAATCCAGTTGTCCTCAACCAGGCGTGGCGACGAATTGCCACCGTTGAACTGCCACCGTCGTAGCAATCGATCTGCCCAGTGAGTCGGCGGTGTCTAGGCCACAACGAATCATGAACTTAGCTGCATCTCTCTCCTCTGCAACAGCCTGGGAGAGAGCTGACCAGGCCTCTTCCGAACACTGGGGCAGCACCTGCACCACTGTATCCCACAGAGAGTGGGAGTAACGGCCCAAGATGCATGCGGTGTTCACGGACCGCAGCACAGAAATGACGTAAGAAAAAATCTTCTTTCCAAACTGATCCAGTTTCTTGGATTCCCTATCCGGTGGTAGGTGGTTGGAGAAGCAGTGGCTTGGACAACTAAGCTCTCGGGGGTGGGGTCACCTGGAGCCGGGCGATGGCGTCGGGCCGCGTTCCTATCAACAGGAGCCCCTGTGGTGGGCCTGGACCAGGTGCCCAAAATAATGTTGGAAAAGTGCTTTGTTGAAGGGGAGCAGTGGCTCCGCAGAAGTAGCTGCTGGCTGAAGCACTTCTGTCAGGAGGTTAGTCCTGACGGCCACAGTAGGGACGAGGTGTAGGGCCTCGGCCGTACTATGCAACACCACAGCATAACTAGCGCCCTCCTCTGTAGCCACAGTAGGAAGAGACAGCATGCCAAAGTCTAGTGAGGTATGCAGACCACTGGCTTCCCCAACTCCTCTGCCCAGTCCTGTTCATACTCCCAATCAGCTGCGAGAGGGTCCTCAGACCCCTCCCAGTCCTCCCCTTCCTCCTCAGGCTGTTCCACGAGCCTAAAATAAGGAGCAGGGACATGGGGATAGAAATCCCCGAGCAACGTCAAGAACGGTATCGATCGACCCCGGCCTGACGCCGCATCCCCTTCTGGGCTGAAACAGGGGTCGACGTCGTCCCGAGGAGCGGGCGACGTCGGAAGTGGTGCCAGTGGGGATCGACATCGGTGGAGGTGTTATGAGGTCAACTGGCATCGACCGGGATCCAGGCCTGGATCCATGGAGGTCCTGCGCCGCTGGGGCCAGTGCCGGCAGCGGCGCTGGGGCTGGAGCAGCTGGCAATGAAATGCGAGGACCCCCAATCGGGACCGCGGGGCCTGAAGGCACACTAGCGGGAAGCGACGGCCCAAAGAGGTGAGCCATGGCCAACAGGAACTCCTGTATCTGGGCCGGAGTCGCCAACGGACCAGGAAAGACTGGGTAGGCCGGCGGCAACAGCACAGGCTCCGCCAGAGCCACGGGGGAGGCACCACCCTCTCCCTCAGCCACGTCGCGCGACCGGCGAGGGGAAGTCAGAGAACAATGACATTTCTTCGCCTTACCTGACCCAGAGTGCGAAGACTTGGATCCCGAAGATCGACGATGATGACTCCACGCATGGTCCCTCAACCTCCCACGGGACCGGGACCTCAAACGGCGCAGAGCCGACTGCCGGGCCTCCAGCAGCTTTCGGGACCTCTCCCGCAAAGACTTTGGCGCAATGGCCCGGCAGTCAGTCGTGGTCGCTCCCCAGGCAGAAAAGACACACTCGGTGCGGATCCGTCACCAACATCATGCAGTGACAGTCCTCGCAGGACTTAAAACCGGGAATCCTAACTGCACCAGGAGTCGAAGACTCGATGAAAAAAATAGAGATAAAAGGCCTAAAAAAGTCAGTAAAAAAATGACTGTGGGTACCTGCCCTTCCGGCATCAGCGCTTGCTGGCACAGAAAAAGAAAGAACTGACGTCAGCACGAGTGGGCGGCGTCTAAGTAGCGGCCGCGATGTCATCTCGGCGACCACGACGCCAACAACGGACGCGGAGCCGCACGACGCCGCCTACCGACGTGCAGAGGTACTGCTGACAAAAACCTTCCGGATCCAGTCTGACGCCTAGGGGTAATTCCAAGGTAAGGAATCTATCACTATGTGTTTCTTTCAGATAATTTAACTAGAGGTGCATGCAATACCTTAGGGTCGTTTTAAGTGAAAAGTTCAATGCAGACACTTTCTGCAAAATTTTCTGATTACTAATTGCGGAGTAGCAAAGGGAAGACAAATAACTTGTACACTGTTTTCATTTAAATTATGCCTTTTCCCTAATAATTTTTCATTTGTTAATAATATGAATTCAACTTTCAGGTGCACTACACATTCATCTTTTTGCACAAACTAATGTAGCAAAAATATTTTAAAGACTTAAAGCCCTCTTTCCCATGCTACCTCACAGGTTCATTGAAGCAGATGTATTCTTGCAATATCTCCCTTTTCATAAGAGAATTAAAATAAATTCAAATCAAGTGAACAGCATGGAGCATTACTTCAGAGGTACTAGTAACGTATGCTCTTATTAAGAATCTCAATTTCAAAAGGATTCTGATTCTAACAGGCAGTGGAGATCATCTTCTTTCGGTCACATTGTAAAGTTTCCAGTTACCAGCTCATGATGATGACTGCAACCCTTCCTATTCCCAATATGTTGTTTAAATGCCATCCATACATGGCGCATGTATGCATAGGTAGTGCCAAAGCCCTTGACTTGGACAGAGTTGCATTTGTAATTATGCTTCCAGTTTGACATCTTAGTTACTTTGTCTAAGGGGTTGGTGACCCTGTGTTGACTGCTGTAGTAGCCTTTAAGGACAGTTGTGCCCTTGACCCATAACTAAATCACTTGTGGTATTTTTGTGAAGGCATTAAAGGGAGTAAGTGCTGGGGCAGGATTGTTCCCTGCATAGTGTACAGCTGTTTTCCTCTGTGTTAAAGTACCAGACTGTATGTATCTAGTATCCTAGGTCTGTCCCTTGACAAGAGTAAGATCCTGACCTTGTCCTCTGACCTGGAGGAGAGCACCAAGCATGCTCTCATTGGCAGGTGGTGGACTACTGTCGCTATCATGGGTTTAGCACATAGAGCTGAGGTGGCAGCTTATCATGTTTTGTAAATCCATAGCTGTCACCAGACATTTTTATCTGCATCATTGGCATGAAGGCCTAGTGGCCCACTAGTGTAAAGTTCAGCTTCTCTGCACTTACTCAATTCTTAGCACTAACATCCTGAAAGAATGTTGCATGTGTTTATGTGTGTAGCTTGGGAAGTACATGAATGGTGTCTGTAAGGAAGGCTAGATTAATGGAAGCCTATCTGATCCATTCTAGATGTCCTGGCCTGGTCTTTGCACAAGATGGAGGCGAGTTATTCTCCCTGACAGTGGAGTTGTATTCCTCACATTCTGGAAGCTGGAGGAAGAGGGCATAGACATTGAAATGAGGGGAGTGTAAACAGGGCTCCTTCAGAAATTTGATGAGGTCTGTTGGTTAGCAAGGAACTTCTGATTTGTCTTCCTGAACACTGCCATTTGATAGACAGTAGAAGAGAGGAATAATACTGAAGACTCTGTTGTGCAAGGTAGGGAAATCCTTGGTTGAGGCCTACCCTTTTGTCTTTCCCTGACTAACCCTTCACTTTGGCTGATAACAGCCAAGTGCAGAAACCTCCACCTCTTTGAGCCTCTGTTGTGGATACTCTAAGTTGGAAGCTACTCTGCTATGAGAAGCATCTCTTTAGACAAAGCCTGTGTCTGAAGAGTAGTCTGGAAAGAACACTTGAACGGAAAATCACCTCACACTGGTACTATTGTTGCAGACTGTGGATACACATACCCTGTTCGATTTTGACCTATAAAAGTGATACCACACTAATTCCAGGGAATGGAGTGCTCAACAGAGTATTCAGAGGAGTGCTGTGCAAATAAGGTTTGTGCCTTACTGACAACCAGTCTCTTAGAGGTGACGGGACATTGGCTGAGGCTAGATCTCATGATGGCAGAGAGCTTTGTACCTGTTCAGAAGTAGACGTCTGCTTGCCAGCTGAGAGAGGGAAGAAGCCTGCCAACACTGCAGGAGGAGTATCTGTCTAGGAAAAGCAAGGTGCAGGTATCTCTGAGGCCCCCAGAAGAGGGAGATAAGAGGATCAATCTACTGGTCAGTAGTGTCACTGGCCCAGTCGTCTCTTCATGCTAGTTCTGGTGGGAACCGCACACCTGCAACTTGAAATTGTAGCGGCCTGTTCGGCCATGTGATTGCATGTCTGATTCGGCGTGTGTGCAGCTGTACCTGCCAGCTGAAGATTCAGCCTGTGCACGGCAGTGCCTGCTCAAATTATGATCGGCCTCAGCATATTACCTGCTACCACAACCTTGTGATAAGCCTGCGCATCACCCAGTGTTGCCCATTATAGTGATCTGCTTGAGCACGGATGTGACTGGCAAAATAACAAGCCCATGGTGTTGCTTGTTGTATCCCGCCCATGTAGGGCTACATCTACCGAAGTTGTGACCAGCCAGAAGAGGCTGCCTGGTGTAGTTCAGCCCGATCGGGGCCACAGCAAGGACCCGCCGGCCGAGGCGTGGCCCGTCCTCAAGACCATGACTTCAGAGACCCTCACCACTGGCCGATGCAGGACCTTGTCAAGCCAGAACAGCTATCTCTGCTTATGTCGGGCACACTATTAAGTGCAGGCACAATTGTGAGAAGTTGGCCTGATATATGATGTCACTAGTTCTAGTGTACACCTTGTATCAGTCCAAACAACCCTTATGGTGATTGGTTGTAAAGTCAACCTTATAGACCAGCTATCCTAGTGGTAGCATGGACAAGAGCAGTCTCAGGCTAAACTCTGTATGGCATGTGAAGCCAGCTGTTATACCATTTGCAACCCCTTGAATACCAAATGAAAGGACACCACAAAAGATATATTATAAAAATAGAATGTATTTATTCTAGTCAAAATACCCTCAGCACTCTTTATGAGATTCGAGGTAAGTACAACACAGTCTTATTTAAGCATACATAAGTCACACAGGTAAGTAATACAGTTAGGCCCTAGGGGCCACGCAAACCATATACTAAGTAAGTGGTATAAGAACCACTGTCACAAACACAGGTTAGGTCTAGGCCTAGGGAATCGCTGGGGCTACACTATCCTATCAGTTGCTAGGCAGTGGGAGGCCCACGGGATTCAGGTGCAGAGTGGAAACACTCACGCGTAATGCGTTAAAGTCGATAGAAATAGTAATATTTAGAAATTAAGAGTTTTAGGACACTTCGGAGGGAACTAGGAGTTAGAGACTTGGAAACTAGACACTAGGATAGTCAATACCCTTGTGAGCACCGGAGTACTCAAGTTACCTAGCCCACGGGCTGCGGGTGCATAGGTGTGAACTTGCGTCGGGTTTCGTCGTCGACTCCTATGGATGCCTGAAGAAAAGATGCTGACAGGCAGTCAGTGAAGAGTGTCCGGTGGATTCCAAGGATGGAATCAAGAAGGAGGATACCTGCAAGCAGAGGGGACAGAGTCTAGGTCACCAGCCAGGAGCCGGGAAGGAACCAGGCGATGTCGTGAAGATGCAGGTGAAGAGGTGAAGCTTGTCGCAGCAGCCACGGGTACCAGGAGGCGTCGAGGACGACCAGAACCAGGATGAGAGCTGTCCCACGAGGGCTCTTGCTGTCGGCGGCGTCGATGTCGAGTTGGGACACAACAAGCCTTGGCAAGCGCAACCCACGCAGAATGAAGGATTCGCTTCTGTTGCAGACCAGGAAGGCCTGAGGTGCTTCTCTTTCACAGGGAAGCAAGGGCCAGTCTGGAGGAGCCAAACCAGCGGTGGAAAGTCAAGGGTTCGTCGTCACAGAGGTTACTAGCCAACGGGCAAGCAACCGGACAGACGCGTCGAGCAGGAAAATGCAGAAGGGCCCCACGCAGAACTCATGGAGTGTGGAGGGCTGATCTTCGGTGCAGATGGTGCTCGGGGTTGGGGCTTCTCAATCGCCAGAGCACAACTCCGAGGATGCTTCAGAAGCTGCGCTGGAAGCAAGTAGCCAATTTTCCCAGGTAGCCGGTCCCACGTGTCTCGTCGCCTCCACGGATCTCAGCTTTGCTGTGGATGTGGATCAGGGTCGGAGAAGTCTGGAAGTCAAGGCGCTGGTCGGGCTCTGCAGTCGGTTCCTCGTAGAACTTTGGGCAAAGCAAACGGCAGGTCGCTTGATGGTGCCTGTTTGCACAGGGTGGCCACTCCTTGGCCACAAGGGGGATTCTTCAGTCTTCTTCCGTAGTTGAATGTCGAAGGTCCAGAGTTTCTGTTCAAGTTTCAGTTATCAGGATAATCCAAAGTCCTAGGGACTCAGCTCCCACTCTCATACTAATCTGGGGGGCTGGGTTACCTCCTATGGGTGGGACCAGGGAGGGGGGTGGTTACACCCCCTTCCCTTTGTCCAGTTTTGCGCCAGGACTGGGGCTGGAGTGCCCCAGCACCGGTTTGAACTGGAGTATTCATGGGACACCTTGTGTGCCCCAGGCAGTGTCTCGTTTCATTCATCCCTCCCTGCCCCAATACACTAAGGCCTGTCTAGGGTGGTGCTAGCACCTCCCAAGGCAGGAAACCTATTGTCCAAGCCTCCCTCTCTGGCAGGACTCCCAGCAGCAGGAGGTCAGACTTGTGTCTGTGGCAGCAGCATCCATTTTGTGATGCTGGGGCTCTGGTTAACTTTAACCGGGTAGTAGGTCTTCAACATGTCTTCTCCCTCTAGAAGGGAGGAATACTATCCTCATCGCCAGAAATGGTGTGGGGGTAGTATTCCAAAGTGTTAGACACCTTACACGACATGTTTTGATAAAGCCAAACCATAGTTACCATAACCGCGAGGATTATAAGGCACTTTAAGAGTATATGGTAGGCGATATCATAGAACAGCTATAAGGACATGGTTCCGAAAGCTGCAGACAGGCTCAGCTCATGCTAGAGCACCATCTCGCATGTTACCAAGCACTCTGCCTTCAGGATTGTTAAGGCCTGCCATAGGAGTGACTGATAAGTTACCCATATGTCTATATATTAGGTAGGTATAGGAATACTACACCTAAGCAAGGGGTGATTACACGACCTTGCCCCAGCTGAGTGATCAGCCAGTTGTGTCATAATGGAGGGCCAGCCAGCGGTGGCATAATACATGCTGCAGCCCCTGGTAGGCCTAGGGTACACCTATGCCCTGGGTACCTAAGGTACCCTGTACAGGGCCCTAGAAGGTGATCCTTACCAATTGGGTTATGTACCTAAAGTACATAGTGTGAATTTAGAGAGAGAACAGCTGGGCTGTGGGTCTGATTAGCAGGCCCACAGCCACATCTAAGTCGAAAACCAGTGAAGCAAAAGCAAAAAGTGGGGGTGAACATAGAAAGCAGACCCTACTCTCCTACAACAATAGGCAAAGCAGGCAACCCAGGAGAGCTGCTAGCTGGTATGTACCCTCTCCCATGAGAGGTTGTGAGCGTGTTGAGAGGTAGATGGAGGAGCAAATCTAAAAGGACTATTCCACTGATGAGAAGTAGAACTAAACTGTGCCTGCGAGAATGGAGTAAACCTATTTGGGGGAGACAGAAATTGCACCCAAGCTTTAATCATGTTACTACTTCATAACCCATAGCAATCTAGAATACTGCTCAGTGAGAGGTAGGGAGTGAGTGGGAAGAGGTGCAGCACTGCCTGAATAGTGCTCAGAGACACTAAATTGAATCCTTTTGATTAGTGTGTAGTATTAACTTTTAGTGAATATTCTATAAAGTTTAGCACTGGGCTTAACGCTCTTACTGACTCGTATGATTGTTAAGTTGTGAGCTTGAGCACCCCACAAAACCTCCCTGAGAAGCATGAAAGTGCTCACCATCACTACCACTGACAAGTCAAGGGCGAAAGTGATTGAACTCAGCCCAATTTACAGAGCCATAGCAGGACGGACCCCGGGATTTTAGATACAAATGACCTTAAGCCCCTCGGTTGAGGCACAGAAGCCCCTGCTTGCCCCATTGCCCATCAAATTGGGTTTGACAGCAAGCCTTACTAACGGCTACATTTACATTGGCACAGACCGAGGCTCCAATCTGGCAGGGCTGGTAACATCATTGTTGTTGCACCTGTCTGAGCAAGTGTCTCCCCTCACTGCTTCTCCATGTCCCTCATCTGCCCACAGCCAGATTCTTTCTGGTTCCATTTCTAGACAGAAAGAGCCTGTGGCTTGCTTAGGGGACATATTTGGGGTAATGCAATTATCACTGCTAAACAAGCAGAAAATATATGCAAAATATTGACAGAATGACAAATACAGGTGCTAGCTTAGACAGAAACTTGCTTTGCCCAAGAGTGGGTTTTCCATTATGGGCTGGGAGGAGATAGCTGGCTTACGTAAATATCCCATTGCACAATGTTGGGACACAATATTGGCAGAAATACATCATGCAGACCAAGAGTCAGAGGGAATACCTCACAAAATGGTGATGAGGTCAGACAAGATACACACACTTAAACAGAATACAATCTAGGTTCCATATGCACTAATAAGGCATGACCATGAACAGTAGACTTGCATATGGATAACCCAGGGGCACAAAAAATACAAATTTTAATATAGGCTGGCTTGTGATGGTAGGGCGCCGCAGCTGGGGTTGGGCACAGTCTCATGACACAGTCTTTACAATGGACTGGAGTGATTTATGTGTGTTAGTTCGTTGCAACAAGTTCATTTTCACGTTAATAATGGATTGTTCCAATCTCTGTTATGTTGGCAACACAGGCCCAGAGAAAACTGCAGATTGATGCAGGGATTTTGCACATGCACAGAATTATGCGCAGGATTATGGGACCTCGGTGTATAGGGACTGTGCCTTCCTACCGCCTTACTAACCATAAGCCCAGGACCGACTAGCTCTAGTGTCTCACTCACCCTCCTACTCACTCACGGAGAAGCAAATGATTAGGCACCTCAGAACAAAACACTCACGTATCTCTCAGGAATCGTGGTAACAAGACATACCTTTTCGCTCACAATCTCGTACCTGTCCACAATAAGATCGGACTGAGACACGAATATAGTTTAAAATGTTTATTTTAACTAATGTGCTCTAACATGCAGTATACGTGCCACCACAAGCAGAAAAATGTATCGTTAGCATTGCAGCTAGGCCATATATCATAAAGGGAGATGTCATTTTATAAAGACTATGGAGAAAGGACTATAGTGCCTAACCTCCCTCCCCTTAACTAGAAGGAGTATTATTATATAATAGAAGATCTCTGAGCTTGGTCAGCAGACCCCAGATGGTATTTCTACATTGTAGGTGCGTGTTGCTCTTCTCTCTGGAAAGGTACCTCTCCAAGTGTGTGTCACCTAAACATGTATCCCGGAATATCAAAGCACGAGCTTCCAGCAGCAGCTGCGCTAGTGTGTTTTGTCTGGGTGCTAGGCCTGACCATAACAGAATAACAAGGGGCATTTGTTTATCGAACTTGCTCACAATGCTCAGACTAAACTCCAGGAACAAGCAGAGAACGAACACAGCAAACAGTTCTCATGTGAAAGGCAGAAACAGAGTCTTGCAAAAATAAAGCTTTGTAGTAACATGCGCAAAAGCTGCATTATGGCTGCATGGCTCATTCTAGCTTAGTAATGTTGACAATGTACCCATTAGCCACGTGACATGATGACCTGTTGTCAAATATGTTTGTCATGATATAATGATGCTTAGGACTATGTGAAACCTTCTGAATTTTCTGTTAAGCACAATCTTATATTGCAATCGACATTGATTCACCAGGAACTGCAGAATTTACTTAGTATGCCTAATGCACCTAAACTGTTATGCAGCTTCAATGCAAGGTGATGACTGCCAGTTGAAGCTCGCCGTATATCCTGTAAAATATAACTTGTGGACATTGAATCTATAATACTAAAAATGCAAATAAAGAAATTAAAAATAAATAAATAAATGAAGTGACCACTACAATGCATGACTCCAAATCCCTGTCAATTTTGTCTGTGCTCCTATAGCAGATCAATTATGTTGCACTGGAACCTCTTTCGTATTAATGGTCTATGATCATCCTTCAGAACAAGGAGGCAGACCGGATCAGTGATTATCCACCAAAAAGCATACGGCTTGCTACTGAAGAAAAGGAATTTTTTCTTCTGATACTCTACCTGCAGATTCCACCTCTGTTCAACAGATTCCAAAGTAGTACCTCTTGCCAGGTTTTGGGTCTGAAAGAGTGGTCAGAGGGCGAAATCCTGGTGCCCAAAACATACTAAATGGCTATTCATTCTCACCTCTGAATATAAGAAATAATACTTAGTGACGTGTGAAGAGAAGTCCATGTTGCCACACAAGTGTGGGCCATGGGAACAACCCTAGCAATCTCAGTACGGATTTCCCCAAATTGTTCCTTTTTGGCAACAGCAAGAACATTTTTAAACACAAAATGATCCCAGCGAGACATCTTCTGGACTGCCTTGCTCTTTTTGCTATCAGCACACCCCACAAAGAGCTGATCACCATGTGAATGTAATAACTTACCGCTCTATGGGGGTCAGGCAGATGTAAGCTCTACTACATCTTGGTGAGGGGGAGTATTAAAGGCAGGAAGAGTAATGAATTGCCACAAGCCTAAAGGAGACACCTGGAAGTAAAGACACTTTTCAAGGTAGAAGCAAATGAAAGTGGTCGAACACTGAATGTTTGCAACTCACTGATGCCCCTCTATGAGGAAATGCCACAAGAAAAACAGACTTGAAAGCAATTAAACATAATGAGCAACCATGATGGGGCTAAAAGGGACCATCCATCGAAAAGATCTGAAAAGGGAAAACAATATTATAATCCCATTGAGGCATTACACAAGGTGTCAGAGAAACGTGTGTCCGTCCCATCAAAAACCTCATCAGGATCAGTGATTTAACATGAGTAACAGCTGATTTGGAAAGCTGACAAGAGAGCAGGTATCCTTTGACAGTGTCAACTGCACAACCTAGCTGGGCTAGCAACTGAGCAAAAGAAAGTAATTCTACAGGCATGCGTTCAAAGAGTCAATTTTCTGCTCCGCACACTACGTGATAAATATGTTCCACCTTCCAGAGTAGATGGATTTTGTGGAAGGGTGACACGAGGACAATATAATGTCAAACATCTGGTCACCAGAAAGGAGTTTAAGTGTCGCCACTCAATCACAAGAAATGAAGTTGGAGGCTTGGGGTACAGCAAGGAAGTCGCCTAGGAGAAAGACGAAAAAAGGGACACAGGAAGAGTCGCAGGATGTCTTCATACCACATTCTTCTTGGCTAGCGCGGAGCGACGAGAATGGCTTGGTCCCAGGCCTGGTGATTTTTTCTTAGCATTCAAGGAATCAACGGTATGAGAGGAAATATGCAATGAAGTGGAAAAATTCACTTCAACTGAACTGCATCTCCAAGTTCACTATACTGGATACAGGATGGCACAGAATTTGGGAACTGAGTGTTGCTGCAAATTGCAAAGAAGTCCACTTGGGAGATGCCCCACAGGGCAATGATAGTCTGAGCCACCTCCGGGTGAAGACACCACTCATGGATAGCAAGATAACACCAACTGAGGCTGTCAGCTCTGGAGTTCAGTAAATCACCCACATGATTGGAAACTATTATCTGACAAACAACAAACAGGTTGTAGTGTCTGTCAAGATATGGAGAGACTGGCAGCAAAGGGAAAGGAGGAAGGCGTTGAGATCTAGATGCAAAGCCTGCATTCGAGCAGGATGATGTGAAATATCTGCTCTTCTAAAGACCAGAGGCCAGTGAGCTCCAGTTCCTCCAGATGAGCACTCCACTCAAGGGTGGAGGAGCCTGTTACTACCCTAGTCACTGCTGGACAAGGGTAAAACATCATCTATCGGCATTATCTGACAAATCTCCCAATTGTTGTAATCACTTCCAACAAAGGCACCACTGGTGAGCCCTCATGTGCCTGAGGCATACAGAAAACCAGCAGACCTAGCAGGCAAAGAACTGGCAGGATTGGAACGCAAAACCCCTCCCACAACAATAGAATCATATCCCAGATCATAGGAGGAGGCGGGAAGGCTCTCAATTATTTTGTGACCAGAACTAAAGAAATGAACAGGGGGTGCAGAGAGGACTTTAGGTAGGACTTGGCCACATTGACAGTAAAGCCCAAATTGAACAGCAGGAATACTGTGCCTGTAAGGTGAACCAACACCATCTGCTGTAGCGAGCTGAACTTGAGCAACTAGCCATCTATGTACAAGAACACAGATCCCCAGCCTTCTCAGATGTGCCGCAATTATCACCATGACCTTGGTGAAGACTCTAGGTGCTGAAGTTAGTCTGAAAGGGAGGGCTGCAAATTGGTAATGAGAGGACCACACAATGAAAGTAGCTTGTGAGGCTTCAAGAATGATATGTGGAAATATGCGCCCTTCAAATTTAAGGACACTATCCAGTCCTCTGCATCAAGCATCCGAACAAGCTAAGCCAGGGACAGCATTTTGAACTTTTTCTTGAACCAGTTCTAGATCCTGACATCTAGGAACAGACAATGAATCCGGTCTTGGGAATCAGGAAGAACCAGGATAATGTTCTGCTCTGGGGCAAACTCTAAAGCTTCCTTCTGCAGCAGGGCTGCCGCCTCCTGCTGCAGGATCTGAAGTTGATTCTCTGACTAAAGGGACTGAAGGGGAAGTACCTGTTGAGGAGCCTATTGGAAGGGTAGCGTACAACACCTTTCTACTGTAGGACCCACTGGTCTGAAAGGAGGAGACTCATCCCCTAACCAGCCACAAATGCTTCTTCAAGGGGAGGCTAAAACAGCTTTCTACATTTTGTGGGTAAGGATGAGGAGGAGAGCTGCTGGTTTTGACTGTCCTTTCATTTGCCACTGTATTGGCACAGAAGCTGGTTGTGAAGCTGGAATGGCTGGGAGGGATAATGCAGGGAGGGATAATGCTGGTGAAAGTGAAAGCCTTTTGAAAAGCCCCAAAACATCTAAAATTGTCAATAGTTCAGGTTCGGAAAAAGGAGACAGAGATTGCTCGCAACAGCCCTTCCTACTTTTTAACTTTCACAAGGGCTGTATAAGCCTTCTATCCAAAAAAAGCAAGCCCTTGTAAATGGCATCTCCATGAGACTCACCGGTACATCCCTTGTGAAAATGTTTTCTGTAGAAAGCACGCCTCCTCAGGGCAATGGATGACACTATGGCTCTGACTACGGAATCCACCACACTTAGACCTTCCCTGATGACTTAACAGGAAGCATGCTGGTGGTCTCTCACCCACCTCAGCAAAGTGGTTCTTAAGATGGACTGAGAAACATAGAGCTACCATGTTAGCCATCTCCTATAAGACATGTGTATTCTTGGAATGCAGATGGGTTGTGTTCATTGCCGTCAAATCTAAGTTGTTCCATGAGAAGAACTTTCCCAACAGCATCCATCTTCATGGACTGTCAGCTAGAGCTTTCAGAAATGCACCTGGATTCTGCACTGTGGAGGACAACACATGCACCACTAGACTTTCAAAGCAAAAGAAGGCAAGGTGCAGTGAAGTGGGCCTGCACCTTTGTGCAATGAGCTGGTTAAAAGCCAGGGCTGAGGTAGGCTTGTCCCCTGCAGCTTTCATGGACTCAAGCATGGCATCATTTAAGGGCAAACAAGGCTTTGATGCTGCGAAGGCAGGTTGCAGGATCTCAGTCAAAATATTGAAACTGGCTTCTATAGTGAGTAAAGATTGTTCTAAAACCTTTGTTGCCTCCCTTAGAACTGTGTGGAAAGCTGTTACACACAGAGAAGCAGGGCCTGTAGGGCATTCCCTCTCAACCTCTGGAAATGTGTACAGCCCATTGGCATTCTGCAGAGCCAGGAAATCTACTGCGATGGCAAGGACAGTAAATCCCCAGCCTCACTGCTGTTTTCCGTATAATGCATGTCTGAGACCAGGGTCTAAAGTGTGATCCGAATACCTGCTCCGTGGCCAGCCAATATTGTTGGCATGGAACTGGCTCAAGCAGTGGAAGTTCTGTGTCTGGCCTCTTCTCCAATATCTAGGCTTTCCTTCTGGATCTTTGGAGGATTGCTTTACTTGGGTATTCTTGGAAAGGGGAAAGTTACAAAGAAGGTGAAGACTTAGGTGTCAACACTGGAGGCACCTTGATAGGTATTGGCAGGAGCCCTAGAGCAGGCTTTGGAGACGACAATGGAAGAAGTGTCAATGGAGAAGTGGCAGCAGTCAGAGTGGATCCACTGACACCAGGTGCGTCCCTCGAGGGAGCATCCTGGAGTTGAATGTCGCTGAGGGCGGACCTACCGGCAGAAACACATAGACCCAAATGGACCCATGGGCCCCTAAGGCATGCCATAGGTGATCGAAGTCTACCTGATCAGCATCATCATGGCACTGAGGAAATGAGCCAGGTTGGATCCCTTCACAGGAAGAAAAAGTTACTTACCTTCGGTAACGATGCATCTATAAGAGACATAGGTTAGTTATAGATTCCTTACCCTAGAATTGTTTCTTAGTAGTACTCCTGCATGTCGGTGGGTGGTGTTGGTCGACTCCGCGTCCGTCATCGGCGTCATGGTCGCCGGGATGACATTGCGGTACCTACTTAGACGCACATTTAGGGTCCAGACGGTGGAGTCTTTTTCTTCCTCCTTTGAAGGGTGAGGAGGTGGGAAAAAGGTAGGCAAAGTGATTATTTGTCCTATGTGAAAAGGTGCAACCACTTTAAGAAGGAACTAGAGTCTTGTCCTAAGCACCACTTTGTCCAGATGCACAGAGAAGAAAGGGGGATTGGAAGATAAAGCCTGAAGCTCACTCACCCTGCGAGCAGAGGTGATGGCAACAAGGAAAGCAGTTTTCAGAGCGAGGAGCCTGAGAGGATAGTCGTGAAGAGGCTCGAAAAGAGCGCACATAAAGTAAGTTAAAACACGATTCAGGTCCTACTGGGGCATTATGAAAGGAGATGGAGGAAGGAGATGACTAAGGCCCTTAAAAAATCTGTTTGAAATAGTGAACTTGAATAAAGAGGTCTGATCTGGTAGCCGAAGGAAAGCAGAAATAGCTGCAAGATAGCCTTTAAGCGTGCCCAGAGCAGAGTCATGTTGGGCCAACAAAAAGTATGAACAAGAGAACCTCGGCAAGAGGGGCAGAGAGGGGATCCACAGCCTTTGCTGTGCACCAGGCCACAAACATGCTCCATCTACAGGCGTATAACGTTTTAGTGGAGGGGCGCCTGGCTGCCAAGATGAGATTACAGACTTCGGACGGATGGTCAAAAGCTGTCAACTGTTGCCGCTCAATCTCCACGCAAGGAGGTGGAGACTGGACAGGTTCCGTTGAAGGACCGACCCATGCAACAGAAGATCCTCCCGAAGGGGCAGTCTGATCGGAGAATCGATGACCATGCTCAGAGTACCAGACTCTTCATGCCCAGTCCGGAGCCACAAGAATGACTTGTGCCCAGTGGCGCTTGATTTTCTTCAGCACTCGGGGCAGAAGTGGTACAGGTGGAAAGACGAACAGGAGGCCGCAGTTCCACTCACAACGAAAAGTGTCGCCAAGCAAATGCCGCCTTGGAAACTCCAACACGCAAAACGGCTGACATTGCGAGTTCTCTTTGGTGGCGAACAGATCTAACCAAGGCTCTCCCCGCGGTTAAAAGAGATCTTGCACAACCTCCATGTGAAGACGCCATTCATGATCTACCAGGCACTGAAGGCGGAGTTTGTTTGCCCAGGCATTCAGAGAACCTGCCAGGTGTTGAACCACCAGGGTCATGCCCTGATGTTCCAGCCAAGTCCAGAGGCGAAGAGTCTCTTGACATAGGGTCCACTACCCCAACCCGCCTGGTTTCTAACAGTACCATATGGCAGTGGTGTTGTCTGTGAATACCTGCGCTACTTTCCCTTTGAGGGTGGGAAGGAAGGAAGGCTTTTAGTGCCAGGCAGATCGCCCAGAGCTCCTACAGGTTGATATGGAGTCCGGACTCCGCCGGAGACGAGACGCCTCTGATCTCCGCCTCTCCCAGGTGGCCGCCCCATCCCAGAAGTGAGCATTGATCACCACCATTAGGTCTGGTTGGGGAACGGAGAGGGATCTGTCTGTGACCGAAGCCAGGTTTGTTAACCACCACTGCAGTTGTTGTGCAGATGTCTCTGTGATCCGGACGCCGTCGGAAAGATTCCACTGATGCTGCGCCAACTGGAATTTCAGGTCCTACTGCAGAACCCGCATATGCCACCTGGCATGATCCACCAGCAGGAGGCCATGAGCCCCTGCAGCCTCAAGAGTCATTCTCACAGAAATCCAGGATAGAGGCTGAAGCATTGGTATCATATCCCGGATATGCTGCTCGGGGGCATAGGCCTGAAACTGCACTGTGCCCAGAACACCTCCGATGAAAGGGAGTGTCTGAGAGGGAGTCAGGTGTGACTTTGGCACATTGATAGTGAACCCCAGCGAGTGCAAGAGATCCGCCGTAGTCTGGAGGTGGGAGACGACAGTCTGGCGTGAGCACGCCTTCAGCAGCCAGTCGTCCAGTTAGGGAAAGACTGGAAACCCCTAATCTGCTCAGGTGAGCTGCGACCATCGCCATCACTCTTATGAACACCCGAGGGGCACTGGTAAGGCCAAAGGGGAGCATGGTGAACTGAAAATGCTTGTGGGCTACCATGAACCATAGCTAGTGTCTGTGGACTGGCAGGACGGGAATAAGAAAATAGGCATCCAGCAAGTCAAACGCCACCATCCAGTCCCCAGGATCGAGGGCGGACAGGACCTGAGTCAACGTGAGCATTTTGAACTTCTCCTTCCAGAGGAAGCGGTTGAGGGTCCTGAGGTGGACTGGCCCGCCCGCAGGCTCTCAGACCCACGAGGTCACAGGGTCCCACGTCCGTGGCCACGCAGAGGCTGGGCAGCTTGCGTAAACCGGTGGTTAGACTGGGCCGGCCACCTCTTCCATAGCCACGAAAGAGGAGAAAAGCAGACTGGAGGGGACGGGAAGCCACATCTAATCTCAAAGATCTGGCCCATAGCCAGAGAATCTTCGAAGCGATCCTGCGCTGAGTCTGCTCTGTCGCCAAAAAGACGACGCCAAACAAAGTTGACTGGACATCCCCCAAAAGCCAGATGTCTTCAACCAGGCATAGTGTCTAAGGGCTACCAACGTGGCATTCGTTCTGCCTAGTGAGTCTGTGGTATACAGTCCATATCTAATCATGAATTTGGCTGCGTCCCTCCCATCTGCCACTGCCTGGGAGAAAACTGCCTGGGCCTCCTCTGGGCACTGAAGCAGCACCTGCGCATCCGTATCCGTATCCCAGATGGTGTGGGAGTATCAGCCCAAGATGCACACGGTATTTACAGACTGCAATGCCAAGCTGGAGGAAGAGAACAGGCGCTTCCCAAGATGATCCAGCTTCTTGGATTCCCTATCTGGGGGAGCAGAAGGGAATGCACCATTTGAAGAAGATGCTTGGACTACCAAGCTCTCGGGGGAAGGGTGTTGGGTGAGGAAAACTGGGTCGCCCAGGGCCGGTCGATGGCAACGGGCTATTGTGCGTTCCACAGGAGCCCCAGAGCTGGGTTTGGACCAGGTGCCCAGAAAGACGTCGGTGAGGGCTTCATTGAAGGGCACAAGAGGTTCAGAGGAGGTTGTCAAAGCTGAAGCACCTCTGTTAGGAGGTTAGTTCTGACTGGCACTGAAGGTAGAATCAGGCCCAAGGCCTCGCCGCCCTTTCCATCACTACAGCGTAGGACGCTCCCTCCTCCGTAGCCACGGTAGGGGGAGAAAGCATGCCAAAGTCTGGAGAAGTGTCCAGACCACTGGCGTCACCCAGGTCCTTTCTCAGTCCGGCTCTTCTAGCTGGTCTGCTTAAGGGTCCAGCAACCCCTCCCAGTCCTTATCACCACCTTCTGGGCAGAAGGAAACACCAGGGATGAACAGGGGAACAAAAGCACCCTCCAGCGTCGAATCGGACATCGGTCTGGCTCTGGGTTCTATCTTGGGGGTGAGGATGGGGACGGCGTAGGCCACGGGCACGGCCAATGCAAGGGGCGTCGTCGTGAGGATTGGCACTGGGGAATGTCAAGTAAGATCAGCACACAGTCGGGCTGCCCAAAAATGAGGTGGAGGGCCTCGTAAAATATTCGAAGTTGGACAGGGGATGCTTCCGGCTCCCGGAAATAGGGGGAGGTGCTGAGTCATCCCTGAAGTAGGCGCCGGAGAAGGAGCTTTCGAACAATGACACTCTGTGTCCTGCGTTGCGTCAGTGGACCGACGGGGTGAAGGCGAAGAGCGCCGGTGCTTCTTCGCCTTCTTCTTCTTAGATGTTCCTTCACCACTCTGTTAGCCCAACACTGCAGGAGCGAAGTGTATCCAATCCGCTACCCACACTGCAACTGCTGCCATCCATAATTATATATATCTGGGTGACAGCTAACAAAGGCGCTAGGAGAGGTTGGGGGAAAACAGGGAAAAGAAAAATCAAATCAGACGATGATACCCTCTGTCTCTCTGCACGACCATCGATGTGATGTAAGGAAGATACAAGTGGCCTTGAGAAGAGAGAAAAAGAAGTAATGTAATTTAACAGGATGTTGTACACAAAAGCAAACATACATGATCAGGTGCACATGGATGCAGGTTTAACGTTATTCTTACCCCTTCCAGATGGTCGTGGAACCTTGAGAAAAAGTATATACTCAAGATAGAAATCTTCCTACTTGTTAGTCAAATCAGGAAGCGGTGAAGGATTTGTCCACAAAAAAGGAATGCGGAATTGAAAAACGTCCAATCTCCCTAAACCCCAAAAAGATAACACCTACTCTCAAACAATAATAAACATAGGGGGAAAAGGACAAGGTGAGCCAAAAAAAAAAACAGTAGGGAAGAGCAGGGCCCGACAACTGCTGGCTAGGACTTCTCCGGAATAATGCCTGAATTACCCCTAACGATGTGGACTGGTTAACTAAATCCAGGAAACACTGAGAGGAAGACTGGAACGCAGCCGCGTTGCTTCACCTGTACTTTCTCTAATACTAACAAAGCCTGATAAGGGATGAAAACAAACCCGAAAACAGGAAGGAAGGAGAGTATATCAGAAATGACCCAACAAGGGTCCCAAGGAGTCTTGTCCAAGTCCCAGGGCATGCATACGCTGCATGGCGAGGTTCCAAGAAGTCCAAAAAGCGTATCGAGGAGCAACAGCCAGCGAAGAACTTCCGGTGACCAGAACCAGAAGAGAAACCAAGCACAAACATCAAGCAGGCAAGGCCTTAAATACCCACAGCCGGCTAACTAGATTCACCCACAAGTGCACCCGATCAGGTATGTGGCTTACAGAGGGGGTAGTGGTAGTTCTTTGTTTAAGGTGGCCCCAAACTGCATTTCTTCCTAAAACCCAACAGTAAACTTACCCGAGGACCTCGAGGACTTGGAGAGTGATGAGGTGTGGTGGCTCCGTGAGCGGTCTCGAGACCTTCCTCTTGAACGAGACTGGGAATGGGAAAGACACAGAGCCGACCGCCAGGCCTTCAATAGCTTTCGGGACCGCTCCCGCAAAGACTTTGGATTCATGGAACGGCAGTCGGAGCAGGACTTCGGGTCGTAGTCACGCTCCAGACAACAGAGGCACACAAGGTGCAGATCTGTCACAGACGTCAGTTTTTGACAGGAGTCACAGGGCTTGAACCCGGTCCAGCGCTGGGACATCCCTCGCGCACCAGGAGTCAAAGAATCGAAAAAGCAGTTGACAAAACGTCGAAAAATGATTAGTCAAAAAGTGACTAAGGGGTAGCTCTCTCCGTATCTGCGCTAGGCTGGTGTGGAAAAAGAAAGAACTGAGGTCAACGCGCAGGGGTGGCATCTAAGTAGGCACCACTGCATCATCCCGGCAACCACGACCCCGACGACGGACGCGGAGTCGACCGACGCCACCCACCGACACGCAGGTTTACTGCTAAGAAAAATTCTCCGGATCCAGTCTGATGCCTGGGGGTATTTTTAAGGTAAGGAATCTATAACTAACTGTCTCTTTCAGATACTCTAGATATGCCGACATTGGCGCTGTGATTTGTAGAGGCGGCTGAACTTAGCTTACGAAAAGGTCCCGTGGTGAGTGCTATAGTGGGTAGGTCTGCCGGTGATGGCTCTTCTGATTGAGTAATGCCCTTCAGCTCCGGCTCCGATAAGAACTCAGCAGGGGTCAGAATGCATTGAAGTGACTAACTCTTGAATTTGAGTGGCATTGATGGAAGTCATTGTTGTGTTTTCTCTTCTTTTTATGTTTCCTCTTCTCTCTCAATGGTTTCAAAGGAGGAGAGAAACTTAGTTTGAAGAGAGACTAGAAACATAACTGGTGTTGATCCTGATGGCTCGTTGGGGCCATCAAATGTTGCGCTTGATTCTTGAATAGCTTTAGGGGTGCATTAAGCTTCCTCTCTTGCACAACTCCAAGTCGTGTTTCGAATCTGGACACCAGAGACAGACAATGTGAACGTCTGAAATAGATATCTGTCTATTGCAAGTGTGACATGGTTTAAAGCCCGACACCTTGGCAGTGACAGCCCTACTCACAGCACTGAAGACTGACATAATTCTGATGTTCCTGCTGGCACGAAGATGGAGACAGCATACCTCATTGGTGTCGGAAGGGCTATGAAAAGTTTCTGGATCCAGTTTGGTGCTTGAGGATATTCAACAGGTGAGGTACCTGTAGGTAAAAGTATTCATCAGAAGAACAGGCTAAACTGTACTGTTGGAAACCAAATTTTTGCAATATTTCAGAAGGGAAGTTATCAGCACGAAAAATGTTACATCTGAAAGTGAAGTTCTACACATTTCAGTTATTTTTTTGTTGGAAGTTGAGTGCTTAGTCAATTATAAGGTCGAAGTTGATTAACAACATTAAGATGTTTTACAGCATATCTAACAAACTCACTTTGAAACAAATTATTAACTAATGCAACAAAAAATAATCATGAACTACATTTTAAAAACAAACACATTTTATTTTTGTTACCTTTCTTACTGGGTCCTGTAAATAGCAATCAATAATTTTGTCGTACTGATGCTTCCTTTCATACATAAACTCACATATTTGGTGGCTGAAAAGTATAAGTTTTGCACATTAAAATGCAGGCAACACAAATCACCTCTGTAGTAGTCATATGTATGCATTTCATAGTCTCAGAAAAAGAGTTCATGCTGAGAGGAAAAGGAGATCATTTTATACAGGTATCAGACACCATGGGGTGCATTTTCCACATAGTGCACTTGATAAATTGTTAATAAAGGTTTCTCCTATCTAATTTACTTCCTGGGGTGTGGAAAATGTACCTTGGTGATACAAAATAATGGTTTCAAATCTTGGTGCATAAAGGAAAGCAACAATTGCAATTGCTAATCTGCAAGCTCCCAGTAAGATTCTTGAAGCAAAGTATCCAGCTCATCTACAGATTTACACATGGCGCTTGAAATCATTTCACAATCGATCTTAGAGGTTTTGTTGCTGCAGTCAATACTCAGTGATACACTGACAGGTGTGTTCAATTATTGTACTAGCACACAAGACAAGTCTGTTTTCAAATACATTAAGACATTATAAATAAATTAATGCGCACACTGTAAATTCAATCTGTTGACTATTTACGTACTGCTGACATGCATTTTCATTTTTAAATAACATGCTTTACATTCGCAATGAAATTCAAAACTCAGCACAAAAAAAAGGTTTCATGGGTAAACCATCTGGAAATTACATTCTGTTCCATTCAGTGTTTTGACCTTTGCCATTGAACCACACTTGCATTACTGCCCTACAAGCCAATGTAACCAGACAGAATGACGGTTTGAAAAGAGTTATAATGACGGCCTTATAGACAAAGAAGACATTGCAATAAGAAAGACCCTATTATTTATTTTGATTTCAAAAACTGATTTGGAGGATGCATCATTACCCAGGTGCAAAAGTATCCACACATATATCACCACCATACCTTCTCTCCTTCCAGTATCCAGAACTAGCACCTAGCCACCAAGACAGCAAAGGAGAAAAGTATAGAAAACAGAATGCCCACACCGTGAACATCCACTTTAGGTGCTTAGCGTATATAACCTCTCTACATTCAGATGAAATGTGGTCCAAAAAGGGGCACTAAACACAACAGTCGATTGTTCTCTTAAATTGTTTTACACCCGATTGGCGTATAATGCAATGAAACGTATTTATCTTTAGAATTTTTATCTCTCAGAAACACAAAGATCCTGGCCCAGAAATGGGTCACCTTTCTCAGGTATATGAGTTTGCAACTTATTTGGCCCATATCTTCTTTATGCAATTGCTTAACCACTGCGTGATATTTCTTATGCACATGGTACAAAACTAGCCTCAATCAGTTCACCTAGAATCTATCGAGCAACCTGGCTTTTTGTATGATATGCTCTGCCTCCCTCATATGATGACTGAGTGTGTGATCTTTTTCTACAAAGTAACCTGCACAGTTATCTAAAGAAAAAGTGCCCCTGAGTAAGATAATTCTTCAGTAAGAATAAAATAATGTCATCAGATTAAAGGGTGAATGACACTAAACAAGTCATGGCTTGTCATACAAACTGACCAAAGAAGATATCAAGGTGATGATCACAGATTATAGATAGAACAAGTTATTTACTTTTGATTATTCTCTTTCAGGTGATACTGTACCTAACCACAGATTCCTCCCCTTTAGAATATTCCATGCTGATAGACTGAATCTGGAAAGTTTCACAGCAGTGCTCCTGCGTGTTGCTAGTTGGTGCTGTATGGCTCCACATTTACTTTATTCAACCCAGAAGTGACAGAGCGGAGCGGCATTAAGCACCACCCATGCGAAACAACATCTGTTGCTTCATTGACTCCTTCCAATCCCTGGGCCAGGAAGCACAAAACAATTGGAGGTAACAGTGTTTAGATCACTAATTTGGCACCTTTTATATGATAAACTGCGACCACTACATAGAGCGGGGACATGGGAGGGCAGTGAAGAATCTGCGGGTATGTCTAACCACACATTTCTCACCTTTAGAATTGATGCCAAAGCAATACCTTCCAAAGGGGGAGGAACTGTGGAGTAGACTCGCCCCGAAAAGTCCTGCAGGACTAAGGAGGAAAACTGTCCTTCCCACTGGGCCTGGCAATCAAGGCAGTAGTGCTTAATGAATAAGTGCACCAATGCCCATGTTGCTGCCTGCCAGATATGTTCACTCTGCCACTGGATTCAAGTTAGCCTGGTTGATGAGGAGTGTTACCCCGAAACCAGTCCCAGGGTGCTTGTTACCGGTCCAGGGAAGACCTGGCTTGACAGTAAGGGCTGGACTGTTACCATGAGGGTCAAGAGTGATTTGCATATGCCTGGGTCTGAACTGAGGTGGCGAAGTGAGCTAAAGCACAATGGTGGATTCAACCCAGATCCGTGACTGGGGGTGAGTGTCTGAAAAGTTTCAGTGCTCCGTCCATCATCTCCTTGTTTTTGCAGATGTAAAGGAGTCACTCTGCCAAGGCACTGGTAGCAGCCTTAGACATGATGAAATTCGCCCCAAGTCCTTCCGGAAGCTGCTTTGGAGCCAAAGTGTAGCAGATCTTAATGCAAAATACTACCCATCATGACAAAGTTCTTTTCAGCATCACATGACCTTTGTTTGCTCCAGAGAGCCCCACAAAAAGCTGATCGCCCTTCTGATGATCTTTTTGCACACTACCTGTAACAGCTTAAAGCTCTTTTGTGGTCCAACTGATGTCATCTCTCCTCTTTCAAGGGGTAAGGAGGGGCAAAGAATGTTGGGATGGAGATGGACTGCACAACGTAAAAAGGAATCACACCTTTCGTCAAGACAGCCGCCCTGGTCCTCAGCACCAGTTTGTCTGAAACATCCTGGAGCTCACACATACAACACAAACAAGTCAAAATATGCAAAAAGCAGTTGTACATTGTCTCAAAGGGAGTACACATGAGAAAATCAGTACCAAATTAAGGTCCTACTGTGGCATCACAAACAACTTGGGAGGGAACATTTGTGACAAGCTTTTAACAAAATGCATCCAAACAGGTGACTGAAATAAAGATGGCTGGCCCAGTAAACACAAAAGAGGCCAAAAATACCCATTAACGGTGCCCACTGCAAGATTGCTGGGTCAAACAAAAACAAGTGAAAGTTTGGCCTGTAATGGGACTGTGTTGTGGACTACAAACCAAGCCACAATTTTATCCCAGCGACTACTGCAAATGGACTTTGTGGAGCGATACCTGGCAGCGAGTATGGCATCCACAACCTCCACTGGTAGATGTAGAACAGTCAACTGCCACTGCTGCAACAGAAGATCCTCATGAAGTGGCAGCTTGATCAGAAGTCAGATGTTCTTGCCCAGGATTTACTGCTATCTCACTCTCTTGGCCAATTTGGTGCACTAGGATGACTTGGGCCCGGTTATTCTAGATCTTCTACAGAGCTCAGGACAAAAGAGGCAGTGGCAAGCAGGAATACAGGAGTCCCAAGTTCCATTTTAGATGGAACGCAACACTAAGAAAGAGATGCTTTGGAAACACCAACAAGCAAAAGCGCTGACATTGGACATTCTCGTGGAGACAAAATGATCAAGACAGCATTCTCCACATTGCTCTGGAAAATGCTCTGTGCCCCCTCTTGGTGCAACTGACATTCGTGATACGATAAACATCAGCAGCTGAGTTTGTCAGCCCTGGCATTTAAAGATCCCGCCAGGTGGTTTACCACCAAAGAAATTCCCTAGAGGCCCAGCCACTTCCAGAGGGGCCTAGCCTACTGACAAAGGACATTAGAACCCAACCGCCCTGCTTGGTGCAGTACCACATGGCGGTGGTGTTGCCAGTGAGCACTTGATTCCGCCCTCCTTTTTTGGTGGAGAAAAGCCTTCAACGGCAAAAGTAGTAATGCATCTGTGATACTGTCAGCTATGGGCGGGGTAAAGAGAGGGGCTTGTCAGTGTCCCAATCACCGTTCAGAAGCCACCACTGCAGATCTTTTGCAGTTTCCTCCAAAATCTGCATGCTGTCCGAGAGGTTTCTTAAATGCTGTGCACAATAGGATTTAAGGTCCCACTTGTAGGAGAGTAGGGTCTGCTTCCTATGGTCACCCCCACTTTATGCTTTTGCTTCACTGGTTTTCGACTTAGATGTGACTGTGGGCCTGCTAATCAGACCCACAGCCCAGCTGTTCTCTCTCTAAATTCATACTATGTACTTTAGGTACATAACCCAATTGGTAAGGATCACCTTATAGGGCCCTGTACAGTGTACCTTAGGTACCCAGAGCATGGGTGTACCCTTGGCCTACCAGGGGCTGCAGCATGTATTATGCCACCCCTGGCTGGCCTCCCATCATGACACAACTGGCTGATCACTCAGCTGGGGCAAGGTTGTGTAATCACCCCTTGCTTAGGTATAGTATCCCTATACCTACCTTATATATAGACACATGGGTAACCTTTCAGTCACTCCTATGGCAGGCCTTAACAATCCTGAAGGCAGAGTGCTTGGTAACATGTGAGATGGTGCTCTAGCATGAGCTGAGCCTGTCTGCAGCTTTCGGAACCATGTCCTTATAGTTATTCTATGATATCGCCTACCATATACTCTTAAAGTGCCTTATAATCCTCGCGGTTATGGTAACTATGGTTTGGCTTTATCAAAACATGTCGTGTAAGGTGTCTAACACTTTGGAATACTACCCCCACCCCATTTCTGGCGATGAGGATAGTATTCCTCCCTTCTAGAGGGAGAAGTCATGTTGAAGACCTACTACCCGGTTAAAGTTAACCAGAGCCCCAGCATCACAAAATGGATGCTGCTGTCACAGACACAAGTCTGACCGCCTGCTGCTGGGAGTCCTTCCAGCGAGGGAGGTTTGGACAATAGGTTTCCTGCCTTGGGAGGTGCTAGCACCACCCTAGACAGGGCTTAGTGTATTGGGGCAGGGAGGGATGAAAGAAACGAGACACTGCCTGGGGCACACAAGGTGTCCCATGCATAGTCTGGTTCAAACTGGACAAAGGGAAGGGGGTGTAACCACCCCCCTCCCTGGTCCCACCCATAGGATGGACCTAGCAGGGAACCCAGCCCCCCAGATTAGTATAAGAGTGGGAGCTGAGTCCCTAGGACTTTGGATTATCCTGAACTGAAACTAGACACGAAACTCTGGACCTTCGACATTCGACGACAAGAAGACTGAAGAATCTCCCTTGTGGCCAAGGAGTGGCCACCCTGTGCAAACCGGCTCCAACAAGCGATCTGCCGTTTGCTTTGCCCAAGTTCTAGGAGGAACCGACTGCAGAGCCCGACCAGCATCTTGACCTCCAGACTTCTCTGACCCTGATCCACATCCACAGCCAAGCTGAGATCCGTGGAGGCGACGAGAGACGTGGGACCGCCTACCTGGGAAAATTGGCGAGTAGCTTCCAGCGCAGCTTCTGAGGCATCCTCGAAGTTGTGCTCTGGGGATTGAGAAGCCCCAACCCCGAGCACCATCTGCACCGAAGATCAGCCCTCCACACTCCACCAGTTCTGCGTGGGGCCCTTCTGCATTTTCCTGCTCGACGCGTCTGTCCGGTTGCTTGCCCGTTGGCTAGTAGCCTCAGTGACGACGAACCCTTGACTTTCCACCGCTGGTTTGGCTCCTCCAGACTGGCCCTTGCTTCCCTGTGAAAGAGAAGCACCTCAGACCTTCCTGGTCTGCACCTGAAGCGAATTTCCATTTCCGCTTGGGGTGCCCTTTGCCGAGGCTTGTTGACTCCAATCGGGACGTCGACTCCGCCAGCAGCAAGACCCTTCGTGGGACAGCTCGTACCCTGGTTCTGGTCGTCCTCGACACCTCCTGGTCCACGCAGGTGCAGAGACAAGCTTCAAGACCTCACCTGTGTCCTGCACGACATCGCCTGGTTCCTTCCTGGTTCCACGCGGTCACTGGCTAGTGACCCAGACTTTGTCCCCTCTGCTTGCAGGTGTTCTTCCTTCAAAATCCACCCTTGGATCCACCGGACATCTTCCTCCTGGCCGCCTGCCAGCATCTGTTCTTCAGGCATCCATAGGATCCAGCGACGACACCCGACACATCTTCACACCTATGCACCCGTCTCCTGTGGGTGAGGTAACGCGAGTACTCCGGTGCTCCAGTGGATATTGACTATCCAAGTGTCTAAGTCTTTAGTTGCTTCCTCCTAGTTACTTCAGAAGTGTCCTTATTCTTCCTATTCCTAATTGCTACATTCCCATTGACTTTAATGTAACCCGCGTGTGTGTTTCCACACTGCACACGCTTCCCGTGGGCCTCCCACTTCCTAACTATTGGTAGGGTAGTGTAGCCCCAGCGGTTCCCTAGGCCCTAGGCCTATTCCCTGTTTGTGACGTGGTACTTATACCACTTTCTTAGTATATGGTTTGCGTGGCCCCTGGGCCTAACTGTATTTTTCCTGTGTAACTTAACGTATGCTACTTAAGAAATTGTTGTGCTTAGACCTCTGAACTCAAAGAGTGCTGAGGGTATATGCTAGAATAAATAAATTCTAATTTTATATATATCTGGTGTGGTGTCCTTTCATTTGGTATTCAAGGGATTGTAGTGGTATAACAGCTGGCTTCACATGCCATACAGAGTTTAGCCTAAGACTGCTCTTGTCCATGCTACCACTAGGATAGCTGGTCTATAAGGTTGACTTTACAACCAATCACCATAAGGGTTGTTTGGACTGATACAAGGTGTACACTAGAACTAGTGACATCATATATCAGGCCAACTTCTCACACCACTGCAGAGCCTGTATGTGCTAAGCGGTGTGTTTGGTTAATAGGGTGCATGAGTCCAGCATCACCAAGAGCCTCAGTGTCATCCACACTGACATCCATAACAGAGGCTAAAACATTGGATTCATAGCCCAAATGTCCTGGACTGTCTGTGCCAAAGATACGGCAAACAAACCAGCAAGATTTAAGAATAGCGCTCGCTTCTCGTTGTGCCCCTCACAGTTTTACAAATATCTTCAGCTGCGCCACGCGGTTCGGTCCCATGTCCCGCTGGACACGGGGATCCCTGACCACAGCCCGCCGGAAGCGCAGGTGATGTTGGGGTTTCTAGGTAGGGGGGGTATCTCCCGCATTTATCGGGCCCTGGTCAACAACACCCCAACGGACTGCGAGCCCACAAAGGCGCGCTGGGAGGCCTGGGTGGGGCCGCTGGATGAGGCCGACTGGAGGGACGCCCTTATGGCACCTCGGTTGATCACCTCCTCGGCCAAACTGCGGCTCATCCAACTGTACTATTTGCACACTGCCTATCTGACCCCGGAACGCCTTCACCGTGCGGGTCTCTCCCCAGACGCTTCATGCGCGCGATGCGGGGCGGACCCGGCGGACTTCTTCCACATGGTATGGACCTGCCCGCGCCTGGGACCCTATTGGGGCGAGATTGAGGCTGAACTCACTGAAATACTGGGGTGGGAGGTTCCCCATGACCCCCGAATGGCTCTGCTGGGGATAACGGATGATCTGCACGGTTCCCGTCATGAGAAATTTTTCCTCACTACGGCTTTAGTGGTAGCGAAGCGAGATATTGCTGCCGCCTGGAAGCGGTCTGACCCCCCCTATGTGCTGCGTGGAGGAGGGGGGTGGACTGGTGCGCGACGCAGGAACGCACGATGTACTCGGCGCGGGGCTGCCCCAAGAAGTTTCGCAGAGTGTGGGGGAAGTGGCTGGGGGGTATAATTTAAGGGTGTCAACGCGGGTGGGGGGAGCGGCATGGTTGGGGAGGGGGCAGGGGGTTGAGCTGCGGATGGTCACTGAATGTATCCAATGTCTTCTGATGCCAGTTTGTTTGGACGGTTGTCCTTGTATTTTCTGTTTGTTTATTTGCAAAAATAAAAATTTGCTTATCAAAAAAGATTTAAGAATAGCTCCCATGAAAAGGGTGTGCTGCGAAGAAGTCAGGTGTGACTTCGCTACATTTATAATGAATCCCAATATTGTTAGGAGGTTCACCGTCATCCTGAGGTGGTTGAAAACTATCCGAGACAATGACACCTTTAGCAGCAAGTTGTGGAGGTAGCAAAAGACTGATAACCCCAACTTCTAAAGGTGTGCTGCGATTATCGCTATCACTTTTGTGAACACCCAAGGTGCACTAGTGGGCTTAAAAGGGAGCATAGCAAACTGAAAATGCTCCTGGGCCACCGAGAACCATAGGGTTGTGCATGTGGTGCTGCCTGGATGGAAATTTGTAAATAAATGTCCTGCAGGTCCAAAGCCACCATCCAGTTTCTGGGGGCTAGAGGAGAGAGGACCTAGCCAATTGTGAGCATCCTGAATGTATCCTTTGCAGAAGGGCATGGAGAGGATGAAGATGTAAATAAGGATAAAGGCCTCCATCCTTCATCGGCATAAAGAAGTAGTGGGAGTAATACCCAGTTGCTACTTCTGAGGCCAGAACCCACTCTATGGCCCCATTGGCCAAAATGGCCTGCACTTCCTGCTGCAAAAGGTACAGATGGTTCTTCGTCAGCTGCCCTGATGATGGTGGTGGAAGGTGCGACAGAGTGGAAAGAAATGGGAAGGCGTAGCCCCAATGGACAATTTGGAAGGACCACTTGTCTGAAGTGATTGCTTGCCACCCTTGTAGGAAACTGCAGATCCTGCCTCCAACAGGGTGGATGTGTCCTCGCATGGGCACACTAAAATGGTTTTGTGGCTGCAGCTGCTGGAGGGTCAGGGAATTGGGCTGTAAATGGACCCTGCTGTCTCTGTTGTCTCAGAGAAACACAGAAATGACCACGAAAGGGCTGAAGGGGCTGCTGGGCAGGAGGAGCCCGAAGCTGGCCAAATAAAAAAACCTGTGGATGGTTTACACATAGTCTTGCTTGGGAACAATTGCAAGGGTTTGTTTTTAAACTGGTCATGGGGACATTATTCAGCAAGGTGCACAAACAGAGTTAATCATTTTAAATAATACATACATATAGACCAGGACTTTCGTGACCCATCAAGTTCAAAGGGTTCACCTGATCAGGCAGGAGTAGAGTTTTCCTCCTCTTCTTAGAGAGTCCTGCAGTAGTTATTGCTCAAGTGCACTTTCCAGGTGGCTTCTCTAGTGTAGAAAGCTGCCTATTGCTTGCAGAAAGCGCTGGAAAAATTGAACAAGCCAAAGAAGAAGTGGAGGCTGAGACTGTCCTCTGTGGTTAGCAGCCACCCAACATCTTGAAACCATCGTGCCACCAAAAATAAATGCATGCAAATGGCTACAAGTAACCATGAGAACAGTGTAGAAGTTGTGTTTTCAAAGCATTTACCTTGCATTTACATTTCAATTATCACAATTAATACTGCAATACAATACGTTTTGTAATGCCCTTGAAATTCTCCAAGTATAAAAATAGTATTAAACACAAAGGAGTCCATCTGCTGTCCACTTCTATGAACTTAACCCCTTCGGTGCGCCGGACGGCTGGGAGCCGTCCGACGTCACGGTGGGCGTGGGCGTCGGACGGCTTCCGGCCATCCTAGCACCCACCCACGGGGGACGCACTGGCGCTCCCCCCGTCGGCCGCCCTCTATGGTGCGCCCACTGGGTATGGCAGGGGAAGCCCTTCACCTGCCTCCCCTCACCCCACCCCTCCGCGTCATCAATGACATCAGCGCGCGAGGCGAGCTGACGTCATTAGGGGATTCCCAACGCGCTGGAAGCCATCTGCTTTCAGCACGTCGGAGAACACGGAGGTGAGTTTCTCCTCGTGGGAGGGGGGGACATTTAAAAAAGAGGCATCAGGGGAAATGAAAGGGTTTTCCTTTCCCCTGATGCCTCTTTTGAGCATCCCTGTCGCACGATCATGCGATCGTGCAGCAGGAATGCCCACTAGATACCAGGGATATTTTTTGTGTGTGTAATTGATCAGCTGTTTGAAGGGTCGCTCCCCTATTTGGGGACAATATGTTTTGGCTGTGTCAAAGCCGGATCGCGCCATTATTTTTAAATTAAAGTGGCTCACTAAACCACCAGGGATACATTTATGGGGAGTGGCCCCATGGGCAAGGGTCGCTCCCCTTGGAGGTATTGTTTTTGGCTGTCTACCCCCCAGGGGGGGGGGGGGGGGGGGTTGTCGCAGATCTCACCATTAGTGGCCCACTAGACCACCAGGGATTATTTTGTGGAGAGTGGCCCCTTGGGCAGGGGTCACACCACCTTGAGGGCAATGTTTTTGTCTGTCTGCGTCCCCCTAGTGGGGCAGATATTGCCATTTTTTTATGTAGTTGCCTACTAGACCACCAGGGATTAATTTGTGGGGAGTGGCCTCTTGGGCAAGGGTCGCTCCCCCTAGGGGGGGCAATGTTTTTGGCTGTCTGTTCCCCCCTAGGGGGCAGATCTCGCCATTTTTTATTTAGCGGCCCACTAGACCACCAGGGATTAATTTGGGGAGTATTAATTTGGAGGTTTGTGCCCCCCCCCCACCCCCCCCTAGGGGGCAGATCGGCGGATTTTTTTTATATGGTCACTCGGCCACCAGGAATTGTTTTTGTTATGTTGGGGACCGACACCTTGGGCAGGGGTCGCTCCCATTTATGGGAGAATGATTGGGGCCATTTCTGCCCGCTTTGGGTGGCAGATCAGCAGTATGTTTTTATGCCCATCTGCCCCCAAAGGGGGCAGAAGCCACTAGACACCAGCGTTTTTGTAATGTAGGTGTTGGGGAGTGGTCTCTTGGGCAAAGGTTGCGCCCCTTTTACGGGGGTGAATATTATATTTATACTGTTAGGCCCATCTACCCCTTAGCTTGGCTGGTGGATTGTGTGTGGTCCGGTGCATTATTTGCATATGTGATTGTAATGTTTTTTTTTCTCCTTTTTATTCTAGTGTAAAGCTTTTGATTCCTGTTTGCGGTTTCGGCAGTGGTTGTTCTGCAGTTTTGCATATTTGCATCTTTTTGGTAAGAAAAACATTTTTGTTGTTTACTTCAAATGAGTATTATTGTCATGCATGGATGAATTCTTTGTAAGTGGTGTCATAATAGCAGCATATTTAGTTAGTGTTTTGTGCATGAAATTCTTTGCGATGTGTTTTGCGTTGTCTTATGTGTAATTCTCTTTTTTTCCCTTCTTTAGTGGGATACTGTTGGTCCTTACTGTGTCTGTGCAGAGTAGGTGGTGGTGAGTCTAGCAGCTTCTGGCAAGTGAGTGGTATAGTGTTGGAGTATATAGGTCTTTGTGATAAAGCTACATTTTGTTTATTTCTTTTTTTCAAAGGGTAAATGGTGTGTTGTTGTTGGCTTGTTTGACAAGTTACCTTTATTAGTCAGCAGCCCGTGCTGCCTGCCTTTAGTGGTGATGCAGGGTGAAGAGTGGATTGTGAACATGTTTTGCCTATACAGTTTTTTCAGTTGTTCATGGATTATGTATTTTTGGGTGAGATTGTTGAGTAGACTAATTTGTATGCTGTAGATCACTATAAGTACTCCCGTAGTAGACCAGTCAGCAATTATTATCTATCGCTAACTACAACGGACCAGAATGATGGTATGCCCTATCTGAAGTATATAACACCACCTAAGTGTGGGGAAGGAAGCAAGTCCTTCTGTTATTATATTCCCTCACACACCCTAGTGGTGTCATGCTTCATCATCGGGACACCCCGACGCCTAAAAGTCAGGGTGGGCTCAACCAATATTTCAGGGAGCACTTACTGAGATGATATTTGGCCAGGGGGTTAAAGATTAAAAATCGGTGTCAGACCCCAGTATCCCTTTATTCTTGGGTCTGGCACTGATAGTAAAAACAAAAGAAGTGGGTATCCAGGGATATTATGGTCCTATGACCCTATTGCCAACATGTTTCTGTCCTTATTGCCCCATGAAGGGTGCACGGACATTCTTCAGGGCGTATACCCCCTGGAAAGTTTAAGAAAGTACAAGGGAAGTTCCCTATACTATTGTGCAGTAAGGGCAGATAGCTGCTCCTTAATTCTATCGTTCTGTTGATAAATTCACTCCATCTGTGAAGAATAGAAGAGAAGACAGACAACATACATAGCGCGTCAATTCCGTTTTGCAAAGGAACACACCAAATATATGTGTTTATCTCTGTGCTTTCCACATCATCATACGTGAAACCAGAAAATAGAATGTGCGCGTGATTAAGGCATAACCACTCGTATAAGTGACACACAACTGGCTTATATTGATCATTAATACCGCAAAACGACTATCAGATGCAATCCTAGTTAAAATAAAAACAAGCGAGGATGCACTAATGACAGAAATCAAAATCACTCTGTACCGGAAAAAACTAGAAGAAGTTAACAAGGAAATTAACGAACACCAAGACTTTTTGATGCAAAGCAAGATCAGTAAATTACAGAAGGACAAGAAAAAATTTGAGCACGAAAAGGTATACCCCTATATTAGGGATGATTATGTGCACCAGGAGAAGACAGATTCTGGCTCATCTTACCAAAGCAATTCCAGCCATTCCGAATCAGAACAAGACAGCTGGTCTAGTGACGGGTCAGACAAGAGTTGGAGAGGAAAGTCAAGAAGACCAAGGAGAGGAAACTTCAACCACGGCTACCAACACCCACAGATGTATCCTTGGCCAGGACCCTATGGACCTATGCCTTTTCATGGACCTCCACCTCCATTTCAAGGGCAACAACTCTTTCGGTCGGGACCTTTCTTCCAGCCAAATTTTGATCAGAATCGTTTTTTAGGACGTGGCGGAAGGAGAGGGAGATGCGGCAGGAGAAACAACACAAACAAACAAGTCCAATGGGAAGACAGCAACACACCAGTGAACACACGAAGCACATCAAAGGGTCCCAATGCAGGGACAAGCAACCAACGGGACTAGTAGTAAACCTCACGGATACCCCTTTGACAGAAGAGGAAACAGATGTTCTTAACAAAGGCCTTGGATTTGTACCCACTACCCCTCTGGATAAGTTCCAGATGAGATGTGAATTGAGTGAGTTTTTCCGCAAGATTCGAGTCAAAACATTCTTTATGGATAAAGAGAAACCTGGTGAAGATCACACACATACACCACTGAGACTAAAATCCAATTTCTTCCCACCAGCATCTCTAATGCCACCCGAAGTATTGGCCTTTGAGGAGAGTGTTACAAAAGAGATTGAAGAGCTACCCATCAAACGAGACACATACAATAATTTGAGTAGAAAGGAAAGAGAAGCTGTAAAGAATCTAAGTTCTAGGACATTTCAATAAAACCAGCAGACAAAGGTGGGGCAACGGTGATTCAGAGTACCACGGCCTACCGCACAACATGTTTAAATCTCTTGGCTGATACGAAATTTTATCAACCACTTTCTAGAGACCCAACTACGCGGCTTAAGAAAACCATAAGCTCCATAACCACTGAAGCACTCAAAGAAGGATGGATTAATAACAAAGAACATGCGTTTCTGAATTGTGAAGACCCTAGAACACCTATTTTTTATACCATACCTAAAATACACAAGGGTAAACTTCCCCCTCCTGGAAGACCTATTGTGTCTGGTATTGGGTCTCTTTTAGAACCCCTTTCCAAATACACTGGCTGGTTTCTCCGACCTCTAGTCACACGTATTAGGTCCTATATACAGGATACTAAACATCTTCTTAACACTCTCCAAGATGTGACATACAACCCTGAGAAAAACATATTAGTGTGTTTAGATGTAGAAGCTCTTTACACGAGCATCCCACAAGAGGAGAGCATCGATACGATTGAAACCATTCTGAATAAGGAAGACTGGACCTGGGAAGCTCCGGTGAGTTGGGTCATCACCTTGTTACGCTTGGCACTGAAGGAGAATTTCTTCAGATTTGATGACCAGCTTTATTTACAAGTCCACGGAACTTCGATGGGCAGTACATTCGCGCCGAGCATAGTGTGTTTGTGTATGGGACAATTCGAAGATGAGTGCATATGGACCCCTAATCCATTCTCAAATAACAAAGAAATGGTGGCAATATATTGACGACATACTTGTCATATGGGAAGGAGACGTAATCACACTGGGACAGTTTCACATCTGGCTTAACAGTCGAAACCCACATCTTAAATTCACGATGACCCATGATCAAGACCATGTATCATTCCTTGATGTCACTATCAGTGCAAAGGACGATGGCATCGTCAGCTCCCTGTAAACAAAGCCCACAGACAAAAACAGCTTGCTACATTTTAACAGCGCCCACCCACGAGCATTAAGAGAGAATTTACCCGTGGGCCAGTTCCTACGTATACGTAGAAACTGTGCAAACCTGACTGATTATAAATTTGAGGCACAAGTCTTGTCTAAGAAATTGGAAGAAAGATCCAACCCAAAAAGAATTATCGAAAAGGCAAGAAAACGATCCCGGAAAATCCCGCGGGAAGTTCTACTCGAGACTCATCAAAAGACAGAACCTAATACTCTTATCTGCGTAACAACCTTTAATGCATCATCTAATGAGTGTAAGAAAATCATAAACAAAAAATGGCAGATATTAACATTGAATAAACTGAGTTTTGAGAAACCCATGTTTTCCTTCAAAAGGAATAGGAGTCTTAGAGACACATTGATTCACACAGATTTACAAAAAATGAAAACCACATATCAAAGTACCCTTTGGAATCAGCCACGAGTTATGGGTCACTATCCGTGTGGTTCCTGTGTGGCATGTGCATTTACGGAACACACCAAGTAAATAGATCTGGGGATGCACCACAAATGGGAACAGAGGTCCCATACCAATTGTAACTCAGATAAAGTCATCTATGTAATTAAATGCCCGTGCCAATTGATGTATATAGGGATGACAGGGAGGAAAATAAAAGTACGCATCAACGAGCATAGAAGTATGATCAGAAGGTCCATATCAGCAACCAGGCTCACTGCACATTATTTAGAGAAAAAACACTCAGGCAGCGACATATGGTGGTCCATGATTGAAAAAGTCAGAGGGGATGGTAACGTGTCAAAAACCCTCTTAGAACGAGAACAAAGATGGGTCTATAGATTGAAAACCCACATGACCGGTCTGAATGACCACATCCCATGGAATCAATTAAACCAGAACAAGTAGTCTTTATAGTGACCCTCATCTGAGATGTATATGAGGATATAAACTATGATAACCTGTATACAGACCTCACATTTATAATTAACATCTGGGTCTGTAATGTAATTAACTTGGTTTATATCCATGGAAGTGGTACAGAGGAACCGACCTACACCTACTTTTGTGACCCTGGGTTGAGAACATACCCTTTCTTTGGGTGGCCACGACATTATAACTGATAATCAGGAATATTTATGATGTCAATAATAACATAACACATATGCCCTGAGCAGGGAGGATGCAGAGAGAGATATGTGTATACTTCTATGTTGTTCCCCTGTGTTTAAACATCAGCAGATAAACAAATAACGTGGGTAAATTAGTTTAACATAACTACGAGAACGACTCCTTACAAGAAACTTCAAGTCCCAGACACCCTTTAGCGGTACACACGCAGTACGCACTTCCGGATGGGGGCGTGGCCTCGGAGTCCCGGAAACAGACGAGATCGTTCATCGAGGCTCGGATACAAGTTTAAAACCACGGCAGCAAGAACGGGAGAGATTCCAAGCTGTGTGAACCACTACCAAATAGGTGTCTATACGGGGCAGGACCCTTGGTGGCGTGAGTAACCTGAATGTGTGAAATGAGTAGACGAGGTATGCTGTTGAGATAGGGAGTGATTACGATCCAGCGTTTGCCCACTTTTCTTTATTAGTTTTCTTCTTCTTTTTCATATTTCGTCCACAACTTGTGGGGCTCGACTTCCTCAATATGAACGCTCATTTCAAAAATCTTGATCGCGTGGTTGGGGCTGCACCTATCTGTTACGGATTCACAGAGTGTGACTACAGGGCTACCCTACGCATAGAGGTCCCACATGAGGTTTTTCCTCTCCTTAACTGGGGTAAGCGACACTGTGTGAGATATGTTGGAGTGGAAATGCGTATTCACCATATAAGAATGAATTAGGGAAGGATTTGTTTTTAAACTCGTGTTTATTTGTTGTTAGCCCGACTGGTAAGACTGATGTCTTATAATTACGCACAAATGAATGTGGGAAAATAGGATGCGGTAAATCACCGCCACCCAAGCATTTACACGCCACAATGTTGTGCGTCACTTATACGAGTGGTTATGCCTTAATCACGCGCACATTCTATTTTCTGGTTTCACGTATGATGATGTGGAAAGCACAGTGATAAGCACATATATTTGGTGTGTTCCTTTGCAAAACGGAATTGACGCGCTATGTATGTTGTCTGTCTTCTCTTCTATTCTTCACAGATGGAGTGAATTTATCAACAGAACGATAGAATTAAGGAGCAGCTATCTGCCCTTAATGCACAATAGAATAGGGAACTTCCCTTGTACTTTCTTAAAACTTTCCAGGGGGTATACGCCCTGAAGAATGTCTGTGCACCCTTCATGGGACAATAAGGACAGAAACATGTTGGCAATAGGGTCCTAGGACCATAATATCCCTGGATACCCACTTCTTTTGTTTTTACTATCAGTGCCAGACCCAAGAATAAAGGGATACTGGGGTCTGACACCGATTTTTAATCTTTAACCCCCTGGCCAAATATCATCTCAGTAAGTGCTCCCTGAAATATTGGTTGAGCCCACCCTGACTTTTAGGCATCGGGGTGTCCCAATGATGAAGCATGACACCACTAGGGTGTGTGAGGGAATATAATAACAAAAGGACTTGCTTCCTTCCCCACACTTAGGTGGTGTTATATACTTCAGATAGGGCATACCATCATTCTGGTCCGTTGTAGTTAGCGATAGATAATAATTACTGACTGGTCTACTACGGGAGTACTTATAGTGATCTAGTGTTTACCTACGGGAGGGTGTACTCCCTCATAGAGTTCCTCTCAGCCCCTTGCCCAACTAGGAATTCCTCCTAGTAAGGTATGTGTATTATAATTTGCATGCTGAACAGTTGTTGAGGGACAACAGTGCCAGACTTAGGCCCCACTCTAGAGCTACCCGTGGACTCCCACAAATCTAGATGAGTTGAAGAAGTTTTTGGGTTTGACTTCTTTGATGGGCTTGATAAAGAAGCCGTCCCAAGCTTCATATTGGTCTACCAGTCCCTTGATGGCAACGGCCATATTTCCAGCAATTATGAGTCGTGATCGGTATTTACTTTTGCTTCGGATGCTGCATTTTGTTGATAATGCTTTGGCGTTGCCACAAGATCACCCTGACTGTGACCGTCTTTTTACGATTCGGCCTGTTCTTGATCACTTTGTAGATCGATCTTCAGAGATCGTTACTCCAGGCAAAGAAATATCTCTTGATGAGTCTTTGGTCCTGTTTAAGGGTGTAGGAAGGTGGACATCTGACTATGGTTACCCCCAACTTTTTGCCTAGTGTCTAGCTGGTTTTTCGACTTAGTTGGCCTGAGATCCTGCCATTCAGGGTCTCAGGCTGTCTGCTCTCTCTTTAAAATGGACTCCATGTACCCTAGGTACATACACAATTGGTAAGGATCACCTTATTAGACCCTGTACAGTGTACCCTAGGTACCCAGGGCATAGGTGTACCCTACGCCTCCCAGGGGCTGCAGCATGTATTATGCCACCCCTGGTCTGGCCTTCCAATCAGGCACAACTGGCTGATGACTCAGCTGGGGCAAGGTCGTGTAATCACCCCTTGCTTAGATATAGTATACCTATATCTACCCTTAAAATAGACACATGTGTACCTATCAGCCACTCCTATGGCAGGCCTTAACAATCCTGGAGGCAGAGTGCTTGGTAACATGTGAGATGGTGCTCTAGCATGAGCTGAGCCTGTCTGCAGCTTTCGGAACCATGTCCTTATAGCTGTTCTATGATATAGCCTACCATATACTCTTAAAGTGCCTTATAATCTTAAACGGTTATGGTAACTATGGTTTGGCTTTATCAAAACATGTCGTGTAAGGTGTCTAACACTTTGGAATAATACCCCCATCCCATTTCTGGGGATGAGGATATTATCCCTCCCTTCTAGAGGGAGAAGACATGTTGAAACCTACTTACCCGGTTAAAGTTAACCAGAGCCCCAGCATCACAAAATGGATGCTGCTGCCATGACACAAGTCTGACCTCCTGCTGCTGGGAGTGATCCCGGCACGGGAGGCTTGGACAATAGGTTTCCAGCCTTGGGAGGTGCGAGCACCACCCCAGACAGGCCTTAGTGTATTGGGGCAGGGAGGGATGAAAGAAACGAGTCACTGCCTGGGGCACACAAGGTGTCCCATGCATAGTCCAGTTCAAACTGGTGCTGGGGCACACCAGCCCCAGTCCTGGCGCGAAACTGGACAAAGGGAAGGGGGTGTAACCACCCCCCTCCCAGGTCCCACCCATAAGGCGTGACCTAGCAGGCAACCCAGCCCCCCAGATTAGTATAAGAGTGGTAGCTGGGCCCCAGGAGATTAGATTATCCTGAACCTGCAACTTGAACAGAAACTCTGGACCTTCGACATTCGACGAAAGAAGAAGACTGAAGAATCTCCCTTGTGGCCAAGGAGTGGCTACCCTGTGCAAACAGGCACCATCAAGAGACTTACCCTTTGCTTTGCTGAAGCTCTACGAGGGACCAACTGCAGAGCCCGACCAGAGCCTTGACTTCCAGACTTCTCCGACCCTGATCCACATCCACAGCCGAGCTGAGATCGGTGGAGGCGACGAGAGACGTGGGACCGGCTACCTGGGAAAAGTGGCGAGTATCTTCCAGCGCAGCTTCTGAGGTACCCTCGAAGTTGTGCACCGGGGATTGAGAAGCCCCAACCCCAAGCACCATCTGCACCGAGGACCAGCCCCCCACACTCCACGAGTCCTGCGTGGGGCCCTTCTGCATTTTCCTGCTTGCCGCGTCTGTCCGGTTGCTTGCCCGTTGGCTAGCGGCCTTTGCGACGACACACCTTTGAATCTTCACTGCTGGTTTGGCTCCTCCAGACTGGCTCCTGCTCCTCTGCAAAAGAGAAGCACCCCAGACCTTCCTGGTCTGCACCAGAAGCAAGTCCTCCATTCTTCGTGGGTTCCGCTTGCCAAGGCTTGGTGAGTCCCAGTTCGACTTCGATGCCGCCGACAGCAAGAGCCTTCATGGGACAGCTCGCCTCCTGGTACTGGTCGTCCTCGACGTCTCCTGGTACCCGTGGCTGCTGCGACAAGCTTCACCTCTTCACCTGCAATCTTCACGACATCGCCTGGTTCCTTCCTGGTTCCACGTGGTCACTGGCAAGTGACCCAGACTCTGTCCCTTCTGCTTGCAGGTATCCTCTCTTCCTGATCCCGGCCTTGGGATCCACCGGACACTCTTCACTGACTGCCTGTCAGCAACTTTCCTTCAGGCATCCATAGAAGTCCACGACGAAACCCGACGCAAGTTCACACCTATGCACCCGCAGCCCGTGGGCTAGGTAACTTGGGTACTGCGGTGCTCACAAGGGTATTGACTATCCTAGGGTCTAGTTTCCGATTCTCGACTTTCTAGCTATACCAGAAGTGTCCTAAAACTGCTTATTTCTAACTGCTAGTGATTCTATTGAATTTTAGGCATTACGCGTGAGTGTTTCCACTCTGCACCTGAATCCCGTGGGCCTCCCACTTCCTAACTGTTGGTAGTGTAGTGTAGCCCCAGCGATTCCCTAGGCCTAGGCCTATTCTATTTCAGTGACAGTGGTCCTTATACCACTTCTTTAGTATATGGTTTGCGTGGCCCCTAGGGCCTAACTGTATTACTTACCTGTGTGACTTAATGTATGCTTGAATAAGACTGTGTTGTACTTGCCTCCAATCTCATAAAGAGTGCTGAGGGTTCGACTAGAATAAATACACTTTATTTTATATATATATCTGTTGTGGTGTCCTTTCATTTGGTATGCAAGGGATTATATATGGTATCACAGCTGGCTTCACATGCCATTCAGAGTTTAGCCTAAGAATGCTCTTGTCCATGCTACCACTAGGATAGCTGGTCTATAAGGTTGACTTTACAAGCAATCACCATAAGGGTTGCTTGGACTGATATAAGGTGTACAGTAGAACTAGTGACATCATACATCAGGCCAACTTCTCACAAAGGGCCGTTTGGTTTTTAGGCAGTACATTCCTAGCAAGAGGGCCTGTTATGGAATTAAGAAGTATACGTTGTCTGAGAGTAGGACAGGATAGGTCTATAATTTCTGGGTGTACACGGGTAGGGATTCCACTATTGACCCCCCTGGTTGTCCGTCCACTTTTGGAGTTTCTGAGAAAATTGTGTGGGATCTTGCTAGAGGACTGTTTAACAGAGGCCACCATTTGTACCTTGATAACTTCTACACTGCTGTGCAAGTGTTTAAGGAATTGTTCAAAGTGGACACTTTTGCTTGTGGTAGAATCTGTTCTAACCGTGAAGGTTACCCAAAAGAGCTTGTTTGCAAAAAGCTTCAGAGGGGACAGTGCAGTGCCTTGCGTAGTGAGGAACTGCTAGCTGTGAAATTTGTGGCCAGGAGGGATGTGTACATGCTGACTACCATTCATGATGAGAGTACTTCATCTGTGACTGTTTGGGGTCAGGCTGCTGAAGTGCGCAAACCTATGTGCATTGTGGATTACAATAAGCACATGGGTGGTGTTGATAGACTAGACCACAGGTTGGAACCTTACATTGCTATTCGTAAGGCTTACATTTGGTATATGAAGTTGGCCATCCATCTCTGCAATTTAGCAACTTTCAATGCTTTTGTTGTGTACAAGGAGTGTTCTCCTGAGTCAAGGATGACTTTTGTACTGTTTCAGAAGTCTGTGATAGGCAGCCTTGTTGAACAAGTTACTTACCTTCGGTAACGATGCATCTGTAAGAAACATTAGTTAGTTAGATTCCTCACCTTAGAATATCCCCAGGCGTCAGGCTGGATCCGGAAAGATTTTTGTAGCAATACCCCTTGCGCGTCGCTAGGCGTCGTCTGCGGCTCCGCGTCCGTCGTTGGCGTCGTGCGCAGGAATGACGTCGTCGGAGTACTTGGATGCCGCCCTCGCGAGCTGACGTCAGTTCTTGTACATAGCTTTCCACGCCAGGAACGCAGAGCCATGCAAGAGACTGACACTGGTGCCAAAAAGTCTAGGGCCCTGAACAGGATGACCTTAACCCTAGATGTCGGTTCGCAGAGCGGGGAGGATGGGTGGGTCGGTAAGCAATTTAACTAACTAATGTTTCTTACAGATACATCGTTACCAAAGGTAAGTAACTTGTTCATCTTAAAGAAAAACGTTAGTTAGATTCCTCACCTTAGAATAGATACCTCAGCAATACCAAGCCCGGTGGAGGGTCTGCGAACCAAGATCACACCAGAAAGTCCTGGAGACCGTAACGGCCAAAGAAGCCATCTCTCCGGACTTGGCTGTCCAGGCAATAGTGCTTGGCGAACGTGTGCAGTGAGGCCCACGTCGCCGCCTGACAGATGTCCTGCAAGGGAACTCCCCGTCCCAGGGCAGTAGTTGCAGCTGTGGCCCGGGTGGAATGGGCTCTCAGCCCAACATGAGGGTCCTTTTTCGCCAAGGAGTAACAAACCTTTATACACAATACGACCCACCGTGAGATGGTCCGCTTGTGTACAGCCCTCCCCTTCTTAGCACCTACGTATCCAACAAAAAGTTGGTCGTCCACCCGGAACTGTCTGGTGCGGTCCAAATAAAAGGACAGCGCACGTTTGGGGTCCAGACATTGGAGCCTCTCTTCCGCTTTCGAAGGATGCGGAGGCGGAAAGAAGGTGGGCAATGTGACAGATTGTCCGATGTAAAAGAGGGTCACCACTTTTGGAAGAAAAGAAGGACGAGTCCGGAGGACAACCTTGTCTGGATGAACAGAAAGAAAGGGAGGCTTAGATGACAGAGCCTGGAGCTCACTCACCCGTCTAGCCGAGGTGATAGCTACCAGGAAAGCAGTCTTAAGAGTCAGAAGACGAAGGGGACAATTGTGAAGAGGCTCAAAGGGAGCGCACATCAGAAAGGTCAAGACAAGATTCAAACCCCGCTGCGGCATTACGAAGGGGACAGGAGGAAACATGTGAGTAATGCCTTTAAGAAAACACGAAGCAAAAGGGGACTTGAAAAGAGAAGGCTGATCATGAAGCCGTAAGAAAGCAGAGATTGCAGAAAGATTACCTTTCAAGGTTCCCAGAGCAGAGCCCTGCTGGGACAAAGAAAGAAGAAAGAGTAGAACCTCAGAAAGAGGGGCGGAAAGGGGATCCACAGCCTTTGCTGTGCACCATGCCACAAATTTGTTCCACCTGCAGGCGTATACCGATTTTGTGGAGGGACGCCTAGCTGCTGGAATGACATCACAGACTTCAGGAGGCAAGTCAAATGGCATCAACTGTCGCCGCTCAATCTCCACGCATGGAGGTGGAGACTGGACAGGTTTGGGTGGAGGACCGTCCCCTGCTGCTGTGACAGAAGGTCCTCCTGAAGAGGCAGTCGTACCGGAGGATCGATTGACATACTGAGTAGCTCGGGATACCAGTACCTTCGTGCCCAATCCGTAGCCACTAAGATGACTTGGGCCTGGTCGCGCCTGATCTTCTTCAGCACTCTGGGCAGAAGTGGTATAGGCGGAAAGGCGTACAACAGACCGCAACTCCACTCGCGACGAAAAGCGCAGAACTGCTGACATTGCGCGTTCTCTTCGGTGGCGAATAGATCTAACCAAGGCTCTCCCCACTGCAGAAAGAGACCTTGCGCCACGTCCGAGTACAGACGCCATTCGTGATCCTTCATGCAACGGCGGCTCTGGCGTTCAGAGAGCCCGCCAGATGTTGAACCACCAGGATGATGCCCTGGTGTTCCAGCCATGTCCAGAGGCGCAGAGCCTCCTGACAATGGGTCCACGACCCCACCCCGCCCTGTTTGTTGCAATACCACATGGCGGTGGTGTTGTCCGTGAACACCTGCACAACACTTCCCCGGACAGAGGGAAGGAAGGCTTTCAGTGCAAGCCGGATCGCTCTCAGCTCCAACAAGTTGATATGGAGTTGAGACTCAGCCGGAGACCAGAGGCCTCTGATCTCCGCCTCTCCCATATGGCCCCCCCATCCCAGGAGGGACGCGTCCGTCACTACTACGTGCTCCGGTTGGGGTAGGGAGAGGCATCTGCCCCTGACCCAATCGCGGTCCGTGAGCCACCACTGCATCTGTTTCGCAGTGCCCTCCGAGATCAAGATATGGTCGGGCAGGTTGCCTCGATGCTGGGCCCACTGAAACTTCCGGTCCCACTGCAGAGCCCGCATTCGCCACCAGGCGTAATGCACTAAGAGGATGCAGGAGGCCATCAGCCCCAGAAGCCGCAGCACCAACCTGACCGAAACCCAGGATAGAGGCCGAAAGATGGGAATCAGAGCCTGAATATCCCGGACCCGCTGTTCCGGAGGATAGGCCCGGAACTGCGCCGAATCGAGAACCGCTCCGATGAAGAAGAGCTTCTGGGAGGGTCTCAGGTGTGACTTCGGCACATTGATGGAGAACCCCAGCAAATGCAGGAGGTCGGCCGTAGTCTGGAGGTGGGAGAAGACTTCCTGGGGTGAGCCCGCCTTCAACAGCCAGTCGTCGAAATAGGGGAAGACTGGAACCTCCGATCTGCGCAGATGAGCTGCGACCACCGCCATCACTTTCGTGAACACCCAAGGGGCACTGGTGAGGCCGAAGGGGAGCACGGTGAACTGAAAGTGCTCTTGACCCACCATGAACCGCAGGTAACGCCGATGGGCCGGCAGGACGGGGATGTGAAAATAGGCGTCATGCAAGTCCAACGCTACCATCCAGTCTCCAGGGTCGAGGGCAGCTAGAACCTGAGCTAAAGTGAGCATCTTGAACCGTTCCTTCCGGAGGATGGCGTTGACGCCCCTGAGGTCCAAGATAGGGCGTAGGCCCCCTTTGCCCTTCTTGGGAACCAGAAAGTAGTGGGAATAGCAACCACGGCCTACTTCTGGACCAGGAACGCGCTCGATGGCCTCTTTGGCCAAGAGGGCCGTAACTTCCTCCTGCAGAAGATTCAAGTGATCCTCCGACATACGGTGGCACTGCGGTGGCATGGCTGGAGGGGTCGCCTCGAAGGGGAGGGAGTAGCCCCTTCGGACGATTTGCAGCACCCACCTGTCCGATGTGACGGATCGCCAGTGGAGCAGGTGATGGCGAACTCTGCCGCCCACTGGCGTGGAATGGGCCTGAAAGCTCGGACTAGGAGGGCTTTGAGGCGGATGCTGCCGGGGTGTATGTGGACTGACCGGCACGTTGTCCTCCAGTACCGCCACGGCGGAATCCACGTCCGCGACCACGTGCAGGTTGGTTCTGTGGCCGGTGGCTAGGCGGACGTGAGGAAGCGCCCCTTCCTTGGCCACGAAAGGGGCGAAAGGCGGAAGTTTGCGGCCGCGGGGCCGAGAGACCCAAGGACTTTGCCGTAGCCCAGGAGTCCTTAAAACGAGCCAGCGCACTATTCGCCTTCTCAGCAAAAAGGCGAGTGCCATCAAAGGGCATATTCATGAGGGTACTCTGGACATTCCCCGAGAAAGACGTGGACCGCAGCTAGGCGTGGTGCCGGAGTGCCACCGTGGTGGAAATCGCCCTACCCAGCGAGTCCGTGGTGTCTAGTCCACACCGTATGGCATGTCGTGCTGCATCTCGCCCGTCAGTAAGCGCCTGGGAGAGACGAGTCCGGGCCTCCTCTGGACACAGGGGCAGCACGTCCTCCACCGTATCCCACAGAGAGTGGGAGAAACGGTCCAAGAGGCAAGCGGTGTTCAAAGACCGCAGGCCCAAACTCAGGGAAGAGAACAGCTTCTTTCCAAACTGTTCCAGCCTCTTGGATCCGGAGGAGCGGACGGGAAGGATTGGGAAGTTGAGGCCTGGATAACCAGACTCTGGGGGGTGGGGTGTTGGGACAAGAAACTGGGGTCGCCTGGAGCAGGGCGGTGGCGCCGGGCCACGTTCCGATCCACAGGAGGAACTGTGGAGGGCTTGGACCAAGTGCCCTGCAGAACGTCTAGGAGGGCCTCATTGAACTGCAGCAGAGGCTCTGTGGAGCTTGCTGACGGTTGAAGCACCTCTGTGAGGATGTTAGTCCCCATGGCCACAGCAGGCAACTCGAGCCCCTGGGCTTCGGCCGCCTTGCGCAGCACCACTGAGAAAGCTGCACCTTCCTCCGAGGCCACAGACGGAGGAGAGATGAAACCAGCGTCCCGGGAGGTGTCCAGACCCACTGGCATCCCCCAGTTTGTCTGCCCAGTCCTGTGAAAGTTGGCCCTGCCTGGCCATAGGGTCCTCAGACCCCTCCCAGTCGCCCCCGTCATCCGATTCCTGATAAACAGGAGGAATGATCGGAGCCGGGCGGACCGGGGTTAAACCGGGGAATGGCGTCGTCCGGAGGCGCGCCGGAGGCAGAACCGGTATCGGCGCCGGCGGAGGAGGCGTCGTGAGGTCAACTGGCGCCAGCAGAGATCCAGGCCTGGATCCCTCGGGGACCTGCGGCGTCGGGACCGAAGTCGTCAACGGCGCCGGGGCCAGAGCCGCCGCCACGCGAGGTCGCCCAGTCGAGCCCGCGGGGCCCTAAGGCGCGCCGGCAGGCGTCGACGGCGGAGCCAGGCCCCTCATGGCCGAGAGGAAAGCACTGACCTCCGCCAGAGTCGCGTCAGTCCCAGGGACCGGCGGGTATGGGGACGGACGCGGCTCCTGCGGCTCCTACGGAGCAGTGGGGGTGGGACCACCCTGACCCTCGGCCGAGTCGCGCGAGGGGAGTCCGAAGAGCGGTGTTGCCTCTTGGACTTCTTTGATCGCTTCGACTTACCCGAAGACTTCGAGCCCGACGAGTGACGATGGTGGCTGCGGCTCCGCGACCGGTCCTTGGACCTCCACCGGGACCGTGAGCAGCGCGGAGCCGAGTGCCGAAGCTCGAGAAGCTTACGGGACCGCTCCCGCCTAGCCTTCGAGGTTAAGGCCTGACAATCGGGGCACGACTCCGCGTCGTGGTCGGCCCCCAGGCAGTAAAGGCACCGACGATGGTGGTCCGTCACCGACATCAGTCGATGACAGGAGTCACAGGCTTTAAACCCAGGAATCCTACCGGCACCAGGGTCGAGGCGACAGAAGACCAAAAAGAGTCAAAAAAGTTTAGTCAATAATTGACTAAGGGGTAAGCTCTGTCCGGATCGGCGCTGTCTGGCGCGGAAAAAAGAAGAACTGAAATCAGCTCGCGAGGGCGGCGTCTAAGTACTCCGACGGCGTCATTCCGGCGCACGACGCCAACGACGGACGCAGAGCCGCTGACGATGCCTAGCGACGCGCAAGGGGTATTGCTACAAAAATCTTTCCGGATCCAGCCTGACGCCTGGGGATATTCTAAGGTGAGGAATCTAACTAACGTGTTTCTTTCAGATGTTGTGGAACAGGCAAGTGTTCCTAGAGTTGGAGTGGTGGAGGATGTGGCTAGATTGAAAGATCGCCACTTTCCCGATTTAATTCCTCCCACGCCCAAAAAAACAATCCCTGTAAGAGATGTAGTCTGCTTGCGAAGAGGTGTGCGGAAGGAGAGTTGTATGCACTGTGCTGATTGTCCTTCTAATCCTGAACTGGGTGTGCCCACATGTTTCAGCTTGTATCACACTCAAAAGAGTTTTTGGGAGCAACCGTGGGTCTAATAGTGTAGTACCTGGTCTGTATGGTTTTATATAGTTGTTCAGTTTCACGTTTTGCAATAGAATGATGTCTTTAGTTACTGCTGTTGTTTTTGTAGTTATAGTTTTGTATCCAGTTGCAATTGGTTTGTGTTTTCTTTCTTGTTTAAAAAAAAATGTATGACGTGTGCGTGGACTGGTGCTTGGCTGGCGGTGTGCGTGGACTGGCGCTTGGCTGGCGGTGAGTGGACTGGTGCTTGGCTGGCGGTGTGTGTGGATTGGCGCTTGGCTGGCGGTGTGCGAGGACTGGAGCTTGGCTGGCGGTGTGCGTGCATTGGCGCTTAGCTGGCGGGGTGCATGGATTGGCGCTTAGCTGGCGGTGTGCGTGGACTGGTGCTTGGCTGGCGGTGTGCATGGACTGGTGCATGGACTGGCGCTTGGCTGGCGGAGTGCATAGACGGGCTCTTGGCTGGCGGTGTGTGAGTAGTGACTTGCTGCTGGTCACTACACACACTGCTAGCTAAATGGCAATCCACGCAATCAGTGAGCTGGTGTGGTTGCTGTGTCAGGAATGTGGGCGTTTGAAAGTGATGAGCCCTTGAATGGCGCTGTCTGCTGGTGTGACAGTTGTAATGTGTTGGGCCCACGGCTGGCGGTGTGAATGGTTTTGTATGTGTCACAATCAATCAATCAATCAGTCCATTTATAGAGCGCGCTACTCACCCGCGAGGGTCTCAAGGCGCTGAAGGTAGGGGGGGTCGCTACTGCTCGAATAGCCAGGTCTTAAGGTGTTTCCTGAAGGTGAGATGGTCCTGGGTCAGTCGCAGGTGTGCGGGGAGGGAGTTCCATGTCTTGGCGGCCAGGTAGGAGAATGATCTTCCTCCGGTGGTGGTTCTGCGAATCCGTGGGACGGTGGGGAAAGCGAGGCTGGCGGAGCGGAGCTGGCGGGTAGGAGTGTAGAACGAGAGGCGTTTGTTGATGTTCCTGCGTAAAGGGCGTTCCCGTAGTCAAGTCGGCTGGTGACGAGGGGCTGGGTGACCGTCTTTCTATTTTCGGTGGGGATCCACCGGAAGATCTTTCGGAGCATGCGCAGGGTGTTTAAGCAAGAGGATGAGATGGCGTTGACTTGTTTGGTCATCGTGAGGGAGGAGTCCAGGATGAATCCCAGGTTGCGTGAGTGGTCCGCGGGTGTTGGTGCGGTGCCCAGTGCTGTGGGCCACCAGGAGTCGTCCCAGGCGGATGGGGATTGTCCGAGGATGAGGACCTTCGTCTTGTCTGAGTTCAGTTTCAGCCGACTGAGCTTCATCCATTTTGCGACGTCTTTCATTCCATCCTGGAGGTTGGTTTTGGCGGTGGCTGGGTCTTTGGTGAGGGAGAGTATCAGCTGGGTGTCGTCGGCGTAGGAGATGATGTTGAGGTGGTGTTTGCGTGCGATGGCAGCGAGGGGGCTCGTGTAGATATTGAAGAGGGTTGGGCTGAGCGAGGAGCCTTGGGGTACGCCGCACATGATCTTGGTGGCCGCAGAGCAGAACAGCGGGAGGCAGACTCTTTGGGTTCTGTTGGAGAGGAACGAGGTGATCCAGTCCAGGGCTTTTCCTTGGATCCCAGTGTTGTAGAGGCGGTTTATTAGGGTGCGGTGGCAGACGGTATTGAAGGCGGCTGAGAGGTCTACAAGGATGAGGGCGGTTGTCTCCCCGTTGTCCATTAGGGTCCTGATGTCGTCGGTGGCTGCGATGAGGGCGGTCTCGGTGCTGTGGTTGGCTCGAAATCCGGACTGGGATGGGACGAGTGAGTGTTTTGCCTCGAGGAATGCAGTCAGCTGTTTGTTGACGGTCTTCTCGATGACTTTCGCCAGGAAGGGAAGAAGGGAGATGGGGCGGAAGTTCTTGAGGTCTTTAGGGTCTGCTGTGGGTTTTTTCAGAAGGTCGTTGATCTCTGCGTGCTTCCAGCTCTCTGGGAAGGTGGCTGACGCGAAGGAGTTGTTTATGACATTCCGGAGGTGGGGTGCGATGATGGTGTCGGCTTTGTTGTAGATGTGATGGGGGCATGGGTCAGAGGGCGATCCAGAGTCGATGGTGTTCATGACGTGGGTGGTGTCTTCAGTGCTGATGGGGGTCCAGGCGCTGAGGGTGTTGGTGGGGGTCGTTGGTTTGGTGACTGGAGGCGGAGTCTAGCCGTCAAAGCTGTTGTGTATATTTGCGATCTTGCGGTAGAAGAACGTGGCGAGGGAGTTGCAGAGGTCTTGCGACGGTGTGATGTCGTTGTTGCTGGCGCTGGGGTTGGAGAGCTCTTTTACGATGTTGAAGAGTTCCTTGCTGTTGTGGGTGTTGTTGTCTAGCCGCTCTTTGAACAATGTCCTTTTGGTGGTGCGGATCAGCTGGTGGTGTTCACGAGTGGCGTTCTTGAGGGCTGTCATGTTTTCTGTCGTACGTTCGTGGCGCCAGGTTTTTTCGAGAGTACGGCAGGATTTCTTTGAGTCTTTGATGGCGTCGGTGAACCATGTGGTTTTCCTGTTGCTGGTCTTGCCTGGGTTCTTCAGTGGAGCAAGGTTGTCGGTGCAGTTGGTGATCCACTGTGTGAGATTGTGGGCTGCGTTGTTGGTGTCAGAGGTGTCGGCTGGTGGGTTCTAGCTCAGTGATGTGGTTAGCTGGTCTGTGGTGATTTTGCTCCAGTATCTGCGGGGGATCTGTAGCGTGCGGTGGTGGGATGTAGTCTTCGTGAAGGTGAAGTGGATGCAGATGTGGTCGGTCCAGTGTAGTCCGGTGGAGTGGCTGAAGGAGACGTGGTTGCTAGCGGAGAAGATGGGGTCCAGCGTGTGGCCAGCATAGTGGGTGGGGGTGTTCACCAGTTGCTTGAGTCCGAGGTTGGCGAGGTTGTTGAGCAGGGTGGTGGTGTTGTTGTCGTTGTTGTTCTCCAGGTGGAATTTCAGGTCCCCTAGGAGGATGTATTCTGGTGAGGTTAGTGCGTGCGGGCTGACGAAGTCGGCGATGGTTTCGCTGAAGTGTGTGCGCGGCCCCGGGGGTCTGTAGATGAGGGTTCCTCTGAGTGTGGTTTTGGGGTCGGTGTGGATTTGGAAGTGTAGGTGTTCGGCGGCGGAGAGTGTGTCTTCGTCGTTGGTTGTGACGCTGATGGTGTTCCTGTAGATGATGGCGATTCCTCCTCCGGTTTGGTTGATGCGGTCCTTCCGGGTGATCTTGTAGCCGTCCGGGATGGCTATGGCGATGTCGGGGGCCGAGGAGGAGTTCATCCATGTTTCCGTGAGGAAGGCGACGTCTGGTGCTGTTGTGTCGAGGAGGTCCCAGAGTTCGACGGCGTGCTTGTGGTCGGAGCGGGTGTGGAGGAGGATGCACTTGAGGTGGTTCTTGTTGATGTTAGGTTTGGCGGGCGTGGTGCAGGTTCGGAGGCAGGTGAAATTGCAGGCTAGGCAGGTGAAGGGTCCGTGGGTGCGCCTCAGGGTGGCTCGGTAGCAGGCGGGTGGTCGTCCGGTGTTGAGTGCGTTGAGGGCGGCGGTGTCGTATCTCAGTCGGGTACGCTGGCTCCGGCGGGGGCCAGGGGTTCTGGCGCTGGGCGCGATCCAGGCGCAGACGGGCCCCGACGGGCCCAGACGGGCCCCGACGGGCCCAGACGGGCGCAGACGGGCGCAGACGGGCCCCGACGGGCGCAGACGGGCCCCGACGGGCGCAGACGGGCTTGCCTTTGGCGCACCAGCTGCGCGCGGCCTCCATATGAGGGGCTGTGGGAGGGAGGAGCAGCTGGGAGGCGGGAGCTGGGCGGCGAATGGGACAGCGGGGGCAGGGCTGCAGGGGCCCAGTGGCGGGAAGGTGACACAGAGGCAAAAAACGGGGGACAGGGGGGCGAGGACACAAAGGACACAACAGTAGCAGTAGAAAATACAATAAGCCAACTATATAGTACAATAAGGCAACAAGTGATAAAAAACACAAAGGGGCAACAGAAGACGGAAAACGGCGGAGGACGGACGCAGAACAACAAGCACGGGCAAAGACAAGGGCAAGGCCGACCTCAGAGAGGCGGTCTAATCACAGCAGAAGCGGGGACAGCGTCACAGGAGGACCGTGTGGCGGCGACCTACCTGAGAACAGGGTCAAAGGTCGCTCTCTTCACCGCTGCGCGGCCTCCATATGAGGGGCTGTGGGAGGGAGGAGCAGCTGGGAGGCGGGAGTGGGGCAGCGAATGAGACAGCGGGGGGCGGGGCTGCAGGGACGCAGCGGCGGGAAGGTGACACAGAGGCAAAAAACAGGGGACAGGGGGGCGAGGACACAAAGGGCACAACAGTAGCAGTAGAAATTACAGTAAGGCAAGAATATAGTACAATAAGGCAACAAGTGATAAAAAACACAAAGGGACAACAGAAGACGGAAAACGGCGGAGGACGGACGCAGAACAACAAGCATGGGCAAAGACAAGGGCAAGGCCGACTTCGGAGAGGCGATCTAATCACAGCAGAAGCGGAGGCAGCGTCACAGGAGGACCGTGTGGCGGCTGGGGGGGCGACCTAGCTGAGGACAGCGTCAAAGGTCGCTCTCTTCACCGCTGCGCGGCCTCCATATGAGGGGCTGTGGGAGGGAGGAGCAGCTGGGAGGCGGGAGCGGGGTGGCGAATGGGACAGCGGGGGGCGGGGCTGCAGGGACGCAGCGGCGGGAAGGTGATACAGAGGCAAAAAACAGGGGACAGGGGGGCGAACAGTAGCAGGAGAAAATACAATAAGGCAACAATATTGTACAATAAGGCAACAAGTGATAATAAACACAAAGGGGCATCAGAAGACGGAAAACGTCGGAGGACGGACGCAGAACAACAAGCCCGGCAAAGACAAGGGCAAGGCCGACCTCGGAGAGGCGGTCTAATCACAGCCGAAGTGGGGGCAGCGTCACAGGAGGAACGTGTGGCGGCTGGGGGGGCGACCTACCTGAGGACAGGGTCAAAGGTCACACTTATGAAAGGTGTATGAATGGCCTGTAAAGCACTTGGTGCCTTGTCGTGGCTTTACAGCTCACAAGCTGTGAGTCAATGGTTCAGTTTCTCGTCCTTTCAAATATTAAACAGTGCATTTCATTTCTGTGAAATCTCTGGTTGTTGTAAATGGGTAGTGTGGTGCAGTGCGGGTGGGCCAAACTCCAGAGGAAATGTGCAAAGCATCCACGCAGTACACACAGGCGAAACACAAGGCACACTCCAAAAAGAGACGCTACACAAGTTTGTGTAAGAATAACTCTTGTATTGTAGAAACACATGATAATTTCAGTAATCTCTATACTGCGCCAACCGGCGCCAGGTCAATATTTACAGGGGAGACTATATACATGGCCGGGCCAATCGGGCCCCTGCCAGAACCATTGCAACATACAAAGAAAATGACGATAAGTCCATCAGCCTCAATTCCTGCAATAAAAACACATCAGGGCGTAACATTAGGCATTAGGCCGGAACACCTGCAATGAAACATCATGGCATCACCATATGCATAAACGATATGAATAACCCCCGTGGCAGGAAAGCTGTAAGGGAAAAACATTGGGACTCCACCTGTGGGCACAAACATAGTAGGCATCCAGTAGTAGGCATAAAGGCATTATTCTCGAACATGAACCTGTGGGCATAAACATTAGGAGGAACTCATGAGGCAGAACACCAACAGCATAGGTCCATGAGGCCTAAGTACATTATGTGTAACCTTCGCCACCTTGCAATAAGGGTAAAAGCATTATACAGTGACCTGGGAGCATGGAGGCATTATCAAGGGCCAGAGGCACAACTTGGCATAATCATATTAGGTGCTCTCATCAGGCCCCCCCGCATATGCACGTGGTATCAAAATAGGCATGAGACATATAGGCATAAACACATAACCAGGGGTGCACACGTAGTCCCACCTGAGATTATTGCCCCAAACTTGCAGAGTAACCTCTGGCGCTACTGCGCCTGGAAGCCGCCTACTCTGGGACTCTAATCTTCCAAGTTGCCCCCTTCGTGGCAATAATGAAGGGGCACTGGCTCACCTTGGCGCCCCCTCCTCTGGGGCTCGGACATACAGAATGCCCCCAACTGCGGTGGCCCTGTACAATTAGGAGCCCCACACAGAGGACTGGTGAAGTTGGAGTCCCTCTCTGGGACTCGGAAGCAAAGTCTGCCCACCGTCGCATAACTCACTGTCCGGCGGGGCAACTAAGTAAAGTACAGTCAGCAAAGTCACCGGGTGCAGGCACCGGAAGTGTGCCCGACACACACCCACCACAGTAGGCCTGGGTCCCCTTGGCACCCACGTTATCGCTAGAGCCCCACACTCACCGGGACTCACCTTGTTCTGCTCCGGGCTCCGTCTCCTTCCTTGCTGAGATCGCGGGCTCTCCTCAGTGCATGAGTGCCCCGTCAGCGGCAGCAACACCTCGCCGGGCTTCCCCTGGGGCAGGGACTCTGCTCCCCGGATCCATGTGGGCAGAAAGGGGGCCTGCGAGGCTTCAATCGGGCCCCTGCCTCTCAGGCTGGACATGCGGGGCTCTCCTCAGCGCATGAGAGCCCCACCACCTGCAGCGCGCCGCCAGTCTTCACCCGGGCCCCGGGTGTTCAATAACGATCCCGCTCCTTCTCGGGGAATCAGCTCTTCCCCTTTCTGCTGCAGGCTGGGTGACAGGCGCGGGGCTTCCCTCTCCCACACGTGAGCCCGCGAGACACTTGAGGCACTTCCTCGCTGCTCTCCCAGGACTTCTCCGACCGGCTTCCTCCAGTCTCGGCCCCGTCTTCCGGGCAGCTTCCTGTCTTCCAGGGGGCGCGGTCGGCAACCCGGTTGCTGGGCAACGCGCGCTTGGGTGGCCCAACGCTTCCTCTACAGCAGCGGCGGTGATCCTGGCCGGCGATGAGGGGTAGGCTCCCTCCAAACTTGCAATCCCAAGCGGGGTGGGCACCCGCTTCCTTCAGTGAAGTACGGCACTACGCGGGGTGGGCTCCCGCTACTTCCATATGCATAAAGCGGGGTAGGCACCCGCTAAAGACGGCAATCACGCAGGGTGGGCACACGCTTCTTAAATATGCAGCAATGCGGCCATCACGCGGGGTGAGCTCCCACTGTATCTCAAACAGGACAATGGCGCAATAACGCGGGGTGGGCACCCGCTATTAAATTAAACCTCAGGGCAGCAATCATGCGGGGTAGGCTCCCGCCAAACTTTTAAGCACGAAACAGTTCTTCCTGGCCACACAGCGCTACTGGGTCAGTAAGTTCAGCGCTCACCAGGCGCTAGGCAGCCCCACCAGCTTCAGGGGCAAAAGGTAGTGCTCCTCTCCTCCTGAGCACTCAGCACATAGCGCCGCCCACACCAAGCGCTAGATAGCAGGCAGGATACAGTCACTCCAAGTGCAGCACCCACCCAAATATGGCGCTCACCTTACGCAGGGCATGCAGTCAGGGTCCCACGAGGCGCAAGGGCGCAGGCAGGGAGCACAGGCCAGTCCAGTATAGCGCTCTTCTTCCTCAGGCGCTAGTCTGCAGAGCAGCAGGCACTCAGGAGTTGGTCTCCCTGGTTCCCCTCACACTGGGCAAGGTCAGACAGGCAGGCAGGATTACTCGGCTATCTTGGGGACAGCGGAGCCTCAGCTCAGTCAGCCACAGTAGTGCAGTCTCCTCCTAGTTCCAACCGCCTATACTCCGGCAAAGGTTCCCCTGGTCCAGTGGTGCCCTAGCTATGGCTCTCCCTGGCCCTGTGGACAGCAGAGGGGTGCAGATAAGCTCAGAGCCCAGCACACAGGCACATGTGGTGGTACCCCCTGGCAGCAGGTCCCCTCTCTCTCAGGTCCACGCTCTGACTGAGCACATAGCAGCCCAGCTCTGCTTTTTATATGCCCCTCACCCCACCTACCAGACAGTGCCAGAAGCTTCTAGAAGCATCTGGGGAAACTGGTTCTAACTGGCCTAGGGGGAGGTGTCCAGCACCCTGGGTGCCAGGCTTCCCTCCAAAAGCTGGGGTTGCTGGGAAATAACTTGAATGGTAACCCAGCCCAGTCAGGTGGCACAACCACACAGCCATGGCATCCATTTTAAAAGTAGCATGTTAAAATAGGGAAAGTCAGTCTGCTCACGCCATTGTGCAGCATGCATTATGGCATCTCACACCACATATGGCCTATACATTTCTGTACCATGGGGGAGATAAAGGTGCGTACACCATTGCACAGCATTTAAAAAACATTTGCGTTTAACATCCATTCACATAACATGTTGTTTCCCATAAAAGCGAAAAAAAATCTGGGAAAAGGGCCAAGTCCAACACAGGTTAATTTAACTGTATATACTGAACCATCACTCACCCTCATGCCAAATCCAAGCAGTATGTCTTTGTGCTTGAAGAATAGGTGGTTGTGCAGAAATATTTGTCTTTTCGGTCTTTCTCAAGCAGGGTGTACCTTGTCCCTTTTTGTGAATGTTGTAATGTGTTGGTTTCGTGCCTGGTGGTGTGAATGGTCTTGTGTGCATCATGTATGAAAGGTGTGTGAATGGCCTGTAAAACGGTTGGGACCTTGACGTGGCTTTACAGCTCACAAACTGCGAGTCACTGGTTCAGTTTTTTGTCCTTTTAATTGTTGACAGTGCATCTCATTTTTGTGAAATCTCTTGTTAATAAAATTTTATATACTGAACAATCACTCGCCCTTGTGCCAAATCCTACCAGTATGTGTTTGTGCTTGAGGAATAGATGGCTGTGCAGTAATCTTTGTCTTTTTAGTCTCTCTGACAAGGTGTACATTCCATCTAAGAATAACCTACCAACTGTAGATATTGTCGTAAACTAAACACACATGGGAGCACATGGTGATGTCTCTCTTGTGGATCCCAACAAGTTATCTTACCCACAATGTCCTGCAAACCTCAAAATGTGTCTGTCACATTTTCCTTGCATTATTGTGCCAAAATCTTCACGCTGCAGAAACAACAAATTTCCTACCCCCTGCCTTTCTCCAAGTATTCCAATAGAAATGGTACCTCACTGGCGTGGGTGGGTCAAGGACCCGTGAGACAGGCAAGGGCCCAAAACCTACTGAGGCGACATCAAAATTGCCTATCACAAACAACCTTGTTTTGCAAGGAGGGTCACCTGGGTTTTTGGCTCCGTGCTCGGCGACCATTTAGGGAAACCTACCCAACCCACACATTTCTGAAAACTAGACACCCAGGGGATGCTAGGGAGGTATAGCTTGCATGGATCCCCAAATGTTTTCTTACCCAGAATACCCTGAAAACCTCAAATTTAGCTGAAAAAATCACATTTTCCACACATTTTTGTGTGGGAAAGTTGTGGCATCACCGGGATGACACAAATTTCCTACCACCCAGAGTTCCCAACATTTTGTGATAGGCAATATTGATGTTGCCTCAATACGTTTTGGGCACTTGCCTGCCGCGGGTACTTGGACCTCCCACACGAGTGAGGCACCATTTTTAACGGGAGACCCGGGGAAAGGCTGGGTGGTAGGAAATTTGTGTCAGCCCGGTGATGCCACAACTTTCCTACACAAAAATATGTGGAAAAGGTGATTTTTTCAGCTAAATTTGAGGTTTGCAGGGGATTCTGGGTAAGAAAATGTTGGGGGATCCACGCAAGCCATACCTCCCTGGAATCCCCCGTGTGTCTAGTTTTCTGAAAAAGCTGAAAGCTCCCCTGAATTTGTTGGTACCTCCTTTGAAAGGGTGTTCATCAACATTGTAGGACCCTCTGACCACAAGACCGCTTTAGGCAACATGTTTATCCTGGTCTCGGAGGACTATGCTACTGGATACCCAAAGGCCATACCTCTGAGGACTGTGACTACACCTACAGTAGCTGGGCCCAGGAGGGGGATTTTCACCAGGGTGGGGTTCCCCAAAGAATCAGTGTAAGACAGGGGTACCAACTTCATCTCTGCATACATGACGTCAATGAGGAAGGAGTGTGGGGTAACCTACAAGTTTCCTTCACCCTACCATCCACAAACCAATGGGCTTGTTGAAAGATTTAACAAGACCCTAAAATGCATGATTATGGCCCTGCCTGAGCCCATGAGGCAGAAGTAGGGAATCCTCTTACCATGCCTTGTCTTTGCTTACAGGGAGGTACTACAGAATGGAGATGAGTTTAGCCCATTCCCATATCACCTAACATATGGTCACCCTGTTAGGGGCCCTCTTAGTCTGGTCAAGAAGGGGTGGGAGCAAGCATCCAAGAAACCCCACCAGGATGTGGTTTGCTACATGATAGACCTTAGGAACCAGATGGCAAAGTTCTGGAAGAAAGCTTCTGAAAACTTTGAGGCCAACTATAAAGATTTAAAGCAATTGTATGACTAGACAGCTACCACTGTGGAATTTTAACCCAAACAGCAAGTATGGGTGATGAAGCCTGTAGAGCCCAGGACCCTCTAAGATTGTTGTACTGGAGGAAACTGAGTGTAAGGGGGAGGCCACCTACTTAGTGGATCTCAAGACCCCAACCCCTTAAGGGTACTCCATATCACCCACCTCAAACCTCACTACGAGATGTCGGAGGTCACCATGCTGCTAGTGACAGATGATGGGGAGGAGGAGAAGAGTAAACGGCTCACTGATCTCCTGTGATGTAAAAAAAAAGATGGGTCAGTGGAGGGTGACAAACTATCCCTCATCCTGACCCCAGAATATCAGAGGGACTGTCGCCAGTTGCTGGAACAGTTTGCCTCTCTGTTTTCCCTCACTCCTGGACTTACACATCTGTGTATCTATGACTTGAAACTGGAGGTAGCCCCATTGTCAAAAATAAAATATACAGGCTGTCTGACAAAGTGAGAGTCAGCATCGAAGAGAAGGTCTCTAAGATGTTGGAACTAGGGGTGAGTGAGCAAACCAGTAGTCCCTGATCCAGGGCAGTGGAGCCGGTACCAAAGGCTGAACCACTGGAAACCCACCCAGAAGGTTCTGTGTAGACTACTGGGGCTCAACCGAGTCACTAAGACCTAGTGGTCTTTGGTAACAGCAGGGAGGACCATCTTTTTCACCTGCAGGAAGTGCTTCAGGCCAAGCAACAGGCAGGTCTGACTATAATGTCAGTAAGTGCTAGATAGGGCAGGGGTCGGGGGTGTACTTGTAACACCTTAAGGGAGGGGGTATGGTGCAGCTCCTCCAGGTCAAATTAGAGGTTTTTCAGACCTGGGAGCCCCCAAATGCTCAGACTGAGGTGAGGGCCTTCCTTGGCCTCACAGGATATTACAGGAGGTTTGTCAAGGGGTATGGCACCCTTGTTTGCCCCCTTGACTGAGCTGACTTCCAAGAAGCAGCCCATGAAGGTGATCTGGACGGACGCTTGCCAGAAGGCCTTCGACTCCCTCAAACAGGGCATGTGCACAGCCCCTGTGATCAAGGCCCCAGACTTTTCTAAGAAAGTCGTAGTCCAAACAGAAGCCTCAGAGCATGGTATAAGGGCAGTCTTATAACAGCTCATTGAGGAGGGCTTTCATCTCTGGGAGGTTACTTCCCAGGAAACAGAAGTGGAGTGCTATTGACGGATAAGCCTTTCCTGTGGTCTGGGCACTGAAGAAGCGGAGACCATACTTCTTTGGGACTTACTTCCGGGTTCAGAAAGACCACCGGCCCCTCAGGTGGCTCACCATCCTGGGCAAGACCACTCCAATGCTGAAGGCCTCTCCAGGTTTTTCTGCCTTAGTGATGAGAGCTCCAAGGAGGTTGGGTAGTTTTCCTCAATATCAACAGGAGGGGGACACGTGTTTGAGTTATCAGCCTTAAGGTAGTCTTCCCCCAAATTTTTACCGACCCACCTCCATTTTGTTCTGAAATTAGTTTTTGGCAGTCTTAGGACTCTGTAAACTTTACCACTAACCAGTAAATGGTTTAATTACCTTACACCTGGTTGTTATATTTAATTTACTTATAAGTCGCTTGTAGTGTGGTATACCATATACCAAGGGCCAGTGAATTAAATGCTACTTGTGGGCCTGCAGCACCTATTGTGCCACCATCTTAAGAAGCACCTTAAAGCATGTCCCAGGTCTGCCACTGCAGCGTGAATGCAGTTTTAATCTGCCAATTCGGCTTGGCAATATAACCCCCTTGCCAAGCCTTAAACTCCTCTTTAAATGCATGTAGGTGATCCCCAAGGTAGCCCTATGTAGCCCATAGGAAGTATGCATAGCAAATAAAAAGTTCGACATGTACTTTTAAGTTTTATATGGCCTGGTAGTGAAAAACTCCTAAATTTGGTTTTCGCTATTGTGAGGATTACCTGTCCCATAGGATAACATTGGGTTGCCTTATTACATTTAATAAGTGCTCGTTTTTGATTGGGACCAAGTGTGCACTTCAAGTTTAGTATATATGAAATTGTAATGAAATACCCTCTCTAACGGTAAAGTCAGATTTTACATAACATTTTTGAAAAAGACACATTTAGAAAGTGGGCATTTTCCTACCAGTAGCCTACAGCCTCTGTCTAGGGTCATATGACTGGGTGTAACTGACAGTTTGTGAATTCCTCCCAACAAGTCACACAAGAGAGGGATCAGGTGTGTCTAAATGTGGCATATGATGGCAGAATGTGGGGAGGTGATGTGCACAGCCCCACTTCAACTGAATGGACTGTGCTATGCCTTCACACAAAGGGTTTATCACCTCCACACTGGCAATGCAGCCGCCTTGAAGCCAAGGGAGGGAAATCAGGAAATTCTAAGCACTTCAAATAGACACCTCTAGAACTTCTCCAAAACTACAAAGGAGGGACCAGATATAAAAGTGGAACCCTCAGCTCTTCTGTTCACAGTGTAGCCACTGCAAAATGTGGGGGCTCTAAGCACTTGCTCTATCTAACCATGGGTTTATGGCGTCATTGAAATTTCCTCCACAGAGAAATATGTAGTGCAATGTCTATAGGCATTTGTTTCACACATCACGGAAGGAGGAGGAGTTGACTGTATTGGACCCATAAATGTTAAGGAAGGTTATTTGTTTTCTCCTAATATGTCCTGATCAATCACATATCTGCCCTTAGTATCATTGACGCCTTCTAGCAGGTGAAATGGGAGTCCCTTGCTAAAAAGAAATGAGGTCTACCCGTGCATGTGAGAAGAATTATGAGGTATTATGGTGTGCACTCCATTTTGCTGCAAAAAGATTCTGTGTTTTTGCTAGATGCGTTTCTTGTAGAAGAGCGGTATCTATTTTGTGTCGAGGTCAATATGGCAAGAACATTCTCAATTTCTGCGGGATGTTTAATCCTGTGACATTCCACACCATGTAACAAAATGATATGTCATGTTTAGGAACTTATATTTCTGTCATTGAGCAGTTAGGATTACGAAGTGAGTCTCTAAATGCATCTTGTAAGGATGAATGGCCTGTAGTGTTATAGACAAGGAATGCTGCTGTACTTACATTATATGATCGCAATTAAGGAACGCTCTCCAACCGATTCCTCTCTCCTCCCACACTGACCGTTCCAACTGAAGGAAACAAAAAATCTTCCCCACAGCATGGTGATACAACTATTCCAATCTAGTTTTTATAGTCTCTTAATATTTACCCCGAGGTGTCCAGAGAGGTAGTCTGTGTAGCTCTAACTGGCAGGTAAAGCCAGCCAGAGGATTGTCTCTTCGAGAGTGCATCACTTCATCGCAGAAAAAGGATTTTGTGGCGTTTGCTTGTCAGTGTAATTCCTATACACTTGGATTCTTTAATCTTGTGATGAACAAGGAAGAAAGCTTTGGAAATGCAGCTGGAGGAATCTTCTGGAAACTGGCCTGATTTCCATTGTCAATGTAATTAACAGGCTACTCAGAGTGGTGATAAGGTTGTTGTGTTCAGTTACCTTTTTCTACAGGGACCCAGGGTTCCAGGTTTTATATTTGAATGAGTCAATTAAGATGATCCGCGATATCGCTGGATGACAAAGCGGGAATACATTTTGATGGGTGGAGGATGAACTGAGTGCTAGGAGGGTTGATGGCAAGCGCTGAGACTGTTTTAACAGAAAAAGGTTTTTTCCAAGGTTTTGAACCAATAGGTTAATTTTATCTTGCCAAGGACAAGCATTACCCAATTGCGGTCAAAGATGGGATTTAGTGATAATTCGTTTTTAGATATCAACAAATTATCTCCAATAACCACTATGTGAACAGAAGTCTATGTGTTTCAGTAAGCCCAGTGAGAATCTTTAATTCCAACTAACTAACAATACAACTGATAAAGGTAAGTAGTGTTGGTATAAATCGATTATTAGTGCCTTGGTTGCATTCACAGTCTGTCTCACATTATTTTCATTAACCTGAAGTACTTTTCCATTGATGTTTCATGTGAGTTTGCATTATTCTAATTACTATGCTTTTAAGTATTTTTCTTCTTCGGAATGCATTCAATGTTTGCATTGTACTAACTGCTCTGTATTTGTTTTAAAATTGAGATTTTAATATACATTTGGTTATTTCTTTTCAATTCAGGTGGAATATTTAATTTGAAAGAGAACAATGTTATTTAAACACTGAGATATTTATGGAGCCGAATTTCCAGTGACTGGGCTTCAACTTAAAAACATTTGAACACGTTTTACTTAAATTCAAGAATATATCAGTTGGTTCAATAGCGAAAGTGAGTTTGGCAAAGGTAAAAAGGTAATATAAACAACATTCTCTGAATCAAAAATAAAGACTTAGTAAGTTGAAAGCATCAATTTGAATATATTGTACAGTCTGCATTCATACGAAAAGCAATGACATGAACAACCAAAGAAAACCCTTCATTTCAAATAATACACTAAGCCTTTGGTGATTTCTTAAACACTCAATAGCAACACAAGATTGATTTAGCTTTTTAAATTGTAATCTTTAAAACTTTACAGAGGAATCTGGAATGCAGGATTCAATGGCCATCAAATTTAAATATATCATAAGTAATCAAGTAAGACAGACTTACAATTTTGCCTTTTCTGCCAAAAAGATTAGCCTGTTCTCTTCAAACTGAACTATACCACCAGCTTGGAGAAGTTCCAAAAGAACCTATGAGAAAAAGTAGCATTTTCATTTTAAAAAGTCACTCTTCATCATTAGAACCTCCGGGACCTTTGTAAAAGATTTAGAAATGCTTTCAACCCTAAATGAAGTAAAGGACATACCACAGCTTCCGAACACAAAAGCAACCCAGAAAGAAGATATTCCCAGCGAACTCCACAAAAAAGTTTAGAAAGAATCTTCAATAACATAACCAATAACTTAAGTGGTTACCATTGAGGCAAATTTAAAAGTTACTTATCTTCGGTAACATATTATCTGGTAGAGACCCAGTGTAGCTGCAGATTCTTTAACACGTGAATTCTCCCCAGGTGCCAGACTGGATCTGGAAATTTTTCAGCATTCCATCTGTGTGCCGGGGGATGACGCCTTACGACTACGTGATGATGTTGACTCCGGCTATGACGTTAGTGGAGCCATATAAGACCCCTGAGGCGTGCAGACGTCAGTTTCTTCTGTGAATCCTTCCGTGCTAAAATGCTGAACTATAGAAACTGGCTATAGAAACAGTGTGCCAAAAAAGATCAATGTATCTTTAAAATATAATTAGAAATAAATAGTATGATAATACCCAGACAAGGCTCATAAGGAAAGACCCATAGTTGAGACGAATCAAATGGAAATGAGAGATATGTCAATACCAGTTCAAGATTCAGGAAGTAAGAACAAATGGTCCGTTGAATGACAATTACGTGAAACAGTGATCACTGGTATAAAACCAGTACTGAAAAGGGAATAACCTTTACAGCACAGATTGTTAGCAACGTGGGGAGGATGGGCAGGGCGTTAAGGAATCTGCTGCCAGACTGTATCTCTACCAGATAATACGTTATCAAACGTAAGTAACTTGTTCATCTGATAGAGACATCTAGCCGCAAATTCCTTAACTTGTGAATTAAATACCATAGCTATACCCAACCAGAGGAGGGTCTGCAAACAAATCCTACGAAAGCTCTCAAAGAGAACCAGCCAGTCGATAATGACCACAGACCAGACCTACGTAGGAATTAAATGAAAAAGAGTATGGCTTGCCATAAAAACCGTGGCAATGACCAGAGACAATGTAAATAAGAAACAACCCCACAGGCCCAGAAAAACCAAAGCCTCAATGGGAACAGGGTAATACCCGGTCAGAAGACAACAGTCAGACAACAGTATTCAACCCCCAAAGGGTAAGTGAGTTCTTAAGGGCAAAATCAAAGTGAATGCCATGTAACCAACATTCTCTACATCAGTAAAGAAATATCTGCAGCAAATCTGTGCTGATAACCCCAAAAACGAAGGGCTTCCATAACCCTTTCCCATTAAAACCGAGATGAATAAACCCATTCATTGCAAGGTCGGGAAGAGAAAATCCAAGTATCACGACAGATGAACGTAATGGTCCATCTCTTAAAACAAAGACCTTTTTATTTATTTTATTTTTAGACAAAATGACCACCCGAAGGTTCACACAATGCAGTACTCGTAAAAACGAAAATATGGCCATTAACAGATATGAATCTGCTATAAGAACAAGTTACTTACCTTTGGTAAAGATGTATCTGTAAGAGACATTACGAGTTATAGATTTCTTACCTTAGAATTACCCCCAGGTGTCAGACTGGATCCGGAGAATTTATTTCGTTGCAGTACCCCTGTGCGTCAGTAGGTGGCGTCGTTCAACTCCGCGTTTATCGTCAGCGTTGTGGTCTCCGGGATGACGTCGCAGTGTCCATTTAGAAGCCGCCACAGCACCTTGACATCAGTTCTGACACGACCTTCCACGCCAGAAGCGCAGAGCCATGCAAGACACTGACCACTGGTGCACACAACTAGGGCCCTGTAAGGGAGTCCCTATCCCTAGAAGTCAGTTAGCAGAATAGGGAGGATGGGTGGGGCGGTATGAAATCTACAACTACTAATGTCTCTTACAGATACATCGTTACCGAAGGCAAGTAACTTATGCATCTGAAATAAACACGTAGTGATAGATACCCCAGCAATGCCAACCCCGGAGGAGGGTCTGCAAACTAAGTTCACACCAGGAAGTCCTGGAGAACAGAACAGCCGAAAAAGCCGTCTCTCCGGACTTGGCTGTCCAGGCAGTAATGCTTGGTGAATGCGTGCAAGGATGACCACATGGCTGCCTGACAGATGTCAAGTAAGGGAACTCTGTGTCCCAAAGCAGTAGTGGCTGCTGTCACCCTGGTAGAGTGGGTGCGAAGTCCCACTGGAGGTTCCTCTTTAGCCAAAGAATAACAGATCTTGATACATAGGACAACCTATCGAGAGATGGTACACTTGTGCACTGCCTGACCTTTCTTAGCACCCATATAACCCACGAAGATTTGATTGTCCACCCAGAAGTCTTTTGTGCGGTCAAGGTAGAAAGACAGCGCACGCTTTGAGTCCAGACAGTGGAGTCTCTCCTCCTCTTTGGAAGGGTGCGGAGGCGGGAAGAAGGTGGGCACTGTGATCACTGACCTATGATCTCTTTGGGCAGAAAAGAGGGCCTAGTACAGAGGACTACTTTGTCCGGATGGATAGCAAGAAAGGGAGGTTTAGAAGATAAAGCTTGAAGCTCTCTCACCCTGCGAGCAGAGGTGCTGGCAAGCAAGAAAGCAGTAATCAAAGTAAAGCGACGAAGAGGACAATTATGCAGTGGCTCAAAGGGAGCACACATAAGATACGTGAGCACAAGGTTCAAGTCCCACTGGGGCATTACGAAAGGAAAAGGAGGAAAGAGATGAGTAATGTCCTCCACGAATATGTTAAAAATCGGGGACTTGAAAAGAGAAGGCAGATCAGGAAGGCAAAGAAAGGCCGAAATGGCTGAAAGCTAGCCCTTAAGAGCGCCCAGAGCACAGCCCTGCTGGACCAAGGAAAGAAAGAAGAGGAGAACCTATGAAAGAGGGGCGGAAAGGGGATCCACAGCCTTTGCTGTGCACCATGCCACAAACCTGTTCCATCTACAGGTGTATAACGTTTTGGTGGAGGGACGCATGGCTGCTAGGATGACGTTACAGACTTCGGGAGGAAGGTCGAAAGCTGTCAACTGTCGCTGCTTGATCTCCACGCAAGGAGGTTGAGGCTGGAAAGGTTCGGGTGGAGGACCGTCCCCTGCTCCTGCGACAGAAGATCCCCCCCAAAGAGGCAGTCTGACCGAAGGATCGATGGGCATGCTCAAGACCTTGGGGTATAAGACTCTTCGTGCCCAATCAGGAGCCACAAGAATGATTTGGGCCCGGTGGTGGTTGATCTTCTTTAGCACTCTGGCTAGAAGGGGTACAGGCAGAAAGGGGTACAAGAGGCCACAATTCCACTTGCAACGAAAGGTGCCGCCAAGCGAGTGCCCCTTTGGAAACTCCAATGTGCATAACTGCTGACATTGCGCAATCCTTTCGTTGGCAAATAGATCTAACCAAGGCTCTTCCCACAGCTGAAAGTGACCTTGCACCATCTCCAAGTGAAGACGCCATTCGTGATCTATCATGCACCGGCGGCAGAATTCGTCTGCCCTGCTATTCAGGGAGCCTGCCAGGTGGTGAACCACCAGGGACTTGCCCTAATGTTCCAGCTTTTTCCAAAGCCAAAGAGCCTCTTGACATAGGGTCCATGACCCCACTCCGCCCAGTTTGTTGCAGTACCACATGGCGGTAGTGTTGTCCATGAACAGCTGCACTACTCTTCCTTTGACAGAGGGAAGGAATACCTTCAGTTCAATACAAATCGCCCAGAGCTCCAGAAGGTTGATGTGGAGCCAGGACTCTGATCTCCGCCGTTCCCATTTGGTCAACCCATCCCAGGAGTGACGCATCTGTCACCACCATGAACTCTGGTTGGGGAAGAGAGAGGGATCTGCCGCTAACTCAATCGTGGTTCGTGAGCCACCACTGTAACTGACTTGCAGTCCCCTCTGAGATCTGGACAACATATGAACGATTCCCCTTATGCTGCGCCCACCGGAACTTCAGGTCCCACTGCAGAGCCCGCATATGCCATCTGGAATGATCTACCAGTAGGATGCAGGAGGCCATGAGGTCCAGGAGCCTCAGGTTCATTCTCACCGAAATCCGGGACCAGTGGGGGGGTGATAGCGGATCCTGCCGCCCACTGGCATGTGGTGGCCCTGAAATGCCAGACTAGGAAGGTTCGGACGCTGCTGCATGGAGGCATTGGTGGAGCGGCCCGCCCGTTGGCCCCCAGACCCACGACGTTGGGTCCAACGTCCTCGGCCGTGCAAAGGCTGGGTAGCTTGCGCAGGCCTGTGGCTCTGGGTGGAATGTTGTGGGGCACCCCTTCCATAGGGAGGTGGCAGCAAGACCCAAGGATCTGGCCGTAGCCGTAGAGTCCTTGAAATGCTTGAGCGGTTTGTCCGCCTTGTCGCCAAACAGGAGACGGCCATCAAAGGGCATATCCAAAAGGGTTGATTAAACTTCCCCAGAGTAGCCATTGGACCTCAGCCAGGTGTAGCACCTCGGGGCTACTAATGTTGAAATCATTCTACCCAGCGAGTCCAGTCCGCACCTGATGGCTAACTTTGCTGCTTTTCGATCCTCTGCAACGGCACGGGTGAGCACGACTCGGGCCTCCTCCGGGCACTGTGGCAGCACTTGCGCAACCTTGTGCCACACAGAGTGTGTGTAACGGCCCAAGAGACATGCGGTGTTCACTGACCGCAGTCCTAGGCTCGCAGAAGAAAACATCAAAATGGTCCAGCTTCTTGGATTCCATGTCTGGGGGAGCAGTAGGGTACCCGCCTTTTGAATGAGAGGCTTTGACCACCAAGCACTTGGGGGTAGGGTGTTGGAAGAGGAAAAGTGGGTTGACCGGGGCCGGATGGTGGCATCGGGAAATCATCCTATTCACAGGAGCCCCTGTGATGGGCTTGGACCAAGTGCTCAGAAGGATGTCAGTGAGGGCCTCATTGAAAGGCAGTAGGGGCTCCAAAGAGGCAACTGCCGGCTGAAGCACCTCAGTCAGGAGGTTAGTCCTGACTGCCACCGTAGGAAGCTCAAGGCCCAAGGCCTCAGCCGCCCTACGCAACACCACAGCGTAGGAGGCCCCCTCCTCTGCAGCCACGGTAGGGGGAGAAACCATACCAAGGTCTGGTGAGATATCCAGACCACTGGCTTCAACTAACTCCTCCAGCCAGTCCGGCTCCTCAAGTTGGTCTGCTAGAGGGTCACCAGACCCCTCCCAGTCCACCTTACCCTCCTCTGGCTGCCAGTCCCTAACGCCAGGAAAGAACAGAGGAATAAAAGTACCAGTCAGCGCCAGTACCAGCGCCGGTTGTTGCCAGTTCGGCTCAGTGTCCAAGTCCGGGGTGAGGCTGGGGTTGGTGCCGGTTGGGGGCACAACTGGCATTGGGGGCGTCGCCGCTGGAATCGTCGCTGGGGAAGGTACCGTGAGGTCGACTGGCACCAATCTAGACCCAGGCCTGATCTGCGGGGGCCCTCCAGCGCCGGAGCCGATGGCCTCGAAGGCCCAGGGCTCCCAGCCGAGGGGCCTGAAGGCAAGCCGGCGGAGTCGCGTTGCCCAAAGATGCTATGTAGCACTTCGTAGAAAGCTCAAAGCTGGGCAGGGGATGCTCCGGCTCCCGGAAAGGTAGGGAAGCACGGAGTTGTCACAGAGCGGGCTCCGAAGGCAGAGCCGGAGAGCGATGACGCTCCGGTTTCCGCCTCGCATCGGCCGACGGATGGGGAGAAGGCTAAGAGTGACGATGCTTCTTCGCGTTCTTCTTGTGCTTTGACTTACCCGAGGAGTGTGAAGACTTCAATGACGAGTGGTGATGGCTCTGGGACCAGTCCCGCAACCTTCCCCTCGACCGGGACCTCAAACGGCACGGAGCCGACTGCCGGGCCTCCAGAAGCTTTCGGGACCGCTCACGCAAAGACTTCGTGTTCATGGCCTGACAGTCGGAGCGCGACTTTGGTCGTGGTTGCGCTCCAGGCACAAGAGGCAAACGAGGTGCGGATCTGTGACAAACATCAGCTTGTGAAAGGGGTCACGATGCTTGAAGCCGGTCCGTCGATGGGACATCCCTACATGCACCTGTAGTCTAAGGACTCGAAAAAGATATTGACAAAAGTCGAAAAAGTTTAGTAAAAAAGTTACTTAGGAGCACGCTCTCTTCAGATCTGCGCTGGGCGGCGTGGAAACCGAAAGAACTGATGTCAGCGTGCAGGGGCGGCATCTAAGTAGACACAAGGCATCATCCTGGCGACCACGACGCCGAAAGCGGAGTCGACCGACACGCAAGTAAACTACTAAGAAAAAATGTCTTCGGATCCAGTCTGTCACCTGGCGGTAATTCTAAGGTAAAGAATGTAGAACAATGGTCTCTTTCAGATATATTGATCAATAATAAGCAGATATAAATATCTGTGTTCCACAAGTACATATAGATCCAAATCCAAACCTTAGAGCGAACAGAGAAGTAATCGCGTCTCACAATAATTCTTTTTTTTTTTTTAAAGGATGTAATATCCTTTTTATTACGTATAGCAGAAATATATCTCAGCAAGTGTAAACACATTTGCAACACACCTATGTAAACTCTATATACACACATTGATAAACAGAACTGAAAAATCAGTACCAAAGTACCATACAATAAAATATCAAGAGAGATTTCGCACACTCAATGAAACACCTTGGGGGACTTAGATATGCTGCCTGTCCAAAGTATCTTAACAGGCTGGTACTACCAAAAGAAACCATGTGAAAGGGAGTCCTTACCAGCAGCAAGCATTTATGACCACACTTGGCCTGAAGGTCAAGATGAAGAAAATAAACCAAGCCCCTTGAAAATACCCAAAAAGGGAATCCAGTTGGAGTAATTGTCCAAAAGGCATATGAGCCAAAATTCAATTCGATTTAGTTCTAAAAGAACAAACGAAGCACCAGATCACACTATGATCCCTTAAAGGGCTGTAAGGTACAGAAAATAAAAAAAATGCTTAATAGAGAAAGAGAAAAGTCCCCAAAGAGACAGAGAACATCCAACCTCCTGACAGGAAATGCATGACTATCAATAGTACCAATGCCAAAGAGTGTGGAAATATCTAGGATGTTCTTAAAATGAAGAAGGATCAAAAAGCGAACCTTTTCTTCAAAGAAAACAGGAACTTTTTCAACCATGTAAGACATGGTCGTAAACAGCTCCAAAGTAAATATTCAGACACTGCATCTCAAATAACCTTGGAAGCAGAGCTCATGGGACAACCATGTTCCAAAATAACATAAGAATAAATATCGCCTCCAAAAATTGAGGAAACCAAGACTTTAGGTATTCAGAAGAATACAAATCAGACACCTTGAATTGCGAAACGTAATGTCTCCAGCAAAAAGGAGCACACTTCCATGGAACAAATTCCTATGTGCCGGTAAGGAACACATCACATAATAAAGCTAGCATGACACCCTCCTAACAGATAAGCATAGCCTAAAAACTATCCAAAGCAATATCTATCCGCGCATCACTTGAATTCAATTAAAAGTGCACTCTGCTAATGTGGCGAAAAGTATTGCGTTGGCGAAACCGGAGACCAAAATTACCCTGGAGTGGAAATTCAGACTATTCAAAGAAAACAAGTATACACTCTGTATACAAGGTTTCATAATTGGCATAAGTAATATGTCTCTATAACAGAGACTGCAAGTCAACGCTCAAGAACAGAAGACATGTCGGTGGACCTTAAAGCAGAACTAGCCGAAGAAAATGTGTGTTTGCCACATGCATCCTGATTTTTAGACGCTAGTCACTGGAGTCTTAGGTGAAGCATCCATATCCTGTGAGGCTGCAGCAACCTCAACTATCAGTGGTAGGATGTCCAAGGAGACAAACTGGGTCTCCAGGCGCAGGCAGGTGTCTGCAAGATATAGCACGGTCCCTGTAGCATGCTTAGCCCAAGTGCCCAACAATATTTTGAACAGGGCCTCACTGTAAGGAAGAACAATGCTCTAACCCCGACTGTCCTTGATAAAGGAGATCAATCAGAGTGTCAGTGGACTTTTCCATCATAGGCAGTGACAAGTCCAAAACTACAGCCACTCTCCTCAACACATCTGCAAAGGAGGAACTTGCCTCGGTAGCGAGACTAGGAGGTGAAAGTATCCCTGAGGCTGGGGAAGACTCCAGTCCACAAGCCTCACCAATTGCAGATATTCAACTCACCTTCATTTGTGATGATATAGCCTCAGAAATGGGATGAAAAGGCCCAGACTCCCTTGTATCACCTGCCACAGAGACTCACAGACGTCTCATCATGAGAAGGAAGTGAAGATGCCACACTCCCCTCAGTTCGCTCTATCGACTCCGCACCCGACGTCGAGAAGGTGACACTACGATGTCGGTAGGAGAAGTGACTTTGATCGGCGCCGCTGACTTCAATGCTGGAGTTGGCTGATCAAGAACCAACGCTGAAAGTGATGTCCCGGAAGGGCTGTACCGACCAGCGCCAACCCAACGACTCGATTGGCTCAACCAACACCGAGAGCGGCCTCGCCAGCATGGCTCCACTCAGCTCGGGGGCGCTCCAGAGGAAGATGGGGGCCTAAAGATGATATGTAGAGAGTTATAATACACCCTCATCTGGGCCATCGATGCCCTGGCTCCCGGAAACATGTAGAGACGCGGGGCAGAGTCGTGAACGGCCTCCTTAACAAGCGAGCGGGAGTAGACCTGGCAGACTGAGTCTCCACACGGTGAAGTTGGGGGATGCGGCAACTTCAAACGCCTCTGCTTATCATTAGATGTCTCTGCCTAAGATCAGCTCCGGCTCCTGGAACTGCCCTGTGAATGTCTCTGACGACCGTGACAGATGCGCTCGCAGTAACTTCATACGGTGATCCTTGCGCGACTTGGGCTTTAGCTTATGGCAGGAACGCAATCCTCGGAGTCAAGGTGTTCTCCCAAACACCACACACAAACGGAATGTGGGTCTGTAGCAGACATTTGGTGAGAACAGGACCCACAAGGCTTAAAGCCTGGAGACATAGAAAAAGGCACACCGTTCCTAACTGACAAAAACTGTTGAAGAAGGCCAAAAGAAACGGCCCAAGAAATCAATTCTCCGGATTCGCATTGCAGTACAGCAAAGAAGAAAATGACATCCACGCGCCAGAGGGGACTTAGATGACTCCACTGATGTCACAACCGGAGTCGATGTCATCAGGGAGTCAGAAGGAGCCGTCCCCAGGTGCGCAGAGAAACTGCTGAAAAATGTCCGGATCCAATATGCTGCCTGGGGAGAATTCACAAGTCAAATAATCTGCGTCTAGATGTCTCTATCAGATATAGCAATCCTTCTCAAAAGAAAGCAAATCAAAGCAAGATCGGTCATCTTATTAGTTAATTCAACACCTCTTTATTTACACCATCTCAGCATCACTTTTTCAAGGTCAGGTCAGACATTTCCCATTTGGAGAAAATACTGCAAAGGAAATGTGTTGGATGTGGAAAAAACCAATCTGGGAAATTTCTTTAGGTTATGACATAAAACGTTTTCTGGAAGTTAATTTGAAAACTGATTAAAACACTTTGTACTTTTCTGATTGTTAGAAATGGGGATCTCTAATTGGCAGAGGTATGCACATTTGAACAAGTAGAGACCTTTCCTTCTAGTCAGGGTAAGGGACTTACACACTTTATATAAGCCCTGCTCATCCCCTTGGTAGCTTGGCATGAGCAGACAGGCTTATCCCAAAGGCAATGTGTAAAGTATTTGTACCCCAAAAACACAGTAACACAGTGAAAACACCACAAATGGACACCATACCAGTTTAGAAAAATAAAGTATCTTTATCTAAACCAAACACGACCAAAACGACAAAAATTCAACATGCATGTATCAAGATGTAAAAAGATATCACTTTTATAACGGTTACTTCAAAAATAGAACTGTAAAAACCAAACTAGATCCAACCGGGGCTATTACTACATCAAGACAGGCACAGATCCAAAGTACGGTTGACAGCGAGGTTTGGGGACCAGGCACAGAGTCACACGAACCCCCAAACAAAAGGACTTAGGAAACGAAGCCAACAAATGATGTATAGCGTCATAGAGGTGAGGCATCGGTACCGAGGCGAAGCCGGTTCCTTTCTTCCATGGGGGAGGCGAGGCGGCAAATCTGTGAGGAGCCAAGGCATCAAGTCTAACACAGGGGAAGTTAGGCGGCGTCGGTTCTGGTGAGGCAATGTGACGTCGTAGAGATCGTGAAGTCACCCTCATCGGTTATTAGCTACGCGATAACAAGATACTGGCGCTGACGGTGACCACGCTGGTGCACGCGATGTTGTCAGGAAGGCTGATAACTGCAGGCGGGTGGTGCGTCGTGCACTTACCAAACGGTGTCCCCAGCCTCAGTCCAGGTCGTGGCATCACTGGAGGCCTCAGAGTTGTTGTTCTTGCTTTGCAGCATCAACTCACAATTCTCAGAGCCCAGAACCTAGAATTGGAACCCTTTTGGATACATGAGTCCATAGAGGAGTCCATGAGCTGGTCAGTGGGTGCAGATGAAGTCATTGTAGCCCTGAGACTTCAGAACCGGAGGCAAGCACACACAAGCCCTTGGAGATTCTTCTTCAAGCAGGTTCACAGCAAAGTTCCAATCTTTGTACTCTCTTTGGCAGAAGCAGCAACTGCAGGCCAACCCAGCAAAGCAACACAGCAATGGGACAGTACTCCACCTTACAGCTCACTAGCTCTTCTCCTTGGCAGAGGTTCCTCTTGAGTCCAGAAGTGATCTAATTATCTGGGGTTTAAAGTCCAATACTTAAACCCCATTTTCTCTTTGTTCACTTTGTGGAAAGGGCCTCTGAGCCAGTCCAGACCAGTTCTCTGGACCAGCTTTACAACAGGAGGTGGAGACAGCATTGTGCACAAGAGACCCAGTCTATTTAGGTGCTAGTGAAACTCCTCCCACTAATCTAAATGCAGCCCAGGTCTATTCAGCCCAACTACGAGTCACCCAGGAAAGGCCGGAAACACCTCAACCGTCCTTTGGTAATATGCAGGTTGCTTCTGCACGACCGGGCCTCCAGGTCCTCCGCCTTGTCATGCAAAGCTGAAAGAGCAAGCTCCATCTGCTTTCGCGTGTCACCGGCATCAGTCTGGGTCTCCTCTACCTCTGTGATGCGGCGCTCCGCCATATCCAGGCGCTCGGAGTGTTTGTCGACGCGCTCGTAGATTCTGTTCATTCTGTAGGCCAGCGTGTCAATTTTAGAGTCTATAGCAGTAAGGCCCTTCTGTATGGACGCAATGATCTGTTTAATGTCTCACACAGGGTCATCAGCAGGGCCATCAATCTCGGGGGGTGGGCGGCACTGTCCACCCCCTCCTCATTGCACCGGGATTTGCGCTGCTCAAATTGTAATTTGGGCTGAGTCTTATCTAGTTTGCCCATGATGGTGGGAGACGTAGGTAGGTGTAGAGTAGGGGGAATGGTGCAGCAGGGGGGACAAGGCCTCTAGCGTCTACTCACAAGTCACGCACCTGCAAAGTGGATCGAGCGCAGGGTAGCGTGTCCCAGGCACCAGGTATCCATTAGCATGAGCCTGCTACACAAGGGCAGCCAGGAAGAGGGGGCCTCTGCAACAGGCGTTCGCCAAAGGTCCAGAAGAGATAGTTCCCCGCCCGCGGAAGCACTACAGGCCAGATCCAGCGGGGCAGCCAGGAAGAAGAGAAATCGCCGGCCTGGGTGAGGTCCACGCCCCTCTGCGATCTCGCCAGGCCGCCGGACAAGATGGCCGCTCCGAGGAAGAAGGCAGACAGGCCCAGGTGCCTCAGCTCCGCCACGGCGGCGGGAGGGCTCCAGTGGAACAGGAGCCAAGTCAGGCAGGTTCACGGCAGCTGCGGCCCGGCAACCTCCGGCATGCCGGGGGATTGGAACAGCCAGCGTTCACAGCGCAGGGCAGAGCCGCAGGCGCGGGCGACCAGCCGCGTTCCAGAGAGACCGGCCCAGATGGTAGGGGAGCCTGCCAGTTACAAACTTCTGGCCGCGGACTCAAGGCCCAGCCACGATGCGATCACCAAGCTCCCGCAGTACTCAGTGCAGAGAAGGTGGGCGGGGATCAAACTACCGCCGCAGGATCGCCAAGAAGTTGAGCAGGCGGGGCAGGTCACTGCAAAGCTGTCACAACAGGGATATGGTCGTATTATGAACGGATGGTGGCGGCATGTAGCGGAGCTCTACAAGAACGCGGCCATCTTTCAGCCGAGCAAGCTCCGCCTCCCAACAGGGTGTACAATTAGTCTACCGCAACAGAATGAACCAAGGCTGAGGTCCAAACGGACTTTCTAATCTTTTTGTTAATTTATTTATTTTTTCATAGGTTTATATAGCGCAAACTTTACCCGAAGATATCAGGTATCAGAGCACTTTACAGGGGCACCAGTTGCGTTACACAAGGACACATTTTTTTTTGTTGTTAGGCACGGGGAGATTAAGTGATTTGCCTAGAATCACAGGATGTTGAGAATCATTGCAGAGACTCGAATCTGATTCCCCAGATTTGAGATCGACCGCCCCAGCCGTTAGGCTACATCTTCTGTTATTAGAGCTTGAGTTATGTTCACTTACGTCCACACAGCCACTACATTTAGACATGCCTAACAGTTGGTAGGGGATTCTGCAAGAAGGCCATCCAAGCGCATTAGAATTTGTATATCTAAAGTACTAAAGAATAAGTTGCATATCTTCAATAACACTCTTTTTTTTCTAACTGCAATATCCTCACCTTGTGAATATATACAGGCACCAAACTGGATATAGAGGCTTTTTAGAGCACTGATTCCACAGGTGCCAGCAGGTGGAGTCGTGCGGCTTCACGTCAACTTCATCCAGCTCCGGAAGGGACATTCGAACCACATATAAGAGACACTAAGGCATGTTCATGTTAGTTTGTTTCTTGACAATGTCCGTGAGTTAACAAAGGTTAGATATTTCTTCTTTGGATGCATACTTCTAACAGCAGATTCCTCACTTTTAGAATAGATACCAAAGCAGTACTTCTTAAGGCGGTGGGTCTGTAGAATGGCACAAAATAAGCCCTGCAGGGCCAAATGGGCAAAGTACCCCTCTAGTGAGACCTGGCGATCAAGGCAGTAGTGCTTCATGAATGTGTGAATGGACACCCATGTAAAAACCTGACAGATCCCAAGAACAGATATTCGACATGCCAACGCAGTGGAAGCAGCCTTAGCTGTGGTCGAAAGAGCCCTCAGTGCCTCCAGAGGCTGCTTCTTGGCCAAGGCATAGCAGATCTTAATACAGAAGACTACCCATCTCAATTGATCCATGGCCTTACCCTGCTTTGCCAAGAGAACTGAATGAACCTGCCCAATGATGGTGCCTGGAACAATAAATGTAAAGATAAATGGCTCTTTGGGGTCCAAGCAATGGAGTCACTTTTCCTCTTTTAAGAGGTAAGGAGGGGCAAAGAATGCTGCCAGAGTTATGAATGGGCTGACATGAAAGGGAATCACAACTTTCAGCAGACATGCCGCTCTGTTCCTCAACATCAGTTTGGCTGGAAAAAAGTTGGCGTATGGAGGCTGAATGGTCAGAGCTTGCAGTTCACTCAGTTGATGCGTGCAGAGGTTATTGTAATCAGAACGAAGGTGAATAGTCAGAAGATGAAAAGGACAGCTGTGCATTATCTCAAATACGGTACACTTAAGAAATGAGTGTACCAAATTAAGTTACCACTACAGCATCACAAAAGGTATGGGTGGGAATATATGAACTTGACCTTCAAGAAACTGAATCACAAGCACAGTTGATTTGGTAATTGCAAAAAGAACAAAAAGGCTAACCAATAACCTTCAACACTGGCTCCGGCAAGTCCTTTCTGGGTTAAAGACAGCACGAAAGCAACATATTTGACAACTTTGTATGCAAAAGGTCTCTACAGTGGGAAACAGACCAATCTACAAATTTACCCCAGTGCTCTTCAAACAGAATTTGTAGATGAGATCCACAACTTTGGGAGTGAAATCAAAGCAGTCAACTGTCACAGCTCAATTTCCACGTATGGAGGTGAAGATTGCACAGGCCTAGGTGCAGGATCCTGCCCTGCTACTGAAACACAAGATACTCCTGAAGCACCAGCCTGATCAGAGGACAGATGCTTATGCCCAGAAGTTCTGGGTACCCGACTCTTCTAGACCAATTTTGAGCTACTAGGATGAATTGGGCCCAATTGGGCCTGATCTTTTTCAGAACTTTGTACAGGAGAAGTAGCGGCAGGAAGGCATACAGGGTACTGTGCTCTACTCTAGAAGGAATGCGTCACAGAGAGAGAGCTCTCATTGGGTACTCAAACAAATGTTTTGTCAGTGGCAAAGAGACCGAGCCAGGGTTCTTCCCATTGTTGGGAGATGACCTGTGCCACCTCGGGGGGTAACTGCCAACAGTGATCCACTAGGAGCTGCTGGCTTAGTTTGTCCACGTCGTTGGACGATCCTACCAGATGATTCACAACCAAGGACATGGCATGATGGTTCAGCCAGTTCTAGAGGCACAGTGCTTGTAGGCATAGGACTCAAGACCACATCCGACACTGCTTGTTGGAGTACCACATGACTGTCCATTGTCTGTAAGAACCTGGCTCATTCTGAACTCGCCAAATCCAGCAGTGACACATCCATCACAACAGTCAGTTCTGGGTGAGGTAGAGAGCAGGGTCTGCCACTGGCCCAATGGCAGTCCAGCAGCCACTACGGCAGGTATTTTGTAGTCTTCTCCGAAACCTGGATGGTATCCGTCAGGTTCCCTTTGTATTGAGCCCGCTGCAAAGCCCTCTTGTGTTAACTGGCGTAGGTCAAGAGGTTAATAGGCCAAGAAGTCTCAGAGCCACTCTCACTGAGAACCACGACCGAGGCAGAGTAGCCCGAATGTCCTGGACTCGTTGAACCGGAGGTAAGGCTTGAAATTGCACCATATTCAGAATGGCTCCAATTAAAGGAAGCCTCTGTGAAGGAGTCAGGTGTGACTTCAGCATGATGATCGAGAACCCCTTAGATGTCAAGAGGTCCGCCATTATCTGGAGGTGATTCACAAATGAATGCGGCAAGTCCGTATTCTACAGGTGGTCGTTGAGGTAGGGGTAGACTGGTATACTCGACCTCCGAAGGTGTGCTGTGACCACCACGATCACTTTAAAGAAATACCATGGGGCACTGGTGAGGTCAAAGGGAAGCACAGAAAACTTAAAATGCTCTTGGCCCACCTCGAACTGCAGATGACACCTGTGAGACAGCAGGATGACAATATAAAAATAAAATCATCCAGTGCTAACATCCAGTCTCCTGGATCCATGGCAGACAGAACCTGCACCAGCATAAGCATCTCGAATTTGCCCTTTTTCAGGAAGAAGTTGAGAGGGTGAATATTTAAAAATAGGAAAATAGGAAGAAGGCCTCCAGCCATCTTTGGGACCAGGAAATAACTGGAATAACCTCTAGTCCCCATTCCCAGCCCCATTCCTACACAGGTACTGACTGCTTTTTCTAAACAGCTAGTAATGTCCTGCCGAGAACAAATTATATATTTCACTGCATCGTGGCCATCCGAAGTTATCTATGGTAAGTTGGTGCAATATTACTCAGGGACTCGCTCACCAGACCCCACAATCCATGCAAGAATATTCCCAAAAGGCAGTTGGTATTGACAGAACGAAGGACAAGATTGACAAGAGAAAATATACATTTTCCAATGCCTCCATATTTTTGCATTCCTTCTCACGGGGACTTGTAGGAAACAACTTTGGGATCAGCCTGCCCATCGAGGCCTATACAACTTGGCTTTTCAGCTGTGCGATGCTGAGTCAGGAAGTCAGGGACTCCCGGTGCAGGTCTGTATCATCTAGCCACATGCCTGTTTAACAACATGCTACAGCAGGATTCAGCCTATTTGGCCACTAATGTGTCAGTGAACACTTCATTAAAAGGGGAAGCGGTTCTATGGATGCCTGTTTGGGCATGCAGTACTTCCATCAGCTCATTAGTTTTGACCTCAATGGATGGTATTTGTAGGTCCAAAAACGTTTTTCAAAGCTTATTCCTCCACTGAGGGACTGGGGGAACTCTACCCAATATCAGGTGAGGTGTCCAATTCGCTGTTCTCCTTCAAGTCCATGTACACATTTGCATCATTAAAATTTTGGGCATCTTTCTAGACATTGTATAGCTCTAAAGTTAGGCTGATTTTGATCCAAGTCAGAGCCAAACAAGTTGTACAGGACTTGAGTAGTGTCTTGTATGAGTTGGAATGAGGTTTGACACGTTGTGTCAGTGCTGGTGCAGCACACAACTTCTCTCAAGGTTGAGTTGGATTGGTTTCAGAGTCAGACAAAATAGTCGGATACTTTTCTGGCAAATGCTGTATAAGGAGCATAGTCGATCAATCAATAAGTATTCTTGTAAAGCGCAACTACTCGTTTGTGAGAATCTCAAGGTGCTGGAGGCTTGGGGGGCTGGGGTGGTCTGCGGTTCAGTCGAAGAACCAGGTCTTGAGGTCCTTCCTGAATTGCGTCAGTGATGGTGATTACCTGAGGTGCAGAAGCAGGGATTTCCAGGTCCTCACAGCGAGGTCAGAGAAGGATCTTCCTCCAGTCGTGATCTTGCGGATCCATGGGATGATGGTCAGGGCCAGTTGGGAGGAGCGGAGATGTCTGGTGGGAGAGTAGAAAGACAGGCAGTGGTCGAGGTATGCAGGTCCAGCATTGTGGAGGGCTTTATAGGGGTGTGTGAGAAGCTTGAAGGTGATTCCCTTGTTGACAGGTAGCCAGTGAAGGTCTCTCAGGTTGTCGGTGATGTGGTTACAGCATGGGATGTTCAGGATGAGTCTGTCGGAGACGTTTTGGACTGTCTGCAGTTTTTTGTCGAGTTTCTGGGTGGTGCAGGCATAGAGTGCATTGCTGTAGTCAAGTCTGCTACAGACGAGCGCATGGGTGACCATTTTCCTGGACTCCGTGGGCATCCACATGAAGATCTTATGAATGAGGCGGACCGTGTTGAAGCAGGCAGACGTGACGGCGTTGATTTGGAGGTTCATTGAGAGCAAGGAGTCCAGGATGATGCCGAACTTTCGTGCATAGTCCGTAGTCGTCGGGGGGATTCAGAGCGCCACCAAGAGTGGTCCCAGGCCGAGAGGGAGGGACCCAGGATCAAGACTTCAGTCTTGTTTGAGTTAAGCCTGAAGCAGCTGTCCTTCATCCACGTGGCCACTGCCTTCATCAAGTTGTGGAAGTTGCTCTTAGCGACTGTGGGTTCCTCTGTGAGGGACAGAATCAGCTGTGTGTCGTCGGCATACGAGAAGTTGTTGAGTCCATGGCTTCTGATGATGGCAACAAGCGGGGCCATGTAGATGTTGAAGAGGGTGGGGCTCAGGGAGGAACCCTGATGCGCTCCGCAGCTGGTCTCTGTGGGTTCTGAGTTGAAGGGTGGAAGTCTGACCCTCTACATTCTGTCGGTGAGGAATGAGCAGATCCATTCTAGGGCTTTGTCGCAGATGCCGGCGTCGTGAAGTCTTGAGCAGAGGGTGTGGTGGGAGATGGTGATGAAGGCGGCTAAGTGGTCCAAGAGGATGAGGACTGCAGTTTCACCTTGGTCGAGGAGGGTGCGGAGGTCGTCTGTAGTGGCGAGGAGAGCAGTCTCAGTGCTTTGGTTGCTTCTGAAGCCTGATCGGGAGAGGTCCAAGATATTGTTCGTTTCGATGAACTCAGAGAGTTGGGGGTTTCTCTATGACTTTGGCTGGGAAGAGGAGCAGAGGGATGGGTTTGTAGTTCTTAAGCTCCGTCAGGTCGAAAAAAGGTTTCTTCAGAAGGGTGTTGATCTCTGCGTGCTTCCAGTCTTCCGGGAAGGTTGGTAGACTTGATGGAGCAGTTGATGGTGAGGTAGAGTTTGGGTGCGATGGAGGTGCCTGCTCTGTTGAAGATGTGGTGAGGGAAGGGATTTGAGGGGGCTCCTGAGCAGATGCTCGTCATGATCCTGAGGGTATCGTCAGCAGTGAGGTTAGTCCAGTTGGTCAAGGTCAGTTGGGGGCTGGAGCCATTGGGTGAAGTGGTTGCAGGGGGGGTGGGTTAGTCTTGGGTAGCGAAGCTGTCGGCAGATGGCAAGGCTGTTGTGGAGTTCTTGGGACGGAGGGATGTCTATTGTATCTGTGCTGGGTTTGGCGAACTCTTTGACTACAGCGAAGAGTTCTTTACTGTTGTGTACGTTGGTGTTGATGTGTTACTTTAAGGCTGCTTTCTTTGTTGTTCTGATGAGGCAGTGGTGTGCGGTGACAAAGGATTTTAAGGCTGCGTCGTCTGCTGTGATCCTGCTGCTCCTCCATCTTTTCTCAAATCATCGGCAGGTGCACCTGGACTCTTGGAGGATGGAGGAGAACCAGCTGGCTTTCTTGGAGAGCTGCTTGCTTGCTGGGGGCCAGTGAGTTGGCGCAGTCGGAGATCTAGCCGTGGAAGTTGGATGCGGAGGTGTTGGCATCCATGGATGTCTGTTGTGAGGTCTTGCTGAGGGCAATAGCGAGCTGGTCTTCGGTGAGCTTGTGCCAGCTTCTGTGAGGATTGCGTTCGGGTTGGTCTGGATCGGGAAGTGGAGGTGCTCCATGTCGGGTGAACGATGGAGATGCCACCTTCCGGTACACTGACATGGTCCTTGTGGATGAATTTCTATCCGTCAGGGATGGCGGTTGCGATGTCTGGGGCTGACTGGACTTCATATCGGTTTCTGTGAAGAAGGCGATGTCTGGGAAGATGGAGTCGAGCAGGTTACGGAGCTCCAAGGCGTGTCTTTTGAGGGTGCAGGTGTTGAGCATCTGATGTGGTCGCATCCGGTTCATGAGGGTTTTGTGGTCCGTGGGTCTGGTGTACGGAGGCCTGCAAAGGTGCACGAGCCTCGGGGAAGGCAGGCAGTGTGAGGGCAGGCAGTGTGGCGTCCAGTGTTGAGGGCGTGGAGGGTGCTGGCATTGTAGCGGTGGATGATCTGGGGACCAACACAGCCCGTGGCGCTGGGCCTGGTCCAGGCGTGGACAGACGCAGATAGGTGCAGACAGACCTGCCTTTGGCTGTGCCAGCGGTGCTGCTGCCATTAAGTAGTGTGTGGGGGAGGGCTGGGCAGCTGGGAGGCAGGAAAGAGGGAAGTGGGAAAGCAGCACTGGAGGGGGCTAAGGGGATAAGCAGAGGCTAGGACATGGAGTGAAAAAAGGCGCAAAAGTGAACAAAAAGCAGAAAGAGCATTAAGTGGCCAAAATGCAGAAAAGTGACAGAAAAGCAAAGAAGATGAAAGTAGAGTGAAAACAAGATCAGAGGAGAACAGGCAGAAAGCAGAGAGACAGAGGGCAGAGCAGCAGAACAGTGAAGCTTCCAACAAGACCACCACAGAGGACCTTGAACTCGCAGACCTGCGAGGGTCAGGGGCAGTTGCTACCATGCAGAGCCTTGCAGGAAGGGAAGCAGTTTACTGACAAGGTCGTTGTGATAAGAACCAATGTGGGTCTTGGCACTGGGGGTCAAGTGTGCTGTCAGAGTGGACTCTACAGTGGGATTAAAAGAAACAGGTGGGGTCAAGGGCAGATTTGACAATGGTAATCTGACTGGAGGCACCCTGGATCAGTGTAGCCCGAAGGTGTGCCAGAGAAAGCTGGAATGGTGCCAAATAGCCACAGCAGTGTTTCTTTGCTAACCTCTATTGACTGCCACATCGCCAACAGAACCGAAAATTTCAGAGCGCATTGGGATAAGTTAGGAGATCGGTTCCTTGGTAGGCCATCAAAAGGCACCTTGATGTCCGTGTGACTTCTCTTGCAGAGAGTGTAGGAACAGGCAGGAATCCCGCATCAATTTCTTGCTTTTTTCTTTGACTTACCAGACGACTCCAAATGGGAAGGTGATCTGTCCCCAGAATGGCCCCGAAAGGGAGTGATGGTCCATGGCCTCGATTCGACCAGAAGCAGAGTTACACATTTCCATAAGTGAATTGTCATGCAGAGTTTAGTTTTGTGGCCCCCGTTCATCCTGGGGTTCACCCGGCCACAGTCCTTGCAAGACTTGAAGTTGCACGACGATCCTGAACACCAGAGGCATACTTTTTATTTATTTATTTTATTTTGAGAGTTTTGTTCAGCGCGAACCAGACCCTTGCGGGTTTCAGAACGCTTTACAGGGTAGAGTCTTAGTTACATAGACACAGGTAAATCACATAGAGATTACAGAAAAACAGTGCAAGTATACTCATTCTATCGTTGACACATGGTATAAGATACATAACAAAAACAAAAACATTCAGTGAGATTCAAGCATAATATAGATAATTATCTAGGGTATCTAGCTGGGCAGAGGGCATTATAAAGTTCAGAGTAGAGGATACATTGGGTCACAGAGTAACAGTAGGCGCTGTTCAAGTGAGTTTGGCCATAAGAAGCGCCCTTTTTTGAAAGCTGCAGTAGAGGGATTAAGTCTGGTTTCTGGGGGTAGAGCATTCCAAATTCTGGGCGCCATCCCTGAAAAGGTTTGGTTGTATGTTTTCTTCTTGTTGAATCTTTGCGGTTTCAATAGAAGGTTGATAGGACTTCTTGAGGATCTGACACCACAAGAGGGCACCAGTTTCTGTGCCAGATAACTGGATGTATTGTGATGAATGGCTTTATGGGTCTTACAAGCTATTTGCAGATGAATTCTGGCTTCAAAGGGTAGCCAATTAAGGGATTTTAGGTCCGGGGATATATGGGAGCTTCTTTTGGAGCCAGTGATAAGTCTCACTGCGGTGTTGATTGAGGCTCTCAGAGGGGCCGTTGCAGCTCTGGGTAGGCCACAGAGAGTAACACTTCCGTAATCCACTCTTGGGATGACTAGTGCTTGTACTGCCAGCTTGAAGTCCTTTTCCGGCAGGAAGGGTTTCAGTTTTCTCAAAGTATTTATCTGAAAGTTAGCTCCCATTGTTGCGTTGCTGATGTGTTTTTGCATATTAAGCTGACTGTCCAGTGATATTCCCAACGATTTTGCTGAATCAACGATGAGAGGTTGACAATTGAGTGCGGTAAGGTGTTTGATCCAGTCTTGCAATACGGGTGCATGGGCGGGGGGAGCGATGAGGAGGAATTTGGTTTTAAGGGCATTCAGTTTAGGATGATTTTCTGCCAGCCATGTTTGAGTATTCCAAAGGGTGGTGTGAGCGATTTGATGTCTTCAAGGGTGTGGATCTTGAGATATAGTTGTGTGTCGTCCGCGTACATGTGATATTGCACGTTAGACGAGTAGAGAATTTCAGTGAGGGGTTCCATGAAGGAGTTAAACAGTGTAGGAGATAATGCCGATGCCTGAGGTACTCCTAAAGTGACTGGGATGGGTTTGGATAGGGAGTGATTGACCTTCAATCGTTGTGATCTATCTTAGAGGAATGACGTAAACCAGCTTAGAACTGGACCGGCTAATCCCATTCTGTGTTTCAGAAGGTCAATCAGGTTTTCGTGTTTGACAGTATCAAAGGCCGAGGACAGGTCTAGCAAGATGAGTAGACATGCTCCGTTTTGATCTAGGATTTGTAGGGCATCGTCAATTATGTGGGTCACGGCCATTTCAGTGCTGTGACCTATGCAGAAACGAGATTGGTATTTGTTGAGTAGGCTAAACTGATCAATATGTCTTAGTAGCTGGAGGTGAACACATGTTTCTAGGAGTTTGGCTAGGGTAGTGATATTGGATATAGGACGATAGTTATTTAAGTCTGCATTTTCAGCTATAGGTTTCTTTAGAATGGGAGATACCTGCCCAGCCTTGAGGGTGTCAGGGATGCAACCTTGGCGTAAGGAGTTATTTATGATCTTGGTCCAGAGAGGCAGCAGCAGCGGGGTGAAGTCTTTAACAAGGTTTGCAGGAAGAGGGTCAGTGAAGTGATTGGCAGGATTTAAGGTAGTAAGCATTTTGAGAATTGATTCCTCGCTGTAGGTAGTGAAGGATGACCACGATGCGTTATTTTTTGGTCGAACTTTGGAGAGATTCAATGTGTGGAATTTTGAAGGGAAGATGAGGGGTTCGTATGTGCGGCAGAGAGTGTGATAAGATTATTGATAAGCTCCTTCTTTATGGTCTCGGTCTTCTGAGTGAAGAAGGAAGCAAAATCATCACCGTTAGGTCTTGGTCCTAATTTATCTTGAGGTCGGTGCGGTGCATCCTTAGATTGAGTTTTGATTAACTCAAAAAGTTTTTGGGGACAGTTTTTTGCCTGGTCTAGTTGGTGTCTAAAGAAGTCTGCTTTAGCATGTTTGATCTTTCTAAAGTATGCGTTTCTTTTCTTTCTTAGTATCATGAGGTGATTAGCGGATGGAACTGATCTCCACCTGCGTTCAGATAATCTTAGGGATCTTCTGTCCTCATTGAGTCTTCCATCGTTCCAAGGCTTAGAATCTATTGTGGGGACTCTCTTTAGTTGGAGGGGAGCTATCTCATTTAGTAATATGTTCATGGAATTGAAGTAGTGGTTGGTGAGATCATGGACATCGGATATCTCTTCGTGGGGAAGAAATAAGTTGTAGTTTGAAGTTGTGATTGCCGTAGGGTCAATGTTTTTCAGATCCCTCTTCCATACTTTAGGCCTTGTGGGTTGACCCAGGTTAAATAGCACTGTTTCATTGATGAAGAGGGTGATAATATGATGATCAGACCAGTCACATGGAAGGATTGTTTCTAGCTTAATGGAATCAACTTTAGCGATTACTAAATCAAGGATGGATCCTTTCTCTTGTGTAGAACTGTTGCAAAATTGGGTGAGGTCGAGATCAACAAGGAAGTTTTTGAGACTATTGACAACTGCATCATTGGGATCATTCCAATGGAGATTGAGGTCTCCGAGAAATATTTGGGTGTTATGATGACCGACATTACTGGAGACTAGGTGCATAAAATGTTTAGTAAAGGTGAGGTTGTCACCTGGTGGATGATAGAGGGAGTGTAGAGTGCAAATTGGTTTGCCATTGCCAGTGATGTCAAGGCAGATATATTCACAAGAAGGGAATACAGGGGACATGGATCTGTTTACTGAGATATTGTTCCGATGTATGCATGCAATCCCCCCCCCTATCTTATCAATTCTATCCAGCCTGATGATGTCATATTTTGGGGGTACTAGTATGTCGATGATGGGTGTAGAGGATTCCTTTAGCCAAGTTTCGGATAAGATGATTAAATCCGGTTCTTGTGGGAGAATGAGGTCAGCTATATCTGCTGCGTGTCTTGAGGCCGATCTACAATTTAGTAGTATACACTTAAGACGAGGCGTACGATGGGATGTGTTGAGTTCCTGGGTGAGGGGGACTTGTCTGAGGTTTTTTTCGATGATGCCCCTAGGCAAACACCAGTTTGTGACAGTCCCATCAAGGGTTAAACCCTGTCGTTTTAGGTGGGGACAAGTTCCCTTGCATACTGTTGAAGAATTGTTGCAAAACAACTCATCAAAAACATTGAAAAAGCTCCTGATTCACTTCTGAAGATGCTGAGAGAAAGGAATTGATGTCAGCGTGCAGAGGTTGTATGCTGTTCAATTTCAATTGTGAGGCAGGGCAAAGCTGACATGGAACTACATGATAACACTTGATGGTGCACCGAAGCAAAATCTCCGAATCCAGTCTGATACCAGGAGAGTGATTTCCAAGGCGAGGAATCTGCGGTCAGAAGTGTCTAGCAGAATATAAATCTAATTATGCACTAAGTGCTCTCAAAATAGTAATTGACCCACTGAATTGCACAGATCTATTTAAAGGACCCTGTGGAATACAGAACTATAAGAAAGTTAAATATGATACTGACAGGTGAATGGAAGGACAGGCTTGGTTTTGTTTGACAGAAAAGATGGTATCTGTTTTAAAACTTGAGAAGTAGCCTCCATCTGCTGAAGCCTATCTTGCAAGGTTGAAAGATACTGTCAAACACAGCAGAAAGGTCTGAAAAAATTGAGAGCATATCACCATCTCCATTTAGTGTGGCCACCGTAGTTTACTGACGTCACTAATACTGTTGCCATGCTATGGCACAGAAGGAAACCAGATTGCACTGAACCAGGATTATGTTCTTCTCATAGAAATGGGACAGCAGACATTTCACTAGAATCTTAGCTTGGTGCAGAAAGAAAGAGACAGGGGCAGATTTTCATAATTTTAGGACCTACATTAGGTTTTTTTCAGTATAGTATGAATAATCAAATTTATTTTCAAAGAAGGCGAGACCCCAGAAGTGATAATAACAACATGAAAAACTGAGGTTATCATGAAGGAAACCTTTTTATTGGTGAGCAAGGGTCCAAGGGGGAACCTGTTTTGACGATATAGAAGTTGTGTGATGTCCTCTAAGATAAAAGCCTTAAAATAATCTAAAACAGCGACATCATCCAGGTTGAAGCTAAGCTTTTTTACAGTAGGCAATAGGGAATAGGAAAAGTTTTCCAGTTTAAAAAGGTCATGAAGACATTAGTCAAACCTATTTCTAAAATAAGCTATTACAAGGAGATATGCCTTTACTAGCAGTCTGTCAAGGCATATGCAGTGAGTGAAAATGCCCTCAAATGTCAGTTTTTTAAGCAGATCTGTGTGTCATCCAGACACTGTCGTAAGGAGACACCTATATTCTGTAACATAAGATTTAGTGGTGCCAAGTACATTTTTGAATAAGGCCAAATAGATGACTGAGCATTGGGACATGCAGTTTACCAAATCAGCAAATTTCTACTTTCATTCTATAAGAAATATAATCGCCTAATCTTGGCAGACCAGTTGACAATATAGGCTCAAACATTAATTGTCTCCAGATTTTCATAAATACTATCCTAGCAGGTACTCCATAATACTCATTGTGTAGCTTGTGGACCCAAATTAGCAGAAAGCGCCTTTTTCATGCTTTTTAATCTGCTTAACAATATTGTTTATTTACTGGAATTGAATTTGTCACTTTGAATCTGAATTTGACACTTTTGTTCTTCACTGTTCATGCTGCTAAAAAATAGTCACAAAGTTACTTTGACCAGGGGTATTGTAACAGGAGCGTTTTTGCTCATTTTTAGCTGATCTGCACTAGTGTTTGCACTTTATACTTGAGGAACACGTTACTTACCTTTGGTAATGATACATCTGTAAGAAACTTAAGTTAGTTATAGATTCCTTACGTTAGAATCACCCTCAGGCGTTAGACTGGATCCAGAAAGATTTTCGTCAACAGTACCTCTGCGCGTCGTAAGGTGGCATCGGTCGACTCCGCGTTCGTCGTTGGCGTCGTGGTTGCCGGAATGACGTCGTGGTAGCTAAATAGACGCCGCCCTCACACGCTGACGTCAGCTCTGTACAAGACTTTCCACATCAGAAGTGCAGAGCCATGCAAGACACTGACCACTGCTGCACAAAACTAGGGCCCTGAAAGGAAGTCGTTAACCCTAGAAGTCAGTTCGCAGAACGGGGAGGATGGGTGGGGCTGTAAAGAATCTATAACTAACCTATGTTTCTTACAGATATATCATTACCAAAGGTAAGTAACTTGTTCATCTGAAAGAAACAGTTAGTTATAGATTCCTTACCTTAGAATAGATACCCCAGCAATACCAACCCCGAAGGTGGGTCTGTGAACTAAGTTCACACCAGGAAGTCCTGGAGAACAGAACAGCCAAAGAAGCCGTCTCTCCGGACTTGGCTGTCCAGGCAGTAGTGTCTACTAAACGTGTGCAGCAATGCCCACGTAGCTGCCGGACAGATGTCATTAACGGGGACTTCATGTCCCAAAGCAGTGGTAGCTGGCGTCGCCCTGCTTGAATGGGCGCGCAACCCCACTGGAGGCTCCTTCTTTGACAAAGAATAACAAGCTTTAATGCACAAAACAACCCATCAAGAAATGGTCCGTTTGTGCATGGCCCGACCTTTTTTGGCACCCACGTTGCCAACAAAGAGCTGGTCATCCACCCGGAATTGTTTTGTGCAATCTAAGTAAAAGGAAAGCGCATGCTTTGGATCCAGATGGTGGAGCCTCTCTTCCTCTTTGGAAGGATGCGCAGGCGGAAAGAAGGTAGGCAAAGTGATGGTCTGTCCAATATGGAAAGGAGTAACCACTTTGGGAAGGAAGGAAGGACAAGTTCGAAGGACAACCTTGTCCAGATATACAGTCAACAAAGGAGGCTTAGAAGAAAGTGCTTGGAGCTCACTCATCCTGCGTGCAGAGGGGATGGCCACCAGAAAGACAGTTTTTAAGATTGGAAGCCTGAGAGGACAGTTATGTAGCGGCTCAAAGGGAGCGCACATAAGATATGTAAGAACCAAGTTCAAGTCCCACTGAGGCATTACGAAGGGAACAGGAGGAAACAGATGAGTAATGCCTTTCAGAAAGTGATATACAACAGGGGACTTGAAAAGAGAAGGCTGATCAGGAAGCCCAAGAAAGGTTGAAATGGCCAAGAGGTAGCCCTTTAGAGTGCCCAGAGCAGAGCAATGCTGGGCAAAGGATAGGAGGAACAAGAGAACCTCAGAAAGAGGGTCAGAAAGGGGATCCACAGCCTTTGCTGTGCACCATTCCACAAATTTGATCCATCTGCAGCGTATACCATCTTAGTGGAGGGATGCCTGGTGGCCAAGATAACATCACAGACTTCAAGAGGCAGGTCAAATGACGCCAATTGCTGCCGCTCAAACTCTACGCAAGGAGGGGAAGGCTAGACAGGTTTGGGTGGAGGACCGTCCCCTGCTGCTGCGACAGAAGATCCTCCTGAAGAGGCAGTCAGATAGGAGATTCGATGGCCATGTGTAGCAGCTCGGGATACCAGACCCATTGTGCCCAATCCGGAACCACAAAAATGACTTGGGCCCGGTCGCACTTGATCTTCGTCAGCACTCTGGGCGGAAGTGGTATAGGAGGAAAGGCTTATAGAAGACCGCAACTCCACTCGCGACGAAAAGCATAGACTAGCGAGTGCCGCCTTACAAATTCCAATGCGCAGAATTGCTGACATTGTGCGTTCTTATATGCTGGCAAATAGATCTAACCAAGGCTCTCCCCACTGTTGAAAGAGACCTTGCACCACCTCAGAGTGAAGATGCCATTTGTGATCCATCATGCACCTGCGGCTGAGTTCGTCCTCCCTGGCGTTCAGCGAACCTGCCAGGTTTTGAACCGCCAGGGATATGCCCTGATGTTCCTGCCATGTCCAGAGGCAGAGGGCCCCTGACATAAGGCCCACAACCCCACCCCACCTTGTTTGTTGCAGTACCACATAGCTGTGGTGTTGTTCGTGAACACCTGCACTACTCTTCCCAGGACAGAGGGAAGGAATGCTTTGAGTGCATGACGAATCACCCGAAGCTCCAGAAGGTTGATGTGGAGCCTGTACTCCGCTTGAGACCAGAGGCCTCTTATCTCCGCCCCATCCCAGAAGTGACGCATCGACCTCCACCTTGAACTCTGGTTGGGGATGGGAGAGGGATCTGCCGTCGACCCAATCCTGGTTCATTAGCCACCACTGCAATTGACGTACAGTGCCCTCAGAGATCAGGACGCAATCGGACAGGTTCCCCTGATGTTGTGCCCAGTGGAGCTGCAGGTCCGACTGCAGAGCCCGCATATGCCATCTGGCATGGCCCACCAGCAGGATGCAGGACGCCATCAGGCCCAGTAGCCTGAGGGTCATCCTGACCGAAACCCGGGATAGAGGCTGAAAGATCGGATTCATAGCCCGAATATCCTGGACTTGCTGTTCGGGAGGATAGACCCGAAACTGCATAAACCGCTCTGATGAGGAGAAACTTCTGAGAGAGAGTCAGGTGTGACTTCGGCACGTTGATGGAGAACCCCAGCGAATCCAGGAGGTCGGTGGTAGTCTGGGGGTGGGAGACGACAGCATGGGGCGAGCCTGCTTTCATCAGACTGTCATCAGGATAGGGGAAGACTAGAACCCCTGATCTGCGCAGATGAGCTGCGACCACCGCCATCACTTCCACCGCCATCACTTTCGTGAACACCCTAGAGGTGCTGGTAAGGCCAAAGGGGAGCAGGGTAAACTGAAAGTGCTTGTGGCCTACCGTGAACCGCAGGTAACGCCGGTGGGCCGGCAGGACGGGGATGTGAAAATAGGTGTCCTGCAAGTCCAACGCCTCCATCCAGTCTCCAGGGTGGAGGCAGACAGGACCTGAGCTAGCGTCAACATTTTGAACTTCTCCTTCCGGCAGAAGCGGTTGACATTCCTGAGATCCAAGATAGGACGCAAGCCTTTGTCCTTCTTGGGCACCAGAAAGTAGTGGGACTAGCAACCACGACCTACTTCTGGGACAGGAACTCGCTCAATTGCTCCCTTGGCCAAGAGTGCTGAAACTTCCTGTTGGAGAAGGGCAAGATGATCCTCTGACATGCGATAAAACTGAGGTGGCATGGCGGGAGGGGTAGTCTTGAAGGGGAGGAGTAACCCCTTAAGACTATTTGCAAAACCCACCTGTCCGACATGATGGTGCACCAGTGGGGGAGGTGATGGCGAATCCTGCCGCCCACTGGCGTTTGGTGGCCCTGAAAGGTCGGACTAGGAAGGTTTGGAGGCTACTGCAGAGAGGGCAGTGGTGGACAGGCCCGCCCGCTGGCCCCCAGAACCACAGAGGTGGTTTCCAAGTCCCCGGCAGCGCAGGGGATGAACAGCTTGCGCTGGCCTGTGGCTCTGGGCGGAACATGGCGGGGCACCCCTTCCGTATCCACGAAAGGGGCAAAAAGCAGACTGCGCAGGGAGGGTGGTGGAAAGTCCCAAGGACCTGGCCATAGCCAAAGAGTCCTTAAAGCGCTCCAGGCGACGGCCATCAAAGGGCATGTCCATAAGAGTGGATTGGACATCCCCTGAAAAACCAGTCGACCTCAACCAGGCCTAGCGTCGAAGGGCTACCGACGTAGAAATCATCCTGCCTTGTGAGTTGGCGGTACCCAGCCCACAGCACATGGTAAACTTCGCTGCACCTCTCCCTTTGGCAACTGCAGGGGAGAGTTCGGGCCGGGCTTCCTCCAGGCACTGAGGCAGCACTTGCGCAACCTTATCCTGCACGGAATGGGTGTAAAGGCACAACAGACATACGGTGTTTACCGACCGCAGTCCCAAGTTAAAGAAAGAAAACACCTTCCCAAGATGGTCCAGCTTTTTGGATTCCCTATCAGGTGGAGCATTAGGGAATGCGCCTTTGGAGGTGGAGGCTTGGACCACCAGGCTCTCAGGGGTGGGGTGTTGGGAGAGGAAAGTGGGGTCACCTGAGGCTGTGCGGTGGCGTCGGGCATTCAACCTATCCGCAGGAGCCCCTGTGTTGGGCCTGGACCAGGTGTCCAAAAGGATGTCTGTCAGGACTTCATTAAACGGCAGCAGGGTCTTCGAGGAGCTCGCTGCCAGTTGAAGCACCTCTGTCAGGAGATAAGTCCTGACTGCCACCATAGGTAGCTCGAGGCTGAGAGCCTCAGCCGCCCTACGCAACACCACTGCATAAAACGCTCCCTCCTCCGTAGCCACGGTAGGAGGAGACAACATGCCATGGTCTGGTGAGGTATCCAGACTACTAGCTTCCCCCAGTTCCTCTCTCCACTCCCGTTCACAGTCCAACTGGTCAGTTAAAGGGTCTCCAGACCCCTCCCAGTCCTCCCCACCCTTCTCTGGCTGCCAATCTTGTCTAAAAGAACCAGGGTAGAACAAAGGCATAAAAGTACCCGTCGGTGCCGGATCCGGTTGCGGAGGTGGTGACGGTGCAGCCGGGGGAGGAGTAACAAGGTTGACCGGCGCCGATCCAGATCCAGACTGGATCCCTGCGGTGCCGGAGCTGCCAGCGTTGAAGGCACCACCCGCATCCCTTGTCGTGTTGGCAGACTGATGGGGAGAAGTCGAAGAACAACAATGCTTTTTCGACTTCTTCTTGTGCTTCGACTTACCTGACCCCGAGTACGAAGACTTGGAAGAGGAGTGATGATGGCTCTGCGACCGGGACCTCGAATGGTGAGGAGCCGACTGCCGGGCCTCGAGGAGCTTTCGGGACAGCTCCCGCAAAGACTTCGGATTGATGGTCCGGCAGTTGGAGAACGACTTGGGTTCATGGTAGCGCTCCAGACAAAACAAGCACAAGTGGTGCGGATCCATCACCGACATCAGCCAGCTACAGGAACCGCAAGCCATGAAGCTGGGTATTCCTGATGTGCACCAGGAGTCGAAGACTCGAAAACGGTGTAGACAAACGTCGGCAAAAAGTCAGTCAAAAAGTGACTGGAGGTACAGCTCTCTCCGGATCTGCGCTGGCTGGCGTGGAAAAAGAAAGAACTGACATCAGCGTGCGAGGTTGGCATCTATGTAGCTACCGTGATGTCATCCCAGCGACCACGACACCAACGACAAGCGCGGAGTCGACAGACGACATCTTCCGATGCGCAAGGGTACTGCTGACGAAAAACTTTCCAGATCCAGTCTGACGCCTTGGGGTAATTCCAAGGTAAGGAATCTATAACTAACTGTTTCTTTCAGATAAGGGGGTTTGCACACTCCGAACTACCGTTCCTGCTGCCATTTTAGGTCAGTCAGTGTTTCTTAGCTGTCGGCTTTTGCCAAGATACTAGCTTTTTAGGTAGGAACAAGCTGCTACACCCCTCCCAGTCAAGTGTTAGCCCTGGATCCAACACAAGACCACTCTCTCGGAGGTTGCTGACACTATTAAACTGGCAGTGACTCAGGGGAATCAGGTAGCCCTGATTCTCATTGATCTATCCTCAGCTTTCGACACGGACTCACACCCTATTTTATTATATCGTCTTGATGAAATCGCTTTGCGTGGCTTTTCACTGGCCTGGCTCTGTTCCTTCCTTACAGGCAGGCACCAATCTGTATGGATGGCCCCATTCGCTTCAGAACCAAAACCTCAGGGTTTTGGGGTACCCCAAGGGTCTGCACTGAGTCCTACACTCTTTAATGTTTACATGTTGCCTCTGGCAACCCTTGTTGAGTCTTTTGGTGTACATATAGTTTTGTACGCTGACGATACACAATTGCTCCTCACCCTAGAAAAAGCCCCAAATGAGCTGAGCACCTTTAAGGCCTGCATTTCTGCAGTGTTTTACTGGATGTGCAACAGCAACCTGAAATGGAATGCCAGTAAAACTGAAATATTGCTCTTTGGGATCCACCTCCCCCAACTGGAATAATAATAATTGGCCAAATGGCGTCCCACCTCAACCAACCCCTGCTGCAGTTGCCTGCTATCTAGGAGTGAAATTCGACAACTCATCTTTGTCTCCCAGTTAGCGAGTGTTATTGGCTCCTGCTTCAGACTACTATAAAACTTTAAAAGGTTCCTCTACCTTCTCCCTGTTCCTCAGTAGAAAACAGTGACCCAGTCCCTGATTACCTCAAGGCTGAATTATGCAAACTCCCTCTATCTGAGCCTTCCGGCCTATCACCTGAGAAAACTGCAGTTGGTGCAGTGTGCCGCAGCACAACTGCTACTGAGACTGCCCAGGAGGACTCACATCCAACCTCACCTGAAAGAACTTCACTGGCTTCCCATCAAGGAGTGAGGGATGTTTAAAGACAAACAAAGCCTTCTATCATTCCGGCCCTCAATACTTGTCAAAAAGGAGTAGCCCCTATTATCCACTTAGTTCACTCTGTTCCTCCAGTTCCCTTCTGGTGGTAATCCCCAAATTTAGAAGGAAAAGGTGGGGTGGCAGCTCCTATTCCTATCTGGCTGCTAATTATCAGAATGCTCTCCCACAGCAGCTTCGGGCCTCGGGTGTTCAAGAGCCTGCTCAAAACCTCACTTTTACGTTTTCTAAGCTCTATGACACACTGTGTCAATACTTATAAATAGCGCTGGGACACTCATTGAGCAGCTGTTGCACATAGATAGATAGATAGATAGATAGATACTTCATTTACCTGCTACACTGATCATGCAAGAAGAACATTTCATCACACCACTCCTTAACTATGTGAACTCTATTGCCTTAAAAATAAAAGCAAGGATCAATTAAGTGACCTTGGCTACCAAGCCCTTCACTTAACTATCCCCCAAACGTATCTGAACCTCTCTGTTCATATATGGAGTATATGGAGGACACAGAGGTGTCAGAAGCCAAATCTCTCTGAAACTGTAAGGGACAAGAGTCATTACTTATTTTAACCAGATGCATTTCTTCACATCATATTGCCTGGAACTTTCTCCCTCTTGACATTCTCATTTTTTTCTGTTTTTATTGCATTTTTGCACAAACAGATGCCCTAATACATACATACGTAGAAGGGGGGGCAACACAGGCTCCCACAGCCCCCGTGGTGCGTGGGGTCCCCAAGCTCCAGGGGGCCCCCTCAGCACAATACTCCGACCATAGAGCTCCTGATTGAGCCTGGAGGGGGCCCCTCCACGTACCTTGCAGGGGGGGCCCCCTCCAGTTTTGTTATGCCAATGATGCATAGTCATATAAGATAGGTATATATGAAGATCGATATAGCAGCATTCAACTTAAACTAAAAAAAAACATTAAAACTGTAAGTGTGTACAGAGAGGAAAAATCATTTATGATCAATTGACGATAACTACATTTACCGGGCTGAAGAGTTAACTTGATGAATTAGCATTTCAAAATACGGAATAGCAGTATAAATAGCTTAAGAGAGCAAGGCCAGATGACTGAAGTTTGTGTCAGAAGAGGAGCCGATATGGCACAGTTGCAGCATAGGTTGGATCATGTCTTCACATAGTATTCCCTGTAATCCCAACTCATCCCTAGCCCTGAGGTCTCAGGTCGGGTCCAGAGTGTCCAAATTGAGTTTGTCTCCAGAGAGTGGATCAATAGGTAGGAGCGAAGCGGTTGCCAAATATCTTTAGGTCTGGAGAAGAGGGGCAATAGCGTCACACAGATATCGCTGGTAGTGTCACTGTGTATCAGGTCCCTCATTCAGGCACTGACCGCTGGTGCTGCAGGGCTGCCCAAGTATATGGAGATCTGCTTCTTGGCAAGTAATAGAGCAATGGCAGTGAAGCGCCAAATTCCAGCACCTAATGTTTTAATGTATCCCAACAGTGCCAATAATGGAGAGGGGTCAATTCAACTTCAACCATCAGTGTGAGATGCCTGAAGATTGTCTCCCAATATAACAAGGCCGGTGGGCAATCCCACGCCAAGTGTTTAAAGTCAGCACTTTCAGATGCACATCTAGGGCAAGTATGGGACTTGGAGGGGTCCATTTTGGCAAGTAGTGTTGGAGTAATGTAAGCTCTGTGTAAATATTTGAAATGGAGAAGTATGTGTCTGTAATTGTTAGATATGAAATGGGTTTGTTCGCACCAATATGCCCACACCTTATCCAACAGGGGTTGGCCTAGGTCTCTCTCCCACCCTGCATTCGCCTCCCCCCCCCCCCCACCGCTAGGCAAAGCGTCTGAGCTGAGTTATATAAGTGGGAAACTGGATGAGGATTGTCGGGTGATGTAAGCAGCAGGGGGAAATTCTGTGGATCTACTACCGAGGATAGTAGTGCAGCAAACGCCGAGGACCGCAGTCTATGCAGAAGAAATCGGTCCAGGGAGGACACATTATATCCCTCTGCGGAGTCAGACACTAAATGTAATTGGACCTCATGAAATAGATCCCCTATAGTATGTAGCCCACACTTGGGTTAAGGTTTGTCTAGCAATGTTTCGGTGGTCTGGGGAAGCCAGATTGTTTGGCAGTGGTAAGTGCTGAAAGTAAAGGCACTCTGCTTGTAAATATTGGAGACGTTTTTCCTTGAGTATGTGGTGAGCAGTGTTTGTATGTCTGTGGGTGATCTTGCGAGTCCGAGGGGAAGAATAGTGGAAAGAGAGCAAGGGCAGCCCTGTGACCATTCAGACTTTAGGTATTGCAGTCTTGCGTCCAGATGATTAAAAAAGTATGCATAATGTGCTTGTGCCACTAAATAATATAGATAAAAGTCTGGGACTACGAATCCGCCACACGCGAAAGGTATGAGTGTTTACCAGGCAATACGGCATGCCACCGGCCCAGACCATACTCGTTAGCATGCCTCGCAATGTCTCAAAACATTTACACGTGAGCAGAATGGGGATATTTAGAAAGAGATATAAAAAGTGGGGTAGCACAACCATTTTAATAATAGCAATCCTGCCAGCAATTAATATCCACTAATCTATTTGAGTTGACAATCAGTCGACAGTGAGGCCATAATTTAGGCGGATGACTTCCGATGCAGTGCTATGTAGAATAATGCCCAGGTAACGTGGGGGGTCGTCGCACCAGCGTAGGGGAAAGTCCAGAGTGAAGTACGAGTTACTTACCTTCGCTAACGATGTATCTGGTAGAGACGATTCTAGCCGCAGATTCCTTCACGTAGAATTATCCCCAGGCGTGAGACTGGATCTGGAAACTTTTTGCCACAGCATCCCTGCACGCCAAGGGGAGGGGCGACACCACGCGACTCCGCCTAGGCGTCGTCCGCGTTCGCGATGTCTGCGAGGTCACATAAGCCCCACCCCAGCACGCCTACGGCAGTTTTCTTCGGAGAACTTTTCCGCACCGCAACGTGGAGCCACCAGGCTTACTGTGGGAGCAGGGGAACAGTGTGCAAAGGATTAAAAAGAAAGAATGGAGACAAGCGACACCATAAGGAGCGGTGCAACACTGCAGCCTCCAAAGGCAGGGGCGGAATAAAGAACAGAGCACAGCCCCGAGCAGCCACCCTGCCAGCATGTAACTGCCTACCCCCCCTCCCCCGGAGACAGGGAACATATGTAAAGGCAGGACACCAGTAGCAGGCCTAGAACCCCCACCCGGAAATAGGGAAGGGGAGCCAGTCCCAGAACAGACAGGAGAACAACAACAACATCATCCCTCCAAGCCACCCCAGCACAGAGGGCAACCATCCTACAAGGAACAAGGGCTGGGCATGGCCAGGTGACCCCAGACAGAGAACGGCAGAGGGGCAGGGACCCCCAGCAGCAAGAGGAAGGGAGGGAGGGCCGAGAATGAAGGTAAACCCCCCCCCCCCCAACCTGGAGCAGCCCAAGTAGCGGGGCACAGGAGCACCATAACCCCATCCTCCAGAGAACCAAGGGGAGGAAGGAACAGCAACAAGACGGAGCAACCCGCCAAGAGCAAAGGAATGCACCCACAAGAAACACAGCCCACCACCAGGAGGTGAGTGCCGAGACCAACCCACGGGTCCTCGCAGAACAGGGAGGAAGGGTGAGTCGTGAAGGAATCTGCGGCTAGAAAGTCTCTCTACCAGATACATTGTTACCGAAGGTAAGTAACTTTACTAGCCATAGATTCCTTCAGGTAGAATAGCTACCCTAGCAATACCCACGGAGAAGGAGGGTCTGCGAAAGGACCCCCCAGCCATAACAGGACAGACGGTCACACAGGGGACCAGACATGCGGACCAGACTATAACCCGGCCCCTCCCAGGCAAGAAGAGCCCCCCACAAGCAGAACTCCACCGAGGGATGGGGGAAGAAGAAAAAAGGGGGGGGGGCCTTTACACTCACGATAGAGGAACCAATGGCCAGGCCAGAGAGGCCGAAGTACCCCACACCCCTTCAAGGCAATAAGCTTCCCTCCAAAGCCAGGGGGAGAGCCCAGAGGGCCCAAGGAAACAAGGGAAAAGAAGGCTAAGCCACACCAGATGGAAGGCAACAGGCCAACCAGAGCGGCACTAACAGACAAGCCGCCAGAAACAAGAAAAAACAGCCCAGGGCCACAGGAAGATCGAGTGGGCAACACCTGACAAGGGAGGGCACAGAATTATTCCAAGCAGGGAGAAGAGGAAAGGGCCGGACACACCCCCACGAGGGGCCGCGCACACGCCCTCAAGAAGCAAAGCAAGATACAGAAACGCCACGGAGAACAGGCACGAAAGGGCCACCAGAACTCCCCAGCAGAGCGCAAGCTGTATAACAGCTACCACTACCCCACATAGGGTACGTTAAGTCCCAAGACATGGGAACCCTCTTTGGAAGAACCTCCGCAACAGAGGCACAACAAAAGAGCCACAGGGAAAACACCCCGCGAACGGCTTGACAATCAGCCCAAAGAAAAACAGAAGACCTAATCTCTGGGCCAAGTCTTTGTAACAGTTCTAGCAAAAAACACACACACACAGCGAACAAGGGCCGTCCAGCAGCCAATATTGCCATAGTCCCCACAAGGAGGACTCAATGGCCAGAAAACACACTCCACCGCAAGAGCGACCGTCCCAAGAAGGACCAGAACCAACTCAACTCCTTAATCACTGAGGAGGAGAAGGAGGAGTATAAGGGGGAGGAGGACGGAGCCCAGCCACGAACCTTTGGATGGTGGAGTCAGCTGGGACATGGAACAACAGGCTACCATCAAACGGGAGATCAATGAGTCGTTCCCGAATATTTTCAGACGCCCTCCCAAAGCCAAGCATGGCGACGGAGAGCGACAGAGGAAGCCATGGCCCAGCTCAGCACCTCCGAGATGTCCAGAGAGGAGTGAAAGATAAACGCCACTAGCTCCCGGCTATTCAACACATGATGCCATAAGTCCACCTGAAAGGTCTCCTGAGAAGCTGCGGACCCAAAAGACTCAACCGAGTCCCACAGACAAGAGGAGGCCCTAGTCAGGACACACAAGGTGTTCAGGGCCCGCAGGGCCACGCTGGTCGAGCCAAACATGTTGCGCCCCCAAGAGTCCAGCCAGCGGGCCTCCCGGGAGGGTGGAGTCAACAGCGGTGGCAGGGAGGGAAAGGCAGTCTTCAAAAGAGGACTGGAGGCAGAGGGGTGGAGGGAAAGACACTCAGGGTCACGCGGCGCCGGAAGGTGCCGGTGCATAAGGTGCTGAGGCACCGGATCCCCTGAGGCAGGATGCCCCCAAGCCCCCGTCAGGGACGAAAGGAGCGAACCCTCAAAGGGAAGCAAGATCTCCCTCCCACCAGAGCCCTGGTGGAGAACCTTCAAGAGATGATCCGTCAGAAAATGAGCAACCAGGTCACCCATGTGCAGAATATCCACAGCCGTGGACACCGCGTGAGCAAAGGCTGCTACCGCCTCTGTTTGGCCCCGCGGCAGAGAAAGTAGCTCCTCCGTGGGCGACGGCTGCAGACTAAGGCGGCCGTCCCCCAAGTCAAGTGGAACGGGCAGGGGCCACACCTGGAAGGTAGGAGGAGCCGAGGAATGGGAGAACTGCCGCTCCTCCGGCGAACACCGCGGCCTCAGAAACGGCGGGGAGCTACCCTTCGACGATGCCGGTGAAGGAGACACCACTCGGCAGCCAGTCTTCGGGGAGGACGACACCAATATGCAGGCAGCCTCCGGAGAAGAGGGAGTGTCCGAAGACGAATCCGCAACTCGACGCCTGTCAGGAGCCGTAGAGTCCGCCGCGTGAGGCAGAGCGGTAAAGCCAGCCTGAGACGAAGGAGACGCTGGATAGGGCTCCTCGAAGTTACACTATGCCGGGGACCGGAGCGGGCCAGAGTCGCAGTGGACAGGGGGCGGCATCGGAATGGCGCCGACTCGACATCCACCGAGGCAGCCGCCTGCGTGGAGGGACGAGAAGGACCAGGGGAGTGACACAAAGCCGTCCGCCAGCCTCGGCCCAGTATACAACAGAGGTGGTCCGGCGAGCCATGTGGCGCCGCCAGGGCCGACCCAACCTCCGCTTCGCCCTCCGACGAGGCAGCCGCCTGCGTGGAGGGACGAGAAAGTCCCGGAGGAGGGCGAGGGGTTTGCGCCCAGCCTCGACCCGGAGCGGGACGAGGAGAGTCCACCGGCCCCTGTGGCACCACCCGGTCCAGCAGCTGCCGGCGCTGTAGCGGCGTCACCTCGGCCTTAGACACCTTGTCAAGAGACCGAGAGGGGCTCGGGGATGCAACCAGAAGCCCCAGTGACCTCACGGGACTCCACAGGGACTCCTGCGGGAGTTTGCGGCGAGGCATGGTGTGAAGGAGGGACCCCAGAGGAGCCGCACCCCAACAGCACCCCATTCTCCAAGCCTGGATCCGACCCAGTCGGCGCCGGGGCTGGAGCCACCGGAAGGCCCCGCGCAAGGCAAGGGAACCGCTGACGCCCCAGGAGGGGAAGGAGGAGGAGGAGATGCCAGCGAGGCCTGCAAAGCCGCCGCGTATGTCTCCATCTGGACTCTCGACGCCCTGTCACCAGGAAACGGTGGGTAGGAGGACACGCGGAGCTGCATCACCCGCGGAGAGTCCACGCCCATGGCAGGCCGAAACCCGGCCACCCGGGGACAAACTGCGACACTTACCCACCGGTGAGCGACGCTCTCGCGACATCAGAGAAGGGCGATGACGACGACCACGGCCGTATCTGAAGCCACCTGCCAAGACTGATCGAGGGGAGGAGGTCGACCTGGAGAGATGCACCGAGAGAAGTTTCATTCGGCGCTCCCGCCGCGACTTCGGCTTCAACTGTTGGCATGCCTCACAATCCGTGGTACCGTGATCCTCCCCCAAACACCACATACAAATGCGATGAGGGTCCGTAGCCGACATAAGACGCCCACACGACGTGCAAGCTTGGAAGTCACCAAGAGAAGGACAATGATGAAGAAAAAAGGGCCCGAAACAGACCCGTAGCAAGACCGGATACGCGTTGTACGTGGGAAAGGAAAAAACTAACGTAGGCGCCTGGGGTGGGGCTTATGTGACCTCGCACACGTCACATACGCGGACGACGCCTAGGTGGAGTCGTGTGGTGTCACCCCACCCCCTGGCGCACAGGAATGCTGTGGCAAAAAGTTTCCAGATCCAGTCTCGCGCCTGGGGATCCTTCTACTTGAAGGAATCTGCGACTAGTAGTCTCTATTAGATGGGATGCCACAAGGAAAACCCAGTAAACGGAGCGCGGCGAATAGAAAAGGAAACTCTAGGGATTCGAACGCCATCTCGGCATCAAATAGTATCGCAGCAGCGGGGAGGTCTGGTTCAATTTGATTGATGACTACGAATTCTGAACGTGAATTACCTGATGTTGAACGGTTCAGAACTAAACCAGTTTGAAATGGAGAAATAATTTGATCTATTAAAAGTGAGTTTCTGGTTGAAAGCACCTTAGCTAGAATATTATAGTCTTGGTGAAGTAAAGATACGGGCCTGTTAGAGGTACATCTATCTCGGATGGTTTACCCAGCCTAAGGAGTAAGGAAATAGTGGCAACTCGCATAGGGGGGAATTGGGGGGGGGGAGGATGTACCAGATTCAAGTGCTTCTGCGTAGACCGCAAAAAGATGGGGAACAAACAATATTTTGTATGTCTTATAGAATATACGGGTTCCATCAAGGTCATCTATGGCCTATGATACCTCGTCATAAGTTATCGGTGAGGCCAGAAATTGCCATGGGCCCTCCTCAACCACACCACCTCAGCCAGATACTAAGTGAGGGCAGCATCAGTTGGTGGGGAACTAATGGTATATAAACGAGAATAGTAGGAGAGGAAGGCAGATGAGATATCGGTGCCCTGGGTGATAGACGTGCAGTCATCCAATTGAAGCTGGGTGACATAGGAGGATGAATGCCAAGAACTAAGCAGTCTGGCCAAGGTCCATCCCGGTCTCTCCCCCTCCCCGTTGTGAGAAGTTGGCCTGATATATGATGTCACTAATTCTAGTGTACACCTTGTATCAGTCCAAACAACCCTTATGGTGATTGGTTGTAAAGTCAACCTTATAGACCAGCTATCCTAGTGGTAGCATAGACAAGAGCAGTCTTAGGCTAAACTCTGTATGGCATGTGAAGCCAGCTGTTATACCATATGTAATCCCTTGAATACCAAATGAAAGGACACCACAACAGATATATGTATAAAATAAAGTGTATTTATTCTAGTCAAACCCTCAGCACTCTTTATGAGATTCGAGGTAAGTACAACACAGTCTTATTTAAGCATACATTAAGTCACACAGGTAAGTAATACAGTTAGGCCCTAGGGGCCACGCAAACCATATACCAAGTAAGTGGTATAAGAACCACAGTCACGAACACAGGATAGGCCTAGGCCTAGGGAATCGCTGGGGCTACACTATACTACCAAAGGTTAGGAAGTGGGAGGCCCACGGGATTCAGGTGCAGAGTGGAAACACTCACGCGTTATGCGTAAAAGTCGATCGGAATGGAAGTTATTAGAAATTAACAGTTTTAGGCCACTTCTGGAATAGCTAGGAAGTCGAGACTTGGAAACTAGACCCTAGGATAGTCAATACCCTTGTGAGCACCGAAGTACTCAAGTTACCTAGCCCACAGGCTGCGGGTGCATAGGTGTGAACATGCGTCGGGTTTCGTCGTTGACTCCTATGGATGCCTGAAGGAAAGTTGCTGACAGGCAGTCAGTGAAGAGTGTCCGGTGGATCCCAAGGATGGAATCAAGAAGGAAGGATACCTGCAAGCAGAAGGGACAGAGTCTAGGTAACCAGCCAGGAGCCGGGAAGGAACCAGGCGATGTTGTGCAGATGCAGGTGAAGAGGTGAAGCTTGTCGCAGCAGTCACGGGTACCAGGAGGCGTTGAGGACGACCAGGACCAGGAGGTGAGATGTCCCACGAAGGCTCTTGCTGTCGGCGGCGTCGAAGTCGAGTCAGGACCCAACAAGCCTTGGCAAGCGGAACCCACGCAGGATGGAGGACTTGCTTCTGGTGCAGACCAAGAAGGTCTGGGGTGCTTCTCTTTCACAGAGGAACGGGTGCCAGTCTGGAGGAGCCTGACCAGCAAGATGAAAACAAAGGTTAGTCGTCGCAGAGGTCACTAGCCAACGGGCCAGCAACCGGACAACACGTCCAGCAACTCAGGTGCAGAAGGGCCCCACGCAGAACACGTGAAGTGTGGGGAGCTGATCTTCTTTGCAGATGGTGCTCGGGATGGGGGCTTCTCAATTCCCCAAGCACAGCCTCGAGGAAGCCTCAGAAGTCGCGCTAGTCAGGTACTAGCCACTTTTCCCAAGTCGCCGGTCCCACGTCCCTCGTCGCCTCCACGGGTCTCAGCTTCACTGTAGATGTGGATCTGGGTCAGAGGTGTCTGGAAGTCTCAGCGCTGGTCAGTCTCTGCAGTTGTCCTTCGTAGGATCAGTCGCAAAGCAAGCAGCGGTCACTGGATGGTGCCTGGTTGTCCAGGGTGGTCACTCATTGGCCACAAGGGAGATTTCTTCAGTCTTCTTCCTGAGGTCGAATGTCGAAGGTTCAGAGTTTCTGTACAAGTTGCAGATTCAGGTTAATCTAATTTAGCAGGGCTCAGCTACCTACTGATATGCTGGGCTAGTGGGCTGGGCTACCTGCAAAGTCCCTCCTATGGGTGGGACCAGGAAGGGGAGTGGTTACACCCCCTTTCCTTTGTCCAGTTTCACGCCAGAGCTGGGGCTGGAGTGCCCCAGCGCCGGTTTGAACTGGACTATGCATGGGACACCTTGTGTGCCCCAGGCAGTGTCTAGTTTCTTTCATCCCTCCCTGCCCCAATACACTAACTCCTGTCTGGGGTGATGCTCGCACCTCCCAAGGCAGGAAACCTATTGTCCAAGCCTCCCTCGCTGGAAGGACTCCCAGCAGCAGGAGGTCAGACTTGTGTCTGTGGCAGCAGCATCCATTTTGTGATGCTGGGGCTCTGGTTAACTTTAACCGGGTAAGTAGGTTTCAACATGTCTTCTCCCTCTAGAAGGGAGGAATAATATCCTCATTGCCAGAAATGGTATGGGGGTATTATTCCAAAGTATTAGACACCTTACACGACATGTTTTGATAAAGCCAAACCATAGTTACCATAACCGTTTAAGATTATAAGGTACTTTAAGAGTATATGGTAGGCTATATCATAGAACAGCTATAAGGACAGGCTCAGCTCAGGCTAGAGCACCATCTCACATGTTACCAAGCACTCTGCCTCCAGGATTGTTAAGGCCTGCCATAGGAGTGGCTGATAGGTACACATGTGTCTATATATAAGGTAGGTATAAGAATACTACACCTAAGCAAGGAGTGATTACACGACCTTGCCCCAGCTGAGTGATCAGCCAGTTGTGTCATAATGGAAGGCCAGGCCAGGGGTGGCACAATACATGCTGCAGCCCCTGGTAGGTCTAGGGTACACCTATGCCCTGGGTACCTAAGGTACACTGTACAGGGGCCAATAAGGTGATCCTAACCAATTGGGTTATGCACCTAAAGTACATAGTATAAATTTAGAGAGAGAACAGCTGGGCTGTGGGTCTGATTGGCAGGCCCACAGCCACAACTAAGTCGAAAACCAGTGAAGCAAAAGCAAAAAGTGGGGGTGAACATAGAAAGCAGACCGTACTCTCCTACACCCGTATACTCTGGCTTGCGCATATTTGCCCAGGTACTTAACTTCACGGGCTGCATGTTACTGAAATTCTACAAGGAGTTTTGCCCTCTGATGTAGGGAGCGGGGAGAATCGTCTACCAGAGAGCGTGTGTCAAGCTCTAGTAATGCCCCTTTGGTGGTGTTGAGATCACGACGAATAGTGCAAAGTATACCCAGCCTGTTTGGTCATACAGATGCCACAGATATAAACTTTAAAAGCTTCCCAAAGAGTGGCGTAACGGGGCACCAAGGCTGAACTGAGCTGAAAGTATTCAACTATGGCATCGTTGATCTCACTCCTAAACACGGCATCAAGGAGGTATTCAGTTGGGAAGTGCTAGGACCTATGCCTATGTGGCCGTGCAATATGGGAAACGTGAGAGATTATAGTACCGGCGAGTAGTCAGATAAGGTGTGGGCTAGATAGTCCACCGAAAGCGCGTGGATCAAAAGATCGGGGGACAGATACCAGTGGTCTATTCGGGACCACGTACCGTGTGGTGCTGAATACAAAGAAAAACCTCTATCGATGGAGTTCTGATGTCGCCAGATGTCTATCAATAACTGAGTCTTCCGTAGGGCCAAAAGTGCTTTTGCGGATTGTGGTTTAGTGACAAGACCCAATCCGGTAGTGTCTCGTGGGTTGCAGCGTGAGATTGAAGTCACCCCCCATTACAATGGAGTCAATGGGGAAACTGGATATGCATATGGAGATGCTAGGGGAAAAGTCATATGTGTCTATGTGGCGGGCATACACATTAACCAGTAGTATTTGCTTCATACCAAGACGCCCTGTCACCAATAAATATCGTCCCTCAGGGTCTTGGACTACCTCATGAACTTGGAAAGGGACTGCCTTGTGAATCAAGATGCGTACCCCTCTGGAGTGGGTGCTGTAACTGGCAAAGAATTGATTGCCGCCCCAGTTCGACTCAAAACGGGTATTTGAAGTAGAGGCTAAGAGGGTCTCCTGTAGAAAGGCTATATACACAGTGTCCCTTTGCGGGGGTTAGTTAGGCCCCTCACATTTCATGACATGCACTTTAACTCCAGCGCCCTGGGATTCCCACCCGGCCATGTCATTGCAGCCATTTTAAAATATATATGGGGACGCATCATTTTGGAGATCTGCGAAAGGCCAGTCAGAAAAATATAGTACATCCTGCATAAAACAAACATTTGTTACATAACGTGAGACAAAAACCAACCCTCCACCCACCACCCACATCGGATATCCACCAAAACTATATCCAGTGAATCTCATTTTTCCTCAACCGAACAGTAGGAGATCTCCTAGGGAGGAGGCAACGCTCAAAGAAGGCCACTTTGCATTAACATAGTTATGACAGTAAGACATGTACAGCCAATATTGGAAAGAAAAGTTTTACAGTCAGAAGAGACATTGTTGGTGCATCTGACAGACAGTAGAGAGTTCGAGAGCAATATTGCAACGAGTTGAGCAGCTGGCTTCTTCAAAGTGGCAGGGGGAGGAGGGGGTTACTGGAAAGTGGCAAATCATTGCCCCGAGGTTGAGTTCAAGTTCGGCTTGTGATGTTTCCAAAAATCTGTAGGTTCTGTGGGCGAGTCAAAAATGTGAGTCTTTCCATTGAGTTGGACTCGTAGGCGCACTGGATAGAGAATGGCATATTGAATGTTTGCGCCCGCAGGGTCTGCTTTTAGTCTTGAAATTTGCGACAGGCCTCCTGAACTACTGGAGTGAAGCCGGGAAAAAGGAGAGCGCCATGCCTAAATACAGAATTTCTCCCTTTTCCCGAGCCATGCGCAAAGCAGTGTCGCGATCGTGGTAGTTCAAGAGTTGGGCTATAATAAGTCACGGAGGAGCGCCATGGGCCAATCGAGGAGCAAGTGCTCTGTGGGCCCGCTCAATTGCAAATGTTGAGGAGAAAGTTCCCCTACCAAAAAGTTCTATGAGGAGTCGTTCCACGTATGCTTCCATGGGGCCCAGTTGGTGGATTCAGCCACCTCGGCAATGCGAATATTTTTGCGGCGTGACCTGGCCTCCCAGGCGTCCACCTAAGCCGCCGTTGCCTTGAGATCCTTTCAGTGCGCTCTAGAAGTTTAGCTACAGCGGACTGTACATCCTGAACCTCTGAGGTGCGGTGTTCTGCGGCATCAATACTGGCTTCATGCTGCTCAACACAGCCAGGGATGCCATACAAGCGGGAAGCCAATGTATCAAACGGCGCATATATGGCCTTAAATCTGACTCGCCGTTCAGCCAAGATGGCCGTAACGCCAACTGTGGAGGTGGGATCAGACTCAGGAGGGTTGGTGTGATCTGGGGGGTTCCCACCATCACCATCCTTGTGCCTGGGAGTCCTCGCGGCATCAAAGGAGAGCTGTTGTTTTTAGGGTCACCGCTACCCATGGTGTGCGGCAATATTGAAGCTGTGGTAGTGCCGCTGACAGGTGAAAGGTTTAGCGTACATCAGAGCGGATGGGCACAGATGTGGGCCAGCAACGCAAATTCATGCACTTGAAATGAGTGACACTCCCCTTGTAAACAGCAAAGAGGGAAAAGCGTGGGCGCAATCCATCAAGCTCAATTAGAAATACTGCTTTCAGTCCAGTTTTCAGATCTGCCCATAGTATGAAAAACATGTAGGAATCCCCTATAGCATCTCCTCTCCCCCAGCCAGCGCCCTGTAGAGCTTTGCACCTGCCGCCGGGGGCTGTAGTCGACCAGGCACCGGTGGAAGGTGTGCCACATGTGATATCTTGCAGCGTTCCACAGTCCCAGGGCCTACTGGGAGTGGCTCTTTACACTGTTAAAATAGGCCGACATTCATGGTGAGCAGTGGAGGAGCAGCAATAGTGGGTGGGGGGGGGACTCACCGCCTCAGGTTGTTTGGTAATTTGTGGGGGTGAGGTGACGAGATGCTCAACGCACAGCCTGGAGTCTCCTCCGCTCTTGCATCGAGTTTCGAGCGACCGCTTAGCCTCAGCCGCAGCCCCCCCCCCCCCTCAGGCTCGCCCGCGACCTCTGTGTTCGCGGCACCTTTGAGGGCTGTGTCAGGTCGAAGCAGACGAGTGGCCTTGCGCGGGCTAAAAGCCCGTAATTTTCACTGCCGGGAAGTCCGGGGTGTCACAGGGGTCGGCATGTAACCGCAGGTATGGCCAGACGCTGCTGATACGCAGACAGAGCAGAGCATGGCTGCGTTCATAAAGCGGCCGCTCCGGAGCTCCTCGGTCAAGCAGCCATATTGGTGCTGGGCCTGGCCACTCCCCGTCGCTTGACATTCTTGATGTAGTTTCTTCCCAGTCACAGTGTCAGTCAATAAACACATCACACACAGAGTTTAGCATTACACGTCTTTGTTCTTCTGCGTGTAACTGCAAACTCAATATTCTAAAACAAGCTTTCATGGCATTGCACTCCGACACCTATGTCACAGCTCTACTGAGTCCGTTAGGAGCCAGAAGGGTTCCGTTTTAAAATATCACAAGACTGTACATCTTCCACACTGTTACATAAAAAATGTGCATTTTTTAACAAATTACCAAATATATTATATATATATATATATATATATATATATATGAAGTGCAAGAACTCCCACAACCTCCGAACAGACGGCGAAGAAGGAGAGACGGACCACTGGAATCTTCAGGCAAGATTGTTTATTCGACCATTACGACCATTCTCAGCAACACATGACGCGTTTCGGGCTCGAAAGCCCTTGTTCACATGCCCTATATCTTTTACCTACTGGCGGTCACCAGTAGATAGTTATAGTTAGGGCCTGATTTCCATTATAAAGCTGTTTTTGATTTGACAATAACTATGGCATCGTTCGATGAACCTTCACGAAATTTTAAAAACAAATTTGATGCTCACTTTAGCTCCTGTCTTGATCCGTCAAATGGGGGCCGAAAAAAGGGGGAGGTTAATTTTCATAGGAAACGTTAGACACTGCAACAGCCCGAACTGCTGAACAGAATAGCACCAAATTTGGTAAAAAGGTAGCTCTTGGTCCAGAAAGCACTTTTTTCTGTTAAATGGTGTAAATCCGTTTAGTAGTTCCTGAGAAATTTAAAGAAATCTCAGATATAGAACTGTGGCAGCGGTTGATCCACGAACCCTCCCGTTCTCATGGCTGAGATCTGATTGCCTGAAACGAGGAAGACTTGGCAGCCATCTTGTGACTCGGTTGAACTGAGTCACAAGAAAAAAAGATTACAAAAATAGAAAGGGGCCAATGTATAAACACCCTAACACCCCTAGGACTGTCTCTTAAGGGGTTCCACAGGGACCCAGGGCCCAAAAATGCCTTTTAAAAAAATATATATATTTGGCGGGAGTTGCGGTGAATCTGCACATCCTGGCAATTATTATTTTTTTTTTAAATGAAGCGCGGGCTCCCATGCTTCATTTAATCAGGTCCTGGGGGCAATAAAAAATAAAAGTGCGACCACCTTCCAGGGGTTAATTGTTTGAAATGCGATGGGGGGCACGCGGCTGTCCCAGGGCTATTTTGAATCATAATGTGTGGGGAGGTCCTGCCACCCCACGCAGCCCTTGGGACCGCCACCTACCTGGGGTACTAAACCTAAATGGGGGGGGCATGCCCCCCGCTGCCCAAGGGACCACCACCTCCGCAGGGATATTTTTGAGATGGAAGGGGGGCCATGCTGCCTCCCTGCTGGAGCCGTAAAGGGCCCTGGGGACGGCCAGCTCCAGCAATGTCTCGGGGTGCCCTACCCCAGGAGCACTCTTGTTTGCTATGGGATGGAGGGAGAACAAGCGAGAGCGGTTGGGTACGCGGGGGCTTCAGGCCCCCCACGGTCCCCAACAAGATAGCCATTCCCCAGAGGTTGGTGTCCCGGGCGCCGAAAATGACCATACAGCTCCCATAAAAAAACGAAATATCCAGGCCCCGAGGGATGGGGTCCCGGGGCCAAAAGTGGCCTGAGAAGGTGGGCGGGGTGCCCCCTCCCTTTTTATAATAAAAAATATATAAAGGCCTATCCCCGAGGGATGAGCTGTCCGGGGCCCAAAATGGCCCTGGAGGGGGGCCACACAGCCCCCTTCCTAAAATTACCCCTTTCTCCACCACTCTGCAAACATGTCTCCCGGCACACTACTAGTTGGGGGATAAAGTCCCCTTGCCTCCAGGGGTACTTTGGGGGCCAAAAAGCCCTCCAGGTACCTCCTGTAAGTCCTACACAGCGGAATTCCTGAGAGCTGGTCAGAAGCCCAGCCCCCTTTTTCCATCACTCTGCAAATGGGACAGATAGTTAAAAAAACCTTAGAAATTCACTAAAACAGCCAAAGGTTACAGGGACGTTATAGTTAGGAATGAGCATTTAAAGAACCTTAGAAATGCACTGAACAAAAGATAAGTTTACAGGGATGTTACAGTAAGCAAAAGGAATTAAAGAAACTTAAAAATTCACTAAAAAAACGAAGGTTATAGGGACGTTATACTTAGAGTCAAATTTTACTCATACCAAACCAGAGATGTCATCAGTGATGTCATTGACCATGTCGTGAGTGATGTAGTATGTGAGGTAAATGCAGTCCATTGCGGGGGCGTGAGTTATAGGTAATTCAGGTAACTATAACAGCTGAATTTCTCTGGTTTTGTAAAATCTGACCCTTACTATAATGCCCCTGTAACCTTTGTTTTTTTGTGTAAATTTCTAAGGTTTGATGAATTTTATTTGCTAACTAGAACACCCCTGTAACCTTTGTTTTTTTAGTGAATTTCTAAGGTTTGTTAAATTTTATTTGCTAACTATAACATCCCTGTAACTTTTGAGATATATATATATATATATATATATACACACACACACAAAATCACATTTCTTCAATATGCCTTCTTGGCACCTTATTTACTCGGCCTGATCTGGTTACTGGAAGAGGTCATCTTCAAAGACGGTGAAGAAGTAACAGCAGTCGCTGGGTTTTCAGGTTCAATCTCCCTTTCACCATCCGAATCGGAAGACAAATGAATTCAATGCTGAAAGTGAGAACTGTATCTGGTCATAAACTTCCCAGGATGCTGGGCAGTCACCATATGTCCCTTGGTAGACAAAATGTGAAAAGGTGCATCATTATATTGAGCATCAGATATTATCCTTCACAGTTGGTGGGTGATCACTAGATCTCGTCTTAAATTCAATGTTCTTTGCATGTTGCCTCTTGTCAGCATAGGCTTTCATCTTTTCTTTACTACCCAAGTCTTTCATTCGAGTTGTATGATCACCTCCTTCTCTTTTGTTGGTCCATTGAGGAAACTCGGTTGTCATTGGTCTCCTGAACATCAAAGTTGCACAACCTTTGCCCGTGGTCGAGTGAGGTGGTGAACAATAGGCTCATAGAGTAGAATTCAACACAGTTTGCAAATTCAGCCTCCCTAGAGTTGCATTGTACGCTGTACTGCTCTCTTTAGCGTACTCATAAAAGGCTTGAGACTGTTGGCCTGTAGCCAAGAAGGCGTATTCCCCTGATGCTTTACGTTCAGATGTTACAGAAAATCCTTGAATTCTCTACTGTTGAAGGGCGGGCCATTATCAGACTTCAGAATGGCTGGAACGCCACATGTTGCAAAGAAATGCCGCAAAGTCTCTCACTGACTCACTCATGAGTTGAGAATGAGAGAACCTCTATAAATGGAAATCGGGAGTATTCATCCACAATTACCATCAAATGATGTGCATTGTCGAGTGGGCCAAAGAAATTGATGGCTATTCTCTCCCATGCATGCTTAGGGAGTTTGGGCATGGTAAGAGTATGTTGAGTAAGGATTGTAGAGAGGCACTTACATAGGTGACAGGTCTTGAGTTCCTTGTCAACCCCTTCATCTAAATATGGAAACCAAACTCAATCACAGAGAGCTCTCTTTGTGGCAACAATACCATGATGCCCTTTGTGAAAACGCTCCAGAATTAGGATTCTCAACCCTCACAGTATAACTCCTTCCCGAGTTATTGACAGCTCATCTTTAATGTTTTTGTACTTTTGTATTCACCATCACTGGTGAGAGCTCGAGCAAGTTGTTCCCATGACTGTAGTGTAAGTATATCTTTCATCTTCTGCATGTCACTATTATGGCTCGTGGCAGTGATGATCTGGGCTAACGATATGGCAGCTGGCATATTTGACTTTACAATAAAATCAATATAGGCTTCAGTCTTCTTGGATGGAGTACTTTGACCCTGTACAGGCACTCTGGAAAGCAGTCAGCAGGGTTTTGACCCTGCCCTGGATGATGTATAATGGTGTAAGCATACTCTTGTGATGGGAGTACCCACCGTTCAATGCGAAAAGGTATCTTGGCTTTTGAAGTGCCAAAGATAGTCAATAGAGCTTGATGATCAGTTACTAGCATGAAAGGCTTTCCACATAGGAGTACATGGAATAGTTCATAAGTCCATAACATGGCCAAACTTTCTTTCTCAGGTTGAGAGTAAGCACATTCTGTTAGGGACAAACTTCTATTGGCATTTACCACAATATCCTTTCGAGCATGGGGCTGAGCGATGTGCTGTGTCAGGATAGCACCTAACTCAACGGGGCTTTCGTCAACAACCTCTATTTTACGTTTTCAATTGAAATAGGACAGTAGCAGTTTCAATTGCTTGTTTGATTTTCTTGAAATGTCTCCCACATTTCAGCGACCACTTGAATATAAAATTTTTTTTCGTTAACTCTCGTAAGGGAGCGCATATGGTCGCAAAGTTTTGTATGAATCTTGAACAGTATCAGGCCATGCCAAGAAATTAACGCATCATAGAAATACCTTGCGGGGGATTAGCACTGGACAGTGCTTGTACTTTAGCAGAATCAGGTGTCTTACCCCCATCAGAAAAGATATGGCCAAAGGAGTTTTATTTAGTCTTGTGGCACTCACACTTGTCTGCATTCAAAGTCAGGCCAGCATCAGTCAGTAAGTGACATACTTAAGTGAGAGCTTCATCATTCTCCTTTTGTGTAAGCCAAAAGTCAACATGTCATCGCTATAGATGAATGCATTCACAAGCAGCTGTATGACACATTGAATGACTTCTTGGAAAAGTTCCACAGCCGATATCACACCAAAACTGAGACTTTTATATCGAAACAGACCTACGCGTGTAGAAAAAGGTTGTAGTGTACCTACAATCTTCTTTGAGTTCCAACTGATGATAACTTTTAGTTAAATTAAGGCGAGAGAAAAACATTTAGTTGCACTATCGTGTCACCAATATGTGGACCTGGATGTCGTTCTCATTCAATTGCCTTCTTTGCTTGGCGTATATCAACGCATGTACCTACAACTCATTCAGTGTCCTTTCTGGACACTACCACTATGGGAGAAACCGATGGCATCGGAACAGTTGAACGTTCAATACTGTCATGTTTGAGTAACGATTCAAGTCCTTTTTCAACAGATTCTTGTAAACGAAAAGCAACTCGTCTATGTCTTTGAGCAACAGGACGGACATCGTCATTAATGTGTAACTTTACTTTCATACTCTTCAGATTTCCCAAACTATGAAACAATTAAGGAAATTGACTTACTATCTCAAGTTGAAAGTCACAGAAATCAGTCCCATATTAGCAGCGATACTGAAACCGAGCAGACAGGCACCTGCTGTTGTACCTTGAAGGATATGGATGTGTGCTTGCACCTTCGTTTTCTTGTTTTTTAATGTTGCTACTAATGAGCCTTAACTTTTTATAGGCGTCAATGCAGTCAAAGTCTACACTTTGGTTTTCAATGGTGTAAGTCGAAGTAATGGAGACAATTCATTATATTTCTCTTCAGGCATTATATTTATTGATGCGCCACTTAAGGTATCGAGTAGTCATTTACTTCTTATGTTATTTTTGGACAATGCTAGTATGACTTTGGTATGTCGACTTTTCTTTGTCTGAATTTTTCCCTCGCATGAGGCAAGTCAATATACACTCTTTTCTCTGAGACAAACATTCACATGGTGCAACACTTTTTCTCAGTTGCACTGGATACTCAGCCGAACAAACCTCTTTGGCGAAGATTTAGATGACAAACAACTTCATTCAGAGTCAATTTGCCTCAATTGAGGTTGCCACTTCTCCTTGGGGTTGAGTTAACAGTTGCTTCTGGAATGTTCTGGTGGCCGTTATTTTTTTTGCACTGTGATACACTTGCTTTTCCTTCGCTTTACAAACTGTCTCAAAGTGGTTCTCTTTCCCTCAGCCTTTACAGATCTGTCCAATGGCAAGCAAATTTACCTTCATGCTGAAACGAAAATCTACATCCAAAACATATCTTCTTTTTACTTGTAGACAGCTCGTTGTGTCTTTTAGTTTTTTGCTTTGACTTACTTTTTATGCTCATGACTGAATCACCATGGGCACCTCCAGCCTCCATGTCAGTGACTTGTCTTTCAGCACACTCCTCAACTCTGGCAGCCATCAACACTCACTCCAGACTAAGAGATTATCTCAGCATTTGTTGTTTGAATGAATCTAGTCAATTAAGCAAAAGTCTGATGACCGCATCAAGTCTTTCCATAAGTTCATCAATGGTTTCACCAAGTCCTTGGCCTTTTTCACAGAAAATATATCTTTGTAATCCACGACTGGTACTTGATTGAACTTTAGATTCAGCGTATCTTTAATCTAACAATATGTATTTTCTTTGTCAGTTCACTACATTTTCTTTATGACTTCTTTCACACTATCATCAGCAATATTTTTGAGATACTTGATAATCTTTTTGTTATCAGCCTCTTCAAGTGCATCAATGAAATCATGAAATATTTCTATTCATGCAGACCATATGTTGCTAATATTTTGCTTTTTGGAGGTATCGATAGGTGGAAGCATGGTAACCAGTTATGTGAGTGGCTGCCTTGAGGGACGAGCTCTTTCTGCTCCTCTCAGCCGTCCATTTGAGCCTGTGTCTTTCGTTCTGTTTATGATGCCTTAAAATGGACCATCTTCAGAGTCCCTATTGAGAATAGGCAGGAGACGCCTTGCTTCACTGTCTCCATCGGAGCCCTTCACTTGCTGGAGACCTTTGGAGTTATTCTGAGCCGTCGCCTGGCAGCTTTGGTAGTGGGCCACTTCAGGTATCTGACTGCTCAGTAAGCACAACCATTGTGCTTTTTCTTGGGCCTCCACGCCCAGTACTGAGGTTGTAAAGCTCTGCTTGTCGAGGCTCTGGTAAGTGCAATGACAATATACTTCTTTCTTGCTTATTCTATAGATCTCACACTTCTTTCTTTATCAGTATGTAATCACCTTTTGCAGTATCCCTCCGTATAATGGACATCTTCATACTGCGTGGCAGTAGCAATCCCTTTATGTATGGCTTGCAATGCTTCCGTTGTCTTCATGTGCTTTATATTGGCTGGAATTACGCTTTGACCCAACTTGCATGAAGTGTTGACTTCGAAATTTAACAGCCACACACATGGCATGCAGGAGCAGTTTGCTTAGACCACAGAAAACTCTCTGGGAGAGCACGGCTGTTCTTCGATTTACTTATCCCTTATCTCATCGCCATTTGTAGCGTCTTCCCAGCAGGGTACCCATAAATAACTACATCACACATGGAGCTTACTATTGCACGTTTTAATTCTGCCGCATGTAACTGCTAACTCAGCATTTTAAAACAAGCTTTCGTGGCATTGTTCTCTAACTTCCATGTAACAGTTCTATGGAGTCCGTTATGAGCCAAAAGGGTTCTGTCACAAGACACTACACTTGACATCCCTTCTCAAAAAAATACATCTTAACTGCCGCTTCTTCAGATAACACTCCCTCCGCTTTTTATACCTACCACTGACTGACCAAAGTTTCATTTGTTGAAGATGGTCAGGGAACAGAACATGAAAATGTACCTGAGCCTTGGTCTATTAACCTGCATGTCACATTCTTCAGACGGTTTATTTTGGCTCACTGATTCAAACCACATGTAGCAAATGGTATGTGATTGCCTATAACTGACACATACTAAGATGAGAGTGTGAACACATAGGAAGCTCCAGATCACAAAAGACCCCTATCATGGGGAAAGTCATGACGGTATTGGAGACTATGGCGAATCGTGAATTCCAGCTTACCTCCGACACTGTTCTTCTCAGTCATGTAAACAACACCCCTAAGGGCGTTTGCAAACTACCCTTCACAGCAATCTTACTGAGAAAATGCAGGGTCACCATGATGTGGGACAGTCGGAGGTTCCCTAATTTTCAGGATTGGCTCAAACACGTGACTTTATGTGAAGAATGGTCCAAAACGTACGCTGGTTGCCTCCCCAGTGCTGCACAGCCTAGAGGCTTTTGGGAGCCACTGAGGACTTACTTGTCCACCCTTATTGCTAGATGAGGGGTGTATGTACTCCACTGATGTTTGGCCTCCCGCGATCTGTCACTTTCTTGTGGAGATGACTCCACTGCACTGACTGCCATATACTGTTCGTAATCTGTAGGCCTATACTGACCATGACTGCCATTCGCTCTGTTGTTATTATGCATATTTGTCTGCCTGTACTGTAGGCTGTTACTGTAACTGGTATCACTTTTGTATGCTCAGGTCTTGCTGCCATGTATTGTTTTGCCTGCCTGAATAGCAAAAAAAAAAAAAAAAATCCCCATCACTTTGAGTCCCGACGGTCATTTGAAACCTTTACATGCAGTTGCTTGGTGTTCTACTCAAAGATAAGAGCATCAAGATTCACCAATATGCTGATAATACACAGCTCTACTTGAAAGTCTCCTCTGTCTCAGACATCCAACACCTCAAACACAGCTTACACAGCATCCTGACCTGGTGTCCAGAACATCCCTGAAGTTAAATCCAACCCAACCCAGACAGATGTTCGGTTATTTGACAAGAACAAGACAGACTACAACCCTTGCTCAATGACATGAACCTTGACAGCTTCACATCCCAATTCTTACCGAATGCCCAATCACTTGGATTCACCCAGACACCAACCTCACCCTCGAGGAACACACTGCCAAAAAACCAAAGTTGTCCTCTCTTTAATAAAGAAAGTCAAATCGTTTCTTCCTGATTGCGACTTTAGAATTGCTGTTCAAGCCCGAGTACTCTCACTTTTTGATGGACATAATGCCCTGCTCAATGGCCTCCTACACTCCACACTGGCACCCTTTAGGGCAGAGGTCTTCTAATTGTTGGGGCGCGCCCCCCTGGGGTGCTGGGGCTGCATTCCTAGGGGGGGCGCCAATCGCTCACCAAGTATTTGTAAATGAAGATGGCCTGGAAGCGCAACTTGGAACGTTTCCAGGCTGTCTTCATTTAAATGCAGTCCTTGAATTGGTTAAACAAACACACATGGGGCCCTCATAATTTAAAAGAAAGTATTTCCATCGGATTAGCTGAACTTGCATTTATTTTTCGTTTAAGGTTTCTGTGTTATTTTATAAGCAGGTAACTGAAAGTGGAAAAACAAGACACTTACAGGATATTTCGTTTCTTTTAGCCGTGTGGTGGCAGTGTCAAAAACAAGCTAAAAAGAAGAAAATATTCTTCAAGTGTTTTGTTTTTCACTTTCAGTTAATTGCACTTAAAATAATATTGAAAACTTAAATGAAAAATATATGTAAGTTTAGCTAATCAGATAGAACTACATTCTTTTACATCCTGAAATTTCATTTGGGTAATGTGGTCACTGCAAATATGAGGAATGAACAAGTTACTTACCTTCGGTAACGATATATCTGTAAGAAACATTAGTTAGTTAGATTCCTTACCTTAGAATATCCCCAGTCGTCAGGCTGGATCCTGAAAGATTTTTCATCAGCAGTACCCTTGCACCTCGGTAGGCGTCATCTGTGACTCCGCGTCAGTTGTCGGCGTCGTGATCGTCGGGATGACGTCGGAGTACTTAGATGCCGCCCTCGCGCACAGACGTCAATTCTGTACATAGCTTTCCGCCACAAGGAACGCAGAGCCATGCAAGAAACCAACACTGGTGCCATGAAACTAGGGCCCTGAAAGGGATGACCTTAACCCTAGATATCAGTTCGCAGAACGGGGAGGATGGGTGGGGCGGTAAGGAATCTAACTAACTAATGCTTCTTACAGATATATCGTTACCGAAGGTAAGTAACTTGTTCATCTGAAAGAAACACGTTAGATTCCTTACCTTAGAATAGATACCCCAGCAATACCAACCCCGGTGGTAGGTCTGCGAACCAAGATCACACCAGGAAGTCCTGGAGAACGAAACGGCCAAAGAAGCAGTCTCTCCGGACTTGGCTGTCTAGGCAGTAATGCTTGGCAAACGTGTGCAGCGAGGCTCACGTTGCTGCCTGACAAATGTCCTGCAGAGGGACTCCCCGTCCCAAGGCAGTAGTAGCCGCTGTGGCCCGAGTGGAATGGCCCTCAGCCCCACAGGAGGATCTTTCTTAGCCAAGGAATAACAGACCTTAATGCACAAAACGACCCACCGAGAGAGGGTCCGCTTGTGCACTGCCCGCTCCTTCTTAGCGCCCACGTAGCCAACGAAGAGTTGGTCGTCCACCCGGTACTGTTTTGTGCGGTCCAGATAGAAGGAGAGTGCACGTTTTGGGTCCAGACGGTGGATCTTTCGAGGGATGCGGAGGCGGAAAGAAGGTGGGCAAGGTAACAGACTGCCCGATGTGAAAGGCAGTAACCCCCTTAGGAACAAAAGAAGGGCGAGTCCGCAGAACAATCTTGTCCTGATGGACAGAGAGGAAAGGAGGCTTAGAAGAAAGAGCCTGGAGCTCACTCACCCTTCTGGCAGAGGTGATGGCAAACAGGAAAGCAGTATTGAGATTCAGAAGACGAAGAGGGCAATTATGAAGTGGCTCAAAGGGAGCACACATCAGATAGGTTAACACCAGATTCAAGTCACACTGAGGCATCACAAAGGGGACAGGCGGAAACATGTGAGTAATGCCTTTTAAGAATCTATTTACAACAGGGGACTTGAAAAGAGAAGGCTGATCAGGAAGCCTTAAGAAGGAAGAAACAGCTGAAAGATATCCCTTGATGGTGCCAAGAGCAGAGCCCTGCTGGGCCAGGGAAAAAAGAAAGAGGAGAACCTCAGAAAGAGAGGCGAAAAGGGGATCCACAGCCTTTGCTGTGCACCATGCCACAAATTTGTTCCACCTGCAGGCGTATACCGTTTAAGTGGAGGGACGCCTGGCTGCCAGAATGACATCACAGACTTCAGGAGGCAAGTCAAATGGCATCAACTGCCGCCGCTCAATCTCCATGCATGGAGGTGGTGGCTGGACAGGTTCGGTGGAGGACCGTCCCCTGCTGCTGCGACAGAAGGTCCTCCTGAAGAGGCGGTCGAATCGGGGGATCGATAGACAGACTGAGTAGCTCGGGATACCAATGTCTTCGTGCCTAATCCGGAGCCACAAGGATGACTTAGGCCCGGTCGCGCCTGATCTTCTTCAGCCCTCTGGGCAGAAGTGGTATAGGCATATAACAGACCGCAACTCCACTCGTGACGAAAAGCGTCTCCGAGCGAGTGCCGCCTTGGAAATTCCAACACGCTGAACTGATGACATTGCGCGATCTCTTTGGTGGCGAATAGATCTAACCAAGGCTCTCCCCATTGCCGAAAGAGGCCTTGCGCCACGTCCGAGTTCAGACGCCATTCGTGATCCATCATGCACGGTGTGAGAAGTTGGCCTGATGTATGATGTCACTAGTTCTAGTGTACACCTTATATCAGTCCAAACAACCCTTATGGTGATTGGTTGTAAAGTCAACCTTATAGACCAGCTATCCTAGTGGTAGCATGGACAAGAGCAGTCTTAGGCTAAACTCTGAATGGCATGTGAAGCCAGCTGTGATACCATATATAATCCCTTGAATACCAAATGAAAGGACACCACAACAGATATATATATAAAATAAAGTGTATTTATTCTAGTCACACCCTCAGCACTCTTTATGAGATTCTAGGTAAGTACAACACAGTCTTATTTAAGCATACATTAAGTCACACAGGTAAGTAATACAGTTAGGCCCTAGGGACCACGCAAACCATATACTAAAGAAGTGGTATAAGGACCACTGTCACGGAAATAGAATAGGCCTAGGGAATCGCTGGGGCTACACTACACTACCAACAGTTAGGAAGTGGGAGGCCCACGGGATTCAGGTGCAGAGTGGAAACACTCACGCGTAACGCGTATAATCGATAGAAATAGTACAGTTCTGAAATAAGCAGTTTTAGGACACTTCTGGAGTAGCTAGAAAGTCGAGACTCGGAAATGAATATGCTACTTACCAGTATGCATCTGTTCTTGGCATGTAGGGCTGCTGACATTCATATCTGTGCATAGATCGCCGCCTAGTGTTGGGTCCGGATGATTGCACATTGTTGTCCTGGAAGAGTCTTCGAAGTATCACGAGATAGGTGGCTCCTCCCCTGGACTACATTGCGCATGGGCATCCTCTCCATCCTTAGATTGTTTTTCGCCATTGTGGCAGTGATGGAGTAGATACAGTAAGTGATGACCATGCTATACAGTAATTCTGAGAGCTGCAGCTGCTACAGGCGCCGGGGAGGAGGGTGGGCGATATGAATGTCAGCAGCCCTACATGCCAAGAACAGATGCATACTGGTAAGTAGCATATTCAGTTCGAGGCATGTGGGCTGCTGAATTCATATCTGTGCATAGAATACATAGCAGTACCTCCTATTAGCGGCGGCTACCAGTGCCAGCTGCAGCAGTCTGAAAAAGAGTTTTGAGAACAGCCTGTCCTACAGCTGCTTGCTGTCTTGAGTGTACATCTACGCAGTAGTGTTTGGTAAATGTATGTATAGTGGACCATGTGGCTGCTCTACAAATTTCGTGTAGAGGGATGTTTCCTTGGAAAGCCATGGATGCCCCTAACTTTCGTGTTGAGTGGGCTCGTGGGGGAACAGTTAATGTGCGTTTAGCTTTGTGATAGCAAATCTGAATGCATTTAACGATCCATCTGGCTATTCCTGCTTTGGAAATGGCGTTGCCTTTGTGTTGTGGAGAGAAGGCAACGAAGAGTTGTTTAGTTTTTCTAAAATCCTTTGTCCTGTCAATATAGTACATGAGAGCCCGCTTTACATCTAGTATATGGAGCATTCTTTCCGCGACATTTTGCGGATTTTGGAAGAAAACGGGCAGTTCGATAGTTTGATTAATGTGGAACTGTGATATGACTTTGGGCATGAACTTGGGGTTGGTGTGTAGGACAACCCTGTTTGCGTGGACCTGAATGAATGGCTCCTGAATGGTTAGTGCCTGGAGTTCACTAACTCTCCTTAAGGAAGTGATGGCAACCAGGAAAGCCACTTTCCAGGTGAGGAATTGAATCTCACATGAATGGAGAGGTTCAAAGGGCGGACCCATCAGTCTGGTGAGGACCAAGTTGAGATTCCACACCGGTGCTGGTGGGTGTCTTGGGGGAATTACTCGTTTAAGTCCTTCCAAGAAGGCTTTGATGGCAGGCACTCTGAATAAAGAGAGGTGCTGCCTGTTTTGGAGATAGGCTGCTATTGCTGTTAAATGGATACGTATTGAGGTGTATGCCAGATTGCATCGGTATAGGTGTAAGAGGTAGCAGATTATGTTCTGAATGGATGCGTCTAGCGGGTTAATGTCATTGTTGTTGCAGTAAATGACAAACCTCTTCCATTTAGCTGCATAGCAAGCTCTGGTAGTGGGTCTCCTGGCCTCCTTGATGATCTCCATACAGTCAGGTGGCAGGTTTAGGTAGCCAAACTCTAAGATTTCAGGAGCCAGATTGCCAGGTTCAGCTGTTGCGGATCTGGGTGCTGAATTTCTCCATGGTTCTGCGTTAAAAGTGCGGGTTTGATCCACAGCCTTTGATGCGGCACCACGGAAAGTTCCAGAAAGGTGGTGTACCATGGCTGGCGCGCCCACGTTGGAGCAACTAGGATGAGTGTCAGTGAGTGCTGTCGCAGTTTGCGTGCCACCAGCGGTATTAATGGCGCTGGGGGAAAAGCGTATGCAAATCTGCCGGACCAGTTCATCCATATCGCATTGCCCTGCGACTGTGGATGTGGGAACCTGGCGGCAAAGCTTTGGCATTTTGCGTTTTCGTTTGTGGCGAATAGGTCTATCTCTGGATGACCCCACTGCTGGAAGTACGGTTGGAGTACTGATGGGTGTAGCTCCCACTCGTGCATCTGGTGGCTGTGTCTGCTGAGCAGATCCGCCATCTGGTTGTCCTTGCCGGGGAGGTGTTCCGCCATGAGGAATATGTTCCTTTGAATGGCCCACTTCCACATGCTCTGAGCCAGATGAGACAACTGTGGAGAGTGTGTTCCTCCCTGCTTCTGTATGTAGTACATGGCAGTCATGTTGTCCGTCCGGGTCAACACGACTTTGTTGCACAGGTGTACTTTGAATGCCTTCATGGCTAGGAAGATTGCCATCAGTTCCAGAAGGTTGATGTGCATCTTCTTTTGCTGTGTCGTCCATAGTCCCTGCACTGTGTAATTGAGTACATGAGCTCCCCATCCCTGGAGAGAGGCGTCCGCTGTCAGTACTATTTGTGGAACAGGCTCTTGGAACGGTCGGCCCTTGCAAAGGTTTTGTGGATTCCACCAATGCAGAGAGTTGTATGCCCGACCGCTCACCAACACTAGGTCTTTTAATTGCCCGTGAGCCTGATTCCATTGACGTGCCAAGCACTCCTGAAGCGGGCGCATATGTAGTCTCGCGTGTGGGACTATGAAAATGCAGGAGGCCATCATGCCTATCAACTGCATGAATACTCGCGCAGGAAGGGAGTGCTGAGGTCGGAATTTGGAGATCAGCTGTTGCATGCTGTTGATTCTCACTAAAGTTGGCTGAGCTGTGGCAGCCAGAGTGTCGATCGTTGCGCCTAAGTACTGTTGTACGTGCGCAGGTTGGAAACTTGATTTTGGGTAATTTAGTGAGAATCCCAGACCGTGGAGAAGGTGAATGGTGTGGGACATGTGGGTGGCATATTGTTGTGCTGATTTGGCCTGAACTAGCCAGTCGTTCAGATAAGGGAAGACGTGAATGTTTTGTCTCCGCAGATGCGCGGCCACTGTTGCCAGGCACTTGGTAAAGACCCTGGGTGCTGTTGTTACTCCGAAGGGGAGAACTTTGAACTGATAGTGATTCCCTTGAATAGTGAATCTGAGGTATTTCCTGTGTGAAGGGTGTATTGGTATGTGGAAGTATGCATCCTTCAGGTCTAGCGTAGCTAGGAAATCCCCCTGACTGAGTAGTGGGAGAACCTGCTGGAGGGTGAGCATATGGAAATGCTCCGATAGTATATATAGGTTTAGGGGTCGCAGGTCTAGGATAGGTCTGAGCGAGCCGTCCTTTTTTGGGATTAAGAAGTACAGAGAGTACACCCCTGTGCCCTGCTGGTCGATGGGCACTACTTCTATTGCCCCTTTTGTGAGCATAGCAAGCACTTCTTGCTGGAGTAAATCTAAGTGTTCGGCTGACATAGGACGGTGCTTTGGTGGTATGTTGGGTGGAGTGGACGTTAGTTCTAGACAGTACCCATGTTGGATGATGTCCCTGACCCACCTGTCCGTGGTGATGTTCTTCCATGCGGACAGGAACTGCTGGAGTCGTCCCCCGACAGGTGTTATGTGGTCGGGGGGTAAGGAGAGGGCGTCACTGTTTGTTTTTCGGAGAGGACCTGGTGTTGCCATAGCCACGTCCCCTGCCTTTGGTGCTGGATCCACGATATCCACCCCTGTTGTTTTTGTCATAGGTGCTTTGTGCGCCACTTTTAGTATACTGCTGTTGTGACCCCTGACCCCTTGTTGTGCCTCTATTTCCAGTGCGACGAAAGGAGCCACTACGAAATTGCTGCGTTTGCAGAGCCCCCATTGATTTCGCAGTGTCAGTGTCTTTCTTTATCTTTTCTAGGGTAGTGTCAACGTCTGGGCCGAATAAGCATTCTGTGTTAACTGGTAAGTTCAGAATATTGTTTTGGATCTCGGGTTTGAAGCCGGAGATTCTTAACCAGGCATGACGTCTTAGCATGACGCTTCTGTTTATTGCTCTAGCCGCTGTGTCAGCTGCGTCAAGGGCGCATTTTATGGATGCATTAGTGAGGAGTTGTCCTTCTCTAATGAGTAGCTCCGCTGACTCCTTATACTCATCTGGTAGATGTTGGAGCAGTGACTCCAGCGTGTCGTAATGTGACCTGTCATAACGTGCCAGGAGTGCCTGTGTATTAGCAATGCGCAGGATGTTCGCTGCTTGCGCTGCAATGCGTTTGCCCGATGTTTCTAGGACTTTTGACTCCTTGTCTGGGGGAGGAGCATCACCAGTCATTTGTGAGTGGGCTCTCTTGCGAGCATTGGCAACCACCATGGAGTCTAACGGCGATTGACCCCTAATGTATTTAGGGTCACCGGGTGCAGTCTTGTATTTTTTTTTCAATCCTAGGATTTAACACCCGGGCTCTTGTGGTGTCCTTGAAAATGTCTTTAGCAGGTTTGCGAACCCCTTTTAACATGGGCAGGGTTTTGACAGTTCTTTCTGAAGATGCGAAAGTGTCAAGCAGGAAGTCTTCTTCAATGGCGTCAGAATGGAGCTCCACCCCATGATGAGCAGCAGCCCGTTCGATGAGGGCATTAAATGCAGCCGTGTCCTCTGTAGGAGACGTTTTTACGTTATAGAGTTGCGCATCTTGAGTATGTGGCGCGACACTTTGGTCTGTGGGATCATCCCACGCCTGATCCCGGTCTTGTAGTTGTTCATCAGGATCTACGTCCCCAGGGTAGATGGTATCCTCCCCGCCATAGTCCTGTATTGCGTCCGATTTGGAAGGGGTAGGAGAAAAGGACTGCGGATCTGAATGGAAGGGTTGGAAGTGTTCTTGTAGCACTGGTTCCTGCTCAGCTGGCAGGTTGCGTTTAAGAGGAATTTTGTATGGCTCCTCTTCCCTGACTGGTGTTATTTTGCGCTTGTGGAGCATTAACCTGCCAGTGTCGGCGTCGATAAATTGTGGCCCCGAAGAGTCTTGTTCTGTAAGGCCAGAGGTGGTGGACTGTGTGTGGAGGACACGTGTCCGAATTTGAAATAGTTTCGGAGCCGATGGCGGTGGCAGCCCAAACGTGATGTTGGTGGGCTCCGAGTGCACTCTACAAGGGGAGGTTGTGTCGGGACCCGAGATAGAGTGGAGGGTTGCCCGGTCACGGATGCGTTGTAAAGATGCAGAGACCTTCTGCACAGCGAACGCAGATGGTGGTTTGATGGGCACCTTGGTAGTAGACGTCGAGGCCAGCCCCGACTTCTTTGTCGGAAGGGGGTCACTGGTATGAAGGGATGTATCGACAGTCGACGTAGTCGAGGACTTAGTCGGCATCGGTGCTCTAGGCGTCGACGTAGCCGGGGCGGCCATTTTGACTGCGGAGGTTACGGCCTTCGATGTCGGCGCCGAAGGTCTCGGTGCCTTGTGGTGCCCGAGGGCATGCTTTTTCCGTGTATCGACCGCATCCGCTGCGGTGAGCTCGGCGCCGAAGTCTCTTTGTACGCGGTCGGAGCCGATGACTTTTTTCGGCGTCGGGGCAGTGGATGGTTTCGACGCCTTCGATCCGACCACCACCAGTTTCACTTACGTTTTTGAAGGGACTGGAGCGATGGATGGTTTTGGGTCTAATAACCCGGTCGTCTTCGGTAATAGTGGCTCTTGCAGAGTGTTCGAGGCCGGACCGGAAGGTGGGGCCGAGGAACCATGTATTTGATCTTGGGTAAGGCCCGAAGGCGATCCCTCGACCGGAGCCTGATGACGACGTACAGTTTCGGCCTCCGTTTCGACGGGTTGGCCTAGCTCTTCGGGAGAGCTGTCTTCTTCGGCCCCGTAGGCCTCGTCGAAGTCTCCTACCTCATCGACGGTTTCTTCATGTCGAAAGATCACCTCATCGTCGTCGTCCGATCGGGAATCATGTTCTGAAGCAGGGCTAGAGACTACTTCTTCCACGCTCTCGGCGTCCTCGTCCTCGGTGCTGAATATGTTGGTGGGAGCAGGCGCTGCTTGCTGTGCTTCGAGCCTCGCTGCCCGTCGATTCCGCAGATCGGAACCGTGCACAGGCCATGCATTTCGATTCGTCGTGATCCGGCGAGAGACATTTATTACAGGCTGGGTGGCAGTCGATATGAGGGCACTTCGCGTGGCATAACGGACACCTCTTGAATGGAGTCCTCGATTCCATCGTCGATCGAGCTTCGAAGTTTTGACCAAACCGGTCTGAAAGTTGGAAGAGGGTGTGGAGCACTAAAGCTAGTAGTCGACACCGAACGGTAACTGTACCTACGAAAACTAAAGGCTTTTTGGCCTAAAACTAAGTGTTCCTAAGTTGAGCTAAGATAGTTACATCCGAACCCAATGGCGGAAAAAAACAATCTAAGGATGGAGAGGATGCCCATGCGCACTGTAGTCCAGGGGAGGAGCCACCTATCTCGTGATACTTCGAAGACTCTTCCAGGACAACAATGTGCAATCATCCGGACCCAACACAAGGCGGCGATCTATGCACAGATATGAATTCAGCAGCCCACATGCCTCGAACCTAGACCCTAGGATAGTCACTACCCCTGTGAGCACCGAAGTACCCAAGTTACCTAGCCCACAGGCTGCGGGTGCATAGGTGTGAACTTGCGTCGGGTTTCGTCGTGGACTTCTATGGATGCCTGAAGGAAAGTTGCTGACAGGCAGTCAGTGCAGAGTGTCCGGTGGATCCCAAGGCCGGGATCAAGAAGGAAGGGTACCTGCAAGCAGAAGGGACAGAGTCAAGGTCACTAGCCAGTGACCACGTGGAACCAGGAAGGAACCAGGCGATGTCGTGAAGATTGCAGGTGAAGAGTGAAGCTTGTCGCAGCAGCCACGGGTACCAGGAGACGTCGAGGACGACCAGGACCAGGAGGCGAGCTGTCCCACGAAGGCTCTTGCTGTCGGCGGCGTCGAAGTCGAACTAGGACTCACCAAGCCTTGGCAAGCGGAACCCACGAAGAATGGAGGACTTGCTTCTGGTGCAGACCAGGAAGGTCTGGGGTGCTTCTCTTTTGCAGAGGAGCGGGAGCCAGTCTGGAGGAGCCAAACCAGCAGTGAAGATTTGAAGGTGTGTCGTCGCAAAGGCCGCTAGCCAACGGGCAAGCAACCGGACAGACGCGGCAAGCAGGAAAATGCAGAAGGGCCCCACGCAGGACTCGTGGAGTGTGAGGGGCTGATCTACGGTGCAGATGGTGCTTGGGGTTGGGGCTTCTCAATCCCCGGTGCACAACTTTGAGGGTACCTCAGAAGCTGCGCTGGAAGATACTCGCCACTTTTCCCAGGTAGCCGGTCCCACGTCTCTCATCGCCTCCGCGGATCTCAGCTCGGCTGTGGATGTGGATCAGGGTCGGAGAAGTCTGGAAGTCAAGGCTCTGGTCGGGCTCTGCAGTCGGTCCCTCGTAGAACTTCAGCAAAGCAAAGGGTAGTCTCTTGATGGTGCCTGTTTGCACAGGGTAGCCACTCCTTGGCCACAAGGGAGATTCTTCAGTCTTCTTCTTTTGTCGAATGTCGAAGGTCCAGAGTTTCTGTTCAAGTTGCAGGTTCAGGATAATCTAATCTCCTGGGGCCCAGCTACCTCTCTTATACTAATCTGGGGGGCTGGGTTGCCTGCTAGGTCACGCCTTATGGGTGGGACCTGGGAGGGGGGTGGTTACACCCCCTTCCCTTTGTCCAGTTTCGCGCCAGGACTGGGGCTGGTGTGCCCCAGCACCGGTTTGAACTGGACTATGCATGGGACACCTTGTGTGCCCCAGGCAGTGTCTCGTTTCATTCATCCCTCCCTGCCCCAATACACTAAGGCCTGTCTGGGGTGGTGCTCGCACCTCCCAAGGCAGGAAACCTATTGTCCAAGCCTCTCTTGCCGGGATCACTCCCAGCAGCAGGAGGTCAGACTTGTGTCATGGCAGCAGCATCCATTTTGTGATGCTGGGGCTCTGGTTAACTTTAACCGGGTAAGTAGGTTACAACATGTCTTCTCCCTCTAGAAGGGAGGGATAATATCCTCATCCCCAGAAATGGGATGGGGGTATTATTCCAAAGTGTTAGACACCTTACACGACATGTTTTGATAAAGCCAAACCATAGTTACCATAACCATTTAAGATTATAAGGCACTTTAAGAACATATGGTAGGCTATATCATAGAACAGCTACAAGGACATGGTTCCGAAAGCTGCAGACAGGCTCAGCTCATGCTAGAGCACCATCTCACATGTTACCAAGCACTCTGCCTCCAGGATTGTTAAGGCCTGCCATAGGAGTGGCTGATAGGTACACATGTGTCTATATATAAGATAGGTATAGGAATACTACACCTAAGCAAGGGGTGATTACACGACCTTGCCCCAGCTGAGTGATCAGCCAGTTGTGTCGTAATGGAAGGCCAGGGGTGGAATAATACATGCTGCAGCCCCTGGTAGGCCTAGGGTACACCTATGCCCTGGGTACCTAAGGTACACTGTACAGGGGCCAATAAGGTGATACTATCCAAATGGGTTATGCACCTAAAGTACATAATATTAATTTAGAGAGAGAACAGCAGGGCTGTGGGTCTGATTAGCAGGCCCACAGCCACATCTAAGTCGAAAACCAGTAAAGCAAAAGCAAAAAGTGGGGGTGAACATAGAAAGCAGACCCTACTCTCCTACACAACCCCCCCCCCCCCAAACTTAGGGACATTAAACTAACCTTGACCAGTTGAGTCTTCATGTTCTAAGTGGAAATATCTGGAGAGTCCATCTGCATTGGCATGGTCAGTCCCAGGTCTATGTTCCACTGTGAAGTCCATCCCTTGTAGGGAAATACTCCACCTAAGAAGTTTGGGGTTTTCACCCTTCATCTGATTTAGCCACAAGAGGGGCTTATGGTCTGTCTGAATCTTGAAGTGAGTGCCAAACAAGTATGGCCTCAGCTTCTTCAGGGCGCAAACCACAGCAAAGGCCTCCCTCTCAATAGCTGACCAACGTCTCTCTCTAGGGGTCAGCCTTCTACTTATAAAAGCAATGGGCTGGTCTTGACCATCTATATTAAGTTGTGAAAGAACAGCTCCCACACCCAACTCAGAAGCATCTGTCTGGACAATGAACTCTTTGGAGTAGTCTGGACTTTTCAGAATAGGTGCACTGCTTATGTTTATGTTTATGTTTATGAGATTTTTATTGCGCACGAATACCCAAGGGTGTCTCGGCGCATGTGGAACATCCTAGTAACAAAAATATCTGAGTGGGTTACTGGTTAAATAACAAAGTCTTCAAGAGCTTGCGGAACATCATGAGGGTGGGGGTAGTTTTTATAGCCAATGGGAGGGAGTTCCACAGCCTGGGAGTTGCTACCAGAAAGCGTCTGTCTCCCCATGTGGAAGTTCTGGTGCGTGGCACCGGGAGCAAGTGCGTAGAGGCTGAACGTAAAGTTCTATTAGGAACATAGATTCGGAGAGCGTCCTTCAGGAACTTAGGTCCTGAATCATGGATAGCTTTATAGGCTATACATAGAGCCTTGAACTTTACCTGACTCTTAACTCTAAGCCAGTGCAGATGGTGTAAGGCCGCAGATGTGGGATGACGAAATGGAACATTGAGCAGTAATCTGGCTGCCGCATTCTGTACTGATTGTAGCTTAGCCAGTACCTGCTCCTGAGCATTAAGGAAGAGGCCATTGCCATAGTCCATTTTTGAAAAAACAAGGGTGGTAATTAAGGTTTTTCCTGCAGTTGAGGGAAGGTATGGCAGTAACTTCTTGATTTTTCTCAGCATGTGGAAGGAGGATGCCGCCACAGCGTTGACGTGATGCTTAAACGACAGTTTATTATCGAACATAATGCCGAGATTCCTGACCTTGGTCACTGGAGTGGGGGGGGGGGGACCCATATCAATGGGCCACCAGATCGAAGACCACTCAGGAGAAGGCCTGCCAAAGGTCAGCACCTCGGTCTTGTCCGAGTTCAATTTTAAACTGTTATCCGCCATCCATGAACTGATGGCCATCATCCCTTCTTGGAATTTAGCGGCGACTGCGGGACCGTCTTTTTGAACAGCCAGCACCAGTTGGGTGTCGTCCGCATAGGTAGTTAGCCGCAGCTTGTGAGCTTTTATAACCCTCGCCAGGTCCGCCACATATATATTAAATAATGTGGGGCTCAGCGAGGATCCCTGAGGGACCCCGCAAGGGAGAGAGAACGTGGGTGAGTAGAAGTTACCCAGTTTCACCGCTTGAGTTCGGTTGGCCAGGAACGAGGCAATGAGATCTTTTGCGCGATGCGTGACCCCAATGGATGCGACACGGTCGACCAAGATGGAGTGGTCGACCGTGTCGAAGGCGGCAGACAGATCAAGGAGTACCAGGATTGCGGCCCCCCCCTGATCCATGATGGACCTGATCTCATCGGTAGCCTTTATCAAGGCCGTTTCTGTGCCATGATATTTCCTGAACCCGAACTGAGTATCATCTAATAGATTGTGATGGTCGATGAACTCAGATAATTGCAGGTTCATAACTGACTCAAATATTTTGGCAGGGAAAGGTAGGCAGGCAATAGGCCTATAACTAGCTGAGTCAGTGGGATCTAAAGATAGTTTTTTCAAAAGTGGTTTGATTACTGCCTTTTTCCAGATTTCCGGATAGGTACCTGAATGGAAAATTGAGTTACATAGATCCGTTAGAGGAGGTGCTATGACTTCAGTAAGAGTGTTTAATATCGCAGGGGGACATGGGTCAAGCGGAGAGCCGGACTTGATGGAAGTAACCAACCTACTGATATGTTCAGTCGAGACCGGAAGGAAGTTGGTGAACTTGTGCGTGTGAGAAAGGGAATCAGGGGCAGCAAAACTAGTAGGGAGGGAGAAAGATGAGTAGATCGTGGAGACCTTAGTAAAAAAGAAACTGGCCAACGCATTGCACAGAGCTTGAGAGGATTCCGTCGGAGGACCTGTAGGGGGGTTGGACAGGGTGTCAACTACCTGAAACAACTTTTTAGCTGAATTTTGGGCTGATTCAATTTGGGCCAAAAAGAAAATACTTTTGCATTTTACAATGTGTTTTTTGTATAGTGCCAGGGCGTCTTTATAAGTCTGCCTATCGACAGGATTATAGTGCTTTCGCCACCGCCTTTCCAAGTTCCTACAGTGTTGACGCTGTAAGCGAAGATCGTCTGTGAACCATGGAGCAGATGGTGATACCCTGTTCGAGATAAAAGATTTGGCTGGGACCACATGGTTCACCGCATCAGAAATCCATTCCTGGTATCTGCAGGACGTTACGCTGGGATTAGGGGAAGCCTCATACAGGGAGTCTACTAGAGTCTGGGAGAGAAGTGAGTGGTCCAAATTTTTCCAGGCTCTATAGCTGATGGGAATACGGGGCATAGGTTTGGAGAGGCTGCAGTTGTTAGCCTGGATGAAAAAGGTTACAGCAGAGTGGTCCGACCATACCACAGGACTCACCGAGGATAGGGAGAGCTTGGGGTTATTGGTGAACAGCCCGTCCAGCGTATGTCCAGCTTGATGTGTGGGGACGTCTACCAATTGAGATAAACCGGCCACATAAAGGTCAGCTATTAGTTGGGAAGTGTCTTTTTTCTCAAGGTCCTCTAGGTGAAAATTAAAGTCACCTAAGATGGGAAAGTTCGGATGGCTTAATGAGAGTTCTACAAATTCTTCCAGGGCCAGAAGGAAGCGCGCATGGGGGCCAGGGGGACGATATAACAAAATCCCTTTAAAGGCCTGATTGTGGTTTAGTGAAATTGCGAAAAGAAACGCTTCACAGTACGGTCGACTTAGAGGGTCAGATTTGACTCTTAGGTTAGCTTTATGAATTATAGCTAAGCCACCTCCTCTCCCCGTAGTTCTGTCTTGTCTCACCACACAAAAGCCGTCTGGGGTGGCTGAACAGAAATCCGGGCCCGAGGAGGCATCTCCCCAAGATTCAGTGATGAACAAGATATCAAGCTGCTGAGATGTGATAAATTCCCTTATTTCCCAACAGTGACTCGGGAGAGAGCGGGCATTAATGAGTGCAACTCGGATATGGCGAATTGTGGTGGAACCTGGGACAGTAGTGTGCTTTACAGGGGAGGGACGGGGGGGAGCAAATTTGCAGCCTGGACATGAGGCAGGTATGGATATGAGACAGGTAGCAGGGGGCAAACATAAGCACCTATCACTAGGGATCCCTGAGTTCAGATCCATCAACTGGGAGTGGGAATAATATAACCTAGTGCTCTGGTAAGCCGGGTCTGCACAGCCAGGGGGGGTGGCCCTGGGCCCGGAGCTGGCGCGGACGGGCGCAGACGGGCTCGCCTTTCGCGCGTCCGCTGCGCGTACGCATCATCGGTTCCTGATAATGCCGATTCGGAGTCACGTGAGGGGGTTGTGTCAGGGGAAGAGCTGAGGCCAGTGACCTGCCCTGCACAAATGGTCCTAAAGGAGCATTAAACACAGCTCCGAGTGAAATACTAAAAAACATACGACGAAGTTAAAAAACAGATGTTAATCTTTCAACCAATTCGCCCAAAACAATACCAACAATGCCAGTAATTCCCAGGACTTTGTAAAGGAGATGTCCGCTGCGCGCTCGCAACTCGGCTCCTGATAATGCCGATTCGGAGTCACGTGAGGGGGGTGTGTCAGGGGAAGAGCTGAGGCCAGTGACCTGCCCTGCACAAATGGTCCTAAAGGAGCATTAAACACAGCTCTGAGTGAAATACTAAAAACATACGACGAAGTTAAAAAACAGATGTTAATCTTTCAACCAATTCCCCCAAAACAATACCAACAATGCCAGTAATTCCCAGGACTTTGTAAAGGAGAGGTCAGCTGCGCGCTCGCAACTCGGCTCCTGATAATGCCGATTCGGAGTCACGTGAGGGGGGTGTGTAAGGGGAAGAGCTGAGGCCAGTGACCTGCCCTGCACAAATGGTCCTAAAGGAGCATTAAACACAGCTCCGAGTGAAATACTAAAAACATACGACGAAGTTAAAAAACAGATGTTAATCTTTCAACCAATTCCCCCAAAACAATACCAACAATGCCAGTAATTCCCAGGACTTTGTAAAGGACATGGCCTGCTTCAGGTCATCAAATGCTTTTTGACAGCTTACTGTCCACTGAACTTTCTTTGGCATTTTCTTAGAGGTCAAGTCATTAAGTGGTGTCACAATGGACCCATAGTTCTTAACAAACTTTCTGTAGTACCCAGTCAGGCCCAAGAAAGCTCTGACCTGAGTCTGGGTAGTTGGAGGAGTCCAGTCCTTTATGGTCTGGATCTTGCTCTCTAGTGGTTGAACCTGACCCCCACCAACTAGGTGGCCCAGGTATACAACCTTGCTCTGCCCTATCTGGCATTTAGTGGCCTTGATAGTGAGGCCTGCCTTTTGCAGGGCCTCTAAAACATTCCTCAGGTGGACCGGGTGATCCTCCCAGGTGGAGCTAAAGACAGCAATATCAGCAAGATAAGCTGCACAATAATCATCCAACCCAGTAAGGACTTGATTCACCAACCTTTGGAAAGTGGCAGGTGCATTCTTCAAACCAAAGGGCATTACCACAAATTGATAATGTCCTCCTGGGGTCGAGAAAGCAGTTTTGGCCTTTGCATTCTCAGCTAGTCTGATTTGCCAGTAGCCTGCTGTCAGGTCAAATGTGCTCAAAAACTTAGCAGCTGCCAGTCTGTCAATGAGCTCATCTGCCCTAGGTATTGGGTGGGCATCTGTCCTAGTGACAGCATTGAGACCTCTGTAATCCACGCAAAACCTCATCTCTCTCTTACCATCTTGGGTGTGAGGTTTTGGCACAAGAACTACAGGACTAGCCCAAGGGCTCTCTGAAGGTTCAATGACTCCCAGCTCCAACATCTTTTGTACCTCAACTTTTATGCAGTCCCTGACATGGTCAGGTTGCCTGTAGATTTTACTCTTCACAGGCAGACTGTCACCAGTGTCCACCTCATGGGTGCACCAGTTTGTCTGACTTGGGGCCAGAGAGAACATATGTCTGTAGGATTGCAGAACTTGCCTGCAGTCCTGTTGCTGATGGACAGTGAGGCTGTCAGAAAAGACCACACCATCAACTGAGCCATCATCAGGGTTCTGAGTCAACAGGTCTGGGAGAGGGTCACTCTCTTCCTCCTGCCCCTCATCTGTAGCCATGAGTAAGCCCATGTCTGCCCAGTCAACATATGCCTTCAATCTGTTGACATGAAGCACCCTGTGGGGGCTTCTGGGAGTCCCAAGGTCCACCAAGTAGGAGACTTCTCCCTTTTTCTCAACAATAGTGTGGGGTCCAGACCATTTGTCTTGGAGTGCTGCTGGGGCCACTGGCTCCAACACCCACACTTTCTGCCCTGGCTGGTAAACAGTCAGCACAGCCTTTTGGTCATGCCAAGCGTTTTGGAGTTCTTGGCTTGCCTCAAGGTTTTTAGAAGCCTTCTTTATATACTCTGCCATCCTGGAGCGGAGACCAAGTACATAATCCACTATATCAAGTTTGGGTTGTCTGAGAGGTCTCTCCCATCCTTCCCTTACTAAACATAGGGGTCCTCTTACAGGATGCCCAAACAAAAGCTCAAAAGGGCTGTAGCCAACCCCCTTTTGTGGGACCTCTCTGTAAGCAAACAGAAGGCAGGGTAAAAGGATGTCCCATCTTCGCCTAAGCTGGTCTGGTAAACCTTTTATCATTCCCTTTAGGGTCTTGTTGAATCTCTCAACAAGCCCATTGCACTGTGGGTGATAGGGTGTGGTGAACTTGTAGTTCACACCACACTCCTTCCACATTGCAGTCAAATATCCTGACATGAAGTTGGCACCTCTGTCAGAAATGACCTGCTATGGAAAGCCCACTCTGGAGAATACTCCAAGTAGGGCCCTTGCCACAACAGGAGCTGTTGTGGTCCTCAGGGGAATAGCTTCTGGGTACCTGGTGGCATGGTCCATTATCACCAGTATGAATCTGTGCCCAGATGCTGTTTGTGGGTCCATTGGTCCTACAATATCTATGCCCACTCTTTCAAAGGGAACCCCCACCACAGGTAGTGGTATAAGGGGGGCCTTTGTGGTGCCACCTGATTTGCCACTGGCTTGGCAGGTGACACAGGAGCGACAAAACTCCTTTGTATCTTCTGACATATGGGGCCAGTGAAAGTGAGGGACAAGCCTGTCCCAAGTCTTGTTCTGGCCTAAGTGTCCTGCAAGGGGAATATCATGGGCCAAGGTAAGAAGGAAGCCTCTGAACTTCAGTGGTATGACCAACCTCCTGGATGCTCCAGGCTTGGGGTCTCTAGCCTCAGAATACAGCAGCCCTTCATCCAAATACACTCTATGGGTACCTTGAGCATTCCCTGCAGCCTCAGCAGGAGCCTGCTGTCTGAGGGGTTCAAGAGAGGGGCAGTCTAATTGTGCCTGCCTCAGATCTGCCCTTGAAGGTCTCCCTGTCCCAAGAAACTCAACCTGATCAGGTTCAAGTTCTTCTAGGACAGTTCCTTCAGGGCTCTCAGAATCATCCTCCTGTGAGGGCTGATCCCGTGCCTGAGGCAGGGGGGAAGGCACAGCCTTTACCCTACTGCTCTTTCTCTTGGGTTGTGACTGGTCCATAGTTTCAGGATACAGCACTTGTTCAGTGGTGCACTTTTTGGCCTGTGACCTGGTCACAGCAAGGACATGTGCATCTATCCCCAGCATTTCTGCATGGGTCCTATACTCCACTTCAGACCAAACTTAAATTTCAGGATCATTGCCCAGTAAACACTCCACAGGAAGGTCTGAACTAACAACAACTTTCTTGAGGCCAGTTACCCCTCCCCAGGAGAAGTTAACAATTGCCACACTATGGGAGGTAGTGGCATTGCTAGCATTGGTCACTAGGTAGTTCTCACCTAGTATGATCTGTCCAGGGTCCACAAAGGCAGGTGTCACCATTGTGACACTAGCCCCAGTGTCCCTGTAGGCCTGAGCCATTCTTTGGTTGATAAAAGGAGTCTGTCTGTACTTGCCCAGGTTACTGGGGCCTACAGTAGAGGACAAAGCTAAGTCCCCATCACAGATCAGAACAGCCTGAGTAGGTATTCTGACTAGGCCAGAATCCTCCTCAGTTCCCAGGGTTAACCCTACTACACCCTTTTGCTGGGAACCACCACTTACAGCTGAACTAGGGGGTACAGTTGCCTTAGGGGCAATGGTTGCTGGGGGCTTATCCTTTTTGGTGCACTCACTAAACCAATGTGAGTTGGACTTACAATAGTTGCACCATGGTTTCTTTTGGCCATCTTTCTTTTTTATCCTTTTTGGGACCACCCTCCCCCTGAGCCTTTTGGGGGCCTGGTGAAGACTTCTGGTCTTTTTGTTTCTGATCATTACCCTTCTGGTCTGCCTTTTTCTGATCACCGCCCTGGTTCTGGTTTTTCTGCTTAACTCTAGTCCTGACCCATCTATCTGCCTTCTTTCCCAATTCTTGGGGAGAAGTCAGATCAGAATCAATCAGGTGTTGATGCAGTAGCTGGTTTTGACAGTTGTTAAGGATTTGTTCTCTCATGATCAAATTATACAATCCTGTATAGTCCTTAACCTTACTTCCCACTAGCCAGCCTTCCAGAGCCTTAGTGGCACAATCTACAAAGTCAGTCCAGTCCTGAGTCTGTGTCTTCTGGGTATCCCTGAACAACAACCTGTATTGTTCAGTGGTTAGGCCAAACCCATCAATTAGAGCACTCTTCAGGACAGTGTAATTGTCTGCATCCTCATCACTAACTGTGAGGAGCTTGTCTCTACCTTTCTCAGAGAAGGAGAGCCACAAGATAGCTGCCCACTGACTTTGGGGTACCTGCTGTACTTTGCAAGCCCTCTCCAAAGCAGTTATCCATTTGTGGATGTCATCCCCACACTTGTAGGGAGGGACAATCTTGCTCAGGTTTCTATTATCATAGTGCCTGTCTCTATCCTTAGGGATATTGCTGCCACCAGTGGGTTCTAACCCACTTAACTTTTGCTCTCTAGCCAGAGCAAGCTTCTCCTTGGCAAGGGCAAGTTCTTCCCTCTCAGTCCTTAGATTAGCTTCCCTCATTCTGGCTTCATGCTCTTTTCTCTGGGGGGGAAGTCATTCCCCTTTGAGAAGAGGCATTAGAGATGCTAGGGACATGGGAGTGGATGGATTCCCTTGAAGGAGATCTGTCTCTCCTGCTTCTCTGGTTAAGCCCACTTGGGGGTCTGTATGGGGGGACCCCATGCAAACTCCCATGTAAGCTTAGGTTAGCCTGGCTAAGTCTTCCTACTTGGCCCTGGCTGTCTACCTCTTCATCTGAAGTCCCTTCTGACTCATCTGTGGCGGGTAGACCCTCCCTTGTACCTAGGGTACCAGCCTATGAGGCCCTAAGAGCATCATATTCCTCTAGGATCTGCACTAGCTGAAGGAGGGTAGGGTTTGCACCCTGTTTTAACTTTCTGGAGGTACACAATTCTCTCATCTCCTGAAAAGTTAGGGTATCATATCTAGAGGGGGTCTTTCTCAGACCTGCCCCTCCTGAGAGAGAATCTCCTTGATCTCCTCCCAGAGACATGATCTAGTGAGGGTGTGGTGTGTGCACCTACCTACACTAGTTGATTCTACTAAACCTCTCTAGCAGTTGTAGTCAGGGTGTGTTAATCCCTTCAACCTACAACAACTAAGTCCAGTAGGACTTAAGTATTATAATCTATGTTATATGTACCTAAACAATATCTGTGTGATCTTTCAATTTAGTATCTCAAGATTACAATGGTATTACAACAGCAAGCTCAGATCCCAACCGCTGCTCACCAATGTGAGAAGTTGGCCTGATGTATGATGTCACTAGTTCTAGTGTACACCTTATATCAGTCCAAACAACCCTTATGGTGATTGGTTGTAAAGTCAACCTTATAGACCAGCTATCCTAGTGGTAGCATGGACAAGAGCAGTCTTAGGCTAAACTCTGAATGGCATGTGAAGCCAGCTGTGATACCATATATAATCCCTTGAATACCAAATGAAAGGACACCACAACAGATATATATATAAAATAAAGTGTATTTATTATAGTCACACCCTCAGCACTCTTTATGAGATTTGAGGTAAGTACAACACAGTCTTATTTAAGCATACATTAAGTCACACAGGTAAGTAATACAGTTAGGCCCTAGGGGCCACGCAAACCATATACTAAAGAAGTGGTATAAGGACCACTGTCACGGAAATAGAATAGGCCTAGGCCATCGCTGGGGCTACACTACACTACCAACAGTTAGGAATTGGGAGGCCCACGGGATTCAGGTGCAGAGTGGAAACACTCACGCGTAATGCGTATAATCGATAGAAATAGTACAGTTCTGAAATAAGCAGTTTTAGGACACTTCTGGAGTAGCTAGAAAGTCGAGACTCGGAAACTAGACCCTAGGAAAGTCACTACCCCTGTGAGCACCGAAGTACCCAAGTTACCTAGCCCACAGGCTGCGGGTGCATAGGTGTGAACTTGCGTCGGGTTTCGTCGTGGACTTCTATGGATGCCTGAAGGAAAGTTGCTGACAGGCAGTCAGTGCAGAGTGTCCGGTGGATCCCAAGGCCGGGATAAAGAAGGACGGGTACCTGCAAGCAGAAAGGACAGAGTCAAGGTCACTAGCCAGTGACCACGTGGAACCAGGAAGGAACCAGGCGATGTCGTGAAGATTGCAGGTGAAGAGTGAAGCTTGTCGCAGCAGCCACGGGTACCAGGAGACGTCGAGGACGACCAGGACCAGGAGGCGAGCTGTCCCACGAAGGCTCTTGCTGTCGGCGGCGGCGAAGTCGAACTAGGACTCACCAAGCCTTGGCAAGCGGAACCCATGAAGAATGGAGGACTTGCTTCTGGTGCAGACCAGGAAGGTCTGGGGTGCTTCTCTTTTGCAGAGGAGCGGGAGCCAGTCTGGAGGAGCCAAACCAGCAGTGAAGATTTGAAGGTGTGTCGTCGCAAAGGCCGCTAGCCAACGGGCAAGCAACCGGACAGACGCGGCAAGCAGGAAAATGCAGAAGGGCCCCACGCAGGTCTCGTGGAGTGTGGGGGGCTGATCTTCGGTGCAGATGGTGCTTGGGGTTAGGGCTTCTCAATCCCCGGTGCACAACTTCGAGGGTACCTCAGAAGCTGCGCTGGAAGATACTCGCCAATTTTCCCAGGTAGCCGGTCCCACGTCTCTCGTCGCCTCCACGGATCTCAGCTCGGCTGTGGATGGGGATCAGGGTCGGAGAAGTCTGGAAGTCAAGGCTCTGGTCGGGCTCTGCAGTCGGTCCCTCGTAGAACTTCAGCAAAGCAAAGGGTAGTCTCTTGATGGTGCCTGTTTGCACAGGGTAGCCACTCCTTGGCCACGAGGGAGATTCTTCAGTCTTCTTCTCTCGTTGAATGTCGAAGGTCCAGAGTTTCTGTTCAAGTTGCAGGTTCAGGATAATCTAATCTCCTGGGGCCCAGCTACCACTCTTATACTAATCTGGGGGGCTGGGTTACCTGCTAGGTCACGCCTTATGGGTGGGACATGGGAGGGGGGTGGTTACACCCCCTTCCCTTTGTCCAGTTTTGCGCCAGGACTGGGGCTGGTGTGCCCCAGCACCGGTTTGAACTGGACTATGCATGGAACACCTTGTGTGCCCCAGGCAGTGTCTCGTTTCATTCATCCCTCCCTGCCCCAATACACTAAGGCCTGTCTGGGGTGGTGCTCGCACCTCCCAAGGCAGGAAACCTATTGTCCAAGCCTCCCTTGCCGGGATCACTCCCAGCAGCAGGAGGTCAGACTTGTGTCGTGGCAGCAGCATCCATTTTGTGATGCTGGGGCTCTGGTTAACTTTAACCGGGTAAGTAGGTTACAACATGTCTTCTCCCTCTAGAAGGGAGGGATAATATCCTCATCACCAGAAATGGTATGGGGGTATTATTCCAAAGTGTTAGACACCTTACACGACATGTTTTGATAAAGCCAAACCATAGTTACCATAACCGTTTAAGATTATAAGGCACTTTAAGAGTATATGGTAGGCTATATCATAGAACAGCTACAAGGACATGGTTCCGAAAGCTGCAGACAGGCTCAGCTCATGCTAGAGCACCATCTCACATGTTACCAAGCACTCTGCCTCCAGGATTGTTAAGGCCTGCCATAGGAGTGGCTGATAGGTACACATGTGTCTATATATAAGATAGGTATAGGAATACTACACCTAAGCAAGGAGTGATTACACGACCTTGCCCCAGCTGAGTGATCAGCCAGTTGTGTCATAATGGAAGGCCAGGCCAGGGGTGGCATAATACATGCTGCAGCCCCTGGTAGGCCTAGGGTACACCTATGCCCTGGGTACCTAAGGTACACTGTACAGGGGCCAATAAGGTGATCCTATCCAAATGGGTTATGCACCTAAAGTACATAGTATTAATTTAGAGAGAGAACAGCAGGGCTGTGGGTCTGATTAGCAGGCCCACAGCCACATATAAGTCGAAAACCAGTAAAGCAAAAGCAAAAAGTGAGGGTGAACATAGAAAGCAGACCCTACTCTCCTACACACGGGCGGCCGAGTTCGTCCGCCCTGGCGTTCAGAAAGCCCGCCAGGTGTTGAACCACCAGGGTGATGCCCTGATGTTCCAGCCATGTCCAGAGGCGCAGAGCTTCCTGACAAAGGGTCCACGACCCCACCCCGCCCTGTTTGTTGCAATACCACATGGCGGTGGTGTTGTCCGTGAACACCTGCACCACATTTCCCCGGACAGAGGGAAGGAATGCCTTCAGTGCAAGCCAGATCGCCAGCAGTTCCAATAGGTTGATATGGAGCCGGGACTCCGCCGGAGACCAGAGTCCTCTGATCTCCGCCTCTCCCATGTGGCCCCCCCATCCCAGGAGGGACGCATCCGTCACCACCACGTGCTCCGCTTGGGGTAGGGAGAGGGTCTGCCACTGACCCAATCGCGGTCCGTGAGCCACCACTGCAACTGTCCTGCAGTGCCCTCCGAGATCAGGACGTGGTTGGACAGGTTGCCCTGATGTTGCACCCACTGGAACTTCAGGTTCCAATGCAGAGCCCGCATCCGCCACCTGGCGTAATGTACCAGCAGGATGCAGGAGGCCATCCGACCCAGCAGCCGTAGAGCTATCCTGGCCGAAACTCGGGATAAAGACTGAAAGATCGGAATCAGGGCCTGAATATCCCGAACGCGCTGTTCGGGAGGATAGACCCGAAACTGCACCGAGTCCAGAACCGCTCCGATGAAGAGAGGCTGCTGGGAGGGACTCAAATGTGACTTCGGCACGTTGATGAAGAACCCCAGCAAATGCAGAATATCGGCTGTAGTATGGAGGTGGGAGACGACTGTCCGGGGCGAGCCCGCCTTCAACAACCAGTCGTCGAGATAGGGGAAGACTGGAACCCCTAATCTGCGCAGGTGAGCTGCGACCACTGCCATCCCTTTCGTGAACACCCGAGGGGCACTGGTGAGGCCGAAGGGGAGCACGGTAAACTGAAAGTGCTCGTGGCCTACCATGAACCGCAGGTAACGCCGGTGGGCCGGCAGGACGTGGATGTGGAAAAAAGCGTCCTGCAAGTCCAACGCTACCATCCAGTCTCCAGGGTCTAGGGCAGCCAGAACCTGAGCTAAAGTCAGCATCTTGAACTTCTCCTTCCGGAGGAAGGCGTTGACGCTCCTGAGGTCCAAGATAGGGCGTAGGCCCGCTTTGCCCTTCTTGGGAACCAGAAAGTAATGGGAGTAACAAACCCGTCCTTCTTCTGGGCCAGGAACGCGCTCGATGGCCCCCTTGGCCAAGAGGGCCGTAACTTCCTCCAGCAGAAGTTGCAAGTGATCCCCCGACATGCGGTGATACTACGGTGGCATGGCTGGAGGGGTCACCTCAAAGGGGAGGGAGTAGCCCCTTCGGACGATTTGCAGCACCCACCTGTCCGAAGTAATGGTACGCCAGTGGAGCAGGTGATGGCGAACTCTGCCTCCCACTGTCGTGGAATGGGCCTGAAAGCTCGGACTAGGAAGGCTTTGAGGCAGATGCTGCGGGAGCAAATGAGGACTGACCGGCTCTCTGTCCCCGTGCTCCGCCACGGCGGAATACACGTCCGCGACCACGTTGATTGTGGTCCTGCAGCCTGTGGCTGGACGAACGTGCGGGGGCGCCCCTTCCTTGGCCATTAAAGGGACGAAAAGCAGAAGTATGCTGGCGCTGGGCCGAGAGGCCCAAGGACTTGGCCGTAGCCCTGGAGTCCTTAAAGCGCTCCAGCGCACTATCTGCTTTGTCGCCAAAAAGGCGACGGCCATCAAAAGGCATGTCCATGAGGGCGCTCTGGACAGCCCCATAAAAGTTTGTGGACCTCAGCCAGGCGTGACGACGAATCGCCACCGTTGTAATCGCTCTACCCAGCGAGTCTGTGGTGTCAAGTCCACATCGGATGGAGTACCGTGCTGCATCCCGCCCCTCAGCAAGAGCCTGGGCGAGCCGTGTCCTTGCCTCTTCTGGACAGTGGGGCAGCACGTCCGCCACCGTATCCCACAAAGAGTGGTTGTAACGGTCCAAAAGGAACGCGGTATTCCTGGTCCGCAACCCCAGACTGAGGGAGGAAAACAGTTTCTTGCCAAACTGCTCCAACCTTTTGGTTTCTTGATCCGGAGGTGCGGACGGGAAGGCAGTTTGGGACGTGGGGGCCTGGATGACTAGACTCTCAGGGGTGGGGTGTACGGACAGAAAGCTGGGGTCGCCCGGAGCTGGGCGGTAGCGCCGGGCCACGTTCCGATCCACAGGAGAGACTGTGGAGGGTTGGGGTCAAGTGCCCACCAGAACGTCAGTGAGGGCCTCATTAAACTGCAGTAGAGGCTCCGAAGAGCTTACCGGCGGTTGAAGCACCTCAGTGAGGAGGTTAGTCCTCACGGCCGCTGCAGGGAGCTCCAGGTGTAGGGCCTGGGCCACCCAGCGCAGCATCACAGCATAAGTCGCACCCTCCTCCGTAGCCACGGAAGGAGGAGAGATGAAACCAGTGTCAGGCGAAGTGTCTAGAGCACTGGCATCCCCCAGCTCGTCTGCCCAGTCTTGACTTAACTGGCACTGCTGTGCCAGAGGGTCCTCAGACCCCTCCCAGTCCTCCCCTTCATCCGTCTCCTGGTAAACACGCAGAAAGGACGAAGCCGGGTCATAGATGAAATGCTCACCCATCGACGCCGGAGATGGCGCCGAACGGCGCCGTCCGAGGACGGCACCGGGAGCGGCACCATGGGGGTCGGCGCCAGCGGAGGAGTCGTGAGGGCAACCGGCGTGGACCGGGATCCAGGCCTGGATCCCACGGGGACCTGCGGCGTCTGGACCGAAGTCGACGACGGCGCTGGGGCCGAAGCCGACGGCTCGCTACCACCCCCCGTCGGACCTGCGGGGCCCAGAGGCGTGCCGGCAGGCCTCGACGGCAGAACCTCATGGCCACGAGGAAGTCTCGAATCTCGCCCGGAGTCGCATGAGGCCCAGGGACCGGAGGGTATGGGGCCGGATGCGACTCCTGTGGCTTCAGCGGAGCCGCGCGGGTTGTGCCACCCAAACACTCAGCAGAGTCGCGCGACCGGCGAGGGGAGTCAGAAGTGCAAAGTCGCTTCTTCGACTTCTTTTTACCATGCCTCGACTTACCTGAATGCGAGGACTTGGAGCCTGACGAGCGGTGCTGACTTCGGCTCCGCGTCCGGTCCCTCGACCTCCTCCTCGACCGGGACCTCAAGCGGCGCGGAGCCGACTGCCGGAACTCGAGGAGCTTGCGGGACCGCTCCCGCCTTGCCTTCGAGGTCAAGGCCCGGCAGTTGGGGCACGGCTTATCATCATGGTCGGCCCCAAGACAGTAGAGACACCGATGGTGGGGGTCGGTAACTGACATCAGTCGGGGACAGACGTCATATGGCTTGAACCCGGGCATCCCTACCGGCACCAGGAGTCGAAGTTGACTCGAAAAGAGAGACAAAAATGTCCAAAAAGTTAATCAAAAAATGACTAAGGGTACGCTCTTCCCGGATCTGCGCTTACTGGCGCGGAAAAAAGAAGAACTGACGTCCGCGTGTGAGGGCGGCGTCAAAGTACTCTGACGACGCCTACCGACGCGCAAGAGTACTGCTGACGAAAAATCTTTCCGGATCCAGCCTGACGCCTGAGGAAATTCTAAGGTATGGAATCTAACTAACGTGTTTCTTTCATCTTTATAGTGCTTTATAGCGCTAGAAGGTCCCAGCCTGGAGCAGAAAGCACTGTAAATATGCAAGTCATTACTATTAAATTAAATTATACACAGTATAATGTAGGCTGCTGCAAAATGATTTGGTGTTTTAAGATTAAACAAGTGCTTTCAACATATATATTTTAGTAATAGTTAAACATTGCCTATTGCAAACATTTCTCTATTAAAAGTACACTTTCTAGAAATGAGCTTGTAACACCGTAACATTAGATATGGAAAAGAATAACAGATTGTCCCCATGAAGTCTCAGGTGCCTCCATCAATTAAAGCCTAAACTAGCTTCCCAGCTGCCTTTACATTTAGGGCCTAATTACAAAGGTGGTCGTTATTGTAGGTTTAAAGTCCAACCGCCGTTTTATGATGGCGGTGGTTGGAGTTTAAAGTGGCCGGGGAATCCAACGCAGCTCCGACGGACTCAATGAGCCCGTTGGCCAGCCAGAAAGGCCTCATAATACCTTACAGCATTTCCACCGTTGGGGTTATGATGTTGATTTCCGAAAGCCAATCGATGTCAGCCTTTCCAACATGGATTGGCTATTGGAAACTGACTTTGGGGGTCCCTAGCAGGGCCCCTTGGCCCTTCGCATTTGGACCTGGGGGGCACCTGTGGTGCCCACACGGTGCAGGGATGTTTGGAAACATCCATTTTTCTATGGCAGCTTATGCTGCAGGCGTTTTATGCCTGCCGAACAAGTCGCATAGAAAAATGGATGTTTGCAACCGCACACAGTGCGGTCAGATTCAAATCATGCGGTTGAAACCGCCGACCTAACGTCAGTCCGTTCCCATTTCACAACTGTGTCGGGCGGACTCATTGTAATCAGGGGCTAAGTGATTAACCAATTGCACATATTTACATTCTTTTAGGTAGCAGGCACCCAGGTGAGAATACGGTTTCATCCTTAGCTTTGTGTTCCTCCCTGAGATTCACAGCACAGCAAAGCTCGTCCCCATCCCATCCCAGCCCTCCCTTCACTTTTACGCAGAGTCACTTCAAGGGCCACAGTAATTGTTCAGGGGTGGTTGTTTTTTAACGAAAAGTATGGGAAATGTTTATGTAAAATTAAAGAAGCATGGGGCATGTGGCTCCCAATAGATCCTGTCCGCTTTGATCTCTGTTTGCATGCAGATCGTCCTGACCACTCGGGCTTCAGAGTAACGGTCCAGGAGAAAGAGAAAAGTACTGAGTTCCTTGGACAGCATCAAAGAGATAGCCCAGAGGAAGTGGTGCTACACAAGGGGGGGCATGTTTTAGATTATAAATGATTGAGACAGCTTCCCCAGAGAGATGCCTTGAGGAAGTTGTGGAGTTTTTAGGGATTTTTTAAATTTCTATTTAGGGTTTGTTAGTGCAGCGGGTGCAGTTGAATTGGGACCCAGGCTCACAACATCCCAATTATGGGGCCTAGTGTTTTGGTCCATTTCTGTTTTGGTCTGATATATTTGTACCTTTAGAAGTCTCACATACATACATTATGAGCTACAGAAAAATAGCCCTGAAATGATCTCTTAAGCACCGTCCCGGAGCTCACCCCTGCTCCTTCCACTCTCCCGCAGCACACCTCACAGGCATGTATTTTAGAGGCAGAGATATCATAACCATCATTAATAGTCTTGAATATTAAAAAATGTCATTTACAACAATAACGTTAGCTATAGTGAACATCATTAGCATATCATAAATGTGATTTCTCAACAAAAACTTTCCTGACCTGAAAATGTGTTCAAAACGTATTACCATAATCAGGGGGAAGGGGACTAAATAATTGCGATATCGTAATCCCATTTCAGTACTCGAAAACGGTCCCCTATGCTAAAAAGGTTGGTTGATTTTCCCACTCATGCAGGTCTCCTCCTATATTTCCTTTCTGTGCAGAGTTAGGAGAGGTCAGTAGCCAGACTTGGATATAAGACAGGGGACAGGATCGTGAATTCCTGGGTTCATTATCACAGGTGTTTTAGAAATCCCCTGAAATTCCGAAATCTGAGATTCTTACATTTCAAACTTTCAGAAAGACTGTTTTATTATCAGGCAGATATATACTAAGAATTGTTGATCTTCATCCTTAGAAGGCCATCTTAGCTTCCTCCATGTTTAGAAATAAACTAAACATATGGCTTTTTAATTTAGCTTAAATCTGCTTTTGGCCCAGGTGCAGTAATTAGTAATTACATTAGTGCAGAGCGCCAGGACACTCTCAGGAGTGGCAGTGCGCTATAGAAATGCCCTTTCATTAAATCAATTTCTGCAACTTTCAGTCCTTTTATCTAAATTGAGGCCCCTTTCTCACACTGATGGATTTCCATCTGACAATATCTTTGGCAATTTATCATCCACTACTCGGGGCCACACAAACATCCACCAGGCTGCCTGTCAATATCTACACAAGCTGTACATTTCCATGTGCACTCTTGCCGCCTTACACTACCTCTTGCGTGCATTCCGTTTCATGACCCTGGAATAGACGAGTCAGGGTTCTGCTACTTGTATTTGAATGAGAGGTGGGAACAGTGAAGTCGAAAGGACACAATAAATTAGCTTGGGGTTGCTTATAAAGTAACAACAGATCTGTCCTCAGCTAAGAAGAAGTAGAACACATTTATTTTACGTACCACTTATTTCGTCCTTGGAATGTCTAAACTGGTAATGACTGATATTACTCTTACCCCTTTTAACATGTATCAATTTTTCAGACTCAAACACCTTGACGGCTGAGTTGATCTTTCCAGAAATCGAACTCCTGCACAGGACATTGCATAATACCCGAGAGACCTGACATATATTACATATACAGAAGTAAGACATGAACTAGAACACTTGAAAATATGATACTCTAAGGATTATATATGCTAAATGTCCTGAGGGAATTTAAAAACATAGAAAATTGCATCCATACCACAATTCTTTTTACGAAAATGGTATAAGAATACCTGCTGTCTTTCTGAATGTCTGGAGTCATCATCTGGGCTGCAGAGAAATTCAAGCACCTATTTAAAACAAAGTAATGATGATGTCATAACATACTTGGCATAAAAAGACCGTATAAAGTCACCCATTTCCACCTCTGCAAGAGCCGGTCTGTCTGTACGAACAGTGCTTGGAGGCCAATAGATCATTCATATATATTTTGGTACAAATGTTATGTGCCCCCCTAGTATATAAATGATGCCTCTGTTCCCATTCACTCAGCTCCTTCTAGGTTTTACATGGGGGATCATGATCATTTTGAGATAAACAGTGAAGGAGAGCAGGCAAATATTCTGAAGAGGAAACACAGAATCATCATTATTGAAGGCAACACAGTCAAGAACCATTTACAAAATGCTGTACAGATGTAAGCACGCAGGCACATTTGGAAATCTATAATGAACACATATGCTCAGAGGCTGCTTGGTTTTTTAGAGCATTATAGAGCTCACATGATGAAGTATCTAACCGCAGATTGCTTTCCTTAGAATATTCATTAGACGTCAGACTGAATCCTGAAAATCTTGAGCAGTAACTCTTTGCAATGTGAACTCCCCGCCGATGTCATACACACCGGATGTGATGTGCGCGGTGTCTAAATAGCTGCCACCCCAGTGCGCTGACGTCAGTTTCATTTGTGACACATTCTGCATCCACAGACATATGAGAAAGGTGATGACTAATGTGCTGAAGCGAAGCAAGACCTTCGGAAAGGAAGGCATATAATTCACAGAGCAGGAAGGCGGGAGGTTCAGTAAGCAATCTGCAGTTAGATCAGAGGTCTTCAATCTGTGGGGTGCGACCCACAGGGGGGCCCTGGAGTCATGGAAAGGGGATCGCACATTCCCAGGCCACACTTCTTCCTGAAATCCAAAAGGTGCTTTTCCTTTCGAAAAAGAGAACGGTCCGGGAGCTTCATTCTGAAAATGCTTCTGCTGAAGTTAATGGAGTTTCCTGTGCTGTGAAAAAAGAGGCCTGGCAGACAGGTAAAACAATCCTTCACACCAGGATGCCTGCTTGGCTGAATGAAATGCAAATGCAGCTATGAGTTAAAATGCAAACGTAAAGGGTGCTTGGGAGCGGTAATCACTTCAAGCATTGTGATTGCAAAGATTTGTTTTTTTTCCAGTGGTAGTAGGAAGAGTTAATACCTGGGATGTGAAGTCATGCTTTTAATTGTAACTGTATTTACACAGTGTTTAGTACCCCTGAGGAGGGTTGAAGGGACAGTTATGCAAAAAAAAAATGCTTCACTTATGTACTAGTATTACTAAAATCTACATTTTGGAAGCTCAATTTTATCCTAAAATATTATTTAAAAAATGACTTGCGCAGAACAAAATATTTTGGGGCTGCTGGAGCATCACTTTATAACGCTCCGGCAGTGCAAGCGTCTCAATTATATCTATGTAGCACCGCAAAGTCACCCAGCGTGGCTTTGCATGGCCTCATAGATATGGCGTAAGACAAAACAGTGCAAGTTGGTGCATTGCCTTACTCTGTGTCAAGTAGGTGTACCATGGGCATTGAGGTGGGTGTTCCCACGCAACACCAATGGATTTTGTAAATGCCCCAGATTTACAAAACCATGTAAAACTGGGGCAGCGCCAAAACCTTACGCCTCCACACAGCAGGCATAACGGGGAGAAATGTTTTCATTTCTCATTATTTCCACTTTCCATGTTTCCTGCAGAACACACACAGAAAGAGGAAAGCCCCTCTCTGGATTGTTTTTTTGCAGAAAGGTGCCCCTTCCTGCACAAAAACAATCCTGCCTATGTTGGCACAAGGCAGCAATTTGTGTGCCAACGCAGGGGGAAAGGGCAAGAATGTACCATATTTAATAATAAGGTGTATTCCTGCCCTTTCACATTGGCATAGGGCAGCGCAACAAGAAGACTTGTGGCGCTGCCCTACACCAATTCCTCATAAATGAGGCCCTTTGTTCTTAGCTACACCTTTGACCACGCCCCCACGATCACTGACCTTTGCTATGCTAAACACTGTTTAATATTTTCCCACTGTAAAAATAATTTTTTGTGGGAATTAGGGGCGTTTATGGTTATCGATAGTGGTCAATGATGAGGAGTATCAAGTTCTAGAAATTTTTGTCAGGAGTGGGTCCTTACGCCGAAAAGATTTTGACAGGAGGTCTCGGCATCAAAAAGTTTGAAGACCTCTGAGTTAGATAGAGTCTCTACCAGAAAGGGAGCGGAAAGAAAGGAACAGACATCAGTGTGCTGGGGTGCCGCTTATATAGGCACTGCACACGTCACATCCGGCACAGGCGCTGTCTACACAGACATCGCACCACCTACTGGTGTGCAGAGGTAGTGCTCAAAACGTACTGGATCAAGTCAGACACTTAGGCAGTATTGTAAGTTAAGGAGTCTGCAGTTAGAAGTCTCTTTCAACAGATTAATCTGAAAGCAGAGCAACAGCCAAAAATTCAGCTTGAGGATAGCAGATAATTCCATAATGAGGATACACGTTCATAGTTATAGGATGATTTTGCTGAGCAGAACACAACTCACAATTAACACTGTAAGGGAGGAGGACTGACAGGTCTGTGAGGAAGCAGCTTGTCTTAAGGAAACTTAAGCAATCCCTAACATCCATGAAATGCCAAGGAAATTGCTTTGAGATTAACCCTTCTAACCACCCAGAGATATTGAAGGATTTGCAGGTTTGACTATATATGGTAAAATGTGCAAAGGCTTACTGAAGATTGTGAGAAGTTGGCCTGATGTATGATGTCACTAATTCTAGTGTACACCTTATATCAGTCCAAACAACCCTTATGGTGATTGGTTGTAAAGTCAACCTTATAGACCAGTTATCCTAGTGGTAGCATGGACAAGAGCAGTCTTAGGCTAAACTCTGAATGGCATGTGAAGCCAGCTGTGATACCATATATAATCCCTTGAATACCAAATGAAAGGACACCACAACGGATATATATATAAAATAAAGTGTATTTATTCTAGTCAAACCCTCAGCACTCTTTATGAGATTAGAGGTAAGTACAACACAGTCTTATTCAAGCATACATTAAGTCACACAGGTAAGTGAATACAGTTAGGCCCTAGGGGCCACGCAAACCATATACTAAAGAAGTGGTATAAGGACCACTGTCACGGGAATAGGATAGGCTTAGGCCTAGGGAATCGCTGGGGCTACACTACACTAGCAACAGTTAGGAAGTGGGAGGCCCACGGGATTCAGGTGCAGAGTGGAAACACTCACGCGTAATGCGTAAAAGTCGATAGAATTACTAGCAGTTAGAAATTAACAGTTTAAGGACACTTCTGAAGCAGCTAGAGAGTCGAGACTCGGAAACTAGACCCTAGGATAGTCACTACCCTTGTGAGCACCTAAGTACCCAAGTTACCTAGCCCACAGGCTGCGGGTGCATAGGTGTGAACTTGCGTCGGGTTTCGTCGTGGACTTCTATGGATGCCTGAAGGAAAGATGCTGACAGGCAGTCAGTGAAGAGTGTCCGGTGGATCCCAAGGCTGGGATCAAGAAGAGAGGAGACCTGCAAGCAGAAGGGACAGAGTCAAGGTCACTAGCCAGTGACCACGTGGAACCAGGAAGGAACCAGGCGATGTCGTGAAGATTGCAGGTGAAGGTGAAGCTTGTCGCTGCAGCCACGGGGACCAGGAAACGTCGAGGACGACCAGGACCAGGAGGCGAGCTGTCCCACGAAGGCTCTTGCTGTCGGCGGCGTCGAAGTTGGACTAGGACTCACCAAGCCTTGGCAAGCGGAACCCACGAAGAACGGAGGACTTACTTCTGGTGCAGACCAGGAAGGTCTGGGGTGCTTCTCTTTTGCAAGGAAGCGGGAGCCAGTCTGGAGGAGCCAAACCAGCAGTGAAGATTTCTGGATGCGTCGTCACAAAGGCCACTAGCCAACGGGCAAGCAACCGGACAGACGCGGCAAGCAGGAAAATGCAGAAGGGCCCCACGCAGGACTCGTGGAGTGTGGGGGGCTGATCTTTGGTGCAGATGGTGCTTGGGGTTGGGGCTTCTCAATCCCCGGTGCACAACTTCGAGGGTGCCTCAGAAGCTGCGCTGGAAGATACTAGCCACTTTTCCCAGGTAGCCGGTCCCACGTCTCTCGTCGCCTCCACGGATCTCAGCTCGGCTGTGGATGTCGATCAGGGTCGGAGAAGTCTGGAAGTCAAGGCTCTGGTCGGGCTCTGCAGTCGGTCCCTCGTAGAACTTCAGCAAAGCAAAGGGTAGTCTCTTGATGGTGCCTGTTTGCACAGGGTAGCCACTCCTTGGCCACAAGGGAGATTCTTCAGTCTTCTTCTTTCGTCGAATGTCGAAGGTCCAGAGTTTCTGTTCAAGTTGCAGGTTCAGGATAATCTAATCTCCTGGGGCCCAGCTACCACTCTTATACTAATCTGGGGGGCTGGGTTACCTGCTAGGTCACGCCTTATGGGTGGGACCTGGGAGGGGGGTGGTTACACCTCCTTCCCTTTGTCCAGTTTATCGCCAGGACTGGGGCTGGAGTGCCCCAGCACCGGTTTGAACTGGACTATGCATGGGACACCTTGTGTGCCCCAGGCATGTCTCATTCCTTTCAGCCCTCCCTGCCCCAATACACTAAAGTCTGTCTGGGGAGGTGCTAGCACCTCCCCAAGCAGGAAACCTATTGTCCAAGCCTCCCTTGCCGGGATCACTCCCAGCAGCAGGAGGTCAGACTCGTGTCTGTGGCAGCAGCATCCATTTTGTGATGCTGAGGCTTTGGTTAGAGTTAAACAGCAAAGTAGGATTTTAACATGTCTCTCCCTCTAGAAGGGGGGAATAATATCCTCATCACCAGAAATGGTATGGGGGTATTATTCCAAAGTGTTAGACACCTTACACAACATGTTTTGATAAAGCCAAACCATAGTTACCATAACCGTTTAAGATTATAAGGCACTTTAAGAGTATATGGTAGGCTATATCATAGAACAGCTATAAGGACATGGTTCCGAAAGCTGCAGACAGGCTCAGCTCATGCTAGAGCACCATCTCACATGTTACCAAGCACTCTGCCTCCAGGATTGTTAAGGCCTGCCATAGGAGTGGCTGATAGGTACACATGTGTCTATTTTAAGGGTAGATATAGGTATACTATATCTAAGCAAGGGGTGATTACACGACCTTGCCCCAGCTGAGTGATCAGCCAGTTGTGTCTGATTGGAAGGCCAGACCAGGGGTGGCATAATACATGCTGCAGCCCCTGGGAGGCCTAGGGTACACCTATGCCCTGGGTACCTAGGGTACACTGTACAGGGTCCAATAAGGTGATCCTTACCAATTGGGAATGTACCTAGGGTACATGGAGTCCATTTTAAAGAGAGAGCAGACAGCCTGAGACCCTGAATGGCAGGACTTCAGGCCAACTAAGTCGAAAAACCAGCTAGACACTAGGCAAAAAGTTGGGGGTAACCATAGTCAGATATCCACCTTCCTACAAAGATCTGGCAGCTGCAACACAATCAAAACCATCACTGTTGACAATATAGCTTCCATGATGAAGTGTGTAAACATTTTTTTCATAACCTGAACCTGAAAAATATAGGGGAAAGGAGCCTTAATATGAAATTTCAGGGTGAGCTAAACACCTCTTTCAAACTTCATGTTTATAAGAAAGGAAAAGGCTTTGCAAAGAAGCCCATCTCATCCTGTCCATAGACCCCATGTTTGACAGTGCCACATTCAATCAAGACTTCTTTTGGCTGTGTGACACTCTGTCCCATTCATAAATGCGGATACCATTACTTCAGAATTTTTGTTTTTCGATTACCTTAATTTCACACTTGTAGGGAAAGGTACCATCATTCAGTTTTTCTATTGTTTAATACTTATTTTTTAAGCCTTTACCTTTTTAATTTATTGTAATTTATAAATAATGAATTATCGATTCCAATCTATTAAAATATCTTAACCTTACTCCTGAATCCTATAAACATCCTATATGTTTTTCAACTGTGTGTTTGGGTGTGCGTGTGTCCTACCCCTGAACTTACCCGAGAAACACCTGGGGAGGCTTGGGTAAATTCAAAATAAAGTTAATCGGAATATGATTTAAATCTACACTTATGGATCCAAATTATCAGCAAAACTAAATTAGGTATCAAAATAGTAAGAGCATACCAATCTCTCTTTTGTATTATCAAGATTCAGGCCTAACTCAGTAAGAGTAGAAGTACATTGTCAGCATCTTACACATAAAAGCCAAGCACCAATAGAAATAATGAACTTTATTTAGAACATACACATAAAAAGAATTAGAGCAACGTTTCAAGGCTGAAGCTCAAATGGGGGAAGAATAAGGGGGTACAGGGATGCTCTGAGTATGAATGGTACAAAATGAAGGGATCCAGGACAGAGTAATGCTAGTCAAACCAATTTCTATCAGGCAACTGAGCAAAATGTTGTTGACCACTATATGCTACCTATGCATTGAGCAATATCAGGAGAGTGGTATTAAAGAGCTTGGATTCAAACCAGAGACCAGCGAAAACTGATACAACCACATTCGAGTTTCACTACTGGGACCAAACAAAATGTGCAGACTGTACAATCAATCTATCAATCAGGGATGTGTAGAGCGCATTACTCACCTGTGAGGGTCTCAAGGTGCTGGGGAGGGGAGGGGGATGGAAAGCTCCGGTCATCCGAAAAGCCAGGTCTTGAGCTCTTCTTCCTGAATGCTTGCAGTGTGGGACTTTGTCTGATGCTGAGGGGGAGTTTGTTTCAGGTCTTGGCCACGATGTAGGTGAAGTATATGCATCCCGTTCTGGCTCTGTGGATGCAGGGGATTTTGGCCAAGGCCAGGTCAGCGGACAAAGGCTTCTATTTTAGGGGCGTGGAAGGAGATGCTTTTGTTGAGGTATTGTGGTTCGGTGTTGTGGAGGGCTCTGTGGGCGTGCATGAGCAGCTTGAAGGACACTCTTTTTTTCGACTGGGAGCCAGTGGAGGTCCCATACGTGCTGGCTGATGTGGTCCTTTCGTGGAACGCTGAGGACGAGTCTGGCTGCAACGTTCTGGACAGTATGGAGTTTGTGGAGTAGACATTTGTTGATTCCAGCGCAGAGGTTGTTCCCGTAGTCCAGCCTGCTGGTGATGAGAGTGTAGATGACAGTCTTTCTGGCTTTTGGGGGGCGGATCCATTTAAATGTCTTGCGGAGGATGCAGAGGGTGTTGAAGCATGAGGCGGATTCAGCGTTGATATGTCGGTCCATGGAGAGGGAGGAGTCGATTATGATGCTGAGGTTGCGGGCGTGGTCCCTGGGTGTGGGACGGTTGCCGAGGGCTGGGTGCCACCAGGTGCTGTCCCACAGAGAGGGGGTGGATCGAGGATGAGGACTTCCGTTTTCTCAGAGTTGAGCTTCAGGCAGCTACTTCTTATCCAGGTTGCGACGTCCTACATTCCTTCCTGGATGTTGTGCGTGGTGGTGAGGGGTTCCTGAGGGAAAGGATGAGCTGGGTGTCGTCGCCTTAGGATACTATGCTGAGTCCGTGTTTTCTAAAGATGGTTGCGAGGGGGGCCATGTAGATGTTGAAGAGCGTGGGGCTGAGGGAGGATCCTTGGGGTACTCCGCATCTGATCTTTATGGGTTCGGACAGGAAGGGCAGGAGTCTAATTCTTTGAGTTTGGCCGACTAGGAAGGAACGAATCCAGTCTAGGGTGGTTCCCTGTATGCTGGCGTCATGAGGTCTGGCAGCTAGTGTGCGGTGAAAGACAGTGTTGAAGGTTGCTGAGAGGTCTAGCAGAATGAGGGGTGCAGTGTGACCTTGGTAGAAGAGTGTGAGGATGTCGTCCGTGGTGACTAGGAGGGTGGTCTTGGTGCTGCGGTTGCTTCGGAAGCCGGATTGAGATGTGTCAAGGATGGCATTGGATTCTATGAAGTTTGTTAGCTGGATGTTGACTATCTTCTCTGGGACTTTGGCGGTGAAGGGGAGGAGGGAGATGGGCCTGTAGTTCTTGAGATCGGTCGGGTCTGCGGCGGGGTTTGACTTCTGTACAAACAAGCATTTGCAATGCAATAGGTCTCGCATTTACGCAAGTTTGAGCTATTGACATTGTAAATGACAATGCCTTTTATTTATGTTTTGGTTTTTAAAACATAAATAAAAGGCTGTGTCATTTACAATGCCAATAGCATAAACGTGCGTAAATGCGAGACGTATTGCATTGCAAATGATTGTTTCTTGTCCAACCTCCACATCTCAGGCAAAGCTACGTCTGGAATTCTGCTTGACCAAACAGCAATTTTTGCAAGAATCATGTGTTATCGGCTTTTGGCATGAATGCAAGATTGCAAAACGTGGCTCACTAAATTATTGTTATGTCCCCAGCTTGAGAAAAGCAGATCGAAAACGAGTTTCCGCCCACTCTGTCAAGCTTCACCGAGTGCTAAACAATTTAAACGTGCAAAAAGCCTGGGAAACCAACTCTTTACAGCAACTGTGCAAAGTAATACTAAGTTATGAAACGTGTGCTATTTCATTTTAACCAGACTTAAAATTCGTCCAATCGCTAAAACACGTCTGCATATTACTATCTCCCCAAAAACACAATGCAGGCTTACCTGGCAGAAAGCTCTTCAATGACATCTAAAAACAAGCCGGAAGTCAGGCGCCCTTGCCCGGGACGTGGGCGGGGCCTGCTCCGGCAGGAAGAGAGACGGCGTACCATGCTAACGCGGGGCTCCCATGCTGAAGGGAGAGCCCCGCGGTGGCGACCGGAGTGGAGCGAAGCCCCGGGTCCCAGGAGGGGGCCCGGGTGAAGACTGCGGCGGACGAGGCTGCCCACGGCAGCATGGGGCTCCCGGGAGTGCAGGGAAGCCCCGCAAGAGAAGTGCTGCAGCCGCGAGGAGGAGCCCCCCCCCAGAAGAGCAGCCCGGTGAGTGAAGAAGGGCTGGGGGGTTCCGTGTGGGCTATTGTTGGTGCCTGATCGAGGCACAGCGTCCTTGGCGACAGCAGCGCTACGCGCTGCGTGGGCTGACATGTGGTCGGAAGGGGGACAGGAGATGTGCACGCCGCGTGGCTGTAAGCGCGTACACCAATTCAAATCCGCTAAGAGCCTGTGCGTGCACATCTCCTGTCCCCCTTCCGAGGCAAGTCAGCAACAATAGATCTCGCCGAAAGCAGCGCTCCGCGCTGCGTTCGCAGGCGAGACCTAAAAACCAAAGTACTAAAGAAACCTCTAGATTGCGGATAAACCGGAGAGTTACATCAGTTTAGTTTCTACTGCAAATTAATAAGTAGGGGTGAGCACTATTATCAAGAAAGCATATGTGGGACAGCTGTCGGACATTAGTGAGATCAGAAGCTTCAAGACTTCAGAAGACAGTGATTACCACTTCATAGAGTCCAGGCCATTTAACAGAAGGGATGAGCTAAAGTGACTGAGACTTATGTGTGGGAGGAGACTAAAGGTAGGGGCACTATAAGGGATTTGTGGTTTAACCTTACTCTCGCTAATAAAAATGTTCCATCTGTCATTCTACCTCCTCAACTATATCGTACGGTTTTACCTAAGGAATGAGTTACTTACCTTCAGTAACAATGTATCTGGTAGAGACACAGACTAGCCACAGATTCCTTAACTTAGAATATTCCCCAGGCGTTAGACTGGATCCGGAAAACAGGAATAGTGTGCCAAAATAAGAGTTAAAGCATTGAAACAACAAATTTATCAAAACAACAATGAAAAGAAATCAGAGAATGATGAGAAACATAACTACATTGAAGGAGCACTCAACACTTGAAGGGACTAAAGGGCGCGAACAGAGCGCCCGCCCCAGAAAAAGTCCCACCAAAGCACAGAGCCCCCCTCCCCCCCCCCATAAGAGGCAACGGCAGTGGAAATGAAGGACATAACAAATGAAGGACACTTTGTAACTACAGAATATAACTGTATGAAAGACAGTCAGTAACCAAATACTGTAACTGTAAAGTACAAGACTGGAACAATATGACTCATGACAAGGGACCAGAAATGAGCAACAACGAAGGATGCTCACCACACCCCCAACAATGACCTATAAAGTTCATCATGGTCAAATAGAAGCACAACCCAATCGACTGCATCAGAGACAAGGAGACCCCAAGTAATGGAGAGAAATAGACGAGGGCGGAGGGAGGGCAGAAGAACATGAGAACCTCCATGCCATAGCTATCAAGGTGGAGGAACATAGAAAGCACAGAACCAAGCCACTCAAGAACTAAAATGGCGGAGAATCAATGTGCCAACACAGAATGACACTCCCTACCCCAGAGGCAGGCGGAGTAGAAAACCCCTTGGGTAGACCAATGCCACCTGCAAAGAGGCAAGTGGGTAGTATCCCACCTGGAAAAGCTCTCGCAGAACGGGGAGGATGGGTGGGCTTTAAGGAATCTGCGGCTAGACTGTCTCTACCAGATACATCGTTACCGAAGGTGAGTAACTCGTTCATCTGATAGAGACATCTAGCCGCAGATCCTTAACTTAGATAGATACCAAAGCCATATCCCATAGGAGGAGGGTCTGTGAGTGAATGCCACCAAGTTCCCAAGGGAAGTAAATCGTCACGCACAGTGACGAAATCAAGGTGGGGACAGCAAACAATGCCAGCGCAGCGGACACCAGACCCATAAACCTTAGCAATGCCAGTGTAGCTGACACTGGGCCACGAAGTAAAAAGTGAATCATGAGCAAGGGAAGCCAGGTACCACAATACATCAGAGGACGGTACAAATGCACCATCAGTCAGACAGGGACTAAATGAAAACCCAGCAACAGAAGGGTCAGTGCACAATAGTAGATTGCCACAGCTGCCACGAAAAGAGGGAAACTGAGTACAGGATCCCAGAAGTCGTAGGAGACAAAGCCCCAGTGAAGGGACTGAACAAAATTACAGATTCAGAACACACCAAATGAGCGGCACAGCATCAGGTGGCAGCAAATGGTGGCAGAAGACATGCCAAGACATACACACTACGTACACCAGCAGATACATAGATGTGAATCACAAGAAGACACAGACCAGACAGTGTGTACCGTGAAAACCACACCACTGCATAAATGAAGCATGCGCGCCGACAGAGAAGGTGGGCGCCGCAGAAGGAAGTCAACGAGTCAACCATACCCACAGGTTCAATGACGAAGGGCCACTAGCAAGCCCGACGCACCCAAGCCATCTCCCATGAAGAAGAGAGAGAGAAAGAGAGAGAGGAAATCTGGGACAACCTCCAGAAACCAACGCAGGGAAACCCCACACATATGCCTGCCCTCTCATGTGTGTACACAGCATCATAGAAACATATGAAAAAGTCAAGAAATTGATAACCAAGGGGAAACTGGAAGAGGACCCCGAAAGTTGCCCAAAGGGGCACCAACGGCACCAAGGTGAACATAGCAGGACACCCAAGTCCATGAACAAAGAGTGCGACTCCAACCTCCCGATCGGGATAGTAAAGGCGGAGTCACCTCGAAACAGACTGGATACTGACCATCACACTAAGGAAAAGGAGGAGTCAGTAACCCTCAGACACAGAATGTCTGAAAAAGCATAGCTAGAGCCCGGATGACACCAGAAAACATCCAAGGATATACCAAGTCTGTCGAAAAAACGCAGCAGAGACCAAATACCGAAAATTAGGCCGGGAACCGGCAAAGGGAGGGAAAACGCAACAGGGATCAGCCCTGGCAAAAACCCTACTCCCACAGGCAAACCCCAACAGGGGGTGCCCGAGCCTGTTCCAACACCAGGGAAGAAGACCACGTAGCCAAGACTGTGACTCAAGGAACATTACGGGTCCTCCATGAGACCGTACACACCCAGTGTGGGCCCACATGTGGTGCCTGCCCAGAACACAGAAGAACTGGACTGGATCAAAATGGAACAAAGCGCCCACAGGGACGTACACCCACGCCCAAGACAGCCAAAGTGCTAAGGGCAGAACGGAAGGCGGAAAGAAGAGCCCAATACAAGGCCGGAGGAAGTGAACCCCTCTTTGGGACGCCAACAATACACCGGAGCAGACTGCATCCACAGACGAATGAGAGTGCAACAGAACAACCGCAGGCAGCAAGAAGCTCCAAGAGATGACAACGGCAGCCCGTTTGCCTTAACAGAGAAAATGGTCCACCACTGCATGAAGCATAGAACAAAGGGGAATGCTTATAGCAGAACCCACAGGAAAAAACCCCAGAGGAACAGAAATTAACAAAGAGAGCCTCAGAGACTTTCTAGCAGGGAACAACAGCTACACAATAGCCAACCAATACCACACATAGGGTATGTCACATCCTTTCACAAAACGAGGGACGCCTCTTGAGACAAGTTCATAAGCAGAGGTCGAAAAGAATCATCCTAAACGGTCGGCCCAGATGCACCATAAGGAGGAAAAAAGACACCGCGGAACAGCCATAAAGACCATCTGGGCAATAATGTCTTGACCAGTGACGGAAATCATAAAAGCAGGGACAATATTGCATTGGAAAACTTAGGTCCTCCATAAGGACTAAAAACCTGTCAGTCAACGAAATCCAGAGAGGAGGCGCCGGGCCGCCGAGTCAGCATGCTCATCAAACAGATGGATCCCATCAAAGGGCAGATCCCCGAGTCGCTCCTATACATGGTCAGGGAAACTGCCATTGCGTAACAACGCATGGCGATGCAAAGCAACTGAGCTGGCCATAGCCCGACCCACGGAATCAGTGGTGTCCATGGCCGATTGGACAGAAAACTGCGCCATGCTGCGGCCGCCCCGAATAAGTCGGGCCAGGTCAGCACGAGGGCCCTCCAGCAACGAGGGGAGGAGCCGCTCAACAGAGTCCCGAAGGGCAAAAGTGGCCCGAGCAAATACGCAGGACGTGTTCAAGGACTGAAGGCCTGAGCTGGTGGACGCAAAGATACTGTGGCCACACGACTCCAACCACCTAGACTCCCGAGTGGGAGGAAGCAATGGAGAAGGAGAGGAAGCGAGTGCTGCCTGGACTACAAGTCTGTGAGCCCTAGGATGGAGGGACAAACAGGCAGGGTCGTCTGGAGCCGGGCGATGGCGATGCAAAATTAGTGCGACCCACAGGATCCTCTGATAAGGGTCTGCCCAAGTCCCCAGAAGGACATTGTACAAGGACCCACCAAAAAGCAACAATGGCTCCACATCCACTGTGCCGTGGTGGAGAAGATCCAACAAGGGATCCGACGGCAGGGAGACAGAGGGCTGCTGCAACTGCAAGATATCCGCAGCCCTGCAAATCACCCTCTCAAACTCAGCACCAGCCTCCGTGGCCATCCGAGGCGGAGACAGCAATTCATCGGTAGGGGACGGCTGCAGGCTAATCCGTCCACACAATGACAGATGCCCAGCAAAATGCTGAGCCGGTCAGCGCCCCATGGGCCCGTGCTGTCCCATGGGCCCCTGCCCTGCCATGGGCCCCTGCTCCATGGAGCAATGAAATGACGCTGGGGGGTGGAGAACCCAGTGGGGTCACGTCCTCTACCAGAAGAGGAACAGCTGGGGACAGAACAAGCGTCGATCGACCTCGAGACGGCGTTGGATCGACGTCGACGACCCCTAGAGAGGACTCGTCCACCTAGTGTCGGGCTGGCATCGACACGACCTCCACCAAGGCAGGAGCCTGTGGGAAGGACCAACGTCGACTAGGAGTCTAGCTCTGCGCTGCAGCCGCCACATGCGACAATGCAGGGAGCCCCTCAGGGCTGTGCGAAGGTGCATCAGGAGGGCCAGACGACCCGACGTCGCAGCGACCCCGGAACCGGAGTCAGGGTACTCGGTCAGCGCCCAGGGTGAACCCGCCGGCGAGCCTCTGACCTGAGTACCTGTGTCAGGATGTGCCCCCTGTCCCCCTCGAGAGCCCCCCAGACTCACCTATGTCACCCCCCTCTTCTCCCTTGCAGCCCCCAGACTTCGGGAACTCGGGCGCTGACATTGACACGGCTGTATTCCCCGGGCTCTGGCCCTTTAACAAAATGCCCGCCTCTTCGTCAGGAGACTCCGCCCCCTCAGACGTTGCAGGACTGGATTCGCCGCCTTGGAAGGTCTGGGAGAGCAACGCGAAACTAGATATAGACGCGAGGAGGACGCCGAAAGGAGAACCGGGAGCCGAAGACGAGCAGACGGTGGAGAAGCTAGCGGTACCAACTCCAGACGACGGACGCCACTCCGAGGAGCCGGGAGGCCTGACCCACGCTGCGCCCTGCCACGGACCTGGAGGTTTGTGGCTCCAGCAGGTACGTGAGCGCTTCCTCGGGTCGGGGCGGCGGGTGGTGGAGAACCCAGTGCTCGAACATTGAAGCAAGCGGACGGCTCATCTGCTGCTCACAGAAGTGACTTGAACCCGGTGTTGGTCTTCTCTCTCTCTACTCACCGCCTGACCCCTACGGTGCTCCCTCACGTCCCCTCCCCATCATTCCCCAAAACTTGCCTGAGATTAAGGCCATTTTTCTTTTGGTTTTGTATCCTGCTTCCCATCCCTCGAGAGCCTGGAAGAATACTCAGCGGCCAGACCAGACCCCCAAGAGGAAGAGCTTAATCGAGGAGGATTCCTGGCAACCCGTCTATCAAGACAAGCGCTACACACTGGACTGCTCTCAGAGATAAAGATATCAGACTTCTTTGCATAATAAAAGAATACCTCTTGCATTTCACTCCCGGGTCCTTGAACACATCACGACATATGGTGGAGAATGCGGGCATAACGCACCAGTGAAGAACCACGTATGGAGGCGCTTCTCCAACACCTCGTGGAGGGGCAGAAAAAGCTGAAATGGGCAGTCGAACGGCAGCTCACCAGCGCCCAGGCAGATAGGGACACCTTCAGGGATCAGATGAAGGCCCAGCTCTACGCCCTAGCACGTGTTGTGGAAGAGACCCCCTCCTCTGCTGGCACTAGAGGGGTAAACCGGACATCCGCCACACTCCCTACTGTGTCCCTGCAAAAGTACCTTCCCGGAGAGGATCCCGACGCCTTTCTTCTCAACTTCGAGCGAGCTGCTAGGGCCTGGGGCTGGCCGGTCTCTAAATGGCCTTTTTTCCTAGCCCCCCTCCTGTCAGGAGAAGCCCAAGCTGCCTACCAGGTCGCCAACGCGGGAGGCGTCACCCCTTATGAAGAAATAAAAGCCGAGATCCTGGATCACTTGGGCATGGATTCTGAAGCATACCGGCTACGCTTTCGCCTGGAAAAAGGGACCGCAGGCGATAGCCCTAAGACTTTGTATTTTAAGTTAAAAATGGCCGCGGAAAAATGGCTGAAACCTAATGAACTGACGAAAGAGGACATCATGAATGCCGTGATTCTGGAGCAGTTCCTGGAAGCCCTACCGTATACCACCCAAAGGTGGTTGAAACAACATGCTGGACTGACTATTGAAAAGGCCGTTGAGATGGCCACCTCCTTTGCAAGGGCTCAACCCCGCACCCAGCTCTGGGAGCCAGAGAGAGGATTAAAACCATCCTCCGTACCCCGAAAACCGCTTCGTCCCATCAAGGACCCTGAAAAGATCAAAGTCTCAAGACCAGAACCCCTCATTTCTCGGCAGCCACAATGTTTCGAGTGTGGGTAATGGGGACATATTGCCCGGGTATGCCCCCGACGAAAGGCAGAAGAGCCAATGGATGTTAGCTACGTGCCCCGTAACTTAATGTATTCCACCGAGATGGGCGCCGCTTTTTACGTAAGTCTTAGGGTGAACCGCCATACTGTTTCGGCCCTATTGGATTCCGGCTGTCGACAGTCCATGATTAAAAGTCGTTTTGTCACCCAGAAACAAAGGATTTCAGGGGGTCAGGTAATGATAAGGTGCGTTCATGGCGATGTACGCCTTTAACCTATAGCCAGGGTCCCCATTTACTGTCAAGGGAAAGAGGGCTCATTGCATATTACCGCGGGTCTTATGGATGATCTCCCCGAGGATGTTATATTGGGCACCGATAATCCCGACTTTCTTTCCCTCTTCTGGAAGACCACCCAACCGACCGCTAAAGACATCCCTGCCCTTCTGGTACAAGAGCCCTGGGAAATAGACAAAAACTTCCACTGGTCCCAGACTAATGACGTCACCCTTTTTCATGCCTGGCAAGAGGCCAGGAATCGACCTCCTAACTGTAAAGTCTCATTTCCATCTTTCCGAATACAGAACGGACTTCTCTACCGACTCCCTAGCCCAACTGCTCCTTCCCAGCTACTAGTACCCAAGGCCTTCAGGGACCAGGTCATGTTTTTTGCTCACTCCCACCTATTGGCCGGCCATACAGGGGCCCAAAAGACAACCAAGAACATCTTGCGGTGCTTCTATTGGGCTGGCATTTACGCGCAGATAAAGACATACTGTCAAGAATGCCCTGTCTGCCAGGTGAAGAATCCATATCGACCGACCCCGGTTCCCCTAAAACCTCTACCCATCGTTGGCCAACCTTTTGAACGTGTTGGTATGGACATTATCGGACCCCTACCACGCTCTTCAAAGGGTTACCAATACGTACTAGTGTTAGTGGACTATTGTACCCGGTTCCCGGAAGCATTCCCACTTCGGAACCCCACTACCCCCGTTATAGCTGACAAACTCCTGGAATACTTTTCCCGGGTGGGATTCCCATCACAAATCCTGACAGACCAGGGAACGCCCTTCGTCTCAAAACTAATGTCTCAAGTCTGTAAACTATTAAACATTAGACACATTAAAACATCTGTCTATCACCCCCAAACAGACGGTTTGGTAGAGAGGTATAACGGTACACTAAAATTAACCTTAAAGAAAATGCTAGAGAGCGAGGGAAAGTCCTGGGACCGTCTACTTCCCCTGGCTTTGTTCGTCATCCGGGGGCAGGTTCAGAGTAGTCTAGGGTCTTCGTCCTTCGAACTCCTGTATGGCAGACAACCTCGAACTCTGCTAGAGATGACGAAAGAGACCTGGGAAACAGAAGACGATAACACCCAGAACCTCCTAGACTACTCCCTGCATTTACGGTCCAGGCTCGGTAAACTCCGAGAGCTGGCTCACCAGAACCTTGAAAAAAACCAAGAAAAACAAAAACGACACTATGACAAAGGGAAGAAAATGCGTTCCTTACAAGTCAACGACTGGGCCTTGGTGTTATTCCCCATCAGTGCTAGCAAGGCCAAAAGCGAGTGGAAGGGCCCCTACAGGGTAGTGGAGACACTAGGAAAGACTACATACCGTTTACAAATATCCACACAAAAAACCCAATCCTATCATATTAACCTTTTGAAAAAATGGTTAGGACCTCCTCCGCAGAACGTACAGATCTCCCTTATGGAGAAAGGTTGCCCTTGCACACTAGAAAAACTGACGGTAAACCCGAACCTATCAACCGTACAGCTCAGGGACCTCCTGGACACTCTCTTCCCCTTTCAGGACCTTTTTTCCGATAGTCCAGGAAGGACGACCCTAGTAGAACACCAGATAAACACCAACCCCGGTGATAAAGTTAAACAAAAGCCCTACAGGATCCCGGCTGCTCGATGAGCAGCCATCTCCAGCGAAGTACAGAAAATGTTACAAATGGGGGTGATTAGGTCCTCACAAAGCGAATGGTCCTCCCCTTTTGTCCTTGTACCCAAGCCAGATGGGTCCATTCGTTTTTGTATTGATTTCAGGAAGGGTAACGCCATCTCCAGCTTAGATGCCTATCCACTGCCCCGAGTAGATGAGTTAATCGAAAAACTAGGAAAGGCCCAATACATTACCACCTTAGATTTGACCAAGGGGTATTGGCAAGTGCCCCTACGGAGTAGAGATCAGAAAAAGACCGCTTTTTCCACTCCAGATGAATTGTTCGAGTTTACGGTCTTACCCTTTGGTCTACATGGCGCCCCGCGACTTTTCAACGGTTGATGAACGTAGTTCTGCTGTCCCATCAGGAGTATTCCTCGGCCTACCTCGACGACATAATGATCTTCAGCCCCACTTGGGAGACTCACCTAGAGCGCTGTCATCAGGTATTGCAGGAACTACACACCGCAGGCCTTCACATCAACGCGGGAAAATCCTTTGTAGGGTTCCACCGGGTAAAGTATCTAGGGTATCTCCTGGGAAACGGGTGTATTGAGCCTCAGAGAGAGAAAATCAGGGCCATCACAGAAACACCTGTCCCTACAACCAAGAAGGAAGTTCGGGCCTTTTTGGGCCTATTGGGATACTACAGACGCTTTATTCCCCAATATTCAGAGATAGCGGCCCCCTTGACAGAACTCCTAAAGAAGTCAACCCCGGACAAAACCCTACGACATCCTTCTCCTCGAGTCCTGGACGCCATATCTCGCTTAACCCCTTGAGTGCCCCGCCCTTTCCACGCCCTGTGCCGGGCGTTTCATTAGCGGGCGGAGCTCATGACGAGATAGTCTCGTCATGGGCACAGCGCAACCGCGGCCCATGACGAGACCATCTCGTCATGGGCACTCAAGAGGTTAAAGAAAGTGATCACTAGCGGACCGGTGTTAGCCTCCCCTAACTTTGACTTGCCATTTGTTCTACAGACCGATGCTTCCGAGAATGGCATTGGCGCAGTCCTCTCGCAAATCGACTCAGACGGCACAGAGAGGCCCATCCTGTTTGTTAGTAGGAAACTATTTCCCCGAGAACGAAATTACCCTGTCATAGAGAAAGAGTGCCTGGCCGTGAAATGGGCTGTAGAAAAACTGCGCTATTATCTGGAGGGTAGACGGTTTCAGCTCTATACCGATCATGCCCCCCTCATATGGATGAGTCAGAATAAGTCCAATAATCAGCGCGTGATGCGCTGGTTTCTGTCCCTTCAACCTTTTACTTTTGACATTTTTCATCGTAAGGGGACTGACAACTCCAACGCCGACTTCCTGTCCAGAGTCCAATGTGTCCCCGAACGGGACTACTCATGGGGAGGGGTGTGTCAGGATGTGCCCCCTGTCCCCCTCGAGAGCCCCCGAGACTCACCTATGTCACCCCCCTCTTCTCCCTTGCAGCTCCCAGACTTCAGGAACTCGGGCGCTGACACTGACACGGCTGTATTCCCCGGGCTCTGGCCCTTTAACAAAGTGCCCGCCTCTTCGTCAGGAGTCTCCGCCCCCCCAGACGTTGCAGGACTGTATTCGCCGCCTTGGAAGGTCTGGGAGAGCAACGCGGAACTAGATATAGACGCGAGGAGGACGCCAAAAGGAGAACCGGGAGCCGAAGACGAGCAGACGGTGGAGAAGCTAGCAGTACCAACTCCAGACGACGGACGCCACTCCGAGGAGCTGGGAGGCCTGACCTACGCTGTGCCCCTCCACGGACCCGGAGGTTCGTGGCTCCAGCAGGTACGTGAGCGCTTCCTCGGGTCAGGGCGGCGGGTGGTGGAGAACCCAGTGCTCGAACATTAAAGCAAGCGGACGGCTCATCTGCTGCTCACAGAAGTGACTTGAACCCGGTGTTGGTCTTCTCTCTCTCTACTCACCGCCTGACCCCTACGGTGCTCCCTCACGTCCCCTCCCCATCATTCCCCAAAACTTGCCTGAGATTAAGGCCGTTTTTCTTTTGGTTTTGTATCCTTCTTCCCATCCCTCGAAAGCCTAGAAGAATACTCAGTTGCCAGATCAGACCCCCAAGAGGTAGAGCTTACTTGCGGAGGATTCCTGGCAACCCGTCTATCAAGACAAGCGGTACACACTGGACTGCTCTCAGAGATAAAGATATCAGACTTCTTTGCATAATAAAAGAATACCTCTTGCATTTCACTCTCGGGTCCCGTGCATCCTTGAACACATCACGACAACCTGCAACCACTGTGGGGCCCGAAGGCACGCCAGGGAGAGGGGGTGACCCAAATATGACCTGCAGAGCTTTGGAATAGGCATCCATCTGGGTCCAAGTCGCACCCACACCAGGAAACGGGGGGTAGGCTGAGGCAGACTCCTGAGGGCCCACGTCCGGTGAAGACAGGGAGTGGCGGGCTCCGACATCACGCTTGTGCGAGGTCGACGACCTCTGGGACTTCAAGTGCTTACCTGACGCAGGCGAGCGACGTCAACGGGAACGACTCCGGGACTTGTCCTGGACAGGAACCCCAGCGTGTAAAGAAGAACTGCGCCGTACGGAGCCTTCCGCTTGAGACGGAGACCGGCGCCGCGAGGAGTCCAACCGGGACAGCTGGGCGGACACCAACTTCATCCGGCGTTCCCGCAGGGACTTTGGTTTCAGGTGCCGGCAGGCGTCGCACTCAGCAGAGTCGTGGTGCTAGCCCATCCCCACATAAAGATCTCGTGGGGGTCCGTCGTCGACATCTGCCGTGAACAGGACGCACACGACTTGAAGCCCGAAGGCATCGGCACATTGTATCCGACGCGAAAAGGCGTCGTGAAGGCCTGAAAGAAAGAGGCCGGAGGAGCCGCTTCTCCCGTATCTGCGTTGGGACGCGGAAAAGAAGAAAACTGACGTCAGCACGCCGGTGGGGGTAGGGGGACCTACATGGCTCCATTGACGTCACTTCCGTGGACGACGTCAGGGCGGAGCCGGGCGATGCTGGCCCCGACGTGCAGAGGTACTGCTGAGGAAAACGTTTTCCTGGGGAATATTCTAAGTTAAGGAATCTGCGGCTAGATGTCTCTATCAGATTCAGGGATTAGTGCTATCCCAGGTACTTTAGAGGTCAGGGCAGACTGTTTAGTTTCCACTCAGTGATGGTTGTCTCATTTCCTTGGATGGTGCACACTTTCTTGTCTCTCATACTGGCGAACTCTGAAGTTCAAGAATATAACGATTACCATCTTTCAGGCAAAGGTTAGTGAAGATAAGAAGGTGGATAATTTCAGCAGCAGATAAAACTTCAGCAGCAGGATAGGGACAGGGAACAAACGTGAGAGAGTCATTCAGGTTGGGTTAATGATTAAAGGTTAAAAAGTATTCTCCAACTCTTGGCTTTAGGCAACTCCCAAAATATACCTTCAAAGGCCCTCAGGATGTGCTCAACGGGAGCAACATTGTCAAGCATTCGGGCTCTCAACCAAACCTTAAGCATTTCCCGACAAAAGATAATGAAACTTCTAAATTCATTAAGGTTACTTGCAAGGGAGAAAGATGGCAACAAGAGGCATGTGGAAGAGAATATAGGTAACCAATTGAGAAACTGGGCAAAAGGCACATTTTCAACAACTGAAGCATCAAGGGGGGATGGGTACCTGGATATTATGTGCCCAGCACTGGTGGGAATGGTACAAAATTCACCCCTACCTTCATCAGAACAAGGAAAAGAGCAATATTTCTACCATAAGGAGGAGCAAGGTACAGCTAGTAAATCATATAATATATTTGTGATTGCCTCATTAAATAATAATACACTGCTACTGGGGGGCCTCTCATGAATGAGTGAAATTTACATATTGTGCCAACACGAGACTTTGATGTAATTATTCTGGGAGTATGACTGTTAGAGACTCTGATATTTGGTATCCTGCTGGTGTCCTCACCAGCAATGCGGCTTCATATTCGGTTTATAACAAACCATTGCCTTATTTAAGAGCTTAACATTGGTTACTAAGTCCAGAGGGCCCCTGGGTTACTCAAAAGACAAATATGATTAATGTACAGGTTACTTCAACTGAATACAAGTAAAAGAAAAACTGTTGCCCGATCAAATCTGTTGCAAACTCAACTCACTTTGATTATGAGCCCTGAGATGAACTGATGTTTACTAACTGGGGGTATTGACTCCAATTTAAAAGGCAATTCTGTCCTCTCAAGTGAAATGAAAGACTGGTGAGATGAGTGTGAGGAGTCCCCCACTTCGCAGGGAGATAATCAATTTCAAGAGATAGCTTTAATAAAATCACTGCATTGCCTAAACTTAAGGGCTCTCAATGACAGAAAGGCACCTGATTTATCTGTATGTTCCACTCATTATTCTAATTTCTGTAATTCAGTGTTTAATGATATCTTATTGCCATCACATTGTTTCAATATTGTCAATAATTTGAAATTCACACTATGATAGACTTCAGCAATTAATTCCACTAGCCCCTTAGATTTGAGAATTGGAAAGATTATGAGAGATGCAAGTTAAAAGAGAATAAAATAGCTACATCATCTGCTAAAAGAATTGAGATATGGCAAGGACATTATCTGTGAAATGTGCACATGAAACATCTTAGGCAGACAATTGTTGGCAGACATAGTACAATGTGAAAGCCTAAAATGGAAAAATAAGGTCTAAATAGGAGACTCATATGGTATCCAAAATGGTTCCCATACAGAGTAGTGGCTGATAAAAACAACCAAGAAAACTTAAAAAGATAAAAGTATATTCAGAGTCACAATTGGAAGAAAAAAACATACTGCCTGCAGTGACGATATCAAAGAAAATTGTGGATGTTTGATAACTATCTAGAAATAGGTTGTACTTCTCATTGGAATGCTGTTGCAAATGAAAACTGGATTGTCATATTGCGGCCCTTTATAGTTCAGAGGAGTAGTTCATGGCTTCAACTAACTCACCTTCAGACTTGCATACCTCAAACTGGGTCAAGTGGCTAGAGGATGTCAGGCAGATGGGCCTCCTCTCTAGTCATCTTTAAGCATAATGCAGAATACCGCCTTGCCCACTGTAAAGACATGCAATTGAGATCAACATGCTCCCGGATCCATTTAAGGGGTTGATTACTCATCATAAACTGAAAGAAGAATAGCTCTACAATACTTGAGGTCCATTGATTGATTGTTGTATGGGCAAACATTTTAGCAAAAATGTCGCTAAAAGATGATGAGCAATTGGCTCATGAAATTAATTGAATAGCATTTTTTTTCAAAACACCTACCAATCAAACTGCAAAAGATCCAACAATATCATTGGCCAGTCATTGTGCATTCAGGATTATGTTAAAGAACAACCTACAGCTAAATAGAGGTTTTTGGATTTACAGCTATACAGACATTTCTGTATTATAGGGCTGCTTTTGATGGGGATTAACAGGCTAGTACACAGAGGAAAATTATTGGACAAGGGTATCTAATTTTCTGAAAGACATACATAGCCCTGATAAAGTCATTTGGGTGCAACTCACATTAGGTCAGAACAGCACCCTTTCTAACAAAAATATAAACTAAACACCCAATCAAGATTTGCATCAGAAGTGGATATTAGCATCCTTGCGTACACACTCAAAAAGGGTATGCAGCCTTCCTGCTCCATAGTCCTCCGTGCCAGACAGTTTGATAACTGCACTGCTATACCAACAAAATTACCCAACAGAAGCTGGCGGCAAACTGTCTGGCGCAGTGGAGTAGAAGGGTGTGCTGAACATCGGAATCACGATCTGCCCACCACAAAACATGATATTTTTTTTTAAACTCATCAAAAGGGACCAAGAAAGAGGCAGTCAAAACAAAAATGAGGGAGGGAAGAAGAGAGAATGGGTATGACAGAAATATCACCTCTGGTCAAACGCAGGTGTACAGAGTGAGTCAGCGTATGTACTGTAGTGAAATATCCGCAAATCATTGATATCAATCTACTGAGGCTCAGTAAACATTATAGTGCATGCAAAGAGATGCAAAATTCTTAATAAAGTACAGGCACCGAGAATAACAATGGCCCAAGGCCAACAACTTTGGTACTGTATCCTGTCTCCATAAGGACCCACCACCTTCTGGTTATACATTTATATCACATTTATGACCTTTTATATCCTTTTAAATACAGGTCCCATTGTTCTCTAAATATCTAGCTGCACTGGTTGAACACTGAATTTATTGTGTACTATTTACTCGATCACGTCATAGGGTAAGCTTGAAGCATCAAGTGTTTAATAGATGTATTCAATTAGATGAAATATTTGTGTTAATTCTGGGACATTAGAGGAAAAAAACAATATCCAAAGAGGATATCACACATAATAAACTTAGACTACCCCATGACCCTATCAAAAGGTCTAATTTAAAACAAGGAGAAATCTTTAGTAGAACTGGCCTTCAGAGCAAAAGGTAATGATGTGAAACCTTGCTAACTCACTGTAGGCCTCACATCATTGAGAGAGTAACCCTTTGTGGAATTATTGATAATTTGCAAAAAAGCAAATCAAACACCCCAAAAAAGGAACATAGCAATTTGCCAGTTGGAAACAGACTTCCGTTTTTTAAGGTATGATTCTGTGTCTATTGTAAGTAAATGGCATAACAATTGACGACTATCATTTGTACTCTAACACCTACATCTATTCGTGTCTTCCACGAAAACCTGATTTTGCAAGACCTACGGTGTTTTTTAAGGTAGCTTGATAATCACATTCAGAAAGGTGGCAATAACAAAATGTTTACTGGTAAAAAGATCCTTACCTGATCGAAAAGCACTCTGTTTACAAACAACGTATTGTCAGGCTTAGCAAGCTGGCGTGCAAGGAAAGTGAAAAGACATCCCACTTGGGATGGAGTAAAATCAGAATTCTCCACCATGACCTACAAAGTTGAACATAATGTGGTTAGTGGGTGCAATTAGAATCTGTTGACTCCAAATTTGCTGAATGGACGGTCACCAAAGTCAAACAGCGCAACTGTCCTATGGTTACTTTTCTTAGCTTACTGAAAATTCACTCGCCCATTTTTGACATATAAGGCAGAACAGGAGATTCTAATGCCCATGCCAAAGTATGCATATTATTCAGAAGGTTTGCAAACATTAGGCAGCATGCCTGCACAGAATTTGAAGGAAACAACAACTGGAGTTGGCATGGGTATAATCCATGCGTTGGAGGTCCTGAATGTCCCCCTATGAAAGTATACATCATGTGACTGGGAATAATAGCTTTAAGTTTGCACACTAGGTCTTTGAATCACTTCAGATGTTCAAGATTAATTGACATAATGCACACAACCAATACACAAAACACATTCAATGGGGAAAGGGCACTCTTTCCAAAATGACATATCCTTTGACATAGACAACACCTCAATGAGACACAGAGTTTCTGACAGGAACAGACATGTACACATCACACTCAGTTATGGATCGAGAACAAAACCAGGAGTGCAGTTCCTCTAGGAGAGGGGGGGGTTTAGAGAGGGGGTAGAGCGATTAGTCACTATAGAATGCCCTCACACACCTAGCAAGGTGTCATGCTTCATCATAGGGCTGTGCTCCTCGTCGGGCCGGCGCTGCAATGCCCGACGGGCTCCCACGAAGGGGCTCTTTATCGGAGATCTTTTTAGAGACAGCCGTACAGGTGCGTGGGGGTAGGTGCAACAAGTGTAGTGAGTGATAGTGTAGTGAGTTAAAATAGGTATGGTATTGCCAATCGATGAACCATTTTATTCTGGTGGTATACCAGCCTAAGTAAAATCGGTGACCCACGAGGGATTATAATGCTCCCTAGGGAAGTAAAAAGGTCGACATGTTTCTTGCTCTATGCCCATACGGGTCGGTGGCAATTCATCAGGACCAAGTGAGAATGTGCTCCAAAAGATAAGTAATAAACTCTACTACATTCAAAAATTATAAGTACATCACCAAGCAAATCCATTGGGTCCCTAAGAGGAGTGGACCCGCTGTTGCGGTACCTAAAAGAAAAAGAGAAAAGAAGGACAACACAGACACATAAAACATTCCAGCATTTAAAATTGGGTGCTGTTAGGCTCCCGTGCGTCTATTGTGATAGCCAGATAAATGGGTGCTCACACAAAAATCCGGAGGAGATCGTGCCTCATCGTATCGGGGTTACCAAATACGTGATACTGTGCAAACACCATGTGTGCCAAATGCTATACTGTGCTTCACGAAGTGCTCTGTGGCAAGGGATCGCGATATGTGGCCGAGCAAATTATCGTTAAAATGCACTGTCGTCCCCAGCTCTCTGAGGACATTTATAAACATAGTATGCAATTGGGAAGGTCAAATTGCGTGTTAAGAGGCTAAAGTAGCGGGTGGTTTGGACGCAAATCCCAAAGATGCTAGTGCTAATGGCTACGTAAATCCCAAAGATGCTACTGCTACTGGCTACGGAGCCCAGTTATGGATCCTCATGCCTCGGATGGTCATCAAACACCTCTGCCTCAACGTCATGAACTTAACATGGCTATAACCTCCTCGGAAACTTAACAAACAAGTTACTTACCTTCGGTAACAATATATCTGTAAGAAACATTAGTTAGTGTTAGATTCCTGACCTTAGAATATCCCCAGTCATCAGCCACGGAAGGGCCGACCAGGCACATTCGTTCAGAAAGCCTGAAAGCCTGAGCAGACCCATTCTCAGCACGGACGCGGTTTCTGCAGGGGCAGGTCAGGGAATCAGCGTGGGGATCAGTCCACCTCCGCCCCCGCTACTTCTACCTCCCACCCTTACTAATCCGAACTTTGGGGAGAACCCCACTCCAGTGGGTGGCAGGATCCGCCACCACCTCCCCCACTGGCACGCTATCACATCGGACAAGTGGGTGTTGCAGATCATCCGCAAGGGTTACTCTCTTCCCTTTCAGTCCACTCCTCCAAAAATGCCACCTCAGTACCACCGCATGTCGGGGGCACACTTGGCACTTCTCCAGCAGGAAGTCACAGCCCTCTTGGCCAAGGGGGCCATCAAGTGCGTTCCTGGGCCAGAAGTAGGGAGTGGTTGTTATTCCCACTACTTTCTGGTCCCCAAGAAGGACAAAGGGGGTCTGCGTCCCATCTTGGACCTCCGGAACGTCAACCGCTTCCTCCGGAAGGAGAAGTTCAAGATTTTGACTTTGGCTCAGGTCTTGTCTGCTCACGATCCAGGAGACTGGATGGTAGCGTTGGACTTGCAGGACGCCTATTTTCATGTTCCCGTCCTGGCGGCCCACCGGCGTTACCTGCGGTTCATGGTAGGCCACGAGCACTTTCAGTTTACCGTGCTCCCCTTTGGCCCTACAAGCGCCCCTCAGGTGTTGACGAAAGTGATGGCGGTGGTCGCAACTCATCTGCGCAGATCGGGGGTCTCAGTCTTCCCCTATCTAGATGACTGGTTGTTTAAGGCGGGCTCACCCCAAATGGTCATCTCCCACCTCCAGACTACGGCCAACCTCCTGCATTTGCTGGAGTTTTCCATCAATGTGCCGAAGTCGCACCTGAATCCCTCTCAGAAGCTCCAATTCATCGGAGCGGTTCTGGATTCGGGGCAGTTTCGGGTCTACCCTTCCTAACAGCAGATCCGGGATATTCAGGCTATGATTTCGATCTTTCATCCTCTATCCCGGGTTTCAGTCAGGATGACCCTCTGGCTCCTGGGCCTAATGGCCTCCTGCATCCTGCTAGTGCAACATGTCAGATGGCATATGCGGGCTCTGCAGTGGGACCTGAAGTTTCAGTGGCCACAGCATCAGGGCAACCTGTCAGATGGCAGATCCATCTCCCTTCCCCAACCGGAGTTCACAGTGGTGAAGGATGCGTCCCTCCTGGGATGGGGTGGCCACATGGGAGAGGCGGAGATCAGGGGCCTATGGTCTCCGGCGGAATCCCGGCTCCATATCAACCTTCTGGAGCTGCGGGCGATCCGACTTGCTCTGAAAGCCTTCCTTTCCTCTGTCCGGGGACAGGTAGTGCAGGTGTTCACAGACAACACCACCGCCATGCGGTATTGCAACAAACAGGGCGGGGTGGAGTCGTGGGCCCTATGTCAGGAGGCTCTGCGCCTCTGGACATGGCTGGAACATCGGGGCATGTCTCTGGTGGTTCAACACCTGGCAGGCTCCCTGAACGCCAGGGCAGACAAACTCAGCTGCAGATGCATGTTGGATCACGAATGGCGTCTGACCTCAGACGTGGAGCAAGGTCTCTTTCTGCAGTGGGGAGAACCTTGGCTAGATGTATTCGCAGAGCAAGCACCAGGATGACGGCGCATTTCAATGACTCACAACATACCCCTAATGACATGCAATGGGTAGTCCTTGAGCATGTAAAACCATGCGCTAACCTGACACAGGTCCTACTAGAAAAGGTACAAAGATGGGTTTTTAAACTACGCACATACATTAGAGGGCTGAACGAAGGTTTACCTTGGGGACATTTCCTCAGATGACCCAAGTATACACAATCTTGATATGATCCACTGTGGTGTAATAAACCAGCTACACCGGGTATAAAAGCGTAGGAATCACGCCCAATCCGTTAGAAGACATAAAAAAGAGGACACTATAAATAAGAAAGTTAAGAATTTACTAAAAGAAGTGCAAAACTATTAGAGATTCTTATATGTGTCACTCCTAAATGTATGTGTAAATGTTATACATCCTGTTAAATGAATTTTTCCCCAAGAAAAACACACACTACAGTAAAAATATGATCAGAATACTTGTTTATCTAATTAACAACTCTTAAATATGAATTATCGACCTTTATTTGCCAGACACGGGCTACCAAATACATGCCCCATCCTAGATGGCCGCCGTTAACACCCTCCATGGAGGGTTCGATTCCTGATTAATCAAGGGGTTTCTGGTTTTTACACAAATATGAGGTAAATGTTAGGAGTAGTATTTTGATTATTAAGAAATATTTTTCACACCTATAGTGAGTCTCATAACCAAATAGTTACAATTTGGGAATTACAAATCCCAACAAAATGGCGCGCGCATAGTGCCAAAATCTAGTTTTCAAACCATACACGCACTAGTCTTTTAACGACAATGCCAACATGACTTGGCGATTTACAGAATATAAAAACAGCACCGAGGCAGAGACACGCTAATATGCGGTCGAGCCTGTGACTTACAGGTCACACTGACGGAGGGATGCCGAGAACAGTAAGATTTACCTCGTTTTCTCTCCTAACAGGAACCCGATTTGGCGGTTATTTAAAACAGATCCAGCAGAGAGAAAATACTCTAATCCTAACGTGATTGGTGTTTCTTCCACTTTTCTCTCCTCATTTTTAGGGTCCTACAGGCCCCTCCACTCAGGCAGACCATGGGGCATATTAGTGCTACCTTATAAGTATGTTGATATGTCTATATGTTTGTACAACGTTACATGTTGAGTGTGTGTTTACTGTCACGAAGCTTTTCCAGGAAGATGAGCGTTTTTAAAAGGTGGTGGTTTTTAAAAGGTGGTGGAGATTTGTGTGATAACAACATGAAAACAAGCACTACTAACTGTTCCTTTTTAATAACATTAGATAACTTTCTTATTTTATTTTGAAAGGCACTGACAAGATGAGTGTGCCAAAACGTGAATACCAGCACCAATTCCCTGACGGACTTTAGGCGGAGTCTGAAAACCTGGCTCTTTCCCAGGGAGGGGCATATGACTTCCTAATCCTGTACTCTCGATCGGTCTTTTCTCTTCTTTCTTCTTTCTCGTTGCTGTAAGCTGTAGACACTGGGTTGGCTAAAAGCTTCTTCTTCCATGTCAGTCCTAGCGCCAGGATACCCGTAGGGTGACAGTTGCGCTATATAAGAACGCGATACGATACGATACCTGCCCATTGAGGCAGGATGTATTTTTCTAACCTGCATTTCTTTTTCTCTAATACAGATACTACGTGTTCATCAATAACCGTATGTATATAACCAAGTGTGCTCAATAGGCGCACGTTATTAGTCAAATTTTTCACCTTAATTTAGGTTTCTGCACGGAGTGGTACACATGGCTGGATCCCATGCTGTCCTGAAGAAGAGGTTAGGGGACACCTCAAAACATGTTGACAAAATAATAGGCAATATGACCACATAACAGTTATATTTTTCCTGTTATTAACCCCTTTTTATCTTACCAGCTAGGAGTAGGAATACATTGTTAACTCACTAGTTAGGTATTTTTAACTAACACAAACACCACTCCCCCAACACTGCACAACACATAGTTTCACACAAAAAAGTGCTCCTACGTAAATCTCGCAAGTCGTAGCACGCCCCAAGCAGTAGATGCTTGGGATGGCCCCAATGATGAAGCATGTCACCTAGGGGCAACCCTGGGTGAGTGAGGGGACTCTAGAAAAGCATTTTTCTTTTCTAAATTGTTGAGGCTCACCAATTTGGCGAACCCACTGTCTGTTGACTTAGGCTAGTTTCTTATGATCCATTATCTATGGATCAATTGAGTGTACCTAGATGTATTTGCCACCAAAGAGAACACGCACTATCATCAATTCTGCGTGTTGGAATTTCCAAGGCGGCACTCGCTCGACGACACTTTTCGTCGCGAGTGGAGTTGCGGTCTGTTGTACGCATTTCCGCCTATACCACTTCTGCCCAGAGTGCTGAAGAAGATCAGGCGCGACCTGGCACAAGTCACTCTTGTGGCTCTAGATTGGGCAAGAAGAGTATGGTATCCCAAGCTACTCAGTCTGGCAATCTGTCCTCCGATCCGACTGCCTCTTCGGGAGGATTTTCCGTCGCAGCAGCAGGGGACGGTCCTTCACCCAAACCTGTCCAGCCTCCACCTTCATGTGTGGAGATTGAGCAGTGACAGTTGCCAGCTTTTAACCTTCCTGCCGAAGTCTGTGATGTTATTTTGGCAGCCAGGCGTCCCTCCACTAAAACGGTATACGCCTGCAGATGGCATGGTGCACAGTGAAGGCTGTGGATCCCCTTTCTGCCCCTCCTTCAGAAGCTCTTCTGTTCCTCCTTTCTCTGGCCAGGCAGAGCTCTGCTCTGGGCACTATCAAGGGCTATCTCTCGGCCAAATCTGCCTTTTTAAGGCTTCCAGATCAGCCTTCTCTTTTTAAATCCCCTGTTGTTAGTCGTTTCTTGAAAGGCATTACACACACGTTCTCTCCGGTCCCCTTTATAATGCCTCGGTGGGACTTGAATCTTGTGTTGACTTATTTGATGTGTGCTTCCTTTGAGCCACTTCACAACTGTCCTTTACGTCTTCTCACCTTAAAGACTGCCTTCCTGGTTGCTATCACCTCTGCCAGAAGAGTGAGTGAGCTCCAGCCTCTTTCTTCTAAACCTCCTTTCCTTTCTGTTCAACCGGACAAGGTGGTGTTAAGGACCCGTCCTTCTTTTCTGCCCAAGGTTGCCACGCCCTTCCACATCAGGCAGTCTATCACTTTGCCCACCTTCTCTCCGCCTCCGCATCCTTCGAAAGAGGAAGAGAGGCTCTGCCGTCAGGACCCAAAACGTGCGCTCTCGTTCTATCTGAAGCGCACACAACAGTTCCGGGTGGATGATCAACTCTTTGTCGGCTATGTGGGAGCCAAGAAAGGTCGGGCTGTGCACAAATGAACCATTTCTCGGTGGGTCGTTCTGTGTATTAAAGCCTGTTACTCCTTGGCTAAAAAGGAGCCTACTGTGGGGCTGCATGCTCATTCTACTCGGGCGACAGCAGCCACTACCGCTCTGGGACGGGGAGTCCCTTTGCAGGATATCTGTCAGGCAGCTACGTGGTCCTCGCTGCATACCTTTATCAAGCATTATTGTCTTGACAGCCATGTCCGGAGAGACGGCTTCTTTGGCCGTTTTGTTCTCCGGGATTTTCTGGTGTGATCTTATTTCGCAGACCCACCACCGGGGTTGGTATTGCTGGGGTATCTATTCTAAGGTAAGGAATCTAACACTAACGTGTTTCTTTCAGATGAACAAGTTACTTACCTTCGGTAACGATATAGCTGTAAGAAACATTAGTCAGTGTTAGATTCCTTACCGCCCCACCCATCCTCCCCGTTCTGCGAACTGATTTCTAAGGTTAAGGTCATCTCTTTGAGGGCCCTAGATTTATGCACCAGTGGTCAGTGTCTTGCATGGCTCTGCGTTCCTTGCGCGGAAAGTCGTGTACAGAACTAACACCAGAGCGCATGGGTGGCGCCTAAGTAGTCTCCGGGACGTCATCTCGGCGCATACGACGCCAGTGACGGACGCAGAGCAGCACGACGCCACCTACTGACGCGCAGAGGTACTGCTAGCGAAAACTTTCCGGATCCAGTCTGATGCCTGGGGATATTCTAAGGTAAGGAATCTAACACTAACGTATTTCTTTCAGATATAGGGTTTGCGATCAAGGTTAAAACAACACACAGGAGGGACACACTACGAAGTCTGCATAGACTAAGCCCAAATCTTTGAAAACAGAATAACATATCCTCTGTTGTCCACACACAATGCTTCACTGGGATATACAGTGTTTTCCTGTGCACCAAACCACTTGCCATTATTTTTCATGCTTTCAACCAACAGACAAAGGTCACACATAAAGCACACAACCCCCGCCCAATCTCCCCGCCCCCTCCCCGCCTGAGGTCAATGTGGACAAAACCCAAGCCTTGAAGGACAATCACACCTGACACATGCAACACTGCACTAAGATATTTGGTGTCGCATTTCACTTTGTAACTTTTCACCATTTTTGGAATTCACGAACAGTAAACATAAAACACAAACAACTAAGAGGCATACAACCAAAACAAATAACTGGCAGAGACAAAACTGAGATGGGTGTGAGTGGTGCATTCCTTGGCACTCCGGTTTCCAGTAGACGTCTGTCGCTGCAGCTCCATCATTGTGAAAGGCCCACATAGAATCTAACACAATCCTTCTGTAGTGTAGCTGATCCTGCTCAATGCAATCACTACATAGCAATAACTTCTAAAGTAATGTTTTGTCCCCTATCTAAAATAGCTAATATGTTGTTAAAGTGACAACACTTAAAATCAAGGCATACACACATCCTAAGACAAGAAACACAAATGAAAGACAAATTGACTTCTCTTTGTAATGATATTTCTGGTGGATACAACTTCCTGCAGTTTCCTTAGATTAAAAATATCATCCAGGCTCCAGTATGGTGCATCCCAGCAATAGTGCTATAGTTGCTGTACCCTGAAACCAGTCCCAGGATGCTTGTTTCCGGTCCAGGGAGGACCTGGCCTGGCAGTTCGGTCTGGACTGCTCCCATGGGGCACAGGGTCAAGACTGATTTGCATATGGCTGGGTCCAAACTGGGGTGGTGTAGTGGGCAAAAGAACGATGGATTTAATCCAGATCTTTTGACTGGGGGGAATGTTTGCATTATCAGCATTCCGTCCATCATTTGTTCTCTGTAACATAGTGCTGTCAGGAGGCATCACGTGACGCGAATCACGGCTTCGTCTGCCTAAGATGTGGAGAACAATGGCATAAAATAGGAGCCATACAGGGCTGGCATCAGTTCCCTTTATTTATATCCAGACAAGGTTAGCCGCGTGGAGAGAAACCAAAAGAGCTTTTCCACAATGAAAAATAACAACAGGAACATTATTACGTAAATTTGGATCTTATTAAGAACAGAACTAACTCAGAAGGGAAGGGGGAAGGAGGAAGGGAAGTGAGGAATCTGAAGGAGGAATCCACCAGAAATGTTGTTACTATAATTAACAACTTTTTCTTCTGGTGGATACGTCTTACTGCAGATTCTTCTCCTTATAAAAGATTACCAATATTCCAGGAGGAGGCACTAAGTAGTCCTGATTACCAAAGAAATAAACAACAACACAACACTGGCGATCATTGCAAATAAGAGCAGTCAGGCTGCATTGTTTGGGAAAGGTATGGAGAGAAGACTGAGTTGCAGCCCAGCGAATAGCAGCTATCTAAATCCCCCAGTAGAAGCCTTAGAAGCTTCCATGGGCCTCAAAGTGCATAAGAATTCTAGCTAAAGGCTTGTTGTCTACAAAGGAAGGTAAGTGCAGTGGACAACCCAATATACCCTTGAGGGCTCGGGCAAATATGAATAAACAGGTAGAAAGGTGCCTTCAAGGGATTTGTTTGGTAAATAATTTGTATAATTTCGATTCTTAATTAAAGGTAGGGCAGTTATATACCTACAAATTTATTAATTATCACTTTTTCAATACTTAAATCAGCTTAGTTTGTCAGAATCAGGATTGAATAAGGTGTGAGTGAATCATCACATATTAACCTGAATACGATAAATTCAATAAACCAAAAGGAGGAGAAACAAGCGGGTGTATATATAAAAATTGAATTTATATTTCTAGTTCAAAAAAGGGTACTTCAAATTACAACAATTAAATACAGTGAAAGGAAATATTTCAATATTTGATGCCTTCACTTTCAAATTGATCCAACACTTTTTCACAACAATATATAGCCATTTCTCTGGAAAACAGTGTGATTGTCGACGTTTCGGTCTTTAGGTTTTCTTTACCAAGACCATCCTCAGGACAATTTTATTTACAAGATTGACCCCTCAAATCACTGCGGGTTATTTTATCCACTGAAAATCAAGCGGGACGTCCTAAATTCGTAACTAATCAGTATATTGTAGTCAAAGAAATTCAGTTGATTGTCATATAGCTCCCGTCTTAATCTGTAGGTTATTTAAATCTCAAAAGAGCCTCTGTGCATGCACGTCTGGACGTCGAACCAAAGTTGGTTCGACGTCCAGACGTGCATGCAAGACTCAAACCTTCAGAACAGCCAGATTAATTCGCTGACATCTTCACGACCACTTGAGTGTTTAACGGTGTCGGTAAACAGACACAAGAGTAGTTTTGCCACACAGAGGCTCTTTTGAGATTTAAATAACCTACAGATTAAGACGGGATTTTGTGGAAGGACGCTTTGCTGCCAAGAGGACACCAACTACCTTTTAATGAAGATTGAAAGTGGCTCCCGATGCTCAATCTCCATGCATGGAAGTGTTGGTTGCACAGGCTAGGGTCCAGAACTTGGCTCCACTGCTGTGACAGGAGGTGCACCCGAGAGGGCAGCCAGACTCTATAACATGTGCCCATATCCTCTTCCTAGTCTGGGGCCACTAGGTTGACAAGGGACGTTCTTTCTTTCAGCGCCCTGGGCAGGAGAGGTAGGGGCAGAAAGGCATATAGGAGTTCCGAGGGAAGACTGCCTTGGAAACTCCAATGTGCAAACATTTGGACGCTGCACATTCTCTGTGATGGTAAATAAATCAAACTACGGTTCTCCAAATTGCTGGAAGATGGCTTGTGCCACCTCTGCGTGTAAATGCAATTTGGGATCCACAAGGTAACGTTGGCTGAGGTTGTCCCTTATTGGCACTTAAAAATCCTGTCAAATGCTGCTCAGTCAGGAAGATCTCTTGAAAACAGAGCCACTTCCAGAGATGCACGGCTTTTTGGCACAGAACCCACTACCCCCATGCTGCCCTGCTTGTTGCAACACCACATGGTGGTGTTGTCCATAAGACTCTGCACCCATTCCCACTAGATGGTTGGGTGGAACCTCTTCAGGCCATGTGAATGACTTGAAGTAGGGAGAGAGGTCTGCAGCCAGTTCAATCTCAGTCAGGCAGCCACCACTGCAGAGCTTTCGTTCTGACACATGGATGAAATACAATGTATTGCCTAGGTGCTAAACCCACTATGACTTCAGAACCTACTGCATAGCCGGCATGTGCCACCTTGTGTGGTCCACAAGCAGGATGCAGGAGGCCAAGAGGTCCAGAAGACTCAGAGCAGAACTGCTCCCACTGAGACTTAGGTAAAGCGTTGAAAACATATGAATCAAAGCCTGAATGTCTTGGACTTGTTGAGGTGGAGGAAAGACTTGAAAGAGCACCATATTCAGGAAAAGAGCCATTTTGAAAGAGTCAGAGGTGACTTTGGCATGGTAATAGAAAAGTCCAACAATGTCAATAACTTGCTGTTGCCAGGAGGTGGCCTACCACTACTTGAGGTAAACCCATCATCAGAAGACAGGTATGAGAAGAGTGGTATTCTTAAACTCTGCAGATAGGCTGCAAAGACCACCATTATCGTTTTGAAGACAAGAATGTGAAAATATGCGCCCAGTGCTCCCATCCAGTTTCCTGAATCCAGGGCTGAGAGGACTTGGGCCAGAGTGAGGTTGAGACTCTTGAACTTGTCCTTCCAGAGGAAGAAGCTCAGTTGGCAAAGGTCTAGGATGGGGTGTAGACTGCCATCCTTTCTTTTTCAGCACCAGAAAGTAATAAGAGTAGCAACCAGTCCCAACCTCTGGTCCAGGCACCCTCCTTATTGCTCCCTTCACCAAGAGAACTTGAACTTCTACGAGTAGTATAGACAAGTGGTCCTTTGGAAGAAGTTGCGGTGTAGGTGAAATGTCAGGTGGTAGGATATTAAGGGCAGGGAGTATTGTGAGCCACGATCTGGAGCACCAACTGGTCTGATGTGATACTCCACCATCCGGGAAGGTGAATGGTGACAAGATCTCCTACCAGGCGATCGTGTGCCACAAAGGACAAATGAAAGAAGTTTTGCAGCAGATGCAAAAGGAGGGATCGTGGATTGTGCAGTGTGTTGCCTCTGAGGGCTTGATCTTAGGTGGAAGGAAGCATGCTGCTGCTGGGGTACGTATTGACATTGCCTATGCTGAGATCTCCTTCTGAAGACTCGAAAGGGGCACTGCTGTTGGGGGATCTGCCGAGCAGGCTGAGCTAGGCCCAGTGATTGAGTGGCACCATTGCTCTCTAGAAACTGATTGAGGGCAGAATCAGCCTTTTCCCCAAAACGTTTTGAGCCATCCAAGGGCATGCAGATAAGGGACTGTTGCACGTCTAATGAAAAGCCCATGGAGTGAATTTAGGCATAAAATCTAAGCACCACACTGGTCTCGACTGCCCCAAGGATGGATAATGTTACTTACCAAGTAAGCATCTGTTCTTGGCATGTAGCGCTGTAGATTCACATGCTTTGAATACTCCGGCCATCTAGTGTTGGGTCTGGATGTTTGCAAGTTGTTTTTCTTCGGAGAAGTCTTTCCAGTCACGAGGTAATGTGACTCCTCCTTTTGGTGATAGCGTGCATGGGCATCAACTCCATTGTTAGATTGTTTTCCCACAGAGGGTGAGAATGGAGTTAGTAAGTGTAGAATAGAGATGTCCATGCGTATGTATGTAAAGTGAGAACTTCAACATCTACTACGTACCCGGGGAGCATGAGCTGCAGATCTCATGCTTTGCATAGACTATACAGCAGCATATGCCCAAAGCGGTGGCTAACCTGTAGTTGTTTTAGTTGTTTGAAAACAGGGATTTAAGTACTGCCTGGCCGACATTAGCTTGTTGCCTCACTAACACATCTACACATTAGTGCTTGGTGAATGTGTGCGGTGTAGACCATGTTGCTGCCTTACAAATGTCAGGTAGGGGAGTATTCCCTAAGAAGGCCATACTAGCCCCTATCTTGAGAGTGGAATACGCTCTAGGGGGTATTAGCAAAGTTATTTTTGCTTTCACAAAACATGTCTGGATACATTTCAAGATCCATCTTACAATGCCTGATTTAGATATGGGATTGCTTTGTATGATGGCGAAAAAGCAATACAAAGCTGCTTTGATTGGAGGAAATCTACATCTACATCTTTCTACATAATATAGTAGAGCTCTTCTAACATCAAGTGTGTGTGTAGAGCTCGTTCTGCTACAGAATCAGGTTGAGGAAAGAACACAGGTAACTCAACTGATTAATTGATATGAAAGAATAAACTACTTTAGGAAGAAATCTAGGATTGGTTAACCAATCTGTCTTTGTGCAGCTGAAAGAAGGGCTCTTGTGTAGTTAATGCTTGGAGTTCACTAACTCTCCTTAGTGAACTGATTGCGATGAGAAAAGCAACCTTCCATGAGAGGAATTGTAATTGACACTTGCGCATTGGTTCAAATGGTGGACCCATTAGCCTTGTAAGGACTATGTTTAAGTTCCATACTGGTGCAGGTGGGACTCTTGGTGGTATCACTCTTTTCAATCCTCCCATAAGGGCTTTAAACACTGATACTCTAAACAGAGATAAGTGTTGTCTGTTTTGTAAGTATGCAGCTACTGAAGCTAGATGTAAGCGAATGGATGTGTAGGCTAGCCCAGATTGCTGTAAACGTAACAGATAACAGGTGATGTTCTGCACAGAAGCATCAAGAGGGTTGATATTGTTATTGCTACAATACATAACAAACCGTTGCCATTTTGCTGCATAACATGCCCTAGTAGTAGGCTTTCTGGCCTCTTTTAGGATATTCATAAAGTCTGGTGGTAATTGTAGATAATCAAACTCTAAGACTTCAGGAGCTAGATCGCCTGGTTGAGTTCTTTGGGATTTGGATGCCTGATTTCTCCATGGCTCTGAGTAAGGAGACTGAAGGTGATATACAGCTTTTGGTGTGGAACTACTGACAGCTCCAGCAGGGTGGTGAACCAAGTTTGATGTGCCCATGTGGAAGCTATGAGAATCAGTGTGAGGGATATTTGCCTGAGCTTCCGAACTACCAACGGAATGAGTGGGAGATGCGGAAAAGCGTAAGCAAATATCCCTGACCCGTTCATCCATTGGGCATTGCCTTTTGAGAGCGGGTCTGGGAACCTAGAGGTGAAGCTTGGGAATTTTGCGTTTTGGGCTATGGCGAACAGGTCTATGCAAGGAAATCCCCATTCCTGAAAGTAGGTGGTAACAACCTGAGGATGAAGTTCCAATTTGTGAATTTGCTGCTTCTGTCTGCTGAGGTCTGCAATCTGATTATTTACTCCTGGAAGGTGCTCTGCCAGGAGCTAAATCTTGTGGTGTATAGCCCATTTCCAAATGGCATGCGCTAAGCGTGACAGTTGAAGAAAGTGTGCGCCCCCCATGTTTTTGTATATAGTACATAGCTTTCATGTTGTCCGTGCGGACCAGAACAGCTTTGCCTATGAGGTGAATTTGAAAGGCTTTGAGCACTAGAAACACTGCTACTAGTGCTAGGTGATTTATATGGAGACTTTTGTGCTTTAGACTCCACAATCCTTGGATTGTGTGATTGTAGAAGTGAGCACCCCAGCCAGTGAGCAATGCATCTGCTGTTAGCACTGTCTGTGGAACAGGGTCGATGAAGGGCCGCCTTTTGGCTAAATTTTGTGGGTTTCATCACTGCAGAGAGCGATGGGTGCGACCATCTACCAACACTAGATCGGTCAATTGACCCTGCGACTGGTTCCACTGACTTGCTAAGCATTCTTAAAGGGGACGCATGTGAAGTCTTGCATGGGGAAAGATCAGGATGCAAGACGTCATAATTCCTAGCAGTTGCGTGAAGACCCTTGATGGTAATAATTGGTTGGGCTGAAACTGAGTGAGAAGAGACTGAATACTGATAATTCTGGCTGCATTGGGAGAGGGCTAGAGCTGTTTGAGTGTATATGGTAGCGCCCAGATAAGTCTGTGTGCTGGAAGGCTGCAGATGGAACTTCAGCACATTCACTGTAAAGCATAGTTGGTGTAGTAAGTGAATTGTGACTTGAGTGTGTTGGAGACACTTTTGGTAAGTGCTGGCTTTGATGGGCCAGTCGTCCAGGTATGGGAAGGCATGGATGTGCTGTCTTCTCAGATGAGCTGCGACTTTTGGCATTTGGTAAATAATCTGGGAGTAGTGGTGACTCCAAACGTTAGTACTTTGAATTGGTAATGTTGACCCGCTATCACAAATCTGAGATATTTTCGATGAGCAGGGCGAATTGGAATGTGGAAATAGGCATCTTTTAAGACTAAAGTACACATAAAGTCGCCCTGCTGTAGAAGTGGGAGCACTTGTTGAAGTGTCACCATGTGGAAATGTTCTGAAAGCATGTAGTGGTTTAGTTCTCCGAGGTCTAGAATAGGTCTCAAGGAGCCGTCCTTTTTGGGAATTAGAAAATACAGTGAGTACACGCCTGATCCTACACGCTCTATGGCTCCTTTTAGCAATGTGAGAACAAGGTGGAATGTTTGGAGGATTGGTGGGAAGCTCCAGGCAATAACCATGTGGAATAATTCTTTATACCCATTTGTCTGTAGTTATGGATTGCCAAATGGGGAGGAAGTGTATAAGACGTCTCCTGACAGGTGCTAAATGGGAAGAATAGGTAAGTCACTGCTTGTTAGGGGAAGGGGGGTTACGTGGTTTGGAACCCTTGCCCCAACCTTTGCTATTGTTCCCTCTGAATCCTCCTCTAAAGAAGTCTCTTGTGGAAGAAGATTGATTATTGCCTTTGTCTGAGGATATAGTCTTGGACCCCCCACAGTAGAAGAAGCAACGAAAGGAGCAACGATTTGAAAGAGACTGTAGGGCTCCCATTGATTTGGCTACCTTAGTGTCTTTCTTTATTTTCTCCAATGCCTAAAATACTTCGAGCCCAAAGAGATGCTTTTTATCAAATGGAGAATTTAAGATGGATTGTTGGACTTCAGGTTTAAAACCGGAAATCCTTAACCAGGCGTGCCTCCTGAATAACACACTAGTGTTAATCTCCTGAGCTGAGGTGTCAGTAGCATCTAAAGCACATCTAATAGAGGAACTGAAGATGAGCTTTCCTTCCTGTACTAACCCTGTACTAAATCTTGAGCTTTAGGTTTGTGCTCATCTGTGAGATATTGAAACAATTGTTCCATTTCGGCCCATGTGCTCTATCATACCTGGCTAATAGGGCCTGGGTGTTGGCAATGCGCCAATGATTCGCTACCTGGTCTGCTACTCATTTACCAGAAGCGTCTAATAATTTTGACTCCTTGTCCGGATGGGTGGCATCCCCCAAGGTTTGTGAATTGGCCCATTTACGGGCATTAGATACAACCAGAGAGTCTAGTGGTAACTGCCCCTTAATAAAGACTGGATCAGATGGAGCAGGCTTATATTTTTTGTCTATTCTCGGAGCGGGAATGTGAGAACGAACAGGGTCTTTGAATATATCATCAGGAAGTCTCATCATACCTTTGATCATCGGGAGAGTCTGACTAGATCTGTGTGTACTACTCAATGTTTCAAAAAAAGAAATCCTCCTCTAGGGATTCTTTGTGTAATTGTACCCCGTGATATTCTGCAGTTCTAGCAAATAATTCTAAATACCCTACATTGTCGTCAGGAGGGGAAGGCTTTGCAGGGTAAAGGTCTGGATCATTGTCTGTAGGTGAATCAATATTTTAGTCTTTCCAGGGATCTACAGGTAAATGAGTATCTCCATCATCGTCAGGCTGTGGTGGTGGAGAGTTAGTTGGTGTGATAAGTAAATGTTCTAATGCTGGAGAAGGTAGTGAATGTGTAGGGGAACGTGATGGAGGAGGAGGAGGAGAAGGGTTAAAACTGACATTCTTCCTCTTTAAAGGATTCGTATAGTGTCCTCTGAGTCAGGTTTGCACTTCTGAGGCAGTTTAGTAAGAAGATGCCCTGTATCAGGATTAATGTAAAGGTCCTTTTGTTTTGGGTCCGATTTGGGAGGTGAAAAGTCGAAAATCGGATCCTGCAGCTGCAAAGGAGCATTTGTCGGTGTCAGCACTGGGGGTGGAATGACTTTTCGGCGCGGAAGATTTGGGTTCCGAAGCTGTTTTCGATTTCGGCCTTGAGGGTTGCGGCTCCGAAGCAGTCTTGGGTTTCGAGCCCGAAGGTTCCTGAGTTTGGCCATCTCTATCCTGTGCCGAAAGGCTTAATGATGTGGTTTGGTGCTGAGCCAGGGCATTAGAAGCATCTTCTCGGTGCTGACCATGGCCCAAAGGTAGAGGTGGAACCAAAGCCTTTTGTTTGGTCTGAATTGGATTTTGGGACAAGGGGTGTTCGGTACTCACAGGACGTTGACTGTGCGGTATGTCGTCTTCCATTTCGGAGTCCGTATCCGGAATAGATACAAGTTCTTCCTGCTCCTCTTTGGCCCCTTGTGCATTGAATTCTTCCTGCTCAGATCCTTCACTGAAGATATCTGGCGTATATTAGATGTTCTGGCTCTGCATTTCACAACGTCGAGTTTGTCAATCACGGAGAGTTTTCTTCGATCGAAACGATCTGCATGCATCGCAGTCCTGTTCGTTGTGCTCCAGAGATAAGCACAAGTTGATGCGGGGATACTTTGTGTGGCACCGAGGACAACATTTTAATGGAGTCCGTTCAATCGACTGAGAGGTGGACCGACGCGGTTAGGCCAGACGGCCTTCCACGAGTCTTCTGATCGAAACAGAAATTTTCTTAAATCGATATGATACGCGGAGAACTGGGAAACAAAACAATATGACGCGGGTAGAGTGGAGTGCGCACCTAGGGGAACCCGAAGAACGGTTTCGAACCAGAGCGCCGCAATATACGTACGAACTCGATGGCGGAAAAAAACAATCCAACAATGGAGTCGATGCCCATGGGCGCTATCACCGAAAGGAGGAGTCACCTTACCTCGTTACTGAAAAGACTTCTTCGAAGAAAAACAACTTGCAAACATCCGGACCCAACACTGGATTGCAGGAGTATGCAAACCATGTGATCTACAGCGCACATGCCTCGAACATTCTATTTCGCTGCGTCTTGACAATCAAGTATTAGATTATGTAGATTTTGGGTAATTTTCTGAAGGACAGACGGCAATTGTCTACCAGCCTGTCCCACATGAGCAAATACCATCCAAGGAGTCACAAAGTATAATCGAATGTAAGCAGGGTAGACACTAGAAAAGACTTGTTTTGTTAAGTTATCCTTTTAGACTCCCTATCTGGAGGGGTGGTGGGGAAGGAATTGGGATTCAGGCAGCTGGAGGATACCTGAACCGAATTCTCCAGGGTGGGAAGTTGTAATAGAAAGTCTGGATCCTAGGAGCACACCTATGTCGTCTAGCCACTTGCCTGTTTACTGGAGGGCAAGATCTTGGTTTTACCCAGATGCCCATCAGCACATCAAACAACACCTATTTAAAGGACAGAAGACATTCCTCAGCAGTAGCTGCAGAGCTAAGGACCATATTGGTTTTAAACTCCTGTATCAGTAGGGCGAGGTCTAAAACTTTCCGCTGCTCTTCTGTGGCAACAGATGCGGAGATTTCTGTAGCTATGGGATTTGGTGAGGATGAGCCATTCTCAGGGAAAGTATCTAGCCCGCTGGCATCCTGCAGATCCTCAAAAATGTTGCCCTCTTCATAAAAATCTGTATTATCATTCTAGATATAGTAATGATGAGTATCGGGGCCTGACTAGGCATACTGGCATAGGGCAGTTGTTAGGGGTTGAGTTTCCTGAATCCAATAAGAATATAAGATTAGTTTCCGGTGGCATTGAGGCTCTGGCTAGAGGCCTAGGTCGACGCACTGTGGCCAGCATTGGATGTTGCAGCAGGGCTGGAGCCGACAGCGCCCTGCTCGAAATGGGCAACCTCGTGGAAGGTCTGGTGGTACAGTCAGCATCAAAGTAGGATCTGCTGACAAGCTTCCGAGAAGCTGCCACATCAAATATGGAGGGACACTCCTCACAGGACATGGAGTTGCGCTCCGAATGTAAACACACCAGAGGCGTACCTTGTGGGGGTCTGTCACAGATGACTGTAACAGCCCCATAAGGCTTAGATTGTGTAGTTTTCAGAGGAGGTATGATTGCCTTGTACACTGAGAAAGAGAAGAATTTTGAGCAAAAGGCTTGTCAACTGATAATGAAAAGGTTTGGAGTGAGTTCCGAAAATGTGTATATAGACCCGGTTAAAAAGGAATTGCCTCGATACACAGGTGTGGTGCATTTATACGTCTCTTTTGTCACTTCGGTGAAAGAACGAAATCAGTGCAAATCCGCACACCGCCACCTACCGGTGCACAGAAGCAATGCTGTTAAATCTTCTGGATCCAGTCTGGAGCCTGGGATATTTCTATAGTTGAAGAATTTCTGAAGAGAAGTATCCATCAGAAAGACGTGCTTGTGTGCACAGCTGCAATCTTGGAAGTTTTTTCTTTCATTCTAAGAAAAGTCATTCAAAGGGAGCTATAGCGAGTTTGCTTGCATTTGCAACAACCATCTTTGTATTGATTATTCATTTTAATATGGCTGCCATGCATACCCACACCACAGCCAAATTTTGAAAGGCTTTTTCTTTTGTTTTAAAGAGAAACATAGTAAGATGGCCACCATGCATGCATGCACACATATGGCAGCCACCTTTTATTAGTTTTGTTTAAACAAAATAAATGCTATTCCAAGATAGCCACCACACATGCACAGAGGTCATCCTGCAATGATTCATATCCATTCAAACTTGGATGCCTGCTGATACAATGGTAGGGAGCAGAGACAGAACAGTGGTGGAGGTAAGCAGGAACTCTGGGGTAATAGTTTCTAAAGAAGATGGAGGTCCAATGTTTGGGGAGAAGAGCTGAGAGACACCCACAAAGAGAAAACAGTGCCACAAGTACTACAATGCAAGTTAGTGACATCAACACTGGTAGAGTACAACTGTTCCAACAAAACCAAAATGCTTCTTGGGTGGGATAAACTCAAGAACAATCAAATAAGGAGCAGCGAACTGAGATACAGAATTAAACATCTGACAGCTCCTTTCACTAGTCGACTTTCCCGAGGACCGCAGAGACGTCTTTTCTACTCTCACAGGAAGACTGTGTTGATTAATATTCACCGCCTTGAAAAAGCCCACGGCCAATGGGCCACTAGGGCGAAACACGTGTCGGCTTTTGTTTTTCTCTTCACAATTTGAAATTTTTGCGCTCCTTTGATAAAAAGATAAATAAAAACAACACAAATGAACTTCATTCAAGCAATGTCTCTGATATTGATTATCCACTGACGTGGACCAATTAAGAAGGCACTACCCTCCATCGTTTTCTTAACAGAATTAAACATCAACTCACGAGCAAGTGGCAGGAAACGTAGCCCACTCACTATAAGGCTATTTTGTAGATAATAAGTCGGTTTGACAACAAACAGCTAAAGCATTTGTAAGCGAGACCTACAAAATAAAAATGACTGGAATGTGCTATGCAAGTAGAGTGTTACTTAGTGCAGTACAAATATCATTAGTGCAGAAGGTGCAGAAACACGTGGTCCATAGATGTAAGGTGGCCCCTACACCCCAATAATGGCTGCCTTACACTACCCAAGATGGGGCAAGGGGACACATCTTCCTTGCTTGTATCAGGGCACATGGTGTCTTTAGTACACCTCTGATTCGAAAGAAGCTCGTATTTGCCTTTGCATTGATCCCATACAGTAGATGTTACCAAAAAAATAACGTACATACTATAATCGAATTCTTACAGAATCCTCAATAGAAGAACTTGAAAAGATGTTCCAGCCTATCACTCAAAAACACTGGAGGAGAGAACCATGTTAAAGCACAAGTTATTACTTGTGTAATGCTATATCTGTAAGAGACATTAGTTAGTGATAGATTCCTTACCTTAGAATAATCCCCAGGCGTCAGACTGGATCCGGAAAGGTTTTTTTTCGCTAGCAGTACCCCTGCGCGTCAGTAGGTGGCGTTGTGCGGCTCCGCGTCCGTCGCTGGCATCGTACGTGCCGAGATGACGTCGCGGAGACTACTTAGGCGTCACCCATGCACGCTGACATCAGTTCTGTACATGACTTTCCGCGCCAGGAACGGAGAGCCATGCAAGAAACTGACCACTGGTGCCATGAAACTAGGGCCCTGAAAGGCGATGACCTTAACCCTAGAAATCTGTTCACAGAACGGGGAGGATGGGTGGGGCGGTAAGGAATCGATCACTAACTAATGTCTCTTACAGATATATTGTTACACAAGTAGTAACTTGTGCATCTGAAAGAGACACGTTAGTGATAGATTCCTTACCTTAGAATAGATACCCCAGCAATACCAACCACGATGGAGGGTCTGCGAAAGATCACATCAGAAAGTCACGGAGAACAGAACGGCCAAAGAAGCCGTCTCTCCGGACTTGACTGTCAAGGTAGTAATGCTTGGTGAGCGTGTGCAGCGAGGACCATGTAGCTACCTGACAAATGTCCTGCAAGGGAAGGCTGCGTACCAAGGCAGTAGTGGCTGCCGTCGCCCTGGTAGAATGGGCACGCAGCCCCACCGGAGGCTCCTTCTTAGCCAACGAGTAACATGCTTTGATGCACAGAACGACCAACCAAGAGATGGTCCGTTTGTGCACGGCCCGACCTTTTTTGTTGCCCACGTAGCAAACAAAGAACTGGTCATCCACCCGGAACTGTTCTGTGAACTTCAGATAGAACGAGAGCGTATGTTTTGGGTCCAAACGGTGGAGCCACTCTTCCTCTTTGGAAGGATGCAGCGGCGGAAAGAAGATAGGCAAAGTGATGGTCTGCCCAGTGCGGAAGGGCGTGACAACCTTTGGCAGGAAAGAAGGGCGGGTCCTTAAAACCACCTTGTCCGGATGAACAGAAAGGAAAGGAGGTTTGGAAGAAAAAGCCTGGAGCTCACTCACTCTTCTGGCAGAGGTGATAGTTACCAGGAAAGCAGTCTTGAGAGTGAGAAGACGCAAAGGACAGGTATGAAGGGGCTCAAAGGGAGCTCACATCAGATATGTCAAGACAAGTTTCAAGTCCCATTGAGGCATTATAAAGGGGACCGGAGGCAACGTGTGTGTAATGCCTTTCAAGAAACGACTAACAGGGGACTTGAAAAGAGAAGGCTGATCTGGAAGCCTTAGAAAGGCAGAAATGGCCGAGAGATAGCCCTTGATAGTGCCCAGAGCAGAGCGCTGCTGGGCCAGAGAAAGGAGGAACAGAAGAACTTCTAAAAGAGGGGAAGAAAGGGGATTCACAGCCTTCGCTGTGCACCATGCCACAAATTTATTCCACCTGCAGGCGTATACCGTTTTAGTGGAGGGACGCCTGGCTGCCAAAATAACATCACAGACTTTGGCCGGAATGTCAAAAGCTGTCAACTGACGGCACTCAATCCCCACGCATGGAGGTGGAGGCTGGACAGGTTCGGGTGAAGGACCGTCCCCTGCTGCTGCGACAGACGATCCTCCCGAAGAGGCAGTCGGATAGGAGGACAGATTGCCAGACTGAGTAGCTAGGGATACTATACTCTTCTTGCACAATCCGGAGCCACAAGAATGACTTGGGCCCGGTCGCGCCTGATCTTCTTCAGCACTCTGGGCAGAAGTGGTATAGGCGGAAAGTTGTACAACAGACCACAACTCCACTCGCGACGAAAAGCGTCTCAGAGCGAGTGCCGCCTTGGAAATTCCAACATTCGTGATCCAACATGCATCTGCGGCTGAGTTCGTCTGCCCAACGTTCAGGGAGCCTGCCAGGTGTTGAACCACCAGAGACATGCCCCGATGTTCCAGCCATGTCCAGAGGCGCATAACCTCCTGACATAGGGTCCACGACCCCACGCCGCCCTGTTTGTTGCAATACTACGTGGCGGTGGTGTTGTCTGTGAACACCTGCACTACCTGTCCCCGGACAGAGGGAAGGAAGGTTTTCAGAGCAAGTCGGATCGCCCGCAGCTCCAGAAGGTTGATATGGAGCCAGGATTCCGCCGGAGACCAGAGGCCCCTAATCTCCGCCTCACCCATGTGGCCACCCCATCCCAGGAGGGACGCATCCATCACCACTGTGAACTCTGGTTGTGGAAGGGAGAGGGATCTACCATTGACCCAATTGCGATTCGTGAGCCACCATTGTAAGTAACGTGCAGTGCCCTCCAAAATCTGAACGTGATCGGACAGGTTGCCCTGATGCTGTGCCCACTGAAACTTCAGGTCCCACTGCAGAGCCCGCATATGCCATCTGGCATGTTGCACCAGCAGCATGCAGGAGGCCATCAGGCCCAGGAGCCGGAGGGTCATCCTGACTGAAATCCGGGATAGAGGCTGGAAGATCGAAATCATAGCCTAAATATACCGGACTCGCTGCTTGGGAGGATAAACCCGAAACCACGTCGAATCCAGAACCACTCCTATGAAGGGGAGCTTCTGAGAGGGACTCAGGTGCGACTTCGGCACATTGATGGAGAACCCCAGCAAATGCAGGAGGTCGGCCGTAGTCTGAAGGTGGGAGGCGACTGCCTGGGGCGAGCCAGCCTTCAACATCCAGTCGTCGAGGTAGGGGACGACTGACACCCCTAACCTGCGCAGATGAGCTGCGACCACCGCCATCACTTTCGTGAACACCCGAGGGGCGATGGTAAGGCCATAGGGGAGCACAGCAAATTGAAAATGCTCGTGGCCTACCGTGAACCGCAGGTAACGCCGGTGGGCCGGCAGGACTGGATGTGAAAATACGCGTCCTGCAAGTCCAACGCTACCATGCAGTCTCCAGGGTCGAGGGCAGCCAAGACCTGAGCCAGAGTCAGCATTTTGAACTTCTCCTTCGGGAGGAAGCGGTTGACGTTCCGGAGGTCCAAGATGGGATGCAGACCCCCTTTGTCCTTCTTGGGGACCAGAAAGTAGTGGGAATAACAACCACACCCTACTTCTGGCCCCAGAACACACTTGAGTGCTCCCTTGGCCAAGAGGGCCGTGACTTCCTGCTGGAGAAGTGGCAAGTGTTTCCCCGACATGCGGTGGTACTGAGTTGGCATGGCTGGAGGGGTGGACTGAAAGGGAAGGGAGTAACCCTTGCGGATGATCTGCAACACCCACTTGTCCAACGTGATAGCGTGCCAATGGGGAGGTGATGGCGGATCCTGCCACCCACTGGCGTGGGGTGCCCCCCAAAGTTCGGATTAGGAAGGTTTGGAGGTAGAAGCGGTGGAGGTGGACTGACCCCCACGTTGATTCCCAGACCCGCCTCTGCGGAAACCGCGTCTGCGTTGAGGCTGGGTCTGCACAGGCATGCTGAAGGAACGTGCCTGGGCGTCCCTTCCGTGGCCACGAAAGGAACGAAAACCAGGAGTGGCTGGGCTTTTCGTGGAAAGACCTAAGGACTTGGCCGTGGCCTGCGAGTCCTTAAAACGCTCCAGCGCACTGTCAGCTTTTTCGCCAAACAGGCGAATGTCATCAAAGGGCATGTCCATGAGTGAGCTTTGGACATCTGTCGAGAACCCGGTAGATCTCAACCAGGCGTGGCGACAAAGCGCCACAGTCGTAGCAATTGCTCTACCTAGTGAGTCCGCGGTGTCCAAACCACACCGAATGGCGAACTTAGCTGCAACTTTACCCTCGGCAACAGCTTGGGACAGCACAGCTTGGGTCTTTTCAGGACACTGAGGCAACACCTGTGCAACTGTAACCCACACCGCATGGGAATAGCGGCCCAAGAGGCAGGCGGTGTTCACTGACCGCAGCCCTAAGCTGGCTGAAGAGAACAACCGCTTGCCGAACTGCTCCAGCTTCTTAGAGTCCTTATCCGGCAGAGCCATGGGAAAGGCACTCTGGGACGTCGAAGCTTGATTGACCAGGCTCTCGGGCATAGGATGAGCGGTCAGAAGCGCAGGGTCACCCGGCGCCCGGGCTATGACGCCGGACAACGTTCTTATCTGCAGGGGCCCCTGTGGCTGGCCGCGACCTAGTGCCCAGTAAGCCGTCAGTGAGGGCATCATTAAATGGCGGCAGGGGTTCCGACGAAGTGGACGCCGTCTGGAGCACCTCAGTGAGGAGATTAGAGCCACCGTAGGGAGATCAAGGTTGAGGACCTAAGCTGCCCGACGGAGCACCAACGTGTGAGAAGCGCCCTCCTCCATGGTAGGCGGAGGAGAAGCAAACCCCGGGTCAGAGGAGACATCAAGGCCACCGGCCTCCTCTAACTCGTCCGCTCAGTCCTGCTCAGTCACACTGACGAGCAAGAGGGTCCTCGGACCCCTCCCAGTCGTCCTCCACCTCCACCGTCTGTGATACAGACTGCGGCGGCAGGGCAGGGACCGGAGAAGGAACAAACGGTGCCGGCAACAGTGTGCTGGACGGGGCCGAACCGGCGCCGTGTCCCATTGCGGATCCCAGGTAGGGCCAAATTTGTCCTGGAACCTGGGCAGGGGCGGAACAAATGGCATCCAATGCGGCGCCGTAGGCGGAGCCGAGGGTGGCGCTGGGGCCGGAGCCAGCAGCGTGGGACCTGGTGGCGCCGTGGCCGGAGCCAGCGGCACAGGATCCTGCGGCGCCGGAGCTGCCAACGGTCGAACAGGATCCTGACACGGGACCACGGGGCCCAAGGACGCACCGGCAGGAGCCCAAGGCCTAAACAGGCGGTCCATGGTAACAAGAAATTTTTGCACCTGTGCGGGAGTCGCCGACAGACCCGGATAAGGTGGGTAGGCTGAGGCATTCCCGGGCTCCGAAGGAGCCGCAGTGGCAGAACCCCTGTCCCCCTTGTCCGCATCCGGGGACCGACGGGGGGACGTCGGAGAGTGACAACGCTTCTTCGACTTCTTCTTGTGTCGTCTCTTACCCGAATCAAAGGGTGAAGACTTGGAGCCCAAGGAGCGATGATGGTGGCCCCGCAAGCATTCTCTGGAGCGGCCCCTGGACCGTGAACGGCGCTGGGACTAGTGCCGGACCTTAAGCAGCTTTCGGCGCTGCTCGCTCAAAGCCTTCGGGGCCATGGCCAGACAGTCCATACAGGACCGGGAGTTGTGGTCGCTCTCCAGGCAGTAGAGACAAACGTTGTGGGGGTCCGCCACCGGCATACTGCGATGGCAGGCCCCACAAGACTTAAAACCAGGCATCCCTACGTGCACCAGAGTAGACTCAAACTTACAGGAGACAAAAAGTCTCAAAAAGATAGCCAAAACGTGACTAAGGTACGTGCTCTAACCGGTTCTGCACTTACTAGCGCGGAAAAAGAAAGAACTGATGCCAGCGTGCATGGGTGGCGTCTAAGTAGTCTCCGTGACGTCATTTCCGCGCATACGATGCCAGCGACGGACGCGGAGCCGCACAACGTCACCTACTGACGCGCAGAGGTACTGCTAGCGAAAACTTTCCGGATCCAGTCTGATGCCTGGGGATATTCTAATGTAAGGAATCTAACACTAACGTGTTTCTTTCAGATATGGCTATCACCTCCTCGGAACACTAATGGTTGGACACTGCTTGAATGATGGGAAGAAAGACCATTCGCCTGTATAAAGTATGTTTATTTTACTTGTTGTATACTGATGATGGATGTGCTGACCTACAATGTTCTTGGTGTGGATGCATGATTGATGTGTTCTCTATCATGTTGGTTGTGTGGATATATGTGGTTTGGATCTTTGAAGTATGATGGTGGGTGTGGTGGAGAGTGGAATAGGTGTGTAGGATTATGATTGTCGTTGTGTTGGTGAATGATGAAGCTATACTGGCATATGACCTGATTTTGTGAATGTATGATTCTGAGTGTATTGTTATTGTACAATGGTTGTTGTTTTGGGATGGATGATGATTATGTTGACGTATGAAAATGGGTTTCTTGGCATGACCGTGGATGTGCTGAAGTATGATGACAGACATACTGGAATATGGCAGTATACAAGTTGATAAATGACAATTAGTTTCTTGAATACAACAAAGGGGATGTGGGTATACAATGTGGGTTGTGGTGGGATAGAGGCCTACGATGGTGGTTGTTTGGATATATGAGGTGGGCAACTGTACATTGGTTTGTATATAGTTTTTCTAAAGCCCGAACCTCCCCATGAGGCTGTTGAGTGCTGTACAAGGTAAAAGACAATCATAAAGTCGAGTGATTGGAGAGATCTGGGTTATGGAAGATTTGTTTGCACTATGGTGTAGTGTTAAAAGAGGTGAGGCTTTAATTATTTCCTAAAGTGAAGCAGCACTGGGGCATTCCTAATGAATGTGGTGTTGCTGCTCCAGACCCTGGATTCATAGATGGAAAAGGCAGGGAGGGGGGCCAGAGTATGGCCCTAACTAAGATAGCTGGCTCCCGTCAATGCTCCCAACCACCCTGTGCAGTACAACCGGTCCAGAGGGCCATACTGCTTTATATTTCGGGGTGTTGTCGGAAGGTTTCAAGTGGTGAATGCTGCCCTCAGCATGGACGTTTGGTGGGCTGAAGTGCTCCTGTCGATCTCCTCGTGAGCCCTTCAGCCATGGCCTCTCATGATCACTGGAGCGTACTAGGCCTGCGACATTGCTTCGCGGTTGCACTGCTCTCCATCGCTGCAGCTGTGCTGCCCTGAAGCACGTAGGGCTCATCCTACTTGGACTTGTTGGTCCCCAAGGCCTGCAGAACCCGGCCACAGTGCCCTGCTACGTGGGGCCTACCTCTGCCTGGCCTCCTCCTCTACTTTACCTGTGTTTTGGGAGGACTCTGGTTTCACCTTTGGGAGGACTCTGGTTCTTAGCCTATCACAGACATCCGAGTGTCTTAGACCGCATTGCACGGCACAGCTCCACTATAACTGTACTGGGACGCACCGGGTTGTTGGATGCAGCCCTCTGCCAACTGAAAGCCAGCCTTAAGACCCGTGGTGTCTACCGCATCATCTTCACACTTGCCTTGCTGAATGCGGCCCATTCCACCACTCCTCCAATGGCGTTGTTCTTGTACTACTTTTGGCATTTCTGCAGCATCTGGAGGACCTGGGGCGAGAGTGGAACTATGTCTGCAGCCATCTAACTATGCCATTATTACCTGGCGCATCCTTTTTGGATATTACTCTTACAAGCCCCTTACCGCTGACCAATGATGACAGACTTCACTACTTCTGGCTTTCTCCGGTCTATTGAATGGCTTTCTTGCGCCCCCATCTGCCTGAATATCTATATGGTGCCAACCTGGTGAGGTACCTGTGTGGTACCCTCTGGCTGGCTCCTTAGTGACTATGATTAGCAGCCCTCCCCCACTACTGCGTTATCCTGTCTATACGGACCTACATTAACAAAACAACCATTCAAGGGATGGCACCACCCCTCGTTTACCTTTATAAAAGGCCTGTTGCCCTTCCGGATGTTCAAGGGTAAATCCAAACATCAGCTGACACGGCCGAAGTCACTAACCATCATGAACGAACTTAAGAGTATCAAGTCGACCATGTACTTTATGCATACTGATACTAAAACCACTGTAGCAGAACTTAAATCTGTCCATGCTGACCTTACCTCCTACAATCCCTGCCTTGAGGCTATGACCCGAATGATGGCAGCAATGGAAGACCGCATGATTGTGTTGGAAAATAACCCTGGTGTTGGGAGCGAAGGGAGGCATTTGTGCAGAAAAATGATGGAGATCGAGGACCACAGTTGCATAATAATATCTGTTTTTGGGCATCCCAGAGGAACTCAAGGGGGCAGATGTGGAAGGCTTCTTGGCTGAATGTATCCTAGACCTTACCAGTCTTATGTTTACTCCCACACAAGAATTTCAACGAGCCCACAGAAACCGCAGGAGGGGGGAAAGACGACATAATACTCCTAGGCTACTCATTGCTTGTGTTCTCTGCCACCAACAGGTCTGACAACTGGTCTTTGCAGCTAAACGCCATAATGGACCATTTCAGAACAAGGATGCCAGAATCTACATCACCGTTGACTTCTCTAGCAACACAGTGGTGAAGAGAAAGACGTTTCTGGTGCTTAGACCTACTCTCCGACAACTTAATATTAATTATGGCCTTTTGCAACTAGCCATTATGTTAACTACTGCTGATGGCACAAACAGCGAATTCGAGGAACCGGAAGATCTAGAACAATATTTATCCTCCCTAAGAGGAACTGACATGGACACATCACACTCTGCTACGGATCCTCATTCTACGGATGGCCTGCAAGCACCTCTGCCTCCTCGTCATTCACCTACCTTGGCTACAACCTCCTCTGAAAACCAAAGTTAGGGCACTGTGCTTAAATGATGGGAGGAGAGACCTCTCGCCTGTATAAAGTAGGTTTTATTTCTAGCTTCTTAAAATACTTGTTTAAGAGCTCTGTTTGCTATATAACTGGGATATTACTTATTGTTCTGCTACAGCACCAATTTTCTCATCCTCAATTGTGATAGTATCTCCTCTGCCTCCCACTTAGACGTCAGTACTTGTACATAGCTTTCTGCGCCAGGAGCGCAGAGCCATGCAAGAAACCGACACTGGTGCCAAAAAACTAGGGCCCTGACAGGAATGACCTAAACCCTAGATATCAGTTCGCAGAACGGGGAGGATGGGCGGGGCGGTAAGGAATCTATCACTAACTAATGTCTCTTACAGATATATCGTTACCGAAGGTAAGTAACTTGTTCATCTGAAAGAAACACGTTAGTTAGATTCCTTACCTTAGAATAGATACCCCAGCAATACCAACCCCGGTGGTGGGTCTGCGAACCAAGATCACACCAGAAAAGTCCCGGAGAACAGAACGGCCAAAGAAGCCGTCTCTCCGGACTTGGCTGTCCAGGCAGTAATGTTTGGGAAACGTGTGCAACGAGGACCACGTTGCTGCCTGACAAATGTCCTGCAGAGGGACTCCCCGTCCCAAGGCAGTAGTAGCCGCTGTGGCCCGAGTGGAATGAGCACTCAGCCCCACAGGAGGATCCTTCTTAGCCAAGGAATAACAGGCCTTAATGCACAAAACGACACACCGAGAGATGGTCCGCTTGTGCACTGCCCGCCCCTTCTTAGCGCCCACGTAGCCAACGAAGAGTTGGTTGTCCACCCGGAACTGTTTTGTGCGGTCCAGATAGAAGGAGAACGTTTTGGGTCCAGACGGTGGAGCCTCTCTTCCTCTTTCGAGGGATGCGGAGGCGGAAAGAAGGTGAGCAATGTAACAGACTGGCCGATGTGAAAGGCAGTAACCGCCTTAGGAAGAAAGGAAGGACGAGTCCTTAGAACAACCTTGTCCGGAAGGACAGAGAGGAAAGGAGGTTTAGAAGAAAGAGCCTGGAGCTCACTCACTCTTCTGGCAGAGGTGATGGCAACCAGGAAAGCAGTCTTGAGAGTCAGAAGACGAAGAGGACAGTTATGGAGTGGCTCAAAAGGAGCGCACATCAGATAGGTTAACACCAGATACAAGTCCCACTGAGGCATTATGAAAGGGACAGGAGGAAACATGTGAGTAATGCCTTTTAAGAATCTAGCAAGAACAGGGGACTTGAAAAGAGAAGGCTGATCAGGAAGCCATAAGAAGGCAGAAACAGCTGAAAGGTATCCTTTGATGGTGCCCAGAGCAGAGCCCTGCAGGGCCAGAGAAAGAAGAAAGAGGAGAACCTCAGAAAGAGGGGCGAAAAGGGGATCCACAGCCTTTGCTGTGCACCATGCCACAAATTTGTTCCACCTGCAGGCGTATACCGTTTTAGTGGAGGGACGCCTGGCTGCCAGAATGACATCACAGACTTCAGGAGGCAAGTCAAATGGCATCAACTGCCGCCGCTCAGTCTCCACGCATGGAGGTGGAGGCTTGACAGTTTCGGGTGGTGGACCGTCCCCTGCTGCTGCGACAGAATGTCCTCCTGAAGAGGCAGTCGAATCGGGGGGATCGATTGACAGACTGAGTAGCTCGGGATACCAGTATCTTCGTGACCAATCCGGAGCCACAAAGATGACTTGGGTCCAGTCGCGCCTGATCTTCTTCAGCACTCTGGGCAAAAGTGGTATAGGCGGAAAGGCGTATAACAGACCGCAACTCCACTCGCGACGAAAAGCGTCCCCGAGCGAGTGCCGCCTTGGAAACTCCAATGCGCAGAACTGATGACATTGCGCGTTCTCTTCGGTGGCGAATAGATATAACCAAGGCTCTCCCCACTGCTGAAAGAGGCCTTGCACCACGTCCGAGTTCAGACGGCATTCGTGATCCATCATGCACCGGCGGCTGAGTTTGTCCGCCCTGGCGTTCAGAGAGCCCGCCAGGTGTTGAACCACCAGGGTGATGCCCTGATGTTCCAGCCATGTCCACGGGCGCAGAGCCTTCTGACAAAGGGTCCATGACCCCACCCCGCCCTGTTTGTTGCAATACCACATGGCGGTGGTGTTGTCTGTGAATACCTGCACTACACTTCCCCGGACAGAGGGAAAGAATGCCTTCAGTGCAAGCCGGATCGCCCGCAGCTCCAACAGGTTGATTTTGAGCCGGGACTTGGCCGGAGACCAGAGGCTTCTGATCTACGCCTCTCGCATGTGGCCCCCCCATCCCAGGAGGGACGCATCCGTCACCACCACTCGCTCCGGTTGGGGTAGGGAGAGGGATCTGCCACTGACCCAATCGCGGCCTGTGAGCCACCACTGCAACCGTCTTGCAGTGCCCTCCGAGATCAGGACGTGGTCGGACAGGTTGCCCTGATGTTGAGCCCACTGGAACTTCAGGTCCCACTGCAGAGCCAGCATCCGCCACTTGGTGTGATGGACCAGCAGGATGCAGGAGGCCATCAGACCCAGCAGCCGTAGGACCATTCTGACCGAAACCCGGGATAAAGGCTGAAAGATCGGAATCAGAGCCTGAATATCCCGAACCCGCTGTTCGGAAGGATAGACCCGAAACTGCGCCAAGTCCAGAACCACCCCGACGAAAAGGAGCTTCTGGGAGGGACTCAGATGTGACTTCGGCACGTTGATGGAGAACCCCAGCAAATGCAGGAGGTCGGCCGTAGTCTGGAGGTGGGAGACGACCGTCTGGGGTGAACCAGCCTTCAACAACCAGTCGTCGAGATAGGGGAAGACTGGAACCCCTAAACTGCGCAGATGAGCTGCGACCACCGCCCTCACTTCGTGAACACCTGAGGGGCACTGGTGAGGCCGAAGGGGAGTACGGTAAACTGAAAGTGCTCGTGGCCTACCGTGAACCGCAGGTAACGTCGGTGGGCTGGCAGGACGGGGATGTGAAAATATGCGTCCTGCAAGTCCAACACTACCATCCAGTCTCCAGGGTCTAGGGCAGCCAGAACCTGAGCTAAAGTGAGCATCTTGAACTTCTCCTTCCAGAGGAAGGCGTTGACGCCCCTGAGGTCCAAGATAGGTCGCAGGCCCCCTTCGCCCTTCTTGGGAACCAGAAAGTAGTGGGAGTAACAACCCCGTCCTACTTCTGGGCCAGGAACGCGCTCGATGGCCCCCTTGGCCAAGAGGGCCGCAACTTCCTCCTGCAGAAGTTGCAAGTGATACCCCGACATGTGGTGGTACTGCGGTGGCATGGCTGGAGGGGTCGCCTCGAAGGGGAGGGAGTAGCCCCTTCGGACGATTTGCAGCACCCACCTGTCCGATGTGATGGTACGCCAGTGGGGCAGATGATGGCGAACTCTGCCTCCCACCGGCGTGGAATGGGCCTAAAAGGTAGGACTAGGAAGGCTTTGAGGCAGATGCTGTGGGAGCAGATGTGGACTGACCGGCTCTCTGTCCCCCTTCTCCGCCACGGTGGAATCCACCTCCGCGACCGCGTTGAGGCTGGTTCTGCGGCCTGTGGCTAGACGGACGTGTGGGGGCACCCCTTCCTTGGCCACAAAAGGGGCGAAAAGCGGAAGTTTGCAGGCACGGGCCGAGAGACCCAAGGACTTGGCCGTAGCCCTGGAGTCCTTATAGCACTCCAGCGCACTATCCGCTTTGTCGCCAAAAAGGTGACGGTCATCGAAGGGCATGTCCATAAGGGTGCTCTGGACATCCCCTGAAAAATTCATGGACCTCAGCCAGGCGTGACGATTGTCACAATCGCTCTACCAAACGAGTCCGTGGTGTCAAGTCCACATCGAATGGAGTACCGTGCTGCATCCCGCTCCTCAGCAAGAGCCTGGGCGAGCAGTGTCCTGGCCTCCTCTGGACACTGGGGCAGCACTTCCGCCACCATATCCCACAAGGAGTGGGTATAACGGTCCAAAAAGCACGCGGTATTAATGGACCGCAACCCCAAACTGAGGGAGGAAAACTGTTTCTTCCCAAACTGCTCCAACCTTTTGGATTCCCGATCCGGAGAAGCGGACGGGAAGGTCATCTGGGACGTGGAGGCCTGGATAACCAGACACTCAGGGGTGGGGTGAACCGACAGAAAGCTGTCGTCGCCCGGAGCAGGGCGGTGGCGCCGGGCCACGTTCCGGTCCACAGGAGAGACTGTGGAGGGCTTGGACCAAGTGCCCATCAGAACGTCAGTGAGGGCCTTATTGAACTGCAGTAGAGGCTCCGAAGAGCTTACTGGTGGTTGAAGCACCTCAGTGAGGAGGTTAGTCCTCACGGCCGCTGCAGGGAGCTCCAGGTGAAGGGCCTCGGCAGCCCTGCGCAGCACCACAGAATAAGTTGCACCCTCCTCCGTAGCCACGGAAGGAGGAGAGATGAAGCCAGTGTCAGGCGAAGTGTCTAGAGCACTGGCATTCCCCAGCTCGTCTGCCCAGTCCTGACTTAACAGGCACTGCTGTGCCAGAGGGTCCTCAGACCCCTCCCAATCCTCCCCTTCACCCGTCTCCTGGTATACAGATAGAAAGGATGGAGCCGGGTGGTAGATGAAATGCTCATCCATCGGCGCCGGAGATGGCGCCGTGCGGCGCCGTTCCGACGCCGGACCCAGACCGGGGCTGAAACTGGGGACGGCGTCATCTGAAGACAGCACCGGGGGCGGCACAATAGGGATCGGCGCCGGCGGAGGGGTCTTAAGGTCAACAGGCCTGGATCCCACGGGGGTCTGCAGCGGCGGGACTGAAGTCGATGACGGCACCGGGGCCGAAGCCGCCGGCTCGCTAGGCATCCCAGTCAGACCTGCGGGGCCCGAAGGCGTGCCGGCAGGCCTCGACGGCAGAGCGAGACTCCTCATGGCCACAAGGAAGTCCCAAATCGCGCCTGGAGTCGCATTTGGCCCAGGGACCGGAGGGTATGGGGCTGGACGCGACTCCTGTGGCTCCGACGGAGCCGCACGGGGCCACCCGAACCCTCAGCCGAGTCGCGCAACCGGTGAAGGGAGTCAGAAGAGCGGTGTCACTTTTTCGACTTCTTACTGTGCCTCGACTTACCTGAATGCGAGGACTTCGAACCTGACGAGCGGTGATGACTTCGGCTCCGCGACCGGTCCCTCGACCTCCTCCTCGACCGGGACCTCGAGCGGCGCAGAGCTGAGCTGACTGACGGATCTCGAGGAGCTTGCGGGAACGCTCCCGCCTAGCTTTTGAGATCAAGGCCCGGCAGTCGGGGCACGACTTGTCATCATGGTCGGCCCCAAGGCCCCAAGGCAGGAGAGACTGCACAATTACGCCATTGAGAAGCTAGTTCCACTATACCACCAGTACGGGACATCTCTCAGAGATTGGAGACCCACCCTGTGGAGATTGTCAATACATTTGCTAACTTCCTGGGCACCCTCTTCGGATCCGAGGCACCAACTGACTTCCTTTAAAAACAAGCCTTTTTCGAGACCATTCACTTTCTTTATAAGTTGTTCAAAGAACTGGACTGCACTAAAGCATTACACTAGAATTCAATAAGGCAGTCATTAGTCTTATTTTGAAACCAGACAAGGACGCCACACACTGCGCAAGCTATCGTCTGATATTGCTCATCAATATGAGCATGAAACACAGGTCAGTTTTGCGCCTGGACAATTCTCCGGCAACCATATGCGCTTACTGGCAAACCTCATTTGGCATGTACACAGTTGACCCTGAAACATAACTCCGGCGCTCAATGGATGCGAAAAAAGACTGATCATGTTGAATAGGCTAATTAATTTGATACAATGGGCAGAGGCGGGATAGGCGCACCTTTTTTGAAGAAGATCTAGTGGTTCCACACCAATCCAGACAAGCACACTGACTGTGGCGGCCATGTTTCACAGACATTTTGGATACACCAGGGGATGAGACAGGCGTGTCCCCTGTCTTGTTCCTGTCCCCCCTGCTGTATCTGTTAGTGCTGGAACCCTTGGCAGCTGCTGTTCATTTCTCCCCTTTTATAAAAGGCACTGATATTATGGCAGGGGAATGCAAAATTCTCTTACATGCTGAACATATCTTGTTAACCCTGAGTGACCTAGGGTCCTCTATCTCCCATCTTATTTCCTTCATTTATACTTTTTCAGTCTTTTCCAGCTATAAAATAAGTTGGACAAAAAGTTAAGCACTTCCCTTGACAAGCCAAGATCACGACCCTGCGCTTCATTTTTACGACTTTACATGGAAGCTCACAGGATTAAATTATCCAGGAGTACTACTTAACAGAGAGCTCTGCAGATCCCTATTTGGGGTAGAATACAAATTATCAAAATGGTTGCAGCACCATGATTCAATTATGTTTTTGGCATGTTACCCCTTCCTATCCCCACACCCATACTCTGCGACATAACCAAACACATCAACCTGTTTTATTGGGCAGGGAGAAAACCTAGACTTAAACATGAGCGATTAAATACAGATTCTAAAGTGGGTAATCTCCAACTCCCTGATGTGCATATGTACTCCCTGGCTCACCGCTTATCCCAGCTGGCCTACTTTTTCAAACCTACCGACACACAGCCTGAGTGGGCGCTTTGGGAGCGTACACTAACTCAAGGCCCTGCAGGCTTGGGTCCTCTTTAGGAAACTACGCTTTCCTGATCTCCTCATTGCCCCCCAACTACGGGCTGTGTGGAAAACCTGGAAAGATGCACATTGAAGGATAGGGATTGACAGTATGGTCCACCAGAAAGTGCTACTCTGGTCAAATGAGGACATACGCATGGGCCTCAAGCCCTTTAACTGGCCAACATGGGTGACCAGGGGAATCATGATAATCGGAGATCTTCTTTCTGTCTTTTACACTACTTCAAGTAGACTTCTCCTTACCCCGGTCACAACATTACAGGTATTGGCAATTGAGGCATTGCCTACAAGGTAGGCTAGGGCGAGATCCCATTTTGAAATATCACAGGACATGGGGACTTTCCAGGGGTACAGTCTAGAACCTATATAAGATCCTTATTGGTGTATACTCCAACATTACATTGTGGTCTTCTAAAACCTACTGGCAGGAACGACTGGTAATTGTTTTCTTAGAGAATGACTAGAAGGAGATTTTAGAATACCATGATCATTCACTCCGCGAAGCATGACTCAAATACTCTTACTTCAAAATGCTGCATGACTGGTACTGGTCCGCTTACAAAATGCACAGGGCCTGTCAGATGTGGAGGTGTTGGACCGCTGATGGTGACATTTTCCACATACTATGGTACTGCCAAACTTTGATGTCCTACTGGCACTACACAACACTAGCTCAGTCCCCTTCACAGACTCTGTCAAATTGTCCATATTAAAAGACTTTACTGATGTGGATTACACAACTTCTCACTGTCGTAGATGGGTATCGATGGCTCTTATGGTGGCAACAGTGTGTATTCTGCAAAAAACTGGTGATCCTCATATCTACCTACACATCAAGAATGGTTTACTGAACTATACCATCTGGCCACTTATGAGAGACGCATATACAAACTCCAAGACAACTGCCCCAATTCAAGGCTACTTGGGATCTTTTCCTACACCTCCAGACTTGCACTGCTGTGTTATATAGCCCCGCTCACTATTCTCTCTTACCCATGCTCCCTCCCCAGCACATTGTACTCTGCTATGGATCTGTGAAGAAAGACCTACACATTTACCACACATATATGCTAGTGAGTCAGCAGCGAATATGATAACCCCTTATGACATGTATATCCAATAATATTTGCCACTTTGGGTGTTTGCTCACTTACTTACTGTAAGTGGGTTTTAGGTGTTGGTGCTCCTATCCTATTTACGACCTCATAGCATATGAATTTCGCAGACCTTTAGCAACTATTTTTTGGTTAATCCTGCAGGCATATAATGTTATAATACTTTGTATACATGAACCCAAAAGATGTATATGCTCTAACCCTTTATCTTAGCTATTTTAACTTTCTTCTTTCTTTTTACATTTGGATCAAACTGTTCCTTAATACGAATATTGTTTTGAAATACCAATAAAGAAATGTAAAAAAAAAAAAAAAAGGATAAGGCCTGCTGCCTTGCTTTTTATTTTTTTATATTCTAAGCCTGCAATCTGATGGTGTCACCAAAGACGATACACACAACATAGAAACATAAAATCTAGATGGGTAGATCGAAATAACCACAAAGAAGTCAACAAAACAGGAGGGGGACACTGTTCCTAGGTGAGTAGTGCAACTAGTAACTGCCTCACTAGAGGGAAAGGAAAAGGAAAGAGGGATCCTAGGTCTAGGACTCACTCAAAAGAGAGGGAAGAACAAGTCTTGCCTCTTGTAGCCATCACATACCCCGAAGGATGTCATGCTTCATCATCGGGCAGTTGCTCCTCGTCGGACCGGCGCTGCAATGCCCTACGGGTCTCCCGAAGGGTCACTTTATCGGAGATCTTTTGAGAACTGCCATTAGGTGCATGTGGATGTGTGGGGTGAGTCCTATCTGGAGGGTGACAAAGTGCGTGCAGGGAAATAAAACTGCCTAAGGGTTGCCACCAGGAGAAATGCATTTAATGTGGTGGTACCCTTGTTAGAATAAAAAACCCTTAGGTTAGAAGATACCACTGTAGGCGCAATGTGCCCCGGTAACTATGAGGTCGACATGTTTCACGCCTTTATGGTCATGCAGATTAGTGGCGTTTTATCAGGACTGAATAAACTGTGTGTGATGTCATTGTGCAAGTGAATAGTGATATAAGGGTAAAATACCCTTGGGACGATCAGTGCAGGCCAGAAACTAAGAACCCTTTAGTTAAGGCTACAACTAAATAGTCGATTCCGCTCCTGATCGTGACCTAGAAAATTAAACAAATAACAGGGAAGACATACTTCAGGTAAGTAGGTGAGGCTTCATGTTATGCCTCAGTGAAAATAAGTCGAAGAAACGCGTATTGCGTTGTAGTGAAAAAGAGACGGACTGGGTGTAGAGAGTACCATCAGCCCCAAGCATCCGGAGTGGTGACTCGGCCAGGTATGCACGATGGAGAGGCAACACAGCCACGATTAGAAAGCAGTTAGCTTGTTGACTGCTCCGCCTGGCACCTAGGAGCCACCTGTGTCGGGGGTGGTACCAGAGAAAGTGAGGAGCCCAGCAATCAGACCCCACAAAGCACTAGTCAAGTGACAACGACCTGCTAAAGTTGATAATGGCACCTAACGATGCGTGAAATACGGATGGCTTGAGAACAAATTAGCCTCCATGCGCAGTCCAGGTACGTTAGATAGAGAAAATAGAAACGTGCTATCGGACAAGGTATACACAGACCACTCTGCTGTATGACATGGTTGAGGACTCTTACCTAATAGAGAAAGGAGAAGTAATCCAAAGGCTAGAGGCTACAAAGATCGAAATATCAACAATAATAAACAATAATATAGTAATAATATAAAATGACTCAATATGTAGCTGTAATAAACAAACATGGAAAAATGTTGATACAATAATTTAACATTTGGTAAACTTTCGACACAGTGTTTCCAACTTTTTCACCTTGAGTAAAATGTCCACGATTCTTTGCTGATACTCCACAGCTTGCTTGTCGTTCTTAAAATCTTCAAAAGTCTGTGAACACAAGAAGATAAGACGAATGCAAAAATATGTTACTTCACAGGAAAGGATCACATGCTTAAAGAAAAATTACTTACCTACGGTAATACCTTTTATTGTGAACACTATTTCTTCCTGAAAGACTTCTCATTTGTAAATCATGATAAAGCGTCAAACAAAGACACAGAAAATATATTTTTCTACAAATTGGAGCCAGTAGCCAGAAGTACATTTTTAGGAGAGCATGGCCCTTGGCTATGATCAAACAGTAAAGCTGTGCACTAAAGGTACATTCTTTTCCAAAAACTTGCAGGGAAAACAATACACTATTCAAGGGTTTTAGAGCACACACCACTTTTCGTTGCTTTGTTAAATGTTTTATTATTGGTGTTATTGGATGTACTACTAAATATTGACCCCCAGAATATCGTGGTGCACTAATATCAAGGACAGAATATCGAAAGATAAGTGGATATAGGGAATTAGAGTTACTATTCCTAACTCCCTTTTAACTTACCTTTTAGATAGATAGATATTGTGTAGGTACATATATGTGAAGTAAACTATATACTTACCTTACTGTAGAAATTTTGGATTCAATATTCTGTCCAAAATGTTCTGTGCTATTGATATTCTGTTTTCGATATTCAGGGTGAACAATGTGTGATTGTAAGTAAAGGAATACGTGGATTTTTTGAAAGTACATTTTAATCATCTTGCAACAAATCCAATTTTCATCCTATCAATTAGATGGGATTTAAAGTAGAGGGGTGTAAAATGTAAAATCAGCTGATTCACAAATTTGTGTATTTTCTAAACTGTTCAAGCTTTGTGAAATCCAAAATGAACAAGTTACTTACCTTCGGGACGCCTTATCTGGTAGAGACATGATCTAGCCAAATATTCCTTACCTTAGAACTTCCAGGCGTCATGATAGATGCGGAAGATTTTTCATGGCAGTATTGCTGCGCAACCATAGGTGGCGTCGGACGACTCCGCGTGACGTCATCCGCGTCGTGTCCGTCGTTGTTGGGACATTCGCATCGTCAATATAACCACCACTTTGGCACACTGACGTCGGTACTTTTCACAACTTTCCAAACCAGAAGCGTAGAGCCATGAATGACTGACACTAAAAACAATTCCCTAGTGAAGGGAGGTTGGGTGGCCAGTAAGGAATCTGCGGCTAGATCATGTGTCTACCATTAAGGCGTTACTGAAGGTAAGTAACTTCTCCATCTGATACAGACATCTAGCAGCAGATTCCTTACCTTTGAACAGATACCCAAGCAATACCTTCCCTGGAGGTGGGACTGCAGAAAAGCTCTAGACCAGCAAATCCTGCAGAACAGAGCGGTCAAACAGATCCCACCTGGGGGACGTGTACAGAAACCCCTACGTGGCCGCTTGGCAAATATTAGCAATTGGCACGCTGAAGGGCTATGGTTGCTGCCTTTGACCTGGTGGAATTGTCCTAAGGCCTTCAGGAGGATGCTTCTTAGCCACGACATAACATTTTAATACAAAGGATAACCCAGCGAGAGATGGTCCTCTTTTCAACAGCATGCCTCTTCCTTACTCTCACATACCGTATAAAGAGTTGGTCACCCACCCGGAACTCTTTGGTGCGATCAAGCTAGAACAATAACACTCTTTTTTCCAGACGATGGAGATGCTCCTCTTCATTGGAAGGGTGCGAGGTGACTAGAAAGTGAGTAGAGTAAAGGACTGTCCCAGATGGAAGGGTGTTACAACCTTGAGCACGAAAGACGCTCTAGTTCTTAGTACCACTTTGTCCGGTAAGACTGTCAGGTAAGGAGGCAGCAGTGACAATGCCTGCAGTTTGCTCACACTCCTGGCAGAGGTGATTGCCACCAAAAAGGCTGTTTTGATAGTGAGCAACCAGAGAGGGCAGTTGTCCAGTGGCTCAAATGGTGTGCACATGAAAAAATTAAGGACACAATTAAGGTCCCACTGTGGCATAATAAAAGAAGAAGGGGGAATCCAGAAGATTTATCTTAGCAGTACCCCTGCAGGCCAGTAGGTGGCATCTGTCCATGCCACATGACGTTGTTGGCGTTGTGTTCGTCGTCGTGGTGACGTCCTGCGTCATCAATATAACCACCACTCCGGTGCACTGATGTCAGTTCTTTTCTTTCTGCGCCAGTCAGCCCCGATTCGTTGGAGAGCAACCCGCTGTAATTATTTGACAGATTTTTTTCAACTTTTTGTGGACATTGTTGGTGTGGTAAGAGTCATGTTGAGCAAGCCACCCCCACAGTTTCATACACTTTTTGCTCCTTTCGAGGCTACGGAAGGAGCTATCAGCTACGCCAACCTTTTTCCGGCCAGAGGACCCTGCAACTTAAGCAACCTCTGAGGGGCCGTGGATGCAGTTCACCCCAACCCTGTGGGTTGGGGAACCAGAAGTCGAACCAAGCCACGATCCTGTCCTGCACCACAAAACCTTCCTAGTCCGATCCCCCAGGATTACTCTCAGCCAGTCGGTGGCTGAGTACGCCATCATCTCCACCACTGGCAAATCATTACATCGGACAGGTAGGTGTTGAAAATAATCTGTAGAGGCTACTGCCTCCCCTTAGAGACTGCCCCTCCATCTATGCCTCCAGTGTACGATTGGCTTACAGAGGATCACCTAGCTTTGCTCCATGAGAAAGTCAAGACTCTCTTGGCCAAGGGAGCTATAGAGAGGGTGCCCTGGCCCAAAGTAGGCAGCGGTTGCTATTTCCGCTACTTTATGGTCCCCAAGAAGGATGGAGGCCTTCGTCCTATCCTAGACCTCAGAGCCCTCAATAACTTCCTCATCAAGCATTGGCATAGCCAATAGGTCTTGCTTTTGGGACCTTATAAGTATTTAGTTATGCAGCACAATATCCTTGGTGCATCAACATTAACTGTTGCATGGTTAAACATCTATAAGGCCCCAAAGGCGAGACCTATCGGCTATGCCAATGCTTGTTTTGTATTGTATTTATAATAAACTTGTGTCATATGATATGTCAGAAACTAAAGAATAAATGTATTACTCATTTCGGCTGAATTGGTCACTAAATTATCATATCCCTTGGGCTACTTTCTTTTCAAAAATAAATAATCGTAATTTATTGCTGTAATTGATTAAGGGCAGATGGACTACGTTATTGCTTTTTCGATATCCTTTCTTTTCTAGGACTAAACCAACGCAAACTAAGAGCTTGTGGAAAAAACGAATTTCACTTAAAAATAAGTTCCATGTGAACAAGTGTTGCTAGGTAATAACTTAGTGTTTTTAAATTCTTTGCAATGGGCTAGGACTGTAATCTATGCACCGCGCATTGGACTATTATTAATCTGTTCTGTCCACAGATGGGCTTGATTTGTTTTTGCTTGGTTACTAATCTACTTTAGTGCTTCCTTACTTTCCCAAAGACTTGTTCCCTGTTCTTCCCTTCCTTCCTGCCCATCGATCTCTCTCCATCTGGAACACACTCTTTAAATGGTTGCATCTTCCAGTGCTTCACCTGACCCTTTTTAACCTCTCCACATAGGGCATGGAGCATATGCTTCCAGGTAAAAGGCAGATGGTTTAAGGGCACCCCCCTCTTTGAGCCCTAAACGCACAATCTGCAGGCGTTACATATGTAAAATTCAGCTTGGTGCAACCACCAAACACACAGCTGACTCCAGCTGCCTAGCGCCCAAGTCTGAATGCGGAACAGAGCTAGGTGGAACGCATGAACTGGTTGGTAGCCGTGATCATGATTCTAGTCAAAAGCATTGCTAAAAACCTGCTAAAACAATGGGGCTCCATTGGTCACGATGGAAGAACCATGGACAACCATGGTTTGTCAACAATCATAATAATGTGTGTTAAGCCACAGCTCAGCAGGTTGATGAATCCTGCCTGGCCCACACACTTCAAGGACCACTCTTTCATATGCTTGGTGCATCCATGTCTCATGGATGCCCTGCTACGACAGGGTGCTTCTGCGCTCCTGCACCTGAAAACTTGACTGCCACTGAGCCTTGACACAGAGAGAGGCTAACTAAAGGAGGAAGGAGTGACTGAGAAGTGAGAATAACAGAAGCAGGGAGAAGGGAGGAGGGAACAGGAAGGGGGTGGAGGGAGCAAAGAGACAAGGATAAGGGGCGAGGCAGGGGATGACGACGGAAAGAAAATGAATGAATTAATGGAGAAGGATGGATGACAAAGAAAGGAAGTGCGACAAAAAGATGGAAGGCAAAGGGATATAAATAGAAGGAGCTTGAGAAACAGGGCAAAAATTGTAAAAGAGGGAAATAAAATAGAGGGAGAATAGGGCTAAGGGAGAGAAAGGAGAAAGCAGAGAAAGAAAAGGGGTATTTAAATCACCAGAGAGTAAAGGCAGTGTATTGAGCGAAACAGTATGTGATGGCGGGTGGAGAAGGAAGAGGGGTGGAGACTGGATGTCAGGAGAAAGCAAATCGGCGCGGATAAGTGAAGAGAAAGCTCCCCGGGGACCCGCCAGCGCCAGCCTGATTGCAAGCGGCACCGAGAGAACAGAATAGGCTCACGGAGCCAGAGACACCTCCATGTCTGGCCAGCCGAGGCTGAGCACAGAGGGGGCTGGCAGGAACCCTGCTGCTGACCGCGGCCCCCGCAGGGGGCCACTAGAGCGGTCGGCGCCCTAGTGTCGCCTGGGCACCGGTCACCCCTCCCCGCCTCCACCTCCTGGGGGGCAGGGAATCCGGTCGGTGTCCCCCTCCTCTTTCCTGCCTGGAAGTGACGCGACGGGCGTCACTTCCAGGGCTCCTCTGGGCGTGGGGGGAGGCTATATAGCCCTCCCCCACCATGCCGGTGACCTCTTGATCGCCGCGCACGCCGTATCCCTCCTCGCACGCCGGAGGGTCGCTCGTCGTCGTTTCGTCGTTGCCCCCAGAGAACGGTGAGTCCTGCTTGCTACCCTTCCCCTGCCCCGGCCCTGTCCCTGGGCAGCACCAGGTACGGGGCCCTGTGGTATGGCCTGCCACGGGCGGGGGAGGCGCGAGACTCGCGCGTGACCCCAGGTGGGCTTTTGGCCTGGCGGACTTTATTAGGGTGGCACGGCATTGGGGAGCGGTCGGCCGGATATGTGCGAGGCGTGCGGCGCGCATTTCGCGGGGTCGCGGGCTGGTTTGTTGCTGCGGTGGGGGCCTTAGTATATCTGTAGAGCGGCGGGTGAGGGGAGGATTCCTGCCAGACGCTGTAGCTCGGAGGCAGCGTCAAGTGTCTTGGTGCGACAGTCCCCTGCAATGCAAGGTTTCGAGTCCCACCACCAGCTCCGAAATGTCTGTTGTCCGTGAGATTCATAATCTCGGGAAATTTCTCCTTTAAGGGGCATCGGTGCTCACGCTGGCGCTCCAGGGCCTCTGGGTCGAGTCCGCCCGTTTTTTATGTGTGGGGTTCGGGCGGGCGCCGGACAGCTGAGCAGGCAGCGCGGCTAAATATTAACTTACGGCGAGCACCTGGCTCACGGCCCCCGGTGCTACGGAGATGGGCCAGGCTACACTCCTTGGATGTGGTCCGTCGGCTTAATCTGCCGATTTCGGTGCGGGAAACTAGGATTCGAGCCTCGAGGTCGCGTCCCCATCCTGTGACTCTGGGCAAATCACTTAATCTCCCCGTGCCAGATTGTGTAATGTAAATACGGTGCTCAGGTATAGCGCTCCAATTCTGTATAATGTAAATACGGTGCTCATGTATAGCGCTCCAATCCTTCGGGTCAATTTTGCGTTATGTAAATATGCAAAAAAGCCAGTGCACGAGTCGAGGCTAGTATCAGTACAGGCAAGTGGGAGGAACACACGTGAGGAAGCTAAAAATGTGTTTGTTTTGCACCCGATCTCGCCGACCTTGGTAGCTAAGCAGGGTCGGGCCTGGGAGTTCTTGGATGGGAGACCGCCTGGGTATACCAGGTTACAGGCATGACAATACCGGCGTTTCGGGCAGCGCCATTTTAAATAGGCAAATAATTCACACAAGGCCCTCATGGTAGGCGTGCCACCACATCAGACTTTGGCTTGCGCAAAAAAAAAAAAAAAAAAAAAAATGGCTTGTGACCAGAGTGCGAGCTTCGAGGTCGCGTCCACGTCCTCGATTCTGGGCAAATCATTTAATCCTTCCGTGTTTACCCAAATGTGACGGTAAACACGATGCCCACATTAAGCGCTCCAATACCTTTGGTTAGAGTTTGCGCTATATGAATATACAACAATGAAAAAACCTTGCTGTTTCGTCGCGCGGGCCATTTCATCCCTCCGTGTTACCCAATGCCCCCTTTTGAATGGGAATGCAAACACGGTGCGCATGTTATGCGCTCCAATACCTCGGGTCAAGATCGAGCTATATAAATATGCAGGGTTTGTACAGTTCTGTTTGTTTTCGCTCCAATACCTTTGGTTCGAGTTTGCGCTATATAAATATGGGGGAAAAAAAAGGGGGTCTTGCTGTTTTGAGTCACGCAATAGGAACCTGAGGGGGGGGGGGGGGACGTTCTGCAAAGCAACCGCAGGCCAATTGAGGTGAAGGGGCGGGCATATTTGGTGCGCGCCATGCCCTTCCCCTGGGAAGGCCAGGCAAATTGTGCAAGCTTCGGGTGCCGGTAGGATCAGAACATCGGAGCGCACGAAGGGTCAGAGGCAGGTTTCCCCAGTCCAGTCATGGCAAAGGTCCGCTTCTCTGTGACGGCGGCACGACCCGCGGGATAGTTTAGGGCGTTAATTCAGGCTGCAGGGCAGAGGGTAGGGCTTTGCTGTGTACAAACTAACAAGTGACCCGGTTGGAGTGGGACCGCAGCCAGACATCCCAAACGGCACATACGTTGAAGTTAGCCAACTCCTCCCTGGGCAGCATATCCCTGCGAGAGCAGAGGCTGCCGACTGATCTCCACCCGAGTTTCTCCTGCAGCCACGGTGCCACTGGTGCCTGGAGACTGAAAATAGGAGCTGGGTTGTGGGCGCGTCATCACGCGGCCGGCAGGGCCCCTGGGGGGTTTGCTTCATGCACTATCTTCCCTGAGGCGACGCGGTGCATGCTGACAATAGAGCTGCCTCCTCACTAGGCAGAGCACAACACTATGCATCCTAATTAATATCTGCCATGAATTTCTGCGCTGCAGGAAACTACAAGGTTAGAGAGGCCGCCTGTAGCTGGCCTCGTACTTTAGGGCATAGGACACAGCCGTGCTGGGCCCCCTCGGTAGAGGCAGCCTTTTCATAAGGGGGAGAACATTGCCGACTTGGAATCGAATTTGTTTGGCGGTAGCACCAAAGGGTTTTGGCGCACCTTGGGGGCACGGTTGCTCACGTGACTGATCATGGATTGGGGTTGTTTGTTTACCTTATCGATCGAGTGGGTTGCTGTCCCATCCGTGGGATGGGTTTTTCTGCCACATAACTATTTCACTGGTGCGGAGTGGTTGTTTGAGATCAATGCGCAAGCATGGGCAGCGACCGGTCTGGCCTGGCCAGCAGGCAGGGGCACAGGCCTTAAGTAAGGGGACCGGCATATGGCATTGGCAGGGGTCCCCCTTTTCTCTCACTTTACATCAGTGATGCCCTTGGACCTGGGAGGCGTCAGTTTGCGTTGGAGTGGTGCTTTTGTGGAACGTAGATGCCGTGGAAAATATTTGATGGATTCATTCATGACCCCTACTTAGGTACCACATTCACAGTGAACTGTTGGGCATCTTGCCCTGCTGCACAGGCACACCCAGACAACTCCGTACTAAACAAAGCAGTAAGCAGGAGGATTGAGAAGTAGCTACTTGGCTTCCTAGTTGCACTGCGTCGAGCCGTTACTTTAAACTAGCAGGAGGACCATGGGAATGGTGCGTGTTATCCATTCTTTGTCTAGGCGGCCTCAGTGAAGAGGGGACGATGGCTAATAGTGTATACACTTTGCACGAGTCCCTTGGCTTAGTGTTGGTTAATGACTCATCCCTCAGAGGCAAGGGATGTGTTGCCTAACAGTTGATATGGCCCCCGTAGTACACTGAGTTACACTCGGTCTTACCCAAACCAAAAAAAAATAATAACAAGTCATAGGTCCTCAAAATGTCCCTCATAGTTGCACTGATATGATGGAAAGGTCACACATAGCAAACTGAAACCTTGGCAGCTATGGATGTGGGCGGCTAGCTCTTGGTGGCTACGCAAATGATCCAGATTAGTGGCTTACTTATCTGATACCAATAGAAGGATTGACTAAGCCATAAGATGAACTTGTAGGTGGAGTGTCCATATTGTATTGATTACAGGGATGCAATGACATAACGGCCACTACATAGCGGCAAACTACACAGCGGCCACCAGGCTAAATTACAGCACAAAGTTTACAGTGTAATTTGACTAAGTGGGTGCTGGTGCGCTGCCCGTGACTTAACTGGCGCTTGGGACAGTCTGCCACGAGTTGGCACTGTCTGTCGATTGTAGAGGTGACCCCAAAGGCATGGATTAATGCAATTGGCATTAAAATCACTGTGCCAGTTGCCCAAGCCATCATTTTAGTTTTGAGGGCTTGAAATAGGCTGAATTTTCACGTTTGCACGAGTACCCGGGTCCGCCGTTGTGGTGTTACTATTGATTCACAGCATGGCAGCAGCAAGGTGTGGTGCATAAGGAAGTGGCCGCCGGACAGGAGTCCTGGCTTATAGTGGCACAATTGTCAGGTGTTCCTTAGAACTGCCTTGCGGTATGTAGCGCGCACGTATGCCGATTCTAGTTTTGCGCAATACTGGGGGTCACGATGTATGTGTCACCGCGAGCAGCCCTAAGTCAGAAATGATGTTTTACTCTGCCTTCAGTTGGCATTGCGGTACGTCTGCCTTGGCGTTTACCGGACAGGGTGCCCTGGGTAGGGCAAAGCAGCATACCAGTTTGGGGTGAATTATTGGTGCCCTAATCAATTGCACTGCCAGGGGGCCATTAAGCGGAAAGACCACTCGGGGGGCAGTCTCTCACAATTTGGCTGTAGGAATAAATTATTCATTCACTATTCCGATAATGGGCATCGCCCCACCCTTCCCAGCAAGGTAGACGTAAGCGGGTAGTTGTGTCATTTGACGTTGAGGAGCGATTCTTCAATGCTTTTCTCCATAGAACTAGTCCCGCCAACTTGGTTTCAGTAGTTTGGATGGTGCCTGTGTCTCAAAATCCATCAATATTTAACTGAGTATCGGTTGCCTCGCTGTCCACTGGACAGGCTCTGGTATCCTATACGTGTCGTGTTCCATGACTCCAGCTTTGCGAGTATAAACTCCTGTGAGTACCTCGGTCTCTGGTCTTCATTTAGTTAACTTTCGTGGCTTCAGCTCCAAAGTTTTCATTTCCTGTTAGGACAGGGATAGCTCTTCTCCAGCCAAGGTCACATTGGGATTCCTTTGGAATCGGGTTGTTCGGTCTAAACCTCGGTGTCCTGCCGGCGCCTGGGTGGCGTGCGCCGTGAGAAGACTGTTTCGTATTATTCCATTTAGTGATGTTTTCGCTGCTTGGTCTACTAGGTCCTTTGGACATCAGGAGTTAGGCATGTGGCCCTTATCAATGTCTTATTGATGCATGTGCTGCTGTTGACAAAGGGTAAAAGGGTTGTCGGTTTTGGCCGGGAACCGGCAAGCATGATTTCAGCTTTCTCCACGAACAAGGGTGCATTACCGGCCTAGAACCTCTGCCCACTCCTAGGAGGGCCAATATCACACAAAGCACAGGGGAAGAGGTCATATATGACATCACAGACTTGATCAGTGATATTACCATGGTCTTCCCTTGTCCCAATTTAGACAAAAGTTGCGGTCTGGCCAAGTGTTGGCTAAGGATAGTTATGTTGTCTCTGCATGCACCGATCTCGCAGTACAACGAGGTAAAACATTTTGTCTCCAAGGCGGGGATTGTGCGCCCCCATTCCGTTTCCAAAGGGCTCCCGCACCTTTATCACGTGTAGGTGACCTGTCTGGCTGTTGCGGAAGTTGATTAGTGTGTTGGTTCACTTGCAGGTTGAGCTCGCTATTCATCGAAGGGAGACAGTTAAGGAATGTTCAACACGTTAAGGTGACAGTCCCACCATGTCAGAATTGAAGCATCCCCAATAGGCTACGCAGGGAAGCTAGAATTTTGCTTCATCTTCTTATACAACTAACAAGCATTGTTTAAGTCAAAGGTACTGGCGTGTAGTGAGGCACGGTGTTTGTTGTATATACACAGAGGCAATGTCATGAGCCGCTAAACTACAGCCTGCCATGCCACCGGCTAACTGTCCAAGGGTGTGAATTCTGCGAGGTCTTGGGGTACAGCTGGGCCGCTGTCAAGTCATTGGCAGAAGTACATACATCCTCCAGTGGCATATTACCTGTCTTGTGTTTCTCAACTCCTCACCTCAGACATTTAAGGTAACAGACCCCGGCTCTTCAGCAACATCGTGCCATGGGGGCATGCGCGCTGCGTAAACACAGAGCTCCAACCATAAGGGTGCCGAGTAGCAAAACCAGTAAATAGGTTTAAGAGGTGTGTCTCTAGCATTACAGCTGTGTGAAACCACTATCATTTAGAGGTACACCCAGGTGAGAATGGGGCGCTTCTTAAGATTCAGATGACAATTGCGGTTTGTGGTATCTCCCAGCGGAACCACTGGTAGTGTACTGGAGCTAGCAGGAAACTAGGAACCTGGGATACTGACACTTGTACCTCGCTTGGTGGGGATGCGGTCAGCCAACATAGTGTGCTGCCGTCCCAATAATTGGGGTAGCAGCGTGTCAAACACAATGGGACACTATGTCAATAGAACATTTGGCACGCCCAGTGCGTAACTAGAACTAAACTCCAATGGAGCAGGTAATTTGTCACCGCTGGGGATGCTCCAGGCTGGCGGTGGGTACCCCCCCTGGCCACCCTCTTATCTGGGAGCATTCTAGGATGGGTTAAAGTAGGACTTAGCCAATCCGCAATGCCTGGACCATGCCGCAGACAGTGCGCACTGCTTAAATCAGACTGATTCTCTAAGCTAGTATGCCTGGGGAGTTTCACCACAGAAGGAGCTGAACGGGCATAATTCCCATAAGGAATAAGGGACACATGGGAAGGGCAAGTACGTCCCTTGCCCATGGCTACACACTTTCAGTTATGAACACTCCTGCGTGGCAGGATTTAGCAAACAAAGGGACTGTTCAAATAAAATCCCTCTCGCCAGAATAGTCAGAGCAGGCAGGCGGGTGGGGGAGTGGTCACCTAGCATGTGGGCTGCTGTCCCATAGATGGGCACGCAGGTCTTCAGGCACACTCGGTGCTAGGAGAACGGCAGCTAGGTGAGATCAGCACATAGATGGGGCCTTGCGAGCCTGGGTGGCGGCGGCCACCCCGCCCAGAGCTGGCTCGGGGCTGAGGCAAGCGAAGCAGTGGAACTTTCCCTCATGGGGTGAATTGCTCTTGGCACAACTCCCCAGGCCTGAAGGGCCTTTTGTTTCAGTAGACACTATCTGACCCAGGATAGCGTCAAGGGCTTGGAATATAGATGGGGCCATCGATAACCAGCAGGGATGGTTCTCTTTCATCTGGATTGCAGGAAGCTCTAGACAGGAGCGGTGGCAGGTAAGACTATAGCTGTTTTGGTGGGGGGCTCTGGCGGCGAAGGTGGGGGGCTCTGGCGGCGACGGTGGCCGCCTCTAGAGCTGTGGTGGAGTTACAGGGCGATCTGGAAGCAGGCCGGTACCAAGGGTACCTCTGCGCGGCACCATAGGGGGTGCCAGAGCCAAATCCGAGGAGCCTCATGGGAGGGTCCTGGAAGCTGTGTCGGCGCCCCGCTAGTCCTTTGGGCGGTTGTGGGCCTGAACAACCGGGGGTTTGCTATGCTACGCTCCGCCCCGGGAAGGGGTGTGAGTAGAAGTTACAAACGGTCACGTTATCCTGTAAGAGAATCCCTTGGACGGCAGCAAAGGCGGGGTTCGCCCCAGTGCTGCCCGGCTCATCAAGCGGGCAGGAGGCCCAGTTGGTTGCCTGCCCTTGGATCGCCTATAAGATAACCCACCTATTACATAACGGTGTATGTAATAAACCTGTAGCATTTTGTACCCAATCAAACAGTCTGTGTGTGTGTTATTATTGGGTAATGTATTTTGTTGGAGGGGGGACTGAGGGGTGCCAATGGTGATACTATGCCGCTGACCGCGGCCCCCGTAGGGGGCCACTAGAGCGGTCGGTGCCCTAGTGTTGCCTGGGCACCGGTCACCCCTCCCTGCCTTCCCCTCCTGGGAGGCAGGGACTCCGGCCGGTGTCCCCCTCCTCTTTCCTGCCTGGAAGTGACGCAATGGGCATCACTTCCGGGGCTCCTCTGGGCATGGGGGGAGGCTATATAGCCCTCCCCCAACATGCCGGCGACCTCTTGTTCGCCTCGCACGCCGCATCCCTCCCTACCGCTTACCCGGCGTGGTATTGGCAGGTGGGGGTGAGAATATTGTAATGTTTCCTTTTTTCGTTGCAGGTGGAGTTACATGGCGATCTGGAAGCAGGCTGGTACCAAGGGTACCTCTGCGCGTCACCATAGGGGTGCCAGAGCCAAATCCGAGGAGCATCATGGGAGGGTCCCGGAAGCCGTGTCGGCACCCCGCTAGTCCTTCGGGCAGTTGTGAGCCTCAACAACCGGGGGTTTGCTATGCTATGCTCCGCCCCGGGAAGGGGCGTGAGTAGAAGTTACTAACGGTCACGTGATCCTGTAAGAGAATCACTTGGACAGCAGCAAAGGCGGGGTTCGCCCCAGTGCTGCCCGGCTCATCAGGCGGGCAGGCGGCCCAGTTGGTTGCCTGCCCTTGGATCGCCCGTAAGATGACCCACCTATTACATAACAGTGTATGTAATAAACCTGCAGCATTTTGTACCCAATCAAACAGTCTGTGTGTGTGCTATTATTGGGTAATGTATTTTGTTGGAGCGGGGTCTGAGGGGTACCAATGGCGATACTATGGTCAGCCTGGTGTTGGGCAGGTGACGAGGCTTGGCTTGGCTTGGATGGTGGGCATATGGGAGGGGAGGGCAGCCTGGGCTACCTCTGTGCCTAAGCAAACCTAGCCTGGGCAACACAAACTGCTGAATAGGCCCCAGTGCGGGTTTACGTCAGGGCGCGCTGGCGTCTACGTGCGTGTGACGCATGAAGGTAGTCAAGAAGAAACAAATGGGGACTGAAAGGAGGGAAAAAGTAGGCAACAAAATAATTGTTAAGGTCATGGAGCGATTGAAGGCCAGGTGCTGCTGTTTACAGACTTGCTGCAGCTTTAAGACCCCGTTTTCAAGCAACACAAATGCGAGATTTCATTAAATCAGAAAAAACAGAACGGCTGCTGCGGGCAAGCGAACCACAGGAGAAATTCCACTTCAGTCAGTGGCCTAGAAGTTTCAAGCTGGCATCAACGCGGGCACCGAGGATGCCACATCTTCCACTGATCGCCTGCCTCCGGGCACCCCTCCCAGTCTCTCTCCTCATGCTGTCAAGTTACTGCAACTGGCATTGATTAAAAAACAAAGGAGGGGCAGGGCGCAAGTACTTCAAACAGAGATAGCCAGGAGGATCTGCTACCCCTGGCTTGCGCGTCAGTAGCCCTGGCAGGCTGGCACTGCCCTACCCTTGTGGGTCCTGGACTCGGGGATGACAGAATATTAAACCAGAACCTAGGAGCCGCGTTTAACATCTGCAGTTTCAAACCCATGGCCTTCGCGGTACAGCCCAGCAGCAACACAAGTTCATGGCGACCTCAGGTCAAGGGATCAATCCTCTGACGTAACTGAAAACAGAGTACAATATCACTTCCACTTCGCCAGAAATGTTTGTGAAGTAACGTCCATGGCAGGTCTGAGATCACCCCATTGAACTTTTCATGCTGTGAATGGAGGGAGTGAAATATGAAGGGGGAAGGCAGGGGGAGTAAAACGAGAGCTGCAGGGGGAGGGGGGGCTGAGGGAGAGAGGAGAAGCGAGAGGGAGAAAAAGAGAAGTAGAAGGAAAAGGAAACCGAATGGGCAAAAGGGCGCAACTGAAATAAAGAGGAGAGCGAGAGGGTGAGAACTGAGTCACAGAGAAAGAAATGTGAGGGAAGAGGAAGAGATAAGTAAGTAGAGGGAGACAAAGGAGGGACAGAGAGAGAAGCAAGAGGGTGGAGAGAGAGAAAAAGCGAGGTAGACACGGGAACAGACAGGAGGGCAGTAAGCGCAAGGGAACAGAAGGAGTTAAACGAAGGAGACATAACAAAGACATGAGAGGGCAAGTAGAGATGGAAAAATCATCAAAGTCTTGGAAAAGAGGAAGAGCTGTGTCACGGAGCGTCATTTGGCCTAAAGAGCGAGCCGAGGCATTGAAAGATTGCCTTTCGAATCCTGAGAAAAACAACGCTAATTCGAAAGAAATAACAAGCAGGGGCATGATGTCAGGCTGAATACGAGAAGCTCCCAACACTTGTGCTACTAATTTACAACGACTCAATGACTTAATGAACAATAGGGCCCTCTTGTGTCTATTTGGAGAAATAATCTCCCGCGATAAAATACGCGTCAATCTGAAAAGGCAATTTATTCAGCCAAATTTGGTCAGTTTTCAAAGTAGAGATGGAAAAATCATCAAAGTCTTGGAAAAGAGACAGAGCTGTGTCACGGAGCCTCCTTTGACCTAAAGAGCGAAAGCACCCGGGAGTTGTGTGCGTGCAGTGTTGGAATACAGACCTGCGGCCGCGAGACGCGCTCTGTGGTGGGGGAGGGGCATGCGCTGGCCTGGAGAGCAAGCAAGAGGAAAGCCAGATGGCCAGTGCACGTTCACGCTCACATGCACGCAGGCTTTAGGCCAGCAAAAGCCTCTCTGGTAGCACTTTGAAAACCCGCTTACTAAAGGTCTCGCCTGAGCTTGAGCATACGCTAGAGCTCAGGCGAGACCTAAAAAGGAGAAATTCAAGATGCTCACTCTTGCTCAGGTTCTATCTGCCTTAGACCCGGAGACTGGATGGTAGCGCTGGACTTGCAGGATGCCTATTTTCATATCCCCATCCTGCTTTACCATCGTCGCTACCTGCATTTAACACAGTGGGCAATTCCAATTTGCGGTTCTCCCCTTTGGCCTCACCATCGCCCCTTGGGTGCTCATGAACGTGATGGCAGTGGTCGCAGCCCATGTGCGAGGATCAGGGGTTCCAGTCTTCCCCTACCTCAACGACTGGTTGTTGAAGGCGGGCTCGCCCCAAGCAACAGTCTCCCATCTCCAGGCTACGGGGAACCTCCTGCATTCGCTGGGGTTCACTATCAACATAGCGAAGTCACACCTGACTCCCTCGTGGATGCTCCTTTCATTGGAGCAGTTCTGGACACAGTGCAGTTTCGGGCCTATCCTCCTTAACAGTGAGTCCTGGAATTAGAGACAATGATACTGATGTTTCAGCCTCTATCCTGGATTTCCGTGAGGATGACTGAGGCTTTTGGGCCTCATGGCCTCCTGCTTCCTGCAAGTGACCCATGCATGGTGTCACATCCGCACTCTGCAGTGAGACCTGAAGTTCCAATAGGCGCAGCATCAAGGAAATCTCACCAACCTGGTTCAGATTTCAGACGGCACTGCGAGAAACCTGCAGTGGTGGCTAATGGACCTCGATTGGCTCAAGGGCAGATCCCTCCCTCTTCCCCACCCAAGGTCTCTCGGTAGTGTCGTTTGTTTTCCTTCTGGGATGGGGTAGCTATCTGGGGGAGGTGGAGATCAGAGGACTTTGATCTCCGGCGGAAGCCAAGCTCCATATCAATTTGTTGGAGATTCGGGTGATCCGACTAGCACTGAAAGCCTTTCTGCAAAACCAAAGGAAATGATGGACGGAGTGTTGAACATTGCAAGCACTCACCCCCAGTCAACTGATCTGGGTTTAGTCCATCACCATTCTTTAGCCCACTCTGCCACCTCAGTTCAGACATGGCCATATGCAAATCAGTCTGACCCTGTGCCTCATGGGAACAGTCCAGCCTGAACTGCCAAGCCATGTCTTCCCTGGACCGGAAACAAGCTTCCTAGGACCGGTTTCTGGCATTTCAGCCGTCTTCAGCCAGGCTTGCTTGAATCCAGTGGCAAAGTGAGCAAGGGACTCACGTCTGAGCATACCCTGCCAACTTATGCCGAACAAAACAAAACCAAAGGAAATGATGGACGGAGTGTTGAACATTGCAAGCACTCACCCCCAGTCAACTGATCTGGGTTTAATCCATCACCATGCTTTAGCCCACTCTGCCACCCCAGTTCAGACATGGCCATATGCAAATCAGTCTGACCCTGTGCCTCATGGGAACAGTCCAGCCCGAACTGCCAAGCCATGTCTTCCCTGGACCGGAAACAAGCTTCCTAGGACCAGTTTCTGGCATTTCAGCCGTCTTCAGCCAGGCTTGCTTGAATCCAGTGGCAAAGTGAGCAAGGGACTCACGTCTGAGCATACCCAGCCAACTTATGGCGAACAAAGCAAAACCAAAGGAAATGATGGACGGAGTGTTGAACATTGCAAGCACTCACCCCCAGTCAACTGATCTGGGTTTAATCCATCACCATTCTTTAGCCCACTCTGCCACCCCAGTTCAGACATGGCCATATGCAAATCAGTCTGACCCTGTGCCTCATGGGAACAGTCCAGCTCGAACTGCCAAGCCATGTCTTCCCTGGACCGGAAACAAGCTTCCTAGGACCGGTTTCTGGCATTTCAGCCGTCTTCAGCCCCGCTTGCTTGAATCCAGTGGCAAAGTGAGCAAGGGACTCACGTCTGAGCATACCCTGCCAACTTATGGCGAACAAAGCAAAACCAAAGGAAATGATGGACGGAGTTTTGAACATTGCAAGCACTCACCCCCAGTCAACTGATCTGGGTTTAATCCATCACCATTCTTTAGCCCACTCTGCCACCCCAGTTCAGACATGGCCATATGTAAATCAGTCTGACCCTGTGCCTCATGGGAACAGTCCAGCCCGAACTGCCAAGCCATGTCTTCCCTGGACCGGAAACAAGCTTCCTAGGACCGGTTTCTGGCATTTCAGCCGTCTTCAGCCAGGCTTGCTTGAATCCAGTGGCAAGGTGAGCAAGGGACCCACGTCTGAGCATACCCTGCCAACTTATGGCGAACAAAGCAAAACCAAAGGAAATGATGGACTGAGTGTTGAACATTGCAAGCACTCACCCCCAGTCAACTGATCTGGGTTAAATCCTGAAAGCCTTTCTGCCCTCATTAAAGGGAAGGCTCATACAGGTGTTCACGGACAACACCACTGCCATGTGGTACTGCAACAAACCGGGGGGAGTGGGGTCGTGGACTCTTTGTAAGAGGCCCTGCGTCTTTGGACTTGATTTAAGCAAAAGGGCATTTCCCTGGTGGTTCAACACCTGGCTGGTTCTCTGTAAGCCAGGGCGGAGGAGTTCAGCTGAAGGTGCCTTGCGGATCACGAATGGCGTCTCCATCCGGAGGTGGCACAAGTTCTCTTTCAGAGGCGGGGAGAGCCTTGGTTAGATCTGTTGATCTCCAAAGAGAATGTGCAATGTCAGCAGTTTTGCGCGTTGGAGTTTCCAAGATGGCTCTCGCTCGGCAACGCTTTCCGCCACCCGTGGATCTCAAGCCTCCTACACGCCTTTCCACCCATACCACTCCTGCCCAGAGAGCTCAAGAAGATCAGGAGTGGCCGTGCTCAAGTTTTTCTTGTGGCTTCGGCCTGGGCAAGGAGAGTTTGGTATCCCAAGCTTCCAGACATGAGCATCGATCCTAACGTCAGGCTGCCCCTTCGAGAGGATCTTCTGTTGCAGCAGCAGGGGAGGGTTCTCCACCTGAATATATCCACTCTCCGCCTCCTTTCCTGAAGATTGAGCAGCGACAGTTGACAGCTTTTGACCTCCCTCCCAAAATCTGTGAGGTTATCTTGGCAGCCAGACGTCCTCAACGAAATTGGTCATTGCCTGCAGATGGAACAAATTTTGTAAATACTGTACAGAATGGTGTATTGACCTTTTCGTCAGCTGCCAGATCAGCCTTCACTTTTTAAATCCCCTCTTGTGCAGAGATCTTTACAGGGGTTAACTCTTGGAAGTTCAAAGGTAAGGAATCTGCGGCTAGGTGTCTCAATCAGATTTTCCTCTTTTTTGAGGAAGTAGTTGAGGGCTCTGAGGTTGAGGATAGGATGAAGGCCTCCATCCTACTTTGGGACCAGAAAATAGCAGGAGTAACAACCACAGCCTATTTCTGGCCTAGGAACCGTCTCTATAACCCCCTTGGCCAAAAGAGTTTTGACTTCCTCATGGAGTAAGGCAAGTTGATGATTCTCGGTCTTTAAAGGGAGGGAGTAGCCTCTTTGGACAATGTGCAATACCCACCTGTCCGAAGTGATGTCCCGTCAGTGGTGGAGGTGATAGAGTATCCTGCCCCCAACTGGCTGTGAATGATCCTGCGGGATCAAACTAGAAGGGTTTCGCGGTGGAGTAGAGGATCATGGCTAGGCTCGACTTCTGACTTCCCGACCCTTAGGGTGAACCACGTCCACAACCCCGCAGAGGATACTGAACTTGAGGGCTTTTTGGCTGGAATAGAGTTGGCACGGTTGGGTTCCCCTTCCGTAGCCACGAAAGGAGCGAAAAGCAGACACAGGCCGGGATGTTGTGGTGAGGACCAAGGACTTGGCCATAGCCCGCGAGTCCTTGAAACGCTCAAGTGCAGCCTCTGCTTTGTCTCGGAAGAGACAGGAGTCCTCAACGGGCATGTCCATAAGATTAGCCTAGACATCCCCCGACGTCCTCAGTCAGGTGTGGCAACGTACGGCCACCGTTGTGGAAATCGCTCTGCTCAGCGAATCTGTTGTGTCCAAGCCACATTGGATGGCGAACTTTGCTGCATCTCTCCCGTCTGAAATTGCTTGGGAGAGTAGATGGTTTGACATTAGGAGCACGGCTTAGTGTTCTGGGAGCACTCCAGGGACCAGAGAGACACTAAGTAGGGGTCCATGAGGGACATGGCCCGATGACAGGCACCACACGACTTGAATCCTGAGGTCTTCTTGATAGACATCCCTAACACACCAAAAGAAGTAGGCAAAAAGTCAATAAAAGTCTGTCATAAAATGACAGGGGGTTAGCTATTTTAGACTGATCTGCATTGGCTGACGTGGAAAGAAACGATCTGACGTCAGCGCGCCAGAGTGGCAGTTATATTGACGACACGGACATCACAACAACAACAACAAATACGACGCTAACGACGTCACACGGAGTTGACCGACATCACCTACTGACACGCAAGGGTACGGCTAAGAAAAATCTTCTGGATCCAGTCTGACACCTGGAAGTTCAAAGGTAAGGCATCTGCAGCTAGATGTCTCTATCAGATGTATGAAGTTCTTTTTAAATAACATTACATAAAACATGGCCTCAGCTCTGAGCCTTCCCTCCCACAACTCTTATCTGAGGTGATGGATGTCCAGGATTCATACGCAACAGTTTTGTGCTGGAGAATGTCCTACCTGAGAAACATATTCTGCTGCAAACTTATTTTGCTTTGGCAACCTATTCTGCCTTGCAAACTTACTCTGCTCTGAGTTTCCAAATTCCTTCCAACTTCGTAACTGAAGTTTTTATTTAACTTGCCACTAATTTAAAATAACTTTTACAGAAATCTTGGAACATATCCATCAAGGACATTTTGGGAAAATAGTGGCAAACTGTGTGTTTTAAACATTTTAGGCCTGCAACAATGGTGAAAATTAATTAATGTTCAAATGAAACTTTGCAGGGGCGATGGGAAGGTCCCACAATAAGTATACGGGTCTGACAAAAGATGGATAGTTTAATTGCATTTACTCAAAAGCACCAGTCAAGCTGCATGGTCTTGAAGCAAGCTTGAAAATTAGAATACACCCCTCACAGTTACAGGCAGGTTGTGTAAAAGGTGCTGTAGAAAAGGAGACATTCATTAAACCTCGACACGCAAGACAGGTAGGCATGGTAAAGGAGAGGTAATTGTTTGAGCTTGGGATAGGTCCATCTTAGGACTATGGTCTGGCTGAGGACACTAGTTCTATCTCCAGTTAGGGTAGCCGTGTACAGGCAGGCAGCAGCTATACCTCTAAGGCTCTGGGTGATAGTTTCACAGTTTGCATCTAGGGTCCTGCTATGCGATAACCTTTTTCTGGGATGCTGACTGCATGGTATCTCCCTTTTGGATATTACAATGTGCTCAACTTCCGGAATTATGAACATTCCTGTCTATTTCACATGCAGTAGACTCCTGGCATAGAATCCTTATGATGGCACCCTTCATGTGTATTGCTTGAACGATCAAACATTTTTCTGAATCCTAAATGTAGAATGCATGAAAGCCTGCTAAGTGTACTAGAAATGGAAAACATATGCAGAGGGATTGTTCAGCATTACTAAAGTTTAAGATAAAAGTGAAGTTTCAAGCTATGAACAGTTAGGAGAATGCCATATTTTAATGTACACTCGAAAGCCAAATCACCTCGATAGCAGAATATGGACTTCTCAGCAAGTAGTTTGTACTTTGCAGCAACTATGCCAGCATATGTAGACATGGTCAATAAAAGGAAACGTGTCAGTACTTCCCATCAAGTGCAAATAGTAACAAATAACAAGGGGGTGCAGCTGTTAAGCAATTTGTTAAAAAAAACATGATGGTATCAAGTAAGAATGGTTAGAGCTTAATAGGATTAATAGGATTTCAAAGACCATTGTGGAAGGAGATTTTTAGATCTAACACTAAGGTCTTTTTTTAAAAATAAGTGCAAATTTTGCACTAAAATCATAGGGTGAGCTATGTTGACAAAAACATGATAAGCTTGAATATCCACTTAAAATCTCCAGGCACCTTTTCTGCAAGTGCACCTAGCTCTTATTTTTCTCCTTTGGGCTCTATCTCATTTCGCTCTTTTTTCTCATCTGCTAATTTATGTCCATGCTGCCTCTATCACCCTTTTCCCTACTACCCCCATTCTATTTGAAGCTATATCTATCTTCCCATTCATGTCTTCCTGCTCTCTCTTGCTTTTTCCATTTACTTTCCTTTCTTTCTCAATGTATCTCCCTTCATAGAACTTTTTCTGTTCTCCATAGACAATGTATGGCAACTAAACTTTCTCGTGGCTGTACATGGCCATGAACAGCAACTGCCACTGTAGTTTGGTCACTGTGTTTTTTGCTATTCTCTTGTCTCAGAAGCCTACTATCTTGGGGCCTTCTGAAACTGGAGATGTCCCCTACGACGAATCAATCCAAAACACAAGGGAAACCAGAGAGACCAAAAGAGGATGAAAGGTTGTTATTTGTAAAATAGAAGCACAAATTATACAATTAATTTACAGTAACCATAACAACCGTATGTGCACTGGGAGTGACGTGATAAGACAACGGCGCAGTAACATAAGTGTTTAAGAAACAACGTGAAACGGCTGAGGACACATAAAACATAGACATCATACACAGGTATTTACAAGAAATTTACAATTTACAAAGACTGATTATTCAAATTATGTATGACTCTAATAGAGCCGCAATTTGCGTTGTGGAGTCGACGGCGTTTCAACCACTTTAAATTGAGGTCATCATCAGGACTAATGGTTACGGTGATTCAAAGGTGCTTCTATAAGGGTAAGGGAAAGAAAGAAGAAAGTGATTGTGGGACCCAAAGAAACCAATGAAATTGCATAGTAAATAAAGATAGGTAAAAGTTACCTGAAATGAGAAGGGCAAGGGGAGTAAAACCCCGTGGGGCGAGGTGACATCAAACGATCCAAGAAGGGGCAATTGAATGATATCAATCTAATAAAGGGAAAGGAAAACTTACTAATGTACAAAAACGATAGTCCCAATTATAGCCGGTAAATGATACCAAAAGGGGAAGAGAGGCGTCGGGGAAACCTTACCCTGGAGATGAAAAGGTGCATCAAAGCACACAACTTGTAAAGGCGGACCCGAGGGAATTCTCGTGGATGTGAACAACAATTCTGCAATTAAAAAGGCATGATAAGGGCAAAGGCTGCAGGGGCCGGGACAAGGGCATAATGAATGTAATTAAATTAACAGTGGTCAATGAACCTAATAAGGCTTATCAGATAAATCACAATCAAACAGGGGACAAGTCCATATAAATTGCGCGAACCGGGATTAGTCCGGACGACGGGAGGCAGGAAGACGAATGAAACGCCTAAGGGAACCAGCGCGGCATACCCGGAAGTAATGAAGACAGAACACGTGACAAGGAGCGAGGGGATTCAACCAAAGAAAGTAAAAAAGGACTATAACGAAAGGGACGGTTGCCGAGGACAACCGGGTAAAGAAGAAGGACAGAAATGAATCAGGGAAGAGACAGGGGAGAAAAGAATGTTAAGTAATCATCAGCACCATAATAAATAGAGTACTTGAAGAACAAGTTACTTACCTTCGGTAACGATGTATCTGTAAGAAACATTAGTTAGTTAGATTCCTCACCTTAGAATATCCCCAGGCGTCAGACTGGATCCGGAAAATTTTTCGTCAGCAATACCCCTTGCGCGTCGCTAGGCGTCGTCTGCGGCTCCGCGTCCGTCGTCGGCGTCGTGCGCGGAATGACGTCGTCGGAGTACTTAGACGCCGCCCTTGCGCGCTGACGTCAGTTCTTGTACATAGCCTTCCGCGCCAGGAACGCAGAGCCATGCAAGATACCGACACTGGTGCCAAAAAATTCTAGGGCCCTGAAAGGGATAGCCTTAACCCTAGATGTCAGTTCGCAGAATGGGGAGGATGGGTGGGTCGGTGAGGAATCTAACTAACTAATGTTTCTTACAGATACATCGTTACCGAAGGTAAGTAACTTGTTCATCTGAAAGAAACACGTTAGTTAGATTCCTCACCTTAGAATAGATACCCAAGCAATACCATCCCCGGTGGTGGGTCTGCGAACCAAGATCACACCAGAAAGTTCTGGAGGACAGAACGGCCAAAGAAGCCATCCCTCCGGACTTGGCTGTCAAGGCAATAATGCCTGGCAAACGTGTGTAGCGAAGCCCACGTTGCCGCCTGACAGATGTCCTGCAAAGGGACACCCTGTCCCAAAGCAGTAGTAGCCGCTGTGGCCCGAGTAGAATGGGCGCGCAGCCCAACAGGAGGGTCCTTTTTTGCCAATGAATAACAAATTTTGATGCACAAAACGACCCTCCGAGAGATGGTCCGTTTGTGCACAGCTTTCCCCTTCTTAGCACCCACGTATCCAACGAAAAGTTGGTCATCCACCCTGAACTGCTTTGTGCGGTCCAGATAAAAGTAGAGAGCACGTTTTGTGTCCAGACGGTGGAGCCTCTCTTCCTCTTTGGAAGAATGCGGAGGCGGAAAGAAGGTGGGCAAGGTGACAGACTGCCCAAGATGAAAGGGGGTCACCACTTTCGGTAGAAAGGAAGGACGAGGCCGAAGGACAACCTTGTCCGGATGAACAGATAGAAAAGGAGGCTTTGATGATAAAGCCTGGAGCTCACTCACCCGTCTAGCCGAGGTGATGGCTACCAGAAAAGCAGTCTTAAGCGTCAGCAGACGAAGAGGACAATTATGAAGAGGCTCAAAGGGAGCGCACATTAGAAATGTGAGAACAAGATTCAAGTCCCACTGCGGCATTACAAAAGGGACAGGAGGGAAGGTGTGAGTAATGCCTTTTAGAAAGCGTGTAACTACAGGGGACTTGAAAAGAGAAGGCTGATCAGGAAGCCGCAAGAAGGCAGAGATGGCAGCAAGATAACCTTTCAAGGTGCCCAGGGCAGAGCCCTGCTGGGCCAAAGAAAGAAGAAAGAGGAGAACCTCAGAAAGAGGGGCGGAAAGGGGATCCACAGCCTTTGCTGTGCACCATGCCACAAATTTCTTCCACCGGCAGGCGTATACCGTCTTTGTGGAGGGACGCCTGGCTGCCAGAATGATATCACAGACTTCAGGAGGCAAGTCAAATGGCATCAACTGCCGCCGCTCAATCTCCACGCATGGAGGTGGAGGCTGAACAGGTTCGGGTTCTTTTGAATAAATGTGAGTGCAGATGGATCACACGTTGTAACTCTGTGATACATGGCCTTAATTCCCTTGATGAGTGGAATTCTGTGATTACTAGTGCTTGAAGCTTCATCTAGACCTCTTCATTACCATTCATATAGGAATAACTGATGGTCATTTCTTGCTAATACGCTTTCCTTTGTCCCTATGTATTGTCCTCTAATGACACCTGGGAATGTTTACAATACTTTTAGGATCATAGGTATATACGTACAAAAAATCGCTTGTTTGAGGTCATCCATTTTTGAACCTGCAGCAGGTGTCTATAGGAATAGCTGATGGTTATTTATTGTTAATACGCTTACCTCTGTCCCTATATATTGTCCTCTAATGACACCTGGAAATGTCTACGATTATAGGTATATACACCCAAGAATCGCTTGTTTGAGGTAATTCATTTCTGAACCTGCAGCATTTTGCATTGTATTACATACAAATGTGTTGCCTTTAAATGTTTATTGTCCAGTTATTTTGCACTGTAACTGCGTTGTAGTGGCTTGTTGTTTTCTTTGTTTACCCAATGCCATTCTTACCTATCATGTAACCCCATGTAATTTTTGTAAACATGGCGCCGACGATCGGCTTAGCAATGCTTAAGCTGGCTGCCATACAGTTATGTACTGATGTGTTTTTAAACGATTTCGATCAGCAATGCAGACTGTATTGTGATTCAAGTACTCTATTTATTATGGTGCTGATGATTACTTAACATTCTTTTCTCCCCTGTCTCTTCCCTGATTCATTTCTGTCCTTCTTCTTAACCCGGTTGTCCTCGGCAACCGTCCGTTTCGTTATAGTCCTTTTTCACTTTCTTTGGTGGAATCCCCTCGCTCCTTGTCACGTGTTCTGTCTTCATTACTTCCGGGTATGCCGCGCTGGTTCCCTTAGGCGTTTCATTCGTCTTCCTGCCTCCCGTCGTCCGGACTAATCCCGGTTCGCGCAATTTATATGGACTTGTCCCCTGTTTGATTGTGATTTATCTGGTAAGCCTTATTAGGTTCATTGACCACTGTTAATTTAATTACATTCATTATGCCCTTGTCCCGGCCCCTGCAGCCTTTGTCCTTATCATGCCTTTTTAATTGCAGAATTGTTGTTCACATCCACGAGAATTCCCTCGGGTCCGCCTTTACAAGTTGTGTGCTTTGATGCACCTTTTCATCTCCAGGGTAAGCTTTCCCCGACGCCTCTCTTCCCCTTTTGGTATCATTTACCTGCTATAATTGGGACTATCGTTTTTGTACATTAGTAAGTTTTCCTTTCCCTTTATTAGATTGATATCATTCAATTGCCCCTTCTTGGATCGTTTGATGTCACCTCGCCCCACGGGGTTTTACTCCCCTTGCCCTTCTCATTTCAGGTAACTTTTACCTATCTTTATTTACTATGCAATTTCATTGGTTTCTTTGGGTCCCACAATCACTTTCTTCTTTCTTTCCCTTACCCTTATAGAAGCACCTTTGAATCACCGTAACCATTAGTCCTGATGATGACCTCAATTTAAAGTGGTTGAAACGCCGTCGACTCCACAACGCAAATTGCGGCTCTATTAGAGTCATACATAATTTGAATAATCAGTCTTTGTAAATTGTAAATTTCTTGTAAATACCTGTGTATGATCTCTATGTTTTATGTGTCCTATGCCGTTTCACGTTGTTTCTTAAACACTTATGTCACTGCGCCGTTCACTTATCACGTCACTCCCAGTGCACATACGGTTGTTATGGTTACTGTAAATTAATTGTATAATTTGTGCTTCTATTTTACAAATAACAACCTTTCATCCTCTTTTGATCTCCCTGGTTTCCCTTGTGTTTTGGATTGATTCTTATATATAGTGTTTCCCTTTGTATGATTTTCCAGTTGAGACATTGTTCTTCTGTTATTCTCACATGAATAGGCATGGAATAACTGAAAAGAGCTTTCAAGCACTGCTGATTAATTGGAGGAATGTAATCTAGTCCATGAATGCAGGTCCCAAATCTCTGTACACAATGGCAGCTTCTTTACATCTCACAATGACACGCAGATATAGGATGGCAGTAACAATATTCAATATAGCAGATTTCTACACTATCCTCTCCCTCCAAACAAGCCACCTCAGGAACACACCTATAGGCAAAAGTTTCTGATTGGACAACCCAGTGCAGTAAACAACTAGGCAGGAATACCATAAAGGGACCTGCAGAGCTATTGAAAGCTGCCAATTAATACTGAAAAACTATACGCTGCGTGTCTGTCTCTCACATCATCGACCACATTGCTATGCTCCCAGAACAAGATAACCGCAGCTCGGTAGTCATCTAACACGACATGGAAACACTTCCAACATAGGATCGCACGATAAAGACAACACTCTTCCAACCACGCACCCAATATGACGTAGCTTGCAGCCAATGGAGGTAAGCACGTTAGTACCTCACATAGGGGTAGTAAGCTCTGTTCAAATGCTGCAATACAATAAAATATTTGTCATTTGTGCATCACCAAAATTAGTTTTTTGTATTAAAAACCTTTGTTCCATCACACTTTACAATTACAAAACGTGCTTCACTTGTGCTTTCATAACTACTGATATTTTTTAAAAAATATTTGTGCAATTCATTTACAGGTATTTACATTTTGTTATATAAAACATACAAATTCAGAGTAATAATGCAAAACAAGGTTATTAAAACTAAGATCCAAAGATGTTGAACTCCAGTTTTATTCTTTAGTTCTATTTATTAAACTTCTGTTAATCAAAAATAGCCAACATGTGTTTCGAGGTAAAACCTCTACTTCAAGGCCAATGTAGTCATATCCATCTGTATATCCTAGCTCCTCAAATGCATTCCTCCAATAATGAGGATTAGAAAAGTCAAAACACCTTGTGACATACCACATACATGTAATTTCATCCCTGTAGTTTAGCCTGTTCAATTAATTCCACCAATCATGATGATCAAAATGATCAAACTCCCCCTTAGATAAGCTTGTTCGATAAGCTGCCTAGAATATTTGGGGTCCAAAGATTGATTATGGGCTGCCATGACCCTCAAATGCTAATGCCCTGCACATAGCTCTCTTTCGGTGGTAACTGGTGCCAGTGTAGCACTAGTTGTGGGCTCACCCAGCTCCACCAGGTATGACACAGTGGATCCTTAAATGCGCAACTCCTGCTTGTTTACATAAACAGCCACAAAACAATGGTGATATACCACTGCACAGCTTTGTTTTTTTTAGTTTCATGTATTGTCAAAAACACTACCAATTTATTATTCTAGTTCTGTTGTTTATCGTTAATTCTAATGAAATATATCCTTCAAATATCAAAACAATTGTGCCAGCGGGGAACAACCTTTACAACGCAACTTTTACAACGCACTACACTTACAACGCATTTTTTACAACGCATTCCATTACATAGCATGACACTACAACGCATTTTTAAAAACTACCTTTACAACGCATTCCATTACAACGCATACTACCTTTACAACGCATACCATTACAACGCATAATATTACACTACACTATCCAACACTTACCCTACTGTTGCACCCCCTGGAGTTAGAATAGTAATTTTTACCCCGATACTATCCAACACTTACCCTACTGTTGCACCCCCTGGAGTTAGAATAGTAAGTTTTACCGCTGTACTATCCAACACTTTCCCTACTGTTGCACCCCCTGGAGTTAGAATAGTAATTTTTACCCCTATACTATCCAACACTTACCCTACTGTTGCACCCCCTGGAGTTAGAATAGTAATTTTTACCCCTATACTATCCAACACTTACCCTACTGTTGCACCCCCTGGAGTTAGAATAGTAATTTTTACCCCTATACTATCCAACACTTACCCTACTGTTGCACCCCCTGGAGTTAGAATAGTAATTTTTACCCCTATACTATCCAACACTTACCCTACTGTTGCACCCCCTGGAGTTAGAAAAGTAATTTTTACCCCTATACTATCTAATACTTACCTTAAATGCAATTTAATATTTATGCGTTGTAATGGTATGCGTTGTAAAGGTAGTATGCGTTGTAATGGAATGCGTTGTAAAGGTAGTTTTTAAAAATGCGTTGTAGTGTCATGCTATGTAATGGAATGCGTTGTAATGGATTTTGCGTTGTAAAAAATGCGTTGTAAGTGCATGCGTTGTAAAAGTGTGCGTTGTAACGACATACATCCGTGCCAGCAAGGCACAAATCACTTCAGGGGAACACCATTGGTCAGGGGACCCATTCACACAGGCAAATTGTAAAATGAAAAACAGAAAATACAAAGTCCAGTTCAATGTTCGATCTTGTTTAAAATTCATCCCCTAACAACCTATTGCGACATGCATGCCTAATCTTTTATCAACTTTTACATAGTGATCATTCAAAACTCTTAAACTCCTGCCTAACATTGTTATAGGCATAAAAATCACTTCTAATAATTACATGGTTGTCTGTAACAATCTAAATATTCACTGTACCTGGATAATTGTTTTTAACCCTACCCGGATACAGGTTTATAACCTAACTGAAAGTATGACCGACACCAAAGAGTCAAACATAAATGGAAGTATAACACTAATCCTTGGTTGAGAACGAATTTCATCTAGTGAAACGTGAATCAGAAGATATACAGACACGCCTCAGAATGTAATGGACAAAAGAGAAAGGACAGGGGAACCCTACTCACTAACGGAACCAGGGTAATGGTTATATAAGGGGAAACAACATGATTCAAGCAATATAATTTGCACAATCGCAATAAAAAGAGGGTAGAATAATGTCAGAGGGCAAGGAACCACCAACACATTTCTACAATTATGACTTGTTTTATAAACACAACAGATTTATTATATACATTGTTTAAATTTACAATAGAACAGATATTTGTGCACTGTGTCCCAAAGTGAAAAATGGAACCTAATCGTAAGTGACAGGGTGTATATTTATATACAAGGTTTCCATAAATCTTAAAAGGCGACCATTCTTGTATAATTTCTTTGTAAACAGCAACTGTATGTAATAATACGCGCTGTGCAATGGTTCGCTCTTTCAGCTTGTCGACGGCGTTTCGACCCTCTATCAGTACGGGGTCTCCTCAGGACTAGTGATGCAGGGACATCTATAATGAAATAATAAGAGCATAAGGCCCATGTACCGGCACAAATGCGAGAAATAAAAAAGGAGGGACATGGAGTGTGAATTACCTGGATTGCTTAATGCGCAGCCTTGTGAACTAGTGATGTGCCACAAGTGGGAAGTGAAAGGGTATTACTCACAAGAGGACCTGCCCGGGTACTGCCGGGGGGAAATGGGAGAGAAGGAGAGTATGGTTAAGGGAAAGCGGTGAGACAGGGCAGGATATGTGATGCACTTTGATTCAAAAGGTGCTCTTACCTCAGTGTGAGGAAAGGCTGGCAGTCAGGGGTACGGTTTGGCCGACCGGCTCTTTACATCAACTCGCTATAGTCATAGCGGTATGGTTAATCCCTGGTAAGTTCTGGAAACAGTGACAATGCACTGTGTAGGTCTATGGATTTAATAAAAGGGGAGGTTGGTTTCTAGAGAAGGCGGTGAGCATAAGGTATTGTGCTCTTCAGTTATAGTTATTCTTACCTGGATGATATTCTGTGCGCGAAGAATCACAGCATCTGTAATCCCAAGCTGCGTGAGTCAGCTTCAAGGACGGTACAATGACAGTGATCGCTTCTCCTTTATGCAGTGTTTCCCGCCTTTTTGCATTGAGAACCGGCAGGCCTTGCTAGGGATAGTGGAAAACACCGTTCAATCCGGTGCTCGGTATCCGTGAAGGATAGAAAGTAAAGAAATACCTCTGTGTTCTTGTGGCACAAGTGTAAATGCTGCGCTGCTGTTAAATGCAAGTGATATTGTGAGGCAAGTAATATTGTGAGGCATTAACTAAATTCTTATGCAAAGGGAACAGATACAGGAATTTTGATCATGATCAAGGACAGTATCATAATTATTAGTCATCATTTACAAAAATCATATTTTTGAGAGAACTTCATATTACATATGATTTGGTATAAGTAAAACCATTTGTTGGGAATAGTGTGAGAGAGAGAATTAAACAGTGAACATTAAAATACTTCATATTTCATACCAAAATGGCATTTCACCTTTGGTCTCGGATTAGTACACGAATAATCAATATTAAGTTCTTATTGGAGGGTGGTGACATACCCCCTCCATTCCTCAGCAGAGTTAAGACCATCGTCTATTGAGTTGACCCTGTCAATCCAACGACACACACTGCGTTGTAGTATGTGTGTAATGTCACCTCCACTCTCTGGTAGAGTGGCAACATCAATTACTTGCCATCTTAGTTCGTCTGCAGTGTGATTTTTCTCATTGTAGTGCGACACCAGAGGGGCATTGGGAATCAATCTACGTATGCGACTACGGTGTTGACTAATACGTGCTTTGACTGGTTGTTGCGTTTGTCCAATGTATGGGAGTCCGCAGGGACACCAAATAAATTACACTACATTTTATGTGTTACAGTTGGAAAAGGTTAATAGATCATGCTTCCCATTGCCATGTTCAAATAAGGCAGTGTTAAACGTGAGATCACAGGAGACACAATTGCCGCATTTGTGATGCCCTTTGATTTTGGGAGGGCCCCAAGTGCTGATAAGTGTATTGGTATTGTTAATCTTGATATCTGTGGCAGATCTGACAAGATGATCTTTGATATTTTTTTCTCTCTTGTATGCAAATAGTGGCGTCTGTATTGTGGGGTCAACACTTTGGATTATGTTCCAATTTTTTGTGATCAGGTTGCGCACTTGATTGGTGTGAGTGCCAAAGGTCGTAACGCATACAATCTTTTCAAGATTTGGTTTGTTTTTTGTTTTTAGCAGTTCCTCTCTAGGGCAATGCCAAGCCCGTTTAAGTGACTTCTTCACTAGTCTATTTGGATAGCCTCTCTTGACTAGTTTCATTCTTAATATTTCAGCTTCTCGCATATAGTCAGCTTTATATGTGCAGTTACGCCGCACCCTCAAAAATTGGCCAAATGGTAAGCCATCTCTTAAGGCACGGGGGTGTTGGCTGCGATAAGATAGAAGGGTGTTTCTTTCAGTAGTCTTTCTGTGGAGGGAGGTGTAAAGTGTACCACTGTCATGGTTGATATTTAAGTCTAGAAATGCAATACTGGATTCATGTACCGTGGACGTGAATGAAAGATGAGTTTGGATAGTGTTGAGGTATGTAACGAAGTTATTAAAATCAGTTTCACTGCCTGCCCAGATCAGAAAGATATCATCTATGTACCGCTTCCAACATTTAATGTTGGAGCGGTACACACTGTTGTAATTTAGGGCAATTTGTGCTCAACATGGTCCATATAGATATTCGCCAGATTGGTAGCAAAAATTGCTCCCATACTGGTACCAGAGCACTGTTGATAATAGGTGCCACCTGATATGAAGTAGTTGCTCTGTAAAGCAATGCGCAATAGACTGATAATGAAACTGGTGGGTACCTGGGTAGGTCTAGGTCTGCTGTCTAAGAGTTTTTCTATGTCCTCAATACTTTCATTCTGGGGTATGTCAGTGTATAAAGAGCTTATGTCTAGGGTAGCTAGCAAGTCAGTGCCAAAGTTAAAGGGCATACCGTCTACCAGATTGACCATGTACATAGTGTCTCTGACGTATGTGTCTTGTAACAGGACAAAGTCCTTGATAAAATGGTCAATGTACTTGCCGATAGGTTCTAAAATAGACCCACATCCCGACAGTATAGGACGACCAGGAGGACTTGTGGTGCTCTTATGTACTTTTGGTAGTGTATAGAGCACTGGAGTTCTGGGGTTATCCGCGTTTAGAAATTCGAATTATTTTTTAGAGATATATCCCTCGTCCCTGCCTTCACTGGTAACCTGTAAGATCGCATTTCGAATTTCTGTAAGGGGATTGGTGTTGAGCACCCTGTAGTGTTTCTTCTCACTTATTTGTTTGACGATTTCTGTCTCATAATCTTTCCGATTTTGTATAACGATTCCTCCGCCTTTATAGGCTGGTTTCAGTATTATGGAGTCATCATTTTTTAATTCTTTAAGAGCCTGTCTCTCTAGTAGTGTGATATTATAGGGGATAAATGTCCTTATAGATTTCATTCTGTCTATGCTTTGTATGACCAATTTCTCAAAGGTCAATAATTCTGGTGGCATCATCCCATTAGTGGGGTAGAAGGTAGATGGTGGTCGAAGACCTGTCAGTGAGTCTCTTGTCATGGGTTCCTTATCCCTGAACAACAATCTTAATCTAATTTTTTTAAAGAATTGAAAAATTTCAGATTTGAGGGTATAGAAATTGGTTCTTTCAGTAATGACAAAGGAAAGGCCCTTGCTTAAGAGCGAGATTTCTGCTGAAGACATAGTATGCTGTGACAAATTAAAGATAGGGATAGTCTTCAATTGATTCATGTTTTCATTCAATAGGGTTGGGGACCCCATTGGTAATGTTTCCTGCGGATTTGCCTTTCTCCTGGGTGCTGATACCAGGTTTTGGTTTTGGCTTTGACTCCCCGGTCTAACAAAGGCTGACCTGGGTGATTGTCTACTCGACTGGGGCCTGCTTGTTTATCGGAGTCGTCTGAGCCTCCAGAAGATTCAGAAAAAGTAACTGGTTGGTTCCTCCTGAATCTACCCCACGTATTTTGTCTGTTTTGATTGCCAATGGTGGTATAATAATCTTCCCTCAGGTATGGGTATGCTCTTTCTTTTGAGAAGTTTTGACTGTCTTTGGAGACTTTATCAGCCTTTTTCTTTACTTCAAAAGAGTTAAAGTCTTCAATAGTTTTGCTTAGTTTGTCTAGTAGGGCCTTTGCTTCTGCTGTAGCGTCACCTCCAAGGAGTTCCTTCTCTATTCTTCTATTTCTTTTAGTTCAGCCTTTGCGTGCTCTAATGCTGTTTCCATGCCTAACACCATCCAATGGCGAGAGCAGGTGGTAGAAATATTGCTGAATTTACCTTTAAACTTGGGGTCTTCTCTAAAAATACCCGGAACGTTCCTGATCTGTAATCCCTGTGGGATAATGCCTGCTTTCAGGTATTCTGCCACTGGAGTCAAGCTATCCTGGCTGATGACGGCTGATAGCCAGAAACCGGTCCTAGGATGCTTGATTCCGGTCCAGGGAAGACATGGCTTGGCAGTTCGGGCTGGACTGTTCCCATGAGGCACAGGGTCAAGACTGATTTGCATATGGCCATGTCTGAACTGGGGTGGCGTAGTGGGCAAAATAACGATGGATCTAACCCAGATCTCTTGACTGGGGGAGAATGTCTGCATTGTCAGCATTCCGTCCATCATTTGTTTGTTTTAACGCTTTTCGCCCTAAGTGGGATGGGTATTCCCAGACGTGGGACCCGTGCTCACTACGCCACTGGAGTCAAGCTATCCTGGCTGATGACGGCTGATAGCCAGAAACCGGTCCTAGGATGCTTGATTCCGGTCCAGGGAAGACATGGCTTGGCAGTTCGGGCTGGACTGTTCCCATGAGGCACAGGGTCAAGACTGATTTGCATATGGCCATGTCTGAACTGGGGTGGCGTAGTGGGCAAAATAACGATGGATTTAACCCAGATCTCTTGACTGGGGGAGAATGTCTGCATTGTCAGCATTCCGTCCATCATTTGTTTGTTTTAACGCTTTTCGCCCTAAGTGGGATGGGTATTCCCAGACGTGGGACCCGTGCTCACTACGCCACTGGAGTCAAGCTATCCTGGCTGATGACGGCTGATAGCCAGAAACCGGTCCTAGGATGCTTGATTCCGGTCCAGGGAAGACATGGCTTGGCAGTTCGGGCTGGACTGTTCCCATGAGGCACAGGGTCAAGACTGATTTGCATATGGCCATGTCTGAACTGGGGTGGCGTAGTGGGCAAAATAACGATGGATTTAACCCAGATCTCTTGACTGGGGGAGAATGTCTGCATTGTCAGCATTCCGTCCATCATTTGTTTGTTTTAACGCTTCAGGTATTCTGTCAGCATCCGAGCATGAAGCTCGGTTCTGACGTGCTTTTTTTTGGCCTTTTCTAATTTCTCAAGCAATTGTTGCCTGGGATTGGTATTTTTACTTGGTTGTGCTGAAAAAAGGGAAGGTCCACTTGTTATTTTAGCAATATAATCCTCTGTGTAAAGGGGAGCTTCGTCCTCTGACATTATAAACCTCAAGAAAAATTTAACCCTATTGTGTAAAGGGTATGAAGGAAGATCCTGGTTAATGGATAAATCCCTCGCGGTGCAGCCACCGCTCAAAGGTCAAAAGAGAAAGGACAGGTGAACCCTACTCACTAACGGAACCAGGGTAATGGTTATATAAGGGGAAACAACGGTTCCTGTGGACTCATAAAAAATGATTAAAGCAATATAATTTTCACAATCGCAATAAAAAGAGGGTAGAATAATGTCAGAGGGCAAGGAACGACTTACAGAAATTCGAAATGCGATCTTACAGGTTACCAGTGAAGGCAGGGACGAGGGATATATCTCTAAAAAAGAATTAGAATTTCTAAACGCGGATAACCCCAGAACTCCAGTGCTCTATACACTACCAAAAATACATAAGAGCACGACAAGTCCTCCTGGTCGTCCTATACTGTCGGGATGTGGGTCTATTTTAGAACCTATCGGCAAGTACATTGACCATTTTATCAAGGACTTTGTCCCGTTACAAGACACATACGTCAGAGACACTATGTACATGGTCAATCTGGGAGACGGTATGCCCTTTAACTTTGGCACTGACTTGCTAGCTACCCTAGACATAAGCTCTTTATACACTAACATACCCCAGAAGGAAAGTATTGAGGTCATAGAAAAACTCTTAGATAGCAGACCTAGACCTACCCAGTTACCCACCAGTTTCATTATCAGTCTATTACGCATTGCTTTACAGAGCAACTACTTCATATCAGGTGGCACCTATTATCAACAGTGCTCTGGTACCAGTATGGAAGCAATTTTTGCTCCCAATCTGGCGAATATCTATATGGACCATGTTGAGCACAAATTTGCCCTAAATGAACACAATGTGTTCCGCTCCAACATTAAATGTTGGAAGCTGTACATAGACGATATCTTTCTGATCTGGGCAGGCAGTGAAACTGATTTTAATAACTTCGTCACATACCTCAACACTATCCAAAGTCATCTTTCATTCACGTCCATGGTACATGAATCCAGTATTGCATTTCTAGACTTAAATATCAACCATGACAGTGGCACACTTTACACCTCCCTCCACAGAAAGACTACTGAAAGAAACACCCTTCTATCTTATCGCAGCCAACACCCCCGTGCCTTAAGAGATGGCTTACCATTTGGCCAATTTTTGAGGGTGCGGCGTAACTGCACATATAAAGCTGACTATATGCAAGAAGCTGAAATATTAAGAATGAAACTAGTCAAGAGAGGCTATCCAAATAGACTAGTGAAGAAGTCACTTAAACGGGCTTGGCATTGCCCTAGAGAGGAACTGCTAAAAACAAAAAACAAACCAAATCTTGAAAAGATTGTATGCGTTACGACCTTTGGCACTCACACCAATCAAGTGCGCAACCTGATCACAAAAAATTGGAACATAATCCAAAGTGTTGACCCCACAATAGAGACGCCACTATTTGCATACAAGAGAGAGAAAAATATCAAAGATCATCTTGTCAGATCTGCCACAGATATCAAGATTAACAATACCAATACACTTATCAGCGCTTGGAGCCCTCCCAAAATCAAAGGGCATCACAAATGCGGCAATTGTGTCTCCTGTGATCTCACGTTTAACACTGCCTCATTTGAACATGGCAATGTGAAGCATGATCTATTAACCTTTTCCAACTGTAACACACAAAATGTAGTGAAATGTATTTGGTGTCCCTGCGGACTCCCATACATTGGACAAACGCAACAACCGGTCAAAGCACGTATTAGTCAACACCGTAGTCGCATACGTAGATTGGTTCCCAATGCCCCTCTGGTGTCGCACTATAATGAGAAAAATCACACTGCAGACGAACTAAGATGGCAAGTAATTGATGTTGCCACTCTACCAGAGAGTGGAGGTGACATTACACACATACTACAACGCAGTGAGTGTCGTTGGATTGACGGGGTCAACTCAATAGACGATGGTCTTAACTCTGCTGAGGAATGGAGGGGGTATGTCACCACCCTCCAATAAGAACTTAATATTGATTATTCGTGTACTAATCCGAGACCAAAGGTGAAATGCCATTTTGGTATGAAATATGAAGTATTTTAATGTTCACCGTTTAATTCTCTCTCTCACACTATTCCTAACAAATGGTTTTACTTATACCAAATTATATGTAATATGAAGTTCTCTCAAAAATATGATTTTTGTAAATGATGACTAATAATTATGATACTGTCCTTGATCATGATCAAAATTCCTGTATCTGTTCCCTTTGCATAAGAATTTAGTTAATGCCTCACAATATTACATGCCTCACAATATCACTTGCATTTAAGAGCAGCGCAGCATTTACACTTGTGCTACAAGAACACAGAGGTATTTCTTTACTTTCTATCCTTCACGGATACGGAGCACCGGATTGAACGGTGTTTTCCACTATCCCTAGCAAGGCCTGCCGGTTCTCAATGAAAAAAGGCGGGAAACACTGCATAAAGGAGCAGTCTTCCAAAGCGATCACTGTCATTGTACCGTCCTTGAAGCTGACTCACGCAGCTTGGGATTACAGATGCTGTGATTCTTCGCGCACAGAATATCATCCAGGTAAGAATAACTATAACTGAAGAGCACAATACCTTATGCTCACCGCCTTCTCTAGAAACCAACCGCCCCTTTTATTAAATCCATAGACCTACACAGTGCATTGTCACTGTTTCCAGAACTTACCAGGGATTAACCATACCGCTATGACTATAGCGAGTTGATGTAAAGAGCCGGTCGGCCAAACCATACCCCTGACTGCCAGCCTTTCCTCACACTGAGGTAAGAGCACCTTTTGAATCAAAGTGCATCACATATCCTGCCCTGTCTCACCGCTTTCCCTTAACCATACTCTCCTTCTCTCCCATTTCCCCCCGGCAGTACCCGGGCGGGTCCTCTTGTGAGCAATACCCTTTCACTTCTCACTTGTGGCACATCACTAGTTCACAAGGCTGCGCATTAAGCAATCCAGGTAATTCACACTCCATGTCCCCCCTTTTTTATTTCTCGCATTTGTGCCGGTACATGGGCCTTATGCTCTTATTATTTCATTATAGATGTCCCTGCATCACTAGTCCTGAGGAGACCCCGTACTGATAGAGGGTCGAAACACCGTTGACAACCTGAAAGAGCGAACCATTGCTCAGCGCGTATTATTACATACAGTTGCTGTCTACAAAGAAATTATACAAGAATGGTCGCCTTTTAAGATTTATGGAAACCTTGTATATAGATATACACCCTGTCACTTACGATTAGGTTTCATTTTTCACTTTGGGACACAGTGCACAAATATCTGTTCTATTGTACATTTAAACAATGTATATAATAAGTCTGTTGTGTTTATAAAACAAGTCATAATTGTACAAATGTGTTGGTGGTTCCTTGCCCTCTGACATTATTCTACCCTCTTTTTATTGCAATTGTGCAAATTATATTGCTTGAATCATTTTTTATGAGTCCACAGGAACCGTTGTTTTCCCTTATATATCAGAATGTAATGGAGGCTTACTCGTAAATGCCATCTTTACTGAATGAAGTTCAAATTATTGAATACAGTACCTTGGTACCCATTTGATCATAGTCCTGTCTAGAAATTTAGCAGTCACATTGCTGGCAAACGTTAAAAGGAAGTACGCTGTTAATTATGGGCTGAGTATAAGTCATATCTAATACAACTTAAGAATATACCTCAAACTGGAGTCAATGTGAACTCTTCGCAACCATCTGTATCTACACTCAGCTATGATCAAATTGCAATGGACTGTGATTAAAATCAGAATATTACACCCACACTTCTGACATCCATTTTCACCACTTTTCTGTGCTCCCCAGAGGCAATCTAGAAATAAGTACTAGCAATGCCAATAGGTCTGGCATTAGAGGAATGTTTTATGGTAATGTCAATCAGCACAAGTAAATCGCATGAGAATAGATATGTATTGGTGTGGAAGGAAAGAAATATAGAATGCTATTGGTGTAAGTTAGAAGGTCAGGTAACAGTTGCACTGTCAAGCAAGACCTAAAAAGAACACATAGGTTGATGACTGCCTTCCTCTTATCTTTGCTGCTGCCAGAGAAAAACAACATCAATTATTTGTTTATTTAAGACACTTCAATAGCATTCTAATTTCCTGTGTGTGTATCTGTAAGTTCAATCTCAGGTGGCTGGATAAAGAAACAAAAACATCCTAGCTCTATTAAGGGCAAGCACATTTTTGTGGAAGCACACAACTTCTGCCCAATAAAAACATCTCCTAGCTCCCAGCACGAGGGTGGAGCCAAATCTCCTATCTAGTGATGCTCACATAATAGTGTGGCGCCATCTGCGCCATTAATCAATCAGGGTATTATAAAGCGCGCTACTCACCCGTGAGGGTCTCAAGGCAATGGGGCGGAAGGGGGGGTAAGGGGGGTGCTGCTCCGTTCAGCCCAAGAGCCAGGTCTTGAGGGTCTTCCTGAAGGTGATCGGGGAGAGGGCGCGTCAGATGTCTTCCGGTAGCTCGTTCCAGGTCTTGGCTGCGATGTGAGAGAATGCTCTTCCGCCTGATCTGGTTCTGCAGATCCGCGGGGTTTCAGCCAGTGCGAGGTTGGCGGATCGCAGGTTTCTGTTGGGTACGAGGTAGTTTATTCTGTCATTGAGGTATTTGGGTCCGTTGTTGTGCAGGCACTTGTAGGCGTGAGTGAGGATCTTGAAGGTGACTCTTTTCTCCACGGGGAGCCAGTGAAGTCGCCGTAGGTGTTGGCTGATGTGTTCGTGCCGGGGGATGCCGAGGACGAGTCTGGCGGCGGTGTTCTGTATTGTTTGAAGTTTGTGGAGCAGGGACTTGTTGATGCCGGCGTAGAGTACATTGCTATAGTCGAGTTTGCTGATGATGAGTGTGTGGGTGACTGTTTTCTTCGATTCGGGGGGGATCCATCTGAAGGTCTTTTAGGAGGATGCGGAGGGTGTTGAAACAGCTGGAGGTGACGGCGTTGACCTGTCGGTTCATGGTGAGTGATGAGTCCAGTATGATGAAGAGGTTCTTGGCGTAGTCTGAGGGGGTAGGTGGGCTTCCGAGGGCTGTGGGCCACCAGGTGTTGTCCCATGCTGAAGGGGTTCTTCCGAGGACGAGGACTTCTGTTTTTTTCTGCGTTGTGTTTTAGGCAGCTGTTGGTCATCCAGACTGCCACTTCTTGCATTCCTCTCTGGAAGTTGAGTTTTGCGGTGGTGGGGTCTTTGGTGAGGGAGAGGACGGGCTGGGTGTCGTCGGCATAGGATACGATACTGAGGCCATGTTGTCAGACGATGTCTGCGAGGGGGGCCATGTAGATGTTGAAGAGGGTCGGGCTCATAGATGAACCCTGTGGTACTCCGCAGGTTATGTCGGTGGGGGCAGAGAGGCAGGGCGGTAGTCTGGTCCTTTGACTTCTTCCGGTGAGGAACGAGCGGATCCAGTCTAGGGCAGTGCCTCGTATTCCGGCCTCGCGTAGTCTGGAGATTAGTGTGCGATGAGAGACGGTGTCGAAGGCTGCGGATAGGTCGAGGAGGATGAGGGCCGCGGAGTGGCCCTGGTCGAGGAGGGTCCGAATGTCATCTGTGGCGGCGAGTAGGGCGGTCTCGGTGCTGTGGTTGGCTCGGAATCTGGACTGGGACGGGTTGAGGATGATGTGTTCTTCGATGAACCGTGTGAGTTCCCTGTTGACTGCTTTCTCTGCCACTTTAGCTGCGAACGGGAGGAGCGAGATGGTCCAGTAGTTTTTGAGGTCAGTGGGGTCTGCCGTGGGTTTCTTGAGCAGGGGCCTGACTTTGGCGTGCTTTCAGTAGTCTGGGAAGGTGCCCGTTTTGAAGGCGGTGTTGATGGTGTGTTGCAGTTGGGGTGCGATGATGTCCGTGGCTCTGTGGTAGATGTGTGGGGGGCAGGGGTCGGTGGGAGCCCCCCCGAGTGGATGCTTTTCATGGTCGAGGCGGTGTCTGCGGTCGTGATTGGGGTCCAGTTGGAGATGGTGTGCTGGCTGGTGTCTTGGGGCGGCGAGGGGTTGGCTGAGGTGTCTTGAGGGAAGTCGGTGAATTTGTCATAGAGTGTTCTGATCTTGAGGTGGAAGAAAGTTCTGAGCTTGTCGCAGAGGTCCTGGGACGGGGTGATGTCTGTGGCTTCGCTGCATGGATTGGGGAATTCCCAGATGACGTTGAAGAGTTCCTTGGAGTTGGTGAGGATCTTGTTGCGAATGAAGTTCTATTTGGTTGTTCTGCGTTGGTTGTGGTAATCCGTCATGGCATCCTTGTAGGTGGAGTGGCTGTCGGTTGTCTTGGTGTTCTTCCACTTCAAGCCAGACCATGAAAATAAACGGACTCAACTTTAAATACCATATGAAACTATTTTAAAATCTAAATGCATGGGGGGGCGTGTCCAAGATGGCCGAGGTGCAAGACGTGCACCTCGGAGCTTTGCCGGACTGCAGGACATAGATCGTCCCTGCACCAGGTGTTGGTGCCCGGTCGAGGCACAGGAGACTCCCTGCAGGAGGCTGGTGACCAGGGGGCTGGGACAACGACGGAGCAGAAGACAAAGCGGACCCTGCGGTCGCAGCGGTTGTGGCCTTTGGAGTGAGCCAGACCCGGATCAGACGTCGCCGGCGAGGTGGCGTGCAGCAGCTGAAATGCGAGCCGTGGCTGGGTGGCCTAGCGGGATGGAGCCCACCCCACCCCACCCCCTGAGGATTTTTGGGCGATGAATGCGACGCCAGAGTGTGGAAGCGGGAAGGCTGCCTGCTGGGCTAAGAGACGTGGGAGGAACCTCGCCCCTCCATTTGCCTGATAACTGCAGCCGGATCGTCCCCGGGGGCATGAGGAGGGCCTGACGTGACGCGGTACTGTCAAACTGGGTGCCCCGCACCACGATTGAGCTACCTGGTGCTGCAAGGACCACGGGAGCAACTACTGACTGCTGAAGCCGGGCATTGAGGCGAGGGCACATAGGGCCTACTGCTGCCCGCAATTGCGGACCGGCCTGCCTCGATTTACTGCGCGGCTCTTGGCCTACCCTCCCCTTCCTAAGACTTGGTGCAGCGCCCGGTGCGGTCCCCAAGACCGTACCTCCCTCCCACCTGTTCTTTGTGGCTCCCTCTGGGGGGAGGAGTATGGTCGCCACGTGGGGGCAGGGGGGCCCGAGCCTTGAAGAGACATCGGGCAGGGCCGAGAGAGGCCTGCTTGGGGCGAGTGGTGCCACCACATTGCGACGTGCGGAAGAGCACACATTTGTGAGACACTATGCCTCGGCCAATGTCCTGCAGGTGATTGTTAGTTCAATTGGGGTCTGAATAAATTCACCATCTCTCCAGGGGCTATAGTGCTGGAGCAGGAGGCGAGGCCCCTGAGTCGCGGCCTTCTGCGGCACACATGTGGTGGACCGGTCTGCCCCCTCCCGCTGGAGCCCTGAAGCAGCGTCCCGGGGCTGAGCGGCCTTGGGAGCTGCCCCTTCTCATAATAGATCGCCTGGAAGAGCCTGTGAGAGGCAACTACATACAAGAGTGGACAGGACGACTCACAGAAGGGGCACCGCATTAGTGTAGTGATGTCCACAAACCGTCAACAGAAAAAGGACCCCTCAGTGAAGGACATGTTCGCGCAGTCAAACAAGAAAAAAGCTGATGCCTCACGGGACACAGAGGATCAGGGGACCCACCCAGACAGGCCCGGCGGCGGTGACGGTGGGAGAGGAGTCCCCACTGATGCAGGCTTTTATGGAGCGTTGTTTAGCACTTCGCAGAACTTAAGTGCGACATTGCCACAGACATCAAGGGTCTTAGACAAGATGTTGCTGCCCTTGACCAAAGGCTGGACTCAGTGGAACAGAACCACAATGCCCGTGAGGAGGAGTTGGAGGGTCATCGCCGGGAACTCCTGGAGGTACGTGACCAGAAAGCAGAGCTGCGGTTCCAAATCGTAGACTTCGAGAACCATTCTCATCGCTCCAATATACGAATTAAGGGTGTGCAGACCCGGGCTATCATGTAGTGCCCACACTACAGCATCAAGTAATAATGCTGGACCGGACTCATCACAAGGGGAGGCCAGCGACCACCCCGGGCCAACCCCAGGACATACTCACATGTCTACATTACTATAACCAGAAGGAAATAATGTCTGCGCCAAGAGACCGGAGAACTATCAACTTTGAAGGATATAAGATCGGGCTCTATCAGGACCTATCATCAACAACGTTGCAACGCCGCAGGGACCTGAAGCCGCTGACTGACTTCTTTCGAGCCCAGGAGATCCGCTATGAATGGGGCCACCCTTTTCGCCTGCAATTTGCATGGAAGGAGGAAGTCCGGTCAGTTCGCACCCTAGCAGATGCACGTGCAATACCAGAGATGTCGGACCTGCGACAGACCTCTCCTTCCGGGTCGCTGACCCGGAAGCCATCAGATGAGGGTTGTCGAGTTCGGTGCTCATCCAGACGTGGGCCGAAAAAGCTGACCGAAGCCGATAGCTGAGAGGAGCATGCACTCCTCCTTCAATATTTGCAGAATGAAGGTGCAGCTGGCCCTGCAACCAATGACCATTGATAGTCTGAGTCCACCAGTTTTTACGCCCCATTAGATGGCTGTGGCTCTTCGGTCCACAAGGGGCTGGCCATGGGTGGGGCTAGTGCCCAACATCCTACCGATGTAGCCTGCCGGCAGAGTCTCCTGAGATGACCTTTACCAACCCATTGTGGTTATGGACCTCAAATTTGTGACCAGTTTGGCTCTCGGGTGGGAGATATTGTTGGACTCGCAGTTTATGTTGTATTCTGATGTGTATTCCCCTTTCATGTTTTCCTTCCCCTCTCTCTCTATGATGTCTGCCCCTGATTTCCTCTGTGGGGGGGTGCAGGGCGGCGAGGTACCCGGATGGGTGGGAAACGAGAGAAGATGACGTGAGATATGGGGTCTATAATTAGATTAAATATTCGAGGCCTCAGTTCTCCAGCAAAGCGCTAGCAGTACTGTCATTCCTTAAAGACGCTAGGTGCGACATATGTTGCAGGAGACCCACCTGGTCCAGCAGGACTGGCAGAGGATGCGCTCCCGCTGGTTCGATCTGCAATATTTTTCCTCCGGAACTAGCAAGAAGGCAGGGGTGACCATCCTGCTCGCCACCCATTTTGCAGGGAAGGTGGAGGGTGTCTTCGCGGATATCCCGGCCGTTTGTTAGCACTGCATGGGCTGATCTGGGGTACCAGGTGCACGGTAGCTACTATCTACGCCCCTAATGACAAACAGGAATTGTTTATCAAGGACGCCCTGGGCCGTCTGATCTCTACGCCACACAGGAAGCTGGTGGTAGGGGGCGACTTTAATGTCACAATGGACGGGCAACGCAACAGATCCCATCCTTGGGAGGGTCAAACTGTGGGACTTCCCCAGGCACCAGGGGTTGTCTGGCTGACGCGAGCCTCACCGACATTTGGCGTCACATGCATCCTACAGAGGTTAAGTTCACATTCTTCTCCGCGTCGCACCAAACATGCACACAAATCGACTATTTTCTTAACACACCAGGGATAACTAAGACCACAGCGACCACAGATACTGGAGCCGCCACCCTTTCAGACCATTCCCCCATTAGCCTTTGATTCTGCCCTGCACCATGAACGCTAGTTTCCCAGCGCTGGCGTCTCAACGCAAAACTCCTCACATATGAGCAGGTGCGGCCGTTCACTCTAACAACATTGTTCACCTTCCTGGAGCACAACGAGACGGCCATAGCTACACTTTGGGAGACACTAAAAGTGGTCTTACTGGGTTACTTCATAGGCGTCACGACGACATACAATAGGGAACGGCAGGACAAGCAAACTCAGCTGGAGGGCCAGATCAAAGAGCTGGAAGCAGCACATGCTCTTTCGGGCGCCGTGATGGTCAGACGACAACTGACAACGGCTCGTAAGCAGTTATGGGCCATAGATACGGGAAGAGCAGAGTATGCTTTACTCCGGCTGTGCCAGAAATACTATGCTGGAGGTAACACGGTGGGGAGCATGCTGAGGCATCGCCTTAGAGCACAGGTAGTTGAAAGGCGGGTACCTGAAATCCGTTGAGACAGCTCTGTTTCAGATACGAATGATGGTATTGCACACGCATTTGGGGCATTTTATAGAGTGCTCTACTCAGCGGAGCCATTACGAGAAATGGATGTTGAGGCTTATCTGTCTAGGGTGTACCAGCCCAGGGTGGAGGTACTTATATACAGCACCCTAGAAAAAGACATCACAGTGCAGAAGGGCCTTACAGCTATTCATAGGCTGTAGCAGCACAAAGCACCTGGCCCTGACGGATATGGCTGGGAGTTTTATAAAGCATTTGCATCCCACCTAGCCCCGATACTCACACGCCTATATAACTCCATCGATAAGCAGGGAACGCTCCCAGACTCCATGAGCAATGTCACTATCACGGTGATTCCCAAACCTGACAAGGACCCCAAAAGCTATGCCTCTTACCGTCCAGTATCCTTGTTGAATGTGGATGCAAAAATCTTTACTAGTGTGTTGGCACAAAGATTGGCACCATATGTTCAGGGAATAGTTGACCCGGACAAAGCGGGTTTATCCCGGAGCGAGGGTTCAGCGATAATATGAAAAGACTATGTCACCTCCTGGATAAAACTCAGCGCTCCCAGATGCCGGCCCTTGTTCTCCCGATAGAAGCTGAGAAAGCGTTCGACCGAGTACACTGACCGTACCTATACTGGGTGCTTGAGCGGATTGGATTCGGTCCCAGGTTATACGGATGGATATGAGCCTGCTATGCAGCCCCCCAGGCTGATATTTGTGTCAACGGCATTCAGTCCCCCACCTTTCCTACAGAACGCCGAACCAGCCAGGGTTGCTCCCTGACCCCCTCCTCTTTGCGCTCTACAAGGAGCCGCTGGCCAAATGCATAAGGGACAACACAGGGGTTACCGTAATCCAGATGGGAGAGAGGGAGCATAAGATCATGTTGTATGCCAATTATGTCCTCTTGACCCTCACAAACGCGTCTGCCTACCTACGGCGGCCATGACAGAAATATTGGACTTCAGGCTTGCGTCGGGTTTTAAAATTAACCCGCAGAAATCCATGATCCTGGACCTGTCGCTGCAGGAGCCCGAGCACACACACCTCAGCAAACAGTTCCCATTTCAGTGGGCTGAAAACGGGGTCCCATACCTGGGCCTCCTGATCTTCCCCACAATTAAGGCCACTGCAAACCACAACTATGGACAGCTACTTACCCTGACACAGACTGATTTTGGCAAATGGAAGCTGCAGAACCTTTCCTGGCTGGGGCGCCTGGCTGCCGTCAAAATGACGCTACTACCTAAAAGCTTTATGTGATGCAAACCCTACTGTTACAGACCCCAGCGTGGGTTCTGGATAAGTTACAGGCTCTAATTTGGGATTTCATATAGGAAGGTAAAAAAGCAAGAATGTCCAGATCAGGGGCTTAACGTGCGATGGCAGAGGACGGTCTGGGGGTCCCGGACATGTGCAACTATAACCAGAAGCTCAACTGCTCTACATGGTTGAATGGTCCCGCACACTTACCGAAAAGCATTGGTGGGATACACTTTTGGAAGGTGCTGTGGTTGCCTAAACCACACAGGCCTCAGAGTGTATACGTCTCACCAGTCACATGATAGACAGTGAGGGTTTGGGATAAGGTGCAGCGGAAACATAATCTCTCCACTCCGATATCCCCGCAGACACCTTTAATATGTAACCCAGACTTTCCCCCGGCGATGGATGGCGAGGCCTACAAATCGTGGCAGGAAACTAACTGTAAACAGGTGAGGGACTTTTTCGACTCTGAGGGTCTCATGGATTTTGCTACTCTCAGGCCTACTACCCGCTCCTGAACTTGGCGAAATGGCAATATTTGGCAGAAACACACTGGGTCACTAGACAGTGGATTCAACCACATGCTGGCAGACCATTGCTACCTTTTGAGAAGTAGCTTGTCACGTGGAGTTCTGACAAGAAACTGCTGTCTGACCTGTGCACCCCCCGCCAGGGCCAGATGGGAGAAGGAATGCGAACACTCATTCTCTGACAAGCAATGGAGTGACAGCCTTCCCCGCGCCTGTACAACTTCCCTCAACACTACCAGTAAGGAAAGGCTCCTCAAAATATCCCATTATTGGTATGTCACACCAGCAAGAGTAGCTACTTGGGACCCTAGAGGGGACGGGATGTGCTGGCAAAAGTGAGGACAATGGGGTATGCTTACCCATCTCCTATGGCAGTGCCCTAATATTGGCCCATACTGGTCGGAAGTACTGGATGCAGTTGACCATATTTAGCACGGGCACACCCAGACTCCCCACTTTCATATTGCTAGGCCTTCCTAACACACTCACTTACCCACTGAAATCCCTCAGGGGCAAGGCTATTGCCCTCACGTTGGGAGTGGCGAAGCAATTCCTGCTGGCTAGGTGGGGGACTGACAGGGCTCCCTCACATCAGGATTGGCTGCACAAAGTTTGGGATATCCTGGAAATGGAGAAACTCACAGCAGTGGCCACGCAGCAACTGCCACGGTTTGATATGGCAGCCGTGCATCGCGTACTTGCCGGAGAAGTTCTGCGAACTGACATGCCCCCAGTACCTACAAGTCTTACGTTTAACATCAACGGAACCCAACATGCAACACCAGGTTGCCACCACCTCCTAGCAACACCTTCACTTCAGGAGAGAGACACTCACCTTCCCCTCCTCCCCTTTTCCCCTTCCAATCCCTTAACATTTTAATTTGCATATGATAATACTGTTCCAAGTTTCTGTATTTTCTTGCTCCTCATTTTCATGTCTACCTACTGAACATGCAACCAAATGATTACCCGCCGGCCTCTGGCTGTAGGAAGGTTCACGTTGTAATGTTGTTTCTCTATCAAATCAATACAAATTATTCAAACAGAAAATCTGAATGCATCACATCACATCTCCTCAAAGCAGGAAGGATGGAACCTGATAAGAAAATCTACAGTAAATTATAGCATCCACAAGTAAAAGCATTACGAAAGGTAATTAAATTGTTCTACTGACAGACAATTCTTCTTGCCGATTTCTTATCTAGGAATGACTGCCACAGCAATACCCACCATAAAAAGGAGAATCTGAACAACCACTATACTATATACCATGGACAAATCTACAAAGCCACCCTTTTAAAATGAGCTTCCGCCATTGGTTATGCACTTAGATTGGAATGTTTTGTGAAAGTGGGCAGAGTAGACCACTTCGCAGCTGGACAAATATCCAGCACTGGTACAGCTCATAGCAGGCGTAGATGTAGCTGCCATGTCCTATCTAGAATTCTCTCTGTGTCCACCAGGAGGTTCCTTTTTGAACAGCGATAAACACATACCGTGGATTCCCTGATAGAGCTTAAAGTTCACCCACTCTTTTTATTATCATCAGATATAAGAAAAGCTGTTTTCGGCTTAAGGAGGCATGTCGAAGGGGATTGCATCAACACAGAAGATAACCTCATCAATGAACAAAAAAGCTCAAATCCCAAGGTGGTATGACAAAGGGTGATGAAGGAAATGTAACCATCAACCACCTCAATAACAGAGCTACTAACAGAAGTCTGAAGAAAGATGAATGATCTGCGATGGCACAATTCAACTGTCAGTGCTACTACATAATCTTTAACTATTTCCCAGTTGAGGCGTCTTTCAAACAAAGTCAAATACAAAATGTTTTCCAACTTTAAAGCATTTAAATTCTGTCCTAAATACCTTTCATTAAACTTTCCAGTGTAGGTGAAACTGACGGAAGGTCCCTGTGTGACTAAAATGATATGTGGCTTAATTAATTAATTTATTTAATTTGTAAAGCGCCCGAATCACCCCAACCGGGGTATTTCCGCGCTGTGACTGCCAGTGCCAACCACGGGGAAGATAAATCAGAACAGCGTTGTTTTCAGCAGCTTTCTGAAAACCAGGAAGTTTGTGCATTGACGCAAATGGATAGGGAGTTGGTTCCAATAAAGTGGGGCAAGGTGGGAGAAAGCTTTACCACCCATGCGGGCTAGTTTGAAACGCGGGATATGAAGGAGAGCTTTGTAACCGGACCGAAGGGGCCTAAATGGTATATATCTGACCAACATATCTGTCAGATAACTGTGGCCCATGTTATTCAGGGATTTTTAAACCATACAACAGATCTTGAATTTAATTCTCTTTCGCACTGGAAGCCAATGTCGTTTTTGGAGTAAAGGCAGGGAGGCAGTTCTGGGAGGGGCATTGGTCACCAAGCAGGCCGACTTGCAATTTGTTGAGGGAGGTTTCCTTGGCTTAAATCAGCAGAGCATTGCAGTAGTCCAGGCGGCTTAGGATCAAAGTTTTCCATGTGGAGAGCGGCATGAGGGAAAAGACCCTTCGAAGGAGGCCGAGTGTGTGATAGCAAGCCCCGGCAGTACTGGTACCATGCTCCTCCTGAGTTAGTTTATGGTCTATCCGCACTCCTAGGTTCTTCACCACCTGTTTAGGGGATGGGGCAGATCCTTAGTTCCTCAGGCCACCAACTGGGGGACAATCTCACCGCAGCTTCTCCAAACAGCATTATTTCAGATTTTTCTGCATTAAGCTGCAGGAAGATTTCTCTCAGCGCAATGACTTTCATACCCTCCGAAAAGGTGGTCTGAATATTGAGGTTGGTTGTATCAAAGGAAAGAAGAAGTTGGGTGTCATCAGCATAGGAGTTTGGTATAAAACCTAATTTCCTCAGTAGCTCAGCCATGGGGGTAACATAGAAGTTGAATAACGTAGGGCTCAAACAGGAGCCCTGAGGTTCCCCTTTGGTAACTTGTGGTCTGTGAGCGAAAAGAGCCCAGATTGCTGGTCTGGGTTCTATCGGTCAGGAAATTGGCCATTCATTTTAAGGCGTTCCCTTGGATGCCTATGTCCCTAAGTCTCCTGAGTAGGATCTGGTGGTAGATGGTATTGAATGCTGCAGACAGGTTAATCAGCACCAGGAGTATTGCTTGACCATTGTCCGCTAGCATTCGGATGTTATCAGTAACTGCCACCAACGCAGACTCAGTGCTATGTCTGGGTCGAAATCCAGATTGTAAATGATCAAGACGATTTGAGGATTCGACAAACTCAGACAAGTACTTGTTTATGTGCTTCTCCAGAAGTTTGCTATGTAGAGGGAGCAAGGAGATAGGGCGATAGTTAGAGACATCTTTTGGGGGAGCTTTAGGGTTTTTCCTGATAGGGATAATCTGTGCTGCTTTCCACTCAAGAGGGAGACTGCCTTCCTTCATGGAACTATTAAGGATGGAGCAGATGGGAGCAAAAAGTGTCTTAGATATCCTATAGAATATATGATTTGAGGTTGTGTCGTGAACTGGGTTTATCTCCTAAGCCCCCAGAGGAGTTATACGTAATTTAGCACATTACGACAAGTTATGCTTATTCAGGTAAGAAGCGTTCGGAGTCACACAACATATTTTATATCAGAATTATGGTAAACATTACAGTAAGCTCTGCAGTCATAATACAAGGGGAACATCCAAAATAACTCAAACATTTTACATCACACATACCTTCTTTCTCTAGTAGACTAATCTAGTCCAGTGGTTCTTAAAACGTTTGATTTCTGTGGACCCCCAATTAATCATTACTGGAACTCGGGGACCCCCACTGAATCTTTTTTGGAATACGGGGACCCGCACTGAGTCATGGTTGGAAGCTGAGGACCTCAGCCTAAGTATTTTCAACGACTTAAACCGCAAAACAATACACAAAAAATAGAGAAATTAGCATTCATGAAACACATAAATCAGGAAATATTTTATTTATTTCACACAAAAAAAAAATATAATAATTTAAATGGGAAATAGAAGATTTTCTAAATGTTATTGAGGCCACTCATCATCCATACTATACTTTGCTTGATGCACTTACACTACTCTAACTATTTTTTAATAACTTTTTGTATAGTGCGAACATGACATCAGAGCGCTTTACATTAGATGAAGACAAGATATAGTTCATGAACTAGAAACTCGTCACGTATGTGAATGGAGCATAGCAAAAATGATATCATTAGCAGATCATCAATGTGATAATCACATAGTATATCTGAGTGGTAGGCAGGTATGCAGATAATAGTACATAGTGTGTTATCAAAAGAACATTGGCAATTTTCTTAGGTCGTAAACTTGTTCATTAGAATAGTTTTCACTTCTTTTTGAAGAAGGAGGAAGATAAGATTCTGTGGACTACTGGTGGCAAAGCATTCCATATCTTTGGTGCGATACCAAAGAAGGTTCTGTAGCACGTTCTCTTTTTGTGGAAGATCTGTGGTTTCAAAAGCAATGAGCTCGAACTTTGTGAGGATCTGCAGCCCCCAAATCAATTTGGGAACTAAAGTTTTTAGTCTCCAATTTCAAATTCCTTTACATTAATAGAAAGGTATAAAATGTTTAGTTTTACATTTTGTTTCTTTATTTATATACATTTTATTATTCTGTTAATATTTTTTAATTTTCTAAGTAGTCATGGAAGCCCTGAGTAGGCTTTGAGGACCCCAAGAGGTCCCCGGACCACAAGTTAAAAAATACTTGTCTAATCTATACTTAATAAAGCTAGAAATCGTCCCAAAAAGCTGTTCAAACTGGTCAAGCTACAATCCAATAAGCAACCCAACACTTCCCCCATGGGTTCTAATCCACAGCCAAATTATGAAGATTGTGCCTCCTTCTTCATAGAAAAGACAAGAAAGATCGAAAATTACCTGTGGTCAGCTACGGAGCCATTCTCAAATTTCTAACAGCATTGTAACCCGCAAACCACTTTAGTGACCCTCTACCAACGAAAGTCTTCATTGAGATGCCCTTACTCCCTCTCTATAATAAAATAGCGAATGCCTCACTACTCCAAGGATCGTTCCCTGACTGCCTTAAAACTGGGTAGGTTACCCCCATTTAAAAGAAACACAACAGCAAACCTCTCATACCTAAACAACATCCGCCCAATCTCTACGATTCTGACACTAGCAAAGCTCTTTGAGAAATGTGTGCATGTACAACTGTGCAACCACATTGACCAATTGAATCTCTTAGATCAATGCCAATCCAGCTTCCGCCATGGCCACAGCACTGAATCAGCGCTCACACACATAGCTGATGATGCCTAAAGAATGTTGGAACTGAACAATTCCTGCCTTTTTATTCTCCTTGACCATTCATCCACCTTCAAAACTATCAAACATGACCCCTAGCCTCCTAGACCTACTCAAAGATAGGATGGGACTATCGGGTACGTTCCTAACGGGTTTGCCTCTTTTCTCTACAACAGAACTCAAAGAACCAAGGTCAATATGTCCCTATCCAACCCCACAAAAGTCACTTTAGGGACTCCTCAGGGGTCTTCGCTCTCACCCACCCTCTTTAACTTATTCATGGAACCTCTAACCAAATTGTTGAATTTATCTAACATACACTTAACCCTACAAAAACACAAAACTGGTTGACTGGTAACTACCTCAAACTTAAATGCTCTAAAAACGGGATTCCTCCTGATTGCCCCACCCAATCATTCACCGGCCATCGTAGATTAAATAAAACAACTAACGGCACTGAGCTGTATACCACACATTATAGAGTCTGAGATCTCTAGGAATAACGCTGGACAAGAATCTGAACACACTGGAGCATATCAGCTCAGCCACCAAAGGAGCGAATTTCCACATAAGCATCTAATAAGACCCTTCCTACCCCCGGATGACTTCAAGTCAGCTGTTCAAGCACTGGTGATTCCCAGGTTGGACTATGGAAGTGCAACCCTTTGTGGCCTACCAAGAGCTAAGCTGGCACCACATAGGGTCTATCTTAACTCTGCTGCTAGGCTCATTACAGGATCAAAAAGAAACAAATCACGTCACTCCTGATCTGACATCTCTAAACTAGCTTCCAATGAAGCAAGGATTCATTTGATCTTTGTCTGCTCCTTCACATCATAACTCCAAGATACCTGGTACAGAAACTAGAGCTATTTGGGGGCGTTAGAGTTTCTAGGCGCTCCAGTTCCCTGTTGCTGAAAGCACCTAACTTTTATAAAAACGAAACATATGAAGTTAGAATGAACCCCTCAACTGCATAATTCAAGAAAGAAGTCACAAGGATACTGATGCACACATTTCTGCTGTAGACATCATCTATTCTACAGGACGAGATTTACACCATGATCTGCACGCATGCTTATTTCTCTCAGACCATGTGCTTATTTTTGGTTGCAGTATGTCTGGAACCCTAGGTGTTTTTTCAAGGGGATTCACCCATCCCATGTCCCATCCTTGATGATGGTAGTTTTATATGTGTCACCTTGAACACTGTAAAAAGCTCTGATACCAGCAAGGGTCTTGATCGCCCTATATAAAACTTTATTAATAAATAAAATACATTAATATCAACATATATGTTATCAGCCTCATAGTTATTGCACTGGCTCAATGGTTTTTAGAATGCCCTAACTTTTTATATGCCAAGCCATATAAGAATCCCCGTATACCTAGGAAAGTCACAGTCAGACAGCAGTTAGGCATGTGCCCTTAGCAATCAGTGCTTTTGTCAAACCCCTCCCTTTTCTGGTTCTACTTTAGACCTTAGCTTCCAATGTTTTCCTATAGAGTGTGGACAGGGCAATCCTGCTTAACACATGTTGCTACCTACGTACACAAACAATAGTCCCTTACAGAAGCGCATGGAAGGTAGCAATGTAGCCTCTTTCCAAGCAAATTCTGTGCAAGGCGAAATGATCTTGTGACAGCAAGCACCATGTGCATCTCAGTGAGATGAAAAATACCTTTTCTGTCTTTTTTATAGGAACACTGTCAAAATAGAGATTCAAAAAAAGAAACAAAGTGATGGTGAACACATTTGTTAGCATTACCATTCAAACGGTCAATTTATTAGGCCGGAAGCCCAAAACAAACATGCACTAAAACAGAATAAATGTGCTCATGTTGGCATACAATCAGGTCTGGTTAGTATGTAACATGCATGTATTACCAGGGAAGTCCTGCCGCCCACAACAGTTCATTATCTCAATTTCCAAACAGGATAGTTGAGTGATAGGTTCAGATGGATAACCTTGCCTTCTTGCTGTGATCCTGACAGACAATCACTAAGGAGGCAAACACGAAGTTCTAAAATATCTGTATGCCTGATCCTTCTTGTCCAACCAATGGCTACAAGCATAACGTATGCCTTGTCCAGAATGACGTTCTGAAGGGCTTTCCAAATTCTTAGTAAAGTTAGAAAGGCACAGTGAAAAGTAACCATCGATCCAATGTGGAAGGCACCACCATTGATCCTACACAACGAAACTGCAGAGGACAGAATATTTTACATTTCCTGTTGCACAAGTAACCAAGAGAACTGTTTTGGTCAATTTTTAGTCCTGAATGAAGTGGTGGCACAACACTGCTACATTTTCACTTGTGTTGCTGCCTTCAACCCTCTCAAAGCATGTGAGTTTCCCTTCTGTGCTCCTGCTAAATGGGTTTCCAACATGGTACTACCTGACCAAAAGAGAGGCAATTCAAATCTAAATCTCCCAATTGCTTATGGGAAACACTGCCATAGTATTATGTTTGCAATGCTGGAAACCGTTAGGTAAGCAGGTGCAAGCTCGGTGAGGCCAGAAATTTTGCCTATAGGTGTGGGCCTGAGCTGGCTTGGTTGGAAGTCACTGTCACTGGTTACTCCTCTTCTGACTGTTGCGCTGCTGTAGAAGACGGCTGATCTGACTGTTACAGAAGCGTTACGAAGCGACCTGGACGCACTGCATCAGAGCCCGCGGAATCAGACCGCCACTCAAGGAGCTGCTCCTGCTCCACCCAGCTCTGGGAAGTTCCAGGAGCCCAAACATACCACCGTACTGCTCTGCTCCACTATGGGAGCTTCGGAAATACTAACTGGCTTTTGCTGCCCTTCGCCCGCTCAAGAGGGCAATCCCTGCTACACATCACACACTACAGATAGACAGTGGCTAACGGACAGTGGCCATAGATAACGGATCCAGGAGGCCGAGGCATGACTGTTTTCTCCAGCCTCGGCCCCACAAAGTGCCTCAGCTCGACTAGCTGAGTCCAGCGTTGGTGTGCTCATGCCTCCATGTCACTGTCTCCAACCCCTGTGGTGAGTGTAGGGGCAGCATTAGCACTGCAACCTAACCCACTTACCTCCAACAGATCGCATAAAGGGCCCTGTTCCTGGACATCTGGATGTCTGGACTCCTGGGGAGCAGCCTAGGGGAGCAACAATTCCGCCCAGCTGCCAGACAACACAGCAGCTGCTACACTGCGACCCGGTCATCCAGTTGCCAAGGACCCACACCAGCAGGAGGTTCAAAGGAATTGTGGCAGGCGGCCAACGGGTCTGTGACTCTCTAGCGTGCTAGGCTTTTGTCCCCTCCCCCCCCCCCCACATTAGTGACACTTTGCCTGCCTCCAAGCAGCAAGCAGCCTCCCCATCAGCTACTACGAATTTTCAGCCACAGTAGCGCGCCCATGCGCTACCTATCCACCTGCACCATGCCCCACAGGACAAGGCCGGTATAGTAAGGCGGCCTCACCATCGTTTCAGCCACATTCCCCCAACCGGGGCCAGCTCAGCCAGCTCGGCTTGACCTACTCCAAACAAGCTAGGACACATGCAAAGCCCTGGGGTCGCTCTTTGAGAAGACATATTTCCAGCTCTACCAGCTGCCAGGCCCTCAGGGAACGAAACCACAGTCCTCCCCTGTACCACGCGAGGAGATCAAGGAGCCCAATCATCACAGGGGTTGATCATCAAATATTTCAGCAAGGCTTCACCTCATGGATGCCCGTTTTCACCCCCTCCGCCCCAACCGAACTTATCGGCACCAGAGAAATCTACGAGCTCCACAAACGGACATCCAGCCAGGTCATCACTTGACTGGCCTTGCTCTTTCCCAAACCAACAACCGCTTCATCTCACCCCAGACAAACTAACATTGACCCAGGACAAAGCACCCGCAAAGCTAGACATAAAGGGAGGCAATCATTCTCCCTGCTCCGGAGGATCCTAGGACACTGAAGTCTCGGCAAGTATCCTAAGCACACGCATGTTAACATCAACAGCAGCCCAGGTGCACACACACGCAATCAGCCCCTTCACTCTGCTAGAATCCCAGGAGACATTGAAACGCCCCCATCTGTACAGCAACACACCACAATCAATCCACATCCAGACGCCCACAAGGAGAACCCAAAAATTGTCATCTGTAAAGCAGCCAGACGGACTATGTGAGGAGGTTAAGATTTGCAAGACTTCTGCCTGTGACCAGGACTGGGGAACAAGGCCTGCTAGACTCCCTGATGGGTGAGGGGACATCACCCAGGGAATAAAGATCTCCGGCCGTGAAGCCTAAAGCACCAACACCTACTTGCCAAGACCAGCGTGCCCTGTGAGGCAGAGGAGAGTGCTGGAAGGACCATGGTCCAGTTTAAGGAAGAGGCTGCTACACTGGTCTTTGCCCATGTGAAGTAAAGAGTCAGCGACCTGCGTATGCCAGAGGAGGGCCACCATTAATTGATCTCCGTGTCGCACTGCACTGATCGGGGTGGAGCTCATAATATGCTATGATATGAATACGATGTGTAAAGCACATGGCTACTCCCTGGACAGTCCCAGTGCTAAGCCATTTAGTTACTTGTTGCAAGTAAACCGTGTAATTACTCTAGAACAGCCCGGTCTTTAGCTTTTTCTTGAACACAGATAAATTACCCACTGAGCATATTTCAAGAGGGAGCTTATTCAAAGCCACTGGACCGAGGTAGGAGAAAGTCCAACTTCCAGTTCTCATTCGGCAGATCTTAGGAAATCTCGCCAGCAGGCTGTTGAGTGACCACAGGTTTCTGGAAGGGGTATAGTGTTTAATTATTTCCGTAAGATAGCCTGCGCCTGCAAAGTGCAGTGATTTATGGACCAGGACTAGCGCTTTGAAAATAATGATTTTCTTTATCAGAGGTTAGTGAAGGGTATGCAGGTGTGAAGACACGAGTTCTTGCAAGCAGGTTAAGGAGAGTGTGGGCTGCCGTATTCTGGATCACCTGAAGCTTATTAAGAAGATAGTCCGGAAGTCCCAGATACAGGGCATTTCCAAAGAACGCAGAAGCCCAAAACATGTGGCGCCACTGATTTAATATGTGGATGAAAGGAGATGGAATTATAAAAATGTGACGCCCAAGTTCTTAACTATTCCCTCTTGAGGGCCTCGGGGTGGGGGCTCTTTCGGCCATAGGGTCTGCCATGAATCTGGTGCATTAGAGCAGAAGAATATTTTGGTCTTATCTGTGTTGCAATTAAGTTGGTGGGTGGTCATCCAATGAAACACAGATGAAAGGCATTTTTTGATGGTGTCTCCCTCAATCTCCTTACCCTTTCCACAAGTGAACAGCAGCTGAATGTCGTTGGTATATGAGATCACCTTAGACCCTAAACATTCTGTTAGCTGGGCTAAGGGAGTGAGGTACACATTAAATAAAGTGGGGGTAAGAGCTGAGCTCTATGGCATTCCCACAGTCAGCTCATGTATTGTTGAAGAAAAAGGAGCCACCCATACTTCCTGACTTTTATCCTTCAAAAAGGAGGCTAGACATTTTAGGGCTAGTCCACTTATCCTGATGGATTAGAGGTGGGCTAGCAGCCTCAAATGAAGGGCCGTATCGAATACAGTGTATAGGTTTAGAATATTTTGAAGGACCTACGGCCCCTCGTCTAGGGCACCTCTAATGTGCTTCATGACTTCCATCAATGCTATCTCTGTCCCTAAATGTGGACTAGCTAGGATAAAACAAGTAATCGATTTCAAGGTACTGAGAGAACTGCTGGTTTACGAATTTCCCCAGTACCTTAGACAGAACTGGCAGTAGAGATATTGGCCTATAGTTTAGTTACTCGCCAGGGTTCGCAGAAGATTTTTAAGCAGAAGGAAAATATTTAGACAGCGAGGCATTAAGCACCTGATTTATCATAGGATTTATAATCTGGGGCACTAATGCAAGCAGGTTCGGAGGACAAGAGTCAGATGGAGAACCTGATTTGAGGCTTTGAATGGCAGCCAGCGACCCTTCAAAGCGAAAGGCTGGAAGTGCGATAAATAAGAGTGGCTGTCAACCAACACGTTATGCTGAAGCTAACTACCTGCGACAGACTCTCCATCACCTGCGTGTCTGAGACCAGGCTCGCTGAATGGTTATGATTTTATTTTGAAGGTATGAGGCCTGCTAGTCACACCATTCTGCAGACGACTGATTGACACTGGTGCAGGCGTCTTGAGGCGTGAAGATGTTATCAATTTTAAAGATTTTTTACCTTATTGCCTGTCATTTCAAGCCTCACCTCAAAATAGGCTTCCTTGGCTATTTTTACTTCAGTGTGTTTTTTTTTTGGCACCGCCTTACAGAGGTCTTTATCACTAGTATCATAATTCTTCCGCCATTGTCTCGCTAAGATTTAGCAGTTTCTTCTCAAACCTAAGGCTATTCTTGAATCAAGGGGCAGAAGGCTTAATTTCTGCATGGTATGTGTGAAGAGACCAGTGCAAGCTTGATAGTCTTGTTATGGATCCAGCCGTCAATCTAGTTGGCATCTATTTCCATTACACCGCAAAGAGAGAAAAGGCCCTCTTCCAAAATGGTAAATAAAATTAGATGGTTGATATGTATTAAATGCTCTTGCCACATTGAGGACTTTACCTGACTTGGGTAGCACTCTTGCTAATTTCTGACAGCCGAATGTGAAAAAAATAATGATCTGTCCATGCTAATGGCCATGGCTCGTCTAAGAGTGACTCAGTGTTGGAAAAGATTTTGTCCTGCACATGACCTGCCACATGAGTTGGACTGAACACGTGTTGGTTGATCCCTAAAGATCACCTAGTGTCTGTCAATGCCGCCACATCGCTGTCATCTATTTTGTCCATATGAAAATTAGAATCTCCCAATGCAATGAAATGAAATGTGAATATCCCTCAGCCCAGTGAGAGAGGGCATTGGCCAGAGATCTAAGAAAGGTTCCTGCATGCCCCGGCCGTCCTCAAGTCAGCACCCCAGCTACCAATTGGTGGGGGGAGAGGGAAAGGTAGAAGCCCAACCCTTCTGCGTCTTCAAGTTCCTCAGTAGGGACAGGAGTACATTCATATACTCTTTATATAGCATGGCTTCCCCACCTCCTCTTCCCTTGAAACGGTCCTTGTAGCGCCGAGTTGGTGACCCCATAAGCCAGGAGGGGCCACATGAAAAGACTGCCATGCAGTAAGGGTCGTAGCCTTACGTGGTAGAAGGCAGTAACCCCATATGCCAGGAAGCGAGGACGTATAGGATTTCACTGAATGTGCAGAAGCTTGTGTGCTGTGAGATACTGTGGCTTCGTATACCAGAGTCAGTCACTGGGAGAATCACCAACTGCAAACTGATCCGCCACCTCCCGCCGGTGAAGTGAGGATACTGTGGGAGCACTAGCGCACCATCATTCAGGTGATGGACCTAAGACAGGAACATTGCAAACAACTCCCCAACAGGAGAGGAACTAAACACTTACTCCACAGCCTCCGGTTGCCTTGGGAGCGCAACCAAGAATAAGAGACTCTACACCCTCTGAGTGCAGCCAACTCACCTGAACTTAGTAGCAGCTGCTGCAAGCGCCCACGGACAGGGTACTCTCATTAACACCAAACGTTTCACGCTTGTTGGTGTAAGACTCGTTTTGGGTCTGTCGAACACAAATGTATAGTTTAGGATACATCCATCTAAGGGATGAAGACTACGGGCTTAAATTATTTCCTGGCGGATGGAATATTCTCCTTTGGCCTAAGGTAGGGCTTTACATTCGCCAGACCGCGACTACTACGCCCGCCAGATTTATAAATGACAGCCTAGCTTGTGGTCATTTATAAAAGCAAAGAAAGGAACCGCCGTAACTGTGGTTTCTGTTAAGGCATTTTACTGTTTGCTACACGGCTGCATTGGAAGAATGCAGTGCTGAAGCAAGCAGTATTCTGCTTTTCAATCCGAAACGGGATTTTCTTTTTGAAAAGTTATAAAGTCATGCCCCTCTCACCAAAGAAATCTTCTCCCATGATGGAGGAAGCATTATAAATGTTATACTGTTACTTACAGCCAGGTTTTACCTGGCGGTAAGAAACATAAATAATAACTACATGTCCGCCCATCAATTGTGAGAGGGAGGGCTGATATGTAGTCATTTCTCTGATGGCCTTTAATCCCTAGGGCCATCAGAGAAGTTTGGTCATGGCAGAAACAAAGTAGTCTCTGTCGTAGCCAAACTGAATGTCTGCACGCATTTTAATTGAGCCAGTGGACCCTCATATTGGTGGCATGTGTACTCCGTCGCAATTGAGATGGAGTATACATACCGCCAATATATAAATCGGGCCCTATGATGTCAAAAAAGCTTCCCTAAAACAGATAATAAATGCCTTAGTATGAGTCATCACATAACTTCCACTATAGTAAAGGCTCTCATGCACCAAACAAATATTATTATAAACACATTGCTCCAAGCGCCACATTAACTATCACTCTAATGTCAACTTTCAATATATATTTTGGAAGTCGGGCCTGTCACCCCACACAAAAGCTTGTCAGTTTATGAAAATAAAAAATTTCACTTTTGGTAAATAACACATTTGCCATTTTCCATAAATACATATATTTTGCAAAATAAAATCTCTAATTCTAATATGAGGGAAATAACTCAAATGGTTAAAACAAAAGCATATCATTATCTCATAATATAGTGCTTCAGGCTAATGTACAGTTCATCCACAGCAAGCTTTCTGTTTGCCAGAATGCTAAATATACGTGGAGCACACTGGTGGCAGAACGTTTGTTGCATTTTTAAATCTTCCCTAGTAGCGAGGGAGGTTTCTCACTCAAAGTAGCTGTCTCCACCAAGGAAGGAGCATCTTTGATGAAAATTCGACTAATATCCATTTTGGATGGTGTTTTTTCCACCACCGATGTGGACACTAGAAATGTAACCCCAAAATGGGGATACCCTGTCAGTGACCAACTATTATGGCTCCCTAATTTACCTGGGGTTTCATTGTGGTCTTTCATACGCAAATTCCACCAATATGGTGACAGACCTGACACTTGATAAGGGTCTGCAGTACCACCACCATCTTTGAGAGGTAAAGTTACATCATGGTAGGCCAGTGACAGATATAGAGGCGTCTTCACTTTAGATCAGCACCTGACTAGATTTTTGTTATTTGTTACATGTGTTACAAATAAAAAAAGATGATTAAAAGAAAGCAAATGCTTGTTCGCCAGCAGGATTTCTGCAGTGTAAGTACGCATAAACAGGACTGTTCACCTGCCAAGGTTACTGTGCTCTTTGGAAACACCAAAGACTTTGAATGTACTGCCCTTTTACCTATGGAATGTAGTTTCCTTCCTTTGTTTTCTCGCCTTTTTATTTTTGGAATATATTTATAGATTCTTTTGATTCATATACATAGAAGGCACCATATCATCACACAATGGTTAAACCAGTGTCAGTGGTGGATAGAGCAGCACAAAAGCCCATAGTAATGAAAATCTGAGAGTGTAGCCACTGAGGAAGGGCACAGATGGCAATACAATAGGATATCCAGGAAAGGAGAATGTTATAACATACAATAAAGTGCAAAAGATACCCATACAATATCAGAGCACTGTGTGTTGGTGCTGTGATCAATCAAGCTGTTAAAGAAGCATTGAAACAACAGGAACAATACAAAACCAAGTTTCTCCATATCCAACATAGTGAGTGGCATAATACAAACAACCATAATGCAGGTATAAATGTGCATAGGAGCCAGTGGTCTAGTCAAGAAGAGAGGGGCAAAGTGGAGGGGGGTCCTCTTCAAAGGTGGTGGAGCAGACGTGAATATGACATCCGTAAGGATCCTGTGGGGAGGAGCTGGTAGATTGGGTTGCAGAGAGAGTAAGATGTGTCTCATCAGCATGTGAGGTCTGAAAAGCTTCAGTTGTCAAAAGTAAATAATCGAGGAGGGGTTGCCATATATCCTTTGGCATAGACATTGGGGGCTGGAGGGAAGCGAACAGTTTGCTGTTGGTAGCACACCTAGGTTATGCTGTTTAGCTAGTGTGTGACCATGGATGGGTGTTTCCCACCCCAATGTAAATCAATCTCATGTTCGGCCAACAGTAAGGCCATTGCGGTAAACCATCTGATGCTTTTCGGGAGATCCTGCACATAGCTTAGCAGGCGAAGGAACGAACTGGAGTCAAGATGAATGTCCATCATCTGGGCTAAGCGGAAGAAAACCTCACCCCACTTATCTGCAATGTGCTTACAAGACCACCACATGTGTATGAAGTCTGCACCTGTGATATGACACTTGGGGCATTCGGCAGATTGTGTGTGGTCGTATCTATGTTGATCACTTGGGGCAACTTGGGGCAACATAGGCTCACTGCAAAAATGTTAAGTAGATACGTTTGTGACAGTAATTAGGTGAGAGCTATCGGGTCTGCGAACAACAGGCAGCCAATATCTTATCCATTAGTGGATGACATAAATCTCCTTCCCAGTGGGCCCTGAGTTTTGCATCTTACTCAGGTAGTAGGCCTACACTAGCCTCGAGGCCAGCCTCCCCGCGTCGATATCGTTGATTACTAAGGTCAAAGGAAGGAATTTGTCTGGGGCTAATGGGTATGTTGGTATGGTGGATCTTAGGACACTATGTACAATATAAAGCAGCTCATGACGGTAGCTGTAGTGAAATGGGTATCTTTAGAGTAGATAAGAGCATGTCCATCTGGAAAGAGGTCCCCAAACGTGTGGAGTCCATATCTTGCCATAGTGCTTTTGACTAGGGTTTCGCATGTGATGGGAAACCAGGGATTGTCTGATAGTGTTAAAGCGGGCGAAGAGAGCACCAGGCTACCTAAGGTACGCTGAGGTTTCTGCCATGCTCAACATGTGGTGGATATGGTTTGAATCTGGGTAAAGCGCCGTCAATATTAAAGGACCTTGTGATCCCTTATACCACTACCAGAATCCTCCGATCCTCGTATGCCAATCTGATTCAAACGCCTAAGATAAGGAAGGCTCGTTCAGGAGGTCGACGTTTTTCCGTTCATGCGTCCAAGCTTTGGAATTCCCTTCCGCCTGACCTCCGGGCTCAACACAATCTGCTTCCATTTCGAAAGGCACTAAAGACATGGCTGTTCCCATAACCTTCTGCTTCGCCTCCGGTTGAACTCGCTGTCGCATCTTCCAGCGCTGGGACGCTCAAGGGCAGCCATGCGCTTTAGAAATCTCCTTACACTACATTACATTACATCTCTCTGAGATCAAGGGGGATTCCCCGGGGGGTAAAGAAGTTGGAGTGGCCTGACCTATCTTGGGTTTGGCATAAGGAAGCCTGGCATCTGGGTGACACCAATGGAAGGCATACTGACACAGGGCTGCCAAGCCAAATAATACACGTATAGGTGAGGTACACAAAACACGTCTCTCTCATATGGGAGTATTAAAGTGTACCAACTGACGCACAGGTGTTTCCCAGCCCAAACAAGTCTTAACAGCAGACCGCGTAATGTGGCAAAGAATGAATTGGTGAGTGGGATAGAAATATTTAGAAAAAGATAAAGAAACCGGAGAAGAACCACAATTTTTAGGTCTCGCCTACACAGCGCGCATGCGCTGCATAGGGGGAGGACCTCTTGCAATCGATCCGCTTTTGTCCCCAAAAACGTGCACGCGTTGCATTGCTTTCAATGGCAACGCCTGCACGTTTGGCGATTCCCTTGCGGGAGCAAGCTTTGGCGCCAAATGTAAGCAATTATCGCTCCTGGCGCTGCTCGCTCCCGCAAGGGAAACACTTTCACTTTTGCCTCCACTGAACACAAGTGCCTCTGAGAGCTGCCACGTCAGCGCTACAAAACACAGCCGGCACTATGTGCGCTCTCACAAATGCGGGACTTAACCTGAATTGGAGCTGCTGTTCAATATTCATGAGCAGCTTAACTTCCTAGGAGGCAGAATGGCTTAACGAACAGAAAAGTGGATGTCATGAATCGACGTCAACAGTGGCTTGTTATTTACACATGCTGGTCTGTCACCCGCCTCACGCGATACCTGCTCTCAGGGTGCCTCTCATATTTAAAGATTATCCCCACCCAATGGAGCTCGCAACAGCCGTGAATTTTAAAGCCGGACCGGCAGGCTCCGAGTCACACTTCAGCATAACTTTTCATTTCCACTCTGTGGGACGCTTCTCCATGGCCCCGAAAGGAAATCTGTTCGTTTTGCTTAAGTGAAGGTTCGCTTCCATATGTTCAACTTACCCTCGGACAAACCGTGGAAAACAGAAACACCAGGAACTATGCACACTTTTTTAGGAGCCTCCTGTCCGCGCGCAAACCTAAAAACAACTTCCGGGTCGTAAGGAAGCTCAGCCCCCGGCATGCCCGGTTCTGTAGTCCTCACAGTTTTATGTTACTACTGCACCACTTTGTAGCCTGCAGATCATGTTGACTCTATATCTGGTTACAATGGCGTCCGCTGGAACGTGCTACTAACACACAAATATATTCTAATAACTACTGTTAGTGGAATACGGTTCACAGAGCACTGGCCAGTTTGTCTGGAGAAACTTGTGTTACAAGTTCATTTGGGGGGATCCAAGGGCAGGCAGCATCTGACCTAAGCTGGCTGCCTGCCTGATTAGCCAATAAGGACCAGGAATACACAACATCCATTCCAGTGCTGAACCTTTTGGGGGTTCACTCCACATCTGCACCCCACAGCCTAGGAAAAGAGCCCCTGTAAAGAGTGGGGCGTTATCAAGCATGCCCCCAATTGCTCAGCCTTCCAACTGCCCTTGGTAATAACAAGGAACAGTACGCTTTTGTCCCGGGGCCTTGCCATAAGGAATCTTGAGGTATTTACATGAAGCCCCCTATGGGCGCTTTCTTGTGGTTGGCTTTTTGCATCAAAATTCTTTGGATCGCCGTGTATCTCTGCCAAGACTCAGGAGAGGCAAATGCCTGCACTGAGGCCTCCCACCATTACCTGCATCGTTAGATGACCTGAGTTTATTTATTTTTACTTTTTTCCAACAATATTGTATTAAATTTCCAAACTCCGAAACACTCAAACATTGAGCTTACCAAACTTCTGTAGCTAGACATGAGTGAGCTTAACACACATTTACACAAACAAGAAAAAACTTAAGAAGGAAGAGAAAACACCCTTAGTGTGGATGAGGATCACTTTGAAAAAATTGCTAGCCATGGGCATGTCCACTAGACATGTAGAACTTCTCTTTCCTGGCCACATATATAGCCCATCCGCTGTTCTACACATTTGCCTAAGTCCCGCTCCAGAAGCCACTGGAGTCATTCTAGAGGTCGGTCTTTGTTTCAATCAAAGTTGTCGGGTAAGTAAGACAACCACTGGCATAGCCAATAGGTCTCGCATTTGGGCACTTATAAGTATTTGGTTATGCAGCACAATATCCTTGGTGCAACAACACCAACTATTGCATGGCTAAACACTTATAAGGTCCCAAAGGTGAGACCTATTGGTTATGCCAATGCTTGTTATAATTGTAATTCGTCCGGCAACGGACAGCGGCAGTCCAATCCAGTGGTCTATTTGTGTGGATAGTGGGTTAATAGCAGGGCCATACATTAACTGCACAACTTGTTCCTTATCTTGGTGTTGAAAAATGCCCCAGTACTTAACAGCCCTCGCCCTTCTCCCTGCTACTTGATTCCCAGGCGTGATCCCCTCTAAAGGCAATTTTTTAAAACAGTTGTTTTTTTGCAATTTCTTATGCAGACCACAGTGCTGAAGAGCATTGTTTCTGACTTAACCAATTAAAGTTTTTTATTAAACAACTGTTACATTTTTATTTAGTTACCTCATTGATTTAATACCTTCATCCCAATTATTTTCAGGGAGAAAAATGGAAGTTCTCCCGCGGCCGGGCTTACATCATCTCACCTGCCAAAAAAAGTAACATAACGGGGAGCCGCAGCCAACGGACAATAGGTCAAGGGAACCGCGGGTCAAAAACGTTTGGGAACCACTGCATAGATGTATGTTGAGGTTTCAGCATTTCAAGATCATTTTGCACATCAATGCACCTTTGCTGTTGCTTGCAGTCATGTTGCACCTGGGAAATGCTGGGAAATTGTTTTAACATAACAGGATGAAGCACGCAATATTTTGGTCCTACATGATTAATGTCCCAGTTAGAAAACAAATTGAAAATCCAACTTAGATGAGAATTTTTGACCTTTCAGAAAAAGAAGTCATTTCTCATTTATAGGAATTATTTCTTGCTCAGTTCATAACAAAAGTCAGCTACCCGTGTCTTATCATATATATTATCAAAATAGTAACAGACATAGCATAGTCTTACCAAAGCTAGCACATTCAAAAATTCCCTGGTGTCAAAATGCAGTAGGGTCCTCACATAAGGGTACACTTCTTCATTGGGCAATGCTTCTGGTGAGTGAAGACGAATCAGAAACTCGAACACCTTTGAAGAAATATTTTCGTTATGAAACATAATGAAACGTAATTATTTACCCTTCAAAGAACACTAAACTGAACTCCATTCATAAAACAATATTTTTTTTCTAAATTTAAATATATATGTACATATAAACATAGCAGTGTTCAAGAATCAGCAATAATTGCAAGAACAGCAATCCCTTTTGAGACAGATTTTCCAGTTTAGATGAGCATATATATTCCTGTTGCTACTTTAGGTGGAATTTCAACTCAATGACATGGAATGGCGTTTGATTGGAATCTGTGAGCATATTGTTGCACAGTCTGAATGATGGCTTTGTAGGTAAGAGGTACTTGTGGGTTGGTTAGGATTGACATTAAGTTGGTATTATGGGACAGTATTGTGTAATAGTCCAATAGGTTAAAATGTAACCTATGCAAACCAGTCATGCTGAGCAGAATGCCAACAGGTGTGAACTACTTAAATTTAAAACTGATCTCTTGTAGGTCTGTAGTTTCACATTCAGTAACAGCCATAATATCCCTAGCCTAGAGAACAAGGACTACTTGCTGTCTAGTGCATTTTAAGAAACGAAACAATTAGCATGAGAGCCGAGGGGTTCCACCAGAGGTGCGCTATGCATTTCACAAATATACACTTTAGAGTGGATAATTTTACTCTTTGTGTACCTTGTGAAGATGCTAGTTTTCACTAATATTTATGGCAGACTCCAATAAAAATAACTACCCTAGATATGGTGCCTGCATTTCGAAACATTAGCAATCATAAGAGAAATCCATCAATGATCCATGACTTTTCAGAAAATGAGAACCCTTCTGCAGAGTAAATAAACACAAAACAGGGGCATCACACAGCACTCATTGGCTCCACAACTACGTACACTATATATATGGAAAGGATTATGTTACTTACCCCGTAAGCATCTGCTCTTGGCATGTAGATTCACATGCTTTGCATACTCCTTCCATCTAGTGTTGGGTCCAGATGTTTGTAAGTTGCTTTTCTTCGAAGAAGTCTTTTCCAGTCACGAGGTAAGGTGATTACTACTTTCGGTGAAATTGCGCATGGGCATCGACTCAATTGTTAGATTGATTTCCCACAAGAGGGTGAGAATGGAGTAAGTGAAGAATAAAGATGTCCATGTGTATGTACTGTAAATGTAAATGTACATTAAATAATGAGAACTGCAACAACTTCAGGTGCCCGGGGAGGTGGGAAGGCGCAGGTAAATCTACAGCTCTACATGCCAAAATCAGATGCTTACAGGGTAACACAATCCGTTCGAAGCAGGTGTGCTGTAGATACTCATGTTTTGCAATATCCTCCCAAAGCGGTGGCTAATCGGTAGGTTTTGCAGTTTAGCACTGCTTGTCCTACATTGGCTTGTTGACATGCTAACACATCCACACAACAATGTTTAGTAAATGTGTGTGGTGTGGACAATGTTGCTGCTGTACAAATATCAGCTATGGGAATATTACCTAAAAAGGCCATAGACGCTTCTATTTTACGAGTGGAATGTGTTCTATGAGATATAGACACAGTTCTTTTAGCTTTAGCATAGCAAGTTTGAATACATTCAACAATCCATCTCGAAATACCAGATTTAGAGATAGGATTGCCTTTGTGAGGTGTATCAAATGCAACAAACAGTAGCTTTGTTTTACGAAAATCTTTTGTCCTCTCAATATAGTATAATAACGCTCTTCTGACATTTGGGGCCATATGTAGGTAGCCTAATACCGGTCGGTAACGGACGATTTTCGGTAAATATCCCGTTACCGACCGGTATTTAGGCTTTTGCTATGTAGGGGGAACATTTCAGGATTCGGTAATTTACCGAATCGGTAAAATTACCGAATCGGTAATTTTACCGATTCGATAAATACCGAATCCTGAAATGAGATGTAGGTGACACTCAAATGAGTGATGTGTAGGGAAAATAATTCGGAATTTAGCACCAAATATATGTTGGTACTAAATACCGGATTCATTGCAAAAAGCAATATTTTGCTGGACTAACAGTGCCATGTGGCAGACATACATGCCCTTAGGGCATGTATGTGCGCCACATGTGCACACATGCAGGAATCAGGGGTGCAACAGGGTGTCAACGTGACACCCTGCCACCCTTGAATGTACTCCCCCCATTACCGAATCGGTATTTACCGATTCGGTAATGAGGCATACCTTCCCATTGGAATCAATGGCAAGGTATGCCCCATTACCTTATCGGTAAATACCGATTCGGTAATTACCGAATTTCTCCGATTCGGTAATATTTACCGAATGATTACCTACATACGAGTTACCACTTCTTAAATACCGAATCGGTAAAGTTCGGTATTTAAGAAGTGGTAACTTGTATGCTACCTACATATGGCCCTAAGTGTGTGAAGAGCACTTTCTGCCACCGAATCAGGTTGAGGAAAAAAACACGGGTAAATCAACTGATTGGTTAATATGATAAGCAGAAAACACTTTTGAAGTTGAAAGAAGGGTTTTTCTAAGGTTAATGACTGTAGCTCACCAACTCTCCTTAATGAAGTGATAGCAATCAGGAAGGTAACCTTTGATGAAAGAAACTGGACAATTGTACAATGGCTCAAAATGTGGACCCACGAGTCTTTTAAGAACAATGTTAATATTCCAAACTGGTGCAGGTGGTACTCTGGGTGGTATCACTCTTTTAAGGCCTTCCATAAAGGCTTTGATTACTGGAACCTTGAACAAAGGAAAGTGTTGTCAGTTTTGCAAACATGCGGCTACTGCTGCAAAGTGCAATTGAATGGATGTATAGGCTAAGCCAGCTCGCTATAGATGTAAAAAGTAAATAATATTTTGAATATATACATCTAGTGGATCAATAATGTTGTTTTACAAACTGAAACAAATCTTTTCCATTTCACCGCATAACATGCTCTGGTGGTAGGCTTTATTGCCTCTTTAAGAATTGTCATACTATCTGGCGGAAAATTTAAGTATCCAAACTATGACTTAAGGAGCCAAATCGCTAGGTTGAGCTCCTTGGGGTTTGGGTGTCTCATTTCTCCATGGTTCTGAGTGAGAAGGCTGGAATTGAGGTGCAGCTTTTGATGTGGAACCACTGATAGTTCCAAGAGTGTGGTAAACCACCGTTGACAGGCCCATGTGGGAGCCGCTAAAATCAGTGTGAGTGATGTTTGCCTGAGCTTCCGAACCAGAAACGGAAGGAGAAGGAGAGGCGGAAAACCATAAGCAAATATCCCTGACCAATTCATCCATAGGGCATTGCCTTTGAATAGAGGGTGTGTTAACCTTGTGGCGAGTTTTGGGCATATTAAGTTGTCCACTGTTGCGAACAGATCTATTTGTGTGAATCCCCATTTTTGGAAGTATGAAGGAGAACCCAGGGATGAAGTCTATTTGTTGCTGCATCCTACTGAGGAGGTCGGCAATTTATGGGAGGTGTTCTGCCAGAAGATGAATTCTGTGATGAATTACCCAACGCCAAATGGACTGAGAGGCGTGATAGTTGCAAAGAGTGTGTCTCCCCCTGTTTTTGTACATAGTACATGGCTGTCATATTGTCCGTTCGGACTAGGACAACTTTCCCTATGAGGTGAGGCTGAAAAGCTTTTAGTGTTCGATACACAGCTAGAAGCTCTAGATAGCGGATGTGGAGACTTTTGTGCTTGTTGTCCCACAGTCCCTGAATTGTTAGATTCTGTATATGGGCACCCCAACCTGAGATGCGTCTGCTGTTAGTACGATTAGTGGAACACGGTTGATGGACTGCCCTTTTGATGAGTTTGGTGCTTTCACCACAGCAGAAAGCAAAGGGTGTGGCTGTCTACCAACACTAGATCTGTTAATTGACCCTGTGATCCCATCATTCCTAGCAGTTTTGACTGTTAAGTATTGGGTGGTCTGAAACTGTAGTAACAGAGTTTGAATATTTTGAATTCTGGCTGGATTGGGAGAGGCTAAAGCTGTGTGAGTGTTTAGAGTTGCTCCCAGATAGGACTGCATTTGTGAAGGTTGAAGATAAGACTTTTGCGTATTGACCGGAAACCCCAATTGATGGAGAAGGTCAAATGTAGTCTTTGTTACTCACGGCACCCTGTCCTGGTGGAACGTCTTCTGACTCCAACACAATTTCCAGCTGAGAATCTGATTCTGGGATAGAGAAGGCTTCCTCCTCTTCCGCCGCTTCCATATCTTCATGTTCGGTATCTTCCCCAAAGATATCCTGAGTGTGTTCAATGTTTTGTCATTGCAGGTCTCTTTGTGGATCCCGCAAAGTCTTTTTCGATCAGAACGATCGACAAGCGTTGCAATCTTCTTCTTTGTGCTCCGGTGAGAGGCACAAGTTGCAGACTTTATGCTGGTTGGTGTACGGGTACTTAGAGTGGCACAGAGGACAAAATTGAAATTGTGTCCGTTCCATCGGCAGAAGACAGGCTAGTATGGAACTGAGTAGAAGTCAACTGATGTAGCTAGGCCCAAAGGACGCCCATGATGTCTTCTCAACCGAATATCTGGAGTTTTCTAATCTATTCGATACACGGAGAATAGTGAAATGCGTACAAGAACAATACCGTCGAGGGTACAGTGGATTGTGCACTGAGGGGAACCCAAAGGACGGTTGTAACCGGAGCACCGCAAACCACATCCAAACCCGATTGCGGAAAGAAAACAATCTAGTTGAGGCACGTGCGCAATATCACTGAAAGGAGGAGTTACCTTACCTCTTGACTGGAAAAAACATCTTCGTAGACAAACAACTTGCAAACATCCGGACCCAACACTAGATGGCAGGAGTATGCAAAGCATGTGTATCTAACAGCACACATGCCTCAAACACGTACCTTCAGTAACAATATATCTGGAGGCTAAATAATTTTCCTCAGCTTGGGAAGTGTCCTTCCATGCTTCAGACCAGTTTGGAGCAGCTTCTACTGGGAAAGAGCTCTCCAGTGAGGCCATGTGGCACTACTCAGCTCCAGACAGAGCTTTGCCTCCAGACATGATGATAATTGGGTATATTAGGAGGCAAATGGTGGGTTGACAATAGTCGCTGAACTTATTTTTACACCTCACGGAGGTGTGCAGAGAGGCCCTAAAAGGACAACCATAGGGACAAACACAGCACATATCATGTTTGCATACCATGTGATCTTTTTTTCCCCAGGGCAAAATGGAGGGCAGTGATGAATCAGTGGAAATATGATGAAGATTCCTTATCTTATGAATGATTCCAGAAACTGTACCTGCCTGGGAGGTGGGAAAGAGTAGTACCTGTTAATGGTCAATGTACCCATCAATGAATGCCTGAGGTGCGAGAAAGTAGTGCTTAGCAAGAGTATGTAAAGATGACTATGTAGGCACCTGGCAGATGTAAGCACAGTGACACCCCTGGAGAGACCATGGAGGAAGCCATGGTTGTACTGAAACGGACACTAATGTGATAATACGTAACAAAATTTGAAACAGAGGTTGGCCTAGCATGAACTGAATATTGACTTCTGACTGGTGGTCAGCTGAACTTGGAATTGCTCCCGCACCAAAGTGGGTGGTTAAGAACTTGGGTGTTCGCCTGGACCAACCTCTTACCATCAAAGGGTAGGTGATGTCTACTTCAGGTTCCTGTTTCCATATCATGCACTTGTTGAGAAGAGCCCTTAGCTTCATTCCCCCTTCTGCAAGGAAAACGGTTGTCCAGGCCCTTGTGATTAGTCGTTCGAATGACTGCAACATGTTGCTGGCTTCAGCAAACAAGATGATGCTATCAAAAATTACAGGTGGTGCAGAACACCACGGGTTGCCTCATTTGCAATTTGCCAACTGGGGCCGCCTCCGACCCCCTTCTTCAGACCTTGCACTGGTTTCCAGTACAGAAGAGAATCATTTTTAAATTGTGCTATCTTACACATAAAGCCTTACCTGGTACAGGCCCTGCTTATTTAGGCACCAAACTTAGCATTGACTGCCAAGAGTTTTGAGATAAAGTAATAAAGCACTGTTAATCATTCCTCGTGCTAAGAGGGCCTGTTTGAACACCAGGTTCTTTTCTCATTTGGCTCTTTTATATTGGAACAAGCTGCCAATCAACATCAGGAGCTGTGCGGATCATGTTTGTTTTAGGAAATTACTTAAAGACAATTTTGTTCTGAGCTAGTTGCGCCTACTGCCCTGTCGCCTGGTTGCGCCGAGATACCCTTTGGGGTGATTCGAGCGCATTACAAATGACATTAACATAACATAACAAGCATAGATTTGAATCTGGAGCAATGGCTGGCACAAACAGTTCTCAGGGGCAAAACCTCCACCTTCCTTTCAGTGGAACAGGAAAATTGTATGCCAGCCCTGCCCCTCCTACCTGGTGCGCACACATGCATGGTGGTGACCCGCCTGTTCAATTATCGAGACCGCGATAATAACCTATAGTTTGGTCGCACTAATTGTCCATGATGGGTTGAAAACCAGGCGGTTACGATATTTCCGCACTACAGGGCTGATGTTCAAAAACGAAAGGCGTCTTACTATGCAGTGACGTTCCGACTCAGGCAGATGAGGCTTAAATATATGCCTATTTTTCTGGCTAAAATCAAGGTTATGGATGGTGACAAGATGCTTATTTTGCAATCTGCTCATGAGGCCTGGGATTGGTTGGAATCTAAAGGGAAACATTCTACATCAGACCACACGGACACAGAGGAGGGTAGGATACTGGCAAGTAAACGCAGCTGATCAGCCCACAAGTCCTGCTCCCGCCCTTCCCGGGAACAGGAAGTGAAGGAGAAAGCTCAAGTGGTGGCTGAACTGGTGCAAGTGGGATCCCCTGGCTAGGCCACCGGCACTAGTGCCTTTGATGCCTCAGAGACACACTCACTGGGGGGCTCCCTATCGGACGAGATCGCAGAGACACTAAGGGAGGGTCTAGAGGTCACCCCTATGACAACTGATCTCCTCTGATGACTTTGTTGTTGTCATTTCATTTTTTTGGTTGTGGGGGGAGGGGAATGCTGTTGATGCAATGACTCCAGATTTTACTGTTGTGACCTTGATATGCTGTGGCAGCGGAGTGGGGGTGGGTTCCACACTGGTTGAGACGCTAAAGGACACTATGGTTCTTCTTGAGACATAATATGGTTACCAGGCACTACCCCACACCATGTGCAGGACATTTTTCTATTTATGTTTTTTACACTTTATAGGGTTTGTCACACAATGCTGCACTGTTGCGCGGCAGCCTAGGGAAGGGAGTTGGAGATATAGTTTGTGATAGGGTATGCGTGTGTGTGGTTGCATGTGTTGGCACATTTCCTTTGGCTTCCATACTGGGGGCCATTCCGAAGATGTAGGTTTATTTGCCCATGGAATTGCACATATATATCGAATTCTTACATGGAAAGTGAGTGGTATGGGCTCATATGTTAAGCGACACATGATTTATGCTTACTCAAGGAGGCCCAATGTACATTTTCGTGTCTCCAGGAGACACACCTCACAGCACTGGAACTCACTACCCTGAGTAAGTGATGAACATATATGGTACGACATACTCGAGCTATGCAAGGGGAGTGTTGGTATAGGTGGCCCGGGGGAAATGGGGTGCCATTTACAATGTCCCTCACTAAAATAGGTCTGGAGGGTCGCTTTGCAGTGGCTGGAGTGGTGTTGGATGGGTTGCAACCGCAGAAAAGGTGGGCTTCTTTTTTGACCATGGCGCCCACCCTGTTGGCGGACGCAGCAGATTCCACACTTTGGTGCAGGGACTATAATGGGGTCCTAGATTTGGCGGTGGACAGATCTACACCCTCCACCCCCTACGGGGGGCAAAATCCTGTACCATCTCACAACACCTGAATACCTGGGCTCACAATATGCAGGTTGGGGAACTCTGGCGACTCTTGCATCCGACCAATAAGGAGTACTCCCATTAATCGGCTGTACATGCGCTGCAATCTAGACTTGACATGATCTTGGTCTCACAGGAGTTGGTTGCAAAGTACACATGAGTAGAATATCTGGGACGTACCATATCGGATCACAATCCTTTGGTGAGCTAACTTGGGTGGGGTAGGTCCAGGTATAAAATCCAGACTTGGAGCTTGCCCACTACTGTGCTAGATTATGCGGTGTTCAGTTCTCAAATTATTGAGCCCATAAACCACTACTTTCAGGACAATGAAGGGACAGCCTCGGACACTCTGGCTGAATGGGATGTGTTAAAAGTAGTCTTACAGGGGTTGTGTTTAGTGTATGGTGTACGGAGTGGTTGAGAGGGCGGAGAGGAAATGCCTGACTGACCAGATTAAGTATGCAGCCCTGTTGGCCTTGCAGAGGGAACACAGAACACTGGTTGAAATGTAATCCAACTTTGACTATAAGGTCCACCTACAGCGATACATGAGCATGGGGACAAGGCCATCCAATTATTGGTATGGTTTTTACGTTCATAGACCCACAGATACCTGATTACTGAACTCCGACTGAGGACAGGGTGGGTGGTAAACACTAAGGTTGAGATAAATGGGGCATTCGAGGAATATTGTGGGAATATTATAGTGGTCTGTATAGGGAAATCATAAAGTTGGGATCGGACGAGGTCTCCGCATATTTTTCATGCAAGCACACTCCCCCGGTTGGTCTCCTGCATCAGCAAAACTTGGATAGCCCTGTTATTTTGGAAGAAGTGAAAGGGTGATAACACAGATAGCCCGCAGGAAGGTACCAAACACTGACGGATTTTCGGTTGAATTGTATGCAAATTACAGCGCCCAGTTGGCCACTCAGTTACTGAAGGTATATGAGACAGCGGTAGAGGGTGGGACCTTACCGGATCCTTCAGGGGAAAACTGATGGTTGTCCTCCTTAAACCTGGGTGTCACCCTTTAAAAGTGACATCCTATTACACTCTGTCCCTCTTAAACATTGACTACAAGGTTCTTGGCGAAATCCTGGCCAATCGTCCGATTTCAGTGGTCCCCTCGTTACTGCAATCAGACCAAAATGGTTATATTCCTTGATGCAACACATTCATTAATCTTTGGTGGTTATTCCACATTAGGGACAGCAGGTTTGCCGCCTCCCTGGACATTGAAATGGCATTTGACACCTTAGGTCTGCCTTATCTTATTCTGTTTCTTATGCACATGGAGTTTGGATATCCCTTCCTTAGATGGGTGGCGTTGCTGTATACTGGTCCAGTTGCTTGGGTACTCCTGGGGGAAGTGATATCAGAGCCATTTCAGTGGCTTGAGGCACAAGGCAGGGCTGCCCTCTATCGTTATTATTGTTAAACCTGGCGATGGAATCCTTGGTGTGCATGCTGCAGGACCATGCGCCACAGTGGGGTCTCATGGTACTGGGACATCCCCAGATCATATTCCTATATGCGGATGAAGCGCTGATTTATTTGAGGGCGGATCACACTGTGCTGCCGGGGGTTATGAAAGTGTTAGATACCTGCGGGTTGATGTTGGGGCTCCATATTAGATATGTCCTACTTGTTTCCTCTGACGCTCATACCTGATGATCAGAGAGACGTGCTACCACGCACAGAACTGGCCTGGCAGTTCGAATCCATCAATTACTTGGGGGTGCAAGTATACTACGAGGCTCATGCCCCTCCTGGAGGGGAATCTAGGGAATGCTGTGGCATCCGTCATTCAATCACTTTCCTTCTGGCCCGGGCTGCCACTGTCGCCATGGGCACGATAGCCATAACCAAAATGTTGGTATTGCCTAGATTGTCATACTTCTTTACAGCCATCCCACTAGTTATATGAAAGGCTTTCTTTAAAGATTTATGGGGTGTCTTGACAAGTTTGATATTGGGAGACGGTCGGCGACGGGTGGCTCTTAGTAAGTTATTTTCCCCCCTTGGAAGAGAGTGGCCTCAGTGCCCCCAACTATGAGCATTATTACACTGCGGCTTAGTTGCAGTGACTGATGCGATGGTTAGATGGTGCGCCACCACTCGAATGTGTGGGAATTCTGGATATCCTAGCAGGACGACCCCTCTTGAACAGACTTATAAACACTGTCCCCCTTGGGACACGGCTACTATATTTCTGTGAAAGGCTTTATATTTCTGGAGACGGTTTTCCTACAACAGGATGCAGAACACCCCTACTCACTCAGTCTACCAATTTGGGCAATCCCGGAATGTACAAGTTTAAAGGCAGCTTTAAGGGACTGGGAAGATGCAGGGATTGAGTACTGGGTGGATGTGGTGCCCAAAGATGGGTTAGGAGTTCTTGATGAATTCCATTATTAGCATTAGACCACCGGCTGGAACCAGAAAAGTTGTTACTGTACTAAGCCCTTAGGAATGTGATGCAGAAGACGTGGGGGTCTAAACGGTAGTAACCCCCTATAGGCGCTCCGTTAGAAGCGATTCCCAATAGGGGGGATTCTACGGAGGCCATCTCACGACTATGCTTCACTGCGGCGGCCTGCTGGAGAGAACGAAAAGCTGCGTGATTGATGGAAGCTATTGCTTGGAGCTGCGTGGGCCCAGATGTGCGGGGACCCCAGCCAAGTCAAGGAGCTACTAACCACTTAAGCAGGCCTTGGGATTGAATAGAGGCGTACACTAGGTAGACTTGTGAAGATCTTTTTATGAGGTCGCTGACTATGAGTACCGCAGCCACTGATTGGTGATAGAAGGGGCACGCAAGAGAAGCAGGTTGTAGGGGGTAGGTTGAGATTAGGCCCACAAAGAGTTTGGGGGGGGGGGGGTGATTTTGTTTTGTATTTTTTGGTTTTGCATTGCTCATATTGAAATGTAAATATCTTGTGGCAACTGTCTGTTTTCTGATATGGCGATGTTCTATCGGTTTGTTGTTGGCAAGTGCTGCATGGTATCCTTGTTGGGTACTTTGGCCTTCCAGAGATACAGGTTCACGGGGGGCAGGGGAGTGAACCCAGCACACTGTGTCAGAAGGTAATAGGAAGAAATACGATTGAAATAAATCGGACATCCTTCCTCCGATACGGACTGTTGTTAATATATGCCAAATGTGGTTCTGTTCCACATGAGAATAAAGTAACAAGCATTGGCATAGCCAATAGGTCTCGCTTTTGGGACCTTTCAAGTATTTAGTTATGCAGCACAATATATTGGTGCAACCCCATCAACTGTTGCGTGGCTAAACACTTATAAGGTCCCAAAGGCGAGACCTATTGGCTATGCCAATGCTTGGTGTGGTTGTGTGTGTGGTTGTGTGTGTGTGTGTGTGGTTGTGTGTGTGTGGTTGTGTGTGTGCGTGTGTGTGTGTGTGTGTGTGTGTGTGTGGTTGTGTGTGTGTGTGTGGTTATGTGTGTGTGTGGTTGTGTGTGGGTGTGGTTGTTGGTGTGTGTGTGTGGATGTGTGGTTGTGTGTGGTTGTGTGTGTGGTTGTGGTTGTGCGTGTGTGGTGTTGTGTGTGTGTGGTTGTGTGGTTGTGTGGTTGTGTGTGTGTGGTTGTGTGTGTGTGGTGTGTGTGTGTGGTTGTGTGGGTGTGGGTGTGAGTGCAGTTGTGGGTGCGGGTGCGGATGTGTGGCTGTGTGTGTGTGTGGGTGTGGTGTGTGTGGTTGTGTGTGTGGTTGTGTGTGTGTGGTTGTGTGTGTGTGTGTGTGGTTGTGTGTGTGGTTGTGTGTGTGGTTGTGTGTGTGGTTGTGTTTGTGTGTGTGTGTGTGTGTGGTTGTGTGTGTGTGTGGATGTGTGGGTGTGGTTGTGTGTGTGGGTGTGGTTGTGTGTGTGGGGGTGTGGGTGTGGTTGTATGTGTGGTTGTGTGTGTGGTTGTGGTTGTGGTTGTGTGGGTGTGGTTGTGTGGGTGTGGTTGGGTGGGTGTGGTTGTGTGTGTGGGGGTGTGGGGGTGGTTGTATGTGTGGTTGTGTGTGTGTGGTTGTGTGTGGTTGTGTGTGTGGTTGTGTGTGTGTGGTTGTGTGGTTGTGTGTGTGGTTGTGTGTGTGTGGTTGTGTGTGTGTGTGGGTGTGGTTGTGTGTGTGGGTGTGGTTGTGTGTGTGGGGGTGTGGGTGTGGTTGTATGTGTGGTTGTGTGTGTGTGGTTGTGTGTGTGGTTGTGTGTGGTTGTGTGTGGTTGTGTGTGTGGTTGTGTGTGTGTGGTTGTGTGGTTGTGTGTGTGGTTGTGTGTGTGTGTGGGTGTGGGTGTGTGGTTGTGTGTGTGTGGTTGTGTATGTGTGTGTGGGTGTGGTTGTGTGTGTGTGTGTGTGGTTGTGGGTGTGGTTGTGTGTGTGTGGTTGTGTGTGTGTGGTTGTGGGTGTGGTTGTGGTTGTGTGTGTTTGTGTGTGTGTTTGTGTGTGTGGTTGTGTGTGTGGTTGTATGTGTGGTTGTATGTGTGGTTGTATGTGTGGTTGTACGTGTGGTTGTACGTGTGGTTGTGTGTGTGGCTGTGTGTGGTATTGTGTGTGGTTGTTGTGTGTGTGTGTGTGTGTGGTTGTGGGTGTAGTTGTGGTTGTGTGTGGTTGTGTGTGGTTGTGTGTGTGCGGTTGTGTGTATGTGTGTGGTTGTGCGTGTGTGGTTGTGCGTGTGTGGTTGTGTGTGTGTGTTGTGTGTGTGTGTGGTTGTGCATGTGGTTGTGTGTGTGGTTGTGTGTGTGGTTATGCGTGTGATTGTGGTTGTGTGTGTGGTTGTGTGTGTGACAGTAATACTAAAAGCATCTCAAAATAAAGGAACACAAACATCGAGTTTGTGGAAAGAGAAAGCACGTTGTAAGTCAAACGGGCGCAGCAAAGCATTAACACAACAACAAAACAAACAAGATACTTAGCTAAGACTGAGTGCTGATATGGATACACACAGCCCATCATCTTAAGAGTTCGATTGCAGCCAATGTGCACTCAAATCTGCCCCCTCCTTGTGAGTTGCACCCCATATTTCATGAGTTGTAACTGCTGCACCCACCATAGCGCTTTGAGATCTAAAGCGCTACATAGGTCTAATCGATTAACTAGTCGGCCAACATGCTGTGCTTTTAAAGAGAATGTGCCAAAAGCTTCCAGCTTCCACATCATGTCCTCATGAAAGCGCCAATGAAAGGACTCCCTGAATGGTGCAACGGACATGAAGCAGCCGCTGCGATCAGAAAAACACTGTGAACGTTGTCCAGTTTCACAGTGACATTTCCTTAATGTTCTTTAAGTCACAAAACAGTAATACTAAACGCATCTCAAAATAAAGGAACACAAACATCGAGTTTGTGGAAAGAGAAAGCACATTGTAAGTCAAACGGGCGCAGCAAAGCATTAACACAACATGTTCTTTGATGTTTGATGTTCTTTGAACGAAAACATCAAAGGGGCACCGCAAAAGTGATCGCGGGCGAAAGTGAAAGTGATCGTGGGCGCTTAATGAGCATGACGAGGTTTGCCAGCCTCTGCTCCTAAGCGCGCGCACATGCGCTGTAGCTCTAGGCAGGCCATGGTAGCATTTTTTGAGCCCTCACAAAAAGTCTCGCCAGACCAGCGCATGCGCTGGGTCAGGCGAGACCTAAAAATGCATTAAAGATATTTACATTACCATACACGCCTCTTCATTTTAACCCAGCTTTTCCCCCGGCTCTCCGAGAGGGACCCTTTGACACCTGAAGGGAAGGTGGGTGTAGGGCATTGACCCATCTGTTCCATAATTCTGGTCTTCTTACTTTTGACAACTGCATGAGGGATTACGGTTTAGCCCAGACTGAGCATTTTCACTACATTCAATTGAAACATTGGGCCCTCACACCTCATATCCACGCAGCGGCCACACGCCCACTCATGAAGTTTGAAACATATATACAGAATGTAGACTCTATGAAAGGAGTGATCTCCTTTTCATACACGCATCTACTTACCTCTGCACATTCTCTGAGACCACGATATATGGCCATGTGGGAAGGAATATTACAACGAGACATTCAAGATAGGGAATTTTCGGGGCTCTGGCCAGACATAACGAAATTCAATCATTCCACAGAGCTACGGGAAGCACATCTCAAAACAATGATGGACTGGTACCTGCATCCCGCTAAACTCAAAAAAATATTCCCGAACACATCAGACACGTTGGAGAGGGTGTGGCCTATTGGGTGACTTCCAACATATTTGGTGGGACTGCCCTGTCATTCGACCCTTCTGTGAGGAAATTCTCGCTCAAATCAAAGATATGTTAGGGTATCCTATCCCGACCACTGTGGCAGAGACTCTCCTGGGCCTCGGTGACCCCTCTCTCATATATCTAACCAAGGCCGATATGGCTATTAGGTGGACATGCATTGGGGCGGCAAAGGTAGCGATAGTGGCGGACTGGAAAAAGAAGGAGGCCCCCGCTATCTTACTATGGCATTCGACTCTGGAAGCTATGGTGTCTTGAAAGGATGGCTAATATATTCCGAGATGATTATAAAAAATTTGAATATCGATGGGGCCCACTGGTTACTTTCCTCACAAGGGGATTGCCACTGGCAGTATGTCCCGCCTCTGTCAGAGGCATGCATTTCCTTCAATTTTAATCACTGTGTGCATGATATGACTCCGAAATACATTGGAGCTGGGTAGCTGCCACCAGTTTATGGGTGGGGAGGGAAGGGGGGTGGGTTATGTTGTTCCTTTACATGTTGTTTTTTTGGGAGTTCTACCTCTGGGGGAGCACCTTCCCCACTGGAAGGCATAGAGACACCACCTGTCGCAAAAGAAAGATGGGTTATAGATATATCTCCCCCTTTAGGATGCGCTTATTCCTCGCCTCATAATTATGGAATCTGTACTTGTTCTTGTAGATCCTTTTTCTCTCTGGGAACAGGCTGGGATATGTGTCTAGTAGCATACATCAACCCTGGACTCTTCATACTGAGGTGCTTCGTATGCACCATCTGTCTGAACTGTATCGCAGTATATGTAAACTGCCAATAGACACACGTTTGACAATAAAAAGATATTTACATAAAAAAAACTGGTGCAAGATCTATAGTGCCAAGATCCAGAATTGAATAAGCTGCATTAGAATCATAGCCCAAATATAAGTAATACTCTTTGGAGAAGGGAAGGCTTCATAAGGGTTGTTTCAAGTATAGCCCTAATAAAAGTCAGTCTCTGTGTGGGAGTCACGTAATACTTCCGGATGTTGATGACAAAGCATTGTCTGTCTGTTGATGATGTTTTTTAATCCGTGTCTCCAGTATAAAATACATCAGCTTCTGATCTCAGCAGCAAAACTGCCATGAACTTTGTAAAGACATGTGGTGCTCTTGTCAGTCTAAATAAAAGGACTACAAACTGACAGTGTTCGGATCCCACGGAGAGCACTCAAGTAGACCCTGTTGGCTTAGACAATCAGAAGATGGCTGGCAGATATCCTGGAGGTCCACGGACGGTTACCAAATGTCCACATTCAAGGATAAAAGCACTAGCCTCAGGGACAGCATCTTGAATTTATCCTGCAGGAGGAACAGCTTCAGAAGACCTCTGTCACCCATACTTCTTGAGGACCAAGAAGTAAAGGGAATATACTCCTGTGTCCCTCTCTTCCGCAGCCAGCAAGGTGTCTAGGCTTAAGGTCTGAGCTGGTAAGCATGCTATGAATGAAGGGTGGCTGGTCTGGCAGGGGGAATAATAATGATAAGGTCTAACCATCTAGATCCACTGCTGCACATATCGGTTTGTCATGATCACCCATCACTGAGTGATAAAAAGTGAGACCCTAACCCCTCACCAGAAGGTAATGCGATGAACAGGGATTCAGAGGGGTTTGGTGGCTGCAAAGGCCACCAGAGGTAGTGGGGTCGGATCAGTTGCTGCTGATGCCTCCTAGATCTAACCTCGACTGAAAAGGAGGAGAACACATTTGCTGCAGCATTTGTACAGGCTGAAACTATTGTCGTTGTTGGGACACTACAGCCTTTAAATAACTATGGAACTTCTGATACTGTTGGTGGAATTGTTGCACAAAGAGGGCCATGCTTAAGTCACAATATGTGGCCCTTCTATTCTTGATCCAGTCGGTGAAGTCAGCTTTCCACCCAAAAAACCGCTCACCATCAAAGTGAATATCCAGGAACATAGCCTGAACATCTAATATAAATCCAGTGGAATGCACCGAAGCATGCTGATGCCACTTAACAACCATAAAAATAGACACAGCAACAGTGTCTGCAGAGTTGAAGCCATGCTTTAGTATCTGTTTTGATGCTTCTAGACTACAACCCAGCAGGTCAGAGAATGACTTTTTCATATGTTCTAAAAGCTGCAAGTTTGCATGTTCCCATACAGCATAAACATACCAAGAAATAGGTAGTATTAGCTGTGCACATAGACAAACATTACAACTCGAGGCAACCAGCATTTTGAAATCCATAGGTAGGAGAGCAGTAAGGAAAGCATCCGAGTTCCTAACAAACTCTATGGTGATGAATATGAGTCTCAAAGATGGGTAAAAAAAGGGCAGAGCGCCCTCCATGCAGGGCAAATATACAAATTCACCAACCCACCTTCCTCACTATCTGCACAGTTGCAGAATACCCTAATCATCAGTCACAGGACACGGTCTTACCAGAATCAATCCTGCAAATGATTCAAGACTAAAATTTGTGGGGTAGGGTGGAGTTTTCATTGCTGAGAGAGAATCTCCGTTATCTTGCAGAGTTCACCAAAAAAGATGGGAATCGAATAGCCACTGTTGAAGAGGAACAGCACTCCTTCACAGAACTTGAAACTACAGGCCAGGACAATTCATCTGGAAAGACGTGCAGTAGATGCTGAAGGCAGATCACAGAAGAAAAGTCTAAAGTTGAAAGGCATACCGGAGGGGCTGGAAACTTCCCGCTCGCAGAACAATATTTAATGACTTGGTTTAGAACTTGGGTAAATGAGTATTTCTGTTTAGAATTAGAAACAGCCCACAGAGTTTTAACATCCAGGCCTTCCCAGGCGCCCTGCCAGGGAGATTGTGAACTATGTAAGATGTTAATCACAAAATGGCTCAATAAAAGCAAGGGATTCGCTGTGATTCCTGAAAGTCAAGATATACCATACTACACAGTTGGGATGCAGCAAATGCCAAGGTCCTGCAATGAGATAAAAAAAACTTAGGGCAATGCAACAACCATAAAAGTTGAAGCATCAGGCCAAGCTAAATAACATATTCCAGGTGAAATACATTTTTTTCAAGACGAGGAAGTCTGTGTAGGAATGGGTGTAGAAATGAAAGGGTCTCAAGGAAGATCACCCCAGGAGCGCCGGTTGCCTCAAGAATCTGTTAATCGTCCCTCGCCAAAAGATAGAAGATATCACCACAATTATCGGAGAATTAATGGCTCTTAAAGATGGAAGACTGAGCTTGGTGGAGACCTCTCCACTTCAGAGTCCAGCGACCACAATGGCCCTGGTCTCTCCAGAGCACGAGCTTTGGAGATTCTTGTAATGTGGACATTCTGGTATAATGCTTGAATGTCGGCGAGGGGTGAAAGCAAGATATCGATTTTCTGGGAGGGAGTGTAGCTTCCCAGGATTTGGGAGAAACAGACTAAAGGTTCTGCATCAGGTGCAGCTGGAGGGCTTGGGTTGTGCCCCCTTTGCTGAATGCTCTATAGTAATTGTAATATGGTGGCTTAAAGCCTAGTACCTATGTTTCAGTGATAGAGCTATATACAAATTATCATGCCATGATTTAGGGGCAATAGATACTTTCTGTTTAGAAGTGTAGTGAGGAGCAGAGTTGAAAATGGGTAATTTACTGTAGTTGATAAGTTTTGATGTACGCATAGACAAGAAACACCTTATATTTGCTATGACAAGCAAGGGTAGGCAGCAACAATAGAAACATCTCCGGGAATATTAGTGGTTTAAATAAAACTAAACTGCGAGCAATGATGCAAACCATTAAAAATCTATTGCCAAATGTACTCCATCACCAAGAATACCATGTTTTGGGCACTATCTGTGCCTTTCTGGGCGAAGACGCTTGGAGGAATGACCCTGAACAGTGATCAGTGTTGACATGCCCTCCCACACTCATACAGAGTATCCTAAAAGAGATGGCATGCTAACGGTAGTAGCACTCGAAGGGAGGACAATGGTTGGTGGCAACCTCAACACTATAGTAGATCCACATTTAGATATGGGTGCCTCGCATCACATTAGAGTGACAACATTTGCGGGCTGGATAGCCTCAATCGGGATCAGTGACGTTTGAGGGTGGGACACCATGGAGTAAACTTTGTATTCTAAATCACACCGCTCCTACTAAAGGCTAGACTAATATTTAATTCCAGCCTCGGACCAGAGCAAGGTTACCGCATCCTGTCCAGATGCCTTTTAGACCATTCCTCGATAGAGATATCTCTCTCCAGTACCCAGAGAGACCAATGACCACTGACAGCTGAACACTTGGTAGTTATGGGATGTACATTTCTCTGTTTACTTGAGGGAGGAGATCAACTACTATTTGGAGTTGATCACGGACTCAGTGTCCTCCAATAACACTCTGTGGGAGGCACCCAAAATGGAATGTGGGGAAAAGCAATCTCCTACACTGCTGGGAAAAATAAATGCCTGTCCGGAGAGGCAAGTACTGTTGTCAGAACCACTATATTGGATGCCTTCAGAAGAGGAAATACTTCAGCAGTTAGAGGCGGCCTGAGATGTGATAAGAGGGCTCCTGATGGATTTAGCTAAGATAGAATGGGTCGTATCTCAACAGGAGATTTAGGATGTGGGTGATAAAATGGGCAAGTTGATGTTGAGGCTAGCTAATAACGACAAGAAAGCTAGAATAATACCCAATGTGTGTCACCCAGTGACAGGACAAGAGACAGATTCAAGTGACACAGCAAATGTATTTGCTAATTATTATGAACAAGTACATGCCAAGAAAGCCTGACTGATCTGAAACTTGAGAATCAGTAAGCAGATCTACCCGTCCCCAGACTCCAAGCTGAAAACAAAATTGCTTTAGATCTCCCGATTTTCAGAAGTCAAAATGCTGAACGCCATAGAGGATGTGAAATCTGGGAAGACACCAGCCCACAATGGATTTCATTTAGAATTCATAAAAAAGAATATGTCTGTATAGTCTGGCAGTTACTGGTCAAGTAAGAGAAGGCCCTAGAGGTGAGAAGACTGCCCCACGACCTCTACAGTACCACCACTGTTGGCATTCCCAAATCTAACAAGCTGCCTACCGACCGTGTCTTGTATAAGCCAATTCCTCTAAATAATTTAGAAATGACAATATTAGCCAAGGATCTTGCAAACAGATTGGTCGGGTCATACGGCCCCTTATTAAATGGGTTTATGCCAAATATTGGCACATGCCAATGCATCCGATGACTGAAGATGGCAGTAGCTACTACAGAGGTGATTCATGACCATAATGTCATGGTTCTGATAGATTTTGAGAAAACATCTGATTCTATTGTGTGTTTATTTCTCCTTCAGGTATTTGAGAACATGGATTTCAGTCCCTTGTTTCGCTCCTAGGTTTGGCTATTGTACTCTGCTTCCAGGGCACTTATGTGGGTCAACAGATTGCTCTCCTGCCAAACAGAGTGGGAGCACAAGACAGGGTTTTCCCCGTCACCCTCTCTTTTTGCCCTTGTTGTCAAGTCCCTTGCTGAGAGGATATAATGGGAAGCGCAGGTATGGATTATCAGGTGGAGGAGTGAACATAAGAAGCAAACTCATTGTTTGCATATGACGTGCTGCTCTAAAAGAGGCCTGACTTATCCGTTATGTGATAGATGCAAGTACTAAAGGTTTATGGAGATTTCTCCGGTGTTAAGGTTAATTGGGAAAAGCCCATCTAAGCCTCCGATTATCTGAGGGGAGTAGGGGGTATTTGAGTCTCAGCACTCAGGCTTTCTACGTCCACATTAGTTATTTAAGAATGCAGATCACGGGGGTGTGGCTTGCCGAGCCAAGATGGTGGACGCACTCTAAGAGTGCTCCGGGACCCCTCCACCTTCCGCCTGTAATCCTCGCCGAAAATGAGCCATCAGGACCTGTATCTCGCGCCTTACCCGGCATTGTGCTCCTGGCGGGGTGTCCGGAGGTGTGGACCGTCGCACCGGGACCTCCTGAGGTAGCGGACTGGCCCGCCGTGTGCCGCGGACAAAATGGCGCCTCCCTTTCACTGACTGCAGCGCTGGCCGATCCTTGGAGTCCTCCACGGGAAGCGGTACCTGGCCCCGGGAGCTGAGGGGCTCTTCGAAACTGACCTCCGGGTCGACTGTGGCCGACGGCCCGGATTGAAGCTGGGCTTTTCTTCCTGCCGCCCGCTGACTTTTGTGTGCGGCTGCTCAGGCCCAGCCCTCCGGCGGCGCGGCCGCATCACCGCTTGCTGTGTTGGGCAGCGGGGGGAGAGGAGACGGATGCTGTCACCCCCCGCACACCAGTGTGAGCCCCAGAGCTGTGCTGTGACAAGCGGCGCTGCGAGTGACTCCTGAAGACAGCGAGCCCGCCCGTGCCTTGGCCATCTGGCGGAGTGGCCGGGAGATCGGCTGCCTTTTGGGGTGGCGGGAGCCACGGAGTGTGGCGGTGCGCCCGAGGCGAGTGGAGGAGCCGTTGGCATCCGCTGCCCTGAGGAGTGACTTGCACCGGAGCGGGTGAGTCCTAGCGGCGGTGGGGTCCAGGGACAGTTGATTGGGGAGCACCCCGTGCACACAGGCAGTCAGCGTCAGGGGGGCCTGCCCTAAGCAGCCCCCCTTGTTACCCGACCCGGCTGGTTCTCCCCCCGGACTATAAGCTGTTGGAGCCTCCTCCCCTCCTGGGCTGGCGGGGACCGGATACCGCGCTTTGGGCCGTGTGGCGGGCCCTGGGCTGAGGTTGGCCCGGTTCTCCATATCAGCCGCAGAACTGAGCAGCGGAGAGCATACTGCTGATTCTCTACCGCCTTGATGGCCATGGGTTGGCTGTCCTTGCCCGGGTGACTGTGTTGGAGCAGGCATGGCGGAGGGTCCTTCCTATCTTAATGCCACATCCTGATTTCCCCCCAGGCCGCATCAACAACTGGGGACCTGCTGTTGGGGCTTTTGGCCGCACACACCGAGCGGCACCTGTTTGGTTGTCTGTGAGGGCCCGCTGGTCCGCATCTGTGGCGCTGGGCAGTGGCCTTGGGTGGCGGCCCCCTCCCCCATGCCACCGCACTCCAGAATCTTGGCTCCGAAAGTGGGGCGGCTTGTTGTCTCTTTTAATTACCGCCTGAGTTGTGGGGGTTGTGGCCTCGACCAGCGGGGCGCTACCTGCGGCCCTGGGGCCTGGACTCTATCCATTTCACCCTGCCCCCCCCCCCCCTCCTCCCTGAAGACCCACTTTGTCCGGGACAGCGGAGATGGTCTTAACTGCGCCACGGCGTTGGTTGTCCCACCCGCTTGACTTTGGGCCGCCCACAGGGGCTCGCTGGTTCCCCCCCACTGCAGGACCCACCTACAGGGTACCCGGGCGCTGCAGCTCCTCGGGGTGCCACCATGGGAAAGACAGACAGGTCGGCGAAGGCTCCTGCCACCCAAACCAAAATGGACCATTTCACCACCTTGGAGGCAGGCACAACTGGGGGAACCGCGGAACAGGAGCCACCGCCCTCAACGGATTTATCTACTATCCTGCAAGCCATCCACGCCTCGCAAACCTCGGTGGAGGGCAAAATCACGGAGGTGCGCGTGGACATGACTCTTATTAGGCAGGATCTCCGAAATGCCAACACCCGGATCAAGGAAACTGAAACCCGTATCTGCACCGTAGAAGACGATGTAGAGCAGCTCAAGGGGCAGGTGACTCGCCTTCAATCTCACACTCAGGAGCTGCACCGCCAGGCGGAGGACGCAGAGAACAGGTCCCGACGCAATAATCTCCGCCTGGTGGGCTTCCCGGAGGGGGCAGAGCAGGGCTGCACGGCGGACTTTCTGGAGAAATGACTCAGATCATGGGTCCCTGAAGGTTCTCTCTCTCCTTGGTTCGCGATTGAGCGGGCGCATCGGTCCCTGGCTCCTAAGCCTCTTCTGGGTGCGGCCCCCCGACCAATCATAATGCGGGTCTTTAATTTCAAAGACCGGGACGCCATCCTGTCAGAGGCCCGCAAACAGCAGCGGCTCCTACACGAAAATCGCACTATCCGCAGCCGGAGGGTGTGCCTGGTCTTACCACATTCCTTTCCTTCCTGATAGTCTCGTTTATGCGCATCCTGAAATGAGGAGGGGTCCTCCACGCTTTCCCATTCCCAAGCATTTTAGTTTGGTTGTTCACTATTTGTTTGCTGTTAGGGCGACAGATGCTTCTGTTCCTGAAGTGTAGGGTAGGGGTGGGGGGGTGGGACCGTTGTCCCGAGTTTTTTCCTCAATTTTGTGTTTTTTTTGTTTTTAGTTTTATCACTCCAGCACTCACAAAGCACCCTGACGTACACCCGATAAGACAGACAGACCGGACCTCCCCTTTCAGACTTGTAGTCCCGCCGCTAACCCAAACGCCATGTCCGACACACCATTAATAAACGCCCCCCTGCGCATCATGTCCTTGAACGTTAATGGTCTCCTGGACCGCTTTAAACGCATGGCTGTCCTCAGATATGCGCAGCGCCTAGGGGCGGACATCTTACTCTTACAAGAAACCCACCTGCTGGGTAGTCGCTGCCCCTTCTTAACGTGGTACGGCTATGATAGGGTGTGGCACTCGGGGTTTACAAGGAGTTCCCGAGGGGTGGCGATCCTGGTGAAATGCTCCCTTCCTCTGGTGACTGTCCAGACGACTCTTGATGCCCAGGGCACTCTTGTGGCCCTCAGTGGCACACTAAACGGCAACCCGCTTAATCTGGTGTCCCTTTATTCTCCCCCTTGATGCTGACGATGAACCTGACTAAGTCTGTTGACCTCCTGGCGTCTCTGCCCCCTGGTCCTACATTCCTTGGGGGCGACTTTAACGCGTTCTCATCACCCGACTGCGACACGACAGGCCCTCCGTCCCCTGGTAGAATTGCACAAGCCAAGCAGCTGAGGTCTTGGTCCGCATCCCTGGGTTTATGCGTCGCCTGGCGAATATGGCACCCTCACTCTAAACAATTCACGCACACCTCAGCGGCACACCACACACAGGCACGCATTGACGCCATCTTCGTTCCTTCAACGGACTGTCTTTTGATTCAGGATGTCTTGCTTCTTCCTAGAGGTAACTCGGACCACTCGCCAGTGATGATCCGTACAGGTTCCCCCCCCGCCTCTGTCCGGCAAACATGGAGGTTAAATGCCTGGTTTCTTCAAGACAAAGATTTCAGGAAGGCGGTGAAGCGGGAACTAAAACAGTACTTTCTCTCCAACGAGGGCTCCGTGTCCTCCCCAGGCACCCTATGGGAGGTGAGCAAGGCCACGATTAGGGGGGTCGCCAAGGGCCAACTCACGCTCCAGCGACACACCCAACTGGAACAGATTACCTCGCGGGAGGCGCAAGCCCTGCGCCTTGAACGTGCCCCGGCCCGATCCCCTGACGCTTCCGACACAAGACTTCTGACCCGGCTCAGGTCGGAGATTAAGCAGCTATCGCTGGTCGCGGCCAAACTCCTTTGGCGCTCCTCCGTGGCCAGGGTGTATGGATGGGGCGACAAGAATGGCTCGCTTCTTCACCGCCTAGCTACGTACCCAAGGGTGAACCGTATAATTCCTGAAATAGCGGCACCAGATGGGTCACTGTGCCGTGTCCCAATGGAGATGGCGCAGGCCTTTGCCACTTACTACCACCGGCTATACGAAGCCCGCGCCCCAACCCTGTCCCTTATGGACCTGATGGTCATGGAGGGTGGCCGCCTTCCGTGTGTAGATGCCGCTGCTCAAGCCAGTCTGGACCGTCCCATTTCCCGTGAGGAAATTGGAGAAGCAATTGCTCGTTTCGTCCGGCAAGACACCGGGCCCAGATGGTCTTCCTCAAGAATACTATGCTCACTACCGGGATGTCCTCATCCCTCACCTTGATGCACTGTTTCGCGAAACTGTGGAGAAGGGCTCCTTTCCTCAGGAGACGGACATAGCCACCATTGTAGTCCTTCCGAAATCCCAGCCCCCCGCCACACAGTGCGCAGATTATCGCCCCATCTCCCTCATCAACACTGAGGTCAAACTGTTCACCACCCTTCTTGCCCAGCGACTCAAACCCCACCTGTCTACGATGGTCCATCCCGATCAATGTGGGTTTATGCCCTCTCGCGGCACCCGACACGGTCTTCACAGACTGCACTCGTCCTTGGCCCATCGCCACCTCCTCATCCCATACCTTGCACTTCTTCTGGTAGACTTTGAGAAGGCCTTCAACTCGGTGGACTGGGGCTTCCTTCAAGATGTTCTTGACATGATGAGACTTGGTCCCCGCTTTCGGCCGATGGTCAAGGTTCTGTACGCCCTCCCGAGGGCTCGTGTTCTGGTAAATGGAGTCCTGTCGGAGCCCTTCTCGGTCTGTAGAGGGACGAGGCAGGGTTGTCCCCTTTCCCCCCTGCTTTTTGCCTTAGTGATGGAGCCCTTGGCGTCTTTGATGCGGTCTTGCGATCGGATGCAGGGATGGGAATGGCCCAGCGCTGAACCGGATAAAATTGCCCTCCACGAGGACGACGTCCTCATCTATTTGGCAGATCCCGCACGGTCTGGCCCCCATTGTCTCCGCATCTTGCAATCCTTCGAACAGGCCTCGGGCCTCCGTTTGAATCCCAACAAATCAGCCCTGGTTCCCCTTCACCTCTCCCGGGACTGCTTTGACTGGCAATCCGAGATACCTCTACGTCGTCTATCATTCAAGTACCTGGGGATCTGGGTGACCTTGCTGCCCGAGCTCAGCTTGGCCCTCAATGTCACTCCACTGGTGAAGCGAGCCAAGGCAGACCTCCAGTGGTGGCAGTCGCTGTCCCTCAACCCCATGGGGAGAGTGGCCCTTTTTAAGATGATGGTGCTTCCCCGCTTCCTTTACATGGACGGGTCACGCAACGAAAAACTGTTCTTCACTACAGCTATGGTGGTAGCTAAAAGAGACATTGCGGCCTCCTGGAAATGCCCTGAACCCCCAAGTATGGGGCGTTGGCAGACTGGGGTGGATTGGTGCGCCACACAGGATAAAGTTATGTATGTGGCACGTGAATGCCCTAAGAAATATCGCAGAATTTGGGGGAAGTGGCTGGGGGGGAGGGGTCTAATCGTGAAGGGTTTGACTGTTTCCATCTCATTTTTGTTTTATTAATGTCTGTACATTGGGTAACGAGAACTTGTGTATGTGATTCTCGATTATTGAAATACGGTGCTGACTGGTTGGTGCATTCCTTCTGTAAACTAAATAAATATTTGTTTATCAAAAAAAAAAAAAGAATGCAGATCACAAGCGAGTGGAGCCTGAACATCATTTCACTTCAACACAAAATTATACATCATTAGTACAATTAAAGATGTGTGTTGTAAACTCCCTCTGTCGATAATGGGGAGAGTAACACCGTTTAAAATGATCGTACTGCCCCTTGCTGTTTTACACAGTTCAGACCTTCCCTTGTATACCACCTAGGAGCTTTTTCAATAGTTAGTAATCATTATTAACTAGTTACGTTGGCGCTGGCGGACCCCCAAGGGTTCCCATTTAACAAGTGAGTATGATGACAATATGACAGGGGCTGAAAGTGACATATTCAAACTTTATTACTGGGTAGCCCATAAACACCAATTAATGTGGGGCTTTTTGTGAAAACTTTAGACTTAACTAGTCTCAGTTGTTTTGTTATCTACAAATGAGATATACACTTAAGGGTTACAAAGATAAGAACAATTGAACCCCATGCCATAGCTCAACCCACTGTAGTCTCAAATAGTTAAGGAGAGGGTTAAAGTGTAGCCAATTTCTAAGCTCCTTAGAGCTTTGGTGGTTAGTACTGGAGAGCTGTTTAAGTCCCTTCGAGAAAGATGAGACGGAAAACCAGGGAATTTCTGAGGAGACAGTGGGCTGAGGTCAAGATGGCAGCCAGACAATTGGTGATTCCAGAAAAATTACATCTTATTCAAGTCAAATATTTTCATAGGGAATATTATATGCCTGAAATGCTATGGAAAAGAGGAAATAGAACAGCTCCCAACTATTTGTTATGTAATAAGGTCTTGGGTAACTTTTTGCACTCAGTGTTGGATTGCCCTATGATGCAAGATTACTGGGCCTGTATCCACTGTATGCTTGAAGTAGTAATAGGTATTCCCTTTGTTAAAAACCTGAAAATGGCTATACTTAATATACTGCTTGACCTGGATGTTAATAGAGGGCCACAAATATTGGTGGCAATCGAGTTTGCTGTAGCTTAAAGACATAGCCCGCCAATGGAGATCTTCCTATGTTCTTCTTGTGTCTGAATGGACCAGAGGAATTGATTATTTTGCCTTAGCCAAGGAAACAATTTATAAAGCTATGGAATGGCCCCAAAAACACGAAAATATTTGGGTTGAATGGTGGGAACATCTTCATATAGAGCTGCAGAGACCATGATTTATATTTGGATAATCAACTATATTTGCCCTTTCTGTATACAATATTGATATATTGTGGTGGTACAGAAAGATGTTGTAAGTTATGTGCATCACATGGGAAATGCCACTGCCTCACTGTGAGAAACTAGATGAGAGCGAACAGATGAAAATAGAGCCAAGTAAATTGTTACAAACAACGTTACCCAAGGACAATTGTTTCATTTAAAGGATAATTAAAGTTGCCGTACACTTAGAGAACTTCATTTCACTCTAACAAGGGAATGCAAAGTTCAGATAAACAACAGTGCTGCCAAACAAAACCAAGAGCCCTGATGAGAGTCCATTTATTCGTCAAAAGAGACTTGAAACGCGTTGGCTTTATCACGATATAGGATAAGAACACGGAGGAATTATAAATTTGGATTTTGTCTATATATAGAGGAAAAGTCCCATGTATCACGACATTAGTGTTGTCCCCGTGTTCCCTCATTCTTCCTTAATTGAAATGTTTAAGCATGTAACATCTTTTGAATGTCTACAAAATAATATGTAGATTAGAAATAATATTTGGGTTGTGATGCTAAAGGCCACACAAGGTTATTAAGATAATAGGATGTATTGTTTATGATTTCTTCACTTATGTATGTTCATATTGTGTATCACCAGTGGAACCCTAACCCCTGAGGCGGAAGCCGGAGGAGATACTCGCTATTTTAAAAAATTGTTCTTCTCTGTGTTTACATATTTTAAAACTTCTATCTTTACCTGAGCTCTTCTTTGGGTGAAAGCGCCAAGCAGGCTCAACACATTACAGCGGAACTAGCGCTGTTTTGGCACATTGTTGTTCACGGCCGCCATCGCAGCAGACGCGAGGCCACGCCCACCTGACAGGCCACGCCCACCCACCCCCGCCTATTGAATGTGCCTCCCACGCGAGCGCAGCGGGAGCGCCGTTTGCGCGCCGAAGGCGCGCATAAGGCAAGCCCGTCTGGGCCCGTCCGGGCCCGGACGGACCCAGGCCCAGGGATGCTGCCAGATCCATCTCCCAGTCGCCTGATGTACTCAGCAGACATGCTTCGCAACCTCCGACCTGAAAAAAACCAAGGTTGTAGTTACACTCACGAAGCAGGTAAACCCTTTACAAGCTGCACACGCTGCCATACAGCCACTCTGACCCCAGCCAATTTCAGGCTACAGCTTGGTCTTCTTAACTGTCGCTCCCTCCCCAAGCACGCACTCGAAATTAATGGGCTGATCCAAGACCAAGGCTTAGACACATTGTTTTTAACAGAAACCTGGCTTTCTGACAGCATGAATGAGGATATTGTTACCGCCCTTCCCCCAGGCTACCTCATCCAAACCCGCCATAGACCCAGAGGAAGAGGAGGCGGGTTGGCCATAATCTACCGCGATCACCTCAACTGTAGAATCAATGACGCCAACATTGAAGACGCTGAAAGCTGCCACTTTTCCCTTCAAACCTCCCCGACGCACTCCCTTTCGGGACTGCTCATCTACCGGCCCCCGGGTACCCTCGGGAAATTCCTTAACGCAGTCACCGAAACGACTTCTCAATTGGCCGCCTCTGTTTCTAACTTTCTTATTGTAGGTGATCTTAACCTCCATTTTACTGATCCCGCTGATCGATCTGCCTCTGATCTACTAGTGGACCTTCTGTCACTCAACATTCGATTGGTGAATAACGAGCCGACCCATGACAAGGGACACCTCTTAGATGCCGTCCTCACTAATGATGCCAATATTACCACGAGTCCTTCTTTGCCACTGCCATGGACCGATCATTTTTTAATCCCCATTTCCTGGGAGTCCCCCACTGCTACCACCCAGTCCGCGAAAATCAAAGTCACCGACAGACGTTGGCACAAACTTGTACCATCCGAATGGTCCTCCGTTCTCTCCAACTCTATGCCATCGTTTTCTTCTGATGCTATCACGGCCGATAAACAGTTTAGCTCCTGGATCACATCCTCGTTGGACATACTCCTCCCTAAAAACACCACCCTCAGACACACCAAACGAATACCCTCGGCCCTGTGGTACACTCCAGAGCTCAAGTCGCTTCGGCAGGACTGTAAAAGAGCTGAACGCTCCTGGAGGATGGAGAAATCCAACACCAATAAGGATGCCTATCTCATCTCCTTATCAGTATACAAATCTGCTATTGGTAAGACAAAAAGTTTGTTCTTTCAGGAAAGAATTGAAAAAGCCGCCTGCTCCAGTAAAGAAACCTATAACATCCTGAAAGAACTTATCAAGGTTCCCGATCCCGTCCCGAGAAACCCCCCAGACCCCAAAGCTGACCAGGAAAAATGCCACCAGCTAGCCAGCTTTTTCCAAGAAAAAATTCAAAAAATCCTTAATTCCATCCCTCCTTCCATTCCTACCATCATTAGCGATCCCCTCGACACTCCGATTTCCCCTAACTTAACTTCTTGGGGGCAAATAACCACCGAAGAAGTCGAGAACACGCTAAAAACTATCAAAAGCGGATCTCCTAGGGACCCCGTATCACTACGGACCCTCAAGGAAGTAGCTCCCATCATCATCCCCCCCCTCACCCATCTGATTAACGCGTCTTTTCAACAGGGAATCGTTCCCCTTAATTGGAAAGCGGCAGTTGTTAAAGCGCTTTTAAAGAAACCCTCCTTGGATCCAGCGGAATTGGCTAATTATAGACCAATATCCCTCCTCCCTGGGACTAGCAAGATCGCTGAGAAACTGGTGAACAAGAAACTTTCCCAGTTTCTTGAATCTAATAATCTGCTAAAAAACTCGCAGACAGGTTTTCGCCCAGGACAGGGCACTGACATCGCCCTCCTGGCGGCGGTGGAGGAGGCCAGAGCACTCTTAGACGAAGGAGGATCAGTGGCAGTGATCCTCCTCGACCTGAGTGCGGCCTTCGACACCGTCAACCACCAACTTTTGATCAAACGGCTCAAGAAGGTAGGAGTAGAAGGCACTGCTCTATCCTGGCTTTCCTCCTTTCTGGCCCAACGGTCCTTTCAGATCTGGGAGAATAACACCTGCTCCTCCGAAACACCCCTCCAATGTGGGGTGCCTCAGGGCTCTTCCTTGAGCCCCACTTTGTTTAACATATACATGGCCCCATTGGAGGAGGTTGTCACCCCGTTCGGAGTGAGCATCGTCAGTTATGCTGACGACACACAATTAGTCGTCTCCCTATCCCACCCCAGTCAACAACCTGCGGACTTATTCAACTGCTTGACGCAGATACAAGAGTGGATGAATAACTCAGCTTTAAAGCTGAATGGATCAAAGACGGACATCCTCCTTCTGGGTCCAAAAGGTCTCACTTTTCCCTTGGACATCTGGCCACCCTGTCTGGGCCCCCCCCCCAGACCCAAAACAGGAAGTAAAAAGCCTGGGAGTATGGATCGAAGCCGATCTCTCATTTACCACACAGGCCAAAAAAGTAGCCGGTACCTGCTTCGGACTACTGAAATCTACGAGAAAGATCCTGCCCCTACTTCCACCCACATCGCAAAGACTTCTCATCCAAGGCCTCATACTTTCCAGGCTCGATTATAGCAACGCAATCTACTTGGGCGCACCCGAAGCAACTCTAAACAAACTTCAGAAAATCCAAAATGCGGCGGCCCGGATCCTCACTAACACCCCGGCCAGAGCTTCAGCCAAACCTGCTCTGAAGCTCCTTCACTGGCTCCCAGTGAGGGAACGAGTGATCTTCAAAGCCTTATGCCTGGCGCATAAGCTTCTGCAGAATCAAGGCCCTCCGATTCTTAGAAAATTCATAAAACCTTACAAAGCCCCAAGATCCCTTCGATCGGACAAGGAGTCCCTTATCATCATGCCCAGATTCAGGAAAGCTCGCTCGGGTGGAAGACGCTTCTCGGTCCACACCGCACGCCTCTGGAACGCGCTCCCCCGAGACCTTAGGAAAGAACCCAACTTCTTACGTTTCAGGAAACGGCTCAAAGCCCACTTGTTCCCTTAATTTTTTTTTTAACTCTCCTCCTTCTGAAACCTGCTGTCCCCCTCTTAGCCGCCGAACCCACTGAGGTAGGGATCTTTAGCGCTGGGATACCTCAGGGTGACTACGCGCTCTATAAAAAATTTTTAATAATAATAATGTCCTTTTTGTGTGGACGCTTTCTGTTTGTAGTCAGATGAAAATCAATAAAAGAACATTAAAAAAAGATTGTTCTCAGTCGGAAAGGTCTGACATGGTGGAAATGAAAGGAGGAGTGTTTACTATACTTTATTTAAAGGTCTGAGTTCAACTGTCTTCAAAATTATCTTGGCTTAGAGGATTTTAAAAATCTGTTGCACAAACAACACTATTGAGAGTTATTGGTCTCAAGCTTTTCACAGGGCCCTTTCCAAAAGCAGGCTCCTAGCACTGCTGGTTTTCTTCATGTGACCCTGCTGCAGAGCTGATTGTAGTTCTAGCTGTATGCAGAAATGGGATGTGGCAAAAGCTACAATCAAAGTTGTGGCAGTCTGTGAAAATGTGTTTCAACAACCAAAACCTTCTTTACTCACCTGGTTTTTTACTTGAGGCACTAGGTCTTCAAGGATATCACCAATGGGATAGGCACGACCAGCCAAGCAGCAGCTATAAAAAAAAAGGGCAGAACCACCAAAAGTTGAAACCAAATAATGCTCACAAATGAGAAAAGATTCACTGCTACTACTTACCATGTGAAATCACATCTCGCAAGAATAAACACAAGAAAATGCCAGACACAACAGACAAGGACACATTTCCAAAGTAGAACTGCATTTTGCAAACAGACTTATGATGGAGACACTAGCTTCCTGAAAATCAATAATTAATTGTAGTATGCTCTGGTACAAGACTAGACTCAGAAAATCAAAATACAAGAACGGTACACTAGGTTGCTCAATAGAAACTTAGTGGTCCACGGTGGCAATAAAACTAGTGCTTTGGGTGTAGCGCACATCTCACTAATGTCATGTCCTACTGGTATCTCCAGGTAACAAAGATTCATGAGAACAGAAAGATCATATAGGCTAATAAGTGTTATGGGGGCATCATCTTTTTAAAGTGTGACTCCGCGGAACAAATAACACCGTTCGGAAGCTGGACTTAGGGTAACGGACTCAGTATGTTTTCAAGAACTCAAGAAGAAATTAATAACTGCTTGTCCAAAGTGACGCTTTTGTCTTGAATTCCTCATCTCAGGTAATAATGATTGATGAATATGAACAATTTATTTACCCTGAGTGATGATTGTGCTGGTGGATAACTATCTAACTTGCGATTCATCACCTCTTGAATCTAGTCTAGACGTAAACTGGAAATAGGGCTAGCTGATCGGTGGCATCTTGGCTCCTTCCTGGCTTAGGGTTCCATCCTGAATATAACATCACAGAACCGTAAAGATAGCACATCACCGAACTGTAGTCATTTCCGGGTCTTCAGATGCAAAGACAAGGCCGAGGACACTGACAGTAATCCAGTGTTTCAAAACTAACTTGGGACTTTATTAACAATTATAAGGCAATCCAAAGGAAAGGGGAGGCAGGCGGGATCTGCGAGAAATCTGTAGGTAGGGAGACTAGCCACTAAAAGGCTCTTCACCGAAGTTCACTTGTTTTTCTGATGGATACTTTTATGAAAAGATTGCTCATCTCTTGTATCCAATATCTAAACAGTACCTTTGAGGTGGTGGGTCTGAGTCTAAGGTGGTCAAACCAAGAAGTCTTGCAACACATATCTAGCAAAAGTTTCCTCCTACTTCAGAGTCTTAGCATTAGTGGCTAGTAAAGGTGTGGTCAAGGTCCAAGACAATGCTGAACACCCAAACTTTGCCCTAGTGGAATGTTAACTGAAATACTGTTGGACCTGGGAGGGGATGGGACGGTGAGGGCTGGAGGAGGGGGGGGGGGGAGGCGTGGTAAAAAACTATTTGCCCCCTGGGAGGCAAGGGGGCAGAATGACTGGGGGGGCGGTCATGGGCAATTGGAGAGCAGGTCCATGCGCAGGGGGGCGGCTCCCCAAAAATTAAATAAAAACATTCCCTGGTCGTCTAGTAGGCTATCCCGATCTGCCCCTCAGGGATCAGAAATAGTTATCCCACGTGTGAGAGCACAGCCCCATCCCCAGGTAGGCAACCATATCCAAGAAAAGTAAATAAGAGATTCTTCTGTGTTCTGGTAGACTTTATGCCCTCACCCTGGGTGGGAAGTCGGGGAAACACCGCATATCCACCCTCAGGGGTGGCTTAAAGACTGCTGTGCCCAGAGGATTTGGGCAGGGGCACAGGCCCAGGAAAGGCTCCTCTCCCGCAACAATAGTTACTTGGTGTCTAGTAGAGAAGATCCCTGATCTGTGTGCCCAGTACATTATTGAAGCAGGAATCCACTAGGGGGAGAGAGTGCTGGAAAAGGGACATTGTTCCCTTTACAACACCGCATCTCCTTGTAGAGTAATGCTTGGTGTAGAGTTATGCCAGCACTAAGCTGTTGCGAACTGATGAGCAAAACCTTGTAGAGCTTTGTGATAACTTGACCTAATTTCCTAATATGGTTACTAATGTCAATGATGAAATCAGTAAATCACAAGAGGGAGTGAAGAGTTAAATATTAAAGGAGGTCCTACACCTCTCAGAAGGGGGCTCAACAGTTAACAAGACAGTAATAGTTCTTCGAAGGTCAAGGAGTCACAAAGGGCAGGGCCCCGTGGCTGTAACTGCTGTCGCGGGGAGACCTGAATCTCAGCTCTTGGTGCCCTCACATACCTGTTAGGGTGTGATGCTTAATCACTGGGCTCTCCTCGTCTGGCAGGCATTGCAATGCCTGACGGGCCTGGGGGCTCAATGTCAGACATCTTTTGATCTGGTAACGAAAGTGATAAGTGTAGGGTGAGGGATATCTGAAAAAGTCTCTGTTAACCTTCCAACAATTGTATGATGAAAAGGGTAACAGGACTGAGTAAAAGCAATTGTGATATTGTGAGGTCATAATGTACCAAGATGCGGTTAACTAAGTGAGGTCAACATGTTTCTTGCCTAGAGAGCCCAGAGGTCAGGCGGCACTTCGTCAGGACCAAAAAAGAATATAGTGTTTGAGAGGAGGCATAATAAGAGCAGGGAGTGAGCATAAGAGGGGGTGGCTTCCAACTCCCAGTTTAAAAAGTGTCAGATAGAAAGTGTGAATCCTGAGCACAATAATAAAGGCAGAAAGATTTTTGGGTGCTCCTTGAGGTAGTGTTGAGGTGCTGGTTGTTAAACCTCTAAATCTCCTAATTGTGAAACATCTACGGGATACTGAGATAGGTTCAGAGAAAATTTGTTAAAATGGGGGTACATATAGTATCCGTGCACTATTTCTAATATCTCATAGTTCCTACCTCATGCATGTAGGAAGAAAAGGGGTTCGTATGAAATGTTGGTGTACAGTCAGATAGTTATATGTTCAGTTCGTACCACGGAATCTCATAGTTCATGCTGTTTCTTGGTGTGGACAGGCGAAAAATCCACCTTTGTTCCATCTTGTAGAGTTTCTTCTTGTGCCAAGAAGAATTAGTTTCTAACACAGTGCAGGATATGTCATCAAGAGAATGGCAATGGTCGATGAAATGTGCACTTATTTTGGGAGTGTTTCTCTCACACTGGATGGTTGCTCCGGTGTTCGATGATCCGGGTCTTGACTGTTCGTGTGGTCATACCAATGTATCTCAGGGGGCATGGACATTCAATGAGGTTGCAATTTTTAGTATTGCAATTTGTATGTGTACGTTGGGTCCAGATCTGGTCGCCATTCAGTGGCACTTCTTTAGAGGGTTTTGTCAGATGGCACACTCCACACTAGCTACAGGAATAGTGTCCTGTGGCAGGTGACATATTCCATAATGTCCTCTGTGATGGCGTGTGCATGGTTAGAGGGCGAGTGTGGACCAATAAGTCACGAAAGTTACTGGTGTGTTTAAAGGCAAAACATCGTGTTGGAATGTTTGGATCGCCGGATTGCACAATCCGCCAGTGTTTCCGCATTACATTCTGTATCTTGTTTGAGTTGGGGGTGAACGTCGTCACGCATGTGATCATGTCATCCTTCCTTGGTCCTAGGTTCCAACAGGGCCTCTCTATTGTTGTTTCTAGCCCTCTTCTGGGATTTTCTGATCGCGGGTGTAGGATAGTTACGGGCAGCTAGATTATGGCTCAGTAGTTCGGCTTCTTTGTCAAAAGTGGCTATGGAGCTGCAGTTCCTGCACAGACTTAGAAATTGGTCAAAGGGAAGGTTATGTCGAAATGCCTTTGGGTGATGGCTGTCATAGCATAGTAGGTTGTTACAATCTGTGTTTTTATTAATGTATTCGTTGAGAGATGGCCATTCCTCAGTCGGAAGGTGAGGTCCAAAAAGTTGATCCCTTGATCTGAAACTGTATGTGTGAACCTTAGAAATGGGTTGAGTGAATTTATCCATTTGTAAAAAGTGTTGCAGGTCTCCTCTCCTGCCCTCCAGAAGATGATGATGTCATCTATGTAACGGCAGCATGTCATGATGTTGATCGAGTACATGTTGTTGTAGATGTAGGCATGTTCAAACTCCGCCATATAGAGGCAAGCCAAGCTTGGGGCAAAGGTGCTCCCCATGGATGTCCCCTGAATCTGGTGGTGCATGGTGTTCTGGAATAAGAAGTTTTCTCGCATGGCTAAGGCTGCACACTCGATAAGGAAGTTGACCGGCGTTTGTGACTTCCAGTTTTCGGCTAATAGGCTAGCTTCTACAACAGCCAAAGTGGCTTTCTGGGGGATGTTGGTGTATAATGCCTCCACGCCTAAGGTAATCAGGTGTGTGATCTCGGCGCTCATGTGGCTCTCGGCGATCAAATTGAGGACATCCCTCGTGTCTTGGAGGTAGGAAAGGATTTTCCTCACAATAGGTTGCAGAAAGTAATCTCAGAATTTGCTCAGGTGTTCCAAGAGCGATCCTATGCCTGGGACAATGGAGCGGCCAGGGGGTGGGAGGGTCCCTTTATGGATCTTGGGTAGGATGTAGAAATAGGGAACCCTCGGGTCCGTATTGATGAGGAACATGGCTTCGTTTTTGGATAACCAGCACTGAGATTTGGCTGAATCCACTAGGGACTGGATCCTGGTGGAGAGAGCATCAGTAGGATCAGCTGTGAGGCGTCTATAGTATCTGGCTTTGGACAATTGGCGTAGGCATTCATTATTTTAATCGGAAGTCTGGAGAATCACAATCGGTCAACCTTTGTCAGCTGGTTTTATGGCGATAGATTCATCGTCAGTCAGAGGCTTGATGGTTTTACGTTCCTGGAATGAGATATTCTGGTATGGTCTTCTGGTATCCAATGCGCTGATGTCTTTGAGGATGGCTTGCTCAAAGGTTAGAATTTCGTGGGGTATCATCCCCTCATTGGGGGTGAAGGTGGAGGGGGTTCTGAGGCCTGTGTCCTCTTCCATGTTGTGTTCTTTGCCCTGAAAGTATGCTCTAAACCTCAGTTTCCTAAAGAATCCATGTAGTTCCCTAGAAAGCGAAAACGGTCTTGTTGGGGGTCGGTACAAACCCGAGATCTTTTTCCAGCACTTGCTTCTCTATAGGGGTCAGTAGTTTGGAAGAGAAATTCACCACAATCTTCGTGGATTGTTCTTGCTCCTGAGATCCATTTGTGGTAGAGACTGGGGTTCCGATTGGTCCTGCAATTGGACTTGATTGTTCCCTCCTCTTCTTCTGCCTATGCCCCTGCCCAGGCCTCTTCCTAATTAAGGTTGTTGGTTAGGGTTGTGTTGGTATAGGGGAGGTATATGTGGTTGGGGCATTTGAAACATTGTGTTGCATGGTGGTTGGTGTCCAAAGAAGGGGCCCATTGGGTACCCAAACAGAGGTTGTGGTAGATATCCTCTGTTGTTTTGTCTGATATTCCAGCTCTCACTGCTTGAGGTGCTGCTTAATGAACCCTGCCGCTAATGGCTGTTGGTAGAGCTTTCATCAGAGGAGTTGTTGCCCGTCGGGGCTTAGAAGTCTTCTTTAATATATGGGTAGACCTTCTCTTTATCAAACATTTTAATATCTTTTTGTTGTTTGATGATTTTCTGTCGCCTCAGATGGTCCTTATGTTCCCCCATTTCAGAGTTGATTTTGGCCAGTCTACTCTTGAATGCGGAAATGTTGATGTTTGCTTTCAGATTATTTTCTGAGACGGAGATCTGTATCAATAAGTTGTCAGAGAGGTGTTTGCTGTGTTAATAATGAGTATTAACCAATCGTGTGAGCATTTTCATGCAATCTGCGACATTCCCATCTGAAACCAAGGTCTTCCAGGAAGATGCGTGGTGCCATGGTAACAAGGAGCCCATTAGGGGCTATGTTAGCCTGTAAGTATTCCGTAATCAGTGCCCCGTGAAGGGCAATCTTTGTCTGTAATTTCATTTGGGTTGATACTGAATTCCAATTGTCGGTTCTACTTCATGATGGTTCAGTCCTATCGGTACTCAGGAGCGAAGGGGCTTGTGATATCTCTGCTACCATGTCATCGTTGAAAATAAGACCCTGCGTATCCATTCTATGGAGAGGGACCACTGGTCAGGGTAGGTTGGGTAAGCTGTGGGTGAATATCCAGCCCTATGAGAGTGTATTACAGATTAAACGTGCTGTAAGAAAAGAAAAGTAAAATAGTATCCCATGACTCAGCTGCCATACGTAAATCTCTAAATCACAAGAGGGAGTGAAGAGCTAAATATTTAAAAAGGTCCTACACCTGTGCTCCTCTCAGAAGTGGCTCAATAGTTAAAATGACTAGGTAGGCATTTGTTTAGGGCACAGCATGGAAGCACAAACAGTCACAGCCTTGATAACTTCCAGTTCACAAAAGAATAATCTCAGACTGCTGGTCTCCTCCTCCTGGACCGGTCTATGGCATTCAATACAATGGACCATAACATACTCTTGGACCGTCGGGCCAAGCATTGCCTGACTGTCCTCGCCTGAATTGGTATCAATCTTTCCTTCCAAACCAATGCCAAGTACAACTCCCTACCTCTCATCTGTTTTAAAGAAATCATGGTATGTCGTGGGGTCCCTCAAGTCCAGGCCCCCCACAATCTTATTTAATATGCATGTTTAATTTTATGGGGAGCTGACTAGAAATTGTGGGTTTCAGGCTCTCTCCTTTGGGGATGATAGCCAGCTGATGATGAAACCCAACTGGAGGTTCCTTTTTTCTCCAAGGAATAACAAAATTTTAAACGACCCATTGAGAGATGGTTCGTTTTTGCGCGGCTCAACATTTCTTGGCGCCCACATGGCCAACACAGAGCTAATCATCCACCCGGAATTCTTTTGTGCGATCAAGATAAAATGAGAGCACAAGTTTTGGATCCAGACAGTGGAGCCTCTCCTCCTCTTTAGAAAGATGCGGGGGCGAAAGGAAGGTGGGCCAAGTGATAGTCTGTCCTATATGGAAGAGGTAACCCATTTGGGAAGAAAACAAGGTCTAGTTCGAAGGACAACCTTGTCCGGATGAAGAGTAAGGAAAGGAGGTTTAGAAGAAAGAGCCTGAAGATCACTAACCCTGCGAGCAGAGTTGAAAGCAACCAGAAAAGCAGTTTTTAGGGTCAAGAGTCTGAGAGGACAATTATGTACCGGCTCGAAAGGAGTGCACATAAGGTAAGTCAGAGCAAGGTTCAAGTCCCACTGGGGGATTACGAATGGAATAGGAGGAAACAGGTGACTAATGCCCTTAAGGAAGCGATTTACAATACGGGACTTGAAAAGAGAAGGTTGATCAGGAAGGCGAACCATGTCACAAGTGTGTTCGATCTATAGGTGTATACTGTTTTAGTAGAGTGACACCTATCTGCCAAGATAACATTACAGACTTCAGGAGGAAGGTCGAAGGCTGTCAACTGTCACGCTCAATCTCCACGCAAGGAGGTGGAGGCTAGAGAGGTTTAGGTGGAGGACCGTCCCCTGCTGCGGCTACAGAAGATCCTCCCGAAGGGGCAGTCTTATTGGAGGATCGAAGGACATCTTCAAGAGCTTGGTATGCCAGACTCTCTCTGCCCAGTCCGGAGCCACAAGAACTACCTGGGCCCGGTCGCGCTTGATCTTCTTCAGCACTCTGGGCATAAGTGGTATAGGCGGAGAAGTGTATAGAAGATCGCAACTCCACTCATGACGAAAAGCGTCTTGGAAATTCCAATGTGCAGAACTGCTGACATTGCGCGTTCTCTTCGGTGGCGAATAGATCTAACCAAGGCTCTCCCCACTGCTAAAAGAGACCTTGCAGCACCTCTGAGTAAAGACGCCATTCCTGATCCATCAAGCACCGGGGCTGAGTTCGTCCGCCCTGGCGTTCTGGGAACCTGCCAGGTGTTGAACCACCAAGGACACGCCCTGATTTTCCAGCCACTTCCAGAGACGAAGGGCCTCCTGACAGAGGGTCCACAACTCTACTCCGCCCTGTTTGTTGTAATACCACATGGTGGAAGTGTTGTCCATGAACACCTGCACTACTCTTCCTTTGACAGAAGGAAGGAATGCCTTCAGTGCTAGACAAATTGCCCGAAGCTCCAGAAGGTTGATGTGGAGCCCGGACTCCGCTAGAGACCAGAGGCCTCTGATCTCCGCCTCTACCATGTGGCCACCCCATCTCATGAGTGGCGCATCTATCAAAATTGTGAAATCTGGTTGGGGAAGGGAGAGGGATCTGCTATTGACCCATTCCTGATTCGTGAGCCACCACCGCAAATGGTGTGCAGTCTCTACCGAGATCTGGACATCAGACAGATTCCCCTGATGCTGTACCCATTGGAACTTCAGGTCCCACTGCACAGCCCACATATGCCATCTGGCATGATCCACCAGCAGGATGCAGTAGGCCATGAGGCCCAGCAGCCTCATGGTCATTCTCTCCAAAATCCTGGAAAGAGGCTGGAACATCAGTATCATAGCCCGAATATCCTGGACTTGCTGTTCCGGATAATAGGCCCAAAACTGTGCTGTGTCCAGAACCGCACCAATGAAAAGAGCTTCTGAGAAGGGTGCAGGTGCAACTTCGGCACGTTGACTGTGAACCCCAGCGAATGCAGGAAGTCAGCCATAGTCTGGAGGTGGGCGACGACAGCCTGGGTCGAGCTCGCCTTCAACAACCAGTCATCGAGATAGGGGAAGACTGGAACCCCTGATCTGCGCATATGAGCTGATACCACCGCCATCACTTTCCTGAACACCCGAGGGCCGCTGGTAAGGCCAAAGGGGAGCACGGTAAACTGAAAATGCTTATGGCCTACCGTGAACCGTAGGTAACGCCTGTGGGCTGGCAGGGCGAGGATGTGAAATAAGCATCCTGTAAGTCCAAAGCGACCATCCAGTCTCCAGCGTCGAAAGCAGACAGGACCTTTGGCAATGTTAACATTTTGAACTCTTCCTTCCGGAGGAAGCGGTTGACGTCCCGGAGGTCTAAGACAGGACACAGGCCTTTGTCCTTCTTGGGCACCAGAAAGTAGTGGAAGTAGCAGCCACAACCTACTTCTGGCATAGGGACTTGCTCGATGGCTCCATTGGTCAAGAGAGACACAACTTCCTGACAGAGAAGGGCCAAATGATCCTTCGACATGCGATGGAGTGTAGGTGGCATGGAGGGAGCGGTAGTCTCGAAGGGGAGGGAGTTGCCCCTTCGGACTATCTGCAAAACCCACCTGTCCGACATGATGTTGTGCCAGTGGGGGAGGTGATAGCGGATCCTGCCGCCCACTGGCAACTGGTGGCCCTGAAAGGTCAGACTTGGAAGGTTTGGTGGCTGCTGCAGATGGGGCACTGGTGGATTGGCCGGTGCGCCTGCACCCAGACCCACGGTAGTGGGTCCCACGTCCCTGGCCCCGCAGAGGCTAGGCAGCTTGCGTGGGCCTGTGGCTCTGGGCAGAATGTGGTGGGGCACTCCTTCCGTAGCCACAAAAGGAGCGAAAAGCAGACTGCGTGGGGCGAGAGGTGGCAGGATCTGGCCGAAGCCCTAGAGTCCTTGAAGCGCGTCAGCACATTATCCCACTTGTCGCCAAACAAGCGACGGCCATCAAAGGGCATGTCCAAAAGAGTCGACTGGATGTCGCCCAAGAAGCCAGTGGACCTCAGCCAGGCGTCGCGTCTCAGGACTCCTGAGGTTGAAATAGCCCTGCATAGCGAGTCAGCAGTGTCCAGCCCACAGCAAATGGCGAATTTTGCTGCATCCCTCCCTTCTGCGACCGCACGGGAGAGCACGGCCCGGGCCTTTTCCAGGCATTGTGGCAGCACCTGCGCAACCGTGTCCCACACAAAGTGGGTGTAAAGGCCCAAGAGACATGCGGTGTTCACAGACCGCAGTCCTAAGCTGGCGTAAAAAAACATCTTCTTCCCAAGATGATCCAGGTCTTGGATTCCCTATCTGATGGAGCGGAAGGGAACGCGCCTTTGGACGTTGAGGCTTGAACCACCAAGCTCTCAGGGGTAGGGTGTTGGGACAGGAAAATGGAGTCCCCCAGGGCCGGGTTGTAGTGTCAGGCAATCATCCTATCCACAGGAGCCCCTCTGCTAGGCTTGGACCAGGTGCCCAGAAGGATGTCTGTGAGGGCCTCTTTGAATTGAAGCAGGGGCTCCGAAGAGGCTGCTGCTGGTTGAAGCACCTCAGTTGGGAGGTTAGTCCTGACTGCCACTGTAGGTAGCTCAAGGCCCAAGGCCTCAGCCGCCCTACGCAACACCAAAGCGTAGGAGGCTCCCTCCTCCGTAGCCACAGTAGGGGAGAGAGCATACCAAGGTCTTGGGATGTATCCAGACCACTGGCCTCACCCAGTTCCTCTCTTCAGTCCGGCTCTTCAAGCTGTCCTCCTCACCCTCTTCTGGCTGCCACTCAGGGTGATAAAGAACGCCAGGATAGAACAGAGGTACAAAAGTACCGGTCGGCACCAGTACCGCTCCGTGTCCATGTCAAGGGGGAGGCCGGGGTCGACGCCGGCACTGTCGCTCTGCGCCTTCTTCTTGTGCTTCGTCTTCCCCTTACACGAAGACTTCGAAGAGGAGTGATGGTGGTGACTTCGCGACCGGTCCCGCGACCTCCCTCTCGACCGGGACCTGCAGCGGCACAGAGCTGACTGCCGGGCCTCAAGAAGCTTTCGGGACTGCTAGAGCAAAGACTTCGGGTTCATGGCCCGACAGTCAGAGCACGACTTTGGGTTGTGGTCGTCTCCAGGCACCAGAGGCACACGAGATGTGGGTTTGTGACCGACATCAACTTGTGACAGGAGTCACAAGGTTTGAATCCGGTCGGGTCTGTCAGTTTGACATCCCTTGCACCAGAAGTCGAACGACTCGAAAAAACTCTAGTCAAAAAAGACTAAGTGCATCCCTCTCTCCGGATCTGCGCTGGCTGGCGCGAAAAAAGAAAAATCGGAAGTCAGCGCTCAGGGGCGGCATCTAGGTAGATACCGCAAAGTCATTCCGGCGATCACGACGCCAACAACGAACGTGGTGTTTAACTCTCAAACAGTATGTTATGGTAGTCATGGGCTCTTTTAAAAATGGTTTTATTGTGCTGTGTACTTTTTAAGATCTTTGTGATCGAAATAAAGTTATATATGATGATGATGATGGTTCCTGGCAACCATAGAACGTGAAAACCCGGATTCCTCAGGAATCATGTTAACAGTAATGAATGTTTTGCTCAGTCACTCGTGCTCACTTTTTTCAAAGAAATATACAGAGAATACACAGTGGGACGTTTTCAATTATATTTATTGAGCCAATGTTATTCTTGCATAAAATACATGTGCTGCAATGATTAGAAGACAGATGCAGATAAACATGATTACAAGCACCAAAAGTGTAAATAGAAGATATAATTCTACCATAGTGCTAAACAATTGGATAAATGCAGGCATGTAAACAAGGCAGTCATCTAGTGTATTCCTATTTTACCAACCCTACTCTAAGTGTACCTAGAGTGTGTGTAGGTGTAGAGCCAAGAATCCGCCCAAGGGACGATCCAACACCATTGCCAGAGTGAAGGAGCCAGTCTTGGTCATGAACTGGACACCTCATTGGAGATGTCAGGTTGCTGTGAGGTGATTTTTCAGCATGCAATGACTCTCTGTGTCAGCGGTAGTACCTCCTCTACCACAATTTGTGGCATGCTTCATCATAGGACTGCTACTAACACCACCACCATCCAAGGGTATCTCTATACCCTTTTTTAGATCTGACTAGGGAATCGAGGAATAAAATTATTATTAAGGTATCTCATAGTCAGTTTTAATCCATTATGTGTCTGCACTTTTGTAGGATCCTCGTCTTTTCCTTTTTTCTTATTGTTTGTATTGTCTACCCCTCCCTATTGCTCCGTCTCTAGCGTTGGCTGCGCAGAGGCGTTAGTAGCAGCCCTATGAGGAAGCATGCCACAACTTGTTGTGGGTGAGGGCAGTTTTTCACAAAGTTTTTGTGCTCCTTCCTAAACTACATTTTATAAACGTAAATAGGACGACTAACATTCGCTTTACCTCCTTTTGTGTTTTCTATCGTGTTTGAGGAGGATGAGGTAGGGCTGTGTCCTTCTCCCCCTTTTTCGCTGTGTGTACCGAGTGTGTTCACCCCAGGTACTCTCTGTGTTTAATGAGTGGGAGGACAGCAGGTGACCCTATGATGCGATTGAGTCTCACATGTAGATCGTGGACAGGGGAATAAAAGGAGTATATGCGTGCCGTGAGATTAAGTGAGCGCCAGATATCTATTAGTGCCCAATTTGTGAGCCATTCCAACAGAGTTTGAACATTAGAGATCGCCGCTGTACGCGTTAGGGGTGGGTACGATCTATCTAAGTCAATGTCCAGAACTGCGTTAAAGTCTCCTCCTATGTGGCAGGGGAGTCTGCTTCATACAACGAGTACTCCTGTGAGTTTTCAAAGAAATGCGGCCTGGTCTAGATTTGGCGCATATACAGAGCCCATAAGCAGCAGCTGCCCATTTAGTTTGCCTTTCACAAAAACATATCTTCCTACGGGGTCGGTGACCACCTCTTCTACTGTGTGGGGGATGCCGGCCTTTATCCATATTAGAGCTCCCAGTGCATGAGAAGAGTAATTTGTGCTATACACGCGTCCCCTCCATCGCCTGCAGAGGGGGTCTGCCTCAACCTGGGTAAAGTGCGTTTCCTGCAGAAAACCTGTGTGTGTGTCTGCGCTGTAGGTATGCATATACAGAGTATCTACAAGCTGGCGTGTGCATGCCCCTCACATTCATTGTTACAGTGTTGGTCTGCGCTATAAGTGCACTGTGTAGTCCTCTGCGTAAGGGGGGTTGGAGTTGTCAGCAACTGCCGGGGTGCCAGTCAGATCTTCTAAGGGTGGGGTTAACTGAAAAGGGGTTAAAGGTGCAACAGAGTTGCACATAACATCATGAGAGTGAGCTCGTACTCTATGCTCGTTCAAACTATGAGGCCAAACAGTGGCAACTAGCGTGTATGACATGTTTAACTACAGGGTTGTATGCTGTGTAATGAGGCACCGTGGATTGCGCCCAGATGGTTACTGGGAAAAAATAAATGTGGTGTGTCCCTTCTCGTTGTGCTGTGTGTGCGTAGTGTTCAGTCACCATTGCGACTGAGGAGACGGAGGGGGGTTGTTTTGAACTGGGTGTGTATGTTCTCTTCTGTGTACGTTAGTCGCGCTGCGTGTCAGGGCGTGTATCTATTGAGTTGCGATGTGTGAATGGAAACCTGTAGAAGTAATTGCCAGTAAAAGGATACACACCATCAAGCATTTGTCCAGTGTTCAAATTATCTCGTCGGACGTTTTCGGTGTAATGTTTGGCAGCTTGAGGGAATCGTGATCTTTGGATCTCGCCTGTGATGATCAAGCTAGGCTGTGGGAGCGAGATGTGTGTGTCTCAGGCTCGGAGATCGAGGAGTGGGTGTGGATGGTCACTGCCACATGGAGAGCCTCCTGGCGTTATATTCTTCTTTGCTCCATGTCAGGTATTGCTACCTAATTTGTAGTCTTGCGGGGAACATGAGAGTATCATATCTAGCGAACGCAGCTGGCGCTTAACTTCTAGATGGGAACCATATCTTCTTTGGACTTGCATTATGTAATCCAGAAACATCACCACCTGCTGGTTTTGCACTTGTATTTCAGTGAGCTTGCGAGTTTCCCTTAGTATTGTGTGCCTGTCTCTGTAGTGGAGGAGTTTGAAGAGTAGTGGTCGGGTCTGGCTCCTGGGGGCAGCCGACGAGCCGGTACCCAATGGGCTCGCTCCATCACGAACTGAGGTGAGCGCACATCGTCTGGGAGGAGCCATCGCAGCCCGAGCTCCACATATGTACTGGGGCCAATTCTTCCTGATGTTCTTCAGAACTCAAGGTAGGAGCAGCCGTGGCCCGTGCAGGTAACAGTGGTGGGGCCGCGCGGAGGGGATTTCGAAGGACAATGCCAAGGTAAAATTCAATAAATAATTAATTTTCCCTCTGCATCTTCCCTCGAAATACCCCCCTCCCCAATGTGGCTCCACCGCTCTTACCTGCACGGACCACAGCTGGGTAGGAGTGGTATGCCCGGAAAGGCGAACAGGGGTCCTGAGCCCAACTCGAGATGAAATACGTCTCTGAGCAAGAGCTGCCTTGGAAACTCCAACGTGTAGGAGTTCTGACATTGAGTATTCTCTGTGGTGGCAAATAGATCTAACCCAGGTTCTCCCCAGACCTTGCTCCACTTCCGGATGTGCATGCTGTTAGTGATCCATGAGGCAATTATGGCTGAGTTCGGCCACCTTGGAGTTTTTTGTCGCAAAGTGCCCAAACCTTCAGCATTTCTCCTTTTCTTCAAGGAGGGACTTAAATAATTCCACACCAAGGGTCCAGGACCTGAGGTGCACCTCTAGGGGATCAGCAACTCAATCCAGGGGGAGGTCAGCAGGGCTCAGAACGTTTCAGTTGCAGTTTCAGGCAGCAGGTTGGCTGGGCAGATACAGAGAAGCTTCTGGAGCTTGTTATGCCCCTGTAGCTCTGAACAGGTCAGTGAGCTGACCCTCGGAGTCACTTCATCATCGAATGCAGGGTGCAGGTCCAGTCTTCTTTCCCAGCAATCAGGGCAGGCCTCAAGCAGTCATGCAGCAGGGCGCCCTTCTTCTGTAGTATCCACAGGTCCAGGAGTGTAATAAAAAGTTGGTCTGACAGTCCCCTTTTTGTACCTGTTGCCCACTTTGAAGTGGGAGAAGCTTCTGCAGTTTCCTCCTCTAGAGGAGCCTCACATTTCCAGCCTCTCTCCTCTGGTTCCAGTCTGTCTGGGGGCACAATAGGCTAGTGTGAAATCCTTTGTGTGAAAACTGGTCCAGTGACTTGGAAGTGCAAATGTGGTAGGGGACAGCTACGCCGCCCCATTTAGCCAGGATGGCTAATCCTGTCTCCACCCAGACTCTTTTGTGGTGCTGTCTGGGAGGAATACACAAAGCCCACAGCCAATTATACATAAACATGTGACCCAGGAACAGGCTGTAGACACTAAGTGGTTAGGACAAGAAAATGCCAACTTTGTAAAAGCTGAATTTTCAGAAATGTTACTTAAAATCCAACTTTAATATAAAAAGGGTTTTAAGTTACAATTCCTCAAAGACCAAACATGACTTTAATACATGCTAAAAATAAAAAGTTATCACTTACTAACTGTAATAACGAAACCTAATGGGCATGCAGCCTTGCAATAGTGAAAAAACTATTTAGGAGTTTTTCACTACCAGGACATGAAAAACTTAAAGGTACATGTTTAACTTTTTAAATACAATGCACCCTGCTTTAAGGGCTGTTTATGATCTACCAGTGGGTGACATATGGATTAAAGAACAAGTTACTTACCTTCGGGAACGATATATCTGTAAGGAACACTAGTTAGTGATAGATTACTTACCTTAGAATTACCCGCAAGGATCAGACTGGATCCGGAAAGTTTTCGTCAGCAGTAACCCTGCATGTCGGTAGGCGTCGTCGTGCGGCTCTGCGTACATCGCTGGCATCGTAGTCGCCGAGATGACGGCGCTGGAGCTACTTAGACGCGCCCACGCGCGCTGATGTCAGTTCTGTACACGACTTTCGGCACCAGGAACGCAGAGCCCTGCAAGATACTGGCCACTGGTGCATTGAAACTAGGGCGATGAAAGGGATGACCTTAACCCTAGAAATCAGTTCGGAGAACGGGAAGGATGGGTGGGGTGATAAGGAATCTATCACTAACTAATGTTTCTTACAGATATATCGTTACCAAAGGTAAGTAACTTGTTCATCTGAAAGAAACACGTTAGTGATAGATTCCTTACCTTAGAATAGATACCCCAGCAATATCAACCCAGGTGGTGGGTCTGCAAACCAAGATCACACCAGAAAGTCATGGAGAACAGTACGGCTAAAGAAGCAGTCTCTCTGGACTTGACTGTCAAGGCAATAATGCTTAGTAAAAGTGTGCAGCAAGGCTGACGTGGCTGCCTGACAGATGTCTTGCAGGGGTACACCACGTCCCAATGCAGTAGTAGCTGCTGTGGCCCTGGTAGAATGGGCGTGCAACACCACCGGAGGTTCCTTTTTAGTCAAAGAATAACAGACCTTGATACACAAGACGACCCAGCGGAAGATAGTCCTCTTGTGTACAGCCCGGCCTTTCTTGGCACCTACGTAGCCAACAAAGAGCTGGTCATCCACCCGGAACTGTTGTGTGCGATTGAGGTAAAATGAAAGTGCACGTTTTGGGTCCAGACGGTGGAGTCTATTCCTCTCTAGAAGGGTGCGGAGGCGGAAAGAAAGTGGGCAAGGTGATAGTTTGCCCGATGTGGAAGGCAGTGACAACCTTTGGCAAGAAGGAAGGACAAGTTCGAAGCACAACCTTATCCGGATGAACCGACAGAAAGGGTGGCTTACAGGAAAGAGCCTGGAGCTCACTCACACGCCTAGCGGAGGTGATGGCAATCAGGAAAGCAGTCTTCAAAGTTAGTAAACGAAGAGGACAGTTGTGAAGCGGCTCAAAAGGAGCGCACATCAAATAAGTAAGAACCAGATTAGAGTCCCACTGCGGCATTACAAACTGAATAGGGAGGAAAAGGTGTGTAATGCCTTTGAGAAATCTATTTACAACAGGGGACTTGAAAAGAGAGGGCTGGACAGGGAGCCTGAGAAAGGCCGAAATTGCAGAAAGGTAGCCCTTAATAGTGCCCAGAGAGGAGCCCTGCTGGGCCAGAGAAAGAAGGAATAAAAGGACTTCTGAGAGAGGGGCAGACTGGCGATCCACAGCCTTCGCTGTGCACCATGCCACAAATTTGTTCCACCTGCAGGCGTATACTGATTTAGTGGAGGGACACCTGGCAGCCAGAATGATATCACAGACTTCAGGAGGCAAGTCATATGGAATCAACAGTCGCCGCTCAAAATCCACGCATGTAGGTGGAGGCTGGACAGGTTCGGTGGCGAATAGATCTAACCAAGGCTCTCCCCACTGTTGAAAGAGACCTTGCGCCACCTACGAGTGAAAACGGCATTTGTGATCCATCATGCACCTGTGGCTGAGTTTGTCTGCCCTTGCGTTCAAAGACCCTGCCACGTGTTGAACCGTCAAGGAAATGCCTTGACGTTCCAGCGATGTCCAGAGACGCAGAGCCTCCTGACATAGGGTCCACGACCCCACCCGCCTTGTTTGTTGTAATAACAAATGGCGGTGGTGTTGTCCGTGAACACCTGCACTACCCCTCCCATGACAGAGGAAAGGAATGCCTTCTGTGCAAGTAGGATTGCCCGGCGCTCCAGAAAGTTGATATGGAGCCTGGACTCCACCGGAGACGAGAGGCCTCTAATCTCCGCCTCTCTCATATGGCCGCCCAGTCCCAGGAGGGACACATCCGTCACCACTGTGTGCTCCAGTTGGGGAAGGGAAAGGGATCTGCCACTGACCCAATGTTGGTTCGTTAGCCACCACTGAAACTGTTGTGCAGTGCCCTCCGAGATCTGGACGTACTCGGACAGGTCCCCTTGATGCTGCGCCCACTGGAGGTCCCACTGCAGAGCCCGTATATGCCATCTGCCATGATTGGTCAGCAGGATGCAGGAGGCCATGAGGCCCAACAGCATCAAGGTCATCCTGACCGACACCTAGGACAAGGGCCGAAAGATCAGAATCATAGCCAGAATGTTCCGGACTCCCTACTCTGGAGGATAACCCCGAAGGGAGTAACAGCCACGCCCCACTTCTGAGTCAACACGTGCTCGATGGCCCCCTTGGCCAAGAGGGCCGCAACGTCCTGCTGGAGAAGTGCCAAGTGATCTCCAGACATGCGGTGATACTGAGGTGGCATGGCTGGAGGGGTAGTCTCGAAGGGGAGGGAGTAGCCCCTTCGGACTATATCTGTAAAACCCACCTGTCCCAAGTGATCGTGCGAAAGTGGGGGAGGCGATGGTGAATCCTGCCACCCACTGTCGTTTGGTGGGCCTGCAACACCGGACTAGGAAGGTTTGGAGGCAGGGGAGGTGGTGGAGTGACCCTCCCGCTGGCCCCGTGACCCACCTGCGGCTGCACTGAGACTGTTGCTGTGCAGGCCTGTGGCTCTGAAACGAACGTGTTTGGGCGCCCCTTCCTTAGCCATGAAAGGAGCGAAAAGCAGAAGAAGTGCGCGTGGCCGAAAGGCCTAAGGACTTGGCCGTAGCCCGCGAGTCCTTAAAACGCTCCAACGCAGTATCTGCCTTGTCGCCAAAAAGACGAGTGCCATCAAAGGGCATGTTCATCAGTATGTTCTGGACATTCCCGGAAAAGCCAGTTGTCCTCAGCCAGGCATGGCGGCGTAGCGCCACTGTCGTGGAAATCGCTCTGCCCAGCGAGTCGGCGGCATCAAGGCCACAACGAATTGTGAACTTGGCTGCGTCTCTACCCTCCGCTATAGCTTGGATGAGCACCGTCCGGGCCTCCTCCGGACACTGGGGCAGCACCTTCGCAACCGTAACCTACACAGAGTGGGAATAACGGCCCAAGAGGCATGCGGTGTTCACAGACCGCAGCCCTGAACTGGCAGATGTGAACATTTTCTTCCCAAACTGCTCTACGTTCTTGGATTCCCTGTCTGGTGGTGCGGAAGGGAATGCGCTTGGAGATGCAGAAGCTTGGACAACCAAACTCTCAGCAATAGGGTGTTGGGAGAGGAAAATGGGGTCGCCCGGGGCCGGGCGATGGCGTCGGGCCACGTTCCTATCCACAGGAGCCCCTGTGTTGGGCCTGGACCAGGTGTCCAAAAGGACGTCTGAAAGTGAATCTTTGAACGGTCGTACCCGCTCCGTAGAGAAAGACGCCGGCTGAAGCACTTCTTTCAGGAGGTTAGTCCTGACAGCCACCGTAGGGAGCTCGAGGTGGAGAGCCTCGGCTGCCTTATGCAACACCACAGAATATGCATCGCCCTCCTCCGTAGCCACGGAAGAAGGAGACAGTGCACCAGATTCTGGAGTAAAATCCAGCTTACCTGCGTCCCCAAATCCTCTTCCCAGTCCGGGTCTAACTCACATTGGGCTGCGAGAGGGTCTTCAGAACCCTCCCAGTCCTCCCCAAGTTGCCGGGTAGGCGGAAAGGAGGAAGGCGGATGGAGAAAGGGATAGAAATTACCCATCAGCGTCGATCGACACCGGTCCGGCACCGTCTCCATGTCTGGGTGGAAGCCGGGGACGGCGTCGGCCAGGGGGCTGGCCAACGCTGGTGGCGGTGCCGTAGACGTCGATGTCGGTGGGGGTCGAATGAGGCCACCCGACATCGGCTGGGATCCAGGCATGGATCCATGGGGGTCTTGCGGCGTTGAGACCGGAGTCGTCGACGACGTCGGGGCCGGAGTCTGCGACGAAGAGGAGCGTGGACCCCCATTCCGACCCGCGGGCCAGACTGTGAGAAGTTGGCCTGGTATATGCTGTCCACTAATTATAGTGGGCACCCTGTACCAGTCCAAACAACCCCTTATTGAGGATAGGTTAAAGACAACCTTTATTGAAAGCTATCCTAGTGGCAGCTATGGAGAGCAGTCTTGAAGGAATGTAAAGCAGCTTGTTTTACCATTCTTTAATCTGTTGAATGGCTAAATGAAAGGCAACCACACCAGGTATATATATAAAATATATGTATTTATTTCTAAACACACCCAACTAGACTCTTTATGAGGCTAGAGGTCAAAACACATAAGTTACACTTCAAATATTACAGTAGAATAGCACACATACACGTCAGGCCCCAGGGGCGAGCCAAACCAAATACTAAAATAGTGGTATAAGGACCACGACTTAGCTAGACACAAGGCCTAGAGCCTGTAGAAATGCTGGGACCCCAAGGAACCACCCAAGGTAGTGACACGTGTGCAGTATTAGATTTTTAAAGATTAGGGACACTTAGAAACGAGTCAGGACCAAACCCTTTGGGACTTATGAAGTTCTATGTCAACCCCCACAGGAGCACCCGAGTACTTGAGTTACCTCACCCAGGCAAGCCAGGTGCATAGGTGTCAAATGGTGTGAGGTCGCGTCGTCGATATCAATGTGAGCTGGCAAAGAAGTGCTGCTACCGGGAAGATGCGAAGTGTCAGAAGAGATCCAAGCCTGGATCAAAGTCGAGAAGAACCTGAAAGCAGAGGAGACAGAATGTGGGTCACTAGCCAGTGACCAGGAGGACGACAGGCGGATGTCCACCGATGTCGGGTGATTTCAGGTGAAGCTTGACTCTTCAGCCACGAGGACCAGGAGGCGTCAAGGACAACCAAGAGCTGGATTCGAGCTGTCCCACGAAGGATGTCGAGTGCTGCAGCGTCGGTGCCGGATTGGACACAACAAGCCTTGGCAACAGCAACCCACACACAAAGGAGAAAGATGCTTCGGTGCAGACCAGCAAGGTTTGAGGGACTCACCACTTGGTAGGGAGTCAGGGCACGTCTGGCTCAACCAGGGAAGCCCAAGGAAAATCAAAGTTGCCTTTACAGGGGACCCACTAGTCGACGGACCAGGTATCACGAAGGAGCCACGAGAGGAAACACAAAATGGCGGCCCCCGGATCATTCGGGTGAATAGGCCGACCAATCTTCGGTGGATTCTGTGCTGGAGGGGGGGGCTACAAGTAACCTCAAGCACGACTTCACGAGACGTCGAGAAGTCAATGCACTTGCATAAGTGCACGGTGACCAGGAGTTCCGGTTCCACGCTACTCATGAGGGCTGCGGGTCTCAGCTTTTCTGGGGACTCGGATCGGCATCTGAGATGTCTGGAAATACTCTTCCTGGGCTGCAAATACTTTGGAGTCCGGCGGGAGCTTCGGAGATGCAAACCGGCAAAATTGCTTCGTTGGTGCCTGCCAAGCAGGGGAGTCACTCCTTGACCCCAAGGGAGATTTCTTCAGTCCTCTAGTCTTTAATAGAGCGTCGAAGTTCCAGGATTCAGCTTCAGAGTTTCGTTCAGGGATATCTAAAGTTCTGGCTACAGAGGTTCCTTACAAATACCCAAGGTTGGACTAACTCTGGGGACCCACCTATGGGAGGGTTTGGAAAGAGGGGTGGCTACACCAATTTCCTTTGTCCAGTTTCGCGCCAGAGCAGGAGCTGAAAGCCCCTGAACCGGTTTGAGTTGGACTATGCACAGGGACACCAAATGTGCCCCCAGTGCAGGACTTCAAAGCACTCTGAGAGTGCTCCCACCCAGCCCCAATACACATAAGCCTGTCTGGGAGGTGGTTACACCTCCCTGTGACAGGAAACCTATTCTCCGTGCCTCCCCTGCCAGAGTTTCAGTCAGCAGCAGGAGCCAAGACCTGTGTCTGTGGCTGCAGCATCCATTTTGTGATTCCAGGGCTCTGTTAAGTTTCTACCGGATATACCAGTACTGCCATGTCTCTCCCACTAGAAGGGTGGGATCATATTCTTATATCAGAAATTGATGTGGGGGTATGACTCCAAGGTGTTTGACACCAAACACGACATGTTTCCGTGCAGCCAGTCCAAAGTTAGCATTAACCGTTTTAGATATAATGCACTTAAGAGTATATGGTCAGGCTGTACCACTGACAACCCCGGAGAAGAGATTCTGAAGGCTTTTGAGGGGCTCAGCTCATGCATGGGCACCCTCTCACATATAACCAAGCAACCTGCCTTCAGGATTGATAAGGTCTGCCATAGGGGTGACTGATAGGTTACTATGTGCAGTGATAGGTGAGGTATAGTGAACCTATTCCACAATAAGGGGTGCATGCACCACCTTGCCCAGGCTGCAGTAGCAGACCTGTGGTGTCATTGTGAAGGGCTTTCTAGGGGTGGCACAATACATGCTTCAGCCCATGGTAGACCTCTGGGGTACCTATGCCCTGGGTACATAGTATACCATATACTACGGACTTATAAGGGCACCCCAGAATCCAATCTTTTGTGTACCTAAGGTACTAGGAATTTATTTGTAAGAGAAAGCAGATAGGTTGGGGACCTGATTAGCAGGTTCCCAGCCAAATTAAGTCAAAAACCATCAAAACACCAGGAAAAAAGAGGGGGCAACCATGTAGTCAGATTCCACCTTCCCACATCGACGGGCCAAATAGGCGAGCCATGGCTGACAGAAAGTCTTGCAGCTGGGCCAGAGTCGTCGACGGACCCGGAAAGGGCGGGTAGGCCGTCGGCAACTGCGTAGGCTCCACCAGAGCCGCGGGGGTGGCACCACCCGCACCCTTAGCCATGTCACGCGACAGACTAGGGGAAGGCAAAGACTCCAAGTGCGAAGACATTGTCGAACGATGGTGGTGGTGGTGGCTTCGCGACCGGTCCCTAAACCTGCCACGGGACCGGGACCTTGAGCGGCGCGGAGCCGACTCCCGGGCCTGTAGCAACTTTCGGGTCCGCTCCCACAAACGTTTCTGAGCCATTGCCTGGCATTCGGAGTCGTGGTCGCGCCCCAGGCAGTAGAGACACTCACGGTGTGGGTATGTCTCCGACATCGTGCGGGGACAAGCCGCGCAAGACTTAAAACCGGGCATCCCTATACACCAGGAGTCAAAGACTCAAAAAACAGAGACAAAAAGTTCAAAAAAAGAATTGACTGGGGGTACCGCTCTCTCCGGATCTACGCTTGCTGGCGGGGAAAAAGAAAGAACTGACGTCAGCGCACGTGAGCGCGACTAAGAAGCTCCAGCGACGTCATCTCGGAGACTACGACTCCAGCGATGTACGTGGAGCCGATCGATGACTACTACTGACGCGCAGGGGTATTGCTGATGAAAACTTTCCGGATCCAGTCTGACAACTGGGGATAATTCTAAGGTAAGGAATCTATCACAAATGTGTTTCTTTCAGGTAAAGAAGGTTTAAGCCTTGCAAAAGGTTTATTTTGCCAGGTCAAAAAGCGGTTCTGGTTGTAGCACTCTCAATCCCTATGGAAATTTCATGGAAGGAGCTGAGGTGTCTGAACTTTTTTAAAATGGTTTTGTGAAGATTAAGCAAGCAGTGTTAAAGTTCTTAGCAAAACAAAAAATACTCTTCCTATTTAAAGTCTGACCTAACTAGAACGACACAGTAAAAACTTAAACTTGTGCATTACACACACACACATTTATATTTATATACACACACACACGTGTGTATAGATAGATACAAATGTACATATATATATATATATAGTTCATGAAAAGTAAAATATGCCTTTACGTAAGGATTTATTTTCAAGTATTGTTCCACTGATACAAAAAGGGTTCCCGAGATACTCTATATGTACTGTGTATATGCAGAGGTAGTTCGTTTTAATGAAGATCCCATTATGGAAAACCTGGCATTTTGAGATACATATACACACAGCAATGTACTGGCTTTCCTGCGGTTTGCATGCGTTATTTGCCTTTAAATTGGATTAATTTGCTCTTACCATTTAGGAATTGTCCTTGGAAATCCTGGGCCACATTTCCCTTACCCTATTGGTCCAAAGGCTGGGGAGTAACGAAAACGTGAGGTGAGGGCTCCCTGCAAAGTACGCGGAGACTAGAGCCCTCCTCCCCGGCACACCACCTGCCACTTTTGCTGCGGCAGCCCCTATGAAGCTCGGGGCCTTATCCCACAGCGAGGCTTATGGTGGCCTCTGACTAAATGGTGGACATCCAGCCAGGTGTAACCCAATTACTACTTTCTCAACTCCCCCATCACTGGCTCCTTACAGCCTCGCACAATAAGTAATTCATGAAGACAGCAGATCGAAGGGATACGTTAGTTTTTATTCTGAAACAACCGTGCTCTAGCCACCGAACAAAAAGTACAACTAAACAGTGTAGGAAAAAACAGTTTCAGAGCAGGCATATGTGGAAGTAATCTTACCTAATGTATACAAGGAGCTTGTTTCCCATGACAACATGTTCATCTAGAAAAATCAATTAAGAAAACAGTATGACAGTTATACTGAAAATCTGTAATGGTAATCAAGCATATTCTGTGTACAAATCAGAGATTAAAAAATGTAATTTCCACATGGGGATCAGAAAAAGTGACATTAAACAAGCTGTGAAAAAACGGCAATGAGTGCGGTGACATTTCATTTTCAATAAGGTTTTATACCCAGTGGCTTACAGCCCTGATCAGAGCAGCAAAACACCGAATGTAAGCGGGAACATATATCACAAAATGAGTCAACAGACACAGTAAAAGTTTAGGTCAGTGATGAGCAAAATATTTTGTAATCGGTTTAAGCGTGGAGCTCATAAAATGGAACAAGGGGAAAACAAATGAATCCATTTAATTATCCCTAAGCTTACCTTACTTGAAGAACCCTGAAAATATGCCTTATCTCGGGACGTGAACAGAGTTATGTAGAGACCTCAAGCTACAGAATGTGAAGCCCTCTGCAAAGGTCCTCAATATTCGGCACGCCCCTAGTCTCCTCCCAACCCGCACCACCCTGTAGAGTACAGTGTACCCTAACCTGGAATGTACCTAATGTACCACAAAATTGTGTGAAGGTGGGAAAATAGTATTTACTTTTTCCCCTTTTCCCAAGTAAAAAGTAAATGTGGGGTGAGTTCTATGCCCTATACTGTCAGAGTTGAATGGTTTACATCACAACCTTCCCAGATCGTTGAGTGAAGGAGCACCGATGTATTCCTTCATGGTTCTTTGACAAGGCCAGGAGACAAAGGAGTGTTGTATCTGGAGGGTGTAGTTATAGATTAATCTGTACAATAAACTAATTTACACCCTCAGAGCTATCCTGCATACAATATAAATCTCACAACTGCATATTATACACCAAGGTCTGCGCAAGCATATTACCTCTAAGTTAACACACACATTAAATACCTTTGTTACCTTCGTATTAGTATACCGCAACATTGCTGCAGATACATAGATTTCTGCAGCAAGTGCCTTAAAACTTAAGCTAGTTTAACAAACTTCGTTTGAAAGCAGAAGTTTCATTGTTATTTTTTTGTTCCTTACTGTCAATTTCGTTGGAGGCAGACTGTCAAAGTTTTAATAAATAATGCATGTTTTGGCAGACTATAGCATTACTGGCATTGGCCGTACCTCACATGACAATATCCCTCAAGCTTGCGCACCTCATGCCACCTCCTTTTTCATCTTACCTCTCACCCCTGCACACATTTCGCGGGTATTTTGTACCATTTCAGAACTGGCACTAAAGTCAAGGTGGCTGTGCACGGGGTGTAGTGAAACGTTAAACCTCGTAGTCAGCGCTCTCTAGGTACGCCTTAAGGTCGTGAGCAAAGAATTCAAAGGCACCACAGGGTGCACTGTAAGGTTATACTCTGTGCTCACTGACTGTTGTGCATGGAATAATGCTGCGCACAGTCCTCTGATCAGGGCATTGGGTGTAGGCCATGGTATCGGAGGGAGTGACTGTTGGACAACTAATTGATTAACGTTAGTTGCTTCTAGGGTTTGCTTTGTAACCATGGCATACTTTCAATTGAATAGTTTAAGGGGAAGATATAGCGATAAATAGATATGTGGGTAATGCCTCTACCTTAATGGTCGTTCATAATCTTCTAAAAATCTTTAATTCATGCTCTCTACTTGATGCTATATTTTATCAGGCCAGTAGCACCATTAAACAATTACATTTTTGGTAGGTGCTTAGCAAGTGATACAAAATTAAATCACAAGCAAAGTAGCTCAATTTCCTGCATCATCAGCAAAACATTCATAACATTAACCCACCTTGATTAGCGTTCAGAAACACTATGGGTTAAAAGCAGGCAACATTTTCCTACTCTTGTGAGCGTTTTCCATGCAGTTAGCAGTAGATAGTAAAACCCTCATAGTAGTTTTATCCAAACGAGATTTGTGGAGAAACCCACAGGACACAGAGACAAGAACAGGATTAGTAAGGGCATTTATCCTGGACAGTCATCTTGAGAAGAACCAGTAGGCTCTTCATGTGATATTGAATGGAAGTATGGTGTGTATCTGGTTAGCAGGTACAGATCACATAACAGAGGTTACCGGTCCATTTTAAGAATTAATCAAACAAAGAATACCAAGTTCACAATCCGTAGCCAGGAAATGAAATTGAAAGAGCCAACGAGAGGAATAATAAGGAAGCTTAGTGGACAGAAAGGCAGGTATGCAAAGCAACGCATTTCAAACAGGCAGGATGAAGAATGCCAGGGCATAGAAAACAGCTAGAAAGAGGTTATTGTCACTCTGCATACAACCCCCATCTACTTTAGATGGACACAGGGTCTACTGATCAACAAGGATGGGGTTAAATACCTGGGGTTACATATGACCACAGAAAATGCTATCACATGCTGAAAAATAGCCATTTGACTAACCTCCTTGTTAATATGTTTGCGGACGAATCAAGGGACTCTCAGAATAGCTCTGGCGAAGTGTTTTAAGTCCCAATATGAAGTAGATTCGGAGCAGAAGATATCATCTCATACTACAGCGCATTTGGTAATGCTTAACGTGTGGTGGTATGATACAGAGTTTGACCTCGCACTTGCAAACAACAAATGGGGTTTGAAAGAGACTTGCTGCACTTATATTACAGGGATAAGTACAGGTCCCCTCACCCCACCTGCTACTAAGACAGTGTTCAAAATACAGCATGAGACTCTGAAGGACTTGAGATGGAGGAATTCATTAACTGAAGAGACTCCTTCGTGGTGTGGAAGGAGGTTTGAAACTGCGAGACTACTGTGATAGGAGACCACCAGAATATCCAGACTGGGAGATGAGCTGTCTAGAAGTGTCCTTTGCTTTTCTGCGAATATCCAGAAGAATAACCTCTAAATGAGACGATTTTTCTGGTACTCCCAACTGTGTTATGCAATCACAGCAAATATGGATAATTTAACTGAACTCCCTGAGGTCAAACCATTGGGGGTCTACATTAGTGGAGTGGGACTTAAGGGAGCATAAAAAATCTCAAATATATCGCCGATTGGTGATTAACACCCCAGATTCCTTTGACAGGCTGAAACGGGTATGATAGAGGGACATTGGGAATGTGACAGATGACGAATGGCAGTATGCAAGAATGACCTCACATGAACCAGTTTTACCAGTACGATGCAATTGAATAGTTTACATCACAAACACCTCACCAATGCAAGACTCAGGAGATTTGGTCACATTACTACCCTTTTAGGCCTGACAGGAACCTCATACATACAATTGCAAAAATACATACAGTTGCAAAATAAGGACTTTTTGGAAAAGTGGCTATTGCTTTAGGGCTGAAGCGGAAGCCCCGAAACTTGCATTGTTGCACATAATAATAGCTACTGACCTAAAACCGCAAACAATTGCCATTGTTGGGGGTTAGTATACTTGTCCCAAAAAGAAACATCACCAAGCATTGGAATAGGCCGAGCCCCATCCCTGGAAATATCAGAAAGGAGACACACATGCATGACCTAGGAGATCCTGGTACATATAGCAATAGCATGTCAGCAGAAACACGTTAAAGTATGTATTGGTGCCAGCAGCGGAAAAATGTAATTGATTTATTTTCAGGCCAGAGGAAGGGTGTTGGTCCTCGGAGACCTTGCTTAATGGGGACACCGGGGATGAGGATTTCTTGTGACCAACTGACTGGCTGTTATCGTTGGCAAGAGGATAGATGTTTGTATCAAAATACTGTGGAAGCCATTGTGTCTTTCTGCAAATGCCAATAAAAATTATTAAAAAAAAAAAAACAACAAACTGCACATATTGTTTTGCATAGTATATTTGACCTGCACACGAACAAGGCTTTAAATACTAATAATCTCACTCTCAGAAAACCGACTGCCCTGAGAATGGATCCTCATTCGCGAAGATAAGTAATACTTATTGAAGATAGAGGGAAATGGAAATGGAGTTCCAGAGAGTGAACCCAGGATGGGACATGCATTAGCTTAGTGCTATTAAAGGAGACCCCACTCTCAATGGATCAGACAGCGGAATTGCTGTGTCCGGCCAAACGAGCAATGTGCAGTTCTCTGAAACATGTATGTTGGTCAATAGGCAAAAGATGGCAAATATGCATCCAGCAAATTCACTGTCAGAAGAAGCCAAATATGAGCTTTCGGAATCTGCTTCTATGGCCTAATAAGCTGCATTTGTAAGCCAGATTCATAAAGAACATTTTGATTTGCATATTTGGAAAGAAAAATTAGAATTTTCTTATTGAATTGCAAACAAGAAATTGGCACAACTATCAGCGACGGGGTATGTGAAAGAGCTAGTTCCACTGAAAACTGAAGGCATTTTTAAAGGCAATACTTGGACACAGGCTACAATGAAATCCGGAGAGAATTCGGGTTTGCAGAGCTCATCATTGCTGCTTTCAACGATTACATAGGTTTTACTGAAGTTAAGCAACAAATATTTAATTGGTAATCATTAACAAATTAGTCAGACTCTGAATCTGAGTGTACTCAAACCCAGGTCTCTATCAAGTTGTAAGAGGCTTTTGACACAACTGCATGCATATTTAAATCCACATTTAGGAATTTATTAGATTATAAAAGGGTGCAGACAAACAGATCAAGCAGGATAGGCCACAGTCATAAATATTTGCAAACACTTCAACAGCCAAAAAAAGAAAGAAGCTTAGGGAGATAAATCCACTGCTTGACTTCAATTTGTCAAAGCAACCAAAATCAGGCGAGGCCAAAGCGCGAACCCGGTCGCATACTCTTCTTTCTGTACCCCGGGCCAGAGTTTTCTGCAAATATTCCACGTTTGGGAATATTCTGAACTCTAGATTTGCTCACCGTTCTTGCAATGCCAGTCAGGGACCCTGTTTTCTTCTTTGACCAGGTGCAAAGCAGGTGAGGAACTTTGGAGGCATGCCAGCCCTCAAAGGTGCCTAGCATTTTCAAGATGGCCACTGCTCCATTCAGTGAGTCACCCTGAGGAACAGTTCGACACCGGGGTGCGGCCATCCATATGTTTCGGCCGCGGTTACTAGAAGGGTCTTTTGTGGGACATGACTGTTCTTGGAGGAGCCTGCTGCCACCAGACATACCATGATTTCCTTCCGCGGACTGGCCTAGAGATATGACTTGAAGGTGTTCGCCCGTCCTACATGTGATAGTGCAACACGTGGGACCTGGCGGGGTTACGTGGTTCCCCATCCAGGAGTAAATAACCGCAAATAATGGCACAGCGCAGTGCTCCCGGCACAGGATGAGAAAGGCCTCCCCCCTCCAACCTCCCCCAGCCGTTGCTCCCGCGGACAGGATAAAATGTCAGGGACCAGCTGTGGGGCCACGGAGAGGCCCTTGAGGGTCACAGGAAGCTCCGGAGAGTGGAGCTTCCCTGTTGAGGACACCGGCGAATAAATTAACAGCCCCTAGAGGCATTCTGAGATTGTTGATTTACCAGCATCTATTTTGTCCATCCCCTCTGAGCTCAGGCTTGCATAAGGTGAAGGGAACTGCCTTTGAATCCTGACTTTCTCCCTGCCTGCAGGCTTGCTTGAGGGGAACAGCGCTTCCGACTTGTCCTCTGGTCTGACATTTGTTTATCTTCCTGTCCAATGAAGCTTGATAAACTGTGGGATCTGATATATATATTCCCTACAGTTGTTTTTGCTTGTACGTAGTTAAAGTTAGGACCTAGTTTCCATAGGAAAAGCATTTTTTGACTTGCGTATAACTTTGGTGTCGTTTGACAAATCTTCATGAAATTTTCCAAAGAAAGTGTCAAGGTAGTTTCTGATTGTCATGAAACGTTTAGGAGTGATACGTTCAGTGGGGACCGAGAATTTGGGGTGCGAAATAAGGGTATGTTTGTAATGTTAATTCCCATAGGAACCTTTAGCCACAGCTACAGCCCGAATCGCTGAACGAACTTACACCAAATTTGGCAGGGAGGTAGATGTTGGTTCAAGAAAGTGCCTTATGCTTATTTGGTGTGAATCTGTCCAGCAGTTGTTGAGATATGTAAGATTAAATTATTGTGATATCGCTGGACGCGGATATTTCTCGGTCGTTTCGTGATTAATCGTGAATGCACGTTCAAACAGGAATGCGATGATTGGCAGGGCGGAACCTGAACAGAAAGTTCCAGCTGCCATTTTATTGCCAAGGAATGGTCCCCGGGGCTGAACATTTCTGAAAAAGCTAACATTTGAGCAATGGGGCTGATAGTGACAAGTTATGTGTCCAAAATAGATTTTTTAAATCGCGTGTGATATTCGTTACGACCACCAGCGCTTGCCCCAGGTATAATCGCGGGGACATTGTGACTATTAACATCACCGCGAATATTGGTGAAAATATAAAAAATATATTAGTGAATCATTAATATGCACTGTTATAGAGATATTGAGATGTTATTAAGTGTTTTTATAGAATTATTTGTATAGTGAGTTATCTGTGATGGTTAGAATTAATTATATTGTTATAATTTTTTTATGTGGTGGTGGCTATTGAATTTGTGCTTTTGCTTTCCTCTTTCGTGTTGTAACTGCGAGGTTTGCGGCGACCAATGTCTTCGTGATCTCCGGCCTCACCGCGAAAATGAAAAATAGGTTTCAGAGATGGTTGTTCTAGAAATACACTAGAAAAACATGAGTCTGAAGTGTATAGTAATAAAGGCGCCAGGTGTAAAATACTGTAATGTGTGTGCATAGATGTGTTTTCACTTTATGGAAAAGGCGCAACCTATGCGTTTAATGGCGACATCCTGAATAACCGCAAATGCAGAAAATGGTCTGAAAGAAACTTGGTTCAATAATATGAGGTTAAACTTTGAAAGAAGTATGTATTTAATATGTGTAGGGCTATGTTCAGAACGTATTTGTTTACATATTATTTTTGTATGTGTTGGTGGTCATTGAACGTCTGCTTTTTTTTCCTGTTTTCGCAACGTGTCTGCAGGGATCACGACTGCTGACGTCATCGTGGTCTCTGGAGTCACTGCGAACAGTCAAAATTGGTTTTAGGGATACTTTTTATAGAAACTCTCTACTAAAACATGACTTTAGAGAATACTGTAAGAGAACCCTAGTCTGTAAAATACTGTAGTATGTGTGGCTATATGTGTTTTACACTTTATGGAAAAGGCGTGATCGTCGCGGTTAACAACACCATTGCGACGTCCCAAATAACCGCAAAAACAGAAAATCGGTCAGAAAGATGGATTTTAAAGAAACTTAGTACAAAAACATGAGTTTTAACATGTTTTTAAAGAAGTATGTACATAGTAATATATGTAGGGTAATGTTCAGAATGGATTTTTTTACGTATTATTTTTGGATGTGTTGGTGTTCATTTAATGTCTGCTTTTGTCTTCCATTTTTGCGACATGTCTGTGAGGATCGCGATGTCGTGAATATAATTTTTTTTAAGAAAAACAAACAACGTTCAATAATCCACAGAAAAAATACAAGCTTATAAAAATTCCTCTCATAGAGCCATTTTAGATAGAAAATACAATTTAAAAATTCAATAAAAATCGTAGGACGTTATAGTTGGGAAATAGAATTTGAAAAACCTTATAAATTACGGTTTAGTTATGCTGACATTTCACTCGTACAAAACCAGAGAAATTCATCAGTTATCGTTAGCTGAGCTAACTATAACTCGCGCCCCCACAATGCACTGCTTATGACCGCATAGATTACATCACTCATGACATGGTCAGTGACATCACTGATGAAATCTCAAATGACATCACTGATGACATCATCCACAGAATCTCTCACACACCCACTCACACCCCAATATAACGTTTCATTCACCCTCTCCAACTTCCAGACTACCATTCTTAAAACCATTGAGTCAACCATACCAGTACGTACACACCCATTCACTGATTGATAGGTTTACACACGCATCCACTCAGTCACCCATACAGCCGCTCATATACCCACTCACTCACTAATACAGCCCGATATGTACACCCATGCAGCTACTCACCCACTCTCAGTCTCCCATAGAGCTACTCACACACCTACTCACTCATCCATAGAGTCAATCACACAGTCACTTACTGACCTATACACTTATACACAGACCAACTCACATATTTACACAGATACTAACACATACCCACTCACTTATATAGTCCCTGACACAAGCACACACTCACCCATACAGCAACTCACACAATTACTCACTCACACATACAGTCACTTATATACTCCAACACTCACTTATACTGCCTTTCACATATGCAGTTACTCACTCATATACCACTGACACATCCATTCACTCACCGACACAGCCATAAGCACACAAACTCACCCATACAGCCCGTCACAGATGCAATCACAAACCCATACAGCCACTGACTCACCAACTCACTCATCCATGCAGGAAGTCACACCAACACTCATACATCCTTAACCAATCAATAACTCATACAGCCACTAATGTACCTACTCACCAACCCATACAACAACTTGCACACCAACTGACAGGCTGATACAGACATCCACACAAATTAGTCATTCACCCATACATTCACTAAGACACGTATAATCACTCACTTATACAGTCAGTCAGGCACCCACTAAATCATCCATACAGGCACTCACACACCCACTGATTCATCAGTACACATTGGTGTATATATATTTTACACTCAAACTTTTTAGAAACACTCACAGTCACTGGATGATGTCATCAGTGGTGTCATTAGTAATGTCATTTGATATGTCATCAGTAATGTCACTGACCATGTCATTAGTGATGTAATATGTGAGGTCATAAGCAGGGCATTGCGGGGGTGAGAGTTATAGTTAGCCAAGCTAACTATAACTGCAGAATTTCTCTGGTTTTGTACAAGTGAAATGTCAACCTAACTATAACGTCCCTGTGAAAATATATATATATCTCTCTCTCACTGGCCAAGCTGGGGAGGGAGGGGGCTCTCTTCTTTGCTTCGCTTTCCTGTAGCCAGTCATTGCATAGTTGAAAACAGAGGCACAAAGGTTATCCAATATACGGGAAGTGCTGATGGCCCAAGCACAATCTTTACTAGCTTCTCACCACAATGCAGATTCTCCCCCCCTGCCAGTTGTCGATGCGGAGGCCCCAGCCACTAAAATGACTTTTAGTTTAATGTCCAAATCCTGAAAGCACATTTCATTCCTCTGTCAAGACATCAACCAATCCATTGCTTAGCTTGACCAGCACCGTCACAAATTAGAGGGTCGTTTAGATCAACTTAAGGGTGGAGTGAGACCAGGAGCAGGATACAGTGTTTGCGAAAGTGGATGTACTCCAGTGAACCCAAAGAACCCTTATTCGGAAGAATGAAAATGGCGTAAAACATTGCTGCAGCAACAATATGCGTATTTAAGGAATCAGCTCATCTATTTCAGACTCCGAGCTCCCAACTTAAGTTCAACAACTCTTCCGCACTCTACTTTCGGCCTCTGTAGATCTAGAAATATTGTTGGATTCCATCCATAGAGTGTATTCAGACTTTCAACTAAAGCACCATCTTACTCCTGATGTCTTTAGCAGAATCCACCTTTATAAACTCAAAGAGAAGTTTTTCAAGCCTCTCGCAAATAGGGCCCCATCGACTACAGTGGAGACACCATACACATCTTTCAAGACCTCTCAGCCTATACCCTAGCGAAGCGGAGGGAATTTAAAAGGCCGACTGGTCCTTCTATGGCACAACATACCACAAAAGGACCAGGGTTCCTGCTGTGTCTTCTCTTCACTCTCCAGGTCAAGCAGTACCCAGTGTACATTCTGGAAGAGGCTGCAACTTTCCTCCACTTTTAGACTGATAATCACCCTTCCTCCCCATGCCATGCCACTCCGAACAGGAAAACCAACTAGCCAGTGGGGAACCCACCAAACTCCAAATCGGCAGTAAGCGACACGTAAACTGGTTTGTCATGAGAGTGAGCCACGCACTGAAGAAATGACTGACGACGAGTAAGGCCGAGTTTCTGCCTTATGACCTTATTATGATCTGTCAAGGCCTGGTGAGACTTATCTTCCCTTAATTCTGTGTTTCACGAGTCCTGGCCCAAGGAATCATATGTGACCTGCCCCGCCTCTTCTGGACCTTGACTAGGCTTTGTTCTCTAGTTGTTATTTCTTTTTCTTAAATGATTGTTTCTAATTGACATGGTTTCTCTTGATCACTACTTTGAGGAGAACAATGTTATTTAAACACATTGCATCTCACAAACTCGATCTAGAGGCCCAGATACATGGGACAAAGGCAGAACACTCCGGCTCACGGGAAGTCCAAAAGGCCTTACTTAAAGGCAGGAGGGAACTTGATGTGGGAAACCTACTAAGCAAATATATTACCAGAAGGGAAATAAGGCAGGTCAGTTACTGGACGATACATTCCAGTTTCTGCAACTTCGGTATAGGATTACTTCAATTACTCTTCCCTCAGGAGATGTGGTTACTCAAACACAAAATATAATCAGACTTTTATGAGCATTAACAGACTCTTTATGCCATGGAACCTACATCAGAAGGGGATCAAGATGACTATCTACACATCTTTCCCTTGGATTGCTTTCCCCTATGATTTTTGCTTTTGGTCTGGAGCCTTTGGTGTGGAAGACTAACCATAATCCCAAGATTACGGGACCATTTTTCCAGAATTTCTGGAAGTAAATGGGCTTTATTAGCCATACACTGTCTAACTGGGTCATCCTCATCCCTTAACTACCTGAGTGTAACCCTCACACCCAGAACGGAAGATCGTTATGCTGCCAATATTCCTCCTCTTTTGGACACCCTCTTTAAAGACCTTTATAGGTAGGGAAAGCTGGAATTTTCATGGTTTGGAAGGCTGGCCTGCATTAAAATGAATTTCCTACCCTGATTACTCTACACTATTAAGATGCTTCCACTGTTAATACCACGAGACACAATGCACCTTATTCACAATAAGCTCTTGCTTTTCATGTGGGTAGGGAAAACCCTGAGGGTCTCCTGAAAAATAACGTGTAGACACAGGTCGGAGGGTGGCTTAGGCTTTCCCTACATTGATCATTTTATCTCAGCCGCTCTGCTTTGCCTTCTATTAGATCGTACCAATTCTAATACTGTGAAGATTTGGGCATGTTGAGGCTCACTTTTCGGTTCCACCAATCCACACATTACAATGGCTCACTCTGTAAGCTGTCCATGCGACTCCCTCTTGCCCTTCACTTGCATCACTCTAACATATTTGACTGCAGAGCCTGAGCTCAGAGTTAACGAGTTACCCTTCCTCAATGATGCCAGTCCTCAATGACCCTGATTTCCTCCCGGGTGTGCAGGATAGGAACTTTTGTAAATGGTTCCTTAATCAGACAGCTATGTTGTCCGATCTCTACACCAAAGGTAAACTCCTCACTTCAAGCACCATAACCCACTGCCTTTCCTTAGAAACTGATCGCCCACAATACATTTTACAACTATTGCATTGGGCATCCTCACCCTCTAACCGCTCTCAGGCCTCTAGAGCCTTCATGCCCATGGAAACATACTTGAAAGACAACCTATCTAGTAAGGACATTATTAATCTTTAGTGACTTCTAGAGCTCCCGCCTCGAGAGGCCAAATCATGGTAAACCCTTAAATGGGAAGAGGAATTACAGGTCTTGCTCGACTAAACCTCATGGTCTGGATGCAGGCATTGACCTCATCTATGTGTCCTACCTATAAAACAACAGTTATAAAATTCTTTTGAGATGGTATCTCACACTGGTTCAAATGGAGACTATCTATGAATATAATCTGGAGTGCTGGCAATGCAATACCAATCGAGGAACGATGGCTTAACAAGTGGTTTTGCACCTGAGTTCAGTCGGTCTGGAAAGAGATACTGCAGCATATTAAGATCATCACAAATATTACATTACATAGGGATCTTACTACATTATTGCTGGATGGCACAGGGGAGCATTCGGAGTATCTATTGACGACTCCTGGAGGCTCACTACTCATCCAGTTTCTTCTAGCTCCACACAACAATTGCTCGGGAGTGGCGAGCTCGGGCACCCCTAACAATTCAAATGTGGTCTGTAGTGTAGTCTCTTTATACCTTGGAGAAATTGACACATATAGTAAGGGACAGAATCCCTAAGTTTGAGAAAAACAAGGGCTCCATTTCACTCAGGGTGGGAATCTGTCTGGGACCTAGCCGCCTTCCGAAATTCATTCATGCTTTAGGTCTTTGTGACCGGAGGAGGACTCAGTCCAGGAAGATGAAACCACGTCTGACTAACCATAACCCAGACATCCACAGTGGCAGAGGACGATGGATTCTTGGATTCTTTACCTTTTCCTTTGATAGGTGGATTTTGTGGGCAGAGTGAGGGGGTAATTAGATCTGGGCAGTCGGGATGAGGGAAGACTTTATAAATCAAGGTACCCAAAGGATATGCTATTTGCACGTTAGTCCTACACTTGGAAAGTTGCACTGTTGACTTTATTGTTTTTTTTTTTTACACACTTGCTTCATTATGTCTCTATAGCTTAAACCTTTGTCAACTTTTATCATTGCATAGGTGATCAATGCTTCATCGGTTCTTTAGCATGGTATGTTACGATCTCTTAGTTGAGTGGACAGGACTGACTAACTTTTTAGCATTAGCAGTGGAATACCCAAGGAGCGCAACAATGTACTTTTGCTCGAATTTCATACCATGTGATGTTCAATTAGTGGCCATCATCGATGGTCAAAATGGTAGATGCATTGTACTAAGTTTAGTGTATATTGGAATATTTGTTTGCAGTAACATTTAATAAAAAGAATTTCCCAAAAATAGGTCCGAAATCACCAGAGAAACATTTTTACTTAAAACATCCTAGTTATGGTGGCTGACTAGTTTTTGATGGTTAAAAAACATCAGACACCACAGCGGCACCAACAGAATCAGGGGGCAGATGCTGCGCCATCAAATTTTCATAGGGGTGCCAGGACAAGTTTGTTCCCTCATTCGAGGTAAAGCGAACTTGAAAGCATCAGGCAAGGCGCTTTCTTAATATCAAGTCTCCAATGAGGCGTTATTCACACTCAATGACACTGCAGAATGTTTCTGGTCTTCCAACATTTTCCATGTATCAAACAAGATCAATCACTGGCAAAAGACAGGAGGAAATTACTGCAACCAAAGACTTTTACGTAATATCAAATGATATAGAGAAAGGGGTTTAATTAGGAGATTAGTGGACTGTAGGTAAGTCTTCTAAAAAAGAATTGCCCTTATCAACATCGAGGGAAATGCCTACAATATTGTTAAAAGAAGGAATTAAGGGGAGACTGGCAAAGAGGGACTGCCCATAGGGGATCTTGACAGCGTCTGGATATCTCAAAATAACATTTCTACTTAATTATTTGCAGACTGCAATTCTGTCTATGATACAAATCTTTTTTGTTGTTCTGATCAAAGCATTATCGGTTCTTTGTTGGCTCACAGCTAGTGCCTAGGAACTGTAAACATATATGCAACTCTTTCCATCGAACAAAGATTGCCTGACATTTGAACAGTGGTAAAAAATACTCTTGGGTGACAATCATTTCTGATCAACTATAACAGCAGTTTTGCATATTCTTTCTATTGAGTATAAAGAAATCACCTGTTTGCAATAGTGGATATACATGTACCACATAAATACAACATACTGGTTGCTGCGAACCCTACTCTTGAAATATAAAAAAGGGATGCCTATGCTAGTGGGGAAAATCTGCCAGTAGTGCTTTGGTGCAGATAAGTGGGTATCATGCAGGACCTGTGAATGATCCAAACACCGAGAAGGGAACGAGAATCATTGTTTCATTAGAACAAAAATCATAAAGGTAACCAACCCTGAGCCCTCGGTGCTCAGGGCAAATTGCTGCATTTAAAATATCCCTAAAAGGCTAAATTCAGCCCAAACACATGCAGAAGGGTCCAAAGTCAAATTTGAAATGCAAACTACATTTTATGTAGTGATTTCTGGTAGGTCCTGCATGTTATAGGGCCAAACTTGATTAGAAAGTCAGATATCTATGCCTTGTTCTTTGAACTCTTATCCTGTTAAGAGATAATGCTTGGTTTGAACATACCTAGAATGAAGTAGAGACCAGGTCCAAATGGAGGAAAATCATGTCATAACATTAGAAAGCAGCTTATAGCAAGTGTTTGCTGTCCAAGGGATTTTCAAACTACGCAGTTAAAAACCTTCCTTTTATGGAAAATAAGATGGAAAGGGTGAAATGGAGGAATTTGCGGGTTGAAAATCATAAGTTCTGAAAAATGACTGAGCACACTTCAATCAAGCAGGCATCCTGTTCAGATGATGCACCAAAGGCACTATGAGGGGAATAGCTAGGTTAAAGGATCCTCAGAATTTGGACCAGGCACTGAATATGAGGTGGCAAAAAGAAAAGATACTGCACAAATGGAATCAAATGCTTCTATTCCATCCTCTTATGCAACACAGATTAAGGAAAAGAGCTGCAGAATATTAGAATTTGAGAGGGTTGAAAGTCAGTGTAGCAGTACGTGAGCTAGCAAGGTCAAGAGTGAAGTAAACAATGTAAATAAATAACAGTGGGGAAATGAAGGCAATTGCAGTCCTCCTGGACTATAAGCAAAACAAATCCAAGACTAAAGCAGGGTCTGAGGAGGGTTCTATTAAGTGAAAAAGAAAGGTGACAGTTACACTGTCTTGCAGTGTATGTGGTTGCTTTTCTTAGCAGCCCACAAGGGGATGATTGTGCTATCATACAAAATTCCTATTCCTTCGAGTCAGTGATGTTTATATGCTTGACTTCATGAAGCGTCATGGATGCCTTAACATGTGCTTTCCAATCCAACATAAAAAGGAAATTACAGTGTTCTTCATTATAATATGAAACTTAATGCCCTTAAGATTAACAGTGTACATTCAGAGTGCATTTTAATGTAGCTACTACAGTCGTCTAAAAAATGAAACCTCCGTAATCTGGAGACAGAACAGATAATACTGACATTGGGGGGCAGACTCTAAGAATTGAAAGGTAAAAACCAAATCATGAGTCCGGGGAAGTAAGGGGGTGGGTCATATTATCAGTGTTCACATGACTGAAAAAGGCACAGATAATCCTGAAACTACGGTTACAACCTGAAAGGTAAGAAGTACGGTGCCCCTTGTTTTGGTGCCGTCAATAAGAGATGGCATGGAATGAATGGGGAGATCAGTTAACATAATGCAAGACCTATACATGTGAATTAAACTATGTGCATACACAGAATCGGGAAAATTGTGACTTTAATGCTGCTTTCTTTGCCAATGCTGAACGTTTGCAAGATGTAACTCGCATATCAATGAAGATGTTCTACTTAGGAATCAGTGACTTGGGGGTGTTATACAGATGAAAGGGGGTGAAATATTCGTATGTGCCACCAGACTCCATTTGCTCGTCTGTCATGCCTCCCTATTCCATTTGACTCTTTGCCTTATGCATTTCACCCAAAATAGTTCCTCAAAATGCCCTACTTTTTGTCTGGAAAGAAGGGTTCCCCTTTCCCCCAGCAACACAGTACATTGGGGCCACTGCCTTAAGTCCCCTATAATTTCAATATACACAGTATCAACCAACTAACCAGTTGTTGAAACTGGGAACCAGCTGTGGAAATATGTAGGTACCCAATTTCTAAATGTTTAATTCTGCCACATCACTTTCAGTTCTGGTGAATAGGGGAGTTGAGCTACAGCATTCATTACCCATTCCAAGCATTATGCCATGCACCCATATTCACATCAGGGTAGTGATGTGACCTAAGGAGCATGGATTCCTTTACAGATATCAACACTGCAAAATATTAAGACTAGACCTCAACACCGGGCTACAGACTCAACAAAAGATGGATGTTGAATCAACACCATAATCTCACACACCCACTGATCAATCACAGATGTTAAGTGGGGCACCAATAGGCCCAATTCCTCAATGCAGTGTCCACCCTAGGGATAACCTACAAATGTTACTCACACAGGGTACGTGGCAGGTCGCAGAACCTCACATATCACACCCCCACTTCCAAACACCACTCTACAAACCCACTGATGTAGCAAAGCCCATAATTGTCTAGATATCAAGTCTTCCAACAGTGCCAAGATGACAAATAATAGGCAAAGCATTTGCTATCTACATATACAACTGTAACAAAACATACTCAAAATGTAATCAATAATTGGCATTCCTACCTGTCAGAGACTTGCCAGCACTAAGCGGAGGTGCAATAACCTTGAACAGTTTCTAAATTCAAGTGACACAAGTAAAGAGAATAAAGACAGTCATTAATTTTGTTTAGAACCAAGCATTATTTTCTTTTGTACACTGATTTTTGTTAGATCCAGTTAACACAGTAACACAGACTAAACAAATAACATATTAATATTCGGTCATAACATTGCAAAGATTCAGACTTTACCTTTTTGACAAGGTTACAATAGTAAACATCCTATACAACGACTGTGTTACAAAGCAGTCCATTAACCCGCATTTTTTACTCTGCTAACTCTTTTACAACGCAGGTCTTTACAGCGCAAACCATTACAACGCATTCCCCATTACAATGCCCCATGGAGTTAGAATAGTAAATTGCGTTAAAATGAACAATGCGTTGTAATCGATTGCGGTGTAAAGCCCTGCGTTGTAAACGATTTCACGGAGTAAAAAAATCAGGGTAATGGCACGCGTTGTAAACACATGTGGAGTAAAGTCTCATTCGGTTACAACACAGTAATCTTGGTTGGAGATCATATCAGCGACATGCCCTATGCAAATCTAGTAAATACTTCCCAGACAAACTCAGTATTTTTTTATGCTGCCTCTGTTGCTGCAATTCTGACATCCGTGTCCCAAAAACTTCTCTGCATTCCTTTTATTCTTGTGTTATTTAACTCAATGCTTCCTTCATTGAAGCTCCATCATTTTGTTTTTGCACTCAATCTTTCAGGAGTATGGACAATTGTTCTTACATGTAACAATTAGTTTGCGGGTTGTTGTGTTGTAGACCACATTTTGTGCACTAGCTAGAGTTGGGTTTGAAATATTCCAACTTGTTTCTGCTCAAAGTCTTTTCTTATATTTTGGAGAATGACCCTTATTTACGTTCTGGGAATCCGCAATGCATTAGCATGAAGAGTCTTTCTTCGATGTTGCTACTTTTCCCATCAGAGTAGGTGAAAGCCTTCATATATGTATTGAAAGTGAGACTTCTTAGTAAGGCAAGTAGCATTTGAGTCGGCAGGGAGAAGGGATGCACATGTCAATTTCCAACACAACTACATGCAGCTTTCGGAAGCGTGGAATCCAATGGTGCAACATGACGACACACGGGAACAATTGCTGAAAAAGCTTCCAGATTCCACTGGTGCCAGATGGAATTCAAAATGTGAGGAACCTGTGTTTAGAAATGCACAATGCCATAATATCCAGCTCCTTCAATACCATTCTCACTGTCAGAGACTACTATGTCTGGAAACGAGTAACCAATCTCTGGAATGCATGAACCTCTCCAGGGTTGGAAATGCCCAAACAATCTTTGTGTTAATAGTGGAGCCTAGAAATTGTTGAATTGGCAGCAGCTGCAGGTGGGATTTTAGCTTGAATGAGTGACTGAATGAACTTTCTTGTTTTGGGTAATTAAAATCATAGCAAAAAAATTAAGAAAGAGTCAATCGACGGGACAATATGCCTCAAAACAGCCTATGGGCCTAATTTAGAAGTCGGCGGAGGAGAACACTCTGTCACAAACGTGAGGGATATCCCGTCCGCCGTACTACCACCACATTCTATCCTTGGGGATGTAATACATCACATATTATGAGTTTCCTCACTGCCCTCCTTTTCATGGTGGTGAGCTCGCAATGAAAAGGGTGGTGGGTGAGGAAACTAAGGGGGCCCTACAGGGTGCCCTCGGTGTCTCAGTGCATGGGGGTGCATACAGGGGGGGCTCATGATGTGCCCTCCTGTCTTTCTGCACCCCCAGTTCCTGCACGCCATGGACTTTACATTACATGCTGAGCTGAAATGCGTTTGAAAGGCAGAGCCACCGGCCAACTGCCGCAGGCCCGCCGCCCGGAATACAACTTGTAATTCGGCAGTTGACAATGGGTTTGGCGGTGTGGGAGCGGGACGATGGCATGCCGCCCTCTCCCACACCACCGAACTCATATCAAGGCCCTAAGTGTGCCATTGCAAATAGATAAGTCCACTGTTCAGGTATACTAAACTGCTTCTTTACGTCACGCTGACACTTTGGGTAACAAGTTAGAGGAGATTTAAATATTTCTGGCCCTGGTATGAACCAGTGGTTAAACAGACATGTCTTTTTCTTTTCCAGAGCACAATATTCTTCGGAGGGTTCCTTGAGCGCCCTCTGCAGGGCTTCCCCCCTCTGCTCTTGAGGTACTCTCGGTTGGGATACCCGAGAGGCGGACTCGACGGGTGATGACTGCGATTTTGATGTACATGTACTTCTGATAGGTACTGGCGACATGCTTGGGTGGGTGGGTAGGGAGGAGGGGCTCGTTGGGGGGATGTTGGGGGATGGGGTGGGGGGTATTTTGGCTATCTCGCACACTCATGGTGGATTACTCCTGTGGATGCACTACCTAGTAGAACGGACATTATTGGGGTGAATGCTGTACAGATGTAGCTTATGTGCTGGGATGGTTATTGCAAGATGTCCTGATTTGGCTGGGGGGCGGACTATGGGGGACGGGGATTGATTGCATTTTGTTCAATGAACTAATAAAATTTGTTTAAAAAAAAAAAAACAATATTCTTCGGAGAAATAGATCAATTTTGCCCTTTCATAATAAAAGTCTTCAGCAGATGAATAAGCGCTATGTATTCAAAAGTTTTTTAAAATTCCAAATCACTAATTGCGGTTGTTAAATAGTATTTTAAGGGGTTATCCGATTTAATGAGCTCCTACCATATAAATGATTTTAGGATTCCAGAGTGACCTGTTTTCAGCTTTACACCCAATCGCACAGAATGCCTCCAGAATTGTTACTTATTAAACTTGACTTCACATCTAACCTGGGCCTGTGCAAGACTATCCGAGACCGAACTGGTGTTCTATATTCTTGGCACCGAGAGGTGTCAAAGAAGGGTGCCAATCTCCCGAACAATAACAGAGTGTTAATGTTGGCATTAATTGAGTAACGATGATTTTTAGGATTGGGCCTAATGATGGGCTTCAGACGCAGAAAGGATGCGATTAATGCTAAGAATTTAGATTTTAGACAAGCACAACCGTGTTTCACTCGCTCTTTTATCGTAATCAAATGATAAGGCATTTATATGCTGGTAAATGCTTTAATTTTCCAGCCCTCCACTAACAAGACGTCTTTGATGGCAATTTTCCTCCTGAATATCAGGATGTGTTCCAGGCCTGGCTCCAGGAATTTTTGTTTGGGTGGGCCAATTCGGGTGGGCCACTGCTGGCCCAATTTATCGCTGATATATCTAGCCAGGCCTGCTTCTGGGCCCTCCTTTTGTCTCTCCTTAGTCTTACAAGGTACAGTAAAACACACTCTTTTCCAAGTCTCTTTCTAAATGTTATCACTCTCAAAAAGTGCTTTTCTTCCAAGTTAATGTCCATTTGATGGGAAACGGAGGTTTCTAAGGTGGGAGTATCTAGCAAGTGACTCTACTCGGGCTCCCTCTGTGCGAGCCTTCAGGGAGAAACCCTCTTCATTACTACCTCCACCTGACCCCTGACTCTGCAGCTCACTCCCTTACAGACTTGATGATCCACTTTTCTACCACCCCTCTCCATTACACCTTATCTCACAGCTGACCTTGGGACCCAGCCCCATATCAACCACCATTCAGTTCCACTTTCATTACTCCTAGTAAAAAACAATAGTAAAATCACCTTCAAACTTAAAACATTGAAAATAGCAGTAAATGTAATTATTATGCATGTTAATGTATGCTCCACAGTTGTCCTAATCAACTGACTGGTAATTAAATAAACAAAAACAGAAAGGCCATGACAAGGCCGGTTTTAGTGCTGGTGCAAAAGTCTTTTTGACCTCTTTTTTGACCTCTTTGTCTGTAGATAACAACCACCACCCTCCAACAGTGCCCTTCACCTCTCCGTAGCCACTTCCCCTCATGTCCTCCTCCTCAGCCTCCCTATCTACCACCCTCCACCAGTGCCCCTCATCTCTCCGTAGCTCCCCCACACCCCATGACCTCCTCCTCAGATTCCCTCACTGCCACCCTCCACTAGCACCCCTCATTGCTCCGTAGTTCCCCCCCACCCCATGACCTCTCCTCGGATTCCCTAACTGCCACCCTCCACCAGTGCCCCTCATCTCTCTGTAGTTCCCCCCACCTCATGACCCCCTGTTCGGACTCCCTCACTGCCACCCTCCACTAGTGCCCCTCATCTCTCAGTAGTTCCCCTCCACCCCATAACCTCCTCCTCGGCTTCCCTCACTGCCACCCTCCACTAGTGCCCCTCATTTCTCTAAAGTTCCCCCACCCCCCCACCCATGACCTCCTCCTCGGATTTCCTCACTGCCATCCTCCACTAGTGCCCCTCATCTCTCTGTAGTTCCCCTCCACCCCGTGACTTCCTCCTCAGATTCGTTGTATAGTGCTACTCATATGAGTGTAGGGTGTCACAGTACTTTACATAACAGCACACATTATATAGAGACAATAAATCAGTCTACGGGGAATGTCACATAAGCCAATGAGGATTACAAGGTGTAGAAATCACCTCATCCATACTGGTGGGCAATATATTTTATGGGGGTTTGGTCTGGCGAAGCACAAACTCAGGATTTAAAGAGTACTCCAGTGGTTGGGGGTTGGGATTACTGATTAGAATGCATAACTGCCCAAACAAACTCTTTTTAGGAACATTACAATATTGAAAGACTGGAGAAGTTCTAACTATATCACATCACAAAAAAGCAAAGTTTTGTAAGCAGCTCTTTGATGACAGTTCATTGGTCACTGTCCTATGTCAGGATAGTAACTTCTGAACTGCAAGTAACACAAGGATATCTGTGACAGAGGTAGTAACCCACTGAGCTATTCCCATCAAATTCAGTTTATCTGCATTTAAAAACTACCAATAGACAAATGGTTGCTCTGCAGCAGGATCGTAAATCACAAGTTATCTGAACAGTTCTTATTGTGGTACATCGGTGGCAGATTCACTGCAATGGCCAAGGCTCATGTTTGGGTGGGCCTGACCCACCCGGCCCACCCTCTAGAACCGGGCCTGATGTGTTCCAGTATTTATTGTAAGAGTATTCACCATACATTAATCTTCCAGACTCGTTAACGCTATTTGTGAGCAGGCGTTTGGTTCATCCAGATTTACTGTAACGCGACTATGCTGCAATATTGGGAGAGGTTGGTGTCTGAATTTCGGTGCAAATGTATTACGGGCATAGATGGCGGCTCCAAGGTTGGGATCTATTCATCGAAAAGGATAGAAGCAAATCACATTCATGTTTGAGTCCTGCATTGGTAGACACCTTTTCAGATGCAACTATTGATGGGCCCATTTTGATTCTTATACATCTCTTTCTCAGTGTATAAGGCATCACCCTTCGAAGCTGGTCTGGGGGTTTCCAGTTTAGCCATTTGGACCATGATAGGTTCCTGTGCACGCTGTTCAACGCGGGTCTGAAATCGCTGAAGGCTGCATAGAAAGCAGCTCTGCGGCGTGGGTTGTCGATGATTCAGCAGTGAGCATATTTGCCTTGTCCTCTATGCAGCAGCCGTATTGAACTCCCTTCTGCTGGAAAGGTGAGGCGAGGGGTTTGTGTCTTTCATACAGGTTACTAACTCGCGCAGTAGCAATTTAGCAGAACAACTCATGTCTGAGTAGAGAGATTACGCGATAATTCGATGTAGAGGATCAAACCCTGTCTGAGAATGGCCTGGCAGTGCAATGTGTAGACAGTTAGGTTATCCAGCTCATCCAAAACTTATTTTATTTTTTAAAAACAATGGCGGGGATTCCGTCCGAACCGAGGTCATGGTCCAACGGACCCTGGGTGCTCGGGTCATTGATCACTGTGGCCCCCAACCCATGTACTGAAGTAATGTCAATTGGGCTAGCGACGGAACAAGACATCTCAGAAGACCCTGTGGGCCCGATTAAGAAGTCGGCGGAGGAGCACACTCCTCACAAACGTGAAGGATATCCCGTCCGCGGATCCGTTATCCCTCACGTTTGGGACTAAGTGTCCCCTCCCCCGACTTCTAAATCAGGCCCTGTGTTTTTTTTTTGACCCAACATAAGAAACTTTTATTGGTGCAGACAACTTTATTTTTCACTTTTTCTTGTGGGCTGGTAACTCATTTTATGAGGTTGTCACAAGAATAAACATCACTGAACAGAGATTCTTTGTGGAAAATGGTCGCTGCCTGCCGGCACAATGAGTTCGTACTAGTATGAACTTAAAAAGCTTCTACCGAAACTGGAGTTTACTTGAGAGCTTCGGTCTTATGGAAGAAATATGGGAGAATTGCGGGGACGTCTTTGTGGAATCAATCATTAAGTGCAAAGCCTACTTAGGGTGTCTAATACAAGGTGTCCGGAATTGTTGTAGTACTGAGTGGGCCGTGACAGGCTGGGAAGTTATAATATTTGGCATCGGCTGCAAGTCAGTCCTCATCTTCCTCACCCCAGAATACATCGGTGTTAAACTTGTCAGTACAACTAGGTGGGCTTCTTCTTGTATAGCTTTAATCATGGTGACTTACCGAGGAAGAGGCATAAGGGATATTTTTCTATTCCTTGCTGGATTCATGTAGAGGCTATATAAAATGCAATGAACAGTTGCTAAATTGGCTTCAGGGCCAAATCAAGGTTGAGCGCCAAACAATCTGAGTTTTGAAGATCAACAAGTTCTGATGCCATCTTAATCTTGGCTGAAATGAAAACTGAAAGACCCCCAGGGGAATGAACTTTGTTTGTTTTTGCGTAGCAAGAAAACTATTTGTGATCGCTGTTTGCAGGGAATTCTGCCAAGCATCATGTCTATTACAAGAAATGATATCACCAGTCTTCAGAGAGAGTAGATTTTTCAAGAGTAGATTTTTATTTTTGGAATGTGTTTAAACTGAAGATGAATCTTAACAGCTGAAGTAGACAGAGTGATTCTGGTTGTGGGACAGGCTTTTAATGAGAGGAGTTACACTCTACCAGCCAATCCTCAAAGTAAGGTTAGACTTGTGTTTCCTTGTGGTGAAGGTGTGCTGCCATCACCACAAAACATTTGGTAGAAGTTCATGGAACAGATTTTGACCTGAACTGAAGAACTGCGAACCAATGATGGTTTGGATGCAGCTTTCCAAAATTTGGAGATCTAGAATTGGGGTAAACCCTTTTTGTTTGGGATAAGAAAGTACGTGGAGTATACCCTGCTAACCTTTCTAATGTGGGGGCACTTCCTCCATTGCTGAGCAAGGAGTTCACTTCCTCTTGAGCTGAGTGAGTGGTGAAATGTGTTCATTTCGTGGATATGTGGAAGAATATTCAGTGGTAAGTGAGAACTCAATAGGGTATCACCTTTCTAACGTGGATAGCACCCACTTGTTGGTGGTAATGGTGTGTCATTTATTAGGAAAATCCCTCACTCTTCCCCCTAGAAACAGTTGACTTGTGATCAGGGGGGTCAAGGATGGAGTGATTGTTTGGTGGCAGACGATCTCATACTGTGGGAGCATCGGCCATGACCTTTACTGGAGCCTCGCAAAGTCACTCATTGGTAGGACTGTCTCCAAGGGGATTATTGTGGTTGGCCTTGCTGTGATGGGTGGAAGCACTGCTGTGTCGAATAATGTCACAGTGTAATATTTCGGTTGTTATGGCATGTTTGATGACAATGCTGGGACATTTTGATATTGAACTGCCTAGATGCATTTCATTCACAGTTCCCTTATCTATTATTGTTTTTTTCTAGTGCTTCATGCACATGTGGCCTGAAGAATGGCTCTCAATCAAAGGCATGCTAAGAGGTTGCTGTTGAACCTTCAACCAAATGAACAGTTCCCGTATCTATTTTTGTTTTTTTTCTAGTACTTCATGCACATGTGGCCTGAAGAACTGCTCTCAATCAAAGGCATGCTAAGAGGTTGCTGTTGAACCTTCAGACAAATGGACACATGAACAAGTTATCTACCTTTATTAATGCTGTATCTGGTGGATACTCTTATCGAAAAGCTGATTTTTCACCTTTAAACAATCTCAAATGTGAGACTGGATACAGAGTTAAAAAGTAATTGCTTCCACATGTCTGTAGGTTACACTATCAAACTAGGAGTTGTACCGTCCTGTGGGTGACAATAATATATAGGTGCCCACCCTAAGTGTTGACATCAGTTTCATTTTGCACTCTTTGATACCCCTACATGCCCTCAGACTCTATCAATCATGAAAAATGAAGGTGATAGTGTGCTAAAACTAACCTGTGAACAGCAAATGGGCAGTGAGGAATCTGCAGTTAGTTTTCACAGACTGCAGTGCGAAGCTAGAGGAAGCTGGAGGAAGAGAACATATGCTTCCCAAGGTGATCCAGCTTCTTGGATTCCCTATCTGGGGGAGCAGAAAGGAATGCGCCCTTGGAGGAAGAAGCTTGCATAACCAAGGATGTTGGGTGAGGAAAACTGGGTCGCCCGGGGAAGGGCAATGGCGGTGGGCGATCATCCTTTCCACAGGACCCCCTGTGCTGGGTTTGGACCAGGTAACCAGATGGACATCAGTGAGGGCTTCATTGAAGGGCAACAGGGGTTCGGAAGTGGATGCTGCAGGCTGAAGCACCTCTGTCAGGAGGTTAATCCTGACTGCCACTGAAGGGAGCTCTAGGCCCAAGACCTCGGCCGCCCTTCCCACCACCACAGCATAGGACGCTCCCTCCTCTGTAGCCACGGTAGGGGGAGAAAGCATGCCAAGGTCTGGAGAAGTGTCCAGACCACTGGCGTCACCCAGGTCCCCTCTCCAGTCCGGTTCTTCTAGCTGGTCCATTAAAGGGTCCAGCGACCCTTCCCAGTCCTCAAAACCACCTTCTGGGTGATAGGGAACACCAGGGAAGAATAGGGGAACAAAAATACCCTTCGCCGTTGGATCCGACATCGGTCAAGCTCTGGGTCCATCTCAGGGGTGAGGATGGGGATGGCATCGACAGGGGGTATGGTCGGCGCCACGGGTATCATCGCCGGGATCGACGCCAGAGAAGGTCAGCTAAGATCGACCAGTGACAGTCCGGATCCAGGCCTGGATCCTCATGGGCCCGCCCAAGACCCCCGAGTGGAGTCGTCCCTGAAGGGGGCACTGGAGACGGAGCCTTAGAGCGATGAAGCTCCGGGTCCCGCATCGCGTCATCCGACTGACGGGGAGAAGGCGAAGTGCGGCGGTGCTTCTTCGCCTTCTTCTTGTGCTTCGACTTACCTGAAGATTTTGAAGACTGAGTGCAAAGAGGTGTGGGGGTTCCGCGAGCGGCCTCGAGATCTTCCTCTTGAACAAGACAGGGAGCGACGTGGAGCAGACCACCGGGCCTTCAAGAGCTTTCGGGACTGCTCCTTCAAAGACTTTGGATTCATGGCCCGGCAGTCGGAGCACGACTTTGGGTTGTGGTTGTGCTCCAGACACCAATGGCACATGAGGTGTGGGCCCGTCGCAGACATCAGCCTGTGACAGGCCTCTCAAGTCTTGAGCCCGGTCCGACAGTGGGATATCCCTCATGCACCAGGAGTCGAACACTCGAAAAAACAGTCGACAAAAGTCACAAAAATTTAGTCAAAAAGCGACTAAAGGGGTAGCTCTCCAGATCTGCACAAGGCTGGTGCGGACAAAGAATGAACTGATGTCAGTGCGCAGGTGCTGCGTCTAAGTAGACACTGTGACGTCATCCCGGCTACCATGACGTCGAACGCAAAATTGACCAACGCCATCCACCAACGCGCAGGGGTACTGCTAAGAAAAAATTCTCTGGATCCATTCTGATGCCTGGGGGTAATACTAAGGTAAGAAATCTATAACTAACTGGCTCTTTCAGATATATGGTACTAAGGTTCCCAGGGCATAGGTACACCAAGGGTACCCCTGGGCTGCAGCATGCATTATGCCACCCATGGGAGTCCACTTAAACTGTGACCACCATTGCAGCCTGTGTTGGTTAGTGCTTTCACATCTCACAACAGATATGTTTCCTTATATCTGAGGTCACTGCACTTTAAACCTATGTCACCCCTATAGCAGGCTCTTAAGTCCCGAGGGTAGAGTGCTTAGTAGTGTGAGGGTGCCCCTGCATGAGAGGATGTGAGAAGTTGGCCTGGCATATGCTGGTCACTAGTTATAGAGGCCACCTTGCACCAGTCCAATTCGACTCTTATGGTATATAGGTTTAAGACAACCTTTTAAAGAAAGCTATCCTAGTGGTAGCTGTGGAGAGCAGCTTTCAGGCTAAGTCTCTGAGGAATGTAAAGCAGCTTGTTTTACCTTATAATCTCTTGAATCACAAAATGAAAAGGACACCACACAGGTATATATATATATCAAATATATATGTATTTATAGATACACTCTACTAATCTCTTTATGAGATTAGAACCCAGATAAACATTCAAATGTCAACAGTTCTCAATAAATTAAGCACAAATATGGCTGGAGCCCTAGGAGCGTACCAGACCATATACTAAGAAAAGGGTTTAACAAAGTCGACTTGCAAAATGACAAAGCCTAGGGCCTTGGGAATCGCTGGGGCTTCACTACTGCAGTGTTTGCAGGTAAGTAACAAGCCCACGGGAGACGCGTGCAGTGTCTAAACACAGCCGCGGGTTTCCAATAGGTTACAATGGAGCAAGTCGCAGTTTGTATTTTAAAGTTTTAGGGCACTTCAAAGAAGTCAACAAGCAAGCCACTTACAGGGTAAGTATTTCGAGGGCCAACACACACTTGGGCATCGGAGTGCACGAGTTACCTCACCCAGGGAAGCCGGGTGCATAGGTGTCTTTTGGTGTCGGGTCGCGATGCTGTTTTCAATGGAGACCAATGAAGACTTGCTGCTTGAGACGACTGAAGAGGTGTCCGCTGGAATCCGAAGGTGGATTGAAGATGAAGAGGACCTGAAAATTGAAGGGGCAGTGTTCAAAGTCACTTGCCAGTGACCGGTGGCCAACAAGATGGATGACCACAGATGTCGCGTCGCTTCAGGTCGTCGATGGTGTTTTGACTCTTCGCTCACGAGGTCCAGGAGGGATAGACGATGACCAGCAGCTGGAATTGGAGTGTCCCATGACGTCTGCAGCTGATGACGGTGTCGGCAACCGGATTGGAGCCAACAAGCCTTGGCAACTGCAAGTCTCGTGTGGACTGAAGATAGTCGGTGATGCAGACCAGCAAGGTTTGATGGACATACCCAGCGAGGGTAAGTGAGGGCAGGCCCGGAGCAACCAGGAGAGCCCTTGAAGTCGGTTAGAAAGTCTTCGGGGGAGTCACTAGCCAACAGGCAAATAACCGCGAAGACACCTTCACAGGAAAAGTTTCACAGGAGCCCACGGTCACTCAGGACGGGGTAGGTCGCTGATTTTTGGAACAAGACCTGCTAGGGACTTGGGCCACAAATGGGCCAAAGCACAAGTTCGTAGAACGTTGTTTAGGGTTTGCACTCGAAATCAGTGCACGGTTCCCAGGTATTGCTGTTCCTCGTCACTCGTGGGGTCCAGATGCCACAGCTTCGCTGGGGACTCAAAATGGCCGTCAAGAGGTCAGGAAATCCGCTTCTGGGGCCGCAGGGACTTCGGACTCCGGCGGGAGCGGTGAAGTTTGCAACCGTCGATTGAAGTTATTGGTGCCTGCCAAGCAGGGGAGTCACTCCTTGACTCCAAAGGAGATTCTTCAGTCTTCCAGAGATAGTGGAACGTCGAAGGGCCAGGATTCTTCTTTGTAGAGCGTCGTCCAGGGTAATCTGAATTGCATTGGCAATGCTTGCTATCTTATAGTGAAGATATGGGAGGGACTAGCTCTATGACCACTCCTCTAGGAGGGTCAGGGTAGTGGGTGGTTACACCCACTTCCCTTTGACCAGTTTCGCGCCAGAGCAGGGGCAGGTAGCCCCTGAACCGGTTTGAGCTGGCATATGCACAGAGGAGCCTACTGCTCCCCCAGTGCAAGACTTCAAAGCACTCTAAGAGTGCACCCACCCAGCTCCAACACACTAAATCCTGTCTGGGAGGTGGTGACACCTCCCTGTGACAGGATACCTTTTGTTGGGCTTCCTCCACTGCGAGTTTCGGTCAGCAGCAGGAGGGCAGCCTAGTGTCTGTGCTGGTGGCATCCATTTTGTGATGCCAGGGCTCTAGGAGATTTCTACTGTTTAGTACAGTGGGTACACGTCATCCCCTCTAGAAGAGTTGGATCATACTCCCACACCAGTTACTGGTGTGGGGGTAGGATTCCAAGTTGTTTGACACCAAACACGACATGTTTTGATGCAGTCATTCCAAAGTTAGCATTTACCGCGATGTTATAATGCACTTAAGAGTATATGGTTTAACCGCATCCACAAACAGCAGCAGAGAATAGACAATGCCAGCTGCAGAGGGGTCCTGCTCATGCAGAAGCACCCCCTCACATAGTAAACCAAGCACCCTGTCCTCAGGATTGTTATGGCCTGCAATAGGGGTGGCTGATAGGTTTATATGTGTGTGTATGGTGAGATATAGGAACCTATACCTCAGTGAGGAGTGCTAACACTACCTCACACAGGCTGCAGTAGCAGGCCTGTGGTGTCAGATTGAGAATGCTTCCCAGGGGTGGCATAATACATGCTGCAGCCCCTGGTAGGCCTGTGAAGTACCAATGCCCTAGGTACCTAAGGTACCATATACTAGGAGCTCCTAAGGTACCACAGTATCCAATCACTAGTGCATCTAATATGCACACCAAGTTGTTTAGAGAGATCAGTGAGACTGGGGCCCTGATTAGCAGGGACCCAGCCAGACTATAGCCACAAACCAGTGTATACATCAGAAAAAAAGTGAGGGCAACATAAGTGCAGATCCTACTCTCCTACAGAGGACACCTGTACAAGTCGATTCTCCAGGCTTTGTAAGTGTGGTCAGCCACTTTTAGACATATAGTGGACATCAGGCATTAAGAGATATCCAACTATATAGTGGCTGCACAGAACCCGGTCATGCTTGGTATCAATCATGTTGGAATCATATCCCAGCACCAATTCTAGTGATGGAAGTATGATCCCATGTACTGGGGGGCTCCCTAGGGGACCACCGTTTACTCCCGGTAGCAACCTTTCAGGGCCTGCAAGCAAGCTAGTGCTACTGCCGACCACAGACACAATCCTGCCCTCCTGCTGCTGAGCCAAGCTCAAGCAGAGGGAGGTAGAAGAATAGGTTTCCTGTCACAGGGAGTTGTGACAACCTCTAAGACATAACTTAGTGTATTAGCCTGTCTGGTGCCCTCCTTGAATACTACAGTTTGAGCCAGTTGAGGAACCCTTGGATCACGCTCTGGCGCAAAACTGGACAAGCAACAGGGGAGTATCCACCTCTCGGTTCAGCCCCTACTCTTTCTTTAGGGTACTTAAGGGCTCCCCTGTGGATGGGTCCTTATATTTGTAATGGGAAAAGACTCAACCCTGAAACCACGTCACTCTTCAATCGTCTGGACACATGGACTTCATTGGATTTCGACTAGAACCGAGACTGCACCAAAGAAGATTCCTCCTGCTCCTGGTCTCATTCTTCAAGTCTTCTTTATCGTCTGATCATCATCCAGGTTCTTCAACAGACCTGTGGGCATCAAGGACATCCAAGGAAACTCCCTTGAAGTGAAGGAGTTACACCCCGGCATCTGCAGGCAATGCAATGAAGCTAACCGGTCTGCTGCTCCTGTCATCCTACGGACTTCCCGAGGCTCAGCAACAATGGTGGTGGTTCTGCAACTCCCTCGAAGCCTGGCCTGTCATCTCTGCAATTTTGAGACCAGTATCCCTCATCAGAACCGCTGGGACCAAACCCCTGTGCACCATGTCGACTTGAAGTTGTCAAGGCTTGTTGGCTCCGCACTCCAGAGATGTTCGGGCTACAAGAAGGTCCAGCATCTCTTCCCTCCAAGATCAGCATCCTCACTGCATCCTTTGCACCATGGGCCTCCATCTTGGTGAGCTGCTTGTGGTCCTCTTGCAACTCCAGTGCCTTTGGCCGTAGGTCCTACTGAGGGTCTTCGCTTGCTTTAGTGGGCTCCCCTCTATGCTAGGGCCTGCTGTTCCTCTCCTGCTGTTGACGAGTCCCTTGGACCTCGCTGGTCCCACTGTTGCTCCTTCTCCATATTCCACCCCAGTTACGGCTACTAAGGCTTGCTGGTGCTCCTGCCGGACACCGACCACCTAGTCACCGGCATCTGACGTGGGACAGCTCGCACACAGCTCCTGATCTTCCTCAGCGCTGCCTGGTCCTCACAGCTGCAGCAAGAAGTTCACCTTCGACCCTTCAGAATCTCTCGACATCGGTGGACATTGTGTCTCCAAGCCTCCTGTTCACCTCCAAGTGGCATAGACTCTGTCCCCTATGCTTGCAGGTTCTTCACTTTTAGAATCCACTCCAAAATTCCACCAGACTCCTTCACAGTCTTCTCCAGGAGCATCTTCTTCGAAGTTGTCCACTGTTGGCTACAGCAGGTTCCGACGTCACTTCACCCCTATGCACCCGGTTTCCCTGGTGTAAGTGACTTGGTACCTGGGGAATCCACGGGTGGGGTGGCTCTCCAACCTTCTGTCTTCTAAGGGGCTTGTTAAGGGTAATCTGGGAAGGGTAATTCTTCAAAACTACAACCCCAACTTCTCCATTGACTTCCACTGGGTAAGCTGCTGTGTTTCTACTCCGTACACAGTCTCCGTAGGGTTCCTTGATGCTTACCTTGGGTGGTTCCTTGTATCCCTGGCTCCTATGGGTCTTCTGGTCCAAGTCCCGTCCTCTATTGCAGTTCCCATTCTACTTTCTTGGTATATGGTTGGGGAGACCATTGTATTTTGTACTACTTATCTGATTGCTTTTGAAGTATTCTTGTGTATTGTGTTGATATCTCTGGGTAGGAGATATATCAATGTGATAGTGATATGTGTTGTAATATTAAACTTATTTTTGCTAAACACTGTGTGGTTTTTTGGCATCTAACATACACTACAGATGGAGCTGGTAAAACAAGCTGCTTAACACTCCTTTAAGATAAGCCTGAAGGCTGCTATCCACAGCTACCATTCTGAGAGCTTTCTATGGTTTTCAAATACCACTAAAATCACCATAAGGGTTGCTTGGATTAGTGCAAGGTGCACCACTTGAATCAAGTGTGCGCCATATACTAAACCAGCCTCCTACAGGCACCATTGATGCATATTGTATAGATTCATTGGAAACATGCGTTATCTGTTTTGAAAACCACATCACAAGAGGTGACTTAAATAAGGAAGGTTGGTCAGACAAATGTAAAAAAGCAAAGAGGGCCGACATATAATCTTTAACCGTGACTTCCACAAAGCCTTGAGGGCCAAAGGTAAGATGAACAATAAGGAATATGCTACTTACCAGTATGCATCTGTTCTTGGCATGTAGAGCTGCAGAGTTGTACACTTTGCATAGATCGCCATCTGGTGTTGGGCCCGGATGTTTGCAGTTTGTTTTTGTTCTTTGGACAGTCTTTGGAAGTCACGAGTTCGGTGACTCCTCCTTCGGTCCGTACTGCGCATGGGCTTCGGCTCCATCCTCAGATTGTTTTTCGCCAGCAGGGAAATGATGGAGCGTAGTGATAACAGTGAGAAACCCATGTGTGTTGTATCTAAATAAGATAGACTGGAACGGATACAGGTAGCCGGGGAGGCGGGTGGGCGTGTACAACTCTGCAGCTCTACATGCCAAGAACAGATGCATACTGGTAAGTAGCATATTCCGTTCGAGGCATATGAGCTGCAGATTGTACACTTTGCATAGATTATATAGCAGTACCCAGCCCTAGCGGCGACCACCGGTATCCGTTGCAGCGGTTTGAAATAGTGTCTTTAGTACAGCCTGGCCCACACTAGCTTGTTGCTTGGAGTGCACGTCTACACAGTAATGTTTTGTGAAGGTGTGCGGTGTTGACCATATGGCTGCTTTGCAGATGTCATCTAAGGGTATGTTCCCTAGAAAAGCCATAGAAGCCTCTAACTTTCTTGTAGAGTGGGCTTTAGGTGGAACAGATAATGTTCTTTTTGCCTTTTGATAGCAAATTTGTATGCACTTTACAATCCACCTAGCTATCCCTGATTTAGAGATGGGGTTGCCTTTATGCGGTGGAGAGAAGGAGACAAACAATTGTTTAGTCTTCCTGAAAGGTTGCGTTCTTTGTATGTAGTACAGTAAAGCCCTCTTAACATCAAGTGTATGTAGAGCCCTTTCCGCAACAGATTGAGGTTGCGAGAAAAAAACAGGTAATTCCACCGATTGATTGAGATGGAAGGGGGAAATGACCTTGGGCAGAAATGTTGGATTCGTACGAAGTATCACTTTGCTGTGATGTATTTGTAAGAAGGGTTCCTGTATAGTGAACGCTTGTATTTCACTAACCCTTCTAAGGGAAGTGATAGCTACGAGAAAAGCTGTTTTCCAGGTGAGGAACTGTAGCTCACATTTATGCAGTGGTTCGAAGGGCGGACCCATTAGCCTTGTAAGAACTACATTTAGATTCCATACAGGAGAAGGTGGTGCCCTGGGTGGAATTATGCGTTTAAGGCCTTCCAAAAAGCCTTTAATAGCGGGCACTCTGAACAGTGATAAATGCTGTCTGTTTTGCAGGTAAGCAGCAATCGCTGCTAGGTGTAGGCGTATGGAAGAATATGCCAGGTTACACCGTTGAAGATGGAGTAGATAGCATATAATGTGTTGTATGGATGCATCTAAAGGGTTGATTGCATTGTTACGGCAGTAAACAACAAATCTCTTCCACTTTGCGGCATAGCATGCTCGAGTGGTAGGACGTCTGGCTTCCTTGATAATATTCATGCAGTCAGGGGGAAGGTTAAGGTACCCAAATTCTAAGATTTCAGGAGCCTGATCGCAAGGTTGAGCTGAGCTGGGTCCGGGTGTCTGATTTCTCCATGGTTCTGAGTTAGGAGGCATGGGGACAGGTGCAGTTTTTGATGTGGTACCACTGATAGCTGTAATAGTGTGGTGTACCACGGCTGCCTGGCCCATGTTGGGGCTACCAGAATGAGTGTGAGGGAGTGCTGTTGTAGTTTCCTGACCACTAATGGAATTAGTGGGAGAGGTGGAAAGGCGTATGCAAATTTGCCTGACCAGTTCATCCATATCGCATTGCCTTTGGACAATGGGTGTGGGTATCTGGCGGCGAAGCTTGGGCATTTTTTATTTTCGTGGGTGGCGAAGAGGTCTATCTGAGGATGCCCCCACTTGCGGAAGAATGGGCAAAGAACTTGTGGATGCAGTTCCCATTTGTGTATTTGTTGCGTTTGTCTGCTGAGCAGATCTGCCATGGTGTTTTGTATGCCTGGGACGTGCTGTGCCAGGAGAAAGATGTTTTGTGGAATTGCCCATCTCCATATGCTCTGTGCTAAGCGGGAGAGCTGGGGAGAGTGTCCCCCCCCCTGTTTTTGAATATAATACATTGCAGTCATATTGTCTGTGTGAATAATAATAATAATAATAATAATAATAATAATAATAATACAGAGTTTTATAGAGCGCGAACAGTTACCTCACAAGGAGGTGTCCCGGCGCTAAACGCAGGCAGAGAAACAAATACCAAAGTGCAAGTCAGTCAATTAGCGAGGTTGGGTGAAGAGCCAGGTTTTCAACATTGTTTTAAAACAAGATTCAGAGGGGGCCTGTTGGAGCTCAGGGGGGAGTGAGTTCCAAAGCCTAGCTACATTGGCCGAAAACGTTCTACCACCCAGCCGAGCCCTTTTTATTCGAGGGACTACTAGCTGGATCCGGCAGTTGGAGCGGAGAGAGCGGGACTGCGTGTATCTTGGCAGCCGATCCCTCAAATAAGTTGGACATGAGCCAAACAAGGATCTGAAGGCTAGCGTAAGAGCCTTGAATTTGATCCTGTGGGCTACTGGTAGCCAATGAAGTGATCGAAGATGCGGAGAGACAGAGTGCTTGAATGGAATATGCATTAACAGTCTCGCAGCCGCATTCTGGACCACTTGCAGACGTTGAGTTAAGTATTTGGAGCAGGCCGTTCGCGTAATCCAATCTAGATGTGACTGTCGCATGGATTACCGTTTTCCTGCAATGCACCGGAAGAAGTCGCAGGATTTTGCGAAGATTCCTAAGTTTACCCAGACAACAACCCATCAGCTGTTGTGTGTGCGAAACAAAGGACAGATTGTTGTCCCAACGCACTCCCAGATTTTTTGCCGAGGGACTGGGGGAAGGGGGAGAACCCATTGCCATCGGCCACCAGAGCTCAGAGGGGGGCGGGGTGCCTTTGCCAAAGTAAAGCACTTCCGTTTTATCCGCATTAAGCTTTAATTTATTAGTATTCATCCAGCGCGCCACATCATGGAGACAGCCTTTAAAACTTGACAGGGCTGCCTCTGACACCTCTGCATATGGAAACACAAGCTGGGTGTCATCGGCATAGGATACTGCCTTGACCCCCCCAGTTAGCGATAAGTGTAAAGAGTGGGGCCATATAGATATTAAATAATAGTGGACTGAGCGCCGAGCCCTGAGGTACGCCACAGCCTAACGGCTTGGGTGTAGAAGAAGCGGTCCCCAAGGCCACCTTCTGGGTTCGCTGGGACAAGTATGAGTGTAACCAGTCCAGCGCTTGATCCTGTATGCCCACTTCTGACAATCGCATCAACAACCTTGCGTGGTCGACGGTGTCAAAAGCCGCCGAAAGATCCAGGAGCACCAGCAAAGCTGAGTCTCCCGAATCCAACGACCATCTTATTGACTCTGCCACCTCGATCAGAGCTGTCTCGGTGCTAAAGCCGGGTCTAAAGCCTGACTGAGTCTCGTGCAGAATCTTGTTGTCCTCTATATATTTGCTAAGCTGCCGCTGGATAACTTTCTCCAGCATCTTGCCCGGGGCAGCCATTAGGGAAATAGGGCGAAGGTTGCTGAGATCCTTAGGATCTCCATTAGGCTTTTTCTTTAGTGGGAGGAGGGTAGCATGTTTCCATATATCTGGGAAGACCCCCGAAGAAATGGACGTATTCCAAACGTGTTGTAGGGACGGGGCCACAAAATCCGCCATTGTGCACCACAGTTTGCGGGGGCAAGGGTCGTCCGGCGAGCCCGACTTGCAGCACCTTAATTCCTGCATGACCGCGGGCAGAGTTACTGGTTGAAAACAGGTTATCGGTCCGCTTGTCAACACTTTGGCAAACTGATCTGTTTTCTCCGTTGTTACCTCTGGGCCAAATGAGTCGTAAACACTCTTAATCTTCTGGTCAAAGAAGTCCGAGATTTTATTACACAGAGTGACCGAAGGCGGTATCTCCCTTTCAATGCATCTAGGTTTGAAAAAGGACTGAACCACCTTGAAGACTTCCTTGCTAGAATGTTCTGCCTGTTCAATCGACACTGCAAAAAACTGTTTTTTTGCCTTTCTGACAGCCTTCTGAAATTTATGGGAAGCCACCTTATATTGAGTTCTTTCCTGGGTCCCATAGTTTACCCTCCACAGCCTTTCTAACCGTTTACATTTGGCCTTCTCAGTTCTAAGGTCCTGTGAGAACCATGGAGCAGAAGGCGAGTCCCTTTTGGACACAGCGCGTTTAGCTGGAGCAATGGACGAAATCATATTCCCAATCCAGTGATGAAACCGCAGAGCGTCAGTGTTGGCATTCAGAGTTAACGTGGGTTTGATTTGCGCCAGCACTGGGCCCATAGCAGTAGGGACAAGCTTCGTCCATTGCCTTCTCATAAAAACTCGTTTGCTTGGCATTGGTCTGTCAGCTGCCAGATTTATTAAAAAAGGTATAAGCAGGTGGTCAGACCAGAGTAATGGCAGGGTTTCTTCCATCATCACCTTTTCAATATTAGAAAGGATGAGATCGAGTGTGTGACCCGCTCTGTGTGTGGGGCCCTTATTAATTAAGCTCAGATTGGCGGCAATCAGAGTGGCCCTTAGTATCTCTGCTTGGGCACAGTCCGTTCTGTCCATATGGATGTTAGAATGAGGACTGCTTTGGCTGAAATCTGTTTCTGAAAGGATTTTAGGGCTAGAAAGATCGCCAATAGCTCCAGATGGTTGATGTGGAGCGATGTTTGCTGTGGCGTCCATAGACCTTGCATTGTGAGGTGTAGGAGGTGCGCTTCCCAGCCGGAGAGCGATGCGTCCGCTGTTAGAATCACCTGAGGAACCGGGTCCAGGAACGGCCGCCCTTTGGAAAGGTTTGTGGTGTTCCACCACTGCAGAGAGTGATGGGTGCGGCCGTCCACCAACACCAGATCCGTCAGCTGACCCTGGGCCTGGTTCCACTGTTGTGCTAGGCACTCTTGGAGTGGACGCATGTGGAGTCTTGCATGGGGCACTATAAAAATGCAAGATGCCATCATCCCTATTAGCTTCATGAACACTCTTGCTGGGAGAGAGTGCTGAGCAATGAACGTTTGGCGCAAGACTTGTATGCTTGCGATCCTGGCTGAATTGGGATAGGCTATACCTTTGGAGGTGTCTATAGTGGCACCGAGATATTGCTTTGTGTGAGATGGTATGAGGTGGGACTTTTGGTAGTTCACCGTGAAGCCTAGCTGGTGGAGCAGTTGGATGGTGCTGTTTGTATGTTGCACACATTGGTTGTAGGACGCGGCTTTTATCAGCCAGTCGTCTAAGTAAGGGAAGACGTGAATATGTTGACGTCTGAGGTGTGCTGCTACTACCGCTAGGCATTTGGTAAACACCCGTGGTGCGGTGGTGACCCCGAAGGGGAGAACCGTGAATTGGTAATGCTGACCGTCCATCACAAACCTGAGGTACTTCCTGTGAGAAGGGTGTATTGGAATATGAAAGTATGCGTCTTTCAGATCCAAGGTAGTGAGAAAGTCTCCCTGACGGAGGAGTGGGAGGACTTGTTGTAGGGTGACCATGTGGAAATGGTCCGAATGTATGTATGCATTTAGAGGCCGAAGGTCCACAATGGGCCGCAGGGTCCCGTCTTTTTTCGGTATTAGAAAATACAGAGAGTAGACCCCTAAATTTTGCTGATTAACGGGGACTTGCTCTATAGCGTGTTTTTGGAGGAGGGAGATCACCTCCTGTTTGAGCAGTGTGGAATGTTCCTGTGACATTGGACGGTGCCTTGGTGGGATATTGGGTGGGGTAGATGTTAGCTCGAGACAGTACCCTGACCAAATAATTTGGGTCACCCATTTGTCCGATGTTATGGACTCCCAGGCGTGAATAAAGTTTTGTAGTCTGCCCCCGACCAGAGTGGGATGGTCTGGGGGGAGCGAGGGGAAGTCATTGTGCGGGCGGTGTGGCAGAACGGGTGGTGTTGGTTTTGCCCCTGCCCTTATTGTTGTTGCCCCTGTATCCACCTCTTTGGTAGCCCTTTGAGAAGGTATTTTGAGGAGGGGACTTGTAGGAGGTAGAGGCGCTATTGGTGGAGTAACCTCTGCCTGTGCTACGAAAGGACGAACGTCGAAAGGAGCGTCTAGGGGTTTGGGATTGTAATGCCCCCATAGACTTTGCTGTGTCCGTGTCCTTTTTCATTTTTTCTAATGCTTCGTCCACCTTTGGCCCAAATAGGTGTTGTTGGTCAAAGGGGTGATTTAGTATGGATGCCTGGACTTCTGGCTTAAACCCTGAGATCCTGAGCCAGGCATGACGGCGAAGCAGGACACTAGTATTTATAGCTCTAGAAGCAGTGTCCGCTGCATAAAGGGCACATTTAATGGAGGTGTTAGTAATGAGCTTTCCCTCTTGTATTAGGTCATGAGCTTTACGTTTGTGTTTCTCCGGGAGGTGTTGCATAAGAGCATCAAGCTCATCGTAGTGTGCTCTGTCATAACGCGCAAGTAGCGCCTGTGTATTCGCAATGCGCCAGATGTTTGCGGCTTGCGAGGCAGTGCGTTTACCAGACGCATCTAAGAGTTTTGATTCCTTATCTGGCGGTGGAGCCTCACCTGAAGGCTGGGAGTTGGACCGCTTTCTAGCTGTGGACACAACCAGGGAATCTAAAGGAGCAGGGCCTTTAATGTATGCAGGATCTGTGGGGGCTGCTTTGTACTATTTTTCTATTCTGGGGTTTAAGACCCTGGCCCTGACAGGGTCTTTGAACACCTCTGCAGCATGTTTGGTAACACCCTGGGCATGGGCAAGATGGCTGTGGATTTATCCTGAATATCAAATGTATCCAGTAAGAAGTCGTCTTCCACTGGTTCGCTATGTAGTTCCACCCCATGATAGTGTGCTGCTCGCTGCACTAAGTGGTGAAACCCTAGTGAGTCCTCCGGGGGAGATGGCCTGGATGGGTAGAGGTCATCTTGAGGCACATCTGGTATGTCAGGGTTTTGGTAATCCTCCCATGGGTCTGGGGTCCCTGGGGGTGTGGGGTCCATTGGGGCGTCCGCTGGATCATAATCTGGATCCCCGTAATCCGGTTCTGGGGATGGGGTTGGGGAGTGATGAGGCAAGGGTGGCGGAGACCTGGGAGGGAGAGGAGGTGGAAGAGGTGGAGGAGGCGGAGGAGGTGTAGGAGGTGGTGGGGAGGGCACTCTGAGAGGAGATGTGGCAGAGTCCTTCCGTTTCGGCGGTGGAGGAGGAGCTGGTGTGTCAAGACGTCGTTTCTTGATAGACAAAATCAATAGCCCAGTCCTTGGATCCTTTGATAAGGTTTTTTGAGAAGGATCAGGTGTAAATAGTTCCGTTGGCGCCGAATCGTCCGCTGGCGCCAATGTTTTCGGAGACGAGGACTTGGGTGGTTTCTCTGCGCCATGCTTTTTTGGAACCTCTGGTTTTTTCGGCGTCGAGGTAGGCTTCGACGCGGGAGCGTCGGTGCTGAGGGATTTATGCTTGTGTTTCGTCGGCACCGAGAGTCCAGGCTTTGGCACCGGTGGCTTCGGAGTCGAGCTGGGTGTCACTTTCTTCGGTGCCGAACGGTGCTTATCGGCACCAGGAGAAGGCTGGCTCGAGCCCGAGCTGCCGTGAGACTTGTGATGCTTCGACACCGGGCCCGAAGGTGGGGTGATAGAAGCTGCATGTTTGGTTTTCCCTAGGCCCGGAGGCGAAGGTGTAACCTGAGTCTCTTTGGATATGGGCGCGGGGGTGGGAGGGGGTAGAGTACTCACGACCCTCTGCGCCGGTGTGATGTCCTCCAGGACGGAGTCGTCGGCCTCGGAAGCGCTGACGATGTCTTCCTCCTGCTCGGTGTGTTGTTGCCCCGAAGCTCCGGTGTCATCTCCGAAGATGTCCGGTGGAGCCGCGGTCGATGAGTGCGCCATGGTGCGTCGAGCTCTTCGATCCCGGATGGTCTTTTTTGATCGAAAAGACTTGCAGGCGGGGCAGTCTCTGGCCTCGTGTTCTGGAGAGAGGCAAAGGTTACACACCTGATGGAGGTCGGTGTGGGGAAATTTAGACCCACATTTTGGGCACTTTTTGAACGGAGTCCTTTCCATCGGCCGGGACCGGAGTCGAGGAGGGCCCGAAGGCCGGTGCCGATGTGTGGAATCGAGAAAGTGCCTCTACGAGAGATGAAGAAGATGAAGAATCTCGAGGAACGAGGATTTTCCGTCGAGGCTGGAACCGGAAAAGTTCGAAGCCGGAGCACGAAGTATCACATCCGAGCCCGATGGCGGAAAAAAACAATCTGAGGATGGAGCCGAAGCCCATGCGCAGTACGGACCGAAGGAGGAGTCACCGAACTCGTGACTTCCAAAGACTGTCCAAAGAACAAAAACAAACTGCAAACATCCGGGCCCAACACCAGATGGCGATCTATGCAAAGTGTACAATCTGCAGCTCATATGCCTCGAACAGAATAAGTTACTTACCTTCGGTAACGCATTATCTGCTAGAGACTATATCTAGCTGCAGATTCCTTACCTTTGAATTTCCCAGGCGTCAAACGGGATCCAGAAACGTTTGCATGAGCAGTACCCCTGCGCACCGTCAGGTGGCTCCGCGTGGCATCAGCAGATATGATGTTGCTGTCACCTGTTTAGGCACCACCGAGGCATGCAGACATCAGTTCTTTACTTTTTGCGCCAGTTAGCGTTGATCCGGATTAGAGCTACCACTCTTTTTGACAGACTTTTATTCAACGTTTTGTCAAAGATTTTATCAGTGTGTGTCGGGGATGGCCTCTAGAAAGGTAGGGTTTAAGCCATGTTGCGCCAGTCACCTCACCATGTCAGTTATCGATCACCACCTAATATATGCTTATGGTGTCTTGAGCGTGACCACGACTCAAAGTCTTGCTCAGACAGCCGGGCCATGGCATCGAAGGCTGTGAAGGAACGGTCCCTAAAGCTGCTTCCAGCCCAGCAGTCGATGCCATTGATCACTACTCCTCAGAGGTCCCTATTGAGGAGAAGTTCGCAGGACCATTCCAGGAGCCCCAAGTCCTCTTCTATGCACTCAAGGTCCTTTGAACACTCGGGAAAGAGGCACAAGAAAACATCTTCTTCCCAAGTGAGTTCAGCCTTCTGGATTCCCTGTCTGGGGGAGCAGAAGGGAGTGTGCCATGGGATGTTGAGGCTTGGACCACCAAGCCCCCAGGGGTAGAATGTTGGCTGATGAAACCTGCATCACCCGGGGCAGGGAGATGGTGGCATGCTACTGCTCTGTTCACAGGAGCCTCTGTGCTAAGGTTGGACCATGTGCCTAGAAGTCTGTGCATCATTAAAGGGCAAAAGGGGTTCAGAAGAAGAAGCCCCAGGATGAAGTACTTCGGTCAAGAGATTAGTCTTGACCTGCACCGAGGGCAGCTAACTTACCCTGTATAGGGGGGTGTGGCTTGCTAGCATGGCCGCGTACACGTGCTCGAGAAGAGCTCCGTGCGGCGGTTCACGCTGAATTAATATTCTGTAAAATCCTGGCCCCCGTGAGCTGAAAAATAACTCTCCGGTATCCTGTGAGACCTTTGGCCACAGGAGGGGAGAGAAGAGGAAGCTCAAGATATAGCGAATCAGAGCCTGAAGCCCCGATCCTGTGGAGGTGCGGCTGCCATCTTAGAGCCGTACTGGCGTGTCCGTTATGTGCAGTCGGCGTCGCGGACTCCCTGGACCCCCGCTGATTTAGAGATGGGGTTGCCTTTATGCGGTGGAGAGAAGGAGACAAACAATTGTTTAGTCTTCCTGAAAGGTTGCGTTCTTTGTATGTAGTACAGTAAAGCCCTCTTAACATCAAGTGTATGTAGAGCCCTTTCCGCAACAGATTGAGGTTGCGAGAAAAAAACAGGTAATTCCACCGATTGATTGAGATGGAAGGGGGAAATGACCTTGGGCAGAAATTTTGGATTCGTACGAAGTATCACTTTGCTGTGATGTATTTGTAAGAAGGGTTCCTGTATAGTGAACGCTTGTATTTCACTAACCCTTCTAAGGGAAGTGATAGCTACGAGAAAAGCTGTTTTCCAGGTGAGGAACTGTAGCTCACATTTATGCAGTGGTTCGAAGGGCGGACCCATTAGCCTTGTAAGAACTACATTTAGATTCCATACAGGAGAAGGTGGTGCCCTGGGTGGAATTATGCGTTTAAGGCCTTCCATAAAGGCTTTAATAGCGGGCACTCTGAACAGTGATAAATGCTGTCTGTTTTGCAGGTAAGCAGCAATCGCTGCTAGGTGTAGGCGTATGGAAGAATATGCCAGGTTACACCGTTGAAGATGGAGTAGATAGCATATAATGTGTTTTATGGATGCATCTAAAGGGTTGATTGCATTGTTACGGCAGTAAACAACAAATCTCTTCCACTTTGCGGCATAGCATGCTCGAGTGGTAGGACGTCTGGCTTCCTTGATAATATTCATGCAGTCAGGGGGAAGGTTAAGGTACCCAAATTCTAAGATTTCAGGAGCCTGATCGCAAGGTTGAGCTGAGCTGGGTCCGGGTGTCTGATTTCTCCATGGTTCTGAGTTAGGAGGCATGGGGACAGGTGCAGTTTTTGATGTGGTACCACTGATAGCTGTAATAGTGTGGTGTACCACGGCAGCCTGGCCCATGTTGGGGCTACCAGAATGAGTGTGAGGGAGTGCGGTTGTAGTTTCCTGACCACTAATGGAATTAGTGGGAGAGGTGGAAAGGCGTATGCAAATTTGCCTGACCAGTTCATCCATATCGCATTGCCTTTGGACAATGGGTGTGGGTATCTGGCGGCGAAGCTTGGGCATTTTTTGTTTTCGTGGGTGGCGAAGAGGTCTATCTGAGGATGCCCCCACTTGCGGAAGAATGGGCAAAGAACTTGTGGATGCAGTTCCCATTCGTGTATTTGTTGCGTTTGTCTGCTGAGCAGATCTGCCATGGTGTTTTGTATGCCTGGGACGTGCTGTGCCAGGAGAAAGATGTTTTGTGGAATTGCCCATCTCCATATGCTCTGTGCTAAGCGGGAGAGCTGGGGAGAGTGTCCCCCCCCCCTGTTTTTGAATATAATACATTGCAGTCATATTGTCTGTGCGAATGAGGACTGCTTTGGCTGAAATCTGTTTCTGAAAGGATTTTAGGGCTAGAAAGATCGCCAATAGCTCCAGATGGTTGATGTGGAGCGATGTTTGCTGTGGCGTCCATAGACCTTGCATTGTGAGGTGTAGGAGGTGCGCTCCCCAGCCGGAGAGCGATGCGTCCGCTGTTAGAATCACCTGAGGAACCGGGTCCAGGAACGGCCGCCCTTTGGAAAGGTTTGTGGTGTTCCACCACTGCAGAGAGTGATGGGTGCGGCCGTCCACCAACACCAGATCCGTCAGCTGACCCTGGGCCTGGTTCCACTTTCGTGCTAGGCACTCTTGGAGAGGACGCATGTGGAGTCTTGCATGGGGCACTATAAAAATGCAAGATGCCATCATCCCTATTAGCTTCATGAACACTCTTGCTGGGAGAGAGTGCTGAGCAATGAACGTTTGGTGCAAGACTTGTATGCTTGCGATCCTGGCTGAATTGGGATAGGCTATACCTTTGGAGGTGTCTATAGTGGCCCCGAGATATTGCTTTGTGTGAGATGGTATGTGGTGGGACTTTTGGTAGTTCACCGTGAAGCCTAGCTGGTGGAGCAGTTGGATGGTGCTGTTTGTATGTTGCACACATTGGTTGTAGGACGCGGCTTTTATCAGCCAGTCGTCTAAGTAAGGGAAGACGTGAATATGTTGACGTCTGAGGTGTGCTGCTACTACCGCTAGGCATTTGGTAAACACCCGTGGTGCGGTGGTGACCCCGAAGGGGAGAACCGTGAATTGGTAATGCTGACCGTCCACCACAAACCTGAGGTACTTCCTGTGAGAAGGGTGTATTGGAATATGAAAGTATGCGTCTCTCAGATCCAAGGTAGTGAGAAAGTCTCCCTGACAGAGGAGTGGGAGGACTTGTTGTAGGGTGACCATGTGGAAATGGTCCGAATGTATGTATGCATTTAGAGGCCGAAGGTCCAGAATGGGCCGCAGGGTCCCGTCTTTTTTCGGTATTAGAAAATACAGAGAGTAGACCCCAAAATTTTGCTGATTGACGGGGACTTGCTCTATAGCGTGTTTTTGGAAGAGGGAGATCACCTCCTGTTTGAGCAGTGTGGAATGTTCCTGTGACATTGGACGGTGCCTTGGTGGGATATTGGGTGGGGTAGATGTTAGCTCGACACAGTACCCTGACCAAATAATTTGGGTCACCCATTTGTCCGATGTTATGGACTCCCAGGCGTGAATAAAGTTTTGTAGTCTGCCCCCGACCAGAGTGGGATGGTCTGGGGGGAGCGAGGGGAAGTCATTGTGCGGGCGGTGTGGCAGAACGGGTGGTGTTGGTTTTTCCCCTGCCCTTATTGTTGTTGCCCCTGTATCCACCTCTTTGGTAGCCCTTTGAGAAGGTATTTTGAGGAGGGGACTTGTAGGAGGTAGAGGCGCTATCGGTGGAGTAACCTCTGCCTGTGCTACGAAAGGACGAACGTCGAAAGGAGCGTCTAGGGGTTTGGGATTGTAATGCCCCCATAGGCTTTGCTGTGTCCGTGTCCTTTTTCATTTTTTCTAATGCTTCGTCCACCTTTGGCCCAAATAGGTGTTGTTGGTCAAAGGGGTGATTTAGTATGGATGCCTGGACTTCTGGCTTAAACCCTGAGATCCTGAGCCAGGCATGACGGCGAAGCAGGACACTAGTATTTATAGCTCTAGAAGCAGTGTCCGTTGCATCGAGGGCACATTTAATGGAGGTGTTAGTAATGAGCTTTCCCTCTTGTATTAGGTCATGAGCTTTACGTTTGTGTTTCTCCGGGAGGTGTTGCATAAGAGCATCAAGCTCATCGTAGTGTGCTCTGTCATAACGCGCAAGTAGCGCCTGTGTATTCGCAATGCGCCAGATGTTTGCGGCTTGCGAGGCAGTGCGTTTACCAGACGCATCTAAGAGTTTTGATTCCTTATCTGGTGGTGGAGCCTCACCTGAAGACTGGGAGTTGGACCGCCTTCTAGCTGTGGACACAACCAGGGAATCTAAAGGAGCAGGGCCTTTAATGTATGCAGGATCTGTGGGGGCTGCTTTGTACTATTTTTCTATTCTGGGGTTTAAGACCCTGGCCCCGACAGGGTCTTTGAACACCTCTGCAGCACGTTTGGTAAAACCCTTAAGCATGGGCAAGATGGCTGTGGATTTATCCTGAATATCAAATGTATCCAGTAAGAAGTCGTCTTCCACTGGTTCGCTATGTAGTTCCACCCCGTGATAGTGTGCTGCTCGCTGCACTAAGTGGTGAAACCCTAGTGAGTCCTCCGGGGGAGATGGCCTGGATGGGTAGAGGTCATCTTGAGGCACATCTGGTATGTCAGGGTTTTGGTAATCCTCCCATGGGTCTGGGGTCCCTGGGGGTGTGGGGTCCATTGGGGCGTCCGCTGGATCATAATCTGGATCCCCGTAATCCGGTTCTGGGGATGGGGTTGGGGAGTGATGAGGCAAGGGTGGCGGAGACCTGGGAGGGAGAGGAGGTGGAAGAGGTGGAGGAGGCGGAGGAGGTGTAGGAGGTGGTGGGGAGGGCACTCTGAGAGGAGATGTGGCAGAGTCCTTCCGTTTCGGCGGTGGAGGAGGAGCTGGTGTGTCAAGACGTCGTTTCTTGATAGACAAAATCAATAGCCCAGTCCTTGGATCCTTTGATAAGGTTTTTTGAGAAGGATCAGGTGTAAATAGTTCCGTTGGCGCCGAATCGTCCGCTGGCGCCAATGTTTTCGGAGACGAGGACTTGGGTGGTTTCTCTGCGCCATGCTTTTTTGGAACCTCTGGTTTTTTCGGCGTCGAGGTAGGCTTCGACGCGGGAGCGTCGGTGCTGAGGGATTTATGCTTGTGTTTCGTCGGCACCGAGAGTCCAGGCTTTGGCACCGGTGGCTTCGGAGTCGAGCTGGGTGTCACTTTCTTCGGTGCCGAACGGTGCTTATCGGCACCAGGAGAAGGCTGGCTCGAGCCCGAGCTGCCGTGAGACTTGTGATGCTTCGACACCGGGCCCGAAGGTGGGGTGATAGAAGCTGCATGTTTGGTTTTCCCTAGGCCCGGAGGCGAAGGTGTAACCTGAGTCTCTTTGGATATGGGCGCGGGGGTGGGAGGGGGTAGAGTACTCACGACCCTCTGCGCCGGTGTGATGTCCTCCAGGACGGAGTCGTCGGCCTCGGAAGCGCTGACGATGTCTTCCTCCTGCTCGGTGTGTTGTTGCCCCGAAGCTCCGGTGTCATCTCCGAAGATGTCCGGTGGAGCCGCGGTCGATGAGTGCGCCATGGTGCGTCGAGCTCTTCGATCCCGGATGGTCTTTTTTGATCGAAAAGACTTGCAGGCGGGGCAGTCTCTGGCCTCGTGTTCTGGAGAGAGGCAAAGGTTACACACCTGATGGAGGTCGGTGTGGGGAAATTTAGACCCACATTTTGGGCACTTTTTGAACGGAGTCCTTTCCATCGGCCGGGACCGGAGTCGAGGAGGGCCCGAAGGCCGGTGCCGATGTGTGGAATCGAGAAAGTGCCTCTACGAGAGATGAAGAAGATGAAGAATCTCGAGGAACGAGGATTTTCCGTCGAGGCTGGAACCGGAAAAGTTCGAAGCCGGAGCACGAAGTATCACATCCGAGCCCGATGGCGGAAAAAAACAATCTGAGGATGGAGCCGAAGCCCATGCGCAGTACGGACCGAAGGAGGAGTCACCGAACTCGTGACTTCCAAAGACTGTCCAAAGAACAAAAACAAACTGCAAACATCCGGGCCCAACACCAGATGGCGATCTATGCAAAGTGTACAATCTGCAGCTCATATGCCTCGAACAGAATAAGTTACTTACCTTCGGTAACGCATTATCTGCTAGAGACTATATCTAGCTGCAGATTCCTTACCTTTGAATTTCCCAGGCGTCAAACGGGATCCAGAAACGTTTGCATGAGCAGTACCCCTGCGCACCGTCAGGTGGCTCCGCGTGGCATCAGCAGATATGATGTTGCTGTCACCTGTTTAGGCACCACCGAGGCATGCAGACATCAGTTCTTTACTTTTTGCGCCAGTTAGCGTTGATCCGGATTAGAGCTACCACTCTTTTTGACAGACTTTTATTCAACGTTTTGTCAAAGATTTTATCAGTGTGTGTCGGGGATGGCCTCTAGAAAGGTAGGGTTTAAGCCATGTTGCGCCAGTCACCTCACCATGTCAGTTATCGATCACCACCTAATATATGCTTATGGTGTCTTGAGCGTGACCACGACTCAAAGTCTTGCTCAGACAGCCGGGCCATGGCATCGAAGGCTGTGAAGGAACGGTCCCTAAAGCTGCTTCCAGCCCAGCAGTCGATGCCATTGATCACTACTCCTCAGAGGTCCCTATTGAGGAGAAGTTCGCAGGACCATTCCAGGAGCCCCAAGTCCTCTTCTATGCACTCAAGGTCCTTTGAACACTCGGGAAAGAGGCACAAGAAAACATCTTCTTCCCAAGTGAGTTCAGCCTTCTGGATTCCCTGTCTGGGGGAGCAGAAGGGAGTGCGCCATGGGATGTTGAGGCTTGGACCACCAAGCCCCCAGGGGTAGAATGTTGGCTGATGAAACCTGCATCACCCGGGGCAGGGAGATGGTGGCATGCTACTGCTCTGTTCACAGGAGCCTCTGTGCTAAGGTTGGACCATGTGCCTAGAAGTCTGTGCATCATTAAAGGGCAAAAGGGGTTCAGAAGAAGAAGCCCCAGGATGAAGTACTTCGGTCAAGAGATTAGTCTTGACCTGCACCGAGGGCAGCTAACTTACCCTGTATAGGGGGGTGTGGCTTGCTAGCATGGCCGCGTACACGTGCTCGAGAAGAGCTCCGTGCGGCGGTTCACGCTGAATTAATATTCTGTAAAATCCTGGCCCCCGTGAGCTGAAAAATAACTCTCCGGTATCCTGTGAGACCTTTGGCCACAGGAGGGGAGAGAAGAGGAAGCTCAAGATATAGCGAATCAGAGCCTGAAGCCCCGATCCTGTGGAGGTGCGGCTGCCATCTTAGAGCCGTACTGGCGTGTCCGTTATGTGCAGTCGGCGTCGCGGACTCCCTGGACCCCCGCTGATTTAGAGATGGGGTTGCCTTTATGCGGTGGAGAGAAGGAGACAAACAATTGTTTAGTCTTCCTGAAAGGTTGCGTTCTTTGTATGTAGTACAGTAAAGCCCTCTTAACATCAAGTGTATGTAGAGCCCTTTCCGCAACAGATTGAGGTTGCGAGAAAAAAACAGGTAATTCCACCGATTGATTGAGATGGAAGGGGGAAATGACCTTGGGCAGAAATTTTGGATTCGTACGAAGTATCACTTTGCTGTGATGTATTTGTAAGAAGGGTTCCTGTATAGTGAACGCTTGTATTTCACTAACCCTTCTAAGGGAAGTGATAGCTACGAGAAAAGCTGTTTTCCAGGTGAGGAACTGTAGCTCACATTTATGCAGTGGTTCGAAGGGCGGACCCATTAGCCTTGTAAGAACTACATTTAGATTCCATACAGGAGAAGGTGGTGCCCTGGGTGGAATTATGCGTTTAAGGCCTTCCATAAAGGCTTTAATAGCGGGCACTCTGAACAGTGATAAATGCTGTCTGTTTTGCAGGTAAGCAGCAATCGCTGCTAGGTGTAGGCGTATGGAAGAATATGCCAGGTTACACCGTTGAAGATGGAGTAGATAGCATATAATGTGTTTTATGGATGCATCTAAAGGGTTGATTGCATTGTTACGGCAGTAAACAACAAATCTCTTCCACTTTGCGGCATAGCATGCTCGAGTGGTAGGACGTCTGGCTTCCTTGATAATATTCATGCAGTCAGGGGGAAGGTTAAGGTACCCAAATTCTAAGATTTCAGGAGCCTGATCGCAAGGTTGAGCTGAGCTGGGTCCGGGTGTCTGATTTCTCCATGGTTCTGAGTTAGGAGGCATGGGGACAGGTGCAGTTTTTGATGTGGTACCACTGATAGCTGTAATAGTGTGGTGTACCACGGCAGCCTGGCCCATGTTGGGGCTACCAGAATGAGTGTGAGGGAGTGCGGTTGTAGTTTCCTGACCACTAATGGAATTAGTGGGAGAGGTGGAAAGGCGTATGCAAATTTGCCTGACCAGTTCATCCATATCGCATTGCCTTTGGACAATGGGTGTGGGTATCTGGCGGCGAAGCTTGGGCATTTTTTGTTTTCGTGGGTGGCGAAGAGGTCTATCTGAGGATGCCCCCACTTGCGGAAGAATGGGCAAAGAACTTGTGGATGCAGTTCCCATTCGTGTATTTGTTGCGTTTGTCTGCTGAGCAGATCTGCCATGGTGTTTTGTATGCCTGGGACGTGCTGTGCCAGGAGAAAGATGTTTTGTGGAATTGCCCATCTCCATATGCTCTGTGCTAAGCGGGAGAGCTGGGGAGAGTGTCCCCCCCCCCTGTTTTTGAATATAATACATTGCAGTCATATTGTCTGTGCGAATGAGGACTGCTTTGGCTGAAATCTGTTTCTGAAAGGATTTTAGGGCTAGAAAGATCGCCAATAGCTCCAGATGGTTGATGTGGAGCGATGTTTGCTGTGGCGTCCATAGACCTTGCATTGTGAGGTGTAGGAGGTGCGCTCCCCAGCCGGAGAGCGATGCGTCCGCTGTTAGAATCACCTGAGGAACCGGGTCCAGGAACGGCCGCCCTTTGGAAAGGTTTGTGGTGTTCCACCACTGCAGAGAGTGATGGGTGCGGCCGTCCACCAACACCAGATCCGTCAGCTGACCCTGGGCCTGGTTCCACTTTCGTGCTAGGCACTCTTGGAGAGGACGCATGTGGAGTCTTGCATGGGGCACTATAAAAATGCAAGATGCCATCATCCCTATTAGCTTCATGAACACTCTTGCTGGGAGAGAGTGCTGAGCAATGAACGTTTGGTGCAAGACTTGTATGCTTGCGATCCTGGCTGAATTGGGATAGGCTATACCTTTGGAGGTGTCTATAGTGGCCCCGAGATATTGCTTTGTGTGAGATGGTATGTGGTGGGACTTTTGGTAGTTCACCGTGAAGCCTAGCTGGTGGAGCAGTTGGATGGTGCTGTTTGTATGTTGCACACATTGGTTGTAGGACGCGGCTTTTATCAGCCAGTCGTCTAAGTAAGGGAAGACGTGAATATGTTGACGTCTGAGGTGTGCTGCTACTACCGCTAGGCATTTGGTAAACACCCGTGGTGCGGTGGTGACCCCGAAGGGGAGAACCGTGAATTGGTAATGCTGACCGTCCACCACAAACCTGAGGTACTTCCTGTGAGAAGGGTGTATTGGAATATGAAAGTATGCGTCTCTCAGATCCAAGGTAGTGAGAAAGTCTCCCTGACAGAGGAGTGGGAGGACTTGTTGTAGGGTGACCATGTGGAAATGGTCCGAATGTATGTATGCATTTAGAGGCCGAAGGTCCAGAATGGGCCGCAGGGTCCCGTCTTTTTTCGGTATTAGAAAATACAGAGAGTAGACCCCAAAATTTTGCTGATTGACGGGGACTTGCTCTATAGCGTGTTTTTGGAAGAGGGAGATCACCTCCTGTTTGAGCAGTGTGGAATGTTCCTGTGACATTGGACGGTGCCTTGGTGGGATATTGGGTGGGGTAGATGTTAGCTCGACACAGTACCCTGACCAAATAATTTGGGTCACCCATTTGTCCGATGTTATGGACTCCCAGGCGTGAATAAAGTTTTGTAGTCTGCCCCCGACCAGAGTGGGATGGTCTGGGGGGAGCGAGGGGAAGTCATTGTGCGGGCGGTGTGGCAGAACGGGTGGTGTTGGTTTTTCCCCTGCCCTTATTGTTGTTGCCCCTGTATCCACCTCTTTGGTAGCCCTTTGAGAAGGTATTTTGAGGAGGGGACTTGTAGGAGGTAGAGGCGCTATCGGTGGAGTAACCTCTGCCTGTGCTACGAAAGGACGAACGTCGAAAGGAGCGTCTAGGGGTTTGGGATTGTAATGCCCCCATAGGCTTTGCTGTGTCCGTGTCCTTTTTCATTTTTTCTAATGCTTCGTCCACCTTTGGCCCAAATAGGTGTTGTTGGTCAAAGGGGTGATTTAGTATGGATGCCTGGACTTCTGGCTTAAACCCTGAGATCCTGAGCCAGGCATGACGGCGAAGCAGGACACTAGTATTTATAGCTCTAGAAGCAGTGTCCGTTGCATCGAGGGCACATTTAATGGAGGTGTTAGTAATGAGCTTTCCCTCTTGTATTAGGTCATGAGCTTTACGTTTGTGTTTCTCCGGGAGGTGTTGCATAAGAGCATCAAGCTCATCGTAGTGTGCTCTGTCATAACGCGCAAGTAGCGCCTGTGTATTCGCAATGCGCCAGATGTTTGCGGCTTGCGAGGCAGTGCGTTTACCAGACGCATCTAAGAGTTTTGATTCCTTATCTGGTGGTGGAGCCTCACCTGAAGACTGGGAGTTGGACCGCCTTCTAGCTGTGGACACAACCAGGGAATCTAAAGGAGCAGGGCCTTTAATGTATGCAGGATCTGTGGGGGCTGCTTTGTACTATTTTTCTATTCTGGGGTTTAAGACCCTGGCCCCGACAGGGTCTTTGAACACCTCTGCAGCACGTTTGGTAAAACCCTTAAGCATGGGCAAGATGGCTGTGGATTTATCCTGAATATCAAATGTATCCAGTAAGAAGTCGTCTTCCACTGGTTCGCTATGTAGTTCCACCCCGTGATAGTGTGCTGCTCGCTGCACTAAGTGGTGAAACCCTAGTGAGTCCTCCGGGGGAGATGGCCTGGATGGGTAGAGGTCATCTTGAGGCACATCTGGTATGTCAGGGTTTTGGTAATCCTCCCATGGGTCTGGGGTCCCTGGGGGTGTGGGGTCCATTGGGGCGTCCGCTGGATCATAATCTGGATCCCCGTAATCCGGTTCTGGGGATGGGGTTGGGGAGTGATGAGGCAAGGGTGGCGGAGACCTGGGAGGGAGAGGAGGTGGAAGAGGTGGAGGAGGCGGAGGAGGTGTAGGAGGTGGTGGGGAGGGCACTCTGAGAGGAGATGTGGCAGAGTCCTTCCGTTTCGGCGGTGGAGGAGGAGCTGGTGTGTCAAGACGTCGTTTCTTGATAGACAAAATCAATAGCCCAGTCCTTGGATCCTTTGATAAGGTTTTTTGAGAAGGATCAGGTGTAAATAGTTCCGTTGGCGCCGAATCGTCCGCTGGCGCCAATGTTTTCGGAGACGAGGACTTGGGTGGTTTCTCTGCGCCATGCTTTTTTGGAACCTCTGGTTTTTTCGGCGTCGAGGTAGGCTTCGACGCGGGAGCGTCGGTGCTGAGGGATTTATGCTTGTGTTTCGTCGGCACCGAGAGTCCAGGCTTTGGCACCGGTGGCTTCGGAGTCGAGCTGGGTGTCACTTTCTTCGGTGCCGAACGGTGCTTATCGGCACCAGGAGAAGGCTGGCTCGAGCCCGAGCTGCCGTGAGACTTGTGATGCTTCGACACCGGGCCCGAAGGTGGGGTGATAGAAGCTGCATGTTTGGTTTTCCCTAGGCCCGGAGGCGAAGGTGTAACCTGAGTCTCTTTGGATATGGGCGCGGGGGTGGGAGGGGGTAGAGTACTCACGACCCTCTGCGCCGGTGTGATGTCCTCCAGGACGGAGTCGTCGGCCTCGGAAGCGCTGACGATGTCTTCCTCCTGCTCGGTGTGTTGTTGCCCCGAAGCTCCGGTGTCATCTCCGAAGATGTCCGGTGGAGCCGCGGTCGATGAGTGCGCCATGGTGCGTCGAGCTCTTCGATCCCGGATGGTCTTTTTTGATCGAAAAGACTTGCAGGCGGGGCAGTCTCTGGCCTCGTGTTCTGGAGAGAGGCAAAGGTTACACACCTGATGGAGGTCGGTGTGGGGAAATTTAGACCCACATTTTGGGCACTTTTTGAACGGAGTCCTTTCCATCGGCCGGGACCGGAGTCGAGGAGGGCCCGAAGGCCGGTGCCGATGTGTGGAATCGAGAAAGTGCCTCTACGAGAGATGAAGAAGATGAAGAATCTCGAGGAACGAGGATTTTCCGTCGAGGCTGGAACCGGAAAAGTTCGAAGCCGGAGCACGAAGTATCACATCCGAGCCCGATGGCGGAAAAAAACAATCTGAGGATGGAGCCGAAGCCCATGCGCAGTACGGACCGAAGGAGGAGTCACCGAACTCGTGACTTCCAAAGACTGTCCAAAGAACAAAAACAAACTGCAAACATCCGGGCCCAACACCAGATGGCGATCTATGCAAAGTGTACAATCTGCAGCTCATATGCCTCGAACAGAATAAGTTACTTACCTTCGGTAACGCATTATCTGCTAGAGACTATATCTAGCTGCAGATTCCTTACCTTTGAATTTCCCAGGCGTCAAACGGGATCCAGAAACGTTTGCATGAGCAGTACCCCTGCGCACCGTCAGGTGGCTCCGCGTGGCATCAGCAGATATGATGTTGCTGTCACCTGTTTAGGCACCACCGAGGCATGCAGACATCAGTTCTTTACTTTTTGCGCCAGTTAGCGTTGATCCGGATTAGAGCTACCACTCTTTTTGACAGACTTTTATTCAACGTTTTGTCAAAGATTTTATCAGTGTGTGTCGGGGATGGCCTCTAGAAAGGTAGGGTTTAAGCCATGTTGCGCCAGTCACCTCACCATGTCAGTTATCGATCACCACCTAATATATGCTTATGGTGTCTTGAGCGTGACCACGACTCAAAGTCTTGCTCAGACAGCCGGGCCATGGCATCGAAGGCTGTGAAGGAACGGTCCCTAAAGCTGCTTCCAGCCCAGCAGTCGATGCCATTGATCACTACTCCTCAGAGGTCCCTATTGAGGAGAAGTTCGCAGGACCATTCCAGGAGCCCCAAGTCCTCTTCTATGCACTCAAGGTCCTTTGAACACTCGGGAAAGAGGCACAAGAAAACATCTTCTTCCCAAGTGAGTTCAGCCTTCTGGATTCCCTGTCTGGGGGAGCAGAAGGGAGTGCGCCATGGGATGTTGAGGCTTGGACCACCAAGCCCCCAGGGGTAGAATGTTGGCTGATGAAACCTGCATCACCCGGGGCAGGGAGATGGTGGCATGCTACTGCTCTGTTCACAGGAGCCTCTGTGCTAAGGTTGGACCATGTGCCTAGAAGTCTGTGCATCATTAAAGGGCAAAAGGGGTTCAGAAGAAGAAGCCCCAGGATGAAGTACTTCGGTCAAGAGATTAGTCTTGACCTGCACCGAGGGCAGCTAACTTACCCTGTATAGGGGGGTGTGGCTTGCTAGCATGGCCGCGTACACGTGCTCGAGAAGAGCTCCGTGCGGCGGTTCACGCTGAATTAATATTCTGTAAAATCCTGGCCCCCGTGAGCTGAAAAATAACTCTCCGGTATCCTGTGAGACCTTTGGCCACAGGAGGGGAGAGAAGAGGAAGCTCAAGATATAGCGAATCAGAGCCTGAAGCCCCGATCCTGTGGAGGTGCGGCTGCCATCTTAGAGCCGTACTGGCGTGTCCGTTATGTGCAGTCGGCGTCGCGGACTCCCTGGACCCCCGCTGATTTAGAGATGGGGTTGCCTTTATGCGGTGGAGAGAAGGAGACAAACAATTGTTTAGTCTTCCTGAAAGGTTGCGTTCTTTGTATGTAGTACAGTAAAGCCCTCTTAACATCAAGTGTATGTAGAGCCCTTTCCGCAACAGATTGAGGTTGCGAGAAAAAAACAGGTAATTCCACCGATTGATTGAGATGGAAGGGGGAAATGACCTTGGGCAGAAATTTTGGATTCGTACGAAGTATCACTTTGCTGTGATGTATTTGTAAGAAGGGTTCCTGTATAGTGAACGCTTGTATTTCACTAACCCTTCTAAGGGAAGTGATAGCTACGAGAAAAGCTGTTTTCCAGGTGAGGAACTGTAGCTCACATTTATGCAGTGGTTCGAAGGGCGGACCCATTAGCCTTGTAAGAACTACATTTAGATTCCATACAGGAGAAGGTGGTGCCCTGGGTGGAATTATGCATTTAAGGCCTTCCATAAAGGCTTTAATAGCGGGCACTCTGAACAGTGATAAATGCTGTCTGTTTTGCAGGTAAGCAGCAATCGCTGCTAGGTGTAGGCGTATGGAAGAATATGCCAGGTTACACCGTTGAAGATGGAGTAGATAGCATATAATGTGTTTTATGGATGCATCTAAAGGGTTGATTGCATTGTTACGGCAGTAAACAACAAATCTCTTCCACTTTGCGGCATAGCATGCTCGAGTGGTAGGACGTCTGGCTTCCTTGATAATATTCATGCAGTCAGGGGGAAGGTTAAGGTACCCAAATTCTAAGATTTCAGGAGCCTGATCGCAAGGTTGAGCTGAGCTGGGTCCGGGTGTCTGATTTCTCCATGGTTCTGAGTTAGGAGGCATGGGGACAGGTGCAGTTTTTGATGTGGTACCACTGATAGCTGTAATAGTGTGGTGTACCACGGCAGCCTAGCCCATGTTGGGGCTACCAGAATGAGTGTGAGGGAGTGCGGTTGTAGTTTCCTGACCACTAATGGAATTAGTGGGAGAGGTGGAAAGGCGTATGCAAATTTGCCTGACCAGTTCATCCATATCGCATTGCCTTTGGACAATGGGTGTGGGTATCTGGCGGCGAAGCTTGGGCATTTTTTGTTTTCGTGGGTGGCGAAGAGGTCTATCTGAGGATGCCCCCACTTGCGGAAGAATGGGCAAAGAACTTGTGGATGCAGTTCCCATTCGTGTATTTGTTGCGTTTGTCTGCTGAGCAGATCTGCCATGGTGTTTTGTATGCCTGGGACGTGCTGTGCCAGGAGAAAGATGTTTTGTGGAATTGCCCATCTCCATATGCTCTGTGCTAAGCGGGAGAGCTGGGGAGAGTGTCCCCCCCCCCTGTTTTTGAATATAATACATTGCAGTCATATTGTCTGTGCGAATGAGGACTGCTTTGGCTGAAATCTGTTTCTGAAAGGATTTTAGGGCTAGAAAGATCGCCAATAGCTCCAGATGGTTGATGTGGAGCGATGTTTGCTGTGGCGTCCATAGACCTTGCATTGTGAGGTGTAGGAGGTGCGCTCCCCAGCCGGAGAGCGATGCGTCCGCTGTTAGAATCACCTGAGGAACCGGGTCCAGGAACGGCCGCCCTTTGGAAAGGTTTGTGGTGTTCCACCACTGCAGAGAGTGATGGGTGCGGCCGTCCACCAACACCAGATCCGTCAGCTGACCCTGGGCCTGGTTCCACTTTCGTGCTAGGCACTCTTGGAGAGGACGCATGTGGAGTCTTGCATGGGGCACTATAAAAATGCAAGATGCCATCATCCCTATTAGCTTCATGAACACTCTTGCTGGGAGAGAGTGCGGAGCAATGAACGTTTGGTGCAAGACTTGTATGCTTGCGATCCTGGCTGAATTGGGATAGGCTATACCTTTGGAGGTGTCTATAGTGGCCCCGAGATATTGCTTTGTGTGAGATGGTATGTGGTAGGACTTTTGGTAGTTCACCGTGAAGCCTAGCTGGTGGAGCAGTTGGATGGTGCTGTTTGTATGTTGCACACATTGGTTGTAGGACGCGGCTTTTATCAGCCAGTCGTCTAAGTAAGGGAAGACGTGAATATGTTGACGTCTGAGGTGTGCTGCTACTACCGCTAGGCATTTGGTAAACACCCGTGGTGCGGTGGTGACCCCGAAGGGGAGAACCGTGAATTGGTAATGCTGACCGTCCACCACAAACCTGAGGTACTTCCTGTGAGAAGGGTGTATTGGAATATGAAAGTATGCGTCTCTCAGATCCAAGGTAGTGAGAAAGTCTCCCTGACAGAGGAGTGGGAGGACTTGTTGTAGGGTGACCATGTGGAAATGGTCCGAATGTATGTATGCATTTAGAGGCCGAAGGTCCAGAATGGGCCGCAGGGTCCCGTCTTTTTTCGGTATTAGAAAATACAGAGAGTAGACCCCAAAATTTTGCTGATTGACGGGGACTTGCTCTATAGCGTGTTTTTGGAAGAGGGAGATCACCTCCTGTTTGAGCAGTGTGGAATGTTCCTGTGACATTGGACGGTGCCTTGGTGGGATATTGGGTGGGGTAGATGTTAGCTCGAGACAGTACCCTGAGCAAATAATTTGGGTCACCCATTTGTCCGATGTTATGGACTCCCAGGCGTGAATAAAGTTTTGTAGTCTGCCCCCGACCAGAGTGGGATGGTCTGGGGGGAGCGAGGGGAAGTCATTGTGCGGGCGGTGTGGCAGAACGGGTGGTGTTGGTTTTGCCCCTGCCCTTATTGTTGTTGCCCCTGTATCCACCTCTTTGGTAGCCCTTTGAGAAGGTATTTTGAGGAGGGGACTTGTAGGAGGTAGAGGCGCTATCGGTGGAGTAACCTCTGCCTGTGCTACGAAAGGACGAACGTCGAAAGGAGCGTCTAGGGGTTTGGGATTGTAATGCCCCCATAGGCTTTGCTGTGTCCGTGTCCTTTTTCATTTTTTCTAATGCTTCGTCCACCTTTGGCCCAAATAGGTGTTGTTGGTCAAAGGGGTGATTTAGTATGGATGCCTGGACTTCTGGCTTAAACCCTGAGATCCTGAGCCAGGCATGACGGCGAAGCAGGACACTAGTATTTATAGCTCTAGAAGCAGTGTCCGTTGCATCGAGGGCACATTTAATGGAGGTGTTAGTAATGAGCTTTCCCTCTTGTATTAGGTCATGAGCTTTACGTTTGTGTTTCTCCGGGAGGTGTTGCATAAGAGCATCAAGCTCATCGTAGTGTGCTCTGTCATAACGCGCAAGTAGCGCCTGTGTATTCGCAATGCGCCAGATGTTTGCGGCTTGCGAGGCAGTGCGTTTACCAGACGCATCTAAGAGTTTTGATTCCTTATCTGGTGGTGGAGCCTCACCTGAAGACTGGGAGTTGGACCGCCTTCTAGCTGTGGACACAACCAGGGAATCTAAAGGAGCAGGGCCTTTAATGTATGCAGGATCTGTGGGGGCTGCTTTGTACTATTTTTCTATTCTGGGGTTTAAGACCCTGGCCCCGACAGGGTCTTTGAACACCTCTGCAGCACGTTTGGTAAAACCCTTAAGCATGGGCAAGATGGCTGTGGATTTATCCTGAATATCAAATGTATCCAGTAAGAAGTCGTCTTCCACTGGTTCGCTATGTAGTTCCACCCCGTGATAGTGTGCTGCTCGCTGCACTAAGTGGTGAAACCCTAGTGAGTCCTCCGGGGGAGATGGCCTGGATGGGTAGAGGTCATCTTGAGGCACATCTGGTATGTCAGGGTTTTGGTAATCCTCCCATGGGTCTGGGGTCCCTGGGGGTGTGGGGTCCATTGGGGCGTCCGCTGGATCATAATCTGGATCCCCGTAATCCGGTTCTGGGGATGGGGTTGGGGAGTGATGAGGCAAGGGTGGCGGAGACCTGGGAGGGAGAGGAGGTGGAAGAGGTGGAGGAGGCGGAGGAGGTGTAGGAGGTGGTGGGGAGGGCACTCTGAGAGGAGATGTGGCAGAGTCCTTCCGTTTCGGCGGTGGAGGAGGAGCTGGTGTGTCAAGACGTCGTTTCTTGATAGACAAAATCAATAGCCCAGTCCTTGGATCCTTTGATAAGGTTTTTTGAGAAGGATCAGGTGTAAATAGTTCCGTTGGCGCCTGAATCGTCCGCTGGCGCCAATGTTTTCAGAGACGAGGACTTGGGTGGTTTCTCTGCGCCATGCTTTTTTGGAACCTCTGGTTTTTTCGGCGTCGAGGTAGGCTTCGACGCGGGAGCGTCGGTGCTGAGGGATTTATGCTTGTGTTTCGTCGGCACCGAGAGTCCAGGCTTTGGCACCGGTGGCTTCGGAGTCGAGCTGGGTGTCACTTTCTTCGGTGCCGAACGGTGCTTATCGGCACCAGGAGAAGGCTGGCTCGAGCCCGAGCTGCCGTGAGACTTGTGATGCTTCGACACCGGGCCCGAAGGTGGGGTGATAGAAGCTGCATGTTTGGTTTTCCCTAGGACCGGAGGCGAAGGTGTAACCTGAGTCTCTTTGGATATGGGCGCGGGGGTGGGAGGGGGTAGAGTACTCACGACCCTCTGCGCCGGTGTGATGTCCTCCAGGTCGGAGTCGTCGGCCTCGGAAGCGCTGACGATGTCTTCCTCCTGCTCGGTGTGTTGTTGCCCCGAAGCTCCGGTGTCATCTCCGAAGATGTCCGGTGGAGCCGCGGTCGATGAGTGCGCCATGGTGCGTCGAGCTCTTCGATCCCGGATAGTCTTTTTTGATCGAAAAGACTTGCAGGCGGGGCAGTCTCTGGCCTCGTGTTCTGGAGAGAGGCAAAGGTTACACACCTGATGGAGGTCGGTGTGGGGAAATTTAGACCCACATTTTGGGCACTTTTTGAACGGAGTCCTTTCCATCGGCCGGGACCGGAGTCGAGGAGGGCCCGAAGGCCGGTGCCGATGTGTGGAATCGAGAAAGTGCCTCTACGAGAGATGAAGAAGATGAAGAATCTCGAGGAACGAGGATTTTCCGTCGAGGCTGGAACCGGAAAAGTTCGAAGCCGGAGCACGAAGTATCACATCCGAGCCCGATGGCGGAAAAAAACAATCTGAGGATGGAGCCGAAGCCCATGCGCAGTACGGACCGAAGGAGGAGTCACCGAACTCGTGACTTCCAAAGACTGTCCAAAGAACAAAAACAAACTGCAAACATCCGGGCCCAACACCAGATGGCGATCTATGCAAAGTGTACAATCTGCAGCTCATATGCCTCGAACAGAATAAGTTACTTACCTTCGGTAACGCATTATCTGCTAGAGACTATATCTAGCTGCAGATTCCTTACCTTTGAATTTCCCAGGCGTCAAACGGGATCCAGAAACGTTTGCATGAGCAGTACCCCTGCGCACCGTCAGGTGGCTCCGCGTGGCATCAGCAGATATGATGTTGCTGTCACCTGTTTAGGCACCACCGAGGCATGCAGACATCAGTTCTTTACTTTTTGCGCCAGTTAGCGTTGATCCGGATTAGAGCTACCACTCTTTTTGACAGACTTTTATTCAACGTTTTGTCAAAGATTTTATCAGTGTGTGTCGGGGATGGCCTCTAGAAAGGTAGGGTTTAAGCCATGTTGCGCCAGTCAGCTCACCATGTCAGTTATCGATCACCACCTAATATATGCTTATGGTGTCTTGAGCGTGACCACGACTCAAAGTCTTGCTCAGACAGCCGGGCCATGGCATCGAAGGCTGTGAAGGAACGGTCCCTAAAGCTGCTTCCAGCCCAGCAGTCGATGCCATTGATCACTACTCCTCAGAGGTCCCTATTGAGGAGAAGTTCGCAGGACCATTCCAGGAGCCCCAAGTCCTCTTCTATGCACTCAAGGTCCTTTGAACACTCGGGAAAGAGGCACAAGAAAACATCTTCTTCCCAAGTGAGTTCAGCCTTCTGGATTCCCTGTCTGGGGGAGCAGAAGGGAGTGCGCCATGGGATGTTGAGGCTTGGACCACCAAGCCCCCAGGGGTAGAATGTTGGCTGATGAAACCTGCATCACCCGGGGCAGGGAGATGGTGGCATGCTACTGCTCTGTTCACAGGAGCCTCTGTGCTAAGGTTGGACCATGTGCCTAGAAGTCTGTGCATCATTAAAGGGCAAAAGGGGTTCAGAAGAAGAAGCCCCAGGATGAAGTACTTCGGTCAAGAGATTAGTCTTGACCTGCACCGAGGGCAGCTAACTTACCCTGTATAGGGGGGTGTGGCTTGCTAGCATGGCCGCGTACACGTGCTCGAGAAGAGCTCCGTGCGGCGGTTCACGCTGAATTAATATTCTGTAAAATCCTGGCCCCCGTGAGCTGAAAAATAACTCTCCGGTATCCTGTGAGACCTTTGGCCACAGGAGGGGAGAGAAGAGGAAGCTCAAGATATAGCGAATCAGAGCCTGAAGCCCCGATCCTGTGGAGGTGCGGCTGCCATCTTAGAGCCGGACTGGCGTGTCCGTTATGTGCAGTCGGCGTCGCGGACTCCCTGGACCCCCGCTGATTTAGAGATGGGGTTGCCTTTATGCGGTGGAGAGAAGGAGACAAACAATTGTTTAGTCTTCCTGAAAGGTTGCGTTCTTTGTATGTAGTACAGTAAAGCCCTCTTAACATCAAGTGTATGTAGAGCCCTTTCCGCAACAGATTGAGGTTGCGAGAAAAAAACAGGTAATTCCACCGATTGATTGAGATGGAAGGGGGAAATGACCTTGGGCAGAAATTTTGGATTCGTACGAAGTATCACTTTGCTGTGATGTATTTGTAAGAAGGGTTCCTGTATAGTGAACGCTTGTATTTCACTAACCCTTCTAAGGGAAGTGATAGCTACGAGAAAAGCTGTTTTCCAGGTGAGGAACTGTAGCTCACATTTATGCAGTGGTTCGAAGGGCAGACCCATTAGCCTTGTAAGAACTACATTTAGATTCCATACAGGAGAAGGTGGTGCCCTGGGTGGAATTATGCGTTTAAGGCCTTCCAAAAAGCGTTTAATAGCGGGCACTCTGAACAGTGATAAATGCTGTCTGTTTTGCAGGTAAGCAGCAATCGCTGCTAGGTGTAGGCGTATGGAAGAATATGCCAGGTTACACCGTTGAAGATGGAGTAGATAGCATATAATGTGTTGTATGGATGCATCTAAAGGGTTGATTGCATTGTTACGGCAGTAAACAACAAATCTCTTCCACTTTGCGGCATAGCATGCTCGAGTGGTAGGACGTCTGGCTTCCTTGATAATATTCATGCAGTCAGGGGGAAGGTTAAGATACCCAAATTCTAAGATTTCAGGAGCCTGATCGCAAGGTTGAGCTGAGCTGGGTCCGGGTGTCTGATTTCTCCATGGTTCTGAGTTAGGAGGCATGGGGACAGGTGCAGTTTTTGATGTGGTACCACTGATAGCTGTAATAGTGTGGTGTACCACGGCTGCCTGGCCCATGTTGGGGCTACCAGAATGAGTGTGAGGGAGTGCTGTTGTAGTTTCCTGACCACTAATGGAATTAGTGGGAGAGGTGGAAAGGCGTATGCAAATTTGCCTGACCAGTTCATCCATATCGCATTGCCTTTGGACAATGGGTGTGGGTATCTGGCGGCGAAGCTTGGGCATTTTTTGTTTTCGTGGGTGGCGAAGAGGTCTATCTGAGGATGCCCCCACTTGCGGAAGAATGGGCAAAGAACTTGTGGATGCAGTTCCCATTCGTGTATTTGTTGCGTTTGTCTGCTGAGCAGATCTGCCATGGTGTTTTGTATGCCTGGGACGTGCTGTGCCAGGAGAAAGATGTTTTGTGGAATTGCCCATCTCCATATGCTCTGTGCTAAGCGGGAGAGCTGGGGAGAGTGTCCCCCCCCCCCCTGTTTTTGAATATAATACATTGCAGTCATATTGTCTGTGCGAATGAGGACTGCTTTGGCTGAAATCTGTTTCTGAAAGGATTTTAGGGCTAGAAAGATCGCCAATAGCTCCAGATGGTTGATGTGGAGCGATGTTTGCTGTGGCGTCCATAGACCTTGCATTGTGAGGTGTAGGAGGTGCGCTCCCCAGCCGGAAAGCGATGCGTCCGCTGTTAGAATCACCTGAGGAACCGGGTCCAGGAACGGCCGCCCTTTGGAAAGGTTTGTGGTGTTCCAGCACTGCAGAGAGTGATGGGTGCGGCCGTCCACCAACACCAGATCCCTCAGCTGACCCTGGGCCTGGTTCCACTGTCGTGCTAGGCACTCTTGGAGTGGACGCATGTGGAGTCTTGCATGGGGCACTATAAAAATGCAAGATGCCATCATCCCTATTAGCTTCATGAACACTCTTGCTGGGAGAGAGTGCTGAGCAATGAACGTTTGGCGCAAGACTTGTATGCTTGCGATCCTGGCTGAATTGGGATAGGCTATACCTTTGGAGGTGTCTATAGTGGCCCCGAGATATTGCTTTGTGTGAGATGGTATGTGGTAGGACTTTTGGTAGTTCACCGTGAAGCCTAGCTGGTGGAGCAGTTGGATGGTGCTGTTTGTATGTTGCACACATTGGTTGTAGGACGCAGCTTTTATCAGCCAGTCGTCTAAGTAAGGGAAGACGTGAATATGTTGACGTCTGAGGTGTGCTGCTACTACCGCTAGGCATTTGGTAAACACCCGTGGTGCGGTGGTGACCCCGAAGGGGAGAACCGTGAATTGGTAAGGCTGACTGTCCACCACAAACCTGAGGTACTTCCTGTGAGAAGGGTGTATTGGAATATGAAAGTATGCGTCTTTCAGATCCAAGGTAGTGAGAAAGTCTCCCTGACAGAGGAGTGGGAGGACTTGTTGTAGGGTGACCATGTGGAAATGGTCCGAATGTATGTATGCATTTAGAGGCCGAAGGTCCAGAATGGGCCGCAGGGTCCCGTCTTTTTTCGGTATTAGAAAATACAGAGAGTAGACCCCAAAATTTTGCTGATTGACGGGGACTTGCTCTATAGCGTGTTTTTGGAGGAGGGAGATCACCTCCTGTTTGAGCAGTGTGGAATGTTCCTGTGACATTAGACGGTGCCTTGGTGGGATATTGGGTGGGGTAGATGTTAGCTCGAGACAGTACCCTGACCAAATAATTTGGGTCACCCATTTGTCCGATGTTATGGACTCCCAGGCATGAATAAAGTTTTGTAGTCTGCCCCTGACCAGAGTGGGATGGTCTGGGGGGAGCGAGGGGAAGTCATTGTGCGGGCGGTGTGGCAGAACGGGTGGTGTTGGTTTTGCCCCTGCCCTTATTGTTGTTGCCCCTGTATCCACCTCTTTGAGAAGGTATTTTGAGGAGGGGACTTGTAGGAGGTAGAGGCGCTATCGGTGGAGTAACCTCTGCCTGTGCTACGAAAGGACGAACGTCGAAAGGAGCGTCTAGGGGTTTGGGATTGTAATGCCCCCATAGACTTTGCTGTGTCCGTGTCCTTTTTCATTTTTTCTAATGCTTCGTCCACCTTTGGCCCAAATAGGTGTTGTTGGTCAAAGGGGTGATTTAGTATGGATGTCTGGACTTCTGGCTTAAACCCTGAGATCCTGAGCCAGGCATGACGACGAAGCAGGACACTAGTATTTATAGCTCTAGAAGCAGTGTGCGTTGCATCGAGGGCACATTTAATGGAGGTGTTAGTAATTAACTTTCCCTCTTGTATTAGGTCATGAGCTTTACGTTTGTGTTTCTCCGGGAGGTGTTGCATAAGAGCCTCAAGCTCATCGTAGTGTGCTCTGTCATAACGCGCAAGTAGCGCCTGTGTATTCGCAATGCGCCAGATGTTTGCGGCTTGCGAGGCAGTGCATTTACCAGACACATCTAAGAGTTTTGATTCCTTATCTGGCGATGGAGCCTCACCTGAAGACTGGGAGTTGGACCGCTTTCTAGCTGTGGACACAACCAGGGAATCTAAAGGAGCAGGGCCTTTAATGTATGCAGGATCTGTGGGGGCTGCTTTGTACTATTTTTCAATTCTGGGGTTTAAGACCCTGGCCCTGACAGGGTCTTTGAACACCTCTGCAGCATGTTTGGTAACACCCTTAAGCATGGGCAAGATGGCTGTGGATTTATCCTGAATATCAAATGTATCCAGTAAGAAGTCGTCTTTCACTGGTTCGCTATGTAGTTCCACCCCATGATAGTGTGCTGCTCGCTGCACTAAGTGGTGAAACCCTAGTGAGTCCTCCGGGGGAGATGGCCTGGATGGGCAGAGGTCATCTTGAGGCACATCTGGTATGTCAGGGTTTTGGTAATCCTCCCATGGGTCTGGGGTCCCTGGGGGTGTGGGGTCCATTGGGGCATCCGCTGGATCATAATCTGGATCCCCGTAATCCGGTTCTGGGGATGGGGTTGGGGAGTGATGAGGCAAGGGTGGCGGAGACCTGGGAGGGAGAGGAGGTGGAAGAGGTGGAGGAGGCGGAGGAGGTGCTGGTGTGTCAAGACGTCGTTTCTTGATAGACAAAATCAATAGCCCAGTCTTTGGATCCTTTGATAAGGTTTTTTGAGAAGGATCAGTTGTAAATAGTTCCGTTGGCGCCGAATCGTCCGCTGGCGCCGATGTTTTCGGAGCCGAGGACTTGGGTGGTTTCTCTGCGCCATGCTTTCTTGGAACCTCCGTTTTTTTCGGCGTCGAGGTAGGCTTCGACGCGGGAGCGTCGGTGCTGAGGGATTTATGCTTGTGTTTCGTCGGCACCGAGAGTCCAGGCTTCGGCACCGGTGGCTTCGGAGTCTAGCTGGGTGTCACTTTCTTCGGTGCCGAACGGTGCTTATCGGCACCAGGAGAAGGCTGGCTCGAGCCCGAGCTGCCGTGAGACTTGTGATGCTTCGACACCGGGCCCGAAGGTGGGGTGATAGAAGCTGCATGTTTGGTTTTCCCTAGGCCCGGAGGCGAAGGTGTAACCTGAGTCTCTTTGGATATGGGCGCGGGGGTGGGAGGGGGTAGAGTACTCACGACCCTCTGCGCCGGTGTGATGTCCTCCAGGTCGGAGTCGTCGGCCTCGGAAGCGCTGACGAGGTCTTCCTCCTGCTCGGTGTGTTGTTGCCCCGAAGCTCCGGTGTCATCTCCGAAGATGTCCGGTGGAGCCGCGGTCGATGAGTGCGCCATGGTGCGTCGAGCTCTTCGATCCCGGATGGTCTTTTTTGATCGAAAAGACTTGCAGGCGGGGCAGTCTCTGGCCTCGTGTTCTGGAGAGAGGCAAAGGTTACACACCTGATGGAGGTCGGTGTGGGGAAATTTAGACCCACATTTTGGGCACTTTTTGAACGGAGTCCTTTCCATCGGCCGGGACCGGAGTCGAGGAGGGCCAGAAGGCCGGTGCCGATGTGTGGAATCGAGAAAGTGCCTCTACGAGAGATGAAGAAGATGAAGAATCTCGAGGAACGAGGATTTTCCGTCGAGGCTGGAACCGGAAAAGTTCGAAGCCGGAGCACGAAGTATCACATCCGAGCCCGATGGCGGAAAAAAACAATCTGAGGATGGAGCCGAAGCCCATGCGCAGTACGGACCGAAGGAGGAGTCACCGAACTCGTGACTTCCAAAGACTGTGCAAAGAACAAAAACAAACTGCAAACATCCGGGCCCAACACCAGATGGCGATCTATGCAAAGTGTACAATCTGCAGCTCATATGCCTCGAACAGAATAAGTTACTTACCTTCGGTAACGCATTATCTGCTAGAGACTATATCTAGCTGCAGATTCCTTACCTTTGAATTTCCCAGGCGTCAAACGGGATCCAGAAACGTTTGCATGAGCAGTACCCCTGCGCACCGTCAGGTGGCTCCGCGTGGCATCAGCGGATATAATGTTGCTGTCACCTGTTTAGGCACCACCGAGGCATGCAGACATCAGTTCTTTACTTTTTGCGCCAGTTAGCGTTGATCCGGATTAGAGCTACCACTCTTTTTGACAGACTTTTATTCAACGTTTTGTCAAAGATTTTATCAGTGTGTGTCGGGGATGGCCTCTAGAAAGGTAGGGTTTAAGCCATGTTGCGCCAGTCACCTCACCATGTCAGTTATCGATCACCACCTAATATATGCTTATGGTGTCTTGAGCGTGACCACGAATCAAAGTCTTGCTCAGACAGCCGGGCCATGGCATCGAAGGCTGTGAAGGAACGGTCCCTAAAGCTTCTTCCAGCCCAGCAGTCGATGCCATTGATCACTACTCCTCAGAGGTCCCTATTGAGGAGAAGTTCGCAGGACCATTCCAGGAGCCTCAAGTCCTCTTCTATGCACTCAAGGTCCTTTGAACACTCGGGAAAGAGGCACAAGAAAACATCTTCTTCCCAAGTGCGTTCAGCCTTCTGGATTCCCTGTCTGGGGGAGCAGAAGGGAGTGCGCCATGGGATGTTGAGGCTTGGACCACCAAGCCCCCAGGGGTAGAATGTTGGCTGATGAAACCTGCATCACCCGGGGCAGGGAGATGGTGGCATGCTACTGCTCTGCTCACAGGAGCCTCTGTGCTAAGGTTGGACCATGTGCCTAGAAGTCTGTGCATCATTAAAGGGCAAAAGGGGTTCAGAAGAAGAAGCCCCAGGATGAAGTACTTCGGTCAAGAGATTAGTCTTGACCTGCACCGAGGGCAGCTAACTTACCCTGTATAGGGGGGTGTGGCTTGCTAGCATGGCCGCGTACACGTGCTCGAGAAGAGCTCCGTGCGGCGGTTCACGCTGAATTAATATTCTGTAAAATCCTGGCCCCCGTGAGCTGAAAAATAACTCTCCGGTATCCTGTGAGACCTTTGGCCACAGGAGGGGAGAGAAGAGGAAGCTCAAGATATAGCAAATCAGAGCCTGAAGCCCCGATCCTGTGGAGGTGTGGCTGCCATCTTAGAGCCGGACTGGCGTGTCTGTTATGTGCAGTCGGCGTCGCGGACTCCCTGGACCCCCGCGGTGGGGGTAAAACATCACTGAGGTACGTGTACGTAGAGGGGTGCCTAGATGGGACAAAATCGCTGATGGGGGCGCCCCAAAGCCGGCTGGAGTGGGACTAGCACTCCTGGGAGACCGGGTGCGTGCCTGGTGCAGTGCAAGGGGTCGGCGTCCTACCTGTCGGCTGGATCCTCTGGAGTGGCTGACAAGTCAGACTGTGGGGCTGCGTGCGACGGCACGCTCTGGGGAGCCTGGGAGGCGGGCGTGTCTATATGGCCCATATAGCTGCGGGGTGATTGTTGGAACAGTACTGCCTTGCCGGGCCCCTGGGTGCTCCGCTGCTCCTGAAGTGCCTTGCTGTCAAAGAGAGCTGGCCAAAGCTGTGACCCCGGCCCACGATGGAAAAGGCATGAATTGGGCGCAGTGGGCCCCCAGGGGTAAAAGAATGTGGCAGGACAACACACGGAGAAGCTGATGAGACGGTGAGTTGGGGGACGCTTATATCCAGCTGGGACTCGTTCCTGTTATGAATGAAGCAATAGTGGAGAGAAGTGTCGAACTGGGGTCCCGGACACAACCAGAAGCGCAATTGGGATTGCAGGGAGCCTCTCCTTGGGACAAGTTCTGAGTGCCTGAAGGGGGGGTGAGATGGACTAAGTGGTGGCGAGGGCCCCTGCTTCGGGAAACCAGGTTCGCTGCAGACTGGCGAAAGGCTCAATTGTTGCGGGGTCACTTGCGGCACCTCACATATACTGGGGCCTGAATACGATTATTAAGTGCATACGTGTATCGAACCCTGATGGGGGTTGCACCCACTGAAAAAAAGCACAGCCTGCACCTTCCCTGCCAGGAAGGATCATATAAGGTACTGTCTCTTAGACCACCTCGCAATTATGGGAAAAGACAAGATTGTAAATCGCAATCCAACAAAATACTGAATTACGCCCAGCCCAGATCGCACGGTCTGGAAGATAGAAAGGAGGATCGACAACCAGAAAGGGAGGCATTGGAGGGGGCTGGCAAGGACTCTCCCACGCTGATGGATGTTATCCGGGCCGTGCAGTCGACATGAGACGATATGATCCAGAAGATTGATGCCGTGGCTATTGACATCAACCTGCTGCGATGTGACCTCAGAAAGGTTTCTGACATAGTGACAGTCACAGAGAAAGATACTGAGGTCCTGCAGACAGAGATCAAGAACCTTAGCACCACCGTAGTGGAATTGAAATGTCAAATGATCAAGCTCGAAGATCGGGCTGAAGATTCAGAAGGTCGGTCAGGGAGGGGGAATCTCAGATTAGTGGGATTCCCCGAAAAGGCGGAAGGCCAGGTGTGGACCGGTTTCTGGAGGAGTGGTTTACCCGGGAGGTGGCTCTTAACAGCTGTCGAAATTCATTAGTGTTGAGTGTGCACACAGCGCTGGTGGCTCCCCCTACGCCCGGAGCACCTCCTCGTGCTATCATTGCAAAATTGTTTAATTTCAGAGACAGGGACTTTCTGCTTCAGCTCTCTCGTAGCCGATGGCGATTATTTTTTGAGGGTCATGCCATAGCAATATTTCCCGATTATTCCCAAAGAGTCCAGGAACAGAGGAAGACATTTATTGCAATTAAGCGGCGGCTCAGAGACCTGAACCTCAAGTATAGCGTCATGTTCCCTGCAAAATTACGAGTGAAGAGTGAAGGTTGTGCTTTGGGGTTTTTTTCAGCGGAGGAGGCAAGGGACTGGTTGGATGCTAGTGGCCCGGAGGGAAGGCGCCTGGCGCCCAAGAAGAGAACGATGAGCTTGGATGAATTACAGTCCTCCTCGATGGAACGCTACAGGCCTCAGATTTGGAGGTTGCCTCAGACTCAATGTAGGCGACGTAGGAACTTGGTCATAGCGCCGGTGGCCCAGACAGTGGGCATGAAGGAGTCCGACGAACTGCGCACCATTTGTTGATATGTACAGATAATTTCATGCTGTTTTTGAGATTAGATGAGTCTTAGACAGCCTGGTCTATATAATCAGTTTGGGGTTCTTGGGGGTTGGACTTTTTTTTGTGCATGAGGGAGCGGTCTCTCAACCCTTGTAATGTTATGTTTCTTCTTTTCTCCCTTTAATTAGACCATACAATTGGTCGAAGGTCATATCATGTGCTGAATAAGTCATAGAGCTGGGCTGCTGCCGGAGTAGCGACGCCCCACTACAGACAAGGTCCACTGGGGAAGCTTGAGAGCGATCTCGCGCCCCGGTGTAACCAACTTTCTTGCACAGCATTTGAGTGTTACTTGTTGGGTAAAGGGGGAGGTATGGGGCGGTACGTATGGTTGTTTATATGGCAATGTATGTTCACACTTACACTCCTGCCCATGGAAGGGGATAAGGAACGTGAACGTTTAGTTCTTGGAAGCTTATTTGTTTGTTGGGGAACTGCTGGGGTAACAAGGGATTGCACCATGACACAAGGGCACAAGGGAAGACGGGATGAACACCCTAGGCAGGGAAGGCTGCACGTCTGGTATCTTTTAAACACAATGTCATGACAGTACAAACACTGAAGTTCCTTAATCGAAATGTCCGGGGGAGGACTGCCTTAGATAAACGCCGTAGAGTGCATGTATTCTTGAAGAGATATGGTGTAGCGATTGCAGGACTGCAGGAGACTCATATCTGGGGAAATACCATTAAGTGCATACGTAGGAGATTTGAAGGGGACAGATTTATGCCACGTCTTATTCTGGCTTCGCACGAGGGGCAATGGTGTGGGTGGCACCAATGGTCCCGTTTCAACATCTTCATCATGTTTTAGACCCTGAAGGGAGATACGTTATTCTGTTGGGAGGGGAGGGAACTGTGCATTATTAATGTGTATGCCCCGACTTGGATTGCCCCGATTTCTATCTGGCAGTACTGAAGGCTGCAACACCGTAAATGGGTGCTGAAATCCGTCTCTTTGGAGATTTTAATTGTGTACTTGATGGGACAATAGATAGGGAACCTCCCAGAAACAATACTAAACCTCGTATGCTGAGATCCCTCATAGGTATTCTACAGGGGATGCAGTTACGTGATGAGTGGAGGGCGCGTAACCCTGACAAGAGGGAGTTTACCTGTTTTACTCCCGCAGCCAACACCTTTTCCTGGATCGATTATTGTTGTCTTACTGCAGGCCTCCCAGCCACTACAGCGGCCATCTTCTACCTACCACGATATTTGTAGGACCATGCGCCACTGCTGCTAAGTCTGGCCACAGGACCGGGACGACTTCCCAGTCCTTTATGGCGGCTCTGAGCGGAGGCTCTTACAGATCCCCCATACGTACAGACCGTGAGAGATGCCCTCCGACATTATTTTGGGAAAAACTGGGGGTCCACTGCTGCTAGATCCACGGAATGGGAGGCCATGAAGGTCGTTATCAGAGGGGTCTGCATGAAGACTACATTTGGAGTCTACCATCAGCTTATAGCGGACATTGATTCCCTATTAAGACGGAGACAGAACACACACCGGTGTTGCAGCTTCGTAATAGCAGGGAGCATATATATATATAAGGATACGATTATAGACAAATTTGCGACCCACATGCGTCAGACCTGCTCAACTGCTGCCCAGATTAGACCTCCTGCATCTGGGATTTTTTTTTTAAAGATATGGTGCTCCCCACCCTGGGGGGCGACGAGGCTGAGAACTTCGGAGCACCACTCACTGGGGAGAAAATACTGACTTCCATAAACGGCTGAAGACTGGCAGGTGCCCCGGGAGTGACTGTCTCCCAGCTGAGTTCTACAAGATGTGTGCCACACAGCTGGTGGATCACCTACTAGAGGTGTATACCGAGGCGCTAGACAGGGGGTTTCTCCCTAACCATGATGGAGGCACTGTTCTCCATGATTCCTAAGCCTGATAGAGACCCTCTCTCCCCGAGCTCTCACAGGCCTATTTCTCTCCTGAATATCGACGAGAAAATACGAAGTGGTGTGTTAGCTGCACGTCTTTTACTATTTATAACTCGACTGGTCCACCCTGACCAGTCTGGGTCTATCCCCGGACGGAACACCACACATAACTTGCGCAGACTCGCGCGCCTATGGCATGTGCATCTTCCGGAATTGGAATGGCCCATATGTCTCCCAGACATTCGGCAGGCTTTTGATTCTGTTGAATGGGATTACTTGTGGACGGTACTCGCCCGGATGGGACTGGGGGACAACTTTTTAAGATGGTTGAAATTGCTTTATTATAAACCAACGGCTTGGATCCGCCTTCAGAATCAGGTATTAGATGCTCTGGAGCTCCAGCGGGGTACTCGTCAAGGCTGCCCCCAGTCACCACACCTTTTTGCCCTGGCGATGAAGCCTCTTTCGATTGCTCTTAGGCGTCGGATGGAGTGGTGGGGTATCCGGTTGGGGACAATGATTGACGTGGTGTCAATGTATGCAGATGACAGCATGCTATACCTTTGACACCCTGGGACGGCAGTTCCAGAACTCCTTAGGGAGCCGACCGCTTTCAGGGAAATTTCGTGACTCTGTCTCAACCCCGGGAAATGTAAACTTTTCCCCATGGGAAGCCTGCGAGATATCGAAGAGAGAGAACTACCTATGGTGGGGATGAGTTAGGTCGCAGATATGGTGTGCTAGCTGGGGGTTCAGCTGGCACACACAACGGAATACTATCTAGGACGCAATGTGGGGAGGTGTCTGGTGGGGGTACAAAAATCCTTTGAGTTCTGGAGAGACCTCCCCTTATCTTTGATGGAATGGGTTGCCTTAATCAAAATGGTGGTTCTTCCACGCTGTTTATATATTTTACAAAATTCTCTCTATCGCATTCCCTTGGAAGTATTTCATTAGACTGGAGCGTTTGATGGTCGACCTCTTATGGGGATCCAAATGGAAGAGGGTGAAACTGAATACATTACAGAGGACGTGGGAGCGAGCAGGGCTGGAGGTTCCTAAGTTGAGCCTTTATTATATGGTGACACAGCTTCAGCGTGCAGTACAGTAGCTAGATGAGAATGAAAATTGGGAGAAACAGCTGCTGGATGGCACCCATCGAGGGGCTCCTTTATCTGACCTCCTCATGATGGGATCGAAGGTATCCGCACATTTTCCCTACATTATTAGACACGTGGCTGCCACCTGGGAAACAGCAATAAAAACTGTAGTGAAACAAGTGCCATATGCTCTGGAGGCCCCGTAAGGCACCGTTCAAACGAATAGGTAAAACCATGACCATTTCTAGGTGAACGGAGGGAGGTTGCTGTAAGATGGGAGACTTATATTTGGGGCAGCGGTTCCTTACAAGGGAGGAAGCGGAATCAACGTTTGAGCTGGGCAGGGGGCAGTACCTTCAATATGCAAAGATTTCTGCGGTGGCACGTGAGCTCTGGCAAATGTTTCCGGAGGAGCCGCCCGTGACTGCCACTCTTCGGGTTCGCAAGTCACTGGCCGGGGGCCACAAACTGGTGTCTCATATATATATAATGCGTTAAGAGAGGATTTAGTTGTAGATCCACTCCCAGTTCAGACCAAATGGGACAGATTACTAGAGGAGACCTTGACGGAATTAGAATGGAAACGAGTACACAAAGGGGTTAAACAAATTAGTTCCAATGTGAGATTCAAGCTTACCCAATTTAATATTGTTCATCAAACGTATCCGACTCCACACGTATTACATAGAATATACCCAGACCGCTCTGCTCATTGTCCCAAATGTGGCCAAGCCGATGCCCAGTTCTTACACATGATATGGGAAAGTACGGAATTTAAATCATACTGGTTCTAGAATGCTTGAGGTTGGTGACGGGGTGGACGCTGCCTCTCTATTAAGGAGGTACTCCTGGGACTCCTTCCCAGACCTAAAGGGAGGAAGCCTACACGAAGGTTGCTACAGTTGGCGTTGGTGCTAGCTAAAAGAAGGATTGCAATCAGGTGGGTGAGCTCACAACCCCCCAAAATGGAAAACTGGGCTAGGGACCTTAGAGAGTGGGCCAGAGCGGAGCTAATTAGAATGCGGGGAGTTCGAAGAGATGAAAAGTTGTCGGAGGACGCAAGGTCATGGTATGTCATGATTTCGGAGATCCCCATTGGTGAGCCACCCATTTCCCAAACCATTGAGAAAACGCAGACAGATGAAGGGAGACCAGATGCAGAGACTTTGCCAGGGAGCTGTCCCAGAACACGAACACATTAAAATGCCTAGGGTGAAATAACGATTGACCTACGATACATGTGCCGAGAAGAGCTTCCCATTGTGACCCAGTGGGGTGGAGGGGGGTTGTTCTTTAGTTAATTGGTTGAAATTTGTTTTTCAAACGATTCATATGTTTATATTCCAAAGCTGTATCGAGTGATTTAATACCAGTGCTAGATGGAAAGTGTCCTTATTGACAGAATCGCATAACCCCCTATTTTTTCTGTATAGGTGATATTTACAAACTATTGCATGAGATATATAAATGTTGATATCCTGATATAATGACTATGTATGACTGGAAATTCAATAAAAACATTTTTTTTTAAATGTATCCTGTATAGATCAAGGAAACGTTCCCCACATCAGGCCACAAATTAGTCCCAACTCACTGAATAGAAGGTGTTAATCAAATGATGCCTAGCCGCAAGAACTACATCCACTACTCTAGCTGGCAAATCTAAACAGTTCAGTTCTTAGTTCTCACTCTCCACCCATTGAGGTGTAAATTGTGGAAATTCGGGTTTCGGACCAAGCCCTGCTGCTCAAAAAGGAAGTACCCTGAAAGGTAGATGGATCAAAGAGCAAATGCTCAGACTCAACAAATTGGAGTGCCACTCTTTTCTGACCCAGTCCGGGGCAATCAAAACGACTAGGGCTTGGTCGGTCCGGATCACCCTCAAAACTTGAGGCAGAAGAGGCAATGAGTCGGAAAGTGTACAAAAGGCCTGTGCTCCACTTCAGGCAGAATGCATCCCCTATGAAATTCCAGCATGCTTTAATTCAACACTGTGGGTTCCAGGCAATGAGGAAAAGAGCAAGCCTGAGAAAAGATGTCCTGAGGCACCCCTGGATGAAGATCACATTCGTGGCCCACAGCCAATGCCTGTTGAGCTCATATGCTCTGGCATTTAGAAACCCTGCCAGGTGATGTTACCAGGCATATCCAGCCACCTCCAAAAGGTGCAGTGAATCTTGGCACAAGATCCAAGACCCCACACCATCCTATTGTAGTTCATTTTGCAAATGAGTTTCCCATCAGCTCTTGCACACACCTTCACTTAATGGAAGGGACAAAGGCTTTCAAAACCATCCAGATGGCACAAAGTGCCAGGAAGTGGAAATGTTGCTCTTGCTGAGACCATACCACTGATCACGCCCTCTATCAGGTGACCACCTCATCGCAGAAAGGAAGAATCTGTCACTACTGTGAACTCTGGGTGTGCTATGGATAGTGGCCTACTTCAATACAAGTTGGTGTCCACCTGTCACTACTGAAGATCCTGGGCTGCCGCTTTCTAGATGCAGATGTTTTCTGGCACATAGCCTCTGTGTTGTGCCCACCAGAGATGGAGGTCCCGCTGCAAGGCCCGCATGTGTCAGAGCACAAGAAATCATGAAGATTCATCGGGACAGAAGCCCAAGAAGCGTCAGAAATAACCTCACCATGACCAAGAATTGAGTACAAAACATTGAGCAAACATTCTAAATATCCCAATTCGCTGCAGGGGCAGAAAGATGTTGAAAGTCACTGTGTGCAGGGTGGTCCAATGAAGGGAATCCTCTGCACGTATCAGATGAGTCAAAATGATGAATGTAAAATGGGTGGGCATTATCCGACTGACTATGGTGAGCCCTCCTTGAGCAACCAGTCATCAAGATATAGATGGATTTATGGTAAGGTAGTAGGTATTGAATCCTGCCCTCTGCCGGCTATGTAAGGTTTTGCAAGGGAGAATCAGAGTTGCTCAGAAGCTATTGCAGTGGGAGAGGAGAAGGTGGAAGAACCTTGCCTTTTAGTGGAGTCCATGGCCTCAAATACCACTACCCCCCTTAAAATCTGATCCGGCAGCTAAACTGCATGTGAGGGCTATCTCTGTTGATAGGCCAGACCATGTGAGCAGCCTTTAATCTTCTGATATTGCTGGTGAGACAGTCGGGTCAGTGGGCGCAAGCCTAGTGAGCGGGCTATAGCTAACAAGTTATTTACCTTCAGTAACAACTTTACTGGTACAGACTCAATCTAACAACATATTCTACACTTTGCAATACTCCCCAATCCACCAGACTGGGTCAGGAAAACATTGAAGCAGTATCCTTTCTGTGCCAGAAGGTGGCACCTGCGGCTCAGCGCCGACATCATCTGTACCAAAAGTGGCATGTGCAGACCTATTTAGGTGCCACACATGCAATTTAGATATAAGTTGCTTTCTTTCACCTTCCACACTCGCAGATGCAGACCTGCAATGTGAAAAAGGCCGACACGGCTGACAGGTAACCTTTACGTGTGCCCAAAGCAAGTAAATGGTGGGCTAAAGACAAAACAAAGAACAAAATCTTAGACATATAAGCATAAACCAGGACGACCTGTTTGGTCATTCATCAAGCTACAAACTTGTTCCAATGGCAGGCGTATCCAGATTATATAGAGGGAAGGCTTGGCTGCAAGGATAACATGCACAACATCCTGAGGAAGGTTAAAAGCACTCCAATGTTGCTGCTCGATCTCCAATTATGGGTGAAGAGACCTTGTGACACCTCCGGATGTAGCGGTCATTCGTGATTCGCTAGGCGTCAATGGCTGAGTTTGTACACCATGGTGATCAAAGATTCAGGTGGGGAACCACTAGGCAAATCCCCTGGCACTCCAGCCACATGCAGAGGTGAAGGGCCTCCTGGCTTGGGGTCCATAACCCCATACCCCGTCTTGTGCAGTACCACATGGGGGTTCTGTTGTCCATGAACACCTGAAAGAGCCTCATTTGAATGGATGGCAGAAAGGCTTTCAACAACAAGCACATGGCTCATAACTCAAACAGGTTGATGTGGAGCAGAGCATCTGCTTCATGCCGGAGGCCTCTGATCTCCATCCCTCCCAGATGGCTGCCACAGCCCAGAATTGATATTATTGTCACTACACTTGGCTCTGGGTAGGGCAAGGAAGTGGTCTGCCACAAACCAAATCTCGGTAATGTAGCCACCACTCCAGGTCGTTTGCAGTCTCCTCCAAAATATGGTCTAGTCTTTTTGATGTTGCTGTGACTTCAAATCCCACTGTAGAGCCAATACATGCCATCTGCCGTGCATAACCAGGCGGATGCCATCAGCCTCAGAGTGAACGTCACTAAGATCCAGGACGAGGATGAAACTTTGGGATCATAGCCGGAATGTCCTGGACTCTTCGCTCCTGAGGATAGGCACAAAACCACACTGCAAATGAGGAGTCAGGTGTGGCTTCAGCACGTTTATAGTTAACCCCAGTAATTTGAGGAGGTTTGCCGTAGTCTGGAAGTGGTTTACGACTGCCTGGGGCAAGCTTTTCCTCAGCAGCCAGTCATCTGAGGTAGGTGAAGACTGGAACCCCTGCCCACCGTAGATGAGCTGCGACCACTGTCATCACCTTTGTGAACACCTAAGAAGAACTGGTGTGACGAAAAGGAAGCACTGCAAACTAAAAATGCTCTTGGCCTAATGTGAACCGCAGGTAATGTCTGTGGGCCTGCAGGACAGGAATGTGGAAATAAGCATCCTGCAGGTCCAATGCTACCATCCAGTAACGAGGGTCGAGGGCAGAAAGACCTGAGCCAAATGAGCATCCTGAATTTGTCCTTTTACAGGAAGGTGTTAAGAGGGCACATTTACAGTATCAGACATAGGTCTCTGTTCTTTTGCGGCACCAAGAAGTTGTGAGACTAGCAACCACAAACTATTTCTGAAGTCAGCACCCTCTCTAAGGCCCCTTTGGCCAAAAAGATCTGCACTTTATGATGCAACAATGACAGATGGTCCTCCGTCAGCTGTGCTTGGGACAGTGGCATGGAGTATCTAGAAATCGTTTGAGGTGCTGACCTTGCAGGAAATGTTGGATCCTTTCTCCAACAGGGTCGTCATGAGCAGTAAAGGACACAAACGCTTGCAGTAGCCGGATGAGTGGTGGGCTGCAATACACATGCGCCGGCTGAACTCCAGACCTAGAAAAGTTTCTGCCTCAGCCATGAAGAGACTGGGATGGCTGATGGGCTGGCAGTGTCTGTTGACTGTGTTGAAACCCTCTACCAAATCTACGCAAAGGCCAAAACTGGGAAACCGGTGAGTGCAGAGTGGTAGCGAGAGCAATGGAGCAGGTCATAGCCCTACTATCTTTAAAGCGCTCCAATGTCAAATCAGCCTTTTCGACAAAAAAGACGGGACCTGTGAAAGGGCATGTCCTTCAGGGTGGACTGCTCATCCCCCGAAAAACTAGGGGGCATATCCAAGAAGGTTGAGTGATGGCTCAGCTCAACAAATCTGTGGTGTCCAGACAACAATGTAAAGAACCCTTGGCCGTGTCCCCGCCGTCTTGCATGGCCTGGGAAATAATGGCAAAAGTCTCCTGCAAGATTAGAGGCAAGACCTGACTCAATAAATCTCATAAAGCATGTCTGTAACAACTGAGCAGACAAGTGGTTGAAGCGTTTTGACACTCTATCAAGCAGAGCGGTAGGGAACAAGTTAGGTTGCGCCACTAAACTCTCCGGGGTGGGGTGCTGAGAGAGGAAGGTTAGATCCCCTGATGCTGACCGGCAAAATGAAGCAATCTGGCGATGGATACAGGCGCCTGAGTTTCTTGGTGATAATCATACCAATTGCCCACTTGATTTGACTGGTCAATGACATTATCATAGGTGTCCTCATCAGAATCTGTGACAAAAAGGATTATGGAGGAACTGTGAACGGTTCGGTGGCGGATAATGGCATCTGTTGGTCTACCAACTCCAGTAAAGTCGGCTTCAGTGTTAGGGTTTCTCGTAGTGGGGGATGGCGTCAATAGCGGCATTGGTGCCAGGCTTGACACAGATCTGGAAAACAGATCCAATGGGCAAAATGGAACCAAGGGAGGTCCCACTGACGAACTGCCAGTTGTGAGACCTTGCAGCTCCATGAGGATTGCAGAGAAAGCCACTTGCGCAAATAAGTGTCTCATGGCCTCTTGAAACTCATGGAGTTGAGCAGAAAATGCTCCAGGCTCTAGAAAAGTGGGCTGGCTCAGAGAAGAAAGTAGAACTGGCACTGGAGAAATGCTCCAGGAGTGCGTCCCTGCGCTTTCTGAGTGGACTTGGAGCCCTGTTTAGAATGCTTCTTCTTCTTAAACTTACTAGAGGAGTGCGACCTCTACACTGACTTCTCTTGGGATACTTCGAACTTGAGAAAAAAAGAAGGAAGGAACAAAGGAAGGAAGCAAGCAAGGAAGGGCAAAAAAGATAGAAGAATGGACGGAAAGAAGGAAGGGAAGCAAAAAATAAAGAAGGAAAGAAAGAAGGCAGGAATGGAAAGAAGGAACTAAACAATTACAGAAAAAGAGGAAGGGAAGGAACGGAAAAAGGAAGAGGAAAGGAAAAGGAAATGAGGAAAAACAATGAAAGAAAAAGAAAGAAAGAGAAAGCATGCAAGAACGAGTGGAAAAAACAATGAAAGAAAGAGGGAAGGAAAGAATGAAGGGAAGAAAGAAAGAAAGAAAGAAAGAATGAAAGAATTAAAGAACGAAAGAATGAAAGTAAGAAAGAAAGAAAGAAAGAAAGAAAGAAAGAGTTGACGGAAAGAATGCAAGAAATAAAGAGGAAAAGAAAGGAAAAAGGGAAGAAAGAAGGAAACAAAGTAAGAAAGAATGATATAAAGAAGTAAAGAAAGAAAGAAATAGTGAAGGAAAGAATGAAAAAAGGAAAGAAAGTCAAAGAGAGTAGGAAGGAAAAAAAGAAAAAAGGAGGTAGGAAAGGAGGTAGGAAAGGAGGAAAGAAAGAAGGAAAGCAGCAACGAAAGAAAAAGGAAAGGAAAGAACAAAAGAATGAAAGAAAGAATAAGGAAGGAAAGAAAGAAAGAATAAGGAAGGAAAGAAAGAAAGAATGAAGGAAAGAATGAAATTAAAGAAGTGGGACATGTGTGGAAAATTAAACACGATAGTAGTTGATTTTGTTCCTTGACAAAGTGTATCAAAAAACCATTGGTGAAATTGAGTCCATACTAAACATTCTGAAGAACTGTATGTTTATGAATTCTCAAGTATAATCTTGAACCTTTAGTACGACCCGGGGGCATTCCCATTCACATTTAGCCCCTGGGTTAACAGCAGCATTGGACTGCTGTTTCGTGAGCACTAACATTCAGCAAGACGTTAAATAAATGGGGAAGCTTTTATTTACAAGCTAACTGAACTTAAGTAAAATATTCTAATGAAGAAACCAGCAACATTTAACCACCCACAAAGCCCCACTCCCATCTTGCTACCATCAATGCGGCCCTCGGGCTCACAACAGAACATACTTTGCGGCCCACCAGAAAATGTTTTAGAGTATCTATGGTGTACTGCATGAATAGCAAAAAGAGATTTCACTTAATAGAGAACAGTTTGAAAAGGAAGCAATCTGTTATACTGTGAAATACCAGCAGTCAGATAAAGAAAGGACACTTGAAAAGATATTTATATAAGCATTGGCAAAAAACAGGAGCTGATAAAGGGTGGAATGTGGCCTGGCAGAGAAATACTGCTTTGACCTTAGGCTCTAAACACAAAGGTAACACTAGAATAATAATAAAGTAAAAACACAAACGATGGTACTGAAGGAAACTACCTTGTGTACGGATATGCTCATTGTGAGAGAGCAAAATGCAGTTCCTTAAAGTGAAGTTAACCAGTGTCTGAAGTAGGCTGACCCATTTCCCCGCGTTGTATGCTGTTGTGGGCAAGAGCTAAATGTGAATGATACAACAACAGGCCAATAGATTAAGATATGTGGCTGAAAGCCCCTTTAAGTAAGTATATTATACATATAATTTTTGTAAAATCAAAAAGTCTTGCCTAACGCCGGCCCTGAAAAAGCCTCTTTTTCATCGTTCACCCTCCAAAGAGTCATTCTCATATGACCCGGAAAGTGAATAGGTGATTTCTCTGGGCACAGTATTGAATGATGCTTTATTATCTTCTCTAGGTATCATCAGTTTCTCTTCACGCCATCACTGGTGGTCAGGATAACTTTTCCCAGTCCCAATGCAGTCTGGAAGATGGAGCAACCATTTTTCCGTTTCAAACCTGATAGCAGAAAAAGGTAATCTAAGGTGCAGTCTGATGGCTGATGCATTTTGGGTTTCAGGAATGTGATCATGGCTCACTGTCAAAACTGAAAAAAAGTACTTCAAACAAAAAAAGTTGTATTTCTTAGCTAACACTAGATGGCAGGATAATGCACAGCACGCAATTTACAACACATGCTGCAAAATGATTCCTCCATCTTCTGCTCAATGTGTCCTTTTTACTGAGGGACTGTTATGAACTAACAAAAAGTCAGACTGTTCTTTCGGTTTGTCTTTTCTATAGTCAGTTTTAAATCCGGCCTTCCTAGAGAATCTAAGTGGGATATTATGGGGAAGTACAAGGAAACTGGGACACCTGCAGACAACAGATTTGGTACAAATCTGATTGCTGTCTTTTTAAGATTTTTTTTTTTAGAGTGGGGGTGCCTTTTGTACTTAAATTTAAAGTGGGCTTGAGTCTGTCTTAATTCCCACAAGAATTCTCCCCTGGTGTCACTGCTCATTACCCTTCTTGGTATTTACTCATATTGACTGTTTCACTGATGAGTTGCATATCTTATGCAAACCTTCACTCGGCTAAGATCTTCTGTGGTCACCAGCCGGCTACCTCACCATTCCTAATGTACTGACACAAATATCAATGATTATTTCATGCTACCGGGTCCAAAAAGTCAGAAGCTGACAATGCATGATTCTGGGGCACGGGGGACAATTAGTTAGGCTAGATGAGGCTGTGATAAGTCACAATGAATTCCCTTTCAACGGTCTTCCTTCTTAATCAGTTGACATATCAGTTTGGACAGGACATGCCCTAATAGTACATGTTGTGCAAGAGAGTGCTTACATCTTTTCTCTCTGGAGGTTCTAGCTCCAAAATGCTAATGTTTAATCAAATGAGGAGTTAATTCTGGAAAGCGAAAAAATATTAATTTCCATTCAAATGCTCTTCATCTTTTTAATGCTTTGTTTCTGCTTACATGAATATTTGTTTCCTTGAGGAGATACAATTATCAGCTTTCATGTAGACTAAAATTACTTAACATTTATTTCTCCAATACCCACGCTAAAAAATTTTGGCTCCAACATGATAGTCATCAACTGTAATAGTGCTAAACACCTGGGGATAACGGCTAGATGGATGGCAATTATACAGTGCACACAAGACACCGTGCCCCCAATTGACTGAGTGCAGAAGTTACACAGCCAGCATGCACAATCTCCATAGATAACCTACAGTATATGTCCCTTTTATATCCAAGATCAACAGTTGTATAAAACTGAATTATATATAATTATATTTAATGTTAATACCGGGAAATCCTACTAAATACAAATTTGGAGGTTAAGTGAACAATATAATGTAAATATGTAAATCTGTATTCTTAGTTTGGCAACCATGTCTGCAGGACCTATGTGAATCAATAAATGGGAAGGTATGACAGATCTCTTGCCAAAATAGCTCATCATTTGTGTCTTTTAATAAAAAACTGTTTGGTCTCTCTGATGGCCAACAATACATATAACGTCACCTCTAAAAGGGCAGGAAAAGATTAGGTAGGCAACATCCAAGTGCTGTATAAATTTAGAACTGCCATTGAAAGCTGCACATGAGTAAGCAATTGCGTAAGGAGATCTTGTCTTGGAGCTTTGCCTTTGGAAATGATCAATTAAAGTCCAAGCTTGGGAACCTTGGAGATGGATTTTTGCAGCAAATGGAACTAGAATAGATTAATGAAGCTACACAAGGAATGACGTGGTGTTCGCTTCTGGAAGATCTCTAAATGTATTCTGCAGCATAAAATGTATAATTTCAGGAAATTGTGGCACTGGATGAAAAGAGGTATATTTTTTTAACCAGTGACTCTAGTGATAATCTATTTTGGTGAAACTGGTGATGCTGAGAAAGAGCTCAGGACCAGAGGTAGACATGGAAAGCACCAAGGCTTGTGAACTTGCTTAATTCCCCCACCCGCTTCTATTTATCCTCGAGTATAAGCAAATGGTCAGTAATGGGAGGAGGCAAACTGTCATAGGGAACTGAAAGCTCAACAATTCTTTGGTGCCATGCCTACATACGATTGCTTAAATCAGGTGACGGGGCGGGAACTGGAGGTGGAACTGGGAGTTTGTCTGCTGCTATGGTTTCCCCACACTCCGCGCACAAAAATTACGAGCAAGTTTTGCGATTTAGGGTTTGTTATGGCCAAAAGAGAAATCACCCTGCACTGCAAATCGAGAGTTGGTCCCAGCTTTGCGAGATGGAGAGCGACTTTCACCAAGTGGGCATGTAGTGAGGGCATGTTCAGGCTACAGTTAGCATTGCGGGGGAACGATGAAAAGGCGCTGGACATGGCACGTACATAGGAGGCACTAGTGGTTGAGCTCCAAGGGTGGGGAACGGATGAAGTTGAGGATGAGGATACAGTGGAGCAACCTGCGGAAGCGCAGTAATAGAGATGTACCAGGTAGAACACAAGCGATGGAACGAGTACATCACTTTTCCTTACAGAACTGAATCTGATTATTGAAGTGGGGAGTAGCCCACGACCAACAACACAGCAACTTAAAAGGAGAGAATCATCCTTATACCTTGCATTATGGCACACTGACATGGGGGGGCGGGGTGGGGAGGGTGTATATGCATATAGGAGTGCTGATGGGTAAAGAATATCTGGATGGCAGCGACTTAGATCATATAACACATTGATTTCTGGAAGTCGGATATGTCCCTCGGCATGATGATAATTAACGAAAGGTAATTGTACCTGAAAAATGCAATAAGAATTGTTTTGCAAAAAAAAAAAAAAAATGCTTACATACGACAAAAACTGAAAAAGTAGAATCTCACCTGGTATAAGAGGATATAAAGTCTCCGAACAAATGATCATACACATGAAGGTGGGACCTTGTAAATGGTACCAAAGGCTTTTGCTGGCTATGGTATTAGCAGTGTAATCAGGTCCATTGTAAACAACATTTTCTCTCAAACAGCTTGAAACAAAGTTAACTGTTTTATTAATTTGTGCTACAGGTCACTGAATTACTATATACTTCATTTGATGTTGGTTTAGGAAGCAATTTAGTCCCTTCAGTCCAAGTCAGACACAGGGTGACCAGATGATGGTTTTGGAAGGAAATAACAAACCGTGTGCATGAGTGAACGGAGAACTGCCTGCTTCACAGAGAGTAGCTTAACATTTGACGCAAAATGTACCAATTCAAACTTCTGGGTATGTAATAAGCAACAAGTATGCTGTTTATCTTCTCATAGTGCATAGAAACTGAACAAAGAAATTAGTCCACCAACGCTCCAGGCCAGAGGGGCTAGGTTCCACATAGCCCACAAGAGAGGAAAGAAAAAAAGCTTTGCAGTATGTGCATAACAAAGAGGCAAGGCAGGAACACAAAGGGGGGCTTGTATACCGCTGGCCATGGATTTTTTAAAACAAAGAAGAAATAAAGGGTTAAAGCACAATTTGGCCCTAATGGTGCTTACAATCATGAATGGTCATTAATTGACGTTGGTGTCACATAATCATTTTGAGACTGAAATTTAATGTTTCACACCTACGTAATAAAAGTAGCAAATGGCAAGAAAAGGTTATGAAATTCCAACCAAGTGTAAGGTTCCTACCTCCATGGGGCTGATAAAGTCATTCATTCCACTGTTGTACACATAGATCATAGCATCATACAAATGGTTCTCCCAGCACATGAGGACAATCTATACCAAAAAGAGAACAAAACATTCTTATTAAAAATATACACTTATCTGATACCAAGCATATTGTTGTTGAACATATGAACCTGAAATTCCATTTACAATGTGCACTAAAACGTTATTTAAACTTACTTGAGCATTGTCTGACTAGTCTTCTCTCATTAAGAGAATATGCTTTTTTATCTCTGTGTAGTTTACTGAGGAGTTTTACTCTACTTTGATAAATTCTGAGAATAACAATGTTTTATGTGTGGGTAGCACCATCATCAAACACAAAAGACTGGGCCAAATGATGCATAAACCAAAGATCAAAGTAGCATGAGCGGGGGGTTCACAATTAGCAGTAGTATTATATCCTAGGGCTCATATTTTTTCCAGTTTGTGCTTCTGCACAGAGCACCGAAGGCTTCTTGCATTTCCCATTAGAACTGACATAGCTGAAGCTATTACATGGTCAGACTTATGCTAGAGCTTATGTGGCTGTGTGCTACTCACCATTACCTTCAGTAGTCCGTATACCACTTTTGTGGGAACCACGAAAAAATGTACAGAATGGACCACGAAAGAGGGAATGGAATGTGTTATCCCAGAGCAATGCACTGTCTCCTTCTCTTTGAAGACCTATGAAGTCGTCAAAGTTGCCCATCCTCTTGCACCTCAAGAGATGCCCCCTGCTTCAAGCATAGAGATGTTCTCGCTTTGTTAGTGGTGGTGGTGGAGGCATAAGATTGGGGTGGGGAGGATAAAGAGTGCAGACTTAAATAAAAGATATGTGTAAAAATACGATTACCAAAATAACTGAAAACAATTGTCAAGCTAAAAATAAATGCTGAGAATATAAGAAACTAAATAAAACATAACTGACAAACAGAGAACAATGGGGCTGATTCACAAACAAGTGCAAAAGTACAGATGGAGGTCTACGAGTCCGCCTAAAAGTACATTTACACTTTTTTGCTATTGACAAAACAGGTTTAACAATATGTCTAGAAAATCGTGTCAGGCGCAGATTTACAGGCGTGTTACTGCACCTGTCATGTGGCTTTTTAAAGAGGCATCTACCCTTTGTAAGGAATGGAGCAAAGTACACCATTCTGCTCAGTGGGAAGGGCAGTCTAATGTGCAAAATCATATCATTCTAGGTTTCCTTCATGGGGAAAAAACATTTAAACGTGGTGAAAGCTGTTCACCTCAAACCCACAAAATCTGTGGTGATTCGTTCCCTTTCTCATTCTGGAAGGAACATTTCTGAGCATTTTCATGGAGGAAGACTTCAGATTCCATTTAAACATACATGTTTATGGGTAACCATGCCATGTTCAAACCCTTCCCCCCCCCTTTTGTGTAGGATTTACTACCACAGACTTCTCTGCGCTTGTGGCACAGCTAATGCCATCAAGAAGATATACAAATGAGGGTTCCATTCTCTTCTACCTCTGGCACAACCCAATAATTACAGTAGATGGACAAACAACATTTTGGCATAATTGCATGTCAGTGAGTATCATTTTTGTTAAGGAACTAGGGACACCTGAAAACCCACTGTCCTTTGCTATGCTCCGTGAAACATTTCACCTCCAATAGATCACGTTTTACAAGTTAAACTTAATTCACCTTGTGGAAGACCATAACATCCCATTGAGCAGAGTGTCTCAAAATCCTGACCGTATTAGCCAAGAAGGGCCATATAGCCTCAGATTTACAACTTTCTAACTAAACGATACCCCCCTTAAAAAATACGTACATTCAAGAAAAAATTAACCAATCATGCAGAATCGAGCCTTTCCCCCCCAGACAGTATGCGGGAACAAACCTGAAACTCAATTGTCTCCCACAAAAGTTCTCCTTTGTCCTACAGTGTAAATATTGGCCAATATAAAAGTGCTTTTGAACCCCTATGAGACTGCACAAACTATCAATCAATCAATCAATCAAGAAATTTGTATTGCGCACTACTCACCCGGAAGGGTCTCAAGGCGCATGAGGGCGGGGGTCTGCTACTGCTCGAACAGCCAGGTCTTGAGCTGTCTCCTGAAGGCGAGGTGATCCGGGGTCAGTCGCAGGTGAACGGGCAGGGAGTTCCATGTCTTAGCCGCCAGGTAGGAGAAGGATCTTCCTCCGGCGGTGGTTCTCTGGATGCGAGGGACGACGGCGAGGGTGAGGTTTGCGGATCGTAGCTGGCGGGTGGGCGTGTAGAAGGTCAGGCGGTCGTTGAGGTATCTTGGGCCGAGGTCGTGGAGGGATTTGTGTGCGTGGGTGAGGAGTCTGAACGTGATCCTCTTGTTGACGGGGAGCCAGTGCAGGTCCCTCAGATGGCTCGAGATGTGGCTGCGTCGGGGGACGTCCAGGATGAGTCGGGCGGAGGCGTTCTGGATACGTTGAAGTCTTTTCTGAAGCTTGGCTGTTGTATCGGCGTAGAGGGTTTTTCCGTAGTCTAGTCTGCTGGTGACGAGGGCCTGGGTGACCGTCTTCCTGGTCTCGGTCGGGATCCAGCGGAAGATCTTACGGAGCATGCGAAGGTTGTGGAAGCAGGCTGAGGATACGGCGTTGACTTGTCTGGTCATAGATAGGGAGGAGTCCAGGATGACGCCCAAGTTGCGTGCGTGGTCCGTAGGCTTGGGTGCGGTGCCTAGGGCCGGGGGCCACCAGGAGTCGTCCCAAGCGGAGGGCGATGGTCCCAGGATGAGGACTTCTGTCTTGTCCGTGTTCAATTTCAGGTGGCTGATGTCCATCCATTTGGCGACGTCTTTCATCCCTTCGTGTAGGCTGGTTTTGGCGGTGTCGGGGTCTCTGGTGAGGGAGAGAATCAGCTGGGTGTCATCGGCGTAGGAGATGATGTTGAGGTTGTGTTGGCGTGCGATGGCAGCGAGGGGTTTCATGTAGATGTTGAAGAGAGTGGGGCTGAGCGATGATCCTTGCGGGACGCCGCAGATGACTCCGGTGGCCTCAGAGAGGAAAGGAGGGAGGCGTACTCTCTGTGTTCTGCCGGAGAGGTATGAGGTGATCCATTCTAGGTTTAATTGACTTGGACCAATGTTGGCACTGCTCAGAACCTGCTTGTGATTTAGATCACCTACTCTTTCATGGCAAAAAAACATGCAACCGTATTGGAATATATCCAGAAGATGTTAAATAAGATCTTTTATACTAACCTCTCTCTTAATCATGCCATAATTACACTGAGTCTCTATGTAACCTCTCCACTTCTGGACCTTAGTATTTGGGATCGAAGACTCTTAGACCTCTTGTTAACTATTGCTGTCACAACCATCTCGATAGACTAGAAAAATTCCAATAACAACTCTCATCACACATGGTGGGTCTGGGTCTGTTCTATTAAAAGTGCAGACAACAATGCACACACCCATAGCTTAAGTGCAAAATCATCCAGAGCACCATGGAACAAGCTAAACCCACCCGAAACAAATTAGGCTTCCGTAAACTTATGGCATTCGGCCTTGTCCCCCCCTAACCTCCATTTCTATTCCCAAGTCGATCCCCTCTACCTTCTACTCCTTCTGCCTCTTTCTATCTTTGCTTATACTACTGATACTTCGACAACATATCTAATAAACTACGATTTTATCTGGTATAAAACATTGCATAATCATCAAAGTTATTCTGAGAAACAATGATAATGACTCAAACACTGCCTTTTTGACGATGTTCTTTTTTCTTTATAAACGTACAAAAATCCTCTACTGAAATAAAAAGATATGACGCAGTACTGCTCTCTTCAGGTGATGCTATGCTTGTTGTGCTGAACAACTCCTCTGTACATATGCCCCATAATTACCGGTTTACCAAAAAAGTAGCACATTTGCATCCACAGAAATACTCATTGAATGGGTGAAAATTTACTATTTGGAATTCACAAACGTTGACAGTGGCAGAGTTGGAAAGTTACACCAATTTCCGTTTAAAGACATACTGCTGGCAATCAAACACCCCAGAGATGATGGAATGAATGTTTGCAAATAGTCTAACCAAAGGCAATCCCTCTGGGTAACATTCCAAACCACTGTTTTTTCCATACTGTGCCATTCTAAGTAGAGGGCCTGATTTATGATTTTAGCAGATGGTGTAAACTAAGGCAGACAGGGTGGCAGAGGACTTTGCTGCCTTTACTCTGCCCGTCACAGTTAGAGATGCTCATCGGGCTGGTTGAGCCCTCAGTTCAGAATACACTCTTTTCAAAAAGAAAAACTCTGCTCTTATTGTAGGTGAATAGTTACAAGAGTACACATTCTGAACATGAAAGCATTCTACTTTCTTGCTTGACATTACCGATGCAAGTAACAAGGGCTCTATTCACTGTCAGGGTTATTGTTATTGTGAAAATGTTGGGGGTAAAGCTTCAGTCTTCCTCCAGGAACATGCTTCCGAAAGCTTGGGGTAGTTGTAAAGACTTATTCTAGAAGCGACCCAGTACAAGGTACAATACCTCTGTTGTAATCATAAGGCAAGTCCCCTCAGTTCCATCCTTTCAGTATCTAGTTGGTGAGAGGTTCACATGTAAAACTAGTAAGGAGATAAAAATATATACAAAAGGTACCAGTTCTGTAGTCATACCACATCAGCTAGAAGAATGCAAGTAAGCCTCACCTGCTGTATGTCAAGGCTGGTTACATCCATATGCACAATACAAGCCTCAACACTCTCCATCATATTTTTGTCTTGGAAATGGATGAGCAGATCCTTCATCACCTGTGGGGTGAGGCCTACAAGCTGGTCCCTTAAAATGTAGGTCTCCAAACATTCGAGGAGGATGCCCTTAGCCACTGAATTTTCACTGAACTTGTCATACATCTGGTTAAACAAAAGTTCTCTATAAAGAAACACAGAAACAATACAATGTCACACGATGATTGTCACTTCAGTCACATTAAAATACCAAGAAAATCTTAGTATTCCCCACCCACATTTCACACGATGTGAATTAGGCAAATGTACACACACAACAGCAGTGAAAAACAGAAATGAAATCAAGTATGCAAAGAGGCAGAACACAGGGTGAAATAGAAAAGCAAGAGAAAACACGACACGTTATGATACAATAATAAAAGTGAATCTGTTTGATAGAAGCTAGATCCAGAACGTAATCTATTCCTATACACATACGCACCAATCAGGTCTGTCCTTCCTAAACTGATTAGAAACACACACACACATTGTTCTAACTCTATACAGTATTTCCCAAGCAAACACATACATGGGCAGCTAAAGCATTCTAAGCAAAATGAATGTTCTGTAATCAAAAGCTGTGATATGAATCGATGCAAAAAGTGGCAATGTGGTTACCTTACAGACTAAAATATCACATGATCTTACTAGATACAACAGAATGGGTTTAGAGGAGTTACAGAGAGGAATATATAGCAGACATGTTGAGATTACCATGATATATTTTCACTGGAGATATAACTATGCTATTAAAGTGCTGTTAGTGGTGGCAGAAGTACACTGTGTACAGATAATACAATTCAACATTAGTGTGATTAAATCCACTTTTTGCAAGACTTTAAATCCAAATAAATCAGCATTCACTCAATGCACCGATTACTGGAAAGGGCACTTAAGAAGCTATCTGCTCTCTGACGAGTGGGAAGGTGCCGTGCATGATGTTCTGCCATCTGAGCAGTTTCAAAGCTTAAAATAAAACGATATAAACCAAACCACGAGTCGCCTCACCCCCTGCCCTCATGCCTCAGAGCCTAGGTGCGGATGAAATTTTACAACTCAGCTTTTACCTAGCAGCTAAAGGACATATTCAAGCAAATTTGTAGTTCTTTCCCCAAGACCAAGAGGGGATTAGGTTGACAGCGTTTCAGAATTCTTGGGCAAAGCCACTGGCAATTGCTATACAGTCTTGCAATCTTGAATATGCAAATAGATACCGAGTGGACACTATGAGGCAGTCTGGATTTAATTTCAACACTTTTTCTCACACACTTACAACCCACGTCACACTCTGGATTACATGGGAACAATATTTCACCTTCTGGTACAACATTACCCATTCTAAAATCATTGTTTTGGTACAGTGCAATACCTCTAAGCTTCAGCTACAAGTTAATTATTATAAAATCAGAACAAGGGTCAGAATCTCCAGGTATTTGTTAGGCTCTTTGAAAAACATTCCCTCTGGCAGTTCAAAAGAATAACGGCAACGATATAAGCAATAAATAGAAACAGCAGTCTCTATGGGCTCTTCCCCTCCTCTGACCAGCCTCCCCCACTGCTTCCTCAGTGGGATCACAATCCCATTAAAACCCATTAATGACTGACGGGGCCATGTAGAAATAGGGAGTCGAGTGCCGCTAGACCAGGATTCATTCAGGGCAACAGATGGTACAAGAGTAGTAATTAGCCTACCCCACCCCAGTAGGGGTGATACCCTTTTCCAATAGTGTGTCAGAGTTGTGGCGAATGGACTCCACATATAAAACGTGTTTCATTGGCTTATACCCAAATGGCATATTTTACCCTACTTGTAAGTCCCTGGTATATGCTACCCAGGGCCTGTAAGTTAGTGGGTAACACCAGGGACTGCAACACTGGTTGTGCCAACCTGGGTGTGACAAAGGATAAACGTGTCTCCCCATCTGCCACTGCAGCCCAGAAGAGCAGTGCTCATTGCTGACTTAACTTTGCCATTTAAAAAACTGTGGCTAAGCACACACCTCCCTTTCCAATGTGTGTAAGTCAACCCTACAGCAGGCCTACAGAGCCCTAAGGTTGCAGCATATTGAAAGGCAGAACATGTGTTTTACATGAATAATGAAGTTGCAGTTATTACTGTGAAAAGGACTGGTAGTTATATTGGCGAATACAGGGTTGCACGCTGACCCCTCAGCTGTGCTAACTTCTGGATGGGGTGAGAATTAATGTAACTAAAGTTGCAACTTTTCACCGTTTCCTGTGCCCAGCTACGGTGTCACACAAGGACTGTCCCCGAGACACCTTTCTGCCCTTCTGGGGAGATGTGTAAAGGACTCCCAGGAAAGTACAATATAGAAGCCTGTGTGGGGAAGAGGTGTTGCCTCTTCCTGGCACGAACCTACACAAGTGTTAGCCCTAAAGGCAAACTTCAAAGGGGAAGCCCCTTTTGAAGGACAAATGACAAACAATTGAGAGAGCGGCTGCTTTAACATCTAGGTAGACAGGCTGGCACTTTGGACAGAGAGAGAACAACAGTTGCCAAACTGGTTTTTCAGGGGCGTGTAAGCCCTTCCTGGTTTGCGAGTTTTGCATGCCAAGTAAGGGGTTCTGCCAACTGCCATGTTGGAAGTGGGCAGAATGGAGCCTTCTGGAATAGCTAGATGCCACACTTTATAAGAAGTGGTCAAAAGGAGGGGGCGGACCCAAAAACACATTGGCTATTGACCACTACTTCCTATGAGTGCATTTTCGGAGCATAAGGAGACCACAAACAACCAGAACTCAGATCTCACTGACCTAGAAAAGAGGACAGAAGAAGGACTGCCCTGCTGCACCAAGTACCCGGCAAAGAGAGGATGCACCGAAGTTGGACTGCACCTGCCGCACTTTGGGGCTAGCAAAGGAAACAACTGTGCCTGTTGTGTCATGCTCGTTTAGAAGCGGACTCCTAAGCCCAGCCAGAAGCATGTGATTCCAGGGGTGAGTTGGCTGGCCTCCTGTTCCCAGCACAGGGACACAAAAGCTCAGGTAACCGAGGTCTTTGGATCATCGCTCCTCGTCCCTGTGAAGCCTAAAGGACAAAGACTTGATGCTCTATAGTCTGCTGGACACGGACTAGTCGTTGGGCTACAGCTGGGCCACCTAGAAGGCAAGTTACCGCCAGAAGAAGAAAACTGATGCACAGAGTGACTGGTAGCCCAGTGGTAACTGGACTTCTGCCGAGCTTGAGGTGACTTCAAGGGAAGTCGACTCCTGTGGCCAGGACTGCCTCACCAAACCCATGGGCAGAGGAGTAACCACAGGAAGACCCTCATCGACCGCACAGCATCTTCAGCATCCTGCATCCCTTGCATCAGGTGCACTCCAATAGCAATAAAAGGCAAGGGACCACTGACACTGGACTGGAGACTGCTTTTTGTGTTGAGCTGTGTCTTCAAGCCTTGCTGATCCCCTTGACAGGCTTCCTGCCGGAGTTGGTTGCCCAAAGTAACTCTATGTAACTGCATTTTAAGTGTCAAATTCATTGAATTTGCCAGTGCTTCTTCGCTGTTAAGTCAAAAGTTGTGATTTACTATAACGTGTATAGGCTGCATCAACGAAAACCTCCAGTGGATCTTTTTCATTTTGTTTTCAGAAGATTCATAAAAAACGAACCTATTTTTTTTAAATTGGTGCTGGATTTCTCGGGTTTCTCGTTTCGTTCTTCATCAAATGTTTTAGTGCTGTTTAAATGCTTTCCACTTCTTCCTTTCTGTAAGCTAGACTACTCAGAGCCACAGCTACCCAGGGTTGAGCTAGATTCAACAAACAAAATCTGACTTGTCCTAAAGGGGTTGGTAGTGTTACCCGGTGAGGTCACACAATCACATCATATAATACACCGCATTTCCTCAAGTCTCATTAACCTTGTTTTTTTTTTTCAGTTACTTTGGTAAGGTTTCTACATGTTTTGGTTTTAAAAAAAATGTTAAGTAACATAGTGTTACAATTCCTAACTATAAAGTCACTTTAACCACCGTTTTCTTCAGTGAATTTCTATGTTTTTTTCAAATGTACAGTAAGATGTTGGTCACACTGTGCGGCGTGGGGTTGGGCCTTTGGTGTGTGCAGCATGGAGTTGGGCGCAGGGTCTAATCTGAGACCAGGCCCTGCATCCAACCCCCTTAAAGCTCACTACCCCCCACACCGCACAGTTGAAGGCCATTTAGCGCAGGGCCTGGCCAACCCTCTTAGGCTGATCATATGATGTTACAATCTAAAGGGTGTTATTTTAAGTAAGGCAGACGGACTTTATCAAAGGGTCAGAATACCAAAATATAAAAAGTGGGCCTATTGGCTTTATCAAGGGCCCAGCACAGACAAAACAGACCTATTACTTTTGTCAAACAATCACCAATTATTATAAATCAAATGTATATTTCATTAATTCACACACTGCAACATTTAATCAAAGTGGTTGCAATAAATAAATAATAAAGTCTTTTTTTTTTTTTAAACACACACAATTCAGCCACAAGGGGACCCTGCAATCCAGCGTCCAAAAAATGAGGCACGTTCTCCTGATGTCATGGATTTAATCATCTAGGCAACTTACTGTTTTTTTTTAAATGTTGCTGGGGGTGCTGCTGTACTTCCTGCAAACCCAACAACATTAAAAAAAACATGCTTGGTAGTGCTAGAGCACTGAATAATAAAAGCTGACCGTTTCTTCCCTTTTTTCTTTATTCTTTCAGTGTCTTGGTGCCCATGGACACCCATATCTTCAGTTCTTGTGTTGGGGCTATGAGAGAAGCCTCAGGGCCAATGCCGCCCCGCCAGCTGCCAGAAAGCAGCTCTATGGGCAGAGCAGGAGCCGGCAACATGTTTTTTTTTGTTGCATTTTGTTTTTCAACTGGGGTGCCCCAGTGCCCACCAGAGGCACCCAACATTTTTGGCATAGGAGGCCGTGGGGGAGCACCAGTGCAGGAGCTGATGACACTATATTATTATTATTTTTTTTAAACTGGGGTGCCCTAGTGCACTCCTCATATTTTACATCAAAAAAGGGAACCCACAAGGTGGAGAAGGACCTTGGGTGTCATTTTTTTACAAAAACAATGGTCCTTGAAAGACACAACAATGATGTGATTCATATAGACTTGAGTCAGTGCTATATTGAAGATTTCCAGCCGGACAATCAATTTAATGAATTAATAAATGCAAAAGCGAATAGGAGCACAATACAGTGGGACACAATCGTGCGTCCTACACAAACACAAAACAATTATATTTAGACAGAAACATTTCAGGCAACACAAGGGTAGCTTGTGGAAAATATGAATAATTTCTCCCCTTCTGCCTTTCTTCCTTATTTCCCATTTCTCCACAGGCATTATATAATTCAGGCTTATATTAGCGGTTCTTTGTTCGCCATAAATTGGCAGGGTATGCTCAGACGTGAGTCCCTTGCTCACTTTGCCACTGGATTCAAGCAAGCCTGGCTGAAGACGGCTGAAATGCCAGAAACCGGTCCTAAGAAGCTTGTTTCCGGTCCAGGGAAGACATGGCTTGGCAGTTCGGGCTGGACTGTTCCCATGAGGCACAGGGTCAGACTGATTTGCATATGGCCATGTCTGAACTGGGGTGGCCGAGTGGGCTAAAGAACGGGGGTGGATTAAACCCAGATCAGTTGACTGGGGGTGAGTGCTTGCAATGTTCAACACTCCGTCCATCATTTCCTTTGGCTTTGCTTTGTTCGCCATAAGTTGGCAGGGTATGCTCAGACGTGAGTCCCTTGCTCACTTTGCCACTGGATTCAAGCAAGCCTGGCTGAAGACGGCTGAAATGCCAGAAACCGGTCCTAGGAAGCTTGTGTCCGGTCCAGGGAAGACATGGCTTGGCAGTTTGGGCTGGACTGTTCCCATGAGGCACAGGGTCAGACTGATTTGCATATGGCCATGTCTGAACTGGGGTGGCAGAGTGGGCTAAAGAACGGTGGAGGATTAAACCCAGATCAGTTGACTGGGGGTGAGTGCTTGCAATGTTCAACACTCCGTCCATCATTTCCTTTGGAGGAGCCATATCAGAGCTCAGGGACAGGAGGAATTTCATGAATGACGGGTGTGCACAGCAGGGTGTGGAGAAAGACAGGCCTCTCCGCTGAGACCTCTCTTGGATGACAGGTGTGTGCAGTGGGTTGTAAAGAGAGACAGGCCTCTCCGCTGACACCTCTCTTGAATGACAGTTGTGCATAGTAGGGTATGAGGAGGGACTAACCTCCCAACTGACAACTATCCCTAGGGCATAGAGTGTAAGTTGCAGGGTGTAGGGGGGACTGACCTCTAGACTAACCCCTCCACAGGGTGACAAGAATACATATTAGTTTGTAGGGAGGGACTAGACTCTCGACTGAGACATCTCTCTTGGTATGACAGTTGTACGCAGTAGAGTGTGGAGAGGGACTGGCCTCGCAGCAGAGACTCCTCTCTTGGGTGATGGGTGTGGGAGTAGATTGTGGAAAGGGACTGGCCTCTTCACTGGCAGCTATCCCCAGGGTGTCAGGTGTGCTCAGTAGATTGTGGGGAGGGACTGGTTCTCCACTGAGAGCTCTCTCGGGTGACAGGTGTATATACTAGAGTTTGCAGAAGTACTAGCCTCTTCACTGAGACCTCTCTCTTGCATGACGGGTGTACTGGAGTGTGGAAACTGACAGGCCTCTCAATGGAATGACAAGTGTCCATAGTAGGGTGTGAGGAGAGACTAGCCTCTCTACTGAGGCCTCTCCCTCTGATAACCGGTGTGCGTAGTAGGGTGTACGAAGGGACTGACCTCTCCACTGAGACACTTCTCTGGGATGATGGCTGTGTGTAGTAGGATGGGGGAGAAACTGGCCTCTCTGCTGACGGCTATCCCCAGAACACAGGGTGTGTGTGTGTGGCAAGATGTGGGCGAGATTGGCCTCTTCGTCAACAGCTATTCACAAGGCATCGGGTGTGAGTAGTAGGGTGTGGAGAGGGATTAGCCTCTCGGCTGAGACCTCTCTCTTGGATGACGGGAGTGTTTAGTAGGGTGCGGTTGAGACAGGCCTCACTGCTTAGAGTATTTTACAGGGTGACAGATGAGTGTAGTAGGGTGTGATAAAGGACTACTGGGACTCTACCTTAGGATAAAAGATTTGCAAAGTAGAGTGCGGGGGAAAGAGATTGTCTAACACTCCCTATTTTATTTTTTTACAATCCCGCAGGAGTCCTGTAGGATTGGAGCTTTTCTTTTTTTAGCAAATTTACAGCTTGCTTCATCAAAGTACTTAGGCCTCATAGTCCTCCTGTTGGAAAATGGCCCTATCTCTGAAGGGTCACTCCCAAAATGTTTGCCTTTCTCGTCCTCTATTGGCTGAATACTTTTTATAGGCTTTAGGACTCTGAGGACTTTACCACTGCTGACCAGTGATTAAAAGCATGTGCGCTCTTCTAAACATGGTATAATTGGTTTACACCGCTCTGGCATATTTAATCCACTTGTAAGTCCCTTGTAAAGTGGTATACCATATACCCAGGGCATGTAAATTAAATGCTACCTGTGGGCTTTCGGCACTGATTGTGCCACCCACTCAAGTCGCCCTATAAACATGTTTCAAGCCTGCCACTGCAGAGTTTGTGTGTGCAGTTTTACTGCCATTTCGACTTGGTATTAAGCCATTGCTAATCCTTAAACTCCCCTTTTTTTACACATAAGTCACCCCTTAGGTAGGCCCTAGGTAGCCCATAGGGTACAGAGCTGTGTAAGTAAAAGGTAGAACATGTACTTTTAGGTTTTTCATGCACTAGTAGTGAAAAACACCTACATTAATTTTTTCACCACTGCGAGTCCTACTCCTCTTATAGGCTAACATTGGCAATTCCTTAATACACTTATAAGCAGTAATTTATGATTAGAAAGGAGTATCTGTGTCATGGTTTATATCTTGGGAATGGTAATGATGTAGCCTCTTTACTGGTAGAGTTGAATTTAACATTACTATTTTAGAAACAACACTTTTAGAAAGTGGATATTTCTCTGCTCTTACAGCTGTGTATGCCTGCATCCTGTTTCCCAATACATGTCTAGAGTGGGTGACGGCGATACTTTGTGCATTCTCTCTAGACAGCCACAAACAAAGGAAGGTTAGGTGTGTCTAAGTACTCATCTGTATTCTGCTGGCTCTTCCTGGGTAGGAAGGGAGGGAGGGACTGACACACCTGAATAGGCAGTGCCCTGTCCCCACACCAAGGGCTGATTACCCCCTACTGATAGTCTAGAGCCAGGGCTGGGAAGAAACGGCTCCTATGCACTTCAAAGATCTTTCTTTGAAGTCACCTCCACTTGAAAGGTACAGCTAGGTATAGGTACAGGGGCTGTGGCCCCCACCAAATCAGACACTTCGGAACCTACAACTGGACTATCAGAAGAACTGCTGTGTTGCATCAAAGACTGACACTCTGCTTGACTGCTGACTTGGATAGCTTGCTTTTTCTGCTGTGCTGTTCTGCTGCCTGCTGCTCTCTGACCCTGCTAAGGAGAGTGGGACACTGCCTTGCAACTGAAGTGATCTCCAAGGGCTTATTGGCTTGCCTCCTGTTGCTTGAGGCTCAGGGCTATCAAAGTGTCTGCCCATGCTCCTGTGCCTGGTTCACTGGAAGTGGGCCCAGAGACATCCACGCATCTCCATTCTGCATGTAGCAGAACCGGCACCTCGACCATGTTGCGGGAGTAGAATCGCCACATCTCCCTCAGAACTGCTGAATCGTGTCCTGAGCCACTGCTTCGGAACCAACGCATCACAGCCACAGCGTGGAGAAGATCAACGCACTGCCCCTCCAACATGGATTAATCCGGGCCATCATCTTCGGAACCGCGGCACTCTCAACCGGCACTTCGCTCAATGGCCCAGACATATCGACCCCACTGCATGAAGAAAAGCGGCGCATCACCTAGACTGCGGGCCAGGCATCGAAGCATCACTCGTCTGCACCCCACATCTCGCTGTTACAACCAGGATCAAGCTACTGTGTTCACTGAGCCTGTGTGGCTCTTGTCCCCAGCCTGCACTCAATTTCGGTCGGCCTGAACTGTTGATTTTACCCCAGTACAGCATGCCCATATAACCCCTATGGGCGCTTATTGCTTCTAAGCGGTAGAACTCTTTTTATTCTGTGGGGGGAGTGTGGAGTGTGTTTGGGGGTGTGTGTGGGTGTGTGTGTGTGTGTGTGTGTCTGTGTGTGTCACAAATACTTTAAACATTACCACTTTAGATAAGCCTGACTGCTCTGTGCCAAGCTACCAGAGGGTGAGCACAAGTTATCTTTTATTGTGCATCTCGCTTACCTAGAGTGGTGGTCCCTACTTTGACAGGGTGCATACATCTCCCAACTAGAGACCCTATTTCTAACACCTCCTCTCAATTACAAGGGGGACAGGATGCCTTTTTCCTGCCCCCCTAATATAGCCTTTAACCATCATTTTCACAACAAATCAAAAATTTCACAATGTGCAGTTATGACGGCAATTTCATTTTTGTTCCTCCAACAGCCAACCTATCAGCACACTCGCTCAAACAATACTCGCACATTCAAGATGGCTGACAAGAAAAAAGGGCCTCTTGACCAATCAGATGGCTCTATTTTATAATTTACATGCAGGCGGTAATCTTGTGACAGGCCTGCGAACTTAACTGTCCAGATATACAAATATTTATGTAGCCTAATGTCTCAAAAACTACTGAACGATTTTACACTAAATCTCAAAAGGATGCTTTCTGACCCAAGATCTAGCTTCCAGCAAATTTTGTATAATTTCGTTCAGCAGTTTTTGCCATGTTGCTTTCCAAAGAAAGTCTATGGAAAATGCATGGGATTTTGCATTTTGGGACTCCCTTTTACTCGGCCCCCGCTTGACGGATCATACCAAACCTTTCCATGCACAAACTAGACAAAAAAGACTCTTTTTTGTAAAGTTTCCTGAAAATTTGTTAAACATGACCTAAGTTATTAGCAAAACATAAAATGCATTTCCTACAGAAACGCTGACCGCCAGTGGAAGATATATATGTGTGTGTGTGTGTACACACACACACACTCCTACCCACTGTGGCGTAATGAAAATTGAGGGGGCCTCCCTGCAAGGTACATGGAGGGGCCCGCTCTGGATTTAATCCGGAGGTCTCAGTCCTGAGTACTGTGCTGAGGGGGCCCTGCCTCCCACCTTTAATGCTTCCTGCTCCAGGTAACAATCGGCACAACTCGGAGTTTCTTAAAATCCTTTTTTATTTAATCTTTTTCAACTTTTGAACAAATTGTCCAATTTTTACATAGCATACGCATTTCAGCCGAAGCCTTCCACAGGGCCATAGTGTTGTGTGTCAAGAGTGTCCGTTTAATGGGGACTAATATTTCCTTCCACCACCCAATTCATACAAATATTACTTTCGAGCACAAATCAAAGACAATTACTAATTTTCTTTATATAAACTTTTGTAAGCTGTCTGTTTATATGTTGTTGTCATTATAACAGTGGATGTATTTTAGACAGTCACAATGGCAACACAAATCATTAAATCGAGTGAAGTACTCGAAAATCACTGAATCATTAATTATTTTCTTTTTCATTGTTGTTCATCTTCTACTTTACACCTTTTTTATTTCTTGTCATAATTCCTTTTACTCTTGGTAAAGTATGTAAACACACACACACGCACAAACATATATATATATATATATATATATACATATTATATATGATTCATCTATACTCATCATTATTTCTAATTTCAATTGGGGGGACGACACTTGGAATACTCAGTTGTCACGAAAATGAAGGGTACTATACCCAGGATACATGGCTTACAAGCTTGAGTATAAATGCGGGAATGATGATACGAACTAAATTAAGTTAAGGGTACTCTACTGTACCCTATTGGATTAACATTGTATTTGTGAGTTAAGATCAGATCAACTATTTGGCACTCTCTTGACTCAATAACAATGTCAGGCTCCAGTGAGTGGTTTGTTGCCACAATAATGAAGGGTACTATACCCATGAGATATGATATGTAGATCTCTAATATTATTGTGTTAAGACGCTATGAGTGGTTTAATCCACATTGTTACTGCAACCCAGTGTGTATTAACACAGGATATATATGATCGAAATGCTGAAATGTATGACTTGTACGTTAAAACATTTATGTTGTGTTTTACAAACACTATTTTTGCACTTATTTTGTTTAAAGTCACGGGATTGGGGGCAACACACTCACAGTCTTTTCTTTATGTTGTTGCGTCGTGTGTGACGCAAAATATATAAATCAATTGAAGCTCAGAGCAATGGTCATGTGACCAAGATCTGTTTAGGTCGAAACGCGTCTGTTTGTGTCTGAATAAATTTGTTATTTGCAACCTTCTTGGACACGAATATATCAATCACAGAAAAAAACATAGGTTTCGGGGGTGTTATAGTTAGCTGGACATTGCACTGAAATTCCAGTGTTATAGTTAGCTCAGCTAACTATAACTCACACGCCTGCAATGCACTGCTGATGGCGTCACATATTACATCACTCATGACATGGCCAGTGACATCACCCATCCCCCAGGGCCTGCCCCCCTTTTTTTTTTATTAAAAAATTCAGAAGGGGTCTGCATGGCTCCCCTCCCGAGGCCTTAATTGGCCCCGGGGACCCCATCCCCCGGGGCATGGCCTTTTTTTTATTTATTACATTTTTTTTTTGGAGGGGGCTGCGTTGCCCCCCTCCTCTGACAATTTATGGCCCCAGAGTCCCCATCCCCCGGGGCCGGCCTTTCTATTTTTTTTATTTTAATTTTTGGGGAGGGGAGCCGCGTGGCTCCCCTCCTGAGCCACTAACAGCCCCGGGGACCACATCCCCCTGGGCTGGCCCTCTCCATTGAGGACCGTGGAGGGGCCCCAATCCCCCGCGGTCCCGCCGCCTCCCCGCGTCCCTCGGGAGCCAGCATTGCTTTTCCACGTGGGGAGCTGCTAACATGCAGCTCCCGTGTGGAAAAGCAATTTGGTTTGAATTTTGAAAGAGAGAGCAGGATTCCCTGTACTCTCTTTCAAAATCCAAACCAAGCTTGCTATGGCACGGCGGGAGCTGCGAGGCTCCCTCCCTTCCATAGCAAACTACAGTGTCCCGGGGGTGGGCACCCCGGGACACTGCAGGAGCCGGTCCTGGGGGGTTGCGGTTCCCGGGGCCATGACAAGGCTCCAGGAGGGGGGCCGCGCGGCCCCCCTCCCACAATCTACAAAGCCCCGGGGGGTGGTGGTCCCCAGGGCTGGGGGGTCCGTCACGGATCCCAACATTTAAATATTTAGAGCCCCGGGGAGGTGGCGGTCCCTGGGGCGTGTGGGGGGGCTTTAGCCACCCCACACAGGGTATTTTTTTTTTAAAGCCCCAGGGGGTGGCGGTCCCCGGGGCTGCGGGGGGGCCATGAGCTCCCCCGCCAATCTTTTCATGAAGCCGTGGGGGGTGGCGGTCCGCGGGGCTTGGGGGGGCCTGAGAGTCCCCCGCACATAATTGACAAATGCCCCAGGTGGTGGCGGTCCCCGGGGCCCCTCTGGGCCCCCCTTTACATAAGCAATATTGCCCCCGGGATTTGGCACCCCCGGGGGCTAATTACCAAGGAAGCGCGGCAGTTCGAGTTCGTTTTTTTTTTTTTTTGTTAAATCGGCAGGATCCGCGTTCCCAGCGCGGATTTTGCCGATTGTTTTAAAAAAAAGAATTTTTGGGGCCCTGGGGGCCTTGTGGGACCCCCTGAGCAGGCCTAGGGGGTCAGGGTGTTTCTACCCTGCCCCCTTTTTGCGTTTTGCACATTTTTCCTTCTGTTTTCTTGTGCCTCGGTTCTACCGAGACACAAGATGGCTGCCAACACTTCCTGGTTTGGAGTGTTGACAGCCAATTGGCATACAGCTCGTGCTCGGCAGGGTGCGTGGATCCAGCGCGGCCATAGATATATATATTTTTATTACTTAATTTCTCAAAAACTACTGAACGGATTTACATCATTTTTAAAAGGTCGCTTTCCGTGCCAAGCAGTACCTTTTTGCCAAATTTGGTGTAATTCCGTTCAGCAGTTTTTGCTATAACAGTGTCTAAAGTTCCCTATGGGAAAATGATTTTTTGACCACTATTTTTTTAATTTCTCAGGAACTTCTGAACGGATTTACACCATTTAAAAAAAGTGCACTTTCTGAACCAAGGGCTACCTTTTTGCAAAATTTGGTGTAATTCCGTTCGGGCTGTAGCCGTGTCTAAAATTTTCTATGGGAAATAACATGGGGAAAACGCGGTTTGGACCCCCCTTTTTTCTTGGTCCCCGCTTAACGAATCACTCCCAAACTTTCAGGATAAGAGCGGACCGGCGCACCCCACGAGTTTTGAAAATTTCGCGAAGATTCGTCAATCGTCGCCAAAGTTATTGCAAATAGAATGTTGCGGATTTCCTATGGAAAATAGGTCCTAACTAGAACTACCTACTGGCGACCGCCGGCAAAATATATATATATTTAGATTGGTTTACATACGCACTTGCACTTTGTAAACAGAGGTAAAACGGTTACGTAAAGGAAACGTAGGCTGTAGTACAATGGAACATGGATGTCGCTTTATTTGTACTGTTTTGGATTTCCCTTGAATATTGGAATATGCATTTGCACTTTATAAGAAGTAATTAAGATTTAATTACTTACAAGGGTTTGCTGAACAAAGATAATCCTATGTGAAATGGTTGTTTTAAAGCACTTGCTTGAGATGACAAACATTGGAATAACCACTCCAAGATGGCACCACCTTTTGGTGTAAAAAAAGAAAGGTGGGACGCAATCTGAGTAGTCCCTTTTTGCAATCTAAAATGTTTTTAAACCATTGTGAATGAAAAAACTATGTCGTGAGCAAGGTAGAGTCAAGCTATCGAAACGCGTATATAGGTGTCACGTCAGAATAAAGGAGACCCGTTTGGAAGAATCCCTTGGTGTGCTGCGTGATTATTTGGAAGAAATAATCGGATAACTGATATATATATATATATATATATATATATATATATATATATTATCTACTGGCCGTGTTTCCATAGGAAATCTCAAAAGTCTATTTTGAATAACTTTGGCGCCGGTTGACAAATGCTCGTGAAATTTTCAAAACTAATGGGGCGCTCCCCTCAGCTCCTACCCTGAAAGTCTCGGAAGGATTCGTCAAGCGGGGGCCGAGAAAAAAGGGGGGTCCCAAAACGCGTTTTCCCCATGCATTTTCCCATAGGACCTTTAGTCAAAGGTACAGCCCGAACGGCTGAACAGAATTACTTGAAATTTGGCAAAGAGGTAGTCCTCAGGTCAGGGATGTGCCTTTTGCATATATGGAGTCAATCTGTTCAGTAGTTCCTGAGAAAATTGCAGTTAAAGTACATAAATATCTATAGCCGCGCACCGTGCGCGCACTGTGCGCGCACCCTAACGTGCGCGAGCGTAATTCTGATTGGTGGTTACATGTCAGTCAACGTTCGAATCGGTCGAAATCAGGAAGTGTCGGCCGCCATTTTGTTTGTTTTGAGTGCGAGAGTGAAAAAGGAAGGTGGCGAACGTGAAAAGGGGGCAGGGTAGAGAGTTCCTAACCCCCTAGCCTTTGTCAGGGGGTCCCTGAAGGAACCCGAAGGCAGAAAAAAACATTAATTTTTATTTTTTTTAAATCGCGGGGTGCGCGCACGGTGAAAAACCAAAAAAATAAAAAATGTTAATACGTAGTTTATTGTAAAATAAATATATAAAAAATATAATAATAAATACATAACTTAGCATTTAAAAAACCGTACAAATTCACTGAAAAAAACATAGGTTTCACACACGTTATAGTTAGGAATTAGCATTTAAAAAACCTTGCAAATTCACTTAAAAAACCATAGGTTTCACACATGTTATAGTTAGGTGGACATTTCACTCGTACAAAACCAAAGAAATTCCCCCGTTATAGTTAGTTCAGATAACTATAACTCGCGCGACCGCCACTCTATCACAAGGATGAGGTCATCAGTGATGTCATGTGTGATGCCACTGACCATGTCATGAGTGATGTAATATGTGACGTCATCAGCAGTGGATTGCGGTCGCGCGAGTTATAGTTATCTGAACTAACTATAACGGGGGAATTTCATTGTTTTTTTACGAGTGAAATGTCCACCTAACTATAACATGTGTGAAACCTATGGTTCTTTAAGTATATATATATATATATATACAAATATACATACATACATATATATATATATATATATCTCAAAGCACAGGTACCCTTCGTACGAGAAGCACTAGGACTGCATTTAAATAGTGGGAGTGGTGCAAGTTATGGTTTTTAACATCGCCGCATCCTCTGAAGGAGTAAAGATACTCTGAAACACGTCAGGCATAACGGCTTGTGAACTGCTGATAATTGTTTTGGTGTGTGAGGTTGGTGCATACCATTAAAGTCTCTTCCAAGAGCAGCTGCAGTCCGAGTACTTCTCGTATGTGGGGTACCTGAGCTCTGATATTAACGCGGCGATCCCGGCTGCGGTGTAGCACCACCCTTGAACTCAAGGGGGCCACGCAGCCTTTTATTGATCGGACCGGCATCGTGGGACAGCAGCTAAGGATTTAGAACCTGAAGCACATCAAGGCTCATTGTGGGCTTCCAAACTACAGCATCCACCATCGCAAAAGCACTACAATGTCAACAAGCCCTGCAGAAACCAAGGCGGAGCGTTCCATTCAGGAAGTGCATCTATGCATTTAAATAGTGGGAGTGGTGCACATTATGGTTTTTAACATCGCCGCAGCCTCTGAAGGAGTAAAGATACTCTGAAATGCATCAGGCATAACGGCTTGTGAACTGCTGATAATTGCATCAGTGTGTGAGGTTGGTGCAAACCAATAAAGTCTCTTCCAAGAGCAGTTGCAGTCCGAGTGCTTCTCGTACGTGGGGTACCTGAGCATTGAGATTATATATATATATATATATATATATATATATATATATATATATCCCTAGAATTCCATTACTGGAAATTGAACTTTGGCACATCCAAGTCTCCACAAACAGGTGGTGTAGCCCATGATCCTCACATCGAGTTGAACTGGCAGAACAATTGTTAAAGTAGGGGGATATGGCAGCAACCATACGTGCTGCCTCATTATCGGCATCAACGTACTTTAGATCAGAAGCCAGGCAATATTGTCAGATTGTATACAGTGGTTTTAGGGATCTGAGGGCAATAGGGTTCTGTGAATGTCCTTTGCTTTTTATTTAATCTTCCTACCTGCTAATTCCAGCATGTTGGCATGGTGCAGAAACAATGCTGTTGCTCCAGCCACCACAAGTTCTCAGACTAGCCGCACCTTCCACTGCCCCATACTTCCATCTGCCCTACATTGCCTACGTCCTTCATTGTACCTGGTCTGTTATGTTCTAGTGTGTCTGCATTAATTCATCCTGCCCTGCAAGCCTTACTCTATACCCAAGGGTCCACTTCCACTCCCAACATGACATTCTTCATTTCTATCGGTTTTGCTCCTACCCTGTCCTTGCACTTCTTTCTGTCCTGTTATTCCCATCAGCGGCGGCTCCTCCGCTAAGGTGTGAGGAGCATCGCCCTCCTGACTTTCAGCAGTGCAAAAAAGGAAAAAGAAAATAACAACACAATGTTATCATTATTTTATTTTTCTGTGCTGAAGGCAAATTTGGTGTGGAGCTTGGCTGACATCACAGGCAGCAAGGGGAGGAGTGGTTGGTGCACTTAGCATGTTCTCTACATGGCTGTATTGCACAGCCTGAGTGGAGAAAATGCACAGGCTACCACTCCCTGTCTGAGCGCCAAACCAGGCTGCTCAGACCAATCATGACGCTGCTGTCATGCTGGCGACAGCAGTGTCGAGATTGGCTAGGAGAGTATGGGAGCCAGTGAACTTCTGTGCTGACAGGAAAAGAGGATGGAGGAGAAGTGGTGACCGGCACGTAATATTTTTTTTAACCACCCTTCCCCCACGCCTCACCACTAATGCCCGAAGCAGCCGCCACTGTATCCCATGTGTACCAACGGTCATATAAATTCCTGCTCTTCGCCCCTCCTAGTCCACACCTTTCACTTTCAACTTTCACATAACTGACCTGCCACTCACATCTTTCTGTTCCATAATCTGACTCAGGTCCCCTGCCCCCTTTTCACATCCCCTTTGTTTCACTCGCCTCCTTACTATTTAGTATACACAACTCTACATACAGGACAGTCCGATTCATTCTTTGAATGCAAGTATCAAGGGGAAAAAAATCTGAAAACCATTCCGAGACTCAAACATTGCTTCGTTCATGATGTTACTCAGCCCATTTTGGTTTCCACCTTGACAGGTGTCACGTGCAAGAAGCTGGAACCCAACCGCTATTAGCAGGATCAGCATTGCGATGGATTATGCGGTAATCAGGAGCAGAGGGAAGCGGACAGTCACTAAAGATAGACTGGAAAACTCAAGAAAAGGACTGTACCCGATTTTGGTGAAAAACAAAACGGACAATGACGACCGCCGGGGTTGTGAATCCTCATGTTGGCTAACACAAAAAAGCGAAAACCCCATACTAACGGTAAAACAGGCTGATTTCGTCCGGCTACCACCTGCACAATCAAAAAGTTTAATCTTTCCGAAAGAATAATTTATTTTTGTGGACCGCGCATAAACTGACTTTTTCCCCACGCACATTTAAAAATGACTTTCGGTTCAAGAGCACTTTACTTCATAAATATGTGAAAGCAATCCTCGTGCCTTTCCTCTAGACCCAGCTGAGGGTAAGCGCTGCTTATTTCTCCATCAATACCCTGCCCTTTGGACCAAGCTGCTGCCGAAATGGTGGAATAAATCAATGCGGAAGTGAAAGGTCTCCCCGAAGGAGCTTGTAAATCTAATGCACTCAAGACAGACGAAGTAAAACGATTTAGCAAATGAGCGAGATAAGTTATCCCAGTCTCCTTTGCTGTCTCGTTTGCAATAAAAGTCATGTGCTAATGAATTTTTTATACAATATTTTCCGGCCAGCTGTCTTTCTCTCGGACACAAATCACGCCCATAATTATGTGACCAGGCATATAAATGGGCTAGGTACATTTCAAAATGAGACACAGACAGTACATCTATCCAGGTAGCGAAGGTGACCCAGTGCAGCTCTCTTGGACACCCGTGAAGCAAAGACGTCTGAGCACGGAAATCCAAAGCACGGCACAAGCAGCCAACAACCAAGCCTTCTGCAGACCAGCTCCCACAGCAAGAGCCTCCCAGGGATCATTGACTGCGTCAGGGTCTCACTTGACTTGGAAAGGGAAGCATAACATCTCGTTTGTGGAAACGTCTACATAAAGAAGTTTGACGAAGGCTGAAACGCAGTGATCAGTACCATGTACAACAAATGTCACTCGGGTGTGCTGTCTGATTACTAACATGGCAGCTTAACAGGACAAGCATTGGCAAAGCAAATAGATAATAACACGCCTTTGGGAAATATTGACTTTGCCAATGAGTTTTAGCCATGCTGTACAGCAGCATGGCTAAAAAAAATAAAAATGTGTGTAGGCATGCGCACCACACATGCGCGTGCCTTTGCCTTTAAAACGACGAGGACTCTTATTTAAAGGTACTCATTCGAGTTGTTTCAGGGTGAGTACAGGGTGGGACTTCTAGGAAATTATGGAATCGCCAAAGTCGCAGAGAAGGCTGAAGATGTTTTATTACTTGCGCTGGGGATGCTGCCTTCTCTGCTAATTTAAGCATGGAAAAAATGTACCTCAGACTTAATGGAATAAAGCCACCACCTAGCATGGGCAACACTTTGTGAACATTTGTGGAGCGATCAGAAAAGCTAATGTTAGTACCACAAACTGGTAGTATTGGGCCCCACAGTGAATTGCAGTTAACGCCACTGAGCAGAGAGGATCAGCAGATGGAAACAGGTGTCCTGAAGATCAATAACACTAACCAATCCCTTGCATGTAGAGCCAGAATACATTGGCTCAGTTAGTGCAACTTGAGCTTGTCTTATCAAAAGAAGAGAATTAAGAGCTGTTGTTCCTGGATGGGCTGGAGACTGTCTTTGTTCTTGGGAACTAAGCAAGGAGTAAAATCCTGTATCGTTCACCAACAAGCGCATCATCTAAAGGTCAAGATTCTCCACCTCCAAGATCAAAGTCTTTGTGACGGAACACTTCTTCACAGAAGGAAGATAGGTTGGCGAAGAGGACAGGAAGTGGAGGGTGTAACACTCGCAGATAAACTGTAGCATTCACTAATCCACTGTGATGGTCTCTCATTTCGTTGTGCACTGGAAGACCCTCCCTCCTAAAGAATGCTGGTGGTGGAAGGAGGAGAGTAAAAGAGGTTTTAAGAAGCAGATATGTTGCGAAATGACGAAGGCTGGATCTACTGCTACTAGTGATAATGACATCTTTAATTTTCACACATGCCACAAAAAGAAAAATAGCTGCGGACGGGTCTACACTGGTAGGCAAGACTGTAGAGTGTAGGTTGTGACATGGAGATGCCCCAAAAGTGTTGGCACTGCTGGGAACTGCATCCCCAGACTGGGTAGGCCCAGTGAGCGTGATGTGACATAGCTATTCTTGAAATGTTCTAGGTAGGAATCAGCAATCCCCCTCAAAAGTCACTTGCCACGTTAGCCTATTCCCACAAGGCATCAATGTATTTGCCAAGTAGATTTGTGGCATTGGTAGTACACAGAGTTAGGCTGCAAGATGCAAAGACCTTTCTGCTCATTGAATGAAGCCTTTTACATCCTGAAGTCTGAAGGAGTGGTGGGGGGAATGCATTTGGATTCAATTTTGCAGATGAAGAATGCACCACCAAACTCTCTGGGGAAGGGTGTGTAAAAATATATTTTAGGTGAAGGAGCAGACCTTTGGCGCTGTGAAATTTGTCGGTGGACTGTAAGTCCAGAGAATGGCTTCTTCAAGGCAGATAAAGCTGGCTCCAAGAACCATTCGTTAAATGTCAGAAGAGGTTCCAGAACAGCTGAAGATGGATTCAGGATTTCAGTCGAGATCTTGACCTTTATGGAGAGGGGCTCATGTGTCCCCTTATGGAGAGATGTCAAGCCAACTTGCGATATGTAGGTCTAGGTAAAGATCACCCTCTTTATTATAAAGAGGGAAAGGGAAGTCAGCCTCCCATTTGTATCCCTCAGTGCACCCATAATCCCCATTCGACATGTCTAAGGCATCAGGGTCTGAAACAAAACGTACCTCCATCAGGTCAAATCTCCAGGCTTTAGGAGGTGCTGTGACAAAGATTAATCATATAATGTATGCTTATTTGAAAGAAGGAAGATGTGTCAAAATCAGATCTAAGGACTGCACCAGAGAAGACATTTTAGGCAATGCGATGGCACACGGGCTGGCACCTAAGTGGAAAAGGCTTTCTCACAAGCGGTACCAAGGTTGCCGAATCTGGAGGAACAGGTTCAGGTGGCATCTGGGTCAGAATCACTGGACTAGTCAAAAACACCGGATCAGACCCACCTTTAAGGAGTGACCCAGAGCAATGCGAGCCATGATGGACATATTTTTCATTGTCTGTTCAAAGGCATCACCCTGGAAAGGGTCAGCATATGGGCGCGTTTACCTTTTGTAAAACCATATTCAGCTCTGATGATGAACAGTATCCTTGCATTCCATCGCTAAAAATAACTTGGCTTGGCCTTCGAACACATTCAGGAGCAAGATTCGCAGACTGTGGCTTGTAGTCGGACACTAGACATCAAATCCAGCAGCTGTGTGGATCTGATAATGACAGCTTCTTGCAATATAGTTACAGCCTTAAATCCTCAAAACCATAGGAGGTGGCATTTGACTTAATCATTGAAAGTTTATTTGTTGGGGAAAAACGAGAAAAGCCTCGGACCAGTTTAAATGGCGTGCTGAAAACAGAAGCCGACGTCAGCGTGCCAGTTAGCACCATATTTAGACAGATATTCATTTCACAACCTAAATGGACAGAGCCAGGACTGGAGTCTCATAGCTGCAACTGTCTGTGTTGTAGAGCTAATGCTGGGGAAAATGTTTTTCAGATCCAGTGTGCCTAATAAAGGATATTCAGAAGATGAGGAATTTGCTGGAAGACGTGCCTTTCAGAAATTGTTTTTACATCATCCCACCTACCTGACTTTCCCCTCTGAGACTCACTAGATACACAAAACATCTTGTGAACTTATGTGTTGATGAACAAATAAATGTCATTAATAGAGACAATTCTAATATATTCTAACATTGCCCCTTTTTAGGTCTCGCTAAGACAGCGCAAGCTGTCTCTTTGAGACATTTTGTAAGTGGGTTTTCAAAAGTGCTACCCACATGGTTTTGCTGGCCTACAGCTTGCGTGCACGATAGCGTGCACGTGCACAGCTGCTCCTCTGCTCCTTGCATTCCCCCCTCCCTTCTCACCCAGCCCTTTGATGCTCTGCTCGCATCTCCCTCCTCCCTTCTCCTCCTCTTTTTTCGCCACTTGTATTCAGGCTCCTCGCATCCTCCCCTCCCTTCTCGCCCAGCCCTTCTTGTTTTTACTGCACTTCGACCTCTGGGTAAACATCACAAATCATTTTACGCGGTGTGTCAAAACAAACAGCTCCTTGTTTTTCCTACCAGCCCGTCTATGCATGAGCCCTTTAATTGTTATGACATCCTACACTTGCTTTCTTTATCACCCACTTTGTTCTCTCCATCTGTCCCAAAGCCCTCACTCATACATACAGTTCTCTAATCCACCACTTCCTCTCACTCAACTGATTCTCTCCCTCTGTTCCTTTCTTTAACTTTTCGCTCGCTAGATACTTCTCTTTCCTGCTGACGTCTGCTTTTTCTCCAGTCATTTTCTCCTCTCCTACCTGATCCCCTTTATCTCGTTTTTCTCTATTCACAGCTAACGCCTTACTAGCCTCAGCCGCTCTTTTCTTAAATTATTAATTAATTCTCCTTGTTTTTCATTCTCTTTCTCTGCCTTTGGATTTTTCCATTTGACTTCACTTTCTTCTACGCTATTAAGAGAGACCTCTTTTTCTGTTACCCCCTCACAAAGCATCAACAGGTGTTCTGTGCTAGGACACCACATAGAAACTTTGTGCCCTGGCTGGGAGGATCAGGGCAAGACTCAACATGTGCTGCTGCTGCACCCATCACCTTTCTGTGCTCTGTGACGTCACCCAGTGACAGGCGCTTTACAAAGCTCCTAAATATACATCTATGCACAGCAGATTGCACGGGAACTGGACTCCGAGATGCCAGTGCTCAGCTTCGTGGAGAAGCACCCTAGAATTAGTACTTCCCTCCCAATGACTCTTGACTTGCTTCCCCCTGGACTTGTCTTAACCAATGTTCCTTAATGCTCATGCGCATAGCATCTAGTGTATGGTGAAAGTAACCTAACAAGGCAGCGTGCAGAACACACGGAAGATATTTATAGGATTGTTTAGAACAGTTACAAGACAATCACATGTGCAAGAGGGTTACAGTGTTCCAGGGCTGCGGTTGTTCCCAGATGATTCACTTTATACATGAAGCAGAGATGCACAGGGAGTCGAGATGTTGATCATGCAGGGTGGGAGAACAGGTCTTGGCTTGCAGCCACCTTCTTTTACAGCCACTTGTTACAGGGTTTTATGGTTCTGCACAAGATGTTGGTATTTCCTTGAAAAGTGTGACTTTGAGGCTGGGTCGCTAGATACCGTGGGCGCTGATCCCCAATAATCATATGAACCCCAATATTTTTAAATCACCTTATATTTTAGGTCCGTGGTTCCGCTCCACTGTTCCATTGATCTAGCAGCTGGAAACACCACCATATTTCCTCAAGTTCATCAAATTAGCAAAGTATTAATCATCATAGTCAATTAATAACTGGGACCACTCGATAACGGAGTCTTAGATCAGGAGAATACGTTTAACGATTTATTTGAGGTAATCGCAATAAAGTAATTACAGAAGAATGCATTAAATGTCATGAAGACTCTGGGTTTTTTGCTATTCTGATTTAGATTTCTGCATTCTGTACCTATTTAGGCATTTAGAAATTAAATATTTGATGCTTATAGAGTCCTAGAAGCATTTTAAAGTAAGGCGACAAGTCTCAATCATATCGTGCATAGCCTCTGGAAGAAAATGAAGTTGTCCCTGACCCCCCAAAAACAGTAGATTTATTACATAATTCATGCATATCAATTAACTAAACTGCAAACTCATCATTGTATAATCATGGTTAGTTCATTCTGGACAGTTCAAAAGAAATATCGTCATTGGTTTTAAAATACTTAATATTATCCCATTTGTTAAGGTAAGGAAATCATCCATTGGCTTCCACAACAACTAGAGTTCGGAGATGCAGAATACAGTACATTCTAAACAAAGCCCATTAGAAAATGTTCTCCTGCAAGCCTACATCAGAACTTCCAGCAGACGTCATTCAAAATGATACATTAGTACCATGGTAGAAGCTTCATTCACAACACACGCTTTCTTACAATGTTTGTCATTGACACCACATCCTGAAGACCGCAGAAACTGTGAGAAGAGAAGACTTGCAGTGGGTCACTGATTGGGAGAGGGACTACGCAGGAGCAAGATAAACAAGACACCAAAAAACGCATCTATTTTAATAAAAATGGTGTCTCACTTGAACATGTGACATAATTATATTACTCTTTGAGCTCTCTTCTGAACCGTATATTTTTATTGTTTTAAGTGCAACATCATTAGTTTATCGGTTATGACTATATGCAGGCTAACCATTATTACAATCACACAATTATTTGTCACCCAAAATTGCACATGTGGAAAAGCTTTAACTATAGAATCTTACGGCTGCTGCATTTTCCATCTCATTGTGGATTTATAGGACTTGGCACACAATCCATCTGCCACGTAATTTGTAGAATTCATTAAAAAAAGTGTTGCTAGTCGGCCCCCTCCTACGCGAGGTGGTGCCGAGACCTAGACGGTGCTATGACGGCAGAAAGGGTGGTGTGTGCAAACAGGGGTTGCCCCCGGAGATGGCAGCGGATATGGGGTAAGTGGAACAAGTTCAGGGACAATATATGCGAACCCCCTCAGTCGAACTCAGAGTCAGAGCTGAGCGAATAAAATAGGGGCATCAACACGCCATATAAGGGTGACACAACCAGAGAATGGGAAAAGCTGTAGGTGGGGATGTGCGATGTGTGAATACATTGGACGTAACTACATAACCGTGCTACAAAAAGTGTTTAAGATTACTCATGAAAATAACAAACTGTGTCATACGAATGAAACATGTATCGATAAAAGGTGTACAATGCTTATTAATAAAAATTGTTTAATAAAAAAAAAAAATGTGTTGCTACCTTAAGCAGATGAAAAGTTTCTAAAAAGGAACAATGGCCGACACGTCCCCGCATTTAACTGGTCCCCTTTGAGTTGCTGAATGCTGTATACAGATGTTAAACTCCTGGTACTGGGGTGAAGCTTTTGTCTTGACAGTCTATGTTTTTGAATAACAAAATAGCTAAGTAATACTGCCATCTAATCTGCCACATTAAGCCACGTAATTGGCTGTTTCTTGCCACATAATATAGTCAGCTGTGCCATAAAATTGTTCCTCCATTGTTGCATAATTCCAGAGGCTATACTTTCAGCTCACTAGCTTCCCACTTTTTGCTGTCATGAATGACCAAAAAATCAGTAGTAGAGTGGATCACTGGTCCTGGGAAACCAGGGTGTTGCATGGTTAGTACTTTGTACTGTTTAAGAAACCTTCATTCACGTTTGGTTAAGGATCGAGATTAGCGGTATATCTTGATTCTCCGCTGGATTTGGTATTAACGTGATCGCATAATCATTGGGTTAATCCAATGCTTCCTCCACCCGGAGGCTTTTACCACTGGTAATCACAGTAGTGATCGTGAATAAAAAAGGTGAAGTGATTGTGGTGAAGAAAAAAGTTGTTTAAAAATCTCGTAAAGCCAGTAGATTTCTTTATTAGTACTGGATTCGGGATCGGTTAAAAAGAGTTTTCTAGTTGTGCACGTATCCGACTTATTATGGTCAAGTGCACTTTAAAAAAAAAAATGTGTCCAAAAAAGGTCGACATGTTTCAGCCCTCGTCAGCCCCTAGGGGTCAAGTGGGCTTTCTTCAGGACCTGGTGCAAAACAGAGTGACCTTAACTACAGGCACCCTTGTGGATGTGCAGGAATATTATTTCCTTCTTGGTTGCACATTCAATCTAAAACCATTGAGAGAGAATGTTCGTGGGGGGGGGGGAAAGAAAGAAAGAAGGAAAAACACAAAAATCATTGTGAATCCATTCAATACATATGCAATCATAAAATGGCAAAACTTTGTTTGAGTGAGACCCCCTAGGTGGGGAAACACTTGGTATGGCAAAGTTCGTCCCTCCTTTACTTGTAAGAAACAGACCCTATTCACAATCCATTTTGTCATATTCCCAGAGTGGTGATAAACCAAATCTCCAAGCATCTCCTCATTACTAACACAAGAAGTGTGTGCTCTGTACTCCCTTGTGAGCTATTCAGGTTAAGGGGTCGAGAGAAATAACACTTCTAGATGTTCATCGAGGGTGACTGGGATCTTGGTCATCACGTGGGACCACATTGTAAATCAGAATGAGGCTGAGCTCTTTTGAAGGCTTGTAAATAGATACATTTCTGGACAATAAAGTTTTTTCAGACAGACTAAGCTAAGCGACTTTCGTTTGTGTTACTTCCATGGGACCACATTGTAAATCAGAATGAGGCTGAGCTCTTTTGAAAGCTTGTAAATAAATACATTTCTGGACAATAAAGTTTTTCAGACAGACTCAGCTAAGCGACTTTCGTTTGTGTTACTTCCGTGGTTAAGTGTATCGGGCTCTAAGAGATAATACCCTCTAGTATGAAACAGAACCTTGAATATGAAAAAATATAATGCGTTATTACATTCTTTTCAGTGGCTTCTGAGTCGCGTAAAGCGAGTAGAATACACGACAATGTGAGTTCGCTAGAGACAGAAATGTAGAAATTGTCGTGGTTACCTGGTCTCCTTCGTTACAGGCCACAACGGGTACTCTAGGGGGGTCGCTTCACGCTCTAATGGTGTTTGAAGAAAAAGCAGTGCTTCAAAAGAAAGTAATCTTGGGAATACGTTACGTGTTGTGCTCTCGGCGCTCTGGATCTCCTTCCATTACCTCTTTGGCGTCGGTCTGTGACCTGTGCTGACTCTGCCTCCTAGGACCCGGTGAAGACAAAGGTTCCGGGTCGGCTAGTTCTTTTGAAGGCAGAGTGGTCATAGACATGGGAAAAAGACTCGCTATTTTCATCAAAAATTTCTGATACACAACTCGTTTTTGTAGTCGCCTAATTCTCATGTTTTTTTAAAAAAAGGTATTCGTGGAAGATAGTTACAAAATTTGTATAAAGTGAGTTCTTGTATGTCTTGCCATAAATATTAGTTAATTAATTCAATGTTTTTTCCGTTACAATGGGATATCTGATACCGTGATCTTTTGAAGCAATTGGTGATCACGTTTTTTAACTGGGATCGACTGCATTAGTTTCATTAAGTTCAGGTTTGAGCTGAAAAGCGTCAGGTGGGTAGATAGGTCATTTGCACATCTACTTACTATGGCAGATGGACAGATATGGCCGCATTGTCTCATTTCTAGACAGAAAGGAAGAGATATCGGTTTCGGAATAACGCTAGATTTCACAGAAAACTTCACATTAATGGATGTTGATCTATCAATCATGTGTTCTTAAGGCTGAGCCATGGGATATTATCGTTCAGACCTCGTCTGTGTGTTTGGAGACGATATACCCATCTTTGTTCCTTTTCGAACAGTGTTCTTTCGGCATTGAAGTTTCTAAAGGGTAGAGTCTCTAAAATTACCCATTGCAGATCATCCACAGTGTGTCCTTGCTCTATGAAGTGACAACTCATCTTTGTGGTCATTTTCTTGCATTTCACATTGCTTCTATGTTCACATAGTCTCGTTTTGGCTTTTCGTGTGGTCATGCCAATGTATCTTAGACTGCAAGGGCATGTAATCATGTAGATTACATGGGTGGTGTTGCAGTTTGTATGTGATCTGATTGTCCATTTTAAATCAGGCAGTAGTTGCAATGTTTTGGTCGCTGTAGTTAGGTGACATACTGAGCAGGTGCCACATGGATAGTGTCCTGTTATGGGCGAGTTGTTCCATGGACCGCGTGGGATTTCATTGATAGTTTTCTCTGGAGGTCTTGTATGGACGAGTAGGTCTTTTAAGTTCCTAGTCCTTCTATTCGAAAACCTTGGTTTGGGCCATTTCAGAGATCCAGAGGTGAGGATCTTCCAGTTCTTGTTTACAATTTTCTTGATGTTATTGGACACCGTACTATAGGTACTCACACAGGTGATGAGATCTGGTGTTGGTTCTTTTATGATGGTTTCGAGTAGCACTTCTCTCTGTTGATTTTTGGCCCTCTTTTGGCATTTTTCAATGGTCTTGACTGGGTAGCCTCTTGCACGGAGTTTCTCACTGAGGTCCCGGGCTTGACTTTTGTAGTCTCTCATCTCACTGCAATTACGTCTTAACCTTAGGAATTGCCCATAAGGGAGATTATCTCTTAATGGGCGTGGGTGAAAGCTCTTATAGGACAAGAGACTATTCTTGGCGGTTGACTTAAAGAACGTTTTAGTGTGTATTGTATTGTTTTTGATGAATATCGTGACATCCAGGAAATCCAGGCTGTTTGAACTTGCTGTATATGTGAATTTTAACCACGCATCTCTCTCGTTCAGCCAATGGTGGAATTCAGTCAGGGTATCTCTATCCCCTTCCCATATTAGGAGCACATCATCGATGTAGCGTTTCCAAAAGACGATTTTGTTTCGAAAAGGGTTAGAGGTGTCAAAAATATGGTTCATCTCAAAGTCACTGACATACAGCCCTGCCACACTCGGCGCGAAGGTGCTCCCCATAGATGTTCCGTGGCACTGCTTGTACATTGTTTTGTTGTATTGGAAGTGGTTCTCAGTTAGTGCTAATCTGCAGCATTCAAGTACAAAGTGTCTCGGTGTTTTGTGCTCCCATTGTTGGTTGAAAAGAAGTGTCTCTAAGGTTGCTAGGGTCTTCTGTTGAGGTAGGCTTGTATATAAGCTTTCAACGTCTAGACCAACCAAAAGCATCTTATCCTCAGAGAATTGTAGGTTCTGAAGAAGGTTCAAAAGATTTTTCGTGTCCCTCAGGTAGGTGGCAGTCTGTTGTACTAGAGTACCCGTTGTGGCCTGTAACGAAGGAGACCAGGTAACCACGACAATTTCTACATTTCTGTCTCTAGCGAACTCACATTGTCGTGTATTCTACTCGCTTTACGCGACTCAGAAGCCACTGAAAAGAATGTAATAACGCATTATATTTTTTCATATTCAAGGTTCTGTTTCATACTAGAGGGTATTATCTCTTAGAGCCCGATACACTTAACCACGGAAGTAACACAAACGAAAGTCGCTTAGCTGAGTCTGTCTGAAAAACTTTATTGTCCAGAAATGTATTTATTTACAAGCTTTCAAAAGAGCTCAGCCTCATTCTGATTTACAATGTGGTCCCATGGAAGTAACACAAACGAAAGTCGCTTAGCTTAGTCTGTCTGAAAAAACTTTATTGTCCAGAAATGTATCTATTTACAAGCCTTCAAAAGAGCTCAGCCTCATTCTGATTTACAATGTGGTCCCACGTGATGACCAAGATCCCAGTTACCCTCGATGAACATCTAGAAGTGTTATTTCTCTCGACCCCTTAACCTGAATAGCTCACAAGGGAGTACAGAGCACACACTTCTTGTGTTAGTAATGAGGAGATGCTTGGAGATTTGGTTTATCACCACTCTGGGAATATGACAAAATGGATTGTGAATAGGGTCTGTTTCTTACAAGTAAAGGAGGGACGAACTTTGCCATACCAAGTGTTTCCCCACCTAGGGGGTCTCACTCAAACAAAGTTTTGCCATTTTATGATTGCATATGTATTGAATGGATTCACAATGATTTTTGTGTTTTTCCTTCTTTCTTTCTTTCCCCCCCCCACGAACATTCTCTCTCAATGGTTTTAGATTGAATGTGCAACCAAGAAGGAAATAATATTCCTGCACATCCACAAGGGTGCCTGTAGTTAAGGTCACTCTGTTTTGCACCAGGTCCTGAAGAAATCCCACTTGACCCCTAGGGGCTGACGAGGGCTGAAACATGTCGACCTTTTTTGGACACATTTTTTTTTAAAAAAGTGCACTTGACCATAATAAGTCGGATACGTGCACAACTAGAAAACTCTTTTTAACCGATCCCGAATCCAGTACTAATAAAGAAATCTACTGGCTTTACGAGATTTTTAAACAACTTTTTTCTTCACCACAATCACTTCACCTTTTTTATTCACGATCACTACTGTGATTACCAGTGGTAAAAGCCTCCGGGTGGAGGAAGCATTGGATTAACCCAATGATTATGCGATCACGTTAATACCAAATCCAGCGGAGAATCAAGATATACCGCTAATCTCGATCCTTAACCAAACGTGAATGAGGGTTTCTTAAACAGTACAAAGTACTAACCATGCAACACCCTGGTTTCCCAGGACCAGTGATCCACTCTACTACTGATTTTTTGATATATTGAGACAAGGAAGCTGAGTGGACCTAAGCCCTTCTTTCTCCCTCCTATCTGATTTTTGAGTCATGAATGACCTTCATTTGTCAGTCCCTGCCGTGCGGACAATCTCCAAACAAAAGGCGAGCTCTGTTGTGCACTAGCTCTCTCACCAATACTATGGCTATACCTTCAACTCTTGCTGATGAACCCATTTATTTCTTCTTTGTTCCACTGCAGCCACTTGATGCATTTCTGGTGCACTGCAAGTGAAATGCGCCGGTGTGTCAATGGAAGAGCTTTCATGCATGGCTGTGGCAGGACAGCTCTTTTTTGACCAGTGGGTTGTGGATCAGTTTCTCCTCCCGAACTTCAATACTGCTCACTTACTGGCTTTGTGGAGTACTTTGTTCGTTGTTCTCATAAAACGTTGAGCTGCGTGCTTAGTAGTTGTGCCTGTGTGTGTGCCACCTTAATTCCACTTTTATTGCTCCCAGATCTCACAGATTGTGAATTTCTTTGTGATTTCCACAAGAATGTCTGAAAACCATTTTGCCAACCCCATTGCCTATATTTACTAGTCAACACCATTCTATTCTTAATTTATAAACCCTCTCTTCTTTCTTTACAGTCCTGTACATAACCCCTCTTCTTTTGTGTTTGAAAGCATCATAAGTAAGGTTACACCGAACTTTACTGCTGATACAATCCTGCTGTCTTTGAAATTCCTACCCAACCCCTGCTCCTGTACTATTTGATCGATACCCGCCTGCTCCTTTTGTATTGTAAGCGCCAACACTCCCTTCTCCTATACAATCTTACTCCCTTACTCTCCCTATAGTTTACTGATCTTTTCAAACTCACTTCCTTTACCTTCCAGGCAGTGCGAAGTGTCTTCTGTGTTCTTTAGCTCAGTACTACCTCTGTCCTACTGTACGATCCAGACGCTCGCCATTTGTGTCACCAAACAACTGTCATTACTAGCGTAGCAGGTTAGGAACCTGCTTAATAGCTGTGTCTGCACAGTTCATACATAAAACTGCAGGGAATGAATCCGCTTCTCAGAGTGAGGGACTGGAACCCATGTCAGCATGTTTTGACCTGTTCAGTGATATAGTGGTATCACATTTCTAATGAATGGCACATATCCGGCCTAATTTGCAACCTGCTTCTCCGCTAAGATTTTTATTTCATCCTACTCCTTTTCCGGCTCTATGTCATCTCCCGTTTTGAGTATTTAAAACTATATGGTAACCCCCATCTTGTGTATGATACCAGTCCCATGTGAACCATCCATTTCTGCATCTCTGAATTCTGTTGCCTTATGTACAGCCCAGTGACACCCTTTACCAGATATAACAAGTATTAGCATAGCCAATAGGTCTCGCCTTTGGGACCGTATAAGTGTTTAGCCATGCAACACTTGATGTTGTTGCACCAAGGATATTGTGCTGCATAACTCAAAACTTATAAGGTCCCAAAGGCGAGACCTATTGGCTATGCCAATGCTTGTTAGGTCTTACATTAACTAAGGGCTGTTTTTCCCCAAAAGTTATTTTAGATAAACGTAGTGAGAGACAGAACGGCTTGCTGTTGCCCCTCTTTAGCCATTACATTTCTTGTAGTTTTCATGCACAATTGCGTCCGCACACCACAGCATACAGGAAACAGAACGGTGCAAAGGATTTGCCCACTTCAAGCACTGGCTAAGGGCACTATGAGTAGCTGAGAACTGCTTATGCACATGAGCACAGCTGCCACACAAAGGCCATTTCAGTGTGAGTGCTGATGGGCCGATGTCTCAATTAATTCTTGCTACTTTATTTAAGATTTCATTTATTTAATTTTGAATGTTCGCAGCAGCTCCCCAGATACTGCAAATGATGCCTTCAGTTTGTCACATCCTTCACAGGTAGTGGTCATCACCTTGGAAATGGCATTTGAACACCATTCCAAATGACCACCCATGTGTGTGCCGATGCAGACGTGGAAATTGTGAATGGTTTTTCTTAAAATGTCATAAAATGATTCAAAGTTGGCTGTCATACGTGCACACACATGGGCAGCCCTCTCAGAATGTTTTTTAGAGAACTACAAGAACAAACATTCAAAATGGCTACCCATTCATGTACCTTCGCGAAGATGCACGGCTGGCCATCTTGAAATTATTTTCGTTATGTTTTATATCAAAAACCATTCGAAAGAAAAAAGCTCTAACAAAGCCATTAGCTCTGTAGGCAAAACCAGCTGTCATCTCTAGTATTTTACTATTAAAGAGTAGCGTAGCGGGATTGTCTATGAAATCCACATTGCTATGTTTCTTATTTTAACTGCTTTCCCCTCCCCTTGTAAAGTATGTGCAGTGAGAAAATGGTGAGTTTACCATTTCAGGTGGCATATTTAGATGTTGAGAAAAGAGGGTAACTGTTTTGTGTGATTAACATGAACATTCAAATATACCTTTTTAAATTCATTTTGGATTTGCTCACAGTAAATCTTTCTGTTTGTTAATAATGCTGTTCAGTTGTTAAAGTCTGAACCTCATTAACACATCATAATGCAAATAAAAACACTGATTTGAATGTGAAATATTTTAAACTTTCTTTAGGCATATGTTTAAAAGGACTTTGCCTGATACTCCACACACCTTTAGATTTCAACTTTAAATTGGAGTTCTGTGTGGAGGCCACATTCATTTTGCTACTGTCAGGCTCCATCCTTTCGAGTGGCCAAGCGACGAGGCTACTAGGCCCCAACCTTGTGATTGAGAGAATTTGCTTCTGATGTCCCCGAGTACATCCTACTGTGTCTCCGCAAACTGCGACTAGAACAGTCCCTTCTGCACTCGACTCTCAGAGGCAGCAATTGCAAGCATTCACAGGACACTTGGGCAAGTAGTGTGGGGTCACACGAACTCAAAGCAAAACAAACATCCAACAACTCAATAAACATAAAAAAAAAAAAAAAATCAAGAAAAGTACTTTAATGCACACTGCAATGTATTACTACACACTACTAAAAAAGGATGCAATTTAGTGTCTCTGTGTGCTGTTCAGTCAGTGCTGTACCTCTCTCAGCTCTCTTCCTACCATCCCAATCCAGATTCTTTAGCACAGGTCTAGGTCTCCTGCCCTACCCTTGCTATGGGGTATAAAGTAATAGCATTTTTAAAGCTCAGGAGCAGTCTCTATCACTCCCAAATAGATGCACCCAGTTTCCGCAGTCAGTTCATAGCCTTACCACTCAGCAGTGGAAAAGACCCATTGGATAAGCTCTGCCGCACAACTCTCGGGGATGCTCACACCTTCTTGGCGGAGACAATGTGTGCAGCCGAAAGCTCTTCTGGGTTTCCCGCTGTGCCAGGACTAGATTGTTTGCATGTTCTCGCAATAAATGCGGAGAGCCCAAGCAGCATGACGCGCTGGGCTCCTCTCCCAAGACTTTCCAAATATGAAATGGGAGTGACTTTAACTAAACATATTGGCAGCAAATTGTTAAGCGCAGCTTATACAGCTGACCCTGCCTTTCAAGTTTACACACACGTGATATTCTCACGCTCGTACCTTCAGCGAATTAATCTGGGTGAACTAGTCTACCCTCAGCTGTTTTCTGAAGCCCTCAATTGCTCTTCCTTGCGCTATGAATAATTGCATCAATTCAGCATGCTCACCCGTTATATGTCCTGATGATGATCTCGAACAGTTGAGATCGAAACGCCGTTGACCCTTTACAACAAAACTCTTCCTATTCTATAAAGTTGCTTGAGGAGTTTTACACTATTGTTGTCAATGCGATGCAGTTATTTTAAACTTCACCATCACTCTGCACGTCACGCCTCTTTCACTTATTGTGTGAGCACCTGAATTCTATTGTTGTGGAAATAAATGTTTCACATGCACTGACTTATGTCCCTATGTACATTATTTTAAAGGAGCAAAAAAATTAATTATCTTCAACTCTCTAACCATAAGTGCCCTCCTTAGGATCACTTTATTTTTGGACCTTTTGGCCACACCCGAACCATTGTTTTTTTACCGTAGATTATTTGCATGGCAGAAGCCGAGGCAACAGTCCTGGCATGACATGGTTCCAGATAGACCAACGGTGAGCTTCTCTGTCCCCGGCTCACATCGGAGCCGACAGATCCTTGAGGAGCCCCAAGTGGGACAGATGACACCAGACAGGTGCAGCCTCTTTCGGCTGGTCATGACTCTAGGCAGCTGCGGCTACACACAGGGCAATTACCAAGCTGAAACCAAAGGAAATGATGGACGGAGTGTTGAACATTGCAAGCAACTGATCTGGGTTTAATTCAATACCGTTCTTTAGCCCACTCTGCCACCCCAGTTCAGACATGGCCATATGCAAATCAGTCTGACCCTGTGCCTCATGGGAACAGTCCAGCCCGAACTGCCAAGCCATGTCTTCCCTGGACCGGAAACAAGCTTCCTAGGACCGGTTTCTGGCATTTCAGCTGTCTTCAGCCAGGCTTGCTTGAATCCAGTGGCAAAGTGAGCAAGGGACCCGGGACAGGCGAACAGCCCTATACACAATTCAGTTGACAGTACCATTCGAACAATTGCTTCCAAAAACTTTTATATGACTAGTGTTGTAAACATCTATGTACCATCAATTACTCCTAAACAAACAATGATTAAAAAATAATTCTCAAGATGCATAACTGAGATTGCTGTCGAGTAAAACCATGAAGTAAAGAATTGCGCACGCTTAAGTATGTTGTTTTCAGCAGCTGTGTTCTCGACATTAACTTATCAAACATGTCAATTTTGTTGCTTACCACTTTTGTATTGATTGCCTTTGATCCTCTTTATGATGTCCATACAGCTTTGTGGTAAATTAAGATGCCCTAACTAAAACTACAGAATTCTTGTTGCCAACTGAGGCAGTCTGGAAATATAGGCAACCTAATCATCATCTGCTGGGAGATACCCATGAAATTAGTGTACCGCGATTGTCCAGTCCATTGTGGTGCAATGAAAATCGGTGCCCTTTGTGACATAGCACTTGTTCATGATTACAGATATCAGTGTTATTTCTAGAAAATCATAAGCAAATATTATGCAACAGTTCAGTGACTATTAATTCCCTTGAAACTGTGAGAGTGGATACTTGCTGATGAAGTATTGGCATTTTGCTTTTTTTCTTAACAAGTATTAGCATATGTCGGGATCACTTATTTCTCATTAAAATGTTCTTAACTATATTTTGATATAGCTTTCACTTGTCAAAAATGCCTTAACGCACAAGTTACTTACCTTCGGTAACGATATCTGTAAGAAACATTAGTTAGTTATAGATTCCTTACCTTAGAATTACCCCCAGGCGAAAGACTGGATCTGGAAAAAAATTTCATCAGCAGTACCTCTGCGCGTCGGAAGGTGGCGTCGGTCGGCCCCGCGTTCGTCGTCAGCGTCGTGGTCGCCAGGATGACGTCGCGGCAGCTACGTAGATGCCGCCCTCGCGTGCTGACGTCAGTTCTGTACACGACTTTCCGCGCCAGAAACGCAGAGCCATGCAAGACACTGACCATTGGTGCACAAAACTAGGGCCCTGAAATGATGTCCTTAAACCTAGAAATCAGTTCGCAGGACGGGGAGGATGGTTGGGGCGGTAAGGAATCTATAACTAAGTAATGTTTCTCACAGATATATCGTTACCGAAGGCAAGTAACTGGTGCATCTAAAGGAAACGCGTTAGTTATAGATTCCTTACCTTTAGAATAGATTCCCCAGCAATACCAACCCCTGTGGTGAGTCTGCAAACCAAGATCACACCAGAAAGTCCTGGAGAACAGAACGGTCAAAGAAGCAGTCTCTCCGGACTTGGCTGTCCAGGCAGTAGTGTTTGATGAACGTGTGCAACAACTTTGGAGACTTGGACCACGGCGCGGTGTACTATTTTGCAGGACTATTGCCTGGGTGGATAATACCCACTGTTACGTGTATCAACAGAATTGTTGAGGTACACGAGATATATTTTACTTTGTGACTATTATACAACAATATCCTGGAAATCTAGAAGAAACAATTCAAAGGTTTTAACTATGGATAAATCACATGGCATTGTGTCTTGAACTTGATGAGCGGATTCTTGGTTATTTTTCATTGGATGGTCGTTTTTCACATTCGTTTGCAGCACAAGAAGAGTATAATTGCCCTGAAGAAGTCCTACTAGAATAGGACGAAATGTGTTGGCTGATAGCTCTCGATTGAAAATAAAGAAATTATTAACCAACCGTTGGGACCATTGACTTCTCTCGCACTAATTGGCTCAATTGGATTTCATGGAGATTTTAGATTTCTCAAAAATATATTAGGAAAGGTGGTGCAGTTCCGATTTACTGCTTAGAAGGACAGCGCACGTTTTGGGTTCAGACAGTGGAGCCTCTATTCTTCCTTTGAAGGATGCGGAGGCGGAAAGAAGGTGGGCAAAGTAATGGTCTGCCCGATGTGGAAGGCAGCGACCACCTTAGGAAGAAAGGATGGACAAGTCCGGAGAACCACCTTGTCTGGGTGAACAGACAGGAAAGGAGGCTTTGAGGAAAGAGCCTGGAGCTCACTCACTCTTCTAGCAGAAGTGACGGCTGACAGGAAAGCAGTTTTAAGAGTGAGAAGGCATAAAGGACAGTTATGCAGTGGCTCAAGGGGAGCACACATGAGATAGGTTAGCACATGGTTCAAGTCCCACTGAGGCATAACGAAGGGGATAGGAGGAAAAAGATGCGTTAAGCCTTTTAGGAAACGGTTTACTACCGGGGACATAAAAAGAGAAGGCTGATCTGGCAGCCGAAGGAAAGCAGAGATGGCCGAAAAGTAGACCTTAATAGTGTCGAGAGCAGAGCCCTGCTGGGCTAAAGAGAGAAGTAACAAGAGTACTTCCGAGAGAGGGGCAGAAAGGGGATCCACAGCCTTTGCTGTGAACCATGCCCCAAATTTGTTCCACCTGCAGGCGTATACCGTCTTTGTGGAGGGATGCCTGGCTGCCAAGATTACGTCACAGCCTTCGGGATGCAGGTCGAAAGACGTCAACTGCTGCAACTCAATCTCCACACAGGGAGGTGGAGACTGGACAGGTTCGGGTGGAGAACCGTCCCCTGCTGCTACGCCAGAAGATCCTTCCGAAGAGGCAGGAGGACGGATGGCCATGTTGAGCAGTTCAGGATACCAGATTCTTTGTGCCCAATCCGGAGTCACAACAATGACATGTGCCCGGTCGCGCCTGATCTTCTTCAGCACTCTGGGCAGAAGTGGTATATGCGGAAAGACGTACAACAGACCGCAACTCCACTCGCGACGAAAAGCATCGTCGAGCGAGTGCCACCTTGGAAATTCCAACGTGAAGAATTGCTGACATAGCGCGTTCTCTTCTGTGGTGAATAGATCTAACCAAGGCTCTCCCCACTGTTGAAAGAGACCTTGCACCACCTCCGAGTGAAGACGCCATTCGTGATACATCACGCACCTGCGGCTGAGTTTGTCTGCCCTGGCGTTCAGAGAACCGGCCAGGTGTTGAACCACCAAGTAAATGCCTTGATGTTCCAGCCATGTCCAGAGGAGAAGGGCCTCCTGACATAGGGTCCACGACTCCACCCGGCCCTGTTTGTTGCAATACCACATGGCGGTGGTGTTATCCGAGAACACCAGCACTTATCTTCCCCGGACAGAGAGATGGAATGCCTTCAGTGCAAGACGGATCGCCCGGAGCTACAGAAGGTTGATGTGAAGCTCGGACTCCGCCGGAGAGCAGAGGGCTCTGATCTCCACCTCTCCCATGTGGCCGCCCCACCAAAGGAGGGAGGCATCCGTCACCACAGTGTGGTTGGGTTGGGGAAGGGAGAGCGATCTGCCACTGCCCCAATCCTTGGTTCATGAGCCAAAACTGCAGTTGTGCAGTGCCCTCTGAGATCTGAACGTAGTCGGACAGAATCCCCCAATGCTACGCCCACTGGAACGTCAGGTCCCACTGCAGAGCCCGCATATGCCACCTGGCATTTTTGGTCAGCAGGATACAGGAGGCCATGAGGCCCAGCAGCCTCAGGGTCATTCTGACCGAAACCCGGGACAAGGGCTGAAAGATCGGACTCCTAGCACAAATGTCCCGGACTCGCTTTTCGGGAGGATAGGCCAGAAACTGTGCTGTGTCCAGAACCGCTCCGATGAAGAGGAGCTTCTGAGAGGGGTCAGGTGCGACTTCGGCACATTAATGGAGAACCCCAGCAGATGCAGGAGGTCGGCCGTAGTCTGGAGGTGGGAGACGACTGCCTGGGGCGAGCCTGCCTTCAACAGACAGTCGTCGAGATAGGGGAAGACCGAAACCCCTGATCTGCGCAGATGAGCGGCGACCACCACCATCACTTTCGTGAAAACCCGAGGGGCGCTGGTAAGGCCAAAGGGGAGCACGGTAAACTTAAAGTGCTCATGGCCTACCGTGAACCGTAGGTAACGCCGGTGGGCCGGCAGGACGGGGATGTGAAAATAAGCGTCCTGCAAGTGCAACGCTACCATCCAGTCTTGCGGCTCGATGGCAGACAAGACGTGAGCAACTGTCAACATCATGAACTTCTCTTTCCGGAGGACACGACTGACGTCCCAGAGGTCCAAGATAGGACGCAGGCCCTTGTCCTTCTTGGGAACCAGAAAGTAGTGAGAGTAGCAACCACGACCTACTTGTGGGACAGGAACGCGTTCGATGGCTCCCTTGGCCAAGAGAGCTGTAACCTCCTGTTGGAGAAGTGCCAAATGATCCTCTGACATGCGGTGGTAACGAGGTGGCATGGCTGGAGGGGTAGACTCAAAGGGGAGGGAGCAGCCCCTTCGGACTATCTGCAAAACCCACCTGTCCGAAGTAATGGTGCACCAGTGGGGGAGGTGATGGCGAATGCCCCAGTGTTGGGCCTGGACCAGGTGCCCAAAACGGAAGAAGGGGCTCCAAAGAGCTCGCCGCTGGCTGAAGCGCCTAAGTCAGGAGATTAGTCCTGACCGCCACCGTAGAAAGCTAGAGGTTGAGAGCCTTGGCCGCCGTACGCAACACCACAGCATATGACGCTCCCTCCTCCGTAGCCACGGTAGGAGGAGACAACATGCCAAGGTCGGGTGAAGTGTCAAGACCACTGGCATCCCCCAGGTCCTCTCTCCAGTCCTGTTCAGAAACAAGCTGGGTAGTTAAAGGGTCACCTGACCCCTCCCAGTCCTCCTCATCTTCCTCTGGTTGCCACTGTGGTTGGAAAGGGTCCTCAGAAATGAACAGGGGCACGAAAACCCCACCTGGCGCCGGATCCACGTCGATCAACACCGGTCCGGCGCCGTGTCCACGTCAGGAAGGAGGCTGGGGTCGACGCCGGCCAGAGGGCCAACTGGCATCGGGCACGGTAGTGGTGCCGTCGGAAGCGGCGCCGGTTGAGGCGTAATAAGGTCAACCAGCGCCGATCCGGATCTAGGCCTGGATCCAGGAGGGGCCTGCGGCGCCGGGGCCGTAACCGCTGGCAGCTCAGACCTAGGCCCCCAAACGAGTCCACAGGGCCTGAAGGCGCGCTGGCAGGGTCGCTCGGCCCAAAGATGGCATGCATCACCTCTTAGAACGTATGAAGCTGGGCGGGAGTTGCTCCGGGGTCCCAGAAAGGGAGAGAAGCTCAGAGCCAACCCTTCAGACTCCGCTAGCGAAGCCGCGGGAGTTGCTCCACCGCGCGCCTCGCGATTCGGCTGACCGACGAGGAGAAGGCAAAGAGTGACTTTGCTTCTTCAACTTCTTCTTATGCTTCGACTTACACGACCCAGAGTGCGAAGACCTCGAGGCGGACTGATGGTGGCTCCGCGACCAGTCCCTCGAACTCCCTCTGGACCGGGACCTCAAACAGCGCAGAGACGACTGCTGTCGTTCAAGCAGCTTTCGGGACCGCTTCCGCAAAGCCTTCGACGTCAACAACTGACAGTCAGAGCTCCGGCTTGGGGTCATGGTCGGGCTCCAAGCAAAAGAGGCACACGCGGTGCGGAATGGTCACCGACATCAGTCGGTTACAGGAACCGCAGGCTTTGAAACCGGGCATCCCTCGTGCACCTGTTCGGAGTTGGAGACTCGAAACAAGACGCCGACAAAAGTCGAGAAAAAAATTGTCAAAAAATGACGGAGGTACCGCTCTTCCCGGATCTGCACTGGCAGGCGGGAGGAAAATGAAAACCGACGTCAGCATGTGAGGGCAGCGTCTAAGTAGCTGCCGCAACATCCTCCCGGCGACCACGATGCCGATGACGAACGCAGAGCCGACCGACGCCACCTTCCAACTCGCAGATGAAAAAACTTTCTGGATCCACACTGACGCCTGGGGGTAATTCTAAGGTAAGGAATCTATAACTAACGTGTTTCTTTCAGATATTTTGTTCCCCGATTCTGCACCATCTTTGACAGTGTAAAGGGCTTTGTTCCTCCCTGATTGTTTATGTAAAACACTGCAGCTCTGTTGGCTGCTATAATTTTGACTGCATTGTCTTGTGCTTGGCACTGATAAGCTTTTAGTAGTAAGATCCAAGAATTGTATGTGTGGCCTCATTCTCGGGTGTCCACTGGTCCCTGATGTGCAGACTACCAAACATACTCTTCACCCTGTGGATGACTGAGCTGTCGCTATTGTTACTATGGGGACCGGTGGTTTACATTTTCTAATCCTTGTTATGGTATTGAATGTCCACCATTTTAGTTGTTTTTGCACTCAGCTTGTAACAACTATTAGTAACTAACATGAAGTCAATTTGTGTACTTCAGCTCTCTGTTTCATCAGTGGATGAAAGAATATGAATATAACAGGTAAGAGTTGGTGCATTGTGAGCTCAACATTATAGGGAGCCATAGCACCTCCGCCATCTATGGTTGACGCCCAAAATAAAAATATTTATTACAAAGACGTTTGCTGGATTGTGATGTCCGGTCTTGTATGCAGCATTAGGTTAATCAAAAGGGGAAAGAGAGGTACATAGGGGAACTTGCCTCCCGTATCATATACTTAATCAAAAGAAGTCCACAAGAGAAACCCATTCCAAATAATATCTTTCCAGATACACTAGTGATCACTAAGGTGTCATCTACAGAGCCACGGGCAGAAACAATGCACTGGGCGAGGGAGCAGCTTTGGAATAAGTGTGACTACAAGCGCCTCTCCACTCCCGTGCAGAGCTCATGGGGCAAGTTTAGACCAGAAAAAATTCGTTCTGAGGCATCATACCAAATAGGTTGCATTGAAGCGACATACCAATTAGGCATTGTATAACGCACACATCATACCTTGACTAGGCACTGAGTAATACACCAGGCACTAATCAGGAGTGGTATTAGGGATCAACTGTACTTGGCCCTGATGAAAAGCCATATGGGTGGCTTGAAACATGTAGACCGGGAGTAACACACTTGTTACATTGTGCAACTCCCATTTTTACCAATACCAGCCACAGGGTTTAATAAAGTTTAGGTTCCTAGTGGCCATGTATTTTTTAGAATGTTTCTACTACTATCTGACCCTTCCACTTCTACTCTAGCAATATAGTCCACGTCTCTGTTGGTTGTAGCACGCCCCGTCCCACAGCGGGGCAGAAAAAACCCAATGATGAAGCATGCCACCAAGGGAGCTTTTGGTGTGTGAGGGTTATTTTAAAGAAAATGATCTTTTTCCCTTAGTGATCACTAGTGTATCTGGCAAGATATTATTTGGAATAGGTTTCTCTAGTTGTATGCAGCACTGTCAGGAGTCTGCTATTTGTGCCTAAGGTATAGGGATGACATATAGGATCTATGTATGGCGGGGACTCCACTTGTCATTTGGAAGGGCTGATATTATTCAAAGGTTGATTTGGTTGGGTGCAAAAGATCTGAATTCTACTTCTAACTATCCTGAACAAATCTACTTAAGCGACATACAAAAGGTTCTTCTTAACATAGATCCAGCAACAAAATAGCAAAATAGTGCACTGCACGTGCTTATAGCATAGGTACATGCTGCAAAACATGCCACCCTAATTACCCTGGCTCTAAAACCAACTAAACTCCACCAGTTGAATAAATCCTCATAACTATAGGTCACAGCCAGAAATATAAAAAAATATTAAAAAATGTAATCAGAGTAATGTGAAGCCTAATTCAATTTTAAAGTTATGTAATGCGTTATGCAACTACGTGCAGAGCGATGACAGGAGGGAACACCAAGTTCCATCTTATGTAGACACTTCAGTACCAATTGAAGCACTTCTAAGTCGGGAGTTTTACAGTTCTGTTACAGTGCTACTCTCCGCACTTTCCTATATTCTGCATCTATGCATTGGGAGACAACTCTACAACACAGTCTTTACCACACAGCTTTTAACAAGCAGGTAAGTACCATGCAGATAAGTATGTGTACCTTTTCCACACGTGCCTTTAACATGCAGGTAAGCAGTAAAAAAATATATAATTAATATGCTATTTAGGCAAAAAAAGGCTTAGGTGCAGGTAGTGGGTAAAGGGAGGAAAGAAAAATGTTTGGGTATAGGGATGGGAAAAAAAAATCAGGAGTAAATTAAAAACATACATGGGGGTTCTCCTAAAAGAAAACAAATTATAGAGACACACACATATATAAATAGATATATTTATATAAATATATAGTCTCTCTCTCTCACTCGCTCTCTCTCTGACCTATTTTCCATACGAAAAGCGTTTTTTGATTTGCCAATATCTTTGGCGCCGTTTTACGAATCTTCGCGAAATTTTCAAAACAAATGGGACGCTCCGGCCAGCTCTCGTCTTTAAAGTTTCGGGGTGATTCGTCAAGTGGAGGCTGAGAAAAAAGGGGGTCCCAAAACGTGTTTTCTCCATGTTAATTTCCATAGGAAACTTTAGACAAAGCTACAACGCCAAACTGCTGAATGGAATTATACCACATTTGTTCAAAAGGTAGCTCTTGGTTCGGAAAGCGTTCTTTTTTTTTTCTAAATGGTGTAAATTCGTTCAGTAGTTCCTGATATATTCATTTAAAAAAAATTATATATCTGGTGACCGCGGTGGATCCACGAACCCTCCCTAGCTCAAGCTTGTTTCTGATTGGCTGTCAAAACTTCAAACCAGAAAGTGTTATCAGTTTTCGTGTGACTCGGTAGAACTGAGTCACAAGAAAAAAGTATGAAAAACAATATAAGGGGGCAGGGTAGAAACACCCTGACCCCCTAGGCCTGCTCAGGGGGTCCCTGGCAAAAAAAGAATTAAAAAAAAAAGAAATTTGGCGGGATTCACTCTGGGTGCGCGAATCCCCCGAATTTAAAAAAAAAAAAAAACATAGTCTCCCGCTTTGCTCTAATAAGCCCCCGGGTGGGCCAGGTTTCCGGAGGTAATGTTGTTAATATATGCGGGAGCCACGCGGGCCACCCCCAAGCCCCGAGGACTGCCACCTCCCCGGGGCACACCAAAATTATGGCCGGGGGGGGGCCTAGTGGGCCCCCCAAGCCCCAGGGACTGCCAACTCTCCGGGTCTTTACTGAATGAGGTGACATGCCCCGGGACATTGAAGCTTGCTATGGCATGGCTCCTGCCCTGTCATAGAAAATTTCTGCTTTGCTTCGTTGAAGCGAGAGCAGGAAACATGCTCTCGCTTCCCTGAAGTAAAGCAGAGTTGCTTTTGGACAAGGGGAGCTGCATGTTTGCAATGCCTGCTCCCGCAGGAGGTGAGGAGAGGGCTGGGACCGCGTGGGCATTGGGGCTCCCCCGCGGTCCCCAACGAGAGGCCATGGCCCAGTGGTTGGGGTCCGGGACAAAAATGGCCCAGGAAAGGAGGGCCCCTCCCCAAAAAATATCAATTAAAAAAAACATCGCAATGCCGAAAAAGGCCTCAGGAGGGGGGGGGGGGGGGGGGGGGGGGGGGAACCACACGGCCCCCCTCCTTTTGATATAAAAAAATGTATCAACATATGGCCATGCCCACAAAATATTCTGAGAAGGGGGGCCGCACAGCCCCACTACTGAGGAAAAAAAACAGCATCTTACTGGAGGCACCGCCCCCTCCATGCATCACTCTGCAAACGCGCCTCCTGGTGCGTTCTGGGTTGGGGGATTAAGTCCCCTAGAATCATAAGGGTCCTCAAGGGTCAACTAGCCCACGGGGTACCTCCAATAAGCCTCACACAGTGGGACTGCTGAGAGGTGGTCCGAAGCTACGCCCCTTTTTTTACACCACTCTGCAAACGTGCCACTTGGAGCACTGCTGGTGGGGCGATGAGGTCCTCTTGTGTGCTGAGGACCTCAGGACTAAAGTGGATTACATCCCCCCGAGCAGTAGTGCGCTAGTGGTGTAAAAAGGGGGCGTGGCCTCGGACCACTCTCAGCAATCCAGCTGTGTGGGGCTTACTAGAGATAACGGGAGTGCTAGTTGGCCCCCAGGGACACTCAGGAGGCAAGGGGGCTTCATCCCCCAACCAAGAGCGCGCCAGGAGGTGCATTTGCAGAGTGGTGGAGAAAGAGGGCGTGGCCTGTGTCCACCTCTAAGCAATCCCACTATCTGGGACATATAAGGCGGCGGCATTGATAAAGGCGTTCTGTCGAAACGCGTCTTTGTATGCTCCTGATCCACGCCTTGTCTTGCTGTGCAAAGAAGCGGCTGCAGAACCCTGGAAATGCCACAAATAGAGCCTGCCAGCGTGGGAGGATGTGAGGCATCAGCGTGGGGCCGTCCGAGTAATCTGACCGTCCTGAGAACAGCGCGGTTTGGCTTCGGGCTGCCGTGAAGATGGAAGTCTGCCACAGCCAAAATGGCGGCGTGAGCACTGCGGCGACCGGAGCCTTTCCTGGTTTCTAACGGACGGGGAGGAGGCAGAGCCCCGCATTTGAGGTGCAGACTTACGCTTAAGGTAGCGGCGGCATCGGGGCGATCGTGGCGGCAATTTTTGTTAAATGATGCGGCTAAGCTCTCCTACCGCCGCACCTGCCTGACTTTCAACTGGCGGCCGTGCTCCCCTCAATGGCGGTTTCCGCCAGCACCAGCATCTTCGCGCCCAGAGCCGTCCGCTGTCACCACGTGGGAGAGCTCATCTGACACTGTAGTTGGGGTGGCACCTCTGCTGATTCTACGGTGTGGGCACCTACTTGAAAATGCCCTGATAGCCTGCAACCATACTCCTCACCACGATTTGGTCGTCACTACGCCTACGCACCGGCTCCACTCCACAGGGACCACTTTTGCAGAGCTACTCAACGCCAACGAGCCCTGCTCCTATGGCCCAGATCCCGCCTTGGAGCCTTGTAGCATCCATTGAAGGCTTCATCCGACTGGTCGCTTCATGCTGGGTGAGTGTTTCCTCAAGGCTTTCTCCGCTCCTTGGAACATTTGCGCGCATCTCTGCCTGTACTACGCCAGCGTGGCAACATCAGTGGATTGCACAGATGAGTCCCCGAGAGGTAACCCCCATCAGTCTCCTGGGATGAGTTCTCACAGCACCGGGGTCACCACTTAAGGCACTACTTCATGTCGCACCTCCGCGGGAGCCCTGCATACTCACTCTACCCTTGCTACACCTGCACGCCACTGGGGTCTAAGTTATATGCCGCCTAAGACGACGACAAGCAAGACACCAAACAAGGTCTCAGACTTTTTCGCGACTTCAGACAAGCGATCAACGTTGAGAGGGGATGCAAGCTCTGCAGCAATGGCCCTCACGAAAGCGGACCTCCTAACCATGTTAAAGGACTTCAAATCTGAATTACGCAGCAACATCAGCCAAGACATCAAATCCTCCATGTACCAACTACGGTCAGATTTGACAAAACGCCTATCCTCCCTGCAACAAGATGTGGACTCTGTGGGCACTAGGGTCCTTGACCTCGAGACACAACACCAGGAACAAGAGCTACTCTCCACGGAGCTGCGGGATGATGTTCGCTTACTTAAGGATCAACTACACCAATCGCAGCTCAAGACAGAGGATCTCGAGAACAGGGCACGGAGGGAGAACATACGGGTCAGAGACCTGGAGGAGGGCGCGGAAGGGCCTGACTTGGAGGCCTTCATAGTAGGGCTCTTCTCAGAAATTCTGGCCCCACAGACTCTTAAAATAAAATTAGACAGAGTTCATCGGGTGGGGAGTGTACAACACGGCGAGAAGAAACGACCCCGCGACATCCTAGCAAAATTCCACTCCTAAAAAGTCAAAGAAGTTCTTCAGGCAGCTAGGACAAAGGACTCCATCTCATTTCAAGACTATTCCTGCACCATATATCAGGATGTAGCACCATCTACTCTTGCACGGAGACAACTTCTCAGGCCTGTTCCCAATAAGCTGCGAGATGACAAGATCAGGTCCAGATGGACCTACCCATTTGGGCTCTCCTTCGAATTTCAGAACAAACGGCGCCACATCACCGATTTGCAGGAAGGATTAGATCTTCTGGTAGTGTTTGTATTGTTTACTGTTCATGTTTGTTTTCATTTTTCTAGGGGTCATTGGGTGGATTCGGGAGGGTTGTGGTGGCGGCTTTTTAACGAATACTCTTGAGGGGCTATCTGACTTCTGGGATGGCACAGTTGGTGTGAACTGGTATTACATATCTCCAGGCAGACGGTTTGGGACCGATGACCTTGGGGGGCTCTTGGGGCCTTGGGAGAGCTGTAGTTCATTACCTCTGGCATAATGCTGATTACTATTGGAACTTGGAATGTTAAAGGTCTTAATTCTCCGCAAAAACGCCACTAAGTATGGAAATACATTATTGACAACCACCTCGACATAGTAGCGTTACAGGAGATACACTTAGCTAGAGCCGAGGACACGGGCTTCAAGCACAAACATTTCCCACTAATTTATAGATCCTCAGCCCACACGAAACATAGGGGGGTAGCTATTATGTTTCGCTCTTCCGTACAATTCCAACCATTGGGAGTTCAGAGTGATAAAGATGGTCGCTGGATCATGATTAAAGGGCGCTTGAGAGGGAAGATCTGCACCTTTGCAGTAGTATATGCCCCCATCACTGGCCAGACGGTGTTTTTACACACGTTTTTGGGGAAATTAATAGACTTTGTAGAGGGTCCACTAATCCTTATGGGGGATTTTAATCTGATATGGCAGAAAGATCTAGACAGCACGCACACACAGAGCTCAGATATGGGCTCTTTCTCAGGGGGAACACAACAGCGCTTATGTGACTTGGGCCTCTTAGACGCCTGGCGAACGCTTCTCCCACAGACGCAAAATTACACGTTCTACTCACATGTCCACCGTACATACTCTCAGCTTGATTATATCTTTATTAGTCAGTCCCTGCAAGGTGCCTTACAGGACGCCAAGATCTTCCCCCTCTCAGTATCGGACCATACCTTACTCTCTGTAAGTCTAACTTGGTATGGGAACGCCCGACTACACCCAAATGGTACTTTCCGCCGTCACTTCTCCAAGATAGGGATTCCTGTACCAAACTGAGGAAAATTATTACTGATTCCTTTGCTACTAATAGGCCGGAGGACACTTCGGAGTATAACACCTGGGATACCTTTAAAGCTGTTGTCAGGGGGGGGGGGGGGGAGTGTATTGGCCTCAATGCGGCATTGAATAGGCAACGCGCTAGCGAAAGAGAGATACTGGAAAATGAGCTGTCTTATATTGAACGCGCCCATAAATTAAACCCCACAAGGCAAACTCTACGCAACCTCACAGCACTATATATACTAATAGAGAGCGGAATTCACGCTTCTCAAATTACGACATCTATCATACACCCAGGGCAATAAAATTGGCAAACATCTTGCCAGACAATTGAAAGATAAACGAGAGAGAGACTATATAGGTGAAATCAGGGGTCCAACTGGGGAACTCACGCAAAAAGACAAGGACAAAGCTGAGCTCTTTGGCTTTATGCTGGGGACACCTTAGACTCGAACGCCCAGCGGGACTACCTCCAATCATTGCCTCTACCCCGGGTGTCTGCTGAGTGGAATGATCTACTCACCGCTCCTGTAACAGTGGAAGATGTTACCGCGGCCATTAAAGCCTTGAAGCACCACAAGGATCCTGGGCCGGATGGCTACACCACACTTTTTTATAAGACATTTGCCCCAGACCTTAGCTCCCACCTTGCACGTCTTTTTAACACTATGGCGGAGGAAGGCACGACCTCCGGCACCATGTCAGAGGCCGTAATCTCGGTGATACCCAAACCGGGGAAGGACCCCCAACATTGTCCTATTAAATATGGACGCCAAACTATATTCCTCGATTCTAGCCAAACACCTGAATGGCCTCATGCCCGACCTCATACACCCAGATCAGTCTGGCTTTATCAAAGGACGTCAAACACACGATAATACCCGTTGAATTATTCACCTGATAGAAAAGGCCAACAGACGCCAAATCCCTATGGTCCTAGTAGGGTTGGACGCTGAGAAAGCCTTTGACAGGGTTGACTGGCTATATCTTTTCCTCACACTTACGGCATTCGGCTTTTCACCTAAATTTCTCACCATGATTAGAGCTAATTACCTCCACCCTCGCTCCAAAGTGGTAGTAAACGGGGTGCAATCAGCCTCCTTTCACCACTCTAGAGGCACCCGACAGGGGTGTCCACTCTCGCCCTTACTTTTTGCTCTCAGCATAGAACCCTTAGCATTAGCGATTAGGTCTAACCCCGGAATTCTGGGATTGCCATTCACTGGCGAGTCCCTTAAAATGTCCCTATTCGCGGACAATGTCCTTCTGTCACTTTCTGAGCCCGCTACATCACACCCTCACTTACAATCGGAACTTGAACATTTTGAAGTTGTGTCAGGGTTTAAAATAAATTTGAATAAATCGTATATACTCAACCTCACCCTCCCACTAGCAGAGGTCCTCAAACTCCAGTCCCTTACTCCGCTGTCGTGTGCTGCCTCTTCCATCCAATGCTTGGGAGTCCAACTAACGCCAAGAATCGACGGACTCTATACGCCAACTTCCCCCCCATCCTTGCACCCATCCAAACAGAACTTACGAAATGGAAACCTCTTTTCCTGTCCTGGCTAGGTCGAATTCACGCTGTGAAAATGACCCTTCTGCCTAAGCTCCTCCATTTATTTCAGGCCTTACCTATTGAGATGGAGTGTGACTTTTTCCGGAAAGTGAAGGCCATGATCCTACGCTTTATCTGGCAGGGGGGCCGTGCTCGCTTCTCTTACTCTCTACTGCGTCGCTCTCGCAAAGAAGGGGGAGTTGGACTCCCAGATATTCAATTATATTATAAAGCAGCGCGGCTGAGAGTCTTGGTAGAATGGTCAAAAAGGGAATCCAAAAAACACTGGCTACACATGGACCGCAGCGTGACGGGGAGGACAATTTGGATCTGGTGTGGGGCCCTAGACGGGACAGACCTAAAAATACATACATTAGCACTCCCACACGCACCAACCTAAAAGTGTGGGATTCCATCTCGGGTGATGACAGGTGGACTTCGTTCCCCTCCCCATTTACACCGCTCCACTTTAAACCAGCATTCCCCCCAGCCCTACATGAGGGACCCTTTGACGACTAGAGAAAAGGAGGTTGTCTAGCTCTGACACACCTGTTCCATAACTTCGACCCTCTCACTTTTGATAACTGTAAACGGGACTATGAAATAGGGCATACAGAAAAATACCAATATACTCAATTGATGCATTGGGCCCTTACTCCTCATGTACGGGAGGCTGCCACCCGACCCCTCACAAAATTTGAGGCCTTCCTCACCAAGACCACCTCTATGAAAGGGGTAATTTCATTTATATATAGCTTCCTGCTTAAAACTACTCTAGCCCCGCTCCCGCGATATATGTCCATGTGGGAAGACGTGATACACCGTCCGATTTCTGATGAGGAATGGACGCACTTATGGTCTGATATTACATGTTTTAATCATTCCACAGAGCTCAGGGAGGCGCACATGAAGACCATGATGGACTGGTACCTGCACCCTTCCAAGCTAAAACAGATCTTCCCCGCCACCTCTGACAGATGTTGGAGGGGATGCCGACTACTTGGGAACTTTCAACACATATGGTGGGATTGCCCAACTATCCGCCCCTTCTGGTAGGAAATACTGGCACACATAAAAGACATGTTGGGATATCCCATCCCCAATACCATGGCAGGTGTCCTTTTGGGGCTTAGTGACTCTTCCCTAGAACACCAGATTCGGGCTGATAAAATGATCATGTGGCTTTGTATCGGAGCAGCTAAGATCACTTTGGCAGCCGCCTGGAAGAGGAAGGAGGCTCCGTCTATCTCCCTTTAGCGCTCTCGCCTATGGAAATTGCTTAGCTTAGAGTGCATGTCTGACATCTTCAGAGATAACTATAAGAAGTTTGAATTAAAATGGGGCACCTTAGTCTCCTTCCTTTCACGAGGCCTCCCATCGGCTGTCTGTCCTTCCACCATAAGGTCCCTTCATCTCTTTCAATTTTGATTAGAGTTCTAGTGTCACATGATTCCATCATTGTATGATTGTTGCTGCCACCACGGGGAGGGTGGGGGGTGGGTTTCAGGGGGGGTTATTTTGTCTTTTATTTATGTTAAGTTACATCTGAGATAAGTTTCTGTATGATTTATGCTCATTCCATGTAACACATTTCACTTGGATGACATGGAGAATTTGCCGTCGCAGCAGGAGTTTGACACCTTTGTAACAATGCTTGCTCTTATATTGGACCAGCAAGGACTGACTTCAAGCTCCATTACATTTAGACACTGTATCCACTACTCTGGCCACTTCACAAGGAAGGAGCTTGATTGTATTGGGCAATGCACCTCTTCCAGCCTGTATTCTTATGCTGTATTATTCTACTTCCCCTGCGTGGGATGTTGTGTTGGCACTATCTCAGATTGTATGTTGCAAAAATTTTATAATATCTTTGAAAAAAATTGGATTGATTCTTCCACATGAGTGCAGGTCTCTCTGTTTCATTGAGCCTTGGATTTATAACGAGTGCACCCTCGTGTGATCAGCACCCGCCCACGAGTGCAGAGACAATCGGTGCAACTGGAGCATGGAATATATATCACATCAAACAAAAGGATGCCGCACTCCAGGGTATCGCAGTTATCAAGAGTTTATTCAACACGAACACCAACACATTTTGACACAAGGTCTTGATCCCAGTTGTGCACTATGGTCAGGTTCTGCAACTATGTGCATGACTATATATTATACCTCAGAGACGCAGACTGAGTATACGCAACTCATTGCATAATGATTACAACATGTGTATGTAGTAATGAAGAAGTGGGATACTGCGATATATGTAATTCTTCTTTACTAGTGTTGAATAATGATCTATGGAACATACTGCCAAATGTCAACATAAGGAATGGCGATTCCTAAATAGCAATTTTAAGGAATCGCAATCCCTTATGCATGTAGGAATCGCAAAATAAATTGCAATTCATAAACATTACCTAATAGCGATTCACAAATTGCGAATCACTATTAGGTAATGTCACTCCATTCATTCCTATGGGCGTATAGGGAAATCAGTATAAAAATCAATCAATGTAGGACTTACATTGATCAAGACCTTACGTCGAAACGCGTTGGTGTTAGTGGTGTGTTAATAAACTCATTTGTTTGATGAGAAATACTATGGGCCTGATTCCAACGTGCTCTCAGCCTGCACCGGCTGAGAGCACGTTGGGAGCTGGAATTATTTTGTTTGAGAGATATTCCAGCTGAAATCCCATCTGCACCCACCAAACTCTTAAGAGGGTGCCTCAATACTCGTGAGGATAGGACTCACGTTTAACATCGCAGCTCCAAACAACACGGGGCACTCTTGGGGTTTGCTTGAATTACATTGGTAGGTTCAAAATAGTGGCAGGAGCTTAAAAATAGCACAGGTTGGGGGGCATGGTCTCACCAAGCATGGAGTGAGACGCACGCCGCGGAAGCTCCGGTCCACCGCTGCCTTCCAAAGCCTTTTTTGCAGTACTAGAGCTTTCTTGGCGGCGCAGCTTGGAGCGCCTGTGTGCCGAGGGTGCACGGGAGTCCCTGACTCGTCCTTTCTGTGACTTAGGGGCCTGGTGGTGGTGCCCCTTGGGGCCCTAGCAAAGCAGCCTGGACAGAGAGCCTGGGGCCGCCATCTTCTGCTCCACAGGACTTTGTGCCCTCCCGGGCGTTGGAACTTCCTCTGTGCCCCCTCTCGCCACCCTTGGAGGCCTTACCTGGATTTCTTGGGGCCGGACTGTGGCTCCGGCGCCCGGACCCCGTTCCCTGGAGAAGCGGAGGGGGGTCTGTCCCGGGATCGCGGCGAAGGCCGCCATCTTGGACCCTGCAACGCGGCGCTCGCTCCCGGGCTGCGGATCGATGGACTGCTTTCCAGCTGCCGCTTGATCCACCAGGGAGCCGGAGGTGGCGGGACAGTGCTTGCCTGACAGGTGCGCTCCCTGGTGTGCTGGCGTCTTCGACAAGGAGGCTTGCCTTGGGACCCTGCGGCCGCCATTTTGCACCTCGTGGGTCTTGGCGAGCTACCAGGGGCCTGCTGCCCAACCTAGGCAGCACATCGGTGGGTCCTGCGTTCTTCCCTGGGATCCGGAGCGGGGCCCCGGAGGATCGGGCCCTTTCTGCAGGTGTGCAGTGGGCGCATCACCCGGAGACCTTTTGGGGACACCGCCATCTTGGGCCTCTCACCAAGGAGAGAGGGAACGACTCTTCAGCTTCTGGCAGACCGCCCACTACAGCACCAAGCCCCTGGGGGCACTGCACGGCTGCCCTGAGGTGAGTGGCGTCAGGCATCAGACTCTACCTATCTGCCCTGTCTCGTCTCTCTGCTGCTGGCTCACGCCACACTCGGAAGGCCTGCTAAAGGAGTTTGCCTTGGTCCCCGCTGGCGTCTAGGACGCTAACCCTCTGCTGATCCCTCTCCTCCTGCCTGGGTTGCACCTGCTCGGGCCCTCTCGCTCCGACCTCCCTGGGCCCTACAGCTGGATCACTTTGGGACCTCCTGATGACTCACAATGCGGGACGGGTTGGTGCCCTTTCCTGCACGCCCTTGTGAGTAGCCTCGTCTCCCCGCCTCCTACCTGGCTCTGTTTGTGGTGGGGTTGGGGGGGGGTCACCGCATCTGCTGGGGCCTCAGGAGGACTCGCAAGGCTCTTCTCTCCATCCTGCCGGTGATCTCGGCCTCTGCAAGGTCAAGCACTCGCCTCTCGACCCCCTGCTGCAGACTGCCCTGCCCCACTACACAGCAGCTGCCTTTATTATGCTGCTACACCCCTCAGCCCTGGCTCTGTATTCGGCGCATGGGTGCTGGAGGGGTCAAGCTACGCTGTAAGGCAGGGAAGGACACGTCTGTACCTCCAAAGGACAATCCTGTGATGGCTCTGTAGAATAAACCTGGTCTTCCCTCTACTGCGGCTATGGCTTCTTCGACAGGGGGCCCCCCGACCCTGTTACTCAGTCATTCATGGCCAATTTTCGGCAAGAGCTCAAGTCTGAAATTGGCTCCCTCCAAACCGAAGTGAAATCCTGCGTCAAGGAGCTCAGAAGAGACGTCACCTCGCACGGAGGATCAAGAGCAATTCTGGCAACGTTTGGCTCTCCTGGAGGAACAGCATATTGAGCTCCAAATTAAGCAGGAGGACTTCGAAAACCGGAGCCGCCGCAACAACCTGCGCCTGCGGGGGGTCCCGACGGGGGCGGAGGTCTCTGACATCTTGACTTTCGCTGCTGGTCTCCTTCACGAAATCAGAGGGGACGATGATGCCTCTCCACCTGCGCTGAATCGCGCCCACTGTGTGTCTGGACCTCCAGTACGCTCCAGTCTGGTCCCCGATATACTGGCCAGGGTCCACTTCTTCACTGAAAAGGAGGCCATCTTAAAGGCAGCACGTTCCAAGTTTGAGTTGTCCTACAAGGGTTCTCCTATACAGCTATTTCAGGATCTTGCTCCCACCACGCTCCGGTGCCGCAGGGACTTCAAACCTGTAACCGACAAGCTTCGAGAGTTGGGCGTCAAATATCAGTGGGGTCATCCTTTCGCACTCATCTTTCAATGGGAATTAAAACGCCGGGTGCTGCGATCCTTTCAAGAGGCCTCCCGACTGCTTCAGCTCCCGACCACCTCTTCACCGTCCAGCCCTTCGCGACTACCTCCCTTGGGCCGAGAGCCTGCGAAGCTACAGTGGGCTTGAGTGCTTAGATCGCGGCGCCAGTCTAGGTGGGGGGAGCTCTCCTCTTCCTAAGCTAAACAAGACATCATCCAACATCTCCGCTCTTTGGATGGCGGATGGTCCCCCCCCTGCTCTCCGCATAAAGAGAACTGAACGGTTTGCTATATCTCTGAAGTACACCACTCCTCTTCGTGCTTGACAGTTCCTAACGGAGACAGGTTTGGATTTTCATGCCCCTGGTGCGTTTGCCCCTTGCTCTGTCCACAGCGTGGCAGCGGTGCCGGTGTGCACCTTCTGACGGCGATGCTGATCTTCTGAGACCCGCTCCCCCTCCTATTCCTCGGAGAGTGACATCTCTGGGATGGCTTATGCTACTGCGCCGTTGTTCACTTTGGATACTCTATTTCTCTTTTCTCTTCTCCCCTTTTCTTTTTTCTTTCTCTCTTCTTTTCTGCCTGGAGGGAGGGGATACCTAACTACTAGGGGTGTGCCATTCCTTGATCAAGGGCTATTACTCGCTGGGGTCTCCCTTCCCTACCGAGCGCCGAACATGGTGAGCTATCATTGCTGCACTTGCTTTCTATTGGGCTATACCGGGGGAGGCTGCATTGCGCTGCGTTGCAACCTATTCTTCCTACCCGCGATGGCACCTGTGCGTAATCTGCCTTCGTCATGACTTCTATACCCCGTTTGAAATTCCTCTCCCTTAACCTAAAAGGTCTTAACTCCTCCAACAAGCGCAGCCAGATTTGGCGATACCTATTGCAACAGAACCCAGACATCAATTTCCTACAGGAGACTCACCTGTTGATGACAGATGTCCCCTGCATGCCCCACCCTCGATATCCCCTTCAATACTGGGCATCTGCATCTACCAAAACGGCTGGGGTGGCTATTCTCTGCAGGGCAGGCATCCAATGGGGGGATTCCAGGGTGATCCGTAGTAAAGATGGTAGATTCCTCAAACTGGTTATCAGGATCGGGCAATGGGCATTCACACTTTGCAACATTTATGCTCCTAATCAAGCACAGGACCTCTTTATTAGGAAACTCCTACAGGAACAGATAACACATGATGACCCTCACCTTATCCTGGGTGTGGGACTTCAACCTGGTATGGGACAAGAGTCTGGACCGCAGTGATGGCTCGTTTCATGGGGCGGGGTTATGTCCTCTTCTTTGAAAAAGCACCTTACTGATCTTGGCTTAATAGACATTTGGCATTACCACTCCCCAGCCGTAAGGGACTATTCCTATTATTCACATGTGCACCGTTCATACTCCTGCATCGATTATGTATTCGTTTCGCACTCCTTGATAAGTAACACCCTTTCGGCGTCTATGTCCGATATCTCTATCTCGGACCACGCCCATGTGGAGCTTCTGTTGCAGGATCCCTCCTCTCATTCACATCGCTACCCTCGCTGGCGACTCCCTCCTCAGGTTCTTCGAGACCCTGTGGATGTCTCGGAGCTCCGAGAAGCCATCTCATCCTATTTCTTGTCTAACGATCTCCCCGAAACCCCTTTCCCCATGGTCTGGCACGCCTTTAAGGCCACGATTCGGGTCTGTATCACCTCTATTGCCATACCACGGGCGTGTGAAGCCCGCCTCTTTGAGGACAATCTATCTTGCAACATAAAAGTGCTCGAAACATTGGACCAAAAACATCCTCTTGCCCTTCACAAATGACGCCTGGCTATGCTCCGCGGCCAGCTACAGGCCCACAGAACCAACAAAGCAGAACATGCTCTCCTGGCCTTGAAGCAAAGGTACTATGAAAGGGGGGATAAAGTGGGAGCAGTCCTGGCCCGTCGCTTTCCGAAACGGCCCACAGAGGCACACATTGCTAAAATAAAATTGGATGACGGCACATGGTCTACCACTGAAGCCGCTAAACTGAAAGCCTTCCTCTTTATGCACGGGATCCACCCAATCCGGATCAGATTCAGGCAGTACTTGGGGACTGCACCGGGTCCTCGATTGGCCGACATCATGCACAGCTCTTTGAAGACCCACTTACCCAGGAGGAACTCGCAGGCGCTCTGAAAGACCTCCCACTCGGTAAGTCTCCGGGCCCAGACGGCCTTCCGGTCTCTTTTTATCGTGTTTTCCTTCCGCAGCTTAAGGATCATCTACTTTGCCTTTTTAACTCTTTCTTGGACTCGTGGGGGCCCTCCGCCTCTATGGCGATGGCCGAAATCGTGCTGCTTCCCAAACCAGGGAAGGATCTCACACTCCGTTCCTCTTTCCGCCCCATCGCGCTCTTAAACACGGATCTTAAAATCTATACCAAAATACTGGCCAAACGACTCGATCCGCACCTGCCAGGGCTAATTGAGCCAGATCAGGTCGGCTTCATCCGTCACCGGCAGGGGGCGACAATGTGCGGCGCATCACCCACTTAGTCGGGAAGGCCCACCACAGGAATATACACACATGCTTGTTGTCACTTGATGCCGAAAAAGCATTTGACCGGGTGGATTGGATCTTCCTCCGGGCTGTCCAGCATAAAATAGGGCTGGGACCCCGGATGATTGCTAGGATCATGGCTCCCTACCTCTCACCTTTAGCCCAGGTACGGATCAACGGCCAACTTACGAGTCCTATCGCTGTTCATAGGGGCACTCAACAGGGCTGTCCCCTCTCCACTCTCTTATTTGCACTCGTAGTAGAGCCCCCTGCCGCCCCGATTCTCCAGTCCCCTGACATCCATGGCATCACTCTAAGGGGTTTGGACCACAAAATAGACTTATTCGCGGATGACCTCCTTCTCACGCTGTCCCGCACGCAAACCTCTCTGCTCGCCCTCCATTGGCTGCTTCAGTTGTTCGAACTGGTCTCCGGCCTCAAAATTAATCACGCTAAATCACAGGCCTTGAATCTCACGATCCCTGAGTCGGAGAAACCTGTGCTCCGGTCTCTTGTCCCATATCAGTGGGCTTCACCTCCATTCGGTACCTGTGGCTCAATTTGACTCCCCATTTCAGCACGTGGTCACAGACCAATTGGCAAGAATGCAAAAAGGCCGTTCTAGAGGATTTGCGAATGTGGAAGGCTCTGCCCCTTTCCTGGCTGGGTCGCTAAAATACAGTCAAAATGTCGGTCTTAGCGAAAATCTTAGATCTATTCCAGACCTTGCCTAAACCTTTCCCGCAACACCAGATTCAGAATCTTCAGTGTGACCTCACTAATTTCATTTGGGGGAGGCACCGTCTGGGCTTTTCCAATAAACTTCTCCTGCTTCCACGAGACGGGGGGGGGGGGGTTGGCTTGTCCCAAATTAATGGAGTACTATTGGGACTCTCACCTTCGTTTAATTTCGGAATGGATGGCATGGGAGAGCGAGAAGGTCTGGTTTGATATGGATAGGGCGGTGACCTGCAAACGTTTATGGGATCTTGCCTGGCTCCCACGGGAGGCTCGGTCATGCAGCGCCTATATGGTCATCCCAACAAAAACTGTGCTCGATATCTGGGATAAGTTAGCATTGTCCAGGGGTCTCACATCCCTAGTGCACGCAATCCTCACTTCCCACCTGCCTTGCACCCACATTCTTTCTCAGCCTGAACGAACGGGGGTGTGCCGGACACTCCGGGACCTTTTCAAGGGGAATTCCTTCAAATCCTTCGAGCAATGCAAACGGGACTTTCAGCTCTCCGAGGGTACTCGGTTACAGTATCTTCAAATCCGGCACTGAGTCCAGGCGTCATCCTCCGCACAGGGAGCCACCCGCCCTCTTATTCCTTGGTGCGCTCTTTTAACATCTCCAAGGGTCTGATCTCTCGCACATATCAAGTCCTTCAATACTCTCCCCGGGTTGTCCCACACTGCTGACATCACTTCTACACAATGGGACCACTAGTGGTGCAACAGCCCAAAGGTCTTCCGCAGCATCTCCCAGTGGAAAACCGCATACAAGGTTATGACACAATGGTATTACACTCCCCATGGGTTGCACAACATGTTTCCTACCTCCTCGCCTCTCTGTTGGCGTTGCACGAGCGCCATTGGAGATTTTCTTCACATTTGGTGGATTGCCCACTCTTGACCACCTATTGGAAGGAGGTCCTTAGTGACATCAAACTGGTACTTGGTTATCCCGTGCCAGAAACTCCATCCACGGTCATTTTAGGCCCACAAGCCTGTTAACCTGCTTTCCTTGACGCGTAACGATTGGCACCTAAGCCTACATATGCTTGGCGCAGTTAAACAAATCATAGCTCTATACTGGAAGAAGGGTGAAGCACCTCCAGTGAATATCTGGTTCACCCGCCTGTGGCATACTATGGCAATGGTGTTACTCACAGCCCGTTTGCAACTTCGCGGCACCAACTTTACAAAACTCTGGCAACTGTTGGTAGACTATTTTGGCAAATTGGATCATCCTCCGAAGCTTCGGGCTCTATGCCTATTTGAGGACAATTTACTCGCCACAGACGTGGATAGCCTTTGGGGGCCCAATAGAGATACCAAATAAACTTCCCACTATGTGGGGTAACCTTTGCAAGCAGTCACATCCCTTCCCCTCCATGCCCCGCTCCACATACAGGGGATCAGTATTCAGAGGTGGGACGCCTTACTCACCACACCTCCACATCACACAACACCCCCCCTCAGTTGGATCCTCTCATCACCCAACTCCCTTCTACAAATTGGGTAACCTTGTCCTCCCCTAGAACGGCACTCTGGGGCCATGATGGCTTAAGGGCACACAGCAACCTCGCTTTCTGCACCTACATTCTCTGTTCTTGGGGGCCGCTGACTATCGTTCTCCTCTTCCTCTTTTTCTTTGACGCCTTCTTTCTCTCTTCTCTTTCCCTCTTTCTTTCATTTAGTTTTTTGATGATCTTGTTGATTTTGATGGATATATTATCTCTATTTGAACAGTATTTTCTATAAAAAGATTTGAAACGAAATAGTGGCAGACGAGAAAGGACTGAGGAGCATTTCTTTCTATTACAGCTGCCATTCTGGTAAGGTAATGTACCAATATTTGTTGTTAAAATGTCAAATCGTCTGCATTAATAGAATGTATTTCAGGCAAATCCCCGGGAGTGCCCCATGTTTGTTGGAGCTGCAATGTTATACATGAATCCCATCCTCACATGTATTGAATCTACCAATGAGGAGGATGTGCTCATTATTTGAATGAACCAAACACTGTGGGCAATGTATATACATGTTATAGCACTGAGGAAAGCTAACGGCTGAAACGCGTCTGCCTTCATAAAATGTTGTGTTTCTTGGAATATATCGCCATATCCTACTGGAAATAGCCAGTAGGTAGTTATAGTTAGGACCAACTTTTCCAATAGACAAATCATTTTTTGTTTTGCTATAAACTTTGGCACGGATCAACGAATCTTGATGACATTTTCAAAAAATAGTACGCTAGTCAGTTCAGATGCTGTCTGAAAAATTTTGAGGTGATTCGTCAAGCGGGGACCGAGAAAAGGGGGGGGGGGGCAAAACACTTTTTCCCCATACAATGCCTATGGAGATTTGCATTTTCTTTTTCACACCACTCCAGGCCGAACCGTTGATCGGATTTATACCAAATTTGGCAGAAAGCTAGCTCTTGGTCCAGAATGAGTAAGTTTTGTAATTTGGTGTTAATTTGTTCAGTAGTTTTGGAGTTACTGAAGAAATACAAATTTGTATATCTAGGGACACAGATCCTTTGTGGATCCACTCGCGTCCCGCCGTACACAACCAAAGGCTGTGTGCCGTGGTAGTTGTATTAATGTACGGTAATTATGTATTACTTTACGTTAACAAAAGACATAGAAATTCACTACAGCAAAAACATTTTATAGGGTCGTTATAGTCAGGTTGATATTTTACCAACACAAAACAATAATAATTCAGCAGCTATAGTTATACTTATACTTATCTGAAAAATCTATAACTCATGCAGTTAAGTAACTTTAAGCCGCAAGTTCTAGTTTCTTAATGAATCTATGGTTTTGTGTGGGTAAAATATAACATCAAAGCAACCTTTGTATTTTACAGCGAAGATACATACATATAGGGTTTAAATTAACTGATTTAAAAAATACAAATTATAGATACTTGCCCTACATATACTTAACATGCATGGTAAAGGCGTTTGTGGTAAATTCATCTGCGTGGAAAGTCATGTGTAGTTATTGCATAAGTTCTACAATTCTATACATTTGCCATGCAGATCTTGCTTTGTTCAAGCTCACAAAGGACGTAAAAGGAATTTTCAAGTCGGCACAAACATTATCCTCATCACCCACATGTGGAAAAAAATCCTCTCTGGGTGGTAATTCAGAGGGACCCAGACAGAACAGCAATGGTAACGTGATATATGGGATAAAGTGCACTCTGCTGTACATTATAAGGATATTGCATGTCACCAAAGAGTTCTATGACCATATATACAGGGTTACAGAACTCAGAGGTGAGTTGTAATATCCTTATCATATATGGCAGGGGGAACTTTATTCCTTATAATACAGTCACACCATCACCTTTTCAACAAACCACTTCAATACTTAGATTGGCTAACTTAGCTCTTTCAAAGGATAGAGAGACAGCATGTTTGCAAGAATAAAAATAGAATCTCTAGTGCAAAATTAAACACATTAAAAAAGCTAGTAGATATTTGTCACCAAAGATTTTAGAATCAGTTTATTAAGAGTTGTTTTTTTTAGAAACAGCACAGTAACTCGGAAAGTATACAAACAGGCAGGTTCTACCTTATCTATCATTACCTTAGGAGTGCAAAAAATAAACATCTGGCCATAAATATGTCTTTCTGCTTGTTACTATGCAGCAAGAAAAACAGAGCATAAAAAACAGAAAAGCAACGTTTTGTTTTGTTCCTTTAGCAGCTGCTTTAATTATGCTCCATGATCTGACCAGCTTTTCTCCTTTGCATTGTGACCGCAGAGTTCAACTGTAATAAGTTATTATAGTTGAGTTTTGGTGTAATTTCTGTATAATAGGCAACTAGTTGAGTCAGAAGTCGCATATTATAAAGATATTAGAGACCGTTTTTTTATAGGAAATGAAGAATACCATGTATTATAATGTAATAATGATGGTAAGGAGTGGTTACAGAACCCATGCCCTCGAAGCAAGGCTAATCTGTTCATTTCAAAACAGATACCTTGTACATCTGAATGTATAAGTAACATTATATAATATATGTTACAAGCAGATGCTATAAGAAGATCAGCAAGCACTTAAAAATAACTGAGTGCTTCTTAATCACTTAGACATCTGTAGGACAGAGTCGTCAAGGTCACCAGATAAAGATGCACTGCTCGGAGAAGTACTCTATTCTTATTTCAATAACAAACGGTGTTCAATAAAGTGTTGTAAGAAAAAAGAAAATGTGCCACTTCAAGGTAGAAAGCCAGTACATATGGAACAATATAATTGAATGTGACAACAGAGGCAAGCAAGCTCTCACTCACGTGTGCTGCAGCAGAAGACAGTAATCAACTATGACAGGCACCATGTCCTAGGGATCGAGCGTAAACAAAGCAACATGTCAGCATCATTATCAGGCACCAAAGGGACAGAATAGCTGCCAACATTATTTTACAGGGTCAAAGTAAAACATATCACAAAATAACAATTTAATTCAACACCAAAAGAGTGAAACAAGTGGATAGATTTTCAAAATCTAGTAAGGCTCACACAACTCAAACAATAAAGTCACTTGATTAGAATTAAAGTTCTTTTCAACTGTAGACAATTCCTATACTGTGTGATCAACCATCATTGGAGGATCATTTGACCCATCTTTCAGTTCCATGCATGAGCCACACTGCAATTGTGCACTTTTAATGCTGCAAGTCCCTGTGCCCAATATAGCTGACTGCACTGCCCAGTATGCAGCTGTTACTCAGCAATTCTAGATGCCAAGGGCATAATTGGATTGAGACTTATTGCACTGAGTTGAACGTTGACATATGTGGCAAAGTTTGATGCAGTGGGCTAGTGAGGTTACATCTTACTGGAGTGTCAACAGGTTAGTCCTCATGACATCAAAATATCAGAACTTGCCATAAACAAAGGGTGGAAACTGTAAGCTGGGCCACAAAACGGAGTATGTCATAATATGAACTCAATGCAATTCTTGAGTACAACTAATGGCCCTTCCACATCCCTAGCCACCGCATAAACCTGCACCCTATGTATTACTAACAGCACTGTGATTTGTTGCCACATAGAAAGAACCCACAAACCAAAATGGACTGAATGAATTAAGTAGCATTTATGATGCAAATTCCTCAGATTACTCAGCATTAAGCACATAGTAATAAACATGCTTAACACGGCCAAATGTAGCACTGGAATAGAAACATTGCACAATCTCATACATCCAGTGAAAATTGCCGCTTAATAGAGGCTTGTTTGATAGGACAGGTGAAAAAACTTGCCTATGTGTAAAACGGGCAGAGTAAGAAAGTTTCTGCATTCCATCGGCCATCAGAGTCAACTGTTTTGCTAATACTGACATTCGCATTTACCCTACTTATACATAGTGCCATGGTCGAAAAGTGCACAACAATATTAGCTAAAATCCCAGATTAATTCAGACAGTCTAATAGGCCGCACATCAATCAGAAAAATGTGTCCTTCTGTTCTTTCAATAAATTCTGGTATTTTGGAGCTAGTCAGCAAGAGAGAAGCATGCTACACCTATCTGGACTGCTTGAAGGTCCAGGATGGCATTTGGGGTTGGAGAGGTCTCATGCAGCAAAGGACAGCACAGTACTGTGCATCCTGAATGAATAAACGAATAAGTGTGACGTGTACAGCACACGGCTACTCTGAAGAGAGTCACAGAGCTAACAGGCATAGTCCAGGTATGTAACCCCATAGCCGAGGACCACCTCCCCCCCCCCCGAGAAAAAACATTATACGTTTTTTTCTGAAAGTATGCTCAGAAGCGATCTAGCGCAATTCTTGAGGGAGTTCATTCAAAGCCTTAGCAGCCAGGAAAGAGAAGGCTTTGCCACCCCTTCGAACACACTAAACGTGAGGGATGACCAAAAGTGAAGCAGAGTGCAATGTTCTGGAGGGAATATACTGAGTGAATATCTTCGCCAAGTACCCAGTGTTGGAAAGTTGAAGAGAACCTAAGCAGACGAAGCCGTACCCTGGATGCCTCATTTTGGACCACCTGCATCCGCTTCACCTTAGCTTCTGCAACTCCTAAATACAAGACATTCGCGTAATCCAGGCGTGAATTGATCAGGGCGTGGTTCACTACTCTTCTTGCCTCCTAAGGCAGGAGGGAGAGAAGAACAAGTTACTTAATTTCGGTAATGATGTTTCTGTAAGAGACATATATAAGTTATAGATTCCTTACCTTAGAATTACCCCCAGGAGTCAGACTGGATCCGGAGAATTTTTCTTCAGCAATAACCCTGCGTGTCGATAGGAGGCGTCCGTCGACTCCGCGTCTGTCGTCGTGGTCACCGGGATGACGTGGCGGTGCCTAGCTAGATGCCGTCCCTGCGCGTTGATGTCCGTTCTGAAACAACTTTCCACACCAGAAGCACAAAGCCATGAAAGACACTGACCACTGGTGTGCCACAGTAGGGCCCTATAAGGGTGTCCCTAACCCTAGAAGTCAGTTCGCAGAGCGGGGAGGATGGGTGGGGCGTAAAGGTATCTACAACCAATATATGTCTCTTATAGATACGCTGTTACCGAACGTAAGTAACTTGTTCATCTGAAAGAGACTTTTAGTTATAGATTCCTTACCTTAGAATAGATACCCCAGCATTCCCATCCCCGGAGGAGGGTCTGCGAATCAAGTTCACACCAGAAAATCCTGGAGGACAGAACGGGCAAAGCAGCTGTTCCTCCGGACTTGACTATCCAGGCAATAATGTCTGATGAACGTGTGAATAGAAGCCCACATGGCCGCCTGGTAGATATTGATAAGTGGGACTCCCCGCGACAAAGCAGAGGTTGCTGCCGTAGCTCTAGTGGAATAAGCGCACAGCCCCACTGGAGGTACCCTTTTAGCCAAAGCATAACAAATATTGATACAAAGGACTACCTATCGAGAGATGGTACGCTTCTGCACAGCCCAACCTTTTTTGACACCCACATAGCCAACAAAAAGTTGATCGTCCACCCGGAACTCCTTTGTGCGGTCAAGATAGAAAGACAACGCACGTTTTGGGTCCAGACGGTGGAAAAAGGTAGGCAGAGTAACAGTCTGCTCGATGTGAACGGGAGTGACTACTTTAGGCAAGAATGAGGGTCTCATTCAAAGCACAACCTTGTCTGGATGGACTGAAAGGAAAAGAGGCTTAGAAGAAAGAGCCTGCAGCTCACTCACTCTGTGAGCAGAGGTGATTGCAACAAGAAAGACAGTCTTCAGAGTGAGAAGCCTGAGAGGACAGCTGTGAAGAGGCTCGAAGGGAGCGTACATAAGGTAAGTCAAGACAAGAATCAAGTCCCACTGAGGCATTATGAAAAGAGATGGAGGAAAGAGATGAATAATGCCTTTAAAGAAGCGACTTACAATAGGGGACTTGAAATAGAGGGCTGGTCTGGCAGCCCAAGAAAAGCAGAAATGGCCGCCAGGTAGCCTTTAAGAGTGCCCAGAGCAGAGCCCTGCTGGGTCTAAGAAAGAAGGAATAAAAGAACCTCAGAAAGAGGGGCAGAAAGGTGATCCACAGCCTTTGCTGGGCACCATGCCACAAACATATTCCATCGACAGGCGTATATCGTTTTAGTGGAGGGACGCCTGGCTGCCAAAACGACGTTGCAGACTTCAGGAGGAAGGTGAAAAGCAGTCAATTGTCGCCGCTCAATCTCCACACAAGGAGGTGGAGGCTGGACAGGTTCGGGTGGGGAAAAGTCCCCTGCTGCTGCGACAGAAGATCCTCCAGAAGGGGCAGTCTGATCGGAGGATCGATGGCCATACTCAGGAGCTCGGGATACCAGACTCTTCGTGTCCAGTCTGGTGCCACAAGAATGACTTGGGCCTGGTTGCGCTTGATCTTATTCAGCACTCGGGGCAAAAGTGGTATAGGCGGAAAGGGGTACAGCAGGCCGAAGCTCCACTCTCGATGAAAAGCGTCGCCGAGCGAGAGCCGCCTTGGAAATTCCGACGCACAGAACTGAAGACATTGCACGTTCTTTTCAGTGGGAACAGATCTAAGCAAGGCTCTCCCCACTGCTGAAAGAGACCTTGCGACACCTACGAGTGAAGACGGCATTTGTGATCCACCAGGCACCAGTGGCTGAGTTCTTCCGCCCTGGTGTTCAGAGAACCTGCCAGGTGTTGAACCACCAGGATAATGCCCTGATGCTCCAGCAATGTCCAAAGGCAAAAAGCCTCTTGACAGAGGGTCCACGACCCCACCCTGCCTTGTTTGTTGCAGTACCACATGGCGGTGGTGTTGTTCGTGAACACCTGCACTGCCTTCCCCTTGAGGGAGGGAAGATATGCCTTCAGTGCCAAACGAATCGCAAAGAGCTTCAACAGGCTGATATGAGACCGGACTCAGCCGGAGATCAGACTCCTCTGATCTCTGCTTCCCCCAGGTGGCCGCCCCATCCCAGGAGTGATGCATCGGTCACCACTGTGAGGTCTGGTTGAGGAAGGGAGAGGGATCTGCCTTTGACCCAATCCTGGTTCGCTAGCCACTACTGCAGATGCTGTGCAGTCCCCTTCGAGATCTGGACGTAGTACTCAAGATTCCCCCGATTACTGCGCCCACTGGAACATCAGGTCCCACTGCAGATCCCGCATATGCCATCTGGCTTGATCTACCAGCAGGATGCATGATGCCATGAGACCCAGCAGCCTCAGAGTCATTCTCACCAAAATCCAAAATAGAGGCTGAAACATCAGTATCATAGCCCGAATATCCCGGACTCACTGCTCAGGAGGATAGGCCCGAAACTGCACTGTGTCCAGAACAGCTCCGATGAAAGGGAGCGACTGAGATGGAGTCAGGTGTGACTTCAGCACATTGATAGTGAACCCCAGCAAATGCAGACGGTCTGCCGTAGTCTGGAGGTGGGTGATGACCGCCTGGCGTGAGCCTGCCTTTAACAGCCAGTCGTCGAGATAGGGGAAGACTGGAACCCCAGATCTGCGCAGTTGAGCTACGACCACTGCCATTACTTTCATGAACACCTGAGGGGCACTGGTAAGGCCAAAGGGGAGCACAGTGAACTGAAAATGCTTGTGGCATACTGTGAACCGTAGGCAACACCTGTGGGGTGGCAGGACGGGTATGTTAAAATAAGTATTCTGCAAGTCCAATGCTACCATCCAGTCTCCAGGGTCGAGGGCAGACAGGACCTGAGCCAAGGTTAGCATTTTGAACTTCTCCTTCCGGTGGAAGCAGTTGAGGGCCCCGAGGTCTAAGATAGGATGCAGGCCTTGGTCCTTCTTAGGCACCAGAAAGTAGCGGAAATAGCAACCATGACCTACTTCTGGCAGAGGTACCCTATCCATAGCTGCCTTGGCCAAGAGAGCTGAGACTTCCTGGCGGAGAAGCTCCAAATGATCCTACGACATGTGATCTCGAGACTTCGGCATGGAGGGAGGCGTAGTCTCAAAGAAGAGAGAGTAGCCCCTTCGGACTACCTGCAAAACCCACCAGTCCGACGTGATGGATTGCCAGTCAGGGAAAAGATGGCGAATCCTGCTACCCACTGGTCGCTGATGGCCCTGGAAGGTCAGACTAGGAGAGTTTGGAGGCTGCTGCAGGAGGGGGAAGGGTGGACTGGCCCACCTGCTGGTTCCCAGACCCGCGTTGTTGGGTCACACGACCGCAGCCACGCAGAGGCTGGGCAGCTTGTGTGGGCCAGTGGCTAGACTAGCTCAGTAGTGTTTGGGTGCCCCTTCAGTAGCCACGGGAGGGACGGGAGGATGCAGCGAGGCCCAGGGATCTGGTCGTAGCCTGAGAATTCTTGAAACGCTCGAGCGCCGAGTCCACCTTGTCACCAAAGAGGCGACGGCCATCGAAGGGTGATGTCCAGCACAGTTGCCTGGACATCCCCCAAAAAACCAGTTGTCCTCATGTTGAAAATAAAACAGCGATATGATTAAGCATTTACTAAAGACATGTGCTCTTCATGTCTGAATTACGTTTTCTGCTTTATATTGACTAATGTTCAGACTCCATTTTGCTTAGCCGTCCGCCATCTTGTATGGCCACGAAACCACGTGCTCTGCACGAGAAGAGTCTTACCTCTTCATTAGTCACTCCCAAGATCTGCCTAGCAACAGTCTATAAATAACTCCTTTGTGCGTTTGGTGCATGTTCAGAACTGACCACATCTGTCACTAATTAGGCTTTGCTCGAATGTGTTTTCGCGGGTCTCAGGAAACATTAACTCCACCCATGCATTGATTATACACTGAACATGTCCATACAAGACCATAAATCTTGCTTCATGTTGTATCCGCCTACTTATGAGCCCCCCCCCTATTGTGTATAAAAGGGGACCATGTGCACAAGTTCTTTGTGCTACTCTGTGCAATACTGTAGAGTGTTGCGTAGGTTGTAGGACCACCTTTGAAGGTTAATAAACTTTGTATTTGTATTTGCAGTTTCCGTGCCAACTTCCTTCTAGTACTTCGTACACAGAAGGGCGAACCCTTTGTACTTGCGGGCCTAGCTGGGGCCTGTACTCATCAATTGCTTTCCATGTCCCCCAGCGATCAATAGAGCCGTCAAAAACCTCGGCGTTTGGTTTGATGAAAACCTGAACTTTGCCTCGCATATAAAAAAACTTGCTGGCACATGCTTTGGGCTTCTGAGGAGTCTTAAGAAGTTTCTTCCCTTGCTCCCAGAAGGGGTTAGAGAAACGGTGGTGCGTGCTCTGCTTCTCTCCCGTCTAGACTATGCTAACGCCCTCTTGGTAGGGAGCCCTGGACACCTTGTAAGGAAATTGCAGGTGGTCCAGAATTCGGCAGCTAGACTTCTGGGCGGCCTGTCCTCCCGGCAAAGTGCCCAGGCCCAACTGCGGGCACTTCATTGGCTTCCCGTCGAGTCACGTCTTAAACTTAAAATGTTGTCAATTGTACAACAGGCCCTTCATGGTCTGGGCCCTAAGTATCTGCAGGACAGATTCTCCTTTTATATTCCTAGGAGACAGTTGAGGTCATCCTCATTGCTGCTCATGCAGACCCCAAAATTTAAGCGTGCTCGTTTGGGGGGCAACTCGTTCGCCCGTAGAGCCTGCCTTTCCTGGAACGCTCTTCCCCTGTCTCTGAGGTCTATCTGTGACCCGCACCTGTTTAGAAAATCCCTGAAGACACTGCTGTTTTGATGGATATCGGTGGATGGCTGCCTTTACTGTTGCTAGCGCCGGGACACTTCCGAGTATCTGTGTGCTCAATAAATCAAAATAACATAACAATTGCCGCCCGTCACGTGGGGCTCATCGGCGACTCGGATACTCGAAGGATTGGTCGTGACGAAGGAGTGGAACCTTGCCGGGGACGTGATCACTGCCAGCGGCGTCTTTAGTCCTGGCATTCCAAGGCTTTCTTCCTTCCCTTCCGAGCTGACCATCTGGGTGGCGCCGGTCCTCGACTGAGACCCCTTCTGTCGGTTTTGCCGTGCAATAGCCGTTTGGGCGAATTTGGAACTTGGCAGTTGGAATCTGGACGCTCTTGATTGGTAAGAACCGTTGTACGGTACTTGCTGCGAGCTTTTGAAGCCTGGGTTGGCAAGGCAGTTTTAGGATACGCTTGTTGTGGCTATTTGATTTGATTTATGATGACCGGTCATATTTTGAAATGAATAATGTGAAAATATATGCGTTGCAACACATATAGGCAGGTAATGTGGAGATATTTCTCCGGGGTTGTTTGAATTTGAACAGCGCAACGTTTAAGTGCCATTTTTGGATAATATTGCATATTTTGCACTATTCTTGAACATGCCTGCTTTGAGCGCACTCCGTAAGTGGTGCTGCTGTTTTGGAAACCGGTTAAGTCTTGAGGAATCTGAACCAGCACCCCCAGAGGGGACTCCTAATAGGGATATGTACGTGAAGCACGGTCTTTCCCCTATAATGTACAGCACATTGTGGAGGAAATATACCAAGAAGGATCCTGAGTTGCGATGGCCTTTGTATGGATCGTTTGATATGCGTAAGATTGAGTATGTGGAGCAGTGTATATGTAAGCGGCGTGCGAGACAAGACATTTTTGAATGTATACGATTGTGGGTGAAAGAAGTGCGTGAGCGCGAGAAACGTGAAAAAGCGCTGAGTGACAAAGAACAACGGAAAAAGGACCATGTGAAAGCACAGGAAGCGAAACAGCGTGAGGAAAAAGAACTGGCGGAAAAAAACAGGAGAAAGAGCACAGGTTGCAAATATCGGGTCAATATGCTGTTCGGCAGCCTCTTTATCCTGTCCTTACTAATCTTGAAGATGATTTTTCGCTATTAGATCGTTCTCCGCCACCTTTTGTTGGCCCGTCCGCTCCGGGAGTCAAGGATCCTGGATTGCTCAAGGAGAAGGTAGACACGCGGTCCATGTTATCAACTGATCGCATGGGTGAGCTTCGGAAAGTTTCTTTTCGTGCGCTTAAAAATAAACTATCTCTCGCTGAATTATTGTCGTCTTTGGAAGGATGGCAGGATAGGGAAAAGTTATACTTTGCTGAAACTTTTTCTGATGAAGTGGTTACTGCTTTTCGGAAATACTCCAATGTTTTTGAGCCTGATGATATAGTATTAGATTCTAAAGCATTACGTAACGGTGTCCTTTCTCCCTCTAAGGTACCCGATGCGGTTCGACGGCTGTTTGCGTTACGGGACGCGATGTTTCAACTTAAAGAAAAAGCGCGCCAAAAGAAAGAGGAGGAGGAGCAATCGAGTCCAAATGCAGGCGGAAAGCAGTCGTCTATCATTCATTCAGATAAGATCGAATTAGTGCATGCTAAGCCGATGCGAGAGGCAGTGCCTCTGTACGTTCCTCCTAAGGGAGCGGGAAATAGTTTGGATATGTCTTCTCCCGATGCTAGAGGATATTTTGTGTACAATTGGGTTTATACTCCTTGGCATAGGGCTGATGTTATGGCATTGAAAAAAGCACTACCCGATCCCCGAAAGAATCCTGCCGCCTTTTATGAGGAAGTTGAGGGGGCTTTAAATTCTTGTACTATGACCCTAGCAGATCTAGATTTGTTCTTTGGGCTTATTTTACCACCGGATATGTGGAGATCCGTACGGAAAGTGGATGATCAAGCTGTTTTTAAGGCGAAATGGTCTGACATAGAAGATGAGGATAGAGAAAGAAAACCCGCGCAAAAGCCGCCTCAGCTTATTTTAGATCTCCCAGCTGCTATTTTGACTAAGTTGAAAACGATTATCCCCCCTAAAAAGATTGATTGGAATATGTTAGCCTCATGCAAACAGAAGGTTGATGAATCCGTTTCTGATTTCTTTACGCGATTTGAGGAAACATTTCATGATTTTAGCGGTCAGTCACTTACGGATGATATGGGTCGACATCTTTTTGTTGATAAATATGCGTCGAATTTATTGCCAGGAGTAGCAGCTCGATTAAAAGCGAGTGAAAGCTCTTGGACAACATCGTCTCCGGCATCCCTCCTGACGATGGCTCAGTATAATGAGCGTCAGGAACAAGAAGCGAAGGGTAACGAAGAGAAAAAGTCGAAAGATTTAAAAACAAAGGTGATGTTAGCGCAAGTGTATGGTCCGCCTCGCCGGGGTGCTGAGAGAGGTGGAAGAGGATTTTATGGTCCCCCTTTTGGTCGCCCAGATGTAACTAGGGATCAATGTGCGTATTGCAAACAGTTGGGTCATTGGGCCAGGGATTGTCCGGTATTACATGCACAGTGCCAGGGGCGTGGCCAGGGGCCGATGAGAGGTAGAGGAGGTTTTTCGGGCCCTAGAGGACATTTAACTGATCGTGCTCGATTTGATTCTAATATGCGGCCACGTGATGGGCCTAATGTGTTTGATCGACAAAACCAGTATCAAATGTCCGATTATGAACGCCCTGGGTATGACGATTCACAACATGCATAGGATTGCGTAGGATGGGGGGAGGAATCAGTTGAAGTGCCAGTAGATCAGAGGGGTGCTTATGTTATAGCACATGTTTTGGGTTCTACTGATCGGTTTCTGGTTGATACAGGAGCTACTCGTAGCGCTTTGTCCAAACAATTGGTTCCGAGGGCTCCCTTGTCTGGCTTAACGGTTACATCGATAGGGTTCGATGGCACACCTTCACTTAGCCCGTTATCACAACCCCTTGCATTTCATGTTAATAAGTATTCTACACCCTGTCCGTTTTTGCTTTCCCCGAACACGCCTGATAACATTGTGGGTCTGGATATGCTCAAACATTTCAGAGCCACATTCCGTTGCTCCCCTGAAGGAGTGCGTGTGATTTTAAACGATAACTATCCAATGACAGGAAGGATGTGTGTGGTTGCAGAGGATACTGCATTGGCTTCTCTACCCCGCACTCTGTGGGCCACCTCGGATACTGATGTGGGACAGATGGTTATCCCCCCGGTACACATTAGGGTAAAGGAGGGAGCTGTGTTACCACGCCTACCTCAATATCGCATTTCGCAGGAGGGGGAGGAGGCGCTCACGCAGATAGTGCAGGATCTCATTAAGGTGGGGGTAGTGGAGGAAGTTCCATACAATGTCTGCAATAGTCCTATCCTTCCGATTTTGAAAAAAGACACTGATACTAGGATTTATCGTTTTATTATTGATTTGATGGAGGTGAATAAGATAGTGATACCTCAATACCCAGTGGTTTCTGACATCACGACATTGCTTACTTTGGTCCCGCCAACGGCAACCACGTTCTCTGTTATTGATTTGAAAAATGCTTTCTTTTCGATTCCTATTCATCCTGATAGCCGATACCTTTTCGGCTTCACTTTGAATAATCGTTCATATCGATTTTGTAGAGTTCCTCAAGGCTACACAGAAAGTCCTAGCACTTATAGTCAAGCATTGAAACGACAGTTGGATTCCTTTGTTTTACCTGAAGGGGTGGCCCTCATACAATATGTCGATGACATCTTGTTGGCGGACGATACTCCTGAGCAATGTGAGAAGTGCGCGTTATCTTTGCCTTCCTTTTTGGCATTGCACAATCACAAAGTATCGAAGAAAAAATTACAATTCTGTAGACCAAAGGTAACCTACCTAGGTCACCTTTTGTCTAAGGAGGGGCGTGCACTCACATTGGATCGCATTCAAGCAATTTTGGACACGCCAGTACCTTCCACACAGAAGGACGTGCGTGCATTTTTGGGACTCACTTCTTTTTGTAGGCACTGGATATTGGGTTTTTCACACATAGTTAAACCACTGTTGGCACTTTTGACGAAAGACACTCCAACTCCCCTTCCCTGGTCAGACGAGTGTGGGAGTGCTTTTCAGCAATTACGACAAGCCCTTTGTTCAGCACCAGTGTTAGGCACCCCTGATTATACGAAGCCTTTTACATTGTATGTACATGAAAGAGATGGATGTGCGTTCTCGGTTTTAGTACAGATGCACGGCGACAAGCAGTGCCCTTGTGCATATTTCTCGGCAGTACTTGATCCTGTTGCCCGAGCGTTGTCTGGTTGTTTTCGCTCGGTTGCGGCGACAGCTGTGTCAATACGCCAAAGCGAAGGGATTGTGTTATCCCATAAGCTATTGGTGTTGGTCCCCCATGCTGTTGACGCCCTGTTGAATCAGACAAAGACGCAGCACTTAACTAGTGCTCGTCTAACAGGATATGAGCTGACGTTTTTGGCTCCTCATATCACATTGAAGAGATGCGCAACACTAAACCCAGCCACATTGTTGCCATTTCCGGAGACTCAGCCTGAGGCACAAGAAGTACATGATTGCATCTTTGTAACTGAGGAACAGACAAAGGGTCGTATTGATCTCCAGGATACGCCCTTTACAGATGTAGATGGAGAACTGTGGGTGGATGGGTCGTGCCTGAAGCTACCAGATGGTACGACTTCAGCGGCATATGCAATCACCACGCTACAAACAGTAGTGGAGACAGCACGCATACCGCAGAAATCAGCTCCAGCAGCCGAACTGATAGCATTAACACGAGCATGTGAGCTTAGTGCAGGATTGCGTGTGAATGTCTATACGGATAGCCGCTATGCCTTCGAGGTAGCGCACGACTTTGGCTTACTCTGGAAGGAGAGAGGGTTTCTAACGTCACATGCAGCACAGATAATGAACGGAGAGTTAGTTCACAACCTCTTGACTGCATTAACATATCCAAAGAAGATTGCCATAGTTAAATGCAATGCACATAAAAAAGTGATAGATAAAGTGGGAGAAGGGAATGCTCTGGCAGATCGAGTAGCACGAGACACTGCGATGCAGCCTGACTCCACTGCAATGTATGTTGTGAAGTCCCAGGCAGAAAGATGGCACGATGCTAGGAGAGAAGTGTTAGAGATACAGAGGACAGCTTCCGATAAAGAACGGGAGCAATTGTCTACTGACGGAGAATTGGACGATGAAGGTTGTTGGAGAAATAAGCAGATGGATAAATGGAAGTTACCCATAGCTTTTGTACAACCTATGGTTCACATGGCACATGGGCTAGCTCATGTTGGAGCTTCCGCAATTGTAAAATTGCTCACACAAGTTTGGGAGCATCCAGAGATTGCTAGCACGGCAAAGAGAGTGGTGCAGACTTGTATGATTTGCCTGAAGTACAATCCAGGAAAGGGACACGAACTCCAGCAGGAGGATTTGCAACACCCACTGCACGTTTTGAAGTTTTGCAAATGAATTATATTCAGCTTGAACGCTGTAATAATCTGAAGTATGTCCTAGTAGTGGTTTGCGCCTTCAGCAAATGGATCGAGGCATACCCTACGAAAGACAATACTGCAATTACTACAGCCAAGGTGTTATTGAAGGAGTTCTTCCCTCGATATGGTGTTTGTAGATTGTTGTGGAGCGATAACGGACCTCATTTTATAGCGGACGTTATCAAGTATGTCCTGAAAGGATTGGGAATTACACAGAAATTCCACGCAGTGTTTCACCCTCAGTCTGCGGGATTGGTTGAGAAGTATAACGGCACTCTGAAGCTTAAGATAGCGAAAATACAAGCTTCCACTTCTCTGACTTGGCCGGATGCTTTACCTCTGGCATTATTGTCAACCAGATCAGTACCGCATTCTCGAACCGGTCTCACGCCATATGAGATCGTGTTTGGACGCCCGATGAACATTTGGGGCCCACCGAAACCAAAGTCAGTGTATGATATACCTTGTGTAATGATGAGTGATTATCTGGCACAGTTAACCGATAAGTTGGTCTCTATTCATCAACAGGTTCGAGAAGCGCTCCCCGACCGGTCCACAGGTGAAGGCCACGATCTCCGGCCCGGGGAATTTGTTTTGGTGAAATCGTTTGAGAGGACGAACAGTCTAGAGCCGAGGTGGTGCGGTCCCGAGCAGGTCTTGCTTGCAACGAGAACGGCTGTCCGGGTCTCGAACCGCAAAAATTGGATCCACTCTATACATTGTCATAGAGTGCCACCCGGATTGGTGGAGCCTGCTGTAATAACCGACCATCGAGAAATCCTGACTGCGAAGAAAGGCCGTGCTGTGGACCCGGACGACACTGAGGAGCTCTTCCCGGACCAAGCGACCCCTGGAGTAAGAAGATATCACCTCAGACCGAGGAAGTGAATTTCTGAAGTATCAAAATACGTTGTCAGAGCAGCCCCTGGGTTAGTGAAACAGAGAGCCAATGAGGCAAGGGGGGGATCAGCCCTGCATTAGTGTAGTGACACCCGTCTTGGCCCGATGGTGAAGAAATCAACCGCTGCCTAGGGGGAAGAGTTCTGACAACCTTTTTAGTTTCAGGAAGATATTGACATTTGTTTGAAAATGGAGAAGAAGAAACATTTTTGTGCGATAGGGTTCATTGTTGCTATGGCAATTGTTGCTACAACCGCGTGGTTTGTTGAGGATGTAATTCCTGCCCGTGAGTTGCTTGTTGTGTCTACTCCAGTGCCTGAGGAGCACTACTTCTACACCCTTCCATACCAAGAATTGAAGCATCGCCAGTCCTATCTGAATAATACTTTCATCCAGATGCTGCATCATACCCACGTTGCTACAAATGCTACAAACTGTTGGATATGTGGTATGATGCCAGCCCATCAGAAGAAAGGGGGAACACCATTAACGGCTCTTGTAGAGCATGGTACACTTTGCTTTTTGCCACACGAAAACCTACAGTGGGACGTTTACTCTTCAGACTTTACAAAGAGTGTCATCAGGATAAAGAAGGCTACCCACAAGCCAATGGAACAATATGGGAATGGGAAGAATATTGACCAGACAATGAATCAATTCCCTACATCTTTACGAATACTAGAGACACTAATGGAAACGAGAAATTTGTAATTTCAGTAGCACAAGCCCAAGCGGACATGTGTATCCAAAGCGTTGGTCATATTCCTGTTGGTGTCAGTGATTGTATTGTTGTACTAAATATAGGCGGATTAAATAACAGTACATTTCTGGCCTCCCACAATACCTATTTTGTGTGTGGTAGTAAAGGTTACTATCGTTTGCCTGCCGGATGGTCCGGGGTATGTTATGTGGCATTTTTATTACCCCCTGTATTCTTAGCACCTGCGTCTTATCATAAAGACTTGAAATTATTAAACAACGTAACCGTAAATAGGTATAAAACGCACTCTATCTGTTGATTATGTTGACCAGACGGATACCAGTTTGCAACAGTATATTGATTTTAATCTAGGACTGTTTTTCTTTGTTGGAGTTGCCCTGAATAGTAGAAAGGTTCGATGATTAACTAGGGTTGTAGAGGCTGTGACGAATCAAACTGCTGCTGCTCTCGGGAACATTACGGAAGAATTGCAGATCACTAGAATTGTTACATTACAGAATCGTATGGTATTAGATGTTATGTTAGCAGATAGGGGTGGAGCATGTAGAATTATAGGAAGTAGTTGTTGTGTGTTCATCCCTGATCACACACCATCAGTTTATCAAGCTATTAATAAATTGCATAAACTTGCTGATGACATCCATACAGAAAATGGCACTTGTACCTTTTCTGGATGGTTTTGGACCTTAATTACTACATGGGGATGGAAAGTTCTTACTGGTCTATGTATTATTGTAGCAATTTTGTTCACATGTTGAATGTGTATTCAATGTGGTCCTATGATATGTTCTCTATGTGTTTCATTCTGTATCCCCAATAAGAAAGCTGTTGCCGATGCCACCTATCAAAAGAGCATAAACAAAGAAATAACTGAGATGATGAGAATTGATAATAAATAATGATTATCTTGATTATCCCAGCAAGCCGAATGTCTTCAGCAAATGCTGAAAGGGTCGTCTGTTGAAAATAAAACAGCGATATGATTAAGCATTTACTGAAGACATGTGCTCTTCATGTCTGAATTACGTTTTCTGCTTTATATTGACTAATGTTCAGACTCCATTTTGCTTAGCCGTCCGCCATCTTGTATGGCCACGAAACCACGTGCTCTGCACGAGAAGAGTCTTACCTCTTCATTAGTCACTCCAGAGATCTGCCTAGCAACAGTCTATAAATAACTTCTTTGTGCGTTTGGTGCATGTTCAGAACTGACCACATCTGTCACTAATTAGGCTTTGCTCGAATGTGTTTTCGCGGGTCTCAGGAAACGTTAACTCCACCCATTCATTGATTATACACTGAACATGTCCATATAAGACCATAAATCTTGCTTCATGTTGTATCCGCCTACTTATGAGCCCCCCCCCCCCTATTGTGTATAAAAGGGGACCATGTGCACAAGTTCTTTGTGCTACTCTGTGCAATACTGTAGAGTGTTGCGTAGGTTGTAGGACCACCTTTGAAGGTTAATAAACTTTGTATTTGTATTTGCAGTTTCCGTGCCAACTTCCTTCTAGTACTTCGTACACAGAAGGGCGAACCCTTTGTACTTGCGGGCCTAGCTGGGGCCTGTACTCATCACTCAGCCAGGTGTAGCGCCGAAGGGCTACCGACGTGGCTTTCTTCTGCCCAGAGAGTCGGTGGTGTCCAGTCCACAGCAGATCTCTCCCATCCGCCACTGCCTGGGAGAGAATAGCCGGGTGTCCTCCGGATACTGAGGCAGCACCTGCGCAACTGTATCCCAAACTGTATGGGTATAGCGGCTCAAGAGGCATGCACTATTCACGGACCATGCGCCAAGCAGGAGGAAGAAAACATGCGCTTCCCAAGGTGATGCAGCTTCTTGGATTCCCAATCCGGGGTGCGGAAGAGAAGAAAATGCTAGGACAACCAAGCTCTCGGGGGAAGGGTGTTGAGAGAGGAAAATGAGACCGCCCGGAGCAGTGGGGGCAGGCAATCGTCCGTTCCAGAAGATCCCCACTGCTGGGTCTGGAAAAAGCGCTCAGAAGGACGTCCGTGAGAGCTTCATTAAATAGCAAGAGGGGTTCAGATGAAGTTGCAGCCGGTTCAAAGACCTCTGTCAGGAGATTAGTCCTGACTGCCACTGTAGGGAGCTCCAGACACAAAGCCTTGGCTGCCCTACCCACTTTCACTGCATAAGAGGCTCCCTCCTCTGTAGCTATGGTAGGGGGATAAAGCAGGCCATGGTCTGGGGAGGTATCCAGTCCACTGGCGTCACCCAATTCCTCGCGCCAGTCCAGCTCTTACAGCTGGTCTGTTAAAGAGTCTAGCGACCCCTCCCAGTCCTCATCACCACCCTCAGGGCGATAGGGAACACCTGGGATGAACAAGGGCACAATAGTACCCTCCGGCATAGGATTCAACATCGGCCGATGTCGATCCAGCTATGGGTCCATCTCTGGGATGAGGATGGGGACGGCGTCTGCCAGGGGCTTCATCACTGAGATTGGTGCTGGGGAAGGTCAACCGGCGTCGATACGGATCCAGGCCTGGATCCATGGGGACCCTGCGGTGCCTGGGTTCGAACTACCGGCATCGAAGGCCCAGCACCCCCAACCGGCTCTGCGAGGCCCGAAGGCGCACCAGCGAAGTCCGGCTGCCCAAAGATGGAATAGAGGGCCTCGTAAAGAGCACAAAGCTGGGCAGAGGACACCCAGCTCCCGGAAACGGGGGGAGGCGCGGAGTTGTCCCTGAATCAGGAACTGGAGAAGGAGCCTCGGAGCAACGACACTCCAGTTCCTGCGTTGGGTTGGAAGACCGACGGGGAAAAGGCCTAGAGCGATGGTGCTTCTTCGCATTCTTCTTGTGCTTCGACTTACCCAAGGAGTGCGAAGACTTGGACAAGGTGTGGTGGCTCTCTGACCGGTCTGGAGACCATCCTCTCGAGCGAGACCAGGAGCGACGTGGAGCCGACTGCTGGGCCTCAAAAAGCTTTCGGGACCGCTCCCACAAAGACTTCAGATTCATGGCCTGACAGTCGGAGCACAACTTTGGGTCGTGCTCGCGCTCCAGGCACCAGAGGCACACGAGCTGCGGATCCATCACGGACATCAGTTTGTGACAGGAGTCACAAGGCTTGAATCCGGTCCGACAATGGAACTTCCCTCGTGCACCAGAAGTCGAAGAGTCAAAAAAAGACGGCAACAAAAGTCGAATAAAGGTAAGTAAAAAAATGACTAAGGGGCAAGCTCTCTCCAGATCTGCGCTAGGCTGGTGCGGAAAAAAAAAAGAACTGAAATTAGCGCACAGTAGGCACCGCGACGTCATCCCGGTGATCAAGACGCCGGACGCGGAGTCGACCGGCGCCACCTACAGACGCGCAGTGGTATTGTTGAGGAAAAATTCTCCGGATCCAGTCGGACGCCTGGGGGTACTTCTAAGGTGAGGAATCTATAACTAATTATTTATTACACAAATAGTTCAATGATCTATTCACTCACGAATTTGACTAAATAAAAAACTATTATTTTACAACAAATATACCAATTTAATTATAATTCAATACATTTCCCTTGATGATCTTAGATAACAATGGACTGTATTCAAGAGAAATTTAAAATCAACATTGAAAAACACCAAGCGATAATATAATATTAAATCACATCCATTAAAACAGTTAAAATAGTTGGCATTTCCGTGGTTTGTTGGTTTTCTCTACTTTCTTTAGGACAAACAATTTATGCAAAAAACATTCATTCATTCTAAAAAATTAATAACCTGTGTTTCTACATGGATCAATTCACTATTTTAAATGTGACAAATCTACATGTCCAGGTTCAAGTCTCTCCTGAATTTTAACATCTTTGGTTTATGTTAAAAACACTACCAATAACTGTTCCTAAATATATCCGTTATCACCAAGAAGTAATCAATCACCGTCAATCGTTACTAAAGGAACTCACTTCCAGGTTCCCTTATTTCAACATCTTTTCATTCAATATCTGTTCTACTCTGGGTGCCCTCACTACGTATTTGGACAACCCAGAAATGTACTTCTTCATACAGGTATTTTACCCACCTATAAATTGAGGAGAAAGTATTTATCACCCAGTCATCTATATCCACAGTAAATAAAGAGCAGGTCTTCCTCCTTATGTAGCTTGGAGTATTATTTCTTATACACATATAATTTATCTTTCTCAAACCGCTCTGGAGGAAAATAATGATATTCACACTTAATTTCATAGTGAATTTATAAAGATGCTGTTCCAAGATGTATAATGATTATTTTGTTCGGTCATGACCCCACATAATAGAGATCATCAGGATGGTTCACTGTCCTTTTCTATTAGTCCTGCAGGCAGACCTATTTCGTCTTTTACTATCTGGAGCAGTACCTTTAAGCCTTTACATGCATTGAAGGTATGGCGCAGAACTACTTCTTCTCTTTTCGCAATAAAATCTGGACACACAGGTTGTTGTTGAGATACAGGAATTCCAATATATGAACACGCAGGTTTATGGCAGTTCTCAATAGCACAGTGGGTTTCCTCAAATTGCTGAATTCTAATTGGTTATATTTTGTTTTGCCTTTTACCTTACAGGATTATTTTTCAGGCCATCGCGCTCCTTGATTGACTTTTTGTTAACCCGTGGCTACCATACTACACTCGGCAACAAATAAAAGCGACTGCACCCGGGGAGGAGCCTAGCGCTTGACCAAGATGGCCGCGTGAGCTTTGAGCTCCCGAGACCCTCGTGCCCTCCGTCGTTTATCCTGTATATAATCCTGTTTGTATGCATAGCATCGTGTAGATGACTTGTCAGGAAGGCGATCGATGCCACCCGAGGTCGAATCGCCCACCGGGAACCGGAGTTATGCATGGCGGAAGATTGAGGCCCATCTCCGAGGGATGCCAGCGGCCAGGCGAAGTGTGAACAGCCGGACGGAGGTCCCTATCCTTTCACTTTCACTTTCTCGCCCTTTGTCTGCCCAGCCCAGGGAGTGCTCGCGTCTGCTTTATTATCATTTGGACGCTCTGCATGCCACACTGGCGACCCATCGTAAGACGGAACACTCCTGCTCTCTCTCGCTGAGAGAGGGCAGTCCTGTTTGACCCGACCTGCTCGAGCCCACCATGTCGGGCAAAGCAGAGTTGGATCGGCCGAAGCCCAAGGCCACCAGGCGGGGAGCCTACACTCAAGCCAATAACATGGACCGCTATGCCCAGCAGAAGGGGTCACCGGGTGCACCGAGCCAGTCCCCGGATACACAGAAGACTGCTTCACCCTTGGCCCCGGAGCTCTCACTGCAGGATGTCATGGGTGCACTTGACGGGCTGCAGACTTCGATTGGGAGACAGTTTGATGCCCTGGCGCACAAAGTGGATACCATCTTGGTGGATGTTAATCTGATCCGCGCGGATTTGGGCAAAACAAATGAACGGGTCAAATCCCTGGACATCAAGACCACGGGCCTCGCCGATGATGTCTCGGACCTGCAGACCGAGGTCCGTAAGTTGCGGACCGAGCATGATCTCGCAGCCCGCCGGCTGGAGGACTTCGAGAGCCGGGCCAGGCGCAACAACGTGCGCATTATCGGGGTCCCGGAGTCCTCGGACGAGATTTCAGTGGACCTGCTCGTGGAGGACTTGGTGCTCAATCATCTGCAGCCTAAGGGTTTAGGGAAGTTCTTCGCAGTTGAGCGGGCCCATAGAGTGCCTGGTGGGCGGCCCAAGGTGGGAGCCACACCGAGGCCGATCGTCGCCCGGCTCTTTCATTTTCGAGACCGGGACGCTATCCTGCAGGCCTCGAGGGTAACGGGCCCGGTCCCCTTCCAGAACGCGTCGGTGAATTTCTATCCTGACTTCACCCAGCAGGTACAGAGGCAGCGGCAGGGCTTCTTGGGGGTGAAGAGGAGGCTTCGGGAGAGGGATCTGAAATACGCCATGCTCTTCCCTGCCAGACTACGTGTGGTGTTTGAAGACCGAACATTCTTCTTTGAGTCACCTGCCATGGCGGATGAATGGCTGGACGCTCTGCCTCGACGACGCACGGAAGAGGACACTGCCGTAGACGGGGACAGTGGCCGGGATGAACAAGGTTGACGTATTCGGAACCGGACTGACTCGGACTGACTTTAGATAATGACTTGCAGTAAACACGGAGGTTGTGGGAGGACGAGGGGAGCTCTTTCCTCCCTTAGGGTACTTTTTGTAGATTTTGGGTTTGGTAGGGCGACAGGCACACTGCAAGTTGGGGGGGCTTTGTAAGCTGCAGCAGGGGTGCAGGGTGGGGGGGGGTTTCCGGGATTTTGGGGTTGTTGTTGGGGGGTTTGTTTCAGCAAGGCATAGTGATTATTTCCAGGACTGTTCCATGGGGGCTCTTCGGGTGTGGGGTGGGCCTCTTTACGTTTGGGGATGGGGGGTAGGGGTTTAAGTGTTATAAGCTGGAATGTGAATGGTTTGGGGGATCGCATTAAGCGTGGGATTGTTTTGCAATTCTTGAAACGGTCATTGCCGGATGTCGCCCTGCTGCAGGAGACGCATCTTATAGGTAATACGTGCTATGCCCTGAATAGGAAGGGTTATAAATTCATAGCTCATTCGGGATTCTCCTCTGGGTCCAGGGGTGTGGGCATCCTAGTCAGAGCCTCGCTACCATTTGAGGTGGACTCCACCATTGTTGATGATAGGGGGAGGTTTGTGGCGGTGGCGGGGCAGTGGGAAGGAAGAACTTTGGTTTTAGTTTCGGTTTATGTCCCGCCGGCCCTGCAGGCCTCCACTTTCACAGATCTGGGTAGGGCCCTGCTGGATCTCCCGGGGGGTATGCTTGTAGTGGGAGGTGATTTCAACGCTGTTGGCTCCGGCCTCCTGGATAGATACCCGCCCAGAGACACGGGGGGGGGCTCAGAAGTGGCTTCCAGACTTTCTAGATACGCTTGGCCTGATAGACTGCTGGAGGCTCCGGCACCCCACACAGAGCCAATACACTTTCCACTCCGGGGCGCATGGTAGCCTTTCTAGGATTGACTACTTACTCACTCTGGCTGCGCATGCCTCATTGGTGTCTGAGGCCAGGCACATGGCGCGTGGCATATCTGACCATTCGCCGGTGTGGGTCAGGCTGGATCTGGGTCGGGAGGGAGGGGGAAGGGTGGCCCCTATCAACCCTTGGTATTTCCGAGACCCCAAGACGCGCAGCGCGCTGGTAAAGACAGTAGATAATTTTTTCAAGGACAATCAGGGATCCGTGGACTCGGCAGTGTCGCTGTGGGAAGCATTTAAGACCGTGCTGCGAGGGGAAGCCCTCTCCCTTGTAGTGGCTGCCAAGCGGCGGAGAGATGGCGAGGTTTTGCAGGTTGAGGAGGAGATCGCGGCTTTGGAGGGAGCGCTGGAGGAGGAGGTTACAGAGGCCTCACTGCATGAGCTGTGCTTGAAGCAATCCGAGTATAAGGACCTGGTGACGAATGCCGCTAAGACCCTTGGTAGGGAACAGCAGGGCCGTCTGTATGATGTTGGTGACAAGGCCGGGAAACTCCTGGCTTGGCTGGACAAAAAAGAACGGGTCAATAGAGTAGTGCCGGAGTTGACGGGAGAGGGGGGAGAGGTGATTGTGGAACCTGAGAGGATTGTGCAGTGTTTCTCGGACTATTTCCGTATGGTTTATGCCTCAGTGTCGGACAGGCCGCCCGAGGACTCGCATGACCTCCTGCGTGATATTGCATTGCCCTGTCTCTCTGATATAGATAGGGACGATCTAGATGGTGACATAACGGTCGATGAGGTGGCGGGGGCTATCCGCGCGTTGAACTCGGGCAAGGCCTCGGGTCCGAACGGCTTGCCGGTCGACCTGTACAAGCTATTTCCGGATAGGGTTGCCCCTCACCTGCGCGCCATGTTCGTGGAGGCGCGGGGGAGTGGGGCCCTCCCGTTGGATCAGCGACTGGCGACGATTGTGGTTATACACAAAGAGGGCAAACCCCGAGATAAGTGCGCCTCATATAGGCCTATCTCACTCCTTAACGCAGAGCCGAAAATTCTGGCTAAAATCCTGGCGGCCCGTTTGATCAGGGTACTCGGTGACTTGGTCCATCCGGATCAATCCGGATTCATCCCGCACCGTAACACAGCGTTAAATCTTCGGCGCCTACATGGTGTAATCGCCAGGGCGGGCACGCTGCGTGAACCAGCTATTGTGGCGTCTCTCGATGCCACGATGGCCTTTGACACGGTGGAATGGGCATATTTGTGGGCCGTGTTGACCAAGTTCGGCTTTGGCCACGGTTTTGTGAGCTGGGTGAAGTTGCTGTATGAGGGCCCTCTTGCGAGTGTGGTGGTAAATGGCCGGGCGTCGACTCCGTTTCAGCTTGGGAGGGGTACTCGGCAAGGTTGTCCCCTGTCGCCATTGCTGTTCGCCCTCGCCCTTGAGCCGCTGGCTGCGTGGATACGCTGGCACCCGGATATACGGGGACTTAGATGGTCGCCTGAGCACGAGGACCGTATATCGCTCTATGCTGATGACATCCTGTTGTATCTTGCCTCACCCAAGAAATCACTTATAGTGGTCTGTGACGTACTCACATCTTTCGGTAGGAACTCGGGTCTCGTTATCAACTGGAGTAAATCGTATTTATATGTTCTTAGTGGCGAGGTTCCACCGATCTCTCGAACTTGTTCGATCCAGGTTGCTCAGCAGGGCTTTGTGTATCTGGGGATCTTTATCTCCATGGATTCTGCCGTGCGATATGAGAGGAACCTGCTCCCCCCCCTAGCGTGCCTGAGGCGGGATGTGGAGGGCTGGCGGAGGCTGCCGCTCTCCCTCGTTGGGCGTGCGGCCCTGTTTAAAATGATGTCTCTTCCCCGGTTCCTCTACGCGCTGCAGAATACTTTGGATTGGGTACCGGCCAACTACTTTCGGGAGGTCGAAGGCCTCCAACGAGCTTTGCTGTGGGACGGGCGGCCGCGAATAGCTATTGCAAAGTTGACGCTCCCATGGTACGACGGGGGTATTGCGCTTCCAGACATCCGACGGTACTATTGGGCCACCCAGCTGAGTGCGATTAATCATGGGTTTTATGGCCCGGCCCTCAGCCCTGGGTATGCCATGGATTGCTGCGTGGTGGTAACTATTACAGGGCGTTGTATTCGCGGTCCCTGGACTCGTCCCTCACGGGGCCCACTGGTGTGGCGGTGCGGGTGTGGAAGATAGCAACTGACTCGCTGGGCTGGAAGGATAGGCTCACCCTCGCTACCCCGCTGTTTGAATCTGAGAGATTGGGTAGGCTTTGGCACACAAAAGGCTTTGACAAATGGGACTTGATCGGCATCTCCAGGGTCGGAGATGTCCTGATTAAGGGGAGGGTGAAGTCCTTTGAAGAGTTGCAGAAGGAGTATGAGCTGGGGCCATCTGAGTTTTTCCGCTATATTCAGGTGCGTCACGCCCTCCAATCAGTCCTCATAGAGGGTGAGAAGGTGCCTGAGTCCTCTCCTTTGGAGGACCGGGTCCTTGATGGTCATATGCCCGAGAGCACGATCTCGCTCATCTATAAGAAACTGATAAACGTCCGGGCGGATATGCTTCTGGGGTTGAGGGACCAGTGGTCTAGGGATGGCCTCGAGTTGGATGACGAGGATTGGCAGTCTGCTGTTTCCTCTCCTAAGGAGGTTGCGATCCCGTCGCGTCTGAGGCTGGTGCAGCTTAAAATACTGCATCGAGTGTACGTGACGGGGCCAAGGTTGGTTCACATGGGATTCTCGGAGGACGGCCTATGCAGGAGGGGATGTGGTATGGTGGGTACTTTCCTGCATATCATTTGGGAATGTGGTGTCATCGCGGAATACTGGCGGAGAGTCCATGCATTGATGGGGGAGGTGACGGGCATTGCTATGCAGCCGGAAGCGCGGTGTTGTCTCCTGAATGTCTGGGGGCCCACTGATCACAATGCGGCGCAGACCCAATGGGTGACTCTGGGCAACATGGTTGCTAAGAGAGATATAGCGCGATTGTGGGGATCCGTGGCCCCCCCCCACATTGACCGCGTGGAAAGAAAATATGGACTGGAGTATGCTAAGGGAGAAGACGGTATATTGCGCTAGAGGCCGCCCTCGGAAGTGGCACGCCATCTGGGGGCGGTGGAACCAATACAGGGGGGGAATTTGTCTTGCCCCTGATCTGGATCCCCCCGAGGAACAGCTTTCCTCCTAGCTTTCTTTCCAGCTCAGTATGGTTAATGGACTTCTTTGGCCCCTGCTGTCCCCCTTCTTCCTCTTTTCACGGTACTGTAAATGGTAGATGATTGGGGTCCTGCCTCCCCTGGGGGGCTATCACCATGGGCATTCAGTGTTCTTGCCTTGCTGGGGGTTGTTGTGTGTTTTGTGTTTATTTAAAAAATTGGAATCTTTGCACTCCTCCTTCACTGTACTGTGGACGCGTCTCTGTTCCTCTTTACCGAAGCTGCCGAACCTCCGGGTTGTCGGCTGAATAGCTGTGTCCAGACTGTTGAAAATAAAGGTTTAAAAAAAAAAAAAAAAAGCGACTGCACCCATGCCTTTATCACAGATTATCGGGAGAGGATTCATGTTCCCGGCGGTTCCACTTCAATTAAGCGGAGATCAGAGCATTCGTCTTGGGTTTCAGAAGGCCCTTCTCAGGTAGGAGAGCGTCTTTCTACGAATAACGTTTGCTACTAGCAATACGAAGTGCGCTTCAGACAAAATGGGGCAAAGACAATAAATATGCGCAATTGAGTATATTAATCTTAACTCACAGACAATTGTTAAAGTTGTTTTTTCGACGAACAGGGCAGAGCGAATTCAACCACCTAAAGCCGAACCTTCTGGACAGTTTCTTTGTTTCTGCATTATCAAACTATTATATATGAACATGTAAAGATGCAAAACTCTGAAGTATAAGAGCAGTGTTGGATGTTATTTCCTAGTGAGACTCTTTAATTCATCAACAGTCTTTGGATTGAGTCTTTAGAGCGCTTTATTTTTTTCTTTCACACGTAACCATTTATGTACTCTTGATTGTAGAATAGTGTGTACAGCTGTAGAACTCAACCTTACCTGTTCACTCTTCTCTGTTCCAGATCTCCCTCCCCGCAGTACCCTCCCTAATTCCCTTCCCCTCATCTGGCCATTCTGATCTTCTGCTAAATATTAGCGCAGAGCCAGAGCTGCCGGAAGGTGGGCATCTTGAGGGTACTGCTCCTGAAGACTGTGACAGAATAATCTGCCCACGAATTGCATTCCTCCCGAGCAGTATCTCCAAGATGACCATGCTGGAGGACGTATGTAAAATGGGAAACAGGCAGAAAGATTTATCAGCAGCTAGATTGGAAACGGCTATATTGGAAATCAGAGTAGCTCAATTGCAGACGCAACTTCCAAGCACTCATGTTCCTCCTCTCCAGTCGGGGGGGTGGAGGGGTGTCCCTTGACCTACAGTATCTGTCGTCGTACCATCCACAATACCCCTAGCACCTCCAGAGCTTTTTGCAGGTGATTCCTCAAAGTTTCAAACATTTTTAAAGCAGATACAATTACATTTCATGGTTAAACCTGCTTTTTTCCCAGATCCTCAATCCCGCAGTGCATTTCTCATTTCATACCCAAGTGGAGATGCCGCTATGCAGGCGGTACCACTCGTTAATTCATACGATCCATTGCTATATAACTGTCAAGCATTTAAAGCAGAATTTGAGCGAGTGTTCGATAGACGTATTATTACTGGGTCAGCAGACTGTGAAATTCTAGAACTCAGACAAGGAAACAACAACCTGAACCACTACTTGACGTAATTTAATAGGCTGATTGCAGAGACAAACTGTCCAGAAGAGAAAAAGCGTCTCTCTTTTATCAAGGCCTTAATGATGATCTCAAAGATCTCTTAGCTCCTATAGATCCGTAACCCCGAGATTGTGCTGAATTAATTGCCTTAACACTATGGTTAGATCACTGTCTTTTGGATAGAAAAGGTGAAAGAAAGCGACTGGATTTTAAATCATTTGTTCGTTCTAGAGAAAGAAGCAATCTATCCCAGATAGATAGCAGTGAACCTATGGAAATTTGTGGGTTACGGAAAGCACTTACTCAGGAAGAAAAAGATGTCCGACGTAAATCCGGACTCTGTTTATACTGTGGGAAAAAAGGACATTTTGTTAAGGAATGCCCAGTGCGTCCTTAACAAAAAGATCGGAGGAACTTTTGATGCAGCTAATCAGAAACAGAAAAACTAAAGAGCTCGGGGAATAATCAGGGGACTTCCTCGAGTACAGCCCTAGTTTCTCCTGACCAAGCCATTGCTAATACTCTACAGGTCTCAGCTCCACATTTGGTACTCAAGGTCTATTTCATAGTACAAGACGTCTTAAACAAAGAAGTAGTTGTAATGGTGGATTCAGGGGCCATGGGGAATTTTATTGATACTGCCTTTTGTTCCAAGTTACATATACCCACCATTATCAAGGACAAACCAGAAACGGTTCATGCAGTCAATGGCACATTACTCACTTCCGGTCTGATCACACACACCACTATTGATATAACCATGATATGTTATACACCAGAAAGCAAGCACACAGAAAACCTGCATTTTTACGTTATAGACGCACCACAGTTTGGGGTAATCCTAGGCATGCCATGGCTAATAGAACACAACCCCACAATTGATTGGGCAAAATGCAGTATCACATTCAATTCAGATTGGTGTCATCAACAATGTCTCTCCAATCAGATATTGAGAGAGCAGGTAATACAAGAGCAAACTGAAAAAACAACTGGCGCTCATTGTACAGCTACGACAGCTGAGCAAATCCCTGAATTACCGTCTCAGTATGAGTCCTTTCGAGATGTTTTCTGTGAAAAGAGCACAGAAACATTACCTCCACATCGTGATTATGATTGCGCGATCAATCGAGCACCTGGAGCTAAAATCCCCTGCATTAGGATATATGCCCTCACAGAGACAGAAAATCAATATCTCTGTGACTATTTAAATAAATATCTAAAAAAATGGATTCATCAGACCTTCCAAATCTCCGGCTGCTTCGCGCCTCTCTTTCTCGTGCCTAAACGGAATGGCGATTTACACACATGCATCGATTATAGGGCGTTAAACAACATCACCATAAAGAACCAGTATTCTCTAACCCCTTATTCCAGTGCTCCTTAACCAAGTAACAAAAGCCACAGTATATGCCAAGTTATATCTAGGGGGGGCATACCACTTGGTACGTATATGTTCTGGGGACGAATGGAAGGCGACATTTCGATCTCAGTATGGCCTTTTTGAGTACTGTGTAATGCCGTTCGGACTTTGAAATGCCCCAGCCACATTCCAGTTTTTCGCAAATGACGTTCTACAAGAGTATTTAGACCAGTTTGTCATCGGCTATATTGATGATCTTTTCATCTATTCCAAATCACAATCCGATCATAAGTCACATGTAAAAACAATCCTGACAACTTTACTACAACATGGTCAGTACTGTAAATTATCAAAATGTGAGTTTCATGTTAACAAAGTCGAGTTTCTGGGGTTCATTTTTTCTCCAAAACAAATTACTATGGCAGAACGTATAGTACAAGCCCTTCAAAACTGTCCAGAACCAAAATCAGTAAAGGACGTCCAACAATTCTTAGGATTCGCATATTTCCATGGGCGAGTCATTAGTAATTTCTCCACCAAGGCTTCTCCATTAACTAAACTCTTACAGAAAGGTTACGGCCCAGAGGAAAATTCTTGGGAACCCAAAGAAGCTCTTCATGCCCCACGCTTGTTACAACAGTTTCATAAACACCATCCTCACGCACCAACATAACTGGTGAATCTGTTTTTGATGGGGAGGACTGTCATGACCCCCACATAATAGAGATCATCAGGATGGTTCACTGTCCTTTTCTATTAGTCCTGCAGGAAGACTTATTTCGTCTTGTACTATCCGGAGCAGTGCCTTTAAGCCTTTACATGCATTAAAGGTATGGCACAGAACTACTTCTTCTCTTTTCGCAATAAAAGCTGGACACACAGGTTGTTTTCGAGATACAGGAATTCCAATATATGAACACGCAGGTTTATGGCAGTTCTCAATAGCACAGTGGGTTTCCTCAAATTGCTGAATTCTAATTGGTTATATTTTGTTTTGCCTTTTACCTTACAGGATTATTTTTCAGGCCATCGCGCTCCTTGATTGACTTTTTGTTAACCCGTGGCTACCATACTACACTCGGCAACAAATAAAAGCGACTGCACCCATGCCTTTATCACAGATTATCGGGAGAGGATTCATGTTCCCGGCGGTTCCACTTCAATTAAGCGGAGATCAGAGCATTCGTCTTGGGTTTCAGAAGGCCCTTCTCAGGTAGGAGAGCGTCTTTCTACGAATAACGTGTGCTACTAGCAATACGAAGTGCGCTTCAGACAAAATGGGGCAAAGACAATAAATATGCGCAATTGAGTATATTAATCTTAACTCACAGACAATTGTTAAAGTTGTTTTTTCGACGAACAGGGCAGAGCGAATTCAACCACCTAAAGCCGAACCTTCTGGACAGTTTCTTTGTTTCTGCATTATCAAACTATTATATATGAACATGTAAAGATGCAAAACTCTGAAGTATGAGAGCAGTGTTGGATGTTATTTCCTAGTGAGACTCTTTAATTCATCAACAGTCTTTGGATTGAGTCTTTAGAGCGCTTTATTTTTTTCTTTCACACGTAACCATTTATGTACTCTTGATTGTAGAATAGTGTGTACAGCTGTAGAACTCAACCTTACCTGTTCACTCTTCTCTGTTCCAGATCTCCCTCCCCGCAGTACCCTCCCTAATTCCCTTCCCCTCATCTGGCCATTCTGATCTTCTGCTGAATATTAGCGCAGAGCCAGAGCTGCCGGAAGGTGGGCATCTTGAGGGTACTGCTCCTGAAGACTGTGACAGAATAATCTGCCCACGAATTGCATTCCTCCCGAGCAGTATCTCCAAGATGACCATGCTGGAGGACGTATGTAAAATGGGAAACAGGCAGAAAGATTTATCAGCAGCTAGATTGGAAACGGCTATATTGGAAATCAGAGTAGCTCAATTGCAGACCCAACTTCCAAGCACTCATGTTCCTCCTCTCCAGTCGGGGGGGGGGAGGGGTGTCCCTTGACCTACAGTATCTGTCGTCGTACCATCCACAATACCCCTAGCACCTCCAGAGCTTTTTGCAGGTGATTCCTCAAAGTTTCAAACATTTTTAAAGCAGATACAATTACATTTCATGGTTAAACCTGCTTTTTTCCCAGATCCTCAATCCCGCATTGCATTTCTCATTTCATACCCAAGTGGAGATGCCGCTATGCAGGCGGTACCACTCGTTAATTCATACAATCCATTGCTATATAACGGTCAAGCATTTAAAGCAGAATTTGAGCGAGTGTTCGATAGACGTATTATTACTGGGTCAGCAGACTGTGAAATTCTAGAACTCAGACAAGGAAACAACAACCTGAACCACTACTTGACGTAATTTAATAGGCTGATTGCAGAGACAAACTGTCCAGAAGAGAAAAAGCGTCTCTCTTTTATCAAGGCCTTAATGATGATCTCAAAGATCTCTTAGCTCCTATAGATCCGTAACCCCGAGATTGTGCTGAATTAATTGCCTTAACACTATGGTTAGATCACTGTCTTTTGGATAGAAAAGGTGAAAGAAAGCGACTGGATTTTAAATCATGTGTTCGTTCTAGAGAAAGAAGCAATCTATCCCAGATAGATAGCAGTGAACCTATGGAAATTTGTGGGTTACGGAAAGCACTTACTCAGGAAGAAAAAGATGTCCGACGTAAATCCGGACTCTGTTTATACTGTGGGAAAAAAGGACATTTTGTTAAGGAATGCCCAGTGCGTCCTTAACAAAAAGATCGGAGGAACTTTTGATGCAGCTAATCAGAAACAGAAAAACTAAAGAGCTCGGGGAATAATCAGGGGACTTCCTCGAGTACAGCCCTAGTTTCTCCTGACCAAGCCATTGCTAATACTCTACAGGTCTCAGCTCCACATTTGGTACTCAAGGTCTATTTCATAGTACAAGACGTCTTAAACAAAGAAGTAGTTGTAATGGTGGATTCAGGGGCCATGGGGAATTTTATTGATACTGCCTTTTGTTCCAAGTTACATATACCCACCATTATCAAGGACAAACCAGAAACGGTTCATGCAGTCAATGGCACATTACTCACTTCCGGTCTGATCACACACACCACTATTGATATAACCATGATATGTTATACACCAGAAAGCAAGCACACAGAAAACCTGCATTTTTACGTTATAGACGCACCACAGTTTGGGGTAATCCTAGGCATGCCATGGCTAATAGAACACAACCCCACGATTGATTGGGCAAAATGCAGTATCACATTCAATTCAGATTGGTGTCATCAACAATGTCTCTCCAATCAGATATTGAGAGAGCAGGTAATACAAGAGCAAACTGAAAAAACAACTGGCGCTCATTGTACAGCTACGACAGCTGAGCAAATCCCTGAATTACCGTCTCAGTATGAGTCCTTTCGAGATGTTTTCTGTGAAAAGAGCACAGAAACATTACCTCCACATCGTGATTATGATTGCGCGATCAATCGAGCACCTGGAGCTAAAATCCCCTGCATTAGGATATATGCCCTCACAGAGACAGAAAATCAATATCTCTGTGACTATTTAAATAAATATCTAAAAAAATGGATTCATCAGACCTTCCAAATCTCCGGCTGCTTCGCGCCTCTCTTTCTCGTGCCTAAACGGAATGGCGATTTACACACATGCATCGATTATAGGGCGTTAAACAACATCACCATAAAGAACCAGTATTCTCTAACCCCTTATTCCAGTGCTCCTTAACCAAGTAACAAAAGCCACAGTATATGCCAAGTTATATCTAGGGGGGGCATACCACTTGGTACGTATATGTTCTGGGGACGAATGGAAGGCGACATTTCGATCTCAGTATGGCCTTTTTGAGTACTGTGTAATGCCGTTCGGACTTTGAAATGCCCCAGCCACATTCCAGTTTTTCGCAAATGACGTTCTACAAGAGTATTTAGACCAGTTTGTCATCGGCTATATTGATGATCTTTTCATCTATTCCAAATCACAATCCGATCATAAGTCACATGTAAAAACAATCCTGACAACTTTACTACAACATGGTCAGTACTGTAAATTATCAAAATGTGAGTTTCATGTTAACAAAGTCGAGTTTCTGGGGTTCATTTTTTCTCCAAAACAAATTACTATGGCAGAACGTATAGTACAAGCCCTTCAAAACTGTCCAGAACCAAAATCAGTAAAGGACGTCCAACAATTCTTAGGATTCGCATATTTCCATGGGCGAGTCATTAGTAATTTCTCCACCAAGGCTTCTCCATTAACTAAACTCTTACAGAAAGGTTACGGCCCAGAGGAAAATTCTTGGGAACCCAAAGAAGCTCTTCATGCCCCACGCTTGTTACAACAGTTTCATAAACACCATCCTCACGCACCAACATAACTGGTGAATCTGTTTTTGATGGGGAGGACTGTCATGACCCCCACATAATAGAGATCATCAGGATGGTTCACTGTCCTTTTCTATTAGTCCTGCAGGAAGACTTATTTCGTCTTGTACTATCCGGAGCAGTGCCTTTAAGCCTTTACATGCATTAAAGGTATGGCACAGAACTACTTCTTCTCTTTTTGCAATAAAAGCTGGACACACAGGTTGTTTTCGAGATACAGGAATTCCAATATATGCACACGGAGGTTTATGGCAATTATCAATAGCACAGTGGGTTTCCTCAGATTACTGAATTCTAATTGGTTATATTTTGTTTTGCCTTTTACCTTACAGGATTATTTTTCAGGCCATCGCGCTCCTCGATTGACTTTTTGTTAACCCGTGGCTACCATACTAAACTCGGCAGAAATAAAAGCGACCGCACCCATGCCTTTACCACAGATTATTCCTGGCAGCGATCTGGAGAGGTTTCATGTTCCAGGCGGCTCCACTTTGATTTAGCAAAGATGGGAGCATTCGTCTAGGGTTTCAGAAGGCCCTTCTCAAGTAGGAGAGCGGCTTTCTACGAATTTGCAGACTCGTAGTTTGTTTTATTGAATGACAAAAAGACCAACGCACATCGAGTAGACACACGTGACGAATAACGTGTGCTAATAGCAATACGAAGTGTGCTTGGGACAAATTGGGGCAAAGACAATGAATATGCGCAACTGAGTACATTAATCTTAAATCATGCACAATTGTCAAAGTTGTTTATTCGACACATAGGCCAGAGCTAATTCAACCACCTGAACCATTATCAAACTATTGGATATGAACATGTAAAGATGCAAAACTCCGAAGTATAAGAGCAGCGTTGGATGTTATTTCCTAATGAGACTCCTTAATTTATGAACAGTCTTTGGATTGAGTCTTCAGAGCGCTTTATTTATTTCTTTTATGTACTCTTTATTGTAGAATAGTGTGTAGTACTTTAGAACTCAACCTTGCCTGTTCACTCTTCTCTGTTCCGGAGTACCCTCCCTAATTCCCTTGCCCCTCATCTGGCCACTCTGATCCTCTGCTGAATATTACCGCAGAGCCGGAGCTGCCGGAAGGTAGGTGTCTTGAGGGTACTGCTCCTGAGGAACAAAAGGACTGCGACATGTTCACATATTTATATAAGTTGATCTTTTATCCTTGTCTCATTAGGACTATATTGTATTAGGACCACCATCTGTGAATTCTCTGTTCACCTATATAGAGTTACATCTTTTGATTATATCTAGCGAATTATTTCTTATAGAACCTTCATCTTTTAATTTTGTTTACTGTTACTCTGTGGCCCCCATTCTTACCTCTAAGGTTGATATTATGGTCGAAATATGCTCAATTGTTCTTCCTTTTAGACATATATACTGAAGGCGCCTTTTTAAATTTGCACCCTCCTGCTGAAATGTCACAATCGATATCTTCCTTTATGATCTGTATGAAGTGCAGAAAAATGTCTGCCACTTCATCTATTTCTATGTACATTTTACAACAAACTAATATAATCATAATCTGGAAATGTTCTAAATCACACCCAACAAAATTCTAGCAGTCCAACTACTGGCATCACTGTCTTTACAAGATTTTTTAACATTATGTCATAATTTCAACATTAATGGGCAAAGTGAAAATTCCCATATTGTCCGCCATCGTTCTTAATTTAAAACAGCCCCAATACTGGTCAAATGTAACCATAGCGTTATTTTTCTCAACTAGGTTTTTGAAGAGATCTGATAATGAAAAAGACATACGTTCGACCCCCGATATTGTCGATCACTTGTTTTCATTGTTCTTAAATAATACGGTGCTCAATAATCTATATGTATCACTATTCAATGTACTTCATATTTCATCCATATTGGATCCATATTGCTCTATACTCAAAATATCTGGGACAGGTGCTCACCTTCAGACTTTCACAGCATGGTCCCATATTGATGACCCGATTTTTCAAATTCAAAAGAGGGTGCAATGTTAAGCAGCTTCGCTTTTAAACACCTTTTCCGGGTACGCATGCACAATTCCATGATGTATAAACGAGCAGCAATCTCTACTCCCGGCATCGATACTAACACATTCATAGTATTTCTACCTTTGTTTGTCCCACTTTTATTTCACAAATTTCTGCTGATGTATAACTGCTTCCACTTTTATCACCACATTTGCGGCTATGTATGCATAGTGGCACAAATGTAAAGACACGGCGGCCATCTATATTCCCGGCATGATTATTATAACCCCAGTGTTTTTAGCAATTTTTATTTCTCGGATTCTTGTAGGTATAATTGCATCTATGTCAATCTTATTATCGTATAGTCTATTAAGATTATCATGGATATTATTCCCTCCAAGTTTTATTTTAGAACACATAAATACTTACATACAACAAACTGCATATAATCATTATGAAGTCATAACATTGTGTTTTTAATCCCTACTGTTGTCGTAATGTAATTTTTCAGAAATTAAGTAAATTAAAAGATGTTACTTAATGTAACATCTTTTCCTTTTATATAATATTTCCCAATTTTTCATCAAAATATATGTTCCCATTACTCTCTATTATCCATATTTAGATGTAGCCAACTTGCTCATATAGAACTGTTCTCTTCTTTTCCTTTATTTATATCTCCACCTCTTGCAGTATTTTTAATGCCCTCTAAAATGCACCATTTTATATCAATTTCAGCATGCTTACATTCCTTCTAATGTTCTACAAGGGGTACGTTTGTCTTCCCTGTTCTTATATATGATTTATGTTATTTTAATCTCATGCATATCTCATCTTTTTGTTTCCCCTACATATCCTTTCTAACACAGGTATACGATCAAGTAAATTACATTCTTGGTTTTACAGTTCATCAAGGTAGTTATACAATGTTTCACCCCATTAAATTCAAGGCAACTTCCAGACATTAGGGTTTTGCAATTTCCACAGTTTCCATATGGGAAATGTCCTATTATTTTACTACCACTTATGATACTCATTTGTTGTAATCCTTTCGGTTCTTTGTATGTGTGTATCAGACAGTTTCTAATGGTTCTATTTCGCCTATATGCGAATAATGATTTTTCTATTTGATCTTTTCCTGGTTCATTCAGTAAGGTCCAATTTCTATTGATTACATTCTTCACTTTATGAGTGATACATGAGAAATTGGTGACAGACATTATCATTTCTTCTGATCTTGATGTTTCTTCTTTTCTTCAAAGAGACTATCTCTATTATAATATTTAGCTCTTTTATATGCTCATTTCACTAATCGCTTTGGATAGCCTCTCTTGTAAAGCTTATCTTGTAAAAATGCAGCATGTTCCTCAAAGTCAGACCTATTTGTGCAGTTTCTTCTTAAGCGTAGGAACTGCCCAAAAGGTATATTGTCCTTTTGGCAGTTAGGGTGATTGCTAGTGTAATGTAAGATGGTTTTACAGTCTGATGGTTTGGTATAAAGTTCTACCTCTAATTTGCCTTTAGTTACTTTTACTGAACCTGCTATACTCCTGAGGCGGAAGCCGGGAGTCCACTTATTTTAAAATTGTATTTCGTATTTCGTGTGTCACCTATCCTTCATATATCTTGTTTTTAAAATTGTACTCACCCCCTGGCACAACCGGAACGGGCGACTGAAACGCCTAAACAGCGACTTCTTCGCTGCAACTAATACGAGGAAAACAAACAAATCTGACGCCATTGAAGGCGAGGAATCGAGGCCACGCCTAACATAGGCCACGCCCACCCCGCCCCATTTTCCACCCATATTAAGATGTGCAATCACCGGACGCGCAGCGGACGGGCGCAGCGGGCGCGCCGTCAGCGCGCCGAAGGCGCGCCAAAGGCAAGCCCGTCTGGGCCCGTCCGGGCCCAGACGGCCTCAGGCCTAGACACTATGCCCAATTTGCAGGAACGTATCTCTTACACCCAAGAGACTCTGCGTGCCTGGAATCCTAAAAAACACCCCCAGTGCCAATACATCCTCAAGGAAGACGCCCCCTTCACAGGGTGTATCCTCTGTAACAAACCAGAGGAAACGGCACCAAGGACTTCGGCTTGGCCTTCTGAATTGCAGATCCCTAGTAAAACACGCCCACGAAACCTACATCCTTGTCCAAGACTTGATGCTAGACATATTGTTTCTGACTGAAACATGGTTGACCCCGCACAGTGACTTCGACACGGTCAATGCAACACCCCCCGGCTACCAAATCTGCTGCCTGAACAGACCAGTAGGTAGAGGTGGCGGACTAGCCATACTCTACAAAGACCATCTTAAATGCAGAATCGAATGTGGTACCGTCAAAGACTGTGAAAACTGCAATTTCACTATCCACATTTCCCCATCAACCTCCATCTCGGGACTGTTAGTGTACCGTCCGCCAGGCGCACTAGGAGAATTCACTAGCCCTCTAATGGACTACATCTCGCTTAAGACCATATCAGTCTCGAACTTTCTCCTCTTAGGGGACTTTAATATGCACTTCCTGGACTCTGCGGACAACGCAGCAGCCAACTTACTAGCTGATCTCACCACAGCCGACCTCCATCTGCGAAACTCTAACGCCACCCATGTCAAAGGACAACTCCTGGACCCTATCTTCACCAACATCAAGAACCTAAACGCCCAGGACCCCACCCCTTTACCTTGCACAGACCATATGTTGATCCCAATACACTGGTCACTCAAAACAACGCCAGCACCCAGACAGAAAACTAGGATACGAACTAGACGATGGCATAAGTTAGTTCCTGAGGAATGGGAAGCGAAACTACGTGAAACATGTCAAAAGAATCAACCCCGCTCCCTGGTACACTCCCTCCCTCAACGCCCTGAAGAAAGAATGTAAAAAGTCAGAACGCACTTGGAGGAAAAACAAGTCAATAGCTGAGAAAAGTGCTTATCAATCCTCCATGAAAGCGTACAAGCGAGCCCTACACGATGCTAAAAGCACCTTCTATGAGGAAAAAATAAAAAGCTCCTCCTGCTCAGCCAAGGAAACTTTTTCCATCCTCAAAGAGCTCCTCCATGTCCCTGCCCCCCCGCAAGAACCCATGGACCCCAAAGCAGCGGAGGAGAAATGCGTCAAGTTGGCCACCTTCTTTGACGAAAAAATCAAAAAAATCCTCGCCTCACTCCCTGCTGCTAACCCGAACCCCATAGAAAGAGCGAAGGAGCTGCCGCCCTCTCCCGACAAACCATATTTAGCGTCATTTGGCCCAGTCACAGAAGAGGAAGTAATGGCTACACTCAGAGCAACCAAGAGCGGAGCCCCTAGCGACCCAGTTCCCATACGGTTCGTTAAAAACATCTCGCAGACTATAGCCTCCCAATTGACAGCTCTCATTAACATCTCGTTGACACAGGGAGAGGTCCCTGCAAACTGGAAGGAGGCTGTTGTAAAAGGGCTTCTCAAAAAACCATCCCTAGACCAGGCAGATCTCTCCAACTATAGACCTATCTCACTCCTCCCTTGGATAGGTAAGGTTGCCGAAAGACTTGTGAAAAAAAAACTGTCACACTTCCTGGAGTCTAATCAACTCCTCAATAAATCACAGACAGGCTTCAGACCAGGTCAGGGAACGGACACTGCTCTCCCTGCGGCAGTAGAAAAGACCAGGGAAATCATCGATACAGGAGGATCAGTGGCAGTGGTCCTCCTAGACCTGAGCGCGGCCTTCGGTACGGTCAGCCACCAGGTCTTAACCCAACGTCTCGACAACATCGGGGTAAAAGACAGGGCGCTGAAATGGCTCGCGTCTTTCCTGTCTCAACGCTCCTTCCAAGTATGGGAAGGTGAAAGCAGATCCCCCTCCATCCCCCTCCAGTGTGGTGTGCCACAGGGCTCATCCCTGAGCCCCACGCTGTTCAACGTGTATATGGCCCCACTGGAGGAGCTGGTCTCTCCCTTCGGTGTCACCATCGTCAGCTACGCCGACGATACTCAACTGGTGGTGACGCTTTCCCACCCCAAGCTTAAGCCCTCCAACCTCCACGATTGCCTCTCCAACGTACATCAGTGGATGAGTGACTCTGCCCTGAAATTAAACGGCTTCAAAACGGAGATCCTGCTCCTAGGGCAAAAAACCACGAACCTTCCCCCGAACTTCTGGCCCGCCTGTATGGGTGAACCCCCCACCCCCAAGACGGAGGTCAAGAGTCTCGGGGTGTGGCTGGAGACCGACCTCACCTTCAGGACCCAGGCAAGAAAGACGGCCGGCACATGCTACGGTCTACTCAGATCGTGCAGGAAGGTAATCCCTCTACTGCCTTTCCAGTCGCGTCTCCTGCTAATCCAAGGCCTAATTTTATCCAGGCTGGATTACAGCAACGCCATTTACCTGGGAGCTCCAGAATCCACTCTCCAAACCCTGCAAAAAGCCCAAAATGCCGCAGCCCATCTCCTAACAAACACCCCGGCCAGAACATCTGCTAAGCCCGCATTGAGGAAGCTGCATTGGCTCCTCATCAGGGAAAGGGTAACTTTCAAAGCCCTCTGTCTGGCCCACAAGGTACTTCATAACATCGGCCCCCCGATCCTAAACAACTGGATCACACCATACAGACCCACGAGAGCGCTTCGTTCCGAACACGGAAACCTCATCACCATCCCCAAGGTTAAGAAGGCCCGTATAGGTGGCCGTCGCTACTCGGTCAACACGGGAAAAAAATGGAACGCACTCCCCCTGAGCCTCAGAGCAGAACCAAACCTCCTGCGGTTCAGGAAATCGCTTAAAACCTTACTCTTCCCCTGAGCCAGTCTCACTCCTGACCATCCCCCCCTGTGAGTAAGAGGTTCAGCGCTGGGATACCCTATGGGTGACTACGCGCTCTAGAAAAACCATAAATAAATAATAAATAAATAAAATACTTTTACTTTAACATCTAGAAAATCACAAAAAGACCAACTATAGGCCGAGGAGAATTTCAAATTACAATCACCAAAGTTTAGCCTCGCATTAAAGGTATTCAAAGTTTCCTTATTGCCATGCCATATAAAAAAATTCTAAAAAACACATTCAATGCGAAACATTTTCAAAAAAAGGTGCCATTTCATTAAATATATGTTTTTTCTCAAAGTTCCCCAACAGAGACACGCCAAACACCGGGTGCAGATTGCGCCCATACTGGTCCCTTTAGTCTGGCAAAAGTAATTATCATTCAAGAGGAAGATATTATTCTTCAGAATTATCTCCACACAATCAACAATGAACATTGCATGGGCTGATACATCTTCGTCTTCATTCAATAATACCTTTCTAATCATAGCCACTGTTGTACTTTGTGGAACATTAGTATAGAAGGTCTCATTATTTTTTGACTTGACACATTATCTAATGTGACCAACCATTCTTCATTTGGCTTAAACCTCAGACCCTCAATTCTTTTAATAATATCAGTTGTATCTTTACTATATTATGTTTCGAAACAAGAAGTCTCAAGAAACAATCCACATATTTGACAAGTGGCTCACTGAGTGAGTTAATACTGGAAACAATTGGTCTCATACTTTTAGAAGTCCATACATAGCTGTAGTATAGGATGTTCATTGTGGAGAAAATCATATTCCTCCATCCTCTTTCGCAAGCCTCAAAAGCCTGCCCACTTCCTCTCCAATTTCTTTCATTCCTCCTTACTTGACTTCTTATTCTGTTCACTTACTCCCAACAGGGTGTACATGCTATTATTATAATCCTTGGTGTCCATGACTACAATACTACCCCTCTTGTCCCCTGGTTTGATAGTTATATTCCCACAACCTTCTAGTTCCTTTAATGCGTCTCTCTGTTTCTAAGAAGATTATTTTTGCTCCAAAGTTTTTTTTGTCAGGAGATCTTCTATACCTTTCTCAATTAATTTCTCAAAGTTCTCTACTTCCTTTCCTACCATATATGTCTCTGTGGAGTCTAGCCAGATAATGAATTTAATCCGGACTTGTTTTCAGTTATTATTTTTTCTTTCCCTTTAAAAAATGTATTTAATCTAATCTTTCGGAACAAATCCCTTATATCTTTCTCTATCTCAGGTATCGGTGGTGCTGTTGGTGAACAGCCTAGCCCTCTTTCAAATACCTGTGTTTCTGTTATAGCTAATAATCTGAATGAATGGTATTGAATGAATGGATGTTGAAATAATGGTACCTTGAAGTGAGTTCCTTTAGTAATGATTGACTGGGTTTGATTACTCCTTGATGATACCGGATATATTTAGGAAGAATTAATCGGAGTGTTTTTAAAAACCAAAAATTTTAATATGTAGGAGAGACTTGAACCTCGGCATTTAGATTTGTCAAATGTAAAATAGTGAATTGATCCATGTACAAACACTGTTTTGTATTATTTTTTTTTTTTTTAGAATGAATCAATATTTTTTGCATAAATTGTTTGTCCTTAAGAAGGAGGAAAAAGAATAATCAACAACCGAAATGCCGCTTCAACAACTATTTTAACTGTTTTAATGGATGTGATTTAATATTATATTATTGCTTGGAGATTTTCAATGTTGATTTTAAATTTCTCTTGAATACAGTACTTTGTTATCCAAGATCATCAAGGGAAATGTATTGAATTATAATTAAATTTGTATATTTGTAGTAAAATAATAGCTGTTTTTAATTCAGTCAAATTCATGAGTGTATAGATCATGTAAAAAACGTGTGCAATAAATCTGACTTTTTTTTTTTTTTACATAACACAGTGTTCAGGTCTCTGGTTAAAAAATATAATACGTTAATTGGTTATCAGGAGGCCACACCGTTTGTATGATAGAGGTGTGTGAATATATGTGGAGAGACGGGAGCAGTTATATGAGTAAATTCATTTTGTGACCCTGTCCATTCTCGATAAGCAGGGTATCTCTCACAATTTTATGGAATGTTTTCTGAATGTCAGAAATTGTAGTTTCACAGTATGTTGCCAGCCCATTACAAAGCTCTTGAGAAGGAACAGTAGCTCTTCAACAGGACTGTGGAGAAATGAAAGACTTCACGATCTGGAAAATAAAACCGGAGCTCTGCTCGGCAGAATTGATTTTCTCAGACAAAAACTGGCTCTGGGCCTGCTTGAGAGAAACATAAGCTCTGAGAGCAGATTTATATACAGCTTTACTATCTGAAGAGTAGTCCTAGCACCAAATGCGCTCAAGCTTTTCACAAGCTTTGCATTTCTCAGCCAAGTGCGAAGAGAACCAAGGGCCGGCAGAAGATCTGCCCCTTCTCCTCTGCTGCTCCTGCAAAGGGGCTAATGCATCTGCTGCCCCAAGAAGCCAGACATTAACGGCCTCTACATTAAGATTGACATCATTAGTCAAACGGAGGCATGTAATGGCAAGGAGGTCCACCCAATCCCAAGACTTCACCCTCTACCGTGCCGTACAGGCAGCACGATCCGGCAACCTACTCTGCTGACTGGAGACAACAAAAGTCCTGCTCTGCTTCATCCCATGGTGTGGAAATGACTCTGCGAATTTTACTCTCACTGGATGAGGATTTGAATAATGGAAATTTAAGATCCATCTGAAAATCCAAATGACAGCTCTCTCACCTTGTGATCACCAGAGTCAAGGTACATGTGTAGAATGTGGGTACATGCATTTCAAAATGTTGCCCCTGAACAGTTGATTATGAGACTTCACAGACACATTTTGCATATAGATTTCTGCCCACAAAATATTTTGATTTACAGATCAAAACTCTGATTTCTACAACTTCACTCATTCTTAGATTACAAGAAGTATGCTTCTAAATGAAACACGGCAACAGACCTGAAAATGTTGTTCCATCACTTGGATTTTACCCTGTTCAGGGCATTTTTTTAAAGCACGATCTGCAAACTGAAAAAGGATTTCAACCATCTAAGGGACAAAAGAAATGGTTTAAAAAAGCTTAGATGTTTCTAAAACATTAAAATTTGGCTTTTGTAATATTGTTTTTCTGAAGAAAGAAAGTTACCTGATCTCCAACCACACCTTTTCTCTTACTGATATCAGCAGACAACCCTGTAACAATAAAAAACTCAGGTAAAACAAACAAAGTAGAACCATTTACAATAGAATAAGAAAGTTGTTTAAATACAATGTCCAAGCTAATGGACCTCAGATATCTGGCAGGTATAGAAGATCCTCATTTTTTTTTAAACAAAATTTTATTGAGTTGCAATATCAAATTTTACATACATCTCTGAGATATATATTCAACAATATGCGTCATATGGTAGCAATTGGTAGGTTAATCATGGCCATGTTGGTGACATAGCCAACATATACAGACACACGTTTCATTATGCAAAACAAAATAAGTATCTTAGTAGAAGAATAATCATAAATCTTACAAATTATTGGCATGAGACGTTTCAATGAAACCGCATTATCTCAATCCAACTAACCAACCCACCCTTCCCTCCCGTCTAGCCCCTCCCCCCCCCCCCTTCGGCCTGCCACGTGAAAAATCAGTCATCTCATTATCTAGCGTTACTACGGGTGAGGCTCTCAAGTCTAGTTAACTCTATGTATAGGGAAGTCTCTCCTTGTCATGCATTGTGGAATGCCCATGTTCAGTTATCCTGTACATCATGTTGTACAGTGGCCATGGTGCAAGTATCAGTTTGGTGCAGCAGGAGGATCCACCCCTGGGTTATCAGTTCTCTCCTCTTCCAGAATTATCAAATGAACCACCAATGCTTCCCAAGCCCTTGAAGCCTCAAATGCTTTCTCATTATTCGCTGTGTGGCTAGTTGCAACCTAATGTATAGAAGATACTCATTACAGTAAAAAGCCAGAGCATGGAGTTAAAACACTTTATGGCAACTTTCCTGCAACTCTTTCCTGCCTTTATAGAAATCACATGCTCCACTTATTCCCACTAACTAATTCACAAATGAAACTGAAGTAGGAATTGTGAGGTCTTTAAGGGTTTGAGAAGTGGGAAAGGGAACTCTTTCCATTCAATTAAAAGAAAAGCTTCTTGTAAATATTAACATGTTATATATTTCATGGTAATTATATATTAACATGTTCTATATTTGAAGGTAATTTAACAACTGCATTACTTCAGTGTATTTAACATAACACCTGTAGTTTAATTTGCTATTACTACTGTAATACACAGACATTTAGAAAGAGAATTCACAGACAGTTTTAGCAACACTAATGTTCATTGTCTTAAGACTATTAACTGAACAATACTGGGATTTACAGATATCGCTGTAGTGTTGCTATGTGCCCATAGTTTTATCCTGGTTGACAGCGTGAACCTTAGCTGTTCTTGAATTCTCTAGAACACAAGATTGGCTCTTCCTTGAACATTACCCCCTGCAATAATCAATGTTTTGAGAAAAGAGAAAATAGGCGTGCTGGACTAGGGTTATAGTCTAATAAGTAGAGGCTTCAACTTTATTCTGAATCAAGAGGGTATGCGTTCAATTTGATTAAAACTGATGGATTACTGGAATATGATGCTACTCCTTGGCTCCAGTCACCTTTCTTGCTGCAGCACAAAGGGGCACTCTTGTTCCATTAAGAACCCACCTGCAATTCAACCCCTAGATGGGTAGAAACATTCTACTTCTGTAGTAGAGGTTTATGAGGCCCAGTTTACGATTCTCACCCTTAACTACAAACTTTATACTATTGTGAGTGGAATTGGCCAGCTGGAGAGGCTGAATGAGCGAACACACAGTAACTCCGCTCTGCCTAAACCATAAAGTATTAAAAGCCTCCACACCCTAAAGAGCTTTCAAAGGGATTATTAACTGAATGTGACTATGCCCGGAAAACCCAGCTCAGCACACCTACGAATGTCTCCATGCTACAATTCCGGATCCCGTGGGTCTGACTCTTGTTTTGTTATTAGTCTAGTATGAAGACAGTGTTTAGAGGCGTTCACTCCTTTCTAAACCTACAAAAACAGCACTCACATATGGTGAGGTACTAATTTGGCAGTTTCCCAAACGGCATAGAATTGTGGGCCACTGACCGCAGGTATCATTATAGGCTCTGAGAGGTAAGCTGCAGAAGATAAAGGCACTTTGACCATTCTATCCAATCTTTGCAAATCAGGGGATCAAACTTGGCTAACGCGGTAGGCTTCAATTTACAATACAAAGCCAGAGTAGCAATAATCCTGGCATAGAATGGGCTAATAAGAAATTTTAGTTCACACAGTATAAAGCTGTTTATAAGCTGCTTTCCTAAGATAAGGCTTCAAGGGAGTTACCTTGGGAGCACAGACCTCACCAACCTTTTTCTATTCCTATTGAGGCAAATGAAGCATTTACTTTGGAGCAGGGAACCAGGTGATGAAGAAGAGTCACCTCCAGAGAAGGTGCAGAAGAAGACTACAGACATCACAATGTCTGCATCAGATAGAGTACTGAAATTGACAAAGGCGTCCAGTGTGGTAAGTCTTCGCTTCCGGCCTGAAAAACAGTCTTCCTTTAGTCGCTTTAATAATGATACCAATAATTAGTGCACACAGGATGAGTTAAGTTGACTCCATCACCACCAATTCCGATTTCATTGTTATTGTCCTCGTCTTCTTGCCAGATGTACAGGACGGCAACCCTCACACCCCCCCACCCAGCTATCCTAGTGCTGAAGCAAGGAACAAAACAGCAGTCATAGGAGGCATCTGACCTCAGACTGAAGTCACCATCTTCTGGTAGAATGGGGTTGGCACTGAGGGAACAGCAGATACAGAGAGTGTACACCAGAGATTCGTGGGTTAGGGCTGCAATTTAAAAATGTCTATCATGATCTCCCTAAACTCAATATGGTCTGAATGGGCTCCTGGGGCCAGGAGGGATGTATGAACCTAGGCTGAAGTTTTCTAATTACAATTATAGCATCTAAAGAATAATTAGATCAATTGTCTAATCATGATCGATGTGTTCTCTTTTCATATTGAGGTCTCTCCCATCTATTCACCCATAACAGGGGTATTGTTTGTTTCTTATGTTTATGCCATTGTACTTCTTCACTGCAAGGACTAGAAAGGGATCATGCAGGCAGTCCAAAATATAGCCATCTCCTCCTCAGCCAATGCCATTATAAGAGGCTTACCTGCCACTTCCTGATCACTTTGGGAGGGGAGGGAGAGGGGTCGAGGGGCATACCGATACAACAGCCTGTATTATTTTTCGTTGCTAGATATTATTTACCAGATTAATCGGATTCAGTGATTCATATATGCCCTCTGTACTCTCTAACAGTATTCTTTATCCATCCTTAATCATCTTTTTTTAAACAGTAATAATTTTTAAAAAAACTAATCAGCCTGACTGACATGACCCCCTTGGAAAGTTTCTGCCTATGAAAAAAGACAAACAACTGTAAAATGATCACAATGTTTTCAAGATATTTAAAATACTGGTATGTGGAATACATTAAGCTATTTCTTCTTTTTCTGATAACTGCTTTACCCTCATTTAATAATATAAACAGAAAACTGTAAAGTGCTTCCCTTTGCACGTTTTAGGCTTGGAGTACTCCAAGTGGAAGTTAGCAACCATGCTTAACCCACATTTTCATCAGTTTCTGGGACACATATTGGTGCACAAATAGTTTGTTTTGGAAAAGAGTTCAGCAATTGTGCAAATTCAGTTAATTTTCTTACCGACTACAGCTTTTGCTTTGCCTTCATAAAATGACCATGCTAATGCCAGTGCTTCTGTAAAAAGTTCTTGCTTAAGCAGATGATTCACTCTCTTTGAAACAAAAGAGAAAAGAATGGTATATCTCAAAATTAAATTGACAGACATCATTAGACAAATCACCTCAATATCTATGCAATTTTTCGACTTCGACCAAAATGATTTTGGCTATTTAATGCAATCTAACCATCACTTAGATTAGCTCAGCAATGCGATATAGCTGCGAGGTGGCACATAAAACTTCTACATAAGCACTCTTAAAAAAAAGATTTTATATTACTATCAACAAACCAATCCTTTATAGATGGCATAAAGTACCACATGCCAAACATTATAAGAATAAAGCAAGTCACAAAGGAGTTCCATAATTATATAAAAGAACGAGGCTGCAGGCCAGGGTTCCTTCATAAAATCAAGGAACTCCAAGGGAACTTGCAATATCCTTTTACAGTACGGCAGTGGGTATTTTATTCCTTGTAACACATGGCCACACCATCATCCTTCCACAAACAGTTTACATCCGTTGTGTTTTACTCTTTGATATGTAAGAAATAGCATGGTTTCAGATGTGAAGAATAAAAGAGGAATCCGTAGTATACATTTAAAAACACGTTGCCATTAATATCTCCTTTCAGTTGATCACTATTCATTTAGAAAAACATAACAGAAGGAGGGAAAACTATTTCCGTCATCCTTGCTTAAGCTGCAACTATAATTATGCTCAGTGACCTATCTTTCAGCCGACTGTTGGTTCTGGCGGTAGGCATTGTGATATAAGACCTCAAGTGTAATAACTTGTTACAGTTGAGCATCTATCACATCGGTTTTTAATTACAGGGATTGCAGGTTCCCAAGTTTTATATCCCAGTAGTGCACCACAGGTATTAAAAAATGATGTCGGAGAAAATCTATTGTTCTAGAGGCTGGCAATAGAAGCGCTTGATTTCATTCCACAACTGAATCAATGTTCTAGCAGAAAGGGATCCCTAGAAATCCATATCTCAAGTTTCCAATACTCAACCATTTTGGGGAGTCATGTGAATCTAAGGGGAATAAAAGAATTGGTATGCCTATCAACAATTTGAATGCCTATCCAAAAAAATCCACTCTGACACTCTCCATTATCTGTTACATGAGAAGATTGTAGGAGGCGAGCTTAGTATATGGTGCATACTTATTTTAGTGAAGCACCTTGCACTAATCCAGACAACCCTTATGGTGATTTTAGTGGTTTTAGACAACTATAGAAAGCTCTCTGAATGGTAGCTGTAGAGAACAGCCTTCAGGCTTAGTACAGAAGGAGTGTTAAGCAGCTTGTTTTACCAGAACTAATCATGTAGTGTAAGTTAAATGCAAAATATTCACACAGTGTAATAATTATATTTATTATACACACTCACTAACACATTGGTATATCTCGTACCTGGAGATATCAACACAAGACACACGATATTTCAAATGGAAACAGGTGAGTAAGCATAAATACACAGTGGTCTCCAAGGGGAGACCAAACCATATACTAAAGAAGTGGAATGCGAACTGTGAGCACAGTCGAGACTTGGACCAGAAGAATCAAAAGAGCTGGGGACCCAAGGTACCACTTAAGTTAAGTACCCAGGATCCCTACAGAGGCTGTATGCAAGTGGAAACACAGGTGTGTACTCAATGACAATCCAGGAGCGCCAGAGACCTAGTGCTGAAGCCACTGATTTTCCGCAACAACAAAAAAAAACGTATGAAGGAGCGTTCTCAGGTGCTGCACGGAGAATATGGAATTCACTACCTCCAGGCACCAGAAGGTTACCAAACCACGCAAGATTCAAGAAAGAAACCAAGATCTTCCTAATGAGCAAATACCTACCATAACCATGACAGAACTACCACATAAGACTCGCCTAAATCTGCTAGCTTAAAATCACAAGCGCTTTTTGCGAAGAACTAATTTCATTTGTTCATAACAGGTTCTTGTTTCCACTGATGATAGGGTTCCTCTAGTCTCACACTCTGTAAATGTGCTAAAATATTTATCAAGAAAAGGGGCTGTGACAACTTTGAATTGTACCATAATATGTCAATCACTATACAGAATATTGTTTCCCCTGACGACATGGTTCCTCTAGTCTTGTTTACTGTGAATGTGTTTTAGTATTTATCAAGATAAGTGACTGTGACAGTTGTGAATTGTACTTTAATATGTCAATTGCTACACAGAATATTGCACTGAAAAAGTTATCATGTCCTGTACTGTGAAGCGCTCTGATACCCTACGGGGTCTAGTTCGCGCTATACAAAACACTGAATTAAAAAAAAAAATCAAAATAAATGCAAGTCAGTGGTAAAGTCCCAGTTGCAGTTTTTAAGAAGGACCCTTCCTAGTGGACCCTGAAGAAACCCAGTGGAAGATGGAAGGCTGGAGAGTCACCCCACCTGTGGGTACCCCTGGAACCAGGATACCTACACCAGGGAAGCCGGGTGAATAGGTGCGAAGCGACGTCGGAAACCGCTGTAGACCACAATGGAGGACTTCATTGAAGATGCAGCTCGCAAGTGAAAGAGTCCAGTGGAATTCAAGGATGGATTCTTGAAGAGAAGTACCTGCAGGCAGAGGGGACACAGTCTATGCCACTCAGGAGTGATAAGTAGGCAAGGAAGACCAATGACCACCGATGTTGGAAGATACAGGAGAGTTGACGTGACCTTGTCGCTGCAGCCGTGAGGATAAGGTGACGCTGTGGAAGACCAGGAGCCGCTCACAAGCTGCCCCACGTCAGAAGTCGAGAACCAGGGGGTCGATGTCCGACGGGAGTACCAACAAGCGTTAGCAACAGACGTGGTAAACGAAAAAGGTGCAGTTTTGGGACCAGCACGGTCTGAGGGACTCACCAAGTGCAGGAGAGTCAGAGCATTCCTCAAGCAAGCAGGAGAGCCCATTGAGGCCAAAGAAGACCCTCACGAGGACTGACAGGCCGAAGGCACTAGAGTCGCAAAAGGACCTCAAGCAGCTCACTTTAAGGTGCAGGCCCATGGTGCAGAGGATGCGATGAGGACGAAGATCTTGGCAAGAAGAGATTCTGGAGACTGGAGCTTCCTATATCCCGAAGAACTCTGAAGACAGAGCCAACAAGCCTTGGCAACAGCAAGTTGACGAGGGATGCTGGCTTTAAACTTGCTGAGAAGACCGTGCAAGCCTTGAGGGACCACCACCAGTGTTACTGAGCCTTTCAGAGTCTGTGGGACCTCAGGAACAGCAGACCGGTCAGCTTAGCTGCAGTGCATGCAGATGCATGGGAGTGACTCCTTCACTCCAAGCAAGATTACTTCGGGTGTCTTTGATGCCCAAAGGCCCTGAGAAGAACCTAGATGAAGCTCAGGCACAGATGATGCAGAAGACTGACAGGACGACAAGACTAGGATCAGCAGGAGTTTTCCTTGATGCAATCCCAGTTCCAGACGAAGTCCAAGGTGCCCAGATGGTTGAAGTGGTTTCACATCTGACTCTTGTACCACGACCAATCTGAACAGCCAGAAGCACTTGAGAATCCTAGGGAAAGGATTGGAACGATTCAGGCATCCCTCCCAGAGGAGGGGCTGGAGAGAGGGGAGGACACTTTGTCCTGTTTCGCACCAGAGCGGGAGCCAACTGCTCCCTGAACTGGTTCCAACTGGAGTATGCAAGGAGGGTACCAAATGTGCTCTTAAAAGCAGTCTGGTGGCACAGGCAAGGCCCCCCACCCCAGCCCAATACACTAAGTCCTGTCTGGGAGGTGGCCATGCCTCCCTGTGACAGAAAAACATATTGTTCTACCTTTCCCTGCCAGAGCCCAGCTCAGCGGCAGGAGGGCAGAATTATGTCTGTGGTCGGAAGCAGCACTAGCTTGCTGTTAGAACCTGGAAGGCAGATACCGGTAATACAGGGGGGCTCCCTAGAGGAGCCCCCCTGTACATGGATTTGCTACATCCAACACTGGAATCGGTGTTGGGGTAGGATTCATGACCATTTTAGGTGTAGCCAATATATAGTTAGATATCTCGTAATTGACTTGATGTCCACTATATGTATTTAATAGCTGACCATGCTTACAAAGCCTGGAGAATTGACTCTGGTATTTGTAGAGGGTGTCGTGCTCATGCAGGGCACCCTCACACTTATAACCTAGCACCCTGCCTTCAGCACTGAAATGCCTGCCTTAGGGGTGACTTATAGGCTTTAAGTACAGTGACCTCAGATATACGGAAACATATATCTGTAGTGAGTGGTGCTAGCACCACTTTACACAGGTTGCAATGGAAGGCCTGTAGTCATAGTTTGAGTGATCTCTCGTGGGTGGCATAATACATGCTGCAGCCCATGGGAGATTTACCATAGTCAAAATGAAGGGAGGAAGCACCCGACTGGGGTCCTGATTAGCAGCATCCCAGTCACACTAGCCAGAAACAGAATATCACCAGCAAAAAGTGGGGGTAACCATGAAAGCAGGTCCTACTTTCCTACACAGAACAAAATTAGATGTAGCATGACTGCCCTAAGTACTGAAAGAGTGCGTGATTACATAAACATCATGCTTCCAGAAATGTAATTAAAAAGGGGTCTGACATAAACCAAGGCAGTTTCCAACCTAACTGTGTTTTGTGACCTGAAATGACTTAAAAGCAGGGAAACTGGGCAGCCAAGAACAAGAGACTGGAAAACGGAGACACAGGTAAATAAAAAACAGACAAGTGAAGCTCAAAAAGGGCCAGGGAGAGAAGAAAACAGCCTGATTAGCTTACACTGCCAGATGGGAGCTCTCTCCAATTCTAAAAATATAAAACCCTCAGCTGCATTATTTTGAGCTGGATGACACACATATTGGCATTCTTTCCGTAAAATAATCCCATAGACAAAAGTCCAAATTAATTGCAAATTTAGTGTCTTATCAGTAAGAGTGCAGGGAGCGGTCAGTGCTTCTGCAGGGCAGTAGAACCATTGGCAATGGGTAGGTATCGCAATATTCTTTAACAAATGTTTTAGTAAGCAAAATATCTTTTAATGTAATCATATAATTGGCCATTACAAAATCAACAGTGAGAGGCAAAGAGGTGCTTTCAAGAGTCAAATGAGGGAGATATTTTAGTGTTCTTAAAAGGCTTACGTGAGACAATAAAAGTAAGCATAAGTCCATCATTGTAAAATACATAAACATATGAAAAAAAACATTGACAACGCTGTACAGCTTTAACAGTAGATATTCTCACACAGGCCCTTCTATTACACTAGAACTATTTCATGACCATACTACAGGACATCAGAACATACATTGTGTAATTTCATTCAAATAGACCATTTCAATGTTTGAAAAAAGTATTAAAAAAGATATAGGAAAAATTGTAAAAACTTTGCCAAAATACCCTATGCAGTATTACCCTTACCCGACAGGAAGAGAGTATTGCAACAATAATCTCCAGAACTTAGGTACTGGTTCTTTCTTTACAAAAATTCACTATATGTCAACACAGAAAGTGTGCAACAGGAAACAATAAAAAGGCCTCATTCAACATTAGACAATGATTTAAAGTGCATACTCATAATAGTGGACAATAGAGTCAACACTAGCAAGATTAATCTGACTTATTTTAACCCTAGTAAAAAAATACACGAGTTTACAACCACCCTATCCCATTAGTTAGAAAGCACAAAAATGCAAACGTGCAAATAAAAATAAAGTGCATTTGGAGAGTTACAGTATTAATTAATGGGGTTTTCAAGTCTAAGGAACAAGGCTCTTTCAATATATCAGAGCAATACTTCTGTTTTAACAGCACAACTTCCTTGTTTAGAAAGTGCAAGGATTAAATAAACAGTGAACTGCAAATACAGTTTAAAACATTCCAAGTGATATATTCTGAAGTGATGAGAGACCGTCAATATCAGATAGATCCACAGGAGTGCAAGTTAACACGACCAAGTCCATAAATGGCCTCTATGTATTATGATCTCTCAAAAACCAGTTACTACAAAAGACCACGGGCCAACTAGGTTAGGTACTTGGTGACAGCAGGAACTCACTGCCTTGGATACATTTAAGTCGTTTAATCCATACTGACATCGGAAATTTGGCCATAGAGTAGACCACCACTCTAGAAGTGTCAGTACTTAAAATCCTAAAAGCCTCCATGTGCCGTCTAGTTCCCAAGTTCCTACATAATGAAACTATCAGTTTTACTCTTTGGGTACTATAAATCGGACATAAGAAAAGGATATGGGTTAAGGATTTAGGCACCCTCACACAAGCGGGCAGAGATCACCCCCAGTAGGGTCCAATGACCATTTGCAACAAAAACAAATTGCTGGGAGAATCTTTTATCTGAACTAGATATACAATTTACGTGCAAGAGGAGGAATAATTTAGTCAGTTGAGGCTTTGTATGAAAAACAAGGTTTACATCTATGAATTCCAATGATAATGTCCCTCTGCACAAAGTCACTGTGTGGCCTGCAACATACTCCCAATAATATTTTTTAGTTCTGCTTTTGAGGAGGCAAACCTCTCTAAGTGGGAAGACCGACATTTCTCCAAGACCAGTTTCCCCAATAGTGATTTAACACAGGTCAACGACTTAATTTTTCTTACACATGACAAGACAAAAGATCTCTGAGAACCACCTGATATGGTTCTAGGGCTGGTGAAGTCCATAGACAATAACAGAAGGTCAAAAGTCTACACTCGATCTTCTGAGATATACCCATTTGAGCCAAATCCAAACACACTGGAATCATTAGTCTGCTAAATGGGAGACCCAAGAGAGATCTAATAAACTTATTTCCAACTGTTGACAAAATCTAGAGCCTTTATATAAATTATGTCAATGTCACGTGCAGTTGCCACCCTCTTAAATGTTGTCTGTCTATGGGTCTTAGATATGCTCACTGTATGGTGGATTAGTAGAGTGTCTGTGTTCACGAAGTGCCCTGGGGCACCACATGTCTGTTACCTGTGTGCCTATTTTCTGTGTCCTCAGGCACTTTGGACTTACAGAAAGGGTTGCAGACACTTGTGCAGCACACTCTGTATCTGAAAGAAACAGTTAGTTATAGATTCCTTACCTTAGAATTACCCCCAGGCATCAGATTGGATCCGGAAAGTTTTTATTTTCGACAGCAGTACCCATGCGCGTCGGAAGGTGGCGTCGGTCGACTCCACGTTCGTCGTCGGCGTCGTGGTTGCAAGGATGACATTGCGGTAGCTACATAGACGACGCCCTCGCGAGCTGATGTCAGTTCTTTCTTTTTCCGCGCCAAAAAGCGCAGATCTGGAGAGAGCGGTACCACCAGTCATTTTTTGGCTGACTTTTTCTTGACTTTGGTTTTTGAGTCCATCAACTCCTGGTGTACAAGGGCTGCCCGGTTTCAAGGCCTGCGGTTCCTGTAACCGACTGATGTTGGTGACGGATCTGCACCGCATGTACCTCTACTGCCTGGAGCGCGACCACGACCCCAAGTTGTGCTCCGTCTGCCGGACCATGGCCCCGAAGTCTTTGCTGGAGCAGGCCCAAAAGCTACTCGAGGCCCGGCAGTCGGCTCGTGTCACTCGAGGTCCCGGTTGCGTAGGAGGTCAAGGGACCGGTCGTGCAGCCAGCACCAATCTTCATCCAAGTCTTTGCACTCAGGGTCAGGTAAGTCGAAGCACAAGAAGAAGTCGAAGAAGCTTCGTCGCTCTTCGACTTCTCCCTGTCCGTCGGCCGACGTGACGAGGGATGCGGGTGGCGCCCGCGGCTCCGCGTGTGGCGCCGAAGGGTCGACTCCGGGTTTCCCCCCCTTCCCGGGACCGGGCGCGAACCCTGCACAGTTTCACCAGTTTTACGAAGCGATGTACGCCATCTTTGGGCAGCCCGACTCCGCCTGTTCGCCTTTGGGCCCCGCGGACTCGGCTGGGGCGCTGGGCCTTCGACGCCGGCAGCTTCGACCTCAGCGCTGCAGGGTCACCTTGGATCCAGGCCCAGATTGGCGCCGGTCGACTTTATTACGCCTCCCCCGGCGCCGATTCCACCAGCACCATGTCCGCAGCCGGCGTCTGCTGTGTCCCCAGCCGACATCGACCCCGGCCTCCACCTCGAGGTAGACACGGAGCCAGAGCGCCGTCGACCGATGCCGGATCCGGCGCCGATGGGTACTTTTGTGCCCCATCTCTACCCTGGCTCTTTGAGACTAGATTGGCAGCCAGAGGAGGGTGAGGAGAACTGGGAGGGGTCTGGGGACTCTTTAACCGACCAGTTAGTTTATGAACAGGACTGGAGAGAGGAACTGGGGGAAGTCAGTGGTCTGGATATCTCTCCAGACCTTGGCATGCTGTCTCCTTCTACCGTGGCTACAGAGGAGGGAGCGTCATACGCAGTGGTGTTGCGTAGGGCGGCCGAGGCTCTCCACCTCGAACTACCTACGGTGGCAGTCAGGACTAACCTCCTGACAGAGGTCCTTTAACCGGCAGCGAGCTCATCAGAGCTTCTGCTGCCTTTTAATGAAGCCCTCACAGGCATCCTTTTGTGGCCCTGGTCAAGGCCCGGCGCACTGCCCGGCCCCAGGCGACCCCACTTTCCTCTCCCAACACCTCACCCCTGAGAGCTTGGTGGTCCAAGCCTCCAACTCCAAAGGCGCATTCCTTAATGCACCACCCGATAGGGAATGCAAAAAGCTGGAACACCTTGGGAAGAAAATGTTTTCTTCCTTCAGCTTGGGACTGTGGTCAGTAAACCTTGCATGTCTGTTGGGCCGTTACACCCACTCTATGTGGGATATGGTGGCGAAGGTGCTGCTCCAGTGCCCGGAGGAGACCCGGGCTGTGCTTTCCCATGCAGTTGCCGAGGGAAGAGACGCAGTGAAGTTTACCATCCGCTACGTCCCCCCCCAGAGCTACAGGCTGGCGCAAGCTGTTCAGCCTCTGCGGTGCCAGGGACGTGGAAACCAGGGCCGTGATTCTGGGGGCCAGCGGGTGGGCCAGTCGACCACAGCCCTCTCTGCAGCAGCCTCCAAACCCTCCTAGTCCGACCTTTCAGAGCCACCAAATACCAGTAGGTGGCAGGATTCGCCATCACCTTCCCCACTGGCGCACCATCACGTCGGATAGGTGAGTTTTGCAGTTAGTTCGAAGGGGCTACTCCCACCCCTTTGAGACTGCCACCTCAGTACCATCGCATGTCGGAGGATCATCTGGCCCTTCTCGAACAAGAAGTTTCAGCACTCTTGGCCAAGGGTGCCATCGAGCGCTTTCCTGTTCCAAAAGTAGGTCATGGTTGCTATTCCCACTACTTTCTGGTGCCCAAGAAGGACAAAGGCATGCGCCCTATCTTGGATCTCAGGAACGTCAACCGCTTCCTCCAGAAGGAGAAGATAAAAATGTTGACACTCGCTCAGTTGTTGTCTGCCCACGACTCTGGAAACTGGATGGTTGCGTTGGACTTGCAGGACGCTTACTTCACATCCTCGTCCTGTTTGCCCACTAGCATTACCTGGGGTTCACGGTAGGCCACGAGCACTTTCAGTTTACCGTGCTCCCCTTTAACCTTACCAGCGCCACTTGGGTGTTCATGAAAGTGATGGCGGTGGTCGAAGCTCATCTGCGCAGATCAGGGGTTCCAGACTTCCCCTATCTCGACAACTGGCTGTTGAAGGTGGGCTCGCCCCATGCTGTTGTATCCCACCTCCAGACTACGGCCGACCTCGTGCATTTGCTGGGGTTCTCCATCAATGTGCCGAAGTCACACCTGACACCCTCTCAGAAGCTCCTCTTCATTGGAACGGTTCTGGACACGGCACAATTTCGGGGGCTATGATCCCGATCTTTCAGCCTCTATATCGGGTTTCGGTCAGGATGACCCTCATGCTGCTGGGTCTGATGGCCTCCTGCATCCTGATAGTGGACCATGCAGATGGCACATGCGGGCTCTGCAGTGGGACCTGAAGTTCCAGTGGGCACAACATCAGGGGAATCTGTCCGATTGCGTCCAGATCTCGGAGGGCACTGCACACCAATTGCAGTGGTGGCTATCGAACCAGGATTGGGTCGATGGCAGATCCCTCTCCCTTCCTCAACCAGAGTTCACAGTGGTGAATGATGCATCACTTCTGGGATTGGGCGGCCACATGAGGGAGGCGGAGATCAGAGGCCTCTGGTCTCCGGCGGAGTCCGGGCTCTACGTCAACCTTCTGGAGCTTCGGGCGTTTCGTCTTGCACTCAAAGCATTCCTTCCGTCTGTCCGGGGAAGAGTGGTGCAGGTGTTCACGGACAACACCACCGCCATATGGTACTGCAACAAGCAAGGCTGGGTGGGGTCGTGGACTTTGTCAGGAGGCCCTCCGCCTCTGGTCATGGCTGGAACATCAGGGCATATGCCTGGTGGTTCAACACCTGGCAGGTTCCCCGAACGCCTGGGCGAACAAACTCAGCTGCAAGTGCATGATGGATCACGAATGGCGTCTTCACTTGGAGGTGGTGCAACGTCTCCTTCAGCAGTGTGGAGAGCCTTGGTTAGATCTATTCGCCACCGAAGAGAACGCACATCAGCAGTTCTGCGCGTTGGAATTTCCAAGGCGGCACTCGCTAGGCGACGCTTTTGGACGCAAGTGGAGTTGCGATCTTCTATACGCCTTTGCTCCTATACCACTTCTGCCCAGAGTGCTGAAGAAGATCAAGTGCGACAGGGCCCAAGACATTCTTGTGGCTCCGGATTGGGCACGAACAGTATGGTATCCCTAGCTGGTCAACATGGCCATGGATCCTCCAATCAGACTGCCTCTTCAGGAGGATCTTCTGTCGCAGCAGCAGGGGATGGTCCTCCACCCAAACCTGTCCAGCCTCCACCTTCTTGCGTGGAGATTGAGCAGCGGTAGTTGACGTCGTTTGACCTGCCTCCCGGAGTCTGCAATGTTGTCTTGGCAGCCAGGCATCCCTTCACTAAGACTTTATACGCCTGCAGATGGAACAAATTTGTGGCAGGGTGCACAGCAAAGGCTGTGAATCCCCTTTCCGACCCTTTTTCTGAGGTTCTCTTGTTCCTCCTTTCTTTGGCCCAGCAGGGCTCTGCTCTGGGCACTTTAAAATGCTACCTCTCTGCCATTTCAGCCTTCCTTATGCTTCCTGATCATCTTTCTCTTTTCAAGTCCCCTGATGTAAATAGATTCCTTAAGGGCATTACTCATCTTTTTCCTCCTGTTCCCTTCGTAATGCTCCAAAGGGACTTGAACTTGGTGCTTACCTATCTTTTTTTTTTTTAAACATATTTTATTGGGTTTCTTATTTTTCATTTACAACATTATGATCTGCACAGCTTGCACCATTGTTTACACCCAAATATGAACACATAAGTCCGCTGCAGTACTCCACTGCAGCCCACGTACATATGACATCATAATACAGCTGTCGAATCGGCTGTTAAGGAACTAAATGAGCATGCACATTTACGATATTCACGTTTCCACGATAATATTTCTACCTTTCCCCAACTCCCCGCTCCCCTCCCACCCCGGTCTCAGTGCTTACCTATCTTATGTGCGCTCCCTTTGAGCCACTACAGAACTGTCCTCTCAGGCTTCTTACTTTGAAAACTGCCTTTCTGGTGGCCATCACCTCTGCACGCAGGGTGAGTGAGCTACAAGCTCTTTCTTCCAAGCCTCCCTTTCTGGAACTAGACCTGCCTTTCTTCCCAAGGTGGTTACTTCTTTCCACATTGGCCAAACCAACACTTTGCCCACCTTCTTTCCGCCTCCGCATCCTTCAAAAGAGGAAGAGAGGCTCTACCGTCTGAATCCAAAACATGCACTTTCCTTCTACCTGGATCGCACAAAGCAATTTCGGGTGGACGACCAGTCCTTTCTTGGTTACGTGGGCGCTAAGAAAGGTCGGGCCATGCACAAATGGACCATCTCCAGGTGGGTAGTTCTGTGCATCAAAGCTTGCTACTCTTTGGTAAAGAAGGTGCCTCCAGTGGGACTGCGCGCCTATTCCACAAGGGCGACGGCAGCCACCACTGCTTTGGGATGGGGAGCCCCCCTTTAATAACATCTGTCAGGCAGCTATGTGGGCATTGCTGCACACATTTACCAAACACTACTGCCCGGACAGCCAAGTCCGGAGAGACTGCTTCTTTGGCCGTTCTATGCTCAAGGACTTTCTGGTGTGAACCTGGTTCGCAGACCCACCTCCGGGGTTGGTATTGCTGGGGTATCTATTCTAAGGTAAGGAATCTATAACTAACTGTTTCTTTCAGATGAACAAGTTACTTACCTTCGGTAATGATATATCTGTAAGAAACATAGGTTAGTTATAGATTCCTTACCACCCTACCCATCCTCCCCATTCTGCTACCTGATTTCTAGGGTTAAGGACTTCCTTTCAGGGCCCTAGATTTGTGCACCAGTGGTCAGTGTCTTGCATGGCTCTGCGCTTCTGGCGTGGAAAGTCGTCTACAGAACTGATGTCAGCGTGCAAGGACGGCGTCTATGTAGCTACCACATCATCCAGGCGACCTCGACGACGAACGCGGTGTAGACCGACGCCACCTTCCGACCGGCAGGGGTACTGCTGATGAAAAACTTTCCGGATTCAGTCTGACACCTAGGGGTAATTCTAAGGTAAGGATTCTATAACTAACCTATGTTTCTTACAGATATATCGTTACCGAAGGTAAGTAACTTTTTCATTACGGATAACGCCAGCATCACATATGCACCAGTGCGACCTCAAGGGGAAGTTATATCATTTCCATGGGGGTGTGGATCTTCTGTAATTCATTACATTCTTCATGGAAAACTCTGCTCTCCTCCTCCATCCATAGTGCAGCTGCTTTAAACCAACTGATGATGATTGAGGATACTTCGCTTTTCTAAACTACTGTGATGTTTCTTCTTGCTAAGTGCAGTTAAAAAATGTTGCCATATCTTTGTCTGTTGTGGTCTGATCCAGTCTTTGAAGCCCACTCAGGCTTGTTGCTTGGCTGAGCATATGTGGGACACCAGTCCAATATTCTGTAAGTGAAACAGAGCTCCACAGAATATGAATAAAGTTTGCCCCTCATTCCTGACAGGGCAGGCATTGTGAGGGGGCCCCTGCATATCGTACTGCTCATTAGGGGGGAATAAATAAATTGTGTGAAGAATGTTAAATTGTATGTACTTAAAATGCGCATTGTACAAACCTTTGCTGTGATAATGAGTGATGATTCCTCCTGCATCATTACCCATCTACTTCTCATTTATCTCTGAGTGATATCATTAAAATCCCTGTGTGATTTAGGTGAGCTCTACAAAGCCATTTGACCAATTTCCTCCCAGTGAGCAAGTTATGTAAGACCTTTATCAGCTTGTGTGTTGGTTTGTTGGACAACCTGCAAATGCTTCCACAAAAGCTCTAACTAGTCACCCATATAATAGAAATTGCTCTCCTGGAAGACCATAGTCGTCTATCAGTGCTTGAAAGGTGGTACCATTTTGAAAGAAGTACCACAAATGCTGTTAAAATTACCTTGGTCAATCGGGGAAGACTTGAGAGAGTGGCATACAGGATCACTTTCTTTGTAAAGCTAGCATTGCTCTTTAGACTCACAAGAGTTGTGCTAATCAGGTTTGTGTGAGTAAATGACAGGCACTCTTGCATTAGGGAATAGTACCCTCTGTAGTGTGCCATCATTAAGTTGCTCCTGACATAGGGCCCAATTATGACTGTGGCTGTCCAAAGGACCACGTAGCCACGGTGGTGGTGCGGGCACCGCCGATCCGACCGCCTTATTACAAGTTGGGCGGTCGGACCGCCATGGGACCCCATCGGTCTAGAGGTCGCAATGTGCTTGGAAGTGCTGCTGCGGCACCGCCAAGCATATTATGAGTTAAATGCTTATATGGGATGAGCCTACCATGAAACCTGGGGCAGACATGAAGCAAAGGTTGCCCCAGGATCATGGAGGACATGCAGCAGGGGGGCACATGTTGTGCCCCCTTGGGCATGCACCCAGTTCCTGTACGGAATGGAACTGCCTGTGACGCTCCCATTGCGATGCCCTTTTTCAGAGGCACCGTCGTGAGACCGCCAAAGAAACGCAACCAGGCAAAGTCGTAATCAGGCCTTTAGTCCAGCCCTTGTATGCAAGCGACCTGTTAATCATCTTGTCGCCCACCATAGTTAGCTCCCATAGTACACTATTCCATTTCAGCAATTCAGGGGTGTGCAAGATCTCTGTAAAGGAAATTGCTACTTACCCAGTATACATCTGTTATTGGCATGTAGAGCTGTAGAGTCACATGTTGTGCATAGATCGCCATCTAGTGTTGGGTATGGATGTTTACACTTTATTTTCCTCCAAAGAAGTCTTTCCAGTCACGAGATAGGCGACTCCTTCTTTCGGTGATAGTGCGTATGGGCATCGACTGCATCTTCAGATTGCTTTCCCGCAGAGGGTGAGAGTGGAGTAGTAGTAAAGAATAGAGATGTCCATGCATATGTATGTATAGTAAAGGGAGAACTACAGCAGCTACAGGTACCCGGGGAAGTTAGTGGGTGCATGTGCCTCTACAGCTCTACATGCCAAGAACAGATGCATACTGGGTAAGTAGCATTTTCCGTTCGTGGCATGTGAATAGTGCTTTGTGAATGTGTGCAGTGTAGACCATGTTGCAGCTTTGCAAATGTCAGCTATGGGAATGTTTCCTAAGAAAGCCATAGCGGCCCCTAGCTTGCGAGTGGAATGTGCTCTAGGGGGTACAGTTAAAGTACTCTTTGCTTTTGTTTAGCAATTTTTAATACATTTAACAATCCACCTTGCAATACCTGATTTAGAGATAGGATGCCCTTGTGAGGTGGTGCAAAAGCAACAAAGAGTTGATTGGTCTTCCAAAATGATTTTGTTCTTTCAGTGTAGTACAAGAGTGCTCTTCTGACATCTATGGTGTGTAGTGCTCGTTCTGCAACAGAATCAGGTTGAGGGAAGAATACAGGTAATTCTACTGACTGATTTATGTGAAATGCAGATACTACCTTAAGTAAAAATTTGGGATTGGTACGAAGAACCACTTTGTGTAGTTGGAAGAAAGGTTCGTCTATGGTTAGTGCAGGTAGTTCACTCACTCTCCTCAATGAAGTGATCGGAATGAGGAAAGCTGTTTTCCAAGAGAGGAACTGTGGTTCACATTTGTGCATGGGTTCAAAGGGCGGCCCATTAATCTTGTGAGGACTACGTTAAGATTCCACACTGGGGCAGGTGAGTGTCTTGGTGGTATGACTCATTTTATTCCTTCCATAAAAGCTTTAATTACAGGCACTTTAAATAGCGATAAATGTTGTCTATTCTGAAGATACACAGCTATTGCAGCAAGATGCAGTCTGATGGAGGTATAAGCCAATGCTGACTGCAGCAAGTTTAACAGATAACAGATAATGTTTTGTATAGAAACATCAAGAGGGTTGATATGATTGTTATTGCAATAAATAAAAAAACGCTTCCATTTAGCTGCGTAACAGGCTCTTGGAGTAGGTTTTCTAGCCTCTCTAATGATGTTCATACAGTCTGGTGGAAGATTCAGATAACCAAACTCTATGACTTCAGCAGCCAGATCATGAGGTTAAGTTGTTTGGGATCTGGGTGCTTGATTTCTCCATGGCTCTGTGTGAGAAGACTGGAGGTTAAATGCAATTTTTGATGAGGGACGAGAGAGAGCTCCAACAGGGGTGAGAACCAAGGCTGATGTGCCCATGTAGGAGCAACTAGGATTAATGTGCGAGATGTTTGTCTGAGTTTCCGGACCACTGATGGAATGAGTGGGAGAGGGGGAAAAGCATAGGCAAATATCCCTGACCAGTTCACCCACAGTGCATTGCCCTTGGATAACGGGTGTGGGTACCTGGAGGCGAAGCTTTGGCATTTTGCTTTCTGGTGTGTGGCAAACAGATCTATCAAAGGGACTCCCCAAGCTTGGAAGTATGAGAAGATAACTTAAGGGTGAAGTTCCCATTCGTGTATTTGGTGCCTCTGCCCCCTGAGGAAGTCCGCAATCTGGTTTTTCACTCCTGGGAGGTGTTCCGCTAGGAGATAGATTTTGTGGTGAATAGCCCACCTCCAGATGTCTTGGGCTAAGTGGAACAGTTGAAGAGAGTGTCCCCCCCGTTTTTGTATGTAATACATTGCTGTCATGTTGTTGGTACGAACCACAACAGTTTTGCCTGCTAGATGGGTCTGAAAAGCCTTGAGAGCTAGAAATATTGCTATCAGCTCTAAATGGTTGATGTTAAGCAACTTTTGTTGTTGGCTCCACAGGCCTTGTACAGTGTGTTGCTGAAGATGTGCTCCCCAGCCAGTTAGGGATGAGTCCACTGTGGAACCGGGTCTATAAAGGGCCGTCCTTTTGATAAAATGTGTGTGTTCCACCACTGCACAGAGCGATGAGTATGGCCACTTACCAACACTAGATTGGTTAATAGACCATATGGTAAGCATTCTTGAAGCGGACGTATGTGCAGCCTAGCATGGGGAACAATCATGATGCAAGATGCCATCATCCCCAGCAGTTGCAAATAAACTCGAGCTGTAAGTGATTGATTGGGTTGAAACTGGAGAACTAAAGCCTAAATGTTTCAAATTCTGGCTGCATTGGGAAACGCAAGAGCCTTTTGAGTATTTAAGGTAGCTCCAAGATACTTCTGTGTATTGGTTGGCTGAAGATGTGATTTTGGCACATTGATTGTGAACCCTAGTTGATGCAGTAACTGAATAGTTATGGAAGTATGCTTGAGACATTGTTGGTACGTGTTGGCTTTGATGAGCCAGTCGCCCAAGTATGGGAATACATGGATGCTTTGTCTTCTTAGATGAGCAGCTACTACCACCAGACACTTTGTGAAGTCTCGGGGGCAGTGGTGACTCTGAATGGGAACACCTTGAACTGGTAATGTTGACCCAGTAACACAATCCTGAGAAATGTGCAATGAGCAGGGTGGATTGGAATATGAAAGTAAGCGTCCTTTAAGTGTAGAGTAGACAGAAAGTCGCCTTTTTGCAAAAGAGGTAGTACTTGTTGAAGTGTTACCATGTGAAAATGGTCTGACTGTATGTAAACATTTAGTTCCCTGAAATCTAATATTGGTCTGAGAGAACTGTCCTTTTTGGGCATTAGGAAATAAAAGGAGGACACGCCCGACCCTTGGTGTTGTAGCAGTACTGGTTCTATAGCTCCTTTTAGAAGTAGAGACTGTACCTCTTTTTGGAGGAGGTGTCGGTGGTCCTGTGAAAGTTTGTGTGCCTTTGGAGGAATGTTTGGAGGAGTGTTGATGAACTCCAGGCAGTAACCAGAATGGATGATCTGTAGAACCCACTTGTCTGTTGCTATTGACTGCCAAGTTGGTAATAAATGTGACAGTCTTCCCCCGACCGGTGTTAAATGGTCGGGAGGAAGTATAGTAAAGTCACTGTTTTGTATTGGAGGGGGAGGTACGTGTGTCTGACCCTCTACCTCTGCCTTTGCCGTGGTTTCCTCTGTAACCCTCTCTGAAGTAATTTTTTTGAGCCAGAGTGTTGGTTATTGTCACTGTAGGTGGATGAAGTCTCTGAGGAAGTATTTTTGGACCCTGCTCGATAGAATGCGTGCCGAAAGGAACCATGGCCTAGGGTTAACTGAAGGGATCCCATGGATTTAGCCACTTCAATGTCTTTCTTCATCTTTTCCAGTGAAGAATCTACCACTGGACGAAAGAGGTGTTCCTTATCAATGGATGTGTTTAGTATGGAAATCTGGACCTCAGGTTTGAACCCAGATATGCGAAGTCAGGCCTGCCTTCAAAACAGGATACTGGTGTTTACCACTCTGGCAGCGGTGTCAGCAGCATCTAGGGAGCACCTGATTTGATTATTTGAGATAAGTTGTCCCTTTCTCACTAGGTCTTGAGCTTTAGCTCTATGTTCTTGGGGTAGAAACTGGAGTAATTGTTCCATTTCATCCCAGTGCGCACGGTTGTATCTAGCTAACAATGCTTGTGTATTAGATATGCGCCAGAAGTTTGCTGCCTGAGAAGCTACCCTTTTCCAGGCAGTATCAAGAAGCTTAGATTCTTTATCTGGGGGTGGAGAATCTCCTGTAGTTGGGAGTTGGCCCTTTTGCATGCATTGGAAACCACCAATGAGTCCAATGGCTATTGTCCCTTTATGTAGACTGGGTCGGATAGTGCTGACTTTTATTTCTTATCTACCCTAGGGTGAAGGATACATGTCCTGACAGTATCATTAAAGATATCTTCTACATGCCTAATCATCTCTTTGAGCATGGGTAACGTGTGTGGTGATTTCTGTGCACTGCTAAGGGTTTCAACGAGAAAGTCCTCTTCGAGAGACTCTTTGTGGAGCTGCACCCCATGGTAATTAGCTGCCCTACCCAGCAATTCAATGTAGCCTACACTGTCGTCCGGTGGAGAGGGCTTGGCGGGGTATAAGTCCGGATCATCGCCTGTGGGCGAGTTAGTGTTGTAGTCGTCCCATCGATCTGTAGGTATAGGTTGAATATCATCATCATTATCATCCCCATCCCCATCATCCTGATTGCCAGGTGTATGTGGTGAATGTTCAGGTGAAGTTGGCACAGGTAGAAACTGAGGAGAAGGATGTGATGGGAGAGTCGGAGAAAGTGGAGGTGGGGAAGGGTTAGTTCCAACAGTTCTTTTCTTCAAGGGAATGTGATATTCCTCTTCTGCATCAGTCCCTCTTTTTAGAGTCACTTTTGTGGTAATATGCCCGTCCTGAGGATTAATAAACAACACCTTTGTAACGCCCTGAACGTCTCAGGATCGTTTAACAGACACGACAATGAGGACGCAACCACTTGTGAAGGGTTAGTTCTTTTAATGAAGGCAAATAAAGTACAAAGAACAAACAAAAGTTATAGTCACTGGAATCCTCCAGGCTAAGTACGTTACCAGCCCACAGCACGGATGGTCCTAACCGTCCTCTGCATATACGCCGATCCCGGCGTATGCCAACAGAGGGCAGAAATGAAATGGCCGACAATGCCAATCGGTAGGCTGTGAGGGGCACGAAGAGTGTTGGGGAGAATCGAGGAGTCAGGGAAACACCCAGCCGGGGTCTCTACCTGAAGGGAGCAGCCGCTCAACCTCTTCCTCAGACTGCACCGGGACGCGGAGTCACCTCCTGGTGATGCGTCACCGATACCCCAATCACAAGCAAGAAGACTGAACCGAGAGCAGCCGCTCGATCGATCCTGTGGACTTCCGAGTCTGTAACGCGGCAAACACCTCCTGGTGTGCGTTACAGCTGGCAGTCCCTGTGTCTCTGGTCGGGCTGGGAGTTACGACTCCAACCAGCAAAAGCGCCACTGCGCTTGGACTCAGCCGAGTCAAAAAGCGAAGCTCAATGGTTGACCGGTAGAGCTTCCGGGTCCTTCACAGGTGACGATGGGGCAAGACACGGCCCAGGGAGTAACGACTCGACCTACCTCCGTTCTTGCCTTACTGGAGCACCACTCCGGAACACTGCTCTTCACGAAGCAGGTACGTCGGTGTAAACACAATATCCGACAGCCTTGTACCTCCCGGTTCCTCCCTTTATAGGGTGTGTTTTCCTTGAGTTATGTAACAGCTCTCCTGTTTACATAAGGGCGTGTTTCCCTTGAGTTATGTAACAGCTCTCCTGTTTACATAAGGGCGTTTTTCCCTTGAGTTATGTAACAGCTCTCCTGTTTACATAAGGGCGTGTTTCCCTTGAGTTATGTAACAGCTCTCCTGTTTACATAAGGGCGTGTTTCCCTTGAGTTATGTAACAGCTCTCCTGTTTACATAAGGGCGTGTTTCCCTTGAGTTATGTAACAGCTCTCCTGTTTACATAAGGGCGTGTTTCCCTTGTATGACAGGAATTCTTGACAACCTTCTGTTTCGTGGCTGGTTTATAAAGCGGATCGTCGAAACTGTGCTTTTTTGGTGACTTTGGTTTATCAGTCTGTTTCGGCGCCGAAGTTTTCGATGCTGATATTATTGGAGTTGGTGTCTTCAGATCCGAAGTATGTTTCGATACCGAGTAATATGGTACGGAGCCGAACTTTGGCTTTGATCCCAAAGGTTTCGGCGCAAGATTTAGAGTGGAGCTTTTCGGAGCTGAAGAACAAGTTACTTACCTTCGGTAACGATGTATCTATAAGAAACATTAGTAGTGATAGATTCCTTACCTTAGAATATCCCCAGGCGTCAGACTGGATCCGGAAAGTTTTTTCGTCAGCAGTACCCCTGCGTGTCGGTAGGTGGTGTTGTGCAGCTCCGCGTCCATCGTCGTGATCTCCAGGATGACGTCACGGCCAGTACTTAGATGCCGCCCACGCACGCTGATGTCAGTTCTGTACACGACTTTCCTCGCCAGGAACGCAGAGCCATGCAAGATACTGTCCACTGGTGCCTTTAAACTAGGACCCTGAAAGGGATGACCTAAACCCTAGAAATCATTTAGCAGAACAGGGAGGATGGGTTGGGCGGTAAGGAATCTATCACTACTAATGTTTCTTACAGATACATCGTTACCGAAGGAAAGTAACTTGTTCATCTGAAAGAAACACGTAGTAATAGTTTCCTTACCTTAGAATAGATACCCCTGCAATACCAACCCCGGTGGCGGGTCTGCGAACCAAGATCACACCAGGAAGTCCTGGAGAACAGAACGGCCAAAAAAGCCGTCTCTCCAGACTTGGCTGTCCAGGCAATAGTGCTCAGTAAAAGTGTGCAGCGAGGCCCTCGTAGCTGCCTGACAGATGTCTTGCAGGGGGACACCCCGTCCCAATGCATTAGTGGCTTAAGTTGCTCGAGTGGAATGAGCACGCAGCCCCACCAAAGGCTCTTTTTTAGCCAAAGAGTAACTGGCTTTGATGCACAAGACAACCCAGCGGGAGATAGTCCTCTTGTGCACCGCCCGACCTTTCTTGGTGCCAACGTAGTCAACAAAGAGTTGGTCATCCACCCGGAACTGTTGTGTGCGGTGGAGGAAAAATTAAAGTGCACGTTTTGGGTCCAGACGGTGGAGCCTTTCTTCCTCTTTTGAAGGATGTGGAGGAGGGAAGAAAGTGGGCAGGGTAACAGTCTACCCAATATGAAAGGCAGTGACAACTTTTAGCAAAAAGGAATGCCGGGGCCTAAGCACAACCTTGTCCGGATGAATGGAAAGGAAAGGAGGTTGACAAGAAAAGAGCCTGGAGCTTACTCACTCGCCTAGCGGAGGTGGTAGCAACCAGGAAGGAAGTCTTCAGTGTCAAAAGACGAAGAGGACAGTTGTGAAGAGGCTCGAAAGGAGCGTACATCAGATAGGTCAAAACCAGATTGTCCCACTGTGGCATCACAAACGGAACAGGAGGGAAAAGGTGTGTAATATTATGTTAAGTTAATTGGAATTTGTGAAGCACATTATCACCAGGCAGTCTCTAAGTGCTGTGAGAGGGTGCTACCTTAGTCTAGATGGGGGGTGGCGCAAATTACTGCGTGCCCCTAGCCTCCTGGAAGAGAACTGTCTTGAGCTTTTTCCTGAACGGGAGTAGGGAATGTTCTTTTCGTACATTTTCAGGCAACTTGTTCCAGATTTGGGGGATGCAGGAGGAGAACGCCCTACCTCCAATGGAGGACAAGCGAAAGCGGGGGCAGACCAAGAGACTGGCCTCTGATGAACGTAACGTTCTACTTGGATTGTATTTGGCTAAACTGTCTTTGATGTATCTTGGCGCTTGGCCATAAATGGCTTTGTGTGCAATGCAGAGGCCTTTGAATTTGATCCTCTGTCTGATTGGGAGCCAGTGCAGTTGGCGCAGGAGGGGCATGGCATGCGTTTGTCTGGGTACCTTGAAGATAAGTCTGGCGGCATCGTTCATGACTATCTGCAGTCTTGCCAGAAGTTTTCCTGGCAGACCGAGGTAGAGGGAGTTGCCATAGTCTAATCTTGCTATAATTAGAGCTGATACAACTAATCTAAGGGTGTCAAAGGTAAGAAGGGGGGCCAGTTTGCGTAGCTGTCTCAGTAAGCCTGTGTAAGTGCCCACTATTGCTGATACCTTTTGGGCCATGGATAGCTTGGCATCGATGTTCAGGCCCAGGCTTTTTACTGCCTGTGCCGGTTCAGGGTATTAGCCTAATTCTTGAGGCCAGAAGAGATTGCTCCAGGGGTTGGCATCAGTGGTGCTGGCCAGCACCTCTGTTTTATCTGGATTGATCTTTAGAGAGTTTTCCGTCATCCAGTTGACAGTGAATTTGAGGATGTTCTGAACTCTGGCCTGGGCAGTTGGAGAGTTATCAATCTGAATGATGATTTGGGTGTTGTCGGCATAGTTGTATATCTGGCACTCCATCTGGTTCAGAGCGGCTATCAGAGGTTGGAGATAGGCATTGAACAGAAGGGGTGACAATGCCGACCCCTGTGGAACCCCGCAGGGAAGTGTGCCTGCATTGGATACTGCGTCAGTCAGTTGTATTCTCTGGGAACGACCATCCAGGAAGGACGTGAGCCATGTCAATGCCTTGCCCTGAACTCCTAGATCAAACATCCGCGACAAGAGTAAGTCATGGTTGACTGTATCAAATGCCACGGATAGATCTAGCAGAATCAGGGCGCATGGTTTTTTGGTGTCTGCCCTCAGCCTTAGACCATCCAATACTGAGAGCATATGCCTATGAGAAATCTATTTACAACAAGGGACTTGAAAAGAGAGGGCTGATCAGGTAGCCTGAGAAAGGCCGAAATGGCAGAACGATAGCCTTTGATAGTGCCCAAGGGCAGAGTCCTGCGGGGCCAAAGAAAGAAGGAACACAAGGACCTCGGAAAGAGGGGCAGAAAGGGGATCCACAGCCTTTGCTGTGCACCATGCCACAAATTTGTTCCACCTGCAGGCTTATACAACTTTAGTGGAGGGATGCCTGGCTGCCAGAATCACATCACAGACTTCAGGAGGCAAGTCAAAGGGAATCAACTGTCGCCGCTCAATCTCCACGCAAGGAGGTGGAGACTGGACAGGTTCGGGTGCAGGGCCGTCCACTGTTGCTGCGACAGAAGATCCTCCCGAAGAGGCAGACGAATCGGGGGATCCACGCTCATACTGAGTAGCTCAGGATACCAAACTCTTCAAGCCCAGTCCAGCGCCACAAGAATAACTTGGGCCCGATCGTGCCTGATCTTGTTCAGCACTCTGGGTAGAAGTGGTATAGGTGGAAAGGCGTACAATAGACCACAACTCCACTCGCGACGAAAAGCGTCTCCAAGCAAGTGCCGCCTTGGAAATTCCAACGTGCAGAAATGAAGACATTGCACGTTCTCTTCGGTAGCCAATAGATCTAACCAAGGCTCTCCCCACTGTTGAAAGCGACCTTGCGAAGTGATCCTCCCACATGCGGTGGTACTGAGGTGGCATGGCTGGAGGGAGTAGCTCCTTCGGACAATTTGCAGCACCCAGATAATGGTGAATCTGTCCGCCCACTGGCGTTTGATGGACCTGAAAGGACAGACTAGGAAGGCTTTGCAGTGGATGCCGCGGGGGTGGAGGTGGAATGACCCGCCGCAAGCCCCCTGAACCGCATAGACAGTTCCCACGTCCGCGCTGAGGAAGTTGCTGCACCGGCCTGTGGCTCTGCGAGCGTAGTGGGCCGCCCCTTCCGCGGCCACGAAAGGAGCGAAAAGCAGAAGCAGGAGGAGGCCGAGTGGCCGACTGGCCCAAGGACTTGGCTGCAGCCCATGAGTCCTTAAAGCGCTCCAGCGCACTATCTGACTTATTGCCAAAAAGGCAGATGCCATCAAAGGGCATGTCCATCAGGGTATTCTGGACATCCCCCGAAAAGCAAGTTGTTCTCACCCACACGTGGCACCTAAGCGCCACCATCGTTGAAATCACTCTGCCCAGCAAGTCGGCGGTGTCAAGCCCACAACGAATGGTTAACTTAGCTGCGTCTCTCCCAGCAGCAACAGCTTGGGTGAGTACTGTCTGGACCTTCTCCGGACAGCTAGGCAGCACCTGTGCAACCATGTCCCACAGAGAGTGGGAATAACGGTCCAAGAGACATGCGGTGTTCACCGACCGCAGCCCTAAGCTGGCAGATGAAAAAAGCGTCTTGCCAGGCTGCTCAAGCTTCTTGGATTCCCTATCCGGAGGTGCGGAGGGGAACGCGCTTTGGGACACAGAGTCCTGGACCACCAAGCTCTCAGGAGTAGGGTGTTGAGAGAGGAAAAGGGGGTCGCTTGGAGCCGGGCGATGGCATCTGGCCACGTTCCTGTTCACAGGAGCCCCTGTGTTGGGCCTGGACCAGGTGCCCAAAAGAACGTCAGAAAGTGTGTCATTAAAGGGCAGCAAGGGCTCCGCAGAGGTTGCCACCGGTTGGAGCACTTCTGTCAGGATGTTCGCCCTGACGACCACCGTAGGGAGTTTGAGGTGGAGGGCCTCGGCCACCCTACGCAACACCACTGCGTAACCTGCTCCCTCCTCCGTAGCCTCAGTAGGAGGAGACAGCATGCCACGGACAAGCGAGGTGTCAAGACACCTGGCTTCCCCCAAATCCTCTGCCCAGTCCGGATCATAAGCACAGTCCTGTGTGAGAGGGTCCTCCTCTTCCTCCGAAGTCTGTGGAACGGGCTGAAAATACCGAGGACGGACATAGGGAACAAATCCCATCGGCGCCAGAATCGGCGTCGATCGGCGTCGATCCGGCTCAGTGTCCAGTTCAGGGCTGAAACCGGGGACGACGTCGTCCCGAGGAGCGGGCAACGTCGGAAACGGAGCCGGTGGGGTCGACGTCGGTGGAGGCGTAACAAGGTCAACCGGCGTCAACTGGGGTCCGATCCCGGATCCCAAGGGGGCCTGCGGCGATGGAACAACAGGACCCCCAGTCACGCCCGCGGGACTCAGAGGAGCACTGGCGGGGCCAGATGGCCCAAAGAGTCGGGCCATGGCAGCAAGAAACTCTTGCACCTGGGCAGGCATCGCCGCCGAACCCAGGAAGGGTGGATAGGCTGGCGGCGACGTCACAGGCCCCGCCGGAGCTTTGGGGGTGGCTCTGCCGGAGCTGCGGGGGTGGATCCGCCGGAGCTGCGGGGGTGGCTCCACCAGTGCCACGGGAGTGGCACGGGGGTGGCACCCCCGCACCCTCAGCCACGACGAGCAAGGGAAAGTTGAAGAGTGACAACACTTCTTAGACTTCTTTTTGGAATGCTTCGACTTACCTGACCCAGAGTGCGAAGACTTAGATCCAGAAGAATGATGGTGACGCCTCCGCGACCTGTCCCTCGACCTCCCACAGGACCGGGACCCTGAACGACGCGGAGCCAACTGCCGGACTTCCAGCAGCTTTCGGGACTGCTTCCGCAAAGTTTTCGGTGCCATGGCCCGGCAGTCGGGGCACAACTTGGAGTCGTGGTCGCGCCCCAGGCAGTAGAGACACACTCGGTGTGGGTCCGTCACCGACATCATGCAGTGACAATCTCCACAGTTTTTAAACCTGGGCATCCCTACGGCACCAGGAGTCGATCGACTCAAGCAAAATAGGAGACAAAAAGCCTAAAAAAACTCAGTCAAAAAATGACTGGGGGTAGTAGCTCTTCCCGGATCTGCGCTTGCTGGCGCGGAAAAAGAAAGAATTGATGTCAGCGTGCGTGGGCGGCGTCTAAGTACTGGCTTCGACGTCAGGCCTGTGATCACGACGCCGGCTACAGACGCGGAGCCGCACGATGCCACCCACCAACGCGCAGGGGTACTGTTGACGAAAAAACTTTCCGGATCCAGTCTGACGCCTGGGGATATTCTAAGGTAAGGAACTTATCACTACGTGTTACTTTTAGATAGGCTTTTTTACAGGTTCCGAAGCCGAGCCTGAAGGCGGGGCATCAGAAGTGTGGTCTCAGGGTCGGCCAGGACCCGAGTTAATGAGCGGCTAAGGAACGTGCATAAGTGGTGGTGGAGTTGCTGCAACGGCTCTGCAGTCGGACCGTACCTTAGACAGCAGTTTGGATAAAAACGACACTGCTGCTTCTCCCAGGGAGGAATGCCATGACCAAGAGCTGACGCCACAATTGACAGATGACCTGCTATGAAGAACTCAGTATCTCCTTGTCAGTGAGTCCTGAGCCAAAGCATGTGGGCTGAGCTTACACCTAGGGATATCGAGGTGGGTGAGTGAAGGGAGGTGGGCACTAAGTCCACGCCCAAGGGCCTGGGTGGCGCAGAGTACAGCTAACCATGCACCCATGGTTACCACATTGTACCTGATCTCTATACTTAGGTATAGCTAATTTGCACATATCTCGCTCTCTCTCTCTCTCTCTCTCTCTCTCTCTCTCTCTCTCTCTCACTCACTCACTCACTCACTCACCTTACGATTCACTACTACAATCAGGCAAACCCAATGGGTAAACTTTATCGAGCTACAACCCCGCAATACAATCTACTAACTTGGAACGTGAGGAGCTTGGCCACATCCACCAAAAGGTACCGTGTTCATGTATACATCAAACAAAGTCACTCACATATAGCTGCCAGAGACACACCTGACGCACACCGAATTGAATAAACTCCATGCTAAATGCAGAGAGCCGATATACGGCACTACCACTTTGGTGTATGCAAAAGGAGTTCTTATCTGGATAGCCCAAGAGGTTCCATTTGTGAGAGAAACACACAAGTTAGACACAGAGGGTAGGTACATGGTGGTGGAGGGCCATATGGCTGGCACGCCCCTCACGCTGCTAGCTGTCTATGCCCCAAACACAGGCCACTCTGCCTTCCTGGAACACCTGACTCAGGCTCTATTCTGTAACCCACATACTCCTGCCATATGGTGCAGTGATTTTAACTGCATCCCAGACATTGCTAGAGGCTGCCCTGCCCTGCCACCAGATGGAGAGACCTGTCACAGAACTACTCAACATTTCAGGATATGGAGGGATAGTAGTAGAGTGTATGACATATGGCACCTCCAACATCCTGAGGATGATTATTTCTCGTTTTACTCGCCAGTCCACACATCCACATTCCTTTGTAGGAAAACACTGGACAGACTGATCCTACATGCAGAATACATGGTGCACACTCTCTCAGACCATTCTAAAACACATAATTACTCTCCCAAAAAAAGTAAAACTTCGCAACATGCCATATAATTCAACACCATTTAATACTACACCACACCATGCCACATAATACTAATACAAACCATGCCACATGATTCCACACAGCACCCCACAATTCAATGCCACACAATTCTCCACTACACTACCCTATTTCTCACCCTATACCTCTATCAATATAGCCTCTACGTCCACTCTCATTCATCCCAAACCCCATACCCCTACTATGATCCCCAAAATAGCCCTTTCTAGACTCTCCCCTACTCTATCCCTCCTTGCACCATCTGACACCTCTTTTAATGGACTGTTTTTCCCAAACAAGCCTTTCTAAACTCTTCCCTCTGACTCTTCCCCTCCACATCCCTTTTTACTCATTGCAAGCCTCCCACTATTGCTATGACCTCCAAAAAACTATCCTTTTCAATCAAAGTAACAGTAACAGACTAACATGTCCACTTCTGAAATTTCATATTTGACCATACTAATTCACCACTAATCCTTTATGGGTTCCAGAGTAGCGTGCTACTCGCCAAAACAAGCTATTCAACACCTCATTAGGGGTAGAAAGTACTATATAAATGTACACCTGTTTCCCTCTTCTATCCGTCCACTATCCTTCTCAATCCAAATAACTGATTAATATCAACCACTCAAATTACTTTCATATTTCACTATACTAATTCACCACTAATCCTTTATGGGTTCCGGAGTAGCGTGCTATTCACCAAAAAAGCGATTCGACGCCACGTCATGGGTAGTAAGCGCTATATAAATGTAATTACAATTCAACATAATTACACTCCACACGATACCACTCAACGCCACATAATTACACTGCATAAATACACCCCACATACATGCACTCTATGCCACATACCAGCAATCCACATAAATGGACTCCACACCATAACACAATTTCAATAAGCACAATTTCATTCAAAGCCACACAGTTACTACCACACATTTCAACGCCGCACATTTCCAATACACACCATATATTCCACACCACCCACATATTTCAAATACACAAAACAATTCCACAGCACACCACATACCTCCAACATAGACCACAGATTTACACACAATACCGCAACTAACTATTCCAAGGCAACCCACATAATTCCACTCCACACCACATAAATCCTCTACACTCCAAACCAAAACACATAGGTAAAAGACATTGTCATTTACATTTTTTTTGTTTAAATATCTTTATTTGCAATTTTCGTATTTATACAGCGGTAGGAGATGATATGAATAAACATATTACATGAGGGATATGGGCATGTTAGTGTTCACAATACACAATTTTCTACAGAATCGTTTGTAATTAGTGAGTATATAACAGCATAGGTAAGATTAATGTGTTAACTCTTTATACCGTTGCGCATGACAGTTGCATTTGGTGTTGAATACCTGGTGTATGATCTGTTATACTGATGTGTTGTATTCTATCCGCTATGTGAGTAGCCCTGTCCCCAAGAATGTTGTTTGTTTATTCACCCGTGTGACATATACTTCATAAACAAGGATAAAAATAAAAGAGAACAGTGAAAAAGAAAAAAGGCCATCATCAAGTCTTTGCAGCTGGGTCATAGTATTCAAACAAGTTGACTGCATTTCTCTTAGTAATCCATAGCACAACCATCACCGTCTTGTTTGTCCCTTCCCCCTGTCCTGGCGCACGCGTTACAGAAATGGATTTGTCTTGTTAACAATTCTTTGCGTCCACCATGTCCTTATTTGAAGTCATGACAAAGTGGTGACAAGTGCTGGGCTTGGCTGGGAGGGCAACTGTTGTCTATCATCCAGGTCCTGCTCAATGTCTGCATGCAGGGAGCTGGACTCACTATCTCTGTCTACATATTTTATTTCCACAAGCATAGTATCCCAATATTGCGCAATGGGGTATTTGCGCAGCCCTGCTATTTCCTCCCTGTGTAGCGACGTACTCTCAGCTTGTGCCCATACTATAAGTGAATTTTTCCAGCTGTGTATTACTGGAGGGTCAGCGTGTTTCCATCTTTTCGTTATTAACCGTTTGGCTACTATGAGGCCTAAATCTGTGTATCTCGCCGTGACTTTGTTCTTTTTTGACCTAGGGTAAAAGCCAAGTATGAATTCTTCCAATGATCGTAGAGGCGGTCTCCCAGTGCACCTCACTATCTCCTCCACTACTGCCAGTACATACTTAGGGATGTGCATAACCACATCATGTGTTAAAAGTCATCGTCTATCTGGTGACAGCAGGGACAAGCAGAAGTAGTCAAGTGAAAATACCAATTTATTTTATCTGGTGAGAGATATGTTCTGTGTGTGATATAGGTTTGTATGAGGCGGAATTTGGAGTTTATCGGTATACACGTGGGATTAGCAAGTATGATCTCCCACTGCCAAACCGTCCACGGATTTCCCCTGTCTTCCTCCCATCGCAGGAGTAGGGTGGTCAGCGGTTTTATCGTGTGTTTAAGTAATGCCTCCACCAACCAATGTATTATATGTGATCCATTACCCATCACGTTTAAGTATTGTATCAAAAGATGCATTTTTGGCTCCACACCAATGTCTTCCCAGGCCACTGTGAGTGCTCTCTTAACAGAGGTGTGCAGCAGGAATTGACCCGACAGTAGGTTATAGTCTTCCGCAAGTGTTTCAAATGGTATCAATGTCCCAAATACATATAGGTCTCCCAAAGTATGCAACTCAGCTGCATGCCAGAGCACAAGTGTGCCTGCATGAGTGCCCAGGTGTCCTATGGGGGTCCCCAGAAGCGGAAGTATTGGGGCATATGGCACCACATGTCTAGTGAGGTAGAGACTTCTCCTATAACAGTGGTGGGCCAGTTTTAAACAAGTTTGCGAAGGGCACGTAGGTCGGGCGATTAGGTGGAATAAGGGATATATCTGGGACTGGGAGCAAGGAGGCTGCAACGAGGCTGTATCAACAAGGCTATGACCTGCAAACCATCGTGCCACCCACTGTAACTGCGCTGCCAAATAGCATAATTCCATGTTTGGTACTGCCAATCCTCCCCTATCAGTGGGAGCATAAAGCTTCCAGAGTGCTACCCTAGGGCGGCCTGCATTCAAAATAAGTCCTTGAAGCAGTTGTTCCAATTCCCGAAATATTTTGGCTAGGACATAAACTGGTAGATTAGAGAAGTAATAAAGTAATTCGGGTAGTACCACCATTTTGCTCAAGGCCACTCTGCCCATTACATTCAACGGTAGTATCTTCCAAAATTTTGATTTGCACTTGTATAGTGGCCATAGCTCTGATCAGGTTCCCCTCGCACATATCTACAGGATCTCGGTATATAAATATGCCCAGATACCGGAAAGTGTACGGCTGCCAGCAAAGGAGAAAGTCGTTAATGTAAAAGTTGGGATCTGCGGTTTCTTCCCTGAAGGGGTAAAGACACGACTTTGACCAGTTTACTTTAAGCCCTGATACCTTCTCGAAGTTTCCAAGAGTGTCCACAAGGGAGGGAGGTATGTTATGTATATCTTGTAGGTAAATTAACCAATCGTCTGCATTAAGTGAGACGGCATGCAGGCCATCTCCCAGCCGGATACCCAGTCCTCTCCCTCTCGACGAAGCCGTGTAGCCAATGGTTCCATCGCCAATGAAAACAGGAGTGGCAAGAGGGGGCATCCCTGCCTGGTTCCTCTGTGTATCCCTATCTTGTCTGATATCAACTGCCCCATCCGGACCCTGACGGAAGGGTGCATGTACAGTAGTTTAAGACATTGTCATTTCCATGCCAATATCTCTAACTCTTGCAAATGCGAGACCTATTGCATTGCAAATGCTTCTTCTGTTTGTGGTAGGCAATGGGATGTAGCAATATTTGGTGACCGCAATTGTGGTTGCAAACTATTGTTATGTTATGTTAACTGAATTTGTAAAGCGCATTACTACCCAAAGGCGTCTAAGCGCTGATCAGTTCCAGCTGCGGGAGTTACCAAGACCTGAATAACCATGTCTTTACAGCTTTTCTAAAATAGATGAGACTAGGTGATGTTTTTATGCAAAGAGGGAGTGTGTTCCATATTTTGGATGCTTCAAGTACAATGCTCTTTCCACCCCATTGTACTTGTTTAAATCTTGGCAGTACTAATACATCTGCATTTGCTGACCGAAGATTTCTGTTTCGAAAAATCAGGACCAAGATCATAAAATGCCTTGTAAGCTAGACATAGCACCTTAAAGGTGATTCTTTGTTTGATAGGTAGCCAATGCAGATTTTTTAATTCTTGAGACACTGAGCAAGTGTTCCAGTTTGACAGCTTCCCCTTTGTAAATATTTTAAGGAACACAGGCTACTGAAAAAAAGGTTTCCTTGTGGGGAATGCAAACGCAGTGATGGTTATCTGCTGTCCTTGGCAGGCCCATCATCCCTGTGATGGTAGCTATATACGGGGGGGGTGAAGGGTGCTGCAAACAGCATTACACCTAATAAATATTCATTAGAGAGATCATTCAGCTGACCAGAGACTGGACATTTTGAGGCACAAACTCATTAGTACATAAGTTGCATTGCTAAATAACAGACATTTTGCAAAATTCGATGCATAATTTGCACCCAGTATTTAGGAAACACCTGTTAATACAGTGTGTCCATGATCTATACTCTCCCCGACACATAGGGAACGAATGGGGTATCCGAAATATTGAGGAATGTGCTTATATGAAAATATTGAGGAATGTGCTTATATGAAAAATAAACACTTAACAAATGCAACCAAAATGTTGACAAAGTAAAATACAAGGTTTAGCAGGACTATAATCTATCCAACAACTAGTTGCATTTTCACAGGTATTGTAAGAGTATCATGACATCACCTACCTCTCTCCAGCTTCTCAGCAACATCACATGAACTGACTAAAAAGGAATAAAAAAAGGTTTCAATAAATATAACATATATAAATATATATACACACATATATATCTATATATCATTCACTTGTTCTTCTACAGCATCAAGGATTAGGGTTTATTTGATTCATATATGCCTCTTTTTTATTTACAAAGATTGGTCTTCTAATTCCTCTAGGCCCTAGTGAACTAACTACTCACTGGAGATAGGGGACTGGAGAAGAAGCTGCTGGTGATTGTTTCATGGGTAAGTCTTGGGTATGGCAGTGCTGCATCTGAGATTGGAAGCTTAACCTATTCTGGGATAACATTTCTTGATGAAAGTAGCCTGCAGTACTGCCAATAAAAATGTTTTGCGGACGGATCGTCAAGGATAAATCACTATGGTAATTTACTTCTAATTAGTCTGCTAGATATATTTTATTCTGAGGTACGATATACTGTCAACTTCAGTGTGAGAACCAGCTTAAAGAAGGAAAGAATTATTTTTCATTTGAATACTCCTTGAGGCCCCTGCCATTGACGTTCCATGTCACAAACAATTTGCTGAACACCCCTCTGGGTGACCACAGTGCAGATGACATGGAGGCAGAGCAGTGTGCTGAATGCAGTCTCAGAAAATACCCCTTGCATGAAAAAGCTACTCTCCTTCCACTTCAGTCAGCATAGTGTCTCTCATTAGCTCATGATGTGGCACAGATTTAACAATATGCCCCATCGAGAATCGTTTGACTCATTTAGACGGATATTGCTACCAATGAATCAAAACCTAAAGTCGACTTTGAAACATTAACCTCATGTACATTACTTGTGGAGCTTCAGATGGGAGTAAATAGTAAGGCTCAAGAACATATGGCTGTGAGAGTAATCTGGTAAATTATCACAAATGATGGGTCAAAAACTTGGGGATGAAATTTGACTGTAGTGTCTGAACATGCAAAACACAAGACTAGCAAGCATTTTCTCAAAGAAAAATTACACAGAATTTGAGCTTGAATAATCAGTACATTCCTTCATCTTGACCTATAAATGATTTAAATTCTAAGATGCAATTTGTCGATGCTTGTTCAATTGCTTCAAATAGTCAGCTGTCATTGTAAACAAATGGTCAATACAAGCAGATGGGAAAAAAGGGTGCAACCTTATTTGTACCATGACTAGAATTAAAATAAGAGAATTCGGCGGATGGCAAATAAGAGGCCTAATTTTCTTCATTAGCATTACAAATAAATTGAGGCAAGATGGCGGCCGAGAAGTCGGCCGAGTGAGTGCTCTTGTCCAATCCCCCCAAGCTGTATGCAGTTTTTGTGAGCTACGTTCAGTCGATCCATTCTTGTTTTTTTAATTCTTCCGATGGAGCTAAATTAGGCATGATCTGGGCCAGTCACTATCTGCAGCGGTAGGTAGTTCCGCTGGCCCGACTTACATGGTGCCTCCCTCCTTGTGGTCTCCACTTGCCGTGCGCTGTGTCGAGGTGCAGCACAGCTCTCCCAGCAGCTCCAATGCTGCCGAAGAGTCTCAGAGGAGCCAAGGCTCGCTGCACAGCAGATCTTTCTGGGTCAGTGAACGCCAATGAAGGGAAAGAACGAGTCGGAGCAGTGGCTGCCAGAGAAGCCGCTTCAACCGCTGAGAAAACATGGGTTTCTGGATCTGCTAAGAAAACTACCCTGGAACTTTTCCTCCCATTAAAAAAAGGAAAGAGTCAACACAGGGCAAATGAAAATGTAACGGTCTGCAGTGTTGGTGTCAGGCAGGAGGAACGGCTGCATGTAGCGACTGGCGGGACTGGGTAACATAAGGAGGTGAGCCCATTTAATGGAGAGAATTCTAAATCAAATTTGGTTTCTGAATATGTCACCATGCAGGCTTTAAGAGCCCACACTTGCCCTTCCAATATCGCTGAGCACAGATGTAGTCGGGGGACGAATAGAGCCACTACCCCCCCATAATACTAACTTTTTAATAGGAGTCTCTATGACGGAATCTGAGCTGTTTAAACTGGGCAGGCTCAAAAGCCAGAGCTAGGTTGAGCAAGGTGTCAGTTCTGCTGCCCAGATGGAGACTGACTCTGGGGAAAAAATAATGTCCCTCTCAGATCGGTCAGATTCTTTGGGAGATGAAACTTTAAGTTTCTAAACAGCGGTCAAGGAGAGAGTCACCAAGTTGTAGATGCAGCGATTCTAGCAGCTTTCATTTGGAGGATGACGATATTGGCATTCTAAATACTGAATCTGGTACTGGCACTGTGCGCAAAAAGAAAGAAGTATCTGACCCAGGAGAGCAAAAAGAATCTACTGCGATACTGTCATGGGACTATTAATTTTCTCCTGATTTGGGGGATGATCGGGCTGACTTATTGAGGCAAGCTGCTCTTACGACACTTGAGAGCCCAGAGGAAATCTCGCTTTCTGTCGTCTATCAAACTATTATGGCATATAGGGAAGAAACCTTCGTAGAAAGCCAAAGAACAAAAGGGGTTTGCCGCAAGCTGCAGAACTCGTCGAGTTGCCAAGTCATGCTCGGAATTTGCGGAGAGGATCAGTGAAGCTGAGAACCGAATTTCCACATTGAAGGACGAGATTGTAGCGCAGAAAGCTATTACTGATACTTTAAAATCTCAGAAGAACGACATGCTATGGAAACTTAAGGACTTGGAGAATCATCTTTGACGTAACAACCTTAGAGTCCTCGGTTTACCTGAGGGTGTGGAAGGCTCTGATCCCCCAAAATTTATAGTAGAACTCTTTTCAGAAGTATTCCCCAAGTTTGTGCAAAGGACTTGGAGGTTCAGAGAGCTCATCGGTTCCCATTCAAACACATTGTTCATTCAGGACAGCCAAGCCCTAAACCAAGGGCCCTTCTGATCTGCTTGAATGATTTTTTACCTCAGCAGGCTTTGTATGATCTGGCATGTCCAGACAGGAAGAGAAGGGGGAAAGGGAATTATATTTTTGTCAGGCCAGACTACTGTCATACAACAGTTGAAAAACTCTAACTCCGGCAATTGATTTCATCATTCCAGAATAATTGGGGCTCACGACTTTCTCCTTAACCCAGCAAAACTCAAAATTATATAAACAGATCAAACCTCGTTTTTTACTTCTGAGGTGAAGTCCTATGAGTTTTTGCAGGCAATAGAAGTCTAAAAACCAAGATGGGGGGGTCATAGTATTCATATGGGTCTCTGACTTTGCCTACCCCTTCCACCCCTCCTTTTTTTCTCTCTACTCCTCCTCTCTTTTTCTAGCTGTCTTTTTTCTTTCCATGCTCAGTATGGTATGGCTTGATAGATTAGGTGGGGGAGGTTGTTCAGGAGTGGTTGGCAGACTCTCCATCACATCGGACCTTAGGGTCCCTTTGCCTCGAAGGTTGGGTTGGAAGGGGAGTGCTCTAGGGTGGGTCAGGGGGGCTCTTTGAGGCTGGTGAAGGGGTAATAAGGGGAGGGAAGAATGGGTTTTCATGAGGGGGGTGAAAAGATAAAAAGCCATGTGGTGGTAAGGCTGGAGCAAGATACTATGGATTGGATTCATACAATAATTATGTTCAACACATTGTCGGAGGTTTTCGGTCTGTTAAATTGGATATGGGCTGATTTCTGCTAGGCTTCGTATATGTTCTTTTAATGTCTGTGGTCTTAATAACAGGGCTAAACGACAAAGAGTTGCTCGGGAGATAACAGTAATGCGACCTGATGTGGTGTGTCTTCAAGAGACCCACATACCCTGGGGGAAGCGTAGATTTAGATCAGAATCGGGCTATACTTTACTAGCCTGCACACAGTAGGGTACTACAACCCGAGGGGTGGCTATTCTCGCAAAGCAAAATATACGTACCACTAGCAGACTACTTGTTGATAAGTATGTACGCTGGATGATCGTGGAATGTGCTGCAGGTGTTATTACATTTTTAATATGCTCTGTCTATGGATCAAACATGGACGAAGCACAGATTTTAGGTTTTCTCAATATGGAGTTGGCTTCTTGACCCACGCCATTGGTATTGTGTGGGGATTTTAATATTCAGCAAGAGGATACTGTTGTTGTTTTATATGTAGGATAAACGCAGCAAAGGTTAACATACAGATCTTCCCTAGAGTCTTGTCAGACCATAATCCATTGCTATTGGATATTCCAGTGTGAGGTTTCTTTCAGCCACGAGGGTCCTTTTCTTTTGATAGGAAACTCCTGCTCGATGAGTCGTTTGTTAGCCATATCCGGCAGTGGTTAAGTCAATTTTTGGAAATTAATCTTAATACCCCTTTTTCTACGTTGGTTTGGGATGCACTAAAGGCAGGGGGAAATTCTTAGTTTTGCTATACACACACAAGAGACAAAATTGGCTGTTAATGCAGGACCTAACTGAGGATCTTCGGAAGGCAGAGCAGAGTCTTAAACAATGCGTGCAGGGGAACTTAGAAACCACCTTGGTACAAACTGAAGTTGCCCGGTGGAGGGCCAGAATCAATGTGCATTGGTCTAAGGAGAATACCAATAAATACCACCTGTTTAAAAGGAAATGTTATGAATAAGGTGAGGCAACTGGTAAATGCTTAGCAAAATGGATTAGGTGTAAGGAGGCCAAGCGTGCGATTACCACTATTGAAGATCCAACCAGCAGATTTGTAGAAACACCCTCTGAGATCCACACAGTGTTCAGGGCATTTTTCAAAGACTTGTTTACAGAGGGTCCAAAAAATGGGAGCATGGGACATGAGTCATATATACGGAATCTATGTAGTAGGAATCTCAGTCCAGAGGATCGGAAGTATCTGGATGATCCTATTACATTAAATGAACTCGTGGAGGCCATTAATTCACTGGCAATCAGTAAGGCTGCTGGTCCTGACAGGCTGCCTCTAGAGTTCTATAAAACTTTCTTTCAAGAGTTAAAAACAGACATGCTGATAACTTTTCAGGAGGAACAAAACGGGCAGGCTCCAGAGTACGTGGGACGCAGCCAATATCGTCATTAATTTTTTTTTTAAAAAGGACAAGACTCCTACATTACCAGGGTCTTATAGACCTATTTCTTTATTGAATTGTGCTTATAAAATATTCACAAAGATCATGGCCACACGGCTAGCAAGAGTTATTTTTTCCCTGGTTTCATCCTGGCAACACGGCTTTATGCCGGGAAGAGGCACGGTCAACCATATCAGTAGGGTGGTTACCTCATTAGATCTGTCCAATGTTCATCAAGCTCCTTTTGTGATGGCGTTACTTCACGCCGAGAAGGCGTTTGACCGTGTCTCTTGGGAATTGTTATGGGCAACTATACGCCGGCAAGGTTTTTGGGCTGGTTTTATTAACGCAATAAGAGCGGTGTATAGATCTCCTATTGCTCGAATCGGTGCACTAGGGTTAGACTCTAAACCAATATTTACCTCCAGAGGGACTAGACAAGGCTGCCCGTGCTCCCCTTTATTTTAAAAAAAAATTTTTTTTTTAATTTTCAAAAACCTTTATTGATAAATGTAAAACGGACAAGTCAATACACCGTGAAGGCACGAAACCATAAGTTGGCCCCACTAATCAGCAGAGGGGGGGGTTCCGGAAACCGCTTACACAGCCATTCAGCCGACATCCCGGAGGACCGGCGGCACTTCAGGAGAACCCTCACCTGTGGTGAACCCGTCACTTTTACTTCTGAAATACAGTGCCTGCACCTGACCCCAGACCACACCGCAGCCCGCCCTATCTTAAGGCAATCCTACCCGTGCCCACCAACTCCTATGAACCTGGTCCAGTCCCTGAGTGTCCGTAACCATATCCCAACGCCCCCCCGCCTCCCCCGCACGCACGTCGTCTCATCCCTCTCACATCCACTTGCAAACCTCTCCACAGTCCCTGCATCTAGCAGTGAGCAACCGTTGCGGCCCTCAACATTCAGATCGCCGGCGATCCTGCAATACTCTGCTGCCGTCCACCCGATCACTTATAGGGCGTACCCAGCCCCTCCGGTCAATCCCCAGCCACTCCCTCCACGCAAAGGGACACCTTCAGACTATCACGCCAACGCTTCATCCAGTCGTGCATCCACTGGGTCGCGATCCTGTACTTCCCTCCCTTCCGTCCCACTGTGTGCATTGGGTACATCGCACTGCGTCTCCCCCAGGCTAGTCGATTCAGCAGCCCCAGCGGACAGGTATGTTCTATACAGCCCCCAGAAGTTCTTGGGGCGGCTCTTCGGGGGTAACAATTCGCTGTATATCTCCGCCTGTGTGCTGCAGTACAGCATGTCCCTAGCCCATCTTTTCTTTGTGGGAAGCGGCCCCCTCATCCAACAGGCCGCTACAACGCGTCGAGCCACTAACAACGCCATGTCCGTCAGGCGTCTCAGCGCCAGCGGGAGAGGCCTGGAATAGCCCAGCAACGCCAGCGCTGGGTCTGGCTGTATGTCAGTTTCCAGAAGCTGGCTCAGTTCCCGAAACACCCCCGCCCAGAACCGGGCTATACCCGGGCAGTGCCAGGCCATGTGTATGAAATCCGCCACTGGGAAATGGCAGCGCTCGCACTCTGCTGTTGGGCGAAGCCCATACCTGTGCAGCCTCTCAGGGGTGTAATAGACCCGCTGCAGGTACTTAAAATGTATCAGTCTATGCCTACCGTTCAGGGAGACCTTCTTGGTGCTAGAGCAGCAATATTTCCACATCTCGTCCGTTATTTCCATTTGGAGGTCGGCCTGCCATCCGCTCCGAGCCGCTAAACACTGGGGAGCCCGGTGCAGATCCCCAAGTTTCTTGAGGGTCGTCACCAGTTTGGCCGACGCCTCCGTTTTGATAACATAGGTAAGTTCCGGGATGTCCGGGGGTTCTGCCAGTCCCGGCCCCAACAGGGCCGACAGTGCGCTGCGGACCCTGTGGAATTGAAAGCGCTGGAGCAGAGTAGCTCCAGGTCGGGTCGAGGCGAGCTGCTCCCATGTCTTAACCACCCCGTCCTGAAACAGGTCCGCCATCTTAACGACCCCCAAAGCGTCCAGCGCCTGCCTCACCCCTTTTTCTCGCAGCGGGGGGAGCCAGACCGCCCATTCCACTCGCATCAGTGGGGAATACAGGAGGTCACGATCCTGTGCCCTCCGCAACGCGTGCCACGCATGGTTCGTGGCCTTAAGAGAATCCAACGTTCCCACCCGGCGGTCCACCGGCTGGAACACGGTCGCCGGGAGCGGAGCCGCGAACAGCCGCTCCATCAACACGTGAGGTATGTCCGAGTTGGCGTGGACCCATGTGTGCAGGTGGGCCGCCTGCGCCACCCTGTAATACCTTTCCAGGTCGGGGGCCCCAAGCCCACCCATCTCATAAGGAAGCGTTAGCACCTTCCACTGCACTCGGGGCTGCTTACCGCCCCAGGCTAGCCGCACTAAGGTCTGAGTCAGCTGCGCGAAGAAGGCCCTAGAGAGCACTATAGGGATGTTTTGGAAGAGGAACAAAAATCTCGGCAGGACCACCATTTTCATGATGGCCACTCTGCCCATCAGCGACAGGGGGAGTTTAATCCACACCTCCACCTCATCAACAAGATTGGAATAGGCCACCCCGTAGTTTTCCCGGAGCAGGACCTCTGGATCCTTGTGGAGCCGGATCCCCAGGTATCGAATTAAATCTGTCGTCCACTGTAGAGGGTATTCCATTGGGAACGGCTCCGTGACCGGGGTCAACGGGAACGCCAGTGACTTGGTCCAGTTCACCTTGAGGCCCGACAGGGCCCCAAACCGGACCACCTCTCTCAAGACTGAAGTGAGATTCTCCTCCGGGTTGCGGACATATAGCAGAGTATCATCCGCATAGGTGGATATGCAGATCCTATAGGAGGGGAAGTTAATACCCTCAAATTTGTGGTACTCCCTCATTGCGCACGCCAGCGGTTCCGCCACCAGTGCGTATAGGAGGGGGGAAAGAGGGCATCCCTGCCGGGTCCCCCTAGAAATCTCAAAGGCTTCCGTGACTCTGTCGCCTATACGCAACCTGGCAGTAGGTCGGAAGTACAGTGCGCCCACCATCTGCAGGAAGGGCTCTCCCAGCCCGAGTTTCCTCAATACTCTCACCATGAAGGGCCATTCCACGGAGTCGAACGCCCTGTCAAGGAAGATAGCTAGGGCCTTACTCCCCGGACGCACGTGTTGCATGGCCCCAAGGACCGTGCGGATGTTGTATGTAAGGTTCCTGGATGGGATGAAACCCGCCTGTTCCGGGGCCACGAGCTCCGGCACCAGCAACGCCAGCCGAGTCGCAAGGACCTTTGCGTACAGCTTGGCATCTACGTTGATCAGGGAGAGCGGCCTGTATGAACCGCACAGGTTCGAGGGTCTCCCGGGCTTTAGAATGGTGACTAACAGCGCCTCTCGCATCGTGTCGGGCATGCTGCCCTCCTGGCAGATATCATCGAAGAGAGCCATGAGGTGTGGGAGGAGCTTATCCTGAAAGGCCTTGTAAAAGGCCACCGTCAGCCCATCCGAACCCGGGGCAGAGCCCGCCCTCATGCTCCCCAGGGCCTCCAAAATCTCATCCTTCTGTACAGGCAGCGCCAGAAATTCCCTCTGTGAGTTAGACAAGAACGGCATTTTTATGTAGCTAAGGTAGTCGTCTATTTCCTCTTCCATTTGGGAGGACTGCGATGTATAAAGTCCAGCATAATAGCCCCTGAATTCTTCTACTATCCCGGTCTCGTCTGTAATCAGCCTTCCAGAACCAGTCACAAGTTCATCAATAACCAGAGGCCGCCTGGTGTTGCGGAGTATCCCCGCTAGTAGGGAGCCCGGGCGTTCGCTCTCTCCATAGGTACGAGCCGTGGCATACTTGCCCATATGCTGCACTTCCCTGTCTGCTTCGCTATTGTATTCCGCCACCAGCGTCTGTATCTGAGCCGCCACCTCGGGGTCCATAGACCTCCCATGCCGCTCCTCCAACTGTGCTAGTTGCGTCTCCAATGCCCCCAAGCGCCGCCGGATAGATTTAAGGACACCGGAGTGCTTTGCCATAGCCACGCCACGAATAAAAGCCTTAAACGAGTCCCATACCGTTTGAAACCTCTGAACCGACCCCAGGTTGGCCGCGAAGAAAGTGTCGATCTCGTCAGCTAATTCCCCCCGGAACACCTCGTCCAACAGGGCGTATGGCGGCATCCTCCACGTGAACGGAGGTAGTCGCCTGACCGGGGAGGCCAGCACCACAAGGAGGGGGGAGTGGTCCGACAGGGTACGTGGTAGGACCTCGCACCCCCTGACAACCGCCAAAGCGTCCGGGATGCCAGCCAATAGTCGATCCTGGTATGCACATCGTGGTATGCAGAGTAATGCGTGAATCCCGCCCTCCCAGGGCTCCTGTGCCTCCAGACATCTACCATGTCTAGTCTAGTCAATTCCGCCTGCATACACAAGGCGGCCGCCGCCGGACGGCGGGCCCGCCCCAAGGAGCGGTCCACGTCTGGGTTGAACGTGAAATTAAGGTCACCGCCCCACACCATGCGGGCGTGCGCGTATTGCCTGCACTGTGCAGCAAGTGCGGTGTAGAACTCTGGGGTATCGTAATTGGGACCATAAACATTGACTACAATGAGGTCATGTCCTTTCCCGGCGCACCGGGTAATCAGGTAGCGCCCGTCCGGGTCCGCGGCCAGCTTCTTTAGCGTCAATTTTGATCGTGGGCTTACCCATGTGATCACCAATCTGGAGTGCGAGGTAAATCCCGCCGCCCAACTGTTACCCGATAGCCCTTTAGATAACAACAGTTTACTGGTAAGTGGGAGGTGGGACTCCTGTATGAGCGCCAAGTCAATGTGGTGCCTATGTAGGTAGTTCAGCACCTTCCTCAATTTGCGAAAATCATTCAACCCTCTCACATTCCACGTCAGCGCTCTAAGGGTGACCTCGCCGCTGTCGTCATTCATCTCGCTAGGCTCAGGCATCACTGCATTCACACTCCGCAGCTACAGCAGGCAGTGACCTGTCGTGGGACTCCCCCCACCAGAAATCGCCAAACAGCAGACCTCGGACATGCAAGAACAAAGCAAGAGACGTATCGCTCCGTGAACCGTGCGTTCCCCAACCCCCAACCCCTGAACAACCCCTTAACTGCTCAACCCCCCTCCCAAAGCCGAACGCCCCCAACCTGGCCAGATAGGACCCCATCCCATCCCCCCCTCCCCTGATCACAACAAACAAAGAAAACCTTTACCGAACCTGCCCCCAAGGGGCCAACCTGAGCAAAGCAGCGCTGGGGCAGAGGCCACCGGGCATCCGCCGCCCTGACCGTTTGGCGGGCCACTGCACAGGCGTGCCCCCGCACCATTACCTCCATACATCAGTACAGCTAGAGCTGGCATCGTCCATCGTCCAATAGGTCTAGGGGAGACCTCCACCGTCCCCCCGCAGGGGCATAACGCTCCATCTAGGGAGACAAGCCAGACTGTCCAGGGGAGCCCATGCATAAACATCCAGTTCAGTGTCCGGTAGGATCAGAAAACTGACCCTCACAGCGACGGTAAGTGGTCGCCCTAGTGGGAACCCCTCAATGATTTAGCCCCAGAGGGAGGCATCGTCAGCAGTAAGCAAGTGCAGGTTAACCCCCCTCCCCGAGCCCCCCCGTCCAATGTTGTAATGTTAGGGTGCCCTCAACAAGTCAGAAAGATCTCACCCAGCATCAGCCGCGCCGTCCCCAGGAGCAGTCGCCTCCTCCTCCACCAATACGCCGGCCCAGGTGCCAGGCCACTCTCAGGGCAGCGGGTGTCCCCGCGCAGAGTCCGCAGGCTCAGTCCGTGCAACAGCCCGCAGAAGCAGGCCGCCTCCTGTCGTCTAATCCTGCCCATCCAGACCGCTGGCATCAGCGCTATGGTCTGCGTGGTCCAGCGGGCCGCTCCACTGGCCCCTGTGTTAGAGGTCACGCTTCATGCACCCTTTCTCTCTGTAAAATATAGAAAACTACAAGTCCCAGAATGCCTGGCCAGAGGGAGTACCTTGTATGCCTTCCCATGCTGCTTTACGTCAGATCAGGTGACTGTTGTCGGCATATAGGCTGCCTGCTTACAATCACAGGTGCTTGGCCTTACTTCCTGCTTTAGGACCACGCCCCCTTGTTTCCCGTTTGAATCCTTCCCGGACCGAGTCCTTGTATCCCGATGATTCCTCGTTATTGAGCCGAACCAACGAAAACCTGCTCCTCGAGCCTGAAGTATCGTGAGTAAAGCTGCGTGGGAAATATCTGAATTATACACCGTTGTGGGTAAACGTGCACTGCCGTGCGCTCGAAAGGTGCTTTGTCTGCTGATAGCGCTTTTTTGCTTATAGCGCGAGAAACGCTGTGTGAAATTATCGCCTGTTCCGTTAGCGCGGTTACCGCGCTCATTGAAGTACCCAGACCCCCCACAGTACCAGGACACGCTGCTGTCTCTTCTGTTGCCACAAGCGCGGGTAGCGTGGGACGCAGAGACCCGTACAGACACACGCTGCAAGTCTACACCCAGACCTTCCATACCTGTACTTCTTCGACACTCGTAGTGTCCAAAATCAGTGACAAAGAGAAAGGACTATTGGATTGTTGAAAAGACTTTTTTTTTTGTTTGTTTATTGAACTCTCAACAAAAGCGCATTGTAAGACGCTGTTAGCATTCTTCATTTGAACTCCAACTGCTCCCTGCTTGTTTAGAATCTGCCCTCTTTCCTTAAGTATCACAGAGGCGCAAGATCTTCAAAATTGGAGTCCTCCTTCTGTTCCTTTTAAAGAAGAGACCTTCAGTCCACATCCCCAGTTCTGAGTGTGTGAGTATGAGAAGGCATAGAATGTAAGATAGTTAATGTGGGTGGTCACGAGGGGTTACAACTTACACTTTCTTGTTGTTTTGTGTTTTCTTGTAGAAACCCTGACATCCTTGATCTCCTTGCCTGTATCTCGGTAGAAGACCTGGTGGTCCTTTCTGGTCTCTTCGCGCTCTGGTGGGTCTATGTCTTCCTGTAGTGTGTCTATACCTATAGGAGTCTGGACCCTGTGAGAGCAAAGAGACATAATCTTCGCTCCCGTGGATTTGGACTCTCTGTCGTGGGACCACGAACCGGACAGAAAGGCCAAGCCCACGTATTACATATCCCCTGAGCGAAGATGGATCAAGGCGCGTCATATGATGCGTCGAGGGTAGACCCAGGGAGCCTTGAAAACCCTGACATTACCATGTCTGAATTAGCAAGTACGGTAGTCACATTACAGGCAGAACTTAGGGCGTTAAGGGGAGAGAATCAGCGTTTAGTCACTGAATTAGGAATATTAAAGACACACACATCGTTAGAAGCTGTAGGAACAGGTACACTTCCCAAACAGAAGCGTAATTATATTCAACCAGCTCATTTTCACCTTCCATCCTCTGACATGTCCGTGCCTCCTGCATCCTCGTCTGCCCCGGTTAATGTAACCGTGGTCACTCCCCCTCATACTCCCTTGGCCATGCCTGAAAGGTTCAATGGGGATAGCACTAAATATGCAGTCTTCATGAACCAGTGCCATCTCCAGTTCCTTTGTAGAGCCGCTGCATTCCCCGATGATGCCGCTAAAGTGGCATTTATCATATCGTATCTGAGTGGGAACGCAGCTCTTTGGGCCGTACCGTTAGTGGATAACGATGATCCAGTACTCTATAATTTAGCCCAGTTTAAAGAAAGAATGAGGAGTTTATTTGCTCGGCATTCTTACATGCAGGCCAGCGACAACGAGTTATTGAACCTGAAACAAGGTACGAAAGATCTTCTTACGTACATCACCACGTTCAACAGGCTAGTCACGGAGACACAGTGGCCTGAGGAGAAAAGAACCTCCCTCTTTTATAGAGGGTTAAGAGATGACTTAAAAGACATCCTGTCTCAGATTGTAGATCCTCTAGAGGATTGTGCGTCCTTTATTGATTTGGCGGTCAAATTGGACCATAGGTTAACAGAACGGAAGGGTGAGAAGTCCAAAGGGGAATACCCACGTCTTGTTCTTTCAAGGCCTGAGAAAAAGGAGCTTAAGGATGTGAGTGAACCAATGCAGATCGGGGGGGTCAGAGGACCGTTAACGGTTGAAGAAAGAGAAAAACGTAGACGGTTGAATTTATGCCTTTACTGTGGTAAGGGAGGGCATTTTGCCCGAGAATGCCCTGTGAAACCCAAAAAACTAGGTAACCTCATAAACAAACCTGGCTCAGTTTCTGCTGCGGAAAACTGACTGACTTGGTAAATTTAGAGATCGATTTCCCAAGTCCTTCAGTGCATCAGATCTCGCAGGCTGGATCCAATCCTGTGTCTCCTGTGCCCAAACCGTTTCGTATTTCGGTGGTCTTTCTTCTACCCTCTCAACATAGACAATCTATGACGATTTTAATAGATTCGGGGGCTACGGGGAACTTCTTGGATATTACGGTAGCTAAAGCCCTTGGATTGCAATTCATCACAAAATCTCATCCTGAAAGGGTCCGAGCAGTGGATGGGTCAGAGTTGTCGTCGGGGTTGATAAAACATCATACCCCAGAGCTCATCATGGTGTGTGACAATGGACATTCGGAGGTAATCTCTTTCGATCTCATAGATACACCCACGTTTGGGGCCATATTAGGAGTTCCATGGTTGCAACTACACAATCCCCATATAGATTGGGTAGCTAGAACAGTAACACTAAGGTCTTCCTTTTGTACGCTACACTGTTACAGGGAAACTGCATTATGGCCAACGCCTTTATGTTGTGCGACTGCATCATCCCCCCCCGCTAGTCTGCCGGCTGAATACCAAGACTTTGCTAATGTATTCGATGAGGTGAAGGCGACAGCTCTACCCCCGCACAGAACCTATGATTGCCGGATTGATTTAATCCCGGGCGCTGAACTGCCCATCAGTCGGGTATACGCGTTGACTGAACCAGAAACTAAATATCTTTATGACTACTTGCAGGAGATGTTGAAGAAAGGTTTTATTCGACATTCAACCTCACCTATCTCTTCTCCTCTTTTTTTTATACCCAAAAGAGAAGGAGGATTGAGAGCATGCCTGGATTACCGCGCTTTAAATAAAGCTACGGTAAAAAATAAATACCCTCTTCCACTCATCTCCACTCTCTTGGATCAAGTACGAAAGGCGAAAATATTCACCAAATTAGATCTCAGAGGTGCATACCATTTAATCAGAGTAAGAGAAGGAGATGAGTGGAAGACGGCTTTTCGGACCAAGTTCGGTTTATATGAGTACTGCGTTATGCCGTTTGGCCTATGTAATGCTCCAGCGGCATTCCAATTTTTTGTGAATGAAATTTTAAGAGATTATTTAGATCTCTTTGTTATCGTCTATATTGACGATATCCTAATCTATTCACAAAACGAGCAAGATCATGTAGAGCATGTAAGGCTAATACTGAAACGGTTGCAAGAACACCAACTGTTTGCCAAATTGGACAAATGTTTGTTCCACACTCGAAAGGTTGATTTTTTGGGGTTTGTTATATCGCCAGAAGGCATTCATATGGATCCGGCTAAGGTCGCTGCCATCACCAATTGGAACAGCCCCAAGACAGTGAGAGAAATACAATCCTTTTTAGGATTCGCTAATTTCTATAGAAGATTTATACACCACTTCTCGGAATTAGTGTCTCCTATCACTAGACTGCTAAAGAAAGGGGTACAGTTTGACTGGGATAAACCCGCGGAAGCAGCGTTCCAGGCCTTGAAAGACAGATTTATCTCTGCCCCCATCATCAGACATGCGGATGAGACTCTGCCTTATTTCGTAGAAGCGGATGCTTCACAATATGCTGTAGGGGGAGTATTATCGCAGCGCGATAGAAGTACGGGTACTCTCCATCCAGTGGCCTATTTTTCAAAAACTCTCTCACAAGCAGAACAGAACTATACGATTGGGGAACGAGAATTGTTAGCCATAAAGATGGCTTTTCAGGAGTGGAGGCATTATTTATTGGGATCACCCCATACTATTACGATCTATTCGGATCATAGAAATTTACAATTTTTTCGATCCGCTCGGGCCCTCACCCCCAGACAGATGAGATGGGTGTCTTTCTTCTGTGAATATGACTTTGTTATCACCTTTCGGCCGGGTGCTAGACATGGAAAAGCAGATGCTTTATCCCGGTTGGGAAAAGAACTCAGTATCATAGAGGAAGAACCTGTGCCCATCATACCAGAAAACAAGATCGTGGCTGTGAATGCGCACGAGGAGGTGACGGCGGACTCCTTTCTTGCCAGATTAGAACTAGAGTATAAACAGTTAAGTCAGGAGACATGGTTAACCGAGCCATTGAATACCGTGGTGAACGGCTTGTTTTATCATGAAGGAAGGCTGTTCATTCCTTCTCCGGCTACTCGTTCAGCGATAATGAAATGGTGTCATACTCTACCTCTGGCTGCGCATCCTGGAAGCGACAAGACTCGCCAAACTTGTCAAAGGTGGTTTTGGTGGAAAGATATGCATCAGGACATCTCTGAATATTGCAAAGCCTGTCCCACCTGTGCACGACAGAAATCCATGCATTGTGCTCCTGCTGGTCTGCTACGACCGTTACCTGTCCCTGAGTGTCCTTGGTCCACTATCAGCATGGATTTTATCACTGAGTTACCTACCAGTAGAGGTTATACAGCTATTTTAGTGGTGGTAGATATGCTTTCCAAAATGGCACATTTTATACCTCTCAAAAGACTTCCCCGAGCCACTGAACTCATTGACATTTTCATTGACAATGTAGTGAAATTACATGGCTTGCCCTCGGTAATAGTTTCAGACAGAGGGCCCCAATTCATCTCTAAATTTTGGCAAGGACTCTGTAAGACACTTCAGATAGATCACAGACTCTCATCCGCGTATCATCCGCAAACGGATGGACAAACGGAGAGGACAAATCAGACCCTTGAACAGTTTTTGAGATGTTTATTGAGTACTCTCACCAGTGAATGGAGCAAGGCCCTCCCCTTAGCAGAATTCGCCTACAACAATTCCACACATTCCGCCTCCAAGATTTCCCCGTTCTTCTTTGTAACAGGGCAACACCCAAAATTTCTCCCTTTACATTTACCCCCTGAAATGCTAAACATCCCTGCAGTACATGAACATCACAAGATCCTTAAATCCATATGGGAACAAGCTACAAGAGAATTACTCAATTCCAAACAACAGATGAAAGAACAGGCAGACAAACATAGGCGCCCTTCTCCTGTCTATTCTGAGGGGGAACGAGTATGGTTATCCACGAAAAACCTCAAACTAACAGGACCGCGTAAATTCTGGCCCAGGTATATAGGTCCTTTTCCTATTACTAAGATCATTAACCCCGTAGCCATAAAACTCGATCTCCCAACAGACATGCGTATACACCCCGTTTTTCATATTTCTCTCCTTAAACCATTCCTCCCTCCTTCCAGTCCAGAACCCCCACCTCCTCCCATCACTGTGAACGGAGAACAAGAGTTTGAAGTCAGACGCATTATTGATTCTCGCAGACATCGAGGGAAGTTACAATACCTAATAGATTGGGCGGGGTATGCTCCTGAAGATTGAACGTGGGAACCTGCAGAGAACGTACATGCCCCAGCCTTAGTAAGGAGATTTCATGCCTTGTATCCCTCCAAGCCCCGACCTGTGAGTAGACCGTTAGGGGGGAGAACTGTTAGAGGTCACGCTTCATGCACCCTTTCTCTCTGTAAAATATAGAAAACTACAAGTCCCAGAATGCCTGGCCAGAGGGAGTACCTTGTATGCCTTCCCATGCTGCTTTGCGTCAGATCAGGTGACTGTTGTCGGCATATAGGCTGCCTGCTTACAATCACAGGTGCTTGGCCTTACTTCCTGCTTTAGGACCACGCCCCCTTGTTTCCCGTTTGAATCCTTCCCGGACCGAGTCCTTGTATCCCGATGATTCCTCGTTATTGAGCCGAACAAACGAAAACCTGCTCCTCGAGCCTGAAGTATCGTGAGTAAAGCTGCGTGGGAAATATCTGAATTATACACCGTTGTGGGTAAACGTGCACTGCCGTGCGCTCGAAAGGTGCTTTGTCTGCTGATAGCGCTTTTTTGCTTATAGCGCGAGAAACGCTGTGTGAAATTATCGCCTGTTCCGTTAGCGCGGTTACCGCGCTCATTGAAGTACCCAGACCCCCCACAGTACCAGGACACGCTGCTGTCTCTTCTGTTGCCACAAGCGCGGGTAGCGTGGGACGCAGAGACCCGTACAGACACACGCTGCAAGTCTACACCCAGACCTTCCATACCTGTACTTCTTCGACACTCGTAGTGTCCAAAATCAGTGACAAAGAGAAAGGACTATTGGATTGTTGAAAAGACTTTTTTTTTTGTTTGTTTATTGAACTCTCAACAAAAGCGCATTGTAAGACGCTGTTAGCATTCTTCATTTGAACTCCAACTGCTCCCTGCTTGTTTAGAATCTGCCCTCTTTCCTTAAGTATCACAGAGGCGCAAGATCTTCAAAATTGGAGTCCTCCTTCTGTTCCTTTTAAAGAAGAGACCTTCAGTCCACATCCCCAGTACTGAGTGTGTGAGTATGAGAAGGCATAGAATGTAAGATAGTTAATGTGGGTGGTCACGAGGGGTTACAACTTACACTTTCTTGTTGTTTTGTGTTTTCTTGTAGAAACCCTGACATCCTTGATCTCCTTGCCTGTATCCCGGTAGAAGACCTGGTGGTCCTTTCTGGTCTCTTCGCGCTCTGGTGGGTCTATGTCTTCCTGTAGTGTGTCTATACCTATAGGAGTCTGGACCCTGTGAGAGCAAAGAGACATAATCTTCGCTCCCGTGGATTTGGACTCTCTGTCGTGGGACCACGAACCGGACAGAAAGGCCAAGCCCACGTATTACATATCCCCTGAGCGAAGATGGATCAAGGCGCGTCATATGATGCGTCGAGGGTAGACCCAGGGAGCCTTGAAAACCCTGACATTACCATGTCTGAATTAGCAAGTACGGTAGTCACATTACAGGCAGAACTTAGGGCGTTAAGGGGAGAGAATCAGCGTTTAGTCACTGAATTAGGAATATTAAAGACACACACATCGTTAGAAGCTGTAGGAACAGGTACACTTCCCAAACAGAAGCGTAATTATATTCAACCAGCTCATTTTCACCTTCCATCCTCTGACATGTCCGTGCCTCCTGCATCCTCGTCTGCCCCGGTTAATGTAACCGTGGTCACTCCCCCTCATACTCCCTTGGCCATGCCTGAAAGGTTCAATGGGGATAGCACTAAATATGCAGTCTTCATGAACCAGTGCCATCTCCAGTTCCTTTGTAGAGCCGCTGCATTCCCCGATGATGCCGCTAAAGTGGCATTTATCATATCGTATCTGAGTGGGAACGCAGCTCTTTGGGCCGTACCGTTAGTGGATAACGATGATCCAGTACTCTATAATTTAGCCCAGTTTAAAGAAAGAATGAGGAGTTTATTTGCTCGGCATTCTTACATGCAGGCCAGCGACAACGAGTTATTGAACCTGAAACAAGGTACGAAAGATCTTCTTACGTACATCACCACGTTCAACAGGCTAGTCACGGAGACACAGTGGCCTGAGGAGAAAAGAACCTCCCTCTTTTATAGAGGGTTAAGAGATGACTTAAAAGACATCCTGTCTCAGATTGTAGATCCTCTAGAGGATTGTGCGTCCTTTATTGATTTGGCGGTCAAATTGGACCATAGGTTAACAGAACGGAAGGGTGAGAAGTCCAAAGGGGAATACCCACGTCTTGTTCTTTCAAGGCCTGGGAAAAAGGAGCTTAAGGATGTGAGTGAACCAATGCAGATCGGGGGGGTCAGAGGACCGTTAACGGTTGAAGAAAGAGAAAAACGTAGACGGTTGAATTTATGCCTTTACTGTGGTAAGGGAGGGCATTTTGCCCGAGAATGCCCTGTGAAACCCAAAAAACTAGGTAACCTCATAAACAAACCTGGCTCAGTTTCTGCTGCGGAAAACTGACTGACTTGGTAAATTTAGAGATCGATTTCCCAAGTCCTTCAGTGCATCAGATCTCGCAGGCTGGATCCAATCCTGTGTCTCCTGTGCCCAAACCGTTTCGTATTTCGGTGGTCTTTCTTCTACCCTCTCAACATAGACAATCTATGACGATTTTAATAGATTCGGGGGCTACGGGGAACTTCTTGGATATTACGGTAGCTAAAGCCCTTGGATTGCAATTCATCACAAAATCTCATCCTGAAAGGGTCCGAGCAGTGGATGGGTCAGAGTTGTCGTCGGGGTTGATAAAACATCATACCCCAGAGCTCATCATGGTGTGTGACAATGGACATTCGGAGGTAATCTCTTTCGATCTCATAGATACACCCACGTTTGGGGCCATATTAGGAGTTCCATGGTTGCAACTACACAATCCCCATATAGATTGGGTAGCTAGAACAGTAACACTAAGGTCTTCCTTTTGTACGCTACACTGTTACAGGGAAACTGCATTATGGCCAACGCCTTTATGTTGTGCGACTGCATCATCCCCCCCCGCTAGTCTGCCGGCTGAATACCAAGACTTTGCTAATGTATTCGATGAGGTGAAGGCGACAGCTCTACCCCCGCACAGAACCTATGATTGCCGGATTGATTTAATCCCGGGCGCTGAACTGCCCATCAGTCGGGTATACGCGTTGACTGAACCAGAAACTAAATATCTTTATGACTACTTGCAGGAGATGTTGAAGAAAGGTTTTATTCGACATTCAACCTCACCTATCTCTTCTCCTCTTTTTTTTATACCCAAAAGAGAAGGAGGATTGAGAGCATGCCTGGATTACCGCGCTTTAAATAAAGCTACGGTAAAAAATAAATACCCTCTTCCACTCATCTCCACTCTCTTGGATCAAGTACGAAAGGCGAAAATATTCACCAAATTAGATCTCAGAGGTGCATACCATTTAATCAGAGTAAGAGAAGGAGATGAGTGGAAGACGGCTTTTCGGACCAAGTTCGGTTTATATGAGTACTGCGTTATGCCGTTTGGCCTATGTAATGCTCCAGCGGCATTCCAATTTTTTGTGAATGAAATTTTAAGAGATTATTTAGATCTCTTTGTTATCGTCTATATTGACGATATCCTAATCTATTCACAAAACGAGCAAGATCATGTAGAGCATGTAAGGCTAATACTGAAACGGTTGCAAGAACACCAACTGTTTGCCAAATTGGACAAATGTTTGTTCCACACTCGAAAGGTTGATTTTTTGGGGTTTGTTATATCGCCAGAAGGCATTCATATGGATCCGGCTAAGGTCGCTGCCATCACCAATTGGAACAGCCCCAAGACAGTGAGAGAAATACAATCCTTTTTAGGATTCGCTAATTTCTATAGAAGATTTATACACCACTTCTCGGAATTAGTGTCTCCTATCACTAGACTGCTAAAGAAAGGGGTACAGTTTGACTGGGATAAACCCGCGGAAGCAGCGTTCCAGGCCTTGAAAGACAGATTTATCTCTGCCCCCATCATCAGACATGCGGATGAGACTCTGCCTTATTTCGTAGAAGCGGATGCTTCACAATATGCTGTAGGGGGAGTATTATCGCAGCGCGATAGAAGTACGGGTACTCTCCATCCAGTGGCCTATTTTTCAAAAACTCTCTCACAAGCAGAACAGAACTATACGATTGGGGAACGAGAATTGTTAGCCATAAAGATGGCTTTTCAGGAGTGGAGGCATTATTTATTGGGATCACCCCATACTATTACGATCTATTCGGATCATAGAAATTTACAATTTTTTCGATCCGCTCGGGCCCTCACCCCCAGACAGATGAGATGGGTGTCTTTCTTCTGTGAATATGACTTTGTTATCACCTTTCGGCCGGGTGCTAGACATGGAAAAGCAGATGCTTTATCCCGGTTGGGAAAAGAACTCAGTATCATAGAGGAAGAACCTGTGCCCATCATACCAGAAAACAAGATCGTGGCTGTGAATGCGCACGAGGAGGTGACGGCGGACTCCTTTCTTGCCAGATTAGAACTAGAGTATAAACAGTTAAGTCAGGAGACATGGTTAACCGAGCCATTGAATACCGTGGTGAACGGCTTGTTTTATCATGAAGGAAGGCTGTTCATTCCTTCTCCGGCTACTCGTTCAGCGATAATGAAATGGTGTCATACTCTACCTCTGGCTGCGCATCCTGGAAGCGACAAGACTCGCCAAACTTGTCAAAGGTGGTTTTGGTGGAAAGATATGCATCAGGACATCTCTGAATATTGCAAAGCCTGTCCCACCTGTGCACGACAGAAATCCATGCATTGTGCTCCTGCTGGTCTGCTACGACCGTTACCTGTCCCTGAGTGTCCTTGGTCCACTATCAGCATGGATTTTATCACTGAGTTACCTACCAGTAGAGGTTATACAGCTATTTTAGTGGTGGTAGATATGCTTTCCAAAATGGCACATTTTATACCTCTCAAAAGACTTCCCCGAGCCACTGAACTCATTGACATTTTCATTGACAATGTAGTGAAATTACATGGCTTGCCCTCTGTAATAGTTTCAGACAGAGGGCCCCAATTCATCTCTAAATTTTGGCAAGGACTCTGTAAGACACTTCAGATAGATCACAGACTCTCATCCGCGTATCATCCGCAAACGGATGGACAAACGGAGAGGACAAATCAGACCCTTGAACAGTTTTTGAGATGTTTATTGAGTACTCTCACCAGTGAATGGAGCAAGGCCCTCCCCTTAGCAGAATTCGCCTACAACAATTCCACACATTCCGCCTCCAAGATTTCCCCGTTCTTCTTTGTAACAGGGCAACACCCAAAATTTCTCCCTTTACATTTACCCCCTGAAATGCTAAACATCCCTGCAGTACATGAACATCACAAGATCCTTAAATCCATATGGGAACAAGCTACAAGAGAATTACTCAATTCCAAACAACAGATGAAAGAACAGGCAGACAAACATAGGCGCCCTTCTCCTGTCTATTCTGAGGGGGAACGAGTATGGTTATCCACGAAAAACCTCAAACTAACAGGACCGCGTAAATTCTGGCCCAGGTATATAGGTCCTTTTCCTATTACTAAGATCATTAACCCCGTAGCCATAAAACTCGATCTCCCAACAGACATGCGTATACACCCCGTTTTTCATATTTCTCTCCTTAAACCATTCCTCCCTCCTTCCAGTCCAGAACCCCCACCTCCTCCCATCACTGTGAACGGAGAACAAGAGTTTGAAGTCAGACGCATTATTGATTCTCGCAGACATCGAGGGAAGTTACAATACCTAATAGATTGGGCGGGGTATGCTCCTGAAGATAGAACGTGGGAACCTGCAGAGAACGTACATGCCCCAGCCTTAGTAAGGAGATTTCATGCCTTGTATCCCTCCAAGCCCCGACCTGTGAGTAGACCGTTAGGGGGGAGAACTGTTAGAGGTCACGCTTCATGCACCCTTTCTCTCTGTAAAATATAGAAAACTACAAGTCCCAGAATGCCTGGCCAGAGGGAGTACCTTGTATGCCTTCCCATGCTGCTTTGCGTCAGATCAGGTGACTGTTGTCGGCATATAGGCTGCCTGCTTACAATCACAGGTGCTTGGCCTTACTTCCTGCTTTAGGACCACGCCCCCTTGTTTCCCGTTTGAATCCTTCCCGGACCGAGTCCTTGTATCCCGATGATTCCTCGTTATTGAGCCGAACAAACGAAAACCTGCTCCTCGAGCCTGAAGTATCGTGAGTAAAGCTGCGTGGGAAATATCTGAATTATACACCGTTGTGGGTAAACGTGCACTGCCGTGCGCTCGAAAGGTGCTTTGTCTGCTGATAGCGCTTTTTTGCTTATAGCGCGAGAAACGCTGTGTGAAATTATCGCCTGTTCCGTTAGCGCGGTTACCGCGCTCATTGAAGTACCCAGACCCCCCACAGTACCAGGACACGCTGCTGTCTCTTCTGTTGCCACAAGCGCGGGTAGCGTGGGACGCAGAGACCCGTACAGACACACGCTGCAAGTCTACACCCAGACCTTCCATACCTGTACTTCTTCGACACTCGTAGTGTCCAAAATCAGTGACAAAGAGAAAGGACTATTGGATTGTTGAAAAGACTTTTTTTTTTGTTTGTTTATTGAACTCTCAACAAAAGCGCATTGTAAGACGCTGTTAGCATTCTTCATTTGAACTCCAACTGCTCCCTGCTTGTTTAGAATCTGCCCTCTTTCCCCAAGTATCACAGAGGCGCAAGATCTTCAAAATTGGAGTCCTCCTTCTGTTCCTTTTAAAGAAGAGACCTTCAGTCCACATCCCCAGTTCTGAGTGTGTGAGTATGAGAAGGCATAGAATGTAAGATAGTTAATGTGGGTGGTCACGAGGGGTTACAACTTACACTTTCTTGTTGTTTTGTGTTTTCTTGTAGAAACCCTGACATCCTTGATCTCCTTGCCTGTATCCCGGTAGAAGACCTGGTGGTCCTTTCTGGTCTCTTCGCGCTCTGGTGGGTCTATGTCTTCCTGTAGTGTGTCTATACCTATAGGAGTCTGGACCCTGTGAGAGCAAAGAGACATAATCTTCGCTCCCGTGGATTTGGACTCTCTGTCGTGGGACCACGAACCGGACACCCTGGTCCACTCCCTCAGGGTGCACTGCAGTTCTCTCGGGTCCGTGAAGTAGTGTGAGTGGCCCTGCCTGTTGATCCGAAGCCTCGCCGGGTAGAGCATAGCATAGTCCAAACCCAGATCGCGTAGTTGCTTCTTATAGGGTGCGAACTGCCTCCGTTCCTCTTGGACCTTTGCCGTGAAGTCTGGGTAAATGGAGATGTCCATTCCTTCAAATTGCAGCTTCCCTTTTTCTCTAGCTATCCGGAGGGCAGTGTCTCTGTCTCTATAGTTCAGCAGCTTTGCAATAATGGGTCGCGCAGGGGCGCCGGGCCTTGGACGGGGGCCCAGCGAACGATGGGCCCTCTCGACGACGAACATGGGGGAGAACACGTCCTCACCCAGCAGGGTGTGAAGCAGTTTTTCCACAAAGGGTTCCATCCGCCCCGTGTGCGTCGACTCAGCCACGCCCGTGATGCGGATATTCGACCTCCTAGAACGGGCCTCTAAGTCCTCCGACTTGTCCCGGATGACCTACAGCAGCTTACTGAATTGCTTACGGTCTGAGTCCCACTCCGTCTGCGCCTCCTCCACCTGCGCTATTCTTTTCTCGGACTCATCAAGCCGCTCCGCGTTCTTGTCCACCCGCTCCGACATGCGGTCCACGCGATATGAAAGCGCATCAATCTTGGTGCCTATCGCAGCCAGGCTTCCTTGCAGTCCCTTGTCCATGGTCACTAGCATTTCTTTGAGGTCCGCGCACGTAGTGCTCTCCGAGGTAGCTGCGCCGGCCGCCGCCGCCGGAGCCGCGACATCGGGCCCCTTACTCTTGCGGGGGTCAAACGACAGTTTAGGCTGGGTCTTGTCGCCTTTGCCCATGTCGCTTCCAAGGATCCGCGTCCCCGACTCGGCCGGCCGGGAGGGGGGTACCGCCGCACCCCGCCGATGTGCAATCCGCTGGGCTGTCCGGTGTGACCGGGCTGCGGGGGGACCGGAACCACCGGGTCCAATCCACGCGTCAGGTCCCAGTCCCCCGCTCAGGACCTATTTCGAGTTGGCCCGCAGCAGTACCGCCCAGTGTTCACCCCCGGAGGGCCGCACCCACCGCCACCTCAGGGCGCTCCACGTCCCTCCACGTCTTTTGCCGCTGTCTGGTTCCAGGCTGGCGCCTCGGGGGCAACAACAGGTCACAGCCAACAACTAGGCCTCCAAACGCAGGGCAGGTGGCAGCAGCGCACCCCAGACGATCGGGGCTCCCGAAGCCCACCGCCAGTCCGCAGCCGGAGCGCCCGGGGCCAGCCCTCCAAGTGTCCACCGCCGTTCACTGGCGGAGTGGGCGCAGCGCAGGAAGATATGCCAGCCGAGACACTCCCCCCGAGGATCTGCGTGGACCCGCAGCGGGGACCAAGCGAAGAAGTTGCAGTCTTTGCCGAGGGGGGGGGGAGGGGCAGCTCCGTTCACCGTCATCCGGCTGCAGCCTCCTGAAAGGAGCACCCCTCCCGCGCGTGGCCGCCAGGTGATACACCGCCAGGCAGGGCTCTCCGATGAGCTCCGGAGCACAGGGGGCTCGCTCGCAGCAGATCACTGCCGCCGGTCAGCCAAGGGCGCGACTCAGCTGGGGAGGGGGGGGGGGGGGGGGGGACACCCCCGTGCCACTCAGCCCCCACCTCCTAAGGTCGCGCGCACCTCTCGAGCGTCCGCACCTCGATTCCGCCTGCTCCTCGTCCCGTAGACGCTGTTCTCCGCCGACCAGGTCCGCCCCTTCACAGGCGACCGCACGTCGAGCAACGCTCGCAGGCCAGGTCCACAGGATAGGGTGGGGATGGCGGCCCTGCACGCCAATCGAAGCGCCGTCCATGGTTCCGCCGCCTCTCTGCGCCGCCGAACACCGCCGGAGCTCCCCGTTGTGGCAGTCAGGTGCGAGGGGAGATCTCCTCGTCAGTACGCCCGGCAACTCAGCTGTTAAGGATACTTGAAAGGATCATTGGAGGAATAGTGCAGGGAGCTCCTCGCTCACGCGTCCGCCATGATCCCCGGCAAGCTCCGCCCCCTCCCATGCTCCCCTTTATTGTTCGTTTTATACATGAATCCATTCCTGACTATGCTGGAAAGTAGCTCAATCATTAAATCGGTACAGCACAGACGAGAAGAGTATAAGGTGCTACCCTACACTGATGATGTGGCTATTGTCAACACTGAACTAGCTGGAGCAATACCTGAGATTGAACGGTTGGCATTTCAATTTGAGCAGGGCTCTGGCTATAAATTAAATATAGCCAAAACTCTGTACTAATCAAGCTTCTTTTCATGACTCTAGGATCACAGAGGAAGCAGAGTATCTTGGTATCCTAATTAGAACGTGCTCGGACTAAATGGTATCTGCTAATTAGGACTCCATTCTGAGCAAAATCAAAATCGAGCATGATAGTATGGGGTGGTTACACCTTTCATTGGTTGGAAGGTGTAATGTATTAAAAATTAATGTATTACCCAAGGTACTTTATTATTTTAGATCTGCACCTTTGGAGCTCAATAGAAACCAGCTTCAGAAGCTGCAGTCAACCTGTGGTAGCTTTATTTGGGCCCAGGGGAAATCACGCAGGGCAATGAAATACATGAGTCTTCCCAGAAACCGTGGGGGCTGGGCGGTTCCTAATTTTACATTTTATTATTGGGCTTGTTTTCTCCAGCATATGCGAATTTTACTCACAGGTGAGGAAAATATTGAGGTGGCAGAGACTCCATCTATTTATCCAATGTTGCTAGGTCCAGAGGCCAAGAGAAGTTTTTTCAAATGTCTCGAACCTAGTTATTACAAGACTCGATTTAAGGTTGCTCAGTCAGCCAGTAAAGTATGGCAGCAGGTTCGAAGATGTTTGCAGCTTAACAGGATCGGTTACTATACGCTCATGTCTGCATCACAGTTATTACCTTCTATTTTGAGGGACATTACTATGGCCATATGGAGACGAAATGGTATAGAGACACTGGGGGGTTGTTGTGATAAAGATGGTGTTTTGTCAAATTATAGCTTGGCAGAAAAATACTCACTATCAAAAACGGATTTCTTTACGTTTTTACAGATCCAGGACTATCTGCAGAAAAAATTAAACCAAGAAATATTAGCCAAAAAGAATAATCTGATTAAGGCTATTAGAGGCTGTTGGAGGATTGGTATTCTTTATCAATGACTTATCGAAACACAGCTGGATGTCCTGGAGGTTCAAAATCTTAAATGGAATGCCAGATGATCCCAAGGTGGGGAAATTCTACAGGATTCTATCACAATGGGGGAGAAGATATTGATCTCTTCTAACCTTACAGCACTTTAAGACCATCTTTAATCTTTATTACACTCCAGCTAATATCCCCCAATGGAGTGGCTCTAATGACGGCAAATGCACGTGTTGTGGGGCTGATCAAGCAGATAGCCTTCATATGTTTTATATGTGTCCTAAACTGAAACAGTTAATTAGGGGGATGGAGGCTTTCTTGACTGGAAACATTGGGTCAGAGATTTCTATTACACCCACAGTTATGCTCTTAGGAGTGCTGGATGAGTCTACTACTAGCCAGGAGATGCACCAAGGCAGTTATCTGATTTTTATAGCTGTAGCGGAGGCTCGTCTATGCATAGCCTCATTTCGGTTGCAGAAAGAAACCTCCATCATTTGAAATATGGAGAGGAAAATGTTATGCCATATATCATCTAGAGTACAGTTTATAATCCGTTAAAGGGTTCCAAAAACGTAGACTACGTATTAAGATCTGGGGTGCAATGTTAAACCATACAGGATGAAGCAATGTGATCTAATCTGAGGAATTAATCTTTTTTATCTATGAGCCCGTATTTATTTTAGTATGTTTAGTAAGATTGTATGAATTGTATAATACATGAATTTGTAAGTATTGATGTTAGGATGCAATCTTGTCTTTTTTTGTACTCGTTTTGTTTGATTCTATCTTTTTCCTGCTCCAATCCTAAATTTTGTATAACTCTGCTATTTATTGGCTCAATAATAAAAATAACAAATAAATAAATAAAACTAAAGATGTTCCTCCGATCTCTGACAGGATTGATCTGCTTGCCCATTTTATTAGGGGTGATAACCAGAAGAAAGGACTTGTTCTATTCTAAATGCTTTACACAAAGCTCTACAAAAATATGAAAGGTACTAGCAACTTCTAGCTAATATAATTATATGAAGTATCCCACTAAGTTGAACAAATGCCAGTCAAAAACATTGCACAATTTCTTCTTCTGCAGGTAATTTTTGCAAAGAAGAAAAGGTTTAATTCTTTTTTTAAGGTTTTCACTGGGATCATTATCACTCGTTATACTTCTAAAGACAGATCTGGTATGAAATCTGTAGAAATTGTATGCCAGGGTTGAGGAGCTGCTAGAAAAAGTGGCTCATAAACCAAACACAAGGTAGTCTTATCTACTATGTGACCATGATCCTCTGAATTATGGCAACTTCATAGCTTCCAGGTGTAACTCCCTAACTGGAAAAAAAATAGATAATTGACTGAAATACACTTCATTTTGGAAAACTAAGGGATTCTTTAAAAGATACTCTACCAACATTCCAGGATCTATCCGTTACTGAGCAGTCTTGACTTTACTAAACAATATACACAATTCCAACCACAAGTTGAAAAGGGACCACTGGCTGATCATGCTAAAGAGATCACTCTGAATAACAACAAGATAAATCATCAGCTGACACATTTTTTGTTTGAGCCATGACTATGCGGGATAAAATAATTACACAAAGAAAAATGACAATCTAGTTGCAAGTAGTCTTACAATGCACGTTTCTCAAACACTGTGAATTCCAATGAATTGCTCAAATTTCAAATGGTTCTCTAGAGCCCAGTAAATTCTGTCTCCACTCATTGTGCGCCAACTTCATGCACAAAACTTCTCTGTCCACATTAAATAAATCCACTCAGATTCAAAAATAAGATGGAGAAGATAGGATATTCTTATCCTTCATCTTCATGCTCCCGGAAGTAGGGGTGGGTATATCATTTTTTATTCCACCGGCGGAATTGGAGGAATTTAGTAATTACTCTCATTACCCTCCAACAGCAGAAGGGTGCCACCATGTTCGATTTTACTCAGAATAATGCACTGTGAAACAGTTTGCAGTAAGGCAAACAGGATGTGCTGCAAAGGGTAGGAAGGGTTGCCAATTGGAACTTTTTTCAGTGGTTATGGAGTGTCTATGAATCACCCTGACCCACTGGCTGTTGAATCTTACAAAAGTGGCACCCCATCCCGAGCTCATGAGAATGCTTTATAAGCCAGAGGAAGAACAGAAGAGGATACAAGCTGCTGTCTGTCACCTGTGTGGAGACCTGAGGGGCTGAACCTGCTTCCACTTGAACCCAAGACTGAGAAATTGACTCTAAAGGTCAGTGGGCTTATCTACTATATGCCTACAGGGATACAACAAGCTATAAAAGGTATTTTCCTACAGTGACCAGCTGAGCAGTAGCACCTGGACTGGACTCTCCAGGTGATCTCTGCTGGAGTGAGTTTCTAAGTACTTTACTGTCCAATTCTGAGCGGTCTTTGTCAGATAAAGCTTACAGGCTTGGCAAGCAGGAGTATTTTGAGACTCCAAAATAAAACCAAGTCCAAAAATAGAAACCAATGGCTCTTGCAAAACATCATTCAACAGCTATCAGTCTTTAAGATTACTTTCCTGGATACAGTCTTAAACCATGCCCATCGTGGGATTTCAACTTCCATTTCCTAAAAGATTTTTGGACTTATTTCTTGAGAACATGGGACTCGCATCCCTCCAATTAATATTGAACCTATTTTCTTACATAAGTGATTCTGTTATTGCCATGGAGTGTGGGTGGTTATGGTTTCTTACATTTTATGTCTCCTGTTTATAGAGGTGACCTTACCTTAAAATCTCTTATATGGTAATGCCTTATCTGGTAGAGACTATCTAGCTGCAGATACTTTACTTTAGAATGATCCCAAGGCATCAGACGGGATCCGTAAATTTTCTCATGAGCAGTACTCCTGCGCACCGGTAAGTGGCGTTGTTAGGCTATGCGTGGAGTTGTCTGCACCAGAAGTGACGTGTGCGGTGCCTATATAGGCGCCACTCCAAGGTGCTGATGTCAGTTTGTTTTAGCGACTTTCCATGCCAGGAGCGCAAAGCCTCAAAGAACACTTACCACCTGTGTGTGGAAATAGGGCCCTGAAAAGAGAGCAGCTTTTTACCTTTAAATCAATTTGCAGAGCGGGGAGGATGGTAATGAATCTACAGCTAAATAGAGTCTCTACCAGATAAGGCGTTACCGAAAGTAAGTAACTTGTTCATCAAATAGAGACTTCTAGATGCACATTCCTTACCTTAGAATAGATATCCACGCAATACCTCTCCACAGGTGGGTCTGCAAACCTGATTTAGACTAGGAAGTCCTGAAGGAAAGAATGGGCAAAGTGCCGATCCCGACGGTCCTGACTGTCCAGGCAGGAGTGTTTGGTGACCGTATGCAGAGAACCCCACATTGTTGCCAGGCAGATATTTAGGACCAAAACCCTGCATGCTAACGCAGTGGTCACATCCCTGTGCTCTATTGGAACGAGCACACAAACCCTCAAGGTGTTGCTGCTTGGCCACTGAGCAGCAGATCTTAATGTAGAGGACAATCCAGTGTGAGTAGGTTCGTTTCTGCATGGCCTTCCTTTTTTTGGCTCAGACATATTCCACAAAGAGTTGATCATCCACACGTAATACTTTTGTGTGGTCAAGGAAGAAGCGCAACGCACAAGTTACTTACTTGTGTAACGATATATCTGTAAGAGACATTAGTTAGTGATAGATTCCTTACCTTAGAATATCCCCAGGCGTCAGACTGGATCTGAAATGTTTTCATCAGCAGTACCTCTGCGCGTTGGCAGGCATCGTCATGCGGCTCTGCGTACGTCGCTAGCATTGTAGCCGCTGAGATGACATCGTCGGAGCTACTTAGACACGCCCACGCGCGCTGACGTCAGTTCTGTACACAACTTTTCCGCGCCAGGAGTGCAGAGCCATGCCAGAGACCGACTACTGGTGCAATAGAACTAGGGACCTAAAAGGGATGACCTGAACCCTAGAGAACAGTTCGCAGAACGGGGTGGATGGGCGGGCGGTAAGGAATCTATCATTAACTAATGTCTCTTACAGATATATCGTTACACAAGTAAGTAACTTGTGCATCTGAAAGAGACACGTTAGTGATAGATTCCTTACCTTAGAATACATACCCAAGCAATACCAACCATGGTGGTGGGTCTGCAAAGTGAGATTACACCAGAAAGTCACGAACTGGAGGTTTTAGCCAGAGAGTAACAGGCTTTAATGCATAAGACAGCCCATCGAGAGATAGTTCGCTTGAGCACTGCCCGGCCTTTCTTAGTGCCCACGTACCCAACAAAGAGCTGGTTATCCACCTGGAACTGTTGTTTGTGGTTGAGATAAAACGAAAGCGCACGTTTTGGGTCCAGACGGTGGAGCCTCTCCTCCTCTCTTGAAGGGTGCAGAGGCGGAATGAAAGTGGGCCGAGTGACAGTTTGCCTGAGATGACAGGCAGAGACTACTTTTGGTAGAAAGGAGGGACGCGGTCGAAGCACAACCTTGTCCGCATGAATCGCCAGGAAAGGAGGTTTACAGGAAAGAGCCTGCGGAGCAGAGGTGATGACAACCAGGAAGACAGTTTTCAAAGTTAATAACCGCAAAGACCAGTTATGAAGAGGTTCAACGGGAGCGCACATCAGGTATGTGAGAACCAGGTTCAAGTCCCATTGAGGCATCACAAAAGGAATAGGAGGGAAAAGGTGAGTAATGCCTTTGAGAAATCTATTGACAACTGGGACTTTTAAAGAGAGGGTTGATCAGGCAGCCTAAGTAAGGCTGAAAGAGCAGACAGGTAGCCCTTGATAGTGCCCAGAGCAGAGCCCTGCTGGGCCAAAGAGAGAAGGAACAATAGGACCTCAGAAAGAGGGGCAAGAAGAGGATCTGCAGCTTTCGCTGTGCACCATGCCACAAACTTTTTCCACCAACTGGCATATACCGTTTTAGTGGAGGGACGCTTGGCTGCCACAATCACATTACAGACTTCAGGAGGCAAGTCAAATGGAATCAGCTTTCGCCACTCAATCTCCACGCAAGGAGGTGGAGGCTGGACAGGTTCAGGTGGAGGACCGTCCCTTGTTGCTGCGACAGGAGAATCTCCTGAAGAGGCAGTCGGATCGGGGGATCCACGCTCATACTGAGTAGCTCGGGATACCAAACTCTTCGAGCCCAGTCCGGTGCCACAAGAATGACTTGGGCCCGGTCGCGTCACAGATCGTCTTCAGCACTCTGGGCAGAAGTGGTATAGGCGGAAAGGCGTACAACAGACCGCAACTCCACTCGCGACGAAAAGCGTCACTGAGCGAGTGCCGCCTTGGAAATTCCAATACACAGAACTGCTGACATTGCGTGTTCTCTTCGGTGGCGAATAGATCTAACCAAGGTTCTCCCCAGTGCTGAAAGAGACCCTGTGCCATCTCCGAGTGAAGACGCCATACTTGATCCAACATGCACCTGCGGCTGAGTTCGTCCGCCCTGGCGCACAGGGTACCTGCCAGGTGTTGAACCACCAAGTAAATGCCTTGACGTTCCAGCCACATCCAGAGACGTAGAGCTCCAAAAGGCTGATATGGAGTTTGGACTCCATTGGAGACCAGAGGCCTCTGATATCCACCTCTCCCATATGGCCGCCCCATCCCAGGAGGGACGCGTCCATCACTACTGTGTGCTCCGGTTGGGGAAGGGAGAGGGATCTGCCGCTGATCCAACGCTGGTTCGTGAGCCACCACTGCAAGTCCTGTGCAGTGCCCTCTGAGATCTGGACGTAGTCGGACAGGTTTCCCCGATGCTGCGTCCACTGGAACTTCAGGTCCCACTGCAGAGCCTGCATATGCCATCTGGCATGATAGATCAGCAGGATGCAGGAGGCCATGAGGCCCAGCAGCCTCAAGGTTTTCTTGACCGAAACCCAGGACCAGGGCCGAAAGATCGGAATCATAGCCTGAATGTCCCGGACTTGCTGTTCGGGAGGATAAACCTGAAACTGTGCCGTGTCCAGAACCAATCCGATGAAGAGGAGCTTCTGAGAGGGAATCCGGTGAGACTTCGGCACGTTGATGAAAATCCTCAGCAAATGCAGGAGGTCGGCCGAAGTCTGGAGGTGGGAGACAGGGGCGAGCCCGCCTTCAACAGATAGGGGAAGACTGAAACCCCTGATCTGTGCAGATGAGCTGCGACCACCGCCATGAATTTTGTGAACACCCGAGGGGCGCTGGTAAGGCCGAAAGGGAGCACGGTGAACTGAAAGTGCTCGTGGCCCACCGTGAACCGTAGGTAATGCCAGTGGGCTGGCAGGATGGGGATATGAAAATAAGCATCCTGCAAGTCCACCGCTACCAGCCAGTCTTGCAGGTCTAGGGCCGACAAGACCTGAGCAAGCGTGAGCATCTAGAACTTCCGGAGGAAGCGATTGACGCTCCGGAGTTCTAAGATAGGGCACAGACCTTTGTCCTTCTTTGGAACCAAGAAGTAGTGGGAGTAACAACCACGACCTACTTCTGGCGTTGGAACGCGCTTGATGGCACCCTTGGCCAAGAGGGCCGCAACTTCCTGCTGGAGAAGTGCCAAGTGATCCCCCGACATGCGGTGGTACTGAGGTGGCATGACTGGAGGGGCAGACTCATAGGGGAGGGAGTAGCCCCTTCGGACTATTTGCAGAACCCACCTGTCCAAGTGATGGTGCGCCTGTGGGGGAGGTGATGGCAAATCCTGCCGCCCACTGGCGTCCGGTGGGTCTGAAACACTGGACTAGGAAGGTTTTGAGGCAGCGGCGGCAGAAGCGGAGGTGGATTGACCTGCTCACTGGCCTCGGGACCCACCACGACGGGTCCCACTTCCACGGCTGCACTGAGACTGCGTAGGCCTGCGGGTCTGAAAGGAACGCAATTGGGCACCCCGACTTTGACCTCGAAAGGAGCGAAAAGTGGATCCCAAGGGATTGCGCGTGGTGGCGAGACCCAAGGACTGGGCCGTAGCCGGAGAGTCCTTAAATCGTTCCAGGGTGCTATCTGGTCAACAAAGTGTTCTGAACATCCCCAGAGAAGCCGGTTGTTCTGAGCCAAGCGTAACGGCGGAGCGCCACCGTTGAGGAAAGTGCCCTGCCGAGTGAATCGGCCGTGTCCAGTCCACAACGGATAGTGAATTTAGCAGCATATCTCCCCTCAGTAATGGCCTTGGAGAGCACCGCCCGAGCTTCCACAGGGCACTGAGGCAGCACCTGTGCCACCGTGTCCCACACAGAATGTGAATAGTGTCCCAACAGGAACGCAGTATTCACCGCCCGCAACCCTGAACTGGCAGAAGTGAAAATCTTTTTCCCAAACTGCTCCAGTTTCTTAGATTCCTTGTCTGGAGGGGCAGAAGGGAAAGCGCTCGGCGAAGCAGAGGACTGGACAACCAGACTCTGAGGCATCGGATGTTGTGCGAGAAAGCTGGGGTCGCCCGACGCCGGGCGGTGCGCCACACCCTTATCCACAGGAGCCCCCGTGTTGGGTTTGTTCCAGGTGCTCAACAGGACGTCGGTAAGGGCGTCGTTGAAGGGCAGCAGCGGCTCCGCAGAGGAGGACGCTGGCTGCAGTACTTTCAGTTAGGAGATTGGTCTTGATAGGTACAGAAGGGAGCTCGAGGTTAAGAGCCGCAGCGGCCCTACGCAACACTACAGAAAAAGTCCCAACCTCCTCTGTAGCCACTGAAGAGGGGGACAGTGTACCAGGGTGTGGAGAGAAATCCAGATCCACTGGACCTTCCGTATCACCTTCCCATTCTGGCTCATCCTCGTATTGAGCTGCGGGAGGGTCTTCAGAACCCTCCCAGTACTCCCCTTCGTCCACCGGTTGTTGAAGAGGCCAGTAAGGATGAGGTGCCCGGGGGAATGGCATAAACTCTCCACCCAGAAACGGAACCGGGGGGTAATAGACCAACCCCGGTTCTGCGCCGTCCGGCGCCGCATCCAACGCCACCCCCAGAGCAAGCGGCGGTGCCGCGCCCAGCGCCAAGGCCGGAGCCAGAGCCTGCGTAGCTGGGGCCAAAGGCGGGAGAATGGGGGCAGAACCACCCAAGGGGTCCGCGGGGCCCGAAGGCGCTCCGGAGGGACTCGATGGACCAAATAAACGGCTCATGTCCGACAGGAAAGCCTGTATTTCATCCGGAGTCGCGTGTGGGCCTGGAAAGGGCAGGTAGGCCGCAGGCAACAACGGGGGCTCCATCGGAGGCGCAGGGGAGTGATCGCCCGCCCCCTCCACCGCGTCCCGTGACCGGTGAGGGGTAGACGAAGAGCGACGTCGCTTCTTCGACTTCTTATGGCACTGTGACTTACCTGTCCCAGAGTCCGATGAACGATGGGGACGGCTCCGCGACCAGGCCCACGACCTCCCACGTGAGCGGAATCTCGATCGGCGCGTAACTAATTGCCGGACCTCCAATAACTTTCAGGAACGCTCCCGCAAAGCTTTCGACGCCATGGCCCGACAATCAGGCCACGCCTCAGGGTCATGGGCGTGCCCCAAGCAGAAGAGACACACGTTGCGCGGGTCCGCTACCGACATGTTCCGACGGCAGGTCCTACAGGACTTAAATCCGGGCATCCCTACAGCACCAGGAGTCAAGTACTCGACAAGAGAAGAGAAACAAGTTCTCAGAAACCAAGTAAAAATATTAACTAGGGGTACCGCTCTCTCTCGGATCTGCGCTTGCTGACACGGAAAAAGAAAGAACTGACGTCAGTGTGCGTGGGAGCATCTAAGTAGCTCAGACAACGTCATTTCGGCGGCTAAGACGTACGCGGAGCCGCATGACGACACCTGCCACCGCGCAGGGGTACTGCTGATGAAAACTTTCCAGATCCAGTCTGACGCCTGGGGATATTCTAAGGTAAGGAATCTATCACTAATGTGTCTCTTTCAGATGCTCTTTTTGGTTCCAGACTGTGGAGTTTCCCCTCTTCCATAGAGGGAGGAGGTGGATCATAAAAGATAGGCAAAGTGATGGACTGGCCTTTGTGGAACGGGGTTGGCACCAGCGGCAAGAAAGATGCTTAGGTCCAAAGGACCAGTTTGTCTAGGAAGAAAGAGACGTATGGAGACTGGGATGGTAGCATCTGCAGTTCACTGACCCTTCAAGCAGATATAATTGCCACCAAAAAGGCTGTCTTGATGGTGAGAGGCCTAAGGTGACAGGTATGAAGCGGCTCAAAGGGAACACATATGTGAAAAGCAAGGATCAAGTTAATGTCCCATTGAGGCACAACGAAGAGAGCTAAGCAAATAAATGTTGCAAATCTTTAATTAACCCATTTATAATAGAGGACTTGATGACAAAAGGCTGATCTGGCATCAAGGATATTAAGAAGTTCCTATTGTTAAGGGAACCACAGTAAATCTATCAGGTCCGCAGTCAAGAGATTGGTCTTAATGATGATATTCCAAGGCACCTACTCAGCAGACTTTAAATCATGGGGGAGCACCACATATGAACCAGAACAGATGGAGAGAGAGACTATTTCTATCTAGGAGGCAGGGGGAATAGGGTGAAAGGGGTAGCACCATATATTCCAGACGCATTGGTCTTTTGTATAGACAGGGCTGATGGATTTCACCTCTGTAGGGTGGAGTAAACTATAGGCATACTAACACCCCTGCGTATGTTTAATCAAATAAAACAGTCTCTCTAAATGGAGATATAGCTAACTCCCAGAGCCAATGGATTTAGGAGGGAGGTAGAGAGCATTATCACTCCCCAGGATCAGGGTTAACAAAGAGCACGCCGTTTACCACATATTTAGGTACAAACATACAACCGATCTCACTATCGGGAATTCCTCCTACTTGCTTTATTTAAACGATCTAGATTTAAAATCACTACTTGCTTTACCAGCAAGTGTTCTCGTTGTGTTTTGATGTTCTTTTGGGGTTTTATATTGTCCATGGCCCCTTTCCAAGATGACAGCATTTCTTAGATCTTGCTGAATGACGATCCCACACAATTGTAGGGAGAATACGTGACCGAAGACCCGGATCACGTGAACGGCGAGGAGCGGATGTAGCTGGACGGCATCTACACGGTGAGGCGAGAAGCACATTGAGGTGGCATCATACTCTTAAGGATATGAATATGGCACTGAAACAGAGCGAGGGGCTTACAAAGGGCTGTACTAAGTGTGTGGGGAAAGACTTGAGTAGGGGCACCAGGTATATGAGTGCCAGCATGTTGTCCCACTTCTCATTGAGCCCGAGAGGAGTAAAAGAAAACCAGCGGATTTTAGACACTTGCTATGGAGGCAAGTGACCCCAGTGGGGTCATGGAATAAGCATAGTTTTACATCTAACATGACGGGTTATGGTTTCTCGATTAACGTTAATAATGCCTCTGTGGGGAGGAGCCTAGCGCCGGACCAAGATGGCCGCGTGAGCTTTGAGCTCCCGAGACCCACGCGCCCTCCGTCGACTATCCTGTCTTCAATCCTGTATTATATGCACGGCATCTCGCAGATGACTCGTTATGGAGGCGATTGACGTCGCCCGAGTTCGGATCGCCCACTGGGAACCGGAGTTGTGCACGGCGGAAGATTGAGGCCTGTCTCCGAGGGAGGCCAGGGGCTGGCGTTGGCAGGATGCCCGACCTCTAATTGAACAACAGCGGCCAGGCGAGGTGTGAACTGTCGGACGGAAGATCCCGTCCTTTCACTTTCACTTTCTCGCCCTTTGTCTGCCTTGGCCTGGGAGTGCTTTCGGCTGCTTTACTATCCTCTGGACGCTCTGCGCCCTACCCAGGCGGGCTATTGCAGATCGGACCTCTCCTGCTCCCTCTACCTGAGAGAGGGCCGTCTTTTGGCACCGGACTGCTTGGAGCCAGACATGTCGGGTAAAGCAGAGGTGGATCGTCTGAAACCCAAGGCTACCAGGCGGGGAGCTTATACTCAAGCTAATAACATGGACCGGTATGCCCAGCAGAAGGGGTCGCCCGGTGGATCGAGCCAGTCGCTGGATGGACAGAAGACTGCCTCACCCCCGGCCTCGGAGCTCTCGTTGCAGGACGTCATGGGCGCGCTCGAAGGGATGCAGGCCTCGATTGGGAGACAGTTTGATGCCCTGGCGCATAAAGTGGATACCATCTTGGTGGACGTTAACCTGATCCGCGCAGACTTGGGCAAAACTAATGAACGGGTAAAAACCCTTGATCTTAAGACCACGGGCCTCGCTGACGTGGTCTCGGAACTTCAGACTGAGGTTCGTAAGCTGCGGGCCGAGAGTGACCTCTCCGCCCGTCGGCTCGAGGACTTCGAGAGCCGGGCCAGGCGCAACAACGTGCGCATTATCGGGGTCCCGGAGTCCTCGGACGAAGTTTCTGTGGACCTTCTCGTGGAGGACTTGGTGCTCAATCATCTGAAGCCTAAGGGCCTTGGGAAGTTCCTCGCAGTTGAGCGAGCCCACAGAGTGCCAGGCGGGAGGCCCAGGGTGGGAGCGCCACCGAGACCGATTGTCGCCAGGCTCTTTCACTTCCGAGATCGGGACGCTATCCTGCAAGCATCTCGGGTGACGGGCCCGGTCCCTTTTCAGAACGCGTCGGTGAGTTTCTATCCTGACTTCACCCAGCTGGTGCTAAAGCAAAGGCTGAGCTTCCTGGGGGTGAAGAGACGGCTTCGGGAGAGGGACCTGAAGTATGCCATGCTTTTTCCTGCCAGATTACGGGTGGTGTATGAAGACCGAACTTTCTTCTTTGAATCGCCTGCAATGGGCGGTGAATGGCTGGACGCTTTGCCCCGACGACGGACTGGTGAGGATGCCGCCACAGACGGGGACAGTGGCCGGGATGGGCAGGGTTGATGCCTTTGGAGCCGGACTGACTTGATTTGGTTCCGGATGATGACTTGAGCTGATTGCAGTACAATACGGAGGGTTGCGGGAGGACGATAGGAGCTCTTTCCTCCCTCAGGGTACTTTTTGTAGATTTGGGTATTGCTAGGGCGACAGGCACACTGCAAGTTGGGGGGGCTTTGTAAGCTGCAGCAGGGGTGCAGGGTGGGGGGGGATAGTTGGGATTTTGGGTTTGTTGTTGGGGGGTTTGTTTTTGCAAGGCGCAGTACTCATTGTCAGGATTTTTCCATGGTGGCTCTTTGGGTGGGGGGTGGGTCTCTTGTGGTGTGGGGATGGGGGGTAGGGGTTTAAACGTTCTTAGCTGGAATGTTAATGGTTTGGGGGATCGCATTAAGCGGGGGATAGTCCTGCAGTTCTTGAAACGGTCTTTGCCGGATGTCGTCCTACTGCAGGAGACACACCTTATAGGTAATACTTGCCATGCTCTTAATAGGAAAGGTTACAAATTCATAGCTCACTCGGGATTCTCCTCTGGATCCAGGGGTGTGGGCATCCTAGTTAGAGCTTCACTATCGTTTGAGGTGAACTCCACCATTGTTGATGATAGGGGGAGGTTTGTGGCGGTGGCCGGGAGGTGGGAAGGAAGAACTTTGGTTTTGGTTTCGGTCTATGTCCCTCCTGCCCTGCAGGCCTCCACGTTCACAGATCTGGGTAGGGCCTTGTTGGACCTCCCGGAGGGTATGCTAGTGGTGGGGGGCGATTTCAATGCTGTCGGCTCTGGGCTGCTGGATAGGTACCCGCCCAGGGATACCGGGGGGGCCCAGAAGTGGCTTCCAGACTTCCTAGACACACTCGGCCTGGTAGATTGCTGGAGGCTCCGGCACCCCACACAGAGCCAATACACCTTCCACTCCGGGGCGCATGGTAGCCTCTCTAGGATAGACTACCTGCTGACCCTGGCTGCGCATGCCTCATTGGTATCTGAGGCCAGGCATATGGCGCGGGGCATATCGGATCATTCGCCAGTGTGGGTCCGGCTGGATGTCGGGCGCGAGGGAGGGGGCAGGGTTGCTCCTATTAACCCCTGGTACTTTCGGGACCCCAAGATACGCAGTGCGCTGTTGAAGACAGTTGATCACTTTTTTAAGGACAACCAGGGGTCTGTTGACTCGGCCGTGTCGTTGTGGGAAGCATTTAAGACTGTGCTGAGGGGAGAGGCCCTCTCCCTGGTAGTGGCGGCCAAGCGGCGGAGAGATGGCGAGGTTATGCAGGTTGAGGAGGAGATCGCGGCTTTAGAGGTGGCCCTGGAGGAGGAGGTTACAGAGGCCTCCCTGCATGAGCTGAGCCTGAAGCAAGCCGAATATAAGGACCTGGTGACTAATGCCGCCAAGACCCTCAGTAGGGAACAGCAGGGCCGCTTGTATGATGTTGGGGATAAGGCCGGGAAGCTCCTAGCTTGGCTGGACAAAAAAGAACGGGTTAATAGAGTAGTGCCGAAACTGACGAGAGAGGGGGGAGAGGTAGTTGTTGACCCTGAGGGGATAGTACAGTGTTTCTCGGATTATTTCAGTATGGTTTATGCCTCAGTTTCGGATAGGCCGACCGAGGACTCGATTGACCTCCTGCGGGACATTGATCTGCCCTGCCTGTCTGACGTAGATAGGGACGACCTCGATGGAGACATAACGGTCGATGAGGTGGCGGGTGCCATCCGTGCGCTGAACTCGGGTAAGGCCTCAGGCCCTAATGGTTTGCCGATTGACTTGTATAAGCTGTTCCCGGATAGGGTTGCCCCTCACCTGCGCGCCATGTTTGTGGAGGCGCGGGGGGGAGGGTCCCTTCCGTTGGACCAGAGACTGGCGACGATTGTTGTAATACACAAGGAGGGTAAACCCCGAGATAAGTGTTCCTCCTATCGGCCAATATCACTCCTTAATGCGGAGCCGAAAATTCTGGCTAAAATTCTGGCAGGCCGCTTGGTCAGGGTGCTTGGAGACTTGATCCATCCGGATCAATCCGGCTTTATCCCGCACCGTAACACTGCGTTGAACCTTCGGCGCCTCCATGGAGTGATTGCCAGGGCGGGCACGATTCGAGAACCAGCTATTGTGGCATCTCTCGATGCCACGATGGCTTTTGATACGGTGGAATGGGCATATCTGTGGGCAGTGCTTGCCAAGTTCGGTTTTGGCCCTGGGTTTTTGAGCTGGGTGAGGTTGCTGTATGAGGGTCCCCTTGCGAGTGTTGTGGTAAACGGGCGGGCGTCGACTCGGTTCCAGCTTGGGAGGGGAACTCGGCAGGGATGCCCCTTGTCGCCTTTGTTGTTCGCCCTTGCCCTCGAGCCGCTGGCGGCGTGGATACGCTGGCATCCGGATATACGTGGACTTAGGTGGTCGCCCGAGCACGAGGACCGTATATCGCTCTATGCCGATGACATCCTGTTATATCTCGCCTCGCTCAAGAACTCGCTTATAGTGGTTTGTGACGTTCTGACGTCCTTTGGCAGGAACTCGGGTCTCGTCATCAATTGGAGTAAATCGTATTTGTATGTTCTGAGCGGCGAGGTCCCGCCTGTCCCGCGAACGTGTTCGATCCAGATTGCCCAGCAGGGCTTTGTGTACCTGGGGATTTTTATCTCCACTGACTCCACCCTGCGGTATGAGAGAAACCTGCTCCCCCCACTGGCGCGCTTGCGGCGGGATGTTGCGGGCTGGCGGAAGCTGCCGCTCTCCCTCGTTGGGCGTGCCACTTTGTTTAAAATGATGTCTCTCCCCCGGTTCCTCTATGCTTTGCAGAATACCCTTGATTGGGTACCGGCCAGTTACTTTCGGGAGGTTGAAAGCCTCCAACGATCATTGTTGTGGGATGGTAGGCCGCGCATAGCGATTGCTAAGTTGACGCTTCCGTGGTACGACGGGGGTATTGCGCTTCCGGACATTCGACGCTATTATTGGGCCACCCAGTTGAGCGCGATTAATCATGGTTTCTATGGTCCGGCTCTAAGCCCCGGTTATGCCATGGACCGATGGTTGCTGCGCGGCGGTAATTAACATAGAGCGCTGTACTCTCGGGCGCTGGACTCGTCCCTCACGGGGCCCACGGGGGTGGCGGTGCGTGTGTGGAGGTTGGCGACTGACTCATTGGGCTGGAAGGATAGGCTCACACTAGCTACCCCGTTGTTTGAATCTGACATATTGGGGAGGCTCTGGCATACGAAAGGTTTTGATAAATGGGACTTGATTGGAATCTCCAGGGTTGGAGATTTGCTGATTAAGGGGAGGGTGAAGTCCTTTGAAGAGCTGCAGCAGGAGTATGAGTTGGGGAAATCCGAGTTCTTCCGCTATGTTCAAGTGCGTCATGCCCTGCGATCAGTTCTCGTAGACGGAGAGAAGGTGCCTGAGTCCTCTCCATTGGAGGATCGGATCCTCGACGGCCATATGCCGGAGAGTACGATTTCTCTCATATATAAGAAATTGATAAACGTTCGGGCGGACCTGCTGTTGGGGCTGAGGGACCAGTGGACTAGGGACGAGCTCACACTAGCTACCCCGTTGTTTGAATCTGACATATTGGGGAGGCTCTGGCATACGAAAGGTTTTGATAAATGGGACTTGATTGGAATCTCCAGGGTTGGAGATTTGCTGATTAAGGGGAGGGTGAAGTCCTTTGAAGAGCTGCAGCAGGAGTATGAGTTGGGGAAATCCGAGTTCTTCCGCTATGTTCAAGTGCGTCATGCCCTGCGATCAGTTCTCGTAGACGGAGAGAAGGTGCCTGAGTCCTCTCCATTGGAGGATCGGATCCTCGACGGCCATATGCCGGAGAGTACGATTTCTCTCATATATAAGAAATTGATAAACGTTCGGGCGGACCTGCTGTTGGGGCTGAGGGACCAGTGGACTAGGGACGAGCTCGAACTGGATGATGAGGATTGGCAGTCTGCGGTCTCCTCTCCTAAGGAGGTCGCGATCCCATCACGACTGAGGCTGGTGCAGCTCAAAATACTCCACAGAATCTATGTCACGGGGCCTAGGCTGGTTCGTATGGGATTCTCGGAGGAGGGTTTATGTAGGAGGGGATGCGGTATGGTGGGTACCTTTATGCATATCATTTGGGAATGTGGCGTTATCAGGGAATTCTGGAGGAGAGTCCATACGGTGAGGGGGGAGGTGACGGGCATTGTTATGCAGCCGGAGGCACGGTGCTGTCTCCTGAATGTTTGGGGGCCTACCGATCATGATGTGGGACAGACCCAGTGGGTGACCCTGGGTAATATGGTGGCTAAGCGAGACATCGCGCGCCTGTGGGGCTCAGCGGGTCCCCCCACATTGACTGCGTGGAAAGAAAACATGGCCTGGAGTATGCTGAGGGAAAAGACAGTATATTGTGCTAGAGGGCGCCCCCGGAAGTGGCATGCCATTTGGGGGAGGTGGAACCAGTATAGGGGTGGCATATGTCTTGCCCCTGATTTGGATCCCCCCGATGAACAGCTCTCTCCTTAACATTCTTTCCAGCATTTGTGTATGTATCTGATTGATAATTGACTTTTTGGGCCTCTGCTTTTCCCCCCTTTTTCCTCTTAACACAGAGTTGTGACTGTTAGACGACGGGGGTCTGCTCTCCCCTGAGGGGCAATCACCAGTGGTATTCAGTGTCATTCGCCTTGCTGGGGTTTTGTGTGAGTTTGTGTTTATTTAAAATAGAACCTTTTTTGCTTCTCCTCTATGCACTGTGGACGTTTCCTTGTTTGCTTTCTCAAAGCTGCCGAACCTCCGGGATGTCGGCTAAATAGCTGTGTCCATTTTTTCAAGAATAAAGGTTTTTCCAAAAAAAAAAAAAAAAAAAAAAAAGCCTCTGTGTGTATACAGTGTGTGACTACAGGGAGACGCTCCGATGGCACACCAGTTCCAGAGGATGGATTAATGAAACTTGGTAAACGTATTTTAACGTTGCATTTGTCCCTCAATTTCTCTATAATTTTATCATCACTTTAGGGTGTGGCTTGAATGAGGTTTTGGAATATTTATATCCACCAACATCAAGTTTCATGAAGTAAACAAGAGAGATTGCAAAATGGTCTTCTAGGTTTTAAATGTAGTGACCTCAGATACAAGGAAACTTTTATGTGTAGTGAGAGATGCAAGCACCGCCTCACACAGGCTGCAATGGCAGGCCTGTAGTCTGAGTTGAAGTGGCATCCCACGGGTGGCATAATATATGCATCAGCCCATAGGAGACCCCTATTGAACCTATGCCCTGGGTTCCTTAGAACCATATACTAGGGACTTATAAGGGTACACCAATAGCCAATTGTGGAGGTACAAAAGTACTTGTGAAAGCAATTTTGAGAGAGAGAGCACAAATGCTGGGGTCCTGGTTAGCAGGATCCCAGCAAACTACAATCAAAACACACCGACACCTGGCAAAAAGTGGGTGTAAGCATGAAAGCCGATCCTACCTTCCTACACTTCCCCTATTTTAGCCAGAATAGACTTGTTAAATTCTGAAGTTCATCATATGTTTAGAATGGACCACTGAATGTTGCACAACTGCCTCAAGCTTAACTCACCAAAATGGAGACCCTCACATTTGAAAACTTGGCCCAGCGCCATTCCGCTGCCTTTAGGCCCAAGGTACCAAGACGGTCACCAGTCACTTAGATAGAAGTGAGGATCTTAAGATTGATAATTTATTCAGATCATCGGCACCTGCAGAAAGTATGGTCACCATCACTCTGGCCCTTTCCCGTCCAGACTTTGTCAACAGATGGTACACTGGGGCCAGCTTCACTCTTCTATACAGCCTCCCCTAAATCCTGAATGCATCTATGATACAAAATATACAGCTGTGCAATCATATTACCCCTGCACTTCAGGTTTGTCACTATTTGCAAGAAACAAGGATTATTTCATTCAGGGCTTCTTTAATCAGCCACCAAGAAAATCAAGGCAGTGATTTCAAAATTAAAGCTTTGCAGACATTGTGAAAGAAGGACCTCCAAATAATGAAGACCGGCTTTCATTCTGAAAAAAATAAAATACTTATGACAGATCGCCAAGGTCTGAAACTTTTTTCCAGCAAAAATAATGATTGTCCACCACCACCTCGAGTTTGGAAAAATTTTAAAGTCATTACTGTTCCCAAAACATCTGACCTATCATTCAGGCTCATGCACAACATTAATCTTCACCCATACACACAGGAGGACGATTGTATATTTCTACAAAGATATCTTCTTCACACCCCTATGCCTCACTTGATGCCTAAAAGAAGATGCAAATATGCAGCAATAACACTGGAGCATGCTTCCTATGCTCAAACACAACAGTTAATGCTTTCCACCTTTACAATACCATAAAATGTAAGTCTCATTAATATAGAACAGACAGGGAGCCTTCATACCTGGTAACTGGATAAAGCGCTTCCAGTAGCAAAAGTGATATGAGGCGCTGGCCATTGCATTTAAAACTGTGGAGAGATGCCATGTATTCTAAAGTGGGAAAAGGCCACTATATGCACAAATATCAAAGGCAAAAATACTGACAAAGAGAATCAAAACAATTCAAGTTTTTTCTCAAAGTAAGAGCAAAAAATTGATAATAAAGCTAAAAACTTTTTAAAAATCACCAGGAAAACATAAAAATGCACAGATTAGTAAATACTTTAGAAATCATTCTTACACCTAAGGAAATTTCGCTACTTTGCTGAATATAAGCAAGTACCCAGTTTTACAAGTGATATTGGGCACTAGCGTTATACAAGAGAGACTTATTAATAACAGTTACAAGGTAATGTTATGTACAGATGTAATTCTGCCAGTTGACTTAATGTATTGATATTTGTTTAAACAAGGTAAACAATTATCTTTCAACAATGTTTATTTACTTTATCACTTAAGAAGCCGCTAGTTGTGGCGTTGGGAAGCTGGTGCAATGGCTAATTTTTTATTTTATTTTTATCCCAAACTAATAAGTTACTTACCTTCAGTAACGATGTATCTGTAGGAGACATATGTTATAGATTCCTTACCTTAGAATTACCCCAAGGCCTCAGACTTGATAAAGAGAATTTTTTCTCAGCAGTACCCCAGCGCATCGGTAGGTGTCGTCAGTCGCCTCTGCGTCAGACATTGACGTTGTGTTTGAGGGTATGATGTCACTGTGTCTATATAGACACCGACCCTGCGCGCTGATGTCAGTTCTGACACGACTTTGCATGTCAGAAGCGCAGAGCCATGCGAGACAGTGACCACTGGTGCCTCTAAACTAAGGCCCGGAAGTCAGTTCGCAGAGCGGAGAGGATGGTTAGGGCGGTAGGGAATCTATAACTAACATATGTCTCTTAAAGATGAGCAAGTTGCTTACCTTCGGTAACGATATATCTGTAAGAAACATTAGTTAGTTATAGATTCCTTACCTTAGAATTACCTCCAGGCATCAGACTGGATCCCGAAAGTTTTTTAGTCAGCAGTACCTCGGCTCTGCATCGTCGTTGGCGTCGTGGTCGCCAGGATAACATCATGGTAGCTACTTAGACACTGCCCTCGTGCGCTGACGTCAGTTCTATACATGACGTTCCGTGCCAGAAACGCAAAGCCATGCAAGACACTGACCACTGGTGCACAAAACTAGGGCCCGGAAAGGATGCCCTTAACCCTAGAAGTCAGTTCGCCGAACAGGGAGGACGGGTGGGGCGGTAAGGAATCTACAACTAACTAATGTTTCTTACAGATATATTGTTATCGAAGGTAAGTAACCTGTTAATCTGAAAGAAAAACGTTAGTTATAGATTCCTTACCTTACAATAGATGCCCCAGCAATAACAACCCCGGTGGTGGGTCTGCGAACCAGGATCACACCAGAAACTCCTGGAGAACAGAATAGCCAAAGAAGCCGTCTCTCCGGACTTGGCTGTCCAGACAGTAGTGTTTCGTAAACGTGTACAGTGATGCTCACGTAGCTGCCTGACAGATGTCATGTAGAGGAACTCCTGTTCCCAAGGCAGTAGTGGCTGCCGTCGCCCTGGTGGAATGGGCGCGTAGCCCCACTGGAGGGTCCTTTTTAACCAGAGGATAGCATGCTTTAATACACAAAACGACCCATCGAGAAATTGTTTGCTTGAGTACGGCCCGACCTTTCCTGGCGCCCACGTAGCCAACAAAGAGTTGGTCATCCACCGGGAACTGATTTGTGCGATCCAGATAGAAAAAAAGCGCACATTTTGGGTCCAGACGGTGGAGCCTCTCTGACTCTTTCGAAGGATGCGGAAAGAGGGTGGCCAAAGTGATGGTCTGCCCGATGTGAAAGGCAATGACAATCTTAGGAAGGAAGGGTGGACGGGCTCTGAGAACCACAGTGGACAGACTGGAAAGGAGGCTTGGAGGAAAGAGTCTGGAGCTCACTCACTCTTCTGGCAGAAATGATGGCCACCAGGAATGCAGTCTTAAGAGTTAGGAGTCTCAAAGGACAGCTGTTGAGCGGCTCAAAGGGAGCGCACATTAAATAGGTTAAAACGAGATTCGAGTCCCACTGAGGCATAACGAAGGGAATAGGAGGAGAGAGAGGAGTTATGCCTTTTAAGAAATGATTAACAACCGGGGCTTGAAAAGAGAAAGCTGATCGGGAAGCGGAAGGAAGGCAGAGATGTACGAAAGATAGCCTTTGATAGGGCCCAGAGCAGAACCCTGCTGAGCTAAAGAAAGAAGGAACAAGAGAACTTCAGAAAGAGGGGCAGAAAGGGGATCCACAGCCTTTGCTGTGAACCATGCCACAAACTTGTTCCACTGGCAGGCGTATACCGTCTTAGTGAAGGGACGACTGGCTGCCAAGGTTGCATCGCAAACTTCGGGAGGCAAGTCGAAAGACGTCAATTGCCGCCGCTCAATCTCCACGCAAGGAGGTGGAAGCTGGACAGGTTCAGGTGGAGGACTGTCCCCTGCTGCTGCGACAGACGATCCTCCCGAAGAAGCAGTCTGATCGGAGGATCGAGGGCCATGTTGAGCAGCACGGGATATCAGACTCTTTGTGTCCAATCCGGAGCCACAAGAATGACTTGGGCCTGGTCACGCCTGATCTTCTCCAGCACTCTTGGTATAAGTGGTATAGGTAGAAAGGCGTACAACAGACCGCAACTCAACTCGCGACGAAAAGGGTCGCCTAGCGAGTGCCGCCTTGGAAATTCCAATGCGCAGAATTGCTGACATTGCACGTTCTCTTCAGTAGCAAATAGATCTAACCAAGGCTCTCCCCACTGTCGAAAGAGAACTTGCACCACCTCGGAGTGAAGGCACCATTCGGGATCTACCAGGCACCGGGGGCCGAGTTCGCCATCCCTGGCGTTCAGGGAACCTGCCAGGTGTTGAACCACCAGGGATATGCTCTGATATTCCAGCCATGTCCAGAGGCGGAGAGCCTCCTGACATAGGGTCCATGATCCCACCCGCCCTGTTTGTTGTAGTACGATGTGGTGGTGGTGTGGTCTGTGAACAGCTGCACCACTTTCCCTTTGAGAGAGGGAAGGAATGCCTTCAGTGCCATAAAAATCGACATGAACTTCAGCAGGTTGATATGGAGCTCAGACTCCGCCGGAGACCAGACGCCTCTGATCTCCGCCTCTCCTAGATAGCCGCCCCATCCCAGGAGTGACGCATTTGTCACCACTGCGAGGTCTGGATGGGGAAGGGAGAGGGATTTGCCACTGACCCAAGCTTGGTTTGTTAACCACCACTGCAGCTGTAGCAGGTCCCTTTCGAGAACTGGAAGTAGTCGGAAAGATTGCCCAGATGCTGCACCCACTGGAACTTCAGGTCCCACTGCGGAGCCTGAATATGCCATATGGGATGATCCACCGGCAGGATGCAGATCATGAGGCCCAGCAGCCTCAAGGTCATTCTCAATGAAATCCGGGATAGAGGCTGAAACATCAGTATCATAGCCCGAATATCCCGGACTCGCTGCTTGGGAGGATAGGCCCAAAACTGCACTGTGTCCAGAGCCGCCCCGATGAAAGGGAGTGACTGAGAGGGAGTCCGGTGTGACTTCGGCCCATTGATAGTGAACCCCAGCGAATGCAGGAGGTCTGCCGTAGTTTGGAGATGGGAGACAACAGCCAGTCGTCAAGAGAGGAGAAGGCAGGAACCCCTAATCTGAGCAGATGAGCTGCGACCACAGCCATCACTTTCGTGAACACCCGATGTGTGCTGGTAAGGCCAAAGGGAAGCACGGTGAATTGAAAATGCTCGTGGCCTACCGTAATCCGCAAGTAGCTTCTGTGCTCTGGGAGGACGGGGTTGTGAAAAAAGGTGTCCTGCAAGTCCATCCAGTCTCTTGGGTCGAGGGCAGACCAGAGCCAGGGTTAGCATTTTGAATTTCTCCTTCCAGAGGAAGCCGTTGAGGACCTGAGGTCTAGAATAGCACGCTGGCCTTTGTCCTTCTTGGCTACCAGAAAGTAGCGGTAATAGCAACCATGACCTACTTCTGACAGAGGAACCCTCTCGATGGCTCCCTTGGCCAAGAGAGCTGAAACTTTCTGGCGGAGAAGTGCCAAATGATCCTTCCAACATGCGATCGAAAGACGTGGCATGGAGGGAGGTGTAGTCTCGAAGGGGAGGGAGTAGCTCCTTCGAACTATTTACAAAACCCACCTGTTCGACGTGATGGTTTGTCAGAGGTGGAGATGATGGCGACTCCTGCCTCCCACTGGCTTCTGATGAACCTCGAAGGTCAGACTAGGAAGGTTTGGAGGCGGCTGCAGGGGTGGGAAGGGTGGACTGGCCGCACCGCTGGCCCCCAGACCCACGTTGCTGGGTCCCACATCCACGTCCGTGCAGAGACTGGGTAGCTTACGTGAACCGGTAGCTGGTCTGGGCAAGTTGGCGTGCCCCTTCCGTAGCCACGAAAGGGACGAAAAGCAGACGGAGGTGGGTGTCTCGTCGCTGTGAGGCCGGAGGACCTGGCCGTAGCTCGAGAATTGTTAAAGCACTCCAGCGCCAAGTCTGCCTTGTCACCAAAAAGGCGACGGCCATAGGGTTGCCTGGACATCCCCGAAAAGTCAGACGTCCTTAACCAAGTTTAGCGCCAAAGGGCTACCAACGTGGCAATGGTTCTGCCCAGTGAGTTAGTGATATCCAGTCCACAGCCAATCATGAATGTGGCTGAGTCGTTCCAATCCGCCACTGCTTGCAAGAGAACGGCCCGGGCCTCCTCCAGGACTGAGGCAGCATGTGCCGAACCATATCCCAGATGGGAGTGCTGTCCCAAGAGGCATGCAGTATTCACGGACTGCAATGCCATGCTGGAGGAAGAGAACATACTCTTCCCAAGATGATCCAGCCTCTTGGATTCCCTATCTCGGGGAGCAGAAGGGAATGCGCGCTTAGATGGAGAGGCTTGGACCACCAAGCTCTCTGGGGAAGGGTGTTGGGTGAGGAAAACTGGATCGCCCGGTGACGGCCGGTGATCATCCATTCCACAGGAGCCCCTGTGCTGGGCTTGGACCAGGTGCCCGGAAGGACGTCAGTGAGGGCTTCATTGAACAGCAAAAGGGGCTCAGATGAATTTGTCGCCGGTTGAAGCATTTCTGTCAGGAGATTAGACCTGACTGCCACCAAAGGGAACTGCAGGGCCAAGGCCTCAGCTGCCCTTCTCAGCCCCACAGCATAGGACGCTCCCTCCTCCATAGCCACGGTGGGTGGAGAAAGCATGCCAAGGTCAGGAGAAGTGTTCAGACCACTGGCGTCACCCAGGGCGATAGGGAACACCAGGGATGAACAGGGGAACAAAATTACCCTCCGGCGTCGGATTCGACGTCGGCCGATGTTGATCCAGCTCCGTGTCCATTTCGGGGGCGAGGATGTGGACGCGTCGGCCGAGGGCGTCGTCACCGGGATCTGCACCGAGGAAGATCGAGTAAGGTTGACTAGTGACGATCCGGATCCAGCCCTGGATCCACAGGGGTCCTCCTTGGCCGAAGCTGCCGCATAGAAGATCCAGGACCCCCGACTGGCTCTGCGGGGCCCTAAGGCGTGCCAGCGGAGTCGAGCTGCCCAAAGATGGAGTGGAGAGCTTCGTAAAATGCAAAAAGCTGGGCAGGGGGATGCTCCGGCTCCCGGAAAGGGTGGGCGGAGTAGAGTCCTCCCAGAACAAGGCACTGAAGACGGAGCTTTTGAGTGACGATGCTCCGGGTCGCGCGCTGCATCAGCCGACCAACGGGAAGAAGGTGAAGAGCCTTTTTCTTGTGCTTGAACTTACCGGACGACCTGGACGACTTAAAGTGCGACATGGTGTGGGGGCTCCCTGACCGGTCTCGAGACCTTCCTCTCGAGCAAGACCAGGAACGACCTTGAGCCGACTGCCGGCCTCCAAGAGCTTTCGGGACTGCTCCCGCAAAGACCTGGGATTCATGGCCCGACAGTCCACCAGAGGCACATGAGGTGCAGGTCCGTCACAGACATCAGTTTATGACAGGCCGCGCAAGGCTTGAAGCCGGTTCATTGATGGGACATCCCTCTCGCACCAGGAGTCGAAGACTAAGAAAAAGAAGTCAACAAAAGTCGAAAAAAGCTAAGTCAAAAAGTTACTAATGGGGTAGCTCTCACCAAATCTGCGCTAGGCTGGTGCAGAAAAAGAAAGAACTGACATCAGCGCGCAGGGGCGTCTACATAGACTCCGCAACGTCATCCCGGCGAACAAGACGCCGGACGTGGAGTCGACCGACGCCACTTCCCGACGCGCTGGGGTACTACTGAGAAAAGATTCTCCGGATCCAGTCTGACGCCTGGGGGTAGTTCTAAGGTAAGGAATCTATAACTAACCCGGTCTTTCAGATATAACCCCTAAAAATTCAAGAAGGAAGAAAAAAAGAAAATATGCTTCTGCCTAAATATAATAATATAATATCCACATTTGTAAAGCGCGAACACTCACCCGTAAGGGTTTCTAGGCGCTGGGGGCCGTCGGGAAGATTAAGCAAGCTATTGCCCAGAGTCACATGGTGCTGGGCTAATGTGCCGCCGGCGCCGGGGATCGAACCGTGATCACCAGATTCCGGTGTCATTCGCCCTGGCCGCGGCGTAATATGCATGTTATACAAATTCTAAAATATACAAATAGCCATACCATGCAACTTTAATAGAAGTTTATTGCTGGCCAACAGGTGTAGAAGCAATTTTTAATTTAAATGCACACCACAGGAAAATATGATTCTTATTTGCACAAAGAAAAAGTAATCTTGCCTTTGAATGATAACAACCTGCAGATATAGTTTAATGCTCAAGGGGGACTTATAAAAGAAAATATATTTTGCAAAGTAAGGCACACGCCCAACATCCCTACGACTGAAGTGCACTCCACTTTAAGCAGATGTGCATATGTGATTAGGCAAAATGGAATCACTCAAAGGGCAAATCAGGCAATTGCTGAAATAGGCTGACTCACTAATTAACGCTGTATGCTGTGGGTAGAAAGCAAAATGTGAAGGGGCGTTTAATAGATCATGGATGAGGTATCATGTGCTAATATTTTCCAAAACATCTTTTGAAAAAATACGTTTTGAAAACATTCTACAATAACATTGATTTCCAATAAACATCTCAGACCAAATTATTAATTGCAGTCAATAGCACAATTTTAAGAAAATAGATACAAAAAAGAGATGAATATAAATAATACATAGGAAAGAGATATATATATTATATATATAAAACACATACCTACACATATTTGTTTATTTATTCGTGACAGTAGCCTCTCTGTAGTAATAGTTAGGATTCCAAAAGTTAGGAATTCCTCTGAATGTTGCTTGATAATAGCTTTGGCACTGTTTGATGATTCTCCACAAAACTTTGCAGATCTATTATTTTTTCTAGACTAGCTGACAATACAAGGTTTCGTGGTGATTAGTTAAGACAGTGCAAAGAAAAAGGGGGCGGGCCCAGAACACAATTTTCCACCAATGTACTTTCCATAGACTTTTGCATCAGACATACCGGCAAATTAGCTGGATGGATTTAACTTAAAGTTGGCAATGTAGAACACAAACTTTGTGATATATTGGGCAGCTCTATGCTGCGGTACCTTTGCATTATACTACCGTACATAGCAATTACAAACATGACAAAACACCATTTTATTGGTTAATTCAACCCCTTACAAAAAGGCAGTCTTATTGTTTAGAACACAGTTTGGCTGTGTTCTGGGTCTCTATGTTAGATATAAGTTAGCATACATTTTTTTATTACAGCTATAAAAAGACATGAGGCACTTTACCAAAGTCTTAATAGGTAGGGAAAATTATTTTTGGGTTGTATACATTTAACAAACAGGGTTACAGAGTACTGCGGTACAACCTCGGAAGTACCGCAGTACTTATGGAGATTAAAAACAAAAAATAATTGATGACAACAGACACTCCATGATATACCCCTCAACTCTACAACATGCTACTCCACTCTACAACATGCCAGTTCACTCTATGATATGCCACTGAACTCTACGACATGCCAATCCACTCCATTGTACAACATGCTTCTGCACTCTACACCACTGGACTGTACTCCACTGCATTCTACTCTACTCCATTGCACCCTATGCCACTCTGCTCTACTTTGCACCACTCTACTCTAGGTCACTGTACTCTATGCCATTCTACTGTACGCCATGCCACTACACTCAGTGCCACTCTACTGTATGCCACAGTACTCTACAGCACACCGCTCTACGCCACTTTATTCGATCCCATGTAAATCTACTCAAAGCTTCTGTACTCTAAACTACTTCACTCTACCCCACTTCGCTCTAAGTCACTCCAAGCTTCTGCACTCCACTTCATTGTATGCAACTGCACTCTACACCACTGCACCTTACTGTAGTCTGCACCACTCTACTGTATGCCACTGCACTGTACTCTACCCCACTACACTCTACCCTAGTCTACTCTATGCCACACTAGTCTACCCCACTTCACTCTATCACTCTACTCTAGGCCACTACACTCCATGCTACTGCACTGTATGGCACTCTACTCTAGCATGCACCACTCCACTCTACCCCACAGTACCATACACTACTCTACTTCGTAGCGCTCTACATCACTACACTCTATGTCACTCTGTTGAAAGTCACTCGAAGCCACTACTCAAAGAATGTCATTCTACTCCACTCTATGCTAATTCACACCACTCTAAGCCATGCCACTACACTCTACGCCACGAGAAACTGTTGAGAAAAAAAATTGTACTATTCAAATAATTATATATAAAACAATAAAAACCAAACTAAACAATATTATATGATTAGAAGCCAATGTTTCCAAACAAAAAATCTGAAATTAAATGAAAAAGCTAAAGGCTGAAAATAAGTTATAGTTATGAAAACTTTATTTATTATTTCTATAGAAAAACAACTTAGACCCACAACCCTTAGAAGGTACCTTTGTACAGAGTTGTAAACATGCTAAACAGACTAAATCAGCTAAAAGTAGTGCCACTGCCATGCAATGATTATACCCTTTCATATTTCATCACATATAACATGTTTAATCATAGCATTCATAACAAAACTCACGTCATCAAAAATCACATAATTTATGAGAATAATGTGCATGGTACCAGGCCGATTTATAGTTCAATTTGTCTGTGTAGCGAGTTTACAACACTCTGTACAAAGCTGTTAAAGTACAGAACGATTTGGTTGGGGGCAATGTTTGAACTTCAAGTTATAACCATAGCTTTTTAATTTCTAAAGTTTGTGCAGTTTAAGTTGTTTTTTTATAGAAATAATAAAGTTTTTCTACCTGCAACTTATATTTTCACTGAAACAACCAAAGGTTAAATTAACAGTATAGTTAGGTTAGATAAAAAGATCTGCTTTGTTTTTTGTTTTTTTAACTTAGAAATTCAAAGAAAAAAACAAAAGTTAAACTAACGTTGTAGTTAGGTGAATTTATCAGCGACAACATTAACATTATGAACTAAAAAAAAAAGAAGAAAAGCACAGTAATTTTGCAGTTATAGTTAGCAGAGCTAACTATAACTTGTGCCCCCGCCATGACCTGTGCTTATGACCTCATATATTAAATCACTCATGATAGGTTCTATGACATAATTTATGACAACCTGTACCCTCCAGGAAAGTCAAGAACCTGGGTGTGGTACTGGATGAACATCTGGACATGCGTGATCAAGTGAATGCCGTGGTCTCTGCTACCTCCTATATCCTCAGGACAACGAGGAAAATGTTGCCTCTTTTGCCGGCAGACTGTAAGCGTACAGTGGTTACATCCTTGATTGTGTCAAGACTAGACTATTGTAACAGTCTTTATTTAAATATGCAGGAGTGCAGTTTACAAAAACTCCAGATGCTCCAGAATTCAGCAGCCAGGCTGCTTACTGGAACCTCGAAATTTACATCTATCTCGAGCTCAATAAAAAAAACTTCACTGGCTGCCTGTAAAAAAGCAAATCCTCTTTAAATCCCTTTGCTTAGTTTTCCGAGCGCTCCAGGACACAGGCCCACTTCATCTGAAACAACTATTTCAGTGTTATGTGGCTGGAAGATCGTGACGCTCGTTAGGAGCAAAACTAACTGTAGTACCCACCACAAAGAGAGCTAGATGGGGAGGCAGAAGTTTTTCCGTTGGTGCAGCTAAGGCCTGGAATGAGCTTCCTTTTAGCTTGAGAAACTCTAAGGACTTATTTGCATTTAGGAAAGCGCTCAAAACATGGCTGTTCTAATTCTTCTGGCCAGAATCGTTAGTTAGGAGGACCGTAGCAAGCACCAGGACACCTTAGGGTAACCGTGCGCTATATAAGTTTTACTAACATAACATAACAACACCGATTACATCTAAAATTTCTAGCCTGTATTAATGTAAAGTAATATATAATCACAATACGTAAATCCAACCCCCAATCCCATTAACCAGGTCACTCATTTCAATAAAGGGGAGGGAGCTGCATGGCCCCTCTCCTCAAGCCGTTTTAGGCCCTGGGGACCCCGTCCCAAGGGCCATCACTGAAAATAAAGGGGGTGGCGTGGCACAGCCCCCCTCCCCAAGCCTTGTTAGGCTCTGGGGACCCCAACCCCCAGGGCCACTCATTTAAATAAAGCAGATTGCAGTATTTGTTTTGCCAATTTCTTTTAGTTTTTGGCCCAAGCCCAATGGGTTCAGGGTATCCCTACCCTGACCCCTGTTAATATTTTTTTTTTGTTATTTCAGGACAGGGGACTAAGTCGCCGAGTCCCGTAATGGCTGCCAGCAACATTTTTCTCATGTTGCTGGCAGCCAGTGAGAGCGCTAGCTCCAGCAGGAGTCTGCAGAAAGAGGCAAGAGAAGAGCAAAAAGAGTCAAGAGAGGTGCATCAAGAGGCAAGAAAGGTGCAGAAAGAGGAAGAAATATTCAGAAAGAGGCAAGAGAGGTTCAGAAAGAGGCAAGAGAGGTGCAGAAAGAGGCAAGAGAGGAGCAGAAAGAGGCAGGAGAGGTGCAGAAAGAGAGTGAGTGGCAGAAAGAGGCAAGAGAGGTACAGAAAGAGGCAAGAGAGGTACAGAAAGAAGAGAGTGAGCTGCAGAAAGAACCAAGAGAGGTCCAGAAAGAGAAAGAAAGGTGCAGAAAGTGGCAAGAAAAATGCAGAAAAAGGAAGAAAGGTGCAGAAAGAAGCAAGAGAAGCACAGAAAGAAGCAAGAGAGGTGCAGAAAGAGGCAAGAGAGGTACAGAAAGTAGAGAGTGAGCTGCAGAAAGAGGCAAGAGGTATAGAAAGAGGCAAGAGAAGTACAGAAAGAGGCAAGAGAGGTACAGAAAGAGGCAAGAGAGGTACAGAAAGTAGAGAGTGAGCTGCAGAAAGAGGCAAGAGAGACGTGCAGAAAGAGACAACTAGATTGGTAACATTCTATATTTATTACAAAAGTGTGGCACGCCTGACGTCATCTTGAAGATAGCAGACATCCACAACAGCTTCAACATCCCGATCAACCCGACCGCGCCAGACTCCTCCCCCGCGAACACCACCTGGACCAACCACCTGACCTCCTGGACCAACGTCAACGACGAAGAAACACGCAAGGTCATGAACTCCATCCACTCTGGATCACCGTCAGACCCTTGCCCTCACCACGTATTCAACAAAGCCGACGCAACCATCGCACCCCAACTATGGAAGGTCATCAACGCCTCCTTCGAGGCAGCCACATTCCAGGACAGCTGGAAGAACGCCAAAATCAACGCCCTCCTCAAGAAGCAAAAGGCGGACCCCAAGGACCTCAAGAACTTCCGACCCATCTACATCCTCCCGTTCCCGACGACGATTTTCTCGATGACCTTCAACGCGCAACTAACCCGCCACCTCAAAGACAACAAAATCCTGGACCCTTCTCAGTCCGGGTTCAGACGAAACTACAGCACTGAAACAGCCCTCATCGCCACCACAGATGACATCAGGCGACAACTCGACAACGGCGAAACTTCAGCCCTCATCCTCCTGGACCTTTCGGCCGCCTTCAAGAAGCCGGGATCCATGAGAAAGCCCTCAGCTGGACCACATCCTTCCTCTCCGGCAGAACCCAGAGAGTCCAACTCCCACCCTTCCTATCCGAAGCCACCGACATCATCTGCAGCGTACCCCAGGGATCATCACTCAGCCTGACGCTGTTCAATATCTACATGGCCCCCCTCGCACAAGTAGCCCGTCAGCACAACCTCAACATCATCTCCTATGCAGACGACACCCAGCTCATCCTCTACCTCACCAAGGACCTGCACACCGCCAAAACGAACCTCCACGAGGGAATGAAGGCCGCCGCCAAATGGATGCAGAGCAGCCGTCTGAAACTGAACTCGGACAAGACGGAGGTCCTCATCCTCGGATCCACCCCCTCGGCCTGGGATGACTCGTGGTGGCCTACAACGCTGGGAACGGCACCCACACCTACCGACCACGCATGCAACCTCGGATTCGTCCTCGACTTCTCCCTCTCCATGTCGAAGCAGATCAATGCCGTCTCCTCCTCCTGCTACAACACCCTCCGCATGCTCCGCAGGATCTACAAGTGGATCCCGTCCGAAACAAGAAGAACTGTTATGCAGGCCCTCGTCAGCAGCAGGCTGGACTATGGCAACGCACTCTACGCAGGAATCCTAGCCAAACACCTGCATCGACTACAACGCATCCAAAACGCCTCCGCACGTCTGATCCTCGATGTACTCCGACGCAGCCACATCACCCCCACCTGAAAGACCTGCACTGGCTCCCCGTCGACAAGAGGATCACCTTCAAACTCCTCACCCACGCACACAAAGCACTCCACAACACCGGACCAGCCTACCTGAACGACAGACTCAACTTCTACACCCCCACCCGCCAGCTCCGCTCAGCAAACCTCACCCTCATGGCCGTCCCCCTCATCCGACGAAAGACCACAGGCGGCAGATCATTCTCCTTCCTCGCCGCCAAGACCTGAAACACCCTCCCCACTCACCTACGGCAGACCCAGGACCTGCTCACCTTCAGAAGACATCTCAAGACCTGGCTCTTCGAGCAGTAGCAGTTCCCCCCTCCCTTCAGCGCCTTGAGACCCTCAAGGCTAAGTAGTGCGCTTTACAAATTCCTTGATTGATTGATTGATGTAATCAAAACTGTAATAGCTAAGCATTTCCTTTAGAAATAATAGAAATGAGAGGGTCTTATTTGCATAGAAATGATGGTTAGTGCTCTAAAAAGATAAAATGAGGACATATTTTCTGAGTTTTCAAATAGCGACAAAGCACTTTTAAATTATTTGTTAGCTTTATGTTTTTTTATCCAGTTGACCATTTGATTCAATGTTACGCTTATGGGAGAGAATGTGGTATTTCCAGAACTGCAGACTTTGCAACTGGGGAGCCAAGTTGGAGTTTCTGCTTCAGCTCGGCATTCTGTGATTCTGGTCAAATCACTTAATCTCCCCATGCCTACAGCCAAAATGAGTTTGTCCTTGAATGATGTAACCAATGCTCATGTAAAGCACTCCAATATCTGACCAGGCTGCACTATATAAAACTGCAAAAAAACAAAGGAAAAAAAGTGTTTTCCACACTTTTGTCATTGGGCTATACGTGGGCTACATCTGGGTGATATTTGGGCTCCTTTTTCTCTGGTGGCCATCTTGGGAGACTTCAATTAAATTCATTAAACTTTATTCGGTCTCATTTAGAAACATAGATTATAAAAGTGTACATAAAAACAGTAAATCCTCTTTTTTAATACAATACAGTGGGAAGGTAAAAACAGGTGTTACAAAGCCCAGTTCAGAGGAACTTCAGGTTAACAGAATAGTAAAGTTCAATGTTTCACAAGATCAATCTCATGTACTTCGTGCAAAATACGCAATAAGGGGTCCAAGTAAGATGCAACGCTCCAATACCTGACCAGTCTGCACTATATAAAATGCTTTGCACACTTCCGTCATTGGGCTATATGTGGGCTACATCTGGGTAATATTTGTGCTACATTTGGGCTCTTTTTCTCTGGTGGCCATCTTGGGAGACTTATTTGTTATGAAGTTTCCTAATTTCCTCATTTACTGCAGGCTCATCAGTAGGAAACGCTTTCAGTTTTTTACTCTGCTTCCATCAAGAAGGCATTCAGATGTGTCACACATTTGCTATAAATTCAGAATGTTAACACTCTAGTTGCTCATTAGATCACTGTAGTAAAGCTACTGCTCACCAGGGAGTTAACTGGAAGTTTACTGCTGGTATTGAAAGTGATTGTTTCAGTCTGCTTGTCAGAATTTCCTAATGAAATAGAAGAGGATTTGAGATCTCACTTAAAATATGCCCTAATTTTCCTTTCTGCAGCACTAACCATAATTTCTATGGCAAAATGAACCCCCTCATTTTGTTCCTTTTTAAATTAAATGTTTTAAGTGTTACTAGTTTATTCCAATCAAGATGGCTTCAGGTGTGCCATAATTATGTCATAAGTAAGACTGTTAGCGCTCTAGTTGTTCTTTAGAACACTTGGGGAAGCTGCAGTAGAACACAAAGGAATCAATTGACAGGCTGCTCCTGTTGAAATATAACAGGAAGATATTTGAGCTCTCACTTAAAATATGTGCTAATTTTTCTTTCTACAGCACAAACCATACTTTCTATGACAAAATGAACCCCATCATTTTGTTCCTTTTTAAATTAAATGTTTTAAGTGTTACCAGTTTATTCCAATCAAGATGGCTTCAGGTGTGCCATAATTTTGTCATAAGTAAGGCTGTTAGCGCTCTAGTTGTTCTTTAGAACACTCTGAGAAGCTGCAGTAGAATACAAAGGAATCAACAGACCGTCTCTGCCCTTGTTGGGTGTACATGTTTTACTGAGAAAGTCAGACTTCATTCTCACATGACTGAGAAAGATAATGTGAATTTACAGAAAATATGATCTCATTTTAGCTTCTGGAGCACCTTCCAAACCTCTATGGGACACGCATGAGAAAATAGTTTTCCCTCAAACATGATTCATGATATCCCAGCAGAAGGTTTTTCACGGGGTAAAATCACCTTAGAAAACACCACAATTCCTAAAATTAGTATGGTACCATCAACAAGTGAATTCTAATGTAACTAAAGTCTGTTATCACCCTTTATAATTCTCCTTTTGGTGACCCTCAAAACCTTCCATTCACTACAATGCATTTCAATGGGGTGCTATCGTGTATATTGGTCCCATGATGGCTGCCAGCAATTTCAGGATGAAGTGCTGACAGCCAATCAAATCTCACGATGAGATGTGTGGTTAGGCTCCGCCCAGATATCGATATTTTTTTATTTTTGAATTTCTTAGAAACTACTGAATGGATTTACACCATTTAAAAAAAAGGGTCGCTTTCTGAACCAAGAGCTACCTTTTTGCCAAATTTGGTGTAATTCCGTTCAGCAGTTCGGGCTGTAGCCGGGTCTAAAGTTTCCTATGGAAGTTAACATGGCGAAAATGCATTTTTAGACCTCCTTTTGTTCTCGGCCCCCGCTTGACGAATCACCCCGAAACTTTCAAGACAGGAGCTGACCGGAGCGCCCCAATAGTTTTGAAAATTTCGCGAACATTCGTCAAACGACGCCAAAGTTATAGGGAAAACAAAAAACGCTTTTCCTATGGAAACTAGGTCCTAACTATAACTACCTACTGGCGACCGCCAGTATGTAACATATATATATATATATATATGTGTGTGTATATATATTATATATATATATATATATATATACACACATATATATATATATATATCCAACCAAGAAATGCGCCACACCCGGTTCCTGGACAGAAATGCTTTATTTCAATTGGCGCAGGTAATCACGTGTCAGAGGCACCTGACGCGTTTCAGCATATTGCCTTCTTCAGAGGTGTGTCCTCTTTCGTGCAATGACCCAGTTGGTGCTTGATCACACACCCCATTGTTAGCCACACTCCAACTCCCACAATGCACTTCGTGAGACAGAATGGTTTCCATGTAATCCATAAACACAAACAATGGTGGGCGGGACTCTTACACGAAATAAAAGCATGTTCTTTATCACCCCGACTACCGTCAGTAATTGCCAGTGAACAAGAGCACACAAGCGGCTCGAAACGCGTATGGCTGATTGAGGAGCCTGCTGCCTGCTGGAGTCATTGCTGCCTGTGGTGGTTTGTGTTTATACCTCTCCGTGTGAAGCGCTTCATTGGGGGCAACCTGGCGTATGGATTTATGGCGGCTGGTCCGGCCGCGAAGCGCTCCACTGCCTTCGGCGGGCCCTGAGTGCCTGGAATCACGGACACTTATTGGGACGGAGGGGGCCTGAGCCACAGGAAGATATTGGTGTGGCTGTCAGCAATGTTGGCACGTGACTCACCCAACCGGGATTTGTATTTTACACTGACTGTAGTATTGGAGTCCACTTGGTTGATGAACGTCGCAGTCCGAGCAGTATGATTGAAAACTATCTTTACCATAAGGCCATGGTGCATGACGCCCATGGTGGGCGGGACTCTTACACGAAATAAAAGCATGTTCTTTATCACCCCGACTACCTTCAGTAATTGCCAGTGAACAAGAGCACACAAGCGGCTCGAAACGCGTATGGCTGATTGAGGAGCCTGCTGCCTGCTGGAGTCATTGCTGCCTGTGGTGGTTTGTGTTTATACCTCTCCGTGTGAAGCGCTTCATTGGGGGCAACCTGGCGTATGGATATATATATATATATATATATATATATATATATATATATATATATATATATATATATATATATATTTATTATCTACTGGCGGTCGCCAGTAGATAATTATAGTTAGGACCGTGTTTCCATAGGAAATCTGAAAATTCTATTTTGAATAACTTTGGCGCCGGTTGACGAATCCTCGCAAATTTTTCAAAATAGGTGGGGCGCTCCGCTCCGCTCCTACCCTGAAAGTCTCGGGATGATTAGTCAAGCGGTTGCCGAGAAAAAAGGGGGGTCCCAAAACGCGTTTTCCCCATGCATTTTTCCATAGGGACCTTTAGTCCAAGGTACAGCCCGAACGGCTGAACAGAATTACTTGAAATTTGGCAGAGAGGTAGTCCTCAGGTCAGGGATGTGCCTTTTGAATATCTGGAGTCAATCTGTTCAGTAGTTCCTGAGAAAATTTCAGTTAAATGTACATATATATCTATAAGCGCGCACCGTGCGCGCACTGTGACGTGCGCGAGCGCAATTCTGATCGGTTGTTAGATGTCAGTAAACATTCGAATCGGTCGAAATCAGGAAGTGTCGTCCGCCATTTTGTCTCTCGCAGTCTGAGGCAGTGAAAAACAAAGGTGGAGAACGTGAAAAGGGAGCAGGGTGGACAGTTCCTGACCCCCTAGCCTTTGTCAGGGGGGCACTGAAGGACCCCCAAGGGTGAAAAAAAATTTTTTTTTTTACGAAAAAGCGCCGGGTGCGCGCACCGTGCGCGCACGGCACGCACAACGCTTCGTGGGCGCTCGGTTCGCGAAGCGCACCGAGTGCCCACAGCGCGCGCATGGTGCGCGCACGGTGAAAAACCTGAAAAAAAAAATATTAATAAATACATAACTTAGCATTTAAAAACCCGTACAAATTCACTTAAAAAACCATAGGTTTCACACACGTTATAGTTAGGAATTAGCATTTAAAAAACCTTGCAAATTCACTTAAAAAACCATAGGTTTCACACATGTTATAGTTAGCTGGACATTTCCCTCGTAAAAAAACAATGAAATTCACCCGTTATAGTTAGTGCAGGCAACTATAACTCACGCGACCGCAATCCTCTGCTGATGACGTCAGATATTACATCACTGTATTTAGACACCTATTTACCCATGTCTTCTTCCATTAATCTTTAGCTATACATATATTACAAATATTTATTCTTCAGAAAGACACATATGTAATCAGTGATGTAATATCTGACGTCATCAGCAGAGGATTGCGGTCGCGTGAGTTATCGTTGCCTGCACTAACTATAACGGGGGAATTTCATTGGTTTTTTACGAGGGAAATGTCCAGCTAACTATAACATGTGTGAAACCTATGGTTTTTTAAGTGAATATATATATATATATATATATATATATATATATATATATAAATATATATATATATATATATACACAATTCTTGACTCTCTGCACTTCCAAGCAGCTGGCGAACAGAGACACGAACCCAGCGATATGAGGCCAGATGATATTTTATTCAAGAACCTCGAACCCTTGCTCACATATATATATTGAGAGAGAGATAAACGAGAGAGGTGTAAATGGCAAATATAAACAATCTAAAACATAATTAAATAATAAAAACAAACACACACTTATGTATGCACGTTTATGAGATATATATATATATATATATATATATACACACACACACACACATATACATATCTCAAAGCAACACCCTTTCAGGCTGAGGGTGTCGCATAAAAGGATGTAGGGAACTGATGGGGAGGAAACCATCACCAATACCACACACTCTAAAATTGCTCACCTAAAATGTTTAGTTTTTTTGCAAAGTTTTTAAGCATAGGACTAGCATAGTACCATCCACATCAAGCTAGAAAAGTGACAAAAGCCTTTTTACAAGACTGTCACTTTTTTCCCCTCAGGCACTGAGGAGTCAGATCCAATGATCTTGGAACTGAGTTGGTGGGCTACAAGATCAGGTGACTCATCAGATTCTTCTTCTGCACTGAGCGGGTCTTCATTGCCAAAGATGCCCCGCGTCTCAGAGGATGAACAATACATTTTGTTGTAGGCCCTTGCCTATCTCTTCTCTGTCAAAGGGTCCTGAAGTCTCAACAAGAGTAGCAGTGGATCTCATTGTACTGCGGTGAGAGGCACAGGTTACATATATAACACTAAAAGGCAGGAGTATGCAGAGCAAGTTTAATCACATCCAAGCATGCTAGGAACATTATGTTACTGTAAATGATGTTTTTGATAAGTCGTTTTTGTAAAAAGATGCCTGTACAACAATGTTATCACATGGATGAAATGGGCTGACCCAAGGCCTCTCGAATTATAGATTTATATATTTTTCATTTAGGCTTTCCTTATAATTACGCAAGGCAAATTGACAACAAAAACTGCCTCTTGCCCAGACATAAATTCAAGTTTAGAAAATTTGTTATCAAATAAACAATTTTACCTTTGTTCCCAGATAGAAGATTTGACCGCCATAGCTGCAAATAGACTGATAACAGGCTTTTTCACCAACCAATGCCTGGGGAAAAAAGTAGACATTTTGTTATTTGGGTTCTCAGTTTAAATATCTACATTAAAGCATTAAAAGTTGAAAAGAACAAAAAAGAAAACATTCCAATGGAATGTAAGTTAGGCGTAGTTATAAAGAGGAATATGTTTGCTGTGTTTTTCAATTTAATATTTGTTTTCCTATAGTTCATGTTATATCATTTCCACTTTGAAGGAAGGCATAGGCCAATGTCTGCCACTAGAGTGCCACTGCCACTAGAGTGATATAAATGTGGTTCTCTTCTTTGCATTTTGCATTGCATTCTCCTGCAAGAGACTTCACACCATGCCTGGGCCTCTGCTGCTGAAATGTTAAAAAAGAAAAAGTTATCTTCAGAAACGCCTTTTCTGGTAAGACTCTAAATGCAGATTCCTCATCGTGTGAATTTCATCAGGAGCCATACTGAATTTGGAAACTTTGAAGCAATTCCCTCACACATCGACAGGTGGCATCGTGCAGCAGCATGTCAGGTCAGTCCTTTCTAGATATGAAGCTGGGGACTCTATATTTAAGCCAGCTCTGCATGCTGGTGTCAGTTTCCTTCTGATCTCCATCTGCGCTGTCGGAAGTGGAGTCATTGAAATCAAATGGCGCACTGAGCACATGTTTTAGATTTCCATCCTAATGTTCGACTGTATGAGTCCATTTCACAGAATGGGGAGGAGGGAGAGTCAGTGAGGGATCTGCACTAAGAGACAGTCTTTACCAGAAAAGGCATAACTGAAGTTAAGTAAGTTGTTCTTCTGATAGAGACTTCTAACTGTAGATTTCCCACCTTGCAAATAGGTGGATTTCCTGCCCAATGCACCCTACGCTCCTCCCCACTACCAAGACTTAGTTAATGGTGGTTGTATCACGGATGCACCGCTGACATACTGACTGTGTGCCAAAGGCAAGCCTGTCTGCGCCCATCCATGCCAGGACCGTACTCAATGCCAGGAACCCTGGTTCTCCTCCTACCCACTGCTACTCTGTCACGCTCCTCCGTGCACAACCTCAGCTCCTGATCGCTGCATTGCTGTCACACTGCACAACATGGAAGGAGCGTTCACATGCGCCTCTTACAAGCTCTCATGCACTCTCCCACACCCTGTACCCAAAAATCGCACACCAATAGCACACAAGTCACTCCCACTCATAAAAACCAGCTACCTGCTCACACTCATACAGACAAAACGCTGTTCACACAACAGACCACACTCACATGCATTGATGCTCTGCAACACCTGCAAGCTCACCAAACCTGCCACGTAGATATGGAACCTACCGCACAACCACGCTCCAGGCAATGTCTTCAACACAAAACCATGGCTGAACACTAGGTTTGCACCAGACATCGCTACAGCCATTCCCTCAGGCTACAAGATCGCCATGCACAACAGTCAGCACAAGCCTGGAGGTGGAGTCGCCATCATACTCAATGATACAATCAGCTGCACCACCTAAACTGACAACCCCCACCAGATGCATTGAACACCTTGAGTTAACAATACATATCACTGCCAAGTTCTCCCTGGGAGGAAGCCTCATGTACAGACCACCAAGTCTCTGAACCAATTTCACCAGTAACATCAGGAACTTCGATGAACCCCTCATCATCAAAGCCAGCACCTTCATCCTCCTCAGAGTCCTTAACTTTCACCTAGAAGACCACATCAATACAAACTCTATGGCCATTCTATAAAACCTCACAAACTTTGGCTTCACCTAGCATGTTACTGAACCCACCCACACGGTCGGACACCTATTACCTGATTTTCAACACAATTAGCAACATAATTGTCGGCAAGCCAGTAACTATGATCTGGACAGACCACGCCCTTGTCGGTTTCAGCATACACATTCCTTACCACCACAGACCTACTACTGTCAGAACCTCCAGATGCAGCTGGAAAAAACATCACAGAAGATGTGGGCTTCTGCCCTCTCCATGCACCGACTGAGCACACCAGAATCTTGCAGTAAGCCATCAAGAACCTCACAGTTGGATGGGGTCGTGGCTAACTGCCAAGGGAAATGGCCGCACGGTAGCTTCGCACCGCCACGCCACTCCCTAAATATCCTTATTTCACATTATTGCCAGAACGAAAACGGCTGAAGTGGTGCTCACCTGGCCCCAACAGCGTGCCTGTCTGCTGTGGCGAAGATTGCCCCGATTGGAGGAGCCTGTACGGAGCCAGCCGCCAGGACCTGTGTGGCGGTACCAATCGACGCGGTGAGTGCCGTGTTGACTCTTGGGCTCACCCGGGTAATCGACGCTGCGGCTGCGGTGTGCATCCTGGGCCTGCTGCTGTGACGGCGGGGCCGCGCAGTACCTGGGTGCCGGCTGCAACGGAGCCGGTTAGTTTTCTGCCTCCCCACCGCGACAAACTGTCAGTATCAATACACACCCCGAGGGCCAGCTGCCGCCCGCGTACACATCGGCGGTGGTGGCCACGGACTTGGGCCTGCCAAGGCCGGCTTGCTGGGCCCGGAGAGCCCCAATTGACTTTGTCTACTTGCCTGGGCATTCCCCCTTCTTCATATTCGAGGCTTTGCAGACCCTCACGCAGCATTGCACCATCTGCCTCGTTGCTGCACTCTGGCCCTTAACACAAGCCTTTGTATACCGCAGATGCGGTAATGCTCACTGTGTCACAGGGAGAAGCTCCTGAGTCTCTGGGAAGGTAGAGACCCGGCGAGAGGGCCTCTGCGCCATTGAAAACTGTGACTGTGCATCTGGTGGGGTGCAGCTAGTGGAGTCTGCATTCATTAATTGTCATTGTGAAGGGGGGGCGCCAGTTGACACCGGACATTTTGCCCTACCAGTGGTGGGGGTGAGAGCTACGTTTTGACTTGGCCACTCCTCAGTGCAGCATTTGTGCAGGTGGTGGAGACGCATATCATTCTTCATCCCATTGGAACCATGTTGCAATCTTTACTGTAGTTAAGGCTCAGTGACTGCGCTATCCTCTGAGCGGCTGGAGCTGCTACCTGCCTTGCATCGGAGGCTCTCCCTCTCTGGGTGTGTTCTTCCTCTGGTGCTACAACCATAGGGCTAGGCCTACCTGGCGAAACCCGACAGGCTGGAGAGGGTTTTGTCCCTTGCGCAGGTGGCGGTGAATAGCTAGTACGGCCTGGTCCCTCCACTGACCCAGCCTACCTACCATATCATGGCGAGTGGCTGCAGCGGATGTGCCGTGCTCCAAACCAAGCTGGAAAAATATGCGTGGCAGAAAGGCCAGGATGAACCACAAACTAACCCCACGCCCAGTGGGGATCAGTCAGACCCCACGCTGCAAGACATTCTAACAGCCATAACGACAATAAGCACCTCCCTGGAAAGCCGCAGTGATACTGTCGCTTCCGAGGTCTCCCTGAATAGAGCGGATATGCAGGAAATGGCCGAACGCACCACTAAGTTGAAACTACGACCAAAGACTTAAAGACCGATACTGACCTTCTCAAACGCCAGGTTGCCGACCTCCAAACCAACCAGGAAGTGCTCGAATGACAACTGGATGACTACGAAGGCCGAATGCGCCGCAACAACGTTCGCATAGTGGGAGTGCCGGAACGTGCCGAAGGACAGGCGGCAGACAATCTTTGTTGAGGAGTTAATACTTAAGCACCTCCGGCCCAAGGGGCTATCCAACTACTTTTCCATTCAACGGGCGCACCACGTGCCAGGCGGAAGGTCCAAGCCTGGCACTCCGCCTCAGCCTCTGTTGGCAAGAGTTTTCAATTTCCGTGATAGGAACGTCATACTCCAAACAACGAGAGCGACCCCACCGCTGGTCATTGACTGTAGCAAAATCTCTTTCTTCCCGGACTTCACACTACGAGTCCAGAAACTACTTCGTAGTTTCTTAGAGGTATAGCGCGAGTTGCACAACCAGGAAATCAAGTACGCCATGACGTTCCCTGCAAAGCAGAGTGTTGAATCTGAGGGGAAAGCATGGTTCTTTACCAGGCCTGAGGACGCATGGGACTGGCTCGACGGCTGGTGAACGGTCGGCAAACGCAACCGCAATTCCACCGGAGGCACCGGCAGTGGAGACAGGTCGAGGCGTCAGTCTGGATCCCCGCCGAGCAGTGTCTTGATGACACAGGGTTCGATAGAAAAGAGACCGGCAGATTGATAATATATGTTACTCCGCCCCCATGGATAACATTTTGACAGGTTGTAGAACTGTCTTCTATCAGACCTGGGTTTAACTTGATATTGTTACCTTTAGCGGGCAGGTCATTCTCATTCCTTATGATCGGGTAGAGTAGGTTTTTTCTACTTGCTGCCATGTGATCTGTTTCCGCCATATGACAGGTAGTCAATGCTTGTGAGTGACATGTTCAACAACGAATTACTGCCCTAGTGAGTGGGGTTGGACCATGTTCCTCATAGTTTTAAGGGTGGGCGAAAGGCACTCTTCAAATTTGGGGTGGCGGGAGTCAGGATGGGGGGGCTGGAGGGCGTGGGGGGGGTTGTTATGTAATTTGTTTTGACTGTTGTTTTATTGTAATGGAGGTGACGCAACATATATTCTACATTCAAGTGCACTCAAGACCCACAGATTCGGCGCACTGGACTTTGCTACACACATTTGTGACATGGACAGGCAGGCTCTCACAACACATGCGCACACTATGTCTGAACGCAACGTGAATAGAGCTCTCTGCATTCTCACTTGGAATGTTAACGGACTGGGTAACAAGATAAAGAGAGGACTTGTACTTCAATACCTCCAGAAACAGGCTCTAGATATCGTCCTACTACAAGAGACTAATTTTACCGGTAATACCTGTAAAGCATTAGATCGTTGGGGCTCAGGCTAGTGGCATATGCAGGTTTTACATCTGGTTCCAGGGGGGGGCGGGTATTCTCATTCCTAAACAGTGTCCATTCATAATACACAACACTTGGACCGACGACTTAGGCAGATACGCTGCCAATCGGGGGGTGGGAGGGGATGCTCTGTACTGTCCTTTCATTTTATATTCCTGCAGCACTGAAGACATCCACGCTGTATGACTTGGGTAAATTCCTGTTGGACCTTCCAGCTGGCACATTGGTATTGGGAGGTGACTTCAACCTAGCGGTTGATGGCAAGATAGACCGGCATCCCCCTCGACCAGACCCACAGGACACCTCCCCCCTGAGGGACTTTCTCCTGGCTTTCGGCCTTGTCGATCTCTGGCGACATTTTCACCCCTTGACTCGGAATTTTACTTTCCACTCCGGTGCTCATGGCAGCCAGTCCAGGGTCGACCACCTATTCATACATAGTGATGATCTCGCTTACTTCACTGACGCTAAGCTTCTAGAGCGAGGTATCTCAGACCACTCTCCGGTTCTGGCCCAGCTAGCTGTACCACAGGGACACCGCCGCCTCACCCTATCTATAACCCTGTGGAGCTTGAAGATCCACCAGGTTTAAAGTGCTCTGATCAAGGGTGTAGAACATTACTTTGCTGAGAACACGCACTCAGTTCAGTACCATTGCACGGTATGGGGTGCCTTTGGGGCAGTAATAAAGGGTCAGGCCCTCTCACTAACGGCGGGGCATAAGAAGGAACGGATGGCCAGTTTAGAAGTCCTAGAGCAGGAAATCCAGGAATTAGAGAACAAGGTGGCAATACACGACGATGAACAGCTCACCCACACTCTGATTATTAAACGTCTGGACTACCGTCAGCTTGCGGCGGAGTCTGCCAAGACAAAATGTAAAGCAACTCTTCACAGAATATATGAATTGGGAGATGCCACTGGTAAGATGTTGGCATGGTTACAGAGGCGAGAAACTGCTCAGAGATGGATGCCCCTTATTGAGAGGGACGCTGGCGAATCAGTGACAGACCCGCAACACATTGCTGGGGCCTTTGCCTCCTACTGCGCCTCTATATACTCCTCCACCACTCACACCACCCTTCAGGACTCGCAGGACCTCCTAGCCACTATTCCGGTAGCTGTACTTACACGGAACGATCGTGATGCCCTAGAGGGAGATCTCACTGAGGATGAACTCGCGACGGCCATAGGTGGCATTAGGTCAGGCAAGGCCATGGGCCCCAACGGGCTTCCAATAGAGCTTTTTAAGCTTGTGTCCTCCAAGATAACACCCGCTCTACATGCTATGTATTTAGAGAGTTACCATGTAGGGTCTCTACCCCCAGAATTGATGCTGGCCTCCATAGCGGTCATACACAAGCCGGGCAAAGTGGTGACGAGATGCGAATCCTATCGGCCTAGCTCGTTGTTGACAGCCGAGGTTAAAATCTTGGCCAAGTCGTTGGCCAATCGCCTATTACCAGTTATAAACCAGCTTGTCCACCTCAATCAGTCAGGCTTTATGCCCGGCCGCAATACGGCTCTTAACCTCCGACGACCCCACGGGGTGCTAGGGAGAACAAATACTATCCTGGAGGATGCTGCATTGCTATCACTGGATGCAAAAATGGCATTTGATACTATTGAGTGGCCCTATTTATTCGCCCTCCTCAGTCGACTGGGATTTGGCCCTGACTTTACACAGTGGGTCAAACTATTGTATTCAGGCCCTACGGCGCAGGTGGTAATTAACCAGCACACCTCCCGCAGCTTCTGTCTAGAGAGGGGTACCAGGCAGGGTTGTCCCGTCACCCCTTATATTTACCCTAGTGTTGGCGCCACTAGCGACCTGGGTTAGGGGTGACCCCACGATCAGGGGACTGAAATGGACAGACCAGCATGAGGATAGAATCTCCCTCTATGCTGACGATATCCTGCTATACGTGGCGGCTCCCTTGTCCTCGATTCACAGAATTCTGCACATCTTTGCAATTTTTAGCTACAATATTAATTGGACAAAGTCTGTTTTGTGCTTGCTATGTGGCCCTGTACCACGACTGCCCAAAGACATTAGAATAACGGTCGCCACTGAGGGTTTTCGCTATCTTGGTATTTATATCACTCCACACCTGGCCGACTTTTATGATGCAAACCTTCAATCTCCATTGGCCAGGTTCTGGAAAGACGTTCTTCATTGGCTGACTCTGCCTCTTACCTTGTTGGGCAGAGCAGCACTGTATAAGATGCTGACTCTCCCGCGTTTCTTGTATGTCCTACAAAATACTCCCCATAGGGTCCCCGATGCCTATTTCATCAGCGTGGAGCGCGGGGTTAGAACTCTTATGAGACGGGAAATGCCCCCGCATAGCGGCACACAAACTGACCAGAGGGTGGTATGATGGGGGGGGGATTGCGTTACCAGACCTGACACAATATTACTGGACCTCTTAACTTGCGGTGGTCAATCAATGGGTTTTGGCCCACAGTCTGAGCCGGCCTACCGTACGGACAGATGGGTAATGGCTAGGGGTGGATATCAATGTGAACTGTCTCCTAGCCTCAAAAGACAGCACCCAACCGGCCCCACTGCGCACACAGTGGCTCTTTGGCACTGTGCAGCAAGGAAACTGGGTTGGCACAAGAAAGTAACGCTGCTCGCACCTCTGTGGGAATCCGAACAGCTCGGTACATTGAGCTGATGCCCAGGCTTTGATAAGTGGGACCGAATTGGTATTTCCTCGGTGGGTGACCTGTGGAAACGAAATGCTATGGTCTCATTTGCTGATCTTCACAAAGAATACCAGTTGGCTGAGTCAGATACATTCCGTTATATCCAAATACGTCATGCAATCACCACTGTTGTCGATAGCGGGGAGACATTACCTGAAGCCTCCCCGCTGAAGGATAGGCTTCTGACGGACCCCCTAACTCGTAAAGTGATCTCGCTCACCTACCACAAACTAATAAACAATAAGCCCGACTCACTGATACGTCTTCGACAGCTGTGGGAAACAGACCTGGCATATTTAGAGGACGATGACTGGCAAAAAGCCATTTCCTCCCCTCGGGAGATTGCCATCCCAATGCGTTACGACTTATTCAGCAAAAAATTCTACACAGAACATATCTATCAGCTCACATACTGGTCAGGATGGGTAGTCATTCGGATCCTCGTTGTCTCAGAGGATGCATAGCCGAGGGTACCTTTTTTCATATAATCTGGGAGTTGCCCAAAACGTCAACCTTTTTGGGGTAAAATCATCTCAACATTGGCGAGGGTGTGTGGGAAGGCCATAGTTCACTCCCTGCGACTGTATTTCTAAACGTGTGGGACGCCACAGACCTGACTCATACAGAGCGCACATGGGCGGCCCTGGGGTTTGTCCTGGCTAAACACAACATAGCTCTGGGGTGGGGATCCGGAGATCTACCTAAATATTCAAAGTGGGCTAAGGATATGGACAATGCCATGATCGCAGAGAAGGACGTGTTTAAGCATACATGTTGTCCCTCAAAATGGGATCATAAGTGGGCGACCTGGAACAAATCCCGTGGGATATATGCATCTCTCCTTCGATTGAATTGCGGAAAATATCTTGGATGGAGATTCTCTTATTGCCTCATAGCATATTACGATATGCTCTCCATTGTAAACTTGCTCCTGTATCATTCTTTCTCCATGCTATTGCTATGTGGCTTTGTGATCTATCACCATACCATCACAACTGTTTAATAAAAAGATTTAATTAAAAAAAAAGAACCTCAAAGTTGGATTATTGCATGCACAGAAACCCTGGCTCCTATCAAGCGCAACCCAATGGCAAGAGCCCGACCACAGGCCAGCTGGTACAGAGAGGAACTCAGGCTGAAGAATCTGGCATGCAAATAGAGAACAAGTAAAGACACCACAGAAAAAGACATCTCAAATCAGCCCTAAGATGTTGCGGTTATGGAACACCAAGCGCATAGTTCTCGGAGTTCGCATTGGCGCAGTTACTAACAGCAGCAATGAAATATTCGCAGTCATCAAGGTTTTCGCTGCACCTCCTGCCACCTCAAACAACATCACCCCCTCCTTTCCTGACCTTTGCAACAAGCTCTCTGAATTCTTCTGTAACAAAATAACCTCAATATATGGTGACTTTGACCCTCAACCAGACCCCATCATTGTCGCAACTCAACTTCCCATCACGTCTGAACAAACCCTGGTCTCGTGGCATGCCATCACCACTGTCAAAATCGCTGCTACTATGAAGATCATCCACTTGGGCCCCCACCACACCTTCACCAAAGGCTTCCTACAAAACAGCAATGCACTAACACCTATTTTTAATGCCTCCATCGATTCAGCTACATTCTAAGGATACCTGGAAACATGCCACTGTCATGCCCCTGCTTAAGAAACCATCTGTGGATTCAGCCACGCGTTCCAAATAAAAACGTATCTCCCTCCTGCAATACCTGGCAAAGGTCTTAGAGAAATTCATCAACCAGCTCCTCATTGACAACCTCCCTAACCCCTAGCTCCTCAATGCCACGCAGACCAAATTCAGGCCGAACCACAGTACAGAAACAGCACTCATCGCCGCCACAGGCGACATCCACATGATTCTTGACAGAGGAGACACAGCAGCCCTCATTCTCCTGGACCTCTCATTTGATGCGGTCGCACACCCCATCTTCATCAGGCACCCGCACAACATTAACATCCAAGGAACCACTCTCAGCTGTATCTGCTCTTTCTTAACAGATAGAACACAACTTTTCTGCCTGGCACTGTACTCCTTGGAGGCCTGCAAACTTATCTGCGTAGTACCTCAAAGTTCATTGCTCAGCTTCACTCTGTTCAAAGCATACATGATCACTCTGGCCAACGTCATCCACAAACACATAATATCTTCTCCTACGCCAATAACATGCAACTCATACTCTCCCTCTTGGTCAAGATCCCCAACACAAGAAACAAGTTAATGGCCAGCATGACTGAAGTCACTAACTGGATAAAAGCCAACTGACTCATGCTCAACACCAATAAGAGAGAAGTGGTGATCTTTGATAAAAACACCTCATCATGGGTCTCCAACTGGTGACTGAGTGAACTCAGACATACACCAACACCCACGCCATGAATCTTGGAATAATCCATGAGAGCAAACTGGACACGACCGCACAAGTCAACGCCGTCACTGTATCCTGCTTCCAGATCCTGAAGATGCTGAGTAAGATCTTAAAATGGCTCCCAAGCAACACTAGAAATACTGTCACGTACGCACTAATCACCAGCAAGTTGGACTACATGAACACTTTCTATGCCTGGATTACCAAGCAACTTAAAGAAGACTACAAAACCATCCAGACCTCTGCAACCAGACTCATCCTCAACCTCTCACACAAAGCTCACATCGCACCACACTTCAAGGAACTATACTGGCCCCCAATTCTCACACGTTTTCATTTTATGTTGCTGGAAATATATGGACCAGCCCCTTCAAAAAACGAATCACAACTGATAACTTAAATAGGAAAGTCTGATCATGTAAACAATTAAAAACCCCGAAAGGGCAGCAAGATTACTTTTAACTGTTGTCACAGCAGAAGGTGTGGCCAGGCAGGCGGCCATGTATGACATGCTACTCTCGAGCACCATATACAGTGCTTGCAATTCTATACACCTGAGATCTTCTCCGCTCACCCACCTTCCCCATCTCCCCCAGTCAAAGTGAGGTGTAGGGTGGGTGGATACGGGACAGCAGATTCACGGTGGCCAGGGAAGCAGTATACACCCCGCAACAATGTGGTTCAATTACCCGGCTTTTGGCTGTATGGCAGCTCAGGTGTGAGAGAGGGGCCCATGCTGGGGAAGGGACAGCACCCCCGCCATTCAGAGCCGTCAGAAGAGGGTCTGCTGGGACACAACACGGGTACAAGCGGCAGGGGCCTCCCCGATTCCTAGAAGTACTGGGGACACACTTTTGGAGCGCTGGCAGTCCAGAAGAGGGTGCTGGCCTGTGCAGAGGACGAGGAGGCATCCTTGGGCCCCTGAGCTGCAGGAGGGGCATTTGTGGAGCCGAGGGATGACGTGCATTGGCAATGGGGGCAGCCGAGACCTTGCGCCCTGTACCACCACTGAAAGGAAATGAGTCGGTGATCTCCTTCGTGTGGAGGCACTGTGCATGGGTTTATGATCAAGTGCTACACAGAGGCCTCCAGCTGGTATGGTACAACCACACCGGAGTTGGCACTGTGAGGCGCCAGGTGTGCCTAGTGAGTGGCTTCCAGAGGGAGCTGTGGAGGCTGTAGAGAGCTGCATAGAGCATATTAACCCCAAGTACGGGGGTACAGAAACAAATAGCCTCGTTTCTAGTGGTTAAACGTCACTTGCGCCCATTGAACCTTCACTACTCTTCGCTAATCCTTACTCTACCCAATAAAACTCTGGTTCATCGAAGACAATATGACTCATTTCTTCACAAGTGCGGCTGAGGCTAACACATTGTTGGAATTGAAAGGGAGGACAGTCTAGATGGAGCAGAACCTTGGAACCTCACAGTGGCAACAAGGTTGGTAAAGGCGAACAAACAAAAAATTAGCTGTCACTCATGGGAGCAGGCTGCCAAGGAGAGAGTGTTAGTAGTGAAGTAACTGGATCAGAGTGCCGGCTCAAGCACGGACTGAGCACGCAGTGACACTGACTCCCGATAGGAGGCAAGGGAAGACGAAGCAAAGCAAACAAGAACAAGAACTCCGATAAGGACCTGCTGTCACTCATGACAGCAGATAAGGTACACTGATCCTTCATGCTTATATCCTTTTTCATATTCGCTATCACACAATAACATATGGAAAATGAACGAGTGCTGTTGACTGTTAATGTGGTGTAGCGGAGTGGGACAGTGGGTTGGTGGCTTTCCATGCATTTGGGGGGTGACGTCCACTGTGTTACCAACGTGGATCCGGATAGATCGGCCCCGCCACTAGCGGGGCTCAATACCTTATGCCGCCTGCCATTTATCACAATGGGTGAAAGACTCCTTAGTGACTGGTGAGTCTTACACCCCCTCGATCGTGAATACCCATTCTATTCTGGGGGTACATCAACTCCACTCCAGAATATATTTATTTTAATCCGGAGGCTGCTATGAAGGTTGTTGATGCTGAATATTTAAGATGAACACTGTCAGATCATAACCCCTAGAAGTTAACGTTGGTCTGGGACCAGACTGCCCCATGTATATCCATATGGTGCCTCTTGACTTGGAAGGAACATACCAACAGAGAGCACACCATGGGGGAGAAAGCGGGCCAAGTATTAGCTCGGATCCGTAAGGCAGAGACCCCTAGAACAGATGTGGGGACAATATGGAAAAGCATTGAAGAGATAATCAATCCCCAAAAGCTAGAAATGGGCGAACCATTACAATTGCACAAAATCCAACAGGCCATTACACAAATGGCTAGGGCCAAGGTACTGGGCCCAGATGGACTCCCAGTAGAGTTCTATGCAGCGTATAGCTCTAGGCGACCCCTAAATTATTGCGGGTATATAAGGAATCTAGTCGACTAGGGTGTTTACCCGCTTCTATGCAAGAAGCCTTAATTACAATGCTTCCCAAGCCAGGCAGGGACCCCCTCTCGGTGGGCTCATACAGGCTTCTCTTGCTTTTGAACCTAGGCTATAAGATATTGGCGAAAGACTTGGCTAATTGTCTGCTCACTGTTGCACAAAGTCTAACACACAACTATCAAAAAGGTTTTATTCCTGGTAAAAATACTTTTATGAACTCCGCAGGCTGTTCTAACTAAAGGACGGGGCCAAAAGGCAAAATGCAGATTACTGGGTGGTCTCTAGTGACATAGAAAAGTCTTTCGACTCGCTGAGTTGGGCTTTCCTGATGGCAGTAATGCACAGACTGTGCTTTGACGAGGAATTGCTGGCCTGTATTCAACTGATATACATTTCACCAAGGGCTCAGGTTTGCACCGGAAAGAACTCAGATCCCAACATCAAAAAAGGCACTAGACAAAGTTGCCCACTGTCCCCGGTGCTTTTTGCACTGGCCACTGAACCACTTGCTTGTGCACTCCAATTGCAGGGCTCCAAATGGGACATTCAATCAATCAGCAGTTGTAGAGCGCGGCACTGTCACCCCTAGGTGAATCTGGGTGCTGGGGTGCGAGGCCTCTGTTGAAAAGCCAGGTCATGAGGAAACAGCGGGTAAAGGGAGGAGAAGAGCAGAAAAGGCAAAATTCAGGGCACAAAAAAGTAAAACAAGCATTTGCAATGCAATCGGTCTCGCCTTTGGGACCTTATATGTATTTAGCTATGCAGCACATTAGCCTGGGTGCTGAAACATCTACTGTTCTTTAACATGGTTGAAAGTAAAAACCAAGCTGCGTGACATGCCAGGTATGGGAACACATGGAGAGAAATATTGCCTTTCAGCAGGAAATGGAATAGTCCAAAGCTCTGTTTTTAATATAAAATCAGGGCCTTCGGTGGTTATATCACTGAAAATACAAGATTTGAAAAAAATATTATTGTCTACCGGTGCTCGTGGAAGACAATTTCTATGGACTGGAATCTAGAGAATGCTAAAGTGATTGTGGTATTTTACTGACCTCTGCTGGTCGTCTTCTGTCAAGAAACTAAAATAGAGGCAGTTGCCAGAAAAATTTAAGAAAAGAAAGTCCTTTAGCAGAAAGCAATTGTGGTATTCTAATGACCTCTACTTGTCCTTTTTTATTAAGACAAGTTAAATAGAGGCAGTTGAACATACAAAAAAGTCCCAAGCGGAAGCAGACAAGTCCTAGGGATGATCTCCAGAGCCCACAAAGTACATACACATATAAGAATATAGTAATATACAAGTATATACTAAAGTATATACAAGAGGTCTCGGTTGCTCAACCTAAAAAACATAATTGGTATAATATTTTTCTCCCATTGACTTTTATTGAAGTAGAGGCAAGTTCAGGCGGGAAACAGTCAAAATAAAGCCATTTTTGGCTTGAAAAATCAGGAGTCTTCACCTGAATATTCTATTTTATTGGCATGTATAGCATCAGGCATGGGCCTGGGAAAGTTGTCAGGGCAGTTTACATCACTTGAAGTTAAATTAGCCAACAGTGGAAGTGAGCTGACCTATTGTCCCTTGCTACATGCTGAAATGGTGAAAAAAGATTGAATGACACAATAGACCAATATATTAAGAGGACTGGGAGAACGTATAAGTAAATATATCATACAAATGCTTTTAGTAAAATCAAAAGGTCTTAATTACATCATTAAAAAAAGGTTTTGGCTCAAGCTAGACCTAAAAAAATATAAAATCGAGAGTTCTAGGTTATTGCCTGGCTTAAAACTATGTGCAGGCCTTCATCCACAGCTACATTTTTAGGTGGACGTAGTCTATTTTTCCAAGGATGTGATCACCTGAGAACTGGCCTAGTATACACAGTCTGTTTTCTATGTCTATAAATATATTTTCGCTCGTTCGTGAAAACCGGACGCAGCAATAGCCTCATCTCGTGGAAGACTGGCGGACATGTCAGAATGGTGTTTGCGTTTAACGAGACGCAGCAATCGGAACCCACACTTTGGGCAATAACGTGAAGAAAGGCTGACTATGTGTTGCGTAGGATAAACAATACGAATCTTATCTATATTTTGCATTGGAAATTCTAACCCAGGATGGAAGATGCCACGACGCTAATACTAATATTGTCGGGAACGTGAATTTTGCCTGTGCGCCAGCCAGATGAGGTCAATACCTAGAAGGGAAGGCTTACTTTTCTAGATGAGTTTAGTGTTATCAGTGAATGCCCGCAAGCGACTTGTTAGCCGGGTTTCTCGCACATGCGCAGAGAGCGTTAGCTCCCATTGGGTGTTGAAGCTACAGCTGAGAGACACCGCCCGTCTGTCATGGCCGGCCAAGGGGGCTCGGGCCCCAGTATCCTGGAATACTTCGGGGGAGAAGATGGCTACCGGTGTGGATACTGCCGTAGCGAGACCGGGAACATGTCCCACGGTAAAAGGAGGGAAGAGATAGAGTGGGTTTCGGGATGCTCTGTACGAACTAGCAACTGGCACATGAACAAGTGAACACTTAAACGCAGTGTCTCACAGCACAGCGTGTAGTTATAATTTATGAGCGGTTGCACGCACTAAATTATCCCACGAGTCACTAGATCAGAACCGGCGAGTTGAAAGTGCGGCTATGGATGGCTGCACCAGTACACTGGTATTTACGACTTGGAAGGCTCCAAACTTTTACGTGTAAATCAGAGGGGCGCATGGAAGTGTGATACTGTCCCCACCTGCCACTCCCATTGTCTGTCCCGAGTCCCTTTCCTCCTACACACCGTGAATTAGGTACCTGCCCTCCTACGAACCTAAACAGCCTGCAGGCGCATTCCTGACCTGGCAGTGGAGAAGGTGCTGCGGGCAGGGAGGAGGAGGGCAGTGGGCGCCGGCGCGAGGTGTGTGCGCACGCGCATTGGGCAGCCGGGGATGCGGTGAGGGGGGTCGGCAGCGGCGGAGTGTGTGCGCGCGTGTGCGTCTGCGCAAGCGCGTCCACAGACCCGATCGCTGCGCGTGCCCTGGTCTGTCGCCCTTGGGAGCAAACACGGCAACAATAAGTCTCGGTGGCGGCAGTGCTTCGCGCTGCAACGCCAGCGAGACCTAAAAAAACCTGAGTGTGTTAGATCGCTTCTTATGCATCAATATGCGAGTTTCACTTTTCCAACTCTTACTCCTTTGCCTTCAATGTTCCTAAATACATAATCTTTAATCAGGGAAAACAGACGGAAGGTATCAAAGAAGATGAGAAACATTTCGAGTAGATCTAACAGTTAGGGGCCAACTACAGTTAGCTGCCTCTGTCCAAACAATACTAGACATATTCCCATCCATTTCCCAAAAAGTTCGATTTGTGTTCCGCTCTGAAAAAACGTATCTTTAGGTGGCGAGGACTGACGAGGAGCCACATTCTCAAGTTACACTGAGAGAGGACTGAGCGAGAACTGAGCGAGGACTTTCAGAGAGGGCTCTGGAGTCCGTGCCACAATTAGACCGAAAGACAGAGAAGTGCAACTGAGAAGCATAGCATTAAAAAAATCCCTGCTACTTCGTTGAAATGGGGGGGGGGGAAAAATCGCCAGGGAATTCCCAATTGCAAAACGTAACATTTTCAAACAAGAATTCCACTTCAAAGCCACGACTGGTAAGTTCAAGACTTTTGCACTGAAAAGGGAGTTGTTGGATCAGATTGGTAAAGGTGCAAATTCATTTTTTGATTGCACAGAAGTCTGAGTTCTGTTTTTTTTTAAATACTTTTTTGGATTACTAGTGAAGTGCACACATTCTGCCAATTATGAGAGAGATGTGCTCAAAGGACCGCCGGCCTCAGGCACGGGTAAGTAAATATAGATTTTAACAAGTAATGCCATAAATGCAGTGAACATCCGACTAATCTCTAAACCATGCATCAGTAGGAAAAGGCCTACATTTCAACAACCCTCCAAGGGACCAGCAGTCAAGTCAGACCAGAAGCACCTCATTCACATGCATCCATCATCTCTTTTACAGCAATGCAAGCACCCTAAATCACCAACACAGAAGTAGAACCAATGTTTCCGGCGGCACAAAACGAGAACTATGAACTGCAGAAATCTATCCACAAATTGAACCACAACATGTTGCTGAAAGTAACCAGAGGAAGGGAAAACTCGCACGGAGGCAAAGTTCGATCCAAATAAACCTTTTTACTTTCACAGACCGGCTGAAATACATTTCGTTGAAATATTAATCGATTAATTCATAAAGTTTATCATTTAGGTTACGGGTTGCAATACCTTTCGCCGTACGAACAAAATGAGGAGAAAGGTGGAATACTATTACGTTTTTCATATATGCTGCAATATTGTGAAGTTTTCTCCTTAATGTACAGCTTTTTGCTCCCAAAAGCAATATAAAATTCAAACGATCATATAAATGAGAGCTGGTTAAGACCTCGTGGGGAGACTGGGTAGCGTAATAATAGAGTTCCTGGGTTTGGCAGGTGTCCAATTGAGAAGCCTTTGGAAATTTGTTTTAACTTAAGTCTTTTATAATAGCAATTCTCAGATCCGATCTTGTTTTCTAATCGAGAAGGAAACATTTCCTAAAAGAAAAGGGTTGACAGCAAATGGACAAAATGTTCATATTTTCTTTAAAACTAAATTTAAAAAATATGAAAACGTTGCTTGAAAACTACTTGCCTTTCTAAGCATATTAACGTAGCAGGTGACAATAAAAAAATGGTCTCATGTACAGTTTCTCAAATAAGGGCAGCCATTCCCATAGTCTGTCCCGAGTCCCTTTCCTCCTACACACTGTGACTTAGGTACCTGCCCTCCTACGAACCTAAACAGCCTGCAGGCGCATTCCTGACCTGGCAGTAGAGAAGGTGCTGCGGGCAGGGAGGAGGAGGGCTGCGGGCGCCGGCGTGAGGTGTGTGCGTGTGTGCGCGCGCGCGCGTTAGGCAGCCGGGGATGCGGTGAGGGGGGTCGGCGCGTATGCGTCTGCGCAAGCGCGTCCACAGACCCCGATCGCTGCACGTGCCCTGGTCTGTCTCCCTTGGGGAGCAAACACTGCAACAATAAGTCTAGTTGGCGGCAGCGCTTCGCGCTGCAACGCCAGCGAGACCTAAAAAGGGCACAAAAACTAGCAGAAAAAGGTACACAGAGCACAAGAGGCAAAACAGAGGGCAGAAAAACGAGCAGAAAAAAGAGGGCAGAAAAAGGAGCAGAAAAGGCAAAACAGTGGGCAGAAAAATTAGCAGAAAAGGCAAAACAGACGGCAGAAAAATGAGCATTAAAGGCAAAACAGAGAAAAACAGGGAAAACAAGAGGTTGGAAAAACAAGCAGAAAAGGCAAAACAGAGCAAGAAATGAGAAGATGAGGCATAAACTAGCAGAAAAAGGAACACGGAGCACAAGAGGGCAAAACAGAGGGCAGAAAAACGAGCAGAAAAGAGCAAAAAAGAGGGCAGAAAAACGAGCAGAAAATGCAAAACAGAGGGCAGAAAAATGAGCATAAAAGGCAAAACAGAGGGCAGAAAAACGAGCATCAAAGGCAAAACAGAACAAAACAGGGAAACAGAAGTTAGAAAAACAAGCAGATAGGCAAAACAGAGCAAGAAACGAGAAGATGAGGCATAAACTAGCAGAAAAAGGAACACGGAGCACAAGAGGGCAAAACAGAGGGCAGAAAAACGAGCAGAAAAGAGCAAAAAAAGAGGGCAGAAAAACGAGCATAAAAGGCAAAACAGAGGGCAGAAAAACAAGCATCAAAGGCAAAACAGAACAAAACAGGGAAACAGAAGTTAGAAAAACAAGCAGATAGGCAAAACAGAGCAAGAAACGAGAAGATGAGGCAAAAACAGAGAGCAGCATGCAAATAGGCAGCAGAGGGTGGCAGACTGCGGGCAAGCTGGACAGGAGAACTGTCGCAGGGGGAGCTGGCACGAGGATCTGCTTCTCTGAGGGCATTGCCATCAATGATGAGCACCATATCATTTAGCTGCCAGTCGAAAATGATATGACATACCTTAGGCATGTTCAAAACGCAATGTCTTCAGTGATAGCTTTATTGGATGAATTTGTGACCTCATCAGAACTGAAAGTTAACTGGAACATATCCTGCTTATTCCCACTGACCAAGTACGCAGTTGGACAACAGTTGAATCTCCCACACATAAGCTATGACTTATGCTTGACACCATGAGATACTTAAAAGTGAAGGTATATCATGAAGAGCATGACCCGGTTGACAGCAACTTGGATAAAGCAATTACGTACATTAGGAAATCAATTCCCTCAAGGAAGGCATTCCCGCTATCCACATTTGGCAGAGTAGCCATTTCTAAAATGTTGATCATACCGAGCTTATTGTACATCTTCTCTGCATTATCCGGCATATTGAAGAAACAATTTTTCAGAATTTACAGTCCCTGCTAGTCATGGTGATATGGGCCTTTGGCACACATTGGTTGGTAATTCCCCAATTATATGCTTCACTAGTAAAGGGCGGATTGGGGGCACCTAATTCAGGACCCCAAGACTATAGATGCCTCACAACAATTGCCAGATACTCCGACACATGAATGGCTGATGACCAGGAATAGAACATGCACATCTGACAACCTCCTATTCAGGGTTGCAAAGTGGTGCTGGAAAAGATATATACTCAGGAATCAGGGCAAACCTTCTTATACTCCAGACCTGCCCCTGTGGTCGCTGTCAAGATGTGCAGCATTGTACAGGGTGTACCAGATTCGACTGAGGCTCACATAACACTTGGGAGGATTAGTACAAGGATCGAACACTAAGATTCTTCGATAATTTATGAGAGCAATTCAAACCGGTCAATTTCTACTTTATCTCCATATGGCCTTGGTTCAGCAGGCTTGCGAGTAGTGGCAAAGTGGAGTCATGGAGCCCACTGTGTTGCAACCACTACAAGTAATGCGGACACATGGTATCCACAATAAAGCAGTTACCAGCCCTTACTCTGCGTTGCTACAATCATTGGGCAAAAATACAGAACTTTTGAGAGCTTGGTGGGAGCAACAGTTGAGGACTGAACTGAGCGATGCCACATGAATGCACTGTATCGGATCCATTAAGTCAATCTCCATAAATTCCAGATTTTGCTATACACAATTTAACTACATACATCATATGCATCTGACCTAAAAACGGATGGGCCAAATATACCCCGGGGCCGCTACTATTTGCCCAAGATGTGCCGAGACTGAGGTGGACTTCCTACATATGGTGTGGCACTGCCCAGTATTGCTCTTCTGGGATCGCGTGATATAGGGCGTGACAAAAAGTGACTGGAAGGCTTATAACAAAATATCGCACTACATTCCTCCCCAGTGTGACGGCCTGCACCAAATGTCGAAGCATGTATGCACTTTCATGGTCTTAACTTTCATTCTTGCAAAAAGATACACCGCCATGACCTGGAAGAAGGCAACGGCGCCCTTAATTACGGACTGGTGGTGCGATACCTTGTGATGGGCATATGCAGAGGTGGCGGTATTACCAGGCCCCACCAACAGGGGCAGAAGAGGGGAAAGTTTGACATTGTGGGATACATACCTGGAGGAAACAGCAATGAAGTCTAATATTCGTCCACCACAGAACACTCTTGACCGCTACGGTTAGAGGGGTGCGACCCCCCGCCTCTCTACCGCTGGGAATAGAAAGGTACCCCTGCCCAGCGTTTCTGGGTCACAAAAACGGGAATCTGTTGCAATGGCTGTCAGGGAGTGATTCCGCGAAATTACCATCACACAACCTCCAAAACAGGGAACTGAGAAATAAATCTACAAGACAAATTGCAGCAATCTGGAAGTTTGGCTTGGTGATTATTTATATGATATTTTTTGTTTTTCATAAGTTCTTCTTTCCAGGCATTTGCCACTATCATTACTTCGCAGCTAATTGTGTGATCTGTTTGAAAAATGCACCTAATACCTACATTGCTGAGTTTCCATTAGAACCAAATGTACTAGTCAAGTTCCTGTATATCTTACAATGAAAGATCACAAATTATGGGGCACCAGTGAATTGTCTCATTGCTACATGATGTTTGTATAGTGTTCAATTGAGTAACCATTATTTATATAAATTGACCAAAATTTGAAATGTCAATAAAAACATTTGAGAAAAAAAAATCTGTTGCCTTAGCTGATCAAATGACAAAAAAAACAGAACATTCGACAACTGTGCATTCAAGAGTTGCATATTTTGAAAAGAATACCAAAGAACAAACTTCTCTCAGAGTCCTGCAACAGGATTTTGTTGATGGACATAGGACTGCTAGGATGACACCAACCACTTCGGAGGGGAAGATCGAAAGCCATCAACTGTAGGCGCTCAATCTCCATTCATAGAGGTGTAGGTTGACCACGTTTGGGTGCAAAACTCGGCCAAGTCACCAAGACAGAAGGTCCTTAAGAAGAGGCACCGAGATCAGAGGACACATTGTTATAGCAAGAAATTCTGGTACCACACTCCCCTCAACCAGTTCAGAGCCACTAGGATGCCTTGGGCATGGTCTCAGTTGATCCTCTTGAGTATTCTGGGCAGGAGAGGTATGAATAGAAAGGTATACAGGAGTCCCAAACCTCGTGCTGCGGAAGAGCTATCAGAGGGATGACTGATTTGGGAGCTACTACCTGCAAAAGGCTTGATGCGGAGCACTCTGCCATGGCGAATACATTTGAGCCTGGATTCTCCCAATTAAAGATGCCCCGCGCCACCTTGAAGTGCAATCGTCATTGAGTTTTTTTTTTACATCCGTTTTTATTGGTTTTGCAAAAATGTCAGTGTTGTAATATCACACGTTATACATAGGTTCCACATACATAGTTAATTGGAGCACATTAAGATTGCTATAGTACATACATCAATTAAGGTATCCTGGAACATTGGGGACACAAGAGCATAACGACCTCTTTAAATATTCTGGATAGTAGGATAGTGTTACTCGTGTTAGCTAGTTAGAGTCAATCTCCTGGCTCTACTGTCGCATTCATATAGTATGCAATCTCGCTGTTGCTGTCTCTTCAGTGTTGCTCATACCATTAGGGGCATGTTCTGGCTGCTCCTGGTCTAGGTGTGGCCTGTGTGGTCCTGCCATTACTTGCATCATTTGTGTGTTTGCTAGCAGATTAAACTTTTAAAAGAGGAAAAAGGGGGGGGGGTTCATAACAATAAACGGGAACTGGTGATATGAGTGAGGTTCTCTGTAACAAATTAATAAGTGTTGTTGCTGAGATATCCTTGCCTTGCGTCGCAGGTCATATGGGTGTACATGTCCGGTGTGCACTATATGATGTTTACTAGGTTAGGTGAGTGAGAGGGGCTTTTTATTCGTCCCAGCTACGCTGCTGGCTCTGTGAGGGGGATTCGTCTCCATTGTTCGTGTTCAAAAGAGTTGTGAGGAGTGCATCCCAACTTCTTGCTATCGGGGTCTAGCGGAGCCCTAGTGTATCTTCCCTGTGAAGTGCTACACTCTCTGCTTTTGCCCAGGTGCACATTGAGTGCCTTCACATAGTGATTGTGGGCGAAAGGGGAGCCTTCCATTTCTTGGTGATTAGTCTCTTTGCCACCACTACTCCTAAATCCAGGAATAGGGAGGTGACCATATTATTACGGGTCCTGTGCTGTAGGTGCAAAACATGTGTGGGCCACTCTAGGGGGATGTACCTGGCCGTGCAGCGTGTTAGTTCATCTGCCACTACTTTCCAGTATTCAGTTAGTGCGGGATATCTCCAAAGCATATGCAGTAAGTCTGCATCTAGAACCGAGCATCAAGGGCATTTAGCGTCCTGGCGGCTAAAGTATTTGTTGATCTTCACGGGAGTAAGGTATGCTCTGTGGACAATAAAAAATTGGATTTGTCGGAAGGGCACATTTTGAGGGCTATAGATGGGGCTCTGCAGTACTGAGTCCCATTCCGAATTAGAGAATAATCTGTCTGCCTCGATCTCCTAGTGACGTCTAAGGTGTGACAGATCAGTGGCTGTGTGGTGTCGTAGCGAGGCCGAAAACCATTTCGTTAAGTGTCCTCCCTGAACCATGATGTAAAGGTATTGTATTGTGAGGTGCATGTTTAACTCTGTGGATATGTCCCCAATGGGTAGTTGATGCCGCTATGAGAGAACGCTGTAGTAAAAACTGCCCAGGGGGTAGTTCCTCTTCTGTTACAAGTATGGTGTATGGGCGCATCACTCCGTCTAGATATGTCACCTAAGTCTTGGATACCTGCGTCTTGCAATTGTTGTAGTTCAGCCGCAGATGTTGTGTTGGGACCCCGAGGTGTTCCTTCGCATAGGAGGGCGGGGGCATATGGGGTGGTCGTTCGAGTTATGAAGAGTGTTCTGCAATTGCATTTACATGCCACTCCTAACCGTAGCGGGTTTGGGATTCTAGTCCTTTTGCATGGGTGAAATAGTTGAACAAGTTACTTACCTTCGGTAACGATATATCTGTAAGAAACATAGGTTAGTTATAGATGCCTTACCATAGAATTTCCCCCAGGCGTCAGACTGGATCCGGAAAGTTTTTTGTCAGCAGTACCCCTATGAGTCAGAAGGTGGCATCGGTAGACTCCGCGTCCGTCGTCGGCATCGCGGTCGCCGGGATGATGTTGCGGTAGCTACATAGACGCTGCCCTCACGCGCTGACGTCAGTTCTGTACATGACATTCGACGCCAGAAGCACAAAGCCATGCAAGACACTGGCCTCTGGTTCACAAAACTAGGGCCCTGAAAGGATGTCCTTAACCCTAGAAGTCAGTTCGCAGAATGGGGGGGAAGTAAGGATTCTATAACAAACCTATGTTACTTACAGATGGAATATGCTACTTACCAGTATGCATCTGTTCTTGGCATGTAGAGCTGCAGGGTTGTACACTTAGCATAGATCGCCATCTGGTGTTGGGCCCGGATGTTTGCAGTTTGTTTTTCTTCTTGGACAGTCTTTGGAAGTCACGAGTTTGGTGACTCCTCCTTCGGTCCGTACTGCGCATGGGCTTCGGCTCCATCCTCAGATTGTTTTTCGCCAACAGGGAAATGATGGAGCGTAGTAATAACAGTGAGAAACCCATGTGTTGTATCTAAATAAGATGCACTGGAACGGATACAGGTAGCCGGGGAGGCGGGTGGGCGTGTACAACTCTGCAGCTCTACATGCCAAGAACAGATGCATACTGGTAAGTAGCATATTCCGTTCGAGGCATATGAGCTGCAGATTGTACACTTAGCATAGATTATATAGCAGTACCCAACCTTAGCGGCGACCACCGGTATCCGTTGCAGCTGTTTGAAAAAGTGTCTTTAGTACAGCCTGGCCCACCCTAGCTTGCTGCTTGGAATGCACATCTACACAGTAGTGTTTTGTGAAGGTGTGCGGTGTAGACCATGTGGCTGCTTTGCAGATGTCATCTAAGGGTATATTCCCTAGAAAAGCCATAGAAGCCCCTAACTTTCTTGTAGAGTGGGCTTTAGGAGGAACAGATAATGTTCTCTTTGCCTTTTGATAGCAAATTTGTATGCATTTTACAATCCACCTAGCTATCCCTGATTTCGAAATGGGGTTGCCTTTATGTGGTGGAGAGAAGGAAACGAACAATTGTTTAGTCTTCCTGAAGGGTTGCGTTCTTTGTATGTAGTATAGCAACGCCCTTTTCACATCAAGTGTGTGTAAGGCCCTTTCCGCAACAGATTGGGGTTGCGAAAAGAAGACAGGTAATTCCACTGATTGATTGAGATGGAAGGGGGAAATGACTTTGGGCAGAAACTTCGGATTTGTGCGAAGTATGACCTTGCTGTGATGCATTTGTATGTAGGGTTCCTGTATGGTGAACGCTTGTATTTCACCAACCCTTCTAAGGGAAGTGATAGCTACAAGGAAAGCTGTTTTCCAGGTGAGAAACTGTAGCTCACATTTGTGCATTGGTTCGAAGGGCGGACCCATTAGTCGTGTAAGAACTAAATTTAGATTCCATACAGGGGAAGGTGGTGCCCTGGGAGGAATTACTCGTTTAAGGCCTTCCATGAAGGCTTTAATCGCGGTTACTCTGAAGAGTGATAAATGCTGTCTGTTTTGTAGATAAGCAGCGATCGCTGCTAGGTGTAGGCGTATGGATGAATATGCCAGGTTACACCTGTGAAGATGGAGCAGATAGCATATGATGTGCTGTATGGATGCATCTAGAGGGTTGATTGTATTATTACGGCAGTAAATTACAAATCTTTTCCACTTTGCGGCATAGCATGCTCTAGTGGTAGGACGTCTGGCTTCCATGATGATGTTCATGCAATCAGGGGGAAGGTTAAGGTATCCGAATTCTAAGATTTCAGGAGCCAGATCGCCAGGTTGAGCTGAGATGGGTCCGGGTGCCTGATTTCTCCATGGTTCTGGGTTAGGAGGCATGAGGAGAGGTGCAGTTTTTGATGTGGTACCACTGATAGTTGTAGTAGCGTGGTGTACCACGGCTGCCTGGCCCACGTGGGAGCTACCAGAATGAGTGTGAGGGAGTGCTTTTGTAGCTTCCTGACCACTAATGGAATTAGTGGGAGAGGTGGAAAGGCGTATGCAAATCTGCCTGACCAGTTCATCCATATCGCATTGCCCTTGGACAATGGGTGTGGGTATCTGGCGGCGAAGCTTGGGCATTTTTTGTTTTCGTGGGTGGCGAAGAGGTCTATCTGAGGATGCCCCCACTGTTGGAAGAATGGGTGAAGAACTTGTGGATGCAGTTCCCATTCGTGTAGTTGTTGCGTTTGTCTGCTGAGCAGATCTGCCATGGTGTTTTGTACGCCTGGAACGTGCTGTGCCAGGAGAAAGATGTTTTGGGGAATTGCCCATCTCCATATGCTCTGGGCTAAGCGGGAGAGCTGGGGAGAGTGTGTCCCCCCCTGTTTTTGTATATAATACATCGCAGTCATGTTGTCTGTGCGAATGAGGACTGCTTTGCCCGAAATCTGTTTTTGGAAAGATTTTAGGGCTAGAAAGATCGCCAAGAGCTCCAGATGGTTGATGTGGAGCGATTTTTGCTGTGGCGTCCATAGACCTTGCATGGTGAGGTGTAGGAGGTGCGCTCCCCAGCCGGAGAGCGATGCGTCCGCTGTTAGAATCACCTGAGGAACCGGGTCCAGGAACGGCCGCCCTTTGGAAAGGTTTGTGGTGTTCCACCACTGCAGAGAGTGATGTGTGCGGCCGTCCACCAACACCAGATCCGTCAGCTGACCCTGGGCCTGGTTCCACTGTTGTGCTAGGCACTCTTGAAGTGGACGCATGTGGAGTCTTGCATGGGGCACTATGAAGATGCAAGACGCCATCATTCCTATGAGCTTCATAAACACTCTTGCTGGAAGAGAGTGTTGAGGAAGGAATGTTTTGCGTAAGGCTTGAATGCTTGTGATTCTGGCTGAGTTTGGATAGGCAATACCCTTGGAGGTGTCTATAGTGGCCCCGAGATATTGCTTTGTGTGAGATGGTATGAGGTGGGACTTTTGGTAGTTCACCGTGAAGCCTAGCTGGTGGAGCAGTTGGATGGTGCTGTTTGTATGTTGCACACATTGGTCGTAGGACGCGGCTTTTATCAGCCAGTCGTCTAGGTAAGGGAAGACGTGAATATGTTGACGTCTGAGGTGTGCTGCTACTACTGCTAGGCATTTGGTAAACACCCGTGGTGCGGTGGTGACCCCGAAGGGGAGAACCGTGAATTGGTAATGTTGCCCGTCCACCACGAACCTGAGGTATTTCCTGTGAGAGGGGTGTATTGGAATGTGAAAGTATGCGTCTTTCAGATCCAAGGTTGTGAGAAAGTCTCCCTGGCAGAGGAGTGGGAGGACTTGTTGTAGGGTGACCATGTGAAAATGGTCTGAATGTATGTAGGCATTTAGAGGCCGGAGGTCGAGAATGGGTCTGAGGGTCCCGTCTTTCTTTGGTATTAAGAAATATAGGGAGTAGACCCCTAGATTTTGTTGATTGACGGGGACCTGCTCTATAGCGTGTTTTTGGAGGAGTGAGAGTACCTCTTGTTTGAGCAGTGTGGAATGTTCTTGAGACATTGGACGGTGCCTTGGTGGGATATTGGGTGGGGTAGATGTTAGTTCGAGACAATACCCTGACCGAATGATTTGGGTCACCCATTTGTCCGATGTTATGGACTCCCATGTGTGGATAAAGTCTTGTAGTCTGCCCCCGACCGGAGTGGGATGGTCTGGGGGGAGCGGAGGGGAGTCATTGTGCGGGTGGGGTGGCAGAACGGGTGTTGTTGGTTTTGCCCCTGCCCTTATTGTTGTTGCCTCTGTAACCACCCCTTTGATTGCCCTTTGAAAAGGTATTTTGGGGAGGGGACTTGTAGGAGGTAGAGGCGTTATCGGTGGAGGAGCCTCTGCCTGTGCCACGAAAGGACGAGCGTCGAAAGGAACGTTTAGAGGCTTGTGTTTGGAGTGCCCCCATAGACTTTGCTGTGTCTGTGTCCTTTTTCATCTTTTCCAACGCTTCGTCTACCTTTGGCCCAAAGAGAGTTTGCTGGTCAAAGGGGTGATTGAGTATGGACGCCTGGACCTCAGGCTTGGACCCTGAGATCCTGAGCCAGGCATGGCGACGAAGCAGGACACTTGTATTTATGGCTCTAGAAGCAGTGTCTGCTGCATCGAGGGCACACTTAATGGAGGTGTTTGTAATTAGTTTACCCTCCTGTATCAGGTCATGAGCCTTGCGCTTGTGTTTTTCTGGAAGGTGCTGCATAAGAGCCTCTAGTTCGTCATAGTGTGCTCTGTCATATCGCGCAAGCAGTGCTTGTGTGTTTGCAATGCGCCATATGTTTGCAGCTTGGGAGGCGGTGCGTTTACCAGACGCGTCCAGAAGTTTAGATTCCTTGTCTGGCGGTGGGGCTTCTCCTGAGGATTGGGAGTTAGCCAGCTTTCTAGCTGTGGAGACAACTAGGGAATCTAGGGGAGCAGGGCCCTTAATGTATGCAGGGTCTGTGGGTGCCGCTTTGTACTTCTTCTCTATTCTAGGGTTCAGTACTCTGGCCCTGACAGGGTCTTTGAACACCTCTGTAGCGTGCTTGGTGACACCCTTAAGCATGGGTAAAATAGAAGTGGATTTGTCTTGTATGTCAAATGTATCCAGTAGGAAGTCTTCTTCCACTGGTTCACTGTGCATGTCCACCCCATGGTAGTGTGCTGCTCTCTGCACTAAATGATGAAACCCTAAGGAGTCCTCAGGAGGAGACGGCCTGGATGGGTATAGGTCGTCCTGAGGTATATCTGGTATATCAGGGTTATTGTAATCCTCCCATGGGTCTGGGGTCTCTGGTGGAGTGGGATCCATTGGGGCGTCCGCCGGGTAATTGTCCGGGTCCCCGTCATCCGGATCTGGGGATGGGGCCGGATCGTAGTGAGGTGGAGGTGGCGGAGACCTGGGAGGGGGAGGGGGTGGAGGTGGTGGAGGAGGTAGGGGAGGAGGTAGTGGGGAGGGCACTCTGAGGGGAGAAGTAGCAGAGTCCTTCCTTTTGGGTGGAGGAGGAGGAGCCGGAGTATCAAGGCGTCTTTTCTTGGTAATTAAAGTCAAAAGCCCAGTCTTTGGATCTTTGGACAGAGTCTTTTGTAGAGGGTCTGGTGTAAACAGAGCCAATGGTGCCGGATCGTCTGTCGGCACCGGTGATTTCGGAACCGAGGGTTTCGATGGTTTGTGTGCGCCATGCTTTGAGGTCTCCGGGTGTTTCGGCGTTGAATGAGGTTTCGGCGCCGGGGCGTCGGTGCCGACAGATTTGTGTTTGTGTTTGGTCGGCACCGAGTGTCCAGGCTTCGGCACCGGTGGCTTCGGAGTCGAGCTGGATATTGCTTTCTTCGGTGCCGGATGCTGTTTTTCGGCACCGGGCGTCGGCTGGCTCGATCCCGAGCTGCCGTGAGACTTTGGAGGCTTCGACACCGGGCCCGTAGGTGGGGTGATAGAAGCTTTGGTTTTGGTTTTGCCCAGGTCGGCAGGCGAGGGAGTAACCTGAGTCTCTTTGGTTTTCGGCGCGGGGGTGGGAGGGGGCATAGTACTCACGGCCCGCTGCGCCGGTGTAACGTCCTCCACGTCGGAGTCGTCGGCCTCGGAAGCGCTGACGACGTCTTCCTCCTGCTCGGTGTGTGTTTGCCCCGAAGCTTCGGCGCCGTCTCCGAAGATGTCCGGTGGAGCTGCAGAGGATGAGTGCGCCATGGTGCGTCGAGCTCTTCGATCTCGGATGGTCTTCTTCGATCGAAAAGACTTGCAGGCGGGGCAGTCTCTAGCCTCGTGTTCTGGAGAGAGGCAAAGGTTACACACCTGATGGAGGTCGGTGTGGGGAAATTTAGACCCACATTTTGGGCACTTTTTGAACGGAGTCCTTTCCATCGGCCGGGACCGGAGTCGAGGAGGGCCCGAAGGCCGGTGCCGATGTACGGGATGGAGAAAGTGCCGCTTCGAGAGATGAAGATGATGATGAAGAAACTCGAAGAAACGAGGATTTTCCGTCGAGGCTGGAACCGTAGAAGTTCGAAGCCGGAGCACGAAGTATCACATCCGAGCCCGATGGCGGAAAAAAACAATCTGAGGATGGAGCCGAAGCCCATGCGCAGTACGGACCGAAGGAGGAGTCACCAAACTCGTGACTTCCAAAGACTGTCCAAGAAGAAAAACAAACTGCAAACATCCGGGCCCAACACCAGATGGCGATCTATGCTAAGTGTACAATCTGCAGCTCATATGCCTCGAACATATCGTTACCGAAGGTAACTTGTTCATCTGAAAGAAACAGTTAGTTATAGATTCCTTACCTTAGAATAGATACCCCAGCAATACCAACCCCGGTGGTGGGTCTGCGAACCAAGATCACACCAGAAAGTCCTGGAGAACAGAACAGCCAAAGAAGCCGTCTCTCCGGACTTGGCTGTCCAGGCAGTAGTGTTTGAAAACGTGTGCAGCGATGCCCACGTAGCTGCCTGAAAGATGTCATTTAAGGGGACTACTCGTCCCAAAGCTATAGTAGCTGCTGTCGCCCTGGTGGAATGGGTGCGCAGCCCCAATGGAGGCTCCTTCTTAGCCAAAGAATAGCAGGCTTTGATGCACAGAACGACCCACCTGGAGATGGTGCGTTTGTGCACGGCACAACCTTTCTTAGCGCCCACGTGACCAACAAAGAGCTGGTCGTCCACCCGGAATTGTCTTGTGCGATCCAAGTAGAAAGAAAGCGCACGCTTTGGATTTAGATGGTGGAGCCTCTCTTCCTCTTTCGAAGGATGTGGAGGCGAAAAGAAGGTGGGCAAAGTGATGGCTTGGCCAATTTGGAAAGAAGTAACCACCCTGGGAAGAAAGGAAGGTCTAGTTCTAAGGACAACCTTGTCCGGATGAACAGCCAGAAAAGAAGGCTTGGAAGACAGAGCTTGTAGCTCATTCATCCTGCGCGAAGAGGTGATGGGCACCAGAAAAGCAGTTTTCAAAGTGAGAAGACGTAGAGGACAGTTATGTAGTGGCTCAAAGGGAGTGCACATAAGATATGTTAGAAACAATTTCAATTCCAACTGGAGCATTACGAAGGGACCAGGAGGAGAAAGATGAGTAATGCTCTTAAGAAATCTATTAACAGGGGACTTGAAAAGAGAAGGCTGATCAGAGAGCAAGAGAAAGGCTAAAATGGCCGAGAGGTAGCCCTTCAGAGTGCCCAGAGCAGAGCCCTGCTAGGCCTAAGAAAGGAGGAACAAGAGAACCTCGGAAAGAGGGGCAGAAAGGGGATCAACAACCTTTGCTGTGCACCATGCCACAAACTAATTCCATCTTCAGGCGTATACCGTCTTAGTGGAGGAACGCCTCGCTGCCAGGATTACATCACAGACTTTGGGAGGCAGGTCAAACGACATCAACTGCCGCCACTCAATCGCCACGCAAGGAGGTGGAGGCTGGACAGCTTCAGGTGGAGGACCGTACCCTGCTGCTCCGACAGAAGTTCCTCCCGAAGAGGCAGTCTGATCGCAGGATTGATGGCCATGTTGAGCAGCTCTGGATAGTAGACTCTTCATGCCCAATCTGGAGCCACGAGAATGACTTGGTACCGGTCGCACTTGATCTTCAGCACTCTGGGCAGAAGTGGTATAGGCGGAAAGGCGTATAGGAGACCGCAACTCCACTCGTAACGAAAAGCATCACCTAGCAAGTGCCGCCTTGGAAATTCCAAGGCGCAGAATGGCTGACATTGCGCGTTCTCTTCGGTGGCACACAGATTTAACGAAGGCTCTCGCCTACTGCTGAAAGAGACCTTGCACCACCTACGAGTGAAGAGGCCATTTGTGATCCATCATGCACCTGCGGCTGAGTTGGTCCGCCCTGGCGTTGAGTGAACCTGCCAGGTGTTGAATCACCAGGGATATGCCCTGATGTTCCAGCCATTTCCAGAAGTGGAGGGCCTCCTGACATAGGGTCCACGACCTGCATTGTTTGTTGCAGTACCACATGGCGGTGGTGTTATCCGTGAACACCTGCACTACTCTTCCCCGGACAGAGGGAAGGAAGGCTTTGAGAGCAAGACGGATCACCCGAAGCTCCCGAAGGTTGATGTGGAGCCCGGACTCCGCCGTAGACCAGAGGCCTCTGATCTCCGCCTCTCCCATGTGGCCACCCCATTCCAGAAGGGATGCGTCTGTCTCCACCATGTGTTCTGGTTGGGGAAGGCAAAGGTGTCTGCCGTTGACCAAATCCTGGTTCGTGAGCCACCACTGCAATTGTCGTGCAGTGCCCCCTGAGATCTGGACGCAATCAGACAGATTCCCCTGATGCTGCGCCACTGGAACTTCAGGTCCCACTGCAGAGCCCACATATGCCACATGGCTTGATCGACCAGCAGGGTGCAGGAGGCTGAAAGATCGGAATCATAGCCCGAATATCCCGGACTCGCTGGTCGGGAAGATAAATCCGAAACTGCGTAGTGTCTAGAACCGGTCTGATGAAGAGGAGCTTCTGAGAGGAGGTCAGGTGTGACTTCGGCACGTTGATGGAGAACACCAGTGAATGCAGTAGGTCAGCTGTAGTCTGGAGGTGGGAGACGATAGCCTGGGGCGAGGCCGCCTTCAACAGCCAGTCGTCGAGATAGGGGAAGACTGGAACGCCTGATCTGCGCAGATGAGCTGCGACCATCACCATCTCTTATGTGAACACCCGAGGGGCGCTGGTAATCCCAAAGGGGAGCACGCTAAACTGAAAGTGCTCGTGGCCTACCGTTAACTGCAGGTAGTGCCGGTAGGCCGGCAGGACGGGGATGTGAAAGTAAGCGCCCTGCAAGTCCAATGCTACCATCCAGTCAAGCGGTTGACGTTCCTGAGATCCAAGATAGGACGCAGGCCTTTGTCCTTCTTGGGAACCAGAAAATAGTGCGAATAGCAACCACAACCTACTTCTGGGGCAGGAACGCGCTCGATGGCCCCCTTGGCCAAGAGTGCCAAAACTTCCTGTTGGAGAAGGGCCATGTGATCCTCCGACATGCAATGGTACTGAGGTGGCATGGAGGGAGGGGTAGTCTCGAAGGGGAGGGAGTAGGCCCTTCGGACTATTTGCAAAACCCACCTGTCTAACGTGATGGTGCGCCAGTGGGGAAGGTGATGGCGGATCCTGCCGCCCACTGGCGTTTGGTGGCCCTGAAAGGTCGGACTAGGAAGGTTTGGAAGCTGCTGCAGAGGGGTCTGTGGTGGACTGGCCCGCCCGCTAGCCCGCACAACCACGCCGGTGGTTCCCACATCCTTAGCCGCGGTGGAGCTGAACAGGTTGCTCTGGCATGTGGCTCTAGGCGGGACGTAGAGGGGTACCCCTTCCGTAGCCAAGAAAGTAGCAAAAAGCAGACTGCGTAGGGCAGGTGGTGGAGAGGCCCAAGGAACTGGCCATAGCCCTAGAGTTCTTAAAGCGCTCTAGCGCGTTGTCTGCCTTGTCGCCGAAAAGGAGACAGCCATCAAAGGGCATGTCCATAAGTGTGGATTGGACATCCCCGGAAAAACCAGTCGAATGCAACCAGGCGTAGCGTCGAAGGGCTACTGACGTGGAAATCGTCCTGCCAAGTGCGTCGGCGGTATCCAGCCCAGAGCAGATGGTAAACTTTGTTGCGTCTCTTCCCTCGGCAACTGCATGATAAGAGTATGGCCCGGGCCTCCTCCGGGCACTGAGGCAGCACCTGCGCTACTGTATCCAACACAGAGTGGGTGTAACGGCCCAGCAGACATGCAGTGTTTACCAACCGCATTCCCAAGCTGGCGGAAGAAAAAATTTTCTTCCCAAGGTAGTCCAGCTTTTTGGATTCCCTTTCCGGTGGTGCGGTAGGGAAGGCGCCTTTAGAAGTAGAGGCTTGAACCACCAAGCTCTCAGGGGTGGGGTGTTGCGAGAGGAAAGTGGGGTCGGGCAATCATACTGTCCACAGGAGCCCCTGTGTTGGGCCTGGACCACATGCCCAAAAGGATGTCTGTGAGGGCTTCAATAAGCGGCAGCAGGGGCTCCGCAGAGCTCGCTGCCAGTTGAAGGACCTCAGTCAGGAGGTCAGTCCTGACTGCCACCGTAGGTAGCTCGAGGTGGAGAGCCTTGGCCGCCCTACGCAACACCACTGCGTATGATGCTCCCTCCTCCGTAGCCACGGTAGGAGGAGACAACATGCGTAGGTCTGGGGAGGTGTCCAGACCACTGGCATCCCCCAGTTCCTATCTCCAGTCCAGATCGTACTCTAACTGGTCTGTCAAAGGGTCCTCAGACCTCTCCCAGTCTTCCTCACCCTCCTCTGGCTGCCAAACTGGCTGAAAATGGCCAGGGTGGAACACAGGGACAAAAGTACCCATTGGCGCTGGATCTGGCTATCGGCCGACACCGGTCCAGCTCCATGTCCACGTCGGTTTGAAAGCTGGGGTCAGCACTGTCAGTTGCAGACGTGGTGCCAGTGGAGTCGGTGCCGGTGGAGGTGTCATGAGGTCGACCCACGCCGATCTGGATCCAGGCCTGGATCCAAGGGGGCCCTGCGGTGCCGAGGCTGGAGCCACCGGCGTCGAAGGCCTAGGGCCCCCAGCCGAGTCCCCGGGGCCCGAAGGCGTGGAGTCGGGCTGCCCCAAGATGGCGTGCATCACTTCATAAAATTGACGAAGCTGGGCAGGGGTCGTTCCGGGGAAGGGAGGGAAGGCCGGAGTCGACCCTGAAGGCTCCGCACGCGGAGCCGCAGGAGCGGCCCCACCCGCACACTGCGTCACGTCAGCCGACGGACGAGGAGAAGTCAAAGAGCGACGATGCTTCTTCGACTTCTTCGTATACTTCGACTTACCTGACCCCGAGTGCAAAGACTTAGAAGAGGAGTGATGATGACTCCGCAATCGGTCCTTCGACCTCCCACACGACTAGGACCTTGCATGATGCGGACCTGACTGCCGGGCCTCGAGGAGCTTTCTGGACCGCTCCTGCAAAGAGTATGGGCATGGTTTGACAGTCGGAGCATGAATTGGGGCCATGGTCGCGCTCCAGGCAGAAGATGCACACACGGTGCTGATCCGTCACCGACATCAGTCGGGTACAGGAACCGCATGCCTTGAAATCAGGCATCCCTCGTGCACCAGAAGTGGGTTGAAGACTCAAAAACGAAGTCAACAAAAATCGCAAAAAAACTCAGTCAAAAAAGTGACTGGGGGTACCGCTCTCTAGATCTGCACTTGCTGGCACGGACAAAGAAAGAACTGACGTCAGCTCAAGGGTGCCATCTATGCAGCTACCCGACGTCATCCCGGCGACCACGACGCCGACAATGGACGCGCAATCAACCAACGCCACCTTCCGACGCGCAGGGCTACTGCTGACGAAAAACTTTCCAGATCCAGTCCAAAGTCTGGGGGTAATTCTAAGGTAAGGAATCTATAACTAACTGTTTATTTCAGATTTAGCAATTCAGGGAGCTGCACATGGGGGAGAGTGGTCGCTGTATCGTCACCATGCCGATCTGCTAGCCATCTGCTATCCACTGTAATTGGGTGGCCAAATAGTACTGTTCTAACTATAGGGACCACCAGCCCTCCTTGATCTGTAGGCAAGTACAACTTCTGGAATGTCACTCGATTCCGTGAGTTTCCCCATATGTAGTCTCGGATCAGGGCTTTTAAGGGACGGAAGTATGACGGGGGATATACTATGGAAGATTAGTAAAGTAATAAAGAAGCCGAGGGAGAATTATCATCTCTGTCAATGCCACCCGTCCCGTGATTGATAGCGGCAGAGCCTTCCAGAAGGTCACTTGGGAACGTATTGTTCTTATGGCCTTGCCTAGGTTGGTCAAGAAGGTCTGGTGAGTTGCGGTATATACGTATCCCTAGATAATGGAATGTGGTTTCGTACCATTGGACCCGTTCTCCATTAAGCATGTAGTCGGGGTCTGTGTTGTGTTCCCTGAAGGAGTACAGACCAGATTTTGGGACATTTACCTTCAGCCCTGATATGTTGGCAAATCGCATTATTGGCGTGAGTCTGTCTGCTAATAATTTTGTTAATATTCTGTAGTCCACGTTTAGGAGTGCTAGTGGTCTATAAGCTCCCATATCTGTAGGATCTTTATTCAGTTTAAGCAGGGATACCAATTTTGCCTCTCTCTTTAGCAAGGGCCATAATTGCTGTCCAGATTTCTTCGGGTGCTATTTGCTCATTTAACTGGTGTATTTGGTCCAAAGTTAGTCTCGGGGGTTGTAGCACGTCTAAAAATTCACAGAGTAAACTACCATCTACTGGCCTCTAGGACTTGTATTATTTAGTGTAGTGTCTGGTCATCGTTTCGTGTATTCCACGTTGTGTGTTGACTAGTCGCCCCGTTTCAGTATAAAGGGATTCTATGGGGTGGATGTGTTCTTGACGCAGGAGCCATGCCAATAGTTTACTTGCACGGTCTGCAGAACCGTGTGCGCGCGCTGAGCGTGCAGCATAGTTATGGCATCTCAATTGCTCTATTAAGTCTGCATGTTCTGCTTGCAATGCGTCTAACCGTCTGAAAGTCGGCTCTGCCGCCGCACACTTCGTCTCATGACCTAGCAGCTGTTGTTCTATTCGGCTAAGCCCATCACTAAGCTGTTTCCGGATGTTCTACATTGCTCCCTGGGAGCAGTGCCCTCTAAGGGTTACTTTGAAGGCATCCCATTCCAGAAGGGGGTCCTCCGCTGTGTGCTCATTCAACTCAAAATACTCTACTATGGATGTCCCTAGGCATGCCCGGGAAGCTTGATCTTCCAGTGCTGTCGGCTGGAGGCGCCAGGTAAGTATTGACGGGGGGCCAGGGTCCCATTTAAGTTGCAAGAGTTGTGGTTTGTGGTCGGAATATGTGCGTCCCAAATACTCTATGTGCTTAACTAGTGGGAGTAGGGGGGAATGATACCACCAACCTGTCGAGGCACACATGCAGATTGTGTGCTGCGGAATAACAGGAATATACTTGCGTCATGGGGTTATGTACCCTCCGTATGTCTGTTAGTGACCAATGTGTCAGCCACTCCCTGAGATTCTGTGCGTTAGATGCATTCACTGCCCGTGTCAGAGGGGCATATGATCTATCGAGGTCAACATCCAGAACTGAGTTGACCCCCCCCCATCAGCCAGGGTAATTCACTTCAGGTGACCAGTGTTTCCGTGAGGTGTCTGAGGAATGCACTGTGGTCTGTATTTGGGGTGTATAATGAGCTCAGGAGCAATACTTGACCGTTTAGTGTGCCTTTAACAAATACGTACCTCCCCTCTGGGTCTATGACTATCTCCTCTGCAGTGTGCGGGACACAAGCTTTGACACATATCATCGCCCCTTTAGCTTGCGAGGGATAGCTAGTACCACATACCTGCCCTCTCCAGCGTTTACCCAGGTGGATTAGTTCCGCTTGCATAAGGTGCGTCTCCTGCACTAATGCAATGTCAGTGTGTCTGCGTGAGAGGTACGCATATATTGAGTACCTGCGGCTGGGCATAAGGATACCTCTCACATTCCAGGTCAGAATGCTAGTTTGTGCCAAGTATGTGTCTTGTATGTCCCTGTCTGGGAGGAGCTACAGGTGTATTTGTGACCTAAGGCTGCTTGGTAGAGTCTCAGCGTCAATTTGTACATATCAGGGGTTGGGGGTATAACTGAATAACATGTAACACATACCGGGCAAGATTGTGGCCGATATTCGTCCAAACTGTAATGCCAAATAAAGGCAACTTTCATAGTAGGGGTATCTGAATTCAGGGTTTTGTGTGCTTAGCTTGCGCGTGAGACGATGTGTCTCGGTCTGGATTAGGATAATTAGGGGGTTCCTGCCATATGGTCAACTGATATCTAGAGTGCATCGTGTCTGGTGCGGTGTGTGCAGCTTAGCAAAGGAGTGGTACGTGCATTAGCTGTCACAATGCATGCTCACTACAAAAGGATGCATTACGGTGCGCAATTGTCCATTGTCTATATTATGTCATCCGAGGTTTGCGGCGTCACATCAGGAAGCCGAGTAGAGTCACCATCTTCGGAGCAAGTGGGGAATGACATTGTGGAGCCTAGGGAGCAAATCAAACTTGTGTTGAGTTCAGTGAGCTGTGAAGTGGTGCGAAAGGCCACAGCTGTCATGAGGGCACTTTGGCGTTCCGCCTTTCTTTGTTTTTTTCTGGGATGGCCAGAGGTGTCTTCGGTGTTCTGTTACTTCCTGTCCTGCCGCTACAGCAAGTCATGCCAGGCCTAAGTGGTTGCTGAGTCAGTGGGTGGTCTGGGCCCAGTCAATTGGCCTGTTTTTTACAACCAGTCCCACACCTCGGACGGTGCGGCAAATAATTTTACTTGGCCTTTCGTGACGATCCTTAGTCGAGCTGGAAACATTAGGGAGTAGGGAATATTCAGTGCGCGGAGTTGCTTCTTGGCATCTGTGAACGACCCTCTGAGTCTTTGCACTTGTAATGTGAAGTCCGGGAACAGCATAATCTGTTGATTTTGTATTTTAATTTCCCCCAGCTTGCGGGTTTCTCTAAGCACTGTGTCACGGTCTCTATATTTTAGTAACTTGAACCGCAGTGGCCGTGACCTGGATCCTGGTGGCGGCCGGCGCGCTGGCACCCTTTGTGCTCTCTCTATTACGAATTGTGGCGATAGGGAGCCTTCTGGTAGTAATTCACGCAGCCAGTGTGTTATATACACCATTTTTCTTGCTCCTCCTCGCCTTCCGGGAGACCCACTACGCGTATATTATTTCAACGAGAGCAGCCTTTTGCGTCTTTAAGTCGATATTCCAACATTTTATTGACTCGGTCTATGATGTCTTGTAATGCTGCAGCATGACTGTGGGTGGCTGGTTTTAGCGCTGATCGAAGTTGTTCATGAGTTTGCACCATATAAGACAGTTTGTGGTAGTCCGCTCTGAGCAGAGGAAATTCTGATGCTACCTTATCTATTTTCTTTGCAAGCGTTGTGTGAGTGCAACCCAGAGTGGTGCTTAGTTTCTCGACTGCTACTAGGACATTGTCCGATTTAGCTGATAGCGTGGGATTCATGGTTTCGCTTGCAGTGTCTGGGCCTGCGGGTTGTCCACCTTGTGCTTCAGGTTGCGCAGTGGAGTGCTGCATGGTATTCTTTAGACGCCGCATGACTATCTTTTGCTCCGTGGGCAAAGGGGCGCACTTTGGAGTATTCTTTTTGCGCTTGTTAGGTGTGATATCTGTTATCTGTCCCTTTGCGCACAGCCTGGAGGGTCCCGGTTCAGGCGCGAATATGCAGCTCTTTCTCTTCCCTGCTGGGATGATTCCGGTCTTTTGCCCCCTCCGTGAGAGTGTCTCTAAGCTCTCCAAATTCTTTACTGTTTAAATATGGTCACTGCACGATATCGTGCCTGGGTCACCTGCGTCAGGGGGTTCGTCAGTGGTAGTAACGTCTCGCCTTGTTCAATAATTCGCGCTCTGGGAGTGCTGTGCCAGTACAAAGACTCGAGGCGTGTCCAAAGCAGATGGTTTACCCTGCCAGGGGGCGGAGGTGTTCTCTATATGCAGGGGAGAGGAGAATGAGTGACAGTTCCCCCGCATCCAGAGCCAGAGTGATTTGTGTTTTTCTTGGCTCTACCAGGAGTATTTTTTAACCGCCCGGGCCTGGATGGGGCCTAGAGTCCTGAACTGTGTCTCCAAAGCCTCCCCACTGCAAGGCTCATGTGCGCCGTACGTTGCCTTCGCTCGGGCCCCTCTCAGTTCTGGGCGCACTCCCGGTAGTTCTCCCGGGGGATCACTGGTTTGGGAGTGCCGCCATTACCTCCGCTCCTCTTCTGTTGAGAGCGACTCCTCTTGCTGCGCACCGTGTATGCTCTATACGCCCCAGTGCCTGGTATGGGCAGGGGAGGGTGTTCCTGCTCCCTCTTACCGGTATTATTCTGCCCAGAATTGTCAGCGGACGTGGTCGCCACAGACCTCTGCTCCTACCGACGGTCGCTCCTCCGTAGGCTTGTCTGTCCTCCGATGTGAGCTGTTCCGTCTCACCCCCCGGCACTCTACTCACGAGAAGTGAGCGGCGATGTGTGAGGGGCAGCTGTGTCGCAGGGTGGGCCGGGCAGATCACGGTCTCATTGGCAGGCTGCTTAGGAACGCCTGCGGCTCTTCTCCGTCCTCATCAGGGCCTGCCTAGGTCCACTGCACAGGACCGTGAATCGGCACGCCTCACAGATCAGGCCCCAGTTTTCAATGTTCTCCCACGCTACCTTTTTGGAGTCCCCCCGATTCCCTGGGTACATGCTATCTTGGCATCTAGTGGGCTGGGCAAAAATAACTGCGTCTCCCGTATTATTTTCCATAAACGAGGCTTCGGTGACGGAGTTCTACAGAGCTGCATTCGCCATATAGGCTGGCTAGTCATGCACCCGTGTAATAGTCATTCATGATCTGCTCGGCAGTGTAGACAGAGTTCTGTAGCAAGACGCTGTGACACCAGGGAGATGCCATGAGTGTTCAGCCACTTCCAGAGGCTTAAATCTTCCTGACACAGGACCCACAATCCCACACCGCCCTGTTGGTTGCAGTATCACATGGTGGTCATGTTATCTGTGGGAACCAGTACCCGTTCTCCCTTGATGGACAGGAGGAACGCCTACTGTGCAAAGCGAATCGCTCACAACTCTAGCAGGTTGATATAAAGACGAGCTTCCGCCACAGTCCAGAGTCCTCTGATCCCCACCTCTCCTAGATGGTCCTCCCAACACAATAACAATGCACTTGTCATAACCCTTAATTCTAGGTAGGGGAGCAAGAGGAGTTTGATGCCCGCACTATTGCAGTTGACCAGCCACAACTACAGGTCTTTCAAAGTCTTCAACACCTGGATGGAGTCGGATGGGTTGCCTTGGTGGTGAGCCTAGTGAAGCTTCAGAGCTGGCGTTGTCGACAAGCAGGATGCAGGAGGCCAAGAAGCCCAGAATTCCCAGAGACAATTTCAATAAAACCCAGGTCAAAGGTTGAAACATTGGACGGCTCGGGAGAACACTGCATCAAGGATGCCTCCAATGAAAGGAACTGCTTTAAAGAACACAGGTCCCTAAACAAAACATATATCAACTGTTCTACTGGGAAACCAATAGCATTTGGATGAAATGCTCAATCAATAATTTAAAACCACATTTATTTATTAATTCAATAAAAAATTGGTGGGTAAATAACCACAAAGGGTACACAACAAACAACAAAAAAGCAACTTGGGCATTAGTATGTGACGCAAAAAAGGAAATAGTAGGTCACAAATACACAACACAACACTTCTGCCCCATGTCCAAAGAATCTATAGTAAATAGGGTCCGTTTGCGCAAGTCAACGATGCTTGGATCCTTACATAATTACTGGATCATCATCAGGACATTGGAATCCATACCGTAGAAGCAATATATAATGGTAGAAGAAAAAGTAGGCCATCAAGGGGAGAACATTTTAATAAAACAGCCAATCGAGGTGGACAATTCCAGCCAGGGACAGGAAATCCTGATCTAGAAAATTGGTGCCTGTAACATAATTCACACAGGTGCGCACAGCATAATGCTGGCATGTCAAGTGAGCCGGTGTGTGAGCAGCCTAGTCAGGGTTAACAGTGGCGCCAATGTGACAACTTACATGAGCGGGGAGACACAGCCGCGGACAAGTGCAATCTAACAACTCCCATTGAGAAATTACGGGAGCGGAGGAGACAGCCGCAGAGAAGTGAGGGCAATCAGTGCACCAAGAACACTGCGGGAAACACATCCAATTGAGACATTTATCACCTGCACTCAGATTGGGTGCATCCCCACATCGGCCCACTACCCTCCCCAGACACGGTGTCAATTGGCTGTACTGCCCGCATTGTCCTTGGTGCACTTATCACGCTCACTTGTCTGCGGCTGTCTCCTCCGCTCCTGTAATTTCTCAATGGGAGTTGTCAGATAGGCCCTGCTGTTAACCATGACTGGGTAGGCCACACGCCAGCTCAACTGGCACACCGGCATCCTGCTATACGCATCTTACTGTGTGGATTATGTTAAAGGCACCGATTATCTAGATCAGAGTATTTTCCATATTGGATAACTTCTTTGCATTGGCGAGTAAAACAAGAGGGTTGGAAAGAGCTGAATACCTGGCCAGGATTCTCTCAGATCATTCCCCACTTTGGCTGTCCTATGGGATGCAGAAAGATAGAAGGGCCACGACTTGGAGATTAAATTGTTGGGAACTCCGGGACACTGAGGTAGCCAAAGAAAGTAGAGTAGGCACAGAACTTTACTTCATTGAGAATAAGGATTCTGTATCATCCGCTATGGTCCTCTTGGAGGCTTATAAGACAGTACTCGGAGACAGGGCACAAAAAATCATAGCTCCCAAAAAGAAAAAAAGTACGTGAGATGGAGGAACTGGAACCAACCCTTATAGAATTAGAGAGGAGACCCAAGGTCCATTCGGACCCCACTGTCCTGCAGAAGATTGTGCTAGTAGGTAGAGACTACCAGTCATTGGCGGAGCAAGAAACCAGGGTAATGATACTGTCCCAACAACGCCGTCTATATGACACTGGGGATAAAGCGGGGCATCAGTTGGCATGGCTGGGTCGGAAGGCAGCTGAGGCTCGATGGGTGACCGAAATCGTAGGAGAAGATGAGGACCTTTTTATCGCACCTGGCACATTGCAACCAAATTTTCAAGATGCTATGCGGCCTTCTAGAAGGCGCAGCTCTTAGCTGATGCTAACCAAGTACAGAAATACCTGGAGGAGGTCATAGTCCTAACTCTGTCGGGAGATGAAAGGCAGACTCTAGAGGGGGAGTTGGGATTATCAGAAATCTTAACCGCCATTTGTCAATTAAAGACTGGGAAGACCCTGGGCCCTAAAGGTATACCGGTAGAACTTTTAAAAATTGAACGCCAGGATCCTTGTTCCACACCGACTTAGGATCTTTTCAGAAGCTAAAGAAACGGGAACTCTCCCTTTGGACTTCCATAGTCGCACTACTGTAGTGATTCACAAACCAGGTAGGCATATCCCTCCTTAACACTGAGACCAAAATACTAGCCACTATTTTGGCTAAAAGACTGATAACAGTGATCAGTGATTTAAAACATCTGAATCAATCAGGCTTTATGCCAAAAATGTCGACCAGATATAATCTCCGCTGACTATACAACTGGATTGATACAGTCCGACATAGGTAAAACCCCCACATAATCCTGTCACTAGATGCTGAAAAGGCATTTGATGCTGTACATTGGCCCTCCCCGAGGCAGGTATTGGTAAAGTTTGGGTTTGGCTCAAACTTTATTGCCTGGATTGACTTATTCTATAACAATCCGGTTAGCTAGAGTGAATGGTGAGGTCTCCACCAAGAGAGAGGGGCAAGAGATAAGGGTAAGTCCTATCACCACTTCAATTTGCCCTAGTATTAGAGCCCCTGGCTATCATAGTCAGGTCACACCCGGGAGTGGAGGGATTCAGACTAATGGAGCAAAACTTGAGTGATGGAGGAAGAGTCAAGTGATGAACGAATATCTTTATATGCGGTTGATATCCTTCTCCGTGTATCCAGACCAATGGTGTCACTACCTGCCATATTCCAGATATTTGACAGATATGGGACACATGTAGGTTACCAAATTAACTGAGACAAGTCCTGACTATACCCCACAGGTGGCCCCCTTAACAAACAGATGTCCAGGACAGCAGCTTATTGACAGCCGGGGATTGAACTATTTTGGTATCTATCTGACCTCTAACATTGAAACTAGTTTTAATCACAATATTCGGAAGGTAACTCAAGACTTCCATGAGGGCGTAGAATGATGGAGAACGCTGCCGTTGACAATACTGGGACAAGTGGCAATGAACTAGATGGTGTCACTCCCGAAATACCTATATGTCCTTCAAAATACCTACCACAAGATCCCAGACGACTGGTTTATTAGGATTGGAACTGGGGACACTGCAGAGGAACCAATATAATAGGGGTATTTCCCTACCCAACATCTGGGTCTACTACTGGGCAGCACACTTATTTGTGGTCAATGACTGGGGATACCAGCGCGGACATCATCCAACCTATGCACTAGAGAGGACCCAATTTCACCTACATTCATATCTACACTACACATACGAGGGTAAGGGGTCATGTAGCTTGTTGACCATAACTCAGGTGACCACGCCGCATGGGAAGGGGTGGAAAGGTTAACAAACTGGGACAAGAGATTGTCAAAGAAAACACCTCTGTGGGTCGGAACGCCCTTAAAAGAATTTAGAAAGTTGAAGGGCTTCAGGAAGTGGGACATAATTGGCATCTCCAAATCGGGAGACCTTATTGAGGAAGGTACAGTACTCCCCTTTAGCTCCCTGCAGCAGGAATTCCATCTACACAAGACTCAATATTTTAAATACCTGCAACTGCAACATGCCTGGCAAGTGGAAAAGATATTAGTAGAGGACCTCCAGGAATATGCTCCACTAGAGAGGAGGCTCCTTCAAGGGGAATTCGCTGAGAAGGCAATATCTTGGACCTAGACAAACTATCTTAAATAACGTTCCTGATACCCTAACTAAACTGAAAGAAACCTAGGAGGAAGAAGTGGGTGAACCAGACTCCATACACTGGGAGGCGACCCTCACGCACCCATCCAAGAGAGGTGGCAATTAAATACAGTATGTGACTTATTCAATTTAAAGTCCTCCACAGAGTGTACTATGCTAGGGCCCACCTTCAGAGATTTGGTAGGGTTGCAACACCCAACTGCCTGAGATGTGGAGACACGGCAATGGTGGAACTGAACAAGGTACTGGGATTCAACCTGCCAATGGACCCTAAATGTTTCCTATTAGGTATACCCAAAGAAGTAAACGTAGCCAGGAGTAAACTCCTTTTTACCAACCTGGGCGGCGTAGTTGTGAAAAGAGACGTGGCACGACACTGGGGAGCCCCTGATCCGCCTACCCTCAGGGGAATGGAAGTTGGGAATTGACCTCTACCTAAGAATGTTACATGTAAGGGAAGTTCCACAAAATGTGGGGTCCCTGGCTCAAATATTACAATATAGATATGTGTGGAGGGGTGAAGAGACTTCAGCCGGACAAGGTCCGAAGAGACTTTAATCGACAGGAGATATGTCATATAGAAATATGCCGGTGCTGTACTGTAACACTGTACTACCAAATGCTCTATATGATCTACCCAACGTAGCATTGTTGACGGGTGTGTTGTTTTGTAACGTGTCTTGTTCAAATAGAATATCCAATACAAATATTTAAAGGAAAAAAATATTCACTGAAACCCGATTTCCATACATTATCATTTGTGAGCAATATAGTTTAATCAATAAAACTGTATGTCAGTGAAAATATAGTGACCCTTTCAATGGAAAACGTACTATCTGCAAATAATGCGCTACTACATAGTGCTTTATTACACTCAAAAATCGCCCGCCTCATGTTCATAGAAGCTAGGTAGGTCGCGAACGTTGGACATAGTAAAAAGTGGGTTGTGGTTCTAAAACGCTTAGGTAGCACTTCGTTAGACTGCATTTGGTTCTAACTATTAGGTAGAATATGGCTCGCTTCCATTGCCTTTACTAGTTCACTTTTATTTGCATTTTGAGTATTTAAAATTGAATTGACTAACCACTGCCTTTCTGCCTTCTGTAATGATTTCTCTATTTTAAATAAACCTTCATGGTTTGTAAGTGAAACGTGTCTCATGTGCTTTTTCCAGTATGCATTTCCTGTGTGGATTTTCTTTCGTTTGTGGGTTTCCTTGTTATTCATGTCAAGGAATCGTGGCCTTTGGGACTCACTCAAAAAAATGAGGACTTAGAAGCACGCAGTAGGCGTAACAATATACGCATTACTGGAATTCCAGAAAGTACAAATACTGGCCGAATGAAAGAATTCGTCGAACGCCTACTGCGCAGAACTTTTGGTGCTGAACCCTTTTCGCAGCAAATGACAATAGAAAGGGCGCATCGCTTGTTGGGCCCCAGACCTCCCGCGGGAAGCCATCCACGCCCGATCATTGCTCGCTTCCTCAACTTTCGGGACCGTGATACGGCTTTGAAGCTTGCCAGGGAGAAAAGGAATCTGAATTTTGAAGGCAATGATTTCACCATATACCTCGATTTCACTCCCGTAGGGCAAGTGTCGAGACGGAAGTTCATTCAAGTAAAGCTGAAACTATGTAATGCACAAATTGACTATGCATTGTTGTATCCAGCACGATGGCGCGTTACGCACCAGGGCAAACAACACTTTTTTATTCACGCAGGTGGAGGACTTCCTTGAGCGTATCAAACAACAAAACTCTCCTCACACATCGCAGAAAATTTCATCCAGATTACCATCTCCAGCATCGGACTGAAGTAAGGGATTCGACCCCGTCGATGGTGTCGTGGGGATATGGAGATGTTGGAAATCTTCAGCCACTTTTAAGAATAAAGAGAACTGCCCCTCTATTTAAGGTCTACATACAAGGCTGAACGCCCAGCGCGTACTGTGCTTGGAAGACATTGACACGGCACGGCATTCAGATAAGTAGATTGGGTGGTAGGGAGGCGGAGAAAGAAGAAATAATGTAAGAAGCGGGACAATGAGAAACAATGCTGGGCAACCCTCTTCCCCCATCCCAGATCAGGACTGGTCACTCCATCATCAGGTGGGAAGAGAGAACCTCGTGTGCCCCCGTTATACCCCCAAAGGGCGGGCCCCATATAATTTGGGACTTTCATACTTGTATGACAAGTTATGTTGTATGGGAGGTGGGTGGGCAAAGATATACCAGCATGGTTGGGTTGCTGTTGTGGGGGTGGGGGGTATTGTGAATGTTATTTCATATCTTAGTAAGATACAGTATGGACTTGATAGATCTGTTGATACATGCACAGAGTACCACAGACAGTGAAGGATCTGAACATTCTTGTAGCACTCATCAGATACTTCCCCTAAGTCTCAGGACACCGAAACTTTAAAAATACGATTATTGACGTGGAATGTCAGGGTCCTGGGAGACCCATGTAAACGTAGGCAAATACTGGCATACCTAGGTAGACACCATATCCACATTGCTATGCTTCAAGAAACACACTTCGACCCGAAGCACCCCCGTGTTTGCTAGCAATGGGCCATGCACAGAGTGTGTTCCTCCTATTCCTAATACTCTAGGGGCATAGCGATTCTTTTAAAGAAAAACTCTCCATTCATCATGGATGCTGTGAAATATGAAACAAAAGGGAGATACTGCATGATGTGGGGTAGGGTGGAATTACACTCTGTTATGTTAGTGTGCTGCTATGGCCCAAATGTAGATGATCCAGAATTTTATACTGCAATTTGGGGAAGAATTCTTGAAATGGGCTCCGCACATGTAATATGGGGAGGAGATTTTAACACGGTAATAAACCCCGTTAATGATAGACCTAATCCTCTTCCACACCACTACACAAACCACTACACTAAGACTCATGTATATTGTCCGATATGTTTGGGGATAATTGTCTCTTGGATGCATGGTGGCATATTCACCCAGAGAAAAGGGAAGAAAACATATTACACAACGATGCATTCCACATGGATCAGGCTGGACTTTTGGGTAGTTAATCGTGGTATTGGGCCATGGATAGTTAATGCAGAACACCTGGCCAGGACATATTCCGACCATGCCCCGGTTAGCTTGACATTATCACCTCCGGCATTGTGTATGACTCCTAAAAGCTGGAGACTCATTCCAGAAGCATTGTTAGACACTGTTTTTAAGTCCAAATTGGGACAAGAAATTACTGACTTACTCCAAAGGAATGTAGGCTCTGTTACACATATAGGTATGGTATGGGAGGCCTTCAAGGTCACAATACAAGGCTTCTGCATAGCCAAGAGTTTCGGAGTCTTGCGGGACATACGACGGTACTACCAGCGTTTGGAGGGAGAGCTTAAAAACTGGAATGAGAGATGGGGAATGATATGAGCGGCACACTCCAAGCAACCTTCGGGGACACACTTTCGGAATATAAAACTACCGGCGAAAGGGGAACCTGCTTCAGGGGGAAATATTTCACGACGCGTAGATACGGCAAATGGGAACGACCAGGCAGAGCCCTGGAGGAACGAATCCGCAAACACCGTTTCTCTAATTATGTTGCGGAACTAACGGATGATGATGGGGAGATAGCAAGGAAATATTCAATATTTTCCCAGCATATTATACAAATTTGTACAGTACCTGTAGGCGTCACACACTAGATCTTTTTAATTATCTGACGGATGTAGCTAATGGATGGTTAGCAGACACACAAAGAGCATTCCTCGCAGCACCATTTGAGGCGGATGAAATACGCATTGCCATCATGAAAATGAAATCTGGTAAAACCCCGGGGTCAGATGGCCTTCCAATAGACTTTCCCAAAACATATATAGACCAATTGATCCCTATATTGAAAGAGGTCTATGAAAAAGCCCAGAAAACAGACATTCTTCCGACATCTATGAGAGAAGCTCTCATTACCCCTCTCCTAAAACCGAGCAAACCCGCAGATTCATGCGATTCCTACAGACCCCTGTCCTTAATTAATAATGACGCACAAATACTGGCCAAAATACTTGTTAATAGGCTGAGCCTCCTGATGGAGAAAATAGTATTGCCTGACCAGGCTGGCTTCATTCCTGGGAGAGCGACATCCCATAATCTCCGCACGGTATTCTTTATACTGCATAATGTGGACTCCAAATTGGCACTCGCTGCGATCTTTTTAGATGCCACGGAGCCTTTGATTTGGTTGAATAGGACTATTTATTCACTATATTGCAATATATGGGTATTCCCATAGGATTTTTGGCATGGACCCGTCTCCTGTACAACTCACCAGTAGCCAAAGTCCTGGTTAATGGCCTGGTCTCTTCGCCATTCTCTGTTACGCAAGGCATGAAAGAGGGATGCCCACTTTCCCCGTTCCTCTCTGCTCTCGCAATTGAGCCACTTGCGGCCAAAGTGAGACAGCATCATCAAGATAAGGCTCTGCGCTGTCAAATGCGCCCAATACTCATCTCTATACGCAGATGATATTACCCTGTATATCAGAAACCCTCAGCAGAATCTAAATCATATATTGAATGAATTTGCCCGCTTTGGGGAAATATCAGGAATACATATAAATTGGAAGAAATCCCAGATCTTCCCCCTCACCACATCTACAATACCATTTGACCCTGACTTCTCAAAAGAATGGTGTACCACAGAGGTGAAGTATCTGGGGATATATATTATTTCTGATCGGGCAGAACTAATGTGCTTAAATTATGGCAGAACCTTAGAACACATCACTAGCTGTATCACGAGATGGATCGCTCTTCTCCTATCTATGGCGGAACACACTTCTCTAGATGGTTATTCTCCCAAAGCTCTTATATTTATTCATGAACATCCCATTTGACCCCGGCAGGCATTTTCTTTACGGCTCTACGCACCGAGATGACTAGACTAACATGGGATGGCAAACAACCTAGATTGAAGTGGGATGTGCTCGCAACTGTCCGCAAAAACCCGCTTCGGTTGAACCCATGGAAGTGGGGTACACCAGGGGCAGAGTCCTATGGGCCGGGGAGGGTAAGGAAGCATACCATCTGACCCTCAGGGCGAACAACACCGATACTCGGGTCCTCATTGACTCAGGGTGCCGTCATACCGTAATCACACAGGAACGGGTACAGGCACACCAGTGGCAAGAGGGAGAGGGAGTGGCCATCACTTGCATTCATGGGGACCAAAAACGCTAGTCATAGTGGTCCTAGGGATCGGGGAACAAACCGCTCTGATCCGAGTTGGGGTCATCCCACGCCTAGTCGAGGACATGATCATAGGCACCGACTATAGCGGGTTCTCCGCTCTGCTGTCTAGGGCGATAGAGGAAAGAGTCCCAGAGATGGCTGATGGAGGCCCCACTATCGACCGTAGGAATAAAACCGGGTGCGTATAAAAAAAGGAAAACACGCTGAAAGAAGAGAGAACAAAACTGGATAGTAGTGTTGAATGGCCAAGCTAACGCTCCTTCTACCCCCTCAGGTACAGACGGAGAACCAGGACCCACAGGCAGCTTTAGGGCCGAACAGAAAGAGGATCCAGCGCTGGGATACGCATGGGCCCGGGCCGTACCCGACGACGACGACCAGGTAGGCCCCTGTTTTGTCATATCCAAGGGGTACTATACAGAAAAATAACAAAGCAAGACGAAACCCTCCAACAGCTCCTAGTCCCCCTACCGTTTCGTAACCAGGTCCTCTATTTAGCCCATAACCAGGCGGGAGGGGGCCATTATGGACGAAAAAAGACAGAAGAATACCTTCTATGGCGGTTTTACTGGCCGGGGGTCTTCTCCGACATAAGGAGGTACTGCGCCGCGTGCGCAAGGTGCTAGCTGACTAACCCACCCCATATACCTAAAGCGCCTTTGCATCCTCTTCAGGTGATCGAGGTCCCCTTCTCCCGGGTGGGAATGGGCCTGGTTGGTCCCCTAGTCACCTCGGCTCGGGGCTATCAGTATATCTTGGTCCTGGTCGACATCGCGACATCGCCACCCGTTACCCGGAGGCCATCCCCCTTACCAGAAAGTCCACAAACAGCATTGCCCAGACCATGCTAACCTTCTTCAGTAGGGCGGGATTCCCTAAAGAACTTCTCACTGACCAAGGGACCCTGTTTATGTCGAAACTTATGGCCCAGATCTGTTCCCTTTTAGGGGTGCGTCAGATTCGCACCTCTGTCTACCAGCCCCAAACAGACGGCCTTGTAGAAAGGTACAACCAGACCATAAAAACGATACTGAAGAAAACCGTTTCAGAGACCGGGCGGGACTGGAATAGACAGCTACCCCTGACATTGTTCGCCATCAGAACACATACCCAGTCCTCTACCAGGTTTAGTCCCTTTGAATTGGTGTGTGGGAGGAAGCCCCGGACATTAGTTGACATGGCAGCCGAGAGGTGGGAAGAAGAGGAGGACGAAAGCAGGACACTGCTAGAATATGCAACACACTTAAGAGACTGGCTTTCCACTCTCTGGGACAGGGTAAGGCACAACCTAGACGCAGCCCAACAAAAACAGCCCAACAAAAACAGCCCAACAAAAACAGAAGATTCGCACCTCTGTCTACCACCCCCAAACAGACGGCCTTGTAGAAAGGTACAACCAGACCATAAAAACGATACTGAAGAAAACCGTTTCAGAGACCGGGCGGGACTGGAATAGACAGCTACCCCTGACATTGTTCGCCATCAGAACACATACCCAGTCCTCTACCGGGTTTAGTCCCTTTGAATTGGTGTGTGGGAGGACGCCCCGGACATTAGTAGACATGGCAGCCGAGAGGTGGGAAGAAGAGGAGGACGAAAGCAGGACACTGCTAGAATATGCAACACACTTAAGAGACAGGCTTTCCACTCTCTGGGACAGGGTAAGGCACAACCTAGACGCAGCCCAACAAAAACAGCCCAACAAAAACAGAAGAAAACATACGGCCGACAGGCTGTTCTCAGACAGTTCACGGTAGGAGACAGGGTCTTACTCCTCCTTCCCTCTTCCGACAACAAACTCCTGGCCCACTGGCAGGGCCCATATGTCGTGCTCGCACAAGTCACACCCGTCACCTACAGGATAGCCGTACCCCACTCGGGAAGAAAGGGACAGATATACCATGTCAACCTTCAGTCCCTCCTCAGTCTCTACCATGATGTGTTTTCAGCCTTGCCCGGGAAAACCCCCCTTGTTCAACACGACATACTAACAGACGGGGCTAGCCCGGTCAGACACAGGCCATATAGGATCCCCGAAGCCAGACGACAAATAGTGGAGAAAGAGGCGGCTGACATGCTGGAGAACGGAATTATCGAGCCTTCCCACAGTCCCTGGTGTTCCCCTATCGTATTGGTCTCGAAACCCAACGGCACTGTATGCTTTTGCGTGGACTTTAAGCGCCTAAATAGCGTGTCCCGTTTTGACTCGTACCCCATGCCCGTGTTGACGAAATGATAGACAAGCCAGGGACCGCCCGATACATCACCACACTGGACCTAACCAAGGGGTACTGGCAGATAGCGCTCACACCCAGCACCCAGGAGAAAACAGCCTTCGCCACCCCCTCGGGCTTATACCATTTCCGGGTCCTCCCCTTCGGCCTACATGGAGCCCCTGCCACCTTCCAGCGCCTCATGGACATCATGCTTAGACCCCACCAAAAATATGCAGCCGCTTACTTAGACGATATAGTCATTTTTAGCACCACCTGGGAGGAGCACCTCAGACACCTTCAGGCCGTCTTTTCTAGCCTCCGGGGGGCTGGTCTGACCACCAACCCTGAGAAATGCATGCTAGCAACCGATAATGTCCGTTATCTAGGCTACCACATACAGAACGGACAGATCCGACCCCAGGTAGACAAGGTCAGGACCATCTCAGCACTAGAGAAACCATCCACGAAAAAGGGTATTAGGGCATTCCTGGGGCTGGTAGGCTACTATAGGTGGTTCATCCCCTATTTTGTTGAGGAAGCGGCCCCTCTCACAGACATACTGAAAAAGACAGCCCCCAACTCCCTCAGCACATGGACCCCGAGACAAATCCTCAGCTTTGAGCGCCTCAAAACGAAACTGAGTAACAACCCAGTGCTCATATGTCCTGAATTTCACACTACAGACGGATGCCTCAGACCGCGGTCTGGGGGCAGTCCTCTCACAGACAGCCCCGTCGGGCGAGCTCCACACATTGCCTATCTTAGACGTAAGCTCGTGCCCAGGTAAGTCAGGCACTCCACCATAGAAAAGGAATGTTTGGCCATCCGATGGGTGGTCCAAGCCCTGCAGTACTATTTACTGGGCCGTCCGTTTACCCTGCTGACTGATCATGCCCCACTAGTCTGGTTGGCGGGGCACAATAACACTAACCCCCGCATCCTCTGATGATTTTTAGCCTTACAACCTTTTACCTTCCAGGTGTTGCAGACGAACGTGGACTTCCTCTCACGTAGCCCGGTCTCAACATGGCCCGATCGGCCATGCCTGGAGGGGAGGTTCTGTGACGAGGAGGACCAGAAGGGACACCAGAAGGACCCCGGGGGCACCATGCCGTCAGAGCCTGTGCTGACTCTACTGACAGCCGAGGGGCGGAGCCTTGACAGCCCAAAAAGGCCAGAAGCGGATGCGGAGGGTGCGATACGCCGAGGGAGCGAGGAACAGAGCGTGGAGCCAAGCGAGGAGCAGAGCGAGGAGTGGAGCGAGGAAGAGACGAAGGAGCGGAGAGAACGGCAGGACCACGCCCACGGAGAGAGAAGTGTCAACGACGCCCAGGAGGCAAAGAAACCAGACACGTCAAGAGACACCAGAAGAACCACCAGGACCCTCTTCTTACCCCCTTTCCCTGCAACCCTGATCACGTACCTGTGAGATTAATAAACAGCATATGCAATAGTCAAACGCCTCCTCTGATCTGTCGGGGCGGTGCGTGACACCTTCCCAAGTTTGGAATGAGAAGAAGTTGACATGCTATCTAAAATGGAGAAGCTGGTGGGTGTTGAGGTGAGGGGGATCATTAACCCCTTCAGTGCCCATGACGAGCTGGACTCGTCATGGGCTGCGGTGGCGCTGTGCCCATGACGAGTCCAGCTCGTCATGAACTCCGCCCGCTAATGCAAGGCGCGGCACTGGGCGGGGAAAGGGGCGGGCATGCAAGGGGTTAATTCTGGTATGTTTGGGATGCTTCAGTGGGTGGGGGATGAAGAGGGTGGGGAGTTTCAAGGGTATGGTAAGACAAGAGCACAGACTGTTTTTTATATGCAGGGCGTTCTCAGTCTGTACATGCTGATATACGTAGGTTTACAGAATGCAGGGCAATTTGAGTTGAACAGCAATGATGGCGCAGGAGGATAGGAGCACGCTCAGGGAGATGTCCTGTAGTGTCAGAGGCCTTGGGGATCCGAGGAAACGGAGGCAGGTCCTGGCATACCTGGATAGGCAGCAGATGCAAGTGGCTTTATTGTAGGAGACTCACTTGGACCCAAGGGCTATAAATCATTTTGCATGCAAATGGGCAGGATGTCGCTTGTTCTCCTCCTATTCCTCATATGCCCGTGGGACAGCAATCCTCTTCAAAAAGCAGATTCGTTTTGAGTAGGCAGGGGTGATTGTAGATAAGCAGGGCAGATATGTTATTGTATGGGGGCGGCTGGGCACAGACTTATAACAAAAGCAAACTGTTATGGTCCTAACACGGATAGCCCGGTATTCTTCACTGAATTGTGGAGTAAAATACTAACTGTTGGTTCCACTCACATAATATGAGGGGGGAGGGGGGGGGGGGGTTTAATGTTGCCTTGCAGCCGCACCAGGACAGATCTAATGTAACGATGCACCATTATACCAAATCAAGAGAGGCATTGTAAGGCATCCTAGAGGAAGGAGGGCTCATTGATAGCTGGAGACATCTTCATAGCAGGGGAAGAAAGGTACGCACTTCACATCTCACAGGGGAACCTGGGCAAGGATAGACTATTGCTTCATGTCCAGGGGGCTGGGGTCCAACATACGCAATGTGTCACATTTGGCTAGAACGTTCTCGGACCAGTGCCCGGTAAAGGTATCGCTCACCCCGCCGGGTTATGACAGTCCTAGGCCGAGTTGGAGGTTGCAACCCACGGCTTTGTTAGATGCCGCTTTTCACGCGGAACTGGGGGAGGAGATTTGTGAATTCTTTATTAGAAATAAGGGATCAGTTAGTAGCGTCGAGGTGATTTGGGAGGCCTTTAAGGTGACTGTCAGAGGGATCTGCCTCTCTAAGAGCTTTGGGGTGCTACACGATATACAGCGCACGCTGCGACGCCTTGAGAGGGAATTGAGAGGTTTGGAGAGACAGATGGGGCAGGGAAAGGCAGGACAAGTACATAGTGCATTTCGAGTAAAGTTGACAGAATATGAAGCCACAGCGCAGCGCGAACTGAAGTTTCGTGGACGCTACTGGGTTGCCCGCAGATATGGTGAAGGGAAGCGTCCCGGTAGAGCGCTGGCGGAGGTGACACGGCATCCACGGGAGACTTTTTATGCCATCTATTCGAGTTAGATGAAATCCGAGAGGCAATCATGCAGTTGAAAAACGGGAAAGTGCCTGGGTCAGATGGCTTACCGGCTGAATTTTATAAAAGCTATATTGATATAATGGTGCCAGTACTCAAAGAAGTGTATGAGGAATCCTTAGAGGTGGGAATACTGCCGCCATCGATGAGAGAGGCCATAGTCACATCCTTGCTGAAGCCAGGGAAGTCCCCTGAAACTTGTGACTCATAACGCCCGCTGTCACTGATAAACTGTGACACAAAGATATTAGCAAAAGTGCTTGCTAATCGCCTGTCCCTTCTAATGGAAAAACTTGTACTTCCGGACCAGTCGGGGTTTGTGCCGGGCAGATCGACATCGCATAACCCTAGGACTTTGTTCTCACTGTTGCAGACAGTAGACCCCGAATTCCCCCTGGCCGCAGTTTTCCTCGATGCCACTAAGGTATTTGATTCTGTGGAGTGGGATTACTTGTTTAGGGTTCTGCAGAGGATGGGATTTCCACGCTTGTACCTCTCCTGGCTCAAGCTGCTATATCATCGGCCTACGGCCCGAATATTGATAAATGGCCACTTGTCCCAACCGATCACAATCTCAAGAGGCACCAGACAAGGGTGTCCGCTGTCACCCTCATTATTCGCTATTGTCATAGGGCCACTGGCTGCTTGGCTGCAGCACATCCGTAAAGATAGGGCATTTCGCTGTTGCCTGCAACAAATATTGATATCGTTGTATGGGGATGATATTACGTTATATGTTAGGGATCTACAGAGCAACATAAATCCCATACTGCAAGACTTTATACGGTTTGGACAGCTTTCCGGTGTGGGAATTAACACGGGGAAGTCCCAAGTGTTCCCGCTAACGCCGGTAGTGACCCCATTCCCACTTGACTTTCCGCTGGAGTGGTGCCATGAGGACTTGAGGTATCTCGGGGTTCAGATAGCTATGGACAGGGATGAAACTATACGGGCGAACTTTGGCACAGCCATTGAACGTTTAAATACTAACATAACACGTTGGATGGCGTTGCCCCTGTCCCTGGCGGGCCGAGCGTCGCTCATAAAAATGGTGATACTTCTGCAATTTCTGTACCTATTTCTCAATATCCCCTACCACCGGGTCTTTTTTGCCACATTGCGCTCTGAACTCATACGATTATTGTGGGGGGGAAAGCAGCCACGACTGGAATGGTCAATATTAACTAGGCCATATGAGCAGGGTGGTTTAGATGACTTTGAGGTGTATTTTTTAAGTGCTCAAGCGCACTCTATTACTGGGTGTATCCTCCACGAAGTATGCCTCAAGTGGCGGTAAAAGATTGGCTTGCGGATCCAGTACCCCTTAGTGGCATCATATATGGTCCAGCACGCACACGAGCAGCACCTCCCACCACTATCACTAGTACGGTTGACGCATGTTTTCTTATATGTGAGACTGCGACAAGGTATGAGGTCGATCCTCCCAGATTTCCCCCGGGAACCTGAGTGCTTTGAGCCCTTGCATCGGATGTTGCGATCCGGTGATGACAGGCATCTGGTGTCAGGATTATACACTACAATACGAGCACATAAAAAGGGAGTAGATAGTCCGGCCAGAATACATTGGGGGGAAGAATTGGAGAGCGAAGTTACTGATGAACAGTGGCAATATTGCTGCCTTCAGACTGCACAGATATCGGCCAGCAGCAGGCTCCATGTAATACATTATAAGTTCCTGCACCGCTTATATTATACGCCGGTAAAGAAGTTGCGTTTTAAATTAGCTGACAACAATAAATGTGAGAGATGTAGACGGCCAGGGACGGGCTTCCTGCATTTAGCCTGGGAATGCGAGAGAATACAGGAGTATTGGGAACAGCTGTTTGTAGCATTGGAGGACATGATAGATAGTCAACTAGCCAGAGATCTAGTCCTTGAGCTCCTGGGGTACACAGCACAGATACCCAAAAAGTACAGGAAATATGTAGCTATATCACTCTTAGTGGCAAAGCGAAAGTTGCCTGCAGATGGGGTAGAGGTCGGGCCCCGAAATTCAAGGAATGGCTTGTGGATCTAATATATTGCCAAGAGCAGACTAACACCTACGCTGGGTTGCTACCAAAGGCCTCTCGACCCAAGGACGTATGGGGGCCGTTGGCACGATACTTCCTCTCACATGGTCCCGAAGGGGGTGTTGCCTCGCCGCGCCCGCATGACGTTGAAGGGAGCGCAGGGTAGAAGATGAATCTCTCTTTCTTTCTATGGACTCATATTATATGACCGGACAGGTTTAGAATAGATACTAGCCAAAAGGGGTCTCATTGGTCTCTAATGAACCTGGGAAATGTCACTGAAGATTCTGTGTCTGTTGCACATTCATGCGGTGCATGCGAGACATCTCACTTGTGTTCTTGGTTCTCTTGTGCCCTTGATATCTGCTTGACTGTATTACTGTGCCTGCGATGCTAATCGCGAGATATGTATTGGAAACTGCCTAAAACTGACTGAAAATGTTTTACTGTACCTGCTGACAATATGGCATTGATTTGCTTTGTTATGGTGTCAAATCATAAATAAAGTTCATTAAAAAAAAACATTGGAAAAAATATATATATATATGTCGCAAGTAGCGGAGGAACAATGGCTGGCAGATCCCATACCCCTGGAGGGACTCATATTGAGCACACCTCATCCTCGAGAAACCGACCCTACAGCAGTCACGTGCACAGTGAAAGCTTGGCAGCGAGTAGCCATGCACATGCACGTTCCTATGCTATACTCACCTATACTTCCCCTAGCATATCACCCTAAGATGCCTGTATTACTAGAAGGTACTTTAAAAAAAAAAAAAACTACATTTGGCATACAAAACTGGGGAGATTTATATTTGAAAGAGAAATTCCGCACATTGTAACAGATGTTTGCTACATCAACACCCTCTCCCATGGACATTTTCTTATATGTCAGATTGCGGCAAGGCATTAAAGAATATACGCCGTCATACCCACAAAAATCACAAACGCTTACTCCAATACATACGCGGTTACAAAATGAGACAGCTTCACATGCGGTGTCTACGCTATACCATAACATATACACAAATCAGACTCCGGTACGATGTGATGCACGGGAGAAATGGGCGATAGAAATAGGGCAGGCAATAACGGTGAAGCAGTGGCTCTACTGCTGTAAACAGACAGAGCAGGTGTCATCCAGTTGCCGCTTACGCATTATACATTATAAATGTTTACACCGCACATATTATACACCCGTTAAAATGTATAAGCACAAACTACGAGACAACAATTGCTGTGACAGGTGTGGGATGGAAAAGGCAGACTTTTTACACCTCACTTGGAACTGCCCCAGTATCAAGGAATATTGGAAACAAGTGTTTGAAGCATTAAAACAGATGACATCACCCCTAATCCAGGCTTTGCCAATAACCGCTCTCTTGGGTTACACAGAAAATATTGAGGTGGGATACCGACGCTTCACTTCACTAGGGCTTCTACTAGCCAAGCGAAGAATAGCATGTAGATGGGGACGAGGCAGAGCTTCTAAATTCAAAGATTGGATTAAAGGCATGATTTTCTGGCAGGATAAAGCAATTACTTATGCGGAATTACTCCCACTGACCTCGAGGTCCAGGGACATATGGGATCCCCTCAAAACATATTTCTTTGTACACCCAATAGACATTACGAAAAACATGTAGACACGCTGATGTATGCTATTTGGGCATAGCCCTCGCACAAATAAATACCTGGGGAAACGGTGAAAACGCTTCTATGGTCCTGAATGTAACATTATCATTCCACGTACTACAGTCAAATATTACAATCAATGTGTGTAACTAATGTATTACAGATCTCTTGCTAAAATGCTACTACAGAAACTGTCAAAAATGTTTTGCTGTTGACACATACAATGTATAAGTATTTACCTGCTTGTGCAAGTCATGTATCATGAATGTTCTATGGTTTAAAATTAATGTAACATTTTTTTTTTTTTATATTTGGAAGGGGCATGGTTAGGGCGTACTTCCAAATACCAAATCGATATGGTATGTATTACTGTGTTGCGACCGAATTTTGGTCGCAAAAGTGTAATAATTTACCACTAGTTTAAAAATGGTGGCAACCCATTTGCAAAGGGGATGGGGTCCCAAAGGACCCCTTATCCTTTGAAAATGTAAATAAAAATATTTAAGAGCAGATCACTGCCTACTCTTAAAAAATGAAACTGCAAAGTTTCATTTTTTCTTTTAAAATTCACTACGTTTTCCTTAAAAATAAAAAAGTTCACTTTATCAAAAAGCAATCACAGAAATGGTGGTCTGTTAACCTCAGCAGGCCACCGTACCTGTAATGGCTGTGTATTCTATTGGGTCGCAAATTGCGACCTACCTCATTAATATGCATGAGGTAGGTCTATGTGCGACCCATTAGGAATCGCTAATGAAACTCAATGAGTTAATGAGCTTCATACATTAAGAACTACGCAGATGACCTCCAGCTCGTCTTTGATCTTTCCTCCTCTCCTGACTCTCTTCCTAAGTTCAGTACCACCTTAATCTTCATTTCCGAGTGGATGAGCGCTAACCATCTTAAGCTCAACCCCGATAAGACGGAACTTGTCCTCAAGGGTGGCTCATCTAACCCCTGGTCCCCAGCACACTGGCCCCTTTCTTATGGTCCCCCTCCTACGCCCTCTCCCTCTGTTCGCACCCTCGGCATCAAAGTTAGTTCTGACTTAACAATGCATAGTCAGATTAGCTCTGTTGTGTCTTCCTGCTTTCTTTCCCTCCGTCTCATCCGGAAAATCTCACGCTTTTTCACCACTGATGCACTTAAAACCATAGTCCTTGCTTTAGTCATCTCTCGCCTCGACTATGGGAATGGCCTGTACGTGGGCATTCCTGCCTACGAGTCTCGACGTTTACAGGCCATTCAAAATCAAGCTGCCCGCCTTATTTTTTCCCTTCCCAAATTCTCTCACATTACTCCCGTTCTTAAATCTCTTCACTGGCTCCCTATTCGTTTCAGATCTCTTTTCAAACTAGCCTGCTTCGCTTTTCGAGCTCACTCCCGCTCTGCCCCTCCCTACATCACCTCCCTTATTTCATCCCACGTCACTAGTCGAACCCTCCGTTCTTCTTCTCTTTCTCTTCTGCACATCCCCCGTTTCCGCAAACTCAGAACTGGTGGCACTCGCCTCTCCGTTTTGGCCCCCCAGTTCTGGAACAGCCTTCCACTTCATATTCGCTCCATCCCCATTTACACCCACTTTCGGAAAGCCCTTAAAACTTTTCTTTTCATTCAGGCTTTTTCCTCATAGGTCCCTCGGATCCCTTCTGTGAGCTCTGACCAGGTCCCCAGCGCCAGGAAGCCGCTTGGCCGCAGTGCGCTTTATTAAATATTTTTTCATTCATTCAAGAATAACGATTCTCTCCGAATCGCAATTAGGAAATCGGTATTCCAAATGTTAGTACATCTGCCCCTAAAACTCTACAACTGATAATGTTGACATGCATTCAATTGTTATACGGAGTATAAAAAGTTATGTCTTCAATATTACATTTAAAAATACAAATTTGATTTCTCAAAAAAGATGGAGTTTTAACACTGGATTTAGAACAGAAGCTTTAGAAGGATTTGAATTTCAAAGAAAATATCCATTTGTGAATTGATTTAATTTCACATGTTGAGGTACAGAATATAAGTAAACTTGAATTTCAAATAAAAGGGTATTTTCTCACCAGAGCCTGGCTGACATTGCCTCCGGTGGCCAAGGATTTGAAGTGGCTGCTATTGTAAACAAGCTGGAACTCTGAAATTTCGATGGTCTCAAGCTCCTCCTGACTGTGCCTATCTATTACATGAAGTTTCTCTGCACTATCCAGGAGCACCACAGTTCGGGAGTTCATCCACTGTAAATAACGCACAACGTAAGTTAGCACAAATAGAGGAAACAAAACCATTTTGCAACAGTTCTTGAAAAATCGCATCACACAAGCCATAATTTGTATTTATTTAAACCACAAACATTTCTGACTTTGAGTGACCTATCTATTTTCATGTATGCAGTTTACAATAAGTTTTGTTATCACACTGAATACTTCTTAATATCATATAAGGATTTTGGAACAAGAGAAAGGGGCCCAACTCTAGTAACACTAATCGATTTTCGGTTACATTACCTGAGCTGAAAAAGTTGGAATGTCTTTGGCCAATTAATGTTGAGTCTCTACCTTGACTCTGGTTCAAAGATTTGGCCAAGTCCCTGGAATATAACTAACACTTCCCTACACGCTAGTGCCTCCTACACTGCCAATTCATTCTTTAAGAGAAAGGCAATCTTTAGATCATTCAACACACACAGTTGTCACCTTAAAGTCAGAAATAGAAATTTCTTCTTGTCAATATAAATCATCTTGAAGATCATTTCTAGCCCAAAATCAACCGGAATGTTCAGCAGTAAGTGCCTGCCTTTCTCATGTAAAGTTTGAATGAATGCATCATCTGCTCTACAAATTTAAGATTTGGCCAGGGACAGGTTAACTGCATTGTAGAGTTTTTGTCATGGCTAGAAAAACCAGAGAGAGGGACTTCCGATCAGCCACCATTAGCAATGGATTGCCTGGAGTCAGCCCTCCACAGCTACTTATTTATTTTAAAATATAATTTATTGTACAAAACAGACAACAGAACAATCTCTTGATTGAGTGTAGGTCCAACCCATACAACAAGACAGAGCTATTAATGTACAACGTGCAGTAAGTAGTTCGACAATTCACACTTCAATGACCAAGCATACATATCTCATATTGACGGATCAACTTCCCTGGACCTCTGCATGATTGGTGTAGCAAATATCGCTCCCTGTTAAGTAGTTTCTGTTAAGTAGTTTCAGAGAAATTAGTCTTTAAAGAGGAGCACAGGTTGAGTAGGAAGGGTTACCCCTTAGAAAATGTTAGAGATATACAAAGAAAGTTGAGGATTGGCTGGTATTGTTGAAATCCCAAGAATCAAAAAAATAAACAACCTTTTGCCCGAAAGAGAATCTGCAGACCTGAAAAGACCTGATTGACAGCGGTAAAACTGAAAGAAAATGTTGTGCTAGCCATTGTAGGACTTGGGGACTTCGCTTCAGTACTTGAGTCCTGAACAAGAGATTAAGAGGGTTGCAGGGTGAGTCCACCCTTACCCCAAGGCACAATTCGAGAGGATCCCATGTGTTTGAAATAAAAAAAAATGTTGTGGGATTCACAGATCCTTTGTGGATTCAAGGATTCCGTTTTGGATTTGGGGAACCCAAAAAAGAATGGTCTAGGCGCAGACCAGATCCAAAGGCTGAACGCCACTTGTGTAGTGTGGTTGGGTACAGAGGGGTTACTTTTGTCTGGCAGGACCACCACATAAGGGTGACAGATTCATGGATTCAGAACCCTGGATCCACAGGCCTTAGTACTATCTGCCTGGTACACCACCGCCGGGTGCAAGGTTCATGGACTCAAAGAGGCCCAGCTGTGCAAGGGTACCACCCGTCCAGTACCCCAACAATGTGTCGAAGTTTCACAGATTCAACAGACCCAGCTGCGGAAGTGCTATTAATGTCATCACCTACACTATTACCAGGTGCAGGCTTCACAGACACAAAGGGCCTGGCTGCGGAGACACTAGTAACACCTGCCCAGAACACCACCAAAGGGCGCAAGCTTCACGGACTGAAGGGGCCTGGCAGCGAAGGCGCAAGTACCACCCACCTGGCACACCACTAGCAAGTGTTAGCTTCACGGCTTATGGGGCATGGCTGCAAAGGAGCTGGTAACACCCGCCTAGTACACTAGCAGCAGAAACAACGTTCACAGACTGAAGAAGCCCAGCTGTGGAAGCGCTAATACTGCTCAACCAGTACACCACTAAGAGGCGTAACCGTCACAGACTCAAGGGGCCTGCTGTGTAGGAGCTAGTACCGCCCTCCTGGTACAGCATCACCTGGTGCTAACTTCACAGACTCAAGAAGCCTAACTGCAGGTAAAATTACACACCTCAGGAAATAGGAAGGCTATATACCATAAAGCACTATACTATAGCCACCATTGTGTGGGCTCATAGGCAGTAGGAGAGATATATAAGCCTTCACAGTAGGCAGTTAATAGACCTATAATATGCAATTATATAAGAAAAACAGGCTATTGGAGATGAGAAGGGTTAAAGTGCCACGAGTGACAGATTTTATTCTGTCTGTAAATAGGATTTCTTTAATGCCTGAAGTCTTCATAGATTGCTGTTTCTGGAGTATTGACAATATAAAAGAATATGTATTGTATCAAGCAATTTAAAATCGATAAAGACATGAAAAAAACTATTTACGCAAAAAAACTTCCATTTTGAATAAGATTTAAAAACAAAAACCACAGAAATTCACCAACAAAAAATTAACATGAAATTATGGTAAGGTTTGCTTAAAACAACAAAGTATGTTTAAAAATCCTCTGAAATTCACCCAAAAAAAGTTCAACTCCTGTTATGGTTACAAACCAAAACTGAAAACGAACCATAACTTTCACGGCCATCATGCACTGCTTATGGCCTCGCGTATTACATCACTCATTTTAAATGACATGACTGACAACAGCATTGATGAAATCTCAAATGGCATTGATGACAATAGCTGGCATCCCTGATGATATCATCCACGATACGGAAATTAACATTACTAATACAAAATGTTTACAAAAATAAAATAGGAAAAAAGGTTCTATGGTCCTATACAGCATAGGATTATTGTCTGTATATGGTACATGGACTGGGCATAGAACTATCCATGGAGAAAACGCTGGCCTCGCTCAGTGAAGAGCATACGCTGCAGCTATAAGCTACCAGGAAAGGTTTGAGCGCAGGCAATAGCCGATTAGTGATATAATGTCATCAATGTTGTCATCAATGGTGTCAACTGAGATGTCACCAGTGATGTAATCTATGATGTAATTTAACATGTCATGAGTGAGGTTAGTTATGGCTAGTTTACCGAACCATAACAAGTGCATTTCAGCGTTTTTTAGGTTTTGTTTTGTTAATCATAGCAGTACTTGAACTGTGGTTTCAGTGTTTTCTTTTAATAGGGTATCTATGTCTATCTACCCATCTCTCGGTCTATCTACCCATCAATCTATCTGTCTGTCTACCAGTTCAACTGTCTGACTAGACTTCCGTCGTTCTATCAACATGTCCATCTGTCTATCAATCCGTCTGTCCATATACCTGCCCGTCCGTATGGCTATCTATCCGTCCGTCCATCCATCTATCTATCCGCCAGTCTGTCTATCTGCCCGTCCATCCATCTGTCTGTCTATCTACCTGTCTGTCTGTCTATCTATCTATCTATCTATCTACCCATCCGTCCATCCGTCTATATATCCCCCTTTCCGTCCGTCTATCTACTCATCCGTCCATCTACCCGTCCATCCATCTGTATATCTACCCGTCTGTCTGTCTATCAATCTAGCCATCTATCTGTATGTCCATCTAACTACTACCCATCCATCTATTTACTCGTCTGTCTGTATGTCTTCCTATCTACCCATCTGTCGTCTATCTACCTGCCGTACTACCTGCCCATCCATTTGTCAATCTACCCGTCTGTCCGTCTATATATATATCTATCCGTCTATCTATCCATCTACCCATCTGCCTGTCCAGCCATCTGTCTATCTACCAGTCCACCTGTCTATCTACCAGTCCACCTGTCTATCTACCTACCCACCTGTTTACCTATCTATCTGTTCATCCATCTATCCATATATAAAGAGATGCATCTGGTAGGTCTTTTCATGAAGTATATACGCATCATGGCCGCTTGAACCAAATATCAAGGAACCATCCCTGCAATGCTTGCACAACATGAGTGCAAAGCAGTAATAAATCTCACAGAGGTGAGTGCTGATACCTAATCAGTTAACAAGTCATTGTAAATTGGCCTGACCGCTTGTGCTGTTCGATAAGGAAGAAAAACTATTGCTCATTAAGGTGGCCAAGTATGAAAGCTATAGTCCCATAATGTAAAAAACTGGCCTATGAAGTCCATTTTATTCCTTAGCTCAAGATGTTGTGATGGACCGTAATCCTTAAACTTAGAATTGATCACTACAGTTTTTTTTACCAGGAGCACAAGTTAAATTTAAATCATTTAAAATGCCATCCTCACTGAACAATGCGTGTCACACGTTAGTGCTATTTGATGAGCTAGAATAACTGTTCAATATCTAATGCATTGAGGACCAAAGAAACTCATTTCATTTACAAAATCCAGCACAGACGGTTGAAGTTATGATCAAATATGGAGGATATATGAATTGAATTTTCCCTAACAATTTTAACATTTAGAAGGAAATTATCAACTTTGCTAATGGTCATGATATTTACATGAAAAACATATCCACAGAAGTCTTAGAAGATGATCCCTTCTGAAAACCCACAAAGAGAAAAGACTTGTTAGTGTTATTCTCCTTTATTGTGGGAAAAGCATTAGAGAACAGCTTGTTGAAGAAGACATTCAAACATTGTGGATAATTTGACTGCTCTTCCTGCTTTTTCCTCCTCATCATTCTTTAATTTCCGTACCAACCTTTGAACATCATTATCCATATAATCCCCATTATTTTGTTCTGCTATTGGAAAAATCAAGTTTCATAACTCAAGTGTATTTTGCTAAGTGTATTTTAATTAGAAGCTCTCAATGGATGGCATTTTATCCCAATACAAATATCATAAAACACCACATTGGCAAATACATGACTTGTAATGAATTTATAAGGCACACTATATAACGTAATTTGTTCTCACTAAATATTTAAAGCCATATGCAAGGACTGTTTTTTACAATGCGTACTTTTAAAATCAGTATTTATTTCTAAAATTTACAACAGTATGATTGTCCTATAAAACAGCAAACAGAAATAGCATTACTTTTACTTACAGTAAAGTTTATGATGTCATAATGCAGGTGCAGCTGTTTTTGTTTGCTGACATGTATAGCTCCCGATTCATCTCGTTTCACCTTGTGATAACAGAACACAATGCAACTTTGATTAGCAATAGATCATAGTTGGCAGTCATTCAGAGGTGGACATCTACACGTTCAAATATATAGCTTTCCAATCGCAGTTTACTCTGATGAATAAGACATTTAGGGGATGATAGAGTGCTTAGCGGACAGGGTACCCCTTCGCAAACGTGACACAGTATCTTGTTTTTCAATCACAAACTCCCACTCTGTGAGTTTGATTTTGAAAAACAAAACATTTAAAGTTTGGTGGATGGCAAGGAATACTGACAGTGGTGTCCACCAAACATTTGTACAGATATCACCACTAGGCCAGCAGTGATAAGTACGACTTCTAATACTGCTGGCACCTGTTTGTCCATAGAGCTCCATCTGGGAGAATCTCACCCACGCCCGTTTTTTTTTTAATTCTGAAATTTCATAGTCCTAATTTTACAATAAGGCACATTAAACTACAATCGGCAGAAAGCACCCTAGACTGAATGACCTGGGAAACTTGAAAGCTGTGCCATGTGGTGTGCTCAGGCCCAGAGAGGGTGTGAAAGGGCACTGGTCTTACTCAGTGCTCTGAATAGGCACTGCACTGGATTCCCATGTGCTTCAGGTTTTTAGTCTTTTACAGTCTCTATTGTGCATATCCCTAGTCAAAAGGTCTAAACAACATGTGCAAAGCAATACAAAGTGAGTATGCCTGCAGATCCAAAAAGCCATCGAAAAAAATATATTTTGTGTCAATTCCCTATATATTAATTTGGGCGATAAATCACAATTCCCAACCTATGTGCGGCAGTGTCTTTAAATCATATTCATATCAAGTTCTGCTCATTGTTTCTTTAGAGCTATTATAGTTTCTGAAACTCATGCATTAGAATTATTCCAGTCCAAGTTTTTTTGTTGAATTCTAGTACTAGATTTCTAATGAAATAAAGATGACTGCAAGTACCTGAAGGCAAAGGAAAAAGAGGGACTGGTTTGCCAACTCATGTGTGGACTTTAATGAGGTCAGCTGCCCTTAAGTAGAAGTTGTGTCTTTGAGCTCTCCCCAGCTATCACCAAAATCACTGGCACTGTGCAATTTATAATGACTTCAAGGGGTAAGATTTACTATTCCCATTCCAGTTTGTGCAAAATTAGGAAAAGCGATGGACTTCGGAGGGGTTAAATTTACTAGGACCACTCAAGTCTAAGCAACAGTAGGTAAACTATTTCACTTCAAACACATTATATATTTGAAGAACCATATTAATTTGGAGAAAATCCAGAAAGTTTAATACAAAAATGATCACTTAATTTAAAAATATGTACCTATTAAACAAATAAACAATTAACCAATTTTTAAAATTCATAAAGTGTAATAATTAATTTTCATTAAAAAAAGACTGGTTAATTATTACTTAATTAACTTGCCACCCATGGCCCCTACAAAGCTAGCAACCCACACCTAAAATATACATAAATATGTATAACCCAATTTACATAATTGGTAGTCAATTACATGGCAAATTAACAAATCCTTGATAGTTAATTAATAATTAACTTCCCACGCCATAACCGAGCATTCCACACCAAAAAGATGACTAAAATATATGATTTCTAAGCAATGTATATAATTGATAATCAATTGAATAATTTATAATAAATTACACATTTATTGTTTATTACCCAATTAACTTCCCACCCCATAACCCCACAAACCTAGCAACCACCTCCTAAAATATAGGTAATTTAAATCAGTAATACAGAATATACATAATTAATATCACACACGAACTTATTAATTAATAATTTTATTACCTTCCCACTCTATACCCCTTATAACCCAACAACCTACTACAACATTACAAATTACTATTAGCAATAAATACAAAAATCGAAATCCCTTAAATATAAATTATATTTTAAAAAGTTATAACAACTAAACAAACAATAATACCACAAAATTAATATATATACTAAAATATATTAACAAATGATATTATATACAACTATATTATTGAAAAGGTTATTAACAATGATATCCTTAATAATGATATTACTTACCTGAAAAAATGATATTCATGACAATTGTTCTGTATCACAATATTTTTGTATCACAATATTTTATTCTGATATTTCTGTTTTACGATATTTTAAACTCGATGTTTTGTCTAAATATTAGTATTTTCACCTAAACAATTTCCAGGAACACAATGAGCTATTACATCTGTCACAATCTGGCTTTCGCCAGATGCATAACACTTTGTCTGCCTTGGTCGAGGTTGCGGAATCCTTCAAGAGCGCCTTGGACCAGGGTCAGAAAGCAACATTAAATATTTTGGACTTGCTGGCAGCGTTTCGCACTATCTCACATCAAACTCTTGTGAAAAGACTAGCCAACAATGAAGTGGGGGATACAGTCTTGCAATGGATACAATCTTTTATATCAGGGAGTTTACAAGCCGTTAGGCTAGAGCCTTTTGTGTTCCCGGCCAAAACCCCTAGAACTGGAGACCCAAAGGGCTCATCCTTGAGTTCCACTTTATTCAAGGTATACATGTTACCTTTGATCTACATCATCGAAGCCTTTGGTATTCAGGCTATATCTATGCGGACGATACCCATCTTATTTTCTCGCTAGGGAAATAGGACAAGAGGCTTGTAGGAGCTGTTTATCTCAGGTTGTGCAACAGATGAACCTAGATAGTTTGCAATATAATTCTTCTAAAACAGAGATTACACTCTTCGGTCACAAGGCCATTGAATGGGCCAATGACTGGTGGCTAGCAGAATGTGGGCCACCCCCTAAACTGAAGGTTGGTTCCCTGAGCAATAACAAACAGTATAAGTCTCTATAAAATAGAGTTTTCAAACATGAATTCATAGAAGGTAATAGTGTCCAATATTCAGTCAAAATCTTTATTTTCAAATTCTTTTAAGGTCGCCCGGCAATACATGCTAAAAGGCTACGCCTCGGTACTGGAGGAGATAATTAATAAGAAGAAGTCTGAGACACGCTGTCCGTTTGAAAGATTGCTAATTTGGAATACTCTGAAGTAGGAAGCACCATACTTGATATATGATTTTATGGTTGTATGGAGATATTGAAGAATTAAGGATTATCTTTATAGTAACAGCTGCTTAAGCCCTGAGGAAGTCTTTTGGAAATTGTTACCATAGACGAAACACGTGTTATCTGTATGATCTGAGAACGGAATCTGTGTATAAACAAGTCTTCCAAGAGAGACTACAGAATTTGAAAATAAAGATTTTGACTGATTATTGGACACTATTGCCTTCTATGAATTCATGTTCGAAAGCTCTATTTTATAGAGACTTATACTGTTTGTTATTGCTCAGGGAACCAACCTTTGATTTACCTTTAACAATTGCTTGCAATTGTAGTTTGACAGCGTGGGGTGGTGGCTGTTTGAATTGCTCTTTGATGCAATGGAATGTCTGTGGACATAGTCAGAATTTAAAACTGGCCTTGATAAAAAAAAAAAATTGCACAAATATGCATTTTTGTATTTGTCAACTCCTTAACACTGAGCCTATGACTCCTGTGACCCCACCTCATCTCCATAAAATCTATCACCCAACCACTGTCCTAGATAGCTGGGGCAGATTTTCTTCATGTTCTATTATTCGAGATTCCCGGGAAGGACTAGTTAGGGTGATCACTACCCTTACAGATGCAACCTATAGTTTGACCATTTGGAATGTGTGATTGTCCTAAGAAAGAAAGAAGGAATTTAGCTTTATGAACATAGCTCTTTTATTAGCATATCAAAGTATTTGATATTCTTCCCCTATTTGAATCGCCCAAGCACTGCAAACGTCCAGGACACCTCCTTAGTTTCACGGTCCCCCTTTCTAAGAAACCCAACAATGACACCGGGCACGCCAATTGACTCCTTGTCGACCTACCTGAAACCTCATGGCGCAAACTCCTTCGCTATCAGCTTCCCCTCCAACCTATCCGTTAAAGCAAGAAGAAACTTCAAACACATTAGACAGCACCCGGAAACACTAGTAGCGGACAAATACCATTGCTCCTCCAAAAGGCAGACTAAGATGGGTTTCATCTTCCACACTGAAAATCCCGACAACTGGAACGCCACACTCAGAAAACAACTTTACATCTCAAAAACCACAAATACCTCGCACAGCTCCAAACTGACGACCTCACTCCCCAACCGATCGGCAAGGTGTGGGAACACATCTGTGACCATCTACATGAACGGCACAGTCCTGATACAGGCAAACAATGAGAACCTAGAGGATTGCGACTCCCTCTTCCCCACCCTCCAAACCTCCCACATCCACTTGCTTCGATCCTCTTTGACCCAGCACTCACCCCCGGACAACCTGTCCCACCTGGGGAACCATACATTCACCACCACGCCCAACGCCTCCAACTTCCTACCCCTCCCCCCCCCCGTCTCCTCCCATCCCTTTGCCCACAGGATTGGCGATCTACAACGCCCAGAGGAGCGACTAACCCAACTGCCTCACCTGACCCCCACACACCGACCCAGCCCAGCCGACTCCAGCCTACTCCCACACTAGCATACCCCCAGTCCCCAGGAGGATGAAACCACGACATGACCCAATGCTCCCCTTACCCAAAGTCCCTAACAGAGGCAGCACGGCCCACACTAAGAGCATTAGACATCATTACCCAGCCACGACCAGGGTCCCTAACAGAGACAACTTGGTTCACTCAATGAGCAATAGGCTTCTTAAGTTAGCATAGATCTCCACCACTCAAGACGACTCTCCCCAAGTCTCCATTTCCCCCGCCCACGATAACATGGGCGCAGCGGCTCGCATCACTAGAAAGCCTACTAGAAACGATAGTCAAGGGCCTGACTGAAATCCTAACCAACCTAGACAAGGTCCGAAAACCTCGGCAATACCCTCCCAGGGCGCCCCCTGCCCACCAGCTCCAATCAGCTAAAACACCCTGCTGGGCCCCTAGCGACCCCCGTGACTCAATCTCAGAGACCCTCTAGAAAGGACAACGAGTTCCCGTCACAGGACACCAGAGGGACCAAAGCCCCCTCTCCCAGGTTACAGAGACTCTCAAATACTGACACCAAGAGCCCGACACTAAGACCCACGAGATACAAGGCCGTAATGTCCCCAGAAGAAGCGACTGATCTAGCCTCAACATACGACTCCCCCCCTACAGACTCCCCCAAATCCAAGATCCATGTGATCACGGGTTTCAGAAGAGACGACCTCCCCCCGAAACACTCTAGACACCCTCCCTTCCTCACCACCGTACCTAGACCCCCCCCTGGAAAGATCCACACCGAAAAGGTGGTCTCCACCAACTGCATGCTCATTAACTGCAGATCAGCCTCTACGCATGCAACTGAGCTAGCAGAAGCCATCCTTACGCAGGACATAGATATTACGTTCATCACGGAGACATGGCTCAATGACCTCTCCACACCATGCTTAGACATGCTTGTGCCGCCAGGTTTTTCCATTATCAACAAAGATAGAAAAGACCAACGAGGGGGAGGTGTAGCTATCATACACAGAGACAACATTGCCATCATGGAACTGGACTCTTGCAAATAAAATACCTTTGAATGTCTTACCGCCAATATTAAGACTAAGGACAATGGATCATTCCTCTGCCACCTTCTTTATCACCCTCCAGGCAACACCTCAGCATTCGGATAGCACCTGTCCGACCTGATTGCTCACTGCACATTCGGGATGCTAACAACCTAATTCTTGGTGATCTAAACCTTCGATGGAATGAAGCGAATAACCTGTTAATTCAAAGGCTATCCAACCTTCTCAGTGACAAAACCTTCTCAGCACTGCTCAGAGGAAATGCACAACCTTGGATGCCATTACCGCGCAATTACCATTGACCACATACTCCCCGTTGACTGGTCGGACCATCACATGATTCTATTCCATTTCAACCAAAAATTGCTCTCTCATCCGCCCGTACAAGACCCGCCCCCAAATGGGCCAGAAACCTCACCCAGATCCCCCTCGCCGCCCTTGAAGCTAAGATTAGCTCGCTCCTCCCCAGCGCCAACGACCATCTCACAACAACCGAACTCACCTCGCTCTATAATGCAAATATGATGACCATGCTTGACCAACTAGCCCACTTGAAACTAAAAAAAAGCTGAGCCACTCCTTTCAGATCATGGTTCAACACCGACACCAACTCCGAAAGAAGACTACTAAGAGCCACAGAAAGACGCTGGAGAAATAATCCTTCAACTACCCTCCGCAAACAACTCAGAACAGCCCGCAGGCAGTACAACAGTCATATCAAGACCAAAAAATCCACGTTTTTTCGCTCTGCGCTGGACAGTGCAAAAATTAGACCTAAAGAGCTCTATAACATTATCAGGCAACAAACCTGCAAGCCCGCGAAATCCTCAATTCAGGTGTCCAAAGAACTCTGCGACAACTTCGCCAATTTCCTTAATGGCAAGATCACCAAGATCGAACTTTCATTGGACGCCAACAGCACCCCCCCCCCCCACAAAGAGCAGCATGGCGCCGTCGCTTGATAATGCCCCCACACCCCCTAACAAATCCTGGCTAGTCTTCCATCCCATTTAAGAAGCTGAGATAGTCAAACTTATCTCCAAACCCTCTTCTCACGCACTGGACCCTATACCCCTCCAACTGACCAAAAAACGGAAACTCTCCCTAGCACCGCATTGGTGCACGATCATAAACAGCTCCTTGAAAAACTGAGTTGTGCAAGATTGCCTTAAAGTAGGGCAACTCACGCCACTGCTGAAAAAACCCGGCCTTAACATAAAGGATCTGAACAACTTCAGACCCGTCTCTAACCTCCCTCTTCTGTCCAAAATCCTAGAAAGATGCGTACTTCATCAACTATCCCAACACCTGGACAACATCAACCTCCTTGACTCTCATCAGTCTGGCTTCAGAAAAGGATGCAGCACTGAAACCGCGATCCTCAACATCGACGATATCCATAAATCACTAGACTCAGACCACTGCTGCCTCCTCATCCTCCTAGACCTATCAGCAGCTTTTGACACGGTGGACCACAAACTCCTCATGAAGGCTCTCCAAGAACGAGCCAGTCTTGGCGAGGTGGTCCCCGAATGGTTTTCTTCCTTCTTACACAACCAAACCCAAAGAATCAAAATCAAAATCTTTGCATCTGATCTGCATCCAGTCAACAAGGGAGTCCCGCAATGTTCAGTGCTCTCCCTACAACTTTTCAACATCTACATGGAACTCCTCACCAAACTACTCAAAAAAGCCAAAATCCACTTCCATCTTTAGGCAGACGATACGCAGATCTACCTGGAATCCTCCTCCATCAAGGACATCCACAGACTCAAAGACATTCTGAGAGACGTCCAACACTGGCTGTCTAGCAACCACCTTAAACTAAATCCGGATAAAACCAAAGTTCTCATCTCGAAAAAAGAGGAGAACTCACAAATTGCTGAATGGCTAAAAGCCATCGATGCACTCAATGGGAACCTCACCCTGGCCGACTCTGTCAAATCTCTGGGTATCACGCTAGACCCGAAACTGGACATGACCTCACAGATCAAGAATTCAGCCAAGTGGGTAGCTACAGACCTTACACAAATTGAACAAGAATGGGTCTCGGGGGGATGGGGGATAGCCAAGAGGAACATTGCACAGCTATGGGGAGTGGGCACCATACCAAATTTAGCGGACTGGGCTAAAGATATGGAATACGCCATGCTAGCGGAGAGTGCAACGTACAAGGAGAGGGGGTGCCCACGTAAATGGGATCACAAATGGGGAAAGTGGAACAAGTATAGAGGCAACATCTGTGTTTCTCCGGCAATCGAACTTAGGAAGGAGAGACAAATACTAAGGGAAGGAGCTACACTGAACCAGCAAAATCCGGAGTGAAGGGTCCCAAGAGGCCGTCTGTAGGGGGGAAACAGGGTCAAAATGAACAGGGTATCCTGGCGGGTGCCACGGGGGACGCTCCCGATACGAGGAAATGTAATAATGTTGGCTGTAGGGGTGGTAAGAGGCGCAGAGAGATGGATGGTAAGGCAATAGTATACATCTTCGCATTGTCAAATGTATTTGTTATGCTCGCTGTCTTGGTTATTAATAAAAAGTGTTTTTAAAAAAAAAAAAAAGAATTCAGCCAAGAGCGCCTTCCTCAACCTAAAACTACTGAACAAAATAAAACCTTTCATCCCGCCCAATGATCTCAAGCAGGCCACCCAAGCACTGGTGTTGTCAAGACTAGACTATTGAAATGCAGTACTTTCAGGAGTAGCAAAATTACATCTTACCACCCACAAAAAAAAGCTCTCAACGCGGCAGCCAGAATGGTAACTGGAATCAAAAATGTTGATCACATTTCTCCGGCACTCAGAAAACTTAAATGGCTCCCAATGGAAATGCGGGCTAGCTTCAGAACAGCCTGCCTCACACACAAAGCCTTGCACACCAGCAAACCTGAATATTTGGAGGCCAAACTCAAAAAAGCCAGTCAGACCAGGAACCTCAGAAGCTCGAACTCTCATCTACTCATCCCGCTGAAAACTCGAAAACAAAAAACTGCGGCTCGATCCTTTGCCGGGAGTGCGCCCAAAGTCTGGAACTCTATTCCCCCCCACATCAGAACTATTACCTCTTTTGCTAAATTCAAAAGCCAACTCAAAGCCCTGTTCCACGACCTCTCCCTAGGGAACTGATAGGAGCAGCCTGAGTGCGGAAACAGTCTCCTTCCACAGCTGTGTCTCTATGTCCACTAACCGCATAACCGAACTCACCACTAATCGACCTACACTATTCTGTATTTTGTGATTCTCTACATTATAACTGTTGTAAAGCGCTCCGATGCCCTCGGGTCAGGCAAGCGCTATATAAAACTTCTTAAATAAATAAATGAATAAATAAAAATAAATTGCTGTGCCCAGGAAATCAGTTATTGCACCTGGGGCTGACTGAAAGCTTAAAGTCATTCAGTCATCCCCTGCCAAATACGCAGCTCTGATTAAATTAGATTCACAGGCCATTGGCCAAGGCTTGGGATTCTTTCATGAATGTACCATTAAATTCTCGATCCTTTAAGGCTCTTTCTTTCCCTTTTGGACAAAATTTGATTTTGACAGATTGTTAAGGGTAAGCTGACCACTTCTAAATTATTTTCCTCAAGTGCTGTCTTCTTCCTCCCACAGAGAGGGCTCTTGACACACATTACAGACATATCAAGACAATTGTAAACAACACAGTGGGTAGTATTCAAACAGGCCTAAGATGTTGACTGAAGTGATAAGACATAACTGAGGAGAAAACTTCCCAAAAATATCAGTTGAGAAAACCTTGCAAGTTGTCTGATCTCAGTATTGTTCGAAAAAATACAAATTAGCCTGTGAAGCAACTGCCAGTACATGGCTATCGAGATAAGGAAGATGCTGGCTTCTTCATGATAATATTCTACGTTCAGGACAATTCATGAAGAACCTACAATGTAGAAGCTTTTTTCAGTCCTATCAGACAGAGGCATATTTACCACAAATGGAATGATAAAGACAGAGATACACATTGGTGCAAAAGTAACAAATCATATATACGACTGATAAACTGAACGATAACATTAAAAAACAAGTAGTTTGGCTAATCTGAAAAGGATGCATTATGAAATGAGAGAAGACTCACCAGAAGGAAATGAACAGCATCACCTCTACAGAATGCCAACATTGGATTAACTACATTTTGCACAGCAATAAAATGCCAGGCCAACAAGGGAACACTAGAGGGATCCATCTGCGAAAATAAACATAAATAAAAGGAAAATTTAATATCCCATTATAATTGATTTACCCTTAATTTTATTGTAAGTCCATCATTCAAGGCCTGATTCACAAAGTTTAACTAACACATCTCCACATATAGAAAGACCTATCTTTTTATGTGCAGAGTCTACACTCGAAAAGATACTACTCCCAAATCCCTTTGTGAACAGCAAACCATCGTAAACATACACATAAGTGTAAGTTTACCTTTGTGAATCAGGTCCTCAGTGTCAAAGGTTACAGCAAAAGTCCGATTACATTTATACACTATGTAGCAGTGTTTATTTACAACAGCAAACAAGCAGTACTTTATTCAATTAAACATAATTAATCCTAAAAATGCACAGTTAATAAAAAAGAAATCTTTTACCATTAAAAGTGCAGATTGGTTTGGCAACGGACAGCATATTTTCAAAAGATCTCACAGTGGCACATATTGCTGGGTCTTGCAATGTCAATAGAAATATGAGCACAGGTCTTCAAAGTCCGAATTTGTGGGTTATCAATACAGGTAATAAAGAACAATGAGTATACAAAGAATAAAAATGACAAAAAAGATAAAACGAAGTAAAGATTACGGAAGTGCAGCGTCTCACGAATTCACTAAAGAACAGCCCCACTCATAATGCCCCAGGGGGATGCACAGGAGGCTGTGGACAGTGCCTAATTTAAACCTTAACAGCAGGGCCCTTTCCCAATGATTAACTGCAAACTGCAGGTACGGCTCAATACCAGTGCTGGTGTGCAGCGCAATACGGTGCCTATTGGTGGACTTCTCAAGTTCAGCTACATTCCTTTTCAACCGCCTGTTCTCAAGAAAGGCAGGTTTCAATCAGCCCTTCTCAGACTTGGTTGAGCCAGCAGGATTAGAGATAGTCTGCCCAAAGACAAAGCACGCTTTGATGTAGGACAGACATGGGCTATTCATCCCCCTGGTCGCAATTGAGGCAGTCCATGATTACCTGTTGGTTGGAAAGTGTGTTGCGGTTGTTCCAAACCACCAACCATAAACACCAGGGGGGAAATTTAATAAAATCCTTGACATATATGAGACCCAATTCCTCATGGCACGCAAACAGTGGGCAGCGGGGGCTGTTACAACAATTTAAGGCTAAAGCCGTTCACTTTAATTAGCAGGCTGGAGGCAGGTATATATCTCCAAGATGCCTGTGACATGCATGCAATACATTTTGTGAAGTGGTGCAGTGGGTTTACCCCCAACTTTGTGAGCTAAGTTAACACGAGCACCCAATGACTGCATACATTTAAGACACCAAGTGGCTATTATGGTAGACCATAATCCCTTATTGTCAAAACAAATACCCAGGTATGGAAAGCTGGATATTGCGGACAAAGGTGTTTGAGTTAACATAAATAGGTCTCATAATAGTGCTCTTGGCACCACACGCCATCACATGGGATGAAAACAATGATATTAAGCTTGAGTGTACGGGGTAGAAGAACAGCGTTGTCAGCACAGAGAAAAGCAGGCACTGACTTCTTAATGATCATTGGTACATCCTGCCCTCTAACAGATGGTCATTCAAATTATTAATATAGAGAATATATAAAATGGGTGTGAGGATCCGCACCGCGCATACCCCTCTGTGGAAACCAATGGGCTCGGTGCACTACCCGTTTTGCTCATATCTCACTCTAGCAAGTTTCGATGGAAAATGTGCAAAGAATTGGCCAAAGTAACAACCAGGCCTATGCCAAGCAGTGTGAACCATAGCTTGGACCTGTTCACGAAGCTGGATGTGCAGGACAGGTCCATAAAGCCATGGCACATTGGGCAGTGCCCGGAGATCACATACTTACCAACGATAAGATGTATGTTCAAACACTGCTCCACCATACACAAGCCATCTCTAATGTAGTACTGAGAGAAGCCCAAGATGATGTTGTCTGTAGCCTAATTATAGATCACTCTCCCCAGGATTTTGGAGGAGGCATCAATGAGTGATATTGGCCGGTAACAGGGAGTATCAGTGCAGTCACTTTTTTTGAAAATTGGTACGATTAAGGAAGAGGCCCAGGAAAGAAGTAGAGAAGTCACTGTTAGGCAAATGTAAAAACAGTAACGAAAGGAGCCGAAAAGTCACAATTTGACTTGTTTTGGTCAATAGGGACACCATTGGGGGCTGGCGCTTTAGTCGTAGGACTTTTCTTAAGACCAGTCGAAACTTCTTGTAGGTCAAACGTAAGGGATCCAACAGAAGCATCTCTAATTGACAGGACTTCATTGAGATCAAAGCTGCTGAGGGAGCAGTAAACATTGGGAAAATGGGATACCCAAAGATCAGCAGAAATGTGTGTGCTGAGGGGAGACTTGCTAACATTGTCATTCCTAATGCAGTTAACTGTGGACCAAAAGCATTTGGCCTCGTTAATATTACTAGCTGCCATTAAAGCAGTGAGACTGGAGGCTCTAATCTCCTGCTTTCTCAACCACAGGGTTCTGTAATAGAGAGCCCTACACCTCTTTGCTTTCTTTGGGTCCCTGCGGTTGGATCCTAATGCTAGCCTTGGAGAATGGTTTGTTTGGGAGCAAGCAGTGTCACACTACCTGGAAGTAGGGTTATTCAGGTGATGGATATGATGTAATAGCATAGTTCGGACCTGTGCACAGACATCCATAAAGGCCTCGACTACTATAATATTATACTTCTTCTCGCAAAAACAGTTACAGAATTACCCCCAATTGCCCCGAATAAGATTAGTTAAAAAATGTGGGGGCCGGGAAGTTTCCAAACAAACCATTGTGCATGATTATTGGTGCATAGAGAATCACATTGCTAGAGATGTTGATGGGGGTGAGTCTCGCGTTTATTGCTATCCTAACCCAAATGGATAAACCTAATTTTGTTCTATCAGATCTTGAAGGATAAAAAGATACAGAATAACAACTAAAGCCATCATGTTCTACTGTGGTAAGTCTCACAATTCGTAATGGCCAATAATGTCAAATAATTAAACAAAGGATAACCAGTAACTGTTCTCAACCTAAGCAGCAAAATCCAAGACATTCCAGCTCAAAATATGCAGAGGGTAAAAACAGGACGTTGTACCAAATGCAGTAGAGGTTTTTGGGTCTAGGTGTGTCCAAAGTTCTACACAATTGACAATCGATGTCTACCACATCCTGCAGGGGTAGATAGCGATTCTGAAAGGGGAGGGCACTTATAGTTGGAAGGGGTGCAGTCTGATTTAGACAGAGAGTAGCATTACATCTGAAAAGTGATGGTGAGTAGTGCTTATTTACATTTTATGCAGCTGAAAAAGTATTATAAAAATCATATGAAAGAAAAGAGCAAAGCATAATATTTGCCCTCAATAGAATACGTATTTTTTTCTTTCGAGATATATATATAAATATATATTCCACTCCAATACTCCGTAGTGAATAGACCACACTCAGTTGAAGGGTGAAAAACTCAGGTTTATTTTACCAAGTCACAAAACAAACAGGACGCGTTTCGGCTCACGCCATTTTCGACTGTTCGTACAAACGACAATTCCACCATTTTTATATTTACGACAACATGCAACTTACAGCTTTTGCATTCATAGAATTAGAAAGCAGCCTGTTACATCACAGGCTCTAACATTCGCCGCCATCTTTTAGTGGATTTTTTGCCTCGTAATGCCGATTCTGTTTATACAAGGCACTGTAAGCGTCGTTTCAACTCATAGATCATAATTCATTGTTATACATTTAACAATATTCATTGTATTATTAATTATAGATCATTAACACTCATTTATGCAAAATTTCATGAAAATAATTGGACAAATGCCTTGTCAAAAATCACACATGATTATAAATTCATCAGGCTTAAAAAACTGGCAATATTTGCTGCAATCCCGCAGGATAAAAAAAAGGCGGCCGGGGGTCACTAGCGTTGCTAAGTGCAGGGTTACACGCAACCCCCATCCTCGGGCCGTTTTCAGCCCCGGGAACCCCATCCCCCAGGGTACAATTTAATAAATAATAGGAGGGCTCCTCTTCCAAAGACATTTTCGGCACAGGGATCCCATCCTCTGGGGCCCAAAACATATTTTAAGGGGAGATGGGCTGCATGTCCCCCTCCTCAATCCTTTAAAGGCCCCAGGGACTCCATCCCTGGGGGACGTTCCTTTTAAAAAAAAAAAAAAACATTAAACGGAGAGGTGCCTCCCTGTGCCTTTATTAGCCCGGGGACCCTATCCCTTGGGGCCGCGCCACTTACAGTGTGTCCTGGGGAGCCCACCCCAGGACACAGCAGTTTCTCTGTCCACACCAGTGTGGGCAGGAAAGTTTGTGCCTGGCTGGAGCATTTTCAACACTCCGGCCAAACAGGAGCAAACACAAAGTCTGCTCCCAGTAAGCGGGACCTTTGAAAATGCTCCCACCACCTGTGAGCAGACTTTTGACCTGTTTCCCTACCTGCATTGATGCCAGCAGGGAAACAGAACAAGATATTGCTCCTGTCCGGAGGGAGCAGCATAAATAGCTGCTCTCTGTGGATGGGAGCAATGCCAGCTGCACCCGTGGCCATCGTTGTGCTTGGTGAGGCACCCGCCGTTAATTAATGCGGCCCGGGAGATGAGGTCCCTATGGTTAAAAACGGCTCAGAGGGAAGCCGTGCGCATCCGCCCCTTAAAAATAGAAACTGTTCTGGGGCATGAGGTCCCCAGCGCCTAAAGAGGCTCGTTGAGGGAGGCCATGTGGCAACTTTACATTTTGACATGTGCAGCATAGGGTTGGCCTTGAGGTTCCGGGGATCCCATTGCCTGTGGCCAAAACATATATATTAAAGGGAGGAGACATGCAGCCCGCTGCCCGACCCTTAATTGCCCCAAGGGGACCCCATCCTCTGGGGCCAAAAACATTTGAGTGGGGGGGGGGGATGGGGGGGGGGTAGAGTGTGTACAGCCCCGCTCCCTGTGCTTTAAAGTGACCCTGGGGAACTCATCCTCCGGGGCTGAACAGAATACAAAATGGGGAAGGGGGTCACTCAGCTCACCTCCCCAAGCCTTCTCGGGCAACAATCTGAAATCCTTTGTGGACGTGACTGCATTGTTAGCCTATTGGAGCTAAATCTGTGATGACTGTGTTCTTTGTTGTCCTATCCTGATGAGAGCAGAGTCCATGGTTCTTCCTTTAAATTGCTAGGAGTATGCAAATGTAAAATCACTTTGATCCTTCATTGTTTGGCCCTGCCCACCTTACTAGCATCCAAAGGTCTTCCTGCCTTTTGCCAGGATGATGGACAGCTTAAAAAGCGGCCTCCCCAACGTGTTACCCGCCGATTTTGGTGAGGAGTTCTTGACGCAGAGGAATATGAGGACATCTCCACCAAACAAAGAAGCATTTACTTCATATAGTTAAGAGGAAGGACCCTTGTTTGGTGGAGATTTACGCCTTTGTAGTCATGTTGTCTTCTCTATAGGAGGATTCATGTAACGACATATTTCTGGATAAAGACGCACCAGGAACAATCACATTGCCAAAGCTAAAGTCACTGGTGACATTTCCCTGTGCTCCTTTACGCAGCTGTAGTGTGGAATACCTACTGAACATTTACCCAAAAATGTAACACTTAGTAATTAACCAGTAGAAAGGACTCCAGTTGGGTAGATATTTGGTGCACAACTGTAGACTTGTTGGATACAATAACAGGTGTGGTTCTTTTGTGGACAAGTCACTCACTGTAACGCCCTGAACGTCTCAGGATCGTTTAACAGACACGACAATGAGGACGCAACCACTTGTGAAGGGTTAGTTCTTTTAATGAAGGCAAATAAAATACAAAGAACAAACAAAAGTTATAGTCACTGGAATCCTCCAGGCTAAGTACGTTACCAGCCCACAGCACGGATGGTCCTAACCGTCCTCTGCATATACGCCGATCCCGGCGTATGCCAACAGAGGGCAGAAATGAAATGGCCGACAATGCCAATCGGTAGGCTGTGAGGGGCACGAAGATTGTTGGGGAGAATCGAGGAGTCAGGGAAACACCCAGCCGGGGTCTCTACCTGAAGGGAGCAGCCGCTCAACCTCTTCCTCAGACTGCACCGGGACGCGGAGTCACCTCCTGGTGATGCGTCACCGATACCCCAATCACAAGCAAGAAGACTGAACCGAGAGCAGCCGCTCGATCGATCCTGTGGACTTCCGAGTCTGTAACGCGGCAAACACCTCCTGGTGTGCGTTACAGCTGGCAGTCCCTGTGTCTCTGGTCGGGCTGGGAGTTACGACTCCAACCAGCAAAAGCGCCACTGCGCTTGGACTCAGCCGAGTCAAAAAGCGAAGCTCAATGGTTGACCGGTAGAGCTTCCGGGTCCTTCACAGGTGACGATGGGGCAAGACACGGCCCAGGGAGTAACGACTCGACCTACCTCTGTTCTTGCCTTACTGGAGCACCACTCCGGAACACTGCTCTTCACGAAGCAGGTACGTCGGTGTAAACACACCCTTCCATCCTATGTGACGGTGGGAAGTCCTGAAACTTCCACCGCATCCAAGGGAGAACCCATGGACATCAGCGCAATACGAGCGAGCCTCACAGCCACGGAGAAAGAGTCACGCCGTAAACAAGGATTGTGCCTATATTGTGGCAAAAAAGGCCACTACGTACGTGAATGCCCTGCCAAACCGAAGACGTCACGTTATCGGGCCAACCGGTCGGTAACAGCCGTGGTGGACATACCGGCGGAAAACTAGAGGACTCCAAGACCAGAGAAGGGGCATCTTGGAGTCTCTCATCCATCCCTTCACTTTCCAACTCGGTCACTAAGGGACAACGACACCTGTTTATCACGGTGCACGTGGGAGTGCATGACCAGTGGATACACGTTGTGGCCATGGTGGATTCAGGGGCCACTGGCATGTTTATGGACCACAACGAGGCATGCAGGCTAGGGCTAGTGCTTCTTCCCAAAGCAGTACCCGAAGACGTCTATGCGGTAGACGGAAGGCGATTGGTGACGGGGCACATCGGACAGCACACGGTGGTCCTTCCGATGAGATATGGGAGGAACCATTTGGAACAAATCGATTTTAACATCATCCGAGCGCCCCAATATGGCGTCATATTGGGATTGCCGTGGCTACAGAAACACAACCCCTTTGTGGATTGGCCAACACATCGCATCGAAATGACGTCACCGTATTGCATCCTGCATTGTGGAATAAGAACGGAATCCCTTGACGCAGATGAGAGCGGGAGTCAGACGGTGGCTACAGCGGCAGAAAAAGATACAGCTCTCCTGTTTACATAAGGGCGTGTTTCCCTTGAGTTATGTAACAGCTCTCCTGTTTACATAACCTCTCAACCGCTAAGCATCCTGGGAGATGTAGTCCGTTTTCGCTGGTTACCGTTTTCCTCCCCTCGTATGACAGGAATTCTTGACACTCACACAGCTACTAACACACCCACTCACAGACACACTCACATGCACCCACTCACAGACCTAAACAGCCACTCACATAAGCACTCACAAATCCATTCTGACATTCGTATCCCACAGACCCACTCACACACATGCACACACTTATAGACCCATACAGCCATTCACATAGCCACTCAGACCCATTCAGACACATACACACCTACTCACAGACCCACTCAGAGACTAATGCACCCACTCAAACACTTCTGCACTCACTCACAGACTGACACACACTAATGGAAGCACTCGCAAAACCACTCACACTCTCACACCTACTCACAGACCCACTAAGACACTCACTCATACACTCATGCACTCACCCAGACAGACTTAGAAACTCATGCACCCACTCAAACACCCAGTGAGACACTCACACACTCGCTCACACACCCACTGAGACACTCATGAAACCACTCACTCTTTTTCAAAGGCTACAGTTGGGAATAACATTTTTAAAAAACCTTAGAATTTCACTTCTTGTATGAGAAGTTCTATAGGGGTGTGAGTGGGCGAGTGCTTCTGTGGTTGATGTCCTCAGTGATGTCATTTGAGATGTCATCAGGGATGTCACTGACCATGTCATGAGTGATGTAAAATGTGAGGTCATAAGGTGTGCATTATGGGGTATAAGTTATTAGTAAGCTCAGCGAACTATAACTGATGAACTTCACTGGTTTTGTACAAGTTACATGTGAACCTAACTATAACGTCCCTGTAACCTTTGTTTTTTTCAGTGAATTTCTAAGGTTTTAAAAATTATTTTTCTTAACTATAATGTCACTGTAACCTTTGTTTATTTCAATGAATTTCTAAGGTTTTTTAAATTCCTTTTCCTAACTATAATGTCACTGTAACCTTTGTTTTTCTCAGTGAATTTCCAAGGTTTTTGAATTTTATTTCCCAACTATAATGTCCCTGGAACCCTTGTGTTTTAAGGTAATTAGGACCTAGTTTCTATAGGAAAAGCATTTTTTGACTTGCATATAACTTGTGTCATTTGATCAATCGTCGTGGAATCTTTCAAACAAAGTGTCAAAGTAGGTTCTTTTTTTTTCTTTTTCTTAACATTTCTGCAGCACAATATACATTGTAAATTTAGGATATTCACATTGCAAAGTGTTCCATGAACATTAGAATACATTATAGATGTGGAACGTTCACATTGCAGAGAGTCCCATGAACATTAGCATACATAAATAAGTACCTGCCTGTGTCTTCTATTTTGGCGAGTTCACCGCTTAGGACAAAGTGTTTACTGAGTAAGTGTAATGGCGTAACAGGGCCGCTGCACTAGCGATGTAGTCCAAGGGTATGTTCGACTAATACCCTCTAGCTTCAAATTTCAGGGAGCGCACGTTCTGTTATTATTAGCTGTTTTCCTATGGGGGAGAGGTGAGGAGAGGACATGTATTCTGGGTGTGTATATTCCGAGCTTGGTATCCACCTGGTGCGCTTGGTCTAATCACTGGGGGCAAGGGGCTTCGTAGTATCACTGGTTATTTCTGGGTTTGCGAGTAGGTATGCGCGCAGAGGGTCCCAAATATCCCTTGGCCTTGACGCTGTGGGCAGTAGTTCTGCATATATCAATGTCTGTTCTTGCCATTGGAGGAGGTCTCCGATCCAGTCCTTAAATTTGGGTGCCCTCCCTCTACCCCTTCTGCACGCCACCCTCCGCTTAGCTAATAACAGGCTCAGTGCCGTGAATCGTCAGTATGCTGAGGGTATATCTGCCGTGTAGCCCCCCAAAAGTGCAACTACAGGAGTTTGTGTGATTGCTGTCATGGTCATGCGCCCTAGTGCCTCTAGTACCGTGTTCCAGTATAGTCTGATCTCTGCGCATTCCCATGCCAAATGCAGGAAATTTGCTTTACCTTGTCCGCATCTATCGCAGGCATCGCTGTTCCGTAATCGAAACTTAAATAGCCTCACAGGGGTGAAGTCGAGTCTTTGGAGATATTTAAAATGTATACTTCTCAGCCGACTATTGGCCGATATCTTGCCAGTCTGGTTGCAGCAGTATTGCAATTTCTTTGCGTCCAGTGGCATCCCTATTTCTCACTCCTAGTGCTCTCTAGCGGTCCCCGCATGCAAGCTGACTGCTGCCTGTTTAGCGTGGTATATGTGAGCTACTACATGAGCAGAGTTCATGTTCTGGAGGAGGCTATGTAGAGGGCCCATCATAGGGGGTTTGTCAGGGTAGGCAGGGGTTGCAGCCCTTACGCTTTGTCTCAGCCTAACATACATGAATAAATCCATCGGCTCAGGGCCTTTATTTGCGAAAAACTGTTCTTTAGTGCGAAACTTGCCATCTATATAGAGATCGCCCCATGTGGTTATATTCATCCTAGTGAGGAGTTGGCGACATTGTGCTTCTCGTGTGACCTCTAGGGCAGGATGTCGGATCACTGGGAGCAACGGAGAATAAATCATGTCTATATGTAGTCATTTTACAATTTTCTGCCATGCAGCCACTGTGCACAGTGGAGGTGTACAATTCCCACATTTGCATTTGTGATGCTATAAATCCAGACAGTGGGGTTGGTTGCATGTAATATTGTTCTATTGCCAAATGTGGCATGAAGGGGGGTGGATTAAACCAATAGGTCAAGGTAGGTTCTGTGTATCACGGCTTGTTTGCAAGTGATCCGTACAATGGGAACTGAGAAAAATAAGGGTGCATTTGTAACGTAAATTCCCAAAGGAACACGCTGTCAAACCTACAGCCCGCACTGCTGGACAGAATTATACCAAACATGTCAGAAAGGTAGATGTTATTACTTAAATTGTGCTTTTTCTTATTTGGTGCAAATCTGTTATGTAGTTTTTGAGAAAAAGATAGAAATATCTTTGGTTATGAAGCCTTCGCGAAAAAAGATAAGCTTGTGCAGGGAAATGAACCGCTTTGATTGGCTGCCAACACTTCAATCAGGAAGTGTTGGCAACCATCTTGGGACACTGCTTCACTGAGTCCCAAAAACAAAAGTGAAAATCAAGAAAAGAGGGAAGGGTAGGTATACCCTGACCACCAATCCATGATCTTGGGGTCCCCCTGTGACCTCACCACAGCATGATTTTTATTTTTTTTTTGCAGGAAAATCACGATATTTGCAAAAAAATATATATGTCTAAGTGAGCGCTTGTTTTTAAATAACCCCCGGGTGGGCCAGTTCACAGGGGCATACAATAAATAAATAAGTGGGGTGCACAGGCCCCCCTCCTAGGGCTTATTAAAGCCCCGGGGACTGCCACCTCCTCAGGACACTTTTTATTACATACGTGGGTGGGACCAGGGACCGCCACCTACCAGAGATTAATTCCATTATTAGGTGGGGGGCTTTGCGGACCCCCCTTCCCCCGGGGATAGCCACCTTCCCGCGGCTAATTACCATAATATAGAGGATCCTTGCAGACCCCCTTGCCCCGGGGACCACCACCTCCCGAAGGCCTTTTATTTGTGATGTGGGGGCCTCGCGGACCCCAGGGACAACCACCTCCCCGAGGCCAAAGTCTTATGTAAAGAAATGGTAGGGGGGGCCGCATTGCCCCCCTCCCGGGCCATTCTCGGCCCAGGGACTGCCACCTCCCCAGGGCAGGCCCCAAGTCAAGAAAGGGGGGGGCACGTGGCACCACCCCTCCTGATGCCATACATGGCCACAGGGCCAGCTCCAACAATACTTGGGGTGCCCACTTCCGAGACATTGCAGTTTACAATGGCATGGCAGGAGATAAACTCTACTTTGCTTTCAGCAAGCGAGAGCAGAAAATGCTCTTGCTTGCTGAAAGCAGAGCATGTCTGTTTCCCTGCCTGCTGTCAAGCGAGCAGGGAAACAGACACATTGCATTGAGATCCTGGGAGCTGCATGTTAGCAGCTCCCTGGGTCTCAAAGCAATGACGGTTCCCCCAGGAGGTCGGGAGTCGGCAGGGACCACAGGGACCTTCAGGTTCCCCCCGCGGTTCTCAATGTTGAAAATGTGGGGCTCCCACCCTTTTAAAAAGGGCAGGCCCCGGGGGATGTGGTCTACAGGACCAAAAATGGCCCGGGAGGAGGGTCATTCGGCTCCCCTCACTTTTAATAAGATATACAAAAAAAAAAAGGCTGGGCCCCGGGGATGTGAGAGGGTGGCTGCGCGGGCCCCTTCCCATGTATTATTTTTTTAAAAATGTAAAGAGGCAAGCCACGCAGCCCCCATTCCTAAAAAATAGAAAAAGACAGCAATTTGCTGGAGGCCTTGCCCCATTTTTTCCACCACTCTCCAAGCGCACTTCCTGGTGCGTTGCTGGTTGAGGGATGAAGTCCTCTTAGCTGCTGATGGCCAATTTTTTTTTCTTTCAATTTTTTTATTAGGGTTTTGCATGCATTTCATTACAGTAAACTTGCGCTTATATATGTTCCAATCATTACATTACATCATCATCAACCATTGCGCGAGCTATAGTGAGTGGGTGCTGTAGTTCGTTAGTTGCCGAAGGTATCTATTATAAGCGGTAAGGCTGGTCGCCCCCTAGTGCGCTCTGCTCCGTCCCCGTGTATGTCTGCACAGTAATGTCGCCAGCGTCCGTCTCTATCGGGGTCAGCGCTACCTCCCCAATGTAGTGTATGCAACGTTCCCTTCTTTCCCAGGTTCACTGTCAGGTCATGTATCTAGGACCACGGCGTGTAAGCCGTCAACCGGGGCAACTACCGCCTACGGGGCGGTTTGGAACGGGCCCTAGGGAGGGGGGGGATCCATAAACTTGGAAAAAGAAGGGGTGGGGAAGGAAGGGAGTAGGAGGTGAAAAATGGAAGGGGGGGGGTGGGAGTGCGGGACTGGCGGGGGCGAGGTTCACGTGCCAGATTGTGGGAGGACTGATAGCTAGTGCGAGCGATCCATCCTGAGATCTACTTAGGAGAGGGGGGGGGGGTCGAGTCTGTCGGTCATCGCTTGTCGCGACACAGGGGGCCGGGTCCGCGCTCGCTCTCGCACCTAGGTGCTCTGTCTACCTGCGGAGTCGTCTGCGCTCTCCGCCAGGTTGGGGCGGCCAGGGGATGTCGGAGAGGCGTGAGGGGCGAGGGGTGAGCTGTGGCACGTCCGGGGCGTCCCTCGGCTCGTAGTTTTGCTTAAAAAGGATGAGGAGGAGCGCCCATTCCATAGATGTCGGGTGTTTACGGGCGCCCTTCGCCTCCTCCTCCCTTAACAGTTCCTCCTCAGCTGCTCCCCATTTGAGCACTGCGCCTGCCCACGCCGGTATGGACGGTCCTTCTGGGGCCCTCCAATGCATCGCGATGTTTCTCTTCGCGAGGAGCACGGCTAGGGACATAAACTTCCACTGTACCTTCGCGGTTTTCTTCTTCGGGGACAACCCCAGTGCACACTCCTCCCAGGTGGCGGCGGCCTGGATTTCAGTTGTAGCGCAGACGGTGTGGTACACCTCCTCCCAAAAACGGTGTATGGAGGGGCAGGCCCAGAACATATGCTTGAAATCGGCGTCTGTCAGGTGACATCTGGGACAGTCAAATCGCGTTTCAGGGTAAAACCGGTGGAGTTTGTCTGGAGTAAGATACGCCCGGTGGAGAATGTTGAATTGGATATTTTTAAATCGCGCGTTCCTGGACACCTTTTTGGGGGACTCCAGGGCTTTGCGCCACTCCGCGTCATTGAATACGCGGCCTGCGTCGTCCTCCCACGTTTCCCGGAGTTTGTCCAGGGAAACGTCCGCCAACTCCCTAATCGCTTTATAATGCCAGGTGACCAGGTGACTGCCCGCTCCCATGCGCAGCACTGTATGCAACACCGGATGCGTCGGGGGTTCCCCATCGCGTGGGTTCCAGAAGCGGCCACTACTTTCCAGCAGCTGCCTGTGTCTCAGGAATTGTCCCTGGGGGAGGTCATACCACTCCACCATCTGTGCGTATGTCCTCAACTGCCCCTCCTGAAACAACGCCTCCATCTCTGTGACGCCGTGGTCCGTCCACACCTGGAGGGCCCTCGCGGTGTAGTGTCCGTTCCGTCGCGGGAACCCCACCAGAGGGAGCAGGGGGGAATACAGCGGGCGTCCCCTGGACATGCGGTGTATCCGCATCATGCATCGGCGGGCTACGACGACCTGAAGCGGATGTGTGCGTATCGGCTTGGAGCCCGGCAACAGTATACGTCGGATCGCGGGCTGTGGTAGTCTACCCGCATCCGTGACTGTCTCCTCCATATGTCGCTCCGCCGTCCACTGGGATAACCACTGGAGCTGTGCCGCGAGAAAGTATGATTCGAAGGATGGGGCCCCCAGGCCTCCGGCCGTCATAGGTAGATACAATGTACGCAGCGCTACTCGGTGCCGACCGCCCCCCCAGATCAAGGTTGCTAGCAGCGTGTCTAGTTCCCGGAAAAAAGCACGGGGTGGGATTATTGGAAGGTTTGCGAAGTAGTAGAGCATTCGCGGCACCATGATCATCTTCGCGATTGCGACACGTCCTATAGGTGCTAATGGAAGAGTCTTCCAGAACTCCACAGCCGAGCGCAGGCCGATCAGTGCCCTCCGATGGTTTCCCTCGAAGAGGTCTCTGGGAGAGTGGTACAGGCGCACCCCCAGGTATCTGGGGGGAGTCCCTTCCCATGTCAATGTCTGCGCACCTAGCGTTATCGTCAGAGATTCTGCGCGCGCGCCCAAAGGGAAAACGGACGATTTTTCCCAGTTGACCCGGAGTCCCGACGTATCCCCGAACTCCTGTAGTGTCGTCCAAATGGATGTAAGGTCAGCCGATATGTCACGGACGTAGATCAGTAGATCGTCCGCATATAGAGACACGCAGTGGGTGACGCCCGCTATGGGGATCCCCCAAGTCTCCCCCTCCCGTCGCAGCCTAATGGCCAGGGGCTCCATCGCCAGAGCGAAGAGGAGAGGAGAGAGGGGGCAACCCTAGCTGCTGATGGTCCATAAGGGCCAACAAGACCTCCTGTTACCTCCAGTAAGCCCCACACAGTGAGACTGCTGAGAGCTGGTCAGATGCCATGCCCCCTTTTGTCCACCACTGTGCAAACGCGCCTCTTGGCACACTGCTGGTGGGGTGATGACGTCCCCATGCCTCCTGAGGGCCTCAGGACTAAAGTGGACTTCTTCCCCCAAGCAAAAGTGCGTCAGAAGGCGCATTTGAAGAGTGCTGGAGAAATGGGGCGTGGCCTCGGATGACATATCAGCAATCCAGCTGTGTGGGTCTTACTGGAGGTAACGTGAGAGCAGGTTGGCCTCAAGGACCCTATCCCTCTACTAATAGTGCGCTAGGAGGCGTGTTTGCAGAGTGGTAGAGAAAGGGAGCGTGGCCTCCCAACAACATCTTAGCAATCCCGCTGTGTGGGACTCACTGGAGGGAACAAGAGGAGTAATTGGCCCCCAGGGACGTCCTTCGAGGCCAACTACCCGTCCTGTTACCTCCAGTAAGTCCCACACACCGGGATTTCTAAGAGGTCTTCGGAGGCCAAGCCACCTTTCTTCACCACTCTGCAAACGCTGCTCTTGCCACACTACTGGTTGGGGAATGAAGTCCACTTTACTCCGGAGGGACCTTGGAGCCTAGAAGCCCTCCAGGTACCTCCTGTGAGCCCTACACAGCGGGATTCCTGAGAGCTGGTTGAAGGCCCTGCCCCCTTTCTACACCACTCTGCAAACCCCATAACTACTTAAAAACCCATAGAAATTTTAAAAAAAAAATGTTTACAGGGACGTTAAAGTTAGGAATCAGCATTTTAAGAACCTGTTTAAATTCACTGGGGAAAAAAACCAAAGGTCACAGGGGCGTTATAGTTAGGAAATGGAACTTTAAAAAACCTTAGAAATTCACTGGAAAAACCAAAGGTTACATGGACGTTATAATTAGGCTCAAGTTTCAGTGATGTCACTGACCCTGTCATGAGTGATGTAATATGTGAGGTCATAAACAGTGCACTATGGGTACACGAGTTAAAGTATGACTGCTGAATTTCATTGGTTTTGTACAAGTGAAACCTGAGCCTAACTATAACGTCCCTGTAACCTTTGTTTTTTTTGTGGGAAATATATGTATACACATACAAACACGGAGGATATACATGTGCCCCGATGTCGATCTGGCCAAGGACATAATGGAGATATGGACCCCATATTACATGGAGTATATAATTTGTTCTTACTGAGTGTAGAAAAAGGCTCTTTCACTTTGAGGAAGCTCAATAAAGCATACTGTCAACTTAGGTTAAGAAACTGTCAGCATATTCGTTAATGACCATAATAATTGGTGTTGGTACTTTACAAGATCTTTTTGGGCTTTCCTTGGTTTAAATTGTTGGGAGTACTTTACAGTGATGTTATAGAACATGTCATGTGTGATGAAATATGTGAGGTAATAAGCAGTATATGGCAAGAGCGCATGATATAGTTAGCTATAACTTGCCCTGCTTACTCTAGCTGATGAATTTCTGGATTTGTTTTTGTTCAAAATGTTAATTTTGTCATAGAAAAATTCACTTAACTATAACATTACTGTAACCTTTGTTTTATTCAGTGAATATATATATATATATATATATATATATATTACCTACTGGCGGTCGCCAGTAGGTAGTTATAGTTAGGACCCCTTTTCCATAGGAAATCCGCAACATTCTATTTTGAATAACTTTGGCGCCGGTCGATGAATCCTCGCGAATTTCTCAAAATAGGTGGGGCGCTACGCTCCGCTCCTACCCTGAAAGTCTCGGGGGGATTCGTCAAGCGGGGGCTGAGATAAAAGGGGGGTCCCAAAACGCGTTTTTCCCATGCATTTTTCCATAGGACCTTTAGACAGGGCTACAGCCCGAACGGCTGAACAGAATTACTAGAAATTTGGTAGAGAGGTAGTCCCTAGGTCAAGGAAGTGCCTTTTGTAGGTTTGGTGTAAATCTGTTCAGTAGATTCTGAGAAAATAGCCTTTAAATCAATATATATATCTGAGCCAGCTTACGGTACGCGTACCGTAAGCTTACCGTACGCGTACGGTGGCGTGCGCGAGCGCGATTCTGATTGGCTGTTAGATCTTAGTAAACATTCGAATCGGCCGAAACCAGGAAGCGGCGGCCGCCATTTTGTGTGTTTCACTCAGAAAAAAAAAGAGTGAAAACAAGAAAAGGGGGCAAGGAGGAGAGTTACAGACCCCCTTACATTTGTGAGGGGGTCAAAGAAGGACTGTAAAGTTCAAAGAAAACATTTATTGATTTTTAAAAAAATCACGGGGTACGCGTACGGTAAGCTTACGGTAAGCGTACGGAAGAAAAAATAAATTAAAAAAGAAATGAAATGCAGATTTAAGAGTTTAGATATTAGGGAGCTCTAAAAAGAGCCGTTGTGTTTATGAAGTCATTTTTTTAGTGGTACCTACAAGTAAGTACCGATGCAGAGTCTAAGGTTCAAGAGGAAGACTCTGTTCCCTTCATCATTGAAGTGCACACCATCTCCTCTATAAATGTCTTGCATGTCATAACGCAAGTTGTTGTGGTAAATGGCACCCATACCATAGTCACGGAGGAAAGCAGAAACAGATTTGTTGACGTGCTTTCTTGCTTTGTCAATCTGCGGACAGAAATGATTGGACCAGTTCCATTTTTGCCTTTGGCATATGTTGGAAAACACAAAGGCAGTTTTAGGGAAAAGTGAAAACAGTTGTGCAAAGGTGTCCTTCATAAGCATTTCCAGACCTACCCCAGTCAAAGTGCCTAGGTCATTGCCACCACAGTGCACTATTATGAGGTCAGGGTGTTGGATTTGCATGAAGGATTTCACCAATGGCATCAATTGGTGCCACTTTAACCCTCTCTGACCAATCCATTTAATGTCTACATTTGGCAAAGCAAGGTCTCTCACCATACCCGTTTTCTCTGCAAACTTTTCACTCCAGAAGACATAGCTGTGCCCTACAATCCACACTGTGAACATCTTCAAAGGAGAACTGGATGCACTCAGGAGGTGTCTTTCAGTAGAATGGCAATATGAAAAGAAAGACAGTTTGGAAATGGAGGCATACATATTTTTTTCAAAACAAAAAGAACTGATTGGCTGTTTCATACCATTCTAGAATAAAAACTAGGCTGTATGTGTAAATTAATAGAAGCATGTTTTGTATTGGTACAAAAAATGTGTTACCAAAGAACAGTACTATGGATTTGCTGTTAGGTTTGAAAAGTCAAGCACTCTTGCTCTGTGGAATTGAAACATTGTGTGGCGAACTTCTGACCTAACTCCACACAGCAGTGTTCCATGAGCTGTTGCTATGGTAGCAGGCAGAAGTCAAGTTGGGGGAAGGGTACTAGGCAGAAGTCAAGTTGGGGGCAGGGTACTTTTGGAAAAGGGTTGGTTTTCAACCAATAGAAATGTGTGATTACATTTGAAAAAAAGGGGGAAGCACTGAGATTTGAAACTTACATGTATATGTGTGGAAAAATAGAGGGAAAGTTTGCCATTATCTGGTTCTGCTGAGAGGAGAGAGGTGTACAGCTCTGAGATCCTGGCTCTGCTAATCTGCTGTTTGAGTGCCACATTTCTTTCACAACTAACTAATTTTAAAGGTGAGGTTAGAGTTTGAGAGGAGATGTATATGGTAAATTAAGAAATGAATAATAGAAATGGAAATCCTTTTGTTGAAGTTGCGTTTATCATTTTCTGTTTTGGGAGAAATTTAAATGTGAGGAACATGTAAAATAATATGGACTATGTTTTCACGATAAATTAAGGTGTACTGGAAAAAAAAAAGAATAGTTTAAGGGTTTGAGGTTGGACTCAGTAATGCAAATACATTCAGCATCACTAAGGCTGGTTGCCCTTGCTGGAATGTAGGCAGCCACCCAGGTTACACATGGTGGTGGTCTGAAAAAGCAGTTTGGACATGTGCATTTAAAAAAATTAAAAAAGTGGATTCATAATGTGTCAGTCTGTAAAAGTGATTTTCACTTGCCAAAAAAAAAAGAGCAGTAAGTGTGCTTTCAAATTGGCAAAGAAATTTCGTTTTGGGACTAATGTGAAAACATGACTCTGTGTGGAAATAGGAATTACAGGTAGAGATTTATTGCGTTTTTCTCTGGTGATTTCACAGTTGCATTAGTAGGAAAAAGGGGGAGCGATTTTTTGGGGGAAGAAGCAGACTCTTAGCACACACCCAGCTGCTTGCCATGTATAATCATGCACAGTATTTACAAGCGAGTGGGGTTTTCAGGTTTCAGTCTGTAATGCAAATACATTCAGCATCACTAAGGCTGGTTGCCCTTGCTGGAATGTAGGCAGCCACCCAGGTTACACATGGTGGTGGTTTGAAAAAGCAGTTTGGACATGGGCTTTTTAAAAAAACTGAAAAGTGGTTTCATAATGTGTCAGTCTGTAAAAGTGATTTTAACTTGCCAAAAAAAAAGAGCAGTAAGTGTGCATTCAAATTGGCAAAGAAATTTCGTTTTGGGACTAATGTGAAAACATGACTCTGTGTGGAAATAGGAATTACAGGCAGAGATTTATTGCGTTTTGCTCTGGTGATTTCACAGTTGCATTAGTAGGAAAAAGGGGGAGCGATTTTTTGGTGCAGAAGCAGACTCTTAGCACACACCCAGCTGCTTGCCATGTATAATCATGCACAGTATTTACAAGCGAGTGGGGTTTTCAGGTTTCAGTCTGTAATGCAAATACATTCAGCATCACTAAGGCTGGTTGCCCTTGCTGGAATGTAGGCAGCCACCCAGGTTACACATGGTGGTGGTCTGAAAAAGCAGTTTGGACATGTGCATTTAAAAAAATCAAAAAAGTGGATTCATAATGTGTCAGTCTGTAAAAGTGATTTTCACTTGCCAAAAAAAAGAGCAGTTAGTGTGCTTTCAAATTGGCAAAGAAATTTCGTTTTGGGACTAATGTGAAAACATGACTCTGTGTGGAAATAGGAATTACAGGCAGAGATTTATTGCGTTTTTCTCTGGTAATTTCACAGTTGCATTAGTAGGAAAAAGGGGGAGCGATTTTTTGGGGGAAGAAGCAGACTCTTAGCACACACCCAGCTGCTTGCCATGTATAATCATGCACAGTATTTACAAGCGAGTGGGGTTTTCAGGTTTCAGTCTGTAATGCAAATACATTCAGCATCACTAAGGCTGGTTGCCCTTGCTGGAATGTAGGCAGCCACCCAGGTTACACATGGTGGTGGTCTGAAAAAGCAGTTTGGACATGGGCTTTTTAAAAAAACTGAAAAGTGGTTTCATAATGTGTCAGTCTGTAAAAGTGATTTTAACTTGCCAAAAAAAAAGAGCAGTAAGTGTGCATTCAAATTGGCAAAGAAATTTCGTTTTGGGACTAATGTGAAAACATGACTCTGTGTGGAAATAGGAATTACAGGCAGAGATTTATTGCGTTTTGCTCTGGTGATTTCACAGTTGCATTAGTAGGAAAAAGGGGGAGCGATTTTTTGGTGCAGAAGCAGACTCTTAGCACACACCCAGCTGCTTGCCATGTATAATCATGCACAGTATTTACAAGCGAGTGGGGTTTTCAGGTTTCAGTCTGTAATGCAAATACATTCAGCATCACTAAGGCTGGTTGCCCTTGCTGGAATGTAGGCAGCCACCCAGGTTACACATGGTGGTGGTCTGAAAAAGCAGTTTGGACATGTGCATTTAAAAAAATCAAAAAAGTGGATTCATAATGTGTCAGTCTGTAAAAGTGATTTTCACTTGCCAAAAAAAAAGAGCAGTAAGTGTGCTTTCAAATTGGCAAAGAAATTTCGTTTTGGGACTAATGTGAAAACATGACTCTGTGTGGAAATAGGAATTACAGGCAGAGATTTATTGCGTTTTTCTCTGGTGATTTCACAGTTGCATTAGTAGGAAAAAGGGGGAGCGATTTTTTGGGGGAAGAAGCAGACTCTTAGCACACACCCAGCTGCTTGCCATGTATAATCATGCACAGTATTTACAAGCGAGTGGGGTTTTCAGGTTTAAGTCTGTAATGCAAATACATTCAGCATCACTAAGGCTGGTTGCCCTTGCTGGAATGTAGGCAGCCACCCAGGTTACACATGGTGGTGGTCTGAAAAAGCAGTTTGGACATGGGCTTTTTAAAAAAACTGAAAAGTGGTTTCATAATGTGTCAGTCTGTAACAGTGATTTTAACTTGCCAAAAAAAAAGAGCAGTAAGTGTGCATTCAAATTGGCAAAGAAATTTCGTTTTGGGACTAATGTGAAAACATGACTCTGTGTGGAAATAGGAATTACAGGCAGAGATTTAATGCGTTTTGCTCTGGTGATTTCACAGTTGCATTAGTAGGAAAAAGGGGGAGCGATTTTTTGGGGGAAGAAGCAGACTCTTAGCACACACCCAGCTGCTTGCTATGTATAATCATGCACAGTATTTACAAGCGAGTGGGGTTTTCAGGTTTCAGTCTGTAATGCAAATACATTCAGCATCACTAAGGCTGGTTGCCCTTGCTGGAATGTAGGCAGCCACCCAGGTTACACATGGTGGTGGTCTGAAAAAGCAGTTTGGACATGTGCATTTAAAAAAATCTGAAAAGTGGATTCATAATGTGTCAGTCTGTAAAAGTGATTTTCACTTGCCAAAAAAAAAGAGCAGTAAGTGTGCTTTCAAATTGGCAAAGAAATTTCGTTTTGGGACTAATGGTGGTATAAGCTTTATTCGATATAAAAAATATCATAAAAGCAATACATTTCCAAGTATACACATTATTTACATAAATAAAATAGGTTAAAAAGTCATTAAATCATCCTCTGGAAAGCTTATATAATACAAATTCCACAATTAGTTAAAAATTCATGGTTCGATTGTTAAAAGAAAAAAGACTGAATCTAAAATATGTAGACTAAAATCCAATATATGAGAGGGACAGGTGTTCGCCATCAGCGTCTACAGGCTTCCTGGCTAATAACTTGCTTCTAATTAGCCAGGCGGATCCCAAGAATTTAGCTACCCCACATATCAGAGTGAGGGAGGAGGTATCAGTGCAGAGGATGCGGAGAGCGTTACGATGGCACATTGGGCCCAATAGTTTGCAGACCGGTTTTAGCCACCTCATCCTGGGGAGCCTATACGCCGGACAGGCAAACAAGAGGTGAGCCGGCGTCTCGTTATGGTAGGCACAACCCGGACAGGGTAAAGATGGCATGGTTGGCCCTTTCCAACGCGAAACAAAGCTGTTGGTCGGCAAGGTCCCGAACCTTAGCTTCATATATAGTACCCTGTGGCTGGGGGTCTGAATAAAATCCAGATAAGTTTCTAGTGAGCGAGTGTGTTTGTGTTGGAAGAATCCCTCCGTCAGTTTCCCCAATCTGGGATTTTGGATAACCAGCTTCTGGACCCATTCCCAGTACAATTTTTTGATAACCTGTTTTGTGGGTGGTGATTGGGTGCGCCAGGCCTCCTTTAGACCAATAGAAATTAGAAGTTTTCGAAGGTCAGTTAGCCATATTATCTTGCTCCCAGAGTCCGCTGCAACTAGTTCGTCAAAAGCTGCAGCGTAATGGGAGAGTTCTGGAGTCCTTTTTATGCGGCCCCAGAACAAAAGGGGGCGCAAGCGTACTATATCCTGGAGTGAGTGTCTCCCTAGATCAAAAAATAGGGGCTTCAAGGGCGTCGAGGAAGGTAGGGAAAGCATGTCTCTCATAAACTTATTTTCCGTCAAGACAAGATCACTCACATTCTGAAAGCCCCAGAGCTCGGAGCCATACAAGGCTGAGGACAATGCTTTGCCGGCGTAGACCACAAGGACAGGGGCCACAGGCCTACACCCAGTAAGACGCTGCTCTCTCAAAATAACACCAGAGGTCCTCTTGTGATTTAAGAGCATCTTAGCAAGGTGTGGGCCCCATTTCATGTCTTTTGCAAGAGAGATTCCCAAGTATTCAAAACCCTCCACGTTATCCAACGTTACCCCATCTAGGGTGAAGTGGTTTTTAAAACGATTGGACGGGTTGATGCACATGGTCTTAGTTTTGGTGGTATTAACTATCAGACCATGTGAATCACAGAAAGAGGCAAAGTTGTTCAAAAGTTTCTGGAGCCCCCCCGGGGATTTTGAAATCAAGAGAGTATCGTCTGCGAACAGGAGAGTCGGGATCTTCTCCCCGGCCAGTGATGGTGCATCGGCCGGGTCCTGGCTTAAAAAGTCAACCACCCCGTTGATGTAAAGAGAAAACAGGGTGGGTGCCAGCACACATCCCTGTCGAACTCCCCTGTTCACGGCGATTCTCTCAGTCAATTGCCCCTGGGACCCCCATCTAACCTTGGCGTAATTGCCTTGGTGTAGACGCTGGATCATGTCTAGGACCAAAGGGGGAGCACCAAGTTGTTGTAGGGTAAGCCAAAGTTTCCCCCGGGGAACTAAATCGAAAGCGGTCTTCAGATCTATGAAGGCAAGGTACAAGCTGCCCCTGCCCAGAAGTACTATCTTCCAATAAATCATGAAAAGTCTGAAGACTTGGTCGATTGTTCCCATCTTGGTCCTAAAACCTGCTTGAAAGTGGGAAAGAATGTTGTTGTCTTCCATCCAATTGCCTAACCTAGCTAGTAAGACCCTGCCAACAACTTTCTGAATAACGTCAATTAGACTGATTGGCCGGTAGTTGGCAGGGTCTTCCCTATTCCCCTTTTTAAAAATGGGGACCACCTCGGCGCCCTTCCAAGAATCAGGTACTGGTGCACCTCTGGCTATCAAATTCAGAATCAGAAGGATAAGGGCTGCCCAAGGCTCAGCGAAGTGTAAAAGCAAGTCTCCAGGGAGGCCATCGGGACCTGCCGCCTTGCCAGGGGCTATGCTTTTGATTGCTGTCGTTACCTCGCTTAAGGCAAAGAGATCCCGGTGGTGACTGGGGGCTCTGGTAGGGGATGAATGAGCCATATCAAGGGAAGAGGGAGCATTAACGTCCTCTGTGTATAGTTTAGAAAAATGGAGCAGCCATTGGTTGGCGGTGATATGATTGGCCAGTGGGGGATTAATGGTGCTAGCCCTCTTGTTAATTAAATCCCAGAAGCCTTTCGAGTCTTTCTCAGATGAAGCATGTTTTAGTTTAGCCCAGTGATCCTCCTCCCAGCTTTTCTTTGCCTCCCTTTGTGCCTTGGCATACTCCTTCCTAGCTCTAATGACTGCGGCGGAGTCTTTTTTCTTAACTTCCAGAATGAGTGCCGCCCTTTTTTCCTTACAAGTAACAGAATACCAGGGGTTCGAAGCCTTGGCCTGTAGGCCTCCAGTGATGACCTTGCCTCTAGTTGTAAAGAAGGCGCTCAGATTCAAAATAAAATCTTGATAGATTTTATGGAAATTAGATAGGGACAAAGCGGAATTGGCATAAGATGTAAAATTGCTAATCTCTACTTCTAGATTGCCCTTTATGCTTGCCAATTTGTGTTCCTTAATCACAACTTTCTGCCATTTGAGGCGTCTACAACAATTACTAGGGACCACTTCTCTAGTAGACAGGAACGCTCGGCTAGTTGCGTCGGCACCAGGTACTTGCCAGACATTATTTAATTTTAAGCATAAGGGGTTGTGATCACTATCTGTGGAGGGTTTAACTTCCATGTCTAGCAGATCACACCATAGCCTGACATCTAAGAGAATATAATCTATCCTAGATGGAGAACAAATCCTATTAAAGGTGAATTCCCCATGGAGGTCTGAAATGGATCTTCCATTTACGGCTCTAAGGTTGAACTCTTGGACGAGGGCGTTTAATTGGATAACCCTCTGGGACCACTTTCTGATCGGAGGGAGATTGAGGGTCGGGATACTCCATTTGGCATCTAATTCAGCGGTACCCAAAAAATCCTCCGCACCAAGCGGTTCGAAAGTGCAATTTAAATCACCCCCTATAAGAATGTACGAAGACGGGGAGATGCCGGAAAGAATGCTTTCCAGCGTTGATATAGTAGCGGATCCCAGGGTGCCCTTGGTTCCCCTAGCATAGATGTTAAAAAGATCCAATGAGGGTTTATTGTGTGCTCCACCTACTGTTAAGTGCAAGATGTCATGAGAGATGCAATTGTGAGAGGAAATTGACCAATTCAGTGAAGCACTAACCCATATATGCAGGCCTCCAGAGGGACGTCCCTTTCTTGATCTGACTGCCGGGCAGAAATAGGTGGTATAACCTGACTTGTGTAGGGGTTTCAAGCTCCAAGTTTCCTGGAATAGGCAAATTTCATATTTTTCAACCTGGGCATTCCATTCGGGGATGGCTAGTTTCTTTTCCAGGCCCGCTATATTCCAAGACATAATATGGAGTGTGGAAGTATTTAGAGCATAGGGTGTCGAATTAGAAAGAGTGTCCACAGTCTCGAATTCGTCTTGGGGAATGAGGATATTTGAGATTCTAGGACCGGGGCTGAGTAATGTTGGCAGTCAGTCCACCTTGTTCAAGCCAGATTCCCCCCCTATTTCCCCCGATGGCATGTGGGGTGTAACTCCTATTGGGGGCCATAATGGTGATCGTCTAATTTGAATGGATGAAAAATCGGGAGAAGAAGAGCGAAATTCAAGAGCCACTAAATTCTCCGCCAGATTTTCGTCCACAAGTTCCAACTCTAAGCAGTCAAACGGGGAATTATGGGTCGATAGCCTTTTTACCCTGATTATATCCTCCCTAATGATAGATCTGCAGCCCCGGACCTGGCGCAACCAGTGTATAGCCTTATTACAAAGTGATACACTCCCTTCCAGACCCCGATTGGGGGGAAGTTTGGGAACTTTGACCAAGAAAACTGACTTCTTATGATTTAGGCCCAAATGATATGCGCCAGGTGCCTTATGAGTAGATACCGGGGCGTCCTGCTTAGCGGCGGGGTGGGTTTCAAAGTCCCTGGGAGTGCCCCCTCTACAGGTTCCAATAGGACGAGTGGAACTAATTACACTAGCTTTCTTCGCATAGCTAGACGTAGAGGTAGAGCTGGATGGCAAGGGGGAAGACGTGCTTGGAGGGTGGGGCAAAACACCAGGTCGTCTAGGCGGGACCAATTGGGAAGAAACGGTCTGCAAGCTAGCAGTGTGTGCAACTACAGGGGGAATAGTTGGAGAGGGTTGGGCGATATCAAGAGGCAGGGAAAGATTTAGCTTTACATTGAGAGCCTCAATGATCTTGCTGAGAGTGGTCACTGTACCCTGGAGTGAGTCAACTTTCTCCATAAGGCTCTCAAGAAGTTCTTTGCAGCTACATGGGGGCGACAGAAGAGCCTTTTGCTCGGTGTGTCCACATCTACTGGGAAGGAGGCAAGCTACAGTCTCAGCTACAGTCTCAGCTATATCTAATGCAGGTTCTAGCACTGAGAAGCGGTTGGAGCAGGGGATAGGTTGAAAGGAATCATCTAAAGCTTTCTTGGAATCGTGATCGCCTTTAACTGGAGACTTAGGGTGGGAGACCGAGGTATCCAAAACTAAGGTAAGTCTAGTGTCCTCCATTAGTGAGCTGTGGGGAATTGGATTCAGGTGTGAAGCAGTTGTGTTAGGAGTTTTTTTCTTTTTTAAGAACATAGAAGGTATACCCTTTTGGGGAGTTTTATCCAACCTCTCCACATTATTCCCAACAGGCCCAGTAGAGTTCCCACTCAGAATGTCCTCACAATCCAAAACTATGTTCTCGATTCTGGCCATAACACAGTTGCTAGCAGCATGCTTTAAAACCTTAGATTTTTTCCCCTTCTTGCTTCCTGTGGGGCCCCCGCTCTCCATTGCCTTTCTCTTGCCCATTTCCCAGCAACTGCAGGAATCGCTGTGTTTTCTCTAGACACTGCAACAGTGATACAGCACTGTGACCGATCGGCTATAGCAACAGCGGAAGGTGTATTAAAGGTGTATTAAAGCAATAAAACAGTTACATAACCAAACCCTCAAAATAAACCAGTCTCAGGAGTTGGCTGATGCGCAAGACACAGTACCTTGTGACTCGTGGCCTCTGAAGTTAGAGGGGATGCCCTGTCCTGTCACTTCCTGGCTCCGACGGGCAAGGACGGGCCCGCCCTTGGCCCGGGCTTGGCCCGGGCGCAGCCCGCGCGCGTCCCGCGCTGCGGGAGGCTTCCCGGCCAGATGAGGCCCACCAGCTATGTCACGTGATGCGTGACGGCGACGGATGCACTAAGGCTGCTGGGGAGTGTAGTTGGAGCCTCACACTGCCGTTCCCCTCACGGCGCCTCTGTGCAGAGTCCCAGGCAGGCAGGGCGACCAGGGCGCGTTCAGCGCGACAGCCGTTTCCCTCACGGCGGATGCGAATCTCGAAAGATGTGTCCCGCGCTGCGGGAGGCTTCCCGGCCAGATGAGGCCCACCAGCTATGTCACGTGATGCGTGACGGCGACGGATGCACTAAGGCTGCTGGGGAGTGTAGTTGGAGCCTCACACTGCCGTTCCCCTCACGGCGCCTCTGTGCAGAGTCCCAGGCAGGCAGGGCGACCAGGGCGCGTTCAGCGCGACAGCCGTTTCCCTCACGGCGGATGCGAATCTCGAAAGATGTGTCCCTAATGTGAAAACATGACTCTGTGTGGAAATAGGAATTACAGGCAGAGATTTATTGCGTATTGCTCTGGTGATTTCACAGTTGCATTAGTAGGAAAAAGGGGAGCGATTTTTTGGTGCAGAAGCAGACTCTTAGCACACACCCAGCTGCTTGCCATGTATAATCATGCACAGTATTTACAAGCGAGTGGGGTTTTCAGGTTTCAGTCTGTAATGCAAATACATTCAGCATCACTAAGGCTGGTTGCCCTTGCTGGAGTGTAGGTAGTCACCGAGGATACACATGGTGGTGGTCTGAAAAAGCAGTCTGGACATGGGCTTTTTAAAAAATCTGAAAAGTGGTTTCATAATGTGTCAGTCTGTAAAAGTGATTTTCACTTGCCCAAAAAAAAGAGCAGTAAGTGTGCATTCAAATTGGCAAAGAAATTTCGTTTTGTGACTATTGTGAAAAGAAATGTAGTAATATATTTAAATAAAATAAAGGAATTTTTTTTTAGTTTTTTTCAGGTATTGCTGAAGAGCAGTGAACAAAATTTAAGATGCCTACAAAATCCAGAGTTCAAAAAACGCTAAAAAAAAACCTATATTTGAAGACAACTAGAGGACCAAAGTTAGTAGAAGATGCTGATGTTGGGAAAAAGAAAAAATCTTCTGGTAAGCACAAAAAACAATTTCTTAAAAATATATTCAAAAGAATGAAAAATGTACAAAATGTCTGTACTCGAAAGGATGTTTTTAAAAAAAAAGGAGAGGAAAAAATTGACAATTTAGTTAATGCAAATATACCTTCAGCAACTGAAAAGATTTATATAAATAGAAAAACAGCGTTTAAAGAGATACGTAGAAAAATGTTTCAGAGAAGAGTTATGTCTAATTTGATGAAGGATGTGAAGAAATATAAGAAAAAGACAAAGTTTTATAAAAGAAAAAAAGAAATAGAAGCCATTGCAGCAAGGCATTAGAATTAAAAAGGAAACTATTCATATTAATTTTGAATAGGATGCGTACATTAGACAAAATGGTTAATGTACTGAAATCACATAGCAAAAGGAAAAGAGTAGTGAACAGAACAAACTTTTGAAAAGTGTTTTTAGGCAAGTGGATACATAGTTCAAGTAGTGAACCTTTTTTTAATGAAGAAAGCTATTTTCAAAGTAATAGTTTGCTGCATGCAGTTGACACCAGAGGTCGTTCATACGAAGTAAAAAATGGTTGCATAATGGAGAAGGAGATAATGGTTCCAAGAGATGAGGTACAAGTGATGGCAGATGAGGCAATGGGGAGACGTCCTAAAGCCCCAGTGTACACTTGGAATTGTAGTAGTATTTGCACTGTGCGTCAGGAATCTATTGACAAATTTCGAGAGTTTCTAAGAGAATATAGTAAAAAAAGTATAAAACAGAAGATTAAGGTGCTTCAAAGTCTGGATCCATGCAGAGTGAGAGAGAATACTGGTTTGCAGGGTCATTCTCTGGCTTGTCTATCTAGAAAAGTGTGCAATAGTGTTTTCCATCATTTTAGGATGCTGGCTGTTCATCATACTGAAATGAGAAAGTTTGTGAGACGGTTGTATTTTGCTAAAAGTCCAGCAATAAAGTTAAATGAATTGAAGAGGGCTCTGTTCCGAGGAACGGTATCAGATGTAGAGAAGGTTGTTGATGAAATTCAGTTTTGTTACTTTGGTCCTGAACAAAACAGTGCAGAGAAGGACACACTAAATGAGGAAGAAGTGGAAGAGAATGTACAACCATTTGTAAGTAAGACATTTAATGATCACATAACAAAATTTGAAAAAATCTCTAATGAAAGACCAAATATTACTTGTATTTGTTGCCGCAGAACTCATTATAGAAAACAAACCAGGTATGTTGATCTGTACAGAAAGAGTGAAAATGAAGATAATTATAAGTGGAAGGATTTTGCCACATATATATTTCTTGAAAATTGTTTTGAATTGGGTGAAGTTCAGCGTATTTGTAAATACTGTTACAACAAGTTAGAAGAAAATAGAATGCCGACCAGAGCTGTACATAATAATTTAGAATTGGATGCTATTCCTGCTGAACTTTCTGAATTAAATACTTATGAGTCTATACTTATTCAATGTGTTCATCCGTTCCAGACCATAGTACGTATGGAGCCCAAAACTGGTAAATTACCTCCTTCTGATTTACTGAGAGGTTTAAAAGGTAGAGTGGTGTATTTGCCCTTGGATTTGAAAAAAAATATGGAAACTATTGATGCGGATACTTTGGAAACTGAACCATTAGTTATTCTGGTTAATGGTGTACCTACAAAGAATAAGAAGATTTGGCAGGAGCTGGTAGATGTACGGAAAGTACAAAGAGCAAATTTGTATTTGAAAAGGAATAACAAATGGTATGAATCAATTTATATAGAAGAAGAAGAAGAAGAAGATTTACAAGAAGACACAGAAACACCAACTGGACAAATTGAAAAAGTGGACAAGTCAAAGGAAGAAGAAATTTATGAACATTTTAGCATACATCCTCTTCATTCAAAAGAAGTTATGGGAGACAATATTGATCTCTTTCAGATGAAGAAAGCAAAAGGGACTCCCGTGAGTGTATGGGAGGAGAGCTTGGAAGCTCGATGTTTTCCCCAGCTGTTTCCTAAAGGAAAAGGAGGACGATACGATGAACGTCCAGAACAGATTCCAGCTTCTGAGTATCGGACTACAAGACTATATGCTGAAGATCCCAGATTTCGACAAAGTATTCCTTATTTGTTCCATCTTTTATTTGAAAGCGACTTGTCTGCACTGTCTTATGCAGTAAATCACATTTTAAAAAGTGGAGTACATTTACAAAATGTGTCTGCTAAGGATTTTATGGAGAAAGTGCAGCACCGAGATGATCATTTGGAAACACAACTGATCAATCTGATGGCTTGTCAGCGTGGGACAAATGAATATTGGTACCGACGCCATGGTGAATTAAAATGCATGTTACGGAATTTAGGAACTCCAACATGGTTCCTTACCCTAAGCTGTGCCGAGTACGCTTGGGATGATTTACTGGATTTTCTACGAGAGGCAAATTCAAACATTAAAAACATCGAATACAAGACAGCAGGAGAACTGTGCTCATTGGATCCGGTTAATGTTTGCAGATATTTCAATCATAGATTTGAGGCTATGATGTCCTTCATCTGCAATAAAAAAAATCCACCTCTTGGAGAAGTAGTGGATTTCTTTTGGAGAAAAGAGTACCAGGCAAGAGGTGCTCCTCATATTCATATGCTGTTGTGGATCAAGGATGCCCCAAAGTTTGGAACAGATACTGATGAAGCAGTGTTATCTTACATTGAAGAATATGCAACATGTGCTATACCAAAAAGCACAGAAGAGAAAAAGTTAAAGGAGCAAGTTTTACGTTTCCAAAGTCATCGGTGTGGAAAATACTGTCGACGGAAGTACAAGAGCAAAGAAAAATACTACACTAAATGTCGATTTGGATTTCCTAGACCTGTTCTTTCAAATGGAAGAGTTAACAGTTTTATGTCAGCTGTGAGACATACTATCACAAGAAAATCACCTAAGAATACCTACAACCTTAAAAGAAAAGAAGAATCAAAAAATATAAATGACTACAACCCAGTCATTTTATCCATGTGGAACGCTAACATGGATATACAGTATGTAGCTGACAATTCCATTGCTGTTGCTCGATATGTAACGTCTTACATTACGAAATCAGAAAAAACAGAATTGAAGGAAATGTGGGAAGAGATTTCTCACGAGAAGACTGTCAGTAAGAAGCTGTACAGTTTCAGTTTGAAGATGTTATCGCATCGAGAAATTGGATCCTACGAATGTTCAGATAGGTTATCTTCTGCAAGTCTCTACTCGAAGTCAAGAAGAATAATTTGGGCAAGTTTAGGCCTTGCAGCAATGAGAAATCGGGTACTGAAATCTGTAGGAGAAATTGAATATTTGGCCGAGAATGACCCAGAAAGTACAGATATTTTGAAATCAAACATGTTGGACACTTATTATCCCAAGAGAAGTCAACATCTGGAGAACATGTGTCTCTATGAAGTGCTGCAGAACTACATTTATTCACGGAAAGCCGCAGAAGACATCAACAATGGAAAATATAAAGTCGTTGGTGAAGAAGGATGTTTGGTGAAGCAAACAAAAGGAAGTTTGATAAATCACAGGAAGCTGAGTTGCGACACTACTGACAAGAAGGAATTTTACTACTTGGCTCTTTTACAGTTGTTTAAACCATGGCGTACAGAGGATGAACTACTGGGAGAATTTCAAAGCTATGAAGATTCTTTTAATGCTTGCAAAGACAGCATACAATGCAGTACATTCTCAACTTATCTGCAAATGTTAAATGAAGAAATTGAACAGGAAACTACAATTGCAGCAGAAATAGCTAGAGACAGTTCTCAGGACAGCCAAAGTTCAGGAACACTCAGTCAAGATCCCCTAGGACAACCAATCGTTGAAAATGAAGCATCAATAGCCATGAATGAAGTGGAAACGGCTATGAATCAAGCTCAAGAAGAATTTATAGACTTAGAAAATTTGGAAAGACAACTGAATCAAGAGCAGCAACAAATTTAAGAAGAGATCAAAAACAAAATTGATCACGGATTTCTACATGAAAAAAAAGAGTGCTCATGCACATCATTTCATCCAATCAGGATGTATGTAAGCGGACAAGCTGGAACTGGAAAAAGTTTCCTTATAAAAGTCATCAGAAGCTACCTACAGCAAAAAACAGATTCTACTTTGTCTTGTGTGGTTACTGCTCCAACTGGGTTAGCAGCATATAACATAAAAGGAATCACTTTACATCGTTTGCTAATGTTACCAGTGGAGCATGAGAACAAAATACAATACAACAAGCTAACTGGAGAAGCATCCTTGGAAGTTTCAAGAATATTGAAGAAGATGCAAGTTCTCATTATTGATGAGGTGAGCATGGTATCAAACTTAATGCTTGCCTTTGTGCATTTAAGAATGCAGCAAATTTTGAAGACAGACTATGACATGTTATTTGGTGGAAAACACGTCATAGTTTTTGTAGATCTTTTGCAACTTACTCCAGTTAAAGGACAACCAGTGTTTAATACTGTCACACATGAAGACACGAAGAAGTCATTAGGAAGCATCGGAAATACAAATATTTGGTCCTTCTTTGAGTACAAGGAACTTACTACTAATATGAGGCAAGCAAGCGATGAAGAATATGGAAGTATTCTGAAAGATATCAGAATTGGACTACTCACAGAAGTTGGCAAAAAAGCATTACAGAGTCGGCTGCTACATAATTTATTTCCAAAGGAAGAAATAGTTGCAGAGAAAATATACAAGAATATTGCAGAAAACAAAAGTGTCATCTGCTTAATGCCAACTCTACATGAATGCTCAATATTTAATGAGGAGCTTTTGAAATTGGAAAAGGAAGAGATCAGGAAATTGGAAGCAGTGGACAAAATTGAGAATGGAAGAATTACTGTCACAGTAACAGGCAAACTGAAAAATAAATTGGACTCACTAGAGAAGAACATCTCCAAAACAGCTGGATTAGAAAAAAATCTATATGTTTGCATGAACTGTAGAGTATTTTTAAGAAGAAATTTGGATGTTGAAAAAGGTTTAGTTAATGGAGCTATGGGAAGAGTTGTGGGTTTTATTAATTATCAGAAAAAAGATGGAATTGAATGTTTAAAAATAAAATTTGATCAGATAGAAGAAGTTAAAGATATTTGTCGTTGTACAGTTCGTTTCATGCTTGTGAAAGACTTATATGTACGTAGGAAGCAGTTTCCGTTTTCTCTAGCATATGCTGTAACTATTCACAAGTCTCAAGGATTGACTGTAGATTGTGCATTTGTGAACATTGGTTCAACTGTGTTCAAAGAAGGTATGGCATATGTTGCTTTGTCACGAGTGAAAACATTATCAGGTTTATTCATGATAGACTTTGATGATTCAAAAGTTAGTGCTGATACAAACTGTGTAAATGAGTATAATAGATTAAGAAGAAGCTATGCTCCTCATTTAGGTCAGTATCCTGTGTTGGAGAAACGTGTAGTTTCTCGTAAAAGAAAAAATGAGAATATCTGTAATGAAGATGTAGAGAAGAGGAAAAAAAAAGAGGAGTGATGTAATTGCAAGCAAAAAGAAAAAGGAAAATGAAGAACAGGTTGTAGGATGTCATTTTGAAAATAGCTCTGGTGTCAACTGCTACGCAAATGTAGTGCTGAATGTTGCATTTTATCTGGAAAGTTTGCAAGAGCAGATAATAGTAAATCAGGGAAAAAGATTCTGTTCTGATCTGAGTCTCCTTTTTCAAAAGCTGAGTAAAGATAAAACTCAAATAGAAAGTGCTACTGAAATTAGAAAACTTTTAGATATATGTTCAGGACGAACACAGTTTTCTCAAAATGAACAGCAAGATGCACACGAATTTTTGATGTATTTTCTTCAGGTACTGGAAGAAGAAGGGGTTCCCATTGAAAATTTATTTGGTCTCTCTTATAAATGGGAACATAGTTGTGAAAACTGTTATAATATATGTGGCTCTAATGTTGATAATGAAAGGTTTATTTATTTGACATTGCCAGAGAGTAAAACAGTCACTTTTGCAAAATTAGTTAAAGATGCTAATCATAGCATGAAATGCGGTGAGTGTAAATCTGACATGTTTTCAACATTAATTTTAAAGGAATACGGACAGTATGTAATTTTAATGATGCAACGATGTAGAGCTGATGGTTCAAAATTGGATACTTTAATAAAGAAGTTTACAGGACAGCAATTATCAATTTCAGGAAACACTTTTGTAACTTTTGCAATAATTTTCCATGATGGACCTACTGTTACTTCTGGACATTACACAGTTTATCTTAAATGTGAAAAAGGCTGGACACTGTGTAATGATTCCCAATTGATTTTCAAACAACGTTTGCCTTTTGATTTAGCAAATTCCTATCTAATCTTCCTGAAACCTAAATTTTAGAGAGATTTGGCAAGATCTGGACAAAATAATTTTACCATTTTACTGGATTACCATTGGAATTTTGTAAAAAAAAGATTTTTTAAATTATCATTTGGCCTAATGGAAAGATAACCAATTGTAATGTGGACTTTTTTAATTTTTAATGAAACTTTCAAAAACCAATAATTTAGAGATAATCGGTAACATCTGTACAATTTAAATTTTGGAATGTTATTGGAGTGCCATTGGAAATTTTTTCAAAAATGATTTTAAAAATTACTATTTGGCCATGCGGAAAAGTAACCAATTCTATTGTGGACTTAATAAATTATTCAAAAAATTTTCGTGAACCAAAATGTTACAGAGAATCGGTGAGATCTGGACAAATTAAACTTTAGAATTTTATTGGATTACCGTTGGAAATTTATTCCCAAAAAATTTTTTAAATTACTATTTGGCCTAAAGGAAATGGAATCAGATGTATTGTGGAGTTATTTGAGATATAATATTGTGATTATACTTCTGAAACAAACATATCAGACGGTATTTTAAAGAAATAAGTATTGGTATTAGATGATATTTTTTTTAGAATATTATGCATTTCGATAATGTTAAGTTTAAGTAAAAAGAGATTCTGGGCTTTTTTAATACAATCTTTGAGATTGTTATTTTTTTTTGCCCGCTGTAAAATGATGAATGCAATTGCTTTCACAATTTATAGTGAAATGCAATATATTCTGAAAACAGCAAAAATAAGGCAAAAATATTTTTTGAAAAATATATAAATATGTGTACTGTATTATAAAATGTTTTAAAAATATTAATATTTTTTTTTTTTTTTCAGATTGATATAGAAAAATTTCGAAAACTAGAACCATTTTTAAAGCAATTTTTTTTTAAAACAAATGAATAAATATTTTTTTGAGTGGGTATGGTAAGTCAATAGTAATAATTGTAGTCTCTCAAGGACCTTGTAATGTGATAATTGATTTTTAGTGTTTTTTAAAAAAAAAATAAAAAAATTACGCGTACCGTACGCGTACGGTAAAAAAAAAATAAAAAGTTTTTAAAAAACATATGTAAAAAAAAGATGAAAGATAAGGTTGGCTCTTAAAAGAGCCGTTGTGTTCATGCAGGGACAGAGGAAAGAAAGACTGGGAAAATTAGTCAAAGCGACAAGTGTGCTGATCTATTTTGTTGTTCACTAGGGAAACACTGGTCTCCCTATGACAAATTAGATCATGACAAGAGGCGCATCGAATATCAACCCTCAGAAATCGAGGGTTAATTTCCAGAGGGCCAGCAAAAGGAGATGCTCCCCCCACAGATGAAGGGCTCACCTGACCTGCAGAAGAAGGAGTCAGCCATGCAGATGATGGTCCAGGCTGAGCTGCTGTGGATGTGCTTGGTTGACTTTCTGAAGAGTTACCTCCAAAAAGTCGAGCATGTGTCCTTCTGTGTACATCCTTGAGGTGTCTCTTCATGGTATGATTCCCAAAGGAATACTTCTTGTCAGGATTACCTCTTGAAAGTACACGCTTACACAGCTTACAAGTTACTAAAGGTGCATTTACCTTTTGCTGGCCTTCAGGAAAAGTAAAATAATCCCATACATAAGAGGGCTTTTGTTTCCTCGCTCTCTGCCTCAAGGTAGTGCTGCTAGTGCTAGCCTCACTCTCAGAAGAGCTCTGCTGTTCTGCCATTGTATCACAAAGACAACCCAGCTCCTTCTCCTAAGGGATCACAAGCAGAAATGAGAGGAATGGGTGTGGTGTAGGAGAGTTCTAGAACTGAAAGTAGTTTCAACCAATCAAAAGTTGTGTTTCATGATCACATGACCTACCGTACGCTTACGGTACGCTTACGGTACGCTTACGGCAAAAGTGCGCATGCGCGTAAAAAAGACACGCGCTTGCGCGCATGCGCATAACAGTCACTACCCGACACTTCCGCGTAACGTGCGCGTGTAGCGTACGCGCGCACGCGTCCCACGCGGAGTACGCGCGGCTACGCAAATTGCGTAACTATACGCAAGCAGCGTAGAAAAATTACGGGCGTTGCGTAAACCGTACGCTTACCGTAAGCTTACGGTACGCGTACTAAAAAAAATAATAAAAAAAATAGAAAAAATGTACTGCAAATAAATTTTACATGTTTATTTTAAAAAATATATTAAAAAAAACATATTAAAGAATTTTAAAAATTTAACCATAGTCTTTATAAAAGGTAAGAAAATTAAAAAAAATATATGTTTAAAAAAAATAGAAGAAAAAAAAAATTTGCATTTAAAAAACCTTGCAAATTCACTGAAAAAACCATGGGTTTCACACACGTTATAGTTAGGAATTAGCATTTAAAAAACCTTAGAAATTCAGTGAAAAAACCATAGGTTTCACACACGTTATAGTTAGGAATTAGCATTTAAAAAACCTTAGAAATTCAGTGAAAAAACCATAGGTTTCACACATGTTATAGTTAGCTGGACATTTTACTCGTAAAAAACCAATGAAATTCCCCCGTTATAGTTAGTTCAGCTAACTATAACTCGCGCGCCCGCAATGCACTGCTGATGACGTCACATATTACATCACTCATGACATCACTGATGACATCTCAAATGACATCACTGATGACATCACTGATGACATCATCCTTGTGATAGAGTGGCAGACCTCCTCTTCCCCTAATATAACCTTTGATACACACATTCAAAAATAGAGACTAAAATTTTCAAAACAATGGACATACCAATAACAGTTACAACAACCTCTTCAGTAATTCTAAGATCCACATACACGTCCACTCATTCACCAACAGTCCTATACAGTCACTCATACATGTACTCACTTATCATATGTACTCATACACCTATACATCCTGTTACACAATGCCACTCATCCATAGAGCTACTCACACACATAGTCACTCATGCTAATAAAGAATCAAACATACATTTACTTTCATATACAGTTATACACACACCACCACACTTACTTCTACGGAAACTTACACATACTTAGTCTTTTAAACAATCACTTATAGAAATACATACTTCTTCATACAGGAACTCTTTCAATCTCTCACTCTCACATATACTCACATATATAAACCAATAGTCACATATACTAGTTTTAAACATATGTAGTTACTCATAAAGACACTATTGAGACAGTCATTCACTCACTAACACACCCATACACACACTCATCCACCCATGCAGTCCTGCACACATGCTCTGTTCAACACATACAAACAGTGAGTCACTCATTCATGCACCTGTGCACTACGTCATACCCCCCACCGAACCATGCAGACACTCAGACTAATACTCAAAAAACCAACTAATAACCTATATAGACACCCATGTAGCTACTCACCAACCCATGCAGCCACTTATACACAAAGTGAAAAAATGATACAGATATTTACATATTTAAACATTACTCACTAAGCCATGTATTCACTATGATACACTTAATCAGTCAGTTACACAATCAATTTTTCAAAAAGAAATCATCCATTTAGACAGTAATATACCCATTTATTCTTCCATCAACCTTGAGATATACATATATAAAACATATTTAATTTTCAGAAAAACACACATTCACTGGATGATGTCATCAGTGATGTCATTTGAGATGTCATCAGTGATGTCATGAGTGATGTCACTGACCATGTCATGAGTGATGTAATATGTGACGTCATCAGCAGTGCATTGCGGGCGCGCGAGTTATAGTTAGCTGAACTAACTATAACGGGGGAATTTCATTGGTTTTTTACGAGTAAAATGTCCAGCTAACTATAACATGTGTGAAACCTATGGTTTTTTCACTGAATTTCTAAGGTTTTTTAAATGCTAATTCCTAACTATAACGTGTGTGAAACCTATGGTTTTTTCACTGAATTTCTAAGGTTTTTTAAATGCTAATTCCTAACTATAACGTGTGTGAAACCCATGGTTTTTTCAGTGAATATATATATATATATATCCACTACCAATGCTTACTTCAAGCTTAGAAAGCAAGCTGGACACAGCTCCGGAATTTGAGACAAAAGAATTTATTGAGCTTCTCAGCGCTGGCTAACAGTCCGTGAAACGCTTGGGCAGACGCGTTTCTGGCCGGAATGGCCGTCTTCAGTGCCGGTTTCAGCGACTGTTGATTTCACCACTGACAAAGGAACCACTCCTTTAAAGCAGTCTCTCGGCCCCTCCTACTAACCAGGTGGTTATCGTTAGTGTTGCTGGATTCAGGTGGGTTGCATGATGGTACTTGCAGTCCAACGAGGTACCTCATATAGTAATGGGGATTCCCAAACATCAAGTGATGCCCCAAAAATTGTTTGGCGCTGGATTAACAATAACGCAGCCTTCCTGAAATGTGTTGATCCGGCTCACACTTGTGTCAGATATATATATATATATATATATATATATATATATATATATATTACCTACTGGCGATCGCCAGTAGGTAGTTATAGTTAGGACCACGTTTCCATAGGAAATCCGCAACATTCTATTTTGAATAACTTTGGCGCCGGTGGACGAATCCTCGCGAATTTTTTAAAATAGGTGGGGCGCTACGCTACGCTCCTTCCTTGAAAGTCTCGGGGCGATTCGTCAAGCGGGGGCTGAGATAAAAGGGGGGTCCCAAAACGCGTTTTTCCCATGCATTTTTCCATAGGACCTTTAGACAGGGCTACAGCCCGAACGGCTGAACAGAATTACTTGAAATTTGGCAGAGAGGTAGTCCCTAGGTCAAGGAAGTGCCTTTTGTAGGTTTGGTGTAAATCTGTTCAGTAGAATCTGAGAAAATAGCCTTTTAATCAATATATATATCTGTGGCAGCTTACCGTGCGCTTACGGTGCGCTTACCGTACGCGTACGGTGGCGTGCGCGAGCGCGATTCTGATTGGCCCTTAGATCTTAGTAAACATTCGAATCGGTCGAAACCAGGAAGCGGCGGCCGCCATTTCGTGTTTTTCACTCAGAAAAAAAAGAGTGATATCTTGAAAAGGAGGCAAGGTGGAGAGTTACAGACCCCCTAACATTTGTAAGGGGGTCAAAGAAGGACAGAAAAGTTCAAAGAAAACATTTATTATTTTTTAAAAAAAAATTGCGGGGTACGCGTACGGTAAGCTTACGGTAAGCTTACCGTACGCGTACGGTAGAAAAAAAAAATAAAAAGAGAAATAAAATTCAGATTTAAGTGTTTAGATATTAGGGGGCTCTAAAAAGAGCCGTTGTGTTTATGAAGTGATTTTTTAGTGGTACCTACACGTAAGTACCGATGCAGAGTCTAAGGTTCAAGAGGAAGACTCTGTTCCCTTCATCATTGAAGTGTACACCATCTCCTCTATAAATGTCTTGCATGTCGTAACGCAAGTTGTTGTGGTAAATGGAACCCATACCATAGTCACGGAGGAAAGCAGAAACAGATTTGTTGACGTGCTTTCTTGCTTTGTCAATCTGCGGACAGAAATGATTGGACCAGTTCCATTTATGCCTTTGGCATATGTTAGAAAACACAAAGGCAGTTTTAGGGAAAAGTGAAAACAGTTGTGCAAAGGTGTCCTTCATAAGCATTTCCAGACCTACCCCAGTCAAAGTGCCTAGGTCATTGCCACCACAGTGCACTATTATGAGGTCAGGGTGTTGGATTTGCATGAAGGATTTCACCAATGGCATCAATTGGTGCCACTTTAACCCTCTCTGACCAATCCATTTAATGTCTACATTTGGCAAAGCAAGGTCTCTCACCATACCTGTTTTCTCTGCATACTTTTCACTCCAGAAGGCATAGCTGTGCCCAACAATCCACACTGTGAACATCTTCCAAGGAGATCTGGATGCACTCAGGAGGTGTAATTCAGTAGAATGGGAAAATGAAATGAAAGACAGTTTGGAAATGGAGGCATACATATTTGTTTCATAAAAAAAAGAACTGATTGGCTGTTTCATACCATTCTAGAATAAAAACTAGGCTGCATGTGTAAATTAATAGAAGCATGTTTTGTATTGGTACAGAAAAATGTGTTACCAAAGAACAGTACTTTGGATTTGCTGTTAGGTTTGAAAAGTCAAGCACTCTTGCTCTGTGGAATTGAAACATTGTTTGGCGAACTTCTGACCTAACTCCACACAGCAGTGTTCCATGAGCTGTTGCTATGGTAGCAGGCAGAAGTCAAGTTGGGGGAAGGGTACTAGGCAGAAGTCAAGTTGGGGGAAGGGTACTTTTGGAAAAGGGTTGGTTTTCAACCAATAGAAAGAGAATAGGAGAGAGGTGTAAAGAAAAGAGATCCTGGCTCTGATAATCTGCTGTTTGAGTGCCACATTTCTTTCACAGCTAACTAATTTTAAAGGTGAGTTTAGAGTTTGAGAGGGGATGTATATGGTAAATTAAGAAATGAATAATAGAAATGGAATTCCTTTTGTTGAAGTTGTGTTTATCATTTTCTGTTTTGGGAGAAATTTAAATGTGAGGAACATGTAAAATAATATGGACTATGTTTTCACGATAAATTAAGGTGTACTGGTATAAAAAAAGAATAGTTTAAGGGTTTGAGGTTGGACTCAGTAATGCAAATACATTCAGCATCACTAAGGCTGGTTGCCCTTGCTGGAATGTAGGCAGTCACCCAGGTTACACATGGTGGTGGTCTGAAAAAGCAGTTTGGACATGTGCAATTAAAAAAATCTGAAAAGTGGATTCATAATGTGTCAGTCTGTAAAAGTGATTATCACTTGTCAAAAAAAAGAGCAGTAAGTGTGCTTTCAAATTGGCAAAGAAATTTCGTTTTGTGACTAATGTGAAAATATGACTCTGTGTGCATATAGGAATTACAGGCAGAGATTTATTGTGTACTGCTCTGGTGATTTCATTGTTGCATTAGTAGTAAAAAGGGGGAGTCATTTTTTGGTGCAGAAGCAGACTCTTAGCACACACCCAGCTGCTTACCATGTGGAATCATGCACAGTATTTACAAGCAAGTGGGGTTTGAGGTTTCAGCCAGTAATGCAAATACATTCAGCATCACTAAGGCTGGTTGCCCTTGCTGGGATGTAGGCAGCCACCCAGGTTACACATGGTGGTGGTCTGAAAAAGCAGTTTGGACATGTGCTGTTTTCAGAATCTGAAAAGTGGATTCATAATGTATTTTTCTTTTCCAGAGGGGGAGAAAAAGGTGAATGCTCAATTGGTCACTTGCATACTTTGTGGTCTGGTCCACTTTATCTCTAAAAGATTTAAAAAAATTAGTTATTAATTTCTCAAGGATCTTGAGATGTGGTAATTGATTTTTAGTGTTTTAAAAAAAAAAAAAAAAAAAAAAAAATACGCGTACGGTAAAAAAAAATAAAAAAAAAGTTTCAAAGAAAAAATAAAAAAAAAGTTGAGAGGTAAGGTTGGCTCTTATAAGAGCCGTTGGGTTCATACAGGGATGGAGGTATTATGAGCGTCTACAAACATGCTGGTCTATCTTATTGTTAATAAGGGGAAGACTGATCTCCCCAAAAACAATAAGACCACCACATCTTGTACACCTCATTTCAACCCTCCCAAATCGAGGGTTGATGTCCACAGGAAAAGAAGAAGGTGATGCTCCCACATCAGAGGAAAGGCTCAGCTGAGCTGCCGATGATGTACTCGGCTGAGCATCTGAGGCTGGGCTCTGGTGACTTACTGAAGGGTTTTCTTCAGCATGTCGAGCAAAGGTCCTTGGGTGTCTGTCCTGGAGGTGTCTCTTCATAGAGTGATTTCCAAAGGAGTATTTCCTCCTTGGATTTCCTCTTGATAAAACACGACCACAAAGTTTGCAAGTGACCAATGGAGCATTCACCTTTTTCTCCCCCTCTGGAAAAGTGAAATACTCCCATACAAAAGAAGTCTTTTGTTTCCTCCTTCTCTGGATCATGGTGGTGCTGCTGGCCTCACTCTCAGAAGAGGTCTGCTGTTCTGCCATTGTATCCCAATGTCAATCCAGCTCCTGCTCCTAGAGAATCACAAGCAGAAATGAGGGGAATGGGTGTGGTGTGGGAAGAATCTGGAACTGAAAGTAGTTTCAACCAATGAAAAGTGTTCTTTCAAGCAGTAATGAGGGGAATGGGTGTGGTGTGGGAAGTTTCTGGAAGTGAAAGTAATTTCAACCAATAAAAAGTGTTCTTTGTAAGTCACATGACCTGCCGTGCGCGCACGTGACGCTTACGGTGCGCTTACGCAGCGCGTATGTCACAATCGCGCATGCGCATTACACGCCCCTGCGTACCCGCGACGTTGCTTCCGGGTGTACGCGTACGTCACTCACGTACGCGCACCGTACTTATGACGTACGAAGCGCGTACCGTCAGCTTACCGTACGCGCACGGAAAAAAATGCATAAATAAAAAAAAAAAAACCTTTCCATAATACAGGATATAGTACATATATTATTTTATACAAAGGGTTACAAAAAATGACAAAAAAAAATTAGCATTTAAAAAACCGTACAAATTCACTGAAAAAAACATGGGTATCACACACGTTATAGTTAGAAATTAGCATTTTAAAAACCTTGCAAATTCACTGAAAAAACCATGGGTTTCACACATGTTATAGTTAGGGATTAGCATTTAAAAAACCTTGCAAATTCACTGAAAAAACCATAGGTTTCACACACGTTATAGTTAGGAATTAGCATTTAAAAAACCTTAGAAATTCAATGAAAAAACCAAAGGTTTCACACATGTTATAGTTAGCTGGACATTTCACTCGTAAAAAACCAATGAAATTTCCCCGTTATAGTTAGTTCAGCTAACTATAACTTGCGCGCCCGCAATGCACTACTGATGACGTCACATATTACATCACTCATGACATGGTCACTGACATCACTCATGACATCACTGATGACATCTCAAATGACATCACTGATGACATCACTGATGACATCATCCTTGTGAAATAGTAGCAGACCTCTTCTTCCCCTAATATAACCTTTAATACACACATTTAAAAAAATGAAACTAAAATGTTCGAAATAATGAACATATCAATATCAGTTACAACAACCTATTCAGTAATTCTAAGAACCACATACACATCCACTCATTCACCAACAGTCCTATACAGTCACTCATACATGTAGTCACTCATCATATGTATTCATACACCTGTACATCCTGTTACACAACGCCACTCATCCATAGAGTTACTCACACACAAAGTCACTCATGCTAATAAAGAATCAAACATCCATTTACTTGCATATACAGTTATACACACACCACCACACCTACTTCTACAGAAACTTACACATACTTAGTCTTTTAAACAATCACTTATAGAAACACATACTTATTCATACAGGAACTCTTTCAATCTCTTACTCTCACATATACTCAGTTATATACACCAAAAGACACATATAACAGTTAAAAACATATGTAGTTACTCATGGAGACACTATTGAGACAGTCTTTCACTCACTAACACACCTTTACACATACTCATCCACCCATATAGTCATGCACACATGCTGTCTTCAACACATACAGTGAGTCACTCATTCATGCACCTATGCACTACGTAATACCCCCCCACCGAACCATGCAGACACTCACACTGATACTCAAAAAACCAACTAATAACCTATATTGACTCCCATGTAGCTACTCACCAACCCATGCAGCCACTTATACACAAAGTGAGAGACTGATACAGATATTTACATATTTAAACATTACTCACTAAGCCATGTATTCACTATGATACATTTTAACAATCAGTTACACAATACATTTTTCAAAAAAAATCATCCATTTAGACACTTATATACAATTTAATCTTCCATCGAGCTTGAGATATACTTATATAAAACCTATTTAATTTTCAGAAAAACACACATTCACTGGATGATGTCATCAGTGATGTCATCAGTGATGTCATTTGAGATGTCATCAGTGATGTCATGAGTGATGTCAGTGACCATGTCATGAGTGATGTAATATGTGACGTCATCAGTAGTGCATTGCGGGCGCGCGAGTTATAGTTAGCTGAACTAACTATAACGGGGAAATTTCATTGGTTTTTTACGAGTGAAATGTCCAGCTAACTATAACATGTGTGAAACCTTTGGTTTTTTCATTGATATATATATATATATATATATGTATATATAAATATATATATAAATATATATATATATATATATTTATATATCGTTATCTTTTAACTTACCTGCTGAAAACTTACATTTTTGTTGGAAAGGCATGTGTGGTTAAAGGATTTGCGTGGTAATGGACACGTTGTGAAAGCATACATGGTAACTGCATGCGTGGCTCCGTCATACAACCATGTGCAGATCTCTACTGTTGTATCTTTCAAATAGAAGAGCCCAGTTCATAGAACGTGGAAGCTGGAGGGTCGGTCAGGAATCTGCAGTTGGATAGAGTCTCTGCAAGGAAGAGTGTTACTGAAGGTAAGTAACCTGTTCTTCTGAAAGAGACTTAACTGCAGATTGTTCAGCTTTAGAACAGATACCAAAGCAGTACATACCAGATGGTGGGGTTGAATTGGCTTGTACCAAAAAACCCTGCAGGACCAAACGGGCAAAATGCCATCTCCACGGACTGGACTGTCCAGACAGTAGTGCTGCATGAACACTTGAAGTGACGCCCACGTAACTGCCTGGCAAATGCCCAGGACAGACACCCTGCAGCCATATGCAGTGGCATCAACCTAGACTCTGGTAGAATGAGCCCACAAGCCTTCAGCAAGATATGGTCCTCTTCTGCACCACCTTGCCTTTCTTTGTTACAGTGAATACGATAAAGAGCTGATAGTCCACCCGGTGTTCTCTGGTAAGAGCAATATAAATGCTGAGGGTCCTTTTCGGATCCAGCCAGTCACCTCTTTATTGGGGTGAGGCAGAGCAAAGAATACTGGAAGCTTAATGTTCAGACAGACATGAAAGTGAGTCACAACCTACGGAAGGAAGGAGGCTTGAGTCTGCAAAACCAACTTGTGTGGGTATAAAGTGGTGTAAGGAAGTGTTAACATATATGACCTGTAACTCACTCACTCTCCTCGCTAAAGTTATGACAACAAGAGATTGCCTTTGAAAGTAAGGAACCAAAAAGAACAACTGTATAAAGGATAAAATGGCATACACATGAGGATTGTGAGGATCAAATTTAGATTCTTTTTGGGCATAACAAATGGAAAAGGGGAAACATATATACTAACTCTTTAAGGAAACATCATAATAAGTGATTTAAAAAATGAGGGCTGATGTGGCAACCATAAAAAAGCAGAAACAGCAGATAGGTGCCCTTTAACAGTGCCCAAAGCCAGGCCTTGCAAGGATAGGGACAGTACAAATAACAAAACGTTGGAGAGCTCAGAATGGTGTAGGTCGATCTATTTAGAAGCGCACAAGGCCACAAATGTATCCCATCTGCAGGCGTATACAGATTTGGTTGAGGGATGCCTAGCTGCCAATATGAAGCAAAAGAACGTCAGCAAGAAGGTCAGGAACTCAACTGCTGCCATTCAAACTTTAAACATGGAGTTGTAGGTTCCATAGGTTTGGGTACAAGGAGATCCTCCAGAATGGACAGACTGATTGGAAGACAAATGCTCATTCCCAGGGGTTTGGGATACTACACTCTTGAGCCCAAACTTGGTCTGCTAGGATGACTTGGGCTAAGTCCTTCCTGATCTTCAGAACACGGGCCAAGAGTAGTATCAGAGGGAAGGCGTTGAGAAGACCAGAGTTCCACTCCAAGCGTAATGCCACCTCAAAGTGAGTGCCGGTTTGGATACTCGAAAAGGCAGAAATGCTTACAGTGTAAAGTCTTGCCCATGACAAACATATCAAGCCATGATTCCCCTGATCTGCAGAAGAGACCTTTACCACACTCTCGGTGCAACAGCCATTCGCAGTCTGCTAGGCATTGATGATTGAGTTTGTCTGTCCTGGTGTTCAAAGAACCCGCCAGCTGCTACACCAACAGGAAAATACCCTGGAGTTACAGACACGTCTAGACACATGGGGCCCCCTCGCATAGGATCCACAACCCTAGCCTAACCTAGTTGTTGGAGTACCACATGGTGGTGGTGGTGTTGTCCTTGAACACCTGAACCATGCTTCTTTGATGAGTGGCAGGAAGGCTTTCAACATCAATCAGACAGCTCTCAAATCCAACGTGTTGATATGGAGCCGAGCCTCTTCCGACGGCACTCTGGCAAGAAGTGATGCACCAGTCTGTTGGCGATGGGTTGGGTAGGGAGAGAGGTCTGCAGCTGACCCAATCGCAGTCACGCAGACATCACTGCACATCTTTTGCAGTCTTCATTGAAATATGGACTTTGGAGAAAAGATCCCCCAGGTCTTATTGCCGCCGTGACTTCAGATCCCATTTCAGAGTCTGCATATGCCAACTAGCATGTGTGACCAGCAGGATGTATGAGGCCATCAGTCCCAGCAATCTAATAGTCGTCCTCAATAGAATCCAGGGCAGAAATTGAAACACTAGTATTGTAGCCCAAATGTCCAGGAATCTCTGCTACGGAGGAAAGGCAAAACACTGCAATGTTTCCAGAATTGCTCCGATGAAAGGGAGCATCTGCGAAGGAGTCCTGTGTGCACTACCTGCTGCAGCAAAGACAGGTGGTCTCAAAGAATGGTAGGGAGTAACCCTGTGACAATTTGTAGGACCCACTTGTCTAAAGTTATCACGTGACACCTTGGCAGAAAAAACTGGATCTTACCTCGAACAGGGTGGCTGTTTCCCAACAAGGGCATGCTATAGAGGTTTGGTGGCTGCAGCAGCTGGGGGGAGCGGGAGACTTGGTTGCACACTGCCCTCGTTGTTCACGTGGTCAGTGAGTGCTGAGTTCACAACAAGACTGGAGGAGTGCTGCACCGGCTGGAGCTGCTGGTGACACTGAAAGCCTGTACAGTGCCCACATAGGAGGCGAAACTGATGATACCGCTATTGTGGGGGGTCAGAAAGGCCAAGGGAGTGCACCGTGACCCTGCTATCTTTGAAGCGCTCCACAGCCAAATCTGTTCTGCCCCCAAAAAGACAGGAACCATCAAATGGCATGCCCAAAAGACTTGCTTGAACATACCTAGAATATCCAGGGGAACGCAGTCAGGCATCCCCCCCAAGGGGCCACACTGGTAACTATGGCTCTCCCAAGCGAGTCGGTTGTGTTCAGTCTGTACCGGATTGTGAACATTGCCGCATCACGGCTGTTCTGCATAGCCTATGAAGGAATAGCATAGCCTGTGAAGGGATAGCATAGGCTTCATCTGTGAACATGAGAGAAACTGAGCCACTGAGTCCTATTAAGCATAAGAGAAGCAGCCCATGAGGCAGCTGGTGTTTATAGAAACAAGCTTGTGGAAGAAAATATCCTTCTCCAAATATCTTTATTTGTTTCGACTCGCTGTCAGAGTGAGTAGTTGGGAACACAATTGGTTAGATTTTGAGGGCATAGACCTGTACCACAAGGCTCTGGGGTGCTGGTTGAGGCAATTCAGATCCCCTGGTGATAGTCAACTGAACCTGGCAACCATCCGATTGACAAAGGACACTGATTTGGATTTGGGCAAGGTTCTCAAGAGCGTTTCAGTAACAGGGAAGAAGAGGGCTCAGAACTCGCGATTGATGGCTGAAGCACAACCCGTTAGAAGCTGATCTAAAGGCCTCATTTTGATGGCGTCCACCCGGTTGCCTCTGGTACGAGCAATATAAATGCTGAGGGTCCTTTGCGACTGCCCTCATATCGGAGAAAGGACCGCCCGACTTGCTGTCGGCGGTCCCGCCATTGGTATTACAGTGCAACTGCAAAAGTGTATTTTTTGTATTGCGGCATGTGCTGCAGCACACGCCGCAGTACAAAAATACACTTTTTGCATACCCCTGCACTATATGTACCTGCCATATGGTCCGAGGTTATGTTGGGGGAACCACAGGTGCCCCCCAGGGCCTATGTCAGAGGGCCAGGATTGAAGGAGGGTCTGCCAGGGGCCCCCCAAAAAAACTTTCCGGCAGCCTTCTCATGGCGGATTAAACGCAACGAGATGGCCAGCGGAAAGTGACCTTGTAAAGCCTACTGCAGTGCCTGAGCAGGCACCGCCACCATTGTAGGCATTACAGGCGGTTCATTAGGCTCCTCGAGCCCGTCATTTTAGTGTCAGACGGTCTTTCAGACCCCGACCATCCGCCCGCCATCCTAATGTGGTGGCCAGTACACACCCAGTAAACACTATTACGATGGTGGTGGGACCGCCACTGACGGGCTGTCGGTGGCGGTCCCAGCGTCATCGTAATCAGGCCCTAAGTTCTCTGCCGCCTTCAGAACAACCATGGTGAAGGAGGCGCTTTCTTCTGTTGCAGGGCCTGGAGGCAAAATCAATCCACTGGCATCCTAGAAGTCCTCACACCAGTTGTCCTGATAGGGTTTGGCAAGTTCATTAACCTCATAGGTTGATGAACACACACTGTCCAAGTATGTGCCAAACAATTCATATAGGACCTGAGCTCTGCTGGAGGGCAAAGGCACTGTATCATAGTAAGAAGGTTGGCTAAACGGCTTTAGTGGATTCAAACCCATTCGAAGCCTGGGTCGGGGTTGTACTGTCATGGCGTCAGACAGCACTATGGGTTGGTCATTGTTGTCTAGAGTCGGTAGCGCTGGCATCGGTGCCAGAAAGGAATCCGGTTCCGATGTTTGAAACAAATCCAGAGGCCAAGGACGAGCAAATCGGAAAATCACAGTAGGTACAGCTCCTCTGGGCTTGCAGGCACGGTAATGTAACAAAGAGCTGCAGCATGGCTTCGCGGAACTCCTCAATTTGTCGAGGCATAGGCTAGGGCCCCACAGCTGATGAGGAACAAGAGTTGCAATTGACCCCAAAGTGGAAAGGCCTCTGGAACAGACCTCAAGATACAATAAAACCCTTGCACATCAGGAGATCGAGAATTACAGGATGGGGCAGAGTTCCATTTGGACTTCTTGTTTTTTTTGCTGGACTTACCTGAAGATTTAGATTGCAAAAACGATCTTTTGTAGGACTGGCCTCGGGAATGGGAAAGTGACTGGGCCTTTAACCTCTACCTGTTGTGTTGTGACGTCTTGCAGTCTTTCACAGTGAAGAGGTTCGCTTTTCGATTCTGGTCAGTCTTTGGGTGTATCAAGGCACAGTTACAGCAGGCCTTAGAGTCAGAGCAATGGTCAGACCACAGGTAAACCAAATGTGGGTCAGTAAAAGACATCTGAATGCGGCATTCTCCACCTGGCTTATACCCTGTATATTTTGTAAGTGACTTAGTCACTTGCACACTGAAAATGTTTTGAAAGCCAAAATAAAGGTCTCAAAAGAGACGAGGGGTAGTTCCAGATCCGTGTCTTTTGTCACAGAAAGAAAGGAACTAAAGTCAGCACGCATAAGTAGTTGTCTATATAAGCCTGAGCACGTCATATGTGCCATGGATAGACGTTGAGGTGGAACCATCGGTGTCACCTGCCGGATCTCAAGACTACTGTTAAAGATTTTCAGGATCCTGTGGGGAGCATGTGGGAATAGTCAAAAGGTAAGGAATTTCTGGTTACAAGTCCCTATCAAAAAGAAACCATTTTGTGAAGTATTAAACCAATGCTTTTAAAAAATATATATATACTTTTTGTGTTACATTTAATTAGCCAAGTAAACATCATTATACACACTTCTAATTCTTTATTTACTTTAATTATGTAGAGGTATTCTTTTTCAATTGATATGACAGTTATTGTTTTATTGTTTCGTTCCAGAAATTGGTCTCCCTTAAGGCCAAGCATGCTGGTGGTGAAGTGTCTCAGGAGTTTCTCTAGCATTCAAAATAAGGAGAACAACTGATTGAGGCGCTCAGTGGTTATTTACTTACGCGTCCGTAAGGAAACGTCATCCAAACTTTCAGAGATGGTTTCAATCCAATGACAAGAATCTGTAGTAAATATAGGAAATCACACATTTTGCTACTTTTTTCAAATCAATGTGCTAGATTTTTATTTAAAAAAATCAAATAACTTCAAAATTTTAGAAAGAACATTGGTAAGTAATTCTTCAATTGAAATTCCCAGAGTTAACTTCACCCTTGAGTCCAGCAACAAAATAATAACAATTAGACATCAGCTGGGATGGTTCAGAAGTCAGAAATTATTTTTCACAGCATTGCTATCTAGTAGTATGTCTGCAAACTAAAAGTACCTATGTTGTTAGACTGGAGTGCCAAACAGGAATCGCGATCTTATTTGCCAAAACAGTCCACCATAAACTTAGCTGTGGCAAGAAGCAGCAGCCCGCATTGACCAGATTGTATGATAACACAGTATTTATTTTTCTTTCTTTATAGTGACAAAATATAGCATTGCAGTCAATACAGTGCACATTTAGGTAAGTTTAATTTAACTATAACAAGTTTAATTTAGTTAAACAAGGTTAGTTTAGTGATAGGTATTTAGAACAAGTACACAAATGACAAGAAAACCTAGCTTCAAGTGCAAAATATATATAGAATAAAATGAAAACATACAACATAACCAATTTATCAAAATACCAGCAAAAACGTTTTTTAAAAATATACATACCCAAAAGCCTGTCCAAAGGGTAGTATGACCCCGCAAGACATGGGTAAAATCTTTTAAAGTATTTTTTAAGCTTGCCCTATTGTATTCCAATCTTTACGTACAGCATTCCAAGTTTTGGCTTTGCCACCTTACAGCATTTTACCCCAAATTTATTAAGGTGCCCTCAAGGAATCAATAGATTTTGCTCTGAACTAGAGCGGTTATTATGGAAATCGATGCATTAATCGAGAAGAACAAGTTACTTACCTTCGGGAACGATGTATCTGTAAGAAACATTAGTTAGTTAGATTCCTCACCTTAGAATATCCCCAGGCGTCAGGCTGGATCCGGAAAGATTTTTGTAGCAAAACCCCTTGCGCGTCGCTAGACGTCGTCTGTGGCTCCGCGTCTGTCGTTGGCGTCGTGCGCCGGAATGACGTCGTCGGAGTACTTAGACGCCGCCCTAGCGCGCTGACGTCAGTTCTTGTACATAGTTTTCCGCGCCAGGGACGCTGAGCCATGCAAGAGACCGACACTGGTGCCAAAAAATCTAGGGCCCTGAAAGGGAGAACCTTAACCCTAGATGTTGGTCCGCAGAACGGGGAGGCTGGGTGGGTTGGTGAGGAATCTAACTAACTAATGATTCTTACAGATACATCGTTACCGAAGGTAAGTAACTTGTTCATCTGAAAGAAACACGTTAGTTAGATTCCTCACCTTAGAATAGATACCCCAGCAATACCAACCCCGGTGGTGGGTCTGCGAACCAAGATCACACCAGAAAGTCCTGGAGAACAGAACGGCCAAAGTGGCCATCCCTCCGGACTTGGCTGTCCAGGCAGTAGTGTCTCGCAAACGTGTGCAACGAAGCCCACGTCACCGCCTGACAGATGTCTTGCAAGGGGACTCCCCGTCCCAGTGCAGTCGTGGCCGCTGTGGCCCGAGTAGAATGGGCCCGTAACCCAACAGGAGGAACCTTTTTCGCCAAAGAATAGCAGGTCTTAATACACAACACGACCCACCGAGAGATGGTCCGCTTGTGTACAGCTTTACCCTTCTTAGCCCCTACGTATCCAACAAAAAGTTGGTCGTCCACCCGGAACTGTCTTGCGCGGTCCAAATAAAAGGATAGCGCACGTTTTGGTTCCAGACGGTGGAGCCTCTCTTCATCTTTTGAAGGATGTGGAGGCGGAAAGAAGGTGGGCAGCGTGACAGATTGCCCGATGTGAAAGGGAGTCACGACATTAGGCAGGAAAGAAGGACGTGTCCGGAGGACAACTTTGTCCGGATGAACTGAAAGGAAGGGAGTCTTAGAGGACAAAGCTAGGAGCTCACCCACCCGCCTAGCGGAGGTGATTGCCACCAAGAAAGCAGTCTTCAAAGTCAAAAGACGGAGGGGACAGTTATGAAGGGGCTCAAAGGGAGCGCACATCAGAAAAGTGAGAACAAGGTTCAAGTCCCACTGAGGCATTACGAAAGGAACAGGAGGGTACATATGAGTAATGCCCTTGAGAAAGCGTGAAACAACAGGGGACTTGAAAAGAGAAGGCTGATCAGGAAGCCGTAGGAAGGCAGAGATAGCAGCAAGATAACCTTTCAAGGTGCCCAGAGCAGAGCCCTGCTGGGCCAAAGAAAGAAGAAAGAGGATAACCTCAGAAAGAGGGGCAGAAAGGGGATCCACAGCCTTTGCTGTGCACCATGCCACAAATTTGTTCTACCGGCAGGCGTATACCGTCTTTGTGGAGGGATGCCTGGCTGTCAGAATGACAGCACAGACTTCAGGAGGCAAGTCAAACGGCATCAACTGCCGCTGCTCAATCTCCACGCATGTAGTTGGAGGCTGGACAGGTTCGGGTGGAGGACCGTCCCCTACTGCTGCGACAGAAGATCCTCCGGAAGAGGCAGTCGTAGCGGGGGATCGATGGACATACTGAGTAGCTCGGGATACCAGTACCTTCGTGCCCAATCCGGAGCCACCAAGATGACTTGGGGCCTGTCGCGCCTGATCTTCTGCAGCACTCTGGGCAGAAGTGGTATAGGCGGAAAGGCGTACAACAGACCGCAACTCCATTCGCGACGAAAAGCGTCTCCGAGCGAGTGCCGCCTTGGAAACTCCAACGCGCAGAACTGCTGACATTGCGCGTTCTCTTCGGTGGCGAATAGATCTAACCAAGGCTCTCCCCACTGCAGAAAGAGACCTTGCGCCACGTCCGAGTTCAGACGCCATTCGTGATCCATCATGCACCGGCGGCTGAGTTCGTCCGCTCTGGCGTTCAGAGAGCCTGCCAGATGTTAAACCACTAGGGTGATGCCCTGGTGTTCCAGCCATGTCCAGAGGCGCAGGGCCTCCTGACAAAGGGTCCACGACCCCACCCCGCCCTGTTTGTTGCAATACCACATGGCGGTGGTGTTGTCTGTGAACACCTGCACGACACTTCCCCGGACAGAGGGAAGGAAGGCTTTCAGTGCAAGTCGGATCGCCCTCAGCTCCAAAAGATTGATATGGAGCCGAGTCTCCGCCGGAGACCAGAGTCCTCTGATCTCCGCCTCTCCCATATGGCCCCCCCATCCCAGGAGGGACGCATCCGTCACCACCACGTGCTCCGGTTGGGGAAGGGAGAGGGATCTGCCGCTGACCCAATCGCGATTCGTGAGCCCCCACTGCAGCTGTTTCGCAGTGCCCTCCGAGATCAAGACGTGGTCGGACAGGTTGCCTCGATGCTGGGCCCACTGAAACTTCAGGTCCCACTGCAGAGCCCGCATACACCATCTGGCGTGAGGTACTAACAGGATGCAGGAGGCCATCAGCCCCAGAAGCCGCAGCACCAACCTGACCGAAATCCAGGACAGAGGCCGGAAGATGGGAATCAGGGCTCGAATGTCCAGGACCCGCTGTACCGGCGGATAGACCCGGAACTGCGCCGAATCGAGAACCGCCCCTATGAAAAGGAGCGTTTGGGAGGGACTCCGGTGCGACTTCACCACATTGATGGAGAACCCCAGCGAATGGAGGTCTGCCGTAGTCTGGAGGTGGGAGACGACCTGCTGGGGCGAGCCCGCCTTCAACAGCCAGTCGTCGAGATAGGGGAAGACTGGGACCCCTGATCTGCGCAGATGAGCTGCGACCACCGCCATCACTTTCGTGAACACACGAGGGGCACTGGTGAGGCCGAAGGGGAGCATGGTGAACTGAAAGTGCTCCTGACCCACCGTGAACCGCAGGTAGCGCCGGTGGGCCGGCAGGACGGGGATGTGGAAATAAGCGTCCTGCAAGTCCAACGCTACCATCCAGTCTCCAGGGTCTAGGGCAGCAAGAACCTGAGCCAAAGTTAGCATCTTGAACCGTTCCTTCTGGAGGAAGGCGTGCACGCTTCTGAGATCCAAGATCGGGCGTAGGCCCCCTTTGCCCTTCTTGGGAACCAGAAAGTAGTGGGAATAGCAACCACGACCTACTTCTGGACCAGGAACGCGCTCGACGGCCTCTTTGGCCAAGAGGGCCGAAACCTCCTCCCGGAGAAGATGCAAATGATCCCCCCGACATACGGTGGTTCTGCGGTGGCATGGCTGGAGGGGTTGTCTCGAAGGGGAGGGAGTAGCCCCTACGGACGATTTGCAGCACCCACCTGTCCGAAGTGATGGAGCGCCAGTGGAGCAGGTGATGGCGAACTCTGCCCCCCACTGGCGTTGAATGGGCCTGAAAGCTCGGACTAGGAGGGCTTTGAGGCGGATGCTGCCGGGGTGGATGTGGACTGACCGGCACGTTGTCCTCCAGAACCGCCTCGGCGGAAACCACATCCGCGACCGCGTGCAGGTTGGTTCTGCGGCTGGTGGCTGGACGGACGTGAGGAAGCGCCCCTTCCTTGGCCACGAAAGAGGTGGAAGTTTGCGGCCGCGGGGCCGAAAGACCCAAGGACTTGGCTGTGGCCCGAGAGTCTTTGAACCGGGCCAGCGCACTGTCCGCCTTCTCGCCAAAAAGGCGAGTGCCATCGAAGGGCATGTCCATGAGGGAGCTTTGAACATCCCCTGAAAACGACGTGGACCTCAGCCAGGCGTGACGCCGAAGCGCCACCGTGGTGGAAATCGCCCGACCCAACGAGTCTGTGGTGTCTAGTCCACATCTAATGGCGTGCCGTGCTGCATCTCGCCCGTTAGCAAGTGCTTGGGTGAGTCGCTCCCGGGCCTCCTCCAGGCACAAGGGCAGCACGTCCTCCACCGTATCCCACAGCGAGTGGGAATAACGATCCAAAAGGCAAGCGGTATTTAAAGACCGCTGTCCCAAACTCAGGGACGAGAACAGTTTCTTGCCAAACTGCTCCAAACTCTTGGATTCCCTATCCGGAGGAGCGGACGGGAAGGAGGATTGGGAGGTTGAGGCCTGGATAACCAGGCTCTCGGGGGTGGGGTGGTGGGAGAGGAATGTGGGGTCGCCCGGAGCAGGGCGGTGGCACCGGGCAACGTTCCTGTCCACAGGAGGGACTGTGGAGGGCTTGGACCAAGTGCCCTGGAGAACGTCAAAGAGGGCCTCATTAAACTGCAGCAGAGGCTCTGGGGAGCTTGCTGTCGGTTGAAGGACCTCGGTGAGGACGTTAGTCCTCACAGCCACAGCAGGCAACTCGAGCCCTAGGGCTTGGGCCGCCTTGCGCAGCACCACAGAAAAGGCTGCACCTTCCTCCGAGGCCACAGTCGGAGGAGAGATGAATCCAGCGTCTGGAGAGGTATCCAAACCGCTGGCGTCCCCCAATTCCTGTGCCCAGTCCTGAGACAATTGGGCCTGTTCGGCCAGAGGGTCCTGAGACCCCTCCCAGTCGCCCTCATCATCCGATTCCTGGTAGACAGGAGGAATGATCGGAGCCAGACGGTGGATGAAGCGGTCACCCATCAGCGCCGGTAACGGCGTCGGACGGCGCCGTAACGGCGCCGGATCCAGAATAGGGCTAAACTGAGGCTCGACGCCGTGCGGGGACGGCGTCGGGGGCGGAACCGGTGCGGAGGAGGCATCGTGAGGTCGACCGGCGCCGGCAGAGATCCAGGCCTGGATCCCTCGGGGACCTGCGGCGTCGGGGCCGGAGCCCTCGACGGCGCCGGAGCCGCCGGCACGCGAGGTCACCCAGTCAACCCTGCGGGGCCCGAAGGTGCGCCGGCAGGCATCGACGGCGGAGCCAGATTCCTCATGGCCGAGAGGAAGGCACTGACCTCCGCCGGAGTCGCGTCATACCCAGGGACCGGAGGGTATGGGGATGAGCGCGGCTCCTGCGGCTCCGACGGAGCCACGGGGGTGGAACCACCCTGTTAGACCTGTCAGCCCGTTGGGTGGTCCCTCCTCATCATTATTTATTTTGTCCCACTTTTGCCTCAAACCCTGTTAGTATTTTTCCTTTTTGGGAACCACCAGACTTTTTAGTGTTGATGCAGGGTCAGGGAGCCATTTTCCCTACCCCTGGAACTTCTGTCTGAGGGCCTGAAACACAAAATGGTGGCCACCCATTGTCACCTGTGACATCACTGGAACCTACTAGTACCTTCCAGAACATTCTAGAACCCTGTGACAGAGTGAGGCAGGTTTAGAATGTTGGGAAGCCAGCTCAGAGTTGGCAGTTGGAGTAGGCAGTTGGCACCTGACTGGTGAAGAGAGAGGAGCACAGAACTGAAGGAGGAAGGAGTGAGGGAACAGGGGTGGAAACTTGTGCCTGGAGTGGGGTCCAGAAACCCACCCTTGATACTAGCCCCTGCTGACTGAGCCCAGCCTGGAGCCCTGTGTGGGAGAAAGCCAGAAAAACCATCTTAAGGACCTGGACAGCCGGAACAGGCCTTAAAAGTAAAGAACAGCAAGTTCCTGACCTGGTTACTGGTAACTTCCTGAAGTCCGACGTCGAGAAGCCTGGAGACCTGGAGCCCGAGGTGGAGAAGCGGCGCTGACTGGAAAGCAGACGTCGTACCCGGAGCCGCCAGAGGTCGAGAGAGGGCGCCGACGGAGGTCGTGGGGACACCAGAGGTCGCGGAGGAAGTCACCTGAGGTCGAGTGTGCGGCGTCGACGGGGGAGTGAAGTCCGCCCTCCGGAGTCGCCGGAGACCGGGGTGAAGCGTGCCGGAGGTCGGGAGTGGAGATCGCACTCCGGAGTCGCCGGAACCTGAAGAGAATCGTGCCGGAGGTCGGGAGTGGAGGTCGCACTCCGGAGTCGCCGGAACCTGAGGAAAGGAGCACCGGAGGTCGGGAGTGGAGATCGCACCCCGGAGTCGCCGGAAGTCGACATCGAGCCAAGGCCGCCCGACGTCATCGAACCGGAGCCGCCCGAAGTCGCATCGAGCCAAGACTGCCCGACGACATCGAACCGGAACCGCCTCCCGGCGTCGACACGACTCCAGCGGCGTCGGAACTTCATAAAAAGGGCAGTAAGTGGAATAGAGGGCGCCTAAGGCCCTGTGAAGCCCTAAGAGACCATCCTAGAGGCTAGAGAGGTGCTGGAACCAGCTTGATAGTGCCAGGGGTGAGCTGAGACTAATACAGAGGGGTTGTGTAGTGTGGGAGAGCCAGATCTCTAGATTCCCCCTTGATCTACCTCAGTTTAGGCCTCAGCCTTGTCCAGGCCAGGTATTACACCCCTCAGGTCATCCAAAACTCTACAAGCTGGGATTGGGCCAAATCATCCCATAGTACCTCAGGAATGTGAACTGATTTTCAAGTGTCACTGTTGGCTTTTATTATTTATTGAGAGCACTGTATTTATTGTATTCATCCTATTTATTGCCTCACAGTATTTATTGCCTCGTAATATTTAATTGCCTTTTATGTAATGCACTTATATTTATGCCTTGATTATTTATGATCGACCTTATTTATTGAATCGTTGAAGTATTATTTATTTGACTTACCCTTCCACAGGAAAAGCCTTGTCTACTGTGATTGTATTATTATTTATGTAATCAGCAACTAAGAGAAAAGAAGATAAAGAGATATATTTTCAGTATAATTTTTAAGGTGTAGTGTCGTTTTTGGAACGGATGCACGCATGGTTATTGTGTGGGTATGGCGTATGCTTAGCACGGTGCCTGACCCCTGACCACTCGAGCCAAGCTACCACAGTGTATGTCTGGGAGAACACCACCACCCTTCCGGTGTGGGAGTGTTTTTCTAACACACCCGGACCTTCGGCCGGGTCGCACGACCGGCGAGGGGAGTCCGAAGAGCGAGGACGCCGCTTGGACTTCTTAGAGTGTTTGGAGTGATGGGACTTACCCGAAGATCCCGACGAGCGATGTCGATGGCTGCGGCTCCGCGAACGGTCCTTGGACCTCCTCCTGGACCGGGACCGAGAGCGAGAGCGACGCGGAGCCGAGTGACGAAGCTCGAGTAGTTTACGGGACCGCTCCCGCCTAGCCTTCGACGTCAAGGCCTGACAGTCGGGGCACGACTCCGCGTCATGGTCGGCCCCCAGGCAGTACAGGCACCGGCGATGGTGATCCGTTACCGACATCAGTCGGTGACAGGCGTCACAATGCTTGAATCCAGGCATCCTACCGACACCAGATGTCGAGTCGAGTAACCAAAAGAGGTCAAAAAGTTAGTCAAAAAGTGACTAGGCGTAAGCTCTTCCCGGATCGGCGCTTACTGGCGCGGAAAAAAAAAAGAACTGACGTCAGCGCGCGAGGGCTGCGTCTAAGTACTCCGACAACGTCATTCCAGCGCACGACGCCAACGACGGACGCGGAGCCGCAGACGACGCCTAGCGACGCGCAAGGTGTATTGCTACAAAAATCTTTCCGGATCCAGCCTGACGCCTGGGGATATTCTAAGGTGAGGAATCTAACTAACGTGTTTCTTTCAGATAGATGAAATCTCGCCCTTATTAACAGAATCACTCCACATAAACCTCAACTCTCAAAATTTTTAGTCAACAAGGACCTGAGACCTAGGCTTGGGATTTCTGATTGATAAGTCACAGGTGGGAGGGTGCGAAGCTGGCAGGCAAACACTTAGGCAGGAAACTCTTGATCAATCCCACGGATAGGCGCAGCAAAATTACAATGGTCAAGGAAGATTGCTCCAATAAAGCACACATGGCTGGCGAGGATACGCGTGCTCCTAAAAATGCCATAAAATGTCAGATTACACATGAGTTCAGAACACATAGCCAATCAGGAACTAGCACACGCAGTGATCATGCGCTCCCCATGGCAGACATCAGGACACGTATCCACTGGCCACATTGTGACCACGCGAGGTTGAGCTCTACCTGTGGTAACCATTAGACAATTAATTTAGGACTTCAAAGGTAGCAACCAACCTACCTCACCATACTTTGTACGCCGGAAACTTTTATAACTCACCATGTTTTGCATAAAAGAAGGACACCTATGCAAATTGAGACAGTCCTCAGGTCTTATGCCTGTAACTGCTCTCCCGGCCGTAATGTTTAATTAAACAAACTGTTCCTGTTTTGCCAAACGCCTCTTGTCCTCTGTTTTTTAAAAGATTTCTGAATCAAGTAACATTTTGGCAAGCCAGCCAGGAGAGACTGGGACCTCATACCCAACTGCAGCCGAATAAAGGAGACCCCGCCTGGACGGATTCACGATTGCACAACAAGAAAGGTGGGCAGACACCGCAATCGATTAGAACTTCTGCTGAATCCCCGAGGCAGAGGCCCGTGCTGAGGCAGCCATCACAGAGGGTAGGAGACAACATCCACATCTAAAACATAGTACAAAGCATTTCCCATATGGTTAAGTAGGGAGAAGCGTTAAAAGATAACCTAAGCACGTGTGCCACTGACAGAGTCTGGCATATTACCTATTTTATATATCCTAACTTAATCAGTCGTAGGGCGGCATTGGAGAAGTTCCAGCGGAAGTCAGCTTTGTTTGATGGCGGAGTACGCTAGCTAAGGTAAAGCTACCCTTGACAACTCCCAGGACATTGATTTTTGTGATATAACTATCCTGATAGGACGGAGTCGATATCTCATTCTCATAGTTTTTTAGTTTAACGATTTACCAGTGCTAAGCGGTTTCTTAACACTGTTAGTATCTGGACGGAGTGTGGGAGGTACACCTAACTTGGATAATGGGCGTAACAGGGTGTAAATCGGACGTAGGGACAAATTGGACCCAGGAAATTGGGCGAATCTTTTCTCTGGCCAAGAGGGGCTGGCAATTCCTGAGTTTTTACAATATGGTTTCCATAATTACCACCTTTGTCTATGAGCGACTATTGGCAGACTATCCAGCTCAATTAGGAACGTGTTCCACGCTAGTCTTCTCTATGCGAGAGGATAACATGCTGAGAATGCAGTAATTTTTTCTGTCATCCAATACTGAACTGTAGTATTACGTGATGTTACATTGATTGTTTATTGCAAACTGTATTGTGTGAAAAACTGAGGTTGTACAGATGCTATTTTAACACATCCCATATGTGCCCCATGTTGTAATACTACATATGCATTTTATCTTGTTTTTATTGAAATGTTCAGTCGAACTGTTTGATGCAAATATTGTTAGTGCTAAGCTCCTAGTACCTAATTTGTAAGAGTGCATCACGTACAAATACCACTATGATTAGCCAAGCCGAACTACAAAATGTCATTTGAGTTGTATTTATCCAAATTACAAAAATTGTCATGGATCCCCCATTATGGAAGGAAAATGCTACTTACCCAGTATGCACCTGTTCTTGGCATGCAGAGCTGTAGAGTCACATGCTGTGCATAGCCCTCCATCTAGTGTTGGGTCCAGGTGTTTGCACTTTGTTTTTGTTTGAAGAAATCTTTCCCAGTCACAAGGTAGGTGACTCCTCCTTTCAGTGATAGTGTGCATGGGCATCGATTCCATGGTTAGATTGTTTGCCGTAGAGGGTGAAAATGGCGTCAGTAAGAGTAATAAGAGATGTCCATGTATATATGTATCTAAGTAAGATGTAACTGCAACAGGTATAGGTACTGGGGAGGCAGGTGGGCGCATGTGACTCTACAGCTCTACATGCCAAGAAAAGATGCATACTGGGTAAGTAGCATTTTCCGTGGGAGGCATGTGAGCTGTAGATCACGTGCTGTGCATAGATTATAAAGCAGTTCTCTCCCAAAGCAATAGCTAACCTGTAGCTGTTGCAGTTGTCTGAAATAGTGTTTGTAAAACTGCTAGGCCCACACTAGCTTGCTGTCTTGCTAACACATCTACACAATAGTGTTTTGTGAATGTGTGAGGTGTAGACCCTGTTGCAGCTTTGCAGATATCATCTATGGGTATATTTTCTAAGAATGCCATAGAAGCCCCTAGTTTGCGTGTGGAGTGTGCTCTAGGGGAATTGTTAGTGCTCTTTTCGCATCTGCATAGCATATTTGAATGCACTTAACTTTGTTAGCGGTCTAGTGGCTGGCCCTATTTTAACAAGGGGAATGCAAGCGCGCAGCGCTACTATCAGAGACGTTTAGCAAGGTAAACGGAGGGTGCAGATTGCAGGACACTCTACCGGAATTCATACTTAGCTGTTGCTCTGCCGCTCTGCTTCCCTGTTGACAGAGGGCAGGCTGTTTAGCGCGACGCTTGGCATCACTTTTCCAGGCTAGTGACACAGGTTTTAATAGTTGAGAATTGCCATTTTAATACAAATAAACTGTTCTGCCCGCTTACTTGCACACTAAAAAAGATTACTCACTTCACCGCTTGGTGAGACAGTCACGGAACGGCCGAGGAACGCGCCATCCACCCAGCGCCATTTTTGTTAGCGGTCTAGTGGCTGACCCTATTCTAACAAGGGGAATGCATACCCGGCGTGCTGCGCCTGCGGTGGACGTATGTCTCTGATGTGGCGGGACTGCGGGGACCGGGCATACTCCACGGAACTTCTGGAGAGGCTGAGGAAGAGGTAGGCCACCCCATGCCGGACTGTGGTGTTAGAGGTGGCGGCCCTTGGTGAGCGCAGCGGTCAGCCGCACCTGCGAAGTGCTGCCTGGGGGTTCCCGCTGGGACGGTCCTGCTGTGACTCGACGACTGCCACCCCTGATGGTCGCCCCCGTATCATCAGGTACACGGACGTGTGACACCCCGGTACCGCGCCCGAGTTGAGCTCGACTACATAGCGGAAGCCCCTGTGGAATACAATTGGAGCGGAGAGCGGTTGTTCTCGGCGCGCGTCAGCGATAACAGACACCTGGTGGACTGTACACTTGGGGCCCAATCACCAGCGTAACGGCTGTCAGCGCGGGCGGCAGCTCCCGAGGACCTACGCATCAACGGAACTGGCATACTACTGTGTGGCCAACCGGTCACGCGTCCTGGCCTCACGTTCGGCGTGGCCGGCTGTCACACCCGCGCCGAACAACTGAAATCAGAATCTACCTAAAGCCCAAACGGGTCATCAGCTAGGTGCTGGCCGCAGTCATCGGGGTGCAGCCGCTGCGCTTTGCCTCACCGGACCACTCTCACGAGCGCCTACCACGGGAGCAGCTTCCTCTGTCAGCAACCCCCTCGCTGTTATACCGCCTCGGCTGGTGTCCACCTGCGAATGCCCACGGCGCAGCAACTCGTGATGGGTCGTATGAGAGCTAAAATGCAGCAGGAGACCCTACGCGGGAATGCTTTGGACCCTTCGACCCCGAGTACTGGTGGCACGCCGGAACCCACGCCCACGGCCCTAGCAGCTAAAATGGACTCTGTCCTTGCAGCGATGGAAAGGATAGGTGCCGCGCTGGAACACACCAGAACCTCCCTGGAATCCCAAATTGATAAGATCACCTCGGACTTCACCCTCCTACACACTGACCATCGTAAGCTGGCTGATAAAGTCACTGTGCAGGGCCAAACATTAAGGAGCTGCAGCCTATCACACAAAGCCACACTGCAGCGCTGCAAGACCTAATGGATCGTGTTCATGAGCTGGAAGACAAAGCGGATGTTGCGGAGGGTCGCTCCCGCCGCAACAACGTCCGGGTGGTGGGCCTGCCGGAAGGTGAGGAAGGTAGACATCCGGAGCAATTCATGGAACGGTGGCTTCACGATCTTATGCCTCAAGGTCTCTTGTCGCAGCAGTTTGTGGTTGAGAGAGCCCACCGCATCCCTGCACAGAAACCTCAGCCGGGAGCCAGACCACGGCCATTCCTCTTTAAGCTACTCAACTATAGAGACCGTGAAGAGTCAGGGCTATGGTCGGGCGTGCGGCCTGTGAACTCAGAGAGTGGCGCCACAACAGGTGGAAGAACCCGACGTCGTCGACGCCGCGGGGCCATGAGGCTCACCCTGCCTGGGACCAACGCCCCAACCCCAGAAAGTATGCGTAGGGAGAGATTGGAAGCCCTAGAAGCGGTCACCACCCTCGGCTCCCCACATGCAGGAAAGCTTGGACTCCTGTATACAGACCACTCTGGTGCCCAGCGGCTCTTCCTCGCCCTCCACCATCGCTTCAGATGATCTTACACTACCGGTGGGGACTCCACAAACTGCTGATGATCTTATCTGAACGAACCTTCTTGTGATGGTCACCATCATGGACAGCTCACGCAAGTAGACCATTGTCAGTCCCTGCTGTGTCTTAACTATGGTTGGGAGTAGGGGTGGACCTATTGTACTAACGGCACTGACCTTCCTGGTGTCGGTGCAGCGGTGACCCGCCTGTCGCCGGTCGGGTCACACGCATCATCTCATGGAGTCAGGGGGGAGGGGGTGAACTTGAGGGGCGTTGCATTTCCCTAGCCCACCAACCGGACTCACAGTCCGTTGGCCCCACATGATGACACCGGAGCTTACACTGTTGACACACATCATATGCAGGAGCAAGGGGGAAGGCTACAGCACAACACAGCTGGCACGCACACCCTCACAGGCACTCCAATGATCGAGTTTTCGCCACTTCATAGTTATAGAAGTTTGGACGGACATCACGCAATGTCTGCCCCAGATGTTACACTGTTCTTGGTTCATCAGTTGTGTTTTTTGTTGCAGCACTTCGGCATGATGTTGCCTGACCCTGTCCCTCGCGCCGCCTGGGCCCACCCTAGCCCCGGCGCCCCCATTACACTGGCTCGCCCAAGATGGCGCACATTGATATAATTATGTGGAACATGCGTGGCATGTACACACCCTCGCGTCGTTACTCCATCTTTGCATACCTTCGGAGACACTCCGCTACCATTGCCCTCCAACAGGAAACACATATGACCCTGCCGGAGCTAGACAGGTTACGCAAACGCTGGAGAGGCCAATTATATGGCACAACATATTCAACACATGCACGGGGCACACTGATCTGGGTGCGGGCGGGTACCCCGTTCATATGTACCGACACAGTGATAGATCCTGCAGGCAGGTACACTCTGGCTCGTGGAACGCTAAATGGTCAGCAAATACTCTTGGGCTCCATTTACGCTCCGAACACTGACCAACCCTCATTCCTGGCACAACTGTCCACGTCATTAGCCCCTTATGCTGGACTTCCGTGGTTACTGGGCGGGGATTTCAATTTGGTACTGGATATACACCTGGACAGGTCCTTTCTACCTCTCCGAACCACACAGGTTGGTTCGAATGCGCGGGCCCTCGCCGGATGGCTTTCGCACTGGGCGTTGCTAGATGTGTGGCGTTGCCTACATCCTGACGCCCGTATATACTCTTACTACTCCGCAGTACACGACCTTCACGTGCGATTGGACAGGGTGGTGGACTCCCAAGCACTGTCCCCGCTGATTGAAGATGCTGAGTATTTGGGGCGTACCCATTCAGATCACAATGCCCTGAAGCTGCGGCTGAACTGGGACCCTGGTCGCCCCCCTGTACCCACATGGCGTCTTTAACCAACTGCGTTAGAACATCCGGAATTTTGTGCATCACTGGGGGGGGCTATCCTGGAGTATTTTGAACTGAATGACGGGAAGGCGAGCAGCGCGCTGGTGGAGTGGGATGCCCATAAAACGGCTATCAGGGGCCACTGCCTTGGTGCAACGTGGAACATACGCAAACACTTGGCGTGGTCACTGACTCGCCTCGAATCGCAAGTACTCAAATATGAACGGGATGGCGATGGCAGAGGTCGCCACTCCACGCATCTGGCGAGTCTTCGGGTGCAGCATGCAGACCTTCTGGAGCATCTGCGTTGCCACAATTACACGGTTCAAATGGCACGCACACATGCCACAGCCGACAGGTCAGGTCGCTTGCTGGCTTGGCTACTCAAGCAAGAAAACGCCCATGCTCCGATTGGGGCCATATGCACGCCCGAGGGCCCACTGGTATACACGCAGCGCGAAATACACCAGGTGATGTCCGACCACTATACGCAATTATACCGCTCCGCGGGGCGCTGCTCTGGGCCCGAGCTGGACGGTTTCCTGGAAGCTGCCCGCCTACCCACGGTCCCCGAAGAACACCTGGAGTCGCTTGGCGGCCCCCTTACCTTGGAGGAGATTGGAGAGGCGATCAGCTTCATGGCCACTGGGAAGGCGCCGGGTCTGGATGGCCTCCCGGCTGAATACTATAAGGCCTACATGGAGTCCCTAGTGCTGAAATTGCCCACTCTTTATTCCACAGCTCTCGAGGAGCGCGTTCTGCCCCCTTCAATGCGCGAGGCCTACTCGGTGTCCCTGCTTAAACCAAACAGGGACCCCATGAGTCTAGGATCATGCCGACCCCTGGCTCTACTTAACGTGGATTATAAAATATTTGCCAAGGTGTTGGCGGAGCGCCTGGCGCCGGTAGTGCCTCAATTGGTGCACAGCGACCAGAACGGCTTTGTACCTAAGCGTAGTACCTCACTGAACCTGCGGCGGTTCTTCAGGGTGGCATCGGATAGTGTGCAGAGGTGGCCTACGACGGGTTGTCTCGTACTGGACCTTGAAAAAGCCTTTGACTGGAGTGGGGCTACCTCGAAGCGGTGCTGATGCGATACGAACTGAGCCTAGCGTTTCTCCAGATGGTCGCACTCCTGTACAAGAATCCTACAGTGAGGGTGAAAACTGGGCCCTACATCTCTGCCGCAATACCAACTTGCAGGGGCACCAGGCAGGGGTGCCCGCTCTCGCCCCTCCTGTTTGCGTTGGCAATGGAGCCCCTAGCCGCGACACTACGTACGACACTCGGAGACAGCATCCCCCTAGGAGACGCGACACATCAGGTGTCACTGTACGCGGATGACCTCCAGGTGTTCGTCAGTTATGTCAGTAATATCCCGGTCACTCTAGAGCGCATACTGCTCGACTTCGCCGCTCTCTCTGGACTTAGGTGAATGCCACTAAGTCCTGTCTTTATGTGTTTGGCGGGGATATCCGGGACCCAGGCTATATCCTGGATGGTGTGCGTGTGCAGTGGAAAGCGGAAACTTTCCGATACTTAGGAGTCCAGATATATCGCCAGGCGGCAGATCTCATTGAGGGCAATTTGGTTCAGGGCTGTGACGGCGATTAAGTCCCAGATGCGATTTTTGGAGCACGCTTCCACTCACAGTCACCGGCAGGGTAGCCTTATCCAAGATGGTGATACTCCCCAGTCTCCTGTACTATTTTGCCAATCTGCCAATATATATCCCGGCGGCCTTCTTCACCACACTTACGCAGTCGCTATGGGATTTCATCTGGGGTAATGCGCGGCATAGGATGACTTTGCCCAAGCTATACTTGCACACCGACCAGGGAGGCCTGGCTTCACCGTGCTTTGAACATTATTATCTGGCAGTGCAGCTACAATGGATAGCCCGCTGGCTAGCAGGCAGAGGCCTCGATGACACTGCAACAACAGCACCTCCCCTATCTCTAGCTGACATTACCAAACTCTTGCACCCCGTCACAAAAGCCTCAACACCAATACCACTCCTCATGGTAGTGGCCTACAAATGCTACCGTTGCAGTCTCTGCCTTACTAGAACCCTGGTTCTTTATGCTCCGGCCATACCCTTGGAGGGCTCCCCTAGCGGCTGGGGGCGCTCACCACTTCTGAGCTGCCAGAGTGGAACGCAGCAGACATACAGACCCTGGGCGACCTCTATCAGGACGGCACCCTCATGACGTATGAATCCCTAGTCGATGAGGAGGGCCTGCCACCTGGGCAATTCCTCAGACACCGTTCTCCGATTGAGACATTGACCGCTAGATGGGGGGACATGAAGGTGGAACCAGGCCAACACCTCACTATACAGTATCTAGACGTGATGGGGAGGGGTAGGCACTTGATACGGTGGTTTGCGGCCTCCCGACGAACACACGCAGCGATCAGCCTAGAACCGCTCCGCCGCAAATGGGAGACAGACCTAGCGAGGCCACTGGACGATAGAGAATGGGGTAAGATACTACAGAGCCCAACACGCATACCCCGCAACATGCTGTTCCGCCAGATATAGCTGTTTATACTTCACAGGGCGTACCTCACACCCAAAATGATTAATAGATACTTCCATCGCACAGACACGGCTTGCCCCCGCTGCGCAGGTTTAGGAGCTGGGCTAGTACACATGCTGTGATATATGCACAGGCCGTACCATACCATTTGAGTGGCCCGTTTACCTGCTACACCTCTTTCGCAGAACGCCAGCCACGAAAGTTACCTCCCGCTTCCTCGACTTGGGGTTGGTGGTGGCTAAACGGCTACTCACTAAGCGCTGGAAGGCACCGGATCCGCCGCACAAACGGGCATGGTGGTATTCGCTCCAGGCATGGGCCAAGGCGGAAGGCATAGCTCTCCTGAGAGAGGAAACTCTGGGACTTCGGAAGACACCTATCACGACACAATGGGAAGGTCTCTTGCAGGCCTTGACACGGATTGAGGGGGACACGGCGGAGAGACATCCTGTTCATGGGGGAGGTGTGTTCCCGGAGATTGCCGAGTAGGTTTATGAGGTTCATTACCCGCCACGTAGTCAGCTGTGTAATACCTGATACTCAGGGTGGGCAATACTGGGCTTCCTGTGTGGGGCTGCTCACCTGGGAGATGCGGGCGGGGGGGGGGCGGAAGCGCTGGGTAAATAATGCGGGATACACGTTTGCATGTCGGACTCTGCTCTTGGTTACTGGGGGTTCTTGACGTTCTGCCCTTCTTTATGTTCTCTTTTATTATCTGTACCCACATGTATCCTGAAGATACTGCGTAGACTCTGTGCTCTATACCACTGGGCCTATCCTACCAAAACATGATGCTGTGTATCGTATCGTGGTTCGTATTACCACCACTTGGTCACTGACACCATTGAATGTCGGGAGGGAGGTCCTCCTGTTTCACGGTACTGCTCATATGTTCTTGCCTACTACTTTGTGGTATGGTCGATGTTAATTGATGTCTGATGCCTGTCTGTAAGCTGTAAAATTTGCAAAACAATAAACAGATTTTTCAACAAAAAAAATAAAAAATTATCCCAGCGACTTAACCCCCAGTATTTCACCTACGATGATAAAGATGACCAGTATCCACATACCCCCTTTCCCTAAAAATGTATCAGATCAGAGAAGACTACCTAACAACATTGGGGGTCCAAAACCTTTTACTTGCAGGAATTCAGGGCTGCTGTGTCAATTGGGTGTCTACACAAGTTCGGCATCGATGGGGATTCCGTGGAACCACAGAATAATCAGGTTGTCTAAAGCGCCTACAGAAACAAGGCCCCATTCTACTGCTGATCCCCCACAGTGGGGTTCACAGGCCATCCTCCTGGGGCAGGGCAGTCTGATGAGGGGGCAGGACAGCATCTAGAAAACTGTTTAAAAAGCAGACACCCCGGTCCCGCAGCCTAAGTCTTATGGGACGTTTTCCAATTACCAAACCGGAAGGTCTCGGGTACTATGCCCACGCTTAATAATTCCTTCATGGCGTGTAGTCCCAACAGCGCCCCAAATTCTCTAAATGCCTTTGAGTCAACGGAGGCCTCCTTTTCAGTTATCAGCTAAGCCATCGTCAGTGACGGAAACAATGCTCTTCTTGCACCTTCGATGATAAGACCCTAAATCTCCACAGCCCCCACAGCTAAGAACCAATAATTTAAAAGGTTTCAGCGTAGGGTGACCAGATGTCCTGGATTTGCCAGGACATTCACGTTTTTGGTTATCTGTCTCGGCAGATTTCAATAAATCGAGCACTTGTCCCAGGTTTTTGGAGAGGCCCCACTGAACTAGATTTTATGATTTTCAGTGCAGGAATAGGTACCAGTCTTTTATAGTATGTGTAATAGCTGTACTTAATCTATTTCCCTTAGTTCCTCGGAGTTTGTGTTTGCTCCGTTGGTGAGCGCTGTCTTTCAAGTAATTCTGCACCCCTCTGTGATGCTTTAATTTTTGTGAAATGTCCAGGTTTTTGGCTTTAAAAATCTGGTCACCCTACCTCAGCGTGATGACGAGTTCAAGTCTCCAGTTGGGGATTCTCACTCAACCTTTTTCTCCCTTACGAAGATCAACAAAATTATCACTAAGTTTCATTAGGCAATCAACAACTGTACCGAATCTGAGGAGCTCAAGAGACCCCATTTAAAAGCTTGTGACATCCGTCCCACCAGAAACGCTGACAGAAAACAGGGTGTGGTCCGAGGGAATGAGTGGTACCAGGGACGGAGTCTTCCAAGACTCTACCCCTGCTTCAGATGGAACGCAGGGCACGGGTACACCCGTTCGAGGACCACCTCAATTCCAAGCACAGTTCACTCACGTTGCTTCAACCTCGCAGGCACAATCCCGGAAATCAATAGGCCCTGATTTCAGACCCCACACGGCTCGTATAGAGAGGCCACAGAGCAGACTCTGACCCTCTACCCACAGGGCAAGGGAAAAAATGAATCACGCAACTCGGGAATCGTTCAAATTAAAAGAAACAAAAAGGCCAAAATTGGCCCAAGGAGAAGATTCCAGCGCCAAAGCCAGGTATGTGATGCCACAAGGAAGGGTCATGTTGCACACCACGTGCCAGGAACAGGGAGGTGCACAAACACAAACGTGCTCCCGGGGCAAGCAATAGCAACACCAGCTGCAACACACCCCCTCTTTCCACATTTGCACGCACATGTAGACTGAAAAACACAACTCACAACAAGCACAACTTGCTATCAAACATCAAAACAGGCAGCCCCCAGCAGCAAATAGTCTCGGGAAGGAGCGGCACAGCAACCACATGTGTTTTGGGGAAACTAGTGATGCCCGTAGAACCCCTGCTAAAGCCACAATCCCATCCCTGCCTGAACCGCTGGAACTACTCAACAGCATACCAAACACAGATCTGACAACCCTGAGCTGGGGAGGCGGGCTCAACAGCTTATAAAAATTAGATCTCTCTTATTAAATACTGTTATAGTAATCACCTTTACTTCACTGAAAGACGTGTCCAACAGGGGTCCCCTTCCGATACCTCTCCAGATCGCGACTGGTAGGTTAATGGAATCAAACACCTGGGGTAAAATTTAGGTTCTCCAAATCCATTGAGATGGGAGCATATGTAAGTAGCTGAATTAACAGTCAACAAAGATCTTTCAAAAACAGGTAGCTGCAAGGACAAAGAAATGCAACATCGTCAACTTGTCATCAACTTGTCATGACCCAAAGGAAAAAGGAACATACCAGAAAAAAATCACAGGCCCACAGCAAGGGGTCTGTGTAAACCCACAGCCCTCGAAGAGGAGAGGAAAAATGCATGGGTGCACCATTCCAACTTACAGTCGAGCCCTTCCATGGCAATATCACTGTAGAACTAAAAACAGCAAACTTTTATTAACTGGTCATAAGGAACACAGCCACCGGACGAGCGCAGATGACTCCTAGGGGACCCATACTTAGAACTGTAGTGTAGCGACAAAAGGTATGTATATTTATATGGTTATGTACGATCTGCCTACCATGGTAATCCCACACTTTTGTACTACAGAGGAACTGCTGAGTCAAAAGAAGTTTATTAAAGGGGAACCACAGCACCTGTGTAGGGATCTCTCATACATTACTTACAATTACACCAAACAGAACACCAGCATCCCACATGCACTGCACAGCGCCCTTTTGCCTAACACATGGTACCAGCACAGTTGGGTCCCAAGCATCAGCCAGGTCATATTATGTCTGTTCATTGATCCCACATGCGGTAGGAGCAGACAAGCTTTACTTGTCCCAAAACGTAGCCCCAGAGAAAGTAATATGCCTTATGCACCTTTATCTATGTAGAATAAGGAAAACATAAACCAATAGGACACCAAACAAACAGCTCTATACATCCTAACTCCACCCACTGAAATCCAAACCAAGCTGGACAAAATGTATAGGAAAGGCCACATAAGGAAAGATATCACAAGGCCCGAGATTTCCCATAGAAGAGATTATTGGAGGTAGCAAAACCCCCAACTCAGTGCACAAACACGTCCGCTCCAGCAACCATCAGTGGATCAAGAGTGGCCCTTAGTGTAACCATGCTGGCCTTTTGAAACAACAAATGGTATCCCAACGTTCAGTTGCTATGTAGGGTGGTCCAACTCGGGGATAAAAAAGGGAATGCGTCACATTGGGGAGGGTATAATGAAAGTATAACTACCCCATGTCAGGAAATTTGGGACACTAAGGTGGATGGATACACTTTGTTAGAAGGGAAAGGCCAACTCCTGATTGTATGGAAACGTACACTGTATTCCTTATGTTTCAGAGGAAAAGTAGTGCTTTCGATGGGTACGAATGCTAACTGCAGAGTGATATTATATATTCCAGATGTGCAATTTGGCATCTCTACGCTGATGGATTGCTACTGGCCATGCGGCGTGCAAGGCTACAGTCAGCTTGTTCCCGAATGAAGGAGACTGTGTTCCCTGGTCACCATGAACAGCACAACCCTGGCCATTCCTGGAGAAGAGCTATCTGACTTGTACAAGAAGCTGTTGAGGAAAAACAAACACCTTGCTGCACCAAGCTCGTGAAAGGAGAGCTACGGACTATTTTGACAGGGCACAATTTAAAGACATTCCAGAAGAACTTACACCGTTCACAGAATCACATCTGGGGACAGGGAGGTAGATACCCTTCTTCACCTTGCAGACTAAACGTAATGCCTGACGGTGGGATACGCTCAAAATGATTTACAGTCGAGCTCAGCCTCAATTCCATCAAAGAAGATATGCGAGCAATCCACCTCATGGTAATGCAGCAACAATATGTACTGGACTTAATGTACGCAATGGAGGAAGGGGTCTGTGCCAACATCGGAGCAGCCTGCTGCATGTTCATCCCAGGAATTACATGGGCAATTGGACGCTAAAACTTATCCTGAAAGCACTGCACAATCTACAAAGAGGGAGGTGACCTGGAGCAGGAGTGTTTTTTGAATTGATATACGTCTATGTAAATCACTGTTGCCAGTTATGTTGCTTTGGTATGTGGGATTATACAAGTGGGGATCAGCTGCTGTAAAAACGCAGTCCTCAAACTGGGAAGAATGCAGGTAACTAGGAAGATAGTTGTTGTCAATAGAGAGCATAAGGTACACCAGGACCAAATAAAGTAACTGTCAAAATGCATGAGTTATGTAGGGTTACTGAAGAATAAACGAGAGTGGGGAATGTTAATATGGAAATTGATGAATTCATCGATAAAAAGGAAATCTTGCACTTATTAACAGAATCACCCTTTGTGAACTCCACATCAACCCTGACTTGCAAACTATGTAGTCAAGCAGGCCCGAGACCTAGGCATGGGATTGCTGATTGATAGGTCACAGGTGGGAGGGTGCGTAGCAGGTAGGCAAACACTTGGGCAGGAAACTCTTCAGATAGGCACCGCGACATTACAATGGACACGGCAGATTGCCCCAATAAAGCACACATGGCCAGAGGGGGTGCATGCACTCCTTAAAAAAACATAAAAAGTCAGATATCAAATGAGTTAGGACCATATAGCTAATAAGGACCTAGCACACGCAGTGATCATGTGTTCCCTATGCCGGACATCTGGACACGTTATCCACTGGCCACATTGTGTCCACGAAAGGTCGAGACCCACCTGTGGTAACCATTAGACAATTAATTTATGACTCCAAAAGCAGCAACCAAAATTTCTCACCATATATGGTAAGCTGGCAACTTTTATTACTCACCATGTTCTGTATAAAAGAAAGACACATACTGATTGTAAATTGAGACAGCCCTCAGACCTTGTGGCTGTAACTGTTCTCCCAGCCGTAATGTTTATTAAACAAACTGTTCCTGTTTTACCAAATGCTTCTAATCTTCTGGTTTTTAAAGGATTTCAAACTCAAGTAACAGAGCGAATGAATCTGGTTGGCATATGGAACACGAAATGATCTGAAAGACAATTGGTTCTTTTTATTAGACCACTTTCCATACTAGATAAGAGGGTGCGTCATGAGATTTAATTTTCAGTTTTTCACATGGAAATAATTTGCATCCCTCTATTTTGTAGTTTTTTAAGTTTATAGAGGTCTTTCTTTGGCAGCCCCAAAAGGGCAGCCTGGCTATACTGCACCCTGGTTTGCGCAACTGATTGGATTACCAGCTTACAATACTCCATGGAAGGAATATAGTGGACCTTCATTAAGGCATATAAATGGATTTTAAAAAGCACAGAAATGATCAAAACACCCGGATTTCGGGCCACTAGTGAGGCAGTAGGTAAGGAACCAAAATCCACCAGTCAGTTCATAAAAGGGGCATAACTAATATCTATTCTGAGCAAGGCAAATTCAATCTTATCACTATTTACGCACAGGCAGTTTTTATAAATCTAACTATTAGTAGCTCTTAAGCAATCGGCTAGAATCTTATTGTCATTGGAATCCCCTTTCAGTTCAACCAAAATGTGGGTGTTGGCTACATAAAGCAGAAACCCAATTCCTGTGTCTTTTATCAACTAAGCACAGCAACACATGTTCAAATTAAAAAGGAGTGGTAAAAGAACAGAGGCTAAATACACAACCTTCAAGTGTGATGGAATCAAAGCTAATCCTAAATCCTAATTTAACAGCGTGTGCAAAAATACCTCAGTCAGGCCCAGACTTACCGGAGATATAAACCTACTCATTCCGTCAATTGAGCAGGGTTTCATGGACCACAATAGTGAAGACAGCAATATGGCAAGTAAAAGTAGCGTCACAAGATGTTCCTTATCCCTAATATTTAATGCTCTCTTACTCTGATACCAATAAAAGCTGTTTCGAAACTCTGCAAAGAAAGACACCCAGAATGTGCATTATCCAGGAAATTCTCAATCTACACTTGTAACTGCTGCTATACCTCAGCCTCAATTCCCTTTTCTAACAATGGCAGCATACAGATTGAATGACAGTTTGTAAGAGTGCATGTTTCAAGTTTAGGTATTTAAAAAAAAAAAAGGGAATACCATGTCTGTTTTCATGGCTTTATGGTAATTCGGACACAATTCTCAGATGAAGCACCACTGGTATAGCCAAATGGTTTGAGTGGGCGTGGCGGTGAAAATCAGATGTAGGCCGCAGTGAGTCGCAGCAGACAGTGCGCTTACGGTACTCGTGCAGTTCTCGGGTGGCTCAAGAAGCCATTACGGTGGCTGCAGTACGGGAGGATTGCGAGTGCTGCAGAGGCAGCCGAGCTAGGTCTCGGTGCTGCTTTTGGTCCTGCACCTCCCTGGAAAATCATCGCTGTGCTGTCTGCCATCCCAATTGGCCCCAGCGACCTCTCCTGCATGAGCTGACCTCAGTGCAAAACGCAAAACACAACAGCCAGTCATCCTCCTTCGTGAGCCTTTCGTCCTTTCCTGCTTGAGTCCGCACCTGGGCCCATCAGGAGCTATCAGAACACCATTGTGTGGTGAGGGCATTCAGTGGGCATACCAGCACACCAACCAGCAAGCATGGTGGCCATAGCTAGCTGCTGCAGTGAGGAGTTTGTGGGGCCCTCAGAGAGGCGGTCCAGTCGGAATGGGGTGCGACTTGTGGTGGTCCTGGTGTAGCTCCCGCTCGGCTTCTCCTTCTCTCTTGCGTCCCACCCGCACTCCCCGTTCTAAAACGCATTGGGAAATTACACTGCCAGGGACAAGCCGGCAACTCACATCTTTGGAGTAAGGGACTGAACTAGCATTTGAGACTGTCTAATGGAAAGGGTTTAGGATATGTCAGGAACTTTGGCGCCCTGCTATGTTTGCGTAAAAGGTATTCGTTTTGCCGTACGGCACGGTGCAGCCAGGATAGGGGAGCACCCTAAACCCCTAATTGTGTGTGGGTGAGGACCCACACAATTAACAGAAAACCAAAGTCCCGGGCACACGTAAGCCTGGTTAAATTACTTATTGGCACAAAAGGTCACACGTATTTTCACAATGTCTGATAATTAATATCCACGCAATAGTTCTTTCAGGTATTTAATCTTTGCTAACACAACCAGCCAACACGTGTTTCGTCACAAATGGGAAGTATCCCGTGACTTCTTCAGGGCTGGGAAGGATACTAAAGGGTGATATGAGCATATATATTTGTACAAATGTAGACCTCCATTGATGGACGACCACACGGGGTGAACAGTAAGAGAACACCTTTAAAAAGTGGAAACCCTAAAAGAAAGTGTCAAGACAAAATACTGGTGACTCCACAAAATAGTAACACAGGAACCGGTGGAGAACAAGTGACAAACTTTCAAGAAATAGTTCTAACTGAGCAACTACTGGATAAGCTGCTTAATGTACAATGTCAAGATTCTTCCCTAATCATGCTAAGTGGTGAACAGTGAAGTGCACCTGATTAGTGATACTAAATACATTTAAATAGGCATGAGGGCTAAAGCTAAATTAAAACTGGTATTTGTCGGCTTTGTAAGCTGCAGCAGGGGTGCAGGGTGGGGGGGATAGTTGGGATTTTGGGTTTGTTGTTGGGGGGTTTGTTTTTGCAAGGCGCAGTAATCATTGTCAGGATTTTTCCATGGTGGCTCTTCGGGTGTGGGATGGGTCTCTTGTGGTGTGGGGATGGGGGGTGGGGGTTTAAATGTTCTTAGCTGGAATGTTAATGGTTTGGGGGATCGCATTAAGCGGGGGATAGTCCTGCAGTTCTTGAAACGGTCTTTGCCGGATGTCGTCCTACTGCAGGAGACACACCTTATAGGTAATACTTGCCATGCTCTTAATAGGAAAGGTTACAAATTCATAGCTCACTCGGGATTCTCCTCTGGATCCAGGGGTGTGGGCATCCTAGTTAGAGCTTCACTACCGTTTGAGGTGAACTCCACCATTGTTGATGATAGGGGGAGGTTTGTGGCGGTGGCGGGGAGGTGGGAAGGAAGAACTTTGGTTTTGGTTTCGGTCTATGTCCCTCCTGCCCTGCAGGCCTCCACGTTCACAGATCTGGGTAGGGCCTTGTTGGACCTCCCGGGGGGTATGTTGGTGGTGGGGGGCGATTTCAATGCTGTCGGCTCTGGGCTGCTGGATAGGTACCCGCCCAGGGATACCGGGGGGGCTCAGAAGTGGCTTCCAGAATTCTTAGACACACTCGGCCTGGTAGACTGCTGGAGGCTCCGGCACCCCACACAGAGCCAATACACCTTCCACTCCGGGGCACATGGTAGCCTCTCTAGGATTGATTACCTGCTCACCCTGGCTGCGCATGCCTCATTGGTATCTGAGGTCAGGCACATGGCGCGGGGCATATCGGATCATTCGCCAGTGTGGGTCCGGCTGGATGTCGGGCGCGAGGGAGGGGGCAGGGTTGCTCCTATTAACCCCTGGTACTTTCGGGACCCCAAGATGCGCAGTTCGCTGTTGAAGACAGTTGATCACTTTTTTAAGGACAACCAGGGGTCTGTTGACTCGGCCGTGTCGTTGTGGGAAGCATTTAAGACTGTGCTAAGGGGAGAGGCCCTCTCCCTTGTAGTGGCGGCCAAGCGGCGGAGAGATGGCGAGGTTATGCAGGTTGAGGAGGAGATCGCTGCTTTAGAGGTGGCCCTGGAGGAGGAGGTTACAGAGGCCTCACTGCATGAGCTGAGCCTGAAGCAAGCCGAATATAAGGATCTGGTGACTAATGCCGCCAAGACCCTCAGTAGGGAACAGCAGGGCCGCTTGTACGATGTTGGGGATAAGGCCGGGAAGCTCCTAGCTTGGCTGGACAAAAAAGAACGGGTTAATAGAGTGGTCCCGGAACTGACGAGAGAGGGGGGAGAGGTAGTTGTTGACCCTGAGGGGATAGTACAGTGTTTTTCGGATTATTTCAGTATGGTTTATGCCTCAGCATCGGATAGGCCGACCGAGGACTCGCTTGATCTCCTGCGAGACATAGCTCTGCCCTGCCTGTCTGATGTGGATAGGGACGACCTCGATGGAGACATAACGGTCGATGAGGTGGCGGGTGCCATCCGTGCGCTGAACTCGGGTAAGGCCTCAGGCCCTAATGGTTTGCCGATTGACTTGTATAAGCTGTTCCCGGATAGGGTTGCCCCTCACCTGCGCTCCATGTTTGTGGAGGCGCGGGAGGGAGGGTCCCTTCCGTTGGACCAGAGACTGGCGACGATTGTTGTAATACACAAGGAGGGTAAACCCCGAGATAAGTGTTCCTCCTATCGGCCAATATCACTCCTTAATGCTGAGCCGAAAATTCTGGCCAAAATTCTGGCAGGCCGCTTGGTCAGGGTGCTCGGAGACTTGATCCATCCGGATCAATCCGGCTTTATCCCGCACCGTAACACCGCGTTGAACCTTCGGCGCCTCCATGGAGTGATTGCCAGGGCGGGCACGATCCGAGAACCAGCTATCGTGGCATCTCTCGATGCCACTATGGCTTTTGATACGGTGGAATGGGCATATCTGTGGGCAGTGCTTGCCAAGTTCGGTTTTGGCCCTGGTTTTTTGAGCTGGGTGAGGTTGCTGTATGAGGGTCCCCTTGCGAGTGTTGTGGTAAACGGGAGGGCGTCGACTCCATTCCAGCTTGGGAGGGGAACTCGGCAGGGATGCCCCTTGTCGCCTTTGTTGTTCGCCCTTGCCCTCGAGCCGCTGGCGGCGTGGATACGCTGGCATCCGGATATACGTGGACTTAGGTGGTCGCACGAGGACCGTATATCGCTATATGCCGATGACATCCTGTAAAATCTCGCCTCGCCCAAGAACTCGCTTATAGTGGTTTGCGACGTTCTGACGTCCTTTGGCAGGAACTCGGGTCTCGTCATCAATTGGAGCAAATCGTATTTGTATGTTCTGAGCGGCGAGGTTCCGCCTGTCCCGCGAACGTGTTCGATCCAGATTGCCCAGCAGGGCTTTGTGTACCTGGGGATCTTTATCTCCACCGACTCCACCCTGCGGTATGAGAGAAACCTGCTCCCCCCACTGGCGCGCCTGCGGCGGGATGTTGCGGGCTGGCGGAAGCTGCCGCTTTCCCTCGTTGGGCGCGCCGCTTTGTTTAAAATGATGTCTCTCCCCCGGTTCCTCTATGCTTTGCAGAATACCCTTGATTGGGTACCGGCCAGTTACTTTCGGGAGGTTGAAAGCCTCCAACGATCGTTGTTGTGGGATGGTAGGCCGCGCATAGCGATTGCAAAGTTGACGCTTCCGTGGTACGACGGGGGTGTTGCGCTTCCGGACATTCGACGCTATTATTGGGCCACCCAGTTGAGCGCGATTAATCATGGGTTTTATGGCCCGGCTCTAAGCCCCGGCTATGCCATGGACCGATGGTTGCTGCGCGGCGGTAATTATCATAGAGCGCTGTACTCCCGGGCGCTGGACTCGTCCCTCACGGGGCCCACCGGGGTGGCGGTGCGCGTGTGGAAGTTGGCGACTGACTCGTTGGGCTGGAAGGATAGGCTCACCCTAGCTACCCCGTTGTTTGAATCTGAAAAATTGGGGAGGCTCTGGCATACGAAAGGCTTTGATAAGTGGGACTTGATTGGAATCTCCAGGGTTGGAGATTTGCTGATTAAGGGGAGGGTGAAGTCCTTTGTAGAGCTGCAGCAGGAGTACGAGTTGGGGAAATCCGAGTTCTTCCGCTATATTCAAGTGCGTCATGCCCTGCGATCAGTTCTAGTAGACGGAGAGAAGGTGCCTGAGTCCTCTCCATTGGAGGATCGGATCCTCGACGGCCATATGCCGGAGAGTACGATTTCTCTTATATATAAGAAATTGATAAACGTCCGGGCGGACCTGCTGTTGGGGCTGAGGGACCAGTGGACTAGGGACGGGCTCGAACTGGATGACGAGGATTGGCAATCTGCGGTCTCCTCTCCTAAGGAGGTCGCGATCCCATCACGACTGAGGCTGGTGCAGCTCAAAATACTTCACAGAACCTATGTCACGGGGCCTAGGCTGGTTCGTATGGGATTCTCGGAGGAAGGTTTATGTAGGAGGGGATGCGGTATGGTGGATACCTTTATGCATATCATTTGGGAATGTGGCGTTATCAGGGAATTCTGGAAGAGAGTCCATACGGTGATGGGGGAGGTGACGGGCATTGTTATGCAGCCGGAGGCACGGTGCTGTCTCCTGAATGTTTGGGGGCCTACCGATCACGATGTGGGACAGACCCAGTGGGTGACCCTGGGTAATATGGTGGCTAAGCGAGACATCACGCGCCTATGGGGCTCAGCGGCTCCTCCCACATTGACTGCGTGGAAAGAAAACATGGACTGGAGTATGCTGAGGGAAAAGACAGTATATTGTGCTAGAGGGCGCCCCCGGAAGTGGCATGCCATTTGGGGGAGGTGGAACCAGTATAGGGGTGGCATATGTCTTGCCCCTGATTTGGACCCCCCCCGATGAGCAGCTCTCTCCTTAACATTCTTTCCAGCATTTTGTATATATATCTGATTGATAATTGACTTTCTGGGCCTCTGCTTTTCCCCCCTTTTTCCTCTTAACATAGAGTTGTGACTGTTAGACGACGGGGGTCTGCTCTCCCCTGAGGGGCAATCACCAGTGGTATTCAGTGTCATTCGCCTTGCTGGGGTTTTGTGTGAGTTTGTGTTTATTTAAAATAGAACCTTTTTTGCTTCTCCTCTATGTACTGTGGACGTTTTCCTGGTTGCTTTCTCAAAGCTGCCGAACCTCCGGGATATCGGCTAAATAGCTGTGTCCATGTTTCCAAGAATAAAGGTTTTTCAAAAAAAAAAAAAAAAAAAAAACTGGTATTTGTCTCATACTTTGAAAACAAATGTTATGGCTACATGTGGTATGCGGAACATAAGAACTAGATAAAGTCTTGCACGTTAGAAAAAAACTACCAGACATCAAAAACAGTATAAGTGTGCTACCTGTCTTAAGAGCGTCGTTATCGGGTTGGTGTCTACAAGGAAATAGCAAGAGAAAAATCAATATGAGGAAGAGCTCCAAAGTAAAAGGGGGAAAGAGAAGGAAGGAGGAGAGAAATAGCAAAAGCAAAACTTCACTGCTTTGCCGGTGATAATTCCAACCCGGGCTGAGTTGGTGGCGAAAGATAAATGTAAAAAGAAACTCAGGGTAGCAAGATGTCAGGAAAGGCCAATCCTGAAATATCAAAAACGCAAGAGTCAAATTCGATATTACAAAGTAGCACAAAGTCAAAAGAGAAGGGGTAGAGTACGAGGCTAGATCTTACCGTAATGCCGGAAACCTAAGGAGTTATGAAGCAGAGCCTGCCTGAGAAATCCGCTTCTATGGCCAGATCGCCTGTGAAAGACAACGGGGCACATGAATGTAAAAGACGGCCTCAAGATGGTAACTCTGGGAGGTGAAAAACTAAGAGTAAAACGTAGCGAGGATCTTACTAGGGTATCGTGATCCCAATTAGAGGGTCTGTCAAAAGAAGTACGGTGACTTCGCAGTATGCATTCCTGTGACAAAATACCAAAGAATGCCTAACCACCTCATCAAAATAAATATGACTAGGATTATAACGACATTCTCACTCGGAAAATGGCTTACCTGCCGCAGGTGCGCTTCAGGACGGTGACAGGCACTGGTATACCTCTGTTCCGGGAGTGGACAGAGAGTGAAACCGGAAGTACCCTTAAATAGTCACCGCAATTGAAAAGAGACTAGAATGTCAACCATTCCTCTCATAGGGCCTGTCAGTCAAAAGCCGCAGGGGAACGTGTATGAACAGAAAAATTTTAATAAAGATCGTGGCCTAGTACGAAAAATGGTGCTAAAAAAAGTTGAAAGAAAGACAAAAAAAGAGGGGGGGGGCAGGTAAATATAGAGTGCGCATGAGCTCAAGTGATATTAATTAGCATACCACGAGGTTTATTAAAAGACGTGTTAGGGCTGAAAAATAAAAAGCCCCAAAATTTGTGGTGCTGCAAGTAAATAGTAAATAGACAGCTGCATGAGACTGTGTGCAGAGAGTAAGAAGCAAAATAATCAGCAGGGGTAAGTGCCGATCATGAAGGGGAAAGGTCCCTAAGTACCTAACATAAATAGCTAGTGAGTGTACTGGGGTACTCGTAAAAGAATCCGAGTATTAACTCTAACAGAGAAGAAGAAGTAAAGAGCTCATAATGATAAGAAAATGAAGAGGGAGATCATGGGAAACATCATAGAGTAGAAGGTAAGGTGTTCAAGGTTGAAATACAGAATCAAGGCAAAGTCATTCGTATTGTAGCTAAATTTTCAGTGCGTCACAGGTGATAACATGAATGTGGAATTTAAGGATTATCAGCATTACAAGCATAGAGTTTCAGATTGGAGTAAAAACATGCATGCAAAAATCGATAGGAGTACATGTTAGAAATGGCTAGTCGCCGAGAAAGTATTCCATCTCATGGTCACTGTTCAATCCATGCTTGACCGTGTATAATCGCATGATCCAGGCGGCTTCCATGCGTCGTAGTTTAAGTTCTCTGTTTCCCCCTCTCAAGTCTGCTGGCATGACATCTATGCTGTAGAAAGAAAAACTTCTCCGTAGACCATGAGAGGGGCATGTTGCAGCATGTACTGCCAAAGGGTATCTGGCATCCTCTTGATGAAGTGCTGTAGCATGCTCACTGATTCTTTCTTTCATTGATCTGATAGTGCTTCCCACATATTGATCATTGCATGCACATTCTAAAATGTACACCACAAACTTGGTGTTGCAGTTGATGTTGTATTTTATATTGTACTTTTTACTTTTGTCAAAGCCGGTAAATTCTTTGATTCCATGTCTCGCCCATCTACAAACACCACAACACCCGCATTTGTGCAAGCCTAAAGGGTGTGATGTCAACCATGTGATGTTGGTACTGGTACGAGGGACAGTAGGGCTGAGTCTGTTCCTTAGTGTCAAGCCTCGCCTGTAGGTGATTTGGGGTCGGGAGGAACGTGTTGGCTGGTTGTGTTCGTAAAGATTAAATACCTGAAAGAACTATTGCGTGGATATTAATTATCAGACATTGTGAAAATATGTGTGACCTTTTGTGACAATAAGTAATTTACCTAGCTTACGTGTGCCCGGGACTTTGGGTTTCTAGCATTTGAGACTGCTTAATGACTACTGACATTGGTAGTCAACCACTGGAATTTGTAAGGACTACAACGGATGTCAGCATTTTAAGTCACCAGGGCGGTACCAAAAAGAAGGAGGGACAAAAACCTGTATTTTTCCAGCAAACTAGTACCCTCCACTTAAGCTCCCCTCCCAAAAGCACATGTAAGCACCTATAAGCCTTCAGGGCACAACGACTCCACAGTAAGGTTGGGCAAGGTCAGGGGGTCCATGCCCAGTAAAACAGCCAGGAAAAGCGCACTTCTCATGCATCATGCGTTATAGTGAATCTCTTGGCTTTTACAGAATAACCTCACGTAAGGAATTGGCCCAAGAAGCATTCCTAGGGAAGTTCAGCTACTGAGGCCAGTAGACCCAAAGAGGGTCCCTCCATTTCAACTGCAGCAACCTGCAAACAGCTATACGAAATTAAGATTTCTAAAAGATGCAGAAGCTGTGGTTTATTCTAGCAACGAGGGGCTAACTGGACACCGCTCCATTCGGAAGCTATCACCTCCCCCCTAGATCGGATTTCTTCTCACCTAGGCACCTCAAGCTCATCAGGAACCCTAAAACAAGGATTCGGAGAAGGAGTGGAAAGCGGCAATCTGCATGCCTGGTATGAAGCGGGAAAAAAACATGGTCCTGGCTTGCTCTTCGAACCAAAGCTATGTGGGGTCTCCAAGTGTCAGACCTGATGGCACAATGGCCTAGCGGTCTTCACTGCAAGCGTTAAATCGCAACTCAAACTTTTCCAATAACCTTACAGGGTGCAATACAAGAGAGTCCAGCACTGGCAGACAATTGTACTATTACCAAACCTGAGCCACAAATGGAGCCCTATCTTTTCCCAGTGGAGGGTAAAAACAAGGCACACCCACGGGCCAAAGTGACCGCCCTGGCACACAAAAGGCCACGGCAGGACCAAAATCATCTCCAACTCATGGGGTACAACAGGTAACAGAAGCATTGAATTTTGAGGCAACAGAGTGTTCACAGCACTACACCACCACCAACGCCTGCTGAGCTCACGCGCTGTCCGGAGACCAAGATCAGATAAGAGCAGTTGGCTGCCCGCTCAAACCCCAGTCAGCAAGAGTTGGAGGATGAACAGGTGGCATGCTATGACAACATCTACCATACCACTCAAGAATTGGAGATGGTAGGATTGTACGCCCAGGGAACTCCCCCCTACAAGCAGCGTACAATGCATTAAAACTAAACCAGGGACAGTGTCTGGTAATCTTTATTAAGTACCATGCAGATATTATTGGATGTACTACAATACCAGTCAATTAAAATGGGCATTCAGATATCACTACTCAACACACTTGCAGTTTTTGCCGCTGGTACAGACGAAAAACTGGATGATCTTAACAATCTTATCAAACGAGCACAGTCTGACTGGCAATCGCTAGAAGCAAACTTCACCTGTGACCCGGTCCTGGACAAATTATACTCCATCTCAGTTATGTTAAGCGACTTATTTACAGATCTAAAGCAAACCATCAAGCCTTTGCTATGAATACAGCCATAACCCTCTGACCCTCACCAACTACATCACTGCCTGGTTTCTTGTGGCCCACCACAAACCAATATGTCTAGTGCTTCCAGCAAGAGGAGTCCAGACCAAAGTATTACTGACGCAAACATGCACAATGTCCAAATCCCCACAGGGGCCCAGCAGTATTCCTCAAATAAACAGCAGGTCGCATCAGTCAATACCGAACCCATCTCGCAAATCAGCTCTAATGTTCCAGGGCAATGGAACAAGGCTCACGGTCAATGAAAACAAAGAAGCAAAGGCCGAAATACAAAACACAACATTAACAAACAGCTTGCGGACTATCCCATCTTCAGCACAGTGGCAAAGAACCGCAAGTCAGATCCTAAAACAATATCTCAATAACATATTATACCAGTTGGGGGAAAGCAGCGTAGAAAGGGGACTGGAGATGGTAGTTCTGAATGCTTGGATGCACATATTTTCAACGGTTTTAGTTATAAGAGACACAAAAAAACAGAGTAAATGCTTTAAGAAACCTAACTGCCCAGATGGGGTTTCCTTGAGCCCAGAGGACAAGAGCAGCTCATCGCCATAAGAAGGTGCAAACCAAGATATCAAGGCAAGGGTAGAACCCGTAACCAATGGTCCTCCAAGCATCCTACTGAGAATTGAACTCACGAGAAATGCCCACCTTTTGGTAAGGGCAGATATTAGAAGGGTATAACACAGATCAGGAAACAACTCCGACAGTTGAATCCCAAACCAAGGAACTCACCGATCTCTCTGCCTCGAGGACTGGCATACCCAATTAACTGAGCACTTTTTAGGTCTAGCCTGACCCAGCACTTGCGCAGGTCTGGCGAGACTTTAAGTAAGGGCTTAAAAAAATGCTACCGCCGGCTCCAGCTTGCAGTGCGGGCGCGCGCTTGAGCAGAGGCGCCATATGACATTCCTCATGCTCATTAAGCGCATCGCTCGCCGCGCGCTTGATCGCGGATCATTTTCTCGTCGTGCAAAGGCCACGCGAGCGCCACTCGAGAGACTACCACTGCCACCCCGTGGCCTTAAATAGCAACGGCATCTCCTGTATTTAAAGGCTTGCAGGTACCGGTTGTGTAATTCAGTGATATTATGCAATAATAAACATTGATATTATGCAATAAACATTTTACAATAACTATGTGGGAAACCAATCCCTTTGTCAAGCCATGACAACCCCCAATGTGCTAAACAGTTTAATATTACTAAAGTTAAGATTGTAATTAACTAGTGTGCATATTTACATCTCGTAATTAAATCATGCGTAACAAGACAGCTTCATAAAAGTTCAATACATCAAGCCAGTACAGGAATCCAAGTCTAATAACCTATGATACAGAGCTACCGATTCATCTAATCAAAACCAACGTAGACCTCCATCCGATTCGAAACCTCCGTGCTTCAATGTGTGCATTGTATTGATTGTGTTTGTAATTTGCAGAGTTAACACCCAGTCTACTGTTCTGGGATGGCAGGGTGCCCTACACACGCCTACAAACCTCGAGTTGGAGTCATATTCATGTTTTCCACGAAACACATGCCTACAGGGGATCGAGGGTTGCTGTGGGATCCCCAGCATGCTCTGCCATGCAGCATCAACTCTCTCTCTCTCTCTTTTACGCACACAAGCTCTCTCTCTCCCTCTCTTACACATGCATGCACGCACACATGCACGCTCTCTCTCTCTTCCTCACACACACACACACAGGCACACATGCACACTCTCTCGCACTCACACACACACGCATACAACTCACACATGCAGGCTCTCTTTCTCTCTCCCCCGCTCTCACACACATGCACGCACACATGCACGCCTTCTCACTCACACACACCCACAAACACATGCACTCTCTCTCTCTCTTTCTCTCACACACACCCACGGACACATGCACGCTCTCGCTCTCTCACACGCATGCACGCACACATGCACGCTCTCTCTCCCCCCTCTCTCTCACACACACACACCCACACACATGCTCTTTCTCTCTCTCCCGCACACACACACACACAGGCACTCACGCACACATGCATTCTCTCTCTTTCTTTGGTGTGTAGTGCCGAAGCACCATTGATTCCTGCTACGCAAGGTAAGTCATTCATTAGTGCTTTTATTATGATAAAAGGACCCCTTGCTCCCTGCCAGGCCTCCAGCACTGGTGGCGTGGTGGGGGTAGTTACAGTAAGACCTTCACTGGTGCTTTTAGCTTGACTGTGGTATGATACAAGGACACCTGGTCTCCCTTTCAGGCCTCCAGCACTGGTGCCGTGGTGGTGGCAGTGTGCAGTGCCGAAGCACTTTTGACTTCTGCTATGCACGGTAAGGCATTCATTGGTGCTCACTGCTTTCAATAGGGCCATGGCTTGACAGCAGGCAGGCCTCTGCTCCCTGTCAAGTCTCCAGCAGTGGTGGTGCATCATTCATTCCAGCTGCTCAGAGCTGGTGCCTGTTAATGATTCTCCTGCAGCTGCGGAGTCAGCAGTGGGTGCGGTTGTGAAAGGCTACGGTGGTGTGTGTGCGTTCCCTCACACCTTTTCCTGCTCTGCTCCACGCTCCCCGCTTGTCCCTCGTGTGTATATTACAGAGGTCCGAAAAACACAGCATTTGAAATACCTAAAAACACGAAAAGATTGCATGAGAACCGGTGCCGCGGGGCCCCTTTCCTCTCATTGATTGGATATACCTGCTCTCCCTACAACTCTCTCTCTCTTTCACGCACACAAGCTCTCTGTCTCCCTCTCTCACACACACACACAGGCACACACACATGCACGCTCTCGCTCTTTCTCACACACACACACACACAAACAGGCACACATGCACGCTCTCTAGCGCACACACACACACGCATACTCCATCCTCTGTAATCTTTACCGCACCAGTACTCTCCCCGTGTTGCTTCTGAGCCCTGCTTTCGTTATTTCCCTCCACCCGCCTTAAAAAAAAAAGAAAAAAAGATTTGGCACTGTTTTATTTTTCTTTATTTACCAGTACAACTTGGATCAGTAAATTAAAAAAAAAGAAAACTTCACACGCACGCTGTAGGCGCGTTCATGTGTTGTGCTCTTACCTACAAAATGACACAGCTGCTGCGACTGCATAATAGCATCTTTTTTTTTTTATGGGGTTTCCTCTTTATCCATGCTGCACAACATCGCTAAACAAGCATTGCCATAGCCAATAGGTCTCGCCTTTGAGACATTAAGTGTTTAGTTATCCAGCACAATATCCTTGGTACAACAACATCAACTGTTGCATGGCTAAACACTTATAAGGTACAAGGTTGCACCAAGGATATTGTGCTGCAAAACTAAATACTTATAAGGTCCCAAAAGCGAGACCTATTGGCTATGCCAATGCTTATTACTCTAGCTTACAAGAGTCCATTACAATCCGACATGACCTTTATACAAGGCTCAACAACTCACCAGACACAAAAACTATAACTTTTCATCCAAGGGCAACTGTGACCTTTTAAACAGGGGCAACATCTTAAGGATAAAGGCACTGATCCCCAACCAGCAAACCTTAAAGTCAACAAATTGGACCTTTGTCAAATTAATTTACATTGCAAGGGAACCTTTCAGAAAATGACGCCACAAAGGCCACCTGGAGTTAGGTAGACACAGCTGGGAAAGTATTAAATGAGTGGCAAACCTTTAAAAAATGGGGCATAAGGCTAATGACCCACTAAGAACCAGGATACCACCACCCATTAATAGCTTCAGGCCTATCCAGCAAAGTCTGCCCATTCACAGCTACATTTTCAGTCCTCAAGGTCACTTTAGCCAAATCACCATCAACAAAAACCTCATCCATAAATTAGTCAGGACGATTTAAGTATACATCTTTGTCATCAGAAACAGGCTGGAGATGTCTCTACCAATAAATAAACTGCGCTCCGTGCAACTCGTGACAGCATCAGAAAAGTTGCATGAAGAACAATGAGAACGATGGACTCCTACGACTGTGTTCACGGAACGTCAACAGCCTAGCAAGTAAAATAACTGACCCAAAATTTCTAGCCTACCTGTAAACTATTTACATAATTCTCTTACAGGAGAGATGGCTTGAGGATCCCATCAAGGTGCAGAGGTTCACAAACTATTATGTACTGGCATGCAAAGGTGCAAAATATAGCCAACCAAAAGGGCAGCTTGGCAACATACATATCTGTGACCAGCACAGGCTCGTTTAGCGAACTACACTCAAATTCGCCGGCAACTAATGCAGTTCTGACCACAATTCACTGTCTGAATGTCAAAGCTCAGGTCATCATTATTAATGTATATTTACATCCCAGGGACAGGCTGAAGAGTTCAAGAGCACTCATTGAGGAAATCTTAAGGCTCCAGCAAGAGGAACAAATCACAGATCTTGTAGTTTCAGGTGACTTTAACCTACACCTTTTAGGGTCCTCTGCGGAAAATGAGCTTATAGTAGCACAGACCTTACACTGGGATAGCCTGGCCCAGTGTTGAAGCAGAACTGGCTAACTGAACAAAATTAGTAGACAGCTTTTAGGGGGCCTAGAGCACTTGAGTTTTCATGTGCTCAATGGCTGGTTCCTTGAGGACAACCTACTGGCTGCCTCACATCACTCAAGCTCTGCTAGATCCACAATTGATTACACTTTTGTCACTCCGTCATTAATGCATATATGTTTATTTCATCTAGGCAAGAAGGGGAACAGTGACCACCTATCCCAGGAGGTGAGCTTCCAGGCAGCCACCTCAGAACACCACTGAGCCAAGGAGGAACCTAGATTGGAATTCACCATTAATAACAAAAGGATCAAATATGCTCCCTTGTCAAAAAAAGACCTGTCGGACTAAGCCAAGGCACTGTTTCAACAGTGTCTGGCAAACTCCACCAATGTCCTAACTATTTGGGAGTCCTTCATCAAAGGGCTCGCCGAGAAATCAGTCTATCCAGCTAGAGCAGGGTACCAAATGCGAAGCACCTTGCAATACTAGTTCCCGCAGCGCAGATTTAACAACTAAGGTTCCTAAAAAGGGGATGCCAACTCACAATCAATGCCGAGACAGCACATAACTTCACTTGAAATTGGTCATTAAAAGGCCGCCCGATGACACAATATGGTCCCAATTACTTTGTGATGTGAGAAGCAATGACAGTGCGCGATTTTGGTAAACAACAAATAAGCTGTTGCGTCCTGCCCAAAGAGCAATTAGCTCCCACCTGACGGAAGAAACATGGGCAAAATTTCTATCAGATCAGTTTAACCTGCAGCTGATCGGAGGTGTCCACATTCATGTCTCTGGACAAACATGGACAGAAGGCCTTATGAACTATGAGCTGATGGCAGATCACTAATGAGTCGCTCCTCTACAGCCAATAGCAGGCCCCTCCAACAAAACATCTCAGATAAGCGCTGGAGCAACTGAAAAGCAAAGAGCTAAGGGCAGGCATGAGGGGGCCCAGGCCCAAATGGTATCCCATCTGCACTCTTCAAGTTCCTCACAGCTTACTGGGTGACAAGCCATGCACCGGTTATCAACAACATCATTTCTGATGGAATTATACCAGCATTGTGGAAAGGTTCCATCATCTTCCGAATTTTCAAGGGAAGGGACAAAATATTTAGCCAAAAACTACTGCCTCGTAACACTCCTTGATAATGAGGCCAAATATTTTGCAGAAACTATTCTCGAAGAGCTAACAACTTGGCCTCTGAAAACGCCAAAATCCCATTAAACCAAACAAGCTTCTCAAAACTAACAGGAACTACTAATCGAAAGAGCAAGGGAAACAAAGCTGCCACTGCACTTAGGCTTCATTGATTACAGGTCAGCCGTTGACCATGTTGATCAGGGAAAAGTATGGCGGAAACTCGGGAACATTGCACTGGCCCTCCTGCAATCAGTCATACTACTACACAGATACGAGGTTGCAGATCAAGCTTAGCATTAGATCTCATCTTTCTAGCCAAATCCCAACCACCAAAGACTTGAAGCAAGCGTGTGTGCTCGAGCCTACCCTGTTTAATCTCTTCTTGTCGTACGTCTAAGCGGAATATCCGTGACTCTCATGCCTCTTAACTAGGCAGCATTGTCTTTTCTAGTCTCTTGTATGCGGATGATTTGGTCCTAATAAGACACACTCGGGTAGGGCTAAAGCGTTTACTCAACATCATGCTGGAATACTCCACAAAAAACGTTCAGACAATTAACCTAGATAAAACCAAAACTATATCAATTAACAACACAAGGAGAAAGACCCCGAGCTGGTATGTGGGCAGGATGCGGCTTGACTCAGTAGCCAAATATGAAATATCTCAGAGTTATTATTGGTGAAGACGGTAACTCACTCCTTAGAAAGAAGCCATGAGAAAAAAAAGGCAACGCACTGGCCATAACTTTAAAAAATATGAAGAGAAAACTATCTAACCCACTCTTGACGCCACTTCTCCGCATTGTCCAAGCAAAGCTATTGACCATCAAAGCTTACAGGAGTGAACCTTTGAGAGGAAGAGATGCTACTGCCCGGACAATATCATGACCAGAACCTACAGGATGATCTTTAATCTCCCCAAATAAACTTACCTGGCACAAATACGTCTGGAATTCGGTCTCCAGGGGCAAAATGGCAATGCGTGGTACCTACATAAACAGCCAAAACAAAATTAGGAAGGCTGTCCTAAATACCCTGAATTTTCATTTGCGGGAGAAGATAGAAAATAGGGACAACTTGGATGCCAAAGCATACCTTAATGAGTCGCTAAATATAACTGGGACAGCTCACCTCTGGGAAACCCCCACCAGTCATCTGCGCTTTAAAAAACATGTTAGTAAATCTATCAAATCACACTATGTACTTCAGGACAAGGCCACTATGGCCAGAAGATCCCACGCATGGCTAGTCTTGAATAATTAACTGTAAAGAGAGGGACAAAAGGGGCTATTTCCACTCACAGGGATGTGGGAGGTCCAGCAAGGTAAGATGCCCCAACAGTAAGACTATCAAGAAGAGTTGTACCTGCTGTTCCTCAAGTGAAAAGAGGAGGAGTCAACAAGAAGGCTGGATATAACTAAATACACAATGTGTATGAAGTTGGTAATCCTTTTGTTGGATAATAATGCCCTCACACACCCTTTCAGATGTCATGCTTCATCATATGGGCTGCTCCTCGTCAGGCCGGCGGTGCAATGCCTAACGGGCTCCCTAAAAAGGGGCACTTTATCGGAGATCTTCAATCCAACAGCTGTTTGGTGAAGTGCGGGTATGGGGGCCTGACTAATGTAGATGTAAAAAAGTGTGATTTAAAACAGGGTTGGTAGTGCCGGTGTAGGAATTAGATTTTATTCTGGAGGTCTCCCAGACTTGGTGGCGAGGGTAGGTCAAGAAGCACGGCGTGAGCAAGGCATACACCTACTTTTAGAGGACCTATTGCTCATGCTCAATCCACCAAGTACTGTTGTGGTCCACAGTCCTACTGAATAGGGTAGTACCAGATCATGACAGGTATTTTAGTCAAGTGACACTGATTCACATTAAACATGTTTTGATTTAGAGACTTAATATCACATAGTTCTCTTCTTTTTGTAGATAGTTTTCATAGGTCCTGAAGAATCGCGAGTGCATGAGCTCCTAGCGAGAAACATGTTGACCATTAAACACCCACTTAGAGCACTCTCATAAGAGACATTATACTCTGTTGAGTGCCATATACACGTTTTTAATCAGGGAAGGAGACCTCCAGAATAAAATCTAATTCCTACACCGGCACTACCAACCCTGTTTTAAATCACACACAGTGGAATCCTGTTTCCTAGAAGTCTTCCTCATTTTTCTGGATCCTGTTTTGGTATTGCTTGAATTCTTAAGGTTCTTGCTGTTCTTCAGTATTTAATTCCCTTAACAAAATTCACTTTTTAAATCCCTTCCTGGTCTGTAGTCATTCTAGACTCAGAAAGGGGTATTGGAAGAAGCAGCGGATGATGCTGGGTAAAGGGATCATGTATGAGTTTTTTTTTTTTTAAACAAATTTTATTAACAGATTTTCATTTTTCACAATATGGCTATTGCAGTACAATAAACATGTGGGTCGGTACAATCAGTATCTCCACTATTGTGGGCACTGCAGTATGAAAAAAGAAAGAGGGCCGACAAAGCCAATATCTGCTTTTGCTCACACTATACATAGTCCGCTCAATCACAAATGATTTCCACTTAAACATTTTACAAATAGTCATAGACTTCAATCCGGAGGTATGTTCGTGTCTCAACACGCCCTTGACTGCTATTTCCAACAAAGAAACCCCAACTTGTCCCCCCCGCCCCCACCAGTCCTATTGACCTCATAGAGCAGCGTCCGAGGGCACCTTCTTGCCTCAGGCTTGCAGTACCACATCATTTATTAACATCAACATAATTACTTCTTGGGTTAGATTGACAACGACACTTGGTCATCGGTGTGCATTCCTGCCATTGTAATTATCCCTACGAGGTGGGTTCGGAGTTTTACACTTTTTATTGTGAACCAGTTCGAGCATCTGTAGTATCTAATTCTTGCGCTTTAAGGGTTTCCAGGATAAAATCCCACTCGAGTGCTATTGGGGTTTTACGTAAGCCCCTGACCTCCTCCCGTCTGATGGCCGCGCTTTCTGCACTACCCCACTGAATCAGTTCGCTACGCCACATGTGTACGGAAGGTGATTTCTTGGATTTCCACCGCATGGTGATAGCCCGTATAGCTACAATGAGCGACAGGTTCACAAACCTATATTGCACTTTGTGTTTAGTGGAGGACTTGTGGATGCCCAGGATACATTCCTCGAGGGTGTCGGTTATGTCCCTTTGTGTAGCTGCGCGTGTATATTGTCTGACCAAGCCCCAAAACTCCTGTATATGTGGGCAAGCCCACACCATTTGAACTATCCCTGCTCCCTCCCAGTGACATCTAGGGCAGCAGTGTTGCGTTTGCAGGAACATTCTGTCCAGTCTGTGAGGGGTGAGATATGCCCTGTGTAATATAATGGTTTGGATATATCTGAATTTTGCGTTCCTCGGTATTTTCCTAGGATGTTCCAGAATTATCTCCCACTCTTTATCTTCTAGGGCTCGCCCTAGGTTCGTAGAGTAGTAAGGGTTAACCCCGCATGGACACGATTCCCCACGTACAACCATTTAATTAAGTGTCTGCCCCTCCCCATATAATAAAGTGCTTTAACCAGTTAGTGCATAGATTGTTCTCGCCGACGCGGGGCCCAGTGTATTTTTACGGATTGTAGCAGCGCCACATGTAGTATATATAAATGATCCGGCACCCCTGTCTCTCTAACAAAGTTACCATAGTCCAGCAGCTGTCCGTCGTGGAACAAGTCCGACAACGTGCTAACCCCTGCAATAGGCCACCAGCCGCGATCCTTCCAATGAGGCACACAGTCGCCGTTGTGCATACAGGGCAAGCAGTTGGCGTTTGCACCAGTGCAGACTATGGCCCCCTGTGAATATGGGCGCTGTGGGACCGGTTGTCTTCCAGGGTGACCGCTCAGAGGCGCGTCCCGCCCCGGCCCACCACAGGTCATCTGGGTCCGCCGGAGCCGTCCCCCTCAGTACAGGCACGGTGTTGGCGGGACCAACCAGTGATGCAGTGGTGCCCCGCACCCCAGTGCACGCACCTAGGGTGAGTCCCGCATTGTGCGTCCCCTCTTCACGACTGTAGTAGGAGCACCCAGCTCCCCTCACAACCAGGCCGCCGTCCTTCCGCTATGCAGGCCCGCTGCCAGTGCCGTGACGCAGTATCTAGGCTGATCTCTTGCGTCTGGATAACTGTCCCTGGTCTCCGCCTGCCACCAGCCGCTCTTCATGCCTCTCTTGCAGCGCTGAGCTCTATCCTGGGGGCGGGCCAGAGTACATTCCAAGGCTATTCTCGGGGCATCAGCCACAGGCCGCGCCACACCGCAGCCCCAGGGCGCGGGCACACTCACCGTTCCGGTCTGCTCTTCAGGGTTCGCAGCAGCTAGTTCCGTCCTCCGTGACCCACAGACAGCTCCCTCCGGTCTGCCGCCTAGGTAAGTCCGCATGCAACGCCCACCGTAGAGCATCACAACGAGTCCGCGGCTCTGGGATCCTCGCCCTCTACTCGTCGGCGCACAGGCTCCGGGCCTCGGAGGTCGCTCCGTGTGGGCGCCAGCGGGCCGGGAAGCAGGTCCGATCCTCAGTGCTGGCCAGCTTCACCAGGGCACATTACTAAGAACCCCTCAGTGCAGTGTGTGTCAGTGGAATTTCAGGATTTCAGAGCCCGAGTATAGAGCTCAGCTAAATGGCGGCCGCCATGGTCGACAGTCAGCCGGGATCATGTATGAGTTGAAGTTGGTCAGGCTCAGGGAGAATCCTTGTGGAACTCTGCAGGTAGAGTTGGGAGCGTCCGAGGTGTATGGTGCAAGGCTGACTTACTGGGTTCTTCCAGTCAGGAAGGAGCAGATCCACTGGAGTCTGAGTCCTTGGATACCGATATCGTGTAGGCGTTGGATGAGGATGGGGTCGGAGACCATGTAAAATGCTGCAAAGAGGTGTAGGAGTATGAGGGCAGTCGTGTCTGTGTCTAGATTCATGCGGATGTAATATATGGCTGCAATGAGGGCTGTGGTTGGGTCTAAAGTGAGTGGTATTGAGGAGTTGGTGGTCATTGAGGCATTCAGTGAGGAGTCTGTTGTTGATTTTCAACACCTTGGCCCAAAAAGGTAGCAGGGATTTTGGTCTGTTGTTTGGGAGCACTGATTTGTCAGCGGAGGGTTTCTTCATCAATTGGTGGAAAGTTGCATATTTTCAAGCATCTTAGAAGGTCTCGGAAGAGGTGGAAGCATTCAGAGTGGGAATGAGCATGGTGCTGATGGGTTGCAGCCCTCTGGTGTAGGCATGGTGGGGCAAGGGTCAGATGGCGCTCCTGAGTGGATAGACTTCATGGTTGTGGAGGATTCTTCTGGAGCGATAATAGGCAAAGTAGTTGACATAGGTTCTTTGGATAAGTATCACAGCAATCCTAGATATTATGCTTTACATAGTTGTCATGTATGTAACCCTGGGCTGGCCTTCGGGACTACGTATTGCGGGGGACCGTTCTATAGGCAGACACGTGGAGGCAGATGGTGCGAGACTAAAGGTGTTTTATTTCTCTTCTGCAGCGTAGTAGCACCTTAACGGCAAGCAACCTTTACGGTTCAGTCAAAAGGTATATACAATAAACTACAGAGTCTTTCTATGGGCGTTCCTCCTCGTGGTTCCTTGGGCGGGTCAGTATGCTGCTAGGGTGCCTGGAGGGTTCTCTTGGCTCTTGGTTCAAGGCCGGGCCATCGGTGGAGCATGTAAGGCAAGAGAAACAAGAAGAGCAATGTAATCGCCTGCTTCTATATGTATTGTTGGGGAAGGGTGTGAGGGGCACCGGTGCTCATATGTACAGGAAGTGCAGTGATCCCGGATAGGACGTGGGTACACAGAAGGGAGAGCCGACTACACCTTCTCCCGCCTCCCGAACCATCCTGCCATACGCCCACGTACCTGGGTGAGCCACGCGCCTCCAGGTACGTGGCTGGGCGAAACACCTTCCAGCTGGCCTCCTGGCTTTCGTCTTCCGCCTCCGCTTTCGTCCGTGGGTCTCCTCGACTCTCCGTCCGCCGCGGCGTCTACGAAGCTCTCCGACTCCTTGGTTACCGATGCAAGGTTCTTCACGTCGGCTTCTCGTCCTCGAGGTTTGGTTCCCCCGACGTAGAGAGGCTGCTCCCTTTTCAGTGGTAGAGGGCAGGTCACATGATAGTTGGGGGCGGGTTCTGCATCATTCCCGGGATTCATAAAGGCGCCCGTCCTGCTCAGCGGATCTTCGGATATATTGGGGTCATATTCCTCCTCGTGAGGCTGTTGGGAAAAGACAGGGTATCGGCCAGGTGAATGTGTATCGGACGTCACAGGGGACCCCGCGGCCCCGTGACATTAGTATAATAGAGAACCTACTGGAGCTAGAAGACACGGATAGTGTGTTTCCTCTGGTAAGACGGGCAGAGTGTTTTTTAGAACTTTAACAGATGAACAAAGCAAGAGGCTGAAACTTTAGGCACCTATGAATTCAATGCAAGTTCACTGCCAAACACTGTGAGGTTTTTCGCTGTCTTTATGGGGAACAGCAGTGACTCAGAATCTCCGCCACCAGGCCGATTACCAGATCGAAGTTGGCCCATACAGTATCATGAACTTAATTTTATCTGAATTAAGTTTCTAGCAGTTTCAGACACCCAGTCAGCAACTGCCCTGAGGACTAAATGAAAACTGCCTAACTGCTACAACAGTTCAATGTTTACATTTACCCACTTACTTCGGACTTCTATAGTGTACCAAAATGATGTCATTTCCCAGCTCCCACGTTCAGTGCCCACTGTAGGAGATGGTCTACCTAGTCCCATGCTTTTTAACATTTACATGATCAGCACTGCCTTGAATTATGTACCCTTGAAGTTGTCCACAGAATGCAGTACTTTGTTGGTATTATCGCCACCCCATCATGCTTTCGTAAAAACATGCCTGGTGGGGCTCTGTGATCTGAAGGAGCGGATTGTGAAGTCTGGCAGAAAATATGCTCGTAAAAATCTTGGCATGTAGATTAAAGAGAGAAATCGGGCACTAAGCTGCACACTCTCCAGGGTCTTCACCATTTTATTTTTGTAAACAGATTTTATTCAGTAGCATCACAGTAGCATCACAATATTTAAGAGCAATACAATGGGGATCCAGAGCTTACATCGTACTCTCGAAAATAATTATCCACATCTATATACAATGATCTCAATCCACCGACTCCAGATGATCACCAGATGTGATCTATGCGCACAATGTCAACAGTACATTGAGGTCAGATATCAGTGTCCTCAAGCGAACCATGCTCTGCGTCCCTTCAGTGGATAGCCGACATCCTAACAGTCTGTTCCATTACGAACTCACAAAAATCACAACAAATAAATAAAAAAGAAGAAACCTCCCTCTCCTCCCCTCCCTCCCGCTCAACTCCTACCCACCCCCCCAGGCATGTCGCTCAATCGTCCAATTCTCTGTTGAGAATAATATCCAGTCATACAAGGCATCAGGCTCAATAATTCCAGTAGAAAGGGGATCTAAAAAGGGTAAACCCCTCCCTATGCAGTATATACTCTGACGGCCATACTACGTGCACAGGTAGGGCAGCGTTCCCATCTCCACATCCGGTTCTACTTATTAAGGGGGTGGTTCATTATCATCACTCGGTTGCTTGAGCAACTCTACTAACGCCACCCACGCTCTCGCCGCGTCCAATATTTTTGCACTGCCAGTTCTTTGGGCCTTTTGCAGTCTAAAGATCCCTACAAAATCTGCCCATTTTATAAACTCCCTCAGCCACCGTAAGACGCTAGGGGAACTGTTCGCCTTCCAATGACTAGTGATTTCCCATTTAGCCAGAACTAACCCCAAGTCTATGAATTTGCTGGTAATTTTATTCCGGGCTGTGTGAGGGAACCAGTGTAGTAGACAATACCCCGGGGTCAGTGTCATGTCGCGTTCCGTTATGTCGCCAAAATCTCCCTCCAGAACCCCTCTAGTAATGTGCAGTCCCAGAACATATGTAAAAAATTTGGCATTTTCTGAATTACACCTCAGACAAGCTGATCGGGCCCCTTCAGGGTCTTCACCATGCTTAGGAAACACAGTAATAGAGGCCTCACACATGGATTGGATTATAGCCAGACTATACAGAAAGGAGATGAAAAGTATTGCTAATTTCGGGACCAGGTTACCCCCAAATGCTGTACAAGAAATATTCCTGGGGATGTATTGCTCTTTAGCCCACTTATGGCCTTCAGGATTTCTTCCACTCATAATGTGACTTCCAGTGCATCCTGCTGCGCATGGGTAATGTTTCGCAACGGAGGGGCCTTTATGCAGGTCCTTCCTTCCCCAACCTCTATTGGTTCTCCAGAGGAGAGTTGCTCCTAAGATCTTCTGAATCAGTCAGCTATGTTGTTGTTGTCAGCTTGTGTAGGTGATTTACCAGCGACTTAAGCCTGTCTTGCCTCATTCTAACTACCTTCACCTTAAGCTTACACGCAAGTAGTTTTTCTGTCCTGCCCCAGCCCTCGTAGTAATTATGCTGCAATTTCAGCAGCATGCGCTGTGTTTTGTCTAATTCCATAGCCAAGTTTGGGCCTGGATTGCACAAATATTCCTCCAGGTTTTCTGCGCTAGTGTGTGCTCGAGGTGAGCTTCTTAAAATATTAATTCTGTCTCAAAGTGCTGTCTTACAAGCCCCCTCATTCTATTCAGCTGGGCTACATGCAGCTTGATGAATTCAGAATGAAGAGTTGTCCCTAAACTGTGCATAAACATGAATTAAACTCAATTCCAAATGATTCTCTTATTCACCATTAAAGTATTTGGTTAAATAGTGTTGGTAAGGTTGAGTGAAAGAGTTGATCAACTTAGAATAATATATTGTTGACAGTGGTCACAATCTAGTTGAGTAATGATGTTAAAGTTTAGTTTCCTGATGAATGAAAAGTGTGAAGAGCTGGTTGGTCTTTTGGCAACCTGCCATTAATTTGCCTAAAACTCAGGTTCCAAAGTGACAAACTGATGTTTTTGCAATTTGAGGTAAATTTAGCTTTATTACAAACCAACTGCGGGATACACAATTGTTCATCCAAAGTATCAGTGCTTGTTATTTAACTCCCAAACAATAACCTTTCATTGAATTATCAATACAGTTTAATCAATAATGAAGTCAATTATATGTTCTAGTTCAGTGGAGAATTGATCAATCAGTTTTTGTTCCTTTGTAATTTGTGATGGAATGTAAATCGTGATCACAATGAGGTTGATGTTGTTCCTAAATTCAAAAGAAACTATCCAGATTTTTTTTCACTTCATTTGCACTAGGTATCCCCTATCCAATTTGCTCCCAAAACTGGCTGTTGCACCACACAAGAGACTTTGTTTGATTGCTTTGCAATGTGTTTGAGTGATTTCCAACAGCTGAATATACAATTGCACATTAGAAGGTCATGTGGCATAGACAAAATGATATGGAAAGAAATGATGAGTTATATAATAGATGTAACTCTAATTCATTCTACCTCTCTGAAGTTTTATTAGGCGATGTAGAGAAGTAAAACACCTACATTAGAAGTTCTTTTCTGGGACGACTCATCTTACTCTTCCTTCTAGCTGCCTGTTTAACTATATTCCCAAGGAAGAGGTGTGGCGCCGCGGCCAGGGCGACTGACTCCGGAATATGGGGATCACAGTTCGATCCCCAGCGCCGGCGGCAGATTAGCCCAGCACCATGTGACTCTGGGTAATAGCTTGCTTAATCTTCCCGACGGCCCCCAGCGCCTAGAGACCCTTACGGGTGATTGTTCGCGCTTTACAAATGTGGATTATTATTATTTGAAAGTCCCCAGGTACACCCTCATTAACAATATGATGGATCAAAAATTGGAAGATATCTGAATGGAGAATGTATTGGTCACCATTAAGTTTATTGATCATTCTGTATGTAGTTAGAAATTACGAACTTCCTTTTTCTACCACCAGGACGTAAAGATACTAAGTCTCAGATTACTGTGGGCCCAGAAAAGGATATAATATATTGCAACACTGCAGGGATCATAATTTATCAGGTGTGATCAATAGCACCCAATTAGGATTAATGCCTTCCAAATGGGGCAGAACAAGCAGATATTGATACAGGAAGTAAAATCTGCATGTCCAATTATTTACCAGGTATTTTTCCCTGGCAAATTTTGGTAGTTTTGACTTGCTCAAATTTACGTGGGTAAACATTTGGGGTGCCGTGCTTACCGTACAACTTATAATTGAGATGTATATGATAATAGGAGTTACTGCATAAATCACAATTGTTTGGACTGACTGTAATCTGGGCCTTCCAGTCTCTTGCATTAATTCTAACAAACCTGGATGTCTCAGATGAATAGAGATGAATTTGAATGCAATGTTTATGTACCACCTCATTGACTGATGAGCTTTAATTATGTGCAATTTTGAAAAATACAGACAAAGTTGCTAATACTTGCTGATACATAAGGAATGATGGTCAGTTTCCTGCATGAGTATCTTGTAGACTAATAAATTTGGAAAGAAAAGCTATACCTCTCTCGGACACGTATCCAACTTAATGCTGAGTAGTTACGTAAATGTGGATATCATAAAACATAATTTTTCTGACCACAAATAACATCCACTTGATAGGTTATAGCAAAGGATAGCTAATTTGTTACTATTATGTTTGAAATGCACATACAGAAGTTACACTTTTAGCAAGGGTGGGATCGTTTCGGTCAAATGCTTCTCAAATCACTACATAGGAGACACAATTTGGAGATTTAGAAAGACTAGCAAAATACTTACCTTTTTCTAAACAGGTGTGTTTTGAGGGCTTTCTTTTAATGGAATCTGTGATTTTGTAATGAGAAAATTATCATGCTGTAATGTATAATCCTTACTGTCAAGATTGCCTGCATTTTATAAAGTCTTATTCTTTGGGTCCAACAGGAAATAAAAATCACACTACAGCAATTAATGATTTGCTTATTGTAAGTGTTAAGACAAATTACCTTAGTTAATGAAGCCATTGCTAGTAGAGAGTACTGTGTGATAGGATGTTCTCTTAAATCCGGTTTTGCATGTAAAGGTTCAATGCAGCATACCTCCCCCTTGGAGCCGCTGAAGAGGCACCGGGATTCACAGGTCCTGACTCCCATGACTCGCCTAAGAAAGCATTTAAACGAACATTACATGTTGATGCAATAAATACCACTAACAAAACAGACAATAAATTTCCTAAAATAACTAACCTATACCAAATAAAGGTTATGATTTGTAAAAACAGTTTCTTCTAACCTTACAAATGGACATAAAAATCAAAGGTACTCTTTTGTACTAAGTCATTAATTTTTGATTTTATAAATGTTTGAACATGCCTGTGTGGAGCCGATTAAAGTAATAGCAAAATAAGCAAAAATAGAAAGTTGTACATTTTTTGACATACAAGACCATTATCTGACCTGAATAATGTGTCTGCTTTTTTAGGAACACGAACTTAACAGGCATGTCAGGAATATTGAAAATATATTGAAACAAAATATGATGTATATTTAGCTGTGGAAAGACTGGCAGGTCAGTCAATAGGTAGGACTTCTTCAATGGAGTACAGCAAACACAACATTTTCCTCTTTGATTCTTGGCACTTAAGGTGAACCACCCAACAACGACGAAGACCTACAAGTGTTTTGGTGAGGATCCATCAGGGTGGTATGGTTCTCTCATCCTAGCCACCATGGAAACACTCTCTACAGGGAGCACCTACAATGTTCCCTTTCTCCAGCATTGCCCATCATTCAGCATGGCCACATACTCCATGAAAGATTTGACCGTTTTAGGCTCTGAAAATAACATCCTCATCCAACCTTCTCGAATTAAGCCAACCCTCACACATGAATACCATCACTTTGCCCAAAAAATGATCTTCCTTCAAAGCCTCTCTCCATACTGATTCCGATGTTGATCCTCCAGTAGCACCAACCAATGAATAAACCACCACTTTATTCTCTTCCTTCCTCACTGTAAATTCTTTAGTTCCCCTCAAGGGTAGAAAAGACAAACAATTAGTGAAGATATAAACACACTTTTCACATCTGAAATGTACTCCAGTTTATAGGAAAAAAATTCTAACCTGTACTGTTGCTTGGCTATTTTAAGTGGAGGTTTGCTTGTTCCCTTAGAAAAGAAAAGGTCTATCACGGCTTATGATCAAACCAGATAGTAAACTTGGAACTCGACAAATAGCACCTGAAATGACAAACTCCCTACCAACGAGCCAGAGCTTCCTGCTCAATACTGGAATAAGAGGGCTTTGCTCCCCTCAAACTCAGCAACGCAAATGCTACTTCATCCTTACCATTTCTACACTGGAGTAACGCAGCACTTAAACCCTTCTGGCTAGCACACATTACAATTTACACAAAGATCTTGCATATCAAATCGTTTGAGGGGAATAGCTCATGATATCTTACCCTTGACAATTTGGATATCTTCTTCACACTCAACATCCCAAATCAACCTCTCCTTCTTTTTCAGTACCAAGTGATCTGTTTTTTTCTGTAAACTTAGGGATGAAACAAGACTTAAATTCTTACAGTTCCTAGGAAAGACCTCAATCATTCTTTATCCATTAGGCAACGGCACTGAGCAATGGCTTGAACTAAGTCTTCCTCGGGCTCCACACCTTGTGCAAACAAACAATAACCCAATCCAATTCACGTTTCTAACTCTAAATACACAAAACATGGACCAATTTCTATCATGAGACTCCTCATCCTGTCTGTATACCAAAACATCATCCTGGGACATATTTCCTTAAGTAAATTCATAAACATATTTTCAATTACACCTTGAAATATAAGTGAAATTTAAGATAAACCAAAGGAATGTGTCTGGAATTGAGCCTCTTCCAGGGTGATGAATGACGTTAAGAGCCTGGAGTTGTGATGTAATGCAGTTTGGTAGTGGGCAAACACCATTTAGAGAGCAGTGAAATCTTTGGCACCATTGAGCTAGGTCAACAATTCGGAAATATTAGAAAGCGGATGCCTATCCAACCATGTTAGAATTTAAGAATTTTAATGTACACAGGTCCTATGGGGCCCACTGGGCTTGCATGGTAAAACCACAGGAGACAACCATTCAGAACTTCCAATATTATCTAACATCCCTTGTTTGCACAAAACATCAGCTTATTTTTCAATTCAAACCTTAATAGAACAGGCACCCCTCGTACCTTGGGAACTACCGCTTTGGCAATTGAATGCGATGAGGAAAACACTTGATTATCCCAATTTGTTAAAAAATACTTTTTGGAACTTTTTCCCATATTCTTTTTTCCCATCTTCTTATCTCTCCAACGCACAAATTGTCCAGGTTGTAGGGATCCAAAACAATTTCTAAATTAGCCTGCTTGAACCACACAAAAGACACAACTCATCCTTCACCACATACACAGTACCTGTGGCACAGTTTCTTTAAAATGGCAGCTAGATTTCACATTGGCACGGTACATCGTTGAGCCTGTCCCATACGCCAATGTGTAATAAGGAATATGCTACTTACCAGTATGCATCTGTTCTTGGCATGTAGAGCTGCAGATCTACACACTTGTGCATAGATCGCCATCTGGTGTTGGGCCCGGATGTTTGCAGTTTATTTTTCCTCTTGGAAAGTCTTTGGAAGTCATGAGGTCGGTGACTCCTCCTTTGGATCGTATTGCGCATGGGCTTCGGATCCATCCTCAGATTGTTTTTCGCCAGCAGGGAAAGATGGAGCGTAGTAGTAACAGTGAAGATGCCCGTGTGTGCTATCTAAATAAGATAAACTGGAAAAGATAAAGGAAGCCGGGGAGGTGGGTGGGCGTGTGTAGATATACAGCTCTACATGCCAAGAACAGATGCATACTGGTAAGTAGCATATTCCGTTCGAGGCATATGAGCTGCAGATTACACACTTGTGCATAGATTATATAGCAGTACCCACCGTTAGCGGCGACCACCCGTATCTGTTGCAGTGGTTTGAAATAACGTTTTGAGTACAGCCTGGCCCACACTAGCTTGTTGCTTAGTTTGCACATCCACACAATAGTGTTTGGTGAAAGTGAGCGGTGTTGACCATGTAGCTGCTTTGCAGATATCATCTAATGGGATGTTCCCTAAGAATGCCATGGAGGCCCATATTTTTCGTGTAGAATGGGCTTTCGGGGGAATGGATAGCGTTCGCTTTGCTTTATGGTAGCAGATTTGAATGCATTTTACAATCCACCTAGCTATCCCCGATTTTGAGATGGGGTTACCTTTGTGTGGTGGAGAGAAAGAAACAAACAGTTGTTTGGTCTTACGGAAAGGTTGTGTTCTCTAAATGTAGTAGAGTACGGCTCGTTTGACATCCAGTGTGTGAAGAGCCCTTTCCGCAACGGTGTGTGGTTGCGAGAAAAAAACTGGTAGTTCTACTGTTTGGTTTAGGTGAAAGGGAGAAATGACTTTAGGGAGGAATTTTGGGTTGGTACGGAGAACAACCTTATTATGGTGCATTTGGAGAAAGGGTTCTTGAATGGGAAGTGCTTGTATCTCACTGACCCTTCTAAGGGAAGTGATGGCTACGAGAAAAGCGGTTTTCCATGTTAGGAATTGTAGTTCGCATTTATGCAGAGGTTCGAAGGGAGGCCCCATTAGCCTTGTGAGAACGATATTGAAGTTCCACACAGGTGACGGTGGCACTCTGGGGGGAATTATTCTTTTAAGGCCTTCCATGAAGGCTTTAATGGCAGGTACTCTAAAAAGTGAGAGATGTTGCCTGTTTTGTAGGTAAGCTGCAATAGCTGCGAGGTGTAGTCGAATGGACGTAAAGGCTAGATTGCACCTTTGTAGGTGGAGTAAGTAGCCTATTATGTGTTGAATGGACACGTCCAGTGGATTGATGGTATTGTTATGGCAATAAATAACAAAACGTTTCCACTTGGCGGCGTAGCACGCTCTAGTGGTAGGTCTTCTAGCTTCTCTGATGACGTTCATACAGTCAGGGGGAAGATTTAGGTATCCAAATTCTAGGATTTCAGGAGCCAGATCGCAAGGTTGAGCTGCGCTGGGTCCGGGTGTTGGATCTCTCCATGGTTCTGGGTTAAGAGGTGTGGAGAGAGGTGTAGTTTTTGGTGCAGCACTACAGATAGTTCCAGCAGTGTGGTATACCACGGTTGTCTGGCCCACGTTGGAGCTACTAGAATTAGTGTGAGGGAGTGTTGTTGTAGTTTGCGCACCACTAGTGGAATGAGTGGGAGAGGCGGAAAAGCGTACGCAAATCTGCCTGACCAGTTCATCCATATCGCATTTCCTTTGGACAATGGGTGTGGGTATCTGGCGGCGAAGCTTGGGCATTTGGCGTTTTCGTGGGTGGCGAAGAGGTCTTTCTGTGGATGCCCCCACATTTGAAAGTACGGGTGAAGAACTTGCGGGTGAAGCTCCCACTCGTGGATCTGTTGTGTCTGCCTGCTGAGCAGATCTGCCACTGTGTTTTGGACTCCTGGGACATGCTGGGCTAGGAGAAAGATTTTCTGGGGTATTGCCCATCTCCATATGCTCTGTGCTAGGTGAGAGAGCTGTGGAGAGTGTGTGCCGCCTTGTTTTTGAATATTATACATGGCTGTCATGTTGTCTGTTCGGATCAGGACTGCCTTGCCTGAAATCTGAGTTTGAAAAGATTTTAGGGCTAAGAAGATTGCTAGTAACTCCAGATGGTTGATATGGAGTAACTTTTGTTGAGGTGTCCACTTGCCCTGTATGATGAGATGTAGTAGATGAGCTCCCCAGCCGGAGAGCGATGCGTCCGTTGTCAGTACTATTTGAGGAACCGGGTCCAGGAACGGTCGACCTTTGGAAACGTTTGTGGTGTTCCACCACTGCAGAGAGCGATGGGTGCGACCGTCTACCAACACCAGATCTGTTAATTGACCCTGGGCCTGGTTCCATTGGCGCGCTAAGCACTCTTGGAGAGGGCGCATCTGGAGTCTTGCGTGAGGTACTATGAAAAGGCAAGAGGCCATCATCCCTATTAGTTGCATAAACACTCAAGCTGGGAGGGAGTGTTGTAGTGCGAATTTTGCGCGTAGAGCTTGAATGCTTGCAATCCTGGCAGGTGTCTATGGTGGCACCGAGGTACTGTTTTATGTGGGATGGTTGGAGATGGGACTTCTGGTGGTTTACTTTGAAGCCCAGCTGGTGGAGTAATTCAATGGTGGTAGATGTGTGTTGAACACACTGATGGTATGACACAGCTTTTATCAGCCAGTCGTCCGAGTATGGGAAGACGTGGCTGTGTTGTCTTCGCAAATGTGCTGCTAACACTGCTAGGCACTTGGTGAATACCCTTGGCGCTCTTGTGACTCCGAACCGGAGCACCTTGAATTGGAAGTGTTGTCCGTCCACTACAAATCTGAGGTACTTGCGGTGAGCTTTGTGCACCGGAATGTGAAAATACGCATCTTTTAGATCTAAGGTGGTCAAAAAGTCGTTTTGGGATATGAGCGGCGGAGTGTATCTACGTCCCTTTTTGGTATGAGAAAATATAGGGAGTAGACTCCCATGTTTTGTTGCTTGGTAGGAACGGGTTCTATTGCCTGTATTTGTTGGAGGGAGATTACCTCCTGCTTTAGGAGCATTAAATGTTCTTGTGACATTGGGCGCAGCCTGGGTGGAATGTTTGGGGGGGTAGATATTAGTTCTAGGCAGTAGCCTGACTGAATTATTTGTGTCACCCATTTGTCTGAGGTGATGGTAGCCCAGACGGGAAGGAAATGTTGGAATCTGCCCCCGACCGGAGTGGAATGGTCTGGGGGGAGTGGGGGGAAGTCATTGGGTAGGCGTTGTGGCAGAGCGGGCGTTGTTTGTTTTGCCTCTGCCTTTATTATTGTTACCCCTATAGCTGCCTCTTTGATAACCCTTCGTGAAGGTGGACTGAGTGGGGGATTTGTACGAAGTGGACACGGTGTCTGAGGAGTATCCTCTAGATGTACTTCGAAAGGAAGAGCGGCGAAAGGAGCGTCTAGGAGGGTGTGACTGTAAGGCTCCCATAGACTTCGCCGTATCCGTATCCTTCTTCATTTTTTCTAGGGCCTCATCCACCTTTGGGCCAAATAGATGTTCCTGGTCAAAGGGATGGTTAAGGATGGAGGCTTGTACCTGCGGTTTAAAACCTGATATTCTTAGCCAAGCATGGCGACGGAGGAGGACGCTGGTATTGATGACCCTGGAAGCTGTGTCTGCCGCATCTAAGGCACAGCGTATAGAGGTGTTAGTTATGTTATGTTATGTTATAGCGATTTGTAAAGCGCGCGATTACCAAATAGGTGTCCTGGCGCTGTCCACTGCTCCTGAATCCTAAGTGGCAGAACTGATTACCGAAACAACCAGGTCTTCAGCGCTTTTCTGAAACACAGTAGGCTATCCATACGTCTCAAATGGAGAGGCAGCCCATTCCATAACTTGGCTGCACCAAAGGAAAAACTACGTCCCCCCAGCGGGCTTTTTTTATCACGGGGACCGTTATCAAATTGGCGTCAGATGATCGAAGGCGCCGCGGAGGTACATACCTTTTAAATTGTTTTATTAGAAAGTCCGAGCCCTCACCATTTAAAGCCTTGAAAACCAGGCAAAGAGATTTAAACTGGACTCTGCTTTTAACTGGAAGCCAGTGAAGGTCTCGGATGGATTTTGAGATGGGAGAAAATTCGGGATGCCAGTTAAAAGTCTTGCGGCAGCATTCTGTAATAACTGCAATCTATGCAACAAATTTTCCTGAATGTTAAGGTACAGACTATTGCAGTAGTCCAACCTGGATGTTACGAGGGCCGTTACCACTGTTTTTCGGCAATCGTAGGGGAGCAGGATCAGGATTTTTTTCAGCGTTCTCAGGATATAACCTATTTTTGAGGCTACTGCTTTAACCTGAATGGCCATGGAGAGTTTGGCATCCACCACCATCCCGAGGTTTTTTACCTTGTCAACCGGGGTGGGAAGTGCCCCTAGTTCTTGCGGCCACCATAAGGGGGTCTAGAAATTGGGGTTATTCCCGAACAATATGACCTCTGTCTTATTTGAGTTCAGCCTAAGGCATTTGCTGGCCATCCAGTCCCCCACTTCCGACATACAGGACTGAAAACTAAAATCCAGCCCCTTTTCACGCCCTGGAAGTAAAGACACCACGATTTGCGTGTCATCTGCATATGAAGAGACACTGAACCCGTGGCGTCTGACAACGGGGGCAAGGGAGGCCACATAAATGTTGAACAAGGTGGGGCTTACTGAGGACCCTTGCGGAACCCCGCATGGTAAGGAGAAGGGTTGGGAGGAGAAATTTCACAGGGACACAGTTTGACTGTGGTCCGAGAGAGAAAAGAGTTTAGCAAATCCCATGCTATTTGCCGAATTCCCCCTTTCCTTAACCGATCCATCAATAAGCCGTGATGGACCGTATCGAACGTGGCCGATAGGTCCAAAAGGATCAAGGCCGCTCTACCTCCCTGATCCACCGCCGACCTGATCTGTTCTGTGGCATTGATCAAAGCGGATTCGGTACTATGTCCTTCCCGAAATCCGTGTTGAGAAGCGTCAAGCATAAAGGTGCTCTTCATAAAGGCAGTAAGTTGTTGATTCATTGCCTTTTCAACTAGTTTAGCTGGGAGAGGGAGACGGGAAATGGCCCGGAAGTTATTTGGATCGGAAGGGTCCAGGCTAGGTTTTTTTAGTAGTGGAAGAATGGAGGCCTCCTTCCAGATTTTTGGGAATTTCCCTCCTTCAAACATTCCATTGAAAATCGGAGTAATATAGGAGGCTACGGAAACAGGGGCTAGTTTAATGATTTTCATTGGGCAGGGATCCAGTGGAGATCCGGAGTTTACTGTGGTAAGTAATTCCAATGTGTCCTGCAAGGTTAATGGCCTAAAAGCCTCCAAGGTATCCGCCGGCATGGCCAAATCTTCAGCCTCCAGCTCGGACTCGCGACCAATCCTGATAGAGTCACCGAGACTGGTGAAGATGTTATTAACTTTAGTTTGGAAACAATAGCGCAATTTTTTCACAAAGCTCTATGCTTGACTGAACGGGGGCTGGTTTGACTGAAGACAAGTTGGTGATGACGATGGAGAGCTCTTTAGCCGAGCTTTTAGCCGCCACTATCTGAGCGGTGTAGAACATCTGTTTTGCGGCACGTAACATGTGTTTATATGTAGCCATGCTTGCCAGATATATCGTCTTTTCCTTATCCGAATAGTCCTTTCTCCAATTTCGTTCAAGTCTCTTGCATATGCATTTTTGCAGTTTTAGTTCCTTCGAGTACCAGGGGGCTGAGGGAACCATTCTTTTGAGTACAGCTAGTTTGGGTGGTACGAGATCCGAACAGGCCTGCGTAAGCCATTTGGTGTAGGAAGAGGCAGCCACCTCCATATCGCTGGCAATAGGTGTGAGAGAAGTTGTTAGTACCCTAGATAGGGACTCTGCTTCCACCCTATTCCATGCTCTAACTTTCTTCCGTTCACTTTGGTACCTCCCATTAACTGTATGGGGTTTAGCTGTGAGATTGAACAGAACTCCAGCATGGTCTGACCAAGCCAGCGGTAACAGGCCCGAAAAAGATAGTTCCGGACTGTTTGAAAAGACCCCATCAAGGGTATGTCCCGCCAAATGCGAGGGACCCGTTACTTGTTGTGAGAGCTCTGCGGCTTCCATAAGGTCAAGTAGGCGTGCCGTTTCCGGGTCGTCCGCCCGTTCCAGGTAGAAATTAAAATCCCCTAATATAGTTTGGGAATTCCCCATCAGGGCATCCTCTAAGAGGGTTCCTAGCGCAGGAAAGAAAGAGGATTTAGCGCCAGGAGGTCTATATATGAGAATGCCTTTGAATGAAAAATGGTTGGTTAACCTCAGATTAAACGCAAGTGCCTCGCAAGCAGGCAGGGTAAGCGCCTTAAACGTTCCCTGGATCGAACTATGGTAGAGGATGGCAAGACCGCCCCCGCCCCCCCCCCCCTCTTGTTAGGTCTGTTAAGAACCTCACAGTAAAAACCAGGGGGGTGGCTTTAACTAGGTCTGGCCCGGATGCCTCGTACGTCCAGGTTTCTGTAATAAAAGCTATTTTAGTGCCCAGGTCCGTCAGTAAATTAGCACATTCCGTGCTATGTTTCACCAATGATCTGGCGTTTATAAGAATGCAGCCAAAGTGCTGCATGGCACCTCTAGCAGAGAGTCCAACCTCCTTCAATGCTTTGATGGGTTCATACTGGCGGAAGCTGCATTCGACAATTGGGGCAGGAACCTGGGGGCAGACCAAAGCTGGTCTCAGCCATCAGGCGCGTGCAATTGGCATTACGTCCCCTCTCGTTTAGCTCCCACAAAAATTCTCTAGAGTAGTAAGTTTGTTTGCGCGGACTTGAATGCAAAAGGCCAGGGATTTGGGCGCTGAGCACGACCTGGGCGCAGACGGGCTTGCCTTAGGCGCGCCTTCGCCGCACCAGCGGCGCGGCCGCGCCAGTGCCCCTAAAGTAGGCGACAACCGCTGACTAGACCGCCAACCCGTTCTTCCCTTCAAGATGGCCGGCGTTGCCCAGGGGACCCCGCTCCACAGGTAAACGCCTGTTCGGGTCTGGGACAGCGTCGGGTGAGTGGGAGAGGCAACAGTTCGCTGCTAGAGCTAAAATTAAGCTAAAATTGAGTGCAGTCTTAAAACAATTGTGCAAAATTAGCGAAATGTGCGTTAAAAGAGTAAAAATCAATGGCAGTAAAAACAATCACCTCGTTCCGAGAGTTGCAATATTTACTTCCAGTCAAGTGTGTAGCGCTTTCCCTGCTCCCGGCTCAAGCCTCAGGAGCGAATGAATAGTGATAGTCTCACCCTCTTGAATTAGTTCGTTGGCCCTAGCTTTATATTTTTCAGGGAGGTGGTGCATTATGCTTTCTAATTCATCATAATGTGCCCTGTCATATCTGGCCAATAGCGCTTGAGTATTGGCGATACGCCACATATTGGCTGCTTGTGACGCAGTGCGCTTTCCTGATGCGTCAAGTAGCTTTGACTCTTTGTCAGGTGGTGGTGCTTCGCCTGACGCCTAGGAATTTGCCCTTTTGCGTGCTGTGGACACCACTAGGGAATCTAGTGGCGCTGGCCCTCTGATGTAGGAGGGATCTGTGGGGGCCGCTTTGTATTTCTTTTCTATGCGCGGGTTAATGACCCTGGCCCTAAAGGGGACCTTAAAAACTTCTGGCGCATGCTTTACCACTCCTTTAAGCATAGGTAATATGGAGGTAGACCTATGTGTGGTGTCGAATGTGTCGAGGAGGAAATCTTCCTCTACGGGGTCGGTATGCAAGTCTACCCCGTGATAGTGTGCCGCCCTTTGAAGTAGATGGTGGAACCCCAATGAGTCTTCTGGTGGAGATGGCCTGGAGGGGTAAAGGTCATCTTGTGGGACGATGGGGTTATCAGATATATTGTAGTCGTCCCATGGGTCTGGGGATCCTGTAGGAGTGGGGTCCCCTGTGGGTAGGTCCTGGGGGACATCCCCTATGTCATCATATGGGTCCCCGTGATCATCATCATCATGTGGAGAAGGGGTGGGAGAACGATGAGGTTGGGGTGGAGAAGGCGGAGGGGGTGGAGGTGGAGGAGGTGGAGGAGGTGGGGAAGGTATCCTGAACGGAGAGGTAGCAGAGTCCTTCCTCTTTGGAGGTGGAGGTGGAGCAGGCTTCTCCAAATGTCTCTTTTTAGAAGAAAGTGTCAAATGTCAAGTTTTTGGATCCTTGGTGAGTATTTTCTGCAAGGGATCCGGTGTAAATAAGTCAGGTGAGGCTGGTCTGTCCGTCGGCGCCGGCGGCGTCGGGGCCGTTGTCTTTTTAGGCTTTTCCGTGCCGGTTCGTTATTTGGAACCTGGTTTGGGAACCTCCAGACGCTTGGTCGGCGCCGAGATGGATTTCGGCCTCGAAGTGTCGGTGCCGGTGGCCTTGTGTGCTTTGGTCGGCACCGAAGGTGGTGTCGGTACCGAAGAGCTGGGTTTCGACCCCGAGTGCTTCGGTGCGGAGCTCGGTGTCGATATGGGGGTCGGCTTCTTTTTCGGTGCCGAAGCGTATTTATCGGCACTGGGGAGAGGCTGCCTCGAGCCCGAGCCGCCGGAAGGCTTGCTTGGCTTCTTCACCGGGCCCGAAGGTGGGGTGTTGGAAGCAGTGTCCTTGGTCTTACCTAGGCACGGAGGCGAAGGTGTGACCGGAGCCTTTTTCGGTGCCGGCAGGGGTGTGGGGGTGTGGGGGGGGGGGGGATCAGTACTCACGACCCTCTGCGCCGGGGTAATGTCCTCCACATCTGAGTCGTCGGCTACGGAAGCGCTGACGAGGCCCTCTTCGGTGTACCGCTCTGGAGCGTCTATGCCTTCACCGAAGATGTCGTCCGGAATCGTCGTCGAGGAGTGCGCCATAGTTCTTCTGGCTCTTCGGTCCCGAATAGTCTTTTTGGACCGGAAGGAATTGCACGCCGGACAGTCTCGAGCCTAGTGTTCAGGGGAGAGGCAGAGATTGCATACCTCGTGGAGATCGGTGTGGGGGAATTTGGACCCACATCGAGGGCACTTTTTAAATGGAGTCCTTTCCATTAGCCAGGACCGAAGCTTGGAGATGCCCGAAGGCCGCCGTCGATGACTGGAACTGAAGGTCCGTGCCGATGAGAAGGCGCGTAGAGTGGGGGAGATTGCGATCGAAACAATACCTCGGTTTGGGGTGAGGATTGCGCGTCGACCGTCGAACTGGAAGCTGTTTGGAACCGGAGTGCGAAAATTACAGCCGAGCCCGATGGCGGAAAAAAACAATCTGAGGATGGAGCCGAACGAAGCCCATGCGCAATACGATCCAAAGGAGGAGTCACCGACCTCGTGACTTCCAAAGACTTTCCAAGAGGAAAAACAAACTGCAAACATCCGGGCCCAACACCAGATGGCGATCTATGCACAAGTGTGTAATCTGCAGCTCATATGCCTCAAACATATTATTTTTTCCCCTTTGGGCCTGAATTGCCCTTCTGTGAATGATGTGCTAAATGGTTAATCAGAAAGTGAATATGTATGATAAAATCAATTGGAACATTCTTTACATGTTATTCTGTTCTTCCAAATATGATAATCGAGAAAACATGAATATATTTGTGATATTTAATCTTTGAGGTTGATAATTTCATTTGTAATCATTATTATGAAATCAGAATCACAGCTGCGTTTGTCAGCCAATAGAACACATTTTTCTGAAATCAGGTATGAGGGTGTGAACATCACTGAAATTCAGAATAGATTTGTTTATTTGATAATGTGCTAGAAACAGTATAGTGCTTAGAAGACGGAAACAAGGATGTAAGTGCTGCAGAATAAATAGCAACAATGCTTGAGCACTATATAAACTACTCATAAATATCCTTGCTGCCTTAATGTTTAATTTTGTTGTAGTTACAGCACATATCGTGTGCACTAGAATAGGATTTTTGTTTTCAAATAAATATTTTAAAATGTATATGCTCTTTTCTAGTGATCCTGGAGTGCCACAAACTGTCCATGTTAAGTCTCATGGGACTGATTGTTACCTGAAATACATCTTAAGCAAACATTGCTGAGTTTGTTGCGCATTGGTTGGAGTTCAACTGATTTTCTGATATAGGTTGGCTCACTGACTGAGTCCTTGATGACAGGGGGGGGTCGAGAAAATTGAACCTGGGGCTCTAGAAAAATCTTGAAAACGTATTAACTGATGTCACACATGTGTCCTTTAGTATCACACAATTAATTTTAAGTCAGTAACTCCAATCAGAATGAACCGGGACCCAGCTCCGCCATCATTCTTAATGGAAATCCCTAAACATTCTCTATGTAATAAGGTCTTTTAACAACACCTTTGTTTACTTTCAACACCATATTGTCACCACCTTCATAACCACTTCAAGACACAGAGGATATCTCAACACAAAAAAACGTTGCCCTCATTTGAATTAGTATCAGCATAAGGTTTCTCCTTAGCATCCACAGCATTTTGTTTTTTACCACTGAAGATTTACAAGCCAGCGAAATTAGCTTCTTGGGTTTGTAACATGTTTGCACATGGCTGGACACAATTCACCACTACCCAAATGAGAGTTACTACCACGTCTATAACATTCTATGATTTTACTGTAGATGATGACATTTCCTCCATGTATGGGGCAGTGCTTTCAATTCCAATCTCAATAGCGTTATCAAGGGTTAACAGGTGTGGATAACAAGGCTGCTTGTATTTTTGGTCTCTTATCATTACATCCTTGAAAATATTGTATTCCCACAAGGCTGCCAACACGATAAGTGCATTTGCAAAATTCTCCACAGGCAACTGGGGTCTCCTATAGAATGTACATCTTGCCATTCTGTTCTTGTGCGGTTTGAATTGTGCGTCTATAGTTTTTATGACCGAGGAATACTCTTCTACTGAATTACTAATCCATTGTGCTTTGCATGTGTTGGTTAGTATTCCATCCTCTTCGACAATTGAAAAGACTAATAGGTTAGTCAATAAGTGATTTGTTTATTAGAGTGTGGCAAACGTGACCAGCAGGTAAGAGACCTCTGGGGCAACTGCTCCAGCCCAACCGATACAGATTCCAACATGACATAGACCTATTAGAATCATCCTTTAAATTTTTACCTGGGCGATTCCCCTGATGCTGCACCCTCTTGGATTTCAGGTCCCATTGCAGAGCATGAATATGCCAGGAGCCATGCTTTAACAACATGATGCAGGAGGCCATGAGACTCCGCATCCTCAGAGCCAGCCTAACCAAAATCCAGGACTGAGGCTGCAACATTGGAAATATATCCTGAATATCCTGGACGAGCCGCTCAAGAGTGTAGATGCAGTACTGCAGTAAAGGGAGCATCTGAGAGGGAGTAAGGTGCGATTGCGGCTGGTTTATAGTGAACCCCACAGAATGCAGGAGGTCCCCCATAGTCTGATGGTGGGCAAAGACTAACTGGGATGAGCCCGCTTCCAGCTACCAGTCATTAAGGTAGGGTAAGACTTGAACCCCTGACCTCCACAGATGGGCTGTAACCACGGGCGTCAATTTTATGAATAACCAGGGGCGCTGTTAAGGCCAGAAGGGAGCACAGCAAACTGAAAGTGATTGTGGCCCACTGTATATAGAAATAAGTATCCTAGCGCTACCATCCAATTTCCAGTGTCCAGGGCAGACAGGACCTGAGCCGATGTGAACATTTTGAATTTCTCTTTTTTCAGGAAGTAGTTCTGAGGGTGCAGGTTTAGAACAGGATGGAGACCTCCATCTTTGTTTAGCACCATAACTTAGCAGGATTAGCAACCACGACCTACTTCAGATCTCAGCATCCTCTCGAAAGCTCCTTTAGCCAAAAGAGCCTGTTCTTACCCACGCAACTGGGAGAGGTGATCCTGTGTCAGACGATCTGAAGATGGTGACGAGGGCAACAAAGTTTCTGTGAATGTAAAGGCATAACCTCGCTGATCAATTTGGAGCACCCAGTTGTCCAAGACTATTGACTGCCATCAGGGCAGGTGGAGCTGGATCTTGTCGCCACCAGATTGCCCATGATGGAGAGAGGACCTATTAAAGTGAGGATGCAGCTGCTGGGGAGAAGTGAGGGGAGTAGACTGGGCAGATATGTGGCCTTGTATCCCACAAGGTTTGTGGTAGCCGAGTCTGCAGCCACTAAAGGACTGGGGAACATGCTGGCCATGGTAGCTTGAAAGAAATGTGTATGGCTGTTAGCCTCTTACGCAGAAACGGAAGGGGCGAAAAGCAGAATGGGGCGGGTGTGAGGCCAGGGAAAGTCCCAACAACAAGGTGGTGGCACGGTTGCCCTTAAAGCGCTCCAGCATCGAATCAGCCTTGTAACCAAACAGGCGAGTGCCATCAGGCCAGGGAGAGTCCCAACAACCAGGTGATGGCATGGTTGCCGTTAAAACGCTCCAGTGCTGAATATGCCTTGTCACCAAACAGGAGAGTGCCATCAAAGGGCATGCCATAAGGGATGCCTGGACATCTCACGAAAGGCCAGTAGACCCCAGCCAGGCGTGGCGATGAAGTGGGGATCAAGTGAAACCGACTAAGCAATCCCTCTACCTAGCAAGTTGGTCATGTCCAGTCTGCAGCGTATTGTGACCTTTACCACATTCCTATGTAAACAAAGGAGGGACTGAAGGGCTTTTATTCAAGGAGGTCCAGCATACATGCCCAGCATAGTCATGTGTGAAGAAGAGAGTATGCAGTTCCTCAAAAGAAGGGCGGGGGGGGGGGAAGATGCTAAAGGAAAGAAGAGACCGTGCAACAGAGGAATACCTCTATTCGGAACTAGGGTCCTCACACACCCAGCAAGCTAGGTGTCATGCTTCATCATATGGACCTGCTCCTCGTCGGGCCGGCGCTGCAATGCCCGACGGGCACCCTAAAAGGGGCTCTTTGGCGGAGATCTTCAGTTCCTGGCCGTATGATGCAGTGTGTGTGAGAGGGACCTAGTGGTGTAGATGTGAGTGCAGGTAAGTGAATTAAAACAAGTTAGAGAGTCCAAAAATAGTTTTATTGGGGATGGCTCTCTACCTGAATAAAAATGTGTGGGAACAGAGTGGCAGCTAACTGATGTTAAGATTCAGTTTGGCTATGCTCATCTGCGCTGGTCGACATGTTTCTTGCCTATTGGTCCTAGTGATCCGTGGCAATTCCTCAGGACCTAAAAGCTGTCAATAATCTACACTGGGTGGTAAGTACAACTGTTACCTACTACCTGATGTAAGGGAACGGTCTCGCCATCTGCCTAGGGAAACCTAATATGGTTTAGTACCATACTCCTATCCGTGGCCGTGGCGCCACCTGGACACCAAGACTCAGGTGTCTTGGAGGTTGTTGCAGGAAACGCTGTCAACCTACCCTCGCGCCACTCGACCCGGGAATTCCTGTCATTGCAATAGCCTTGGACCAGATAGCTCCGGCCTCTTCCGAAACCATGGACAGCACTTATGGGACTATCAGCCAAAGAGGCACACTGTGTTCACGGACCATAGTACAAGGAAACTGGAAGAGAAAATCCTCATACAGATGGTGTCTAGCCTCTTGGTTTCCCTATCCGGCGGTGTGGTAGGGAACGGGCCAGCTTTAACCTTGGATATGGCGGCCTGGACAACCACGCTCTCTAGGGTGGGGTGCTGAGTGAGGCAAGATGGATCTCCTGGAGCAGGGCAGTGGCGATAAGCAATCATCGTGTGCACCGGAGCACCTGTGCAGGGCATGGCACAGACCCGAGCAGTACATCAGTGAGGGCTTCATTAAAAGGAAGGATGAACTTCCGTGGGAGCTACCCTGAGTTGAAGAACTTCTATCAAGACGTTAGCCCTGAATGCCACCGAGGGCAGCGTAAGGTCCAGGAAGTCTGCCTTCCTCCTCTCTACAATAGCAAAAGAAGCCCCTTCCTCCATTGCCACACCAGGAGGAGAGACTAGGCCAGTGTCCGGACAGGTGTCATGTCCACTGGCCTCCGCCAGTTCCTCAGTTCTTCTTACCAGTTATCCTCAGCCAAGGGCTCTTCCAGGGCGTCAGGATAACAATACAGAACCGCAAAGCTGGCCCACTCATATTCCCAATTGGTCCGGACGGTTACGTAAGGAGTTGTCTCTTACCCGGAGGATCTTGGTCTGGTCAGCAGCAAAGTCGACGTCGGACGCCAGCTCTGTATGGGAGTTGGGTATAACAATGTGGGGCTGGTGTCACAGGACTGGACCCTGGGAAAGGTCACGGACACGCGACCAGGGCCTATCTAGGTCGAGGAACGGATTCAGCAGGCGCACCTAGCACTGAGAGCAAAATCACTAGTGGGAATCCAGTTGGGGCACCTGCCAAACCCATGGGCCCAAAGGCACTCCAGAGGGGTCGGGTCGGCCCACCCAAATATGAAATTCTTTCAGCTGGGCAAGAGCAGCTCCGGGAAATTCTGGGAGATGTGGAGTGGACCCAGACTCAGGCTCCACAGCTGACATGTGGGAGCGGGCCTAGATTTGTGGCATTATTCTCGCACCTCAGATGACTTGGACTGGTGCAGTGAAGTCGAAGAACACTTTGACTTTGGATTGCTCTTTCGTGTGGGACTTAGTGGACAACAATTTTGATTGTGATGACGACAGCCGGGAACGACCACGAGAGCTGGCCTAGGACCGTCCTCATCACTAGGCAGTGGTGGCTCGCCGAGGGAGTGCTGCGGAGTGCAGGGGCGGGGCAGGGTGGGGGTAGTAAACTCCAGCATACGGCGCAACTGAGTTAAGTAAATAAATACATCAATGTGCATAGCGTGTGCTGCAACGCCAACTCGGCGATGCAGCGAACGTTATGTACATTTTTAATTTATTTACTTAGCTCCGTTGCGCCATATGCCAGAGTTTACTGCCCCCACTCCGCCCCTCCCCAGCCCCGCCGCCCCGCAGCACTCCCTCGGCGTGCCACCACTGTCACTAGGATTTGGAACTGTGGGGAATTGGCCGGTATCAGATGACCAGGAGTTTCAGGGCACACTTCCGGACCACCTTGGGTTCATCGCTCGACAGTCTGGCAAGGCTTGGAGTTGTGGCCAGGCTCCTGGCACAATAAGCAAATCCGGTGGTCTGTCACAGACATCTGACTGTGACACGATCCACAGGGTTTAAACCCCACAGGCTTTTTAGGGGACATACTTTACTCACACTGAACACTTAGCTCAAACAGAATTTCGACAAAAAGTAAAAAGCAAATTAAAAAAATGAGCTCTTCTGGGTCTGCGCTGCCAGCCTGGAAAGACAAGAACGGACGTCAGTGCGATGGGGTGGAGGTTATACACTGAACACGGCACTTTTTCCGCGGACAGCACGCAAGATTTTCCAGATCCAGGCTGATGCGTCGGGAATATTCTAAGGTAAGGAATCTGCAGCTAGAAGTCTCTATCATATATATTCATAACCACAAGGTTAAAGTAAATGATTTAACTGCATGGCGATTTTATTACCATATCTAACTGGCTGGGTTCAGACTTTGCCCAGCTTCAATCACTTGCTCTCCACCCCACTTACCTCTGGATTGATTTTGCAATACGTTTCAGCCCTAAAGTAGCCTCTGTGTCAAGCAATTGATAATGTCTTGGGCTGCAGTTCTCTATCCTTCATAACTCCAATAACAAACCTATTCTTTATTTTTACATATAAACAGATTTTATTGAGTTTTCGGAATCCACCAAAACCTGCAGTACAATCAGCCCGCAGTGCAGTACCAGAGTACAACTTGTCATAATGAGCAGCTCAATCCAGCAATGTTATTCTGGACAGATACAACCAACAATCAAACTATTCCCTCCCCACTTATCCCCCATAGGTCAATACATCACATTTTCACATTGAATCCAGGGTTGCGAATTAGAAAAGGAGGATAATCAGTTATAATAAAAGTCTTGGGTAGGGGGGCAATCTGCTCAGTGGGTGATCCAGTTCTGTGTCCCTTGATGGGAAGTATTTTCCACATATCGGGCCCTCGATTGTGATATATACAGTTCATCTGGCTGACTCCCTTGGGGAAGCCACTAGAAAAGCCAGCTCTGGGTTGGCCAGGCTGTCCACTAATGCAGTCCAGGCTCTGGCTCCCTCCATGTTTCCCATACCCATCTGCGCCTCCCTCAGGAGTGCTCTCCCTTCATAGCTCGCCCATTTCACCATCTCAATCTTCCAGGTTGTCAGCCTCTGACCCCTTGTTGCCTTCCAATTATGCACTATTTCCCTCTTGGCAATAATATATGGTAGATCCTGAAACCTCGCCGTTATCTTTGATTCTGCAGGGTGGGGTATCCAACTGAGGAGACAGGGAGCCGGGCTTCGTGGAATCTCCTTCTCAATGCTCTCCTCTATCATGCATATAACGACATCCCAGAAAGCATGTATCGCGGGGCATGACCAAAACATGTGGAGGAAGTGGGCTCCTGTGTCTCCACATCGGGCATGTTGTGTCAGGTATGTGGGAATATCTTCCCATGCGCCGGGTGTCAGATACGACCTATGAAGTACGTAATAGTTCATAAGTTTGAAGCGTGCATTTCATGAGACTTTCAGTATGTGTTCTAAAATCTTGTCCCAAACTTTCAGGTCAATAGGTGTGTCAAGGTCTTCCTCCTACTTAGCCCTCAAGGCCTCCAGAGGTGGTGGTTGTTCTGCTTTAAGTGCCCCACACAAAGAGGAAATCATTCGCACGACACCTGCTGAGAGCCCCATGTACCGATAACTCTGGGACGTTGAGGGTTCAATGGTTCCCCCCTCCCCAGTGCTCCTTAAGTACCATCTTGAGTGCTCTGTGAAGCAGGAAGTGTCCATATGGTAGGTCAAATTCTACTCTGAAGTCCTCAAACAGGAGCAACACCGAGTCCCTATAGAGATCATCCACCTTCGTTACTCCTGCCGCAGCCCACTGGGTCAAGCCCTGCCACCTCCCCCCATTAGGCAATAAATTTAAGAAGTCAATAGGCAATTCCGATGTGTAAGGAGACGTCAAACGCAACCTCTGTAGTACCCTGTTCCATCACTTTGCCATAACGCAAAACTCATAGGAGTCACCTGCATTAGGTCGCCTTACACAGAGGAGAACTCCAAGCAGGTCATGAAGCGGCGGCACAAAGGGGCCAGGGGTCCGATCCAGGTTGCGCCGAGGTGCAATGCCGTGGAATGGCCACTGCAGCTGGGCTGCGATGTAGTAACATTTGAGACCACCAGCACCCCCTCGTCTGTCAGACTTTATAAAGTGGTTAATGCTATACTTCTATGACCTGCTCCCCAGATAAACTCAGTGCTCAGGGTCTTTAATTCTCTAACCCGTGATACACAGGGGAAGTGTAGAAAAAAAATAAAGGAGTCGCGGCAGTGCCACCATCTTTAAAAGGGCTATCCTCCCAATCACCTATAGGGGAAGCATTCCCCAAAACCTCATGGACGATCTCAGGGATCCAATTTCGCGACTAATGTTACCCTCCAATAGATCGTCATTGTTGTGGTATATCTTAACCCCCAGATAGGTCAAGCAGTGGGGCTCCCATTGCATCATAGATGCACTTACTTGGGGGGTCCTCTCTCCTCTTCATGGAAAAAAGTTCAGATTTCTGCCAGTTAACTCGCAGCCCAGATAACAGTCCAAATTCTTCCACCATGGACCTACCCCCCTCAGGTCCTCCTCCGTCAAGAACAGCAAAAGGTTGTTGATATATAGCGCCATTCTGTAGCAATGCCCCCGTGTCATCAAGCCCTGAAACGCCCTTCAAGTTCTTGAACAGGCCGCTGGGGTTCCATCGCTATCGCGAAGAGCGGAGGAGACAGAGGGTACCCCTATCGCGTACCGCGCTCCACAAGACAACTTGCCGATATGGCCTTAACAGTAGGCACCCTGGCAGTCAGTTGAGTGTATACTATCCACGTCCAGGCTACAAAGAGCTGACCCAACCCTATATGTAGCATCACCTCATATAGATAGTGCCACTCAAGACTATCAAATGCTTTTTCGATAGCAACAGAAAAGACAACAGCTTCCTCTTTAGGATAGTCTGTGTCTTCCATAATCGCTAAGAGGCAACTGATATTAGTCGCCATGTTACGACCCTGGATAAACCCTGTCTGGTCTGAGTGTATCAATTGCGTCATATAGGAGAGGAGGTTGCCAAGATTTTACTTAGAATATTAAAGTCGATATTTAACATCAACAAAGGACTTAATTATGGGAACAATCACTGCCTCCCTGGTGGTGTCCAGGAGAATACCAGTGGTATTGGCAGCTTTATACAACTATGTTAGTTTGGGTGACAACTCTGAGGAGTAGTTGGCATAAAATTCCACTGGGAAGCCATCAATCCCCACGGTTTTATTCTGCGCTATGTGCTTAATAGCGCTCAGTATTTCATGCAGGGAGATATCCTCTGCTAGGACCCTAGTCTCCTCCTCCTCTAGACGTGGCAGCTGAAGCTCTGCCAGAAAGGTCAGAGTCGTCATCACATTCGCTTCTGTAATACTTGTGTAAAGTGCTGAGTAATATCGGATAAATATATTGTTAATCCTCTCTTAGGAGTACTCTCTGTTGCCCCTCTCATCTTCCAGGTTGTGAATCACTGATTCCCGCTTAGATGGGTTAGCGAGCCAGGGCAACAAAGGCCCAGATTTATCCCTTTTGGCATGTGTCTTTTACATATAATGCTTATAGTCAAAGCACCTAAGGCGCTCTACCTGGGTTGCCACCTCCTCTTTCACCTCCAAAAGTGGCATCTGTAATTCCATTCGGTTTGGGCGCTACAACTCTAAGTCCCTGAGTACTGTTTTAGCCAATTGCACCTCTCAGTAGGTTACATCTTAAACCCTTTGGCTAAGCAATGACCCCAGAGTACCGCCTTGAAGGCGTCCTACTCCAATTGCAGGGAAGATGTTATGCCAGTATTATCAGTAAGAAATTGGGCTATTTTCTTCCTTATTGTCTCTCAAAAGACCTGGTCCTCTAGTGTCTTGGGTTTGAGTCTCCACATGGGTATGGCCAGTAGAGGCTGGGTCCAACCTAAGCACAAAAGGACTCGATTGTGGTCCAATATAGTACAGGTAATATAGTCTGAACTAAACTATGAACTCCCGGACAGGAACTTCGTGGAGCCTGGAGAAGAAGGAGTAATCCCTCCCACTCAGGTTCATCTTCCTCCACAAATTCATCAGTCCCCATTGGTGTTGCCACTCTTGAGAGACGCATGTCGTACGTACTGTCTGGGAGTCCCTCGGGGGGGATGTGAGCAGTCCAGCAGGACATCTGCCACACAATTAAAAGTCACTCCCTAAATTCGTCAGGGAGGTCAGATAGGGAGCCATCTTTCGGGATAAAGACGCTAACAATGTGCCCTGGTCAGTAATCGGTGCGTATAGATTCACCATGGATATGTCCCGACCACCTAGTCGGCCACGTATCATTACAAATCGACCCTCAGGGTCCTCTATGAGTTCCACTAATAGGTAGGACACCCCTGTTCTAATCCATATGAGGACCCTGCATGCATATGCTGAGAATGTAGTGTAATAAGCCTGTCCACGCCACCTATACTGTAGCGCAGCGCCCTCCTTGGCCATGAGGTGCGTCTCCTGCAGGAAGGCAATTCAGATAGCCCCTCAGTTTCAGTAGGAAAACACCTCATATCTCTTGGCCATGGACTGCATTCCCCGGATAGTCCAAGACTGTCAGGAATCCCCTCCCGCACATGGATTCCCTCCCACGATGCCACTTCCGTGAACCTGGTGCGCTTGGAGGAGAGCGGACTACAACTCCCAGAATTCCCTCCGGCAACAATTGCCTTTTGCCACTCAAGAGTTCTGGTTACATAACACCAAGGGAAACGCCTAGTTTTCATGTTATGCAACTCAAGAGTTCTGGTTGCATAACACCAAGGGGAACGCCTAGTTTTCATGTTATGCAACTCAAGAGTTCTGGTTACATAACACCAAGGGTAACGCCTAGTTTTCCTGTTATGCAACTCAAAAGTCATGGTTATACAACGCCGAGAGTACTACTTAAGGAGAAGATCACTGGGACTCGGCGTCGGATATTCTGATCTTTGCCGGAGTACCTGGTTGAGGTACACGGACCCGTTGGTGAGTTGAGCGGCGGAAGGAACATTCTAAGGAGCGGAGGAGAGGTGCTGGCGTGTGCTTCCTGCCCGTGTCCTGTCCCGTTCTGAGAGCCGTATTCAACGTCATTGGGCACAAGTCCCGTTGGTAGAGCCGAAGCTCCCAACAGCCTGACAAATTGGAGAAACGAGGTTGGTGCGAGCCGAAGCTCCCAACCCTCGTTCCTTGGGTAAACACACGCTTAGAGCTAAGACGCTATCCAGGAGGTGTTTCCGCGTCTTAGCCATCGACACTCGTAGGAGAACTGGGATAGGTAGAGCGGCTGCTCCCATCCATTCTCTGCGCCACCTTGGGTATCATCACTTAAACCCGGATACAAGAGACGCACACCAGGAGGTGTTCCCAGCGTCTTTGTGTTGTGGCAGCACTCTGGGGGATACTGGTAGAGCGGCTGTTCCCAGGTGGTAGAGAGCCCGGCCGGGTGACTCCCACGTGCCCCCCGTAGATTCCACAACCTTGGAACTACCCTTCACAGCGGTCGAGTGGCATTGTCGGCCACTGCTTAGCACTGTGCCCTCCGTTGGAGCATACCGGGTCCGGTGTGCATGCGGAGGACGGTTAGACGAGCTGTGAATGGGTATCGTACTTTAACTGGTGATTCCAGTACCGGTATTCTTTGTTGTCTGTAGTTGTTTATCTGTTTATTAAATCATCCTTAAACCTCCATTTCTCTGGTCCGTCGTCTGTTTGTCCCAACCCCGAGAAAGCCAGGACGTTACAAAGACAGAAAATTGTGCATCAGGTGGTCAGCCATATCTCAGGCAGTACCGGCCAGTTCCCCCCTCCTGTCGTCCCATGCGCACCCCGGATATCACAGGTCTTGGGGGAGCTCCCAGCTATGGCAGTTTCAACTGCGCCCTCTCCAGCACATAGAATGGGGATAGCCCCTCTGAGGCAACCCCTGTGCGCAGCCAACGTTGTAAGTAGTCCACCATATTCGTGCCCTCTATTTTCTCTGGCAGACCCACCACTTTTATGTTATTCCGACAAGAACGATTTTTGGCGTCTTCAGCCCAAAGCTCCAGCAGGCTCACCCTGGCTTCAACTGCCATCAGGCGATCTTTCAGGTCGGAAAAACGTGGGGGCGGACTCCCCCAACTGGCACTCATTCGCAGTCACCCTCTCACCCAGGCGTCAATTGTCGTCTCACAGAAGCCCTAGGTCTGTGCCAATGATGTCAATTTTCACCTCCAGTCTCTCACTGGAGGTCGTGGCGAACTGCAGAATATCCTACAGCGTACGATTTTGGGGGGTCTCCGGCAAGTCATCAGTATTCTCATTCTTGTCTTGGGGTTCTGCTACAGGGTCAATGCCCTGGTCACATTTACGGTTTGAATTCTCCATTGTTATAGGATGCGGGTAGCTCTTACTAGGTTCACTTCACAGCGGCCTGATGGTTGTCTGGTTCCTTCTGGCTAATGGCTTTAGTATGCAAAGAGACAAGCGGCCCTCCAATGGAATGCCAGTCTAAGCTTGGTAAATCTTAAGTGTAGAGTAGGTTAGGCCGTTGCCCCTGACCTCAAGTGAGGGCTCTTGTCCTCCTTATCTGCAGGTCCCATAGGGTGAAATTGTTGTCCCCAACAAGGAGAACCTCAGCGAGTAGCCCTCACCATTTAAGGCATCCACTTCCTCAGAGGGGATTCTAGCTGTTGCCCAAGTCAGCAGGTTCTGGATCAATGTGTTAGTCATCCTGCTGCCCCTTAGATGCCCACAGAACATCGCAGATGGAGCTCTCTCATCGAATACTCACCCAGGCCCCTGCTCTCAAAACTGTCTGTGCTTTCGCACAGGGCAGCACTAATCAGGCACAGGCTGCCCCAGGTCTCCACTCAGGGTCTAGGTACTGAGACTAGTGGCGGCACAGGATAGAGAAGCTGAAGGCTGGAAGTAGTGACTCTGGTCCTTGAATGTAGATCCTCTTGGAGCACACTAATGGTGATGAGGCTCTTTGCCTTGACTCTCCACCTTCATGTTCTCATGTAAATTGCTGGGTCATCAAGGGCCCAATTCTTCCAGCCAGTCTGATTAAAGCATGTAAATGCCTGGATTGAAGAGTTCAATGTGTTACAATCCTTCTTGCTCACAAATCCCTCTGCACTCGTAGAAAATCGCCTTGCAGCAGGGCAGAAGTATGCAGGAATAAATCCCATTGTAGGTTCAGACCTTGAAGACGCTGTGGGCATATTCTCAATGATGCTCTCAGTTATGTCCCTCGTAGCAGCACGTCACAGTACGCTGTAGCGTTACAATGTGGCCCAAAAACTGCAAAGCCGCGCCCTCAAGGAATTCAATCCTTGGGCCCGGACTCTTCACACTCTGCCTCTCTCGCAAATCCCCGGGAATGTTCTCTCCCAATATTCTTATGCCAGCATACCAAGTCGGCAAAGCCGGGCGTCACTCTGTAGTCGCAGAGGCATCAGTACTTCTGTCCCTGACTGCACGGCACCGCATTGCCACCATGGGCCCCTCCTTCAGATTGTGGCCACCCTTCTCCTGCAGGCACTTGCCTTCCTCCTGGTGGACAGTGGACAGGTGCATAGGGCCCTCAGTGTCAGTGATGCACAGATGGCAGTCTCTCTCCTCAGCGCCGTTATCACCGCTTCGTGAACACGGCCGCCACCATTTTAGGCTGCAGTCTCACCGCCAGGCATAGCCTCTTATGCAGGCGTTTTCACTTCTTAACACAGCTCCGCTGCAGCGCCGTGGTGCATCAAGGCTCCCAGCAGGTCTAGGGCACCTAGTATTGACATTTATTTAGGCATATCGGCTCAGGATTGTGCTGGATGACGGCCTGCAGAGCGGAACTATCAAGCGATGCTGGTCACTCCATCTGCATCAGGCCACGCCCCCCCTAACAAACCAATTCTTAGTCAAAATTGCTTCTTCATCCATTTCAAATGTGCAACATACCAAGATTGTTATGGTGTTTAGCACAAGCAATTTGGAGACCTCTCTAGGGATAAATATAGAGGATTACCACCATTTGCTCCGTAAGAAAGACTAAGGATTCCTACTACTTCAGATGGTATTTTCAGTTTGTTGTCTACAATCATTTCTTTTCAATTGTCGATAGCTTTCGCTCTTTGAGTTCTTTCCAACTCCTGGACTTTGACTTTAAAGTTTTCATGCATTCCTTCAGAATATTGGTCCTCTTGTTAGAGTTAGTCGACTCAACATATTTTCTGGGTAAAATATTTTTCTATGTTCTATTCCGTCCATCTTATGTACCACTGAGGGAGCTCAAGTGGGAACATGAGCTTGGCGACTGTGAGTCAGAATATCATTAGAACTTATAAGGCTGTTGCACCGGGAGACTGACAGTAAGGCACAGCCAAACAGGAACAACTTGGATACTGAATACCAGGAAGAGTTCAATGCAAAGATGGGACTTGAAAGCCTTTCTAAGGGCTAGATTAAAGGATTGAGGATGAATACTGTTCAGAATAGCGTTTAAATGGAAAAGCCAACTCCCCCCATGCCCCCAAAAATGTTTGCCCTCCTAAATGGTGTTGATCTAGAGAAGATGTTGAGATGCAGAGCATAAAGGACATTTTTTGTGATAAGGTACGTATAAGCTTGTACTGCAGGAAAGGAGGCCACATTGAAATTAAGCTCCATTACCACAGCATATGGTCTTAAAATAAAAATGTTGCTGACCTGGAAACCAACAGACAGCCTCCAACAAAGGATCACATGGATTTGATTAATTAGTTCCACTGGAAGACCAAGTGAAGCCCTTCACATTCCTCCACCAAGCAAAAATGAATGCATTAGCCAAAACAGTAAATCTATTTGGTGGAATGAAAGACAAGATTTGTTTAAACTAGAAGCATAAAAAAGGTTGACATCAGCAAATTTACCCATGTCTCCAAGGTAATCTTCTTTTCAAGCATAAACCCCTGTAGCTTAACTGAGTTAGTAAGCACCAGTGGACCGTCCAGAGTAGAGGGCCAGATTGCTGTGTCCCAGAGATACTAGCTAATAATGATCACTAAGCATTGCCAAATCCACAGGTATACTACATGGCTCCAAGAAGGCCAGATGCATGCTAGAAATGTATGGTATTCACATATGGCACACGTAAATAACATGTCTGCAGTGAAAATAATTGATAATTAGCAGTTATCATGATATTCTAACATGGATTCAGAAATCAGACTAAACACTATTGGTCAACCCTAACGCTACTCTGATGACATAATCTCTGTTGGAATGTGGACTTGGTATTGCATAAGTAGAAGTCTAACCAGACCATAAATTCACTGTCATAGATGATATGTACAAACAATGACTAATTTAGGTGTCTCAAATTGTGTTTTCTCTCTTGTGTGCATGTATTTTTATCTTTTGTAAAGTTTTGTAATATATGTCAAAGTGATTTTATAAAGCATATGGAAAGAAGACGCGCTAGCCCAGGCAGTGCATGCTGTACACCGTAAGCTCTGGTTCATAGTACCTGATTGTGATAACGATTTTCGAGCACTGTTTTAGACATTTTAAACTGTTTTAAAGCTTTTCATTCCACTTTTAACATTTTGAGTGTGATTTCCTGTTGCATACCTGAGCCACATTCTCCTCACCTGGCCGGTCCTGATCTCCTCCCCCGCACGCGCTCACGTGGTCTAGCGACCGTGAGGGTGCCAGCTGCTGCACAGCAGGGCTGATTGGCGGGGAGGAGCCAGGGGTCACGGGGGCACATAAATAGCACGTTGGAGCGGACGCGCAGCGGGCGCGCCAAAGGCGCGCCTAAGGCAAGCCCGTCTGCGCCCATCTGCGCCCGTCTGCGCCCTCACGGGCCCAGGGGCCAAGACCCCTGTCCGACTACTGGCTTACACCAGTTCAGAACTAAGATCACTTAATCTGTACCGCTGCCCCTTAAAAATCGAGACTACTACTGCACTCATGAGAGAAGGTCTCCTCTTGCCTATGACTGCTCACTTCAACTCTACCCTCATTCCGGGTCGGGCTCCCCCTCCCACGTCTGACTCACTGAAATTAACGGTCCTGAATACGCGCTCCCTTCAGAAACACGCTATTGAAATCCTCACGCTTTTACAAAATGAGGCCCCAGATATCCTTGCCCTGTCTGAAACTTGGCTGGACGAAGAGTCCGGCCCCCTATACTGGCTGCGGTTCCAGACGGCTAAGACGCTGTTTGGCACAACCGACCTGCCGGTAAAAGAGGAGGAGGGGTAGCATTCTTTTAAAAAAATACCTGAACATAGAAAAAGTGTCGGGTGAATCCCTGGCTGGGGCAGATATGCTAACCATCAAGGTCAGCCATCACTCCTAAAGTATCACGATCACCATGCTTCATCGCCCCCCCAAATGCTCCCCTAACTTTACAGATCTCCTCACTGAATGTATCTCCAATCTTCGTTCACGTTTTCAACATCTCCTAGTAATGGGAGATTTTAACTTTCACTGGGATCAACAACCCAAGGAGGCTCAGGCCCGCCAATTAGAAGAGACCTTCACCAACCTTGGGTTTTCCCAATTAATAACAACCCCCACCCATGTGCGGGGACACATTCTAGACCTGGTTTGGTCCACCACCCCCTTCATACCACTTAAAGAGGTCACCCCTTGTCCTTGGTCGGACCATTTCTGTATTAACTTGACACTTCCTCTTACCAAACACATAACTCCGTCCCCGGCGGACAGACAACGCGTGCGCATCTGGTCAAAAATAGATGGCCCGACACTGCTAAGCTCCCTCTGCGCCCGCCCACTTAAGAAGCTGGTGTCAGCTGACATTGAAATATGGGCCACTGCCTTTTCCGACCGACTTCGTGCGGCCATCAATACAGTTGCCCCTGAAAAGAGAATAAAAATCTGCAATAAAGGCAAAGGTGCCCCGTGGTTCACGGAAGAACTCAGGACTTCCAAACGCGTTTTACGCCACTACGAATGACAGTGGCGTAAAAACTACACACCTCTGGCCCTGGCAGATTATAAAGAAAAACTAGCCTCATATAAAAAAGCGCTGCTGGGCAGAAAGGCGGACTTTTATGAAAATAGGATATTGTCAGCAACCAACAAACAAAAATAAATGTTTAAAATCCTGAAGGAACTTAGTCAAAAACAATCACAGTCTACCCCATCCAGCCAAGAACAATGCAATAATTTCCTCGCATATTTCTCCAATAAAACCCAGGACATACTGACTGAGATTGACAACTCCCCTTTTCTACCATCTCCTAATATAGAGGATACCTCGCAGGGCACTAGTGCTGAAATCCTCTCCTCGTTCCAACCCCTTGACATGGAAACCCTCCGATGCCTGGCCAAAAAGATAAAATCGGGCTCTCCAGCCGACCCCTGTCCTCCCAGAATATTTAATCTAGCACTTCCAGAAATCGAGCAGGACATCCTCGCACTCTTAAACTCCTCCCTACGGATGGGGGAGGTTCCATGCTGCTTCAAGGAAGCCAGAATCATCCCCCTTCTTAAAAAACCCGGCGCAGATATTTCAAACATGAAAAATTACCGCCCTATCTCCCAACTCCCCTTTCTTGCAAAAATATTAGAACAGCATGTCCTGCAAAATCTCTCCAGGTTCCTAGAGGATCATCACCTCCTGGGGGACAGGCAAGCCGGTTTCCGAGCGCACCATAGCACTGAATTGGTGATGCTATCAGTACTTGACGATATTAGACTAACTGCCGACAATAAAAAGCCCTGTGTGCTGGTCCTCCTCGACCTGTCGGCAGCGTTCGACACGGTCAACCACACCACTCTCCTGGAAAGACTACGATCTATAGGAATTGAGGGACCTGTTTTACAATGGGTCACCTCTTTCCTGACTAACCGCGCCCATAGAATTCAGATGGGCGACTGGGTCTCGGAGAAAGGCTCTATTCCCTGTGGAGTCCCGCAAGGGTCCGCACTTTCACCCCTTCTCTTTAATATCTACCTCAGTCCCCTAATCAAGGCCCTCACGGCTATGGAGTGCTAGATCTTTAATTATGCAGACGACACACAGATCATCATCCACATTGATAACTCCCCTCTAGCACAATCCTGGGCAAAAGAGATCCTACGCTTTATGGTCAATTGGATGACGGCCAACTCACTTAAAATCAACCCTGACAAAACCGAAGTCCTTGCCATGACGGATGACCACAACCCCTGGAACTCCCTGTACTGGCCTCAGGAGTTGGGCGATGCCCCAGTCCCGATCCCAGTGGTTAAAAGCCTGGGAATCAAAGTGGATGACAAACTCACCCTGGCCAATCAAGTCTCCACGGTATTTGGCACCTGTGTGGGCCTTCTCCGGCTACTTAGGAGGCTCTCCCCTATTCTCTCATTCTCCGCTATGAGAACTATTGTGTCTGCCATCATCTTGGCCCGCCTTGACTACGCCAATTCCCTGTACATTGGACTTCCGGACTCCTTAGTGAGAAAACTCCAGATAATTATGAACGACGCCGCCAGGCTAATTTTCAAACTACCGAGGCACACGCGAGCCTCGGCCCTTCTACTACGCCTTCACTGGCTGCCCGTTAAACAAAAGGCTAAATTTAAGGGCCTGTGTATCGCTCAAAGCCATTTATGGCCAAGCCCCCACATACATCAAACAAAGACTCACGAAATACGTGCCAGGGCGCTCACTTAGGTCCTTCACAGGGAGCCTCCTATATTGCCCACATTTCAACTACGTCACCAAAGGAGGGAGGGCCTTCTCCTCCCTCCTCCCCACTCTTTGGAACGGGCTGCCAAGCCAACTCCGCGCAGAAAACCGCCTTCTTCCCTTCAGGAAACAATTAAAAACCATCTTGTTTACAGAAGCCTGGGCCTAATCGTCACTGTACTGCCTGGACTCAATCGCCACTCTTCTTATAAGCGCTTAGAGACCTCCCGGTATTAAAGCGCTCAACAAATCCAAATTAACATAACATAACATATTAAGGAATTTCTTGTAAAATTCATTGATTTTCATGTGATTTTAATTAAAGAAACATTTGTAACGCTTTAGTTCATGTGTTAGAATTTAATTTGAATGGCTCGTCTAAGTTGAGAGATTTTCACTTATAAGTTTGAGGTTTTAAACCTGTCATTTGTCTTGTATTCACGTACACTGTATATGTTATCGAGGTTTGTTCCAAAGGGAACTTGTATTTAACAACCCTGATCTAAACCATGGCACTGTAGAACCTAGATCCTGATTTAAAATGAACAAGATCAGGGTATCAGTCTAAAGTTAGAACTGCAAGTAATACAAGTAGGTGGTAACAGTAATAGGCAGGGCATGGGCACTGAACATAATCGGTTATAGGGTGGAATACTTGAGAAATACCATATTAAAATTAGAAAAACCTTTGAGAGAAGTCAGATGATCCATAAGAAGGAAAAAAACAGTCTAGAAAAGAAAACTCACCAGTGCAAACTGGATGATCAAGATGGATGTATGGAAATGCCCCTTTTTTATGGTTACCCCAGTTTTGTTTGACTTATGCTGCTGGTTTTTCGACTCACAGTACACTGAGGCCTGATAAGCAGACCTAAGTGACAGTGCCCTGACACCCAAAGCTTGTGTGATACATTGGCTGTACCCAATTTACCTGTATGTCCCTAGTATATAGTACTCAGGGTACACATGGCCTGTTAGTTAGGGAGGTCCCCCCAGGGATTACAGCCCTGGTTGTGCCACAAGAATAAAACGAGTCTCACAGTCCGCCACTGCAGACTGAAAGCGCAGGTTCAAACTAGCATTTAAAAGCCATGGCTTACTCAACTGCCCCCCTGAAACATGTGTAAGTCACGCCTATGGCAGGCCTACCGAGTGCTAAAACAGGATGCAGCAGATTTTATGGGCAAAACATCCATTTTACACGTTCTGACAGTAAAACACCAACTGTTGCTGTGAATTTGTAAAGAGTTGGTTGTCCTGTTGGCGAGTGATGGGTTACACGCGGACCCCTCAGTTGTGCTACCTTTTGAATGGTGCGACCAAAGTTGATACTCTAAAGTTTTTAAAAAACTTGTAACATTAATCCCCCTTGGTTCTCCAGTCGAAATGAATTCAACAAGGTACAGTGCACAACTTTTACAAAGTTGCCACTTTGTTGCCTCCAGTCTCCTTTGCCCTTAACGGTTGCATGTGGAGCTTGAACCAGTGACAACTTCCTGCCCTCCTGGGGAGACGTGCTAACGACTTCCAGGAGAGGAGACAATAGAGGCCTGCAATGGAGAGAGTTGTTACCTCCTTCCTGTCGAAAGCCATATGGGTGTTGGCCCAAAAGGCGAGTTTCAAAGCTGAAGCAGCCTTTGAAGGGTAAATGGGGAACACTTGGGAGAAGAGAAGCCCCATTTGTTTAGGCAGACTTTTTGGCACCCGGGAAGGAGAGGGGGAACCTGTTGTCAAACCGGTTTTCCAGAGGAGTATAGTCCCCTTTGTTGCCACACCTCTGGGTTGGGCTAGGGTGCTTTGGACACCAAGAGAGGGGTTCTGCCATCTTGGCAGTGGGCGGAATGGTGCATCCTGGCGTAGCCAGATGCCACACTTCCCAGGAACTGGTCATCATGAGGGAGAGAACCTGGTATCCCACTGGCTACCAACAGCATCCTACCAGGAGGGAATTTTCTGTATATAAATGAGGCACCCAAATGTCAGTTATCGATTGGACTAGAAGAAGGATTGAAGAAGGACTGCTCTACTGAACTACGGTCACGGCGAAGAGAGGCGGCACAGATGTGGGCTGCACCCGCTGCACCTTGTGGCTAGCAAAGAAGAGGGGCTGTGCCTGTTTTCTCCTGCTCAAGGAGAAGTCATCTTTAGAGACCAGCCAAAGAAAAGAGACTCCAAGGGTCAGCTGACTGACCTCCTGTTCGCAGCACAGAGACACAACAGCTGAAGAAGCGTGCTCAGGGCGGGTGGTAGTCCAGTTCCCTGCCGTCATGCAGCACCAGGGATCAGGACCTGATGCTCAAAAGTTGCACCTGAGTCTGTTGGACCCAGGAGAGCTGTCTGAGTACAGCTTGGTCACCCAGGAGGCAAGCTACAGTCTAAATAAGGATTTGGCTGTGATCGTGACATCGGACAACTAGTAGAGTTGTCCAGTGGCAAGTGGAATTCGGCCACACTGGAGAGGACCTCACAGGATGTCGTACATGTGTCCATATCGTCTTAGGAATCCACTGAAGGAGGATGAAGTGACTGGGACTGCTGAAAGACTGCTTCTTCTACCTGTTTCAGAGGGCTTTGCTAGTACCCTGACTGGCTCCCTGCCGGCGGTGTTCGCCCCAAGTAACTCTAACCTACCACACTAAACCCTGTCAAATTTATTGAATTTGCTAATGCTTATTTGTAGTGGAGTGAAATGCTGTGATTTACTATACCTTGTAAATTCTATATCTCCGGAAACCTCCAGTAGATCTTTTTCATTGTGATGTCAAAAATACAGTCTATTTTTTAAATTGGTGTCAGATTTCCTTGGTGTCTTGAATGCCCTAGGACTAAACAGAGACAAGCACTTTGTGGACTTTAGTAAGAGGTTCTCAGAAGGAACCTTTTTGTTTTTCAGATTGTATTTTTTTTTTGTTTTTCAATAAACTATGATGCAACATTTGTGGTAAACGTCCACCTAAAAACTTGCAACAAAAAATTGTAAAACATTATTTATTGGTTGTGCTTCTGGTAGTGTTTTTCTCTTTCCCAATCCTGTGTGGCACTCTGCATATTTGTTTTGCAATACATAGAATATAATGTGAACATGCCATGGTGTTTTTTTTCTACACAGCACCTGCCCAGTAACATTTTGTGCTGTGTCTCTTTCACAAAGCAAACACAAGGAGATGATGGACGGAGCGCTGTAACTTTTCAAACACTCACCTACAGTCACAGATCTGGGTTGAATCCATCATCGTTCTTTAGCTCACTTCGCCACCCCAGTTCAAACCCAGCCATATGAAAATCAGTCCTGACCCTGTGCCTCATGGGAACAGTCCAGACCGAACAGCCAAGCCAGGTCTTCCCTGGACCAGAAACAAGCATCCTGGGACCGGTTTCGGGGTAACATCCCTCATCAGCCAGGCCAGCTAGAAGCCAGTGGCAAAGTGAGCAAGGGACCCACGTTTGGGCATACCCTGCCAACTTAGGGCGAACAAAGCAAACACAAGGAGATGATGGACGGAGTGTTAAAACTTTTCAAACACTCACCCCCAGTCACAGATCTGGGTTGAATCCATCATCGTTCTTTAGCTCACTTCGCGAACGCCAGTTCAGACCGAGCCATAGGTAAATCAGTCCTGACCCTGTGCTTCTTGGGTACAGTCCAGCCCGAACTGCCAGGCCAGGTCCATCACTGATGTGAAGGACAGTGAGTGTGAAGACAACGAAGTGGATTCTATTTGAATTTACAACATTCTTTGAATTATTTTGTAATCTGCAATCAGCAGATATGTCATACAAGTCAAAGGTATTTTATGCAAAGAGGCAACTCACAAAGTGCAGTGCCCACACCGCACGTAAGATAAAAAAATATCCAAATGAACATACTGTAATAATTTTAATATATCAACCTGATTTTCCTAAAATGCAGACTCCAAGTGATTGATGGTGGTACCTTTTCCTAAGTGATCCTACCCAACCGATGGTGTTAGACAGTCGGTAATGATTTGTAGAGAAAATCAAAATAATATTTTAGACTATCACTTTTCATAATTCAGTGGATATAAATTATATAATTTTCTAACATTCTGGTGGTTACTGGTATGCTCTACTACTGAGGTTCAGATTTGAATCTTTATCACAAACTGATATAAAAAATAACGATTATTGTGATTGTCACTTACTTAAATGTCAGCTCAAACACCGAACCCCCGCTGTCGTTGCAAATAGCAAGTGTTGGGTCATCTGTAAACTGCATAGAAAGAAAATAATGTAATTTTGAAGTTTCAACATATTTTTGTTTTGTTTTATAACATTTTGATAGACATTACCATCTGTGTAGGAAAACATCACAAGGATACAGCTTCCTGGTACTGCCCTCCTCAACAACGCCCGCCCCCTTGCAGCACAAGTCCTCAACTGCCTGCAGGAGATGTACCACAGAGGCAGTCTGACATAACAAGGCGCTTGGGCCACTCCCTATATTGTCATGTTCAGACCCCAGATGAGTCACTCTGTGGAATTAGCTGTGGCTGCTAAATGCATCCAAGCGAACCAATAAGTTCAGACCCTGCTGCTTCTGGGGCTTTCACATTTCCTCAATTGCCTGCCCGGTAAGTTATTAAAATGCTCCTCTGATTACTTAAGCCTAGAACTTGTCCCTAGGGCATTTTAACCATTTTCTCCATCCTCAGAATTTGCCATAGTTTCTCCAACAATGCTTTTCCAGAGTGTTCAATGTAGACATCACGTGTCTACGATTACCTGTTTAGCTGCAAACATGTGAGAAACAAGTGTGCCTTTTCTAGCTGTAAGCCACCAGTTACAATGAACCCAATTCTATCCAGTACCTCCTTTCAAAAACGGGCCAGTTTCCCCACATCACAAGAGAAGCTCCTTTGAGATGTATCAATACTCAGGGAGTCTTCTGGGTGGTGGTACTATCAGGAAAGGTTCTTGCAGTGGTTTTTGTAATGTTTCATGTTCCCAGGAACAAGCAGCCTTCCATGTTAAAGTAATGTTTAACCAATAGGTATGTCACAACAAAACCTTTTCTGTCTCTTCCTAATATAGCATATGAGGTCATTTAGTGTAAGTTTAAATTACTCTCCTATTACACAGTTAAGATTGACATAGGCCATGGAAAAATACACTATTTTGCTCTCTTTAACCAATTTGCACGAAACCCTTAATAATCATCGTACACAGTTAAGACTTTCAGCCTGCCATATTTCAATGCGACTAACAAAGGGGGGCAAGGTGAAAGTGGTGGGGGGAGTCCTGTACAAGGTGTTTTTTTAGCCTTTAACATGGGAATTCTAAAGAAGAATTTCCCAGCTTCTGGAGAGAGCTGAAGACAGGGTTATGCAACAACTCGCTCATGTGTAAACCCCTGTAACCATATTCAAAAGGGACCACCCATCCCATCTCCTCTCCCCAAACTTCCACACCTTCACCCTTCGGTGTCCCTACTGTCATGTACAGTTTCGCCTCACTTCTTTGTTCTCCGTTTCTGTATAGAATTCTATATCTGTGCAGTAAGGTTAGACCTATACAACTCGCTTGTAGACATATGACTACATACATAACACTGTGATGGACTCTTCACAGGGAGCACATACTAACACGATGGTTACAGCACACCAGAATCCTGATATCAAAACACATATCCAAGAAAGGAATTTACTATTAAAATTACTGGATGCTTTAATCTCGTACTTTCATAAAACAAAGGAAAGCTGATAAAAAAAAAGTGAGGACCTGCCATTTTAACGTTGGTCCCGTCTTTATTTTATAATAATATCCAAATAAAAATACATATTCTGTTATTTTTGGGCATTTGGCAATTGTATCTACCTTTTTATGCTTCACCTTTAAAAAGTGTTGCTTTAGAGCCGAACAAAGTAAAGCCCTAAAAATAGAGTAATCACACAATGAATCGCTGTGAAGCCTGTAATTTCTGAAAAGAATCAAAATTAATAACGAGTGTAATGGCTTAGACTGCTTCTTATAACACTGCTAAATAGCAATCTGGGGCACACCTTCATCAAAAATGAGTGAGCCGGAATAGTTTGCCTCCTTACCTTGATGTGCAGAATTGCCGTTCCGGGAGGATGGGCGTCACTTATGGACCGTAAAAGCTTCCCACTGGCGAGGTCCCACATAGTAATCTGCAAAGAGAGGGATTGGAAATGGTTGAAATTATAGCAATTCCAGCAACAGTCATTTTTATCTTTAAATCTCTATATTTACCTTTTTTATTCTATTATTTGAATTAGAAAGGACAAATATAAAGCAACCATGTACGTCAGCGGCAACGCACTTCACGAGATGAGAGTAGCCCTGGGCTTGCAATGGATATGCAAACAAGTAAAATAACATCTTCACGCCCAAATGCATTCTTCTCAAGTCAATCTCTCGCTGGGTTTGAGTTCTTAGTTTAATTATGAAAGTCATCATCGTAGATGAAAAAAACTCGGTTAAATAGAAGATATGACCCTTTTTCCAGCTATAAAAATATTGTCTGCTATTAAAAAACTTAAACTGACATTATGGTTATGATAAAAAACCATAGCAAAAAAATCTGTTTGTTAGTTAGTTAAGGTGAGATTTGCAACCATAAATCTCACCCGCCCCCAACGTTACTCATGAACTCCCACGTGCCTATTTGTAACATCACAAATTACAGTTATTAAACGTTTTAAACCTCACTAGTGACAGCACGTGACATCACCCACTGACTTTATCGATCACAGAAGGCGCTTTGGAGCCTTGGGTGATGAGGGAAGGCCCTGGCGCAAAACGTCCCGCACAAATTCAACATATAAGTCCCGTAGGTGCTGGTAGGAAAGAACTGTGCACACATATGCCAATACTCCCGATTCAGGCGGGAGACTCCCGAGTTCCCTGTGCTAAATGCCATCACTCGTCGCATCCACCTGTTTTCAGTACCGATTTTGCCACTGAATAAGGTCTTATTTGTTACTATTTTTTTTTTAAAAACCTTCAGACCTCATATACGTATACGGTCCATGAACTTTAGGCTAAAGTCCACTCCCAGAAGTGGGCTAAGGGAACCATTTTGGAATAATTGTTATCACCTCCTGAACGCAGTGTGCTTACCGGAAGTTTTACAATAATTGAGAACAAGGTAGTGATGGAATTAGGTCGCACATCTATTCCCTAGTTGCTAGAACAGTCTTTCAAGGTGCCCATCCGGATAGAAGAGCATCCCACTACCTAGGATGCGAAAGTCCACTAGGCCCAGGATATGGTGCTAGTGGCTAGAACAATCTTTTCAACAGGGTACTATCCCGGCACTCCAAGTACCAAAATCATGTATCACACAGTGAAGTGAAAGGCGAACCGTCTGGCCTAGTTTAATTGGCAGTTACAACTTTCCCCACAGTTATTCCGGGAAATAAGCAGTGCCGTACCAATGCAGTTCAGTCATAATAAGTACATAGTTTAATTAGCAAATATAGTCAACATAAATGTTTTGAAGGCAGCATGTAACAACGTATAACAAATGTTTTAGCAGAAAAAAGAAAGAAGCATAGTACCATTTATCTTCAAATAACACATGTAAATACAAACACATGTACAGTGCATCAATGTAGTGATTTCAGAACAGCCCAAATAACACATATAAATACAAACATATGTAAAGTGCATCAATGTAGTGATTTCAAAACAGCCGACACGTGTTTCGTTACTGATGTAACTTCTTCAAGGCTTCTGTCTAATTTAGTCGAGTAGTATTGAGTGGTATCACACCGTATTCTAACCAGGTCTGGTGCCAATTCTTAGGCAGGATATTCATCGAAATGAACAGGATAAGTAAGAAGAATCTACTCGTTTTCTTGTATCAATGATCCTGAGTGGGGGGATTTTTTTGAACGGCGTAGTTCAGAGATCCCACGTCCGAAATTCCGAGCTTATGTTCTCATTTCTAATGTAGTTTCGCGGCACCCCGAGTCCGTGTCACTATTTGCACTCTCGATGTGAATGAAAGTAGTATGTACTGCCCCTTCCGCAATGTCCGATGTGTAGAAAGATTGGAGATGAAAGACGTTCGCCACGACCTATGGATATGGTTACCCCCCACAGAGGTTGTTTTCTGTGTACTGTCAGTTCGGTATGTTCGTTAAGAAAGGTCACGCTGTTGTAGCACACATCCTTGTGTCAATAATACACGGTAAGTGTAGAAGAAGTTCTTTACCATTCGTTTGAACAATATAATCAATTTAGTCAAAGAGCAACGGAACCATGTTGTTGAACGAATTCTCACGAGAGCACTGTGGTAGGTGCTAGTTACGATCTTCGGACCTCGGACCCATAGTACGGCGGAAATTCGCAGAGGCAGCTTACCGGAAGTTCATCGCTGTGGAGTGTTACTTGCTAGAAGCGCTTGAGGGGTGTGGGCAGCTTGCCGGATCTGTGAATGCTAACTTGCGTGTCCCCCGTTCTGTGATGGTGGCAGACCGTACTGCCCCGATAAAATCGATTTCTCAGAACCGATCCAGGCCGTCCGACCTCGACCCTGGTTACTGTGGCCTTAGGAGATGAGAGGGCATATCGTAAGCGGCTGGAGCGCAGCTGGCGCAAATCCTATGGTAAGACTGCACAGCTGGTGTACAGAAACTTAAGGCGCTGGGAAGTTTCCCTAAATCCTCCCGCAAGGTTCAAAGGGAGTTCACTGCTTGAGCCATTGATGCTGCGCCTAATAAACCACGGGAATTCTTTCTTATCACATGGGGCCATTCAAAATCCACGGACTCCCTCTGCTCATCTATACCAGGAGCTTGCAGACCTTTTTTCAATCAAAACAATTTATGATCAATTTGCCTAGGCAGTGTAGGTCAGAAGCAGTCACAGCGAGGGCCCTCAACTCCGACCCTGTGCTGGCTGAGTCTGAACTCTGAACCTATTACTCCGGAGGCTTCAGCGCTGGTGCTAGCCAATTACAAGCCCTGTGACTTTTTGAAGTTAGTCTTGCCGCTTATTAACCCTATTTTGAACAAGTTGATAAATGCGCCTCTGGAGCGGTTGTTCCAAGGGGTTGGAAACAGGGCCCTCCCCGTTACCATTGTTTAAAAAAAAAAAAAACACAGACTGTAAGGCGCTTAGCAACTTTAGACCTATCTCACTTCTACCCGAAATGCTGGCGAAGGCGGTCAACAGACAACTTTCCCTCTTTCTGGCATCTAATTCTCTTGTCCCTGATACGGAATCAGGCTTCCGAGCAGGATACAGCACAAAGTCGGCCTTATTGGAGGTCTCCAAATTTGTTAAGGCTAATCCTGGTCAGGGTGCATCGGTAATTTTGTTGTCATCCGCCTTTGACACGGTCTCTCACCCTATGTTACTGAATAGGCTGATGAAGACTGGAATCCAAGGGAAAGCTATGATCTGGCTTAAATCCTAGCTTGAGGATAGATCTCAAGCTGTATTTTTTGCCCCTTTAACTTTGGATGCCAAGTCTCTTGAATGTGGGGTTGCCCAGGGCGCCGCCGTGAGCACCACTCTTTTTAATCTTTATCTGGAGCTCTTGGCCAACTTGGTCAGACCTCGGAGCCTGAAAAGTGATTTCTTACGCTGATGACACCCAGCTTCTTATATCTTTTCAGGGCTAGGCATTTGATGCTTTCAATTCCTTCAAGAGTTGCTTGAAAGGAGTGGGCAATTGGATGTGTGAGAGTTGCCTTAAACCGAATTCTGACAAAACGGATATCCTCTTTTTTTTTCAATAGCCAGGTCCCTGACTCTCTTAATTGGTGGCCTTCAGAGCTTGGAGCACCTATGGTTCCCTCCTCATGTGTGAGAAACATAGTCTTCAATTTTGATTCTGCATTGTCCTTTGAACCACAGGTCAAGGCGGTTTCGGCTAGCTGCTTTGCTAGCTTGAAGTCTCTCACAAGGAGTTTGCACCTGGTTCTGGCCCTTAAGACCATTGCTAGTGCCTTGGTTACCTCAAAATTGACTATGCGAATAGTCTGTATCTGGACCTACCAGCCTATTTACTGCCATGATTGCAAATCATTACAAATGCAGCAGCACACCTTATGCTTAAAGTTCCTAAACATCATTCTGTGTGTGCTCATCTTTCACAGTTGCACTGGCTCCCAGTCACTAGCTGCATCCAATTCAAGGCACTAATCTTCGCCTACAGAACTCTGGAGCAGAAGGGCCTGCAGTACCTTAAAAGAATAGTGAAGGCCTACTTTCAGGGCAGATCCCGAGGTCTTCCTCCCTGAAGCTCTTGCATACCCCTAGCACCCGCAGGGCTAGGTGGTGAGGCAGATCCTTTGTCCTCCTAATGGTGACACTCTAGCACTCGCTTCAGACTGCTCTTCATTTTGCCATTTCGAAAACTGCCTGTAGCAAAAGTTTGAAGACTCATCTGGACAATGCTTAAGCTGGATATCAAGACATGGTTGTCTCATCTGGTGGTCCTGCTGCTAGCGCCGGGACACTTCCTCAGAAGCTGTTGCAAGCTGTACAAATGCCTACTGTATTGAATTGTATAGATAAAATACCAGTTTACTAAGATTTCACACAGAAAAGTGTTTTAGAAGAGAAGGTAATGCAGACTTTTGCCACAGAATTGACAAAAAGAGGAATCACCTATAAATGGCAGTTTTTAACTTTAAGGTGAAATCTAAACATTGAAACAATCATACACCTCCTCGATGAATATGAATGAGAAGCCAGAGAAGATGAGATGCAAGTGGGGATGGAGGACAGCAAGTAAGAAATCGAAGAGCAATTCAGAAAGAGCAAACAAACAAAGGGGCCAAACACAAAGATGGCTCTGCTGAACAAAGATAGTAAATCATTAGAGACTTGGCAAATACAGAATCTAGGCAATGATTCGACTCAATTACTCAGAATGCCCCTTTTTCTCTTATCACTATTTACTATGCGAGGTGTCTAACCTATACCCAGGCACTACGTGACTCAGCTGGACCAATCAAATGTAAAACAAAGACATCCTCTAATCCTCTTCTATGACCTTCCTACCAATATGGAATTAAATGAGGCCTGAACCCACCACACTTTCTGAATACCCCTAAACTAAGGGAATACAGGTTGTGAAATGGAACCTTTAGGTTTGTAAATATTGAGACGCGAAAAAGGAGTATTCTGAGTAATAAAGATTTCAGGTAAGTAATTTACAGGCACATGCATCAAGCTAAAATGTGCTCGCTAAATTAGCGAATTGCTATTTGCGAGCGCATTTCAGCATTTTCTAATGCATCAACCAAATGTAGCAAACTTGCAATTTTACCGAATCATTAATACAGGGAAACAAGATGTAGCGATTCCTTATTAGCGATTTAAAAAAAAAGCGGGAGCAAATAAAGAATCGCTAAAATAAATCGCAATGCTATGCATGTAAAATCGCAAATAGTGATTTCCATGAAACTCGCAATTTAGCAAGCGCAGATTGTGGGGAATCAGAAGCAGGTGCTAAAAAAAAAAATTCTTCCCTACAGCTGCAAACCATCAGAAGGCTATTTAAACTGACCAATGAGGCCATAGAGGCTTTTCACAATGGCGGCACTCTACGTGTTCGCAAGGAGGATGAGGATCCATGCAGCAGGCCAGGCCAGAAGGAGAATCCAGGAGTGAATATTCCCCCTGCGCATCACTTTGTTGGGACAAACTGCTGAGGACCTATATGATAAGTACCGGTTGAACGCTGATATGATACTTAACCTAATAGCCGAATTGGAACCACTAATGCAGGGCCAGACACTTAGGACCCATGCAATCCCTACCCATGTCCAGGTGCTATGTTGCCTGCACCTACTTGCGTCAGGAAGTTTCCAGGGGGTAGTGACAATAGCTGGAGGGGTATCACAAAGCTCCCTTTCACGATTCTTCAAATCCTTCCTGGCTGCCATGGTGACTATGATCCACAACCACATCACCTTCCCCACAACCCAACAGGAATTGAACCAAAAAAAACTCGACTTCTACCGAGTAGCCCAGTTCCCTCATGTGATTGTATCCATAGATTGCACCCACGTAGCCATATGTCCCCCAACAGTCAATGAGTATATCTTCCGTAACAGAAAATCGTATCACTCAATGAATGTCCAAGCAGTGTGCAATGGGAAAAACATCATAACCGACATTGTAGCGCAATACCCTGGGAGCACCCATGATTCATACATCTTCCGACATAGTGGCATTCACACACGTCTGCTCAGGGGGGAATTTGGCGAAGGACACCTGCTAGGTAAGACAATATACTCATTCACATGAATAAAGTATGATATGGCAATGCATACCTGACACTAACACCTTACTTACTACCCTGTAGGTGACAGTGCATACGCCGTGAGGAACTATATCATGACTCCATACTTGAACCCAGCCTACCCACAAGAGCAGAGGTACAACATAGCACACATCAGGACACGTAATGTGATCGAATGGACATTTGGATTGCTCAAAAGTCGCTTCCGCATCCTGCACAAAACTGGCGGAGCGATGCTGTACCAGCCGGAAACCTGCTGTCGGATAGTGGCAAATGCAAAAAGAACTATTGATGAACAGAATGCAGAACAATGTCATACATTCACCCCAGTACAGAGATCTGGGCCTAAATCCATCGTTTTTTTGCTCACTATGCCATTCCAGTTTGGACCCAGCCATAGGCAAATCAGTCTTGACCCTGTGCCAAATGGTCCAGCACGAACTGCCAGGCCAGGTCCTCCCTGGACTGGAAACAGGCATCCTAGGACCGGTTTCGGGGTTTCACCCCTCTTCAGCCAGGATAGCTTGATTCCAGTGGCATGGAGAGCACAGGACTCACGTCTGAGCATACCCGTCCCACTCGGGGTGACAAATGCAAAAAGAACTATTGATGGACAGAATGCAGAACAATGTCATACATTCACCCCAGTACAGAGATCTGGGCCTAAATCCATCGTTTTTTAACTGGGGTGAATGTATGACATTGAAGGTAGATGTTGGTCCAGGGAAGAGGCTTTTTGTGAGTTCAGTAAATCCGTTCAGAGGTTTTACAGATATTAACCGAAATCCAAATATATATTACCTACTGGCGGTCGCCAGTAGATAGTTATAGTTAGGATCTAGTTACTATAGGAAAATGGCAACATTCTATTCGCAATAACTTTGGTGCCGATAGATGAATCTTCGTGAAATTTTCAAAACTAATTCTTTGTTGAGATCAGCTCTTATGTTGAAAGTTTGGGAGTGATTCGTGAAGGGGGGGCCGAGAAAAAAGGGGGGTCCCAAAACGTGTTTTTTCAATGTTAATTTCCATAGGAAACTTTAGACAAGGCTACAGGGTGAACGGAATTACCCCAAATTTGGAAGGAAGAAGGGTCTTGGTCTAGAAAGCACACTTTTGTTTATTTGGTGTAAATCTGCTCAGTAGTTTTTGAGAAATATCGAAATTTACAGATATCGATATTTGGGAATTCTGCCATCTGATTGGCTGAGGCGTTACGAGCACAAGCTTGCTGGTGATTGGCTGCGAGCGGTTGCAACTAGGAAATGTTGGCCGCCATTTTGTGATTCCATTGAAGCGAGTAAGGGGAAAAAAGGGAGAAAAAAGTGGGAAAGGGGAGGGTAGGAATGCTGTAAGGTTTGTAGGGGGGTAGGGTGTGCTATAGAGGCAGTGTGAAGCGAATTATTTATCCCTACTGGTGTGAAAGTGCTGCTTTGCCCACTGTGAGATGGTGCTGAGGTGAGGTGCCGGTACACTCTGGGATAAAACTGTCCGTCTAAACTGTGAGCTGAGTGCTGTAAAGTGATGTGCTCTGGGCGCTGTAGTATAGTGGGCGCTGTAGCATATCTGTGCAGGTGGTGTTAGTATGCGTTTAGAGTATAGTGGGAGTGGGACGCAAAGTACTTAGTGGTATCGGTATGAAGACTCGGGGATGAAACTGTGAGTGTAAGTCGTGAGTTTATTGCTGTGAAGTGATGTGCTGTGGGCGCTGTAGGATACTGGCCGCTGTAGCATACCTGTGTAAGTTGTGTTAGTGTGCGTTTATTCTATACAGGGAGTGTGAAACGAACTACTCATCCCTATTGGTCTGAAGAGTCGAATGTAGTGTTTTAGGAAGCAGGAATAATCGTGAAGAATATAATGCAGAAAGTTGCAATGCCAGAGAAGGAAAATGGTAAAATGAGTTGTGTCTAAGAAAGTGGTTGTGTGTAATAAAGGGATGGAGTTTGAACATTATATAGAAAGTGTCTTTATGTAAGTGCCATAATTGGATCCACTGGTGCTAGGGTATCGAGCTGATGCAAAGTTGAACCACTTCTGCTGTATTCAAACGTAAGCTCCGGCATCGGTGAATTGTATATTACATGTTACAGTTGCATGTGAAATAAACATAAGCTATTACACTTGAATGACTCTACATTCTATAAAGAAAATAAAGGTAGGATACGATTACCACATGTATTGTTTAAGAAAAGAGAGAAATAAAAAAGAAACTGCAAAATGTAGTCATCAAACTTTTTATGTACCTTGGCAGTGCTTTTTTGTAACTGAAAATTAACAACAGTAGAATAGTTAGCAATCTGTTGTACAGTAGACTGTGGTGCGTGTCAGAATTGGTACTTGTTCTACCCACATTGGAACTTTGAGGATGAATACAAACATTTCGCTTCTGAGAAGCACATTCGGTACCTTTATAGTCAAACCGTACATTATTGTCTTCAGCTGTTTCAAAAAAACATTCTTGTGTAGAGAGCTAAGGCATCGAGCTTAGACAAACTCCAATTGCTTCTGCTGTAGTCAAATCGAAGCTCCTGCATCAGTGAATTGCACATTATATGTTACAGTTCTATGTGACCTACAGAATCGCTATTAGACTTGAATAAATACATTGTATAATGAAAATAAAGGTAGTTTACGATTACCACACTGTGCCAACCATTTCCTAAACAAAGTCGTCTTTTTACATTTTTATCGTGAGGTTCTGAGCAGAGGCTGACTTTGAATAGAATTCTGTGAAAGGGCTTTGTGGATAACAGGCAGGCAGAGAGGTGTGTGCACAAAGAATAGACATGGTTTCTAAATGGGTGTCGGGTGTAGGTTAATTTTGGAAGTAAATAGCGTATTTGCATAGGCCATACATCACTGATTCCTGGTTAGACTGGAGACGTAAGGGGGAATAAGGAGGATAAAGTTCAAATGTCTGAGTATACTTAGAAAGTTATTATATCAAAGTGGTAGGATTGAAGTGTATTATAAAAAATTTAAAGGAAAAAGTAAAAAAAGATGGAAAAAAATCCATTCAAGAATAATGTGAGTTTCTTACAAGTCTTGGAGATTCCAGTCCAGAAGTTCTTCAGCTGCTTGAGATGCGTAATGTTCCAAGAGGCTCTTGTTGCCATTGTGTGAGAAAAGTGAAGTGATCCAATTCATATCCTCGAAGGGACAGTAATGTTCCTCGAATGCTGGAGCAGTAATTTGAATGGGCAGACAATTTGCGATGTTGTGAAAGGTCGCACGTTGCAGGAGATGTTTCGCGGCTGCGCAGAAATCCCACTGCGCTGCGATTCCTTTTTGCATTGCATTTGCCATTGCTCCGCTGCCAGAACAATCACGTTCATGGTTTTCAAGATACTCCATTACCTGCTGGATATCTGGAGCGATTGTTGAGATGTTGGCAAGGCATGCATCCATTCGCCAGTCGAATGGGCAAGTTTTGCAATCAAACGATGGTTGTACGCATATTGCATAAGTGTAGATAAATGTTATGTTGTAGCTATCTCTGATAATAGATAGAGGCAGGCAGCCGAAAAGTTTTTCCGTTTTTTTACAGTATTGATGTACCTTGGCGTAGAGGTGTATTCTGTCGGACATAGTTGTTACCATAGAGAGCGGTACAAAAGGGGGTGGTGATGGACGGAGCATCAGAACCAATCAAACACTCACACCCAGTCAACAGATCTGGGTTTGATCCATCACCGTTCTTTAGCCCACTTTGCCACCCCAGATCAGACATGGCCATATGCAAATCAGTCTGACCCTGTGCTCTCCATGCCACTGGAATCAAGCTATTCTGGCTGAAGAGGGGTGAAACACGGAAACCGGTCCTAGGATGCTTGTTTCCAGTCCAGGGAGGACCTGGCTTGGCAGTTCGGGCTGGACTGTTCCCATGAGGCACAGGGTCAAGACTGACTTGCATATGGCTGGTTTCAAACTGGAATGGCATGGTGAGCAAAAAAACGATGGATTTAGGCCCAGATCTCTGTACTGGTGTGAATGTATGACATTGTTCTGCATTCTGTCCATCAACTGTTGATTTTGCATTTGTCACCCCGAGTGGGACGGGTATGCTCAGACGTGAGTCCCGTGCTCTCCATGCCACTGGAATCAAGCTATTGTGGCTGAAGAGGGGTGAAACACCGAAACCGGTCCTAGGATGCTTGTTTCCAGTCCAGGGAGGACCTGGCTTGGCAGTTCGGGCTGGACTGTTCCCATGAGGCACAGGGTCAAGACTGACTTGCATATGGCTGGGTTCAAACTGGAATGGCATGGTGAGCAAAAAAACGATGGATTTAGGCCCAGATCTCTGTACTCGGGTGAATGTATGACATTGTTCTGCATTCTGTCCATCAACTGTTGATTTTGCATTTGTCACCCCGAGTGGGACGGGTATGCTCAGACGTGAGTCCCGTGCTCTCCATGCCACTGGAATCAAGCTATTCTGGCTGAAGAGGGGTGAAAGCCCAAAACCGGTCCTAGGATGCTTGTTTCCAGTCGAGGGAGGATCTGGCTTGGCAGTTCGGGCTGGACTATTCCCATGAGGCACAGGGTCAAGACTGACTTGCATATGGCTGGGTTCAAACTGGAATGGCATAGTTAGCAAAAAAACGATGGATTTAGGCCCAGATCTCTGTACTGGGGTGAATGTATGACATTGTTCTGCATTCTGCCCATCAATTGTGGATTTGCCATAGAGAGCGTAGCCATTTCTAGAAGTAGAATTGGTAGTAGGAGGGCCGCAAAGAGGGTGAGAATTATGGGCACTGTTTCTGTTATTCCAGAGATGATCGACAGAATGTCTGAATGTAGTCTGGTATTAAAAGAAGAACAGTTTGAAAGCGTGTTAGAAGGCTGTAGGAGACCGTATTAAAAAAGTGTGCCAGACCTCGAGTGCGACATGTGTTGAAAATTGTGTAACAATTCACAAAGTGTAATTGGCGGTTCGTATTGAAAAGGGAGTGTATTTTATTTGAAGTTCGTGGTATCTGCAGTCGATAAATTTCTTTTGCAGAAGTGAGGGAGACTTCTGTTCTGAACAAAGGTGCCTTTAGTTTGGTTTGTTTCTTGAAATGTGTTTTCAAACTAGGAATTGAAGGCCAAGTTGAAGTTTGGGAGTTAGTTTGTGTGGGTGGGAATAGATATTGCCATAGGAAGTTAATGTGTTTGAAACAGTAAGGACATGCGGTATGCCAGCTCATATTCCGTAGGAGTGTATGTTATTGAGAAGCAGATAACTGTCGTTAGAAGTTTGGGAGTTAGTTTGTGTGGGTGGGAATAGATATTGCCATAGGAAGTTAATGTGTTTGAAACAGTAAGGACATGCGGTATGCCAGCTCATATTCCGTAGGAGTGTATGTTATTGAGAAGCAGATAACTGTCGTTAGAAAGCTGTGTGAATGTTGGTGTGATTGTGGCTGTAAGCTTAGAAGAGCCGTGTAGTTGGACATTCTTGGATAGTAATGAATGACTGCCATTGTGGTCGCACTATTAACCTGTGAGAAAAACGTTTGTATGCTCTTTAAGACAGCGATATGTAAATGGAATAAGCCACTGCTCGTAAATAAACGCGCTATCCTATAATAATGACATTCAACATGACAAACAACATGTGAACGTAGCAGACTCAATGACACTACATACTGTGGGAACCGTGGCTAGCCATGTATACAAACTAAACATGGCATCTCTGCCTCACTATGCAGAATGCGGGGAGAGATGAGAGTAAAGTATGTGCGAAGGTGGCAAGTAATTCTCGATTATAAAAGTATACAATGCAAAGTCTTGAGGGGATGTGCCGGACAGACTTGATCATGCAGAGCACAGACATGCACATGTCAACATACACTGATGGTCTATTGAGTGAAGTGGACAGTGGACGCAACCATGATAGTTCAGTCAGTAGGGAAGATTACGGAATGGTAGCACGTATGTGCCTCCTCCCCCCCCCAAATGTTTAGGGAAGTGGGCTGGCTCGCCGTACGCAAGGCTAGCGTAGGGGTATGAATGAAAGGCATGTTTCTTTGGGTGTGGTTCTCTTTCCGATTAGCGAACGTGTCTGCCAGGTCTGTGCCGCTTACACCGCCACGAGGCTGACGCTGTGAGCGAGGGTGGGTGAGTGAATGATGCTCTGCTGGTACTCAGAAACCGTCATGGCCGCTGTGACGCAGATATGCCCCACAGTTCACCTTTCGACACCGCTGTATGTGAAAGAGGCCCGACCACGTGCCGGCGGAAGGTCCTGGGCCGAGGTCTGCGAGCTTGGAAGGCTCCTGGGGTTATTTGATACCATAGTGGACGATGTTAGAACTGTATATGAGAGTGGAGATGAAGGTACTCCCTTCGAAGAGCTGCAACCAACTCTGGGTCCCAACAGTGGAACGGTGTTTTGATCCCATAATGGATGATGTCCAATATTACCTGCTGCTGAGTTTTCAGAGAACTCCCTCCGTTGAGGTGCCTCAGACTCTGTGCTTCCGTAGCTAATTGCTGCACATGATTATTGGGCTTGGTTGACTGCAGTCAGTGGAGTACACCATGGTACAGCGGGTCGGAACAGTGAAACGGGGTCTTGATTCTATGATTGAGGATGTCAGAAGTTAAAGTCTGTGATGATTTTGGTGTACCCCCTCCAAACAGGTGCAACCAACTCTAGGTCCGAACAGTGGAATGGTGTCTTGATCCCACAATGGACGATGTTAGAACTGCATCTGCGAGTGTAGATGGAGGTACTCCCGTTGACCAGCTGGAACCAACTCTAGGTTGCAACAGTGGAACATTGTCTTGATTCCACAATGGAAGATGTCTGATATTACATTCTGCTTAATTTTTACAGAACTCCTTCCGTTGAGGTGGATTAGACTCTGTGCTTCGGTACTTAACTGCTGCACATGATTATTAGGCATGGTTTATTGCAGTTGCTGGAGTACACAGCGGTACAGCATGTTCGAACAGTGAAACGAGGTCTTAATTCTATGATTGAGGATGTTAAAGTGTGTGCTGATTTTTGTGTATAGCTTCTAATGAGGCGCAACCAGCTCTAGGTGCCAACAGTGGGATGGTGTCTTGATCACACAATGGACGATGTACGATATTACCTGTTGCTGGTTTTTCACAGAACTCCGTCTGTTGAGGTGCATCAGATTCTGAGCTTCTGTAGGTAAGTGCTGCACATGGTTATTGAGCTTAGTTGACTGGTATTACTGCAATACACCACGGTCGAGCAGGTCCAAACAGTGAAATGGGGTCTTAGTTATATGATTGAGGATGTTAGAAGTTACAGTTTGTGATGATTTCTGTGTACCCCCTCCGATGAGGTGCAGGTCCCAACAGTGGAATGGTGTGTTGATTCCACAATGGATGATGTTCGAACTGTATCTGAGAGTGGAGATGGAGGTATTCGCTTCTACCTGCTGCAACCAACTCTAGGTTCCAAAAGTAGAACTGTGTGTTGACTCCACAATGGACGATATTAGAACTGCATTTGAGGGTGGAGATGAAGGTACTCTCTTCGATCAGGTTTATCTAACTTTAGGTCCCAACTGTGGAACGGTGTCTTGATCCCACAATGGATGATGTCCGATATTACTTGCTGCTTGCTTTTTTCAGAAGTTCGTGTGTTGAGGTGCATCTCAGTCTGTGATTCCATAGCTAACTGCTGCACATGATTATTGGGCTTGGTTGACAGTAGTCGGTGGAGTATACTGTGGTACAGCAGGTGCAAACAGTGAAATGGGGTCTTGATTCTATGATTGAGGATGTCATAAATTAAAGTCTGTGATTATTTTTGTGTACCCCCTCTGATCAGGTGCAACCAACTCCGTGCTTCCGAATCCAACGGTATGTGGCTGTGAGTTGTGAATGACCACTGGATTTGGTGTAGACTGCAGTTCGCAGGGTTCACAATTTAGATTGCGTGGTGATTGTTTAATTACATAATCCAGTTGTTAAGTAATTAGAACGTCTATTGAAACATACACAATATTGTTTTAGTATACTTGCTTCAAGAAGTTTTTTTATATCAGTTATAGGTTTAGTGAAATGACCAAATTTATCTTGGAAGTCCAAAGGAACAGTGAATAGTGTAGACTGTGGAGAGATGAAATCCCAATTCGAATTGTTTTGATTTATTAATTGTAGAGTTCTCTGTAACTTATGTTGTTTTATTTTGTAAAGAGGGAGTGAGAAAAAGTATTGATGGTTGTGTGTGAGTACTGCTTTTAATTAACAATGCAGACAGTGAGGAGGAGGAGCCTAGCGCGCAACCAAGATGGATGCGTAGGCACAGGGCTCCCGGGACCCTCGCGGCCTCCCACATCTATCCTGGCTGTAATCCTGTTAATTTGAAGGAATATTCCTGGTGAACCGAAGCGGAGGTGATTCCCGTTTTCGGAACTTAAATCGGACTTTGGGAGCTCGACTTATCCTGTACTCCAGAGAGAGGCCTGTTCCGTGGCGCCACCCCGGACTTGGGTTGGCACAGTCCCCGAGCTCCAATCGAACAACAACGGCTCTGGGGTCTTGGGCGGGCCCGTCCCCCCCTGGTTTCACTTTCGCTTTTGACTTTCCTCTACGAGTCTGGTGGCGGGCGCTCGCAGTCGCTCTGCGTTGGGACCGATCTGTAGCGATCGAGTGGCGTTGATAAAGGGGGCTGTCCATCAGTCAGGTGGACTCCCCAGGGTGATTGCTGCACCTCACAGGTATACTAGATCTGCTTCCCTGCTGAGTGATGACGACCCGGCTGGACGGTGACATGCACAAATCTAGAGCTCCCCGGAGGGGTAGCTACGTGCAAGCTAACAACATGGACCGCTACGCCCAGCAGAAGGGATCTCCCGGATCGAGTGGGCTTTCAGATGCAGCCAAGGAGGGCCCGTCACCCTCGACGGAATTGTCACTACAAGATGTCATGGGTGCCATCGACGCCATGAAGGCCTCGGTCCGCCAGCAATTCGACTCGCTGGCCCACAAGCTTGACACCGTGTTGATCGATATCAACTTACTTAAGGCAGATCTGTCAAAAACTAGTGAGAAGGTCAAATCGCTCGATCTCACGTCATCAGGCCTCAAGACGGATGTCTCTGAATTGCAGACGGAGATCCGTAGTCTGCGGGCCCTCAGCGACCTCTCTGCTAAGAGACTGGAGGATTTTGAAAGCAGGGCCCGGCGGAATAATGTACGCATCATCGGTGTACCGGAGAGGTCAGAGTATGGGCCGGTAGATCTCTTTGTGGAAGATCTGATCCTGACCAAACTAGCGCCGAAAGGCCTCAGCAACTTCTTTACGGTGGAGCGGGCACACAGAGTTCAGGGGGGCCGGCCGAGGCCTGGGGCCCCACCACGACCTATCATTGCCAGAATATTCAACTTTCGGGACCGTGACGCAATCCTGCAGGCCTCCCGTGTGCATGGCCTGACGAAATATGACAATGCGGATATCTTTTTCTATCCTGACTTTACACAATCGGTGCAGAAACAGCGAATGGGCTTTATGACTGTCAAGCGGCGGCTGAGGGACATGGGCTTGAAGTACTCTATGCTTTTCCCGGCCAAGCTACGTATTGAACTGGAAGAACGGACTCATTTTTTTGACCGGCCCGAGGCGGTTGAGGATTGGCTTGACACTTTGCACCGTCGGCATGGCGGGGAGGAACGAGCTGTGGATGAGGGTGGTGGATCAGCGGAACAAGGGTGAACGAATGACTTGTGGTTCCTTGACAATCTTGTGTTTACCCCCGACTTGGGTTTGATGTACTGGGGTTTTTCTTTTCTAGGACTGCATTACCCTTCCTTCATCATTGGGGGGCCGCGGGGTCTCTGGTGAGATTCTTCCTCCTCGGGGGGGGGGGGGGTTCCTTCTTTCTTTCCGTAGAGTAGGTTTATGGGGGGGCGACAGGCACACTGCGAGTTGGGGTGGCTTAATGGTCCTGTGCAGGGGTGCAGGGTGGGGGGGTGTAGCGGGAGTTGGGGGGGTGGCGGCAGGGGTGTTGTTTTTGTGTGGTGTTCGTTTTATACCAGGCAATCAGTGTGCTGTTTCTAACTCTCAACGTGGGTGGGGTGTCCGTTGCTGTGGAAATGGGGGTAGGGGGTTGCGCATTGTAACATGGAATGTCAATGGTTTGGGGGACCGATTGAAGCGAGGGGTGGTGCTACAGTATCTGAAACGTCTCTCTCCTGATGTGGTTCTGTTGCAGGAGACGCATTTGGTGGGACACTCATGCCATGCTATGGTTTTACTACTGGCTCCAGAGGGGTGGGCATTTTGGTTCAATCCTCTCTCCCGCTGGAAATTGATGAGGTGATACACGACGACCTGGGGCGCTACGTGGTGTTGGTGGGCCGGTGGGAAGGACGGACTTTGTGTTTGGTTTCAGTTTATGTCCCCCCGGGGTTGCAAACCACTACCTTTGCGGACTTGGGAGGGTTGCTGCTTGGGCTCCCGGAGGGCCTCTTGCTGGTGGGTGGTGACTTCAATTCTGTGGTGTCGGGTAGAGAGGATCGGCACCCTCCCAGAGACCTCCCCGGGGCGCATTCCTGGCTGGGTGGCTTTATCGACACTATGGGGCTTGTGGACTGTTGGAGATCAATGCATCCGGGGCTCGCCCAATTTACATTTCACTCTGGCGTCCACGGCTCCTTATCTAGATTGGACTATATGCTGATGCCGGCCGCCCAAGCCCAAATGATCGGGGAGGTCAGACATCTGGCCCGTGGCATCTCTGATCATTCCCCGGTCCTGCTCCGCTTGGATGTGGCCATGGGGGTGGAGGGGAGGGTGGCCCCAATTAATCCCTGGTATTTGCATGACCCCACGACTCGTGCCCTTTTGGTTAAGTCTCTGGACCGTTATTTTGAGGAAAATCAGGGTTCAGTCTCATCGGCCGTAACGTTGTGGGAGGCTTTCAAGGTGGTCATCCGTGGGCAGGCCCTGTCCTTGATCTCCCATGCTAAGAGGCGTAAAACTGAGGAGGTGGTACGCCTGGAGTCGGATATAACTCACTTGGAAGAAGATCTCGGGCGAGGGGTCACACGTGACAAACTCCATGCCCTTTGCCTGAAACAAGCGGATTACAGGGCGTTAGTTACAGATGCTGCCAAGCTCGCTAGTAGGGAGCAACAGGGGCGCTTGTATGATGTTGGCGACAAGGCTGGAAGGTTGATTGCATGGCTGGATAAGAGAGAGCGAGCGAGTCGTGTGGTCCCGGTGATTGTGCGTGCTGATGGTGTGAGTGTTACGGATCCGGGGGAGATTGTGAGCTGCTTTGCGGACCATTTGCGGGACGTCTACTCTCCGGTTTCGGAGAGGTCACAAGACGACTCTCGTCAATTGCTGCGAGATATTGCATTGCCGTGCCTTTCGGTCGATGATAAAGAACTGCTGGACGCGGCGCTTACAAACGATGAGATAGCATCGGCGATTCGCTCGGTCCGTTCAGGAAAGGCTCTCGGCCCCAACGGCCTTCCGATCGAGCTCTACAAGCTTCGTCCAGATAGGTTGGCACCTCATCTCCGCGAGATGTTTATTGCATCCCGAGAGGCCGGCGCCCTACCGCGTGATCAACGTCTAGCGACCATTGTTGTGCTCCATAAAGAGGGCAAACCACGTGATTGCTGTGCGTCTTATAGGCCCATCTCCCTTTTAAACGCTGAACCCAAGATTCTCGCTAAAGTGCTCGCTAATTGTCTGATTAAAGTCATCGGTGACCTGGTACACCCGGACCAGTCTGGTTTTATCCCGCACCGCAACACCGCGCTGAACCTGGGGCGCCTCCATGGAGTCCTCGCGAGAGTTGACTCTATTCGGGAGCCTGCCATTTTGGCGTCTCTTGACGCCACAATGGCGTTTGACACGCTGGAATGGTCATATCTCTGGGCGGCGCTGGCTAGGTTTGGTTTTGGACCTGGATTCATTGGATGGGTGAAGTTGTTATACGTGGAACCACTTGCGCAGGTGGTGGTGAATGGTAGAGTTTCTGCCCCCTTTTTGCTTGGCAGGGGCACGCGGCAGGGTTGCCCCCTGTCCCCGCTTCTTTTTGCTCTTGCGTTGGAGCCCCTGACGGCGTGGCTCCGGTGGGAACCCTCCATGACGGGTATTCGTTGGACACCGACGTTTGAGGATCGCGTGTCACTCTACGCTGATGATATTTTGCTCTATCTCACCTCTCCGCGGAAATCATTGATAGTCTTATTTGATGTATTGAACTCCTTTGGTCGCAATTCAGGGCTTGTCATTAATTGGGTGAAATCCTGTGTCTATGTGCTGGTTGGCGACCCCCCTCTCCTCCCACGTGGCTGTCCAATTCAGATTTCACATTCTGGATTCAAATATCTAGGTATCCACGTATCCCTCGATCCGGCGGTCCGTTATGCTCTGAATCTGTTGCCCCCGCTCCAGCGGCTGCGGGCCGATGTAGCTCGTTGGCGTAAGCTCCCGCTATCACCGCTTGGCCGGGCAGCCTTATTCAAAATGATGTCTCTTCCACGCTTTCTGTATGCATTGCAGAATACGCTGGACGTGGTGCCCGCCCGATATTTTAGTGAGGTAGAGAGCTTACAGAGGCAGTTAGTTTGGGATGGGAGACCGCGCATTGCTCTCGCTAAATTGACCCTACCGTGGTACGACGGTGGCATAGCTCACCCTGATATTAGACGATATTATTGGGCGTCCCAGTTGGTGGCGGTGAATCATGGGACATACGGCCCTGCGGTGAACCCCGCGTACGAGATGGATAAGCTACTGTTGCCGGGCAGAGATTTCAATAGGGCGCTTTATTCTACGAAGGAAAGTACTAAATTGACCGGTCCTACGAAAAATGCGGTGCGCGCCTGGCGTTGTGCCACCGCTGCTACGGGATGGACGGGCCGTCTGTCTCGTGCGACTCCACTGTATGCGTCGGACGCGTTGGGAGGTTTGTGGCGTTCGAAAGGCTTTGAGAAGTGGGACTTGATCGGAATTAGTCGTGTGGGGGATCTTTGGACGAAGGGCGCTTTTAAATCGTTTGAAGCTCTTCAGACGGAATATAAGCTGAGCGATAGGGAGTTCTTTCGTTATGCGCAGATGCGCCATGCGTTACTCTCAGCCTTCCCGAATCCTGCAGTTATCCCAGAGGCCTCCCCGTTGGAAGATCGTCTGCTTGATGGTTACCTGCCAGACAGTACTATTTCCTTGATCTACAAAAAACTGATTAATACTCGAGCGGACCTTCTCACACATTTGCGAGAGGTCTGGGTCGCGGATGGCCTAGAGTTGGATGACGAGGACTGGGTCGCGGCCGTAGCCTCACCAAGGGAGGTAGCTATACCGGCTTGCCTTCGATTTGTGCAGTTGAAGATACTACATAGGGTCTATGTCACCGGTCCCCGCTTGCTTCACATGGGTTACACAAGTGATGGTTTATGTCGGCGCGGTTGTGGCTTGCTTGGTACTTTTCTTCATATTCTGTGGGAGTGCCCGAAGGTGATACGTTTCTGGACCGGTGTACATGCAGTGATGGAGGAGGTTACGGGTGTGGCGCTGCTCCCTGAGGCTCGGCGATGTGTGTTGAATGTGTGGGAACCGACTGACTGCGATGTGGCACAAGAACGGTGGGTGACTTTGGGCAACATGATCGCTAAAAGGGTCATTGCGCAGCTCTGGGGGTCCGGCCGGCCCCCCACAGTTACGAAATGGAAAGAAAACATGGATTGGTGCATGTTCCGAGAGAAGACGGTTTATGTGGCCAGAGGCAAGCCTAGGGCATGGAGTAAGATGTGGGGTCCCTGGAATTCCTATCGGGGGGATATCTGCACCCCCCCCTTGGTGGTCGCACCAGACGTAACGATGTCCCTTTGACTTTGATGTTCCTGGTCGCTTTGCGGGAGGGATGACCGAGCCTCTTCCTGCCCCCCGTGCCCTTTTTCACGCAAACAAATGTGTAATTGGCTTCGTTGTCGCTGTTGTCCCCCGCCCATGAGAGAGCAAGTCCCTGTTAATGGAGTTCTTTTGCCTGGTGCAAGTTTCCTTTTGTTGTTTTATTTGTAAAAAGTTAATAAGAAACCTTTCTGAAATACTATGTTCAGTTGTGGGCGGCTGCAGCCGTTAGGTGTGCGGTTCGCTTCGGCTCTTCTAAACTGTTGTATTGTTGTTTTCTCTATATTAGCGGCCGGCCCGGGCGGTTGTAGGCCCATGACTGTCAATATTCGATGTGTAAATAAAGGTTTTTAAAAAAAAAAAACAATGCAGACAGTAGTGTTCACAATTCAGATCGAGTTGCTATTGTAGATGATGCAGTCCTGTAAGAGAAGAGATTGCTGTAGTGTGCTCTGTCTGCACCACTCATACGCATCATTGCAGGCTCCACACACGTTTTCTTTGCTTCGTGTATTGCAAACTGTAGAGCTCAAGTCAATGCTACGTGACTGTGGGCCCTTGCTGATTGTTCTCTCTGGCTTATACTGCAGACTTCAGTATTCACATTTGACATTGAGTCGGTATTGTAGATGATACAGTCCTGTAGGAAAAGACATTGCTCCAGTGTGCTCTGTCTGCACTACTCATACGCATCATTGCAGGATCTGCACACGTTTGGTTTCTTCGTGTAGAGCTCAAGTGAATGCCATGTAGCTGTAGGCACTTGTGACCGCTCACTCTGGCCTACACTGCAGACAGCAGTGTTCACAATTGAGATTGAGTCGCTATTGTAGATGAGGTAGTCCTGTAGGAAAAGACATTGCTCCAGTGTGTACTGTCTGCACCATGCATATGTATCATTGCAGGCTTTGCACACTCTTTTTTGGTGCTTCACTGACGACAAACTGGGTAGCTGAAGTCAGTTTACGTATCTGTGGGTCCTTTGTGACGGCTCTCTATGGCCTACACTGCAGACAGCAGTGTTCATAATTCAGATTGAGTCGGTATTGCAGATGATGCAGTGTTGATGGCAACAGATATTGCTCCTAGTACGGCCTGTCTACTGCACGCATTATCGGTGGCTGTGCACATGCTGAGTGCTTTTGATGTGGTTATGTGAGTGCACTAGAACTGGTGGAGCGTTTATGATATACTCTTTTTGTGTATTATTTCAGATCTATTGATTGTGTGTCAGTATACCACAAGTTGTTGTTCTTTTACGATGGAGTTATTTCTGTATTATTTCACATCTACTGTCCCTACCTTACTGCAGCATAAATTATTGATTCTTTTAATATTGAATCTCTGTATGTGATCCAATGATTACTGTTGTAGTTGATGCTAGCAGCAACCATTGTCTGAAGTCTGGTTTAGACTTACCGCACACACATCCAGCACAGACGTCACTGGATATGTCACCATGGTAATAAAAAGGAGTCGAGCGTACGTGCCCGTATCCACTTCCACTATCTATCTGTGTCCGTGTGTTCATTATCTATGCATGATACTGTCTCAGGGCCGTACTATATTACGTTGTGTTGTGGACAGCGTATGCAACCATGTTACCTGTGGTATTGGAGAACATTTCGGGAATGTAACTTTTAGGTGTATGGGTATCATAGGTGGAAGGCTACTTTACAGAGCATGAATATTGATGAAAATGATGGTTGCATGTTGTGTGTAGTATAAGATATGTGTATATTGCAAAAAGTTTTGAACAAAGCTCTCTAAGCAGAAGAGGTGTGTCTCATGAAATGCAGTACAGATATTGACTAAGATGTTGTCCCCTCCAATTCTGGCAGGTTCCTGAAGTGGACAAAGGTTGTTGGGCAAGATTTTAAAATCCAGTCTATCTCTGAAATCCTGTCGATTAGAACTAACGAATTGGAGGCAGTTGATTTAAACCCACTAGCAATATCTAAGGCAACTCTTATTTACGAAGCAACCATCAGCCAGATGAGTTCCTATTTTCAGATCAGGCAAACTCCAAATCATAAGTATAGAAAAAAAAGGGTCCAACTCCTGGTTTACTAAGGGCTGCAGAATAAAGAGGAAAGCCTTATCTCTTGCCCTTAAAAGAAAAATTCCTTCTAAAATTAGAGAAGCTAGGAAAGAATACAATGCTGCCATTAAAAATGCCAAACGCGATTGGGAGGAATCGTATTGGCAGGCACTTAAAGATGCCTGCAACCCAAGGGATTCTTCAGTCTTTTGGAATTTGATCAAAGCTGCTGATTCCAATGGTACTGTTCCAATACCCAACCATATTACTAATTTAGAATGGCACGCCCACTTCTCTAAATTATATTCACGACAGGACTCCCTGGATAACCAGCAGCTTGCAGAATACTCCCACTATCTACACTCTGCTGATGAAGTCACATCTTTTAACACCACAAAAATTGTAGACGCAATTAATCGCATCGTTCCTGCTAAAGCAGCAGGACCAGACGGCATTCCGGGAGACTTACTCCGATTAGAACCAGTCAGATGGGCTAACTATATTTTGCTCTTGATCAACCTAATTGCTAAGGGTGCACCAGTCCCAGACTTCTGGAAAGGAGCCAAAGTAGTTCCAATATATAAAAAGGGGGACAAAGAGGACCCTGACAACTACAGGCCTATAAGCCTGATAGATGTCATCCAGAAGGTGGTGGGCTGGGTTCTCCTACACAGGATTCAGGACTGGGCTGATGATGGCAGTATCATCTCTCAATACCAAGCGGGGTTTAGAAGGAATACCGGGACTATCGATCAGGTCTTTCGGCTGCTCCTCCTCTACTGGAAAATGGGAGTGATTGGTAGGGGCAGCCTATATCTTGCCTTTATTGACCTCAAGACCGCGTTTGATTTGGTACCCAGGGGGAAGTTGTGGAAAGTTTTAGCAGAAATGGGCATCCCACCACAAATCTTAAATCTATTGATTGGCTTACACGAGGACAATTATGCACGGGTAAGGTGGGGCTCCCAGGGCCAAGTCGCTGACAGGATCATGGTTAGCAGGGGGGTCCACCAGGGGGGCGTCTTGGCTCCCACCCTAGTCTCACTATATGTAAATGGGGTGGTTGATTTTTTGGGGAAAGATCCTGACGACGCACCCACTCTGGCTGGTGATAAAATCGCGACCCTCCTCTTTGCCGATGACACATTGCTCATCTCCAAAAGTCCAGTTGGTCTACAGAAGCTGCTAGATATCTTATCTTAGGTGCAATTTGTAAAGCGCACTGACGCCGAAGCTTCCTGGCGCTGATAGACAGAATGGGTGAGGAGGGAGCATAAGTGGCGGAGTTTTAGCTAAGGGGAGGGAAAAGGTGAGTTTTTAACAATTTTCTGAAGTTCAGAAGGGAAGAAGAGGATTTGATTGAAAGAGGAAGGAGATTCCAAAGCACAGGAGCTAGGTAGGAGAAACGGCGACCGCCGAATTTCTTGGTTTTGTTTTTAGGAGTGACTAACAAGTCACGGTGGGCTGATCGGAGGTTACGTGTTGGACAGTGAGGATGGATGAGAGATTTGAGGAACGCAGGGCCAGAGCAGTGAAGGGCTTTGAAAGTGAGGCAAGCCACCTTGAAGGCAGCCCTTTGGTCTATTGGAAGCCAATGGAGGCTGTGGAGCAAAGGCTTGGCTGATTGCCATCTGGGGGTTCCATGAATCAAGCGGGCCGCTTGATTCTGGACAACTTGGAGGCGATGTAACAGGATTTGTGGAAGACCGTGATAAATGGAGTTAGAAAAGTCCAGTCGGGAAAGCACAAGTGAGATGACAGTTTGGGTAAGTGCCGCGGGGGGAAGAAGGTGACGGACTTTACGGATCCTCCGAAGTTGGTACATGCAAGATGAGACTACCGCTCCACTTGGGCTTTGAGGGAGAGTTCGGCGTCAATGATTACACCCAAGTTCTTTACTGTTTTTGCTGGGATAGGGGGAGAGCCAAGCTCCGGAGGCCAGAACTGTGGGCCCCAGTGGGCGTGACTGAGTCCAGGAAGGAGGAGCTCGGTTTTTCCGGGGTTCAGCTTCAATTGGTTCTGGTTCATCCAGAGTTGGATGTGAATCATGGCTGCGTGGAACGTTTTGATGGCATGTGGTGAATTAAGTGAAAGGATGATTTGTAAGTCGTCGGCGTAATTATAGACAATGATGTCCCATTTCAGAAGAGATTGAATCAGTGGCCGGAGGTATAGATTAAATAGAAGCGGAGAGAGAGAGGAGCCCTGGGGGACTCCGCAAGACGTGGGTTTTTTTTGGGCAGTGTAGGGCCCCAGGCGAACCGCATGTGTTCTTCCAGTGAGGAAGGACCCGACCCACTCAAGAGCAGTGCCCTGGATGCCTGCCTGCTCGACACGGTGGAGAAGGATGTTGTGATCCACCATGTCGAACGCGGCCGACAAATCCAGGAGTACGAGGGCTTGGGGGAGCCCCGCGTCCGCGTTGCTCCTGAGTGTGTCAAGGACTGCCAGGATGACTGCCTCTGTAGAGTGGGCGGGTCTGAAACCGGCCTGATTAGGCTCAAGATGGCAGGAAGATTCGATAAAGTTTGACAGGCACCGGGTGACATGGGCCTCCATTAGTTTAGAGAAGTATGGAAGGAGGGAAATGGGGCGATAATTCGATGGCTCCGCAGGGTCGGCGCCGGGTTTTTTGAGGAGGGGCATTAGGATGGCCTCCTTGAAAGAAGTAGGAAAGATGCCACTGCTAAGAGATCTGTTAAGTAAGTATAGGATACAGTCTGGCAGGTTGAGGCATATACTCCGCAGGACCGACGGTGGACAGCAGTCGTTCGGGGAGCCAGATTTCACGTGGGTGGCAAGTTCCGCTAGAGAGGTAGGATCTAGAGCAGGGAAGGTGGTAAAAGTCAAGGAGTTATTGGAGGAGATATCCGGTGAAGGTGACTGGGGAAGGGGGAGATAAACTTTTTGATTTTTGTGATCTTTTCCAAGAAAAAAAGAGTTCAGGGTGTCGCAAGCCTCCTGGGTGGGGGTCTGGGCTGGGAGGGTTCTGTCATCTGTGGTTAGCTCGTTCAAGACTCTGAACACCGCCTTAGATTTGTTGACTGCCGAGGAGATCCTGTTGGAAAAGTGTTCCATTTTAGCTGAACTGATGGCTGCTTTATAATCTTTACGCACGGCCAGATAGAACTGTCTAGCTGAGTCAGAATAGTCGCGTCTCCAGGTACGTTCTAGCTGGCGTGTTTTTAATTTCTGAGCCTTAAGGTCGTCAGAAAACCACCTATGAGAGTTCCGATGCCTGACTAGGGGAGCAAACAGGTCACTGGCCGATTCTAACCAGGAACCGATGTCTTGTTCTAGTCCGTCGATGTCATTGGAGGGGTGAGAGGCTGGGCAGGAGTCGGCCAGGGCAGTGAGGAAACCCTGAGAGTCGTATGTGCTCCATTTCGTGAAAGGCCACCGTCCATCAGGAGGGCAGAGATCTGACCGGTGACTGTGATGGTGGTGTCAACCAGGTAATGGTCAGACCAGACACAGGGGAGTATGTCTGGTGGGGACAGAGCCAGATTGCAGGTCCAGATCTGGTCGAGGATATGTCCCTTGATGTGGGTGGGTTGGGAGATATGTTGAGTGAGATTCAGATTTTTAAGAGTCTCGAAGAGCTCAGTGGCATGGGGGCCGGCATTAACGTCATTAAACCAATAGTTTATATCGCCGAAGATAGCGAAGCAGGAGTGCAGCGTTAACAGAGTGGATAGTTGTTCACTCATAATGGAGGAGAAGGATGGCATAGAGTGGGGAGGCCGGTATAGGAGGAGGAAAGGAAGGGGGCCGGTGTCAGTTTGCACGCTGATGAGTAAGTTCTCCACATCCGGGAGGGGAAGAGAGTAAGAGGAGATAGAGTTCAAGCGTTTAGATATGATGGCTGCCCCCCCCCCCCCGGGCCGGTCACCAGGGCGATCGGCGTGGAGAATATAATAATCAGGGGGGAGGGCAGCCAGGATGTCTGGGAGGGACTCTGATGTTAGCCAAGTTTCCGTGAGCAGGAGTATATCAGGATTGGAGTTGGATAGCAAGATGAAGATGTCCTCGGAGTGTTTCACCAACGAGCGGGTGTTCATATATAATACCCTGATGGACGTGGTGTTCCTGACCGGCATGGCTGAAGGTGATGGTCCGCATTGATGGAGTTGGTCAGGGCGCATAAGGCCAGCAGAGAATATGCGGCGAATAGCCGTTGGAGATGGCGTGGGGGCAGTATATTGTAGATCTCTGAGTGATTGAGGTGAATACATGATAAGATGGTCAGCGTGGTGTGCCCTAGGGCCCGTCCTGGCGCGGACGGGCGCAGATGGGCTTGCCTTAGGCGCGCCTTTGGCGCGCAAACGGCGCTCCCGCTGCGCTTCCAGTGGATGCACATGATTTATGCCGGGAGGAGGGGATTGGATGGGCGTGGCCTAAAAAGGGGCATGGCCTCTCTCGTGGCCGGTAATGGCGTCAGGGGGAGTGTTGTGGGAGGCTGCGCAGCAGCGCTGAGATCCGCTGTGCGTGCCTGTCCAATTCGAGCGAGTGCTCTGAAAGTGATCTCACTAGCTGGTGAGTATTAAAATAATACAAGCTATTAGTGACACTCAATTTTTAAAATAGCGTAAGTGCGCGAGTAAATGCTCCCGGCTTCTGCCTCAGGAGATAGGTCTGTCTGGAGAGTCGCTTGTATTCAGCGTTTTTATACTCGGCGACGATGGGCGTGGCCTAAAAAGGGGCGTGGCCTCTCTCGTGGCCGGTAATGGCGTCGGGGGAGTGTTGTGGGAGGCTGCGCGGCAGCGCTGAGATCCGCTGTGCGTGCCTGTCCAATTCGAGCGAGTGCTCTGAAAGTGATCTCACTAGCTGGTGAGTATTAAAATAATACAAGTTATTAGTGACAATCAATTTTTAAAATAGCGTAAGTGCGCGAGTAAATGCTCCCGGCTTCCGCCTCAGGAGATAGATTCCATCTTTTCTGTACAATTCGTGGCCTTAAGATAAATACTGCTAAAACGAAGTTTATGGCCTTTAACCCTTATAAACAGTCTAGAACTAGCCTTACCCTAGATGGAACCCAGTTAGAGAGACTCAAAACCTTTGATTATTTGGGGGTTAGACTCTCTGACAAGATGAATTGGAGATTCCATCTGGACAAAATGTTATTGAATCACAAGCGAGTAGCAGGAGCCATCAGGAAAGCACAAAGCTTATCATTAAGCAAACCGGTCGCTCCTGCCCTCGCGGTTTATGAGAGTAAAGCAGTGAGCTCGGCCCTATATGGTGCCGAACTCTGGGGGTTCGACAACACTGACGATATCTCCAAGTCTGAATACAAATTCCTTAGAGAGCTAGTTTCACTTCCTACCAGTACTCCCCTGAGACCAATTTTATGCGACATGGGCAAGCGCCCCTTTAGTGACATTGCCAGGTCCCACCCCTTGTTCTTTTGGGCACGCTTACGGCGGACTGGGTATGCAGCAGCACTTTCAGAGGTCCTCACATTGGACCTAGGTAACAAAGTTAAATGGTTGGTGAACCTTAAGAAACTACTAACTGATCTTGGGGTGTCCGGGGCATGGGCAAGCCAGATCCCTCCGGCAAAAGAGGAGCTCAAACTACTTTACTGGAACTGGGTAACGGATCAGGAGTTAATAACTCCTCATTTGGGAAAACTAACTGAGGAGTACTTCTCACATAAACAACACAGCTGTCTCGAACCATATATGGAGTTTATTCAAGTCCCAAGAGATAGAACCCTGTACATTCAACTTAGGTTGGGTTCCTTACTCTTAAACTCGTTTACAGCCAAATGGAATCCATCAAAACCTTCACCACATTCATGCCCATGCTGCCCTGCCCCGGAGGAAAGTACTGCCCATTTCCTCTTTGCTTGCCCAGCATACAAACTGGCAAGGGCCAGATGGTTAAAACCAATCTGTAGAAACCTTGGTATAACAAAACATTTAGTCGCCCTCCGAATCACTGCTGGTCTGCGGGGTGGCTAAGTTCTTAGGACATGCATGGAACAAGCGCCAAAAAAATACTAAAAAAGCTTTCTGGAGTGATACTGCCATATTGCCAAATTGGAATTATTAGGATGTTCTGTTTTATTGTTTTATCCCTATGAATTTTTATCCATTTTGTGATATAATGTTCCTAGATGGATCAATTTATCTAGTAATTTTAAATCTATAATTAATTCTTCTCTTTTATAACTGTTGTGTTTCAGTATGCACAAGATGCAGAATGTTTTTATGGCATTTTACTTATCGAACAAAGTAATTTCTGATTTTTTTTTAGCATACACCTCTTTAACTTTTATCATGATAAGATGTGGCATTGCGCACTTTATGTACTGATGTGCACTTATTATGTACCAGCACTTTATCACATATCTTGTGGCAGCTCATACCTCATGCATCCTTGGCACCTTAATGCATTAGCACTTTATAATTGGTTAATATGCTATGTGAACAGCTCAATGAGAAAAATCTGATCCTATTTAGACTATCAAGGATAATTTTTTTAACAGTATTTCATACACTAGGCATACTTGTATTTATTTGTATTGGAAATTGGCCTTAATTTTGTCATTGTTTGGCTTGTTAACTTATTCCAAATTAATCGTGTTGTTATGTAGGAATGTTGTTAGTATATGCGTGTATTAGCATGCTTTTATGGTGTTCTCTTTTACATGCACCGAATAAAGCTGATTTGACTTGACTAAAATGGGTGGCGTATTCGAACTGTTGCAATGGGAAATGTTATGAACTAATGAAATGGGTTTTTTTATGGTTACATGGCAATCGCGCAGCCAGTGCGCAATGAGACCGCACCCAATGTGATTTTGAGAAAATATATTTATTATACTATAAGTTTATTAGCGTTAGAAATATAACTGTTTAAAATATTTTTAATTATCGCTTGCTCTCATATCCACTTTAAAGGTTTTTAGATATAGTTTTGAGACAAAAAAAAATGAGGGAATGGCGTATGCGGTGCGACATCGTTCGTCTACGACGTAACACAGGGCGTGGCAGCATGCGTAATGCGTGGCTTGGTAGTGCGTACCCATCGCATACCAAAGTAGCAGCTGGCACGACCTCATATGTACATGTTGTTACGTGGGATGCAGTGCCACAAACCCGTCGGATACAAAATGCGCATCATTTAAATGTGGTGGATAGGATACGCGTGTTGCTCAAGCTTGGTAGACTACCGGTACGGAACTGTAGTTTTCTCCCCAAAAAAATATATATATATATACATATTTTGTGGGGAAGATATAAAAGATTATATAATTTGTAAAGTTTAAAAAAAGGATGATAGAATTGCAAAATATTAAAATACAATTTGAAAAAATATAGGTTTTATAAATATTAAAATATGAAATTAACATTTAAAAAACCTTCGAGATTCACTGAAAAAACACACACACACACACACACACACACACACACACACACACACACACACACACACACACACACACGCACTCTCTGCGACCCCTCCCGATCTTGTGCTGAGATCTGATTGGCTGCAAACACTTCAAACAAGGAAGTGTTGGAAGCCATCTTGGGACTCGGCTTGAGCTGAGTCCCACAAAAAACATTACAAAAATAAGAGAGGGTTCAGGGTATGACCCCCTAGACTACCAGGGCGAAAAAACATTTTGGCATCCATCCCCTCAAAAAAAAGTGTGGGCTTCAGCGCTTCTCTATTATTTAGCCCCAGGGTGGGCCAGGTCCTGGGGGCATATTGCCATTATTATTCCAAAGAAATTGGAGGGGGGTGGTGTCTCTTGGTCACTCCTCTCCCTCGTGCCACCAGGGACCACTACCTCCCAGGGGCTTATGCAAAAGTAATGGTGGGGGGGGGCTTGCAGATCCCCTTGCCCCGGAGACCGTCACCTCTCTAGGGCTATTTGATGTATATTGTGGTCCTAAAGGACCCCCCCCACAATGACCACATGGACCGCCAACTCCCTGGGGCAGGCCCTACTCCAACAAACTCCTGGAGCTAATAATGGCCCTGGAGACCGCCACCCCGCAGGGACGTCTCCTGCTATGTCCCGGGGTGCCCACCCCCGGGACATAGCGGTTTGCTGTGGGTTAGTGGGAGCTTTCTACGCTCCTGCAAAGCCACAGTAAAGGCTCCGCTTCCAGCGAACGAGAACACTGAAAATGCTCTCACTTGCCAGTAGTGGAGCAGAATTGCTTTCGGACACAGGAAGCTGCATAATTAACAGTTTCCTATGTTTGAAAGCAATGCCGGCTCCCGCAGGAGGAAGGAGGCCGGTAGGAACCGCAAGGGCATTGATGCTCCCCCCATGGTTCCCAACACACGTGACTGGGTGGGACCAGGGCACACACAATGGAGGACGGGCCCTGGGAAATGGGGTCCCCGGGACTGAAATCGGCCCGGGGAGAGGGGCTGCGCAGCTACCCTCCCCATTATAAAAAGGCCTGCCCCAGAAGAGGAGTTCCCTGGGGCCAAAGGGTGGCCATGTATTAGAGACACTAATGCATCAAGTCACTCGGTCCTTCTAAGCAGCATTCCAATAACTTATATCCCAATTGTTTTTGCTCACGCCTTCCCTATAATATTCACACATACAATCCAGCCAACTGCTTTGTTGTGCTACAACATAAAGCAGATGGAAATTGATAATGTTACCGTGTGTTTGTATATATAGAGCTTGGCACAAAGCGAGACGGCACTAAGTCATGCTACGATATGGTGTATTAAAATTTTTATGGCACAGGGAGCTTAATCTCAAAAGAGTGTACACCAGATGGAGGAAGGAGCAGGGAACCCTTTGTAGACTAAAACTTTCTTTTTACAACCACAGATCACCGACACAGCAAGTCGAAATGACAGAATATACAATCAATCTGGGTTGGTAAGAAGATACTCAAGTATAAAGAAACTTTAATGCAGACAACATAAAAGTCACTCAGGGAATGCACTGTAAATTTAGAAAACATTTGGAAGAGAGGCGAGATGGGGAGAAAGAGGATAGTCACATCATAGCATAAAACATTTAGAGGAAAAATCATATTTCAAGTTTAATACTTATTCTTCAAAAATAGTTATATTATTTGTAAGAGTCTGGCATACCTGTCCTTTTGCAAAGCCACATAGCAATCTTGAACAGTCATTGTTGATACTTAAAGCAGATATGGCACCATACTGTGCACCAACTGCAGTGCTGCCCAAACAGAGTCGTAGAGCCTGATTTGGATCTAAACAAACAAAAAAAAAAAACACATAGGTTATTTATATTTTTCAAAGAAAGCAATAAGCTGTACACATGGGCCAAACAAAATAAGTTACTCACCCGTATTAATAACTATTGTCTACATAGTACAGACATCTTTTGGGTCAGAATGTGTTGGAATGCAACTATCTGTCTGTCATATTGCAAGGATTTGTGAGTGATACCATGCTTTCATTTCCAATTCCCCCCTAAGACCCAAGACCTTTAGCTCTGCAGGTGGATACTGAGATCGATAACAAACAAATCAGTCTAAGGGGAATCGGGGATAATGGGGTACAGAACGAAAACAAAACACACCCAAGCAGAGATAAAGATGTACATATACAGAACATGTAAAAAAAAAAAAATATATATATATATATATATATATATATATATATATATATATATATACATATACACACACACATATATATATATACACACACACATATATATATACCAGTAGGTAGTTCTAGTTAGGACCCAGTTTCCATAGGAAAGGCGGGTTTTTTTCGTTAATAAGTTTGGTGCCGTTTTCATAGTTTTGCAAATTTTGTGAAGAATAGTCAGTCACTCACTTTAACTGCTGTCTGGTAAGTTTTGGTGTGATTCATAAATGCAGGGGGCCGAGAAATATGGGATGTCCCAAAACGCATTTTCCCCATGCAATTTCCCATAGGGATTTTAGGCACAACTACAGCCCGAACCGCTGAACTGATTGACACCAAATTTGGCAGCCAGCTACATCTTAGCCCAGAAAGATCTTTTTGTGATCTGGTGCAAATACATTCAGAAGTTTTTGGAGTTATTAAAGATGAGTTTGTACGGAGGAGCTAATGGACATTATTAGACACATTGAACTAAATGCAAATGTCATCTGGCTTCAACTCATTAATGTCTCTGATACACTCCCCATTCAAATGTCTTGATTACTGTAAGCTGAACCCAGATGTGCATCATGTATTTTACTCATATCATAAGTAAAATGGCTTTTGGCACTAGATTAGCAGCAGATCGCTTCCACCACATAGCGTTGGCCCATTAACAAATATATACTAAGTGAATCTGCATACAATGTTAACAACTTTGTGAACAGTACAGCAGTGCAATATTGCTCAAGTCTGGACTACAGTACATCGCCTTCAAAAGAGCAATACTTCATTAAGGTTTAGAATCACGAAACGCAACGTCAAATCTCGGACAAATCATCAGTGACTTAGATTCTCCTCTAACACTTTCCACTCCACACTGCATCCCACAATGGTCTTCCTTTAAACCTTTCTCTTGCAGACCTCGCCAGCATCCTCAACTCTCTGAAAGCTACCTCCAATGAAGACGATGTCTTACTGAGTTAACTAATTAATTAAAGACAGAAAATGCTATTGAATACGTAACGGAGAACAAATGTCGTATGTTGAAAGACTAATTGAAAAGGGAAAACATTTTCCCTCTGTTTTTTTAAAGAATGTTTTAGAAGCGAATTATTAAAATAAGTCTTGCTTTTTAATACTGCTTTTTGTTTTAACTGTTTTTTTTTCTATCAACCTAAAATAGATATTTGACTGATGTTGTTTTCCTTAGTGGCTGCTCTTACTTATTTCTTGGCAAAATAATGTATTCTGCTTTGACCAGGAACTGCATTACAGTGTTCAGTTATGCAAGGCTGTTTGTAGAGTGCTTTGTGAAAACAGTCAAAGTCTATCTTCAGCCATGTTATTTTACAGTAGTTTTTAAAAATAAATGGTAAAATCTATATAAGCTTTAAAAAAATTATTGACGAAGGCAAATACATGCAAATGGTAGCATTCCATACCTTTTCCTTTTCAATCCAGAAAGAACGGATCAATAAAGAGAAGAAAGCAAGTATTGAGTATACAGAAAAGAAAACTTGTCAAGCATGAACCCATTAAACATGAAACAAATCATCTACCTTTTTGATCTCTCTATATTAAAAAGAAGTTACAACTTTACCAAACAGATTTTCTTAGACAAAACAAACCAAACACTGAATATGGATGAACGAAATAGCTGAATGAATTGCACAAATAGTTGGGAATAATATTTAGCTGCCCCAACCAGAATATTTTTTCTTGATGAATATTCTTTTATATTTTTACAAATGGAAACTACAGCTTTTCCACACCTGCACTACTTCGATTCTTAAATGGATGATCCATGACCCTGGTGGGCATGCACCCTTGCCCAGAATTTTCCTTGAAGCCTCTGGTAAGTTTTTACTTTGACTTTTAACTCACAGGACAATCATGAATGTAGATTGAGGACCCAATGTGGCACTGATTGCTACCCGGAGCTCAGATATGGTTTGGAACGGTCCATCAAATCCCTCGTTATACCTGCAGCACTGGCCTTTTACCTGTTACCTGCATACGGCGAGTTGCCTACTGGACTATAGTGTCTTAAATTTTCTGCCAGTCCCTTAAATATGGGTTGTTTGCTCGCTAACTAAAGGGATTCAAAATGGACTCCTGGGCTGAAAGAGTCCAGCACAGCACATATGCTCCAGCCTCATACTAATTCATATATGCAGGTTAAACATACATGCTGCATCCTGGTCTCATAGCGATGGATTGAAGGACCCATTTGTACGCGCAGTCCAAACCTGACTCAAGGCCATGACCCTGGATGGATTCTGACATTAATTTCCATACAATGGCAAGTTACTAGGATTCACCCTGGACAGAGTCCTCACCCTCAAGGAACAAATCACCAAAGAAACCAAGACGCCGGATGCCAGCTCTCGCTACTACAGAATGTGAAACCATTCCTCCCAGAAAGTGAGTTCACAATTGCTGTTCAAGCCCTCATACTTTTGTCAGGGGGTGGTGGCAACCAACACCCTGGTCCACAGCCATATTCAACATTAACCCTCCTTAAGAGCAAACTACACACAACAGTACGCTTAAGCAACAGACTGACTAAATATAAACACTTCACTCAACCAACTCCAATGGAACCCCACAGGTTTCCCTTGCCATCCTAAAAATTAGCTGCATTAAGTACAGTTTCATTACTGCCAGTACCCTCGCCTTTCAAGGTGACAAGCTCACCACTTCCTTTGGTTCTTGGTACACCTGCACCAAGACACCATCAGACTGGGGACGAGGAAGTGCAAAAAAGGAAGCAGCTTGAATAAACTTCCTGTATCCATCAGGACCGCCCCCAACCCTACTCCAATTGAGGGAAGAGTTGAAGGCACACCCCTTTAAAGAACAATAAATCATGACGAAGTAACAGTCTACCTACATTCTCAAAATACAGCTTCCCTCCATTCACTCATTCACTGCATCTTTCCTTTGACCCAGTACAGTGTTCTTCTGCCTTTTGGATAGGTTTGTGTAATACAAATAGTACGTACAGACATACATTCATATAAGGAAAAGGAAGCTCATCCTTGATGCCTGCCAAGGAGAAGCTACATAACTGAGTAAGCTCACATTGCCATTTACTTGCAACAGATATATATATATATATATATATATATATATATATATATATATATATATATATATATATATTTAGGTATAGGTGTTTTGACCATACGAAATAGGATTCTCTTCCTGTTACATTTCTACTTTGCAAAGCCATGGCGAAAGCGTGTCAATTTCACTGGTAGTAATTTTGTCCCAATAAAGATGGTTTACTATATTCAATGCAGACCCTCCTATCATTTCTAGCTCTATTACACAAACCCAGATTAAAATTACCAGGGTCACTTTATTTCCTTTTAACACATTAAGAGACCTGTAAAACAAGTCTGAAAAGGCTTTGCTGCTGGGTTAGACTAGGTGGAAATCCACAAGAATACTAGTTTATCCTTGCCCACCAGGATACTGCATGTGGTCTTATCTCCCCATACCCAATGATGTCCCAACCAACTATGGTGTTGCCTCTCAGGCCCTGCTTACTTCCCATCCTGCCATCATCTGGGTGAAGCACAGGTGTTATGCAGCGAGGCTGGGAAAATACTGCAAGTTGCCTTAGGACTCCATCTCTCAGAGACCACCATGCAGAGAAAGCTGTGCTCCAGTCCTTTTAACCAGCTTGAGCCAGGACATCACAGTTAAATACAGTATGGGTGGAAATTAAACATTTAATGTGTGTTGTTTTTCCTTGCAAGCAATCTTCCCTGGGATACTGACTGCAGGTCTGCCTCCCCTTCGCCGCTAACTGTAGTGCTACCTAGCCTTCCCTGCACACCTTCCATTCACCATTAACTGAAAGAAGTGGAGGTGTTGGGGGTGGAGGGGAGGGGGGAGAAACGCTGCTTGCACCATTTCACAATGACAAGCAGCCAGACCAAGCTGTGCTTCGGCCATTGCCTGCAGCTCGAGGCAAGCCTTGATAACAAAATCCAAGATGGACTGTAGAGCATGAGGGTTGAGCTGCAAGCTCACACTGGGTAATCAGAAGGACAGTCAGCGGCCCATCAGAGGAAGCAGAACTGGGTCCGCTGGCCTTTGCAAGCTTCCTATTGTTAGTTTTCAGTTTTAGTGCAACTACTAATTACTGTCTATTTTAACATAGCCATTCAATGTATTTTTGAAGAAAATTTAGATGGCAGGAAAGTTTCGGGCTTAAGGAAAACCAAAACTCTCGGCAAATTGAGAACTGATCGATCTAAACAGAGGAAACAGTGGTTGAGACTAATACTTGGTTTCGTGAAGTGACATCATTATGGGGCTTGGAGAAATTTATAGGTTCGTGAGTGACAGGTGTAGGGGTGGATGGTAGTTTAGTAGCTTAGTGCGATCCCAATTGAATGTAAAAGGACTCATTAAATGTAGTAGTGCGTTTCTGCTGTGCCCCTCAGGCCTAAATAAAAATCTAGGAAGTTAAAAGCGCTAGCCACAATCTGCAATTCGTACATTTTTTAGACTTCAGCCAGGGAACCAGTCTTGAAGCTCAACAATCATACACACTAATGAAAAGACCAGAGTGCCAAGAGTGGAGTCTAGTACGGACCACATTAATAATAAAGATCAGTTGGTTGAATGATTAAAGCAAACGGGACCCTGAGCTGATTTCATATATGTAAAAGATATATTGGTGACATGGATACGATTTTAAGGAATATTTAGAAGTGAAACCCTATTGATCCCTACTTGTATATAAAAATAAATCGCACAAGCAAAAACAGTGAGACCTACCACAAGGAGAACAGTTATGCAGATTTTGAATTATTGAGGGCGTGATAGCTATACCCAAACTGTGAGTTCCAGAGTGGATGTGAACGAATTGGAATGCTTGAGCAATGTAAACCTGATGGTGGGGTAAGCGAGGGAGTCCAATGATCTACCATGTCAACATTCTTCTATTTCTAGCACATGTAACTTAAAATAAGGATTATATTACTTACCCTGTAAGCATATGTTCTTGGCATGTAGTGCTGTAGATTCACATGTTGTACAAACTCCTGGCATCCAGTGTTGGGTCCAGATGTGGGCAAGTTGTTTTTCTTCTAAGAAGTCTTTCGAGTCATGAGGTAGGATGACCTCCTCTTGGTGATAATGCACATGGGCAAAGACTCCATTGTTAGGTTATTTTCTTGCTGGCACGTGAGAATGGAGTGTAGATTAAGTGTAAGTAAAGGGATGTCCATGCATATAAAAAGGCAAAGGAACTGCAAGATCGACAGGTATCAGGGAAGGAGGGTGTGCGAATGTGAATCTACAGCACTACATGCCAAGAACAGATGCTTACAGGGTAAGTCACATAATCCGTTTGAGTCATGTGTGGCTATAGATACACATGCTTTGCGTAGACTGTACAGTAGAGCCCTCCAAAGCGGTGGCTAACCTGTGGGTTCAGCAGTTGTTTGAAAGAGTGCATGTAGCATTGCCTGACCAACATTAGCTTGTTGGCATGCCGGAACATACACATAAGCATGTTTAGTGAAAGTGTGTGGTGTAGACCATGTAGCTGCTTTGCATATATCAGCTATTGCCCAGGAAAGTCATAGAAGCTCCTATCTTGTGAGGAGAGTTTGCTTTAGGGGGTGCAGGTAAAGTCTTTGAGGCTTTAACGTAACATGTTCGAATGTATTTACCTTTCCACCTGGCAATGTCCAATTTGGATCTGGGCGTTCCTTTATTAGGAGGCAAAAAAGCAAGAGTTGTTTTGTTTTGCAAAGGTCTGCCAATGTAATGCAAAAGAGCTCCCAACATTTAACGTATGGAGAGGCCTTTTCGCAACTGAGTCTGGTTGAGTAAAGAACACAGGTAACTTAACTGATTGATTAAGGTGGAAATGAGAGACCACCTTTGATAGGAATTTTGGGTTGGTGCAAAGAACCACCCTATGTCTTTGGAGCTGAAAAAAAGGCTCTTCTAAGGTTAGTGCCTGCAGCTCACTAACATGTCTGAGTGAGGTAATGGCAATTAAAAACACGACCTTCTAAGATAGAAATTGAAGGAAGCATTTATGTAGTGGTTTAAATGGTGGACCCATAAGTCTTGTAAGCACTATGTTAAGATTCCAGGTAGGTGCAGGTGGAACCCAGTCCATAAAGGCCTTGATGACTGGTACCTTTGACAAAGACAGTTGTTGTCTATTTTGCAGTTAGCAACTGCAGCCAAATGTAGGCATATGGATGTGAAAGCAAGACCAGAGAACTGGAGAAGCAGCAGGTAACAAACAATGTTTAGTACTGTATTATTAAATGGATTGATAGTCTTATAATGACAATAACAGACAAATCGCTTCAATTTACCTGCATAGCATGCTCTAGTAGTAGGCTTGTGAGCTTCTTTTAGAATTGTACACTCAGGTGAGAGATTGAGATAACTGAAATCTATGACCTTGGGAGAAAGTTGCTAGGTTGAGGTCCTTGGGATTTGGGTACATGATTTCTCCATGGTTCTGAGTGACATGGTCCAGATTGAGGGGAAGCTTCTCGTGGGGAACGACTGATAGTTCTAGTAGTGTTGTGAACCAGGGCTGTCAGGCCCCTGTGGGAGCAACTAGCATGGGTGTGAGGGATGTTTGTTTGAGCCTCAGAAACAGAAGGAGAGGGAGAGGTGGAAAAGCAAAGGCAAATATCCCTGACCAATTCATCTATAGAGCATTGCCCTTGGATAGTGGGTGTGGGAGCCTGGAGGAGAAGTTTGGACATTTTGCGTTGTCCGAAGATTAAAACAGATCTATTTGGGGACATCCCCACTTGAGGAAGGAAGGGAGGAAGACTTGGGGTGGAGTTCCTACTAGGGACTTGTTGCTGCATTACTTTGAGGAGTTAAGCAAAATTGTGGTCTGTTTCTGGGAGGAGTTCTGCTAACAGATGAATGTTGTGATGTAGAGCTCAACACCAAATGGTCTGAGATAGGCGTGATAACTATAGAGAATGCCTCCACCCCTGATTTTTAGGTTTCGCCTGACCCAGCGCATGCGCTGGTCTGGCGAGACTTTTTGTGAGGGCTCAAAAAAATGCTACCATGGCCAGCCTAGAGCTACAGTGCATGTGCGCGGGCGTGCGCTTAGGAGCAGAGGCTGGCAAACCTCGTCATGCTCATTAAGCGCCCGCGATCACTTTCGCGGTGCCCCTTTGATGTTCTTGTTCAAAGAACATCAAACATCAAAGAACATGTTGTGTTAATGCTTTGCTGCGGCCCCGTTTGACTTACAATGTGCTTTCTCTTTCCACAAACTCGATATTTGTGTTCCTTTATTTTGAGATGCTTTTAGTATTACTGTTTTGTGACTTAAAGAACATTAAGGAAATGTTACTGTGAAACTGGACAACGTTCACAGTGTTTATTTCTGATCGCAGCGGCTGCTTCATGTCCGTTGCACCATTCAGGGAGTCCTTTTGTTGGCGCTTTCACGAGGACATGATGAGGAAGCTGGAAACTTTTGGCACATTCTCTTTAAAAGCACAGCATGTTGGCGACTGGTTAATCAATTAGACCTATGTAGCGCTTTAGATCTCAAAGCGCTATGGTGGGTGCAGCAGTTACAACTCATGAAATATGGGGTGCAACTCACAAGGAGGGGGCAGGTTTGAGTGCACATTAGCTGCAATCAAACTCTTAAGATGATGGGCTGTGTGTATATCCATGATCAGAACTCAGTCTTCGCTAAGTGATCTTGTTTGTTTTGTTGTTGTGTTAATGCTTTGCTGCGCCCGTTTGACTTACAACGTGCTTTCTCTTTCCACAAACTCGATGTTTCTGTTCCTTAATTTTGAGATGCTTTTAGTATTACTGTCACACACACAACCACACGCACACACATACACACAACCCCACACACACAACCCCCCCACACACACAACCCCACACACAACCACACACAACCACACACACAACCACAGCCACACAACTACACACACACACAGCCACACACACACACAACCACACACACACACCCAACCACACACACACAACCACACACACACACCCAACCACACACACACCCACACAACCACACATCCACACACACACACAACCACGCACACACATCCACACAAAACCACACAAACACACAAAACCACACACACACAAAACCACACAAACACACAAAACCACACACACACAAACAACCACACACACACACACACAACCACACACACAACCACACCAAGCATTGGCATAGCCAATAGGTCTCGACTTTGGGACCTTGTAAGTGTTTAGCCACGCAACAGTTGATGTGGTTGCACGAAGGATATTGTGCTGCATAACTAAATACTTAGAAGGTCCCAAAAGCGAGACCTATTGGCTATGCCAATGCTTGTTTAAATAGTACATAGCTGTCATATTGTCTAGCTGGACTAAGGCAACTTTGCCGATCAGGTGAGGTGTGAACGCTTTCAAAGCTAGGTGAACAGCTGGAAGCTCTAAGTAGTTGATGTAGAGACCCCAGTGTTTGGTGTCCCAGAGACCCTGGACCATGAGATTCTGTAAGTGAGCACCCCAGCCTGTCAGTGGTACGTCTGTTGTCAGGATTATGTGTGGAACAGGTTCTAGGAAAGGCCGCCCTTTGAACAGGTTGTGTTCCACCACTGCATAGAGCGAGGAGTGTGGCTGTCTATCAACACTAGATCCTCTAATTGACACTGGGCCTGAGATCACTGTTGTGCTAGACATTCCTGGAGCAGATGCATATGTAGCAATGCATTTGACACTATGGTGATGCATGAGGCCATCATACCCAGAAGGCACATGACAGTTCTGACTGGCAACTGTTGATTGGCTTGGAAACCTGGTATTAGCGTTTGTAAATTTTTAATTCTTGCTATATTGGGATAAGCAAATCCCAGCTGTGTGTTTAGGCTCGCCTCCAGATATAGCCGAATTTGTGGAGGTTGAAGATGAGATTTTTTTTATACGGATTGTGAAGCCTAGTTGATGGAGCAGGTCTATGGTATTTTGAGTGTATTGTTCGCACAGAGGAAAAATCATGGCTTTGATAAGCCAGTCGCGGAAATAGAGAAAGACATTAATGTTTTGTCTGGTAGGCATTTGGTGAATACTCTAGGTGCAATGGTCACCTCGAATGGGAGGACTTTGAATCGGTAATGTTTGCTTGCTATCAAAAATCTCAGGTATTTACAATGTGCTCGCTGTATGGGAATGTGGCAGTAAGCGTTGTTTAAGTCTACGGCTGACAGAAAGTCGCCTTGCCTAAGAAGTGGGATCACGTCTTGGAGAGAAACCATATGGAAAAGCTCTGACAGGATATAATGATTTAAGGGACGTAGATCTAAGATTGTCAGTAAAGATCCATCCTTTTTGGGGAATAGGAAGTACAGGGAGTATACTCCTGACCCTGATGTTGTAGAGGGACAGGTTCTAAAGCGCCTTTGAACAAGAGAGCTTGAAGTTCCTGTTTGAGTAGTGTTTGGTGTTCCAGAGAGAGCCTGTGAGTGCGAAGTGGAATGTTTGGAGGTGTGGTAATGAGCTCCAGACAGTAACCATGTTGGATAATGTCCAACATCCAATGGACTGATGTTATTGATTGCCATGTGGGCAGAAAATCATTCAAACGTTCCCAGACAGGTGTTATATGTTCAGGAGGAAAGAGAAGGAAGTCATTGTTTGGTGGTGGGTGCGGCACCACGTAGGGAAGCACCTTTGCCTCTATCCTTGGCATTGTTACCCCAATAGAAGCCTCTATAGTAACCTCAGGGAGAGGAGAGGTGACCCTGGCCATGTTGGTATGAGGCAGAGGCATCTGAGAAGGTGGTTTTTTAACCCACCAGATAGGTGAAGTGGCATAAGGAGCCACGAGGACTGAGTGTCTTTTTAACTGAAACCATAGTCTTGGCAGTCTCTGTATCCTTTTTCATTTTTTCCAGGGCCAGGTCAACTTGTGGACTAAAAAGATGTTCTCTGTTGAAATGGATATTTAGTAGACTTTGTTGGACTTCTAGCTTAAACCCAGATATGCAGAGGCAGCCATGGTGCTGCAGCAAGATACTGGTATTAATCCCCTTAGCAGTGGAAGCTGCTGAATGTAAAGCACAGCGGATAGATGTGATGGAGAGGAGCTTTCCTACGGATACAAGCTCTTGACCCCTTTTCTTGTCTTCCTCTGGAAGTAACTGGAGAAGATCCTCCATTTCATCCAGTGGATGCTGTCATACCTTGCAAGCAAACCCACTAAATTGGCAATACTTTCCTTGTCAGGAGGTGGTACATCACTGGCAGCTTGGCAATTAGCATTGGTAACAACAAGTGAGTCAGGAGGAATCTGTCCCTGGACATAAATGGGGTTGGATGGAGAGGCTTTATATTGTTTATCCACCCTGGGAGGGATGATTCGGGCTCTAGCAAGGCCTTTAAAGATGTCATCTGTATGACGCAACATATCCTTCAGTATAGGGAGGTATTAAGTGGACCTATGTGTTGGAGAGAGTATTTCAAAAAGGAGGTCCACTTCCAGAGGTTCCTTGGGTAGCTCGACCTCATTAAAAGTAGTGGCCTTATCAAGGAGCTCCTTCACCTTGAAACTCCAGACTTTCTGGCTTCTTTCCTTCAGTATATTTGCTTAGAGTTCCCCACAAAGGCAATACATAAAAGCTGAACCAAAATATTATCTGTTCACGTAGAGCACCATCACCATTGCAAATCATGTTTGTCACATACATGGAATTAAAGTCACCACACACATTCAAAGTCGCCTTGGAAAACTTGCTAGGGGTTATTCTTCACTTGGAAAAGACCGCTGCTGTAAACAAGCAGCACTCTATTATAGAAACATCATTGTGAGTAACGATTATGTCATTAGGATGCACCATGGACATTTGGAAATCTTGCTTGTAACACTACTTGGCAAGATGAACTGGATTTGACCTTTATGTAAAATAAAGAGGTAAACACATTTTTAAAGAGAAAAACGCATAGTTATGACTTACCAAAGATTAAAGCAAGCCCATGTGAAGTTCCTACAGCGATCAGATTTGACACAGCCTTTGTAAGAATGAAGAAAAGGCATATATAAAGCAATATTTAAGTTACAAGTGACAGATAAATAGCTCTGTAAGCACATACACATACAGACACTGATGCAGATACAAACAACAAACGTACATCAATCCACGGATGTAATCAAATCATGTACAGGCACCCAGGCCCAAGTAGACAACAAACACACACAACGGTGCCCATGCAAAGATTCCATTCTCACAATCTGAGCAGTATATATGATAATTTCTGACATCAGGCTGTATTAGTAGCAATACTCACCATTAGGCAGTATTGATAGGGCCCCCAATAGGCAATTTAGATAATTATTACATGAAATACCATGCGCATGCCCTTCCTCTCCCATTAGGCGATAAAGATAGCAACAGTATTTTTTTTTTTTTAAATTGGGAGGGGATTTAACTCACATAAAAATACAGCGAATACAGCATTTACTGTTAATCACACAATTAATACACCAACACAAATGATTCAGTACAAACTTACCAGCATCAAAATAAGATAAATAAACATTAAATACAATATAAGCCAGAAGAAATACAATCGTTTGTTATCGAGAGCTCATAGCATTAGCTAAAACTCAATATTTGTCAGACAAAATAAAAGCCGCTGAAAACTCTACATCTGAGTTGTTTAAAACAGTCAACTTTCTCTCCAACGTGTATCAGGGCATTACTAGTGGCCTGAATCAAGCTTTTTGTAACAAACTGGCTGACTTTTTTCAAAGTAAAATAAACAGTGTGTATAGCGAATTTGTGGCAAATAAGATTTCCAGCTATTCAGAATCTGTAGCTGACCCATAACATCAGAAATTCAGACAATTTATCTCAGCCTACATCAGATAACCTGATATTGCAAGGTGGTTTGTGTAACTTTTCCCCTCTCACCGGGGATAAAGTTATTAATTTGATTGTAAGTACCAAATCTGGCTTACCGTCGGACCCTTGTCTACCTTCTGCCCATCTGGTCCCCGAGTTGATCTGAATAAATTACTGAATTGCATACTAGAGGCAGGTCACTATTCGATGGCCTGGAAGGTGGCCTCTAACCTCCCCATCTTAAAAAGACCTACATTAGCAAAGGTAGACAAATAGGCTTAGCCCTGGGCTCAGTCTTGCAAAACATACTGTCCCATTGGGGCTCATTGGCATGTGCTAGGCATGAAACACATATCCTTTTCACTGCATGGAAATGGACCCACCTTCTCAGATCTATGGTGCACATCCCTTTCATTACTGAGCTATGTGAGCTCACCTGCCTTAGGTACCTACATCTTCTACAGCTTACGGAGCCCCCTACTGATACAGCCTAGAGGCACGTTCATGAGCCAGAGCCGCTAGGGCGCGCACATGTCCCTTCCTTTGCCTAAACAAGGTTTCCCAAGGGGGAAGGGGTTGGGAAGGGCTGGAGAGGGGGAGTGAGGAGGGAGGGTTGGGATTCAGGTTTCAATGCTATTACAAAAATGCTTCTATCCATATGACTTTGTCAACATATGCCACTATTTGATATAGTCAAAAAAAAAGATTTAAACCTAAACCTGAAAAAAAGGTACAATTGGTCAGACAGTTACTAAGAACTATTGTCCCATCTCCTGGTTGCCTTTCCCTGACAAAATCTTGGAAAAGGCATTGAACACAATCTTACAGCTTTTTAGGACTCCAATACGATATTACATCCCTCGCAACACGGTTTTAGACATACACATTGTACAGAATCTGCCCTTGTAACTGCTACAGAGGAGATCCGGAGGTTGGTGAAGGAGAATGGGGTTGCCACGCTGATTCTTCTGAACCTCTCAACCACGCTTGATACGGTCAACAATGGGGTGCTTGTCAACCAGCTTGAGAAGATCAGGGTTAGAGGTGTGGCGCTCTCACTTCTCAGTTCCTTCCTGGCTAATAGAATTCCAACAGTCGAGATGCGCAGCTTTAAATCCAATTCTTTCTCGGTTCCTTGCGCGGTACCACAGGGTGTCTTCTTGTGCCCCACGCTTTTTAATATTTATATCACCCCTTTGGTGGAACCCATTCAATCATTCGGCCGCTCAGCTATTTATTACGCCAATGATACATAAATTATTGTATCCATTTCCGCAGAGGACGGCACAGTTGCCTATAATGGTAATCAAAGCTCAACTCAGACTGCTGTTTGGATGCAGGCAAATTTTCTAAAACTCAACACGGAGAAAAGAGAGATGATCTTGTTTGGAAAGAACATAGCATCTTGGAATAACTCTTGATGGCCTGAGGACTTTGCCCCACTACCGGTACCTGCCAAAAGGTAAAAAAACCTAGGTATTATCTTTGATAAACAGCTGAATTTCTCAAGCAGATTATCCATTTAACTTCTTCCTCCTTTTACACAATCAAGCTGCTTAAAAAGGTTTTTCCTTTTATTCCTGTTGTCCTGCAAAAGATGGTTGTGGTTGCCCTTATCCTTTTGAGGCTCGACTGTTGTTTGCTCTCTATTTAGGGAAACATATAGGCACCCAATCCAATTTGCAATTGTTGCAAAGTGCAGCGACACGTCTTCTAGAGTTAGAAAAATTCCGCTCAGTTTCCAAGAAAATTCAGGAATTGCACTGGCTGCCAGTCAGCGAAAGGCAATGGCACTGGCCCCCTTTATCTCCAGGAACTTTTTATTTGGTACCCTCCACTCTCTTTCTATTTAGTGTCGATTTTCAGAATAAAAAAGTCTAGGTGGTGTGGGTAGAAGCTTCTCTTATCTTGCCAGCAAATTGTGGAACGCTCTTTGTATTTAAGATCCCAACCAAGCCTCATCTTTTTTAGAAAATCTTTAAAAACTGTACACTGTAGTGCCTTGTCCCATGCCCCATGCCCCAAGCAGGACATCAGTAAGGGCTTCATTAAAGGGAAGTGAATACTCTGGGGGAGATACCCTTGGTTAAAGCACCTATGTCAAGACATTTGTCTTGACTACCACACTAGGCAGCATAAGGTCCAGGAACTCAGCTGCTCGATGCACCACCACTTCAATGTAGGCCCCTTCCTTACTAGCCACTGTAGGAGGATAGAGGAGGCCAGTGGTTGGTGAGGTATCGAGACAACTGATATCAGACAATTCCTCATAAGAGTTATCCTCGGTCATGGTCTCTTCTAGAGGGTCGGGATAACTATAGGCATCCTCAGCTCCTTTCCATTCATAATCATCATAGTGCTTTTCTTGGAAACGAGGCTCTGTCTCCGACTATGGCTTGTCTGGGTCTGATCATACAACACCAGTCTGGCTCCGTAACAGAGTCGGGAATTATGATGGTATTGATGCTGACGGGAACGGCACCAATGGAACGAACCCTGGTGGAGGCTGTGGAGTTGTGACTGGGTTGGCGTGAATCCAGGACAGATCCTTAGGGTTCAACTGGAGCGGAGGGCTAATCCGGCAGTGGAAGTCCAATCGGGGCCACTCTTGTACCGGTGGGGCCCGTAGGCGCTTCAGAGGGGTCCAACCACCCTAAAAAGACGTGCATAGCTTCATAAAACCCCTATGGTTGGTATGGGGTTGCTCTGGCTAAGGGAGGAGCACAGTGGACCCAGGTTCTAATGGGACAACGTGTGAGCGAGGCCTTGATTTGTGGCATCATTCCTCTGCTTCGTCCGATGACTTGGACTGGTGCGGAGAAGTCGAAGAACGCTTCAACTTCTTTGACTTCTTTTTGTAGGACTTACCCAATGAAGTCTGGGACCGCGGCGATGACAAGTGCAAGCGACTCAAAGTAGTTCGGGGACCTCCTCGCGGCCGTGAACTGGAGTGTTGCTGAGTGTGTCAAGCAGCCAAGAGCTTCATAGCTCGCTCGCAAATTGTCTTCGTATGCATAGTTTTGCAATTTGAGCAGGCCTTGTGTCTTGGACTGGCTCAAAGTACCTAAGGCAGATCAAGTGGCGGTCTGTCACAGACATTTGCCTGTAACAGGCACCACAAGGCTTAAAACCAGTAGGTTTTTTAGGGGACATAGTCAAAAAAGATGTAAAAAGGTACACCGGAAGAAACGGTCAACAAAAGTAAAAAACATGGGGGGCGTGGCCTGCTGAGCAGCGAGATGGCCGCTCTCTGAGTGAGCTCCGCCGGCCGGAACACGATCCTAACATTATCCTGCACATCGGGGTGAGACTGAGCCGCCCAGAACGGTAGAAATAGTGGAGGAGGCTGTGAGACATCGGCGGAGGTACGCTATTCCCACCCTCTCTCGGCCTGAACGGAGTCGTGGCCCGCGGAACCTGTGGGCGGTGCTGGCGGCGATGCCTGCTGGAGCGAGATCGAGGAGAGCTGCCACTCGAGCCCGCGGCTGATTCTAAAGGCGAGGCCTGTGCAGGGTAGGAGACGAGTGGCTGGTGCCCCCCGCCTAGACTGCGCCCGATGAAGGCTGCCCCCCGCGTGTGTTGGGGTACGGTGGCGGATACTGCGCTGGGCGCCGGGCGGGCTGTGTAAGGAGACTGAGGTAGGCGGAGGATCGGATCGCAGCGCGCTGATCGCCATTACTGGCGGCGACAGAACAGTTGGCGGCCCTGATAAATACCAATTGTGGTGCATTTACATCGTGGTATAGGGTGCTGGGGTGCCCGAGAGCTGCCGGCGCCGGCCCCGCTAAGCGTACCAGGTTGGCGAATTTTGGAGTGAGTGGCCGCCATTTTGAGGATGATCGATGCAGCGGATATGTGGTGGTGAGGGAACCTGGGAGCGGCGTGCACACCTGGCGGGAGACTGAAACGCCGATTCACGATTGCAGAGAGCGCTGTGTGTGAGACGACTAATGCCCTTGTAGCGGGGGTGCGTGCCAGCCTGAGGGCGTTACCAGGCGTCCTTGTGTCTCGTCGTTGCTGCGACACTGCTCACTTCGGCTGGGAGCCGCGCTTGGCATGATCCTTGGAAACGCCGACGGAGCGACTGGGGGCTGATGCGAAGGTGCTGATGTGCCGGTGGAAGTAAGTGGGCTGGATAGTTGGAGGTGGCGAGCACGTAAACAAGCACCGATGTAGCCCTGCCTGCTGGTTGGCGACTGCAGGAGGGTGTTGTGTGGTTGCCCCCACCCCTGCGTTACATGAGGTTCGGCGAAAATCTGTTGGGGACTCAGCTACAGCCTAACTCCAGCGTGTGGGGATGATCTGAGGTCACCTGCAAGGAGGGCGGGTGCCAGGTGTAGGGGCACACGAAGACGACCTGCTGCCGTGTGTGCTGCGGGGTGAACGCAGCCTACGCCTCACGCCTCCACAGTTGGGAATAGTCGATGTGCGCGCTCGTTGTGGTTTGGAGGTGACCTGCCGTAGCGCATCTGACAGGGAAGCGGTTGGGGGACCGTGTTGTTGGTTCACAGCAGGCTACGGAGGCGCTATCTTGACAATGGGCAAACTGGACTCTAAGCAGCCGAAGCTGAACTTCGACCATAAGCGCTCAACGAGGCAGGTGGAATCGGAGCCGGAGTCCCAAACGGTGGAAAAACGCGACCAGGCCGCCGAGGACCATGGTGAGGATCTACGCACACTTATGCTTGAGATGCGCTATAGCCTACGGAATATTGACACTAAACTGGACAATCTCACCAGTCAATTAGACTGTGAAAACGCAGGTGGCGGCACATGAGACGCGTTTGGATACGCTTGAAACTCGTCAATCGGAGTTTCATGAATTCCAGGTTGAAACGAAAGACCAGCTCCTGCATATGGACAAATTGTTAGGCATAATCCGTGCTAAGAACGAGGATTTAGAAGCAAGGTCCCGGCGCAATAATCTACGCGTCACGGGCATTCCGGAGACCACTGCCATATCTAAAATGGAAACTTACATAACTGAACTCTTACACGAACTGTTTGACCCTAGCCTGTCCGCGGTGTTTGTGGTGGAGAGGGCGCATAGGTCGCTGGGTCAGAGGCCCCCTGTTGGAGCGCCGCCCCGGCCTATCATTGCGAGACTCTTGAACTACCAGGATCGAGATCTAATCCTGAAACTGGCCAGAGAAAGAGGAAACATCAACGCATTAAGGCAATAATATCTCCTTTTACCCTGACTTCACCCCGGCTGTCCAGGCTGCCCGCCGGGAATTTCTTCCAGCTAAGCGGGCTCTTCTGCAGGCACAGATTCCGTACTCGCTCCTCTACCCTGCTAAGCTAAAGGTGTCATATGAGGGGTCCGCCCACATATTTACGGACGCTAAAGCGGCGATGAAGTTCGCCAAACGCGTGGGAAGTAAATCCACAAAACGGCCCCGTGGTGCGGCGGAGGCGGTGGACGGCAGGCTGAGTGATAATGATTAATCATGGGTCTCGTATGGTACATCTATAGGGAAACGACTCCTGCTTGACTGGGGGCTCCAATCGGCTCGTGTGGGATGTGAAAATGTGTGACCCTGTGCTTCAATCATTGCTATCTAATATCATATATAGCTCCCAATCATTAGGTCTTGGGCGGCTCGTATCCCCTGCAGATCTTCTGGCCACCCTGTTCCATACAGGGTAGAAGCCGGCATAGCTACACCCCCTCGGGAATGTTCCCTCGTTTACTTAATGTCTATTTGGGGATAGTATGGGGGATGGATATTCTACGACCCGGTTGGGGGGTTGGAGTGGGTGGGGGTTGGATGGTTGGGTTTAGTTTTTTGTTCAATGCCAGGATTTTCATTGTATGCTATCTGTATGGTGTCCTCTGCGTACGAAATGGTCGTTGTCAAAATGCTTTGCTGTATTTTAAAACGGTTAGTGGGAAATGCCCAGGGTAGATAATACATTGAACTGTCTTACCTGGAATGTTCGGGGGCTAAATGATCATAGGAAGGCGAGGCTGGTACATACATATCTGGTGCGTCATTGTGTGGATGTCTGCCTATTGCAGGAAACGCACTTGAACATCGCCCCGGCCCAAAGACTGCGACACACTAGATGGGGGCACGTTTACTCAGCTATTTATTCCAACTATGCCCAGCGGGGTTGCGATACTAATCCGACGTGGGCTGGACTGGAGGGAGGGCTCGGTTCAATGTGACCCGGAAGGCAAATATGTTTTGGTTCAGGGCCTGGTGTGTGGCGTCGCGGTGGTATTTGTGGCTGTATATGGTCCCAACGCTGACTCCCCCACATTTTTCCATAAGCTTTGGGGGCAGGTGAAAGCTACAGGCTGCAATACAATTATATGGGGGAGTGATTTCAATGCGGTACTGGATGACAAAGCAGACAGAAAGGGGGTGGCCCGAACACTAAACCCGTTGGCAAGCTCCGCGTTGAGGGAAATACTGTCAGACAGCGCACTTGTTGATGTGTGGCGTGGCAGACATGAGACTGTGAGGGAGGGCACCTGTATATCGGCTCACTGCAGCGCTTGGTCCCGCCTGGATTACTGGCTGGTGTTGCGGGACATCGCCCTGTGGACTGTGCAGGTAGAGCATATGCCCCGTTCCCTGTCAGACCATGCCCCTTGCATGTTGAAATTGCTAATCCCTGGTGGCCCGTTCCCTGCATTCTCGTGGCGGCTCCCGCCTCACGCCTTGCTTGACGATGCCTTTAAGGAGGAGATAAGGACGGATATCACTGACTATTTCGAGCGCAATGCGGGATCGGTCGTTACTGAGGCATCTCTGTGGGAAGCTTTTAAGGTCATAATTAGGGGCCAGTGTATTGCCCGGCAGGCGGGGGTGCTGAAGGAGATACGGGGCACCCTGGCAACACTGGAAACCGATATAAAAAAGCTCGAACGAACCTTCTTTGATACTGGTGGGTCGGAGGTGGCGGGACTGCTGAAAACCAAGTTATTGGCATATGAAGAGGAGGCGATGCGGGAGGTTAAATTTCTAGGGAAATACGCGGAGGCGAGGCGATATGGCAAGGGTGGGAGACCGGGGAAGGCCTTGGCCAGTATGTTGAAACTGCCGCGTCCCGCGACATACATTCAGGAGCTGCGCACGATGGCTGGCGGCTGCTTCATGACAGAGGGGAAATTGTAGGGGCATTCTCTGAGTTTTACTCCAAATTATATACCAGCACCCAGGATACGTGTCCGGAGGGGCTTGAATCCTTTCTGGATTCAATTGCACTGGTGTGGTTTAATAATAATCACAGAGAATATATGGACCTTCCGATAGACGCTGGAGATGTGGCGCAGGTCATTAATAGTCTACCACCTAACAAGGCATCGGGGCCTGATGGTCTGACCACGGCGTTCTATAAGGAATACGTGGATGTGCTGTCGCCCAGGTTACTGGCAGTATATGAAAAAGCCTTAGAAAAGGGGGTGTTGCCTGAGACCATGCGTGAGGCATTGATCATCACGCTTCTGAAGCCGGATAAACCGGCTGATGATCTGAACTCCTATCGGCCCCTATTTCTGATTAATGTAGATGTGAAGATCCTGGCTAAATTGCTCGCGAACCGGGTGCAGCCCATGCTGCCAATGATCGCACTCCCCGACCAATCAGGATTCATACCGGGAAGAGCAACCTCCCATAACCTGCGCTGCCGTGGTGTTTTTGGATGCCACTAAGGCCTTCGATACACTTGAATGGCCCTATCTGTTCAATATACTGGGCAGGATGGGTTTCAGTACACTGCTCCTTAGGAAAATCCGCTTGCTCTACACTTTACCCAAAGCCAGGGTGCGGGTGAATGGCCTGGTGTCTGAGCCGTTCTCCATCTTGAGGGGCACTAGGCAAGGGTGTCCTCTTTCCCCGCTGCTGTTCGCTATAGCTATGGAACCGCTAGCAGCCAGAATTAGACAACATCATACAGCAAGGGGTATAGGCTTCAGTTCTAGAAATCTTCTAATATCGCTATACGCAGAGGATGTGACCCTTTATCTCATCGATCCTGCAGACAATTTGGATCCTATACTGCGGGAATTTGTCCGCTTTGAAGGCCTCGCGGGCATTTCCGTCAATTGGTCTAAGTCGGTAATCTTCCCCCTGATGGATAATACCGCAGAGGTGTCTTCCGAATACCCCTTGCGTAGGGAGGCGGATGAGGTCAAGTACTTGGGGATTTGGATCAGTCGGAGCCTTCAGGAGATCTGGAATCTTAACTATGGCAGAGCGATGATGTGGCTAGGTGAGAAAGTGAAGCTATGGGCTTCCCTGCCCCTGTCTCTTACGGGGCGGATTGCGTTGACTAAAATGATTATACTACCCAAATTCCTATATCTATTTGTAAATATACCTATACCGCTTACATCGCATTTCTTTGCCACTCTGAGATCCCACCTGGTGAGGCTGGTATGGGCAGGCGGACAGGCTAGGGTAGCTTGGGACATACTATCGCTACCATTGCGTCAAGGCGGCCTGGGAGCCCCAGATATGAAGTTATATACCCTCTGTGCTCAGGCTCAATTTTTACATTTTTGGACCCACCCAACTCCCTTTCAGCCTCACGTGGCAGTGGAGCGAGACGCTGTTGCGCCCCTTCCACTGAGCGTGGCGATATGTGCCGCGGCGAGACGCCCTAGAGATGATGTAGACACAGCTGGGACGCTACAATGGACATGGGAGGAGTTGCGTAAAAGAGCAAAGGTTCCACTGCTGTATGCCCCCTCGCTCCCTCTGTTGCATAACCCGATGCTGCCATGTGTTGCTGATGGAGTGGCTGGAAACCTAGTTGAGAAACTGCATCTTCGCACCTTGGCAGACCTCTTCTCCAATGGCAAGTTCATGTCCCCCCGGCGCCTGAGGAGGGCAGCACTGTGCCCTTTTCCGAACTATATTTGTATCATAAATTGCGAGCGGCATGCCAAGCACTCTCTGGAGGCTTCCCTGAAGCACCGCCAATCTTTACGGCTTTGGAGGCGGTGGTGAGCTCCTCGTCCCCCCGTAAGCTAGTAATCCGTATAGATCGACAAATGCAAAACACGGCACCGGTGGTAACGCCTAAATCCATACTGTACTGGAACGAGGAGCTCCAACCCATGATATCTGAAGAACAGTGGGAATTCTGCTGTGGGCAGCTTACTGAGCTTTCGCCCAACTACAAGTTACGACTAATACATTTTAAATACTTGCATAGGTTTTATAGAACCCCTATCAGCCTGAAAAGAATGGGGCTTCGAGAGACAGATGTGTGTTGGAGATGTGGGTCTACCTCAGCTTCTTTTCTACACATAGCATGGTCCTGCCCTAAATTGGAAAGCTATTGGCCTCCGGTTTTTAATCTGGTAAACCAGATTGTGGGTCGCTCGGACGTCCCATCCCCTCTGCTTGGGATACTGGGGTATGTCAGAGGCACTCCGCCAAAATCGCGCAAGCTACATGCGCTGCTCCTATTGTTTGCTAAACGACAAGTGGCGATCCATTGGGGTAGACGGAGGGTGCCCACAGTGAAAAGCTGGCTGGCTGATGTAACGTATGGGTACACGTAACTGAACACGTTCTGGGAGTTGCTGCCGTCTGCATCCCGGCCTCGCGATATCTGGGATCCATTTGTGAGTTGGGCTTGGGAACGTCAGATTATGGAATCAGAAGGTGATATCTTGAATGAATGATCCCTATGTGGTGGGATGGGATAAGGGGACGTCGCATATGACGGGGTGGCACATTCTTTAATCACGCTACCGGGGCAGTGCCTGTACCACTGTAACAGCTTTGAATATTGCCTCTGTATTCATATATAATTGTTCTGTTTAGGCACCGATGCCGCGTGTGGTTGCCCCCGGATCTCCTGAATCCCATCTAATCGCTTGCATTGCCTACTTTGAAATGGACATGATGACTATTGTAATCTGTTCTTTTATGTATGACACCTAGAAGCATACTGTGTGTGGCTGCTCTATAATGCTGACTGGCAGGTTCTGTTGGTTATATTTTTTGTTGTCAACATTGCAAAAAACTGTTGAATAAAAAAAAATCAAAAAAAAGTAGAAAACATGGGGAGTTCGTTCCGGACTGATGCTGATGGCATGGAAAAGAAGGAACTGAAGTCAGTGCACTGGGGTGGTACCTAAATATGCAACGCACATGTAAGTTCTGGCCCAGACGCCGACACCATGTGGAGCTGAACTACATCATCTACCGGTTGCGCAAGGGGACTGCTCAGAAGAAAAAAATCTGGATCCAGTTTGATGCCTGGTGAATGTTTTTAAGTTAGGAATCTTTGGCTAGAATTTAAGGTAAAGAATCTGCGGCTAGAATTCTCTGTCAGAACTAAAATCATTCGGTAATTGGTGCCACTATTTCTAAATCTCTAAGGTGCCTGGTAGATGCTGTTCTTTATATGTTTCAGGAAATCGCCATAGGAAAGCAGAAGCATTGTCGAGAAACAGCACTGTTATAGAAGGAAGCAAACATTTGCTTATCCTTTCAGTAATTCAAAAGAAAACTTCAACATCAGAGACCTTTTTAGATGACTGGTAGATGACAATTAAAGGGAATGATAAGGAACAATGGATGCAAGAACAAGCTTCCAAGAGAAAGCTATAATGTACACTACTTCTTCACCAAGGAAAGTTTTATGGGTCGATCTACTAAGGCTTTATGTGGTCAAAAAAAAACAGATTCACAAAATTGGAACGTGTGAGACCACATAAGAGCCTTTTTTAAGTATCAAACCCAAGCTGCAACTCGGCAATATATTCCAGATTTGGTATTTTTAAGGGGTGTGTTTAGGGCGTCCCTTCCAATTAGTGAATTGGAATGGAATCTATTAATGTGCTGCAACAGAAATCTGGTTGCATAACATTAATACTTTACCATCTACTGAAAGGTATTGGTAAATCATCTGCAAACAGGAAGGGGTCGCCTGGGGACCCCTTTCCCTTTGTGAATGTTGATATAAACAATTTTATATTTTTAAGAACTTTATTTTTAAGTTTTTCCCTGTTACAAGATTAGTCGGTGTCACATATTGTGCCGAAATAGCATACACAACATGAGATTGACAAAATAATTCAGGTCGGAAACAGAACAACCATACGGAAACAGTTAAGCTAGGTTGTCATGATCAGAGGGAATGTCGGAGGTAGCTGACATTATTTGAAGATTCACCTTGTGGATCAGTTCCGAGGCATAAGTGGGCTTGGTCGCCATCTATCTATACTGTTTAATGAAAGATTTGATGGGCAGCCAGCTGGTGATATCAAATGTGCCCATTATGTCGCGCACCAGAGCCGTCAGTCTCTCGAGGGCATAAATAGACCCCACTTTTTCCCACCGTACATGTGTGGGAGGGTGGCAGATTTGTTTCCAAACCTGGGCGAAAGCCAAGTATGCGGCTACCAGTAAATGAGTGAAAGGTTTGCCAATTGGCATGGGCATAGGGTATATGCTATATTTGCCTGGGTCACGCAGGCGTGGTAGTAACAGGCTCCAGAAGTGTTTGATGCCCAAAATGTGTCTGATGCGGAGTGAGATTTCATTCCAGTATGTCTGGAAGAATTTAAAAGACCACCGCAAGTGGAAGAAGGTTCCTCACTCACCACAGTTCTTCCAACAGGTGTCCAGGCAGCCAAACACTGCATGCAAGTTTGTTGGGGACAGATACAATAGAGTGGATAAATGATACGCATTCTCCGTAAGTCAAGTGCAGATAGAGGTCTTTAACGCTCTCAGCCATATCTTTACCCATGTTTCCTCCAGGATTTCATGGCCCAACTCGCCTTCCCAGAGAGGAATGCAAATGTGTTTAGTTTGGAATTCAAGTCTGTGATAGCTCGTGACTGCCACGTTTTTCCTTTTTGCGGTATTGTGTATGTGAATATGGTTTTGAGTGTAGTTTTTACTCTACTAGCCCCATCACTCACTCCCCATATGCCCGTCTAGAAGAGCAATTGTGTACGTCTGAAGTCGTCATCACTAACTAGATGCCAGTCAGCTTGTAGTTGTAACTCCTACCGAGGACAATGCTCGTCATTGAACTAGAGGTCAGTCAGAAAGGAAGCAAATCCTGGATCTTTGAAGCCTGGTAGAAACTTTGTATTATTAACGATAGGAGTCAGCGGGGAAAGAAACGAGGTGGAGCCTGATTTATGTGTGATTTGCTGCCAGTAATCTAGCAGCACGAGGGTAGCATTAAACCAATGCTGGTTATCAGAACGTGCTCTCTGGAGAAACTGCAGCGGTGTGGAAGAAAATGTTGTTCTACATGAACCCAGCCTCTATCGCTTACGTTTCGGGTCCAATGTAGTGCCGGTTACATCTGAGCGGCCAGGATATAAGATCTAATATTCAGGAATCCAAAGCCACTGCCATCTGTGGTTTTATAAAGAGTTGCCCTACAGACTATCAGGGCACGATTCCTACATACAAAGGATAGGAAATTCTTTTAAATTAAATCCAAAGTCGATTTGGGAAATCAGAAAAGCCTTGGAAGAAAGTTCATTTTTACTGAAGTCACCAAGCCTAGCCAGATGTCTCCAATTTGTCATACCGGTGTAAATATTTGTAGAGAGTGTGCAACAGGAGTGGGACATTACACTGGTATATATGTGCTATAGAGCTCGTGGAATGGTCCCCAATATATTGGATGAAGTCATGTACCCAGGCAAAGCTCTTATGTATGAGAACTGCTCAAGAGTTTGTGTCTGGTGCTATTCCTATTCAATAGGAAGTTATTTAATGAACAGAGAAGACTGAAGCTGCAGCAAATAGCTCCAAGTCCTCTTATAATGCAGGGATGGAAGTTGCAGGTTCAGTGAGGAAGCAAAGTACATTGTCCGCCTATAATGCTAGTTTGAATTCTTAGCTGCCTACCACCAACCCTCTGATATTGGAACTGTTTTCTACTTTTTGGATAAAGGGCTCCATCGTCAGAGCAAATACCAGCGAGAACAAGGGGCATTCTTGTATAGTGCCATTTGTAATGGGCATCAGGAGGAAATCTCTCCATTCACTTTTATTTTAGTTGTGAGTTTTTGAAAGTTGGCTTGGATCAAGTGCTTCATGCTTGAGGTTAGGAAGCACCAGTTGACTATCTGAGGCGTTTCTTGTGTCCAGAGAATAAAGATCATTGGTGTCCTAGTTTTTTTTGGCAGCTTCAATTAGTGCTTAGGCAAACTTAGTGTTGTCCCTGGCATGGCGGTTACGAAGGAACCCCTGCATGTTGTGGTGAAATTAAGCAAGACCATATCCTTTGAAGTCAGTAAACTATTATAGAAGCAAAGAGTTTGACATCAGTATTAAGAAGTGTAATGGGCCTATATCACGGGCATGCTTTCGGGGCTTCGACAGCGAAATAATTTGTGATTCCCACATCATGTCCATGACAATGCCACAGGCGAGGTTGTTACTATAGACTCTGCTAAGAGTGTGGCAAAAGATTTAGAGGAGGAGCCGGGAACCCCTCCCAGCCCGGCACCTTCTGGCCGGGTAGAGTAAATTGCTTCTCTGTCCTATTCTGTAGATATCTTCTCCCCTTAGGGGATGAAATCATCATGTCCTAACGTCAGTGGTATGAGGGCAAATATGTATCTGGAGTGTTTCCTGGGAAGAGGGATTTATAGTAGGCGGTAAAGCATTCTATAATGCTCGCAGTCTCTGAATGCAAAGAGCCTTGCTCGTCATGAATTTTGTGGATGTAATTCCGGGTTTGCTCTTGTTAGATATTGTCGGCTAACAATCTATTTGACTTGTTGCTATTTACATAATATGAGCATTTTAAAATCGGGTAGCTTTTTGCAGCGTTCCACATCAGTAGGTATTCTAGTTTACTGCATACCTTGCACAACTTTGTGTGTGCAGAGTGAGTTGTCTTGTATATGTAAAAACACTCTATTAGTTGCAGTTCCCCCACTAACTGAGACTTCTTTTTTTCGCAGCCTCATAAAAAATTTGTGGCGTGGGCCCCTTATTACTCCTTTACACTCTGGCTCAACTCGCCGTAATGGTTTTCGAGAAAGAAATGTTCAATAGCATCTCTTTTACGATCCTTCACTAGAGGGTCCCCCAATGCCACTTTGTTAATCAGATAGGTTCTACGAAAATGGGGACAGGGTGCTACCGTGTCGAAGCTCAGCCACACTGCAGCAAAGTCATAGAGGGTTTTGAGGCGTATATAGGTTGTGACAATCTGAGGCCGCAGAGCTGTGGAAGTGAGGAATAGTTCACTGCACATGTGAGACCTGTGGACATTAGAGTAGAAAGTAAAATCCATGTCTCCTTGGTGTTGCAAACTCCATATAACCTCTTAATCTAAGTCTGATAGGTGATGAACCCGAGAGGGTGGGGCCTTTGGTTGTGTATGGAATGCAGGGGATCTATCTATCTGAGGGTGGGAGATGGTGTTGAAGTCTCCACTAATTAATATGTGGCCTTTAGCGAACTGTGCTTTCTTGGGTATCATAGCTGCTTCAAACTGTTCCCCCTCGTCATTTGGGGCATATATTGAATAGCTAGTGCAGTGGAGGCCACCCAGACTACCCTGGTATCCCGCATGTCTGCCCTTTCTATCCGAAATTTTTTATTCTAGCTAGAATGACAAGAACTGTCTGAGAAATATGGCAGCCCCTTCAGTTTTTAGGTCTCGCTGGCGTTGCAGCGCGAAGCGCTGCTGCCAACGAGAACTATTGTTGCCGTGATGTCTCTCAAGGGAGACAGACCGGGGCACGCGCAGCGATCGGGGTCTGTGGACGCGCTTCACGCACACGCGCGCGCACACACCCCGCCAATGCCGACCCCCGTCGAAATTGTACGCATTTGCATTTTTCAATGTCGGAACGGCACTGCTGTGCGAATGCCACTGCTGTGCATGTTCCGGAAACTGTTCAGAAGGTGCAGCACTCCCTCTGGGGAGTGCCGTGTGTCTGTTGCTAGTTTTCTAACACCGGAAGTTGCTTCCTGACCAGCGTGGGCAGTAAGTATTACTCTCCCTGCGGGCTTGGAGAAATGCGGGGTGCTGTTTGCATCTGCGAGGTGACGTGCGCTTACTTTTTAGGTGCTAGGATTGTTGGGAGATCGTACACGTTCACTTCAGTGTTGTATTAAAAGAAGGCAGGTGGGACTCTTGTGTGGTTTATTTTTGGCACAGAGCTGGTATGCGGCAGGAGGATCCCAGTCCGTTTTCGGGAGAGATACATGCCTTTGGCTTTATTTTTCCTTTTTTTTTATTGTTTATTTGCATTGTATTCTATCATTTTGGTGGGCTTTCGAAAGCTACAGGTCGGTCCTTAAACTCTTTACTTATTTGTGCCACAGACCGATTAAAACAAAGTCGCAGGTGCGTTCCTGGGACGGACCCGACTTAAAATATGTAATTATCGCATTATTTTCTTTGGAAGTGCTACGCTTCGCAAAACATTACAAAGTTAATTGATGTTTGTGCAAGTATGATTTTATCAAGATCGTTTTGGATATAAATGTTACAATTTAAAAATCGATATGGTAAGTGGCCTCGTCAATGACACTTTTAAAGATGCTTTTAATGTTTTTCCTAGTTTCCGGTTACCTTCCTTCATCTTGGCTCGCAAGTGCCCAACACCAGTGAGTTTTTGCATCGCTGCCACAATTACTCCATCATTCATGTGCAGTTAAGGGTGTTAAAAAAAATAAGTAAACAAGCATTTGCAATGCAATAGGTCTCGCATTTACGGGAGTTTGAGCTATTGGCATTGTAATTGACAATGCGTTTTATTTATGTTTTACAAACAAAAACATAAATAAGAGGCATTGTCATTTACAGTGCCAATAGCTCAAACTTGCGTAATTGCGAGACCTATTGCATTGCAAATGATTGTTGTGTTTGTAACCAAATGGTATTGAGATAGCAACAAGTAGAAGCAAAGTTTAGCCATAACTTTTAGAAGCAGGCAGGTCTTCTGAAGGAGGACTACATCAGCATCTTTGGATTTAAACCATTGCAACATGGCTTTTTGTTTGACTGAGGAATTTAGACTCCGCATGTTCAGGATAACGACGGTTGTGACTGTCTTTGTTAAGACCCATTAGTCCCCTTCAATTGCAAATAAACAAGAGAGCCATCCACCACACCACCTTCACACACATCCCAGTGTGATGCTGTTATTTGAGTTCAATGCATAGCGAGATACCCAATGTGTCACATACAATGGAATACTGTCCAACAAGTAACCATGTGCACAATGGTTGTGCACCAAATGAATAACAATCTAACAGAGAAATAACCATAAACAGAAGAACCATGATCAAATTTGTAGAAAATGTCTTACAAACTTGTCCACGAGCTAGGTACCACCTGCAGGATTTGTGGGGCTAGCTCCAGACCTACAGAGTGAGCTCCCATGTTGCATGGAAGTAAGAATGTGACTGATCCGAAGGGAGAAGCCCCAAACTGCAATGCAGACCAGGGCTGGTGGTGCACCACATAGAAGAGGCGATCAGGACTTCAAAGGTTCTAAGTGCTGTCAGGAGTGAGAAATTAGCGAGCACATTGCTGGTTCAGCAATGCATACAGGGCAGGGCATCTGCCCAGGAGAACCAGGTAATCATCCTCAGTAGCAGTCAGTGTGTCGTCCTTGCTATCTCTTACTGATGTAGGAATTCTTATTCTGGGACAGATGATGGGGTATCACAAATGGCCGTGTCTGTTGCTGCAAATAGTGTCAATCTCGGTCTAAGGCAGGAAACAGGGAAAGAAGATGTGTGATCATAATATCCGACACCTGCTGCAGCCAGGAGTGGCCATGCACACACAAACTTTTGTCATTTGTGGTCAAGATATGGAGGAGTTGATTAGATAGGTTTCTAACTAGTTGGAAGCAGTGGCAGCCCTGTAAGGGTGAGGATTTACTGTGGGCATATGTGACCACATAAATGAAGCACTTTTCCCCTCGAAGGAAGAGGATGCAGAAAATTATCATAGCTGCTATATGATATTGCTTTTCTTCTCAGTTCAAGCTCTCTCCGCATACTTTTGCTCCTTTCTGAGAAAAAGCAGGGATGGCAAAGACAGCAGATAGCTCCAGCCTAGATTCCGCCGAGTAGGATCGCCCTCTCTACATAACATCTGCATTGCCTTCTTCTCACTGTGGATGGTGTTGTTAGAGGGTTGTAGAACATTTAACAACAAACTGATTTTTGAAACTAACAAGTAAATTGTGGAAACAGCAGGACAGGATTAGTTGGGCGGCACATATATCATACTTGCCATCCAAATATACTAGAATTCATTAAAAAAAAAAAAACACCGTCATTGCGAGCTTCTCACCAGAACCTACACTGCAAACCCATAGGCACTTGATATATGAGTGCAGAGAGAAGTGTTACAGTAATTAGAGCGGAGAGAGAGAAAAAGAAGAAAAATGTGACGGTTGTGATATCTGTGATGCTTAAATTAAGCTCAGACATTGGTAATTTTTTACTCTGGCCTACATCCTATAATTTTATCTCACTGTATCACTACAACCATACATATTTCTGTCATGGGTTACCTAAGTGGAACAATCCATCCTGTTCTACCAGGGCACCTCCCGATGTATAAGAACACAGGCAACCCTAGAAATCATGCATCATCAGTGATGTGCAGTTTGAGGCCTATTGCACAGTGAGATAAGGAACCCAGGTACAACCTTCCCCATCCCACGGACAGTTACTTACTGAGAAAAACAAAAAGTGATGGATGGAATACTGGAATTGATTCAAGATGGTACCCAGAGAAAGCAGAAGGCCTGCATACTTTTCAATGCCACTTACGATGACAGTCAGGGCTCTGGAGGCAGAATGAGTATGCAGATGGAGCACAGGAGCAATGCAAAGGAGATACCAGGTGATGGGAGGTCCAGTGAAAGGAGCAAGTGGGTAGGACAAGGTCACTAGCAATAAACCATCATAACCAGTTACACAGCAGAGTTGAATGGGGCGATGTGAAGTATTCAGTGTATTTTTATGTAAGGGCCTGAGCATTTTATCACCCCAGGACAGAGGTGCTGACTGCGGGAGAGTTTATTACATACTGGAAGACCATCTTTGGAACATGAAAGTCAAGAACTGCCTGTATTGCAGGTTGAACCTCCAATCCCTTTCACCACTCCCTTTGGAAAACAGATAGTGAAGGACTTGGTGGCCTGTTGGCAGCAGGGCAGCAATTAATGGCCAGCTAAAGAGAATGGGGACAAGCAGTAAACTGAGAGGAGCCCAACTCACAGTGGGGCAGAACAGACCTGGAGCCCTGAGGGCTGTAAATATCAGCTGTAATGTGGTGGGGTGGACTAAGTACTACATAGCTAACAAATAAGGTGTACACTGAGGATTAGAAGCCCTAATGTGGAATTAACTTGTGTCTAGAAAGCAGAAGCAAAACTCTAGCACAGCTAGAGAATTGGCCCTGCATCAAGACCAAGAAAGTGATAAAGTCAGTGGAAAGTACAATCCACCGCTGAAGTAATATATTTATATTTCTTGGCAATAGAGAGTGAAGACACATATAAGCCTACAATAAGCTGATTTCAGCATGTGCATGAGAAGGGTAAAACCTGAGCTGGAGACTTTCTAGTAGTGGCCCACTGAGCCTAACCCACTGAGGTTTAGGGGATAATCTGCTCACCCTTGATATTAAAATGGTATGAGATACAACATCAGAAATGCTGTAACAGGGAAAACTACACAAATACGCTAGGGCCCCTGGAAAAAGCCAACTCGTCGATCTCAGAGAGCAGCCAACCTCAGTAGACTGTCACATCACCTGAAAGGATTCTGAAAGCCTTAATGAAAGCTACGTGTCACGGGGGGGGGGAGGGGGGGGAGGGAGGAGGTTGGTGAGGTGTCAGTGGGTGTGACATTGTGCCTTCAGGAACTCAGTAACTCAGAGTAATCAAAGAGGAAGGATGGATAGATAGATATCTGAAAAATGTGGTCCAGGAAATTAAAACTAAGATGGGCAATATGTGTAGAATTTTGAAGGTCATGTATGAATAAGTTACTAACTTTAGAGGGCATGCCAAAGAAAGCAGAGGGCAGAAACACAGAACTCCTTCCAAAAATGATTTAGGAAGTTTGCTGTGGATGTGGGACTCTGGGTTCTTTGTAATAGGATGCACTCATAGCACAGGACAAACGGACTGAGACGACAGCCTTTGCCACCACCAAGAGCACTCACCACCAAAAGCCTGAATTACAAAAATAGGGATTTCAATCCACAATCAACGAGGAAATGCAGTTGGATCTATTTCAAACTTCAAGTATGCTTGTGAAAACAGAGTGCATAACATATGTTTCCATATCTGGCAAAACATGTTGGCGACCTTAGAACATATATGTATTTAGTTTTGGGTGTCATATACAAAGGATAGCCGGCTTGGACGAGAAACCTGAATAGGAGTTAAAGCTTAGTTCAGAATAATATTGTTCATGCCCTCCTCCTGGGATCTGGTGATTCCGCCGAGTATGTGTGTCAAGTCAAGTTAAAGCAAGCTTTACTCGGTATATAAAAACAATCATAAAGGCAATAACAATAATACAAAAAGGAAGAAAACACATTACAAGCAAGAGTGGAAACATAGTAAAAATTGGTTAAAAAGTATGTGTCTCATTTGTTAGTCATTAGGTGTGTTGCATATAATTTCTTGTGGGTTGTGGCAGTGTACAAGTACATGTGAGATGTGAATTTTTGTGCCTCGAAGGGTGTCTAAGGGTTTAAAACCAGAGTGGTCTACTGTGATTATGTCATCTGTTCTAAGGAAATGTTAGGAGTAATGTGCCAGCAGTGGATGGTGTTATTGTGCTGGTGGTAGGCAGAGAGAGATGCTTCCTGACCACTGAAGCCTTCTGCTACCAACCTTTGAGGGATTGCCAGAACATTGGAAATTATATTTGGTGCACAGAGGATTTTTCAATAAACCCCTTAAAGACACTGGGCTCCTACTCCATTTGCAATCACACTTCCATTCTCTCATATCTCATTGGAAACAGATACGCCCACAAAAGAGCAACTATTAAATGGCTTTTAAAGTCTGCACTTAAGCACCAAGGATTATGCCCTTATCCTTAAAAAGGTAGTATGCCTGGCTAGGCTTTGTTTTTCCTGTTCAGCGTGAGTTAGCCTGTGCACACGGTTGATGAGGATGGGCTTCAAGTGCTTCAAGATGGCATCAAAAAAATGTTGCACATACTTCTTTACAGCATTCTCTTCAACTCCTTTTGGGACCTGTCCTATTCTGATGCTATTTCTCCTGGACTTGTTTTCCAGGGCCTTTTGTTTCTCCTGCAGTATAAGGTGCCATCCCTCCACAAAGTGAAATAAGTGAGAAGTTGTCAGCTGTTTTCTTAACAGAAAAGGACTCAGTCACACAATTTGGGACATTGCTTGGTTCTTGGAATTACTGTTTTACTTCCTCTTTAACCTAGCTAAATTCTTCTTTCAAGTGGGTAAACAATTGCTTCATAAAGTTTTTGGTGACCAATTCATCTTCCACCAATGGGGAGACATATTTAATCACTACCAAATGATTGGAGCTCTTTGTAATGGCACCCAGCTGTTAGAGAAATTCTTAATATTGTTGTCTCTTTTGCATTTGCTGCAAATGTGACTATGTGTTTTACTTCAGAGTGCATGGCATATCAAAAGGTGACTTTGTGCCTCGGTTCCAAAATTTGCATTTGTGACATTCCGAATTCTCTTTTGTGCTACCAGTGCTGGGCCATCAGCGCTGCCTTCTGCTCTAATTTAGTGATGAATTTCATCACTCTTGTAAGCGGATAGTCACGAAGCTTCGCCTGTCTGTCCTGTTTAGGCTGTATCAAATCACATTGGAAGGAAGCAGTTACTGGTGGATGATAACTTTGATTTACCTGTCAGCTGTACCTCATATTCATCTAAGTGAGGGGAGCTTCCAACTCTGGATTCCAGAGGTCTCAGCTGACTCTTGTTGATGCAACTGGGCAGTAAGTACTAACATAACATATGGTGTATCTGTAAAGCACACGTTCACCCATAGGCATCTTGGCACTGAATAACAGATGTTTATTGTTACCCAACTCAATAGTGCTCTTTTTATCGACCTCAGATGGATGAAAGGCTGAGTGGACCCGCCGGGATCTGAACCTGTGACTATGAGGTCGGACACAGAGACTTGGCTGATACTGGCCCCGTGTGAGCTTGTGAGATTGAGAATAAGGAGTCTGTGATACTGTGCAGCAGACAAAGTCAGTTGTGAATGTACTGTAAGTGATTTCCCCTGAACTTAACTTCACCCATGCAGGACATTGGTCTTTTTAATGACAAATAAGAGTCTATCTAAAATCATAACAATAAAATAACCAATCCCTTTGCAATAAAAAAAAAATGAAAGAAATTTAAAGCTTCATGTTAGGTGTGATGGCCAGATGATTATCAACCAGAATGCATTCTATCAACATACTATGATTCAAGAACGCTACATGTAATCATGTTCCAACTAATATATTGAAATGCATACTTACTATGGCTGTTGGTAAACCAGCATCCACTTTTTCCTTAAAGAATAAAGAAAGGGAATATGTTATTCTACCTGTATATGTAAAAACCTAATGCAATATGCTTTTACTTTACACCAAAAGACCTCATTTGTATCTATTTTACCCTTGTTTGGCTCAGAAGTGATACTATGTAAATAAAAAGAATATTAAACTTCATTGTTAAATGTTGTAGCTCAGCAAACTGGTCTCCTAAATTATCAAATACAAGAACATACCAATGTTACTGATCAGGACATTAGAATCAAGCTAAAATGTTCCCAGCTGCAATAACAATACACTACTTACAAAATGGGCTCCTCTCCTTTTTCAGACATTTTTAGCATGAGGCTATTATCAGCTTTAGTTGTTTACCATAGCTCATGTCATCAATACAAAAATCTAGAACAAAAAGCAGATGTGGCATCCAAATGAGATCTGCCAGTGAAGTAGTCTGGGCTTTAAAATTCTACGAGAAAATATATATGATCGAATGGCAATGTCTCAGACAGTGGATGGAGTATCCGTGCAGGTCACTGAGAGGTGTATGCTATGCAAAAACAGCATTTGTAAACCTAGAAGTATGAAGAATATATGACATCAGGTTGAGCCAGAAGACAGCATACAAAATGAACAGTCATGCCACATCAAAATAAAAAAAGAAATGATAACTCGACAAAGCCCAGTTGGAATTCCAACAGCTCTCCAACAATTCCTGCTTCATGGGGGCTCAATCGGCATCTATACTCAATTTCATTATATTCAATCTATAGAAGGGACTATTTGGATTCCTACTTGCCCAACAAGAAATTGCTATTTATCAATTCATCTATAACATGTAATTATGCCTTAGGAGTTGTTGGCAAATGGCATCTATAAATTCAGAACCTTCCTAGCCACCATTCAATCCAGGATGTCTGCAGTCAATCTGAAACTCAATCCATCAACGTTTCCCCTCGTAGTCAGAGGAATCCTTAAACTCCAAATTCAAGAGTGAATCAACAACAAGAACTTAGATGGTGCCTGCCCTGGTTTGTCATCCTCTACTACATTTCAAAGCTTTTTTATTGGCCTTTCTTTGTTCTTCGAGGACCAGCACACAGACACATTATTTCAACTTTCATCCTGGCACGAATTCAAGCACAAATGAAAAGAACCCATATTAAGACAGCTCTTCATGGTCTGAATAAGACAGAGTATTTGCGATCTTAAACAGCCCAAATGGTTTAAAGAAAAAGTTAGAGCAAGGAGATAAAAAAAAACAATTAATATCTGATTTGACAAACAAATTGCCAAACTCAATGAAGACGAAAATCAGCCAAGAAATTGTAAACCCACGTACAAGTGAAAATTACCAACCACCACAACAGCCTGCAACCACACCGCCTGTGCTGTGTTCAGAGCCAGGACGGGCATTTTTTAGCACGCCATTATTGTTGGCATTCTAGTACTTCTCCCGGCAAGGCATAAAATGAGCCTTGGAGTGCGTCTGCGCCCGTCTGCACCAAGCGCCATGATCCCTGGTCCAATCACCCCCTAATGTACTCTAGCGAACTGCGACTGCAACTCAATACGAGTAAGCGCTCACACTAGAAGGTTTTTACCTTTAGTCATGACCAACACACGTTAGATTGCACACACTGTAACTGGGCTTATAATGTAGAACAAACACTCTTTGATAGGGAGACTGAGGACTGCCTAACCCACCAGCCTTGTGTGGAGGTTAGTTTAAGAATAAATTGTACACCGCTGAACACACGCTCGCTCATTAGGCACAAGATCGAGGTCTGCAACCATCTAGAGATGCACACCCCAGATCTAATGTTTCTCTCTGAAACCTGGACCGACGAAACTGATCTGGCTGATATGCTACCAACTGGCTTTGCTATTTCTAGATTAGACCACATGGGTAGGCGATGGGGCGGTCTTGTAGTGCTCTATCGAGATTGTTTTGAAGTACTATGTGAGCCGGTAAATGTAAAAAACAGCAAAGTAATGATGGTTAGCTGTAAACAAGCTAACAAACCCATTTTAGGGGTCTCTTGATTTATAGGCTTAAAGCTGGCTTAAAGCTGGCTTCTTAGAAGGCCTTAGAGATACTATAGAATCCTGTATGCAGTAAGCTAAGTTCACTATCTCAGGAGATTTTAACTTTCATTTAGGTAACAAAAATAATAAGAGACAGTACAATTTACTGATATTTTGGGTGGATTTGGCTTCTCCCAGAGGGTAAATTCAGACACTTATATTGCTGGGTATATTTGGGGCATCTTCCCTATTAATCTAGCTCTAACAATTGGTGACATTCTACTGATTCCTTGGTTGGACCATAAAGACGTCAATTTTAGCCTGGATGTTGTACCACCCAACAACGCGATCAAGACTGCGGTGGTAGGTAAGAAAAGTCAAGCTTGGAACAAAATAAATAAATCAGATTTAGTAGATGTTTTATATATGTCATGTTCAATTTTTATGAAAGTCTCAAAGGTATCAGCACGACCTACTCTGAATGGCTAAGAGCTGCAGTTACCAAGCTTGCCCCAGCTAAAACAATCAAAAATCATAGTAGGAAACTCTCTACACCCTGGTACTCCTCTCAGCCTAAAAAATTAAAACAAAAATGTAGAAGGCAAATTAATCACAATGAAGAATAGGTTAGATACAACAAATATATTCAAGAGTACAAAAACCTCACTAAACTAGATATTTCCATGATAAAATCTGTCTAGCAATGAACTCTTCTAGAGAAATCTTTTTAAAAGTTCTGATTCTTTGTAATCCTTCTGCAAACTGTACATGGTTCCCTGACAACTATTCTGTGCCAAACTAGCAGAGTTCTCCAAAAATAAAGTGGAGAAGATCCACTGTAAACTAAATATTATAAGCAGCTTACCAACCTCAACTCTGCGTTCTACCAGTGCAACTCCAGTGAACAACATTCTTTGTAACAATTCCCCATATTAGAAAAGAATATCTGAATTCATATGCCAAATTCAATCTGGTGCTCCTCCTGATCCTTGCTCTCCAAAAATCATTCATGAGGTCGTAATAGGGGTGGTACTCCTATCATTACTAAATTATTAAACACCATTATCGATTCTGGAGTTTATCCCATGGAATGGAAGAAAGCATTCATCCTTCCATTGTTGAAGAAACCTACATTAGACCCAAAAGAGGTAAAAAAAAACTATCGCCAAATATCCTGATTACATTTTTCAGCAACAATATTGGAAAAGCATATGAATTTCACACTCTCTAAATTTATTGAGGAGAAAGATATTCCTGATTCAGCACAATTCGGATTCAGGCGAAAATCACAGCACCAAACCCGCTTTGGTTGTGGACAAGGAGGAGCTGAGGAGCATCTTAGACAATGGTGGGAAGGCAGCGATGATCCGGTTGGATCTATTGACTGCCTTTGATTTCATAATTCATAATGTTATGATGGTACTTCTGGCAGATATTGGTGTGGGAGGATCTGCTCTAGAGCGGTTTCATTCCTTCCTCTTGGGTAAAAATCGGACCATTTCCATGGGGGATTTTGTTTCCAAGTCATTCACATTGCTAGGTGGGATCCCTCAGGGCTCTTCATTAAGCCCTATACTTTTTATTATTTAAGTGGTGACCCTAACAAAATGGATCCGCACCTTTGTTTTTATTCCGGTTGCATATGCTGATGACACACAAATTGTCGTGTCCATTGCGAATGATGAGGAAGAGACTGCAGCCCATTTCAATGGCTGTATGGGAGCCATTGAAGATTGGATGAGTAGCAATAGTCTAATGATAAATTTGGCCAAAACTGAAATTCTCTTTATGGGAAAGAGTGTTGAATCTAACAGCTAAGTGTGCACAGGACCCACATCTGGGCATACCCTTCCCACTTGAGACGACTGTAGCAACACAAAAAGATGATGGACCGAAAGCTGAACACTGTCAATTATTCACCCCCAGTACAGAGATCTGGGCCTCAATCCATCGTTTTTTTGCCCACCATGCCGTTCCAGTTTGGACCCAGCCATATGCAAATCATTCTTGACTGGGCGGTTAATGTTTGATTTGTTCCTCATTCCGTCCAAAGTTTGTGTGTCTTTTGCTTTCTCACCACCCAGACATAGTGCCCGGGCTCACTGTGCCACTGGATTCAAGCTAGACTGGCTGATATGGGGTGATACCCCGAAACCGGTCCCATGATGCTTGCGTCTGTTACAGGGAGGACCTGGCTTGCCAGTGAGGGCTGGACTGTTCCCATGAGGAGTAGGGTCAAGACTGATTTGCACATTGCTGGGTCTAAACTTGGGTGGCATGATGAGCAAACGAACAATGGATTTGACCCAGATTTCTTGACTGGGGTGAATGTTTGATATGTTCTGCATTACGTCCATCATTTTGAGTCTTTTCCTTCTGCCCTTGTTAACGGACAGCAAGAGAACCATGGACAAGGTTCCACATTCTCATCATACCAAAGACCTGGGAGGCAAAGCAAAGGTTAAGCAAAACCATGTTATGTTAAATGTATTTATAGAGCGCGCGTCCACCCAGCGGTTTCATGGCGCTATGAAAATGACGTACTAGATCAGGAAGTTACTGGTAGGCTTGAATGAATAGAAATGTTTTGAGAAGGGATCTAAAGTGGAGCAAAGATGTCCACATTTGAGGTGCCAGAAAAGAGAAACTGAGTCCGCCGTGTTTTTCAGGTTAAAACGAAAGGGGGTGAGGAGGTTGGCATGTGACGAGCGAAGTGCGCGAGTAGGAATGTAACGAGAAGTTAAGGAAGAAATAAAAGCCTCACTCACATAATAGTGACATGCTTCATCATAGGCAGTTACTCCACACCCAGAGAAGGTGGTACTCTCTGGGCGGACTCAACCAAAGATATACTGGGAGTTCTTAGATAAATGAACAACTGGTTAGGCAGGGAACCAGATCAAATTAAAAATACCTATGAGTGTACCCTATTTCGAATTGTACCCTCAACCGTGTGGCACACGGTTGAGGGTACAATTGAACAAATTGAGTTCAAAAGAACCCCGATAATAAGTTTTTATTGATATCATGAGTGCCCAGGAATAAAGGATTCGAAATAGGGTACACTCATAGGTATTTTTAATTTGATCTGGTTCCCTGCCTAACCAGTTGTTCATTTATCTAAGAACTCCCAGTATATCTTTGGTTGAGTCCGCCCAGAGAGTACCACCTTCTCTGGGTGTGGAGTAACTGCCTATGATGAAGCATGTCACTATTATGTGAGTGAGGCTTTTACTTCAATATCTTTGATATTCCACCTGTAAAGTAGATAGTTGAACAACATTCTAACACTACTCTGAATCTGGTATTTTGCCAATTCAATAGTGGTTGCTTTTTGTGATAAAAAGTTATTTTGGGAGAACGCAACCACGTTGTTTATTCTCTCACTCTCTGTTTGTGATAAAAAAGGAAGAAATAAAGACAGGCCCCAGACCTGTGAGTGCTTTAAAAATAGTACAGCCCAGTTTAAACAGGCAGCGTTTGGCTACTAGGAGCCAATGAAGATGTTTCAGTAAGGGGCGGACGTGTTGAGTGCGTGGTTGATGAGCAATGAGACGTGCGGCCTGGTTCTGGACCAGCTGAAGGCGATGGAGTTGATAGACAGGAATGCCAACATACAAAGAGTTGGCATAGTCTATCCGGGAAATGACCAAGGCCATGAGAACCACAGTAAGGGCCTCGGTGGTCAAAAATCTTGCGATTTTACGAATTCTGCGGAGGTGGAAAAAGCATGAAGAAGTAACTGCACCGATCTGAGGCTTCATGGACAAGTCATTGCAGATTGTAACTCCAAGGCTTTTGACTGATTTGGAGGGTATGGGAGGGTTTCCTAGCGAAGAGGGCCAAAAATTATTGTTCCAGGGATTAGAGGAGCCGGTCAGCACCAGCTCTGTTTTATCTGGATTGAGCTTAAGATGGCTGGTGTTCATCCAGTCCCTGATAAAGCATAGAGTGGCCTGAAAACTGGAAATAGACGCAGTGGTAGAGTCAATGTTGAATACAAGTTGGAGATCGTCCGCATAGTTGAAGCAGGCTACCTCAAAGTGACAAAGTGAATAGATTAAAGGGACCATGTATAGATTGAATAGTAAGGGAGAGAGAGAAGAGCCCTGTGGTACACCGCAGGTGAGGGTGGTCTTTTTGGCGGAAAAGGAGGCAAGTCGGACGGCCTGCGAGCGGTCCCCCAAAAAAGAGGAGATCCATTTTAGGGCTATGCCCTGAATGCCTGCATCCCTGACACGGTCGATCAAGAGTTTATGATCGACCGTGTCAAAGGCGGCCGAGAGATCCAGAAGGACAAGTGCTTGCGAAAGATTGTTATCAGCCCCCCTGCGGAGCTCGTTCATCACGGCAAGTATGACTAGCTCAGTTGAATGGGCGGGCCTAAAGCCGGCCTGATGGGGGTCGAGAAAAGATGAACGTTCGATAAAAGAGCTGAGACATTGCGTGACATGGGCTTCCAAGATCTTACTCAGGTAGGGAAGGAGGGAAATGGGGCGATAGTTAGTGAAATTGGTGGGATCAGCGTGAGGTTTCTTCAAGATGGGTATGACCTCTGCTACTTTAAAGGAAGCGGGGACAATTCCTGTTTTTAGTGAGTTATTGAGAAGCGCAAGCGGCGGATCGGGGCAGGAAAGAAAGGCTTCTTGAAGGAATAAGGGACCATACACTTCCTTTCTTTAATTTAACAAACTATATACATTGCTGGTTGTTTTCGGATAACCCTGTAAACATTTTAAACATTGGAATATGATTGTTACATCACAAAGTCATTAAATCTCATTGGCGCACCAAGTTTTTTCCATCTCCAGTACATGCAACAGCAGGCCAGGGGCAACGCTGACTACGCTGCAACGTAGGAGGATACTTTCAGAGCAAAACTGGCTGCCTAGACCCAACAAGCCTTGACCTCACTCTACTCACTGCCTATGCAGCGTGGGACTGGTTTGAACAATTTAGTCTCCATTTCAGCCCTGATCAGGTTCAACGCATAGCATAATATTAATACATTATAAAGGCATTAAATCTAATGACCTATCCTGCATTCTTACACCTGTAATACACTCAACAACAGATCTGTGCCCACTCTTCTCATTCCCATAATTTCTACCCTTCATTTCAACACACTCTTCTCCTCCTATTCCATGTCTACTTTCACTATGCAACACACTATTTTTAGACTTCAGTACTAGCCAGTTATAAACAATAAATTAGTTATGGTTATTGAGAGTACTACTGCTCCCTTAACGGGATGAACTGCCCCTAAAAATGCACAGCCAGTTGCTATGACCAAAGGAAAGGAATAGGAGGAGAAAACCTCGATTAGCATTTATGATAAAGCTCTGCACTGACAAACTATATAACAGATTTATCACTGAAGATCATAACCTGTTGCCCAATATTGGAAAACTGGTGCAAATGGCACGAGAGGCAGATAAGTTTACTACAGTCAATCAGTCGTCTGTTTATCACCAGGTCAGGTTACTCCTGTATTTAAAAGCAACTAGACACCCTGTTGTGCGAACTGATATGGGATGGAGGACGCCACAAGGTGTTCCTTGAGGTTGTCTGCTGCACACCTGCTGTAGGGGGCCAAGGAACCCCAGACTTCAAGCTGTACTTTTTGGCCTTGCAGCTCCAGTGCATCACAGTGGCTTGATGGAGACCATTGAGAGGAGATGGAGTTGGTGTGGCAGTCCACACATTTGAGTGCTTTGCTAGCAAAACTGCTCTGCCCGGCAGTGGCAATTCTGAACCCGGGAGGGCTGCCGTCAATGGCACTAAAGATGAATAACAATAGGCCAATCTTGTGCCTTCACCTACCTGCCAACATCCTCGAAAAGATCATGAATCAGGAGATAATAACTTTCGTCGAAACCACTAACAATCTTGACCTGCATGGGATTAGACCCAATCATTGTACAGAGTCACTGAAGAGATCAGAGCCATTGTAGATAGAGGTGGCAATGTGGCCTTGACCCAATTGGATCCGTCGGCTGCATTTGACAGAGTTGACCATTCTCATTTGGTCAACCGTATTGAAAAGATTTGCATTAAAGGCACAGCCCTAAAATTGACCAGGTCCAATAGAGAACAAGCCGTGGCCTTACAGGACTTCACTTCTGCCCCCTTAACAAGGATCCTTGAGGGACCACGCAAGGAAGAGTAAAGCCCAACCCTGTTTAATGTATACATCACTCCTCATATCGAATTTATTCAATCATGCAGGTTTTCAGTATTCTCGTATGCCAACGACACCCAAATATCTGTTTGGGTTTTATCACTTACTAAATGCAGAAGAGTTGATTAAAGCAAAATTTAGAAAATAAACAAGCTGCTGATGTTTCACGATGACACCTTCTACTGAGCATCACTTTGTGGCCACAAATCTTGGGCCCCCTTCCACTGCCAGTCCAGAATGCAAGACATTTGGGGGTCATCCTTGATACCAAATAAGCTTTCATGGACCACACTAAACATGTAACATCCTCTTGTTTTCTTGCCTTAAGAGTATAAAAAAAATATTCTTCCCTTCCTTCCGATTAAGTAGAGAAAAAGAGTCATTATAGCTTTAGTAACTGCAAAACTAGACTACTGCAATGCTTTATATGTAGTCTCTCAAAATCGCATTCTAAACAAACTGCAGATGCTTCAAGATGCGGCAGCCTGTTCAGCTTCCCAAGCTATCAAGAAATTGCACTGGCTTCCAATTAGGGCACAAATTAAGTTCAATTAAGTTCAAAGCCCTGTGCTAGGCTCATAAGGCCTTGCATCAGATACGCCCTCTCTTTCTTCAAGATATTTTTAAATGCTACTCTCCTAAGCATAATCTACGATCTAGCGCTGCCTGGCAGGTGATCATTCCTAGAGTTAAAAAAGCACTTTGCGAAGGAAGGAATTTCTCCTACTGCACATCCAAATAGTGGAACTCATTGCCCGACCATCTTTGACCTCAGCCTAATCTCATCAAATATAGGAAACATTTCAAAACTTGGCTTTTTTGCTCCTCTATTTAAGATCCCCCTTTAGCCTTCTCATTGTTTCGGTCATAACTGACAACAGCACCAAGACACTGATTGGCATTCACGCACATTAAAAAACTATTAACATAACGTAACTAAAGTGCTGTAGACAATGCGTGTTGAGAACCATGCGGATGACACTATATCCACCAGCATTGACGCTGGTCGGTCTCCCACACGGCGACCTGTCTATTTTTACAGCTAGCTAGCTGTTTGTTGGGACAAATGCCAGACTGGTGACAGTGGGAGACAGCTACCAGCAGGAAGCATTACTCTTGCTGGAGGACCTGGTGGACCAATATGACCTGCCCCCAGGACAATTCCTTGTCTACAAGGCACTGATTCAGACATTCCAGAACCTATGGGCCAGAGGACGAGTTGAGCCAATAACCCACACAAAGTTGCAGTTATTTGTGTCCCTAGGTACCGCTAGACATTTAGTGACATGGCTTTACCACTCTCTTTCCGAGATGATTCGAAAACCCCTGTCTGCGCTACAAGGGCGTTTGGGGAGATTCTGGAGCAAGAAATTACAGATTTGGAGTGGCGCAAGATATTAGCGTATCCTAAAAAAGATCTCCAGAAACACAAGGTTGAAATATACCCAATTTAACTATGTCCACATGACATATATAATACGACATAGAATTCAGGTAGTCTATGGGGAAGAGTTGCAATTTTGACCGATGTGTAGACACTTGGATGCAGACTTTGTCCGTATGGCCTGGTATTGCCCCCAATTACGCACATTTTGGGACTCAGTGATCGAAGCCCTGAAAGCCGCGCTGGGAAGCTACTTTCCCTGCTCCTTGGTGGCCATTATACTGGGGTTTTTCCCAAGACTGCATACATGAAAAGTGGCCACTAGATATGTGGATCTGACTCTGGTGTTGGGCTAACGACGAATGGCGATGGCCAGGAAATATGCCACATGACCGGTGGTTGGAACCTGGAGGGTGGATTTGACCCAGTGGGTGAGAGCCAAGGAGAGAGCCCTGTTCAGGGATGATGCTAGAGGGGTATGGAGATGCCAGATTGCTGGGCTTTGGACTGAGGTTTTGTAGGCCTGGGGACATTGAGAGGCAGGGTAAGGAAGCACGTTGAGGGCCAGGCAGACCCGACCAAGGGGAGTAGGGCAACCCCCCCCAAGGGAACCACCTGAAAAAGATGATGCACATTGAACTGGAGGACACACTATCCAGCAAAGTCATGACCTCCAGTGTTGTCAGAAGGTTGGGGCTGGACCCCCCTCTCCATGTGTCGTTGCTGACGTTTGGTTCCTAATGATGAGGGCCCCCACCGGCAGCCCCAATGGGGCTACCTAGCCACTATCACCCCTGTAACTCTTATTTGTGAATAGGCCTTACCTGAAATAACACATTGGAGCAATCATTGTCCTGAGTTGGTTAACGCTGTGCTTTTTGGTTTGTTTTCTTTCTCTCCCTTTTCGTCTTTCGGTTATTGTGATGGATATTTCTTAGATGTTGCAATTCTCCTTTTGTCTTTTTATTAAGACACCTTTTGTCTAGATTGAAGGTCCAGTCCTGACAGCAATACGTTTTTTAGGTTTTATGTTACTTTTCTTTCAGATATTGAGAAAGAAGGAAGGGTCGTCAGCATTTGCACCACAGGTGGCTACCATGATCATTGCTTGTGTGTATAGTTTGCCTGCCAAAATGACATATCTACCATCTTTATCAATGAGGGAGTGCGTAGTGCACCATGCCAGCCCTTTCTTCAGTAGTATTGAGACGCCACGGGCATAATTTGAGTAGACTGAGTAGAATTCGCCGCACCATCGAGCCCGGAGTTGAGCCGTATTACTGGTAGAGAGGTGCGTCTCCTGTAGAAAGCACACATCTGTGCCACGACGAGAGAGATATGCATGTACCTGGCAGGATTTGCGTAGACCTTTAAGACGCCTTACGTTCCATGTTAAGTATGTTATGTTTTCCATGCCGTCAGATGGCGAGCGCGTATGTCACACTGTGTCGTATTGCCTGCCATTTGTAGCTGTGTGTATAGTTGTTCCTAAATGAAAGTGTTTGTGTTGTCTAACTGTATGTATACAGCATAGGAACGAAAACTGAATAAACTGAACAAAAAAAGGAAAAATAAACCAATGTTAAATGGTAGCGGCAGTTTTAGTCGATAACCTTTCAAGTATTTGCCCGGCGGTAATCGCCTCTCATACCACTCGATAATTTACCAATAAAAGAGGCAGGCGCCGGAGACTGGAAGGCAGGAAACAAAGTTTTATTCCGTCGGAGCAGAACACATCAGATCTGACAGCAAGGTATCGTCACGAGGTGCTCTAACTGCATCTCTGAGACCTGGTCTCTTATATACTGGTTTATTGCTTTATTATACATAGTATATTCTTGAGATTCCCTTGATGCCTGAAAGAACATCCCCTGAAGCCCCCGGCTCAGATCTGATCCCACACATGGTTACAGTAGAGGTTCCCACCCTACCCGCAGTGGGAGATGGCTATCGCGCAGCAGGGAATTCCGCTAATTCCCGGGGGTGTGTGCAACCGGCCGGGTCTCAGGGGGTAGGGGCTTTGATCTACTGTAATCCCTTTGATGTGGGGTGTTTCCCTTACAGTAGGGGCAATAAACTGCATCCGCAGGGCTAGGTGATGGCCTGGGACCAGTTCAGACAATGGGGCGCAGAGGAAGGGGGTTATCAAAGGAGAGGCATGACCATGTATGGGTTGTCGGTCGGAAGTGGTTCCGTAGCAGGGTCGCGCAGAAGGAGAGGGTTTATGGCCTGTATGAGAGAGCGGGGGTGGCCGGCGCGCGGGGGGATGCTCGCAGCGCCAGGGGAAAGCGCTGGCGGTCGAGAGTGAGTGGGGAGAGAGTGGGGTGCCTAAAATGGCGGCCGTGCATTCGCTGTGCATGGCGCTGGGGAGAGGCAAGATGGCGCAGATAATGTTCAGTTTGCAGGCTAAATTTCCACAGTCCTCCCTTTTAACATATCTCGCCAGCTTGTCTAGTTCGGATTTATCCCCATAATACTGCGGACTTCCACCTCATAGAGGGCTTTCATCCGCTCTGTTTCAAAGTTCGAAGTCTTAGGGCAGATGCAGTTCATAAAAAGCGAACATAAAGGTGGCAGACACTGAATCCCCAAACAACATCCACATAGTATCACAATCGGTATTAGGATAAATGAAAACAGCCTCCATCCCCAACTTTTAATAGTGTCCCAAAACCAACTCCCCAGCGACCATTCTTCTTGCTCTTGATGGACCTCTGTGGACAGTCTGTGGAGGTGTTCAATTGCTTTGTAGACTGAGGGTGAGTTGTCTGGTACGTAGGTACAACAGCTGGACCCAATGATGCGGCATGCTCCTCCACGATCAGCCAGGACCACATCTAGAACGAGGCGGTTCTGAAGGGCCACTAAGCGGACGGCCTGGAGCTCGGCGGTGTTGTTGGCGAGGGCGCCAGCCGTAATGTTCATTGCCGTTTCGACTGCCTGGGTTAAGTGGCGGATGGCACGGCTGTTTGCCATCGGACCCCAGAGCGGAACAAGACCCTTTACTGCATCCATGAACTGTGCTCCAGTGGAGTCGGCTTGCACAATGTCTTTGGCCCGTTTCTGTCGGTGATGGTTTGCTGGGGCCACATACGTCGGAGGAAGGACAAAGGCGATGTAGCAGGTGCCTCCCCAACCTTTCGGGAGCCAGGTGTAGGCCTTAGTACCACAGACGAAGTACATATTCGGGGAGGCAACAAAGGAGGGTGGGTCAACTGAATCCAATGTTCGGGTGATGAGGCAGGAGCTGTGGCCCACCAGCTGTGCCCCCAGGCCTTCGAGGCATACAGATCCAGTGATGTTGATGACGGACAGGGCCACTGTTAGGGTGGCGGCGGTCCGTTTTCGGAGGTAAGAGAAGGTGGGTCTGGCTGGATTGTTGAACACTTGCATTTCAACTCGTTCTTTGGCAGGGATGTCCATGTGAAAGGAAGCGTTCGATCTCAGAGGGCAGAAGAGGGCGGAAGTTCTACCAGTTTTGTTCATCCAGAACCCATGGTAGAAGTGTGACATGGTTCTGCCGGAAGTGGCATTGTCCTTGTAGCTCTCCTGCAGAAGGATCAGCCAGGCGAGGCAGGAACCATGGACAGAAAAAGGCGAAGGGATGAAAGGGATTGAGTGCCCAGTGGCATGTGGTAGCAATCCACAGATCCAGCAGTTAGTGGCGTTGGTGGCAAGATTGTTTTGGTGGAGCAACTGCACAAAAGAGTTATTCCAGAACTCCTTACGCCTTTCTCGGAGTTGGGGTGAAAGTGAGATCAGATGGTGCTCCTTCGTGGTGGTAGGTTGAACGGTGGTCAGCAATGTCTTATGAGCGGGTGTGTTCTCCTCCATGATCCAGAAGGTGACCATGAGGAGAAGGCAAAAGAGAAGGGTAATAAAAAGTGTTATAGTCTTAAAGCTGTGCATTCGGTCAGTCTTTGGGTTTTTGTAGGGGATCTTCGGACGTCCGGTTGCTTCCATCACCTTCATGTCGGGCGCTTCCATCACCTTCGAGAGACTCGGTAGCGGGCAGAACCACAGACTTTGCTTAGTTTCTCTCCTGGTGGCCTTTGAGGTGACTAGGCTACCGCTCTGAGATTTCCACTTAGCCTGTGGTCTGCTTAGCCGAAGTCCTCTCCTTTCGTCGCAAGTTATACCCTTCTTTGGATGGCACAGTGGGATCGGGATATTCAATCAATTCAAGTGTCTCTGTATCCGGGCAGCGGCTTAGGGATGGTCGGTCTTTGTCCAGAAGTTCCTCTTGGGCGGTGACGTTGTCCGTGGTTGTCAGGGTCGGTGATACCTTCTTGCAGTGGTGTGCGTGCAGCCAATTGCGTTTCCCCTCCACTCGAAGAGCTGTTCGGGTGGTGATCAGGACTTGCAGGGGGCCCGTCCACCGGGGCTCCAGACTCTTGGTGCGCTGGAAGTTACGCACTAAGACGAAGTCACCAGGTTGGATGTCGTGTCCGGGGCCCCTGGAAACATCGGGGATGGCGTGCAGCACCTGCTGATGGATGATAGACAACGTTTTAGTTAGATTGTACAGATAATCAGACATGAGGACGTCCGGGACGTCGTGGATGGATGTCGGTTTTGGTGCAGTCCAAAGGTTCATGGGCCGCCCGAAGACGACCTCGTAGGGGGTTAAGTGGTGTTTGGTGGGGGTGGAACGCATTGATAGCAATGCTAGTGGGAGAGCGTCTGGCCATCTTAGCCCTGTGGTGGCGACTATTTTTGCTATCTTAAGCTTCAATGTGGCATTGTGTCGCTCAACCAGGCCTGCAGATTGGGGATGGAAGACCGCATGGAACTTCTGTTTTACACCCAACCCTTTTAAGATGAGTTGGATAACTTCGGCTACGAAGTGGGGGCCATTGTCGCTCCACAAAATTCGACAAAGGCCGTATCGGGGGAAGAACTCCTTCAGTAGTACTTTTGCGGTAGTCATAGCGGTGTTGTCATGGGTTGGGTAGGCTTCCACCCACTTGCTGAAGGCACACACAATGACAAGTACATACTTCAAACCTTGGCACCTTTCTAGCTGGACATAGTCCATTTGTAGGACTTCAAAGGGGTGATTGGGGACCCCAAACCCTTCCCGGGGTACAGCAGTTCCTTTCCCAGGGTTGTGTTGGAGGCATACTAGGCATTGTTGGACTAGACGTTTGGCTGAGTCTGGTATTTTGTCGTTGTGCCAGACTTTAGAGATGAGTTCGATCATGGGGGCAGACCCTATGTGTGCGGGGGAGTGTGCCATGGTCAGCATGGGGATCAAGTATGAATCTGGTAACAACCATTTGTTCAAGTCTTTGGTTCGCCAGCAACCGTCATCGTCCTTCAATCCCACCCGGGCCCATTCAGTTAACTCGTGTGGTGTGCTGGCTAGTTGGATATCCCTAATTGTTTCCCTAGCATCCTTCCATTTCTCAGTTTGTGACCTGGTCACGTACATACGGGTCGTGGACCTATTCTCGGCTGTGGTTCGGGCAGTAATGTCAGCCAGTGCATTTCCCTGTCCTATAATGTCTGTCACCTTCTTGTGTGCCTGGCATTTGATCACAGCTAACCGTGTGGGGAGGAGGACTGCTTCGGTCAGGGCAGAGACTAGATCTCCATGCAGGATGGGTGTGCCATGAGAAGTCAAGAATCCCCTCTCTTTCCATAAGAGCCCAAAGTGGTGAACTACCCCGAAGGCGTACTGACTGTCTGTGTAAATGTTTGCGGTTGTCCCTGCTGCCAGGATGCAGGCTCGTGTAAGAGCAATTAGTTCCGCCGCCTGTGCGGATCGCTGTGTGATGCGGGCTGTCTCAACAACTGTTCGGGCTGTGGTGACTGCATAGGCAGCTGAGGTGGTGCCATCGGGGAGCTTGATGCATGAGCCATCCACCCACAGTTCTCCGTCAGGGTCCGGGAAGGCAGTATCCCGGAGGTCAACCCTACTCTTGGTTTGTTCGTCGGTGGGGGTCACGCAATCATGTATAGGGGATGCATTGGGGTCAGCGTCAGGGAGAGGCAGTAGTGTAGCTGGATTCAGAGTGGTGCATCGTTTCAATGTGATGTGGGGTGCAAGCAGAGTCAGTTCATAACCAGTCAGTCGTGCGCTAGTCAGGTGTTGAGTCTTGGTTTGGTTCAGGAGGGTGTCAACAGCATGGGGTACCAATACCGTGAGGGGGTTCGAGAGCACGATCCCCTCACTTTGTCGGATAGAGACAGCAGCGGCGGCTACTGCTCGAAGGCAGGCGGGCAAAGCTCTGGCTACGGGGTCAAGAGTGGCAGAGAAGTAGGCACAAGGGCGTTGCTTAGGGCCTATGGACTGGGTTAGGACAGACAACGCACATCCCTCCCTTTCGTGGGTGTAGAGGGAGAAAGGTTTAGTGTAGTCTGGGGTTCCTAGGACTGGGGCCGAGCAGAGGGCGTTTCGTAATTCTTTGAAGGAGGATTGACATTCAGGTGTCCAGGGGAGGGGGAAGGGGACATCCTTAGCCAGCAGGGAAAGCAGAGGCTTTATGGTAAGACTGAAGTTTGGCAACCACTGTCGACAAAAGGAGGTGAGGCCCACTAGGGATCGTACTTGCTTCTGAGTTTTGGGAACAGGGGTTTCTAGGATGGTTTGAATTCGGTCAGGGGTAAGTTTCCTCCCGTCTTTGGATAGTAGGTGGCCTAGATACGTTACCTGGGGCTGGCAGAATTGCAATTTCTTTCTGGAGACCTTGTGACCGTTCTCTGCAAGGAAGCGGAGGAGGTGAATGGTGGCTGTGACGGCAAGAGGAGTGGTGTCGGCCGCCAAAAGAATGTAATCGACGTACTGTATCAACACCACTCCATCGGGTAGTTGGACTGCATCCAGTTGCCTCTTGAGGGCTTGGCTGTAAATACTGGGACTCGCAGTGTAGCCTTGGGGTGCCCTGCAGAATCTGTACGAACGGGCTTTTAAAGTGAAGCCGAACAGGTAGCGGCTGTCTGGGTGGATGGGGATGGAAAAGAATGCGTTCTTGAGGTCAATAACAGTAAAGATGGTGGCAGTGGATGGAATCAGGGTGAGGATGGTGGTGATGTCTGAGACTACGGGGTACTAGGGTATGACTACTTTGTTAACCTCTCGCAAGTCAACAATGAAACGGTAGGCTTTCTCATCCCCCTCGCCTTGCTTCTTTACAATGGGTAGGATTGGGCTGTTGCAAACATTACTGACTACTTCTTCTACCACTCCTGCCTCGACCAGGGACTCGATGATTTCCACCAATGCCTTCTCGCCTTCGGGTGATATCCGATACTGTGGAAGCTTTGGGAGCACTGCGTCCGGTCGGACGGTTATGTGTACCGGGTCGATCACCATGCGCCCTACATCTGAGTCGGTTTTAGCCCATAGATGTGAAGGTAATGTGTCGAGTAGGGACATATCAGCATCGGTTATAGAGAGCATACGCCGTGTGTGACAGGGTCTGGACAGATCTGGGTTATCGTGTAGGATGACTCGAACTCCGTCTGGGGAGCATCTGATGGTGGCTCGAAAATGTTTTAGCAAATCAAGTCCCATAATAGCATCGGGGGTGTTGGAGGAGAGCAGAAAGGTCGTGTCAGTGGTGTTATCTTCTAAGTCAAAGGAGATTGGTGCTGATAAGGGGTTAGTGGAGGGCGTTCCGTCAAAGCCTATTGAGGTTACGTGTGAGCCAGACAAGGGTGCCCTAGGAATCAGTCGTTTAGATAACGCACTACGTGTCGCCCCAGTATCTACCAGGAATGGAGATTTTGTGCCCAAGACCTTAGCGGTGACGTAAGGACCTTGCTGGTCAACACGGAGTTCGACTGGATCCCTCCCTTGCCCCTGGCGGTCCTATGCGAAGTCATGAGTGCTCTCATAGTCGGACTGCTGACACTGGTTTTGGCGGGGGCGATCAAAGGTGTTTGGTCTGCCTGGCCTGTCGTTGATGGTGTTGTTCGTGTGCCCTCGTCCCTGTCCTCTATTTCTGGGGTCATATGCTGTGTCTCTGGGGTCCCTATTCTTGTTCATTTCCAGAAGGACCGGGCACTGGGATTTCCAGTGTCCGAACCCTCTACAGAACGCACATTGATTTCCATCTAAGTCTCTCCGTCCGTTGTAGGGTGTAGGTGTATGGTCTCTAGGGGGTAGCTTTCTAGGGGCGGTTGGTTGGTAATTCTCTTTTGGGGGTTCCCTTCCTATGGTCACCCCTTGCAACTGTGCTATCATCACCCTCTCCTTTAATTCCTTTTTCTTCTTCTCTGACGCCCTATCGTTCTCGTTCTTCTGGTTTTCGTAGTATTGGGCCATCTGGAGAATCGCTGCGGGTTTGGAGGCTGCCCAACTGCTCTCGCTGGTCTGTAGCTTCTGGGAAACTTCTTGAGACAGACCCTTTACATAATTCTGGACAAAGAGGTGGTGTCCGGTTGCGGTGGTCATGTCTTGGCCACTGTAATCGGAAAACACAGTCTCGAATCGGGAGAAGTATTCAGACACATCCTCCTGGGGTTTCTGGCGGCAAGCCGTCACTATCGACCAGTCTACCTTTCTTTCTGGGATTAGAGTCTTCAGCTTTTGTACAATCTTGTCTGGGAGCTCTAAGATGGCTTTCGGGGGTTTCTGTCCTGGTTCTCGCTGTTTATCTATGGTATCGAGTTGTATCCAGGTATATCCGAACGGCTCAGCGTGGTCAACTTTCCGGATTTGTTTCCACACATCAGCCGGCAGGCATAGCACAAAGAACAAGTCGATATCTGCTAACGTCATTATCGTTGAGCCTAAGGCTGTACCCAATTCAGTGTAGAAGGCAGTCGGGTTCTTTCTCAAGTCGGGTAGAGTCTTTCTAAAGGTCAAAATATCTTGCCGGTCCCACGGCTGGTAGACCCAGTTATATACAACCCTTCCCTTCGCATCTTGGTGGTTGATGTCGTCGTGTGTTCCCTGACCCCGTGGGGGGACCCAGTAGGGGGCAGCTTCTTTAATGGGCATCATGGCATCGGCCCTTCCTCCCTGGGGCTTAGTTGCTATGGGGGTTTCTGTTTTGGTGGTCTGTCCATGTTCTTTAAGGTGTCGGTAGACCTCGAGTGTACGAGTGAAGAGGTTCGTTACATCGCCCTCTCCTTCTTCCCCAATGTCTACCTTCCTATATAGGGCCGCTAAGCCTTCGGGACCTTTATCGTGGTATCTGTCCTCATATGCATTCAGGGCGTGATAACAGAGCCGTACGACGAAGTGTCGTCTGCAGCTGTCGGCATACGAGCTATACACGTCTGTTATATACTCCTCACTTTCTTTTCGCTCCACCAGCGTCCCTACTATCCTATCGATTCCTGCTCGTTCATCCTTAGTTAATCGATTCATTCTGGTGGACTCTTTCTTTCCCATCTCATGGTCATCTAGCGTTGTAGTCGACATTGGGTTCAGTACAAGAGGCTCAGCCGGCGCGGAGGCCGTGAGGGCCGAGGCCCCTGTACTGCTTTCGCTCGTGTTCGGGGGTTGTGGGTGTTGCACTACTGATTGGGAGGGTGCATACGGAGGGGGCATGTAAATGATCGGGGGACCTAACAGTAATTCGTCATTCGTTCGCTGCTTGGAGGACAACTCAGGGTAGAGCAAAGAAGGGGTCCTAACAGCGTACTGGCCTGAGGTTTCGGGCTCCTGTCTTAGTTTAGTTTCCCTTCTCTCCTTTATGTCTTCTTCTAACTTTCTAGCGGCAAGGTGAGCTGCCTTTCGTAATTCCTTTTCTGCTTTTACTTCTTCCCTCTTTTTCCGTTGCGTCGCTTCTTTGCGCCACATGCCAATACTGTCAAGCATAGTAGGCGTCGTCTTATTGCTACGCAGAGCTACTTCTAGCGCTTCTATCTTGCGGTCGTCGAAGGATCCCATCAGTGGCCACTGACTTTCGGGGTCCTTCTTGGTATATTTATGCCACAGCTTGCTATAAGCTACGGCGACTAGTCCATATTTAGTGAACATGTCCTTATTAGGGGTGCCTTCCAGTGGAGCCGGGTGGTTCACCTCTAATAAGCGGTCCGGGCAGAACCAACTACCAATCAGTGGGGAGAAGATAGGCATGACGGGTTTCAACGGGGACAAAAGTCAGCACTACCTATCTTTTCACTGCTTGCAAAGACTAGACAGAATATCTCTATTCTTCGTTATTTGTAAGCAGAGAATACCTCCAAAGAACCAATATCGAACAACTAGTGTTCGGACAATCAATCAATCAAATGGGGAGATAAAGATAGGCACGACGGGTTTCAACGGGGACAAAAGTCTGCGTTACCTACCCTTCACTATTTGCAAAGACTAGACAGAATATTCCTATTCTACGTTATTTGCAAACAGAGAATATCTCAAAAAGCACTATTCTTCAAAACAATCAATGTTCGGACAAACAATCAATGGGGAGATAAAGATAGGCACTACGGGTTTCAACGGGGACAAAAGTCTGCGTTACCTACCCTTCACTATCTGCAAAGGGAGAGAGAGAGAGTATTTCTACTCCTCCCCGTTTGTAGACAGCGAATATCTCAAAGAGAACAATCAATGAGCAATACTAGTATTCAAACAATCAATCAATTATTTCGCACTTTTGTCGTATTTCACGACCTTACCCGGACCGCGTGGACAGTTTCTTGTCTTCCGCCTCCAGCGCCCGATCGTCCTCTACTCTCCGTATTTGCCGCGGCACTCCTGATGGTTCCCAGTCAGGACCGTAGATCACTCGAGAGAGGTCTGCTCGGAACCAGTGAAGTTCGGATGATCGGCTGCCAGACGAGGGTCTATTGGGCAGGAGCTCTCCCGATCGTTGCAGTCGTTCACTCTGTCGTCGGGACCTCTCCCACTGGATCCACGTGTCGCTGATGGGCCCCACGTTTGGGACGCCAATTGTTAAATGGTAGCGGCAGTTTCAGTCGATAACCTTTCAAGTATTTGCCCGGCGGTAATCGCCTCTCATACCACTCGATAATTTACCAATAAAAGAGGCAGGCACCGGAGACTGGAAGGCAGGAAACAAAGTTTTATTCCGTCGGAGCAGAACACATCAGATCTGACAGCAAGGTATCGTCACGAGGTGCTCTAACTGCATCTCTGAGACCTGGTCTCTTATATACTGGTTTATTGCTTTATTATACATAGTATATTCTTGAGATTCCCTTGATGCCTGAAAGAACATCCCCTGAAGCCCCCGGCTCAGATCTGATCCCACACATGGTTACAGTAGAGGTTCCCACCCTACCCGCAGTGGGAGATGGCTATCGCGCAGCAGGGAATTCCGCTAATTCCCGGGGGTGTGTGCAACCGGCCGGGTCTCAGGGGGTAGGGGCTTTGATCTACTGTAATCCCTTTGATGTGGGGTGTTTCCCTTACAGTAGGGGCAATAAACTGCATCCGCAGGGCTAGGTGATGGCCTGGGACCAGTTCAGACAATGGGGCGCAGAGGAAGGGGGTTATCAAAGGAGAGGCATGACCATGTATGGGTTGTCGGTCGGAAGTGGTTCCGTAGCAGGGTCGCGCAGAAGGAGAGGGTTTATGGCCTGTATGAGAGAGCGGGGGTGGCCGGCGCGCGGGGGGATGCTCGCAGCGCCAGGGGAAAGCGCTGGCGGTCGAGAGTGAGCGGGGAGAGAGTGGGGTGCCTAAAATGGCGGCCGTGCATTCGCTGTGCGTGGCGCTGGGGAGAGGCAAGATGGCGCAGATAATGTTCAGTTTGCAGGCTAAATTTCCACACCAAACATTCACCACGTCCCGCCCTCCAGCCCCACATAAATCTTCCCAAACATCCCGCTGCAAGGGTAACTGTGATCCCCCAAATAGCCCCATCCTCCCACTCCAAACACACCAAACAGGTTGAGACAGTATTCCCTCCCATCCTAAGATTCTGCAACAAGAGAACATAACGAAATAGCTACTTACCTGTAACAATAGTTTTGTAGCCTATACTCTTCTAGATTCACATAATGTGCATATTACGCCATCTAGTGGTTGGAGTCGGAAAGTTTTTTTTTGTGTGGGATGGTTGTGAAACCCGATCCCTGTAGTGAGGCTACAGCCCCCTTTGTGTGTGTGCAAGCTCTCAGATTATTTTTTCCCCTTTCTGCTTTGAGGTTGTGTTTGATTGTTGAATAAGTCTAGATTGCTTGTATGTGTTTATTGAGCGGAGAGAGCAGGGACACTAATTAACCTTTAAAATTTGTTTTATTAATATATATTTGTTTTTATACATATATATTTAAATGCCGCCCAATGGCATAATAAATGGTCCTCTTTTCACTCTACCGGTGCCTCGGCAATTTCTTTACTCTGCTGGTTGCAATACAGCGGGATGCTTCGTTCCCGTGTTGAGCTGAGGCTGCCCTGTAGGGTCATGGGCTTCCGCAAACGGAGAAACTTTGTTGGCATTAAATGACGGGAGACTGACCCGCTCCTAACCAAGGATTTCCTAAAAAATCAATCGATTACAAGGAGAGGAGCAAGGGAACCGAGAGGGATATTCTATCACCTCTTGCGACGGTGACAAGAGACATTTGCAAAGGGAATGCGGCAACACCAAAAAGCAGCAATTCATTTGATCATATGCACTTTGCCTGGATTGGTACTTACTTTGATGATGCATTGTGGGACACTGAGACCCTGACCAAGCTGTGAGTGTTTGTCCATGATTAAGACTATTAAGTTGAAACGCGTCAGACCCATAACACGTGCTGCCGCCCAATGGCATAATAAATGGTCCTCTTTTCACTCTACCGGTGCCTCGGCAATTTCTTTACTCTGCTGGTTGCAATACAGCGGGATGCTTCGTTCCCGTGTTGAGCTGAGGCTGCCCTGTAGGGTCATGGGCTTCCGCAAACGGAGAAACTTTGTTGGCATTAAATGACGGGAGACTGACCCGCTCCTAACCAAGGATTTCCTAAAAAATCAATCGATTACAAGGAGAGGAGCAAGGGAACCGAGAGGGATATTCTATCACCTCTTGCGACGGTGACAAGAGACATTTGCAAAGGGAATGCGGCAACACCAAAAAGCAGCAATTCATTTGATCATATGCACTTTGCCTGGATTGGTACTTACTTTGATGATGCATTGTGGGACACTGAGACCCTGACCAAGCTGTGAGTGTTTGTCTATGATTAAGACTATTAAGTTGAAACGCGTCAGACCCATAACACGTGCTGCCGCCCAATGGCATAATAAATGGTCCTCTTTTCACTCTACCGGTGCCTCGGCAATTTCTTTACTCTGCTGGTTGCAATACAGCTGGATGCTTCGTTCCCGTGTTGAGCTGAGGCTGCCCTGTAGGGTCATGGGCTTCCGCAAACGGAGAAACTTTGTTGGCATATTTATAAATATATATATTAATTTATATCAATATAGTTTTTATTATTTATGTTTCAGCAATACTTGTCTTTAACGACGTTGCTGTATGTATTTCGTTTGGATTAGCATAATAAGCATCGTAACTTATGTGTTATTCTTTTACCATCTGTTATTTATTGGTTTGTTTATGAGGTATGTGGGTAGCTCGTTGTGATCGTGTTGCAACAGGTCACATTGTTATAATTGGTCAGATGTAGCATATCTGCTGTTTAGTTCTTATATAGTACGTGGTAGCACTGCAAGAGGAGATGTATAACCTTTTGCTACCTGTTAGCCCCCACAGTACTTCTGTACTGTGTTTATTTAAGGACTTTGCTATGCGTTGTATTTGTCCTCTTTTTTTCTTTTTTTTCAATGGGGCTACTTTTTTACTCCTTCACAGGGGAGGAAGGAGGGTCTTATGTGAATCTAGAAGAGTCTATGCTACAAAACTATTGTTACAGGTAAGTAACTATTTCGTTTTGCAGCATAGACCTCTTCTAGATTCACATAATGTGCATCAATTGTGTAGTGGTATTCAGTGATAGTGGAGGAGGGCATGAAGTGTCTCTATTCTCCTTTGGCCAATATGAAACAAAAAACGGTGTTGTGTACCACTTGTTGTCATTGAGAGAATATGTGTCCTCCAGTTGTGTGTATATAGTAGGCTTGCAAAAGCTCTACTTTAGAAGATTATATACATATGTACACTCTTATGCATATTTGCATTAATGAGTGTGGCAACCATTTAAAGCCTCGACTCTGAAGAACCCCCTTTTTCCCCCCCCCTGGTTGTCCGTTAGGGAACTAAAAACAGTACTAAAGGTAAAACCAAGAGATAGTGTGAAAAATAGCGCCCTGAGGAAAGAATATAAAAATACTCTGACCCAAAGAAAAAATGAAATTCGCGAGGATGCATGGGAGAATTTAGTGCAGGCTGCAGAAACAAGAAACGCAGCATTATTTTGGAGGATAATTGATCACCCCTACTTTAAAGAAAATATAACGGCGAAAACTGAATATGCTGTTACCCCTGAAGATTGGATCAGACATTTCGAGCGTATTTTTAAACCTGATGCTGTTAAAGTCACTAATTCAAAGAATAATAATGTTATATTAGTAGATCCAGTAAAAACATCAGCTATTACGCCGGAGGAAATTAAATCTGTCTTACAAAAAAGTAGTAATGGAAAATCAGCCGGCCCGGATGGGGTACCATTGACGTATTTAAATGTAATACAGATTTTTGGATCCCCATCTTATTAAATGTTTTTAATGCTGCTTTGGGGGGGGGGGTATTGCCAGCCTCCTGGGTAGAAAGTATTATTGTTCCCATATTTAAAAAAGGTGACAGAGGGAAGGCGAACTGTTACCGACCCATATCCCTTCTTGACTCTACCTCCAAATTGATGGGCAGAATTCTGTTGGGAAGGTTAGAACAATGGGCTGACGAGAACAATATTCTCTCAGATGCTCAGTATGGGTTTAGAAGGGGTATTGGAAGATCTCACAAGTGCATTCGATGTTGTTAATCTCGCTAAATTGTGGGAAACCCTGAAAGAGCTAGGAGACCCTATAGACATCATTATATATTTACGCCTTATTAACCTCCAGAGTACGGTTTGGAAAGATGGGGGAATGTGCTCAGGACTTTAGGGTCACAAGGGGAATACGCCAAGGATGCGTATTGGCGCCTACCCTATTCTCTTTATATATTAATAACGTGGACTCCTTTTTAAAAAAAACAGAACGTAGATGGCCCTAAAGTTGGAACACGTATAACTCCAGTACTACTCTACGCAGATGATGCGCTGCTGCTGTCCAGGACAGCAAATGGATTACAACATTTAATAGAATAAATTGCAACGTACATGTCCGAAAGAGATCCAGTTAAATCTCAGTAAAACTTTTGTCATGACATGTGGGAACAGCACGTCGAAGCATAAATCGCATAACGTGGGAAGTGTAGGTATAAGTAGAGTTCCAACTTTTTGTTATTTGGGACTGCTTTTTAATAGAAAAGGTACCTGGGATACAAACATTAAATCCTGTGATTTAAAAATGTTAACAATCGTTGAGAGCATTTTTAGATTCTCAGTGAAGTTAGGAAATAAGCCCATTAGGGAAATCCTCACCCTATACAGAAGTAAATGTGTAACAGGAACCTGCTATAGGGCAGCTATATGGGGGAGGGTAAATTTTGTGTCCTTACAAAGCAAAGAAAATAAATTTTTAAAGAGTACTGGCAGTCCCGAAGTCCACTGCTAACTATGTAGTGCATAAATAAATGTCTGTACCATATATAAGCGATTTTATCAATATAGCGGGGCTTCCCTTTTGGAGAGGAATATGGGCGAAAGATGAAACCAAGCCAACTAAAGACTTAATAGGGGACTGTTTAACCCTTGATCACAGTAGAAAAATTCCTTGGTTAGAGTATATTCTCAATCTGCTAGCATATTGTAAGACAGATTTTGATAAGGCGAATCCTGAGCTTCTCCAGGATGTTAGCAAAACCGATTTAAGGCTGAGATATGCCTCCACAAAGGAACGTGATAGAATGGAAAATGCAAGTCGAAAACAAACTGTTATTGCCTACTGTGAAATCCCCTCTGTATTGGGGATACAAACATATTTGTTCTTGGTAAACAATATCCAACACAGATTTTATGTAACAAGACTTAGACTTGGTACATTGCATTATATATAGGGCTCCCGGTTTTCCGGATCTATACGTATAAATACAGACGGAAAACTATATTTCCTTTGTCTGTATTTATATTTAGAAACGGCAAAATACTAGCAAGTTTTGCCAGGCTTCAGTGCACAAGACATTGTACATCACGTGTGATGCCAGACACAGGGAATGCGCGCAATGCTGCGATGCCGGTCTTTAACAGAATCATCCCGGAGCGTGCTGTGAAGGAAAGTTTGAGGGCAGTGGAGATGCAAGGGCTCTAAGAAGGGGTGAAAAAAACAGAGCCTCGTTAACAAGTGAATGGTCTTTTTAAAGACCTGTGAAGTACTCGGGTGTGGCTGGCAGCTCAAACACTGTCTGTGTGTGCCCGGGAAGCTGTCTCAGCCCGGGCTCACACACAACAAGCGGGAGGCGGGGACCTACGAGTTATCTAGTACACGCCCGTAATGGCTGTCTTGTCACCTTAAGTTCCGACATGGATGAGGGAGCATTTTTTTAACCTGCATTAGGGCCCAAGGTACCGCTGCTATACCACTGGCTGTGTGATCTTGCGCCAATTGTTTAATAGTCATGTCCTTGCTTTCATTGCGATTTAACTAGGCAGTGCAACTTTATTATCCCCTCAGACCAGATTCCAGATTTTGAATCATATCAATTATCTCTGACTTCAGTTGCATATTATTACTTTCAGCGTCTCACAGCTTTTGAATACTTTCAGGGCTATTTTTAAGAAAATAGCTACCATTAAGTGAGTAGTAGTTAGCAGAATCATCCCGGAGCATGCTGTGGCCAAGGTGCTGTGAAGGAAAGTTTGAGGGCAGTGAAGATGCAGGAGCACTAAGAAGGGGTGAAAAAAACAACAAAGCCTCGTTAACAAGTGAATGGTCTTTTTAAAGACCTGTGAAGTACTAGGGTGCGGCTGCAAGAAGACGGACGCTAGCCCGGGACGCTGTCTCAGACCTGGTTGACACACACGAAGGGAGGGGAGGGGTGGTGCCCTTTGAGCCAAATGGGTGTTGCGCGCCTGGTGGGAGAGATTGCCCCACTGTGAAATCAGCGCAATGTGAGTGTTTAGTATGGATGTTTTGACTGGTTTGTGAAACAATGCAGGGGAGACAGCTACCTACAGATCTGTACATTCATCCTTACAGTTCGACCAAATAGAACACTAATCACCTCCAGCAGAGCCCTAGCCAAGCAATTGATTGAATTTCCTCAAAATGGATTCCCTCATCCATGCAAGCAGCTATTGCCCTCCGAGGTCTCTCCTCTCGTACATGGACAGTGGCAGTGCCCTCACATAACAACCGAGCGCATGTGTGCATTGTCAATTTAAATAAATGTGGAAAAATACTAGCTGTAGAGTCGTCTTTTGCTTGTAGCAAAAATAAATATGGATAAATACAGACGGAAATGGCAAAAAAATAAATACCATAAAACCGAGAGCCCTAATTATATAGTAGCATTCCCAAGCATGGAAAAGTGGTCTTAAACTTTCCAAATTGCCCGTGCGCTGGAAAAACTCCACAGACCACTTTGTACTTTTTACTGTTTTGTAGTTTTTATAATGAGATTAGGAAAAAAAAATTAAAACCATTAATTTTAACTAACAGGATTTATCAGTATAAATGTGCTTTTCACGTTCTATGTAATATGGAAAGTATAAAAACTGTGTACTCGGTTATTTCTTTTATACAAAGGGCAATTAAGATTAGAAAATATTTTTCCTATTTAGATGCCTTAAAATATGAAGTCCTCAGTGATTAAACTTAATTAATCATTTAAAATATATATTATGTATACTTCTTTGCACATGGGGAATTTGTGAACATGTATTTTGCATATTAATCTGACAAATAGAAACATATGAACTATTGGTACTTTTAACTATTGTATATATCTAAAAATGCTATTTTTAATTTTGATTAGTGTATTTGTTGATTGCTTTTATGGCTGTAGATCTTACTCCGAATAACGCTGATTTGACTTGACTTGGCTAACCATATGTATTTCAAAACAAAGTTAAAATTAGTAGTCCCATTGATCTTGATATTTAATATGGTCTTTACCAACCACTAGCTTCTGTTTGTATATCTGCGCCGTCTTTTATGCTTTGTGTAGGTATAACTTTATGGGTTGATTAAGTTGTCTGGTTGCTTCAAGTGTGTATGTAACCTTTGTTTGATTATTTCTTTGGGTAGCGAAATCAAACGCTTAGCAAATGTTGCTGACGGGTTGAAGTAAGCTCTCCCTTTCCCATATGTATGGTATTGCAGAGCGTGGACGGTATTATATGATTAAGTGGTCTGTCCATGTCCTTACGTGCAATTGTGGGGAGAGGAAAGAAGGCTTTACCCAGTTATATGCCGAGTGACTTTGTATAGAAAAGCAGAATTGACAGTTTTTTGGGGTATTTTTAGTTGGTACCCAACCATATAACTATAACCATAGGAGTATATATATACATTTACTGCGGCATAGCGGCAACATCAGGTAGCAGCAATATATTTTAAAAATCACAAGCACTTTGCCTGAACTGGTACTTACCATAATGATGCATTGTGGGACTTTGAGATCTGTTGGCAAGCTGCATCAGTGTTCTATGATTAAGGCTATTCCAGCTGAAACGCGTCAGAACAATCACCATGTTGCCGCCCAATGGTATTATAAATGCCTGTCACATGCTACCAGTGCCTCGACTTTTCTTTGTTACTTTGCTGGATGCAATTGAGCGGAATGCTTCGTTTCCGTCGCTGTCAGAGGCTGCCCTGTAGGGTCATGAGCTCCCACGTACGAAGGCTCGTGAATGGATGTTAATGTGGGGAGACTGACCCGCTCCGACTTCAGGATTATCCGAAAGTCACTCGACACAAAGATAAGGAGCAAGGGATGCCAGGGGGGATATTTCATCGCCCCTTGTGATCATGTTACGAGACATTTACTGCGGCATAGCGGCAACATCAGGTAGCAGCAATATATTTTAAAAATCACAAGCACTTTGCCTGAACTGGTACTTACCATAATGATGCATTGTGGGACTTTGAGATCTGTTGGCAAGCTGCATCAGTGTTCTATGATTAAGGCTATTCCAGCTGAAACGCGTCAGAACAATCACCATGTTGCCGCCCAATGGTATTATAAATGCCTGTCACATGCTACCAGTGCCTCGACTTTTCTTTGTTACTTTGCTGGATGCAATTGAGCGGAATGCTTCGTTTCCGTCGCTGTCAGAGGCTGCCCTGTAGGGTCATGAGCTCCCACGTACGAAGGCTCGTGAATGGATGTTAATGTGGGGAGACTGACCCGCTCCGACTTCAGGATTATCCGAAAGTCACTCGACACAAAGATAAGGAGCAAGGGATGCCAGGGGGGATATTTCATCGCCCCTTGTGATCATGTTACGAGACATTTACTGCGGCATAGCGGCAACATCAGGTAGCAGCAATATATTTTAAAAATCACAAGCACTTTGCCTGAACTGGTACTTACCATAATGATGCATTGTGGGACTTTGAGATCTGTTGGCAAGCTGCATCAGTGTTCTATGATTAAGGCTATTCCAGCTGAAACGCGTCAGAACAATCACCATGTTGCCGCCCAATGGTATTATAAATGCCTGTCACATGCTACCAGTGCCTCGACTTTTCTTTGTTACTTTGCTGGATGCAATTGAGCGGAATGCTTCGTTTCCGTCGCTGTCAGAGGCTGCCCTGTAGGGTCATGAGCTCCCACGTACGAAGGCTCGTGAATGGATGTTAATGTGGGGAGACTGACCCGCTCCGACTTCAGGATTATCCGAAAGTCACTCGACACAAAGATAAGGAGCAAGGGATGCCAGGGGGGATATTTCATCGCCCCTTGTGATCATGTTACGAGACATTTACTGCGGCATAGCGGCAACATCAGGTAGCAGCAATATATTTTAAAAATCACAAGCACTTTGCCTGAACTGGTACTTACCATAATGATGCATTGTGGGACTTTGAGATCTGTTGGCAAGCTGCATCAGTGTTCTATGATTAAGGCTATTCCAGCTGAAACGCGTCAGAACAATCACCATGTTGCCGCCCAATGGTATTATAAATGCCTGTCACATGCTACCAGTGCCTCGACTTTTCTTTGTTACTTTGCTGGATGCAATTGAGCGGAATGCTTCGTTTCCGTCGCTGTCAGAGGCTGCCCTGTAGGGTCATGAGCTCCCACGTACGAAGGCTCGTGAATGGATATATATATATATATATATATATATATATATATATATGTATATATATATCCAAAGAATCAAAAGTCTCGTAAAAATGCTCTCAGGAAGGAAAGGCAAACACAGAATTCCCAATCTCCAGTTTAATGCACACGACGCGTTTCGGCAAAAGCCTTGTTCACGTGTGAGGTGCTGTCAGAATCACACACTTATAAAGTTACGTTCCAAAAGAGAAATAAACATAGGACAATTTACACAGTGTAGAATACAAGCACGGCGGCCAATATTGAATGGGTGAAATACCCTAATGAGTATAAGGAAACTAAACCATCCCCTGACATAAGGTTCAGATAAATTCAAATAATATTCATTATACAGAGACCGAACCAACAAAATGTGGCCTGGGGAGAGAAAAAACAACAAACAAAATAAAAGACAATGAATATGCACATGTGTTGAAAGCATTCAATTGCAACTAATAAAGCCCAGATGGATATGCAAGGCTGGACATGGTGATCACGTAGTGTGCCTCAATTAGACATATCACCTCTGTACAATGTTCTGCAAAATAACGAAGTAGGTACAAGAATGTACCACTCAAACCAGGTAAGGCAAATCTATGTGGCCGAACATGACAGAAGTGATAACAAATTAAATACAAGGTATGTATAGTACAGTCCATGACATATGTGGTAAAGTACGTGGTAATGCAAAAGAAGACACCTAGTGTGTACAAGTGTAACAGGGCCAGTCCATGTTTACAAGAGAAGGTCTTACAAACACAATAGAAAAAGGATATACTGGTCATATAGATGTTTCCACAATAAAGAACTACATGGCCAACCTGGAACGTGTAAATATCAGTGGATATTACTGGTGACAGCATAGAGTAAAGATGTGCCAAGCGTGTTATCATTCCGGATGAAAAGGGTAGGTTGCCCGTGCTGGTGAATACGTGAATTTGGGCCCCTTCCTTTCCTCCTGTGAAAAAGTAAAGAATACAAAAGACAAATTAAAATACGAAATGTAAAAAACAAATAACATTTGTTGCACATCCTAACAAGGAGTAGAGGAAGCAAGAAGAAATATATATACATAATAGCAGTTGGGCAGGTACTGAAAATCCTGTCCCTACCCCAAAATAGCCTGTAGGAGAGAGGAGACATAAGATTAGTTGTAGTTATACATACTAATAATTGCATCACATGGGATAAGGCAATTCCCTGTACCTGGTGTCACAAAGGTAAAGAGTATTATGAACTTTCTTTGAGGTGAATCGATAACTCCTCATCCATATTCAGACCCCCTGGTGTTTTTGTCTGAAAATCTATGATGTATCTGGACTCCCGTTGTCGTAAAGAAAGTACCCTGTCCCCCCCCTCTAGGATTTCTGGGGACTTGTTCAAGGATGGTGAAACTTACATTATAAACATTGGAATAATGCAATTCTTCAAAATGGCGAGCTACGGGATACTTGGGGTCATGATTGGTGATGGCTCTCAAATGTTCAAAGACCCTCTTTTTAGCTGGACACGTGGTACTACCAATGTACCATAATTTGCAAGGACATTCTATTGCGTAAATTACAAAGCTGGTACTGCATGTTAGGAAGGAGTAGTTTCTTTTCTGTAACTCCAGTTCTGTAGTAGGGGTATCTCTGTTATAGTCATAATCTAGTGAATAGTCCCGCCCATGTGCGTGGACCCCGGAGCAATAAAAAATAATCTCTAAAGGTGACAAATCATGCAGACCTGCATACACCTTTAAGAGAGAATTTAATTTAAAGACAGATAATGCAGCCTATACCCACAGGCTACACTGTCCAGTACTTCAACTAGAATTCCACCAACAGCCACAAACAGCACTGCCTGTCCAGCTTTTCCCCACATAGGAAAAAACCCTGCCTCTACCAGCAAAAGCCTCTGGAATGATAGAGAGAAAGGAGTGGACAGACAAGCCCCATAGGCTGCCATTATGTGGCTTAGAACAACATACTGTGCCTTTAAGAAAACTTTCCAGATTTCCAGAACTTTCCCCAGTATCCCAGAATGCCCAGCAGGTCCCATTTACTTTCAGTTCTTTTTGAAGGCGTAGCACGCCAGACCTGTAGCATTCTACATACGAATCATTATCTCTCCACCGGGGAGGAGGGCGGGCGCTTATGACTATAACAGAGATACCCCTACTACAGAACTGGAGTTACAGAAAAGAAACTACTCCTTCTGTAGTAGGGGATCTCTGTGTATACTCATAATCTAGTAAATAGAATGGCAAGCCCATCCCCACACAACAACAGCGGTGGAGAACAACAAGACAAAACCACTACTGTGCGAACAAATTTCGTAGCGAAGCCTGCCCAACCTGAGCATCTGCCCTGGCATCCGAGTCCAGACAGTAATGCACAGCAAAGGTATGGACCGACTTCCAAGTGGCCGCCTTGCAGATTTCCGCAATAGGAACATTACGCAGCAAAGCCGTCGTGGCAGCTTTGCCCCTGGTGGAATGAGCCTTAGGTTTACCCCCTAAGGACTTATTAGCCTTTTGATAACACAATTGTATGCAGGACACAATCCACCGAGAAATGGACTGCTTAGAGGTCGCAAGACCAGTCCTGACTGATCCATAATTAACAAACAATTGGTCAGACCTACGAATATCCTTGGTCTTATCCAGATAGAATTTCAACACCCTCCGAACATCCAGGGAATGGAGAGACCTTTCCGCTGGCGAAGAGGGATTCTGAAAGAACGTAGGTAAAGTTATGGTCTGGTTGACATGAAAATCAGAGATAACCTTAGGAAGAAATTTAGGGTGAGTACGCATCACAACCTTAGCAGCATGAAACACAGTATAAGGTTCTTGACAACATAATGCCTGAAGTTCACTCACCCTGCGGGCCGATGTAATGGCCACGAGGAACGCCGCCTTCCAGGATAGGTGCTGCAATGAAGCCTTGTGAATGGGTTCAAAAGGCTCCTTCATCAGTCTGGACAGCACCACATTCAAGTCCCAGGAAGGCGAGGGAAGTCTGACGGGAGGAAACACTTTCTTCAAGCCTTCCAAAAAATCCTTGACCACAGGGATCTGAAAGAAGGAAGTCTGTGAAGGGCATTTCCTGTAAGCAGTCAAAGCAGCCAGATGAACCTTAATGGAATGGAAATTAAGGCCAGACTGCGCCAGATGTGAAAGGTACGGAAGGATGACATCTTCCTTACATGTCGTCGGATCAAAGTTCTTGGACTTACACCAGATACAGAACCTCTTCCACTTGTAAGCATAAGATGTCCTAGTGGAAGGTCGTTTAGACTCCTTCAGTATGTCCATACAATCGTCTGGTAGATGCAGATGGCCATATTGCACTATTTCAGGAGCCATGCCGCCAAACTCAAAGACGAGAGGTTGGGGTGCACCATCCGCCCCCCGAACTTCGTGAGAAGGTCCGGCCTGCACGGCAACCGCATGTGAGGAAGGAGAGACCGGTGAAGTAGGTCCGTGAACCACCACTGCCTGGGCCACTCCGGGGCGATCAGGATCATCCGCGCCCTGGACTGGGACAGCTTAAATGAGCACTGCCGGAATCAGGGGAGTGGGTGGAAAAGCGTACAGAAAGCTGTTCGACCAATCGATCCATAGCGCATTCCCCAGCGTCCCCCGCTGGTAGTACCTGGATGCGAAGTCTCGGCATTTGCTGTTTTCGGCGGTGGCGAACAGATCTACGTCTGGAGTCCCCCACCCTGCGAAGACTTCTCCTAGTACTTCGTCGTTTATGACCCATTCGTGGTTTTCCTGAATCAGCCTGCTCAAGGCGTCCGCCTGAGCATTCTGCACCCCTGGCAGATGCGTGGCCGTAATCGTCAGTCCTCGGGCCAGCAGCCAGCGCCAGATCGCCTGCGCCTCCTGCGACAGAGTGCGCGATCTCGACCCCCCCTGCTTGTTGAGGTAATACATCGTGGTTGTATTGTCTGTCTGTATCAGCAGCGAGTTGGTCTGGAAGGACGGAAGGAAGGAAGGCCTTCAGTGCCAGGAAGACAGATCTGAGTTCCAGGAAATTGATGTGGTACGTCGCTTCCAAAGGAGACCACTTTCCTTGAATCTGCAAGTCCCCGGAATGCGCTCCCCAGCCCTGGAGAGACGCATCCTTCACGACACTCGTCGTGGGAATGTCCTTGTGGAAGGGAACCCCCTTGAGGAGGTTTTCCGCCGAACACCACCACTTCAGAGACTGAAGAGCATGTAGCGACAGTCGTATCTTGTCGTCCCAAAAGCCTGTCCTCTGATCCCACTGATCCTCCAAGCACTCCTGCAGTGGTCTCATGTGCAGCCGTGCGTGAGGCGTGAGGAAGATACAGGAGGCCATCGATCCCAGTAGAGAAGACACCTTCCTCACTGTCGTCGATGGAGCAGTCCTGAGGTCCTGAGCCTTCCGAAGGAGTGATAACCGTCTCTCCTCCGAAGGAGACACGCTTGCTGACCGCGTATCGATGGAGGCTCCCAGGTACTGTATGCACTGGACCGGAGTCGGGACCGATTTGGACATGTTGACGTGTAATCCCAGCTTGTGCAAGAGAGCGCACGTCCACCGGAAGTGTTCTTGCGCTTCCGAGTAGGAGTATGCCTTGATCAGCCAATCGTCCAGATACGGGTAGACAAACACCTTGTTCCTTGGCAGGTGTGCCGCCACCACCGCCATGCACTTCGAGAAGGTCCTGGGCGCAGACTTTAGCCCGAATGGCAGTACTGTGTACTGATAGTGATTGGCGCCGACTTGGAATCGCAGGAACTTCCTGTGCTTCCGCGCTATGGGCACATGGGAAGTACGCATCCTGTAGATCTATGGCACAGAGCCAGTCTCCCCGTTGCAGCTGAGGGTAAATCTGATGCAACGATAGCATGCAAAACTTCTCTCTGCGAATCTATTTGTTTGCCTGTCGCAAATCCAGAATGGGCCTGAACTCGTTCTTGTCCTTCTTGCGAACGAGGAAGAACCGAGAGTACAGACCTCTTCCCCTTTGAGACAGAGGTACCTCTTCTACCGCCTTTTTTCTCAACAAGATGTCTGCCTCCGCCTGGAGCTCTCTCAGCTGGAACTGAGAGCTGACCGGCGGAATCGCTGGCGGCGGGCTGATAAACCGAATACTGTATCCATTGCAAACAATATTCAGCACCCACTTGTCCGGAGTAATTTTTCTCCACTCTGCCGGAAAAAGTTGAATGCTTCCCCCCACTGGAGTGGGTAACGGTTGAGGGGGAAGTAGCCGCTCAGGGCCGAGACCCGGCCGGGCCCTTGGTAGTGGTAGCCGCCTGCTGGCCTCCTCTACCCCTCTGGCGTTTCTGGAAGGGTTTCCGGAACTGCTGCTGTTGGTGCTGCTGCTGTCCCGAACCCTGCCCACGCCCTCTGCCCGAAGACCCGAACCGCCTCTGGAATGGGCGCTTCTTCTTCTCGGCCTTCTCCAACCCGACGGCCGTCAGGGTTTCCGCCTCCGCCTTCATGCGGGCCATCTCATCATCCGCATGTTTTCCGAACACGGTTTCCCCCGAGAAGGGCAGGCTGGCCACTCTGTGCTGCGCCTCTGGCTTGAGGGACGTCAGGCGCAGCCACGAATGCCGCCTCTGGTGGACGCCATGACAGTAGGCGTGGGCGGCCAACAAGGAGACATCCGCCGCCGCGCCGATCACCTGATTAGAAACCAGCATGCCCTCGCGCAAGGTTTCCAAGAAGTCCTCCTTCCTGTCTCGGGGCAGCAGGTCCGCATACTGCTGCAGGGACTCCCACAGGGCCCGGTCGTAACGGCCCAACAAAGCCCCTGCACTCGCCGCCTTCATGGTGGTGGCGGCGGTCCCCCACACCTTCCTGGCCGCAGAATCCAGCCAGCGGCTTTCTTTGTCAGGAGGGACCGTCGATGAAGGGGCGGTCGCATGTTGTTTCCTCGCCGCCGTCACGATGACCGAATCCGGCTTCGGGTCCACCCTCAAAAAGGTAGGGTCCGACTCCGGGGCCCTATACTTTTCATGAGCCTGGAGGGGGCGGCCTTCGTCACCGCGGGAGTGAGGAACAGCTCCAACGCGGGCTCCACCAATCCTGGTACAAGGGGCAGTAGAGGGCGAGACAGATGTTTCTTATGAAGCGTCTCGAATATCACGGACGTCGTGGGTGTTGGAACCGTCACCGTGATACCCAACTTTGCTGCCCCTCTCAACAGCACCTCTTGGAAAGAGACCAAATCGTCCACCGGAGACACCCTAGTCCCCGGCGAGTCCGACAGCGTCGGGCAAAAGTCTCTGGTAGAGGATCGCGTGTGCGACCTGGACCTGTGCCTCCTACGGCGTCGTCCTGAATCCGACGATGACCGTCCATGGCTCCGTGATCTTCTCCTCCTGAGAGAGCGGGAGCGCGACCTCTTCGGCTTCGGTCTGCCCGCCGGTCTAGCCGGTCCCGGCGACCGCGGGCGTCGCGGCTTCGGAGTCCCCTGCGGCGGAGTCGGGTACCTCGGAAGGGAAACCGACCGCGGGGAACCGCCGGCAGCCCCAATGGAGTGCGTGGTAACGACCGAGGTGGGGGCGGCGGAGGCAGTGGCTGCGGCTGCGGAGGCGGTGGTGGTGGAGGCGGATTCGGAGGTGGTGGGAGAGGAGGCGGTGACGTAGGCATCCGAGGAGGCGTATACACCGCAGAGTACACCGATCCCGATGACTCTCTCTTCCTCGACGTCGATCTTCGCCTCGACGTCGACCTTCGCCTCGACGTCGATCTGAGCCTCGACGGCGACCTGAGCCTCGATGGTGACCTGAGCCTCGATGGTGACCTGAGCCTCGACGGTGACCTCCGCCTCAAAGGCGACCTTCGCCTCGACGGCGACCTCCGCCTCGAAGGCGACCTTCGCCTCGACGGCGACCTTCGCCTCGACGGCGACTTTCGCCTCGACGTCGATCTGCGCCTTGACGGCGATCTTCTCGACTTCGAGCGGATCGACGTCGATTGTCTCTTCCACGGCGACGTCGACCGTCTCCTCTTCACCGACGGCGAACGGCGATCTCCCCTCGACGGCGAGCGCCGACGCCGGGTCCGATCTCGACGCCGACTGTTGGACGGCAACGACGACGGTGTCGTCGCCGAAGATGCCGATGTAGTCGACGGCGGCCTGTTCAGGTCCCTCGACGTCGACCGTCGACGCCGCTTCTCCCCAGAGCCCTGGGGGGACGGCGAACAGATGGTAGTCATCCTCCTCGACGTCGCCGTCGACGCCCTCGACGTCGACGGGGAGAGGGGACGCTTACTGGTCTTCCTGCCCCTGGGGAGCCCCCCAGAGGCCTCAGTATGGGCCAAATCAGCCCCTCCAGACCCACCGGGTGCCTTCAGCCTTCTCTCCTCCAGGACTTGAAGCCTTATCTTCATTCTGTCCCTCAGGGTCCTGGCTGAGAACGAGTGGCATATATCACAGTCTTCAGGCACGTGGGACTGGGGAAGGCAACCTATACACACCTCGTGTGGATCTGTTTTAGCCTTCTTTCTACCTCATTCCGGGCACTTGTCGAACAAGCCAGGCATGTTGACAGTACCAGCCACAAAGCACTTGAAAAAGTGACAAAAATTGACAAAAACTACAATAAACCCTTGAAAAGGGGAGAGCTCAATGCTCCAGGGTCCAGCTAGCAGGAGCCGGAAAAAAGAACTGAAAGTAAATGGGACCTGCTGGGCATTCTGGGATACTGGGGAAAGTTCTGGAAATCTGGAAATTTTTCTTAAAGGCACAGTATCCTGTTCTAAGCCACATAATGGCAGCCTATGGGGCTTGTCTGTCCACTCCTTTCTCTCTATCATTCCAGAGGCTTTTGCTGGTAGAGGCAGGGTTTTTTCCTATGTGGGGAAAAGCTGGACAGGCAGTGCTGTTTGTGGATGTTGGTGGAATTCTAGTTGAAGTACTGGACAGTGTAGCCTGTGGGTATAGGCTGCATTATCTGTCTTTAAATTAAATTCTCTCTTAAAGGTGTATGCAGGTCTGCATGATTTGTGACCTTTAGAGATTATTTTTTATTGCTCCGGGGTCCACGCACATGGTCGGGACTATTCAGTAGATTATGACTATACACAGAGATCCCCTACTACAGAATTGTGTGATCTTTTTAGTTATGCAGCTGCTCTAACTCTTTTCAGTAGAAAACCAGGAAACATTAGCCAACAGGGCAATACTGAGAAGACTAACCCCAAAATTCAAACGGCTGAAGAGAAACTTAAAAGACTTGAGAAGCTTAAAAGAACTGAAACATCTAAATGGTGGGAAGCGATCTCACTCCAAAATTATGTGGACCAATCGATGGCACCGAGGGGCCTACGCATCTTCATTACCCCGACATATGAAGCACCCAACCCCAAGATGTTACAAGAATGGTCGGAACATTCGGCAGCCAGTTCTAGGATCATGATGGAAATTCTAATAAAATATGCCTGGCAGGACAGAGAAGAAACCTTGAAATTGATCAAAGAAACTCTTTCTGAATTGTCGCAATTAATGGATAACAGCATGCTCAACAAAGCACTGGAGTCTATGAAAGAACGCCTCACGAAATATGAGGAAGAGATAAAGGCAAGAAAACAAAGAAAAATGAACCGAGATTATGCGGACTATGAAAGCGGCAGGATTCTGACTTTTAGTAAGAAATATGATCACCTTTACAGATCTGAGGCATCTTCGACTATACGGACAGGGGCCACCGACAAAACAACAGATAATTCCGTCATCAGTGATACAGAATCGGATGAGTCAGAAGGAAATGTATCGAGTGAAGAGCACATCCAGAAACAGATCAATTTTTTACACGAGTTTCGGGTGATGAGAAAAGATCGACAGAAAATGAGAGACAATCCACCCACGAGAGCGAGAGGACGAGGACGGGGCCGGGGCAGAGGACAAGGAAGCGACGCAATAGAAAGAAGAGACTCAAGCAACGATGGGAATACAGACAGAGGAAGGGGCGCCATGGGAAATCGGAGAACACGCTCCAACAGAAAATACTAATGGATAAGAACATGGTAAACAAAACAGTGGTTAACCTTTCTAGCAGGCCCATTAGTGACTTGGACAAAAGAACTCTATGTCTTGGCCTTTCCTTTTGTCCCTCTTCTCCCTTCAACTATACGGATGCTAGAATAGATCTGTTGAAATTTATCAGGAAATTAAAATTTAAAAAATGGCACAAACTCAAAAGGCTCAATCACACTCCGGCCAAACAACTTACCATCAGGCATGATGATAATCTCACCATTGGAGATGTGGATACTCTCATTGCCTTAGCCACATTAGACAATACCGATGAGATCCATAATGACGATATCACCACTTCCCAAATCCTTGAGAATATGGAACTTGAACAAGGGGCATCGGCTAGGACAGAATTCAGGGTCAAATCTACTTTCATACCCACATTACCCCACGATAACATAGATACCTTCCATGACTGCACCACTCAGGCACTCATGGAGTTAAGACGAAAAAACAAGAAACATTCTAGGGATAACTTTAACAATTTGTCATTTAGTCAAAGACAAGCACTGAAAGCCCTTTATGATGACACTAGCATTGTGATCCGGCCTGCTGACAAAGGGGGCAACATTGTGATTTTGGATAGAGAGGATTATATACAGGAGGCCTTACGCCAGTTAAATGACATCAAATTCTATACACCCATCACTCAAGACATTTATGACCTTAGTATTACCACCCTATGGGAAAAACTTGTCACCTGGAAAGATAAGGGACTGTTAGTGTGGGAAGAGTTTTGCTACCTAAAAAATGATTATCCCAAACTACCCATACTCTACCTACTTCCCAAATTACATAAAAACAGCACGAAACCACCTGGGCGCCCCATTGTTTCCTCCATTGGCAGTGTCAGCGAACATGTATCCAAATACGTTGATCATTTTCTGAGAGATTTTGTTATCGAGCTGCCCAGCTATCTTAGAGACACAAAAGATTTTCTTTGTAAGATTGACAAGCTAAGTTGGAACACTAATTTTTTGTTCATTGTTCTTGACACTCACTTTACACCATCATAGACAATCAACAGGGGATGGAGGCATGTGAGCATTTTTTACAACAGAGACCGCTCAGATATCGAGAACATAGTATGATGCTCTTGGAAATGATACATTTTTGTCTCAATAACAACATTTTTTCATTCAATGGCGCCCTCTACAGGCAGATCAATGGTACTGCTATGGGTTCGTGCTTTGCGCCGAGCTTTGCTAATCTGTTTATGGGCTTTTGGGAACAAGAGATCTTTGGCAGCACCACATTGAAAAAAGATTTCCAACAGGTGATCATGTGGCTTCGCTACATAGATGACCTGTTCATTATCTGGAATGGCACCAAGGGGGATGCTGAAAGGTTCATTGAGCAACTCAATACTAACAAATATAACATCTTACTCACAGGCAACATCAGTGCGGAACGGACGGACTTCCTTGATGTTTGCTTGGAAATCACACAGGGCCAGATCTGCACTTCCCTTTTTCGGAAGGCTTCTGCGGGCAACAGTGTTTTACATGCTCTTAGTAGCCACCCGGAAGCGCTGAAATGGAGCATACCCTATGGGGAACTACTCAGGGCCAAAAGAAACTGTAACAATGACAACTCGTATGCAGAAGAAAGGGACAACATCATTGAAAGATTCAAATATAGGGGTTATCCTAATTGGGTTCTCAAGAAAGCTAAAGATCGGGCAGAACTCATTGAGAGAAAAGAGACTCTATCTGATCCTATAGAAACCATCATTGATAAAGATTCGGACAACAGCAGGATGATTCTTACTTTTAACTCTGACTCACAAAAAATCAAACACATACTTGTTAAACACTGGGATATTCTAAAAAATGACAGTGTCCTGGGAAGCAGCACTCCCAATAGACCTACCATCACTTACAGACGTAACAAAAATATCCGTGATTTGGTTGTCAGAAATTACATAACTCAATCTCCCACCACGACAAGTCATGGTCTAATTGGATTTTATCCATGTGGCCACTGTAAGGCGTGCAAGTATGGCAAGTTCAGAGGTACCCTATGTTACAATGGCATAACTAAAAAGATCACACAATTCCTAACATGCAGTACCAGCTTTGTAATTTACGCAATAGAATGTCCTTGCTAATTATGGTACATTGGTAGTACCACGTGTCCAGCTAAAAAGAGGGTCTTGGAACATTTGAGAGCCATCACCAATCATGACCCCAAGTATCCCGTAGCTCGCCATTTTGAAGAATTGCATTATTCCAATGTTTATAATGTAAGTTTCACCATCCTTGAACAAGTCCCCAGAAGTCCTAGAGGGGGGGACAGGGTACTTTCTTTACGACAACGGGAGTCCAGATACATCAGATTTTCAGACAAAAACACCAGGGGGTCTGAATATGGATGAGGAGTTATCGATTCACCTCAAAGAAAGTTCATAATACTCTTTACCTTTGTGACACCAGGTACAGGGAATTGCCTTATCCCATGTGATGCAATTATTAGTATGTATAACTACAACTAATCTTATGTCTCCTCTCTCCTACAGGCTATTTTGGGGTAGGGACAGGCTTTTCAGTACCTGCCCAACTGCTATTATGTATATATATTCCTTCTTGCTTCCTCTACTCCTTGTTAGGATGTGCAACAAATGTTATTTGTTTTTTACATTTCGTATTTTAATTTGTCTTTTGTATTCTTTACTTTTTCACAGGAGAAAAGGAAGGGGCCCAAATTCACGTATTCACCAGCACGGGCAACCTACCCTTTTCATCCGGAATGATAACACGCTTGGCACATCTTTACTCTATGCTGTCACCAGTAATATCCACTGATATTTACACGTTCCAGGTTGGCCATGTAGTTCTTTATTGTGGAAATATCTATATGACAAGTATATCCTTTTTCTATTGTGTTTGTAAGACCTTCTCTTGTAAACATGGACTGGCCCTGTTACACTTGTACACACTAGGTGTCTTCTTTTGCATTACCACGTACTTTACCACATATGTCATGGACTGTACTATACATACCTTGCATTTAATTTGTTATCACTTCTGTCATGTTCGGCCACATAGATTTGCCTTACCTGGTTTGAGTGGTACATTCTTGTACCTACTTCGTTATTTTGCAGAACATTGTACAGAGGTGATATGTCTAATTGAGGCACACTACGTGATCACCATGTCCAGCCTTGCATATCCATCTGGGCTTTATTAGTTGCAATTGAATGCTTTCAACACATGTGCATATTCATTGTCCTTTATTTTGTTTGTTGTTTTTTCCCTCCCCAGGCCACATTTTGTTGGTTCGGTCTCTGTATAATGAATATTATTCGAATTTATCTGAACCTTATGCCAGGGGATGGTTTCGTTTCCTTATACTCATTAGGGTATTTCACCCATTCAATAATGGCCGCGGTGCTTGGATTCTACACTGTGTAAATTGTCCTATGTTTATTTCTCTTTTGGAACGTAACTTTATCAGTGTGTGATTCTGACAGCACCTCACACGTGAACAAGGCTTTTGCCGAAACGGGTCGTGTGCATTAAACTGGAGATTGGGAATTCTGTGTTTGCCTTTCCTTCCTGAGAGCATATTTACGAGACTTTTGATTCTTTGGATTGCTTTTCCGGATCGCTTCACCGGAGCATACGTCACCCTTCGAGGGTCCCAGCGTTAATATATATATATATATATATATATATACACACATACACACACACACACACACACACACACTCCCCCCCCCCCCCCTACATCCATCTGTACTGGTGTACATATGCCTGTATATATTTCCTTATGTGGAGTACTCAACCCATATTGTATCCCAAAGCGGTTGACATGGTTATGTATACATATGTACATATGTATTTGTGCCTTGTGTATGCCTACATACGTGTACATATGCTTTGGCAGGAGGATAGTTTTGGGTTGTGGATGAAGGGTGTGCCCCTTTTGTATCCATGGGACATCATAGGCCCCTGGCCTTTGAATCTGTGTTACAGCCCTTAATGTGTATTGTGCATCGTGGGAACGTGGCAAATGTTTTCAATGGGCTCCCATTTTGTTCATGGGCTTATGCATATTTCTATTGGTATAGAGTGCCCTTGGTAATATGTAAGCGTGAGCTACAGTAAGCCAGGAGTGTGTTGTGTGCAGACTTTGTGCACTATTTATAATATAGTAATGCAGCTTGCAAAGAAAACATGCACCTTGTGAAGTTTTCAAATCTCCTTTATGCAGTTTAATAGCCGTTGTATGTGAGAGATCACCTGGTAAAGGGCTGTGTTATTGTTATATTTTCATGAAAACATCAGTTTGAGTAGGCGGCCCAATCTGGTGGACCAGATGTGAGATGTTTTATGCATTGGTAGGGTGTTAGCCCTCTACTTTATGTGGTGTATCTAATGGTCGCGTTCTACCTCAGTAGCCAGCCATATGGGATAACTTTGGAACTTGAGGTCAACCCCTATGGAAGAGTTGCCGGTTCACATACGGCGTCCCTAAATGTCGCGGTCAACAGGTGTTGCCGGCCTTATGTGATAGGTTTGGAAGTTGCAGTCAACTCCCCTGGAAGAGTTGCCGACTCCCTTATGGTGTGAAGATTAGTCTCCGTGCCAAGCCCAATAAACGCGTGTGCGATTAAATGAATCGCTTTTGTTGTTCCGGTAAACACCTTGTTGTGTTGCATATATATGCTGTGTGATGCAAAGATGCTGTGTAGTGTCTTAAGATATGCACCGGTATCTAGGGGATAGTAAGTTTTCTTGTGTGAAACTTATTCCCTTATTAGAAGTTGACCGGTGTATGTTAGAAGCGTGTATAGTGCTTCTATGTGCAGTCCACTTTTGAGGTTTATTGTGTAATTTTCCCTATTATAAAAACTGGGTTGTAAAGCACCGTAGGGTTTAAAAGAGGCAGTAGTGTGCTCTGTAGAGAGAAAAAACCCTGTGTTACCTTTAACACCGGTGTGAGTTAGTGGTAAAAGAGAGTGTATATGTATATATATATTCAAAGCTCCAAGGTACCCGCTGGTGGGTGTGCAATATGAAAATGGCGAAGTGGGTTCAGCGTTTGCACACACCGTCTCCGTTCAAGGCCTCTGAAGAGAAGCATATGGAGCTTCGAAACGCGTCAGGCAATTCCATTACGGAGCGGCTTCTTCAAAGGATCCTGGTCCCTACCTATCATAAATAAAGCTGCTGAACGAGTGCTACTCACCTGGTGGACAACCTGTGGAGCAGAATGTGTATATATATTTATATATATATAAGTATTTGAGCAGTTTATACATATATTCATATGTACATAGGTATTGGATGGTATGTTTTCCTCCTAAGTATCTGGATATATATATATATATATATATATATATATATATATATATATATATATATATATACACATACACATACATATAGATATCATTAAGAAGAAAAGACCTTGCTTCGAGAACGGCAACAACAGTTGTAGGAAAACCTCTCTTTATTGTAGGTATGCACAACACAGCAAAATGCACCTCCACATCAAAAGCACCATACGCGTTTCGGGCGGATTGCCCTTGTTCACTTTGCTGTGTTGTGCATACCTACAATAAAGAGAGGTTTTCCTACAGCTGTTGCCGTTCTCGAAGCAAGGTCTTTTCTTCTTAATGGAATTTACAGCGGCGAGATCCTCGTCGCGAGAATGCCCCCCGCACAGCATGCGGGCCAAGGCACCTGAATTAAAGTGCCACGTGGAGCTGAGGACCGACTATTGTGGGGCAGGAAATTGTGCAGAACATGGCGAAGTATCTCCATACCACCCCACTGTGGGAATAATGTTTTTACGGACACAATATCAACTGCATATCACTTTGAGAAAAAAACGCCACCATGGTAAATAAACTGCTAAACCCAGAATGCACTTGCGCAAAGAGGGCGGCGACAAAGACTTATCAAACGCAGCTGAAGTGACCTGTAAACTAGCCAGTGAACAAGGGCAATCCGCCCGAAACGCGTATGGCGCTTTTGATGTGGAGGTGCATTTTGCTGTGTTGTGCATACCTACAATAAAGAGAGGTTTTCCTACAGCTGTTGTTGCCGTTCTCGAAGCAAGGTCTTTTCTTCTTAATACATATAGATATACATACATACATATACACACACACAAACATATATATACACAAATGCTGCTGAGACAGCCGAAACGCGCATCTCTCTTTGCTTCTTGGACTGAGGACAGCCCGATAAATTAAAAAGAAACTTTTATCCTGCAACTTCGTGTGTGTGTTCTCTGTCCGTCAGGAATGAGAAGTGTTTTGTTATATATATATAATATATATATATTTCATAACAACATTCGAGTGACTCCAATGACATTAGAACTATTCTGTCACACAATTGGAAGATTCTTAAATCAGATGTTATAATAGGAAAGAATCTAGCCGAACGCCCCCAAATAACATTTAGGCGTAGTCGATCCCTGAAAGACTCTTTAGTTCATAGTAATTTTGAAGGAAACCATCAGAACCCAAGATTAGGTAATTTGACAGGATTCTTTCCATGTTCCAAATGCAAAGCCTGCAAATATAGTCCAAAAACTCTCACATGAAATTCCAGGCAGAAGAGAAAAGAGGACTATCAACACATTTTTAACTTGCACTACCCCATTCTGTGTATACTGTCTAGTGTGTCCATGTAGAAAAATCTACATTGGAAGTACAATTCACCCCACTAAACGAAGGGTTTTAGAACACGCTAGGGCTATTGAAAAACGTGATTTCACCTATCCTGTGGCGAGACATTTTGAGCAGTTCCATCAGAACGATAGGAAGATGTTGAGATTTTTCTGTATCGATCATGTAGCAGCACACAAGAGAGGGGGGAACAGAGAGCTCAAGTTGCGCAGGTTAGAGTCCAGGTACATGGTGGATCTACAGACCAAAGCTCCTGATGGATTAAATACTGAAGAAGAGCTAGCAATCCACTTGTGAAGCTGTAACTTATAAAGTCAGGCTATATACATTTGGGTGATGGTCCATAATTAACCAGTTATTTTGATCGTAAGTCACCATTTTTGCTGTATAGGACATGAAGGACAAGACTGAAGGTTTAAAAAAAGAATTAAAAAAAGAGCGTAAAAAAAAGAGCATAAATATGGAACAGGCTATCGTGATTATAGTTCTTGGGATGTATTTTCCCAATTCCTATGTAAATAGACCCTAGAACATGAATTTCAGAAAAATATGTTTGCCCATACAGGGCACTATTATACAGATACACTCCGGTTACTGTCGCCCATTCAGGTCTTAATGATATAAGACCATGCAATACTGTCTGCCGAATTTCAGGCCTCCACGGTTATGAGTTTCCGCCTGTATTCCGTTGATCATGTGTATATAATTATTAGTACTTATGAATTTTGGAAACTCTGTTGAAATTTGTTTTTAATTTGATGAGCATTACATGCCTTTATGAAATTAATATGGCGTTAGGCATTTGCCTTAAAAGACAATGAATTGCTTTTATTTTGTTTATCTGAAATGTAAATATTTGTACATATATTTGATTCGTCATTTAGTCTATTCAGCACTTTAACAAATATGAACGCGCAATATTATGTGTTGGATTGAAACCTGAGAGCTCTATTGAAATGATAATTTTATTTGGCACAGAAAGATGGCGTATAGCATATTGTCCTTCTCTTATGTTAACGAAATGCACTAGGAGAGAATACGCTGTCCTCTTTTGTTGTTCATGTTTTGTTTAAAAAAAAGCACCTTTCTCCTTTTCCACCTACAGTGGAAAAAGGCGCGATGCCGAAACGCGTCCTGTCCCGCTTCATGGTTTTCAGTTTTGAATAAAAGAACTGAATTTTTCCCCTGCAAGTTTTGTGCGATCGTCCTTGTTTCCGTGAGACGAGGTGGGAGCTGATCAATATATATATATTCCCTGAAAAAACCATAGGTTTCAGGGACGTTATAGTTAGCTGGACATTTCACCCTTACAAAACCATAGAAATTCCACCGTTATAGTTCGATCAGCTAACTATAACTCGCGCACCCGCAATGCACTGCTCATGACGTCACATATTACATCATTCATAACATGGTCAATGACATCACTGATGACATCTCAAATGACATCACTGATGACATCATCCAGTGACTGTGTGTTTCTGTAAAGTTTAAATATGTAAAGTTTAAAATATGTTTTATATTAATATATATGCCAAGGTGTATTGATGAATGAGAATGAGTGGGTGTATAAGTGTTTTAATGGATGATTTAGTAAGTGCATGAATGTCTGTATAAGTGAGTAATTAAACGTGTCTTAGTAAATGAATGAGCTAGTCACTAAACTATGTAAATGTCTGTATCAGTCTGTCAGTTGGTGAGTAAGCGATTGCATAGGTTGGTGAGTAGCTAAATGAGTGTCTATATGGGTTATTGATTGGTTGTCTGAGTTGTATGGGTGCCAGAGTGTCTGTGTGGGTGGGTTGGGGGTGCGTGACTCCGTGCATGGATATATAAGTGGGTGATTCAGTGGGTGTATGGGTTGAAGAGTGCATCTGTGAAGGGCGGTATGGATGGGTGAGTGTGTGTATGGTTGTGTTTGTGAGTGAATGGATGTCTCAGTGGTACATGTGTGAGTAACTACATATGTGAAAGGCAGTATATGTGAGTGACGGAGTATATAAATGGACTATATGTGAGAGTGAGTGATTGTGAGAGTGGCTGTATGGATGAGTGTGTGGTTGTATCAGTGATTGTATAGGAGAGTAAGTATGTGTTTGTGTCTGTATGAATAAGTGAGCTTGTTTTTGAATAACTGTATAGGAGTGTAAATGGAAGAGTGATTGATCTTTGGCATGACTGACTAGGTGTGTGAGTAACGCTATCGATGAGTGGCGGTGTGCGAGTGTCTGTATAGGTAGGTGTTTGAGTATATATGATAGTGCTGTATTAATGAGTGACTGCATGTATGAGTGACTGTATGGGTGAATGAGTGGATGTGTGTGAAGACCTAGGAATCAGTGAGTGGGTATGTAGTAACTGGTATTGGTGTGTCTATGGTTTCGAAAATGGTAGTCTGTATTTTAGAGTAGGTGTATCAAAGGTTATATTAGGGTGTGAGGAGGTGCTTCAGATTATCACGTGGATGATGTCATCAGTGATGTCATTTGAAATGTCATCAGTGATGTCATCAGTGAAGTCACTGACAAGGTCATGAATGATGTAATATATGAAGTCATGAGCAGTGCATTGCGGGTGCACAAGTTATAGTTAGCTGATCTAACTATAACGGTGGAATTTCTATGGTTTTGTAAGAGCGAAATGTCCAGCTAACTATAACATCCATGAAACCTATGTTTTTTTTTCAGTGAATTTCTAAGGTTTTTTAAATGCTAATTTTTAACTATAACGTACCAGAAACCTATGGTTTTTTCAGTGAATTTCAATGGTTTTTTAAATGCTAATTTCTAACTATGACATCCCTATTAAGTCCCCTTCAATCCTGAAGGTCCCTGGTGGCCAAGTAGCCCACCAGGTACATCCAGTAAACGCCACAGAGCTGCGTTTCAGAGAGGCGTTCTGAGGCCATGCCCCTTTTTACACCATGCTGCAAACACGGCTTCTGGCGCACTGCTGCTCAGAGGATGAAGTCCACTTGTGTCTTGAGGTCCTCAGGACACAAGAGGACCTCATCGCCCAACCAGCAGTGCACCAGAAGATGCGTTTGCAGAGTGGTGTAAAAAGGGGCGTGGCCTCAGAGCACCACTCTGCAACGCAGCCATGTGACCTTTACAAGGAGGTACCTGGTGGGCTAGTTGGCCCCCAGGGACCCTCAGGATTGAAGGGGAATTAATCCCCCAACTTAAAACATGCCACAGGGCACGTTTGCACTATGGTGCAGGGAGGGGGTGGGGCCTGATGTGACAAGTGTGCAAACGCACCCTGTGGCGCATTTAAAGTTGGGTGATTAAGTACCCTTGAATCCTGAGAGTCCCTAAGGGCCAACTAGCTCACCAGTTACCTCCAGTAAGCGCCACAGAGCTGCGCTGCAGAGTGGTGTCAAAAGGGGTGTGGCCTCAGACCACCACTCTGCAACGCAACTCCTTGGTGCTTACTGGAGGTACCTGGTGAGCTAGTTGCCCCCCCAGGAACCCTTAGGATTGAAGGGAACTTAATCCTCCAACTTAAAACGCGCCACAGGGCACGTTTGCTCACTTGTCAAATCAGGCCACGTCCCCTTCCTGCACCACTGTGCAAAGGTGCCCTCTGGTGCGTTTTAAATTGGGGAATTAAATCCCCTTGAGTCCTAAGGGTCCCTGGGGTCCAACTAGCCCAGCAGGTACCTCCAGTAAGTGCCACAGAGCTGCGTTGCAGAGAGCTGTAAAAAGGGGCGTGGCCTCGGACCACCTCTCTGCAAGGCAGCCCTGTGGCGCATACTAGAGGTACCCGATGGGCTAGTTGGCCCCCAGGGACCCCCAGTATTGAAGGGGAATTAATTCCCCAACTTAAAACGCGCCACAGGGCGTGTTTGCAGAGTGTTGCTGGGAGCGGGCGATCCCCATCCCCCAGAGCCTGACCCCTTTTAAAAAAAAACCTCATCTAAACTGGAAGGGGGCTGCGTGCCTCTATTGGCCCCAGGGATCCCATCCCCTGGGGCTGGCCTTTATTTATTAATTTTGTTATTTTTCATTTTTGGGGGAGGGGGCCGCGTGTCCCCCCTCCTCGGCCAACTATGGCCCCAGAGACCCCATCCCCCGGGACCGGCTTCCCTTTTATTATTTTTTTAAATTTTAATTTAATGGGGAGGGGAGGACACCTGGGCCCCCCTCCCGGGCCACTTCTGGTCCCGGGGACCCCATCCCCGGGGCCTGGCCACTTTGTTGGGGACCGTCGGGGGAGCCCCAATGCCCCCACGGTCCCTGCCAGCTTCCCGCCTCCTGCGGGAGCCGGCATTGCTTTTCCACACAGGGAGCTGCTAACATGCAGCTCCCCGTGAGGAGAAGCAATCTGCTTTGCTTCACTGTAGCGAGAGCGGGTTTCCCTGCTCTCGCTACAATGACGTAAAGCGGAGTTTGCAAAGACAGGGCGGGAGGTGCACGGCTCCCGCCCTGTCTTTGCAAACAGCAGTATCCCGGGGGTGGGGACCCCGGGACAATACAGGAGCTGGCCTTGGGGTGTGGTGGTCCCAAAGGCCATGGAGGGCTCCAGGAGGGGGGCCACGCAGCCCCCCTCCCAACGTGTGCACAGCCCCGGGGACTTGGTGGTCCCCGGGGCTCAGGGTTCCATAACGGACCCCCGTATTTGCATCTTAGTGTCCCGGGGAGGTGGCGGTCCCCGGGGTGTGTAGGGGGGCTCGAAACGCCCCCCCCCACAGGTTATTTTTTAATAAAAGAAGAAGCCCCGGGGGTGGCAGTTCCCGGGGCTGCGGGGGGGCTGTGTGCCCCCCCCATGAATATTTGACAATAACCCTGGGGGTGGCGGCCCCCAGGGCTTGGGGGACCCTTGGAGGCCACCCCACAATTTAAACAAGCCCTGGGGGTGGCGCTCACCGGAGCTGCAGGAGGGCCGCATGCCCTCCCGCATATTATAAACAGCCCCGGGGAGGTGGCGGTCCCCAGGGCTGCGGGGGCCCCGCGGGCCCCCGAAAATAATGGATAATGCCCCCGGGACCTGGCCCACCCGGGGGCTTATAGAAAACGAAGCGCGGGAGCCCTTGCTTTGTTTCTTAAAAATAATTTCGGCAGGATGTGCGACCCCAACGCGATTTCCGCCGAAAGTATAACAAAATTAATGCCCTGGGGGGGGTCAGGGTGTTTCTACCCTGCCCCCTTTTCTTGTTTTTCACCTTTGTTTTTACTGTTTTCTTGTGACTCGGTTCTACTGATTAAAAGATGGCTGCCAACACTTCCTGGTTTAGAGTGTTGGCAGTCAATCACAGTGAAGCTCATGGTCGGGAGGGTTCGCAAATCCATCGCATCCCTAGATATCGAAACCTTTATTTTTGGGATTTCTCAGCAACTACTGAATGGATTTTACATTTAAAAAAAGGACGCTTTCGGAACCAAGCACTACCTTTTTGTCAAATTTGGTGTAATTCCGTTCAGCACTTCGGGCTGTAGCCGTGTCTGAAGGTTCCTATGGGAAATTGATTTTCCGACCTCTATTTTTTTAATTTCTCAGGGACTACCAAACGGATTTCCACCATTTAACAAAAAGGACTCTTTCTGAACCAAGGGCTACCTTTTTGCCAAATTTGGTATAATTCCGTGCAGCAGTTCGGGCTGTAGCCGTGTCTAAAGTTTCCTATGGAAAATAACATGGGGAAAACATGTTTCGGGACACCCCTTTTTTCTCGGCCCCCACTTCACAAATCACCCCGAAACTTTCAAGACAGGAGCTGACCGGAGCGCCCCACTAGTTTTTAATATTTCGCAAAGATTCATCAAACAACGCCAAAGTTATTAGGAAAACAAAAAATGCTTTTCCAATGAAAAATAGGTCCTAACTATAACTACCAACTGGCAACCGCCAGTGGGTAATATACATACAGGACTCTACAATGAAATACTTAGCTTTATATATTATGTGCACATATGTATTAAAATCTATATAACTATACCCTGATGGTATAATTAATTCCGCATGGTTATTTGTAGAACAATTATAACTTCCTATGTTTGAATACCACGCCTTTGATGGGGGTAAATCTGAAATGAAAAGTGCATGCCCGTATGTCCCTGATTTTATGTAGGCCTAGGCCATGTGCTTTGGGTATGAGCCACATTGTATCTGTTCTTGATCCAGTGCCCTGGTCTTGTTGGTATAATAAGGTTAATATCTCATAATAACCTTCCATTGTCAGCTTAGAGTTTCTAGAAGCCCAGTAGGTAATGCTACCATACTGCGTGTATTTATACCTTGTAGTACGAGGTCACCCCATTTGCATCGCCTGTTGCAATACTAAGCAGCAAGTTGATAAAATCTTTTAGAATTTTGCCGCAGTAATTGGTAAATCATGATTTGTGATTCTGCATGTTGCATGTTTATAACACTTTTTTTTTGTGGAAGTTACCGCAGTAACTGGTAAATATTGATACAGTACCAGCAATAGTGGGGCCATACGGTATTTAACTGTGTTATAGAGCATCAGCTGTTAATAAATATTTTGCGATCTAATGTAAACATTTATTCGCATAAAAATTGTACTTGTTTTGTATCCTTATAGTTTATCACCTATCCAACATGATAAATGTAGCAGTGCTCCACTTGTTGGTGCGTGCTTGAGGCACCAGTATAGTGTTATTGTGAACTGTTGCTTTCTAAACATTAAAAGCTTTGCAGTGAAGTTGTATGTTTTTATGGACCCAGAGAATGCAAACTGTTGCATTTGTATCCCCTGTTAATGTTTGTGTTAATCTGCCTGAGAGCCCTGGTGGTCAACGAATGATTTATGTTATTGCTGGGGCCTCAGTGCTCTGCTCTGCTTGCTTGAGGAATGTGCTTTGTCGAGATAAGCACAAGTTTTATGGGGTCCCTTTCCTTTAAGTGGAGTGGGGGGTGGGGTTTTATGACCTCTCTGTCTGTTTTTCATCAGACCAAACATCAATGGCTGTTGTTAAGATTGTCTCCCTGTTCTCAGCATGTTTGCTTCAGCAGAAAAGTGGCTCAATGTGACACTGTTTCTTGAGGTAGGGCCGTACACAATGCCCAAAACAAGATGGAGCAGTGCAGCAGTGCAGGAACCAAATCCTGGCCCTCGATACTCCTGCTTCAAATGCCAAAGATCTGACGCCGATTTCGCAAGGAAACTCCGAGCAATAGACAAACCTTGAGGGTATGAGATCATATCTATCTTGTAAATGTGGTCATCGTGATCACATACCATAAAAATGGAAAAGGTATTGCAAGCAAATAAACAACTCTCCTTACGTGAGATGTTGAAGGGGCATATCTATGTAAACGAAAATAGAAAAAGAAAAACACATCGAAAGCCATATGAGTAAGTCACCATTAATTGTCCGTATGGAAATTGCCATAAAACAGTTTTAATTAAATGACTGAGGAGAGAACAGCCAATTGTAAACTAAGTAAAACAAGCATTTACAATGCAACGGTCTCGGCATTGTTAAAGTTAGAGCTATTGGCATTGCTCATGACATTATTTTTGTTTATGTTTTTAAAACATTTAAAGAAACGGCATTGTTATTTACAATGTCAATAGCTTAATCACTCTCAAATTAGTATGGACACTCCCTTGAACTAAAAATGTGCAGAAAGAGCCCATTTTGGAACTGTCCAAGACCCGAATGTGTATTTGTCCCAAGACATATGGTTTGGATTTGGTAGCAAACATCTGATGCCAATATGCAGTCTGAGTTAAAAATGTACAACTGGCAGGCAGTGGCGGGCATTTGTGAAATCACTCGGCCTTTATGCGTCGGATTGAGCAACCATGAATCTGATGTCTACATCCGAATGCTTGATAATATCCCCCTTCTTTTTTTGGTAAAATTCTCTCTTTGCAGACTTTTCGTGTATACACAAACCTGCATATGCACAGACATGCACCCCAACGGTACGCACCCGTATGCATCATGCACACACTGCTCAAGCTCTACGAAACGTTGGGGGGGGACTTCGGCGCTCCAGCTCTGGGGCCAGAGAGTATCTGAATTAGGAGGGAGGCGGGGGAGTTCATCAGACTGGGGGGAGGAGGGTGACGTGTGTTAACAAATTAATTAGCGGCCTGTACCAACAGCCGCGTCGATAACTCCGTGCCCTGTGATCATTACCCTCAACCCCCCTCCAACACCCCTCCCCCTCTGTACGCTCTGGACTCCAGATGTAAAAACCATTGACAAAAATATGCCCAGTACCTGGTTTCTGTGTAACTGACTCCCAGATGTTTTTATACACAGAAACAGCTCGTGGATTTAAATGTCCCTGCAAATGTAGAAATGTAGGGAAAGGATCTGAGCTCATCACACGACTATCTATTATGAGAAGCAAACTACCTCCATCGTGCGTAGAGTGAATATTTCGAGTCATACAGTGTCTGCCCTATGACCCTACTCGGTTATGGAGCTCCGCAGTGCCTTGCAGTGTTTTCATTACGTGCAGTAGGGTGTACTTCACCCCATACAGAGTGCTTACTGACAGGCCTTCATAGCGCTATATGTGGAATGGGATTTTATAATCAGCACCCAGCCGTGCTCCTGGTATCCAATGGGGAGGCGGGGCTTAATTTAAGGCAGGATTCCCTTCACAGTGGAACCCACATATTGTGCCGCTGAACTGTTAATAGTGAAACCTACGCATAAACGGCTGACTCTGTGAGGTAAAGATAACATGTCGGCGCAAAAAGGCCCGTATAGGCACGTTAGAACAGGCACAGCCAGCAAGGACAGGACGAGGAGCAGCTGGGACTCTGCACAGCTGGTTTCAGATTCGCACGGCCAGCAACAGCTGGTGAGAGCCCGCCCTGCGGTACCATCCTGAGCCCTGCAGGGTCACTGGAGGGGGGGGGGGGGGACTTGTGCAGAAAATGTCACGGGTGTTCACTTCAGCAATCCAGTTAGTGGTGTAGCAAGAACATACAGAGATACCACCGCCTTTCTCCGAGGTCAAGCAGAAATGCCTCGGAGAAACGCAGCGGGGGCGTGTTTTTCTTTCTCTCCTCTCGCCATTGGCTGGAATGTTTACATTCCAGAGGAGAGAAAGAAAGTAAAAAACATGCCCACGAATCCGAAAAAGACGGGGCTTCTTTGGAGAGACAAAGCTCTTCTCCAATGGCTGACAAGCATTTAAGAGGCCAGCCAATGGAGAAGAGAGAAGAAGAGGGGTGGGTTCAAGCCCCTCTTCTGAAAACATTAAATCTCGGAGCGAGACTGCGCAAGCGCAGCCTTCGCAGTCGAGACCTAAAAAACTGCCTGTAGCTAACTGCAGGGAAAACGAATGAAGTGTAAAAGACGGAACAAAAGATCACAGTTGGCACAGACACGTAAAAATGTAAAACAAGTTTATAAATAGCCACGTGTGAACCATGTAAATTTCACATTTGAAGAGGCAACCTGGTAAATAAAGAACGGCAGGCTGCCTGAGTTTTGCGTGCGCTACATTAAGCAAAGAAGCTGCGAGAGGTGAGAGGTGTTGTGGATGGCTGGGAGGCACGGGAAGATTGAGAGTGAAATCAGCGGCGGGCTACCTGAGTAAACAGCTCTTTTCAAGCACTCGTGCTTGTGCTGGCATCCGCCTTGTGGGAGCGAGCAGCGGTGCGCAGGGCCATCTGTTTTTAATTTCCATGGCCGCGCGCGCCGCTGCTCGCTCCCTCAAGGTGGATGCCAGCACAAGCACGAGTGCTTGAAAAGAGCTGACCGATTCCTACAGGTCACTCCTAGAGCAGCACGCAAGACCTAACAAAGGCTTTTATTTCTGAGTTGAAATCATTGGTGGTGGCTTATTGCCCTTTGTTTCATTGATATGGGAAATTATTTTTTGAGACGCTTCTCCTGTGAAAGCTTCGATATTTGTTTAAATATCCCAGAAATCTTGTTTCACGTAAAACAAGAAAAACCCCTGCTTTCCTTTGTTTAGTTTTTTTCCCTGTAAGGTTAGTGGGTATTGGAGCCCTCGCCATGCTAGGAACGGAAGGAAGATTTGGGGATGATTTGTTCCCTGACTTGTTTTGCGCTGTGCTGTCTGTAAGAGGCCCTGTATTGAGTCTCAAACATAGTACAAAATACCTACGAAAGTATGTTTCAAATAACTGAACAAACACACAAGTAGTGTATAATCGACCCATTGACCCATTGCCAGAGGCGCCGCATGGAAGATGTGCTGTGCGTTTTTACTGTATTACCAAAGTATGAAAAACTATGTTTCAATGACTTAAGAAACACACACGTAGTGTTAAACCAGAGCATTGACACATTGCCAGAGGCGTGGCCTGGCAGATGTGTTGCACATTTTGAACATAGTGCATGACTATAAAAAATACATTTCAAACAATTTAAAGAAATACCAATGTGGTCTGTAAACCACCTATTGACATATTGCTTTAGACGCCGCCAGGTAGGTGTGTTGGATTTTTCCCTCCTTCTAATGAGAAGCGGCTCTACTGCTTCATTGAAACTTTTTATGCTAGTACCTGGAGCCATTCATTCATGCTTTGCTCATATATCATATATAAAAGAGCAAATTCTTACCTTGTTTCCAGATTAACCATTGGCTCCTTGCAGAAACCTGGAGACTGTATTCTGCCTGTGAGAAACAGTACTTGCTCTGGTGCATGAGGAGCCAAGTGAGTAGGGCCAAAAAAAGGCTTGCTTGAAAAAATGTGTCAGCCTCATGCAACCTTCCTTGGTACCACCTATCTCTCCGGAGAGTCTCATGGGTTTTTCTTCTTGCCTGCGTCTGTTGCTGTGATTTTCTCAGACTCTTCAGTGCACCTCCGATCTCCATGGCGGAAAAAATAATCTGGGAGCTTGCACACACACAAAGGGGGCTGTAGCCTCACCACAGGGATCGGGTATCACAACCATCCCACACAATACAAAAAAAAATACTTTCCGACTCCAACCACTAGATGGTGGAATATGCACATTATCTGAATCTAGAAGAGGTCTATGCTGCAAAACAGGTACACAAGGGAATTATCCAGTGGGGACTTGGTCATACTAGACGAGCACCCCTGGGACAAGATCAGGGTGGTCAAGCGGTATATTCTCACCGGGAACAACAGGAAATAGCACACTGTGATTTGGGACAACTGCCCCACCCAGGGCGTGCCAGTTTAGACTGGTATTTCTTTCATAGGCAACCTGCCAGTCCAGCATAACATTGTTAGGGTCTCTGATGGTGACTGGTCCATGTATTAGTCTAATCGTTGTCACTGTTGCAACCTTCCTCTGACAAGCTAGGTGGGATGGATAACGTCTTACTTTCTCTGCTGATTTGCTTCACGTAAGACAACGCAGCCTTGGGATCTCTTAAGAACTGGGGCTTGCTGCCACGGGCAATGCGCAGCTTGGTCGGGGAAGGGCATAAGGAATCTCCAACCATTGAAGGATGCGTTTTGCCAGTAGGAATTCCCTCCTTGCAGCCTGCACAGCTAGGCTGAAGTCTGGAAAGAAGAAGAGGGTATTTCCCCGATGTCTAACTTCCCCCATTTCTCTGGCTTTCCGCAGGATCAGGACGCTAATTCTGTAATTTAACAGGCGAGCAAATTATTGAGTGTGCTGGGGCACCAGGTGGTGGTCTTGGTCTCAGCGGCATTTCTGTAACAAAGAGCTCACTGAGCAAGGATTCAAAGTAGTCCTACATCTTGGAGATCGCAGTAGATTCGAGAATACCAGTGATGCGAGGATTATTCCTTCTGGAGCGAGATTCTAAATCTTCGTTCTTTGCACGAATGATTTCCAGCACTTTATCCATTTTTAGCAGGCGTTGTCGATTGTCTGTGAGCGTCTGATACTCTAGTTTCCAGTTGTGTAAGCTGGGTTTCGTGTAAGTCAACACACTGTTTAACCTGATCTAGCCGGGCAGTGAGGTGGTCTAATTTGGAGTCTATAGTCTTTGAACTGGATTTGACCTCCAATAAGAGAGAGTTGATATCTTCGTCTCGCCTGCTTGTTTCTTCGGTCTGTGTGGACTGTTCTTCCACTTCTTGTGGCAGTCCTCCGTGACATCCAGTACCCCTTCTTTCAAATGATATCTTTGGCTGCTTTGCGTCCTTTTTCCTAATGTTGACAAGCGTTGAAGTGTGGTACCCTCATTGGCGCTGCGGTGGGGTTGTATGCAGATGTGTTCGGAGCTGGTGCGGGTGTACCAATGGACCAGTAGCTTGCACACCAACGCCACCCCAGCCCAGCAGGCCCGCCTCTACCACATAGGCCGCCTTAGGTGCGGTGTGCTTCTGTCGGAAATTGTGGTCTCACAGGCAGACATCACACAGGCACCCTGCGTCACTGTCTACAATTTAGTTTGATGACTGGTCCAGGCACACCAGTGCCGCCACACGGAGTATTGTGGCCTTCAGGCAGGTCGCTGCAATGTACCGAGCAAGGGGGATCGTCAACTGGCCATACCCTGCCGCTCAGTATCTAGTCCAGGCGCCCTCTGGGCCTCATGAACACTGTTCGCAGCCACTTGTGCTACGGGGTCTCCCAAGGAAGGCACCTTGCATTTACACCAACAGTCTTGGGTTGGTGCGCTGTGTGTGCTCGGAAGGAGCCTTCCATGGGCCCGATAGCATCCCCCCCCCCCCCAAGCCAATCCCCCCCTCCTTACTGTCCAATCTTGTGGCAGATGTCTCGGTCTCCCAATTTCAAATGGTGGGCTACTACAGCAGATTCTGGGTCTCTCTTTACTTCGCGGTCCTGGCAGCCCGAGTCAGTAACTCTCTGGTCGCCACGCTGGACTGGCCTCTCACCTAGCGCTCCGTCCAGTAGGCACAGGGCTTTCAGCGAGGTTTCACCCTCACAGCAGTGCATGGCAGGCCGATCGCCAACCCATTAGGCCCAACAGTGTCCACACGCACACAGGGTGCAGACCAATGACACCCGCAATGCACCAATGGGCGACGGCTGGAGCCCAGCCCTGCCAAGTACCACGCATCTGGTGTTAGACTAACGCATTTCAGTGTGGTGATCCGCACTGTTTGCTGGTGCTTCCCCTGTCTCCTAAACCGCGATGCAGTAAATCTTGTTATACCGTACAGCTGCCTGTGAGGTAGTGCTGTAATGAATGTCCCTTTTCGATGTGTACAACATTTTGATGTATTTCTCTAGTGTTCCATAAAGTTAGATCTTGCGAGGATTCGTTGCAGACACACGCGCCATGCACTGGCGGCCCTACGATGTCAGCCGCTTCGGGTGACATCTGCAAGGACTGGTTCCAAGGAGGCGGGTAAGGACCTGGGGAAGAATGACTGGAGCTAGGGGTTTGGAAAGGGCGCCTGAGCTCCAGAGTGGGTGATATGACCCAGGATAACCTCTGCCTCCCTGCAGGGAGCGATGTGCAAAAACTGCCGCAGCGCTCTGCATGGAGGAGCCGGGATCTAGGATTCCAACACGATGACATCACAGAGCTGAAGTGCCCGTCTTCATTGCTGTTTTGTTGTTGGGGGAACAGAAATAATGGTGATTAAGTATTAGAGGAATAACACGTGGGGGTTGTGTTTCCCGGCCGATTCTCACTCGTTTTCTCCGACCCTTTCACATGGCGGTATTAGCTACTTTTACTTTTAGCAGCAGACATCAGAATTAACAACAAAAACGTCCTTTAATTGCAAAGGTCCCGCACCTCCTGTGACCTGTATTGGTTGGTAACACTTCATGTGTCAGAGCATTGACTCTTCAGGTGCAAGATGCATGTATAGCTGCATTGATTAGGGCATTACATTGAGTCATTGCTGGGTGAGTGCAATGGTTCTGACAGCGTTACTGTACCCATGTGACACTGTATTGATACCGCACATTACACTTTTGGAGTGCATAGACATAACCTTGCCTCCCCTTACTGTCATGAATTATAGCTCCTCAGAGGGTTAGCGCATCCAGTCATCTCACAGTTCCACCTGTAACTGTGGTCAGTCAGCTCGCAGCCTTCCAGCGCCTGTGGCCCTCCCGCGCTCCTCAAGGCTCCTCTTCTGACGAGAGTCCATCGAAAGGCATGCTCTAACACACGACCGGTAGAGCCCACTCAAGGTGCTGCCATCCTGCAGCCGGCGAGACCACGCCCGAGAAGCTTTATCTTTAATCTGCTTTGTATGTACTCAGTTCAAGTTGTGAAAGTATCCTCAGTTGCTACGTACCGCACTCTGCTTCCCTGGGGGGCTAACTTCAAATAACTCCAATTACAAAAAAAGGTACTGAGGCTGAGCCAAAAGACATGTTTGGGCTTCCGAGAGGTTTCATCATGGGAATTATTGGTCTCGGCCATATCCAGAAAAGATACTCAACCTATACAAAAAAGGGAAAGTTGAATGAAGACACGGAAGTATGTGGCATAAGAGCTGGATTATGCAGGGATCTGGAACTTTCTGTTTATGTACCTTTTCTAAGTAGTATCTAAACATTAGAAAGTAAGAATTAATAATTAATTTGTCCTAAAACTGGTACTAATCTTTATTGTTGTTGTCACAAAAAATTCCATGCAATTACATTCTTGCAAACAATGTGCTCAATGACCCCTTTATTTCATTGGAACGATTCATTCAAATCAGGAATAGGACACTCTGGAAGATCTGAATACATATCAGTTATCTTATAAACACTTTGTTTCATCTTGCTCTTACTTGTCCGGGGTGGGGGGTGGTATATGACCAGAGGAGACCACTAAATGATTTTCTCTCTCTAGTCCCAACTTCTTTTGCAGCTCAAAAATGTATTCACTTATGAGAAATTCAAAGAAAAGAAGTTAAAATCCATGGCACAACAAAATGCAAGTAAAGTTAACCTACCGCTGCAGACAAAATTTGGGCTGAAATTCCCTTTAGAAGAGAATGTCGCATCACAGATCCATGCCGAGAGAAAGAATCTTGAAGCTTTTTCTTCCTAAACAAGTACAACAAATTAAAACACTGAAATTAATGATAGGAACATTTACTCACAAGTAACACAAGAGCAGTGGTGTTTGTAAAACTTTAAAATGTTTAAAAGAAATGATTCAGAAAGCAATTTACATTGGTCAAATGATAAACTGTACTAAACATAAATGGGTTTTCAACCATAACAATGTTTCAAAATAATTCAAAGTGTGTTTAACACATGATTTATATACAATTTCATAAACCATTTGCAAGATAAATCTTGAACGGTTAATTAAGACCACAGCCAACATTTGTTTTGCGGCCTTAAACCTGCTTTTTCAGGGCTGCAAAAATAGACATAGACCATTTAGAGTCGCTAGAAATTTTTGTCATGTCACATTCCTACTAATCACAAAATTCTATATTATTATACTATATATTCCTTATCTTGGATAGCATCCATTTGAAAAAACAAGGAGGATAAAGTTGCTTCCAAGAAGCCTTATGCCTGAGCTTACATATACTTTTGACATTCTATTATGATTTTCCATTCATAGATGAGGGAAAAATTGGCTGGAAGAAATACAAAATATTACTGGTGGTTGCTCTAATCCATTGTATCCTCTTGAATTTGACAAGTCCCCTAGGGTCTTCAGAAGTTTGCCGTGCCCCCCCACCCAAAAACACGTTCTTATCTCCTAAGTAAAATAAGTCTCATCAAACATTTGACCTCGTAGGTAGGTGTAAATTGTTTATGAAATTGGATATAAATCCCTTGTGAAACACTTTGTTTGAATTATTTCGAAAAAATTTTTATCCGCGTTGCATTCACATTTCCCAGCATATTTCCAAGTGAAAAAATAGGGCAACAATAAATGTGTTCAATGTAGCATGCCATTTCTGTAGTAATATTTTCCATTCTCTCCATTGGACTTGAATTATTCTCAAAACGTATATGTTGATTGGGTTATCAACAACAATGGGTTCTGAGCATCAACGCAGGGTCATTACATCGTTAATCCATATAAGATTTATGTTTTTGCTAACTCAGATGTCACACTGCTGCTTTGATTTTTTTAAATGTATCATTAATACGTATTGTGTTGTATATGCAATAATGTCAATCTATGTAAAAAAGAAGGAGTAGGCAGTCTATTCAAATCCTCCAGGACTAACAAGGACACTGCAGTTGGAGGGGCGTGGCTGACTGCCGAGCATGACGGCCGCGCAGTAAACGAGCTCTGTGCCCGGACCTGCTGAATCCTGCATGATCCTGGCAGTTTCAGCTCTTAACTGGCACGAAATCTCCAGAGGAGTGACCCCCGTGGATCGAGAAGGCTCCTGCCCGGGGAAACCGTCGATATCTGCTACCGGGCCCCTCTGCGGACCGGAGTGGGCCTGCCTGTTGGGTGTGGGCCGTGGAGCTGAGGGCCTATCCCTGGGGGCGAGCGGCGGTGACGAAGGCCGGGACGGAGGCCACTGTTGAAATCGGGGCCAAGGAGGGGGAGCGGAGCGGAGGGGTGAGAGGTGCGAGCTCGGAACTGGCCCGTGGACTGACTGCCCGCGGGTCGCCTGACTACTTTGGGGAAGATCAAAGCCCCGTGCCGATAACTGCGACAATGCTGCCGGCCACGTCTTCGGCAGCGTAGAAAGGGCGGTTGGAAAATCTTCCGTTGCTGGCCGCCTGAGACTCTGCAGTAAGACTGACCCTGCCTGCGACTTATCGCCGTGCCCGAGGACTGCTCTGCCGCTTACCTCCTGCACCGGCGGCCCAGCCTACATCTGCGGCCTGTGAGCTCCTATGCAGGCGGGACCGCTGATTTCCCCGGACTGCCTGCGGCAAAGGTGCTGGGGAGAGCGCCCGGGGAAGTGCCGCCTGAGGATCCTCCCCCTGCTGAGTGATTTGCTCCCCGTCCTCCGGCTAAATCTGCCCCGCTGATAAGAACTGGAGCGGGAGGAGAGGAACTGCGATTACTGCCGCTACCGGATGCCTGGGACTCTGAGGGGCAAGGCAGGAGTGAATCTGGTCGCGACTCGCTGCTGTGCCTGGGGCCCGCGCCGCCGCTTGTCCTCCGAACCGGCGGCCCGGCTTAGGCCTGAGGGCTAGGATCTTCATGGGCGGGCGGAGGCTTGCTTTCTAGCGCTTCTCCCTGTCAATCCTTGACTGTGTGCAACCGTGATATTGTTGGGAGCATCTGGGGGAGTGTCGCCTGCAGCCCCTCTGCTTCTTGGTGATTACTGGCTGTCTGTTGCTGGCTGGCCGCACAGGTGGGCACCCGTGTGCCGGACTGGCCCCGGACTGGACCTCCCCCCTCCCTCTTGTGGCTGCATTTGCTTGAATGCTGTAGCTGATTTGGGACCCTGTGGTTACTGGAGGCCACCATACGCCTGGTCCAGCCTGGGGAAGTCGATCTGGGACAATCCTGGTCCTGCGTCGCTGCCCGATGTAAAGTGGAAGGTGAGACACTCCGGCTGGGTACCGAGGCACCCCTCCTCATTTATTGAGGCTCCTTGTGCCCTACTTGGCTGCACGTAATACCTGCCCTTCCCCGAACCCCCCTCCCCCTCCCTGCGGCGCTGGGTGACGGTCCCCCGAGTCTGGTGGTGTAGACGCCCAACACGACTGTGGTGGATCTCACCAACTTCTGCAGAGGTGACTGAAGGACTGCCCAGGCCTGCAGCCCATGTTAGCTCACAGTGATGCAATGGGCCGCCCCAGGGTCAAGGGGATGGATGCTGGTGCAGTTGAAAGCCAGCAGATAGATGACCCTACGCCTGCCACGCAGCTGTCTGCTGACGACCCGCCCTCCGACTCGGGGACTCCCCCGGACAAGCTGGACCTTATTCTAAAAGAGGTGTGTGATTCGCGACAGGTCATCGAGCAACAACTTGGGACTTTGACGTCTGGGTCCATCCTCCTCAAAGCTGATCACGACAAACTTGCTGCAGTGGTCAAAGATAACAAACACACTTAACTGGAACTGGTGCCACAACACAAGGAACATGGTGCACAGATTGCACTGCTCCAAAAACAGGTTGTGGGTCTGCAGGAGAGGGCGGATGATACGGAAGGACGTGCCCGGTGCAATAACATCCACGTCATAGGCCTGCCGGAGCACTGCGAAGGATCTGACGCTACTCGATTTATGAAACGGTGGTTCAAGGAACACGTGGTCCCAGAGGGCCTCTCTGATCTTTTCTGTGTAGAAAGGGCGCACAGAGTGCCGACGGGCAGACCAGTGGCGGGAGTACGTCCTCGGCCCCTGATCGTCAAAGTCCTGAACTTCAGGGTTCGAGACGTCCTACTACAAAAGGTGAGGGAGCCGTCCCATATTCAATATGAGAACCAGCGGATATCCCTGTACCCGGACTACACTGCCCTGGTCCAAAGCCAACGATCCCACTACCAAGATGTGAAGGTCAAACTCTGAATGTTAAATCTGCACTGTTATTCCCCGCTAAGCTGAAAGTGATCCATGATCACTAGACACAATTCTTTGAATCCCCGGACGAAGTGGCAGAATGGATCTGGGCCCTCTCCACAAACAGTCCCTGCCTCTCCGAGGCCACAGCGAGTTCACAAGTCAAGACGCCTCCGGGGGGAACTCACCGCAAAACCCAGGGTTCCCGCTCTGGAGCGGGCCTTGCAAGATCAAGCTGAGGCACTGGAAACAGCCGCCAGGTTCAGGGATGAAGCCCATCCAATTCTATCGGACTCCTTTGATGAGGCATCACACCAATCGGACTCAGGATCTAGCATTAATTTATTTAGCAACATTACGCCCCAGACTGCTAATGGTTACTTAGGATAATGACAGCTTATGACCCATGTTGGGACGAGTTGTCTACTGCCCCCGCCCTTTCCATTTTGTACCCGGCAACACGATGTCATAGCTCAGGTACCGAAATTGCGATTTGAGAAGGTAACACTAGCGGTCCGGGCTGCTTAAGGCTCGTAACATTCTAAGTCAGCTACCCTGGCTGTAGGCACACACACCCCTATAGTGAAAACAACATGCACACTGTTAGTTTGCACCGTTGTGCATTGGGTTTGGACCAGCAAAGTTCAGATAGCTGGCCCGAGAATTGTAGAGGGGAGTTCTGTAACCTTTAGTCTCTGGCCACCACTTGCACCCCCCGATACACTGCTGCTCCCAATACTCATACGCAAGCGTTACATGGTTACACATCTTAGGTATTTATGCAAGATAGCTACAACGTGATCTCTTGGAATGTAAGGGGACTGGGGTAGATCCACAAACGGCACAGAGTACATGCACAGCTGAATAGGCGGCGTGCACATATAGTATTTTTACAAGAGTCCCACCTGACCGCAGCCGAAGCGACTAAACTTCGCAAAAAATGGAGGGGTCAGATTTTTCCCACGTCATATTCTGCGTTTGCGAGGGGCGCATCCATAAGGGTCAGGAACGGGGTCCCCTTTGAGGCGCTGAAACAACGGGTGGATCCATTGGGCAGATATCTCTTAGTGAGAGGCACACTGGATGGAGCACAAATTGTCCTCTGCAGCATATATTCGCCCAACTTTGTGCAGGATGCATACCTCATAAGCCTTAATCCTGTTTTGGCGCCTTGGGCTGGTTGTCTGTGGATACTGGGAGGGGACTATAATGCTGTAATGGACCCCTCCATTGATAGATCCCATCCCCCCCTTGGGGGAGCAAACACTGTCCGACAGGCGGAGGCACTATGCAGCTGGGCTGAGGGGTGGGGCCTGGGCGATATCTGGCGTTTAAAATACCCCACAGTAGAGAATGCTCATTCTTTTCCCACCCGCACCAACTCCATACTCACATAGATGGGATTCTTTGCTCCAACCACATTACAACCCAGGTGACATGCGACATATTTGGGTAAAACTCTTTCCGACCATAACTCACTGGAGATCTCCCTTAGCTGGGGCAGAATCCCAACTCAGGTTCCTACCTGGAAATTATGGCCCCTGATGCTTGAGGACTCTGTTTTCCGGGAGGCACTGGCGACAGGCATAGACCACTACTTTGCTGAGAACACTGGGACTGCATCCACACCTCAAATGGTGTGGGATGCATTCAAGACGGTGATCGGGGGATAGCTATCAGCATCACAGCAGGGGTGCGACAGGAACTGCATAATAACTTGAAAGAGGTAGAAAACTCTCAAAATAGTCTCGAGCAGGCTGCAGCGACCGACCCCACTAAGAGAACACCCTTACAAGACGCCTGAATACAACATGCTGAGCTATTAGACACACTTAGGCCCATAGACTATACGGCCTACACGCACGCGAAACACGCTGACGCGAACAAGGCAGGCCCGCTACTAGCACGCATCCTCAGGGATGACCTCCCACATTTCCCGATCCATGGGATTATCACCAGCAACGGGAACACAGTAAATACGCAACAGGACATAAATGCGGCCTTCTATGATTACTATCAGGCCCTATATCGGGCGCCCCCAACCCGCCCATTGGAGGAGGAGGCCCTTGACGCCTTTTTAGCGGAGGTACAGTTCCCACAACTGGACAAATCAGCGCAGGAAGCGCTCTCTGGACCTATTACAAGGACCGAAATCAAGGCGGCCATCAGGGCCCTACCACGGAATCAGGCCCAAGGCTTGGATGGTCTCCCGGCCGAATTCTTTGCCACATTTTCGGATACTCTGGTGCCGCAACTAGAAACCTTGTACAAAGCCGTGCTGACTACAGGGTCCTTGCCCCACTTCGTGCCAGCACGGTGCACCTCGCTTAATATCAAGAGGTTGTGTCATGTCATAGCAGCCACCTCCAGGAGAGGGTTAATGCTGCTTGTGCCACCCTAGATTTGAGACAGGCATTTGATACGCTACAATGGGACTACATGTTCTGAGCGCTGGAACGAATTGGTATACCTCCGGACTATTTAAAGTGGGTGATGCTTTTATATACGGATCCCACGGCACGGGCCCGCACGGGACGACACATCTCAAAGGAGTACCCAGTCGGTAAAGGCACCCGCCAGGGATGACCCCTATCCCCCCTGCTCTTTGTGCTGGCCCTGGAGACCTTCGCCCTTAGGGTGCGGCAATCGGCAATGCACTGGGGGATTCGCTTGGGACACACATAATTTCCGCATATGCGGATGACATCATTCTGTACACTGATGACCTCGCTTCTCTCTCACCCATCCCTAGCAGTTTTGATTCTTTTGCGCTGCTTTTGGGCCTTAAAATCAATGATAGTAAGTCTTATGCTTTATTTTTCCGACAGGGTGATCGTCTAGAGACAATTCATTTCGGGGCCCATTCCTTAACAGTCGCCGTACATACTTTTAGATATTTAGGCATACAGATTTATCGATCAGCACTAGATCTCATAGAGGGTAACCTGGGCAGGGCCATACGTTCGCTCCGACCTCAGGTCACTTTCTGGTCCTCCCTACCACTCTCGGTGCCGGGTGAAGATCTCGAAAATGGTGGTCCTGCCCCGTCTCCTGTATTTTTTTACTAACTTACCGGTCGTGATTCCGACTCCGATGCTTAATTCCCTGAACACTACACTCTCCGCCTTGATATGGGATAATGGCCGCCGTAGAGTGGGGCTAACCAAGCTGCAATTAGACACAGATAAGGGCGGACTGGGTGCTCCCGACTTCCGGGCATACTGCTATGCAGGCCAATTGCAATGGCTATCTTATTGGCTGGGAAGGCGCAATTTACAGGAAATAGATTTTTCCTCTGCTGATGTGGACCGAGGACGGCTCCACACTCTGCTTCTCCCGCAGGATAGGATCCCGACAGACGCCCCACTGCTTCTGTGCACAGCGTTTACCTATTGGAAAAAAGCCTCCCCTACTCTGACACTACACCGCTTCTTGGGATCACTGGCCTACTCATGAAAAGACGACTGCATCCTTGGGCAGAGGGCGGTGTGACCACAGTGGGTGACTTATTTGATGACGGCATGCTTATGGACCATGGTAACTTTGTACGGCGTCAGGGAGTCACGGATGCCTTGTATCTAATGCATGCTGCACTCGTGCAATATGTGAAGAAACACTGGGCCCCACGCTGGGAGGAGCCCCGACGCCAAGAAATGGTCTTTATGACCTACCTGATGGGTAACAGCCGCCACCTTACCAAGTGGCTTTACAAAGGCATTACCACCCACACCAGAACTCCGCTACTGGACCTATGTAATAAATGGTCCGCAGACCTGGGGACAGACCTGACAGATAGGGACTGGGACCGAGCATTGGCATATCCTAGGAGAATTCCACAGAACGCCAAATACAAATTCATGCAATACATGGTTTTACACAGAGCGTATCTTACCCCGCATCGATTGCAATGTATCTTTCCGGTCACACAACACTGTTGTCCTAGATGCAAATTAGAGGATGCTGACTTGCTACATATGCTATGGCGTTGCCCCGTGATTACCCCTTATTGGTCAGAGGTTTTATCCCTGCTTACAGCTGCGGCTGGAATCCCTGTCCCAGACACGCCTGCAATGTGTCTTCTGGGACTGATACGAAGCTCCAAGGCGCAGAAAGTGCAACTTCGCTTTGTAGATTTGTCTTTGCTCCTGGCTAAGCGCTCCATTACAATGCGGTGGAAATCAGCCACAGCACCACAGCTTTACGGCTGGCATGGGGAAGTAGTGAGATGGAGGGAGTGGAGAGTGCTGCCATCTGCCGGGAAGAAGCCCGGGGTTTGCGGAAAAGAGTCATCTCTTTAGACTGGGACAGCATTCTGGAAGCGTTCAAAGCCATGGCCCCACCACCTGTGCCGGTAGCCCGGGCTTAATAATTGCTGTATCGCCTAGCCCCAGTTCTCCAGGTTCCTTGATTATGGTATTCCATTGTTTATGGATCTTGCGCCATAGGGAGCGTATATATATATATATATATATATATATATATATATATATATATATATATATATATATATATATATATATTACCTACTGGCGGTCGCCAGTAGGTAGTTATAGTTAGGACCCTGTTTCCATAGGAAATCCGCAACATTCTATTTTGAATAACTTTGGCGCCGGTCGACGAATCCTCGCGAATTTCTCAAAATAGGTGGGGCGCTACGCTCCGCTCCTACCCTGAAAGTCTCGGGGGGATTCGTCAAGCGGGGGCTGAGATAAAAGGGGGGTCCCAAAACGCGTTTTTCCCATGCATTTTTCCATAGGACCTTTAGACAGGGCTACAGCCCGAACGGCTGAACAGAATTACTAGAAATTTGGCAGAGAGGTAGTCCTCAGGTCAAGGAAGTGCCTTTTGTAGGTTTGGTGTAAATCTGTTCAGTAGATTCTGAGAAAATAGCCTTTAAATCAATATATATATCTGAGCCAGCTTACGGTACGCTTACCGTAAGCTTACCGTACGCGTACGGTGGCGTGCGCGATTCTGATTGGCTGTTAGATCTTAGTAAACATTCGAATCGGCCGTAACCAGGAAGCGGCGGCCGCCATTTTCTCTCTCGCACTCTGAGGGGGGGGCTGTAAACAAAGGCAAAAAACATATAAAGGGGCTGTTTAGACAGCGCCCATGCACATAGCCATGTTAGTTGAGTCCTCAAAGATCCCCCAAGGCCAAAAACGGTAAATTTGTATTTTTTGAAAATTTCGCCGATTACGCTTACCGTACGCGTACGGTGCGCTTACGCTAAAAATGTTAATAAAAAAAAAAAAACACTCTCTGTGCATGGCATATTATTGTCATCACTTACAAATTAAATTTAACAGATTACCTATCACAAGGAAGCGCATAATATGTCCTCCATGTGCGCACGGTGCGTAACGTGGGCACGCGGTGCGCGTAGTGCACTGCGTGCCCACCTTGCGTGTACGGCACTAACTGCGTAAAGTGGGCGCGCGGTGCGCGAAGCGCACCGCGTGCTCACTGTGCGCGCACGGTGCGCGAAGCGCACCGTGCGCGCACGGAACGAACTGCGTTAAGTGGCCGTGCACGCCACGAATGGCGTAAAGTAACTTAGCATTTAAAAAAACGTACAAATTCACTGAAAAAACCATAGGTTTCACACACGTTATAGTTAGGAATTAGCATTTAAAAAACCTTGCTAATTCAATGAAAAAACCATAGGTTTCACACGTTATAGTTAGCTGGAAATTTTAGTGATAAAAAACCAATGAAATTCCCCCGTTATAGTTACTGTAGGCAACTATAACTCACGCGACCGTAATCCTCTGGTGATGACATATGTGTCTTTATGAAAAAAAAAAATTTGTAAATCATGTATAGCTAAAATTTAATGGAAGAAGACATGGACAAATAAGTGTCTAAATACAGTATTAGCATCAGCAGAGGATTACGGTCGCGTGAGTTATAGTTGCCTACAGTAACTATAACGGGGGAATTTCATTGGTTTTTTATCAGTAAAATTTCCAGCTAACTATAACATGTGTGAAACCTATGGTTTTTTCATTGAATTAGCAAGGTTTTTTAAATGCTAATTCCTAACTATAACGTGTGTGAAACCTATGGTTTTTTCAGTGAATATATATATATATATATACACACTGTAAATGTTTCTGTGCAGAGACAGGAGCACACCTTGCCATATGCGCTATGAGTAGTTGGTGCCAGATGAAGTTGGCGGAGGGAGGGTTGGGATAGTTGTATCTATATGTCATACACGCACTGTACATGATAATCCAAGTATACTGTACGATGATTGCGATGTACTATGCTATTGTGTATCTGTAACATGCCGTAAATGATGGGTTGTAAACTGAAAATTTAATAAAATATGTTTGTTTTTTTTAAAAACAAGGACACTGCAGTTAAGTCTCACATGAAAGGATTGAGGAATCTGTTTTTGAACAGTTCTCTAAAAAGGAATCACACAAATGATCAGACGTGGTAACTCTGAAACAATACTTAAAAGTAAATGGAATTCCCAGAGGATTAAGCATCAACATTTTCCCTGCTACGGAACATCTTGATGAAATCGAAGATAAACGGCGGGAAAGAAAGCTGGCGGAAACCTAAAGCGATCGAATTCTCATGTTAATTGAACAAGCTAAAAGCAAAATGGACAGTCTTAGAAAAGAAATACAAAAAACACAACAAGAAATTGCAGACCTATAATGGACAAAGAAAAATTATGCTACACTAGAAGAGGTGCTAGAGAAATTTCAGGAAGACACTACCACTGTGGTCCAACCAGGCATATTACGAGTTTCCTATCGGCCGGCGGTGTCATGGAGGTTCCTCCTCCATGAACACAGTAGCGGAGAGGAAACAAAGGGGGCCCTATGTACACCAGTTCCTGCATGGCATGAACTTTACTGTTTTTGGAGTTCCCATTGCGGTGCCCATTTTCAGGCCACCGCCATGGGAACGTAAAAAAAAAGCCTGCCAGACAGAAGGAAACTCCTAATCTTGCAGGCAGTCTGTCCACAGGTTTGGCAGTGCGGCGGAGGGGGGCGGACCCGGCGCAGCACCGCCAAAGTAGTAATCAGGCCCCTATTGGGCAGAAGCCAACCACCAAGGCTGTCTCTCAGGAAAGTTTATGTTAATTGGAAACATCCAGTATTGACTCAATATCTGACAGTATTGACTCAATATCATCTAAATCTGACAAAAATGACAATGTGGTTAATAGATCAAGAACTTTTTTAGCAGAGCTGAAGAAGATGAAGTTGGTAGAATCTGACCAGAACAAGGACCACAGGAATGGTCAGTTAAGAGAATACTAAGAGGGAAAAGAGGGGCATAAAAAACACAAGAAGAACAGTACTAGGGGGTAAAAAGCCAGGCAGAGATGAGGGGCATGGCTTGCCAACTAAGATCGAGGCAGCATCCTAACCTGGCTCCCACGGCCCTATACTGTTCCGAGGCTATCCTTACCGGATAGTGACCACCGACAGCTCCTTCTGTAGTGTGGATGCCGGGGTGCCGTGGGGATCCGGATTTGGCTGTTCAGCCAGTCCTAGACGCCCACTTAGCAATGGGCAGAGGCTCACCACCTATTGAGCCCAAGATGGCGGCCATGACCTAAGATCTATTGCAGCCACAAATCATTGTGCCCCAAGCAGTGCAAACCTCATCCCGCCTTCCGCCCTCTATGGCGGCCGCTGGAGAAAAGGTCACCCTGTGGTGGTGATGCACGATGATGGTTAGCTGCCGGCCAATGTGGTATGTTCCTCCTGATGTTAAGACCTGACAACTGCAGGCCCAGCTCAATCGCATCTGCATTGGAGGCGGGCGCAGAACAGTTGTACTGCCGGTTCCCACACCATATCACTCCGGGGTCTAATTGGAGCCAATGACTGCAGAGGTGAGCAGCTGATGCTAGCGAGCTGGGGAGGGACTGACACCTCTGTTCTCTGTGGCCTAATTGGGGCATCCTTAGAGGCACTATACTTCTGAGAGAGGTGGCTACGTGTCGCCAGTAGTCTGTGGTCCTGGAGGAGACCCTCTCTTGCTCTCCCCCTCCCCTCTTGCTGACCTCGACCTGCACTGTGATCCTCCAAGACACAGGGGGGAATTCTTTTGAGGGTCTAGTGGGTGGCCCCCAAATCTGGAGGTGCTGCAGACTGCACTGAGTCGCCTGCTCTCTGAGACCCTGCCTATTTTGGTGGGACTACAGAGGACAGGAGACCCAGCCTCATGGCACCTCCCTGCACTTCTAACCTTTCGCCTGTGTCTGGCAGTCCCCTAGCGGTGGCGGCTGCTCTTTCTGCCCGAGTGGTGCAAGCAGTCACTTGACTGCAGACACCGCCTTTATTTGTTCTCTTCTGAAATGCCGTTGGTGATGGTACGGGACAGGCCTCCATTGCACTGGCAACAGCACAAACTAAAATGGACCAGTACACCAGGTCTACCTCTGGCACATGTGGAACTACTGAAGGACCTCCTCCAGTGACTGAACCCTTGGCACAGGCGGACCGACATGTCATTCTTAACGTGAAACAGGACTCCAGAGCAGCAGCTGAAGTAACAAGCATTGAAAATGCAATAGGTCTCGCAATGATTTGATTTAGAGCTATTGGCATGACAAATATAGATATAAATATGGGGGGAGTGAAAGGCAAGGACAACAGGAGGGAGGTAGGGCGGGCGGGGGAAAGAAGGCACCAAAGCAACGGAAAGGAACGAAGCCCAGAATGTTGGTGCTGAAATATATATACCTTAACCCCATGTAAACAATAAACCCCATGCTTTTTAATCGCAGCTATCCACGCTGAACAACAACTGTGTTTTATTCTACCCGATGCCTTTCCTCAAATGTGTGTTTTACTTTGATACGATCCACCAGTGCGGAAAATTAAAAGGAATAAAATAACATTCCTGTTCTCTTCTGGCTGCATAATGGTGGCCATCATACTACTGCAGTGTTTCAGTTTCGCTTTAGTGAACTGTGAGCCCCACTCCCAGGTGGCCAAAAACCATCAAGTGCAGTAAAGACAAAGTGACATTTGACCTCTGTCCTTGAATAGACAGCAAAGCAAATGTGTCAAGACAAAAACAAGATTTAAAGGCATTTTTATTGCTTATTCCCTTTCGCTCCTTTCAGCTTAAGTTAACTCACCAGCACATAGGAGTAAATGCTAAAATTAGCTCGACCTGATAAAATCTTACTCGTTGTTGCTAGCGGGCGAGTGGATTTTTCGAGGCTTGTGACCACCATGGCTGAGGGGGGGAACCCCAACGTGCGGCAGTGCGGCAACAGAACCGAGGACATGGAACATCTGATCTGCACGTGTATCAACCTTAAGAAGGAGAGGTCTTGCCTGCTTAAACCACAGTTCAACTTTCGTGGAATAAATATGCGGAGATAGGCTGTGAGAGTTCATTTTGAATCAAAAGACCAGCAGTTAAACTGAAAGTAAAGTTTCTGTCACTGGTAGAACACAAACTGTCAAGGGCAACCACAGACACGGCCTCTGGAGCACCCGGGCCGCTAATACAACAAATAGGTGCATTTCTTAAACTTAACAACACGTATCTTTTCAGATGGGCCCCCTCCATCTGGTCTTGAATGAACGAGTATGTAAATCAAATTGACTCCGACCAAGACTGTTGCTGCTGAGATTTGCTACTTTTAACACTTTACCATTTTATTAAAAATTGCTTCTGCACTCGCCGAAGCCTACATATCCATGAGCACAGGATGCATCGCTTTTTTATCCTAATGCTTCTCTTTATGCCACTGGATGGAAATCACCGACTGTTTTCTTTTAGCCTCACCATTTCTTTATAAATTGCCACCTCTTTTAAATTTGCGTATTTGCACTGTACAGCTCACGTATCAATGAGAAAGCATAGCACTTTACTTTTACTTTAATTTCTTTTTTTGGCATTAGCCGCGAATCTGTTTTGCAATGCTAAAGGCTGTTTTTATAAAAAGTTCTCCTACTTTGTTCGCTATTGTAACGGTTTTAATTAAATATGCACTGGCATTGACTAACCAAGGACCTTTAACTTGCCCATTATAAACTGTCACAAGAAGCATTTGGAGTCGAAGCCCCTGAAAGAACTAGTCTTAGTGAAGTAAGTTGAAATCATAAAAACATTAGGTCTCAAACAACATAGGGAACAGTAGTACAGTGATCAACGCAGTCAATAAGGAGCATCTAATGCCTTCTACCAGCCTACAAGAAGCAAGCTCCAGGATTGATTGGTTTTCTGGTGCGACATCATACTGATATTATACTAGTCTACAGTCCATGCTCCAAAACGACATAATGGATCAAGGATGCCCTAGCGCTTCAGGCCCTTAACACCCCCTAATAGGATGGCCTTTATGGGTGCCAGGCAATGGCTCAGCAGATTTCCAGTTCTGTACCACAACTTAACAAGATTTGGCATAGCCAATAGGTCTCGCCTTTGGGAGCTTATAAGTGTTTAGCCATGCAACAGTTGCATAACTAAATACTTATAAGGTCCCAAAAGCGAGACCTATTGGCTATGCCAAGCGGCCGTGAAAGTGATTGCGAGTAAACATCAAAGCGGCCGTGGGGCCGCGAAAGTGAAAGTAATCACGGCCAAGCGCGGCGCGCGCGCACGCGGACATGCACTGTAGCTCTAGGCTGGCCTGGTAGCACTTTTTGGAGCCCTCTCAATAAGCTTCGCCAGACCAGCGCATGCGCTGGGTCAGGCGAGACCTAAAAAGAAGCAGGGTGGAGGTGGGGACTTCGGGGGATAATAAATGGAAAGAGGGAATTGCGTAAGGAGCAGTTTGAGTTAAGAAAGGAGGAGGGGCCCTCAAGCCATCATTCTGAGTTTTAGGGGTTGTGGGAGGCATGAACGTGGGATGTTACAATATCTGGGGTACAAGGCAGTGAAATAAAAAAATAACTGGCAAGTTACTTTTATTTTTTCTCTCATGGACCTTCTACTGACAGCCCTCCATTTGATATTCCTAGAATGCCAGTTAGAGCAAGGTCAAGACTGATTTGCACAGACAAGGAGCTGGTACGATGGTGAAATAGCCCTACCAGACATACAGAAATATTATTGGGCAGCACAACTCGTAGCCATCAACCCCTGGGTCCATTTCCCTGACTCCAAACCAGTTTACAACATGGATTAGAAAGCCATGTGGCCAGGGGGCCATGGGGCCATCTCAGGGCCATTTATGGGGGGAGCACCTTTTGCACCCTTTCCAAGATCCTGACAATTTGGAATAAAACATTGAACACCTTGGGGTGGCGGTATATGATTACACAGGCCACTCCCCTGTGGGACACTGCACGACTGGGCACCCTGGGGACACATTCAGGGTTTCATAAGTGGAACCTTATTGGCATTGCAAGGATGGAGGACCTATAGAGTTATTCCATTCGCTGTTTTACAGACTGAAAACCAATTAGTACCCACAAAAATGTATCGATACCTGCAGATTAGTCATGCATTGCAGAAGGCATTGCCAAAAGGGGAGGAGCTCCCGGAAGCCTCTCCTTTTGAGGATAGGCTATTGACTGAATACATGACCAAAAAGGCAGTTTCCCTTACTTACCGCAAGCTACTCAATCATTCATCCGACACGCCGGTTCGTTTGAGGGAACACTGGGAGCGAGACCATGGGGGGCCTGGAGGGTAACTAGAGGCCTGAGGCGCTGGCATCCCCACGGAAGGTGGCCATGTGATCTAGATTCCATCTGGTACACCTAAAATTTCTACACAGGTGCTACTGTGCATGTACTAACTCTATGAAAATGGGCAGAGCAAACACAACACTGTCTTCGGAAATGTGGTCAAACAGGTACCTTTTAGCATATGCTATGGAGCTGCCCAGACATATAAGGGTACTGGGAATCGGTGGTAGCCTGTCTGAATGCTGTTTGTAGGAGTGCTGTTAGGATTTCCCCAAAGTGGTGTCTATTAAACATATGGGAAGAGACTGACCTCACCCGCATGGATCAAATTTTATTTGACCCTGGAGTTGATGGTTGCTAAACACAATATTGCTTGTGTCTGGAAAGCTGAACAGACGCCGTACGTGGATGACTGGCAGTTGGATATGGACTGGTGCATGCAGAGATGGTGATCAATGAGAGTAGCGGCTGTCCTGGTAAATTGACTAAAATATGGGGGAATGGAACGCTCATCGGGGTGGACTGTGCGCCGCCTATGGAACTGGGGAACTGATGCCATGAGTGCTTGGACATTGCTACTGCCCAATAAATTGCTTAAGTGGGTTTGGATAATGGGATGGGGGGGTCGCTAGGCATAGTAAGGAAATCAGACTTATTGGGTTGTGTTTCGAGGCTACACTGTATTATGCTTTTGGTTCTATCTTACTTGCAATAAAAAGATTTATTTAAAAAAAATGATTTGCATACAGCTGGGTCCAAACTGAGGAAGCATGGAGTGCAACATAAAGATGGAATGGTGTGTGGCCAAAGTAATTACCAGTGGCTGAGATTAATTCAAGCATTCCATTCAACAATTTTTGTATACTTCAGTTTATTGCCCTTAGTAGGACAGGTATGCCCAGACATGGGTGCTGTGCACACTATGCCACTAGCACCAAGCTGTAGCTTTCTGATGAGCAAACAACTATGGCGAAACTGGTCTTGGGTTGCTTGTGTTCCGGTTCAGGAAGGACATGGGCTGGACTGTTCCCATTGGAGTAGAGTTAAGAGTGACTTGCATATAGCTGGGTCCAAACTGAGGTGGTATGGTGTGCAAAATATAGATGGACTGGGTTGCGGTCTGAGTAATTACCAGTGGCTGAGATTAATTGAAGCATTCCATATATCGCAGTTCTGTATACTGTAATGGTACCCCCCTGTGTCATGTAATTGTAAGAGGTTGCACACAGAATGGGGAATAATGTGTGCTGGGAAGCACTGGATCCTTGTCTGCAGTGGTTTGGAATTGCTATAGCCAGATGCCCAGGACATATTGTTTGGGGTCAGTTTTCATGTTTATTTTGTCCTAGGGACAAGTAGGCCCAACCCCCTGCAGCACAAACCCTTTAGCTGCAAGATTACAGTACCACATTATGGATCAATGAAGTGCATTTTCTGCAGTTAAGGTAATATTTGTATCCATATGTTAATACTGTTCGAACTTGTATTCATGGTTCATTAATACAAAGCCTTCATAATTAGGGTGAGAGCTCTAAGGAAATGTTGTAAGTTCAGACTGCACTGCTGATAGTGGTTCCAGTATAAAAATGTGTAAATGCTTTTGCAAAGTTTAACAATATGAGGCTACGTATAATGCTTCCAGGATGCCCACTGATTAGATGCAAATACATGCAAAATCCTGAAAGCAAGATTGAGGATTCTTTGCTTTCAAAATTAAATGTTTACTAAAAGAAAATGCAACTTGGAAACATTTTTAAAAGACTGTGAAATGTTAAATACCATTTCTTTGAAGTATCATTTAGTAAAATGTGTTGATGCATGCTAGTATTCCCCAAAAATATTCATAATGGAAATTAGTGTAACCAGTTTCAACAAAATTATAGGAAACCTGTAAATAAACAAGCATTGGCAACGCCAATAGGTATGGTATTGTTGGTCAGCCTTTTGGTTTAGTCAAAGCGAGTGTTGTTTTGACATGGTTTTTGTAAAACTTTATTGTTATGAAGCTGCAGAGCCCTCATCATTATAACAAGCATTGGCAAAAGCAAAAAATATATTTTCTCTCAAAAACCACACATTGCCACAATAGTTCCTTGCACTGAACTAAACTATTTTGCATGACATTATGCTCCTTGTGAAAGAGCAGAAGGCTGCCACTCACAGCGAAGCCAGCTGGTACATAGAGAGAGAGAGAGAGAGAGAGAGAGAGAGAGAGATAGAATTCTGATAAAAACAAAGAAAGTCACAAAAGTGCACCCATGGAATATGTCCTTGCATTAGTGCAGATTTAAAGCTTAAAAGAATTTACAGAAGTAGTTCAAGAAATCGTACTCCTAGAACATATCTGTGAACTACATTTTAGCATGAGTAAATATGCATGTGTGGATATGTTCATGCGAAAATCTGTTGAGTGGTAACAAATTCACTTTCCCACCAATTATTTTTTTTCCCCAACTCTGGAGGAAATTTAACTTCTGCCCTTGTCAGGAGTACATTTTCAACATTTCACTGTATGGGAAACTATTGGAGAAGAGCTGCTGAAAGCCTATAAAACATGCAAGTTAGTGGGTTTGCACAAACTCAACAGGGAATTCCAACCTTGGGAAACTATTGCTTACCACTACCTCCAGCCCCACTATGTAGATCTGCCGAAACGGATTTGCCAATATTCAAACCCTACTATGGTATAATCTCTGGCATAACCAGACTGGCTATTATCAGAGCTCTTGTTTAATAACATTGCTGCCATAATTTGTCACCGCACTACATGGCATCAAAGGGACATGTGGATATTGTTACAGGACAAGTAGATTTATGAAGCAACCTGTCCCATGGACAAGTAGATATTTTATCAAATTCCACACCTGCATATGTGTGGATTTTATTTTCGGGGGTAATTCTGCAATCAGTTACCATCAGCTCATAGCCGGCGATAAATGGGACCAGGGCTTATGCAGGGTAGAAGTCAGGAATGGAACTGGGGAGGGAAGTCAGTCGGAAAGCGGGTTATGGGCTTGCAGAGATGAGCATTCCATGCTCCTCTTGTGCTGTAAGAGAGAGTTCGGGGAGAGTGAGGCTTCACTTCTGTCTGCAGCCACTGCCTGATCCACAAACGATTATACCAGCCAAGATTCCACCTTGGGAGAACGTTCTGCTTGACCTATAAAAGGGCCACTGGTATTCAGCCTCTTCTTTCAGAGGACAAGGGTGTGTTTTCTTCTCCTATAGGTCACCCCCTCCTTCCTCAATATGGTCAGGACAACCAGCTCATCAAAAGATGCAAGGCATTAAGGTATTCCGATACTGTGCTATACGACTGTTCAGCGAACAGGTTGCCACATCACCTTTAACTGGAACTTTATCCACAATGCTGCATTCGCCATAGGCTGTTCCTACTCTAATACAATTTTCCCATCTTTGTAACAGAAACATAACATTTGTCCAAGTTCCAATAGCAAAGTGGCCACATATCCTTTAGTGTTGATTTACACTGCTGCCACATCCAGTATTGTGCGGACACTTCTTGCTCCGTTACAACTCTGGTCCACATTGCTATGTGGCCTGGCAGGAGATAACACCTATACCAAATTGTGATTACGGTCGATAGGACCAATTATCAAAGGTGATGAAAAGTGTCAACAACACCCCCAGGAGGAGGCAAAGAACACTGACAAATTACTAGAACCACCAGAGTACTTCCCTCTACAGACTCAAAACACTCAGGTTGAATGAAGAAAAAGAGGATATCTAACATACTGATGAATATCATTGATATAGTTATGAACAGGCTGATGTTCTTAAGAGAGAAATAGGAGGAGGTACTGTGTTATATGAATGCCATGGAATGGAGGGCATATACATGAAGGTGGATGTTGTCTTTTTAAGGCTGTGCTGAGTTACGGCATGTAAATCAATGGGATGTAGAAACAAAAGAACCTTTTAATGCCATCAATTTGGATACTCCCTTTGGGAGGGTGGTGGAGGGGCAGAGGATAATCATGGCCAGGAGGGGAAATCCACCTTCAATTATGCTTTATTGTAGATAATAACATACTAAGACAGGGTGCTTCCTGCATGGTGTTTAGGAAGCTCTTTCCAATTAAGTTTTGCAAATAAAATAATTCCTATTCTCGGTGCTGTATAATTAAACCATTGATGTCTACGAGTTATGCTATAATACAACCTACGTTAGAAACTTCAGAGATGCCAATACATTGCGGTCACAGTTGTGAAATAAGTATTGAAACATGTGCACTGGTTTCCTTTGGTTACTGAAAATTGGAAAAATATCACACACAATGGAAACATTTCTACTAAGTTCTTACCTTTTTAGATGTGTGCGATCGCCACTGTCTGAGCTTGCCAGAGAAGAAGTGTCACAGGAGTATGTGTCAATGGTTTCCAAATTCAAAAGAGAAGCATCCTCTGGAATGAAAGACTCATCTTCGTCATCAGTCTATAAACACAAAGATAACAATGTCATGGTCTGCCTAATTTAAAATATTTCTTCTTGGCAACATTATTTAAGTGCTACTGCTATTGCAAAGCGGACTTTAAGAATACACAGGGACTATGAAAAGGTTAAGGCATTCTTCTCAGTTGGAGTTTTGAAGAAGGAATCCAGTTTGTTCTGATCAGTTACTTTGACACCCATCAGCTTTTTCTGAGTTTTAGCAAGATGTTGTGATCTACTATTGTGAGAAATTGTGGTTTATTATATGGTGTGGTTGTGCCACCTCACCGCAGAATACACAAAACCAACTTGAGTCCAGTCAGGCTCGTTTGCTATAACAGAATAAAAATATCATGCAATATGAAAGAAATCCGACACCAATCTATAACAAGCATTGGCATAGCCAATAGGTCTCACTTTTGGGACCTTATAAGTATTTAGTTATGCAGCACAATATCCTTGGTGCAACAACATCAACTGTTGCATGGCTAAACACTTATAAGGTCCCAAAAGCGAGACCTATTGGCAAAATGCAACTAATAACTCCAACAACGACAATACTGCTGCTTTTAAATTAGGTTACCCGATGTTAGATACAACATGCATGGATATGGTAGACTTATTAATCTATATAGTATAATTAATATATTTCAGCACACTGCTCAAAGGCAGACTAGTTTCAAACACATCTGTATTACCAAAAGTCATCCTATTTTCATAAGATTTTTTTGTGTTATTCTTTATTAGCTATTTTAGAATAACATAACATCGTAGGACTGTCAGCATTGGCCACACAAATACAATGGCCATATAAATATTACAACAGAAAACATTGTGTGGTACTTGCGCCTCCTGAAAATTAAAGAGAGTCTACAGGAAGAAGGTGGATGGACGGGGTGGAAAGAAAGTGGGAGAGGATTTCCTAAGATTTTATTGGAATGCTGTAGAGTGTAGGTCAAGAAAATATTCTTGGCACCTCGCCATCCTAGACAGTTGGATTGAGGCTTTAAAGAGAAGATGCAAGCTCCTATTAGAGCCAAGGTACCTACAATTATAATAAGATCATTTACACTTAGGCCTGGTTGAGTTCCTTAAGCTCCAAACAATGTATGTGTTTTTACAAAACGAGTGCACTAAAAGTAAAATACTAAGTGTTTTGCTTAGAATTAAAGTAAAGGGGGTAATAGTCAAAATGCTTTTTGTATACCTGCTACCAGTACTCTAATTTAGCAACATATCCTACTTTCACAATAACATACACAAAACTTACACTCCAACATAAATCGATTCAAGGCACTCCTAGTTCCAAATGAATAGTAGTCTAGAGTCAGAAGGAACTACAATGCCAAAATAATGATTGTTAGGGCTGTAGGTACACATTCTCATTACATGATATTAGTACGTACATCTTTGGGGTGGGTAGAATCGCAATTTGACATAAATAAATGCATTTTTCACAAAAATGACACTTGAATGTATTTTGCTGGATACATTCATGGGAAATGTATGCAAAATATCAGTGGCATCGCTAGGGGAGCCAGATGGGGCCTGTGTCCCAGCTTCATTTGCCCAGCCCTACCCTTCCCTACCTCACCACCACAGTCTGATTTGCTGGGACGAAACATTAAAAAATATATACACTGCTCCTTGCCACACAATATGTCCAACTACCTTTCACTGCTAAGCAATGATTGATAGTTTGAAGAAATATATGTAGCCAATATTTGGTTAAAATGTTTAATTCAGACTTTGTGCCCGTGTAAGTTTATATATAGATGCGACACAAGCAGAAGTGCATACAAAGGCAAATTTAAACATTTTAAGTAAACATAAGCAAGCTTTTACACATATATGTGCAGACTCTATTTACAACAGTCCTCTGTAAGTGGTCAGTTTGAGCTGCACCCATCCCCTAAATATCACTTTTAGTGCCGGCACAGGATATACCAGATTCCAACGTAAAATGTATTTCGCTCCTCGCACACAGTTTTATGGTTTCTACAAGACATTTTCTACTGGAGTTCATCTCAAGGAGGCAAAAATGTTGCTAAAAAGATTTAACACCCAAAATAAAAAGTTGTCCTGAAATTAGTAGGCCCATGTTCCAACCAAAGCCCTCATTGTGCGCGTGCAAAATCATGTACGCTGATGGTTAAGGCAGCATTAGGAAGCTGCTGCTACAAACTGGAGAGAGAAGAATGTGCATGTTAGAAATATCGGAAACGGATACGACTGAACCGGAAACAATAAAAACTAGACGAGCACAAGAAGAATCTCCCCAATTATTAGAACATGAGAAAGAAGTGCAAAATGGAATGTTCACGTTTGGAATTCAGCTCGTTTAAAAGCCCTGCTCATTAATATAAATGTATTGTGCTTGTCCTTGAAAGGGAGAGATGCAAAACCTCAGCATGTCCATATGAAGCAAGCAAAAGTTCTCTAGTACAAACATTTGCTGAGGCCGGCAAGTGCAGGAGCCCGGGCGATAAACCTTCGAAGCTTGGGTGCCTGTGCTGGAGCAAACGTATCTTTTGTGATGTCCTTAATGGGTGCATGTTCTTAGTGCATCTAAGCACGCTTTCTAGCCACACCTGCATTTACAGATTACATCAACCCAGGTAATTCTTTTTTGTGCCTACTATGTCCAGGCAGATATGCGGCCAGTCTGGCACAAGTCAGGTTTCGTAAAACAGACAATGAATGGCCCCGGTCGGTCGTAAAGCACATTCCAACGACTTCAGGGATCATTAAGCGCCTATAGAAAAATGTGATCGCACTGATCTCAGACGGTGGATTTTATTAGCATTCTACCTGCCTTTGTTAGGTTGGACCCACGTTTAGTCATAAAATGAATCCTAAATAAAACAGGAAAAAAACTAAACTATAATATTTACGGCCAGTCTGCTCCTGTTGTAAAATGTAAGTATGACAGTTCGAAATCAGTTTAAGCAAAATAAAGTCCCCTGCTAAAATCTGCTCGTTTGAGGGATTTCAGGCAATCATTCGCATGTCTAGTTCGAATAGGTTAACGAAAGCCGGATTACAAAGTATTTTCGAAACAACCTTGAAAAATCAAAATGTCTGCGAGCTCCCGGGCTCCGAGACATAGCACGCTTCGGAAGCTCTCTGCTCAATGCCCTGCCAGGCAGGCTAGCAGCTATTGTGTGTCGAGTGAATTGCCAGCTGTCTGGGAGATTACCGCCTTAAGAAAAACAGCTCTTTGGTGTTTAATGTGTCTTGTTTGAAGGGGGTGCGTTTCTTACATCAGCATTTAAGGCAACGTTTATTTCTAAGGGAGTTCAGGAAGAAAGACAGACTGTTTCAAACGCCCTAACCGCAGACTCTGGGAAGCTCAAGCAGTACATTTGGATCTAGAACCGGGTGAAGAGCCTGGCTAGACGGGTAATGCCCACCCCATCACCCAGAAACACTGCCCACATGGAGCACAGATTAACAAGCATTGGCCGCGCGCGCGAGAACAAGCATCGCGGCACCGGCGCTTTACTTTGAACATTAAAAGTAAAGCGCGGGTGCCGCGATTATAGCAAAAGTAAAGAAATAGATGTTTTTTTCTATTTCTTTACTTTTGCAAAAGTGAAAGTCATCACGGTTCTAATGACCCGTGAAAGACAGATGGCGGCCAGCTGCTCGCGTGAACGCAAGCTTGTCGCCAGCCAGCAGCACTTTGAAAACTCACCTACTAAATGTCTCTCCGAGCAACGTATGCGCGCTGACTCAGCGAGACCTAAAAATGGATTGTATTATTATTATTTTTTTAGACACAAGAACAAAATCCACCAAGGGTCTCCACAGATATTGATTTTTAAGTGAAATGTAAATCTCTCCTTTGTACTCCAAAATGCAAACAAGCATAGGTAACTGCAAAGATTGGAAACTTTGTACATTTTCTAAATAATGGTTTTTCACTACTCTGGCCCGCGATGGGCAATCAACTCCAATAGGGGGAAGGTAAGGAGAGGAGCTGGTGAGGAGTAGTAGGACATTTACCTTAGCACCAAAGCAGTCTCAAGTGAAGCTCGAGGTTCTACGGGGGAATCGCTCTATTCTGCCCACTTCCAAGATGACTGAACCCCTCTATTAATGTCTGGCTCTTCGTAGCCAACCTTAGAAGAACAGCATTGGCAAAGCTAATAGGTCTCAGCAATGCGAGAGCTATTGGCTTTGTCATTGTTTATTGGCCAGTGACTAGTGCGTTGGCATTGGCGAGTGCACTAACGTAAGCAACGCCAGATTTGCAGGAAAGGAAAGCAACATATTGAAAAAAGGCACAATGGAAGAGAAGATTAAAAGAAGAACTAAATAACAATTGGTAGTAAATTAAAAATATAAAAAGAAACAAGCGAGAATTAAAGGAGAAAAACACATGGAAAACACTTAACATAGAAAGGTTACAGCATACACACTACTGCTAGGAGCAGCCTCCACCGGAGTAGGCAAAAACACCTTGACATTGAAGGATGGGTTGTCTGCCTACAATGGAAGGATGTGGCAGTCCACCATTATTAAGGTGCCTCATCATACCGGCTTGCAATGGATGGGATGTTGTGCAGAATCAGAGGGAAGTTTCCCCTGAAGTAACGCTTGCCTGTATTGTCTGCGCTCGACTCCTTTGCACCTTCCTCGAAAAGTAACATTTCACTTACAACAAGCCAGGACTATTGGCTTTATCAATTAGCATAGTATGGTGCCCCACGGTATTTTGCTCCTTCTGTCATTGCACCCAGATATACAATGCAACAAGTAACATTTCACCTACAACAAGACAGTAGTATGGCTTTATCATTGGTTGTTAGTTGCCTAAGAAAAATAAGAAATAACTATGGCTTCGTTGTATAGAACATTGAAAATGTCTCCGTTGTTTGGGAGAGATTATCTGCGTAAGGGATAGAGCTCCCGACCTTGGAGCTAGGGAAGCAAGTTCGAGCCTCCCACCGGCTTAACGATCTGTGATTTCAAAAAGAAACATGTTCTGGTATAACATAACAGGTGCTCACAGTAAGAACTCCTATACCTTCTGGTCAACTACGCGCTATAAAAAACTGAAATAATAAAGTTCTGGAATGATAGACTGTTAAGGAACTATAACGAGTCTCTGTGAAGGGTGGCATTGCTGCAGAGTTCCAAATGTTTTTTTCACCTTGTGGTGAAGGCAACAATGGAGAGCAAGATAGGGACCGGTTTCAGCGCCTGCTTTTTAAAGCTGCCGGAGCTGAGCAACAATGACTTAAGATGTTCCAATAAACGTGACAAGCTTCACTACAAGCATCGAGGCAATGTGAGAGGGAGGGAAGGGGCGGCATTGCAGTCTGGGGAACAGAGTCAAGCCTTACTGACCTAGCGGGGTAGCGCTTGTGAAAAGCACCTTCAAGTAACGAGCATTGGCACAGCCAATAGGTCTCGCCTTTGGGACCTTATAAGTTTTTAGCCATGCAACAATTGATGTTATTGCACCAAGGATATTGAGCTGCATAAATAAATTCTTATAAGGTCCCAAAAGCGAGACCTACTGGCTATGCCAATGCTTGTTACTAATTAAGATAAGTAAAAAAATGCTACTGTTTTCTCTGGAACTAGGTCAGAATGAATCCAATGTGTTGGTCCCATTGCCTTGTCCTCAGTCTGCGGTCTGCCGCTTGGTGACTCATTCCATCTCCCCTGTGTCCAGTTGTGCGATTCTGTACGTATGTTTGTAGTTAGAGACTTAGAGTAATATGACGTGCCGGAATCTGACTCTTTTTAATTTATGTGAATGTCTCCGTAGACAGAAGAGCTATTCTTAAGTGTGTGTTAGTACATTGTGTTGGTGGCAGCCAGGGGGCAGCATTGGGCCTCGTCCCCAAACTCATCAAATGCACACGTTTAACTCCGCTTATTGCGCCGAGAGTTTCTAATGGGGCAGAGTCGTCGTCGTTCAGTAAACCACGTGACTGCACCGGTTTCTGCGTGCTTTATGGTGGCACACGCGTTTACGATTAGCCTGATGTGGAGCTATAGAGGTCTTTTATAATTGTTTCATGTTGCTTATTGCGAGCGGTGCATGAAAGATCCTGTTTTTCTTAGGTTTAAGAGGGCTAACAAGAGGAAATATTATTTGTATTCAAGCACGTGAAATTAATAGAGCACACAGTAAATGATTTAAAAAAAATAGAGTTATTTTTACTTCTCAATCCGTGGTGATCACGTGATCCTACGTTGGTGGTGTGTTTCTGTGGTGGTGAATGTTTTGCGTTACAAAATTAGAGCCAACTTCTACGAGTGAGCCCGTGTTTCCAACATCTGTGTGTCAGGCAACTTGATTGACTGCCAAGAAAACAAGCGCGTGAAAAGCACTGGCCGCGCGGGCGCCGAAAGTGATTGCGCGATGCACTTAATTGCCGAAAGTGATCGCGATGCACGCAAAAGGCTATGCATGTAGAAATCGCTTACAAAATAGCGATTTCAAAACATTCCTAAATTGCTACTCGCAAATTGCGAGTCGCAATTAAGGAATACCTCCCCATTGATTCCTATGGGCCTAGAGGCCCATAGGAATAAATGGGAAGACTTTCTCAATTTGCTAATCTCAATTAGAGAATCGCAAATTGCTCATGCTATTTCAAGGGTGCCAGGGTGTCAAAAAGACACCCTGTTGCACCCCTGAAATCTGCATATGAATACATCTTGCACACACACATGCCCCAAGGGCATGTGTGTGTGTAAAATGGAACTTTGAAAATGCACTTTAGTGCATTTTTCAAAGTTTTTGCAAATTACCATGAAGTTCAACTTCATGGTAATTTGCTCCCCCTATTAGCGAAATCGCTAATTTTTTTAACTTTAATGCATTGCATTTAAGGAATCTCAATTTGGGATTCCTTAAATGCAATTGCAATTTAAGTAATCGCTATTTAGAGATTCCTTATTTTGCGATTTTTGCATTTGGGATGATGCATCCCAAATGCAAAAATACCGGTCGCAAAGGGGCAGATTATGCTAATCTGCCCGTTTGCGACTGGTTTTTGCTTTGATGCATGTGGGCCTTAATTACCCGTGACGGAGAAAAGACAGATGGCGGCCGCGCGCGTTACCGCCAGCTTGAGGCCAGCAAAAGCCTCTGGTAGCACTTTGAAAACCCCCTTACTAAAAGTCGAGCAAGGCTCAACGCTAAATTTTATTATTGGGGGGGCTGCCAGGCCCTAATCCATCTAAAAAAAAAATTGGCTTACAGCAAAAATATTTTTATGATCTCAAATAACCCTGGTTTCCGAAGCAGCTTGCTGCCCAAGGTAAAGCACTTCAACGCCCTGTCAAGGGTAGTAACGCACATATCTCTGTAGTAAGTGTGCTCCCAGTGAAAGGGCACAGTGTTGACATTCACAATGAAGTTAGCCAATGGCTGAAGTGGACACACACCTGCTCCTTGCTGTAGGCTGTCGTAGGTGGAATGAAAGATGTGAATAACACAATAACAGACACATGGATGGAGAGGCCTGTCTGAAAGCCCTTGAAAGTAAGTATATTAGAGATATAACATTAGTAAAATCAAAAGCTCTGGGCTAACTCAAAAACTAAAAAGTACCTGTCAAATAAAAGAAACCCAAGGGGTTCTAGTCTGATGTTACTCAACAGAATAACAAAAAACACATACTTACCGCTCAAGTTCCACATAAGAACCATCCATCATACACTCGTACCTGTTAGAACACCTACTACTATCAACTCCTACCTAACTGGAACACCGAATCGCAAGAAATGCACACAAACTCTCAGCTTAATTCCCACAAGACAAATAACATACCCAACACTAAACTCAACTGCACCTCTTATGAATTAAACATGAATGTCTTCAACCTCCTAGACACCTAAACCAGTAGCTAAGATAGCTGGCAAGATAGCTCAGTGTGTTGAGCCCTTTCGGTTGGGCTCTGGGTAGGATTTCCGGATCGTAACTATGTACAAATTCGGGCAAAGTCAACTCAGCCTTTCATCCTTCCCAGGTGGATTAAATGGGGATGCGTTTTGATTGGGCAATAATAACAGTATTTTAAATATTTTATGTGAACTGCTTTGGATATAATCACTTGTAAATATAATTTAAAAAAAGGTAAACACCCAGCCTCAACCCATGCCACTTAAAACACGCCACAGTTAATCACTTAGTAACACTCCTTTACCGAGCCAGCTCAGACGGATAAGTGCCAGCTGCAGAGTTCGATAAAGTGTGTTCTTTCCGTAGGGTAACCATAACACTTATTGTTAAAGTGCCAAAATGCAATTAAATGTTTCATATTAAAATTAATAAACCCCACGGAACACTGCAAATCCCAAAGTCGCAGCCATTCACTACCACCAACCCGTCGGTCGGTCCCTGAAATACAAATTAGAAGGTATATCAAACGGCGCACGGACGAAGAATCGAGAACCCAGTCGAAACAGCGCACGAGCGCTAAGCAAAATAAATACCTGCGAACGGCAGCCCAACACAAACACCTGTTTACCCCGGCCGAAAATAAACACATGTGCACGCTGTAAGTAGTCTGAACAGAGCTCTCACACACCAGCTCCGTCAAAACCACCCATCTGGGCTGCAAAGCGGCCAAGAATCCGAGCCGTAGACACCGTATCACGACTTTCATGGCAGGGACCCCCTGAGCTATCCCCGTGGTCATATACCGAGAAACCCAGGGACTGCTGCTAACTTAAGATTGTTGTCGCATACCTCAAATTAAGCACCCAGAGAAACCTTGCTGATGCAGTTCGTCACCAATATAGCCGCCTTGATCGTCCAAGACAGATGTTATATAGGCACGGCGACTGGAATTATATTGCAAGATTAGGTAGCTAGAAAATGCAAATTCTGATGTACATTTTGTGACAATATCAGATAACTGTTTAATGTTTTCATATATTAATATTGTCTGGACATAGATTTCACCCCATTTGTAGGAGTTTAACACTCAAATACTGCAATAAGTGTCTAAAAGGTGACCAGTCCACCTTTGTAAGATCGCGATGCACTTAATTGCCGAAAGTGAAAGTGATCATGATGCACTTAATTACCCGTTACGGAGAAAAGACATATGGCGGCTGCGCACTTGCACGCTATCGTGAACGCTAGCTTGAGGCCAGCAAAAGCCTCTGGTAGCACTTTGAAACCCCCCTTACTATAATTCGAGCAAGCAGCGCATGTGCTGCTCTAGGCTCGACCTAAAAAAGGAGTCCGGAACAGTGCCCAACAAAGTCCGCTGACCAAGCTAAAAGGTAGTTGGGCAGAGAGCTCTGGGGGGGCTAAACACCGGAAAAGACATTACATATGCATGCCCTTCACGAATGAGGACAAAAAAAATAGAGCGAAGGTGGTGCCAGCAAATGGCAAGCATATGGGTGGACTGCAAGCCCAGATGTACCTACAGCAGTCTCGGTTTGAGACAGCGCATGCACGCCATCTAGAGCAGTGACTTAAAAAGCAATTTCACCACCTTTTCCCCCTTCTGTCTGCCTAGACAAAGGAGAAGCCCCTGTTGTGTGTGCTTGCCATTTTCCGTTCAAAGCGAGCTTCCTCTTCGAAGATCACCTTTTGGGCTCCCACCCTGTGGGGCTTTTCCGGCCCAGAAGACATAACATCTCTTCCCTCAGGAGATCCTTTGTAGGCTTTCCTGAGAGTTGTTTATACTTCTCCCCGGGTGGCCAGAAGGCTATCTTGAGAACAGACCTTTGTGTGCAGTAAGAAACGGTAAACCTTGGACAACAAAGTGGCAATTTACTAAAGTTGCACTCTGCCCACTAGCGACATTAAATTTGATTCAACCATTGAATTGATTCTTTTCATACCTTGAAGTAACAATTTTGGAAGTTCCAGTCAGACGGTAACAAGCTGAGATATCAGCCTGTAAATCTACTAGTCTTTTAACAGTAAAAACGACACTGGAGATTTGGTGAAGGCTAGTGTTTGTCTTAGGTGACCAAAATGCAATTCAATGACTCTCCCGGGTCCACAGACTTGAGTGTAACTTTTGAGCACTGGGACTTGGCCATCCAGACTGCACAGCGGGGGTCAAGCTAATTTGGTTACTGAATGGCCTGACCGGCTACTTCAGCATTAGTGGCTTTGGTGCTGTAACAGGAAGACAGTTAATTGACTCTTAGGGCCCGATTCCGATGAGGTTAGAAAATCTTCCAGACCAAATGGCTTTTGGGAATGGTTTCTGACTCACTCGGATCAGGAGAGTCCGACCGACCGACCGATTACGATACATCCGGATACTTCCAGATACGATTGGGTCAGACTCCCATTGACTTAGTCTATGTTCCGACCGAATGCAGAGACTCCCATTAGAGAAAGGGGTGGCTGGGGAATATAGAGCACCCTGTGGCGGGCACCCCCTGGAGCCTGCCACACTGTGCATGGCTGGTAAGGGGGGACCCATGGGTACCCCCACCGGCCGGATTGGAAAGCCTCCAGGTGTAGGGGTCCCGCAACAGGACCCCAAAGTCTGATTTCGACAGCTGATTCGAGTCGGACGGCACGATTCGGAAAGGCTGTCCGAATCTAGCATCGTACTCTGTATGTTGGAAACACGGGCCATACATACGTACAATTCTGCTCCATACTGCCCGGTCATTCCATATGCCGTTGGGTTCGGATTGGGATATTCCTAACACATAACTCGCATCGTGCTCAGTCGGTCGGAAAGACACGTTCCTTATCCAATTCGGAAGGAGCAAATACTGTTACGAGGCCTTCCTAACCGCATTGGAATCCGCCCTTAGTGTTCACCTTCTCTGTCTGAGGCTCTGGAGTGTCTTTTCCACAAGCAAGGCACAACAGGTACAGTCGTCTCCTTGCTATCCCAAGGATCAGCAGGTGAAGCATGTCTTGTCCGGTCCATGAAGCAGCAGGGCAGTCCTTTTGTCAATCCTCTCTCCAGTCTAGATGTGATCTGAGGTCCAAATGTCATGGGTGCCATATTTATGCCCAGAAAATCCTCTGGGGGATGTGAAGTGAGGCATCTAGCTATCCCAGAGTGCACTATTATGCCCACTCCCAAGATGGTAGAACGCCTCACTTGGCATGTGAAGTTGGCAGTTCACCTTATAGGTGTGGCTAACCGAGGGCTACACACCCATGGAAAAACAAGTTTGGCAACTGGTCTGCCCTCTCTGTCCCAGACTTTAAGCCGTCTACCTCAACAAAAGAGCAGTCCCTCATGTGTGTCTACTTCAAACACGGTTTCCCCTTTGAAGCTCACCTTCTCGGTTCACACCATGTGTGGCTTCCTGCAAGGCAGAAGTGACACCTCTTTCAATGGCAGGCCTCTATTGTTCTTACTCCTGGGAGTTGTTCACACTTTGCCCCAGGACAGCAGAAGGCTGTCTTGTGACTAGCGCCCTTGCATGGCCACTAGAAAACTGGGGCAACAGAGTAGAAACTTTCTAAATGCTGCCGTTGCATAAACGTTACATTAAACTGGACTTGGGCATCAAGTCAGGTTTAATGTGACAATTAATTTGATACACTGCAGTACCAACTTTAGTAGTCCAAGTCAGGAGTTAGCACAGCTGAGTTATCAGCGTGTAGCCCTAAACTCGACAGTGGGGGTACTAGCCTTTCCACAGTAAAAACAACAATGCGGGGGTTTTAATGTTAGGACATAAAGAGAAGGACATGTAGTTTTATAATATACAGCACCTTGCATTAGGACTCAATAGGCCACTGTAGGGGTGACTTATATACATTATAAGTCACCCCTACAGCTTTGCTTTCAGTTTAACTGGCAAAGGTGAGTTAGCAGTTTAAAACTGCCCTATCAGTCTGTGGTAGCAGACAGGGAGACATGTTGTCACGTTGTCACAGTTATGTTGCAACAAGTCATGCTGCAGGCCTGGGGTGGAAACTTTGAGCCCCGAGTACCTATGGTTCAATTATATTAAGGCCTTATAAGTAAGTAAAGTTATGCAAATTGGGTATAGCCAATCTATCATTACACTCTTAAGGATCAAAGCACTGGCACTGAGGTCTGATTGCAGCGGAGTAAAAAAAACAGCAGAATCAGTCCAAAACTTTGGGGGTGATCATGCATACAGAGATATTTTCTTACAACTAGGTTGTAGGTTATAGAGAGGATTAAGAAGTAACAATGGTAGTGCATGGTCCTCGTTCAGGATAAGAAGATGCACCATGTCTGAAAGGGTGTTCTCAGTTCTTTCTTATTGGTCTGAAGCCCGACTAGTGATTGTGAAGTAGGCTGTGTAGATATCCAGGCTCTTCTTTGTACATTACAGGTTTAAGTTCTGAGTGATCAATGGACTGAGCCATAAATAAATTATGCTTTCGGAATCACAGCCATCATTAATAATGCAGATGAATGCTGTGAAAGAAGCTAGGCAAGGTTGTTGAAGAGAAAAATGTGGAGGTTTGACTTGGTTTGAGTCCTATGAATTTTGTGTGAACTCATAAGCTATAACGTTATGGAAAAAAGTATCATAGGGAGAAAATGCGGAAGGAAGTAGATTCACGGTTTTTGACTAGGAGCTCATACTTTTTGTTGAAAATGCATTCTTACCTTTATGTTGGCAGTTCTTCATAATCCGTAGGTGCTTTCCCATTACTAATGTTCATGTAATCGTGTCAATTAGTGGCTGACTAAATCATTGTTACAGTGCATGATTGCCTTGTCATGCTAGCCCCACCCATGCATATAGAAGACTCTGCTAGTTTAGTTCACAAAACTAGCATTGGCAATGCTGAAAGCAGTATGTTTAATAAGTGGGTACAGACCTATTGACTTTGACAATGCTTGGCTGCTTTGAAACACTATATGGGCCCCGCGTTCCAATATAGCAGGATACACCAAGTATGAAAACACAGAGGTGGCTTTTTGGAATTTTATTGTGAAAGTATAAGAATATATGTTTTCAAGATGGATGCCGTGCATAAGCATGCATGCACACTCACCAGTAGCCATCTACCAATTAATGTTGTTAATAGTTGGGAATAACATTTCAAGACGGCTGTTTGCGCATCTGCATGCATATGTGAGCACGAGCAGTAATACTGATATTTGTCAAACTATAACAAAATGATGTTAAGATGAGTGCCAGAGCACACACTTGTGTGGTCACACATGGCAGCCATCTCAAAAGAATTTTTCTTTATATTTTAGTAGCAATTTAGCATTCCAAGATGGCCAATGGCCAGTTTTGAATGCTGAATTAAAAAAACGTGCAGGAAGCAGCTTAAATTTCAATGTTCACTCATTAGCTGGTGAGCCTTTGCAAAAAGCACATTATATATACATATATAAATTAAGTGGTGAATAGGGTGACAGGAATTGGGGCAATAACTAATATGATAAGAGGTGTAACAGAGTACAAATCAGCAATACAGACAGGGTGAGGAGGTGAAACTAAGAAGAGAGGCAAAAGCGATGCACTGAAATAAAGTGGTAAAAGAAAAAGTTTTTTTAAAAAACTAGTCCCTTCACGTCAGCAGTGGAAGGATACCACGAATCCAGTCAAAAACAATTTAATGAAAAAATGCTCTAGGGGGAGAGACAAACAAGGACTGAGATAGACAAGAACACCATCCAATTCTGAGCAAGGGCTTTACCCAAAGTATGTTTTGGATTGTACACTAGGCAATGGGTCTTCAACAAGAGGCAGGTAAAGGTGTCCATCGACAACACTTAAAAAGAAACAATCGTATAGGTTTCTGGCAAATAGCTGGAGGGTTTGAGAATAGAGTGTTCATAACAGGAAAGAGCCAATGGACTAAGATTAATAGAATCATCCTAGATTTCACTCTTTACTATTTTTACTTTCTGGCTATTGCATATGCTCATTGTGGGGGGACAGAATCCACAGCAAATGAGAATGAAAAAGATAAGAGCATCAGCCCGATATTAAAATAAAAACAGAATGATCATCTTGTCAAATTTAGCATTGCTCCAGTAAAAGGTTTTGAGAATATAATGTTGGCCGAATGCTTGCCAGGTACTGGTCTCAAAAATGGCACCCCTTAGCCCTAGAGCAGAGGTCTTCAAACTTTTGTAGGTTGAGCCCCCCCAGCTGAAATTTATTAGATGTTGGGCCCCCACACCACCTGACAGAAATTTCTGGAATCTGGTACACTACATAATCGACCGCCATGTGCATATCCCGTGCCTAGAGGTATTTGCTCAGACACCACGGAGATAAGAACTCACGGAGAATGGAAAGTGTAGCAATGAGCAGAGCTGGTTGCAGGTGGTGAGCACCAACACTCATTTTTGGGGACCACACTTTATTTTTCCATTCTCAAAATTTGACCCCGACTTAAGAGCGTGAAAGACAGAAACTGGGAAAAGGAGTGTTAGACCTTTCAGCACATTGGCAGTTCCCTCCTCATTTTATTATTTTTGTCCTTTCCCCCTTCTCATTTTTTCTGTCTACTACCAACTTTTCGGGTGCTGATGTAGAGGTTCTGGGCGCTTCACCCTCACTACTTGAGGATGAGGCGCAAGGTGCTCCTCTAAAATGGAGGGTGAATGACATCTCCCCTACAAAATGGTGGCCTAAACTGTCACCTCAGAGCCTGGGCCATAGGCTGTCATGAGGGATTCCAGAACCTTCTGGGTCCCTCTGGCTAGTCAGGGCCCAGGCTATATATAGGGGTGAGGGGCGGCGGCCATTTTAGGTAGATGGCGTGAGTTGAGGAGCCAGGAGGCAGGCACTTGCGTAGGGAAGTGGGTGCACCATTAGGGGGGATTGACTGTCCTTTGGGCCGGCTATTTTCCCCCTGGTTGACACCGCCCTCTATCTGGTGACCTGACCCGACCGGTAGCCTCTGTCCTTAGGGAACAAGCCGTCAAGTAGGGCTAATTGCCTAGCCAGGACCCCTGAGAGACACAAAGATAAGGAGTTCCCTTCACCGATCCAATGCCCCATGCCTCTGTGACTCCCCGGAACCCTGGAATGCCCAGAACTTAAAACTGACCGCTGTTCTGAGGTGGGGAAGTGATCAGCGCCGCAGCCCCAGGAGTGCTGGCTGCGTAGATGGTTTGCTCCTAAGCTGCAGATCGCTCCGTGACTTGGGCCGCCCCCGCTGAGGCTTCCCTGAAGAGAATCGCTGTCCCGGTGTTTGGAGGCGCAGCCCTCTGAGAGAGAGAGGCGTCACCGAGGCTTCCTGTGGGCCGCACTAGGCCGAAGCCAAATACTCGCATCACCTGACGGGGGCGGGCTACCAAACGCCTCCCCCGCCGTAGTACCATTGGTTGGTTGGGCTGCGCCCCCGCCGTAGTGTCGTGGGCGGCTGTGGCCGCGGACCTCGGCAACCGTGAGGAAAGCCCTGGAATCCAGCGGAGCTCCCAGGCCACGTCTGGCCCGTCCGGGAGCCCCGCGCCATCCCTCTTCGACCCGGACATCGCCGGGAGGGAGCCGAAGTGTGCACTGCCAGACCCGCGAGGGTCAAAGAATCAGGTAACCCCTGGGGGAGGCGGGCAGAAGGCCGGAGAGAGGCCCAGGACTCGCCCCTCCCCCGGGGAAGTGCTACGCAAGCCGTGTGAGCCCACACGACTCCCGACGAAGGAGTAGACTGGTCCATGCCCTCTGCCCCTGCAGGACTCGTTAAGCGTCAGGATAAGACTCTGACTGCTGGTCCAGGACCTTTGGCCCCAACCCCTTCAAAGCGCCAGATTTGAAGCGTTATATTCCTCCGCCTTGGTTGAGGGGCCCCATGTAAAGCGCTATGTTAAGTGACCAGAGTAGGAAGCGCTATTAAGTTACCGGGTGTAGCGTGAGGGTAGGAGTTATGATCCAGAGGCGCTAGTGATCTGCCAAGGATGGCACTGTGTCCACCTGCCATACTTTGAAGCATTATTAAGTGTTGTGGGCAGCGTTAGGTTGATAGAGCCTGGTTTTCAGTGCTAGCAATATTCATGCTATGTGTTGCATATTATTTATTGACCCTATTTAAAGTAGTGCCATGCTAAGTGCTGCCTTGTAATTAATGCTTCTCTTGACAGTGCAATGTTCATGCTATGTGTTGCATATTATTTATTGCCCCTATTTAAAGTAGTGTCCAGGCTAAGTGCGGCCTATTATTTATTGACCTTTACCAGGTAATGTCGGTATCATATGCGACTGTGTAGTTCTTCACTCAACTCAATATGCCAGGTCATGGTTATGTGCGGCACTAAAGCGACTGACTCTATTCAAAGTACTACGCCACTGCTGCGGGTGGTGTAATAATTGATTTGTCCTGAGGAGAAAAGAAAAGAAGAAACAAGAAATAAGGGAAGATAAAGTTTTTCCATCTTTCTCAGTTTCCTGGTGTAGCGTCATTTTTGGTGGTGGTGCGCTGGAGTGCGAGACGAGTGTGGTGCAAGCACGACATGCGAACGAGTATAGGCCTTTCCCCTTAAGCCAAGCTACCCCCGGATCTTAGGTCCAACAAGTTGGTGCTCAGCGGTGGGATTCTGAATCTGTGCTTGCATCCACTCAGTAGCAGTTTGGCGCGCGCCACAACCTACACCTGATTGTTTTTACTGGAGTTTTCTCCAGATTGCCTCCCTAATTGGAATTTTGTTTTCAAAATTATTCTGTCTGGTGATGTGTTTCCTCTTGAAGGAAAGGTATCCTTTTGTAAGCTCCTGTTCTGCGGGATTGGGTCCCACCTGGTAGGATGAAGTTTGAGTTGGGTAGGCTGGAGGAATATACAGTAACTCAACTAAAAGAATTCTGCCAGGAGAGGGAGGTGTTCTTCAAGCAAGGGGCAAAGAAAATAGAACTCCAAACGAGCTTGAGAGCCTGGGTCATGGCCCACCCTAGCGGGAAACGGGAGGAGGGACCAGAACTGGACACCACAGAGGAACCAGAATTATTTTCCCCCCCTGAGAGTGGACACATGGATGTAGGACCTAGTGCCCCTTCAAGGGCAGGTAGTAGCGCCTCGGGGGGAAGCCTGTCATCAGCTGACTTAGTTGACAGGAGGGAGGAGAGGCAGTTTAAAATGGAACTGGCCCGTTTGGAGAAAGAGAGGGAGGAGAGGAGGTTCCTCCATGAGCTCCACTTAAAGGAGTTGGAATTCAAAGCCCTACAGTTTGGAACCCCCAGCAGTCCCGTTGGTGGCAGCGTACCTAAAGAGGTCCCCAGAGAGTCCAGGCCTTACCTGCCAAAAGATGTAGTCGCCAGCTATGGTGTCGGGGATGACATCGTTAAATGGCTGGCTGCCTATGAGGTCTCCTTAAGAGCCCATGGGGTCCCCGAAGCTCAGTGGGGGGGTGGCCTATATAGGTATATGCCTCCGGTGGGGAGGGATGCCTTGTTAGCATTGGAACAGCAAGATCAGACCAATTACCCCATCATGAAGGTCGCCCTAGTGAGGAAATTTGGGTTGACCCCTGAAAAATTCAGGCAGAGGTTTCGGAGCAGTCAAAAGTTGGCCACCCAGAATTGGGTAGACTTCTTGGACTATGCCAAGAAGGCCTTAGAGGGCTGGGTGCAGGGCAGTGAGTTAAAGGACTATGAGGGACTGTATAATCTGATTTTAAAGGAGCACCTCCTCGAGAAAAGTTTTCCGGAGCTGCGTCAGCACCTGGTGGACAGCAAGCTAACTAATCCTAGGAAGCTTGCAGAGGAGGCGGATATCTGGGCGAGTACCCGGGTATCCTCAAAAGGGACTGGAGGGAATTTCCAAGGGGCTGGAAAGGCCCCCAAAAGAGTTCACAAGGGAAGGGAGTAGGATTCCCTCCTAAGGTTGGCCCCCACAAACCCCCTTATCCTGACCGTGGTCAGCAGCCTAGGGTTGTCCGATGTTATGAGTGTGGTGAGATTGGGCACTATAAGGGGGATGCCAAGTGTCCCAAGAGGCCACACCCTCCCATTGGAGGAAAGACCCCTGGGGTGGCGAGTTAAGTGCTTGGGGAGGAGTTGCCCCTAGATAAGGGAGGTGAGTGGGCAGGGCTAACCTTAGTGTCCTTAGGGGATTGTGAGATGGTTCCCAGGACCCAGGTGCCCTCGAATACTACTAAGTACAGGCAAGGGGTCACCATCAATGCCCAGAGGGTGGAGGCTCTGAGGGACACAGGAGCCAGCATGACTATGGTAAGGAGTCAGCTGGTGTCCCCAGAGCAAGTGGTTCCCAATGTAGTCCACCCGGTTGTGATGGCTGACAACCGAGAGGGTCACTATCCGGTTGCCCAGATTCCCTTTGAGTGGGGAGGGGTTGCAGGTCCTCTACGAGTTGAGATAAGCCCTGCCATGCCGGTCGACTGCCTGTTGGGAAATGACCTTGAACACTCGGCGTGGAAGGAGGTCGAGTTCAGGGCCCACATGGGAATGTTGGGGACGCCTGAGTGGATGTGTGCCAACACCCGGTCCATGGCTGCCCAAAGAGGGAGTTGACAGAGGTTGGAGCCTGGGACAAAGGCCCAACCAGCTGCCGGAAAGGGTAAACTGGGAAAGCCTGCCCCGGCATCGGAACCTCTGAAGGCGGATGGGGCGACTGAAATGGTCCCGGAGTCTACAGAGGGGGATGTAACTTCCCTGGAGGGCTTACCTACCCCTGCAGACTAGCAGGTGGAGGGAGGACCTACTAGGGAGGAGTTTTGTCGGGCCCAAAAGGAGTGCCCTACCCTTGAGGGTTTACGGCGGCAGGCCGAAGCCCAGGCAGCGGGTAACGATTCGGGGAACTTCCACATATACTGGGAAGATGGACTCCTTTATAGCGAACCCAAGGCTCCGGTGCATGGTTCATCCCGGGCCTTGGTGGTTCCCCAGCGTTACCGAGCCTTCCTATTGGGATTGGCTCACGGAATACCCTTGGCAGGACACTTGGGACAAGACAAGACCTTTGCTCGACTTGTCCCTCATTTCTACTGGCCTCAGAGGAGGATTACGTCCGATACTTTTTGTAGGACGTGTGTAACCTGCCAAGCTAGTGGGAAAACAGGGGTGAAGCTGAAGGCTCCCCTGGAACCACTGCCTGTCGTTGGCACCCCCTTTGAAAGGGTGGGCATCGACATTGTTGGGCCATTGGATCCACCAACGTCTGCCGGTCACAGGTTTATCCTGGTTCTGGTGGATCATGCCACTCGGTACCCAGAGGCTATCCCTCTGAGGACCATTACTGCACCTGCAGTGGCACGGGCCCTTATGGGAATTTTCACCCGGATGGGATTCCCCAAGGAAGTTGTGTCGGACAGAGGTACCATCTTCATGTCGGCATATATGCGGGCTATGTGGAAAGAGTGTGGAGTCACTTACCGGTTCTCCACCCCTTATCACCCCCAGACCAATGGTTTGGTGGAAAGGTTTAACAAAACCTTAAAGGGCATGATCACGAGTCTGCCCGAGAGCCTGCGGAGGAAATGGGACGTCCTCCTACCTTGTTTGCTGTTTTCCTACAGGGAGGTGCCACAGAAGGAAGTGGGCTTCAGCCCTTTTGAGCTGTTATACGGACACCCTGTGCGCGGACCCCTCAGCCTGGTGAAGGATGGATGGGAAAAGACTCCCAGAAAACTTCCCCCGGATGTGGTGAGCTACATGCTGGCCTTTCGTAGCCAAATGGCTAGGTTGTGGAAGCAAGCTTCTGAAAAACTAGAAGCCAGCCAAACGGTCATGAAGAATGGTATGACCGAAACGCTCACCCGGTGGAGCTGGAGCCTGGCCAGAAGGTGTGGGTGATGGAACCTGGAGAGCTTAGCGCCCTCCAGGATCGCTGGTCAGGCCCCTTTGAGGTGATTGAGAAGAAGGGCAAGGTCACCTATGTGGTGGATCTTAAGACCCCCCAGGCAGCCCCATCGGGTGCTCCATGTCAACCGCCTCAAGCCTCACCAAGAGAGACCCGAGGTCACTTTAATGATGGTGACTGATGGATCAGAGGAAGAGGAAAGTGAACCTCTTCCTGATCTTTTTGCGTCCCAAGAGTAGGATGGGTCGGTGGAGGGAGTGATCCTCTCACCCACCCTAACTCCCGAACAGCGGAGAGACTGCCGCCGAGTTTTGGAGCAGTTTGCTTCCTTGTTCTCCTTTATCCCGGGAAGGACTCATCTGTGTACCCATGACGTGGACACAGGGGACAGCCCACCTGTGAAGTTCAAGTCCTACCGACTGTCGGATAAGGTGAAGGCTAGCATCCATGGAGAAGTTACCAAGATGCTAGAGCTAGGAGTGATTGAGCCTTCAGGTAGTCCCTGGTCCAGTCCGGTGGTACTGGTACCCAAAGCTGCCCCACCGGGCACTACCCCAGAACTCCGGTTCTGTGTGGATTACAGGGGACTGAATTCGGTGACAAAGACAGATGCTCATCCCATCCCGAGGGCGGATGAGCTCATTGACCGGTTGGGAGCTGCCCAATATCTCAGTACCTTTGACCTTACATACGGGTACTGGCAGATTTCCCTGACAGATGGAGCCAAGGAAAGGTCAGCCTTCTCCACACCTGAGGGTCACTACCAGTTCTGTGTGATGCCCTTTGGGCTCAAGAACGCCCCTGCTACGTTCCAGCGGTTGGTGAACCAGGTCCTCTCTGGGATGGAAGCCTTTTCGGTTGCGTACCTGGATGACATCGCTGTCTTCAGCCGCAGCTGGGAGGACCATTTGTGTCACCTTCAGGCTGTTCTTCAGGCTTTGCAGCAGGCAGGTCTGACGATCAAGGCCAGTAAGTGCCAGATCGGGCAGGGGTCGGTAGTGTACCTCGGTCACTTGGTGGGTCGGGGCAAGGTGCAACCCCTCCAGGCCAAGATCGAAACCATCATGGCCTGGGAACCCCCCAAGACTTAGACAGAGGTCAGAGCCTTCTTGGCTACTACCGACGCTTCGTCAAGGGATACGGTACTATCGTGGCCCCCTTGACTGAGCTCACTTCTAAAAAGCACCCTCGACGGGTAATCTGGACCGAGGGATGTCAACAAGCCTTTGACACCTTGAAAAAGGCAATGTGTGCGGCACCTGTTCTCAGGGCCCCTGACTTTGCCAAGGAATTCATCGTCCAAACAGATGCGTCGGAGCATGGTATCGGGGCAGTGCTGTCGCAACTCAATGACGAGGGTCTAGACCAACCAGTGGTTTTCCTGTCCAGGAGACTCCCCCGGGAACAGAGGTGGAGTGCAATTGAGAGGGAGGCTTTTGCGGTGGTGTGGGCTCTGAAGAAGCTGCGGCCATACCTGTTTGGCTCGCACTTCCTGGTTCAGACCGACCACCGGCCCCTCAGGTGGCTGATGCAAATGAGGGGCGAGAATCCCAAGCTATTGAGGTGGTCCATTTCCCTACAGGGAATGGACTTTAGGGTGGAACATCGCCCAGGAGTGGACCACGCCAATGCTGACGGTCTATCCAGGTATTTCCGCCTTAGTGAAGAGGACTCCCAAGGGGTTGGGTAGCTCTCCCTACTTTCAGCTGGGGGGGACGCGTGTTAGACCTTTCAGCCCATTGGCAGTTCCCTCCTCATTTTATTATTATTATTCCTTTCCCCCTTCTCATTTTTTCTGTCTACTACCAACTGTTCGGGTGCTGATGTAGAGGTTCTGGGCGCTTCACCCTCACTACTTGAGGATGAGGCGTAAGGTGCTCCTCTAAAATGGAGGGTGAATGACATCTCCCCTGCAAAATGGTGGCCTAAACTGTCACCTCAGAGCCTGGGCCATAGGCTGTCATGAGGGATTCCAGAACCTTCTGGGTCCCTCTGGCTAGTCAGGGCCCAGGCTATATATAGGGGTGAGGGGCGGCGGCCATTTTAGGTAGATGGCGTGAGTTGAGGAGCCAGGAGGCAGGCACTTGCGTAGGGAAGTGGGTGCACCATTAGGGGGGATTGACTGTCCTTTGGGCCGGCTATTTTCCCCCTGGTTGACACCGCCCTCTATCTGGTGACCTGACCCGACCGGTAGCCTCTGTCCTTAGGGAACAAGCCGTCAAGTAGGGCTAATTGCCTAGCCAGGACCCCTGAGAGACACAAAGATAAGGAGTTCCCTTCACCGATCCAATGCCCCCTGCCTCTGTGACTCCCCGGAACCCTGGAATGCCCAGAACTTAAAACTGACCGCTGTTCTGAGGTGGGGAAGTGAGCAGCGCCGCAGCCCCAGGAGTGCTGGCTGCGTAGATGGTTTGCTCCTAAGCTGCAGATCGCTCCGTGACTTGGGCCGCCCCCGCTGAGGCTTCCCTGAAGAGAATCGCTGTCCCGGTGTTTGGAGGCGCAGCCCTCTGAGAGAGAGAGGCGTCACCGAGGCTTCCTGTGGGCCGCGCTAGGCCGAAGCCAAATACTCGCATCACCTGACGGGGGCGGGCTGCCAAACGCCGCCCCCGCCGTAGTACCATTGGTTGGTTGGGCTGCGCCCCCGCCGTAGTGTCGTGGGCGGCTGTGGGCGCGGACCTCGGCAACCGTGAGGAAAGCCCTGGAATCCAGCGGAGCTCCCAGGCCACGTCTGGCCCGTCCGGGAGCCCCGCGCCATCCCCCTTCGACCCGGACATCGCCGGGAGGGAGCCGAAGTGTGCACTGCCAGACCCGCGAGGGTCAAAGAATCCGGTAACCCCTGGGGGAGGTGGGCGGAAGGCCGGAGAGAGGCCCAGGACTCGCCCCTCCCCCGGGGAAGTGCTTCGCAAGCCGGGTGAGCCCACACGACTCCCGACGAAGGAGTAGACTGGTCCATGCCCTCTGCCCCTGCAGGACTCGTTAAGCGTCAGGATAAGACTCTGACTGCTGGTCCAGGACCTTTGGCCCCAACCCCTTCAAAGCGCCAGATTTGAAGCGTTATATTCCTCCGCCTTGGTTGAGGGGCCCCATGTAAAGCGCGATGTTAAGTGACCAGAGTAGGAAGCGCTATTAAGTTACCGGGTGTAGCGTGAGGGTAGGAGTTATGATCCAGAGGCGCTAGTGATCTGCCAAGGATGGCGCTGTGTCCACCTGCCATACTTTGAAGCATTATTAAGTGTTGTGGGCAGCGTTAGGTTGATAGGGCCTGGTTTTCAGTGCTAGCAATATTCATGCTATGTGTTGCATATTATTTATTGACCCTATTTAAAGTAGTGCCATGCTAAGTGCGGCCTTGTAATTAATGCTTATCTTGACAGTGCAATGTTCATGCTATGTGTTGCATATTATTTATTGACCCTATTTAAAGTAGTGCCATGCTAAGTGCGGCCTTGTAATTAATGCTTATCTTGACAGTGCAATGTTCATGCTATGTGTTGCATATTATTTATTGACCCTATTTAAAGTAGTGCCCATGCTAAGTGCGGCCTTGTAATTAATGCTTACCTCGACAGTGCAATGTTCTTACTATGTGATGCATATCATTTATTGCCCCTATTTAAAGTAGTGTCCAGGCTAAGTACGGCCTATTATTTATTGACCTTTACCAGGTAATGTCGGTATCATATGCGACTGTGTAGTTCTTCACTCAACTCAATATGCCAGGTCATGGTTATGTGCGGCACTAAAGCGACTGACTCTATTCAAAGTACTACGCCACTGCTGTGGGTGGTGTAATAATTGATTTGTCCTGAGGAGAAAAGAAAAGAAGAAACAAGAAATAAGGGAAGATAAAGTTTTTCCATCTTTCTCAGTTTCCTGGTGTAGCGTCATTTTTGGTGGTGGTGCGCTGAAGTGCGAGACGAGTGTGGTGCAAGCACGACATGCGAACGAGTATAGGCCTTCCCCCTTAAGCCAAGCTATCCCCGGATCTTAGGTCCAACAAGGAGGAAGAAGGAAAATAAAGATCAGAAAACTGTGATAAAAGGAGAAAGCAGGGATGAAATATAACCGCAAGAGTTAGATAACATGACCGGAAATGAAGGGTGGTTAAAGAAGGAGGCATGAGGTGGAATCAAAACTAGGCAGCTTTAGTATTCAGAAACCATGCTCCTAAGAAAAACATTGGGCTCCTGCACTTACTTTTTATCCATTTATTTACATATTAAGCCCGGACAATAAATAGTATAGAGTGCTAACTATCTGGCAATGATGGTCATAACAACTGACTAGTCAAGTTTAAAGCCTTCAAAAGGCAACAAAAGAAAAAAAGAGTTGGCTGGTGGAAAATAGATTCCACCTTCTATTGAAGTACACATTTCATTATTGAATAGAGTTCTGAAAGAATCTTTGGACAAAAGCAGGTTTAAGTCCTCAAGATCACCTTTGCACGTAGGTGTATAATGAATGGTTCTGAGGTATGAATTGCTTGCAGCTCACTTTTTCAACTGTGCTATGGCCATCCAGAAAGGTTGTCTACGAGAGGGCCTTCATGGAACATAAGGACAATAACTCACTTTGGGCCTCATGTAGGTAGCCAAATACCGGTCGGTAACGGCCGATTTTCGGTAATTATACCGTTACCGACCGGTATTTTGGCCATTGGTATGTAGGGGGACATATTTTGCTTTCGGAATTTATCGAATCGGTAAAATTACCGATTCGGTAATAATACCGAATCGGTAATGTTACCGAATCGGTAACTTTTCCGAATCGGTAATTTTACCGATTCGGTAAATTCCGAAAGCAAAATCGAGATGTAGGGGGAGTGTGTGTGTGTGTTTATGAGTCGGTATGTACCACCAACTTATAGTTGGTGGTAAATAATGAATGTATGTGTAAATGCATTTTTACGCGCGTAGCAGTGTGCAATGTGGCATACATACATGCCCTTAGGGCATGTATGTGTGCCACATGTGCACACATGGCCGAATCAGGGGTGCAACAGGGTGTCAATGTGACACCCTGCCACCCTTGTATGTGTTCCCCCCATTACCGAATCGGTATTTACCGATTCGGTAATGAGGCATACCTTCCCATCAATGGGAAGGTATGCCTCATTACCGAATCGGTAAATACCGATTCGGTAATTACCGACTAGTAACGATTCGGTAAAAAATACCGACTCATTACCTACATACCAGTTACCACTTCTAAAATACCGATTCGGTATCGTTCGGTATTTTAGAAGTGGTAACTGGTATGCTACCTACATGAGGCCCCTAATGAGGATAAACAGCCAGTCCGTAGTTGACACAACTTCACTTTGTGCTGCACTGAGAATGATTCAGTAATGTATTTTGGGACCCCACTTAGAGCATAGCTTTTGATGACCAAATCCGCATGCTTTCTTTTCCTAAAAAATGGATGGTCAGTTGCAAAGGATTCCATATGTACCACTTTATTTAGGGCTGATTAAACTGCTGGTGAGGCAGATTTAAGCTCCACTGGGCTGCGGCTCCTTTTAGCTCCAGGGCATGGACTGGAGCATTTGACCAAGCGTTTGGAGGCCTCAGACCATTCGAGAGTGTGGTTTCTAACCCAATGAGATTCTAAAGGGAGCCTTTTTTGGCAATCCGTGCTTAGCGCATATACTTCAAAAGACTGGTTCTCTGTATGAGGAGTTGTTCGCTCATCTTTAATCCTATCCTGATCTGGGATGGTGAATTATTATGCGGGAGCTTAAACAGTGACCTGAAGACAGCGCCTTTGAGCATTGTTCAAAGAACACCAAGCTTCCCCGGAAATGCTTCTGTGCCGTGATCCAGAATCTGGATCAGTTTAACATTTATCATTTTCCACAATGGTTCAAGAGTAGGCTGTTTTAAACTCTCTAAAATATTGTTTGAAACGCCAACTGTAACGAGGCAGATTTTGGTTTTAATGAATTGTGATGTGTCATACAGACATACCCCAAGTATTTATATCTGTTTGATATGGTCAGACAATAGTTGTTTAAAAACCAGGCGCCAGTTGTTTGCTTTTCCTGCCAAATATCTCCATATTTGTTTTTTCGTAGTTTGTCTTTCCATTTGAGCTGCAATGGTTATGTAAAACATCGATCAATCTTTGTAGCCCCATCGGTGTTTGGCTTAGAAGGACTACATCATCTGCATAAATGAGCGAAGTGATATGTTGGTTTGCCAGTTTTGGCGTATGGCTAATTACTGAGTTTAATGCAGGTACCAGGTCACACACAAATAAGTTCAAAAGAGCCAGAGCTAATATGCACCCTTGTTTAATGTCTTGTGCAATGTTTATCTTGACAGAGACTCTGGCCAATTTTCAGAGTAAAGCAGATGGACGCCACGAAGTAATGCTTCCAGAATTTGCCAAGCTTTGAGCCTGGACCAGAGCACTTGGCATTAACGTGGTCAAAGGCCTTTGCTTTACTCCATAAAACAGCAGTATAGAAACTCATTTTTTCTTATCTCATTTGCAAAAAGCATCCTCATTGCTACAAGATTGCCAATTGGGCTCCATCGACGGTTTCAACTCAGATCCCTACATTCTACCTTGTGGCGTCCCTCAGGGCAGCTCGCTGAGCCCTTCATTGTTCAATATCTACGTCTCTGGACTGGCCCCTCTCATCCGGGAATTTGGGTTCAACCTGACCACGTATGCCGACGATACCCAGATTGTGGTAGCGGCACATAAACTTCAACAGTCCCCGGCCTCGCAGTTTAGATGCTACATGAGTGCCATCAATAGATGGATAACGGCACACTGCCTTAAACTCAATTCCAACAAAACAGAAGTTTTGATTTTTGGCAGTATACAGCCCCCCTGGAACAATTTGTGGTGGCCAGCGGAGTTGGGCCTACCACCAAAGCCAGTGGCTAAAGTAAATAATTTGGGTGTGATGATGGACAATAGATTTACATTTTGCCATCAAACGAATGCCGTGATGTCTGCTTCACATTTTCTCATAAAGAAAATAAGGAAAATATTTCCGTATATCACCGACAATACCCGGAAAAACAGTACTTTCTTCCCTTATTCAATCTAAATTAGACTACTGTAATGGTCTATACCTTAATGCCCAGAAGCAGTGTCTGAAGAAACTTCAGATGATTCAGAATTCGGCAGCTCGCCTTTTGCTTGACATCCCTAGACATAGTTCAGTTTCTAATGAAATTCGCAATCTCAATTGGCTTCCAGTACCTCGGCGCATTGAATTCAAGACATTATGTATTGTTTTTAAAGCTTTGCATCATCTAGGTCCATCTTTTCTGCAGGATCTTTTCACATGGTATCAACCGACCAGACACACTTTCGGTCTCTGGGTGTACGATTACTGCTGGTACAAAGAATTCATACGACGCACTGGGGAGGCCGCAGCTTTTACTATGGTGCATCGAAACTGTGGAATTCCCTTCCCTTTCAACTGAGGAATGTTAGATCCTTGACTGTTTTCAGAAAGCAATTAAAAACCTGGCTCTTTCAGTACTAGGGACGAGTTTGCGGATTGCATTCCCTAGCGCCAAGACACCTCCGGGTAGTTGTGCGCTTTTATAAATCTCTTTAACACTAACATTAACATAAACTTCAGAGAAAGTGGTCCAGAACTCGGAGTCTTGTTTATAAACTGATGCGGGAATCCCGTTTGGGCAGGGAACTCGGTCAACTCTACTTTTCTGGATCAAGTTTGCTATTCTTGTGGCTGTGAGAGTTATCGCATATTGATAGAGTAGTTCTTCTGATGCCACAGACTTTCCTTGCACAAGGTTTTGCCTGCTGGGGCCAAGTTGTTGATTAGGACATTTTGTTGAAACACTATACAGGGAGCCAATAAGTGTGATCAAATTTTCAGGGGAGACATTGTTCCTGTTTATAGTGACTATTTCTAGCCCCTCACAGACGAATAATGATGATCAAAAAATCCTTTGGGTTTTAATTTCGACAGGCCAGAAAAAGTTCAGTTTGAAGTGCTTCCTCATTCTTTTATTTTGCTTGGCAAATTTGTTTTTTATCTTGACAACGTAGTATGTTGATTTCTGCAAGCGAGGAGGGACATGACCATGATTTAAGTGATCTTAACTTCTTGCTGAAGATTTTATTATGGAATCCGAGATCTTTTGTGAACCATGGTTTCGAAAAGGTGGAACTGGAAGAGCTTGTTGTTAATTTGGCTCGTTGACTTCTGACTAGAGCCAAGAGTAGACTTTGCACAAAGAGTTCCCAATCATGGGGGCGTGGCCGACAAAATGGCCGAATAGGACATGCCTTCTGAAGCCCTGTCCCAACGAGAGGAAATCCGGTATAATTCTGCAGTGTTATTAGGCACCAACCTAGCTACACACATCGGCCTGAACAGGGGCATCTCTTGAGCCGTGAATCGCCCCCCAGAGTGAAGTAATCTAGGCAAGAAGCACCGCATCTCCGAGCGAGGCCGCCATTTTCCTGGTGCGGCGGTGACCGCACCGAACGTTGGAGGCCCAGAGTGGACGACCTCGCCGTCCCTGACAGCCTAGGGAGCAGCGCCGCAGCCGCAACGGCAGTCCTGGGGGCCCCTTCCGGCTAGGGAATTGAGGAATGGAGCAGTGGCGCGGCCGGGCAGAGGTGAGGTTGCGACGCCGCCGGTGAGGGGGCCCCCCTGGAGTAAATTACTGAAGAGGGCATGAGAAGGCCGGTTCTGTTCAGCGCAGACAACTGGAGCTTCTGACCCCGGTGACCAGGGGGCGCCCCATGGGCGTGCATTGACTACGGAGGGCCCCGGTGAACAGGAGTATACGCCGAGAGGAGGCTGCCCTCAGGACTCGAGCCCGCTAGGACATAGCAGCAGGGGAAGAAAATAAGAGCATTGGCTGACCTCCAGACAACAGGTGGCCTTTGCCCAGAGGTAGGAGTTAATTGGAATACTCCCATCCCAAAGTTGGACGCTAAGGGGACGAAGATAAGGGGCAGTCAGAGGAGCTGTTGGTGGAGGGCGGGTGGCCCTGCCTCAGGTGTTGTGAGAGACTGGTGTCCCTATCTGTGGTGACGGTGGAGCGCACTGAGGGGCCGCACATGGAGGAGCAAACATCGGTGAGTAGAAGAGCATCCCCAGGGGGGACTGATTACAGGACCTGGATCCGCCTGATAAAAAAATGACGAAGACGACGGGAGGAGCGATAACAGGCCTCTGGGGTGCAGGTAGCGGAGGGGGAGATGGGTAGAACACCCCCTGCCCCAAACCCCGGCCTTGGAAGGCGATGGAAACTTGCCAGTTGGAGGGCAAGTGTAGATTGGCCTGTAGTTGTCCACGGATCCGAGGGGAGGCCCGGAGGTGCTTGATGCCTGAAGTGAGCCCCGAGTGAAATAACGGACCACCAGTCAGCTGGGGTCTTGGGCAGAAGGTATACCTGAATGTTGGAAACGGAAGATATCGCGAGTGGCATCCTAGGAAAGTGCTCGTCCTGGTTGACCCTGTAGCAGTGGGATGCTATTGCTCATCATGGTTAAAGATAAAGGCAACATATAATATAACGCCAGGACCCTCATTGATCTCGCTACAGAAGTATGTGTCGGGGGAAGACCCCGACGCCTTCTTACTTAACTTTGAACGAGCTGCACAGGCCTGTGGTTGGCCCATAGAGAAGTGGCCGTTTTTCTTAGCTCCACTCTTAACCGGTGAAGCTCAAGCCGCCTACCAGGTGGCCAACGCCACAGGGAATACCCCGTATGCAGATATTAAAACTATATTACTGGATCACCTAGGGTTCGATGCAGCAGCCTAACCCCAAGACATTGTTTTTCCGGTTAAAAATGGCTGCCGATAAATGGCTAACCCCTTCTGTGAGCACAAAGGAAGAGATAATGGATAAAATATATCTCAAACAGTACTTGGACGCTCTCCCCTTTAGTACACAGAAGTGGCAACACCAGCACACCAATCCGACCACAAAGCTAGCCATTGATATGGTCACTACCTATTCAAGAGCACAGCCCAAACCATCTGGGTGGGAATCCGAAAAACCAACCCGACACCTACCGTTGAAATACAACAAAAGAACCAGAGTAATCCCGGAACCTGCTAAACCACGTCTTGTAAAACCCGAGATACCCTCTTTCAAGGGACCCCAATATTTTGAGTGTGGGGACTGGGGACACATCGCTCGATTGTGTCCCCGATGAAGGCCAACAGAAGAACCTATGGAGGTGGGGTACATCCCTAAGTCCATTCTCTACACCGCTGAGATGGGGAGTGCATTTCACGTCAGTGTACGGGTGAATGGGAAGACAGTAAAAGCCCTACTAGACTCAGGTTGCAGGCAGTCCGTAATACAGGATGTTCATGTACAACCCAATCAGGTCATCCCAGATACCCTGGTACACATTAGATGTGTCCATGGGGACGTTAAGCCATACCCGGTTGCAGCAGTATCCCTTACCCCGTCTAACGTCATCCGGGTGGGAGTGTTGGAGAACTTGCCAGAGGAGCACATCATAGGGACGGATAACCCCGAATTTCTAGATCTGTTCCTACAGACTGCACAGAAGCAGACGATAAGGGTGGGGGGGGGGATGGGTGGGGGTGGGGGCAGGGAGGGGTCAGGAAAGATAGCAGACACCCTGGTTCCAGCACTGATACCCTGGACGTAAGACACAAGTTTCAAATTCGCCCCGGCAAACAACACTAACTTATTTAATGCCTGGGAGCAGGCACACAGAACACAGGACTGTACCTCCCCTTCTTTTCCCCGTTCCTTATTAAAGATGGTCTGTTATTTCGCCAAGCTTCCAAGGATGACCCCCATCAATTACTAGTCCCACTTTCGTTTACGGGAGCAGATTATGTTTTTTTCTCACTCTCACTTGACTGCGGGACACACAGGGAGTGAAAAGACAACCCAAAATGTATTAAGACACTTCTTTTGGCCTGGGGTGCATAAAGACATAAAAACCCATTGGCAGACCTGCGAGATATGCCAGAAGAAGAACACTCATCGCCCCCGGCCGTACCTCTGCAAACCCTACCCATAATAGGCACCCCTTTTGAAAGAGTAGGGATGGATTTAATAGGACCCCTTCCAAAAACCCGAAAAGGAAACCAGTATGCTCTGGTAATAGTCGATTATGCTACCCGATACCAAGAAGCCTTCCCCCTAAGAGCCTCAACCACGTGTCTTATAGCTGAGAAATTCATAGAGTTGTTCTCCCGAGTAGGGTTCCCCAAGGAGATCCTAACCAATCAGGGTACCCAGTTTGTGTCCAGACTGATAAAGGAGGTTTGCGGGACTTTGGATCTGCGGCACATCAGGATATCTGTGTATCACCCCCAGACGGATGGCTTCGTCGAGAGGTACAATGGAACACTGAAGTCCACATTGAAGAAAATGCTTGCGGTAATACTGCAAGGAATGGGACGAATTGTTGCCGCTTGCATTATATGTCATCCGAGGCCAGATGCAAAGCAGCCTGGGTTGTTCGTCTTTTGAAATGCTGTATGGGCGATAACCCAGGTCGCTGTTGGAGATGACCAAAGAGGCATGGGAGAGGGAAGAAGCTGAAGAAACCCAGGGGATGCTTGAGTACACCCAAGCCTTAAAATCCAATATAGGAAAGCTGAGGGATTTGGCTTATTCTAATCTTGAGAAGAAACAAGAAAAACAGAAAACGTGTTCTGACAAAGGAAAAAAATGGAGGAAATTAGAGATCAACGATTGGGTGTTGGTGTTACTTCTCTCCTCCACCAAGAAATTCCAGGCCGAATGGTTGGGCCCCTACAAGATCGTGGGAACTATCGGAAAGACAAGCTATAGAGTACAGATAACGTCCAGGAGGAGCCAAAAATATCACATAAATATTGTAAAGAAATGGCTGGGGCCCCTGCCGAAAACAGCCCACCTCACGTTACCAACACACGCTCCCGCCTTTAATACTTTGGACCAACTCGTGGTCAACGAGGACCTAAGAGAACAAGAAAAGGCCGCCCTCCGAAAGATCCTATCTCCCTTTTCCTACCTTTTCTCGGACAAACCCGGAAGGACGGCCCTAGCGGAACACTGCATCGAGACAACACCCGGAAAAACCATCAAACAGCGTCCGTACAGGCTACCGGCAGCCAATAGGGCTGCGGTGCAGAAATAAGTCCATGACATGCTGCGATTAGGAGTCATAAGGCCATCAAAGAGTGAATGGTCTTCACCAATCGTTATGGTACCCAAACCGGATGCAGCAGAAGATTTTGTATGGATTTTAGAGCCCTTAACTCTATTTCCTCCTTTAACGCATACCCCATACCGCGTATAGATGAGCTGATAGAGAAATTGGGAGGCGCCACATATATCACCACCATGGACCACAACAAAGGGTACTGGCAAGTGGCCCTAAGAGAAGAAGGCCGCAAGAAAACAGCTTTTGCCACCTCAGAAGGACTATAGGAGTTCACAGTGCTCCCCATCGGACTACACGGAGCACCAGCAACATTGCAACGACTCATGAATATGGTGCTCTGGGAATATCAGTCATTCACCTCCGCATACCTGGACGGCATAGTGATCTTCAGACCCACCTGGGAGGTCCATCTAGAACTCCTACGAATCATCTTTCACACCCTACAGCAAGCCGGTTTACACAAACTCAAAGAAATCCCGAGCAGGCTACCAGAAAGTCAAGTATTTGGGTTACGTGTTAGGGCACGGGATGATTGAGCCACAGATCGAAAAAGTCAGGGCGATAGCCGAGACCCCCTTTCCCAGCACAAAGAGAGAAATTAGAGCGTTTCTAGGGTTGATAGGTTATTACCGTCGCTTCATCCCCCAGTTCTCCGAAGTAGCCGCCCCTCTGACAGACACTCTCCAACAAAACCCAGAGCCTCTTACACCCCACGCTACAGATGTGGAAAGCATTTGGTTCCTTGAAACGGGCTATAACCACCAGTCCGGTGTTGTCCTCCCCGACTTTTCCCGACCTTTTGGCCTCCACACTGACGCCTCTGATTATGGCATAGGAGCAGCCCTGTCCCAGTTGTCACCTGAGGGGGTAGACCATCCCATTCTATACATCAGCCGTAAACTCTTTCCACAAGAACTTAAATACCCTACTATAGAGAAGGAATGTCTAGCAATAAAACGGGCTGTCGACAAGCTGAGATTTTACCTTGAGGGACGCCCTTTCACCCTGTACACGGACCACGCACCCCTCCAGTGGATGAGCCAAAACATCGCTCTTAATCCCAGGGTTCTATGTTGGTTTTTGTCCCTTCAGTCCTTTTCCTTTACAGTGAAACACCGCAAGGGTACGGACAATGGTAGTGCTGATTTCTTTACTAGATTCCCTCTCCCCGATCGGGAGAATCCAGGGGGGGGGGAGGTTTGTGGCAAGGTGAGCCCGGTCAAGGGGGGTGTGAAACGAACAATGGACTGGGGGGATGTGACAATCACCGTTTCCCCTCTTCTTTCCCAGCAGCAGGATGAATGGAACTGCCCGGACATACACACATATGAAAGAGACAGGGAAAACAGGCGCTGCTCCTTTAACTGGGAGGACATTCCTGAAATCCCCGTCCCCAGTGATGACGTCGAGGAGGATTGGCCCACAAGAAGGGGAGGAATATGGAAGCAGGGGTGTGGCATCACCGGAGGAGTCGAGGAGGAAGAGTCGGAGGGAGTAGAGTGTGGAGCAGAGCGGACCGTATCGAGTGGAGGCGGAGTGGTTGAGAGACGCCAGGAAGCCAGGAGGCCAACGTCCCTGTGATTAGCTCAGCCACGAGGAGCGTGGCTCTCGAAGGGACGCGAGCGGTTTGAGGGCTGAGTGGGAAGAAGGGATGGACCCGATTCGCAAGCCTAGGGGGTCCCGTCTTCCCGGTGTTCCCTTTCCGAGCACTTCACTCACTCCGATAGATGTGTTAGTCACTCTGTGTGATCCTTCACTTCACCACTCCATCATCGTGTGTTACAACCCCGATCTTACAACGCACCGTTTTTTTTCCTTACCACGAACACTGACCACTGAAATCCACGGCTGGACGGGCCCTTGCTGGAGTGGATGAGAAGAGGGTGGACCCCGTCGAGGGACCAGGAGATTAAAGACAAGAAGCCGTTTTCCCCATTACCCTACAAGAGACTAGCTACTCGACGGAGACGTGTTCTGTACCCAATAAAACCGTCTTTACCTAGACCTAGTCTCCTGCCCCTTTCTTCCAACCCGCTACAGCGATGTTAGCTATCGAACAAGCGTTCGATTTGGTTGGATGGATGCATCTTTGGGAGGTTCTGCGGGCAATGGGTGTGGGGACACAATTCCTGAAATGGGTGCAGTTCTACTCGAAGCCCAGCGCCAGGATCAGAGTGGGGAGGTTAGTATTGCGTGCCTTTCAGTTGCAACGTGGCATGAAACAAGGATGCCAGTTATCGCCGCATCTCTTTGCCACGGCAATTGAACCCCTAGCGGCAGGTCTGCGGAAGGAGAAGTAGGCCTTTGGGATTCCACTAGGAAAGACTATTCATGTGGTGTCCATGTATGTGGCTGACACCTTGGTGTATGTCCGAGATCCTGCCCGGGGGATACAGATACTGCTGAGCACCCTGTAGAGGTTCGGATATGTGTCAGGGCTACGGATTAACTCAGTGAAGTCTAAACTAATCCCAATGAGGAGACTAGCTGAGCTCCCTGACGGAGGATTGCCAGAGGTAGGGCTCCCATGGGTAAGGGCCGTACCGCGATATCTGGGGGTTAGGCTGGCGGAGACGGCCGAACAATATCTGGCGCTATACATCGTGAAAGTAATTGAGGGACTGCGAGGATCTGTGCGCTTTTGGCAGGAGCTGCCTCTGTCCCTACTGGGGAGGACTGCTTTGACCAAAATGGTTGTCCTTCCCAGATGCCTTCACGCGATGCAGCATTCCCTTTTCAGGATGGCCCGAAATGTCTTTATCACGTTGGACAGGCTATTGACAGATTTATTATGGGGACCAAAGCGCAAACGGGTCAGACTCGCCACTCTTCAAAGAACCTGTGAAAAAGGAGGCTTGGAGGGTCCATGTCTGGAATTTTAATATGCGGCTTCACAGCTGCAACATGCGGTACATTGGTTGGACAGGGATGAGAATCGGGAGAAGGCCCTGCTGGCGGAGACCTTTGGTGACAGGGCGCTACCCGAGCTATTAATGCTGGGAGCACAGATACTCTTGACAAGCCCATACATTGTCCGACATGTGGCAGAGATATGGGAACTGGTAGTCCGTAGCTTGCTAAGAAGAGCTCCTTACGCCCCTGACATACCCTTGTGGGTTGTTCGACCCTTTAACCAGATTTCCGCATCCATGTCTGTCAGCAAATGGCAGTAGTGGGGGAACAGGGGGTGCCTGGCCATGGGGGACCTATACGAGAACAAGCAGTATGTCATGCACAAGCAAGTGATGGAAACCTTTGCACTAGACCCAGGACAATTCTTACAATATGCAAAAATAGCCTAGGAGGCTAGAGAGCTGTGGCCCATGTTCTCTAAAGAAACCCCCGTTTCTACTGTGTTACAGACTCTGATAATGATGGCCAAGGGGCATAGATTAATTTTACACCGGGCAATCCGGGATGACGGAGCGGTCAGGGTACTACCGGTTCAGGCAAGGTGGGAAATACAAGATTCACCAAATTTATCCGGGGCAACCAGGGCAGTGCCCTAGATGTGGGGAAGCGGAGGCTACATTTATCCACATGGTCTGGCACTGTCCAGAGCTTCGATCATACTGGACTGACGTGCTGAACGTGTTACGGGGAGTGACGGGTGGGAGATATCAAGGGAGATCCGGGTGGTATTTCTTGGTTTACTGCCCCGACCTAAAAACCTAAATCTGAGTAAGAAGTTTGTTCTCTAGGGATTGGTACTGGCAAAACGCCGGATATCCATTTCGTGGTTGTGCCGCAAACCGCCCAAAATGCTGCAATGGGTGCGAGACATGAAAGAATGGGCGACGGGCGAAGTGATTCGAATGCAACAGCCAGACACGATGAAAAATTAGAGGATGATATGCAGGCGTGGAGAGCGATGTTAGGAGAGCTGACAAGCGAGGGGGTAAATACTGAAACACGAGAGGCAGCCACGGGGAACGCACAGGTGGGTAGTGGACCAGAGGGTAACTAGAAAAAGGGGGAGACTGTTAAACAAGATACATTAGATAGCGTACCAACATGGATTATAAGGGTAGGGACAGGGATTTACAGTATAGAGACGTACAACAGACATGGAGGGGAGGGTATGTTTTACTTATAGGTGGCGGGGTTGGAAGTCGGGATTATTTATATAGGTTTGTTTTCAAAGTCTCGGAGACATAGACTCAGGTATAAAACCTCTTGGGGATGAAGACCGGTTTAGAAAGAATTCATGATGTTGGAACTAAGTTTGTACTAGATGGGTTAATGCATACATATAGAATGTACCTAGTCCATTTAACCTTTTACACACAAGGTTTGATGCTCCTAATTGTATGACCCTGATACTATGCATACTGTTTCTTTAATGTCCATTTCAAAATGTCAATAAAGATATATATATATTTTTTTTTTAAGTAGTTCCCAATCATGTATCGGGTGTATTGAAGGACAATTCTGATCAAATAGTGTTGCTTTGCAAAAAGTATATTTTACGGCCACTTCCGAACTCCACTTGACCCTTTTCCAATTGTGATGAGCGCCATTCGATCCAATGGAACTTAAGATGGTGTGTGCTTTCATACAATTTTTCATGGATAAGTCCTGGGGCATGGGATCACTTTCACCGTGCAAACAGATGGAATATGAGGTAATGGTATTAAACAGCGTAACTGAGCAGAATGTGTAGTCTAAAACAACTGATCTTTTTGTGTAAAAATGAGTAGAGTGGGAAGGTTGGTCTTCCAAGAAGTATCCTTTTAGAGATCGCAGGGACAATCCCTCTAAAGGAACTAGCAGGGTAAGGCCAGTGGAGTTTGTTCTTTGTGGCATTATTACCTGCGCTGGAATCAGCCACTTGGAGTCCCTTGTTTTTTCTGCTATGCTGCGATAGGGGTTATGTAGAAGATATATATTAAAGTCCTCCATCAGGAGCAGATGGGCATTAGCGTTACTATGCCTGATGTCTGAAATTAACTGCTCCAGCTCCCTCACCTTCTGATATTTCCCTGTGGATGCTGGATGGATATACACATTTAGCAAAAATAGTTTACGCTTTGTGTCACTGTAGCTCCAATTCATGATCTCGACACATAAAAAGTCTTTATGTCCAGTGGTATACTCAGAGACTGCAAAATCCGGGCGAGTTGTCAAAAAGATGGAAAGACTCCCATTGTATGCCCCTTTGTATATGATCTAGAATCTCGAGAGAACACACGCAGTTACATTCATACGATGTTTCCATATCGCGTCAGTATTCTTGAAAACATACAATATCATATTAGGTTAGAAAACACATTGCGTCAGAGTCTGTTAGTAGATTTTCTACTTCCAAGAGACTTGGTTACTGCCTCGTTCTTGTAGCGTGACTGGGTGGGGCCTGGCTAAGGGGGAAGCGAGCCATCCAAAATCCTCCTTACGTTTTTCTACTGATGGTGTGGCAAACTTGCAATGCCTAACTGCCTGATTCTGCATGGAAACAATGATTGAAATTAGTAATGCACTATTGGTTGGAGAGGGCCATCTGCATTTCTTAGTAGAGATGTTGGTCTTTGAGTTTGATCAGTGCCCAGCTGCTTGTTGGGTCTATCTTTGTTCGTGGGTGCTGGCTGGGAGATTAAACAACTTCCTTCTTCAAGAAAGCTGTTGGATACTGAGAGAGTTTTCAGTATTCCCAAATCTTCTAGGATTTTTACAGCTTGTATTAACTGCAGATGGGGTTTACCATGTCACAGCAGTAGCTTCCACTGGCTAAAAACATATATGAGTGTGTAAATTGTATGGCAGTGATATTGTTGGATAGCTAGGTGAAAAAGGTTTGAGTGTGAGGCCAAACGTTTGGTTATGTTACCCCGATTCAGAATATCACCGTAACCTTTCGATACATACTCAGAGTGCCAGATTGTGGTTACAGCTGAAACATCTTTAGATATGTTATTCTGCGGTGTATCCATGGCAAAAGAGGACACGGTATTAATGATACCATGTGATTTTGTGTTATATTTCCCTGTTCTTGGATGAGGTGAAACGGAAAGCACAGAAACTCTGTTGACTGAATGATGAGCTGAGGTGACTGCGCCATTGGTGAATGGCATTGATTCTGTTCAGGGGCTTAGCGAGTTGGTGTTTATTACTTTCATTTTATCTAACTTAAAGTCATTAAATATTGTTGTGGGTTGCATGCACGGGTTGGGTTTATGTTCATTTAAATTTTCACTGCTTAATTTTACATCACAGAGGACTTGTACTGTGGCGAGGGCAGTGCCTGTGTTGTGTTGATCTGTTATTGCCACAGGGTTTGTTGGTGGATCTTTAGACTCTGATTTGAGTTGTATACCCAGGGTGACTGAATGAGTAGATTTTGATTCTTGTATTAATTTGTGGTTTGAGCTGCCAGTGTTGCTAAAGGGCAAACGACTTGGTAGTTCCCAGTTACCGAGTCTCTGAATGGGGAATGAATAAGCTTGTGCGCTGGCAGGTTTTTGTAAGGCTGACAGGGCAAGCAGGCCCTGGGAGACAATTTTGAGATCCGATTCCTGGCTGTTTGAATTGTAAATGCTGATTTGCTCTTCAGAGGTCTCTTTTTTGACAGTGTGAAATACGTTTCAATCGCAATAGCAGGTTTTGCAGCTCTAAGGATCTTGTCCTGTTTCCTGAGCCGATTCCTCTTGCGTCTCGATAATTTTACAGGCAGTGTGCTGCTGACAGAAGAGGTTGTAGGTGGATTTGTTGCAATATAAGGTTGCCTGAAATTGTCGGCTTTAGCTGTGGTGGATTCATTACTATCTAAACTTTCACGATTGTGAGGCATGGGATGTATTCCCACACTGAGGTCTATAACGTTGTTTATTGGCCGGGTACAGCTGTTAGTGGTGGTGTAATTCGAAGATTCACAGCCATTTTTACATCCTGAAGTAGATTACTCATCATGGGAGGGAGAATGAGCAGTTTGTCTATAAGAATAGCACAAACACACTCTTGAATGTTAGAGGCTGAAGAGGGAGCTGAATTAGGAGCGAGTGGATTATGAGCAATTAAAGAAATTAGGCTGCTTATAGTGGCATTAGGGCGTTCAAAACATGAGTCAATGGTTGATGTATATTGAGGTAGTCTCCCTAATAGAGAAATGTAGAAATCAAAGTTGTTGGACTGATATTTCAAGGCTTCATCAGTAGTGTCAAGTGTATTGATTAATTGTTGCCAGGTCTTAATATCTAACAGAGAGTTGATTGTGCAATCTTGAATGGGAGACACAGCTTGAAAGTTGCCAATAAATGTTGATTCATGAGAATCTGAGGGGTTGACGCTAATATTGGCAGGCGAGGGAGTGAGCTATTTGCCTTTACCTGGTTCATCATTCACCACTGTCCGATTGCCTGTGAACGAGTTCAAGGTGGTATATGAGGTTATTAATGAAATTCCCTGTTCAAACTGTAAAGTTTGTTGTTGCAAGAATGTGTCATCACTAGATGAATTGTTTTTTGTGTTGTGCAATAAGCTATTTGATGCTGTCCAGATGGACTGCAAGCCCACCTCAGATTTTACAAGAAGGATATCCTGTTGGCTTTTTTCTTATTGTGTTAATGGGACCGGTCTAGACAAATCCATTTGCTGCTCAGCAGAGAAGGCTGCAATTGTAGAAATTGAGATGGACCTGATGGACTGGTCCATCGAATAGCCTTTTAGCTCTCCTTGGGCAATGTCTACTCCCTTGCCTTACGGACCCTGTTAGTTGAAGTTGTATTGTTGGAAATACTCCATTTACTCCCTCGATGGATGGATATAGGGCTGTGCTTTCACCTTTCTTAAAAGAAAGCTTTGACGAGTTTTTCTGAACTCTGGGCCATGAGCCGGACAAATTGGACAAAGATGGAGTGAACGGTGAGACTAGAGTGCCAACCGTGGGTGATGGGGAGCTTTGCTTGGGTTTGCCCATTTGATTTGGAAATCTAGGCCTGATGTCTTTTGTCCCTTCCTTTTAAGCTGAGCCAGTAGGGGATCACCCCAGGACCTGCCTGACCTTATTATGTAGCGGTTGCTGCAGCAAATCTTTGATGGCAGTATTTGTTTTGGTACTGATTAATGCAGAAGGAGCTGCATCAGTTCATTTAACTGCTATAAAAATGCTGTGCCATTGAAACTGTAGTTATTGAAACAGGAATGTTGAAGCAGGGATAGGCACTCTTCAGGAACAGTGGGGGGGGGGGGGCAGGGGAGCACGCAGAGTACTGCAAGCCTCACTAGGCCTGGCCCGGCTGCGACACTCCTGCTCATCCGTAGGGCAGCAGCTCTACCGCTGCGACCACACCCACCACTGCCCGCAACTGGGTCCCCTGCCAGCTTGACTGCAGAATTTCACAGGGTTTTTGTGGTGTCACTTATATGGCACTATGTATCACTACATGGCGACAGTGACCAGCTCTTGGTCTTTATTTATGCACCTTTAAAATTGCCGTCAAAGGGCCAGCAGATTGACTGTGTTTCTGCTCTTTGATCATTACGTCTAATTCTGACAGAGGCATAAGCAAAAATGTGTTGACTTGACACTAGGCAGAGGGGTAGTTGTTGGGGGGACTACCAAAGGAACTAGGCAACTGTGCCAGCTACAGGTGCAGTGGTAGGCTAGAAGACAGAAGCTGACAGCAAAGGTAATAGATGCGATGGTAGACAGCCGCATTCCATGCACTCCTCACTTGCTACGCCCGTGGCTCTCACCACGCTTCTAGATTCCCTGGTCCCTTGCTCCTTGCCCAGTCTGGTAGCATCAGTTCCCACGTGAAGATGGAGTGAAGTTCAAGGATAAAGTTGCTGCGTCACCCACCAATATGCAGTGCAGCCTTGCTCGGGGTGTCAGTTTGTCCAAAAAGTGGAGAGATTTCCGGAGGCAGGCAAGACCGGGTCGGCCATTCCCTGCGGGCCTGAGGCTGGGGTGGAAGTGGCACACACAGCAGCGGTGGGGCACAAGTCTGCCGAACCCCCACCGCCATGCAGCCTATTCCTCTGCCGAAGTGCAGCGGATAAGGCACAAGTTATTGGTCTGCGGTGGCGGTCGGGATGAAAGCAGGGGCCTGGACCCAGCCAATTTTCTCGCCACACACGCAGGACTCGCAAGCAATCGCAGGCCTCGACTCAGGAGCTCCTCCTCTCCTATACGCCCAACATTAAATAAGGCTACTTACTTCTCCATCATCGTCTTTCACGAAGGACAACTACTCAAAAGGTTTATGCATCAGTTTGGCTAAAATCAGAAAGTGATTGCAAGAGTGGGCACCAGATCACATGAATTTGGCCCGTGAGATGTTCTGGATTTGCAGGAATCCATAACTGTACGTACATGTACACACAATCAATAAATCAATCAATTAATCGATCAAACACACACACACACCTCCCACACACCCACACACACACCTCCCACCCACCCAGAGTTGCTGAGATACACAAGCATGTCGGATTTAGACAGAGGAGGACAAAATACGTAGTAATATAATCCACCAAATAAGTGAACAGATTGATCCCATTTGGGCCTTAATCATTTTATTCTGCACAGAGAGCTAGTGGAGGACTTTGTAGAAGCTCCCAAGACATCCAGTTCTCTATAGAGAGAAACTAAGTTAGGCAAAGGCTACCTCCTCTGGACCACGTGCTCAGACTAACGTATGGTATGGATGGCTGGAATACTCTTCGTCTTTCCAGGGATGTAACGCCTTTGTTCTTGAGAGGCAGAAGTGCTCTTTTTGAAGCAGACAGAGTATTCCAGTCAAACAATTGAGCAATCAGTATTTGTAAATCACGGCTTATAACCCGTGATAGTATCCAGACGCTAGGTAGCTGGGCTCAGGTCATGAGTCTCCACCTGAATTCAGTCAGTGAGGGGGATGTTTGGAGATGAAGGGGAGGAGAGGCTTTTCAGGACTTGGCAGCAAAGTGGGAGAAGGAGTGGCTTCCGCTGAGGCTATGGTGGATGTGCGGTGTCTGTGCAAGGGCGAGGGAGGCAGAGCAGAGGTTTGGTAGAGGTTCAGGTGGTGGTTCATGTATGCTGGTCCTTGGTCGTGGAGGGCTTGCAGGAGTGTCAGTAACTTGAAAATTAGCATGTCTTCTGGACCAGGAGCCAGTGGAGGTTTCTCAGCTGCTGGTTGGTCAGGATGAGGATCAGTCTGGCAGCTGAGTTCTGTATTGTCTGGAGCCTTCTCATGAGTTCGGTGGCAGTTCCTGCATACAGTGAGTTACCCAAGTCCAGCCAGCTTAAGGCTTGGGTGACCGTTTTTTCATGCTGATGGGGAGCGATTTGAAGATTTTTCTGAGCAATCAAAGAGTGTGGAAGCAGGCAGAGAAACCTGTGTGGATCGGTTGCTTCATGGTGAGTTTTCTGTTCAGGATGATGCCGAGGTGCGCGCATGGTCTTTTGGTGTGGGCGTTAGTCAGAGTTCGGCAGGCCACCAGGTGTGGTTCCAGAGGTAGGTGTGGTTGCCAAAGTTCTGCACTTTGGTCTTGTCAGTGTTGAGTTTCAGACAGTTGTCCTTCAATCAGTCTGCGACATTCTTCATGCAATTGTGGAAGTTAGTCTTGGTGGTGCTGAGAGCAAGAGGATAAGCTGGGTATCGTTGGCGTAGGATATGATGTTGAGATCATAGGTTCTGACAATGTCAGCTAGAAGCGTCATGTAAGGGTTGAAAAGGGTGGGGCTCAGGGATTAACCTTAAGGGACGCCGCAGATGGTGCTAATGGGTTCCGAAGTGAGAAATTATGTAATCCACTAGAGTGCGTTTCCCTTCATTCTAATCTGGTGCATACGGTGTTGAATGCTACGGGAGTCAATGAGGATCAGGGTCGCCAATTATCCCCTGTCGAGTAGGGTGCGTATGTTGTCTGGGGCAACGAGCAGGGTGGCAACCAGTGTATCATTCCTAGAGAAGCAAAGCTGGAGCTCTAGGATGTTCAAACATTTTGCACTATCTACGATACTCAGTAGGGTCCTCACAATCAGGGAAATGAGAGGAAAGTCATAAATGAATGTCAATTCTAACACCAGGCACACAGGTTTCATGCCCACCCAGAAGGCAAACTCCTAACAATTGGAACTTAAGGTGGGTAGTGAACCAGAGACTCAAATTGGAGTTTAGGGCTTCCCAGCGCATTTCTGACGTAGAGAGTGGAAATAAATGTGCAGGTGGCCCGCTCTGGTTTCGTCACTCTCCCGATGTAGGATAATAGCATAATCAGGCTGTGGTATGTAAATTACAATGAGCATCAACTGCACTCTTTGAAAGCTACAAAATGTCTTCATCGCCAATGGCTTCAAGAGGAGGAGGGACAAATATAAACAGTCCTGCATGGGACTACGGAATAATTCCTACAGTGAACCATCCAATCACCCTGGACTCTGAACAGTTGAATGCTACCAAGAGCTGTGGCATAGTCAAGAAGAAAAAGAATTCCATTAAAGTGCTCAGTCCTGAGAACATTATTGTTAGCTGGGACCAAGGTTGAAAGGACAGAACTAGACATGTTCAAACAATTTCATCTATGAATTGATCCAAACAATCGACCAGATGAAGCTGAAAAGATTGCATGAGTGTAATGTGGGACAATTAATACACAGGACACCTAATGCCCAATATACATTTGGAGCCACCAGCCTGACAGTCTTCATGTACAAGAAGGGGACCATTGTTCAGTTACAGTGAATCTTTATGGACCAGGTTTCAGTGCAGAATTGCACTATTTAATTAAAAACTCTTAAAAAAAGCACAAAAATGTATTCAGGGATGATTACAGAGAACCTAGGAATGAACAAGTTCCCGAGTATGGGGGTAGAGACGGATTCTGCTTCCAATCATGACATTGCTGCGATGAAGCAGCTGTACTGCCAGTGATTGCGTTAGACCTTCTGCTGCTAAAGAAAAGCAGCCACTGGAGCGTAATAAAGAGCCAGAGAATTTAAGTGACAAAAAGTGAGTGCCTTTTACTGGTAGTGTTAGTTTACAAACTTGAATGGGGTAATTTCCTATGTCACCAACCTACTTGTGGGTAGGAGACTGGGGAAGTGGGACAACAGAAGGATTGAAAGAAAGACAGTTTGCTGGTGTTTTTTTTTTAAATTGCAACAGCAAATGTGTACGGATTTCTTAGACACAACAGAAATTTAAATTCATTTTGCACTATCCGAAAGCCGGTTAGTTATAAAATCAGGACAAAAAAAATCTCCTCCACACAAGCTAACGTTAATGAATAAGCAACATATAAAAAGAGAGCCTACGTGAGATATTACAATTGCACATTATTCTATTATTAATCATTCAGTCTCCCCATTTCCTGTTTTTGTTCCCCAAGGTAAGCCAGAGGCTTAAGCAGCACAATGGCTAAATAATCACTTAAAGCTTAATGCCAATAGATCTGGCCTTGGCTAGCATCAATTTAATTACATTTTTTATTTCTCTTCCAAACATATGCAATAGGCAAAATAATTGACAAACGTATTACATAAAAAAATTGAACAAAAATAAAGAATGGCCCAGCAGCTGACAGTATTCCTTTTTAGACAGCTATGCATGTGATCAGGCAAAATGCCATCACTCACTATGTAAAGCCAGTACTAAAGTAAGTGAAACACTTCCAGACATACACAAGGTTAGTGTTTCAGTATTGTATGTCATTTAGGAAAAAGCACTTGATTCTCTGTACACACCTTTTCTTTTTTACAGTGCTGTACTGATCTCTCCTGGTCTACATGATCCTGCTTTGTATGCAACTCAGCCACCAACGCTGATCTTGTTCTGTTCTGCCATTATATAAATAATTGGTTAATTTGAAGCATGTCACATGCATATTATCCATTATGCGCTACTACTCTGCAATCTAATGTGTTCTGCTTTCTATATTGAGCCCAGACATATGTGCTGCATTGGCATCATCATTTGGCAGACACAGCATAGTGTTGTATTGTACATCGCAATCTGTTAGAAACCACTACAAAGATACCCCTATCCAACGAGTCCTGTGGTTATTTAATGAAAGAGAGGCCAGGAAACATTTTAGTTAATAAGCAAAGGTGCAATCGGATTCAACAGCTATAACTCTACATCTTAAATGTACAAAAAAATGAAATCACAACACACTGTTTTTTACTTCTTGCAACATGACATTCATGGCTTGCGATTGAGCTTCTCGCAGATCTTACCTCATTCAAGATACTCTCTAGAGTTGGTGGTGTATCAACTTGTGGAATATCAAATTCTTTGTCATCTATCTAAAAAATTAATAAGAAAATAAATCTGCTTAGTTTGAAGTGAAAGGGCTTCTATCATCTTTAATATTAGGCAAGAGACTACTTTTTCACTGCATGCAACATGTTATGTTATGCACTTTTTTGCAAAGGATTTTTTCAAAAACAAACTTGTCACAGTACAACAATTAAAAGCTCACACAACTATAATGCACAAGTTGGACAAGCAACAACGTAAAAAAAACTAGAGAGTAATAAGCACCCTCATTAGCCTTGATCATTAATTGTATTTTAAAAACTTGAAAAATCCCTGAAATTTAGCAAGCCTCAGTGACAATTCCCATATTCAATAAGGGAATCAAAACTGATACAAATAATATTCGGCTACTCTCTGTGTGAAGTTCCCCAGCTAACATTTTTACCCGAATGGTATTAAATAAATTGGTTGCCCGTGCTGAACGCAAGAATCAATCTCAGACACACACTCACAAATTCGAAGGGGTTTCTCTGTGTTTCAAGAAGCATGGACTTTTCCATTGTTAGCAGGCCTAGCTTTGTTAGAGTATATAAACCTCATTTTATTGTAACGTTGCTGATTTTGCTTCAAAGTGTCTTAAACGAGGTCTTCTCTGGACTAAAGTGCTAAAACAAAGTCCCCCAAAATATTTTGAATTTCTGATAACTGCACATATATGGACACATTGTAAGAAAATGCCCCTTTTTGCATGGTTATCGCCACACGTTTTGCCAGATACCTGATGCTAACTTGTCTTAGTGTGTGCTGGGACCCTGCTAACCAGGCCCCAGCACCAGTGTTCGTTCCCAAAACGGCATCTTTGTTTCCACAATTGGCACACCTCTGGGCCACAAGAAAGTCCTTTTTAAAAGGCACCCTTGGTACCAAGGGCCTTGCGACCAGACAGGGTCTCTGAGGACTGCAGCATGTATCATGCCACCCTCAGAGACCCCTCACTCTAACACCCAAACACTGCCATTGCAGGCTGTGTGTTTTGGTGCAGACCAAACTGAAGAGTCGACATGGCACACACAGCCTACCAACACTGCCTATGGCATGGGCAAGTCATCCCTCTAGCAGGCTTCACAGCCCTAAGGCAGGGTGCACCAGAGACCTCCCAGGCTTCAACCAATCTCCAAGAAACTCCCTTTGGGCTAGAGGCTCTTGTCCGTGGCGCCCGCTGGCACACAAACCCTAATAGCTGAGGACAGACACTTTATTCGATGTGTCTCTGCCCTGCCAGAAGACAGCACTGCTGCTAGACGGCCTCCACGTCCTAGAGGATACTTTCAGCCCAACGGCCAAAGCTGTTCACAGCTCCATTCCAGAGAGCCTGTACTCTCGTACAAGTGGCCCTGTTAGCCTCCTCCTGTCCCGCTTGCTCAACCGCAGCCTCTGCGAGACGGCCCAACAATGGTGGAACTCCTCCATCCCCTACACATCTCCATCCCGGTGACCACAACTGCATGGCTGGTGGTGCCAACCTGCGACGTACGGTGACCCACTGACGACAGCGATAGTCCCAGGTTTGGTGCCCTACTGACTCCCATTCACCCCCATTGCTCTCCGCTGACCGCGAGAGCAAACATCATTGCAGGTATCGGCCACTGCAACGTAGATACTGATGCTCATTAGACTTTTTTCTACCTCAGGCAACAAAATGGTTATGCTGTTACTGACCCACTTATTCACATTTACACTAATCACTATCTTCAAGATGAATATCTTCATTTTCCCTAGCATAAATATGTCTGATATCATAAACCAATCATTTGCTCCCATACAACTTTTAGATCTATTTTACAAACCCCTGGTTTGTGGAACAATTTCCCAAACTATTCTTGACATCTTTCCTAGTTCTTTCAACTTTTAGGTCATCCTACAGTTTTTGCTGAGCAATACAATTTTGGGGATTTTTGTTCCAGACTTTTGTGGCACAATATTAGTGCAGCAGAAAGTTTTTTTTTGTACCAACAACATTCCAAGTCATATCAACTATAATTTTGCTCAATATGATTCTCCTTCTTTGTTTTAATTGGAGCAGACTATATAAGTTTTATCTCTGTTCCCATGGTCTTAAACATGTCACAGGTTTTCAATTCTTCACCACTGAACATAATGAAATTGGTATACTTCGACAAAACGATTATCAATTTAGGAATTTGCTTTGATATTTGTCATAATCCCATCTCATAGCTCTCTGATCGTTAGCTGGGTATATCACAATGTCAAAATGAAACGGCTGTTAATCCTGAATTTCATTACAAGACCAGATGCTACCATTATGCAATAACCTTTTATTTCTGCCCCAACACGCAGTCCTTTACAGAATATAAATGCATCATAAAACACTAGAATGTTCATTAGGGAGTATAAGTATCCATTGCACAAAGTCATCCGCCTCTTTTATTAGCTGCTCCTGATCAAGGTAAGTATATGCTACCTTGCTTTTATAACCTTTACTAATCTAACAATATTTTGAGCAGCATTACCATGTTACTCTTTTTCAAATAAGGATGTACTCATTTCCTTCAATTTATATTGATACACAAATAGTTTGTGATATTGCCAACCCAACCTTTTCTCATAAGCAAAATAACAAATCGTTCCCCATTCAATTTACTGTTGAGCCAGGTGAGTGCCAACTTATTATCATCCTAAAAATGATAAACAATCGATAAAAAATGTGTAAAGTCTAAGAAAAAAGCGTGAGGCTCAAAACACTAGACTCTATTTAAGAGGATACTGCCGATATTGACAAAAAAAAGCTAATTTGCCCATAATAAATTTATAACGAGGATGTGACCAACTTTCTCAAGCGTAGTTGAGTCTTCTGCCCTGCCTTACCCAACATATTAATAACCGTTAAATCTTAAAAGAAAGAAACCGGGCCTTCACCGGGTTTCCTAGCAATGGTAGCCTGATCCTCTGAACAACATCTGGCCTTGGAGTCTGAGACCCCTCTGAGAGAGTCCACTGCGTAAAGGGATCCTCTCGCAACGGAGATGTGGGCATGATACCACTTCCCCAGGGACCACAGCTTACTGGACTTTGGACGCAGCTTTTACTCATCTACCGGTTTGTTCCCCCGTCACCCTCCCCCTCCTCTTACATGCTTTGTCTCTCCCCCTCCTCTTTACCTCCTTCATTCTTTGTCTACTTCCCCTGCTCATACCCCCCTCTCCCCTGAATCTCTCCCCTTGCCTGCTTTTTCCCTTACGAATGTGTCCTTATTGTTTTTCTCGACCTATCATGTAACTATGTAGCTTTGCTCTGATACTGTGTAATCCTTGTAACGATGTAACCTGCAACTATGGGCTGATACACATGTAAAGCGCCCCGATACCTCCGGGTCTAGCCAGCGCTATATAAAACCTTTCAAATAAATAAACAACATCACATCCCCTTACGCGTTGCATCACCGCATCCAAACGTCAACAAAGGAAGGACAGAAACTGTCCTACCAAGGCAGCTTAACCTTGGAGACAGCTCCTTCCTCGAGCCACAATGGCTACACTGAAGCTAGATATTACCGGAGGCTCAGGCAAGACTTTCTTTCTCTCACAAAACTATTTTATGGTCTTTTAACGCCACCTACTGGCAGAAGGAAAACAACCCAGACAAAATCAGATCTATACTTAAATAAAAAAGAATCATGAGTAGCCTGACTACTAAAATAACATACTCAATCAGAAAATACAAAAATAATTTAACAGTCCACACAATAAAAATAATTTGAAAGTAGCAATCCCCAGTCGGAGACAGCTCCCAATCTCATGTGGGAAACTTTTAAAAAAATTCTTAGAAGAGGAACGGAGGTCCTCTGCAAGAGAGACGGTGCAATGCCGCACTGAAGAGGAAGAGGGGATCTCTGATAGAGGAGAATTATTTTTCCGTCTAAGATAGAGAGTTCCTTACTACCTCTGAAGCCCAGACAGGGGAAAAGGTTTCCCAAAAGAGGAAAAATATAGAAAAGACATATAACCATGCCTATGGAACTGGTAGCTCCTGTGATACAATAGACATTGGTGCTCTTAGCAGCACAAGAGAAACTGGCCACCTGGACAGAGCACACAGAAGAGTAGCCCATAGCAGCATGATGGAAAAGAGTGACATCCTTGGTACAAGAGATTCTCGAAATAGTTTCAACTCCTTCACAGAAAATATATTCTATGATGAGATGGATATGGATGGGTTCATATTCTACACACAAGACAAATCTGATACCCTAGATTGCCTAGAATAGGATGCTGAATAACCCTCTACCTCTCAAGAGCTTAAGGACACTTTTGGGGGTGAGATGTTTAACCCCACTACAATTATGCACCCGCGCAGCACAGAATGGTGGCCAATGGACCACATTACCAAGTACCTAACTCACTGGGTTAGGAAACCTCTTGATAGAGAAACCTGTAACCTTCTTAAAAATGAGTGCCCAAGACCCTCCGATTGGGATCAAGTGTGTAGCACACTCAATTTGGACCCCAAACTGATAACCTTTTTATTTAAATTCGGAAAAGATCCTAGAAAAGGTATTGAAAAATGCTTAAAAACAATGTCAGGATAAACTCTTGGCTATACTAGGTTCACTTACATGCATCTTAGACATGGCAGAAGAGGCCAGAGGAAAAACCTGTAAATATTGAACCTCTAAGGGGCTGGGCCCAACGGCCCATATGCATTTGGGAAATGCCAATGCAATACCAACCCGATTATGTAAATACGAAAAGCAATCCTAATGAGGAAGAACCCTAAATCATCTGACCTTTCATCTAGAAGATATGGGCGACGCTAAGGGTCTACTTTTCGGAGATAATTTCGCAAATTCCATAGGGAAATACGTCTCAACATTCATGGTTTTCAGCAAAGCGTAAACTAACATGCGCAGTCTCTTTGGCTCACGCCCCCTTTTGGACAGGCTGACAGGAGGGGACTGGCTGTCAGCCGGGGGATAATCAGATCTCAGTTTTACCCACAAGTACAACAAGGGCTTTCTAACTATGGCAGGGTCTACTCCCTAAACTCAAACCTCTTCCCGCAAAGAGGAAGAACCGCAAGAAACCGTGGGGAAAGACCCAGATCCTCAAACCGAGGGTGTCACGGTGAGCATATCACTTCTTCAACCATAAAGATAGGGGTAAGACTAAAACTGTTTATGCAGAATTGGAAAAAATAACACATAACCCTTGAGTGTTGGAAACGGTTGGTGGTTTCAAAATAGATTTTTGGGGAATATCCACTCCAACTGACAAATCCCAAAGAATTAGAGTTAGATCAAGAAAAGATGACCCTCATAGACCTCAAGGTGACCCAAATGATAGAGAAAGGAGCGTTAACCCAAATTACAGGTCAGAAAAAACTCGAAGGATTTAGAAGTACAATTTTCCTGGTAAAAAAAGAAAGACAAGGGCATAAACTTGAAGGAACTAAACAAACTCCTAAACTACAGACACTTCAAGATGGAAGGTGTACATCTCTTAAGGGACATTTGCGATTCAAGGATTGCCTAGTAAAATTTGACCTCAAGGATGCCTATTTCACTATACCCATGGACAAGGAAAACCAGACATATCTTTGCTTCGCCTGGAGGGGCGTTCTTTATCAATTTCTCTGCTTAACCTTCGCACAGTCCCCGGCCCTATAGTGTTTTACCAAAGTACTACCTCTGGGAAAGAGGAGTTCGCCTGATCATATACCTAGACGACATACTCATGTCACAAGCCAGATCAGACGTGCAAAAACATCTGTCCTGGCCAAGAGAGCCTGGGTTTCATAAATATGGAACAATCTGTCATGGTGCCCACACAAAGAATTGAATTCCTGGGTTTTCAGATGAACTCAATTACATCTCAACTAATTCGCCCACACAAAAAAAAGGGATAAAGATAAAAATAGATGGAACGGTCTTGTTGAAAGATTCATTACTACTCAGAGATCTAGCAAGAGTGTTGTGACTCTTATCTGCCAACAGGCCCCCTTCACTACAGAGGCCTACAGAGACTGAAAGTGTTAGGTTTAAGGAAAGGTTTATGGTACAGGGATTCAATAACCCTCTCACAAGATGCACAAGAGGATTTCAAAATCTTGAAGCATGGAATGGCATGACAATCGTAGGTAATATATCAGATTTTGTCCTAGAGTCAGATGCGAGCAACGGAGGCTGGGGAGACCGGTTAGGCAAATTATGTAAATAGGGTGAAGATGGTCTCTAGAGGAACAGTCACTCCATATAAATAGTCTAGAGATGCTAGCTGGACTGAATGCCTTAATGAGTTTCAAGAATGTATTAAAAAATTCAAACACACTGATTCCATCAGACAGTTTTTAAGCAGGGTCATATATAAAAATCGACTTGGGGGTGTGAAAACCAAAACGATGTCAGACTTCGCAAAACAAATTTGGTATTTTAGCTGGGAACACAAATGATACTAGGAGCAGAATTTATTCCTGAACTTCAGAATGTAAGGGTGACCTGGAACTCCGGGTTCCCGAAAGATTCAAGCTATTGGAGGTTACAAACAGAGGTTTTCTCCCTGATACAGGAACTCTGGGGACCAATTTAGAGAGATGTATTTGCAAGCAGGCCAACTTTCCTAGTACCAGTGTACTTCAGTTGGAGACCAGACCTCAAGTTTGGTTGCCCGGGGTGATGGAACTTGCAATAGTTATCCCACGCCTGGTACCAGTATCACTGGGCCTCCTACAAGAATAACACATTTTGGTCTTAAGAGTGGAGGATGAACCTTCTTGTTTGGCAGATTTCAGGGGGAAAAATTTTCAGACCTTTCAAGAGGACCTAAAAGCTTATTGGATGACTCCTGGGCTCCATATAATATATAGGGGTGTTTGGAAAAAGTGGTGTAGTTGGTGCATGGAAAGGGACCTGGATCCCATGGAAGTGCCTCTACCTCAAATAGCCAATTACTTAGCATAACTCTTTAACGCTGGTCTTTGTTACAGAACAATCAATTGCTATAGATCCACAATTTCTTCTGGCTATGCCCTAGTCAATAATCCTCTAATTAAAAGAGTAATGAATTGTGTGAGACTAAAAAGACTCCCAAAAACATAAGTGAATCCATGTGGGATGTCAATTTGATTTTTCAACTGTTTACCTCTTGGCCAAACAATACTTACCTCTCTCTTTAACAGATATCTATAAACTGGATACCTTACTATGTTTAATTTCCTTAAAAAGCATAAATGACATCAAAGCCCTATAGCTATCTAACAGATTCTATTCTGCTGAAGGGGTACACTTCGGCATTTGGAAAAGAACAAAAACTATGTCTGATTCTGTCTTTTACCTCTTTTTTTAATGACCGTGTAAAATTGTGTGTGGTAAGATGTATGAAAGAATATGAAAGTAAAATCTTGGAATTCAGAGCACATGGTATTGATAAACTTCTCCTATCCTATGTGAGGCCTTATAAACCTGTTTCTCCAGTAACATTGGCCAGATGGATACGATTGATTATGAGTGAAGAGGATGTGTCATAAATGCTCTCAATCCTCTGTATAATTTCCATATCTGTAACCCACATCAAGCCTCTTTATTACTCAAGAAATAATCTGTAATAAAGTGAGACTCTTGTGCCACATCTAAATGTTTCTTTTACGGACGAGTCAGATGGTGTTCCCCCATTTATAAAGTGTAGTCTAACGAATAATAAAAGAGAGGCAAAAGACACATTTTTAATGTTAACTTGGTAACACCCCAATGCAGATTTTCCTATACCACCACATTACGCATAATATCATAAAAGCCTGAAATGTATTAAAATCTCTACAAATAATCAGTATAGGTCAGTCAAGTGAAGATAAGGATACAGGAAGGTTCTCCTTGTGTAAGACTAGCTCTTTCTATAATTCTAGTACCACATGAGACCAGCCTGCGGTATACAGACATTCGGGGGCCTATTCACAAGCAAAAACGTACACAAGTAAATCTACACTTATAAGTTTACTCTTTCATCTTTGAGCAACTTTACAATTGTAAATGGTGACTCTGCAAAAGTAGCATAATTAGTAGTAAAGTTACTCAAAAATGTAGACTTGCTGGGGGGCGGTTGCACCTCCACAATGGGACCAGTGGCTCAGGGACCTGGACTGGTGTCAGAGGGCGGAGGAAACGGTCTATAAATCCAGGGGCTGTGTGAAGAAATGGAGGAGGGTGTGGGGCCCATGGTGCAGATTCCGAACCTTCAGAGGCGGGGGGGGGGGGCAGCTGTAGCGGGACCTTTGGGTAACTCTCCCGATCCTCAACTCTGTAATGTACCACTGTTGGTTTATGTGCCTTTTGATCACTGCTTTGTCATGCATATGATCTTGAGCAATGTTAATAAAAAAAGATGTTTAAATAAATAAATAAAAATGTAGACTTGCATGTCTCTACCCTCTTAAACAGAGGGTAGAACCAAATTAACAAGAGTTAAATTACTACAGCCAAAGAAGCAGTAGTAAGTCCAGCACCACACAAGGCAAACCACTGATACTGCAACACCCTCACATACAAAATATTGGAGGCAGGGACTTAATACAGAATCCCAGAGGAAATGTCGAAGACAATTATTTTAATTTGACTTTTTAAATATTTTTTAAAAATAAACTAAAGCCTTAATTTAAAAATGAATGTAATTTTTAAAGATTTTTTATTTTTTTTTAATGAATTTCAATTTCTATACATAACTTTTAAAATTGCTAATACATAACAAGTAAATACAAACATTTTAATTGAAGTGGGATTTATAAAATTAATGTGTACTTAATGTAATATAGTTAAATCACTTAAATGATTGTTTAAAGAAATGAGTTGATAGTTTAAAATTAATACTAAGACAGTTTCACATGCAGATAGTGCCACAAGGTAATTAAAATTCCCGCGCTTGCCATGCACTAGTAATTCACTCCATTTTACGTCACTCAAGACACCGTCTATGACATCATTGATAATATCAGAACAACATTTTCTGTAAAATTATTGAAGAAAAAATGGTGGATGGCTGGGGTGCAAGTGATAGTTACCTTAGAGCACGAGTTATAGTTACTTGAGATAACTGTAGCATTTCTGTGGTTTTGTGTGTGTAAAATGTGAACCTAACTATAACAAATGCCAGTATCTACTTTCTTTATAATCGGCGACTTGTGACGCACTCAAACGCCGATAATAAAGAAAAGATCTCAGAACTTGACTATGATAAGTTATTACAGTCAAGTTCTGACATCACTGTGCCAGCTGACAGCAGCCGAGATGAAAGGCAAGTCAGGATACGGAGCACAATTAAAGCAGCTGTTTAAAGCAACAAAACGCTTTGCTTTTGGCTCTATTTTTCTGCATACAGTTAGAAGCAAAAATTACAGTTTTTGCACTCCTTAGATAATTATAAAAAAATGTATAATATTTCTGCATGTTTCTACACATTTGAGCTACTGCAGTTTATTTATTTTTTTAACTGACTTGTATTAAACTGCTTGTAATTTGTTTTGCAACAAATATCTGGTTTAATTTTGCAACAGAGGTTCTATTTTTATTCTTAGTGTTTGCAAACGTACTCTCGTTCATATGAATGAGCTAAGCACCAAGGTTTTGAGTGACTTGTAAGAAAGGGGATGGTGTGACCATGTATTATTTGGGATAAGGTACCCCACTGTCATATGAGTTCCATAACCTTTAAAAACAACTCTGCCTTCGGCCTCATTCCCCTATATGGTTATTAAAATCCTTGGTGACTGCAAATATCCTTATAATGTACAGCAGGGGTACTTTATCCATGTATCTAAAGAGTTATTTCAAAAACGTGTCATAGTTCTAAACTTGCCAAAATGCAGGCTTGTTCCAAATGCCAAATTACTCAGTTTGCAGACTATTTTGAGTGAAATGAAAATCCTTACCTCATAAAGCAGTGACTTTATTGTCGTTCAACCATTTTCTACTTAACCAGTACCATAAATGAGTTAAAGGCAGTGCAATGCTTCTGTAGCGCATGAGATAAAGCATTCCCCTGGCCTATTGTTTTTTAATCTAGTCATTGAAACACATACTGTGCTGCACCTATAACAAATGCCAGAAAAATAATTAGCACCTCTCAAAGCGAAGAGAAAAGGACCTAAACCCTCTTCACTTTGATTTTATGAAAACCTCTGAAGAAAGAAAACTTAAGTGGGCTAGAGAAGCAATGGAAACAATCACCTTTTATCCCCGCTCCCATCACATGTACACTCTCATAACCAGAAAGTTCAAGAGTAATATTTTCAATGCGAGGGGGACACATCAAATCTCTCATCAATTCTTCTAAAATCACCATAGCAACACTTGGATGTGTTCAGAGTGGTTAATAACCCTCCTCTCCATTAAATTTGATGACCCTTCAATGAAAGCACAGGAGTGTGCTAATTTCTTTGTTTATAAAGTGAGTTTTATTGAAGTATCACCTCCTTCTATAAAAAGATATGAACAACATAAGCAAATCTGAGAAGAAATGGCTGATTTTTGGAACTTTATATTCAAATGACATGTGTAATGCCATCACTAAAGTAAAACCTTATAACCTTTTCCTAGACCCTGTCCCAGGGATCATTGTCAAAAATGTGTACTATCAGTTCTTACTCTACTATACCAACACAGCAAACTTTCTCTTACACAAGTTATATTTCAAAACAAATGGCCCTGCACCCGAAAAACAACACTAATAAACAATATGTAATTGGAAATATTGTCCATAATCCAATGGAATTTGCACTGCAATTCGAAGACTTCCCAAATGCAAGAAAAAAGGAGGAACGTTGTTTTGATTGTAGAGGACGTTATCTTTATTCATTTAATCCAAAAACATTTTCTTTAAAATACAGACGCTCATTCGACAAGACTGCCAATGCGTTTCGTCCCTCATGGGACTTCTTCAGGGCTCAAAGAGTCTGTTATTTTCTAAACATGATTTTCCTACATTAGATTCCAATCAAAGAAAATAATTTTTTGTAGATAAGTTGTCTCTTAATCAAAGTCATATATCACGTAACGCGGAGACAACCAAGCATCAATGCGACGCACTGTTCAAGGCTCCTCCAATGTAGAATTATGGGACGCGTATCCCCCCACAAGTATGCGGTTGTCCGGTTCGAAAGCAGACCTTCGCTTTTTGTTCTCAAGTTATATTTCAATACTGCCTCAAAACAGGCTGAAGAAGACCTTGGTCGACTCCGATGATTGAAACAACCTTAACCTTGTATCTGGTCTTCCTTTTCCAGTGGATGTTATTGAAAGCGATGCAGCAACCCAACATGTCACTGGGAACAGCCTCTGACAAATTCTAGTTGGGTTTCAGAGAAAGAAATAGAAGGGACACCGCCTTACTACAAGTTGCTGACAATGCACAGTGCAGCTTAGACTCTGCCAACACTTTTCTTCTGGTCCTTCTCGACATTACTGTTACATTAAGTTCAGGGACTATACTACGCTCACCAAGATCCATCACAAATCGATTGGAATTGACACAGTAGTCCTAACACGGTTCATCTCTTATCTGACCAACTGAAACCAGCAGATACGAACCAAAAATTGCCTCTCCAATGCTGCTACTTTAATCCAGGGGTGTCCCACAATGTTTCATAAGAGACCCATATATTTTCAATATTAGTATGGAAAGCCGGAGTATCCTAATTAAGAACTCAGGACTCTTATATCATTAATATGCAGATGATAACTTTCAACTTTCAACAAAGCTTTATTCGACAGATTAGTCATAAAAGCAGATCATATACAATAAAACATTCATAATAAGATTATAAATATACTGAATCTAAAACATTTAAAACCGCATTAAACATAGGTACTGCTGAGTAAGTTGATTCTAAAACATTAAAACACGGGATCATTCAATTTATCTCAAGCAATTCATATCTTCGGGAATGGAGGCAGTAGTGTCAATAAACCTGGTCAACACCCTAGATCTTATGAACCAGGCCCAACCTAAAAACTTAGCCATTGCAACAGCTATAGGCTGTGAGAGGTCCGTTGTAAGAATTCTCAGGGCCTCGTCATGTTTACTAAAGCCTAGAAGCTTGCAAATAGGAATTACCCACTTGGCCCGAGGTTTTTAATACAGTGGGCAAAAAAACAAAAAAAAACGCTAACCGATTCATCTTTATCTGGACAATTAGGGCAAACTTTCATGGTAGCCCCAGCCCAATTGCCGGTAAACAATCTAATAGGTAGAGATCCAATCCTCATTTGGAAATAAAGCTTTCTGTCTAGGGGTTTCTCTATAAGGTCCCAATATTGTTCTAGTACGGGCTTTGCCTTAATTTCAAGAAAACGACCTGACAGATGTTTTGATGCATCCTTCAGACAAGCGGATTCCATTATCATCACCCAATACTTTTCTTTCAGTATCTTTTTTGTAGGAAAAGAAGCATTTTGGGGGTCAGCCCATAGTTCTGACAGATCTAATTTAACCAACAATGACCTTAACTCTCGTAACCATTTGATCCTATGAAAGCAGTCTAAGTCCATTACATCTTTTACCCATTTAGCGTAATGGGAGAGTTCAGCCGTGCACCACAATCTTCGCCAGTATAGTAGAGGGCGAAGTTTAGCCAAATCTCTAAGTGCTTTCCTTCCCAGATCAAGGAATAATGGACACATGGGGGTGCTTTTTGGGACGCCGATGACCTTGCGCATAAAGGAGTTTTCGGCAACGGTTATTGTCTGGAGGTTCTGGAACCCCCATAACTCCGCACCATATAAGGTGGAGCTTAGTACTTTCAGGCCATAAATTTCCATCAATGGGCCGATGGGTTTAGTAAAGGAAGTGTTGAAGTTGGCTATAAGAATCCCCGCCTGTTGTTTATGTTTTAGGGTGGCTAAATTAATTTGTTTAGACCAGCTCATGTCTGATTGAAGTGTAACCCCCAGATACGTGAAAGCGTCTACTCTATCGAGGGGTACATCATTCATGAATACCCTACCTCTAAAAGATTTATGCTCGTTAAAAGTCATAAACTTTGTTTTTTCTGTATTTATTACAAGACCCCGGGTTACACAGAAGGCCTCAAACCTGCTAAGGGCTTTTTGTAGACCGCTAGGGGTCTTGGAGATTATCAGAGTGTCGTCCGCGAACATGAGGATAGGTATATGTTCTTTCGCCAATACAGGGGCGTCGGTGGGGGTCTCAAGGAGGAATTCGGCCACCCCGTTCACGAAGAGCGAAAACAGGGTAGGCGCAAGCACGCAACCCTGGCGCACTCCTCTCTCAACGGGGAATGCTTCAGTAACCTCACCCTTAACACCCCACCGGACCAGTGCATGGTTATCCTCATGTAAGCAGACGATCAGGGACAGCAATTCAGCCGGCATCGCCATTCCGCTTAGGACATCCCACAGCCTTCGTCGTGGCACCAGATCGAAGGCAGCCTTCAAATCAACAAATACTGCATAGAGGGCTCCTTTCCCCAGTATGACTGTCTTCCAATAGATGTTAATAAAACGGAAGACCTGGTCAATAGTGCTTGTAAGGGGGCGGAAGCCCGCTTGTAGTGGGGTTAGGATTTGCTCATCATCCATCCATAGTTGTAATTTTTGTAGAATCATTCTACCCATGATCTTTTGGATGGAATCTATAACACTTATTGGTCTGTAATTAGCGGCAACAGATTTTTCCCCCTTTTTAAAAACCGGTATTATCTCGGCCCCTTTCCAGGAGGCCGGGATTGGTGCCCCACACGCAATGGCATTTGCTAAATGTTTTATGTACAGACGCCATGAGGTTTTATAATTCAAAAACACATCTCCGGGAATGTTATCCATTCCAGGAGCACGACTAGGGGTGATGGTATCCAAGGCCCTATCTACTTCCCCTAGCGTAAACATCTCGCCAGAGAAAAAGGTTAGCTTAATAGGGCCCAGGTCCTCAAAGGAGGCATACTGAGGTTTGAAGTATTCCACCCATAAATGGTGTGCAACATTATTCTGCGGGGGGTCCGGATTCCCTCCCCTGTCCCACTTGAATATATCCCAGAATGCTTTTGGGTTATGTGACTCACAAGCTTCTTTGAGCTCAGACCATCTTGCCTGGTCCCAAGATTTTTTTGCGGCTTTGACTGCTCTTTTATAGAAGTCCCGTGCCAACCTTACTTTCACTGTGTCACCCTCTCGTATAGCTAGGCCCGGGTTTCTCCGCAGCTGTCGAAAATTATTAGTATACCATCGAACGGAGTCCTTTTTCTTGCCCTGACTGTGCTTGGCAGGTTTACAAAATAACAGTTTCAATTGTTCGAACAGGGCTGTGTGCATCTCAGTGAACTGGGTCAAGGGAATCTGGTTGCCTTCACCCGAACCCCAAATTTCTAATACCCTGTCCACCTCAATATTCATTGCTGACAAAACCATCTGCGATGTTGCAACATTTTTCCATCGTAGATGTCGAACATCATTTGCCAGTACCAGGTCATCACTTTCTACCACTGGGCTAACTTGCATGGCCTCTCCAATTAACACGTACATTGAGACAGTAAGTGGGTCGTGGTCACTTTCCAACCTAGTAACCACAGTCATATCCCTCACGCAGTGCCACAGGTCCAGGCCTACCAAAACATAGTCAATACGACTTGCCCTGCGTCCATTGTTAAAGGTATTGGCCCCTTTCTTGTCAGATGTTGTACGCCCATTTACGGCTCTCAAGCGATGCCCAATACACAGCCCTTTCATTTGTATGGCCGCCTCAGTCCATTTTTTAATTGGCTCGGCCTCAAGGGCGGGTATACCCCACTTTAAATCCTCATCCTCCGTTAGGTCATGGTCCTTTAGCCCAAGGGGTTCAAACGTAGTATTGAAATCCCCCACGACCACTGTACTAAATTCCCTTGTAACATTATCCAACAGCCTATCCAGGTCGGCTACAACATCAGAACGTCGTCCACCTACCAAACCTCTAGCATATACATTAAAAATGTATAGGCTAGGTCTTTTTTCTGGAATGATTTTTATTGCAAGGATGTCAATGCTGTTTGTGGGAGCTTGAGTAATTTTACACTTTAATGCTGATGATATTTAGATCCGTCTTAAGAATTTCAAGCCCAAAGAAGTCTCACACCTGGACCAAACCTTGCAAAAACTTCAAAACATGATGACTTCATCATCTAAAACGCAATCCTCTAAATAATGATTTTGTTCTCAATTCCTATCACATTTAATGCTTTAAGCCCAACCATGGATTGACTAATGGAATATTAGATTTTAAACTGACCATGGTTGACAGTGCAGAGTCTCTTGGCTTCAAGTAGACAACTGACTTGTGCGATGTCTAGAAGGGATCGCTATCAAGTGAGGCTACTATGGGGGATACTGCCAATTCATCCCAGACAAAACATTAAGGCACTTGACCAATTATCGGCACTCTACAGGTCTGAATCGGTAACTCCATTTTGACCAGTCGTCCTAGATTTCACCTAGCTCACTTAAAACAGCATTGCATACTGCTGCCTGATTTGATACAGTTTCATCCACCTGCTTCCTCACGCTACACAAAATCTTCAGGTGGCTCCCCATCGATACCAGATGGACCATCACACAAGCCCTTGTCACCAGCTGACTGGACTAAGGCGACGCACTCTACGTAGGAATCACCTCACACTTCCTCTAGGGATTACAAACTATTCAGAACTCAGCGGCCAGACTCATTCTAGATCCGCCTAAATGGACCCACATCACACCCCACCTCAAGAAGCTCCACTGGCTCACAATTCAGAAGAGATGCCAGCTCAAGATGTTGATCCACACCTTCAGAGCCCTCCACAACCAGGGACCTGCTTAAATCAACCACTGACTGAACTTCCAACTTCCCTCCAGACACCTGCACTCCACCGCGCCCACACTCCCTCACATTCGCAACAGTGGAGAACGCATCTTCTCCTACCTTGCTGCTAAGTCCTGGAACGACCTCTCCCTTCACCTACAGACCTCAGCCTCTCCGCTGGAATTCAGAAAAGGACTCAAGACCTGGCTGTTCGACTGAGCCACCCCGTAGCAGCACTCTCAGCGCCTGGATTGATAGAAACTAACAAATCTGACCATATTACTCCTGCGCTACTAATGTTACGCTGGCTACCTGATACTACAGAATCTCCAAACCTACACTACCACACACTTGCCTGCGATAGTTGAAAAGTTCAGTTGGTTTCAAATCCCTTGCAGCTCCGATACACCTCTCTGAAAACAACTACCTTTCAAGAAAGAACAAAGTATGGCACAGTCATTCGCAGGGGAGGGGGGTGGGGGGGGGGGTGATGAGAACTTGTAACTCTCTCCTCCCAAATTTAGACATCACAACCTCTCTGGATACCTTTAGGAAAGAGTTTAATCTTCTCTTCTTCCAAAGATAATAATATTCGATTGCAATTTAATCATGTCTCTTCCCATCTTTGTCTGTTTGCTCTATTCCCGCACCACCTTTCTTAACTTTGTCTGTGTAACCGCTCTAAACCCTCTGGCTAAATTCGCGCAAAAAAAAAAAAAAGGCATAAATACATAAAATAAATAAATGCAACTTGTAACTCACTCCATTAAATGAACTTACTAAGAGATCGGGTTGTGATGGATGATTATCAAAATAACCACAAGAGGGCAGGATAAACCCAAGCAAGCTTTTTTAACATACATATTATTTCCGCAGATAGCAGCAAACTTTGTACAGTCGCTTGAACATTATAACAACCCGAAAGTAGTTGTAATTTAATTCTCTTTCAATTATTCGTATTCGTAGTAAATTTCATTTTGGAGGGATTAATATAGCAAAGCCCTATATCTAGAGTGTAGTGGGCAATTTACCGAGAGTTTGAGGTCATGGGGTGTCAGTCAATTGCTTGTTATGGAAGCAGGGTCGTTCAAAGACATAGTGGAGGCTTTACGGCACAGTTAAAGTTATAAATTGTTTATTCTTCGACATAATTAACAAAGATTACTCAATGTACTTAATTAACAATATTTATATCGCAGGGAGAGAGATTAGTTTTGAGATGTGATGCAGTGGAAACAGTAGGGTCATAATGTTTTAGTTCTAATCTTAGGTAAGAGGAATGGTGAAAAGTTCTTAAATGAAGACGGGCCTTGTGTAAACGTATTTGAATTGCAATTAACACAACCGGTAGCAGGCAGCAGCCAGCATCTGTCCTTCCCTTTTGAACATCAACATTCCTATGCTCTATTACAGGTCACTGTTGTCATGGGGGCATAATGCAATAAGTTCTGAATTCGGAATCCAACACATCTTTCCCCTTATAAACATAACATATTAATAAAAGGAAAAACAAAAGAACTACAAGAAAAAGAATGTTGTATCCCACGGGGATATTGTGAAGATGATTCTGTGCTTTAACTTTAATAAAAAAAGTTTTACAAAAAAAAGTCTGCAAAAACTCCTCAGTGTTGGCTGATCTAACAAACTGCCCTTCAGGCCACCGTGTTCCATAATCCACCAGCACCAAACCGTACCTGTTCTACTATTTCAGTGCATGCATTAGTCCTATAACAACAAAACCCAACTTGGACCAAGGCCTCTCTAGAATGGGTATGGCTTCAGGAGGGCTGGGAAAAGTAACTTGTGTTTTATCACTCACTGTGCAAGCAACACAATCCCTCATAAAATGTTCCACACAACAGTCCAGTCAAGGCCATCAAAAATAAATCTCCTTGAACCTTCTCTTCATGGCCCTCATGCCCAAGTGTCCCTCATGAGTTGGTCCCAACAGTTCATTCGCTCCCTTGACCCTTTTTAGGCAGGTCGCTCCCCACGTCGCACAGCACCACCTGTGTGCCCGTTCCCTTAGCCCAGCTGCCGCTGACGGAATTTCAAGGACCTCCTCCACCCGCAGGCTACCACCTGCGCCTCATCCCTGGTGGCCAGTGGTAGGCCCTAGGTTGCTCAGTGTTATTGTATTGCTTTTTGTTGTCATTGTTGTTTACTTAGTCTTCGTTTCACTCCTCCTTCTACCCTCTTGTGCAATTCTGTGCCCTTTCTCTCCTTCTCGCCGTTCCTCCCATGGTTTTTCCAGCCGCTGCATCCCCTGCGGCCCCGCTCGCTTCACTTTTGCCGTAGCGGAATTGCATTGCTTTTGTTGTCATTGTTTATTTTGTCTTCGTTTCACTCCTCCTTCTACCCTATTGTGCTATTCTATGCCCTGTGCCCTTTCCCCTCTCCTTGCTGTTCGTCCCGTGGTTTTTCCAGCTGCTGCGTCCCCGCTCCCCCGCTGGCTTCACTTTTGCCTTAGCGTAATTGCATTGCTTTTGTTGTCATTGTTTATTTTGTCTTCGTTTCATTCCTCCTTTTTCCCTCTTGTGCAATTCTGTGCCCTGTGCCCTGTTTTGCCTTCTGTACCCCTCGCCATTCCTCACTCCCGTTTCCTGCCTCTGTGTCCCCTGCGACCCCGCCCCCCGCTCTCCCATTTGTCCACTCCCAACTCCCAGCTGCTCCTCCCTCCCACCTCCCTTTCTTATGGCGGCCGCTGCGCCCGTCCGCGCCTGGACCGCGCCCAGCGCCAGAACCCCTGGTCCCCCCATACGCCATGACACCAGACGCCGCTACAACGCCAACACCCTACACGCACTCAACAACAGACGAACACATGCCCGCTTCGTGGCCGCCCCGAAGCGCACCAAAGGACCCTTCTCATGTCGGATCTGCAGCTTCACCTGTCTCCGTGCTGCCAAACCGCCCACCGTGACAGGACGCAACCACCTCAGATGCATACTGCTGAACACCCGCTCCGCACGCAAACACGCCGTCAAACTCTGGGACCTACTCGACACATCCTCCCCGGACGTAGCCTTCCTGACAGAGACCTGGATGAACGACTCCTCGGCACCAGACATCGCCATAGCCATCCCGGACGGCTACAAGATCACCCACAGAGACCGCACCAACGGAGTAGAAGGTAGACTCGCCATCATCCACAAGACCACCCTCATGGTATCGACCAACTCTGACGACACCCTCAGCACCACCGAACACCTGTACTTCCAGATCCACACTGATCTCAACACCACCCTCAGAGGAACTCTGATCCAAGGACCCCCGGGACCCCGGCCTCAGTGCAGCGACTCCAACGCCGTCTTCGTCAGCACGCACGCCCTCACCTCCACGGACTACATCCTCCTTGGAGAAATGAACTTCCACCTCGAGAACAACAACGACACTAACTCCACCACCCTGACCGCCAACCTTGGACTCCAACAGCTGGTCACTGCGCCCACCCACTCCGCCGGACAGACGCTTGACCCCATCTTCTCCGCAAGCCCCCACGTCTCCTTCAGCCACACCACCGAACTCCACTGGACCGACCCTCGCTGAATCCACTTCACTTCCAGAAACCCACCACACCCAACAGGCCCCCCGCCACAGCTGGAGCAAAATCACCGAAGACCAGCTAAACACCACCCTCGCCCGACGCCCACCCGCCGATCCCACCGACCCCGACACCGCCGCCAGCAACCTCAGGAGTTGGATCGACGACTGCGCCAACACTCTCGCCGCGCTCAAGAAACCCTCCAACAGACACATCATCAAGAATGCCAGATGGTTCTCCGCAGAACTCCAGACCTCCAAACAAACCTGCTGCCGAAAACTAGAAAAGAAATGGCATAGCGAACAGACACCGGAGAACCTAGAAGCCCACAAGACAGCCATGCGCCAACATCATCACCTCATCAGAACCGCAAAAAGGACCGCCTTCAAGGACCACCCCGACAACAACGCACACAACAGCAAAGAGCTCTTCAACATCGTGAAGGAACTTTCCAACCCCAGCTCCAACACCAACGACATCCCACCATCGCAAGACCTGTGCAACTCCCTTGCCACCTTCTCCCACCGAAAGATCGCCGACATCCACGACAGCTTCGACAGCTTCGACAACCTGACCACCCCAACAACCAACGACACCTCAGACCCCACGGCCACCACCCACAGCGACCCCCTGCTCACCTGGACCCACATCAATGACGACGACACCATTAAGATCATGAACACCATCCACTCCGACTCCCTTTCAGACCCATGCCCACACCACATCTTCAACAAAGACAGCGCCACAATCGCACCCCATCTCCGCAAGGCCATCAACATCTCCTTCGAGACCGCGATCTTTCCGGAGAGCTGGAAGCACGCCGAGATCAACGCCCTGCTTAAGAAACCCAAGGCGGACCCAAGAGACCTCAAGAACTTCCGGCCCATTTTTCTGCTCCCTTTCCCGGCGAAGGTCATCGAGAAAGCCGTCAACAAACAGCTGTCCCGCTACCTCGAGGAGAACAACATCCTAGACCCGTCCCAGTCCGGATTCCGCAGCAACAACAGCACCGAAACCGCCCTCATCGCCGCCACCGACGACATCAGGCCCTGCTGGACAAAGGCGAAACCGGGGCCCTCATCCTCCTGGACCTATCAGCCGTCTTCGACACTGTCTGCCACCACACTCTACGCAAATGCCTTCACAACGCAGGGATCCAGAGACAAGGCTCTGGAATGGACCACCTCCTTCCTCTCCGGCAGAACCCAGAGCGTCCGCCTCCCCCTTTCCGGTCCGAGTCCTCCAAGATCATCTGCGGCGTACCCCAAGGATCATCCCTCAGCCCGACATTGTTCAACATCTACATGGCCCCGTTCGCCCATGTCTCCAGACTGCACGACCTCAACATCGTCTCCTTCGCCGACGACACACAGCTGATCCTCTCCCTCACCAAGGACCCCCTCAACCCCAAAACCAATCTCCACGAAGAAATGAAAGCCGTCGCCGAATGGATGAAGAACAGCCATCTGAAGCTGAACTCGGACAAGACGGAGGACCTCATCCTCGGCTCCACCCCCTCAGCCTGGGACGACTCCTGGTGGCCGACCGCCCTGGGAGCAGCACCGACACCCACCGACCACGCACGCAACATGGGGTTCATCCTTGACTCAACACTCTCCATGACCAAACAAGTCAACGCCGGCTCATCCTCCTGCTTCAACACCCTCTGCATGCTCTGCAAAATCTACAGGTGGATCCCAACCGACACAAGAAGAACGGTCACCCAGGCCTTCATCAGCAGTAGGCTGGACTACGGAAACGCCCTCTACGCAGGAGCCCCGGCCAAACTGCTGAAACAACTGCAACACATACAGAACGCATCTGCCCGTCTGATCCTCGACATCCCTCGACACAGCCACATCAAACCACACCTGAGAGACCTGCACTGGCTGCCCGTCAACAAGAGGATCACCTTCAAACTCCTCACCCACGCACACAAGGCACTCCACAACACCGGACCAGCATACCTCAACAGACGACTCACCTTCTACACCCTGAACCGCCAGCTCCAAAGACCGCGCCCTCGCTACCGTCCCCTGCATCCGAAGAGAGACCACCGGCGGCAGATCGTTCTCCTACCTCTCGCCAAGACCTGGAACACTCTGCCCATCCTCCTACGGCAGTCCCAAGACCTACTTACCTTCAGGAGACAACTCAAGACCTGGCTCTTCGAGCAGTAGCAGCACCCCCCCCCAGCACCTTGACACCCTCACGGATACGTAGTGCGCTTTACAAATTTCATGATTGATTGATTTGCTCCGTAAATCACGTGGAACCACCAGCAAATCCGTCCTTCTCATCACACCCACTCTCACACTCAATTCAGGAAACACATGCTTAAAGGCACTCACAGCTTTACTAATGCCCTTAAGCATCCAACCTTTGCCTAACATACCACCCACTTCTTGAATCACCTCATCTTCCTGCACAGCGGTCTTCCATTTCTCCTCCGATATGCATCCATAATCAGACCCTTCTAATTAAGCTACCACACAAAAATCATCCTCCAATTTAATACCGGTCGCCTTATGTTTGAGAGGCAAACTGGACAACAATTTTGCAAATACGATCTTTGCACCAGGAATAATTTCTAAACAGAATTGAAATTCCAACATCCGATGACAATTAGCCATGCAAGGTGTAACTTTGATGGCCCCCCTCATGGTAAGTAAATACATTGACCAAAGGCTTGTGGTCCATCTGGATGACAAACTTAATTCCCCAAAGGTAATTTCTGAAATGGTCCATGCCCCACACATGCCAAAGACTATCACTCAATTACAGAGTAGGTGGATTCTGCAACTAATAGGGCCCGTGAAGTGAACGCTACCACTTCTTCTTTACCCTCTCTCTATAAGGTTAAAGAACAGGACCTAAACCGTGCTGAATGGAATCTGTCACTACTATCCATGGCTCACAGGTGTCAAAAGACTGAACGGGAATAGAATTTCCCAGCTCAAATTTGAGCTCCTCAAACTCCCGATTCTGCTCTAGGGACCACACAAACGACTGATTCTTCTTCATGAGGGATCTCATGTGGTAGGGTTTCCCACTGCAGTTAGGAATGAAGTGAGCACAGAACTCCAACATACCAAAAAAGGATCATATTTGATCTTTGTTTTGTGGCACAGGAAATTCCATAAATTACTTTCACCAGACTCTCATTTGGTTCCACCCCCAGAGCAGGCAACTTGTACCATAGGTAATCTACTGAAAATCTGCATTTCTCTGCCTTCCAGGTAACACCCTTCTCAGTCAAAATCAACAAAACTCTCTATAGCGTCTCGTCAGGGGTTTCCTTATCTCTACCATACACCAGAATGTCATCTTGGAAACACTTCACGGTAGGAACCCATGCAAAAATAGGCTCCACCACCCTCTGAAAAAGTGCTGATGGGGGTGCCAAACTGAAAGTCATTCTTTTAAACCACATGAGGTGACAAACAATGTAAAATGGCGACTTTCCTTCTGCAAGGTGATTTGGAGGTAGGCAGATGACAGGTCAAGTGTGGAAAATACTTAAACCCTCTTCAGCGAAACTACCATTTCAGTGATGTTGGGCAAAAGATGTCTATCCACCCATATTCTCTCATTCAAGTCCCTCAAATCTATGCACATTTGAGAGTTACATTTCCCTTTCTGGCCACCAATACAGACGACAACCATTCCAAGCTTTGAATGGGCTTGATGATCCCTTGCTGACTTAGAGACTCCAAATCTTGATCCAATTCCTTCTTTATGGCAAAAGGCACTCATCTAGGTTTATAAACCATTGGCTTGGCAATCTCTTTTAATATTATACAATGGGAAAAACCCTGGACTCTCCTAAGTTTCTCACTAAAGACTTCTGGAAAAGATGTTCTCTAACCACCCTCATCCACAGTCCACACTGACTTGTATTAATCTTTGAGCAAAACTTGCTGTGACCTGTTTGGGCCCAAGATGATCCCTAAATTCCTTCGCTCCAATCATTCGAATAGGCAAGATCTATCCATTGCTACATAAACTGTCTGGGATACTGTGCCCTTTAAAGTTCAAAATGCTATCAAATTCACCCAACAACTCCACCTGTTTAACCCCTTAAGCTACGGGCTTGATCTGAGATTTCCTCAACATGACTGTTAAATGTAGCATCCTTGGGATGGTCTTCCCCCAAACGTTTTTGCCTACTTACTTCCACTTTTTGTTGTATCGTTTTGTCGGTCTTGGGACTCTGATCACTTTACCACTGCTAACCAGTGCTTAAGTGCATGTTCTTCTCCCCTCAACATGGTGACACTGGTGTATACATGGCTGCCATATTTAGTTTGCTTATAACTCCCTTGTAAAGTGGTATACCACATACCTAGGGCCTGCAATCTAAATGCTACTGGCCAGCATCAGTGGTTGCGCTACCCAAACATGTAGCCTTTCAAATCTCTCTCAGACCTGTCATTGCAAGGCCTGTGTGTGTAGTTTACTGCCACTTCGACTTAGCATTTACAACCACTTGCCAATCCTTAAACTGCCTTTTTGTTACAAATAAGTCACCACTAAGGTAGGCCCTAGGTAGCCCTAAGGGCACGGAGCTGTATAACTAAAAGGTAGGACATGTACTTTTAAGTTAAGTGTTCTGGTAGTGACAAACAGCTAAATTTATTTTTCACTGCTATGAGGCCTACTCTTCTCAGCCTTGCATTGGGAATTCCTTACAACACTTTTAAGCTGCAATTCATGATTAGAAAGGAGTATCTGCATCATGTTTCATAATTTTGTAATGTAATGAAAAATCCTCTTTATTGGTAAAGTTGGATTTAAGGGTATTGTTTTAAAAATGCCACTTTTAGAAAGTGGACATTTCTCTACTCTTACTGCTCTGTGTGCCTTGCAGCCTGTCTCCAATACACGTCTGCGTTGGGTGACAGCTATAAATTATAAATTGTGAATTCCTTCTAGACAGCCACAAATACAGCAAGAGGGTGTGTGACAGAGAACTCATCTGAATTCATCTACATTCTGATAGCTCTTCCTGGGCAGAAAGAGGCAGGGGGAGCCAACACTTGCACCTGAATAGGAGGAGTTCTATGTCCCACACAAAGGGATGATTATCTCCTACCGGTATCCTGGCAGACAGGACCAGGACAAAAGGGAACCTGTGCATTTCAAGTGCCTGGTTTGAAGTCACCTCCACTTTAAAGGCACATTTGGGCATAAGTACTGGGGCTCAGGCCTTAGCACACCACTGGACCTGTGACCTGGACCTGTGAAGAACTCCATCAGGAGTAAGGAGTGCTGTGCTACAAAGATTGAATGAACAGGGTAGCACACTCCTCAGTAAAGTAGGATGGTTGATAAGGTGAATCGGTAGGTGGTGCACTTGGTTAAGTCTGAGGATATAGTAAACTGTAGTAGCACTCTTTAAACCTTAAAGAATGTCTCCCATGTGCACGCAGGTGTGATATTCAAAACATTAGTGTAACTGTAAATAAATCTTCAAATATTGTTAGGTCTCAATATTAATTTCATTTATTATAATTCGCAAAGTTCATCATTGATCAGTATGGTCCATTGGAACACACATGGAAATCCTTTGAATTGCTCTTCATTCAAGGTTTTTTTTTAATGCCCAATGCATTTCGGGCCTAGAAGCCCCTCATCAGGGGCTAACGTACTGTAAATGAGGGAATAAGGTATCAGCACACTGAAACAAACATATGATGTACACATAGAATAGTGTTAAGCACATGAATCATATGAAATTTGAAAAAATGTTATCAGGTGTTTCGTGATTGAGTGATTATAAAAGTTATGGTACTAATTCGTGCCAAAATCAAAAGCCGTGTGTTGTGATTTTGTAAACACTCAAACGTGATGATGCCGTCTGTGTACGTGGTTGTTAGCGGTGGGGCTGGTGGATGGGGAAACATGCTCTACTGGTGCAAGGATCGCACATATTTGTCAACGTACACGCAATCTGGCCGGTGTATACTAAAAAACGCTTGTGGGAGAGAATGCTTACAAAAACGCGTCTCACAAAGTGAATTCACGTTGGTAAATATGAAGATAGCCAGTATCTGCAAGAAATTACATATCGTAAGCTATCAACCGGTATCGTTACGGGTATATGCCAAGAAGGTTCTAGGGTAAAAAGTGACTTACTAGGATAATAGTGCCTAGTTTCCTCTGTCAAGTCTTCTCCGAATGGTTAGTGCAAACTACCGTTATCGGTACCCGGAAATAAATCATTCAGTGACACGGAAGTGAAATCAGTGTACGCGTCTGGTTCACACAGAACTACAGATAAGAAAGACTCGTAGTTCAAAGTTGTACCGGTACTACGAAAGTGAAGTTAAATGGAGGAAATTAAAACCAGAAGTGAAGATGAAAATTAAGGGAATAAACCTTGAAAATATTCTAGTGAGTGTCATCTAAATAGAAAGTGCACAATTACGATGACGGGAACTCGAATGTGAGTCTTTTTAGCGCCAAAGTTAGTGGCGTGATACTTGTCAAACTGGTAGAAAGCTATTAACTGTGAAGAATGGACTGATAATTAAGTATGAAAACGGGCTGGAAAATTAAACCACACATGGTAACGAACCGAGTATTATATTCGTGATCTCCCTGTTGGTGTACAAATGTGGTTTTAATTTCCTCCACTTATCTTCACTTTCGTAGTACCGGTACAACTTTGAACTACGAGTCTTTCTTCTCTGTAGTTCTGTGTGAACCAGACGCGTACACTGATTTCACTTCCGTGTCACTGAATGATTTATTTCCGGGTACCGATAACGGTAGTTTGCACTAACCATTCAGAGAAGACTTGACAGAGGAAACTAGGCACTATTATCCTAGTAAGTCACTTTTTACCCTAGAACCTTCTTGGCAAATACCCGTAATGATACCGGTTGATAGCTTACGATATGTAATTTCTTGCAGATACTGGCTATCTTCATATTTACCAACGTGAATTCACTTTGTGAGACGCGTTTTTGTAAGTACTCTCTCCCACAAGCGTTTTTTAGTATACAACGGCCAGACTGCGTGTATGTTGACAAATATTTACGATCCTTGCACCCGTAGAGCATGTTTCCCCATCCACCAACCCCACCGCTAACAACCACGTACACAGACGGCATCATCACGTTTGAGTGTTTACAAAATCACAACACACGGCTTTTGATTTTGGCACGAATTAGTACCATAACTTTTATAATCACTCAATCACGAAACACCTGATAACATTTTTTCAAATTTCAGATGATTCATGTGCTTAACACTATTCTATGTGTACATCATATGTTTGTTTCAGTGTGCTGATACCTTATTCCCTCATTTACAGTACGTTAGCCCCTGATGAAGGGCTTCTAGGCCCGAAATGCATTGGGCATTAAAAAAAAAAACCTTGAATGAAGAGCAATTCAAAGGATTTCCATATGTGTCCTAATGGACCATACTGATCAAATTTTTTTTTTTTTTAAACTTATTTTTATTGCCATTTTCATATTTCAGACATTGTCCATCATACATAACCATCAGATAGTCATAGCAGATTATACATCCAGTAGTGGGACAGAGCCACTGTATATATTGCTGGTACATAAACAGGGAGCATAAACAATGTATAGAGAGAGCATGATGTTTATATCCTGTTGTCTCGGGTTCCAGATATGGCATAGAAACTGGGGCGTAACACGGGCATAAACTAAGGAATGGGTATGGAAGAATATATCCAGTTACATTAGTGAAGGTATACAGCGTTGTAGGGGTAGGACACCTCTGAGACTCATGAGTGCTTATCCTAGTTGGTTCGACCGAGAACTGCGACAGCATACCAGACGCCAGGGCTTGTGATGAGCTTGTGCGGGCGGGGTTCCGAGAGATCAGTTGGGTAGGGCCTGTGACTGTGTGCGCGGGACTGACGACGTAGGGGAGCTGTCTCTTGGGTCAGCTCAAGGGGAAAGCTGTCGAAACTGATACAATAACATGGCCCATTCCATCGATATAGGGTGCTTGCGAGTCCCCTTCACCTCCTCCTCCCGCAATGTCTCCTCCTCAGCCGCCGCCCATTTGTGTGTAGCTCCCACCCACGCCGCCAGCGGTGGACCAGTGGGGGAACGCCAATGCATGGCGATGCTGCGCTTGGCCAAGAGTACCGCTAGGGAGAGGAAACGAGTCTGCACCCTGTGCTGTTTACCTGCGCGAAAGATGCCTATGGCGCTGGCCTCCCAAGTGTTCATACAAGTTAGCCCAGTGAGAGTACCCAGAGCAGTGTGAATGTGGTGCCAGAAAATTTTTATGACGGAGCAACTCCAGAACATGTGACGGAAGTCTGCATTCCGCGCCTGACATCTGGGGCATAGGAACTGAGTGTCAGGATAGAATCGTTGGAGGCGTGCAGGAGTTAGATAGGCCCTGTGTAGGATGTGATATTGAATGTTTTTAAAGCGTGCGTTTCTAGAGACCTTCTTAGGGTATTTCAGAGCTTTCCCCCATTCCCCTCCATGAAGCGCCTGCCCGATTTCAGCTTCCCAGGTGGCTCGCAGGGTGTCTAGTGGTTTGCTAGTCAGTTCCCGTATGGCTTTATAAAGCCATGTAGTGAGATGGCGTCCTGCTCCCATGTGTAGAATCGTGTGGATAACCGGGTGTGTGCGTGGTTCCCCTTTACTTAGGTCTTGATACGGTCAATAGCTATCTAGGAGTTGGCGGTGCAGCAGAAATTGTCCCAGGGGGAGATCCCACTCCTCTACCGGGCTATGGAATGGTCTTAGTTGCCCGTCCTCGAAAAGGGACTCCACCTCCGTTAAGCCGCACGACGTCCATATGCGAAGCGCACTATTTGTGTAGTAGAGTTCCTGTTTGGGCCACCCCACTAGGGTGAGCAGAGGAGAATACAACGGGGTCCCCGGGGACATGCGGTGTATCCGCAGCATGCACTTACGTGCCACTGACACCTGTAGAGGGTATGTGCGTTTTGGCTGAGTGCCAGGGAGGAGCAGGCGACGGATCTCCGGAACCGATATCCGTCCTGCAGCGGTACAAGTTTCCACATTGTACCTGTCTGCCGTCCAATGAGACAGCCATTGCAGCTGTGCTGCCAGGAAGTATGCTTCAAATGAGGGGGCTCCCAGGCCACCCTGTGTAGTGGGCAGCTGCAGTTTTGTCAGGGCTATTCTGTGCCTGGCAGACCCCCAAATGAGCGCACTGAGGAGGGAGTCGAGGTCCCGGAAAAAAGCTCTGGGCGGGATTACTGGCAGATTGGTAAAGAAATACAGCAGTCTTGGAACCATGATCATCTTGGCCAATGCCACTCTCCCAATGGGAGCCAATGGAAGGCTTTTCCAAACTCCGACCGAGGGTCTAAGACTCGCCAACGCCCTGCTGTCGTTGCCCTCGAACATGTCTGTGGAGGAATGGTAAAGACGGATTCCGAGATATCGGGGGGCCTCCGCGCTCCAAGGCACCCGCTGAGCCCCCAGGCGAACTTCCTGTGGGGGTAGTTGCGGATGCAGCGGATATATCGTGGATTTATCCCAGTTCACCCGTAGCCCCGAGGCCGCGGCAAATTCCGTCAATGTTTCCCAGAGGGGGGTCAGATCGTCTGTAATGTCTCGTACATAGATCAGCAGGTCATCAGCGTACAGGGATACACTATGCACCGTGCCCGCTATCGGGATACCCCAGCTCTCCCCCTCCCGCCGGAGTCGGATGGCGAGAGGCTCCACCGCCAGAGCAAAAAGCAGAGGAGATAACGGGCAGCCCTGTCGCGTGCCCCTCTGAACCGCAAACTCCGTTGAGATGTACCGGCCCAGGCGCACCCGCGAGGCCAGCCCGGTGTACAGTAGGCGCGTATAAGCTAGGAGGGTGGGCCCAACGCCTGCTCGCTGCAGCACCGAAAACAAGAACTGCCATGTGAGGGAATCAAAGGCCTTTTCAAGGTCTAGGATGAGACAGGCCGCTCGAGGGTATACCCCCTGTACCTGATCCTGGATGTGGAAGACCCGACGTATGTTCTGGGATGTGCACCTGCCAGGTATAAAACTGCATTGATCCGGGTGGATCAGGGAGCATATGATTTGTACGTATCTATCCGCCAGTGTCTTCCCGAGGAGTTTGCAATCGGCAGACAGCAGCGATATGGGGCGATAGGAGGCCATTTGTTGTGGGTCTCTGTGCGGTTTCAGGAATGTCACAATTACGGATTCTCGCATGGATTTCGGCAGCTCTCCCTTCTTCAGCGCCGCCGCAAACACCTCTACTAATCGAGGGACCAGGTGCACCGAGAATGTCGTGTAATATTCTAGGGGGAACCCATCTAATCCCGGAGCTTTATTTCGGGCCAGGGCATGCAGGGCCCGTGTCACATCTGCCGAGGCTATTACCGTGTCTAGAGCCTCCCTCTCTGTCCTCGTGATCGTTGGGTGGGGTAGGGGATCGAGAAAAAGATCCACTACAGGTTGCGGGGTAGGGGTTGGGTCGCTATAGGTTTCCGCATAGTAGTCGCGGAAGGCGCCCAGAATCCCCACCTGGGAACGCACGACCAACCCCCCAGGGTCCAGTATCTCAGTAATGGGCTTGACATCCGTGTCCTGCCTGGCTAACCACGCCAGTAGAGTGCCCGTCTTATCTCTCTCTCTATGCATCCGTGTAGCGTAAGATCGGAAGTTGTACTTTCGTAAGTCCGCGGAGGCAGTTTGGTAGGCAGTTTTTGCCTCAGCAACACGTCGCGTCTCCTCTTCGGATGTGACATCCTGTTTCGTGAGGGTCGCCAGGCGGCGCTCCGCGGCGGTTAGGGCCTGTTCTAGTACGCGCTTAACTCCCGTTATTTGCTTCAAGCACTCACCCCGGGCCACCACATTAAACGCATCCCATTCCACTAACTTGGATGATGCTGTACCCGAATTGCATGCGAAATAGTCTTGGATGCTATTCTCCTGATCGTGTCGGAAGACCTGGTCCGACAGACAGTCCCGCGGTAAGCGCCACGTGGGGACCGGCGGGTGTGGGGGCCGCCAGTGTAACTGGAGAATGTGGGCATCGTGATCGGATATGATCCTGCCCAGGTAGTCCGTGTGGGTAATCGTGGGCAAGATAGTCGCCGAGCATAAGAAGCGGTCAAGACGGACGCGCAAATTGTGGGGGATGGAGTGAAAGGAATACAATCGCACCAGGGGATGGCGCATTCGCCAAGCATCGGTGAGTGCCCAGTGGGCCATCCAAGCCCGGAATCTATCAGTTTGCTTATATGCCGGGGAGTGCAGTGGGGGCGGGTGTGAGCGGTCAAGGTTTCAGTCAAGCGTGCAATTATAGTCTCCTCCCAGAACCCACGGTACGGAAGCGAATGGGGCAAGGACCCCCGTGAGATGGTCCCAAAACTTGTCTTGTTCCACATTGGGGGCGTAAATGCTACCGAGAAGCACTACCTGTCCGTCCAACAGCCCCTCCAGCAGCGCATATCTACCTTCTTTGTCGACCACCCTCCGAAACTCCTGGAAGGGGGTTCCCGGTTGCACCCAGATCAACGCCCCTCGTGCAAACGCAGAGTAGGTTGTGGCGCAAATGAGCCCCCTCCATTTTGACTGTAGTTTCCCCACTTCTTTCGCAATGAGATGCGTCTCTTGTAAAAAGACTATCGGGGCGCTGTGTCGTTTTGCATAGGAGTACACCGCATACCTTTTGCGTGGAGTATGAAGCCCCCTAACATTCAGGGTAAGGATGGTAACATCAGTGTGTGGTGTATGAGGTGTCATGTCTCCACGCCTGCTCACCATGCGCGGGAATTATGCCCACTGCAGTGCTCAAAGCCCCAGCTGGCTGTGGGTGTGTGTGTCCTCCGACGCCGTGTAAGCATAAGCAGGGGATGTCGGGGTCCGTATCCTTCCATGTGAGGGGTGGGAAAAGTGTTGAACTGGGACATGTATCTGAACAAACAGGGTCGGGGAACATTCCCAATGCCTAGGGCCCATCGCCAGGGACGATGCGTCCAAACCGGTTTACCCAATTAAGGGGGGTACAACAATATAAGAAGGGGCGGCGGTGCGTGCGTGCCGGGCTAGCAGCGTATCGGGCCATGATCAGGGAAAATGGACGTTGCTCCTGCTATAGCAAGTAACGAGACTGAGGTCAAAGTTCGGCCTGTGGGGAAGGAAGTGTACTTAGCTCGATGTTAGTGTCTGAAGTCCCTTCTCATTTCGCTCGGGAGCCAGATTGTTCATCCAGAATGAGGTCCGCCATCTGCGGAGTGACCATGGGGGGGCGTCACGGAGTCCTCCCCCGATATTGTGTCGTCACTGTCATTCTCCCCCTCCGATGTAAAGATATGTGGTGGCCGGTCGATGTCGTCCGGCAGGGGGGATGCCTGCAGGTCGATCACCGCTTGTAGAGCCTCTCTTCGTTCCTTCACAATTTGCTCTAGGTCAGGAGAGTCCTGAGTGTGTGCACGATCTCTGCCACTCATTCCACCTCGTGGGCGCCGTTGTGATCGCTTTCCGGATCGTGAAGGTTTAGGGTGTGGGTCTATTGCGATCTCCGCTCTAGACTGTCGTGTGCAATGCAGGTCCGCCCAATTTTGGGCTTCCGTGGCGTTGGCGAAAAACACAGTAGAATCGGCGTGGACCACCCTGAGGCGAGCTGGGAAAAGCAAAGAGTATTGAATATTGTTCTCTCGCAGCCTGCGTTTTACATTCAGGAAGGAGGCCCTTTGTTGTTGAACTGCTCTAGCATAGTCCGGGAACACCATTATTCGTTGGTTGTTGACCCGCAGGGTGCCCGCCACTCGTGCCGCGCGTAGTATCGCATCTCTATCCCGGAAGTGGAGGAACTTTGCTATCAGCGGCCTTGGGGGTGCTCCTGGGGGCGGTCTGCGAGCCGGGACCCTGTGGGCTCTTTCCACAGAGAAGAATGCGGAGCGATCCTTTTCCGGAGTGAAGGATTTCACCCATGTCTCCAGGTATTGCAGGGGGTTCGTGCCTTCGATTCCTTCGGGCAGCCCTATTACGCGAATGTTGCAGCGCCTTGAGCGCCCTTCTAAATCGTCCGCACGTTCCTCCATAATGGTTAGGCGATGTAGTACCTCCTGGAGAGTCTGCTGGTGTTTATCGAGCGTTGGCTGTATGTCCTCCATTTTCTTCTCCCCATCCTTCACTCTATCCACCAGTTTCCAATGATCATCACGGATAAGGCTGACGTCCGTCGCTAACGTCCCGAGTCGCTCCTCCATTGCGACTCTGGAATGCTCAATGGCAGCCAAGACCTGGTCGAGCTTGACGGAGACCGAGGAGTCAGGCTGTGTCTCCACCGCACCCACCCAGGTCCGGGCTCTGGGCATCCTCTCTGGGGCCGTCTCGGGAACCGTCGTCTGTTGTGTCCCCCTGGGCTTCCCCATCGCCGCGGCCGGAGTACTTCAGAGCGTTGCGCCCGTCTGCTGAAGAAGCAGGCCTCCTCTCTCCCCGGGAAGGCATGGGGGTCTCCTCAGTAGCGATCCCACACCAGTGACATGCGCCCCCGGCCGTGGCCTCCGAGTTCTGCTATAGGCCGCCTCAGGTCCAGGAGACACTCCGCTATCCAGCCCTCGCCTGCGGGCCACAAGGGGGTCGCCGGCCGTCGATCTCAGGGATCAGTAGTCAGAGCAGGTGACGGGCTCTGTCTCAGCACGCTTCTCCCCTCGCTGCAGGCCGTCACGGGTCTGGTGAACACTCCGCACCCCTCAGTAGATCCACGGGGGGGCTGCCCTCGTGTGATCCTTCAGTGGCGCTGAATTCTGGGTGCCATCCATTTGTGTGCCTCCCTGTAAGGCAGGGCGTCCCACTGGTGCTGGCAATCCCCGGCTTCCGGCGCGGGTCCCATGCTCCTCTACAGCGGTGTCTCGCCGGGCGCCATTTTGAGGTCAGGCGTCCCGGCCCAGCGTTGATATACACCAGGGCTTCCCCCGCAGCTCCGCTCCCACCGCGGGTGTCGTAGCCCACAGGCGCCCCTCGGGGAATGTAGCGTCTCTGGTCTCCTCCGTCTTGTCTGCTCACCTGCGGGGCCGGTCACCGCGCGGGGCGCGCACCGCCGGTGTCATGGCCGCCCTGTCTCTTCGCACCGCTGCAGGTAGGGGAATGATCGAGCCCTCAATCAGCCGCCGTTAATGCACCGGGATCGCCCCGATGGGGATCCCCAGGGAAGTGTGCTGGTTCCAGTCGTGTGACAGTCATCCCCCAGGGTCACCGTCCCGGAGCTCCGGGACCGCTCGCCGCCATCTTGCGACACTGAGTCTCGGTGCGGCGTTTCACCGCCCCGCTGTTGCACTTCTCCCCCTCTGCGCCGCGCCTCCTCAGAGTGGTAGACGCCAGAGCCGTTCCGACACCCAGGGTTGCGGTTTCAAGTGGGAGCAATGCCTGGAGTCGGTCATTTGTCCGGCCCGATTGGGGAGCCCTAGCAGACTGCAACCGCCATGGTAGCCGGCTTGGCCACGCCCCCCTGGACCATACTGATCAATGATGAACTTTGCGAATTATAATAAATGAAATTAATATTGAGACTTAACAATATTTGAAGATTTATTTACAGTTACACTAATGTTTTGAATATCACACCTGAGTGCACATGGGAGACATTCTTTAAGGTTTAAAGAGTGCTACTACAGTGCTACTACAGTGCTACAAAGATTGCCACTCTACTGATTCTGGGCAAATGACTTAATCTCCCTGTGCCTACCAAAAATGAACGTGTCAATCTGTAACGAAAGTGGTGCTCAAGTAAGGCGCTCTGATACCCAGTCTAGTTTGCGCTATATAAAACTCTAAAAAAAAAAAAAAAACATTCAAACCTGCATCAGCCCCTGGACTCTGCCATCAGTTTGTCCTTGTAGAAAAGTGCCCCTTTTTGCATGGTTACCCCCCAGTTTTTGCATAAAATCTAATGCAACCAGACTTGATGTACCCTGGGTCCCTGCCAACCAGGTTCCCAGGGCCTGTGTTCTTTCCCAAAACTGTGCCTTTGTACCCACAATTGGCATATCCCTGGACACAGGTAAGCCCCTTGTAAAAGGTACTATGGGTACCAAGAGGACTGTGACCGGGGAAGGCCTCCAAAAGATGCAGCACCTATTGTGCCACCCTTAGAGGCCCTGTAACTTAACAGTAAACGAGAAAGGGTATGCCGTTCCTATAGAGGACAGGGTGAGGAATGAGATAGGCCAAATTAGTATTGTCAGTTACAGACAGGTGCTATATAGGAAAAGACAGTGCATGCTCGTGGACAAAACAGTGCATGCTCGTGATGGGATAGCATCAATAAGGAGCAAGGGCATTCACACACCCTGAGGGGTGTCATGCTTCATCATGGGGCAGCTCCTCTTTGGGCAGGCGCTGCAAAGCCTAACAGGCCCCACAGGGGGGCTCTTTGCCGGAGGTCTTCTCGGTTTGCCGTCGTGAAGCTAAACAATGTTTTTGGAGGGTGCCTATGTGTGGTGAGTAGAAGTGGGATTGTGTACGTGTGGTTAAAAATGGCTATATTCTCCAAAGACAATTTATTCAAGGAGTACCTGGGCCATGAATAAAAAACAGACTAAGGAGTCGTAGACTGAGGAGGGAGGATTAAACCCGTCTCAGTTCTTGGATTAGTGAGTTGTGCAGGGGGTCGACATGTTTCATGCCTTAATCAGTCCATATGGATCTAGGCATTCTTCAGGGCCTTTTTATCCACATCTACTCAGAGGGGGCGGCGTGTGATGATTTTGCCAAATAGGAGTAAAAAGTCACATCCCCTCAAGTCAGGATTCAACAGTAGTCCTAATGTGTAGTGAAAACAAACGGTACAATGATGCCTTCTGGGAAAATCGTGCACCTGTAACAGATGGATCAGAAAACAGTTACTAAATATATAGACAACAAGGAGTGCCTGGTTCACAATGGTACAGGAACCATGAAATTATGAAGGGAGAGACAGGCAAGCGAGCAGGTTAGAATAATAAAAAAAACACAGTGGTCATGTTAAAGTTTTGTCTTGTTTTAAAAGAAATGGTTTTCTCATTCTTAAGATCTGGAAGGCCCACATATGCAATTCCATAACCCAAACATGCATCACCTTGGTAAGAGTGTGGCGAGATCACACGATGATGCTTTTTTGGTAGGGCAGTGTAACCTGGGGACCCCCATGATTGTATGCCCAAGCATTTGTCCCATGTAGTCTCTGCCACCAATGAACTCACCTGAATAGGGGGGTTGGGGGGGGGGGGTGATTCTGCCCGAACAGAGACAAGCCGGGATGCTCGCTGGTGTTGCGAGAAAGACCAATCTGCAAATGTAAAGGTTGGATTCGTAAGGGGTTCGTCAAGAAAAGCAACGGGTAGCTAGTGAGGACCCGCTGTGGTGGGGAGACATATATACATCTCCGGGCTGGCAAAGGAGAGGGCCCATCTGGGAGCCCCAGCAGTGTCCGGCAACTGGGAAGGAGAGGGCGATGTCTGGGTGCGCCAGCAGCGTTTGTCACCGAAAAGGATAGGCCCATAGGGATTTACGAATCCAACCTTTACGTTTGCCGTTTGGTCTTTCTCGTAACGCCAGCGAGCAGCCGGTGTTCGCCTTCAGGAAGTCTCCCTGCCGAACCAAAGGTCCCCATTGAAAAGCACAGGGTCCCTGACGTCTTCTTGGCACTCTGCACCCAGCCGTCCCAGGGCCGGTGGTGGAGCAGCTCCTGTGCTGCCTGAATTGCTGACCTTAACTCCAGGAGCTTTGCTCCCACACTTGAGTGGCCTGCTCGCAAGCAGTCCCTAACCGAAGGCCGTTTATCCCCATTGGCTAACATTGGGTCCCTGCACTCTGCAGCCGGCCGCCCCAGTGCCGCTGCTGGTGCAACTTGAGCGCCTACCTAGACCTTGGAGAACCTTGGTCCTAAACCCCAAAAGTCCCACTTCTAAGACGTCTTCTTACAAGGCAATCAGACAACCATTTATTCCCATAGAAACCCATGTTTTGAGATTTGAGGCCTAAAATGTTCTGTGTTGAACGGTTGTTTTGTATGGGGAACCAGGAACTATAAACCAAACCGACTTACTTACCGTTTATTTTGAGATCCTTAGGTGTGGCATCTAGGCATACCAACCCCAGTAATCAAAGTGATCTAAAAGTAACAGAAACGTATTCTAAAAGTAATTACAGCATAATTTAAATTCCCTCCTGTAATAATTGCAATAAAGGTTTACAATTGCAAGTTTATTTTACCGACTTGTATCCAGTCCTGCTTGGTTCTAGAAATAAAATGTAAGTATACCTTTTTTATACTTAACAAATTGGTCTGGATTGTGCCTCTGAGTGAGTTGCATCAGTCTTGATTGAGTGAATCCAATAAATGCTTAACACACCCTCGGGCTAATCCCAACTGTTCGCTCATACTACCACAAGGAGAGCTGTTAGTACTTACCTAATTTAGCCTCTGCTATGCCTCTGGGGACTCCCTGGACGCTATGCACACTATACCTTACTTTGATATAGTGTTAACAGAGCCAGCTTCCTACAGTCCTGCCCTGCCAAGTAGTGCCAATCCAGCCCTGGGCCCTTGAAAGGTGACTGCTGCTGCAGAGCAGCATCAAAACCGACGCAACGAAAAGTGTGCGCCAATCGGAGCCAACGCATCGCCCTTTGAAAAAGACGCAGCTACTGCTTGACGACATCGTCTCAACAGCGTGGCCAGCTCCTAGACAGACTGAGCGGCTCGGCGACGACACATTGCTTGCATCTCCAAGGGTTTTGACGATGATTTCTTCTCCTGCACGGATGGGAACCGATGCATCAAGTCTTCAACATTGATGCTAGCGGCATCCAAGGTACTTTTTCAGCAGGACCTGGCGAGTCCTGTGGCCGACCTGCCTTCCATCGCGGTTGGCCTGAACTTTGGATCTGTCCCTGTTAAGGCGGACCTCGAATAACCCCTAAGCACTATTTGCTTCTAAGCACTAGTTAGAGTGTATTCTTTAAAGATTCATAACTCCGGTTTTACTTATTGGAGTTTGTCGCTTGGTATTGTTTAACTCATAAATTAGTCTCTATTTTTCTAAACCTGTGAGAAGTATTTTTGTGGTATTTTATTGTGGCACCGTGTGTGTATGTTGCACAAAACGCATTGCCTCTTTATATAGGCCTGACTGCTCTGTGGCAAGCTACCAGAGGGCGACCACAGGTTATCTTTCAGTGTGTATCTAGCTTACCCTGACTAGGATTGTGGTCCCTAGTTGGACAGGGGGCATACATTTGCCAACTAGAGACCCAATTTTTATCAGTGACATTCTTAACTGTGTCCCCCTCCTATGTACCAAAAAATTATCCAGAAATGGAAATTCCCGAAACTCCAGTTTGACAAAATGAACTCTTGACACTATTGGGATCTAATTTTAATACATTGTCAGGCCTCGAAAAATCATATAAATGTCACTAGACCTGCAGGTAATCTACTCGACCTAACTATAATATATTTGACCTTTAAACTGGTGATGTCATTTGAAATGACATCAGTGATGTTATCAGTGATGTCACTGATCATGTCATGAGTGGTGTAATATGTGACGTCATCAGCAGTATATTGCGGGGGTGCGAGTTATAGTTAGTTCAACTAACTAGAAGGGCAGAATGTCTCTGGTTTTGTACGAGTGAAATGTATAACTATAACGTCCTTGAAACCTATGGTTTTGTTCAGTGAATTTCAAAGGTTTTTTAAATGCTCATTTTTAACTACAACGTCCCTGAAACCTATGTATTTTTCAGTGAATATATATATCTCTGGTTATAGTTAGTTGGACATTTCACTCATACAAAACCAGAGAAATTCAGCTGTTATAGTTAGTTGAGCTAACTATAACTTACAACCCCGCAATGCTCTGCTGATGACGTCACATATTACATCACTCATGACATGGTCAGTGGCATCACTCACTGATGACATCTCAAATGACATCACTGATGACATCATCCAGTGACTGAGTGTTTCTAAAGAGTTTAAACATGTTTTATACATATATATGCCAAGGTGTTTTGAAGAATGAGTGGGCATATGAGTGTCTGAATGGATGATTTAATAGGTGCATGTCTGACTGTATAAGGGAGTGAACCATGTTTTACTAATATATATGGGTGACTGACTAATCTGTATGAACGTATGTATCAGTCAGTCAGTTGGTGTGTAAGCCTCTGCTTGGGTTGGTGAGTAGCTACAGGAGTATCTATAGATCGGTTTTTAACTGGTTGTCTGAGTACCTGAATGGTCTGGGTTGGTGGGCAGGGTGTGTGTGTGTGTGACTCCCTGCATGGATGTGTGAGTGGGTGATTCACAGGGTGTACGGGTTCAAGAGTGCATCTGTGAGGGGCTATATGGGTCGGTGAGTGGGTGTATAGCTGTGTTGGTGAGTAAATGGATGTCTCAGTGGTACATCTGTGAGTAACTACATATGTGAAAGGCAGTATATGTGAGTGTTGGAGTATATAAATGATTATATGTGAGAGTGAGTGATTGTGAGAGTAGCTGTATGGATGAGTGTGTGCTTGGGTTAGTGATTGTATAAGAGAGTAAGTATGTGTTAGTATCTGTATGAATAAGTGAGGTGGTGTGTGTATATAACTGCGTAGGTGAGTAAATGGGAGTGTGATTGATTATTTGCACTACTGACTAGCTATGTGAGTAACTCTATGCGTGAGTGGCGGTGTGTGATTGTCTGTATGGGTGTATGAGTACATATGATAGCTGCATTGATGAGTGACTGTATTTATGAGTGACTGTATGGATGAGGGAGTAGATGTGTGTGTAGACCTATGAATCAGTTAGTGGGTATATAGTAACTGGTATTGGTGTGTCTATGGTTTCGAGAATGGCAGTCTGTATTTTAGAGTGGGTGTATCAAAGATTATATTAAGGTGTGAGGAGGTGCATCAGATTATCACATGGATGATCTCATCAGTGATGTAATTTGAGATGTCATCAGTGATTTCACTGACCATGTCATGAGTGATGCAGGTGTGGGACCAGGGGGAGGAGACCCCATATCCTCTTGATAGCAGCTCATTTGTGTACAATGAAACAGTGGCAGCAGTGCTTAATTTGTAAAATATGAAGTGTAGGTGCTCAAACGTTTGTCGGAGGCCACACCTACTTTTCTCTGGCTCCACCCACTTCCTCCACTGGCTCCACCCATTTACTTGATTAGCTCCACCCACATCCTCAACTGGCACTGCGAAAATTCAGATGAATTTCAGCCAGGGAGCCTTCCTCTAATTAAGGTTTTAATAGTAGGTTCCCCTGCCCTTTGAACATTTTTAAAAAGATTAAATCAAAAGTGCATTTAAAGCACAAATTTGGAATAATTTAGCTAAAATGACTAATGCATTGAAAAGGGACAATTCCAGTGCTCTATGTGCCGATTTGGGTAAAGGACAATACTGGGGTAGGGTATGTCCTTTTTAATAGAGTCTATGAGATCTAAGATACAACTTTGACATAGCTTATGTGACAAAATAAACCAAAGGAAGGAACAATAGGCAAACACCGGAATAGTGGAAAGATTGGAATGTTGTAGATCTATGCAAGGTATTACTAGTCATCAGCATTAAATTGTCGTAAAAGGAGCTCGTGGAATTTCATTGTATTAAGTGAAAGATGGGTCAGGATTGGAAGAAAAACATTTTATCACATATACAGAAAATGTTAAATGCCAAAGTGTAAAAAAAGGGCTCTATGGAAATTTGAGGCAGTAGAACCGCTGGGCTTGTGGGAATAAGATATAGGCTTTACTAGCTTTTTCCTTATGCCCTCTTTCAAATTTCAGCTTCAAAGTACCCGAGCTAGACACAAACCAACACGCGCACAGCCACATGTACACACCACTGTGTGTGTGTGGGGGGGGGGGAGCTACCCATATTTGCACATGTGCTCCACCTCTTTGCACCCAGCACCAGCTCACCCCTGGGCCCTCTCCTTCCCTCATAGAGTCAATCGTTTTGAATTCAGCAGCATATAACTCAGGTATAGCTTTGACAACGGGAGCGCAAGCTTTCCTAACGCAAATTAGTTACACAACAAGACTCAGAGGAAGCAGTGACAGCAGTGCAAGATTCCCAAATGTGAATCACAAGCTGTGGCCAGTCTGCCACCACTGCCATCATCTTATGTGCATTACTTGCGCTTGCAAACTTTTAAAAGTTATAAATTAATAATGAACTAAATAACAATGCACCCTTCTTTTGACAGGCTACAAATGCACTCATGCATGGCTGATGCCACCAGGGTTTAAATTTCATCAACTGGGCTGGAGGGCATTTGCATTCAAAGAGAGGATCACAACATTGTACACGTAATTGGGGTGGTTTGTCAATGTCACCCACAGATTCTTCATGGCAAAGTGGGCAATTAATCTGGCCCCTACATCCAAAGGCCCTCCCCGGTATTCTTTCTGTCTTACTTGCTTCTATTTTCCTCTCTAAATGTCTCAACCCCATAACCCTGCCTACATTTAAATCGGATTGTCTTTCTCAACCTATCCCTCCCTGAACAACCTGTCATTGTATATATCTTCCCTTCTCTCCTTGCCCATCTTTGGCTACGTTATCTCTCTCTTGGTATCTGACCTCACACCTATTTACCTCTGTCTCTCTATGCTTCCTACCCTACCTCCCTACCCTCTTCTAACTTAACTTATTCTTCACCTTACCTCCGACCTCCCTCTTACTACCATGCTTGTGGTACTTTTTCTGCACTGTTTATTATTTCTACCAGGCTGGTAGTAATAATAAAGTGAAGAAAATAGACGCATAAATAAACTTAATTAGGCCCCCGGTTTCTCTTTTGTAGACAATCCAGCTTTGCCAGTGTCTTCCAAAAATAAAGAATCCAAGAAAGCCAGTGACACGAAGAGTCCAGTATCTATGGGGCTTTCTGTTAAATTAAATGCGATTATGCTCAGGTGGCGCACGGTATTCATTAGCCGCCCAGCATACCCCACACCCCTTCCCGCCACCAAGACTAGGGCTGGAAGCTACTATAACTAATTAAATTAATGTAGGACACTGCAGGCTGTTGGAGCTACTCCGGTCAGTTGTTTTTGCACATCGTGGTCTTTAATATATATTAAGGCACGATTACAAGTACTTACTTTACAAGCACAAATGGCACGATTAAAGAGCTTTACGTCTAAGGGCTCATTTATTAGGTGGTGTGCCGGCCGGGAGTGTGCACAACTACTTACTGCCTGGAAGAAAAGAAGGCAATGAATCGGTTTATTTAACATCTTATCATGGCATTTCATTTACTGGCCACTCTTGAGAGGAACTGTTCGGGAAGGAATGCAGCCGGAGGATACTTCAAGGGCAGGGCCTTTATTTCACTTCTTTTAACCCCGCCCGGCCCTATTGTGAGTGACTGAATAAAGGTGTATGTGGGCCGGCGGCAGCCAGCGAGGGCAGCAGGCACAGTGGAGTGCGTCATCCAGTAATGGCGTCATTGAATCTGTGGAGCCGGAGCTACCACAGTGCCCAACGCGCCAACACTCGGCTCAAACAAAAAATGTTTTTTAAAAAGGAGCGCATGGAATGACCTGCTTAGTACTTACAGTTATTTATACTAGTGGTGGACCGGGCGTCCGGGGCTACGGGGTACTGCCTTATTTATTACACTAATCGGACCGGATATAGCTAGGTAGGCCTGCCTGGTGCTGCTACTGCCTGCGTGCCTGGCCTGCTCTCTCAACCTTACAAAGTCCTCAGGCTTATGATGGACTCCTGGGATGCGGGTGTGCATGGCCGTGGCAATCGGAAAGAAATCTGCACACGCCGCGCTGCCTGCCTGCCCTACACAACATCCTGCTTTTCATGGCATTTATTTAGCCACTATGAAGCCAGTAAAGCCCACCACTGTTAAGCAGTGACTAGCAGTAGGGAGGATGTATACTAAGTTTTCAAAGAAGGCAGGGTCCGGGCAGGACCTTTAACTTCAAACCGGGCAGGCCACCGGCCCTATCATGATACGTCAAGGGGCAGGGCCTTCTTTCGACTTAACCGCGGCCGGCTGGCCCTATTGTGATATAAATAAATCAACTGTATTAAGTGTACCGTGAGCCGGGGCAGGCACAGTGCGTCATTAAATTTTGATGATGGAGCCGGAGCCAACGTGCGGTGGTGGTGCTGTATGACACGCCACTATGCTAAACGTGCGTTGGTTTGGCAACGATAGGCATGCATGGCATGATGACTGCTTAGTGGCGTGCGACGCGTACTACTACTTACGGTTACACTCGTGGTCGGCCGGGGCTGCGGGGTACTGCCTTTATTTTTAACTGCTGATTGACCGCCTGCTGCTACTGTTGCGCTGCCTGCCCTCCACGTGGTCGAGTGCGGGTGTGCCGGGGCATGGCAATCGGACAGAAATCTGCACGCAGAACGAAATCCAGCCCAGGCCCAGCCCAATCAGTGTCTAATTGACTCCCGCCCACCATGGCAACACTGAAGGGCCGCCGTCATGACGCCATCCACCATCACATATATTAGCACTAACTGAGATTTTTTTCGAATTCGAAAACACCATCTACCACCAGATTACCGGTACTTTGATGGGCAGCACTTTTGCCCCAAGCATGGCATGTCTCTATGTCCAACAATTTGAGGAAGACCACATTTACAATCCTAATAATCCATTCCTGAAACACCTTAAGGTGTGGAAACGCTTTATTGATGATGTGCTGATTGTATGGCACAGAACCAAGGAAGAGCCAACAGAATTTGTCCAATGGGTCAATTCCAAGGGCACCCATCTCAGATTCACACACACGATTGATGTGAACCTAGACATTACCATAACCCAAGAAGGATTCACAACTAAGGTTCATAACAAAACCACAGATAAAAACAGTTTACTTCTCTATGAGAGCTACCATCCTAGGGCCCCGAGACAAAACCTCCCGGTAGGTCAGTTCCTCCGAATCCGACAGAACTGCTCGAATACAACAACCTTTGAGGAGCAGGCTGAACAACTGGAAAATAAACTTCTAGAACGCCACTACACCGAGAAAAATGGTGAGACGAGCAAGGAAACGTGCCAGGAACAATCCAAGAGAGTCACTACTAGAGGATATAACAAAAGGAGACACCAAAAGACCAGTATGCATTACGACAAACACTCCTATCTCAAACAAAGTACAAAAAATCGTGAGAAAAAAACTAGCACATCCTCAATAGCGCTAGAAACCAGTTGCAGCCACCTTTATTTGCCTTAAGAAGGATCAGGAGTCTGCGCGATGAACTAGTACACGCAAAGAGACCATCGACCGGAGAAGAGGAACAACAAATCCTGTGGAGCCAACCACGGCCCGTCGGCCACTTCTCCTGTGGGAACTGTACATCCTGCGCACTCACTTCTAATACCAAGGAGGTAGACATAGGAACGGGGATCCCTTGGCAACTGCGAGAATTCAGTAATTGCAACACGGAGAACGTTGTATACCTCTTGAACTGCCCATGCGACCTCAAATACGTTGGCATGACCACCAGGAAAATCAAAGTGCGTATCAATGAACATCGGAGCACGATTCGGTGTAAAAAGACCAACACCAAACTGACTCGTCATTTCACTGAAAAAACCCATAAAGACACAGACCTGAAATGGACCATTCTGGAAGTAATGAAAAAACAAAAGTTTGACCTTACTAAAGCCCTACATGTAAGAGAACAATGCTGGGTGTTCCGTTTACGAACCTGGGACAAAGGGCTCAATGATGAAATACAGTGGCTCCAAATGGGGCGTTGAAACCTCTAACAACCACCAGTAGATTCATTCACACTAACACATAGACGGAGCGTACCTGGTATACCATCACACAACACTGCAAAACCATCGGTACATGCAGTGCCCTGTCTTAAATGAGTTTACTTAAAATGGGCTGAGTCTACCTGGAATTATCACACTAGGCTGGCTTTTAAACTAAGCCAAAGTCATGAGGCTAATAGGCCACATACCCTCCAAGTCATCCTCCCCCAGCTGGAACCGTCTCTCACCCAGGCTTAACGCATGAATAGAAATGATAGCGCTGAGTGTCTGCGCTAATACCCAACATTTGACATCCTTACCCTTATCACCCTTATCATGATCTTCCTTTGGAATACCTGTTTGCACAAGTGCATCAGAGCAAGTCCAACCGAAAATTGCTCACTAGTACACGCACAACATCGCCCATCTGGGTAGAATACCCCCACTTTGTTCTGGGCAATCAGCCGCTCACCCGTTCACACACCGGGTGCTTCGCAGTCACACACCAGTCACACACAGAGCAGACGTGTACTTCTGCCCCTTCTGCAAAATCTGGCCCCTCTGGGCAGCCAAATAATCTAGGTAGAATTTCACCTTGCATCACAGTAATTGGCCGCCCACCCGTTTCCACATCGGGTGCCTTGGCAGTCACGCACCAATAGCACACAAGAGCATTCGTGTACTTTTGCCAATTTAAAACTAGGCACTGTCGCGTAGGGCACGGACCACCGCGCACTTTTCCTCAGTGATTTCCATCACGCGCTTCACTTCTCTAATCTGAGCATGTGCGTAACTCCACCATTTTGAAACCAGGCACTCGCGCTTCAGGACACAGGAAGTAGTGCTCCGGGTTTATTCACACTGAGCATGTGCACAGTGCGGCCATGGATGAATCAGGCTTCCCCTCCAGGAACACAGGAAACCACGCACCTGATTTCACTTAGCACCACTTAAAACCAAGTGGCTTAAGTGAGCAGACTATAAAAGCACAACGGCTCTCCACCCAGTGCTACACCGGGGAGGAACGGGAGCAGTCGCCTAGGATCCACGCAGGAAACTTTCCTTGAGGCAGTAAGGGTGTGAATGAGATTGGGTTGAATGAAAGTACTTTGTGGCAATTAGCACACTTGAGGATGAATGTTCTGTGTGTTTGTAGTTGAAAAACCATAATTCTCACGCCAGCTGTGATCTATATGTTTTTTCCACAGGTTATGACAAACAGGGGTTTCCCCTCCCCTCATCCCATGGAGCCAGTAGCTTTGGTTTTTAGGGTAAGAACAGTGAGACACGTGCTCTCACCTTTGCATCCCCATCATGTACACAAATTGAGTGGCACATGCCACATGAGTAGTCACTCACACAGAAACTGGATCAGTGCATGTATTGAGTTCAGTTATTCGCCACCACTACGGTCTGTTATATATTTTTTTTTCTCCCTACATTTTCTTTTACAGGCTTGAATCTAAGAGCCATCCAATTGTTGAGTGTGACAGTGATCACGCCCACACAGTGGTACACTCTTGCCACTTTTGGTAAGAACGGAGCCCCCATTTACATATTTAGGTCCTGATGAATGCCCTGGACCCTCCTGGGCCAAGACGGCAGAAACATGTCGACCTCTAAACACAACGGTTAGGGGACACTAATTCCCCCACATACCGTCACCTGCTTTTAAAAATCATATAGTTACCTTTCACATTAAAAATCACAATGAGGAGAACTATAATGATTTTTAATCTCACTCACTCATACACGGGCCCCAACTTAGTTTAGAAGTGCATCCCTGTCGTCAGGTGTATGCCCGCCCTCTATCAAACCAAGGTTTTAGAGGGCGAGGACTGGTCAATGATGAAGCATGACACCAGGTGGTGTGTGAGACCAGTCCGTTACTTTTTTTAGATGTCCCCACTCACAATATAACTCAAATCTTATAGTGGTTATCACTTTAGGAGCAGCTCTTTTGTGGTTAAACATTCATAGTTGGAGACTGCTAGCTCCTAAAACCCCGTGCCTCTTGTTCCCTCCTCCACACAGTGTGGAGCTCATGTGTTTTTGATATTGGGATGTCCGGCACAAATTAAGCGTGGCCGCCGAGTACAAAGAACATACGGCCGCCGAAGTGAGCAGGGCGCCACCGGCAGAGGGGTAAGCTCACCGGGGCCTGAGGGCAGGCACATAGCTGCCAAGGTTTCAGATTGGCATGTGTGACATTTTCATAATTTCAGTGTAATTATGAGTGACATTTCAACGACTATGAGTGATACTTTCTCGCGAGCAAAACCGAGCCATGAAGACGAGGGAAACATATAAACATCAGAAATACACCCATTTGAGCAACGAGAAACTCTAAGAAGATCTTAAAAATGCAGCAATGCATTTGTAGAAATGGAAGGGCACTAGTGCCCTTGTAAACTGATTGTACTGCAGAAAGGGGCACTACACTGCAGAGCTATCAGCTGTACTAACTTGTAAGCAGCTGAACTCAACTTTGTGCAGATTTGGAGCTCCAGGGTCAAGGATTTTGATGTTATTCTGTGGATAAATGAAGTGTATGTTTGGTATTTAGTGCTTGACTACTGGTTGCAGGAGTTCTAATGCTCCCTAGTGCCTAAGGGCAGTCTAACAGCACACCAGATTTGAGTTCGAGAACATCACTCCATCGCCAGCAAGTTACAGATTCTATACTGTGGAACGGTAGACCCCATAGAGGGCACAATAAAATAAGTGTCATAGTGTTGCAGGGGAGAAAGCTTGCCAAGAAGGCAGTGTTCCAGGATAGTTCGCCTGCAGGTACCTTCATTATGGCTGCCCATGTCCACTGCTTCACATCCCCAAATTCTATTCGCCCTGACTCAACAGGTTTTATGGCTTCTGAGGCATGGTACAGATAGGCTATTTTGGATTTGGGCTTTACTTTTATCTTTCCGGCAGTTACTGCCAGCCAGCCTGGGCTAACTTCAGAGCCAGATAAGGCACATTTACAGCGCACTGCTGTATAAAACTAATTTGTCCTTTTGGGACATCCTCATAGCAGAAATGGCCGTTTTTACCGTTCGCACGATCTCCCAACAAATACATTACAGTGCTGACTGGTAACCAATCATGGTGACTGGGGAGAAAATATATTTGTGCAACAAAGGGGGAGGAACTCCGGTCCAGGCATGCAAAAAATGAGAACAACTAGGCAAGAAAGAAGTCTACGGAGAGGACCAATAGCAGAACTACAGTGTCTGGAATCAAGCGCAGCAGGGTGTCCCTTGATTCGGAAATAACTTTCAAAATGAGTGGGATTTGTATACATAGCGGGCATCATAATTCAGTTGGTTACAGTGGCTTCTGTAAAGACTTGCGTGAAGTAGTCTGGCAACTCCTCCTCCTGCCCCTACTACCCTCAGCCTTTCGCTGTTCTGGGATGAATAAAATGTGCTCGTTCAGAGGCTTGGTGCTATATAAGCAAAAGTTTTGTATTATAAAATGTCCTTAACTAAAAGGGAATTTCGCAACAGACTTGCGAGTGCAGGCTAAAGTAGGAGGAGACTTTGGAGCTACTTCCTTGAGCTGATGAAAGCCCTGCGGTGGCGAAGAGGGTCTGCCTCGCGACGCTGCCTAATCTAAAAGTATTGATGGCAGAGAAACCATTACTGTGAAAAACGTGACGTGAAAGCAGCTGACACCACCTTCCGCACAGAAACATAATGGGGCCCCAGCGCGGATCATGATTAGATTTCAGCTGCACGATAGCTAAGGTTTGAGGCCTCTGCAGCTGTAACTTTAAAAATCGAGATCACGAGTCATCGCCATTACACGCGCTCTCGAAAATAAAGTAAACTAAATGATTGGATATTGCAGAAGGGAGTGACACTTAACAGTATTGAGGAACGCTTTCACATTACAGCCGGCCAGGACACTGCGAGGACTCTCCCAGGCACCGCGGACGGCAGCTGCGCCGGTCCAGGACTCGAGTTGATGTGTCCTGGTGCTACCGCTGCATTCTCATGGCTGCTTAGATAGTGCTAGACTGTACTGTAGTGCAGACTGTCAGTGCACCAGCACTCTGGCGGAGGCCCGGGTCACTGTTGATCATCGAGGTAGTCACTGTCCATTACGGCAGGTACCAATAAGGCGCGGCCGTTGACCCGTGAGAGCAATGACATGCTGCGCGCTAACAATAGCGAAACTGAGGGCCGCGGGCAGCCGGGCACGCCAATATGTGACAGTCTCAGAAGTGTGTGTCTCGGTCGTAGCCATTGGCCAATTCCACACACTGACGCACAGAGTTGTCGCTCTCACGCTGCAGCCAGGCTTGTTACATTGTAGCCTGCTTAAGCCAGCCCAGATCGGCTGAGCCTGCCCCCCAAGCCTGATGCAAACAGCACGGACTGCGTGCAGCAACTGAAATGTGTTAGTGGAACTTAGCAGGGCTGCAGGCAGGGTGATTGGCCGAGAGGGGGGGGAGACGAGGGGGTTACACTAAGGAGCTAACAGGAACCAGCTAATAGCAGCAGCAAACTAACCCCAACTGCTGCTGTTGGGGGCAAGTACATTGATTTTCACTCGATGCGAGGCACAAGATGGCTGCCAACACTTCCTGGTTTGAAGTGTTGGCAGCCAATTCGAACCAAGCTGGTGCTCGGGGGGGGGGGGGGGGTTAGGCTCTGCCCACATATATATTTTATTCCTTTAATATCTTAAAAACTACTGAACAGATTTACACTATTTAAAAAAAAGGTCTCTTTCTGAACCAAGACCTACCTTTTTGCCAATAATGGAAAATAACATGGGGAAAACGGGTTTTGGGACCCCCCTTTTTTCTTGGCCCCTGCTTAACAAATCACCCCGAAACTTTCAAGGCAGGAGCTGACCAGAGCGCCCCACTAGTTTTGAAAATGTTGCGAAGATTCATCAAACAACGCCAAAGTTATTGGAAAAACAAAAAACGCTTTTCCTATGGAAACTAGGTCCTAACTATAACTACCTACTGGCGACCGCCAGTAAGATATGGATATGGATATATAGATATACATCTTCCCTCATTCACCTGTACCAGTCTGGGTTCATGCCACATAGGGGAACTCCTTCATCTCACAGAAACAGACTTCAACGACCAGGCAGCCCTCTTAACTCTAGTTGCCAAGATAGCCTTTGATAGCGTGGAGTGGAGCGATCTCTTTGCTGTCCTGAGCCGGTTTGGTTTTGGGGCACAAGGTTAATTGGGTGGGTGAAACTCCTTTATCAACAGCCACTAGCTAGGGTGGGAGTCAACACCACAGTGTCCCGGGTATTCTCTCTCCAGAAAGAACCAAGGCAGGGATGTCCCCTGTCCCCAATTTTATTTGCTTTGGTCCTAGAGTCCTTGGCAGCATGGGTAAGGCAGGACCCCTTGATTTGGGGTGTCCCAGTCAAGGAAGAATGGGAGGAACGTATCTCCTTATATGCGGACGATATCCTACTTTATGTCAGAAGACCGAGACAGTCAATTGACAGGATACTGCAGATCTTCCACATGTATGGGGAATATGTAGGGTACCGCATTAACTAGGATAAATTCCTTCTCTTCCCCATGGCAGGTGGGATCTCCGACCTGACTTCCAGGTGTGATGTGCCGATCGAAAAACAATGCTTTTAATACTTAGGAATTTATATAACAAGAGACTCCCAGGAGTTCTACCGATGTAACTTGGGTTCCCAACTAGACAGGCTCATGGTGGACGCCAAACACTCGCGGACCCTGCCGCTTACCCTCATGGGACGGGCGGCGCTGTTTAAAGTGATGATTCTACCACGGCTACTATATGCCTTGCAAAATACGCCATATGGGATACCCACACTTTTCTTCCAAAGAGTGGATGCCGAGCTACGATCCCTATTATGGTGCGATGGCACGTCACTGATAGTGCTGCACAAACTTCAGCGAGGGGTTTATGATGGTGGACTAGTATTGCCCGACATGCGAAGCTACAACTGGGCTGCCCAATTAGTCATGGTATATGGATGGTTATTTGGAGATTGAGCAGATCCAGCATATAAAGTGGATGAAATCGCCATAGGCGCTAGGGGATTCCGTCCAGTATACCAGAAGGACGGTGAAGGGTCTACCGCAGCATACTCTGACTGTGGCACTGGCACGGCCAGCAGCAACAAAATACATGGGCTGGGAGGGGAGGCTTACCGAGATGACCCCCTCTGGGACAGCAACCTGTTATAAAAGGTAGGAGAACTGCGTGGCTTTAAGTTGGAGCCTCTGGGCCTAGAGAGCCTGGGAGTCATATGGAGAGGGCAAGCGTACATCAATTTTACAACTTTACTAGCTGAATTTGAGATGGGGAAGGGGAAATGACTAAGATACCTACAACTGGGTCATGCCCTACGGAAGTATATCTGTAAGGGAGAGGTACTGGAGGAGGCCTCACCTTTAGAAGACAGACTATTGACCCACCCATTATACTAAAAATACTATTTAATTATTGTAGAACAAAATAATAACGCACCGGACATACTGGCCAATTAAGGGCAACATGGGAGAGAGACGTGGGCCTGCTTGAAGACGAGGACTGGGTGGAGGTGATTCAAAGCCAGAGGGAGGTGGCGATACGCTCTAGGTTCCAATCTATTCAGTTAAAGATTCTTTATTGGGTGTATTAGCGCAGATTGGTTCTACATCGTCTGGGGCCTAGTGAGGCTACACTCTGCCAAAGAGGGTGCAGACTAGAAGGGGCTTTGTACCATCTGGTATGGGAGTGTCCAGTGTTACAGTCATATTGGCAGAGGGTAGCGGTGGTGATGGCCACAGTCGTAGGGATAGAGGTGTGGTAGAGGGTAAATGGTTCCTATTAACGATCCCTGGGGAGGAGGATTGGTCGAGACACACAAGACAGTGGTTAGTGCTGGCAACGGTGGTTGCACAACGAAATATAGCAAGTTCGAAGTCAATTTGGACTGGTGCTGGCAGGCAGAACGCATGAGATACAAGAGTAGAGGGTGCCCCGGAAAAGGGTGAAAGATATGGGGGGCTTGGCAGGCATAACAAGAGTTAAAGCGGGTGTAAATGCATACCAAGCACTAGTCTAGATGCAATAACAGAATATACTAAGAGAGCACAAATAATAGTCAGGTGGCATGCTGTCTGAAGCACAGGACTTTAATTTACATGTTTTAGGCCACACCCTCAATTACATACGCCACCTGTCTTAGAAAGGGTTTATAGTTACAAATTGTTGGCCATACCCTTAATGTTTTTCTTCCCACTTAAAGCCGTGTTTAAATGTAGGGAATGAATCACCTAATGACTCAAATGTACAAAAGTAGTGCAAGTGTGGGGTTAAAATATAACCCGCCCCACTTTTATTGTACCCAGTCTGCCCGATTCCAACATGAAAAATTCCACTGTATCACTCCTTGAGTGAGAGGGAAAAGGTGCATTTGAATCAGATCGGGGATGCTGCCACTGCGACCAGACAGATGAGCTGTGGTTCCGCTGAAATAAGTGCTGGTGGGGACTACCGGCACCATTTAAGCACTGCTGCTACTCAAGCTATTTCCCCATCCACCAGTAATACAAGTATGATTTCAATCATTTAACTACAATGGCACAGAGCCAAAAGCAGAAAAGGTGGAAGGCCGAGTGATATAAACAGAAATCATTCTGATGGACTTAATCTACAGTATCTAAATCCATACAACAATATTCCTGGGTGCTTAGAAAGCAGTCCAGTAGATTGCCAAACACAATTTGGTTTTTTTGAGGCATTTGAAGAATAGGCCAGGTCCATCCAGGAAGAAGCTCCTAGATCATTTCATACAATAAGGAATTCACCATTGCAAATTGTTGCCTACATTTTCTTAGAGGATATATTCACCCCAAAATGAATGTCACATTCATTTAATATCAAGTCTGTAAAGTACTGCCTAAATGTTAAGGATACATGCATGTGATGCAGCAATGGGAGGGGAACAGATTGGTTAAGGTGCACACTGTAATTGACAGACAGTCAAAAACAAGAGGGTGGTTTCAACCGCAATTCATTTAAAAGGAAAATAGAGCATATGAAAGAGTGATAAAAAACACACACTTTATTCTTGCTACCTGAATAAGAGACAGGTACCAACAAAATCAAATTAGAAATTAGGATAACATTTGAAAACTATAGAAAGGAGTAGTCATGAGCACTGCTAGAAGTTTAAATCTCTGTAAGGAGATGGGAGAGAGAATTTAATTTGCCTCCATACAGGGTGCAAGACCCTGAAATAAAAACATATTTAATAAATCTTTCAATTAAAGATCTCTAAAAATCATTATGTTTATGAGCCAAAGGTAACAATAATGTGCTACGCATATAATATTTAGTTTCCTTGTCCCATTTTAAAGGCACTTAATTTAAATTGATACTACTTAATTTTTCTTGATCAATCAGCAACAACGTAATAATTTAAATTGCCAATAACTCTCTATTTCTCTAAATAAACTCACTTTAATTTACATTTTGGTTAGATTTACAACTGATACGCATCTAGCTATTGTTTTAGACACTGTTATCCCAGTCTTTTAGCAAAAATGTCATAGCAGAGCTGCATATCTTCTGAGAGATGTTATCAAGACAGTTGAAAATACATCATGTATACCAGATCAGCATAGGGGCAAGAGTGTCTTGCACATTCATATTATATTAATATACACTTATCAGAGCTTAGTACTGCCCAAGCACTAGTTATCTTAAAATAAGTGCGCTCCATACAAAATGTTTATAGAAAATGACCTAAGCTCAAACAACAACAGAGTAACAAACTCTCCAATCCCCGTGGCAGCAAACTTTTATATTTATAAATTTAGACAATACCAATTGCAGCTTAGTGCGCTAGCTACAGTAATCAAGGATTCACTTATTCCTATGATTTACCTTTTATATGTAACTTGATGAAATGTTCCTGTACCATAAGAATTAACTGAAAACTTAAACTTCATTTAGTTAATTAATGTTTATCTTGACAGTACTTCTTTGAACAATAAAGTCGTACTTCTGTTATGAGAGGACTGGGTTCTTAACGCAGATTATGCAAAATACTTGTAGATGAAAAATACACAATAGAAAATTCCAGTTTCTGCGATCGCCAGCAGGGCTTCCATGTAATAGTTAAACAAATGAGGGGGCAGCAAACAACAGTGTTTTAAGCCTCTATCCACAAAATGTGCCTGAAAGAGCCCACGCTTGAGGGAAACGGGACCAAGGTATGCCCTGTTTATGGGAAGTGCAGTAAGTACTGCCAAAAGACCTCCCTATAGGCCTGAGGTATTGTACTGCAGTAAATAAGAAACATAATCTCCTATATGATCAACTTGAAGATGAACACAAAATAATTACTGAATACACACTCTTCCAGACATAGTTTGTGGGCACAGACATTCTGCGTCCCCTATGAATCTGGGTAATAAAGTATGTAAGACATTTTTATTCTTGTGGATGCATCTTTCAAAGCAAATATTTCAGGCCGTTTTGTGACCATTTTGGCAACTATGATGAAAGACTAATTAGGAAATCCCAAAAAGAATATTGTGACCGCTTGTTGATCAGTTTATATCTATTAAAACACTCCGAGAATTATACGAAGTGCCAAATGAATATAACAAAATTAAGATTCCAAATAGTGGAGGGGATAATGAGAAAATCATTGTTGGAAAACTGGTGCAAAACAAAAGGCACTGGCTTCAGCCAATATAGAGGGATTACACATTCTTTAGATTATGTCTCGTACTGGCAAAAAGGGAAATTGACCGAAATCGGAGGTCCGGAGACTCCCCAAATTTGGCAGGTGTGGGGGTCATACAATGCCAATTTATGAGGCCTCTGAACATCTCTAAAAACATCAGAAGATTTGAAGGTCCGTGGATGACTTGCAGTTCGGCAGGTACTTCGATACCTCGAATCCTCACTCCCAAAGCCACTGCCGAACTACTTCAAGACGAGTGCTCCAAATCGTGCTAGTGGCCACACGACAAATGTCACAAAACTGCTCCCACCAGGAAACAGAGTGGAGCACACAGCGGGACTCAAAATTTATTTTAAACCAGCATGACGCGTTTCAGCATCTTTGCCTTTTTCAAATGCTGGTGGCACACCTGTAGCGCTGTTACATCTTCTTAAAAAGATCTTGCCACAATTCTATGTGAGCAGTGAGAAAGGACTTCCGAATCTAAGCACCTTATAGTTGTTCCACGCACCTCACTTACATATCTTAAAGATGTAGCTTTAGCCCCAAAGCTTTTTTTCAGCTCCGATATCACGGTCTGCCTCATATTTGTGTTCAATGAGGTCTTTCACAATGGGCACTGGCTGCATCCATTAGTATAGTGCGGGCATCACCTTTCAAAGGATTCCACAGTCCCACTGAGTACAAGAGATATATATAAATGTCTTGCATAGACTGCTTCAAATTCACATGCAAGCTAAGACTGGCTGAATATTACGCAACAGGTAGGCCTTGTCACCAGCAAGCTGCAAGAGAAGAGGTTGCCTCCACGTCATTACAGATTTACGATCTGGACACTTAGAGGGACATGGACAATTTGGAAAGGGGGGGCGGGAGGGGGGGAGAAGACCAAGGAAGGACAGATGATGTCCTACTAAGAGAATAGGGTCTCAATGTATTTTGTAAGCCTATCACACCTTTTAAACTCCGCTCAGTGTTCATGCCCATGGTCCCAAAAGATGCAATCCATGTTTTTAGTGAGCTGGTTGTTCTTGAGTTTAAAAAGTTGCACATTGATCAGCAGGCCAAGAAAACAGCAACAGTGAAGATATTGGCTATGATAAATTGGTTAAAAAACTGCAAGCACACCAGGACATAGTTGTCAAGACAGGCCAATAAGGGCGGCAACATTGTTCTCTGGCCTCTCACAATGTATCAAGAGGAAGCCAAAAGGCAATTTAATGATAAGCAGTGCTATATTAGGGTTGACGAAAAAGCATTATCAACGACAATTTCTACTTATCATTGCCAGTTGGACGAGTGGAGATCGGCTGATCTCATTTCACAGGGAGAACATCAATTCTTAAAAAAGGACTCACCAGCAACACCAGTATTGTATTTAATACCTAAAGTGCATAAGAATCTAGCCAAACCACCAGCCGACCAATAATCTCTGCCATAGGAAGTGTTTTTGAGAACACTTCTAGGTTCTTGGATCACTTCCTGCAGGATTATGTGAGGAATTTGTCATCCAATGTGAATGACACTGGAGACTTCCTGAAGAGAGTGTATGACATCATTTGGGAGGAGGACTTTATTATGATAACTTTAGATGTCTCCTCCCTTTACACAAGCATTGTCCAAGAGCAGGGAGTCAGGGTTGTGCGTTATTATTTACAAACGCGCCCCCTCACATTATACCGGTACACAGAGATGCTCATTGAGATGTAACAATGGTGTCTCAAAAACAACATTTTTCGGTTTGGAAAGGACCTTTTCAACAGCTTCAAGGGACAGCAGTGGGCACCTGCTTCGCCCCCAGCTATGCTTATTTGCATATGGGCTGGTGGGAGGAGCAAGTTCTGGCTGTGAAATATGCCGAAGAAATGTCAGATAATGTGGTCTTATGGACCCGTTATATTGACGACCTTTTTATCATCTGGCAAGGTGATGAAGCTTCTGCAGGGTCATTCATCAGAAGTATCAATAATAACGATTTAAATTTAAAATTTACATCACACATAAGCAATGAGGAGGTCCAATTTTTGGATTTGACATTGTACATTGAGGGTGGTGAGATTAACACTAAAACATTCAGGAAAGAGACAGCAGGGAATACTATTCTCCATGCTCAAAGCTTTGACCCCACAAGACTGGTGAACAGCATACCTTATGCTGAAAACCTAAGAATGCAGCGCAATTGCAGCTGCTCCAAACAACTGTATCAGGCGCAGGAAGAGTTAGATCTATGATTTAAACAGAGAGGATACAGTTCATCTGTGCTCAAAGCAGCAAGAGTTAAAGCAGACGCTAGGCCCAGAGAACAGCTGCTATTTGGGAAATCTGCTGAAAGACTTGCAACTATAGATAAAAACCATCCCTGCGATTCATCACAGGGTACAATAGACAATACAAGAATATACGGTGTATCATGCAGAAACACTGGCATGTGCTACGGGGCAAAAAATTGGGTAATAGGCCCCTTATCACCTTCTGTAAAGCAAGATCACTGCGACAGGCCCTGGTTACCAATACCCCAGGTACTGCGCCCCAAACAGCTTGGCTTGGAGAGAGTAGAGGCTTCAGGAAGTGCCAGAAATGCAAGTTGTGCAAACATGGAGAGAACACCACGGAAGTGCCCTTGCCATTCTCTAATAAAAAATGGCAGATCATGAAGCCTCTTACATGTAAAAGCCAATTTGTGTTGTATATCCTGAGATGCAGTTGTTCTAAGATTTACATTGGCAGTACAATTCTACTGGTACACCAACGGAGCTTACAGCATATCCGAGCGATCAATAACAACGATCAGGCATACCCCATGGCTAGACACTTCCATGAATTTCACAATGGCAAGTTAGAAGGTCTTAAATATTTTGTGATCGATCAAGTCCATCAGAGATTACGAGGAGGTAACAGAGAAAATGCCTGAGATATCTTGAATCGCGTTATATTCTTAGATTCAACAGTAAGAGTCCATTTGGTCACAACACAGAAGATTTACATGTACAGATGTGACCAAGGTAGAGCCCTTAAGAGACATAGTACCCGTTTTTGTATTGACCAGCATTACGTTTTTATATTGCTCTTTTGCTCTGAAGACCTTTTAAGATTTTGATGGGATTTTACAAAGATTGAATTTAAGATTGCCTTTGAGCTCTAATTTAATTTTCTTGACCATGTTTTATCCTGTAATTCTGTAATACCCAGCAGTCTTTTGGTTTAAATTGAATCATTAATTGGTGCTACTACAAGCCAATTTTTAATCAAACAGTCGCACTCTGGCACACAAGCACTTCTAGTTAGTAAGTGGAACAGCCCTATCAATAGTTGTGAATACAAGAGCACTTGCCCAGTATTACCCAGAGGGGAGTCAGTGATAATGGCTTTTAGTTGAGTATTTATACTCCTATATTATGCGTAATGGTTTTGTACATTAGCATAATTTGCACAAAGCACTTTACATTTTCCTCCTAAACTGGGGACAGTTGCATGGTAGAATGAATGGCAGATGATTAGCACATACAGTAGCACGTACAAACAATCTTGGTGATTCTGTACTGTCATGTGTTTAGCTGGTTTAAGTGTTTAATCGCTAAGGTATGCGTAGAACTGGTAATCTTTTATTATTGGTTTTAAATACTTAAGCTATCTAAATGCCACATTGAGAACTCGAATGTTGTTTTTTAAATGTTAACACAATTACCAACTTTGGAGATAATCACCTTGCACTGATACTTTGGATTATATCAAATTGGTATTGCTTGTTTCTCACAATGTGCACGGTCACTTTAAACTTTTCACTAGTATAAAAAGAGATAAAAATGGCGGCGACTCTAGGTTTGAAAAAGACAGCAGAGGCTGTTAAAAACGCATCACCTACCAGATTTGTAGCCTCAAATAAACACATATTGAAGCATCCTGAGCGTGCTGGAGTCAGTATCAAATTCTACAGCGGACGATGCGACTAAGAATATATACTGCGATTTTAATCTGCACCCACACACGATTGTTCATGCATCACCAGCACTCACTTTGGGTTACAAGGGGTCAACAGGTCAAAGCACGTACCTGCAAGCCGAAATGGTGCTTTCTGGCAGTCGTGGTCCACCAGAGGGACTGCGAAGAAGTGCTACTGCGATTGGTTGACTCTGCTGGGCTCCCACCAATGGGAGTAAAATGGATAATTTGAAAGGCGACAGGGAGCAGTTTCAGGTGTTTGGCATTTGATGAAGAGACTCAACCCGAAACGAGTCATGCCCTCCATGCAGCAATAAAGTGTTCTCCAAAGGCTCCCCGTTGTGTCACTCTGGTTCTTTTCTCTCACGGGAGAGAAATCTTTGGTGGAGATAGATATATATATATATATACACACATATATATATATACACACATATATATATATATATTCACTTAAAAAACCATAGGTTTCACACATGTTATAGTTAGGTGGATATTTCACTCGTAAAAAACCAATGAAATTTCCCCGTTATAGTTAGTTCAGATAACTATAACTCGAGCGCCCGCAATCCTCTGCTCATGACGTCACATATTACATCACTCATGACATGGTCAGTGGCATCACTCATGACATCACTGATGACATCATCCTTGTGATAGAGTGGCGTTTGCGCGAGTTATAGTTATCTCAACTAACTATAACAGGGGAATTTCATTGGTTTTTTACGAGTGAAATATCCACCTAACTATAACGTGTGAAACCTATGGTTTTTTAAGTTAATTTGCAAGGTTTTTTAAATGCTAATTCCTAACTATAACGTGTGTGAAACCTATGGTTTTTTCAGAGAATTTGTACGTTTTTTAAAATGCTAAATTATGTATGTATATTTTTTTTATATATTTATTTTTCAATAAACTACGTATTAAAAATATTTTTTTATGGTTTTTCACCGTGCGCGCACCTCCGCGATTTAAAAAAAACAAAATTTACATGTTTTTTTCTGCCTTCAGGGTCCTTCAGGGAACCCCTGACCAAGGCTAGGGGGTCAGGAACTCTCTACCCTGCCCCCTTTTCACGTTCGCCACCTTCCTTTTCCACTCGCACTGAAAACAAACAAAATGGCGGCCGACACTTCCTGATTTCGACCGATTCGAATGTTGACTGACATGTAACAACCAATCAGAATTACGCTCGCGCACGTAACAGTGTGCGCACGGTGCGCGCACGGTGCACGCACGGTGCGCGGCTATAGATATGTATGTGCTTTTAACTGCAATTTTCTCAGGAACTACTGAACAGATTGACTCCATATATGCAAAAGGCACATCCCTGACCTGAGGACTACCTCTCTGCCAAATTTCAAGTAATTCTGTTCAGCCGTTCGGGCTGTACCTTCGACTAAAGGTCCTATGGGAAAATGCATGGGGAAAACGCGTTTTGGGACCCCCCCTTTTTTCTCGGCCCCCGCTTGACGAATCCCCCCCGAGACTTTCAGGGTAGGAGCTGAGCGGAGCGCCCCATTAGTTTTGAAAATTTCGCGAAGATTCGTCAACCGGCGCCAAAGTTATTCAAAATAGAATTTTGAGATTTCCTATGGAAACACGGTCCTAACTAACTATCTACTGGCGACCGCCAGTAGATAATATGTTAAACAATCGCTCTGCAGCAAGGAAGCACTCCACAGCTGATGGGTAAAATCATACTTTTATTTGCGTGTGAAAGTGGCATTTCATCCGTAATTTAAGCCTTTCTGCCAATCCGTTTCACAGCTGTCTACTCCTTCTTCATGGGCATAATGGCTGTTGCGGTTTTATTGGCTCACAATGTCTCATGTGTATTTAATCATTCTGGCCTCCGGTGTGCCTGCTTAGTAGCTCGCTTTATTTTCAAATGCACTATGAGACTTGTAGTTTCAATCTGCCATATTTTCACCCACAGTGGGTTCCGCAATCAGTCATTTTAATTAATTAAAAGGTATCACGGTGATGTATTGTCACCATCAAACACGCAATTAAATATATGGTAATCACCTACCTGCTGTGGAGTGCTTCTTTGCTGCGGAGCAATTGTTTTACAAAAGTAACACGACGGCTTCGGTCGTGGAGGGAGCACCACCTGATGAATGAGGAAGGAGCCGCTGGAGAATGGGGCCGTCAAGCAGGAACTTTCCATGCCGAAGACGGTGCAGCAGAGCGTAAAACTAACGATGGTGGGAATTTCATACCAGGGCGCACTGGAGTGCTTGAATATCACAGTGAACTGGCACATAATCGCTGTGACCTTTTAAAATGATAATGTCGAATTGCAGAACCCACTGTGGGTGAAAGTTTTGGCAGATAGAAACCACATGTCCCATAGTGCATCAGAAACAATAGCAAGCTACTAAGTAGGCACACCTGAGGCCGTAAGATTTAAAGACACACGATATATGGGACTGTGTTAGCCTATTAAGACTGCAACAGCCATTATGCCCAGGAAGAAGGAGCAGACCGCTCTGAAACGCGTTGGCAAAGAGGATTGATGAAATGGATGTATTGTCACCTTCAAACACGCAATTAAATATATGGTAATCACCTACCTGCTGCGGAGTGCTTCTTCGCTGCAGAGCAATTGTTTTACAAAAAAAAAAAAATATATCTATATATAAATGCATACATACACACACACACACATATATATACACATTCATACCTGCATAAACATATACCCATATACATACACACATATATATTCCCATACAAATACACATATATATATATATATATATACACACACACACACACACACACGTATGGATGGAAAACTTCTACAACTCTTTTGGGTGGAGACCAAACAGGAAAACTCTTGGTAACTCTTTTTTTTTTTTTTTTTTATGCGAACCATATCCCCAACTGAAATTCCCGGTTTGCTTATAGATCCTTGTTTCTTTTCCATGGCTTGTTTCATCTTCTCCTTGTATGCATTGACTCTGTGGTGAACCAAGGTATAATCTACATTAGAAAATTGACTGCTCTCACCTAGATTATTCTATAACCACCAAGGAACTAGTTTAGTACTAGGTTTACATCCTCTCAAAAGCTCAAATGGGCTAACTAAGGTAACAAAATTAGGAGATGTTCTGTACGCTAATGACATGGACTGCAACGCATTGCGCCAATTCAAACCTCCTTTTACAGAAAGTTTAATAGCCTCTTTCACAACACGATTAAATCGCTCAACCTGGCCATTGGCCCCGGGATGGAAAGCAGCAATTTTGTTGTGCACAATGTCACACTTTTAAAAAAAACATTCAATTTCTTTACTGACAAATTGGGGTCCAATATCAGTGACGATCTCTTCAGGAATCCCTTCTCTACAAAATACATCGTCTAAAAATTCTATGATATTTTGTGACGTGACATCCTTAACCATCTTAAGTTCTGGCCACTTTGAGTAGTAGCTGATTAAAACAATGCCAAAAGCTTCTTGTCTGGGTAGAACACCAAACGGCCCAACAAAATCGAGACCAAGTTTATGCCATGGAGTAGATGGAAAGTCTAAAGGGCGGGGTTCAGGATGCAAAGCTGTAGCAGATTTGTAACTATTGGCACAATTTGTGCACACGCGAACAAAATGTTCAACACAAACATCAATCCCGGGCCACCAAAAAGATTCCCTTATGCGTCTCCTCGTGAAAGAAATGCCTAAATGACCCTTATGAGCAATTCCAACAATAAAATTTCTCAATGAGTGGGGGGGAATTAATTTGTCACCTCTCATAACTAAACCACACTCAACGGCCAAATCATCATGCACTTTGAAGTAACTCATCATATCACCTGATACTTTCCTCTGCTCAGGCCAACCTTGCAAAATTTATTTTTTGACATTAATCAGCTCTACATCTTTCTCCATTTCCTGTAACCAAACATCTTCATGTAAGTTAGCTTGTTCACCACACACCAGATTTACATCATGAGAAGTAAAAGCAACCTCACACTCTTCTTCTTCTCCTGTCAGTAATCAGCATGTATGTTCACATTACCTTGCACATATTCTATTTGGTACTGAAACGATTGCAATCTGGAGGCTAACCTTGCAAGACGAGCAAACATAGTACGTCCTCCACCCGGTGCCATCATGTACACAAGGGGCTTGTGATCGGTTTTGATGGTGAACTTGGTACCCCATAAGAATGATTTAAAATGTTCTGCCCCCCAAATGCACGCTAACAACTCCCTCTCAATGACTGAGTAATGTTTCTCAGCGTCTCTCAATGCTCTGGATGCATAAGCTATAATCCATTCTTTGCCATTGTCTCTTTGTATGAGAACACCCCCCAATCCAGTGTTGCTGGCTAACACCATCACAATACACTTTTTACCAGACACAAAAGGTTTCAGACATGGAGCATTCACTATGAATTCTTTCACATTTTGAAAAGATGTCGACATGTCATCAGTCCAGGAAAACTTTGCATTTTTTTTTTGGAAGACACCTGAAAGGATCTACTCTGGCAGCGAAATTGGGTGTAAACTTAGCGTAAAATTCAATTAGCCCAAGAAAAGCTACTAATTGTTCCTTGGAAGTAGGTACAGGAGCATTGAGAAAGCTCTCAACATGTTTGCGTTTGATGCCCCAACCACTGATGGTGTGTCCTAGATACTCCTCCTCGGTTGCTCTAATTTTGCACTTATCAAGACAGAGTGTGAGGTCCTTAACAGATAATGCCGCAATGACTTTTCTAAAGTTTTCATCATGTTCATCAGCATTCTTGCCATACACAAGTATGTCGTCCTGAAAGGCAATCGCGCCAGTTAAACCTTCCAGAGTATCTTTCATTAACCTTTGGAAAACTGACGCAGAGCTGGCAAGACCAAAGGCCATTCAGCGATATCTGAAAAGGCCGTCAGAGGTAAGAAAAGCTGTAAGATCTTTTGATCCTTCATCCAAAACTACTTGGTGGTACGCATTAGCCAAATCAATGCATGAAAATACCTGCGCACCTGCCAATGTGGACACCATCTCATGCAAATTGGGCAAAGGATGAGCATCAACCCAGATAGCATTATTGAGACTGCAAAGGTCTACACATAGCCTGAGCTCACCAGTAGATTTGACCAAAATAACGATCGGAAAAACCCATGGTGATGACTCAATGGGTTCTATAATATTTGTTTCGCATAGGTCTTTGAGCATATCTTTGAGTTTGGTCCTGTAAGTGAGAGGAACATTTCTCACTCTGTGACGAATAGGTACTGCGTCATTGTGCAACTTAATTACATGTTTGAAACCTTGATATTCTTTAAGTTTCCCACTGAAGACACTTGAGAACTGTTCCTTTAATTGATAAACAAGATTAAAATTGTCCCCTTAAATAGTTTTGGTAGATTCAACGACATAAACAGGAGGATCAGCTCTGGGGTCAAGTCTAATTCCCAATGGTTCTTGGTGTGGCCATCCCAAAAGAGATCACCCTGATTTTGCAACGTAAACTTTTCCAAAAGTGTAACGTCCTGAAAACATCAAATTAGCCTAAAAGAACCCAACTAAATCAATTTTGTGTCCGGTGTACCCTCCGGGTGTAACATCAGGAGTGGATAGAACTTTATTGGGCCATTTGTCCTTAACCACATCAAGAGCGATGATGGTATACCACGCACACGAATCAACAAGGACTTTCAACTTGACATTATCAATAGTGATATCACCAGAAGGAAATTTGCTAACTCCTTCACTACCACAAACATTAATAACAGTATTAATGTTGTTCTCATAGCTGTCATAAGAACATTCATAGTCATCCATATTTTGTACAACGTTTACCCTCTTTTGAGTTGATTTGCAAAATTTCCTAAAATGACCTTTCTTACTACATTTAGAACAAGTTTTATTAATAGCTGGACACGTTTTGGAGTTAGCCAAATGTCCTGGACTTCCGCACCTATAACAAAGAAATAGAGTACTTCTCCTTTCAATCCTCACATTTTTAAATTTCCATTCCTCCTCTTCCAATACTTCAACATAAGCCACAAACTTCCCAATCCATGGGAGGTTCCCCAGCATTCGATAAAGGATAAAGGAAGGAGGTGGAACAATTCCAGACATGGTGAGAAGAAATAAATAGTGATGGATAAATACCAAAGAAAGTGCTTGTAAATAAGAATGTCTAATATGACACGCGGTGTGCGTGTCACCGAAGAAGAAAAAACAAGCATTGACATAGCCAATAGGTCTCGCTTTTGGGACCTTATAAGTATTTAGTTATGCAACTGTTGCATGGCTAAACACTTATAAGGTCCCAAAAGCGAAACCTATTGGCTATGCCAAGGCTTGTTTTTTTTCTACACCGGCCAGGAATTTATATTTTATAAAGTGGTACAGGTTGGGCATAAATCAATTTACCACCGCAGATTTCTCTACCAGGATAGTGGAGAAATCAGAAGCAGTAAATGCCACTCACGGGATGGAAAGTAGGTGCTAGCCTTGAAAGTTCGGGAATGCAGATGAAAAGGGGACGGGATCACTCCAAGATCTGCTGTGAGCGTAGCGAAAGGGCTTTATCCACAGAGTAAAATGTTTTCCAACCAAAGTTGTGCATTTGCACAGGAGGATCCACTTTTCCCTGTGCAGTTCTCCTGTATGCGAAACACGGCACAGGTTTCCAGATACACTTCTGGTGATGTTTGTGAATTTCAAAAACCCTACAAGTATGCTCGAGCGGAGATCTAAATCTTTGCCTGTGCTTCTATGCTTCAATTTTTGAATAGGGCATATAATTTCTAAGCAAAGAAAGATAATGTAGAGGCCGCGGAAAAAGTAGGTTTTTGTGGTTTCACAGCGTTACAGCAGATACAGCCATACATTATGCCATCAGTATTCTCTTAGTGCCTTCTAAAATTACTATTGCATCCTAGTACCTACCTAATCTGTGCATGTTTTTGTTACGTTACTGGGCTTTTTACTGATTGTGATTTTTTTTGTGTTGTCTATAGTTAGTTAATGGAGATTTCTTAAGAGGCCAGTTCAGTAATAGCTCATGTTAATGTGAAAACACAGCGAGTTTGATCTTGGCTGTGCTCACTCTGCAGGAATAGGAATACTGAAAGACTCAGCCATTTTACTTTGGGTTGGGTGGTTGGTTAGCCACCGCTTGACCTATGGAGTATTGTGTGCCAGGTAAAAAGGTATGACGTAGTGCTGTGTGAATCGATTTATGATATGTTTATCTTAGTTTACTTAACTGGTTCTAGGATAGGCTGTAATGGTGCAGGAACAGTGCTGTTGAGTTTGCAGCAAGGGGCTCTCTGTAAGGCTTTCCTGCTAGAGTGAAAGGATGTCAGGAAGTTTGTCCTGCTTGTTATGTTTGAGAAAGGCGAATTGTAAGTGTAATAGGAAGAAGGGTGGTGTGTCTATGAAAAGGCAAACACCGCAGCTCCTACAAACATTCCACTATCTATTCGTGAGGCTGGACGAATAATTAACACTGTACTAGTAAGGGAGAGGAAGGAGGTGGCCCTTAAATCATTTCTAGCAGCATAATTGTTAAATTTCAGAAAATCTACATTTTTAAAAGCATAAATATTTTACTGTCAGCTTCACAAAGGTTTTCTCTTAAACAACATACTGTTTTCTTTTCCAAAAACAAGGCTCACACACTAACACTGACCTGCCTTACAATGAGGAGGAATTAACAGTTCAGGTGTATACATGTTGGAGCAAATTAGACCATACAGCCAAGAAGAACTCGTGCTCCTAGGCCTTAACTTAAATATTGATGCATTCAGGTTAGCCTTTTGGTAATTCCCATACAATGCACCATCACCACACCAAGAAATCGATACCTCACACACTAGATATCCGAGTACGACCTCAAAGAAAGAGATTGCTTCAGTATTACATAAAGTTTTCCATTGTTGCAAAAACGGAGTAAACAGATTATGCACCTGTGTTGCTACTTGAGAATAGACAACATAATAAGCAGCATTTTCCAATAAGATTTTTACAGCAGAGCAAAAACATGTTTTACACACATCAGACAAAGTGATTTCAAACTATTATGCCTTGGTGAAATTTCAGTTAACCGGATGTAATTTGCATAGATTTGGGAATTTCTTCTTATAATTGTTATATTGTCATGTGAAATTCCATGTTGCACAATTACTCCGCATTTGTGGCAAAATTATCGTTTTTGATCCTATTTTCAGAGCAAAATGTGTCCAATGAAAAGAAAAAATAAACAAGCATTGACGCGGTGCCGTGAAAATAACACTGCCGCGCTGCCCGTGAAAGTGATCGCGGACGCAATCAAGCGGCCGCGAAAGTGAAAGTGATCGTGGTCGCGATCAAGCACGGCAGAGGTACACATGGCGGCTGCGCGCGTGCACGCTCGCGTGCACGCAGGCTTTAGGCCACAGGCAGCACTTGGAAAACCTGCATACAAAATGTCTCGGCCAGACCAGCGCATGCGCTGGATCAGGCGAGACCAAAAAGTACCTTAAAGACATGCGGTGTACGTATCACTGAAGATTAGGAATCCTTGAAATGCATGGTGAATACGTTGCCATGGAAACTGGAAACAAATTGATGTTGTTTCAATGAAAATCTTCTTGCGAAATTGGCAAACAAATTAATGAAACTGTTTCGATGAAAATCCTTTGAAGAGAAGAAATCAAAATGGCCGCCAAAGATGTCAAAAACGTGAAATAATGCGCAACGTTTGATCCGTAAAACTGCGTGGAGGTTCCTAGGTGTTGCTAAGACGCTAAGAAAATCCACATAGTGGTTGCTGGGCAGCAGAGCGTTTATGCGTTGCTAGGACCCACCAGACGAAGAAATGGAACCACAGATCGCAAATTGAAGGATGTACCCAACAACTGGCGGAGCCAGTTAGGACAAGCAGGAATCCTTTAAATCAGCAAAAGACTCATACAAAGTGTGTGTGGGACAAAGTACAGACACAGCAGACATTGCAGCAACGTAGAGTAGAGAAGAAAGCGAGGAGGAGAAATAAAAATAATGGCAAAATTGGCGAATGAGGAATAAGAGTTGAAATAAAGAATGCCAAATAAAACATTGCACAAAGCTCCAATCTGTAATAAGAGCAGCTCAGAGTGGTTGTCTTGGAAAATCCAGACGAAGAAAATTTCAAAAATTAAAATCCGCGGAGGAGCCAAGATGGCGACCGGGATGGCAGCGTAGACTCCCGGCTCCGTGAACCTCCGCATCCCGCACGGATATCCTGCACGAGATCCTCAACCTGTGCTACGCGGTCGTGTTTCTGAAGGAGAGTGGCACCCGACTGTGTGACTCCGAGGTTTCCGGCTGCGGTATCGCCGGAGAAACGAGCATTTGAACTTTGCGGCCTGTGCGGCCCTGGAGCCGGGACCTCAAGTGGACGCCGTGGCCGGGTGGCAGTTCAACAACAGCGGCCTGTTGTGACTGGGCGGAGGCGGTCCACCGGAGCGGTGCCAAACTCGGCCTACATTTCGTCGTGGTCGTTTCTACTGTCAAGTGTAGCGGTCCGAGTGCATGCCCGTGGGTGCAATTCTCAGATCCTCCGGTGGCTGCCCCTGCCTTTGATGGTGAGCTGCCCGGCTGCCGCCGTATCCTGCCCTGATCATGGCGGGCCGCCCCCGGCTTTTTACGGGAGCGGGTCCGTAGTGGGGACGACTGTTGCCCGTGACCACGCAACGGATAACTTTTCGCCTGCCCCCGGAACCCGGTCACCAGCGACGTGGCCATCGAGACGCTTGTCCCAGGGTCCCGGCCACGGTGAGGGTCGGGCATACTTGGCGGCCATCTTGTTGCGATGAAGCCTACCATCCTGTCCGCTGGGTCGCAGCGGGCTTGTGAGAGTGCGACTTTTGGGAGTGTGGCGGCGCGATCGCAGAGAGCTGTGCTGGGGTACGGCGACCTCCTCGAGGCCCTTGGTGCTCTTCACTCCTCCTTGATTCATGGTGTCGGGGTCTTGGGGAGTAAGCTCGACGGTGTGGCGTCGGCGTTGGGGCAATGGCGACCCGCCTGTCCGCACGTACATAGGGACTACCCACACTGCGCACAGGAGGACACTTTGGCGGCCACCCCTGAGGTTAGTGCACGGCTGGACACTCAGGTCAGTATGCTACAGTGTGTTCGTCCAGCTGAGGGCCTGATCTGTCCCGGAGGCATTGGACCTGAGTGGGGTGGGGTAGCCTCGTCCCGTGCGTGCCCTCCTGCGACCCAGGGACAACTCCAGCAACTATTGTCTGCTTTGGCTGCTTCTGCCTTCCTGGACCTTGAGTGCAGTGCATATCCTGGGGCAGCACTGGGAGGCCTGTTTCTCCACGCTGCGGACTGTGTTTATGCTCAGAGACTTCCACCCCACCTGTGTGCGTCGCTTCTCGGACGTTTTTGGACAATCCTCTACCTTGGAACGTCGGATATGGTGCTGGGTCGAGGGGTAGGCATGGGCAGAATTCCAAAGAGTGGTCAGGGATAAGGCTGATCCTTCAGGGGTGGTCATCTAGTGGACGGGCGGGCTCAGGGGTTGCGTGCTCTCCTGGTATAGCTAACAGCATAATAGGTGCATAGTGCTCCCCATCTTTCTTTGAGAAGATCGCTTTTGTGCTGTTTATTGTTCACTTTGGGGGAAACTTACCGTGCGGGAGGGAGAAGCCGGGGGTATGTTTTGAAGGCCCTCCTCCAGTTTATTAATACTTTCTCCACCCCCCCCGTCTGGTGGGGTTCTTTTCCTACTTCTTTTTCCCTCTTCTCCTATATTTCGGGTCTGGTTCCAGGGCGACAGGCACACTGCTGGGGGGGGGGGCCGTACTCATTTGCAGAGGTGCAGGGTGGGGGGTTGGGGGAGGGGATTCTTTCGTCTTTTATCTCTTTTTCCATGGCCTCCTTTTTCTTCTCTGATTCTTTTTGTTTTTCTTTTTCTGGGATCAGTGTGATACACCTCCTTTGCTATGACTCGTTGCCGCCCCATGTGTACCACAATTTCCGGGGTGCTCTCCGGGAGTTCTGGCGGGGGACTGCAGGCACAACTGCTTATGATACTCTTCCTCATCCTGATGTTCTTGTGTTTGCGCCATTGACCTAATAGATTGCTGTAAATCGTTTACGTCTATTACTCTGCATACCTGTACTTGCTGTTTGAAAATTGTCTGGCACCTGATCCTTCTGCCTTGTTTCATTATAAAACGAAAACCTTTTTCTCCTGGTGCCCTACCTACGCTGTTCACAGTATTAGCATCACGATTCTGCTCCCCGATGTGCTGCCTGTGTTTATACTTGCCTGTTTTTGCTCTGATTGCTTAGCGGCCGGCCCGGGGGGTTGTAGGCCCATACTTGTTCTCTATTGAACTGTCAATAAAGGTTTTCAAAAAAAAAAAAAAAATTAAAATCCGCAAAATGTAGCAAGCAGTAACTCTGCAACACAACGTAGCAGCAGGAAATCCGTTCCCGGTCGTCGCCAATGTAGGAAAGAGGATGCGGAGGCAGGATGATTTCATGTAGCGTGTTTAATCAGGAAACACGTCTACCCAGTATCCAGGTCCAGTACACAATGTACATCAAGCGTTCTCTGCCCACAACCCTCCAACCACCATTTCAAAAGATAACAGCTCGTGCATAAGACGCTAGACAGACACGAGCCATGACACGCAGTGACATGTTCGTGTCTGTCATGCACCGCGAGAAATACAACAGTGGACCCAACAATTACCATGGACACCAGCAACTGAGAATAAACTATAAAGAAAAATAGAATGCTACATAGCATTAAAATTACCAATGATGGGTTACCACAATCAATACGAGATTGAATACTGCAATATATCCTGAAGGTCCATCCATGCGAGGGCATTAGCAGACACCAGGGCTTACATGTTCTTGGATTTGGTTGCTGTGTGCGTTCTATTGTAGTTGGTGTACAAACTACAATGATAACAATAATTCCTATGGATTAATTTCAATATACTTAAGAATAAATTTCACAACAGCCTTAAACACTATTTAAGTGCCCACATAGCTTATGGGGGTCTACAAAACTCATAACAGCTTGTAAAGAAAGCACCTGGATATTACATCATGGTCAACAAGTGGGGTTATGCAAATAAAAGCACTGTTCACATCATTTACAGGTGATATAATTAAACTGTAGCTCAATGCACAGTAAAAAAGGGCCCAAAATGAACAGTGGTGTACAACGACTTTCACATTAATAATAAGAGATTGCATGTTGGTTTGAAGTAACAAAAGGTAAACATAAAGGTAACAGTAAAATCAGCTGTCCAGTCATCAAAGAATGGACATGGGCACTGTATCACATTGAAAGGAATCTGTAGCAATCAATACACTTCATATACATTTTGTTGGTGGCCCCATTTACAAACATCACATGCAAAACTAGTTATCTAACAATTAGCCAACAACTGCTAGGTCACTGGTCTAAAGATGGTAGTTTAATACAGTGACAGTCGGGGATATCTTAAGAGAACCTCAAAGTCTGCTATTTGTTACTGAAACTCCATTAAGAAACCGACACCTTACGGTTTACGTACCATACCAAGCAAATTAAATACAAAATAACCAAGACATCTTGTGCCAAGTATCTGTCCCAAACGTGTCCCAGGAAGATGTGCCAACACATTGACCTATGCAAAAACAACAATTGATGGACAGAATGCAGAACAATGTCATTCATTCACCCCAGTACAGAGATCTGGGCCTAAATCCATTGTTTTGTTGCTCACCATGCCATTCCAGTTTGGACCCAGCCATATACCAACCAGTCTTGACCCTGTGCCCAATGGGAACAGTCCAGCCCGAACTGCCAGGCTCCCTGGACTGGAAACAAGCATCCTAGGACCGGTTTCGGGGTTTCACCCCTCATCAGCCAGGATAGCTTGACTCCGGTGGCATGGAGAGCACGGGACCCACGTCTGGGCATACCCGTCCCACTCGGGATGACAAATGCAAAAAGAACTATTGATGGACAGAATGGAGAACAATGTCATACATTCACCCCAGTACAGAGATCTTGGCCTAAATCCATTGTTTTTTTGCTCACCATGCCATTCCAGTTTGGACCCAGCCATATGCAAATCAGTTTTGACCTATGGCCTTGAGGTTCTCAAGTCTCATAGTGTGTGTGATAGAATGTTTGCTTGGACTTCCACTCAGGACAGCAGCATTAAAAGCACCGATGCATGTCCCCTGAGCTTTCTAAATGTTTGTTTTAGCCACCTCTACCACTCTCTTTGTAACCACATATGTTAGACAGTGGGCAAATAACAAGCATAAACACATTCCAGGAAGGGTTTTACAAGCTCCTTAAGAGCTACTGCAGAGCAACATATCAGATTTTAAATGAGTGTTTTAGACTTCACTTCCATGGGAGAACTTATTGCTTGCTTAATATCAGTCACTTTGTCACCTGTGTTCACACAATGTCAAACTCTCTTTGCTGCAATGGAGAGATATTAGTCAGAGGAAATACCAATAGTCTTTTTTTTTTAGTAAACAGAGTTGCAAAAGCATAACAAAAAGACATAAATATCCCTTTGTGTCTTTGTATGCTTTTGTAGTGGGGGCAGCAATACCCTTAGAAATCTGATCATACAGCCCAACTGACCCTCTTCAGTAGGACAGAATTGATTTCAAACTGATATATTAATAACTTTGTTATGAGTTTTCTTTTTTCTAATTAAAAATCCATTGTGTCACATGCTGCAAGGCATCTTTTTCTGGACAATGGGGTCTCTATTACGACCATATTCAATTGACTCCTTTCGACCATGGAATCTGAATAAGAATTCTGGCTTCAGCATATAACCAAAAACTGTGTAACTGCGGGCAATTCTTGGTATCTCCTTATACCCTCTATTATAAATGTGGGAAATGTAAAACACATACATAATATACAATATGCTGTTAAACACTATTTAAATCACATACTGCTATTCTCACACATTCTTTTTAGGTCTCAGCTACAGATAGCTTTAGCTTTCCGTAAGTAGACCTATGGTTTCTATACATAAGATGTATTTAGAGTGGACTCTGGGTCAGTCCCTTGCTCATGTCTGGAGCCTTGCTATCAATCTCTGTTAATTTCCTTTTCTACTGCATTGTTGAGGGGACTCTTTTTTTTTTTTTTTCTTCTACACTTCATTAGATTGCATATGTTTCCTTCCTCTCTAGCCTATTTTTCCGGACTCCCTGCAACGTCCCATTTATTCCCTCCCACTCCCTGATGCTCCCCATACCTCTCTCCATACTAAATGTATTTACTAATTATTTTATCCAAGGGATTGACAGCTGCAAAGCGCTGCTCTACCTCTTGCATTCTTTTTGGCACGCGAGGCACCCTGTGCATCTGTGGCTATCTTGGAATAGGTTTTCTTTAGTACAAAGAAGATTGAAATATTGGCAGCCATGCATGTGCAAGAGTGCAATTGGCAAAAAGCAGTAGTATAGCCAATTTCTTGGCCTTTTAGTGCCAAGATCTACTGGCTTTAATTGCTTGTTTTGAAACCAGGTAGAACTTTACCAAACATAATTAATATTCCTACATAAAGTTTGAGATTTCCCTGCTGAGACAGCTTAAATGTTTATGGCAGAAACAGGACTGAGGTTGTTTCAATAGAGCTGGGTATTTGTGATAAGCGAGGTGATAAAATACAGCCAAATCTTCAAGGTATGGCTAATTTACCACTAATTAAGTAAGATAGAACAGTTTTACTATAGTTCTAGTCCCTTGTTGTATCTTTCTTTTGAAGCAAAGATTGTAAAAACAATGCCCATCTACTAACAAGTCACAGGTTGGCTATCCTTGACATGGCCCTCCTGACTAAACACCCTAGCTACTATCGCCTATCTTTCTCGGACCTTGATTAGCCATCCTACCATCCTGGTAGACGTCAGGCCAAGGGAGCTGCTTCGAGAGCACGATAGGCTGTGATGACCCAACACTGTCTCATGGCACCATTGTTCTCTATGCCACCTGCAGAGTGAAACTGATTTGTTTGTTTTTGACAGGGTTAATTTGCTTTCCTGTCCGAAACTGATCTTCCCTCACTTTTCAGCAATCGCACACAATCTGTGGGTTCTCGAACAGAACTTTTTCAGGTCTGGCTAGACCGTGCGGCTGTCGCCGACCTAAAGTGATCAATAAAAGAAGAGCTTTCAAAAGTGAAACTGAGAAAGGAGTTTACACTCCACCAACTGTTGGTTTTCTTGAGTACAGCATTTGATTAGGCAGAAGCTGTTTGGTTCCACAGAAAAAGAGAGCATGTATAGCACTTTCGCCTTGCGGCTAAGCTTACGATCAATACAGTAGGGCTCTTTGGGCGGGCAACAGACTTAAAGCAATCACAAAATTGACAGGTTTCCGGAAATGGGACCTGCTGGGCATCTCACAGCTGAAAGACGTACTATATCGAGGGAAAATGGTGACTTTCTCATACCTCCAGACTGAGTATGCTATGTCTAAATCCCAATATTATAAATATTTACAACTGCTACACGCGTGGCGGGCACAACATATTGACACGACAGAAATTCCGGAGTATGCACCATTAGAGGGTCGCCTCCTGATGGGAGAGATAGGAGATAAGGCAGTCTCCTGGACATATAGGACCATCATCCATAACAAACCAGACTCCCTACAGAAGTTGAAGGCCAAGTGGGAACTGGATGTGGGAGAAATAGAGGATCTGGACTGGGAAATGGCACTGATGCATCCTCGTGAGGTGGCCATTAAATCGCGACTACGATTGATCCAATTCAAGTATTTACACAGGGCATATTACGATAGGGCACGTCTACACAGAATAGGGAGAGCGGAGGAACCCAACTGCCTGCGCTGCCGTGTGCCGGAGGGTACCTTCTTCCACACGATTTGGGAATGTTCCCAGATTCAGAGGTACTGGGTGAATCAGTTAGAGGAGCTAGGGGCCATTCTGGAGGGGGCGATCCCCTTGAACCCGCAGTTAGTTCTGCTGGGAATTCAAATTGAGGTTGATCTTGCTAGGACAAAAGTATTGCTACTCCAGCTTGGATTGGTGGTGGCAAAGCGTGACCTGGCCAGGCATGGGGGGGCGGTGCTATGCCCATCACTGACTGACTGGAAGAGAAGCATGGACATGTATTTGCTGGGAGAGAAAACGACTTATCAGGCAAGGGGCTGTCCCCAAAAAGTTCTGGAGAATATGGAAGCCGTGGCTTTAACACTATAGACTCATGCCTAATGAATCCCAGTGAGGTACTGAGACGAGTTGGACAGAGGGTTGGGAGGGGCGGACCAGACGGGGACCAATGGGACATGCTAATGTCGTCCTACTGTATAAAGAACTTGATGCTCTGGTATTGACGTTGAAATGTCTTCACATTCCTGCTGAGAACTGTTACTGTAATGCAAGTATGAAAAATGTTGATATATATATATCTTTTAAAATACAGTAGGGCTCAGACGGTTTCATTGGAAAGACAGTCACCCACGCACTCATCACCAGCAGGCTGGACTACGGAAATGCAGTCTACGCCAGCATCAATAAATCTCTACTACACAAGCTCCAGACAATACAGAACACCGCTGACAGACTCGTCCTCGTGGTCCCTCGACACAAATACATCAGCCAACACCTACGCAAACTCCACTGGCTCCCGTCGAGAAAAGAATCACTTTCAAGATACTGACCTATGCCTACACAACACTGGACCCCAATACCTCAATGAAATAATCACCCTCCACGTACCCAAATGAAGCCTCCGCTCCTCCAACCTCCTCCTCGCCGAAACCCTGCGAAGCCTCAAAGCCAGAGCAGAGGGAAGATCCTTCTCTTACATCGCGGCCAATACCTTGAACGAGCTCCCCACCGACATCAGACTTGCCCCCTCACAACACCTTCAGGAAAACCCTGAAGACCCGGCTATTCGACTGAAACGGAGCTGCTGATCCCCATCCCCCAGTACCTTGAGACCCTCACGGGTGAGTAGTGCGCTTTAATAAAAAAACTGATTGATTGATTGAGTGGCGAACCAATAATCAGTCTATTGGGCTAATTTATTTATTATTAAAAGTTTTGATACAGGCAATAAGCAAAATATATTTATTGTGAAAAGCATATGCTAAAGTCAATAAGCATTGAAGGCTGGATTTTTTTTACTCTAATATTAAAGCCTGCAGAAAAGTATTTACTTACATGGGACACCATAGATTACTATAGTACACAATGGTCTTGACGTTGGTTAGACCCTCAGGAAAACGGTTATGATAGAAGATCAGCACTCCAATAGTCATTACAGGCCCTCTTATATGATACCATTTCACTTTGCTACATGCAATTAGCTATACATTTGTAATGTTATGACTGTACGTCTGATGGGTGCATTGTGAGAAAACTTTTATGCAGTACAGCTTGACTTGGTTATGGTCACAACACGGTGATAAAGAATACAGGTAGACAGTGGTTACTCTCGGGCCAACATGGGATGTATTCGCAAGCTGATACTGCCGAGTAATTGTCACACCATTGAGCACAACTTCAACAGCAGAAACCCCCTGGAGTTTGTGCCTCCTAAGTTTATAACATACAAGGTGTCAGTGTAAAGATCTAAAAAAAAAAAAAAAAGTATAAGACCAAGGGTTGCTACGCCGTTCCATGGTGCGAGGACACCGTATGTGCAGTCCTGTGATTTCATTTAAAAACAAAATGCATTCCAGGTTAAGTTTAGCTTCATTTGAACCAATGTGACCAACACGCACGACGATAAAACATAAAAAAGTGCAGGACTAGAAATATCGGGTCCTGATAACATTCAACAATGTGAGAACCATCATTAGTACTTTGAATACTATTGGACGAGTGAGTAGAGTGTAATGAAATCACCATTACGACACGAAGTGGGCTATTTGAACTAACAATATAATAACAATGGATATTTAAATGAAAAAGGAACTGTGTTTTTTCGTTTCTAGTGAATAGTACGTGCAAGCAAATTAGAGCAGACACAACAGAGGCTGACATTGAGACTGATTGTAAAGCCATCACTCCTTACCACTTCACCACCGGTCTCCAACTCCACGTAGTCTGCAGCTGCTAAGATGCTATCCCTCTGAAGACTTGTGCAAGAGCTGTGTGCATCTTCGTCTTCTGGGACTCCGGACAGCTCCCCTTCCATGACTGTCTCCTGGGTTTCGGTTGGAGATTGGCTTCCGCACTCTGCTCGCACTGCTATAAGCAGCGCCTGCTGCTGCAGCGTGAAATCGCAAGAGTTGCTTACATCACGTGACAGGAAAATCACATGACAGCGACCGTCATTTGTCTACCCAACGCATGCGCACAGTCGCGGTGCTCGCGAAGCGCGCCTTCTTTCAGATTCTGCAAGGAGCACGACCTTCAAGAATTGTATATAAATACAACGCATACACAGTTCGGAACGGTTGACACCTGCCTGAAGTTGCCTCTGCTTCAATAGCATTTCAATGGGAAATACACGTATCCCCCTGGTTTCTTCTTTAAAGTCTCACGCTTTTCTCTTCTAAAATGTTGGCATGTGATGGAGCAGGTTTTCGCAAAAAGAAACCTCCTCGGATTAACACCCCCATAATACATACATGCCAACATTTTAGGATAGGGACGTGGGAGATTTGAAAAAAAAAAATCAGGAGAATGAAAATTCCCCATTGACTTCTAACGTAGAAAATGCAATTTCAGGCTTGAAAAATCGGCAGTCTCCTGCCTGAATCGGGTCTGGAGTCAAGCTATCCTGGCTGATGACGGCTGATAGCCAGAAACCGGTCCTAGGATGCTTGATTCCGGTCCAGGGAAGACATGGCTTGGCAGTTCGGGCTGGACTGTTCCCATGAGGCACAGGGTCAAGACTGATTTGCATATGGCCATGTCTGAACGGGGTGGTGTAGTGGGCATAAGAACAATGGATTTAACCCAGATCTCTTGACTGGGGGAGAATGTCTGCATTGTCAGCATTCCGTCCATCATTTGTTTGTTGTAACGCTTTTCGCCCTAAGTGCGATGGGTATTCCCAGACGTGGGACCCGTGCTCACTACGCCACTGGAGTCAAGCTATCCTGGCTGATGACGGCTGATAGCCAGAAACCGGTCCTAGGATGCTTGATTCCAGTCCAGGGAAGACATGGCTTGGCAGTTCGGGCTGGACTGTTCCCATGAGGCACAGGGTCAAGACTGATTTGCATATGGCCATGTCTGAACTGGGGTGGTGTAGTGGGCAAAAGAACGATGGATTTAACCCAGATCTCTTGACTGGGGGAGAATGTCTGCATTGTCAGCATTCCGTCCATCATTTGTTTGTTGTAACGCTTTTCGCCCTAAGTGGGATGGGTATTCCCAGACGTGCTCACTACGCCACTGGAGTCAAGCTATCCTGGCTGATGACGACTGATAGCCAGAAACCGGTCCTAGGATGCTTGATTCCGGTCCAGGGAAGACATGGCTTGGCAGTTCGGGCTGGACTGTTCCCATGAGGCACAGGGTCAAGACTGATTTGCATATGGCCATGTCTGAACTGGGGTGGTGTAGTGGGCACAAGAACGATGGATTTAACCCAGATCTCTTGACTGGGGGAGAATGTCTGCATTGTCAGCATTCCGTCCATCATTTGTTTGTTGTAACGCTTTTCGCCCTAAGTGGGATGGGTATTCCCAGACGTGGGACCCGTGCTCACTACGCCACTGGAGTCAAGCTATCCTGGCTGATGACGGCTGATAGCCAGAAACCAGTCCTAGGATGCTTGATTCCGGTCCAGGGAAGACATGGCTTGGCAGTTCGGGCTGGACTGTTCCCATGAGGCACAGGGTCAAGACTGATTTGCATATGGCCATGTCTGAACTGGGGTGGTGTAGTGGGCAAAAGAACGATGGATTTAACCCAGATCTCTTGACTGGGGGAGAATGTCTGCATTGTCAGCATTCCGTCCATCATTTGTTTGTTGTAACGGTATTATAAACAGTACAGTGGGTTTTAGAATATTGGAGACAAAGATATGGGACATGTTGTGTATCGGTTTGTGTTTGGATTGAAACCGGAGATTAGTAATATGCTTAAACAGCATTTGATTTGTTGGCAAAGCAAACCAATTGATTACATTTTGAGGTATGCAAAATATTGTAATGATAACAGTGAATCAAGACATACAAAGTTAAAAGAGAAAATGATGTGGGCGTAAGTGAAGGTAGCAGAGCAGCAAGAAACAAACAACAATTCCCAAACAGGTTATCAGTTGAATGGTCAGAATCAAAATTGTCAAGTACCTAGTGGAGGTAGGCGTTTGGGTTCAGAGACAGTGTTTTGGCATGGTGCCGAGTTCCTCAAGGGTACACAGAGAGACCTTCAATCTTTGATCAGATCTTGAACAAATGTGTGGAAACTTTAGTCATGCCAGGAAATTTAGTTTAGGTTCAATACATTGATGACCTGTTAGTGGCGTCAAAGACCAGAGAGGCATGTGTGACAGATACAATTGCCTTATTGAACCATTTGGCAGAAGGAGGACACAAAGTGTCACCAGCAAAATAACAATTTTGTCAACAGGAAGTCCAGTACATAGGACACAAAATAGAAAAGGGAGTTAGAAAAGTAACCCCAGAAAGAATTAATGTGATTAAACAAAAGAGCTCGCCTAAAACACAGAAAGAAATCCGAATGTTTCTGGGAATGGTTGGATACTGTAGGCAATGGATCAGTGGTTTCTCACTGATTGCAAAACCTCTACAGAGATTGACACAAAAAGACGTGAAAGATCCGATTGTGGTGGATGAAGAAAGTATGGAAGCTTTTACAAAATTGCGAAACAGTCTTTGTCGAGCTCCTGCATTGGGAATGCCAGATTATGCAAAGGATTTTTCGTTGTACTGCTGTGAAAGAGATGGGTGTGAACTTTCAGTCCTAACTCAGAAACATGGAATGGCAAGACGTCTAGTAGCATATTTTTCTGCTACCTTGGGTTCAGTGGCCGCAGCATTACCAGGCTGTTTGAAAGCAGTAGCTGCTACTTGTGTGAGTCTGGAACAGAGTGAAGCGATTGTGATGGAACATCCAGTCAAGGTGTACATGCCACATTCAGTTGAGATCCTTTTAACCCGTACCAGGACACAGTACATGACCTCTAGTCGGCTGATTAAGTATGAAAGAGTGATCCTGGTGCTGAAAATGTGACGAGGTGCACAACTGTGAATATGGCAACCCTATTGCCAAACTCATATTGTGAGGAAGTGAGAGAGGAAGCGGTTCACAATTGTTTGGATGTGACAGAGTTGTGTACAAAACCCAGGCCTGATATAGAGGACGCTCCATTGGAAGAATCAGATTTTGACATGTTTGTTGATGGATCATGTTTGAGGAATGAGAAAGGTGAACTGTGTACTGCCTATGCTGTTTGCAATATAGCGGGAGTTCTAGAAGCATCCTATCTAAAAGGGGTAAACCCCGCCCAAATTGCTGAATTGATAACTCTGATTAGAGCATGTAAAATGGCCAAAAGCCTGAGGGTAACCATATTTACTGATAGTCAATATGGGTTTGGGGTTGTCCATGATTTTGGACAGCTATGGATGCAAAGGGGATTTCTTACTTCTTCAGGTTCCCCTATAAGAAACATCAAAACAGTAAAAGAATTATTGAATGCTTTACTATTGCCCAAAAGAATTGCAGTGGTCACATGTACCGCACATAAATCAGGAGATGATTATGTGATGAAGGGCAACAGATACACCGACCAAGTAGCGCGTTTCTGTGCACAAAATTTAGTAGCCCTAAATAGAGGGATAGAAAGAGGAAATACCAATTGCCATCTTATGTTTTCTTCTTTTGAAACTTGGGATGAAGTTAGACAGCTACAGGAAGAAGCAAGTGATGAGGAAAAATAAATTTGGACAAATTCAGGCTACAGAAAAAGAGTAGAAGACAAAGTGTGGGCCTATATAGACGAAAGACCAGTCCTGCCAGATAGTTTATTATCCCCCATGGCCAGGGTGTACCATGGAATTGCTCATGTTGGAAGAGATGCAATGATCAGACTCTTCAAGCAGTCATGGTATAACCCAAAGTTCAGGGTCATTGTAGAGAGCCTTTGCCAGAGGTGTGTCGCCTGTCAGCAGCAAAATCTAGGCAGAAAGACAGTTGTTAGTTGGGGATGAATTGGAAAAGCAGCAGGACCATTTACACCGTCTCCAATTGGAATATATAGCGCTTTCCCCGTGTAACGGGCTGATATATGTGTTGGTTGTTGTCTGCTTGTTCTCTCGCTGGGTGGAAGCATATCCAACGAGAAGGAATAACAGTCTAACTGTCGCAAAGTTGCTTCTAAGAGAACTGATACCTAGGTTTGGAATTCCAGTCACTTTAGAAACAGATAGAGGAACACATTTTAACAATGAGATCATTCGGATGATTTGTACAGCATTACAAATTGAACAGAAGCTGCATTGTACCTATCGACCTGAAGCTTCTGGAGTGGTCGAGCAGATCAATGGCACAATAAAACCTGGGTTAGGAAAGGTGTGTGCATCCACAACACTGAAATGGCCTGATGCTTTACCCCTTGTATTGATGAGTCTTAAAAGCATTCTTGACAAAAAGACGGGATGGAGTCCTCCTGAAATCCTAATGGGAAGAACAATGAGACATGCATACATACCAGCGAACAAACTGATGAATATTTCTGATGATCTAGTGCTTGATTATTGCAGAGGATTGGCTGATCTGGTGTGTTCTGTGTCTCATCAGGTTGGAGAAAATGCCACCACAACACAGCTAAATCAAGCTCATGATCTGAGTCCTGGTGAATGGGTTCTCGTCAAACACATGAGGAAATCGTGTTTAGAACCCAGGTGGAACGGACCTTACCAGGAGATCCTGAAATGACAACAGCAGTAAAGTGTGGTGGTTTGCCAAATTGGATCCATGCCAGTCATACCAGACGAGCCCCAATTCTACTTGAAAGACAAGAAGAGCAGCAACTGGACAACCAAAGCCAAAGACCAGAGGCTGAAGTGTGTGAAGCTGAAGAATCTAGAGTGACAGATTCTGAAGAACAAACTGATAATGAACAGCCAAGGACAAATCAAGTAGGGTGGGCACCAGCTACTGGGTCTTGTGAGTCTGCTGTTGAACCAGAAGAAAGTGAACCTACTGTTGAACAGGAAGAAAGTGAGCTAACTGCTGAGCCATAAGAAATTGAGTTTGCGGTTGAACCAGGAAAAAGTGAAATTACTGTTAGATCAGCAAAAATAGAAGTTACTGAAAATCAAGAAGCGGAACAGATAGACGAAAGGCCAGATAAGAGAACCTGTGAACCAGATGCAGAAGGTGAAAAAGTAGTTCAAACTAAGAAACCAAGAACAGGTGATAATTGGCCAGGTGGAGTAAAAAGACTGAAATGCGCTCTTAGGTTGAAACATTTTTTATTGTTTTCCAACACAACAATACAACAATCAGCTCTCAATCCCCGCCCGTCCAGGAAATACCCCACATGTAACAGCATCCCCGACTCTCCCAAGGACGGCTCAACCTTCCCACCCGGTCCCTTACCCCCCTCCCCCCTCCCTCTGTCAGTGTGCCCCCATCTTCTACCCCGGTCCCACTTTCGATGTGTCCCCTCCCCCTGGTCAATACAATACAGGGGCCCAACCTCTCCCTAAACCAACAGGACCTTCCAGCTAGCCCAGCCCAAAGTGTTGGCGGTCAGGGCCCGCCGTCTCGCCTCTGCTACTCCCCTGAAATGCGCTCTTGTAAGGAGAATGTCAAAGGGAAGACTAGAGCAAAGTAATGAGTGTAGGAGAGTAGGGTCTGCAATCCTATGATCACCCACCTCATGATGACTTTCCCCGGCTGTGGGCCTGCCAATCGGACCCACAGCCTAGCTGTTCTCTCTCGAAATTAAACACATGTGCATTAGGTACATCCACCAATTGGAACTGGGCCGCCTTGTCAGTCCCTGTCTCAGCATACCACAGGTATCCAGGGCATCGGTGTACCCAGGGCCTACCAGGGGCTTCAGCATGTATTATGCCACCCCTGGAATGGCCGGCCAAATCTGACACAACTGGCTGCACGACAGCTGGGGCAACGTGGTGTAATCACCCATTGCTGTAGGTGTACTATTCCTACACCTAACCCTAAAATGGACACATGGATTCCTATCAGTCACTCCTATGGCAGGCCTTATCAATCCTGAAGGCAGAGTGCAGGGAATCATGTGGGACGGTGCTCTGGCGCGAGCTGAGCCCGTCGACGGCTTGCGGAACCAAGTCCTAATAGCCGTTCCATGGTGACGCGGGCCAACTACTTTTAAATGCATTATAATCCTCGCGGTTATTTGCTAACTTTGGCATCGCATCACCTACACATGTCGAGTAAGGTGTCATACGAATTGGAATACGAACCCCTCGCCAGTTCTGGCGACGGGGTTAGCATTCCCCCCTTTTAGAGGGGCACGACATGGAAGTAACCTTGAACCCCGGTTAAAGTTGACTCAAGCCTGAGCATCACAAAATGGATGCTGCCACCAGACACAAGTCTGACCTCCTGCTGCTGGGAGACCTTCCAGCGAGGGGAGCTTGGACAAAGGGTTTCCTGTCGAGGGCGGTGTTAGCACCATCCCAGACAGGGTTTGTGTATCCCAGGTAGGCAGGGCTGAAAGGAAGGTGATTGCCAGTGGCACCCCGGTGCTCACTGTGCATAGCCCGGCTCAAACCAGTTTCGGGGGCACACCAGCCCCTGAGCTGGGGCGAAGCCGGACAAAGGAGAGGGGTGTAACCACCCCCCCCCTGGCTCCACACATAGGTAGAACCTAGTCACGGGCCAGCCCCTTTTTCTTAGAATAAAGGTAGGAGCGAGTCCCCTTCCCAAATTGGATAATTCTGAATCTTGAACTACTTTCCACGAAAGGAACTCTTGACTATTTCTGAAGACTCTCCCTTGTGGCTAAGGAGTAGCCACCCTGCACCAGCAGGCACCACCTAAGCGCTTGCGGTTTGCTATAAGTCTCTCCTAGGGATCAAGACTGCCCAGCTCGACGAGACCCGAGTCCCTGCCATCTCTGACCTTTTACCTACCTCATCAGCCCAGCTGAGAGTCGTAGGTGTGACGAGACATGCGGGACCGGCCATCTTCAGAACCTGCACGACGCTTATCTAGCACGCCCACCGAGGGACCCTCGAGTGAGTGAACCTAGGGTCTGAGAAGCCCTAACCCTGAGCAGCTCCAGCCCCGAAGTCTGCCTCCCCAGCATCCACGAGATCTGCGTGGGGGCCCTTCCGCTCCTTGCTGTTCACCGCGTTGTTCGACCACTTGCCGACCGGCTTGTGGCCCTCTTCACGACGCACCACGATTGTTTCATCACTAGTCTGGTTGCTCCAGACTGGCTCTTGCTCCCCTTCAACAGAGGAGTACCACGGACCCTCCTGGTCCACTCCAGACGCCATCTTGACTCCACCGCGTGGGCTTGCCACTGCCAAGATCCGCTGCCCCATTCCTGGGCCCAGCATCATCGACAGCAGACACCTTCGTGGGACAGCTCGCCCTCCATCCTGGTCGCCGCCGCGCCTCCTGGTCCGAGGAACAGCCGAGTCCGACGTCATCCACTCACCTGGTCGAGGTGACTTCAGCCGGTACCCTCCTGGTGCCCACACGATCGCTGGCTAGCGGTTGAGAACTGAGTCCCCTCTGCTTTCAGGTTTCCTTCATCACCGATCCAGGCTTGGATCTCGCTGAACATCGACACTGGTCGCCTGCCAGCAACTCTTCTTTCAGGCTCCTGAGACTACAACGAGGACTTCCGACATCTTGCCGAACCTTCAACCGCCGCAGCCTCTGGGCTAGGTAACTCGAGCATTTCGGTGCTCCATCGCAGGTTCGCTTTACAAGTGTCCAGTTCCTTTTTCGTTTAGTCCCACTGATCGGATCACTCCGGAATCAGTAACTTTAGACTTTCTAACTTCACCCCTTCCACTTGCAGTGTAATGGTTTCGTGCCCTCGGGCATTTGTGTAAATTGTGCAACCAGAAGTATTCTCCTAAGAGTTTTGTATTGTGCTTAGCTACCTGACTCATAAAGAGTCAGGGTAGTCTTGTTTTAAATAAATATCCTTTATTTTCATAACAACTTGTGTGGTGTCCTTTCACTTGGTGTTCAAGGGGTATATGTGATGGTAAACAGCTGGCTTAACACGCCCTCTAGAGTTTAGCCTAAGACTGCTCGTAATCACGCTACTAGGATAGCTGGTCTATAAGGTTGACTTACAACCAATCATCAATAAGGGTTGTTTGGAATGATACACAGTGATCACTAGAATAGTGAGCACTACATATCAGGCCAACTTCTCACAATGAGGTCTCAAGTCAAACAGAACAAGAAGAGTCAGGAGAAGAATTAGTACGCAAAAACAAGGAGAGTAAGAATTCCAAGCAAGAAATACACAGCACCAGAATGGACTTATGTCATCTTAGAAGAAATTGAAAGCTCAGATCCAAGTGAAGAAAAAGACAGATCTGACACTGAGCAAGTTAAAGAAAGCACATTGAGACCACCTTAAAAGAACTGTGAAAAAGTAAGTTGCAACCTTGTCAGTCGAAAGAAAAATTAAATGACTCAGAAGACCTAAAGAAAATAAAATAAAAGAAGTGGGTAAAGGAGAAAGCCTTGAAGTGTAGGATTACGCTATTTTTCAGAAATGTTTTGAGTAAGTTTAGAATTGTTCTAGATTTAGATAGATTTTTTTATTAGAATACAAAATGGCCGAAGCAAAGGTGACCGAACATCCAAAGTCTAGTCTAAAACGTAGATGTATTAAAGCTTGCTTAAGTAGTGTCTTGTTATTAACATTTATGTGGATATTACTAACTGTCCTTGTACCTATTCTAATGGTAACTAATAATGGAAACAATACTAATGATGTAACAAGTGAAAGAGTCAGTGATGTTATTAAAGGAACCCCTAATACTAACATACAACAAATGGATGGAAGCATTCTCCATCATGATAAATCAATTAGTGATTTCTCGTTAAATGTTTTTACTAAATTGTTGTACGAGTATATTGATACAATGAATGTGAGTGATTGTTATGTGTTCATGCAATTACCTTCGTCTATCTCATGCACATTATATGGAAGAATTATTTCATATTACAAAGACATAAGATATAGAATATGCTTATAAGAATAATCTAACATAGTTTGCAGGTTGAAGAAAAGGTATTTATAAAGATGGTAGAAAATAGAAGAGAAAGTTTCCAAAGAAAAGCTGCTGAACAGAAGTCACAGGTACCACCATGGGCATTTAGAGAAGGAAATTATGAGAAAGGCAAAACATACGCTGCAATGTCCCTGGACTGGCATCAAAAGGGAAAAATATGTTTGCTTAGAATGAAAACTAACTATAACAATTATTTCATTGGTACTAGTGAATGTGAGCATACTTTCCAAATTACTGGAGGTTGGAGATTGAAGGGTGGAACTGATCCTGTTTTCCCAGGAGTCTATAATGTGTGTGGTAAGAAAGCCTATTACAGGTTGCCTGCACATTGGTATGGTAGTTGTTATTTTGCAAATGTCTTTCCAAAGGTCTACCATGTAGCCAGAGACAGCAATAGTATCCATGAAATAAGACAAGGACTAACACGCAACAAGAGAGCAAGTTTCTCAGAAATAATAGGTGATATCTTTGGTGCACTGATACCCTCAGTTGGAGTCGTTCTGAATTCACACAAAATTAGAAAATTGTCCACAGTAGTTGATCGTTTATCAACAGATACTGTTGGTGGGTTCTTGATGATTGACACCAAAATGGTTGCGATCAGATCAATGGTTTTGCAAAATCGACTTGCCGTTGATATCTTATTGGCAAAAGTGTTCATAAGTGTTTTTGTTTATTAACTTTGCCAAGGCTTGATAATTCAGGCATTCAGACCACCTATCTATCCATTTGAGAATGATAACTAGTGGACAGATGAAATTTCATATCTAGTTCCTTACATAAAAGAGACCAGCATTTTGAAGTAATTTGGGATCCTTTAGCAGTAATCAGAACCTGTGAAACACAGTGCAAAAGAATAATGGTGGGAAGCATCTGTGGTATATTTTTGGATATGGGCAAGCCAGGCTTCGGCATACAATGACCCATCTTTGTTAAATGGCCTACAAGCACTAGAATTACTGCGCAAACTTGACTCTTGGGTATCTCTACTATGATATTGATTGACAGTATGCCATGGTCTGGGTAGAATGGGCAAAGGTCTTCACAAACCCACTCGTTTACTATGTAACATCTTGATTTGAGCACAGATTGAACCTGCTTGTATATGATTATTAAGATCAATAAACTTTTTATATATTTTTTTATTTGCATTTTTATTATCAAATGACAAATGAATCAGATACAAGTCCTTAGTAAGTCCTTGTAAGCTATTGGGTATACCTGGCCAGTTTTTAGATTGTCTGCAATCAAACACTGCCAATGCCAATGATAAGAAGGACCCGTCTCAATAATGAGAGGGTATTCTAGCTTAGAATGTTGTAATATTGGGGAACTAGAACATTTTTCTATTAAAAAATACATGATCTGCTTCTTTTGACTAAGAAAACTTTTACTTTCATTGTAACTTGATAATGAGTATTATAATTTCAGAAAACTGGTGTATGGACCACACATTAAATTGGCATTACCTTATTTGAGGCTGGTGAAGGCCACTGCATTTTGCTGGTACTTTCTTTTGATCCATCTTTATACCCTTGGGTGTAATGATGTATCCTAAATACACCACAGTAGTGGTATAAAAGGTATTCTGCAAAAATATTGTTTAAAAAATATCATGAGACACAAATATTTTGTCAATATATTAGGACATACTATAGACGGTAAGAAGAGCACTTTTTAAAGTATTTTATATATTTTTTAAGTCCCTGCCCTTTGGACATACCATCTGTCGCTACTACTGATTGGATAGTTTAGTGAGGCCTTCGAATCTGCTCAGCCAGGGGAAGCAACAGCTCTGGTGGAGTATGCGATCAAACTTGACTATCCCAGGAAGTCATTATTTTAAAGTATATATTTTTATTTCATATTTGTAAGGTATACATTTTTATATACGTTTTTCATATTATAAGTATATATTTTTAATGTAATGTTATTTTTATTTTGAAAGCTCATATATGTTTTAAAGTTAACATAGGCTGTAATACTTAACATTCAATATAATTACCTATTATATGATTTTATTTTTGTTGTCGATCATTTTGACTTTACATAAAAAGTATGTAAATTGACTTTTGTGTCTTCAATATTTTTTTGGCAATACATTTGTGCCAGTTTTTTTGTCAGCGATATTTTGTCATCCACAAAGGGTAACAATTCTTCACAATAATTCTATTGAGGGCTCTGAAGACTATACATATTCTCAGCTCTCCCCTTTTCTAGGTACAAAAAATAGTGAGGAAAAAACTAGAGATTGTGAGGGCCTAATAAATCCATTAGAGAAATGTTCATCTGCATACCAAAATATTCTGTTTCTGATCAAGCAAAACACTTAAATTCAAGAAACTGATGTGCCTCATTTGAAATCAATCTTGCAAGTATAACTTTTACCTAGGGTAAAATATTTGTCATAACTTCTATCATAACCACTAAATTCTTGATTACAAGCGGGCAAAGAGATAACACAGGCATTGCTGGCAAAATACCCATTACTGCAAGTATCTTAGAAGGACTATTTTCTCTATATGTACATGAAATGATAAACTATTCTGACAAAACACAATATTCAATTGAACTGTTGTGGCAGCCCAAAAGGTGTAAGGATTCAGTAGAAAAAGAACCAGGAGTTAGTAAACAAGTCACGGTAAAAAGAAGATTGTTCAGAAACAGTGGGGCAGTCTGAACGGATTGAAAGTTTGAAATACTAGTTTATGGAGGCTGGGGCAGAGTAGGAGGAGGGCTCTACTGGGCAAGGGAGATAGGGAAGAGACAGACCAACCGTTACTACAGGATTATGAAACACAGCATTCATAACAGCATAAACAGTGCAATTAGTTGAACCATGTTGTCTCTCAGGTTTCTTGGTTGTATGGTTGCCTCAGGCATTAGTTTGTTCACCGTTTCTGTCCCCACCCTTTTTCCCCTTCTCTTTCTGTGTATTTATCTTCTGCTTCTCCAGCTGTACCATACCTCTGCAAATCAAGGTACCCCAGCAGCTTTGTAACAATAGCTAGAGACTCTTGGCCTGCTTTCGCTGCCTTCTCCACACTCTTTTTATTCTGGCGACTTGGTTCACTAGAGCTTATGTTCGTTTTTGCATCAGGTAAGCTGCTGCCACTTATGAAAGGAGGTTTTGACTACTGTCAAACTATGACTATAAATGTACTCCTCTGGTTGCTGTCATTCATATATCCCTCAACAGACAAATCTCTAACCAACCAAGTATCAGAGAGTGATGCTTACAAAATCCAGCTTAGGAATACATTTACCAACCCTTTTAGGACCAGAGATTTCATTTGTCAAACCTTCAGCTCATCCTTGAGTAGCTGTGGCTCTGAGCACCAAGGCAAGGAACAAGTGTAAAACATTTAAATAGAACCTATACAACTGAAAAAGAAATTAACAGGACACTAAAGAAATCCAACACCACTTTATAAAAATAGACCGTATTTTTATTTATTTTTAGACACCACAAATCAAAAGATCTATGGAGGTTTATGGAGATATACAATTTATAAGGTATAGTAAATGAAAGCAGTTCACTCAACCAAAAACAAGCATTGGAAATCTTTTCACCAAAAAGTTGGTCTGGTTGCAATGCTGCCACATAGAGTCGCTTTAGGCAACCAATTCCAGTAGGGAGTCGATCAGGGGGAGCAGCAAGGTCCACAGAATCAGTTACCTTACAAGTGAAGCAGTTCCCATACAGTTACAGGCACTTTATTCCCTTTGTAATTAATTTCTTTGGAAGTGGTCCTAGTGCAAGCGATATAGGATGCTGTAGATGCTCAAAGGAGGCTATGGATGAGATGTGGTAAATGGGGTTCTTGCTGCTCGGTCCACTAATGGAGTTTGGCAGTCCTGGTCACTGGGTCAACATCCCAACAGATTGAAGGTAATGAAATGGCCTTTTTGTAAAATGTTGTACACGGTTACCAGCTTCATTAATTTCAACTTGAGAATCAAGTCATATTAATTTAACAAGTTGTTTGAGTATCAACTTTGATTGCACCGTTCAGGAGTTAGCACAGCTGAGGGGTCAGCCTGTAACACTGTACTTGCCAATGGGGCGACCAAGTCCTTCCAACAATAAAAACAACAGTTTTGTGTTTTTACTGTCAGGACATGAAAAACACATGTTCTGCTTATTAAATATGTTGGACCCTGTCTTAAGGCTCAGTAGGCATGTCATAGGGATGACTAATACATATTGTAGACAGAGGTTTGCTTTGCTAGTCCTTTAAATGGCAAAGTCGGGCTAGCAGGTTAAAACTGCTCTTCTTGTCTACAATGGCTCACTGGGAGACTAACTTTACCTGTGTCACACCCAGGGTGGCACAACCAGTGCTGTAATCCCTGGGATGACTCTCTAACTTAAATGCCCTGGGCACCATATCCTAGGTACTTATAGTTAAGTCAGCCTACGCCAATTAGGTAAAGCCAATGTAACATTTACGTTTTCGCTCAGGGCACTGGCCCTGAAGTCTGGTTAGCAGGCCTCAGTGCACTGTCAGAGTTGAAAAACCAGAAGCAGCGGTCAAAAAAAAGCCTGGAGATGACCACACAAAAAGAGGCTTTTCCTTACAAATGTGTAAGTAGAAATATGCATATGTTGTGGACTTAGCTCAGCCTGCGCCATCTTCAGTGGTCCTATCTCACGGTAAAGAACCAGCTAATATAGTCAAACCTCATGAGGGTTACACAACTCATTATCTAAGTAGGTGACGTTCTATCAAATAATTACTGCATCAGAAAAAAAGCTGGAAAAAATATAAAGCAAATGATTATTTTATCCACCAGTGGGATTCACCAATTAGCTACATTCCCACTCAACTATGAAAGAACAAAGACCACCTTGGTTTGATCATCTGTAAGGTTGCAGTTTTTAACTGAGTCGGATTAATGAATAATGCATGTCTTTGGACCTCTAGAGAACCTCTCTGGAGGTGCTAATCGTATGGTTGGAGTCACTGTGGAATATCCAAAAAGCTTAGTCTTTCTCAACGCAGGTGGCAGTGCCCATGAACCTGATCTCTTAAAATCTGTGGTTAAAGGTAATTGCATCTTATTTTGCTGCCTTCGTCAAATAACTTCTGGTTAATTGCAACGAACTCTAAAACTGTCTTACTCTCTGACTTACCTACACTAAGTTCCTGTTGTGATTTAGTCATGTAGGATCTAATGAGAGCAATGCTCTTTTCCATCTCTCACCACCTCCACCCATATGCACAAGAATATAATGGCCAGTTACAAAAACTGGAAAAGTGAATGGGGTAAGAGAGCAAACAGAGATACAGGACTACTTCACTTTGCCTGTCACTTCTGCTTGCTAAGGAGGTCTGTAGCATTGTAGTGGGTCTCTACAAGACAAAAAAATATCTTAGGTAACTTGTCATTAAGAATGCTAAGTATAACTGTAATTGTAAAGCACACACCGGCCCAGAAACATTGTGGTAAATTCAGCGTATAATACCCACTTCAGTCTTCTCACGTTTCTGTATCACTTCCCAAAGCGCATGTGCATCCCAATAAGCTTGTCAGTCCAGTATCAACATGTAGCCAACGAAAAATGGGGAAGGGAGCGCAATGCCTGGCTTACCAGCACGCAATTTGCCAGGTGCATTGGGTTAAATGCAGTGTATGAGAACATTTATTTCAGCTGACTGTGAATGGATATACCTTACAAATATTTCTGTAACCAACATTCGAAAAATAAGAATCCAAATTTCTCATGTGCACTAGCAATTCTCCCTTTGTTTTAAAGCACTACCTCAAGATTCATCACTACACACACTTGTGGAACATGAGTTATGGTTTCTACTTCACTTTTGTGGAACTGTGAACATCCGGTTGCACCCTGCTATCGGTAATTGTATGTGTATACTAGAACTCTACTATGTTGTACATGGCATTCATATATACACATATCAAATACTGCCCATTCTAAGAATCCTTCACGTTACTACACAGTATAAAGTAAATAGAGTACACTTTGCAATTTTAAGAGTTCACATAAACATGCAAAAAAAATATTTAAAGTTTGTTTTGATCAACAACACAACTTCAGTATACTTCTCTGTATTTGCAATGTTGAGCAAAACAATCCTTCAGGAAGAAGTTGGACTCCTTGCAAGCTAAATCCAAGCTCCAAGTATCAAGATCCTGGCTGTGGCAACATTGTTTCACAACTGCCTAGCAAAGAACACTGTGAAACCACTAAGGAATTTAGACTCAATGATCCAAGATGGCTGTGGTCATTTTAGAACACGTAAGAGTTTGTGGCTGCTCGGAATCGTCCTTAGTCCAGGGGCGTAACAAAGGCCCGCTTAGTCCAGACAGCACCAGCACTCCACAATGTCACTCAGCCTTTCCTTAGCTGTAAGAGACCTAGTGCAAGTGGATGTGGGTACCACTTTGCCATGCATGAGCTATATTGAGTAGTAATCAGGTCCTCCAGCCTTGCTTCCTGACAGCATTAGTTCACTGTGCAAACAGCAGGGAGCAAAGGTAGGTGTCCAACTTCAGAGTAGGCTATGGAGCTGCAGGTGGGAATGGTGCAAGTTTCCATTTTTGTTTTGTAAACAAATTTTATTAACTTTTCAGTTAAGCAATACAATAATAATAGCAGTGTAAAACCATCCTCATCTGACTATTTCCACAGTGACTTATAAAATATACCCTCTCAAGGGTAATCTCTCCGGAAGCATATATTCACAACCTATTTCAATATACTCGCACTAGATCAGTTGTGTCTTACATATTATCAGTTTTCTATGTGTGATTACGTACTTTAAACCTTACAATTCCTATACAATTGCTTAAACTTACCCCAACTGCACCCTCCACCCTACCTTCCAACCCAGGCGTATCTCATTAGTCCCTTACCTTCCCAGTCGGTTGCCGGGCATCTCATTCTGACTTTGTGAGTCACTAGAATACACTCAGGGGTCTTCCTCCCACCCAGTGGGAGTGTATCTATCATGGGGTAATTGCACTTATGAGGCCTAGTGCAGGAGAATCAGACATCTTCACCTTGGTCCTCACCCTCCTGGTCACTTCCTCCCACAGTGTCGGTTTTTTAAAATAAATCAAGCAACGCTGTTCATGCTCTAGCTACCTCCAGCGATTTCTCACTTCCCGTTCGTTTAGCTATTTGCAATCTAACAGTATTTTCACACTCAGCCCATTTAATGAACTCTTTTTTCCACCTAGTTAAACTAGGGCCAGTTCTTGTTTTCCAATGGCTGGTAATGTCTCTCTTAGCCAATACTAGCCCAAGATCTTGGAACTTACTCGTTATGGTATGGGGGAACCAAAGCAACAGACAGTAATCCGCAGTATTCACTATTTCTTTCTCAGTCACATCCGCCAATATTATGGTTACCTCCTCCCTGAAAGCCCCTATGTTCGGACAACTCCAGAACATATGCAAGAAATCAGCTCCTATTTTTGGCAGCGAGGACATGCTGCTGTTTGCATATTGAAATATTTATTGAGCTTATGTGGGGTAAGGTAGGCCCTGTGTAGTACATAAAAGTTTATCAATTGAAACCGTGCATTTCTAGTGCTTTTCCAGGCTCTTTCCACCAGTATCCCCCAATCCCTATCCGCTATGGGCTTGTCCAGTTCTGTTTCCCACTCTCTATGGATCTTAGTAAGGGTAGGGAGCGTTGTATATGTAATTCGCCTGTACAGACATGTGACTACCTTAAAGGTGTCTGCCGCAGTGACCATATATTGGCATCCCATTGAGGTTCCTGGCTCAGTGAGTCCCTCCCTCCAGTGTTTCCTCATGGCTGCTGTAAGTGCTGTGTGCAATAGAACGTCTCCTCCCGGTATATCGTGATGTTCCCTGAGGTCATTGCCCTCCTCCTAAAGGTCTCCTATCGTAGATATGCCTAGATCCGCCCATGTTTCCAACCTACGCCAGTCACCTCCATGGGGGGAGTGCCTCACACATAATCAATTGGATTTGCGGTGCGTAGGGATGCCTAATCTTGGCCCTTCTCAGGCTTCTATTCCAGCATTTATGTGCTGTCCTTAAGTTCGTGGGAGATCTCTGTCTTGGCAAGGAAGTCTCAATATTATTCTTGACAGGAGTCGCAAGTCTGGGGCCTCTCTCTTCCTGTCTTCTGGACCCCTAAGTTTGTCCGCCACCCGTTTTGTGAGCCATTGCAATTGCGCAGCTATGTAATAATGTTCAAAATCAGGTGCTGCTAACCCTCTAGGCCAGTTACCTCTAACCCCTGAAAATATGGACCCGTACGAGCTCTGGCTGCCAGCGGCTCCATTGCCAAGGCAAACAGTAGAGGCAACAAAGGACACCCTTGTCGCATACCCCTTTCTATTCTAGAACTTCCAGAAATCAGTCTACCGCTCTTAACCCGGGCAGTAGACTCCGCATATAACAGAGCCCTCCACTTCATGAATGCTGGGCCTAAACAACATTTCCTCACCACCTCAAACAGGTAAGCCCATTCAAGGCTATCAAAGGCCTTTTCAATAACCACTGCAAAGATGGTCTCATCATCCTCGCAGTTGGATCTCGCATCTAGGATCCAAAGGAGACGTCTAATGTTTAATGCAGTGTTTCTGGTGGGGATGAAGCCCGCCTGGTCCTGGTGAATTAATGTTGACATATGAGGGAGAAGCCGGGTCGCCAATATCTGGCTCAGAACCTCATAGTCTAGATTTAGCATAGACAATGGCCGGTAGGCTGCCGTGTCCCATGCTGGTTTCCCCGGTTTCAGTAACGGAATAATTACCGCCTCTCTCGTTGTATAGGTGAGGTGACCTTCCTGCAACGCTTGATTATATAGTTCTACCAGCTTAGGAGCGAGTAAGTCAACATAGGTCGAATAGAACTCCACCGGGAGTCCATCTGTACCTGGTGTCTTGTTTCTGGCCATGGTTTTTATAGCCTCCCTCACCTCACTTAACTCTATATCAGCCCCCAGATCCTTCACTATTTCTTCCAACACTACCGGTAGTTCCACGGCATTTACAAAGTTAGCCAATTCATCGGGCGTTGGTGACTGCTTGCTCTTATATGAATTCTCATAGAATTCGAACAATCTATTATTAATGTCCTGCTGGCGGTATAAAGTTTCATCTCCTCGTCCCCTTAATTCTAATATCACCGACCCCCTTCGAGCCGGATTGGCCAGCCAGGCCAGCAGGGCTCCAGATGTGTCCCTTTCAGCATGAGCCCAAGTTATATCGTTTTTTATAGTCAAAACAACAAAGTCATTAAACCTGGTCAGCCACTGCTTCCCTAGACACCAGTAGTTCCTCATGTTTGTTTCTCTTCTAGTTGTTCCCTCTCCAATTCTCGAAGTCTCTGCTCTGCTGACATTGTGTCTTGTAGTAAAGTCCTACGGACCCCCACTGCTTCAGAGCTACACCTCCCCCTGATAACTGACTTAAATGCATCCCACTCAATTAATTTAGATGTTGCTGTTTTGGAATTTTCTTCAAAATATTGCTCAATAGCAGTACCCACTGTCATTCTGAAAACCTGATCCTCTAATGCTTCTGGTTTCAAGCGCCAGTTCGGGATTCTAGGTCGCTCACGAGACCATGTTATTCCCAGTAGTATTGGGTTATGATCTGAGATTGTTCTAGTGAGGTACTCGCTAGCCTGTACATTTTCGTGAATGTCTGGGGAGCATAGTGTAGAGTCAAGTCTGATATGGAGTTCATGTAAGGCAGGAAAGAAGGAATAGTCCCTGTCGCCTGGATGTTGCGTTCGCCAGGAGTCTACCAAACACCACTTCAATTGCCAGGCAAGGCGTGCTTCCGCTATTTTATGTGTAGGAGCCTCCGGGAGTAGCGGGAGCGAACAGTCCAACCCAATATCAGTAACACAGTTAAAATCCAGACCTAGGATTACTGGGCCTGTCAGTACGGAGGCCAGCGTTCTGCAGGGCTGGGCCAAGATTTCCGGCTGTTCCGTATTTGACCCGCGGAGGCTGCCCAGGGCTATGTCCCTACCATCCAATTTACCTGAAACTATTATGTACCTGCCCTCGGGGTCAAGCATTGGTTTGTACATTGGAAGGGCACTCACGCTCTTACCCAAATCAGGACCCCCCACGCGAAAGCCAAATAATTAGTATAAAACACTTGACCTCTCCATCTGCGCTGGAGTGTAGCTCACTCTTTGGCCAATACGTGAGTTTCTTGGAGCAACGCAATCTGTACTCCCCTACTGACCAGAAAAGCATTTATGCTATGCCGCCTTGACAATGTATGCATCCCCCGTACATTCCAAAATATCCATTTAAGATCTATGGGGGTACCATTGTGTTAGTTGGAACATCGCTCCTGTGGCTTCTCTAACTATGACACGCCTGGTCCCAACAATTCCCCAACCCCTAAATAGTACAATAAGAAACCCCCAACTCCCCCTCCCCAGGACAGGTGCAACCAAACTATTTCCCATCCAAACTCGGAGTAGTCTCCAAAACAGTGTTCTTTCTAGTGTTGGGGCTGTGAAGCGTACTCAGCAGATCTCGGAGCTCCACCTACCCCTTCCCCGAAAATTAGCTAGAATATTATCTTCCCCGGGTCCCAGGTGAAGTGCAGGAAGTCGGCGTTCGGAAGACCAGCCCCATCTTCTCCTCCCAGTTAATTTTGGGCCCATCAGTAGTGCTATTAAACATCTACTTACCCATCTAATCTGTCCTATTATGGCAATGTCATCCGTTGTTCGAGGCGTGACCTGTGGCAAGTCCTTATCTGAGTTTTCATTAGAACTAGCAGCCACCAATCCATCTGACTTATCTGCATCCTGTCCAGTCTTGCTTGAGCCAGGGCTGGATTCCCCTCTGGTGAGTTCCGTCACCGCCTGCAGCGCCTTATGCCTCTCATTTCTGGCTTCTCTAGATGATGGAACACGTGCCACAGGTGTGTTCTTCCCTGCATACTGTTGTGAGCATTCCGGAGACGTATTCCCTTCGTTCTGGCCCCGCCGGCTGTCCAGCCAGTACCCTGTTTCCTGCGGGGTGGTGAAAAACTGCCTGGTCCGCTACTCGCAGCAGAGCATGAAATAACCTTGCATAAGGAATCTGAAATTGCCTCAGTTTCTTTGTTAACAGCTAAGAATGAGGTCCTCTGACGCTGTACAACCTTCTTAAAGTCTGGGAAGACCATCATTTTACTGTTGGCCACCTGCAGTTCCTGTTTTTGACGGGCCTTAAAGAGCACATGATCACAATCCCGAAAATGAAGCAATCTTGCCACTGTGGGCCAGGGAGGGGCCCCCAGTCGGTGCAGCCTGGCTGGGACCCTGTGGGCACGTTCTAGCACGTAGAAGGGGGAAGAGTCCCTCTGGGGCCACTTCAGTTTTGATCCAGCATTCAAGGAAGCCCACCATATCTGTGCCCCCTGTTTTTTTTGGCATTCCTATTATCCTTATATTATTCCTGCGCGATCTTCCTTTGCTGTCCTCTGCTCGCGCTTCCAGTACTTTGACTCCGCCCTCGACTGCACTAAGTGACTTTTGGAGCATCTCCACTTTTTCCGGCAGATCAAAGAGTTCCTTTTTCGAGGATATCACTCGTTCTTTGAGTTTACGATGGTCATCCTTTACTAAACTTAAATCTGTCCCTATTGAGTCAATTTTCGCCTGTAGGTCTTCTCTGGATGCCGTGATAGCTTGCATAATATCCACCAGGGTGGGGGTCGTGTTGATCGTCTCTTTCCCCGATTCTACACATTCCTCTTTGTCATCTATTTGGGGTCCTGCGCCCCCATGCTGAGATCACCAAATCCTCTTCTCTTTGATGGTTTCCCCATCTCTCCCAGTGGGCTTCCACTTACGTGTTCCTGTAAAGTTCTCTGTGTGCAGACCACCAGTGTAGGCTGAGCGCACACTCCACCTAGGCAAAGACCCTCCCCCCCAGAAAACACTTTAAATGTAGTGTCGATCATCTTCACAGAGGTACTGCTGGTTTGGCCAAGTCTTGTGCACCCCAGTGATCCGGTCCATATGGACTATCAGGCTAAGTAGATATAGCCGTATTCCCACTAACCATCGGGGTTCAGCACATTGTTTTTTTTTTTTTTTTTTTTTTTTAAAACCTTTATTCGTGCATCTTAAAAGAACAAATACGGGCCTACAACCGTCAGGCCGGCCACGATACAGTAAAGCACTGATACCCACATTACATCCCCCGTGCGTCAACGGTCAAGATTAGCAACGAGTTATGAGTTACATACTGGAGATATCTTTGACACCCGGGGAAGGAGAAGTGAAGGTTAATTTTAAGTTTTTAAGATAATTTTATCAGGGAAAAAAAGGTCAGTGAAGGATAAGAACAAAGGAGATTCGAGTCCGCAAGATAGCTTCACCACACGGGAGAGCAGCAACATCAGTAAAAACAACAATGGAAGTAAAATCTCAAGCAGTGAGGCGGTGCAGAGATATAACAGGATAGTCACATGAGCAAGTACGCACCCCTCCAGAGCCGCCCCCACTCGATCCACCCCACACCCGGACCCCGAATCGAGGCAAGTAGAGCACAGAGACATAAAAGAAAAAGGCCCATAGAACTAATTAAGAACAGAGTATTACCCCCCCACCCTACACCAATGCGGAGGCTACGGCCTGCCCCCCCCCCGGCATAGTGCCTGTCGCCCAATGAACCCGAAATATAGACAAGAGAGAAAGTAGGAATAGAGTAAAGAAATTAAGAAAACAGAAAAGAAGGTGGGGAGGAGCCCACGGGACACCAGAGCGCCCCAAACCATCAGCCAGTTATGGCCTCCACAAACTGAGAGCCCACTACGCCAAAAAACTGCATGCGAAGATACCATGTCACCACAATTTAAGCGAAGGAAGACAAGTCGCGACGAGTGCGCACAAAACATACATACAGTTCCAGTCCCAGGCCAGCCCGTCCATGAACCCTGGCGATAGAAGTCAATCTAGCCCTGGCCCGATCGCGGGCTTGGGATTAAACCAGCCCCTACATGAAGGCCCCGTGTCCCGAGCAGACAAAGACAAGATGGCCGCTTGTGAGAAGATGGTGAAGTAGGATCACGAAATGGCCGCCGACCATCTATTGAGGTCCCTCTTTGCACCACATAAAATCCAAACCTGGCAAGTAAAGAACAGGAGTTCCACAAAAAGGAAGCAGTAGGCCACCGCGGACGGTTCCTCGAAGCCGTTAGGTGTCGCTCAGCAGGATACTCTTGCGGACGCGGTGAGGCAGGCAACAATGAAGCAGGCAGCCATGACCAGGGGGACAAAGTATCCGCAGTTGAGGTGGAGAGCGGTGGATCCCGGGTGCCGGGAACGCCGGATGAAGGCACCAGTGTAGCACAATCATACACCGCCGTTGTGTCCCCGCAAGAGGACAAAAGCACCGGGAGACCCACGCCCTGTGGATGACAAACAAAGCGCTCACGACCCGCAGCCGACAGTATGGGGTCAAACCGCTCACTCAGCGCCTGCAGGCCAGCGCACATTTGTAGTTGAAAGTCCCGCAGGACAGCCAGAACGGAGCCGCATGTCAGCGGAAGCCGGGCCCCCACATCGGCAGCAATCCGGGACGGCACTGTGGAGCTGGTGTCCGGAAGAGGGAGGGCGAAGTGGGCAGCGGGCGAGACCGGAGTATCACCCCCCAGCCGCGAGCAGGCACTCAACGCCATGTTTTGCCGCTGTACGTTGCAAAGGCCAGGGGGGGGGTCGTGGCAAGGAGTCAATTCCCCTCAGGTCTACGCCGCAGCAGGGAAGGCCGACAGTCGCTTCTCTTCTCGCAGGTTCTCTTTGCCGCCGGCTAGGCAATAGGTGAAGGGGGTCAGCAGCCTCCCACAGCGCGGTCCTCAGAGCGGGGCAGGAGACCCGCCGCACCGGGGCCCACCCCACAGCTCCAGCCCGTCAGGCACAGGGTGCAGAAGGTGTCCGGCCGTCTCTCCCCGGGCTCATCCGGCAACGATCCGTGGTGCGAGGTGAGATCGGGACCGCGGGGCTCAGGTTAGCGCTAGCTGGTCCGGTAACTGCGGAGCTTCCAGGGGGCCGGCAAAGGCCATAATGGCGCAGGGGTTTAGTGCAGAGGACAAAAGCACCCACAACTCGGGCATCCGGGCGGGCTGAGACTCCGGGAAAGCGGCAGCGCGGTCAGCGCGTCTTCGCATACGTTGCACCTCGAAATTCGGCGAGGATGGGCATCAGGATAGTAGTCCGAGGCCACGGGCCGACGGAGCCGGGCGCTCAAGCGTCTGCTCCGGTCGCCATCTTGGCTCCTCCCCGATTCAGCACATTGTTTATGTTTTCCAAGGATCCCCTGCACATATGAGTCTCCCCCTCAGCCGATTAGGGCCCTTATCTCACTGGGATCATGGTGGACCCCATCGGTGGTTCCCTTTCACTTCCTCTGTACTCGTCTCCGTTAGTTAGCGTGTCAATGAAGATGTCTGGGCCAACTGCGCATCCGGTGAGAGTAAAGCCTCCCCTCAAAATGTTCCTGGTCTCCCAAGACAACGTCCGGGACCTGCCTGTGGCCCTCCGTTTGAAGGTCTGGATTGTAGGCCTACCTGGGCCCAGGACGTTTGTCGCCTATCTACCACTTTTTAGTTCTGTTCAGGTACCACCCCAGGAATCCGGTCACTCTGAATGCAATTGTCCACTCAGACGTGCTTTCCGCCAAAATGGCGATGCCGGGGGGGGGGGGGGGGAGGGGAGCTTCTGTCCTCTACTGCGACTTCAATCGGGGCAGTCTGATGCTACCCGCCCTGCTGTTCGTGAACGCCGCTGCCCTCCCCCCGCAGGCCGCGTCTTACCAGGCCATATCGGGGACAACAAGGTCAACAGGTCCGCTGTGGGGATCTACGTGAAGCTCGCACGGGGCTCTCCTCCTTCGAGACTGTATCGGCGCAAGCAGCAGTGTTTCCAGCTCTTCCACTGTCACCTTGCTGGACGCGTTGTCTCCGCTTTCAATATCTTCGGTACCCGGCACAGCTAGGCTCTTCCAGCCCCTGTCTGCTCACACCACCTGCGCGCCGCCGTGAGCTAAGCGCTCCACCCTTTCCCAGCCGCCATCTTACTCTTTGCCGGGGCTTTCACTGCCAGCCCAGGTCTCGTTGATCAGCCACCAAATCGGCCCGCTGAGCAACAGTGAGTGGATCAGCACACTCCTAGGTCAATTCACCTTTTGGGTGCCCCAAAATGGATGTGCCCGGGGCTCAGGATGTTTGTATTTGCGGGGGATGTCGGCCGGAGCTCCGCAGCTTGCGTCTTCTCACATTGGCTCCAAGCCACACCCCCTTCCAACGGTGCAACTCTTCATGTACTGGTAGGGGTCCAGGTGGCAGCCATGTTGAGCCTCTTTAAATCCCAGTGATCTCCTTGACAGGAGGTATTATCAGGTGGGTTTCCATACATATAAGTGGGTCAATATTCCAGCACCCAGTAATCCCAGGCATGGAAACACTCAACCACTGGGAATCGGCCTTGGTGGTATATCCTATGGGGTACTGATTCTCCGAACTTGTAATCGGGCCCGGAGTGTATGTATGCCATCCTGAATGCCCTAAATGCTCTGGCTGATGAATGGGGGCACCTGATCCTTCCAAAGCTGCAGCCCCAATACATGTGCCGCTCCTCTAAATTTGTGCTTTTTTCACAACGGTACTTTAAGTGCAGCTAACTGGAAACCACGTTGACTTTGTCAGTAATGTTTTATGTAGGATATTGTCCAAAAACCTAGTTACTCTTCGCCCCCTTCCCTGCCAGCTTGGAAGCCAGAGCATAAAATGGTAGTGTCTTGAGATCTGGATGGCTGAGTAAGGTGATAGATTGTGCAATTCAAAATGGCTGCTGCAAATATCATCTAGGTGCAAGTGTTATACGTTAGGAGCTTTACGTACAAACTGACAGTGATTCTGTGTTTATAATATGACACACTTTCTGTCTCTTACAATGTAAATCCCGAGTAGTAGGCATTTTTGCTTCTGCTCCCTGTGTTATATGACACCGTTTCTGCATCTTATTATGTATTTTTTTATTTTATTTCTTTTGTTTTTCCTTATACACTAGGAACTACACTTAGCAATGATTTGTTGTAATGAATGCACCAAGCATATTGTCCATTCATGTATGCAGTTATGTGTGCTAAGATTTGTTTCCCCAATGTCTTTCTTATTTGCTGTTAAATAGTGTTGGTCAGTAGCTGCCTCTGTAGGTTTCTAGAACTGTATTACTATATTCTTTATAATACCATCGGCTCTTTGACTCCACTCAGAGATATATTACTTCCTCAACTCATGAAATTGGCTGTTTGGTGTATCCCCATACCTCTTATGGAGAGCTAGCATTTGGACTGAATTATTGCATGTACTATTTTGTATCACAAAAGTACACAGAATCATCACACACTGAATTCCTTATCTCACAGATGCACTATATACAGAAAACAATTTCAATTCAATTCAATTCACTTTATTCGACCTTAACTATTAAGATCATAAAAGTGTGGAAGTCATACAAACAATCGATCAATATATCTCATTTTCATAGCATAACAATCAGTAATTACAGCTAAAAACAAGGTAAAAAAAAGTTGAGTTTAAAAATACAGTATTAAAACAGGTAAATTAATTTGAAATATAAAGAATACATAGAAGACAGTACCACCATCAGTTAGGGTGCAAACTATGGGCTAATCGATCTCTGATTTACTAAAGCCGAACATAGATAGGATGCAAGGGAGAAACATACATAAAGATCAGGTAGCATTTGGAGGAAAAACAGTGCTGGACGACATTGGGCAAATTTATATTTTGGGACTATTGGGCGAATATACTTTTTACGCTCAGTGATATAAAATTTACAAATAAATATAAAATGAAGATTGGACTGAGGAGAAGTGCCGTCACATGGACATACTGGCAGTTCACTAATTGAATACACTCCCGAGGGGAAGCCCAAAATACAAGGGATAAGATTTAATCTAAAACGTATTAATACATATCGGTGGTGCATGTTGGTCACAGCAACCAAGTATGAATTTGGGCCCACAGAAACAGACTGCAATCACAGGTATAATATTACCATGGTTTTGTTACAGTTGGATGTGTATCTTTTTTTTCCCTGAACATTTGGAAGCGAGATTTAATTTCAGCTTTGGGAACTTTCTGACAATTAAGAGGATTATTGTATAATGCTTCTAGGCCCAGACTTACTAATATTTCTCTTACATTATTGAGCCAAGGGGCCTTGTGGGCCTGTTCACAATCAAGATAATCCTTAGTGATGTTTTGGGTTAGGCCCACCGTATCCCTTTGCCAGAATGAAAGCCATAGTAAGATTGGCGCAAGAGATATAACAATTGTTTTTGTTTTCATTCATTCACTGCAGCAAGGCTTTTTAAAATGTTTTGGTCAGGACATAAAATGATAGCCAAAGTAAGCTTTGCCAAAGCTTTCTGTATAAACGGTTCAGTCCAGATGTAATATCACTCAATCTCCTTGTAGTTCTGTCCACCCTGGGAAGACACAAGGCATCTGTCAACCTTCCATGAGAGAATCCCAAGTCTTCTTCTGGTTGTTTGCACCTATTTCCTTCCTGGCCATCCCTCAGAATCTTCTGGAAGAGCCCTCCACTTGCATGGAAAAAAAGGAGGTATCTACGACCATTCCATGCAGGAGTCCTACGTTTTCTCTGTATCTCTTCTCCCTACCTTATATAGGGCACTGGGTAGGGGTTTCTGATCTCAGTGATAGTTTCCTTAATAGGATGGGACTATTGGGAAGGGGGTGTCTTCTAATTGGTTGCAGTATTTAGGGAAAGTATAGCCTCGATTCAAATACTGATCTGCCCCCATCTGTTTCCGCTGTAATGGGCCTCTAGAAACCAGCCCTTCTCCCTTGTGGCTGCTTAGCAGACACTGACCCTATATCCATGAATATTGGTTAGACCCGTTTCCTTCCCATTACCCCTCCCACCCTACCTAGAGGAGCAAAAAGAATCTGTGGTCCTCCTCTAGCTAAGGATGAACGTGTCGATCCATGGTATCCTGATGGCGATAGGAAAAACTTACCAACAGCATCCCCATCTGGCCATGAAGCCAGTTAATAGTTGGTAGCCTCCGTGGAGCATAATCTATCATTCTATCATGCCTATGTGTTGGTGTAACGGTGAGTGTAGGTGATAGTTAACAAGTCGTCACACATACCCTCCCATGAGGCCTGCAATTGGGGCAGGCCAGTGGCAGGAAGGAGCCCTGTTTTGCATGGGTACCCCTCACTTTTTTCCTGATATCTGATGCACTATGACTGAGTGTGCACTGGGTCGCTGACAATCAGATTCCCAGTACCTGTGTCCTTTCCCAAAACTGTCCCTTAGTTTCCACAATTGGTACACATGTAAGTCCCTGGGTAAAAGGTACCAGTGGTACCAAGGGCCTTGTGACCAGAGAGGGTCTCTAAGGGCTGCAGCATGTATTGTACCACCCTAAGAGACCCCTCACCAAACACATAGACACTGCCATTGCAGACTGTGTGTTGTGGTGCAGACAAAACTTAAGAGTCGACATGGCACACATCCCGCTAGCAGGCCTCACAGCCCTAAGGTGAGGGCACAGCTGCATGAGCAATGTGCCCCTACAGTGTCTGTGCCATTCACAGACATTGTAAGTGCAGTAGAGTCATATTGAGTATATGGGCTGGGAGTTTGTAATTACGAGCTCCACAACTCCATGATGGCTTTACTGAATGCTAGGGAGTTTGGTATCAAACTCCTCAGCATAATAAACCCACACTGATGCCAGTGTTGGATTTATTACAAAATGCACTAAGAGAGCTACATAGAGGTGCCCCCTGAAAAAAATGACCTGCCTGCCACACAGTGCTCTCGTGGGTCAGGGACAAAGACTGCTTGGGGTGGATGTGCTGCACACCTAGCCCCAAGCAGGAACAGCATTCAGGGTGGTGCACCTCAAAGGCATCCTGCCCTTTGATATGCAAGACAGGGTCTCTCCAGCTAGTGGAGGTGCCCACCCCCTTGATCAAGCCCCGCTTTTGGCGGCAAGGTTGGTGGAAAAATTAGTAGTCAGGAGAGGTGTGTCCCCTCTCTTCATGGACCACCCCAAAGGTGTCCTGGACCGAGATCACCCCCTCCTTACAAAATTCCTCATCTTGAATTGAAGGATTTGACCCGGTCAGGTTGGGGGATGGCCCCTCCCAAAAGGGAGGGGACATTCTAAGGGTGTAGTCACCCTAAAGGAAAGTAGCCTATTGGCTACCATCTGCCAGTACCGGTAACAATCCTAAATTCAGTATTTAGGGGCACCCCTGAAACTTGATCCTCTGATTCGACGGACAAAAAAAGAAGAGGGAAGAAGACGGCTGCAGGATCAGGAACAGGAACAGAACTGCTGCAGACAGAACTGAGAAAGAACCTCGCCACCTGTAACCAGTTTGACAATTGGGCCAGCTGTCCTTCCAGAAACCCTGTAAGGTCTCCAAGGCAACCTGGAGACCTCTCAGCCTTCACCAAATTGCCAAGAACCTCCCTTTGGGCTAGATGCTCTAGTCCCCAGCATCCACCAGTACGGGAACAGCAACAGTTGAGGACCAACACTTTTTTTTTTTTTTTTCAATGCAACTCACTGCAGCAAAATAACCCAAATACTGCAGTGGTAGAGGACCGACACTGATGTCAACACGACTGCCCTGCCAGAAGAAAGCACTGCAACTGGATGGCTTCCATGACCTAGAGAGATCCTCTCAGCCCAATGACAAAAGCTGTTCTCATCTCCGTTCCTGAAAGCCTGTACCATCCTGCAAGTGGCCCTGTCAGCCTCCTCCGGCACCGCCTGCATGACCACTGCCTCTCCGTGATGGTCCGACGACGGCGGAACTCCTCCATCCCCTGCACATCTCCATCCCCACGACCATGACTGCTGGGTTGGCGGTGCCTCCATTCGATCTACAGTAACCTGCTGCCAGGGACCGAGACGGTAACGGTGTTGGAGGTCTACTGAATCCTATTCATCTCCATTGCTCTCCACTGACCGCGAGGGTAAACATCATTGCCGGTATCGACCACCATGGCATACATACTGCATCCTGCACCTCTTGGGTGCCCCCGGTCTCCATTGACTAACATTGGGTTCAGTGTTGGTCTAAACCCAAGACTGGAAGAGTAAGTCATGTACTTACCTGTTAATGCATATAACAGTTTTCATTGCATTTTATCTACTGCATACAACTGTCGATCTTCTTCAAATACTAAGTGCTACTGTTTCTGATTGACAATCCAAAAGTATTGCTAAGACAGTAATGCATTTCTACTTACTGCCTTGCAAAACTATACCTACTGCATTTCGAAAAGTATTACTATTTTGAAAACTGTTAGTTATCTGCCACTGGGTACTTCTTGGTTCTAGAAATAAAATATCCAAATAATAACTTATTATACAAAACAATTGGTCTGGATTCAGTCTTTGAGTGTGTGCAATCATTTCTTGCCTGAGTGTGTACAATCAAGGCTTAACACAGCCCTCTGATAAGCGTAACTGCTCGACCACACTACCACAAATAGAGCTTTTAGTATTATCTAATTAAGTCTCTGTAAGCCTCTGGGGATGCACTGGACTCTGTGCACACTATACCTTACTTTGGTATAGTATATACAGAGCCATCTTCCTACATTGGTGAATCAGCAGTGGGGTCCACGACTTTGCATTTGTTGGACTATTTAGACAACTCCTGATCACACGACTACAATACAAAATTGCCATTAGGTTCAACTCGATTTTGAATTCACAATTTTTTCAACATTTTTAAAAGTCTTGTCAGGGCATTGGTTAAGTCCCTTTAGTATATTAAAAGTTGGAATTCTACTGTAGTTAGGGGTAAAAGTACTTAGAAGTTTTTTTAGGCCTCTTAAAAAGGTCCCAACAATTAGTAAAATAATGGATGCAGAGAAAATGGTTGTGAAGCTCGACCTAACCCCATCCCTCCATCTCAAGATGGGAGAGCTACGGTCTATCTGCAAACGTAAAAAGATAAAAACTGGTTCCAATCCTACCAAGGTCCAGCTCCAGGAGTTCTTAGCAGACTGTGCAAGGAACCACCCTTCAGAGGAGGATGAACCCCCAGCAGAAGGAGAAAGTAATGATGAGGAGGTCACTTACCAACCCCTCACCTACATAGAGAAGATGTGGCCACTGTGCCCATCTTTCTAAAAGCAGTGGTTAGGGTACCTAGATCCCACACAGGTGGGACAGGCACTCTAAGTAGTATTTAAGACAGCCTCAATGAAGAGGGCATCCTTTTAGAAAGGTTGGCCGAAAGACTAGCCCTGGAGGATAGACTCCTGGCTTTCGAGAGAGCAGAATTGGGTCTAGCACACATCCATGGTGGCAGCAATATAATACCTAGGGACAAAGAATCTTCCTATGACACTAAAATCCCCAAAGGGATTGTCTCCAAATTTGAGGAAGGTGACAATATCACCAAATGGTTCACAGCCTATGAGAGTACCTGTGGAAGGAGACAAATTAAGAAGTCACACTGGGGAGCATTGCTTTGGGAACTGTTCACTGGTAACTGCGGGGTCGAAATCGTGACGCTTAATAGGGCAGATGCTGAGTCCTATGACCCCATGAAGGGCCCCCTGATTGAGGCCTTTGGACTCACAACTGAGTTATATAAAATTTGATTCAGGGGGGCTCACAAAACTTTGAGTCAGTCCTGGGTTGACTTCATAGACTACTCAGTAAATACACTGGATCGTTGGTTATTTGGAAGTGATGTGCATGACTATGCTGGGCTTTATAAAAACTTTTATAAAAGAACACATGCGAAGTAGTTGCACTAATGAAAAGTTGCATCAGTATCTGGTAGACCTCGGTCTAATTTCTACCCAAGTATTGGGAAAGAAGGCAGACTACTGGGTCAAGACTAAGATGACCAAGACAACCACTGAGGATGACCAAAGGTAAGGGGTTACAAAACCTCCCCAGTGGAAAGGGGTGATCCCCCTAAAGATAAAAACCTAGAGTCTTCTAAAGGCCACCAAACACCTGCACAGGAGGGTAGGCCCCAGAAGTCTTCCCACCCAATAGTGGGTACAAGGGTAAACATTTTGATCCTCTGAAGGCCTGGTGTCACATCTGTGGGAAACTAGGACATCAAACTGGAGATTCTGCCGGTCACAAAAGAAAAATTTGCCTAGTCCACCTCCAGTTAGCACTGGTGTGGCAAATATCCAGATGGGATTAATATTGTGCCCAGAGCAAATCAGAGTCCACACTGAAGCAGTTCTAGCCTCTGAGGATGGGGTAGATTTTGCCACTTTAGCTGTCTGGCTCACTAACTTAACAAAAGTACCAGCAGTTCCCCTTGATTAATGGGACTAGAATAGAAGCCCTGAGGGATACAGGTGCCAGTGTCACCACAGTGAGAGATACACTGGTTTTCCCAGGACAATACTTAGCTGGAAAAACCTATCTAGTCACTAACGCTGATAGTTTCAACACAGACCACCCCATGGCTATGGTCACATTAGATTGGAGAGGGGTTACTGGCCTGAAACAGTTAGTGGTCTCTCCAAAACTTCCAGTTGCCTTTCTGCTTGGAGATAATCTGGAGACCTCAGCATGTGCTGAGGTAGAACTAAAAATCTGTGCAGCCATGCTGGATATCCCAAAGATAGTGTGTGTGAAGACAAGAGCACAAAGTCGAGCCCAGGGGGGGAAATGAGTGTTGGAGCCTGGAAGAATATCCCAACCTTCCAAGATGAAAGGTAAGAAGACTGGGAGACCAGCTCCTAAACCGCAAAATGCTCAGGACCCATCTCTTCAGGAAGAGGAGTTGTCACCCCAAGAGGGGAACTGAGCTCATGGAAATTAAACCTTATCAGGTTGAGCTCCTGGGCCCAGAGGGACTCTCTAGAGAACAGCTGTGCCTTAGACAGATGACCTTTCCAACTCTTGAAAGCCTGCAACAGCAAGCTGTTGCACAGGAAAAAGTAGATGTCCACAGGACGAGTTGGGAGGAGGGAATCCTTTACATTGAGGCGAGAGGAGAGGGGTAGTGCCTCAGGTCTTTTTTTTTTAAACCTTTATTACAGAAGTCAAAAGAGATACAAAAATGGGCCTACAACCTTCGGGCCGGCCGCTAGCAAACAATAAGAGCATAGAATACAAGTGGGAAACACACGCTGCAGCGTGAGAGAGATCACAGGAGTTGGAAAGAAAAAACGTTGGCGGCCACACCGTCCGGACCTCCCAGATGGCGGTTCCATTTTTATGTAAGAAATGTGCCTCAGGTCTTTAAAGAATTCCTCCTCATATGGGCCCATGACATCCCCCTAGCTGGGCATCTTGGCCAGACAAAAACCTGGAGTAAGCTTCTCAGCCAATTTTACTGGCCAGATATGTCCCAGAAAGAAAAGGAGTTTGTCAGTTCCTGTATCACCTGTAAAGCCAATGGCAAACAGGTGGAAACACAAAGCCCCCCTTAATGCCACTACAACTGGTTGGGGTTCCCTTTGAAAGGGTAGGTGTGGACATAATGTGTCCACTGGAACCTCCCACAGCATCAGGAAACAAATGCATACTGGTAGTAGTGGCTCAAGCTACCAGGTATCCTGAGTTAATTCCCCTTAGGACTACTACACCTCCTGCAGTAGTGAAAGCCCTCATTGGTATCTTTACCAGGGTAGCATTCCTTAAGGAGGTGGTGTCAGACCGAGATTCCAACTTCATGTCTGCATACCTGACACACGTGGAATGAGTGTGGAGTGAATTACAAGTTAACTACACCTTATCATTCACAAATCAATGGCCTTGTTGAGAGATACATTGAAAGGCATGTTTTGGGACACCCTGAAAAACAACTCAAAAGGTTGGGATGTTCTTTTGCTATGCCTACTTTGTGCCTACAGAGAGGTGCCTCAGAAGGGAGTAGGGTGTTCCAACTTTGAACTTCTAATTGGCTATCCTGTTAGGGGACCATTTTGTCTTGTGGAGGAAAGTTGGGAGAAGCCTCTCCAGGAACCTAAACAGGATATTTTGGTCTATTCACTAGGTCTATGTTCCAGAATGGCAGCGTATATGAAAAAAGCTTCCAAAAACCTTGAGGCCACCAAGGAGCTCCAGAAGCTTGGGTATGCCCAAAAGACTGCACTGGTGGAGTTCCAACCAAGGCAGAAGGTGTGGGCTTTGGTGCCTGTGGCACCAAGTCCCCCCCAAGACAAATGGAGTTGACAGTACCCTATCCTAGAAAAGAAAAGTGAGGTCATATACCTGGTGGAACTGGGCACTAGCAGGACACCCAAAAGGGTGATCCATGTGAACCGCCTTAAACCTTTCTGTGACAGGGCTGATGTGACCATGCTGATGGTCACTGATGAGGATCAGGCGAGAAAGAGTGAACTTCTCCCTGGCCTTCTCTCGCACAGTCCCAAAGATGGGTCAGTAGATGGAGTAGTCAGTTCAGAAACCCTCACTGTGTTGTGGCCCACAGACGGCGCAGAAGAGCACTGTATGTCACGGGGCGCAACACCCGCGGTACACGGGAGTAATGGGAACTACAGTTCCCAGGGCGCAATGCGGGCAGACACTCATGACGTCAGCGCGCCCGGCGCAACAACGAAGAAAAGGAACATCCGGCATCAATCGGGTGCCGGTTATTTTGAGTTCCTGGTCCGTGTGAGAAGGAGTGCTGCGTTCTGGTAGGCGTGCACAGCACCGACTTACATTTCCTCGCTGACTTCATTTCGTGCTGTAGTCTTTGATTCTCCGGTCTGGCCAACTACCTAGGCCATACACGGTTTAGAGGAGCGGAAAGTATTTGATCCCGTTGGACGCCTTCCTAGGCATTGCGGGGTCGCGAGTTCCGTGTGACCGTTTCCTGAGGTAATACCTTTGCTTGAGCCAGCTAAACCACGTTTACAGGGCTGTGTCTTGGTCGTAAGGTCCGAGTGAGGTCTTCAAGAGCCCTCGTTGATTACTATCAGAACATTGTGATAGAGAGGCTTCACCGGGACATTTCGGGCTCGTATCAGGTTCATTGTTGGCACTGCCCAAGACGCATTGGAGCGGTGAAAGGGGTTCGTACAGAACCCGTGACAAGGGTTATTGGGAGCTACGAGGTTCTAAGCCCCGCTGCACATCATTTGTTTATTTGTACTTCATACAGGGGCGGTGAGGTGACTACTGGCATACGTCCTCCCCCCCCTGTACAGACAGAAACCCAGGATTGGTGGTAGGTACCTTAGCCAAGGGAGCTAATACGAGTGGGGGATTATAATGGGTGTTAATACGCAGTCTAATCAGTGTCTTTTCTGTAGGATTCACGAATACCCAGCTCCCCGGTTATCCAGGTCTCCCAGTTAAGGAGTTCTTTATTTTCTTTACAGGTACAGCAGGGGAGTTAGGGGAAAACAATGTGACAAGGGACCTAGGGGTTGTTCTAACCACAGCGTACTGTTTATTTCTCTTTCAGGTCTCCCTCCCTGCAGTCCCCTTCCTTTCCTTCCCTCGCCTGATCACCCTTCTGTGTCTGTCATATTTATATACCAGACCAAGGGGCTATCGGGAGGTGGACCCCTTACAGCATCGTACGACCCTGAGGACAATTGGACGGCGACAAAATAACCGGCCCACGAATAGCTGTCCTCCCAGTCGCACGGTGGGATGGCCACCTTAGAGGACGTTTTAGCTGCTTTGGCCTTGTTACAGGCTGAGGTAGTTGCTTCCAGAACAGAAACTGCCACACTACAGGCGCAGCTAGACCGCATGGAGCGTAACCCCTTTGATGCTGGCTCCCATCGCGTTACCCCAGCGGCCCCTGTAGTGGTAGAAATCCCAACGCCAGTTCCTTTAGCCACCCCAGAAAGGTTCAGCGGGGAAAGTGGGAAACTGCAAGTCTTTCTCACACAGGTGATGTTGCATTTTACCTGTAAAGCAAGGGCGTTTAACACCAACCATTCGAAGGTCGCTTTTCTTCTCTCATATTTGTCTGGGGACGCGGCCCAATGGGCAGTTCCATTGGTGAGAAGGGATGACCAGCTCCTGTACGATTGGAATTCATTTCTGGTGGAATTTGAGAAGACATTCAACCGCAGAGCGGCCACACTCTCGGCAGACAGGGATCTGCTGGAGTTGTGACAAGGCAATAGGGATGTCATCTCCTACATTAACGACTTCAGGAGACTGATCGCTGAAACCGAGTGGCCAGAAGGGAAGCATGCGGCAATATTCCATCAAGGATTAAGTGAAGAGATGAAGGACGTCTTGGCCCAGATCGACCCACAACCCGTTTCCTGTGACGCTCTCATAAGTTTGGTACTGCGGCTGGACCATCGTATGAGCGAGAGAAAAGGGGAGCACCGAAGGAGAGAGAGACCAATACCTAGTGTGGAGAATACCCGGTCTACAAACAATTTGGCGCACAACAAAACAGAGCCCATGGAAATCGGAGCGGTTCGTTCCCCGCTCACCGCCGAAGAAAGAGAATATCGGAGGAAGAGAGGCCTGTGTTTGTATTGCGGGCGGAAGGGACATTTCATACGGGAATGCAGTATGAGGCCGAAATTTCCACGACCCGATCAAAAAGCCACGGTGACCAGAACCAGCTTCCCATCGGCGGGAAACGACTCAGCTTAAAGGAGGAGGAAGGGAATTCTTTGAGCGCAATGTATATCCCTTCTTTGGAGGACCTGAAAACCCCGAACAGAAACCACTTCTATGTGGAAGTGCGCATTCTTGTAGAAAAGGAGTGGCTTCCAGTCCGCACGTTATTGGATTCTGGGGCCACAGGGTGCTTTATTGATCAGGACCAGGTGGTACGGCTAGGAATAACCTTACAGGAGAAGCTCAGGCCAGAGATGGTGTTTGCGGTGGATGGGAAGAAGTTGGATTCCGGTCCGGTGAGATTCCATACCGGACCCTTATCGGTTCGGCAGGGAAACGAGCACCAGGAAATCATTTCCTTTAATGTTATTCCGGCACCCCATTATGGATTGATTCTGGGGTTGCCTTGGTTACGCCTCCACAATCCTCTCATCAACTGGCACGAGAAAACACTGCAGTTCTCCTCAGAGTACTGCTTGGCTAATTGCAACATATCCCCAAAGAACCCAGCCACGTCTTTGGCGATTGGTTATCAGGTGGCGACTGCGGTGGAACACGCCGTATCATTGCCGGACGCCTATAAAGAATACGAGGACGTCTTTAATGAAGACAAGGCAGAAGTCTTACCTCCACACAGGGCGTACGATTGTCAAATAGATCTGATACCCGGAGTGGTCATTCCCGCTGGACGGGTGTATGCCCTAACAGAGCCCGAACATAAATACCTCAGGGAATATTTGGATAAATACTTGGGCCTGGGATTTATCAGGGTGTCTAAGTCTCCCGCGGCATCGCCTCTCTTTTTTATCCCTAAGGCGAACGGCGAGCTTCGCGCGTGTGTGGACTTCAGGGCATTAAACGCAATTACGGTGAAAGACCGGTATCCTCTACCGTTAATTAATGTACTGCTGGAGCAGGTAAAAGAGGCAGTGATATACACGCGCCTGGACCTAAAAGGGGCATACCATCTGGTCCGTATGAGGAGAGGAGACGAATGGAAGACGGCGTTCAAAACGCGCTTCGGCCTATATGAATATTTGGTTATGCCTTTCGGGCTGTGCAACGCCCCAGCGGCCTTTCAGTTCTTCCTAAATGACGTCCTTCGCGAATACCTCGACCACTTCGTCATAGTATACATAGACGACATCTTGATCTACTCAAACGACACCAGGGATCATACGCAACACGTAAAGACCATTCTTCACACCCTGCGAAGGCACCACTTATTTTGTAAGATCAGTAAGTGTGAGTTTGGGGTAACCTCGGTGGAATTCCCAGGGGTGAACCTTACCCCCTGGGGCCAGGAGATGTCGGAGAGGAAGGTATTGGCAGTTAAGAATTGGCCAACCCCTCACAACCTTCGAGATGTACAGTGTTTCCTGGGGTTTGCTAATTTCTATCGTTGTTTTATTGACCGATTCTCAGACTTGGCAAACCCTCTCACTCAGCTATTGCGCAAGAAATCGGTGTTTCGGTGGACAGCAAGTGCCCAAAAAGGATTCGAGGAGCTGAAGGAGGCGTTTTCGACGGCCCCGGTATTGGCTCATGCTCACCCTGAATACCCATTCATCGTGGAAGCAGACGCTTGCGACACGGCCTTGGGAGCTGTTTTGTCACAGAGACACGTCGAGACAGGAAGATTACATACAGTGGCTTACATGTCCAGAAAGTTAAACCCCGCGGAGTGCAATTACAACATCGCAGAAAAAGAGCTGCTCGCCATCCAGGATGCTTTCAGCGAATGGAGGCATCACTTGATGGGCGCAAGACACGTGGTTACGGTTTACACGGACCACAGAAACTTACAGTTCATGACTGCAGCAAGACACCTCACACCCCGTCAACTGAGGTGGACTCTCTTTTTTGCGGGATACAACTTTCTTGTCACTTACAGACCCGGGAGGGAGAATCAAAAAGCAGACGCGTTATCCCAGCAAGCATCCCAGGGCATCACCTCAGCAGTTCCGAAAGGAGCCATCATCAGCTCTGAGCACGTGATTGGGGCAACCTGCACAGATCCGTCTTTACGGAGTGTAGCTCAGAACGTAAGAACTCCAAGATGGAAGGACTGGCTGAGAAGTAATTCTGATTGGAAGCTGGTGCAAGGCCTTCCGATACGGGGAAAGCAGTTACTCCTTCCACTCCGGTCCTTACGCCTTCAAGCGTTTAAATGGTGCCATCAACTGCCCAGCGCAGGTCACAACGGCAGGGAGAAACCTCTTGACAGGATCCTGCGGCAATTCTGGTGGCCTTCGGTACAGAAAGACGTCGGCGCATGGGTAAAGGAATGTAGAGTGTGCAGTCAAATGAAAACGTCACATACTAAACAAGCAGGACTATTGCAACCTCTTCCCACACCCGACCTCCCATGGGAAAACATTTCAGTAGACTTCATTGTGGGAATGCCTAGTGATAAGGGATGTACGGTGATCACGGTCATAGTGGATTATTTAACGAAAATGGCTCACTTTGTAGCCTGTAAGACTCTGCCCACTACGGGACAGTTGGCACACCTGCTCTTAGAGAACGTGGTACGTCTGCATGGATTGCCAAGGAAGATTGTCTCCTATCGAGGAGGCCAGTTCACAGCCCATTTCTGGAAGGCCTGGTGTTCAGCCTTGGGGATTGAGTCCAACATCTCCACCAGCTTCCACCCGCAGACGGACGGACAAACCGAACATGTTAACCAAACCCTTAAGCAATACCTTAGGTGTTACTCCAGCGCATCTAAGAACGAGTGGGTGGACTTGCTATGGTTAGCGGAGGTGGCCTATAACAGCGCTTCGCATACATCCACCAAGCTTACTCCTTTTTATTGCTCTTATGGGTTCCACCCCTGGTTTTCCCCCTTCCTTAATCCAGTACATGTTACGAAGGTGCCAGAGGCGCAGAGTAGGATAAAACGCATCCAGACAACCTTACAGGTAGCCAAGACCAATTTGCGAGCGGCTAAGCGCAGATACAAGGCATCAGCTGACAGGCGTAGAAGGCCGGGACCTGTCTATAAGGTAGGAGACTACGTATGGTTGTCCACAAGAAACATACGGTTCAAGCGCTATAGCGTATTTAATCCCAAATACATCGGTCCCTATCGAGTGGTTAAACTAGTGAACCCTGTAGTGGTGAAACTTTCCTTGCCTTCCACGTTGCGAATCCATCCTGCTTTTCACGTGTCCCTTGTGAAGCCCGCCCTGGGGGGGCCCAGTAAGACCCCTGCTCCGACCAAATAGGAGGTGAGGGGAGTACTGGACTCCAAGATCTATCGCAACAGGTTGTGGTATCTGCTAGCATAGGAGGGGTACGGTGAGGAGGAGAACTCTTGGGAACCAGCTACCCACGTCCATGCCCCCAAACTTGTAGCTCAGTTCCACAAGACCCATCCCAAGAAGGCTTGCTTATGTCAGTGCTCTTCGGGGGAGGGATGTACTGTTGTGGCCCACAGACGGCGCAGAAGAGCACTGTATGTCACGGGGCGAAACACCCGCGGTACACGGGAGTAATGGGAACTACAGTTCCCAGTGCGCGATGCTGGCAGACGCTCATGACGTCAGCGCACCCGGCGCAACAACGAAGAAAAGGAACATCCGGCATCAATCGGGTGCCGGTTATTTTGAGTTCCTGGTCCGTGTGAGAAGGAGTGCAGCGTTCTGGTAGGGGTGCACAGCACCGACTTACATTTCCTCGCTGACTTCATTTCGTGCTGTAGTCTTTGATTCTCCGGTCTGGCCAACTACCTAGGCCATACACGGTTTAGAGGAGCGGAAAGTATTTGATCCCGTTGGACGCCTTCCTAGGCATTGCGGGGTCGCGAGTTCCGTGTGACCGTTTCCTGAGGTAATACCTTTGCTTGAGCCAGCTAAACCACGTTTACAGGGCTGTGACTTGGTCGTAAGGTCCGAGTGAGGTCTTCAAGAGCCCTCGTTGATTACTATCAGAACATTGTGATAGAGTGGCTTCACCGGGACATTTCGGGCTCGTATCAGGTTCATTGTTGGCACTGCCCAAGACGCATTGGAGCGGTGAAAGGGGTTCGTACAGAACCCGTGACAAGGGTTATTGGGAGCTACGAGGTTCTAAGCCCCGCTGCACATCATTTGTTTATTTGTACTTCATACAGGGGCGGTGAGGTGACTACTGGCATACGTCCTCCCCCCCCCCTGTACAGACAGAAACCCAGGATTGGTGGTAGGTACCTTAGCCAAGGGAGCTAATACGAGTGGGGGATTATAAAGGGTGTTAATACGCAGTCTAATCAGTGTCTTTTCTGTAGGATTCACGAATACCCAGCTCCCCGGTTATCCAGGTCTCCCAGTTAAGGAGTTCTTTATTTTCTTTACAGGTACAGCAGGGGAGTTAGGGGAAAACAATGTGACAAGGGACCTAGGGGTTGTTCTAACCACAGCGTACTGTTTATTTCTCTTTCAGGTCTCCCTCCCTGCAGTCCCCTTCCTTTCCTTCCCTCGCCTGATCACCCTTTTGTGTCTGTCATATTTATATACCAGACCAAGGGGCTATCGGTAGGTGGACCCCTTACAGCATCGTGCGACCCCGAGGACAATTGGACGGCGACACACTGACCAACAGCAGGCTGGCTGAAGGCATGTCCTGCAACAGTATGCTGAACTCTTCTCCTTAACCCCATGGCAAATAATACACATCTTAAACCATCCAACTTAGAGGGCAAGATGGACCTAGTTTCGTCAGGAAATGTGTTTTTTTCTTTTGCCAATATCTTTGGCCCTGTTTGACGAATCTTTGCGAAATTTTAAAAACGAATGGCCCCCTCACTTCAGCTGCTGTGTTCAATGTTTTAGGGTGATTCGTCAAGTGGGGGCCGAGAAAAAGGGGGGGTGTCCCAAAACGCGTTTTTTCCATGTCAATTTCCATAGTAAAATTTAGACACCGCTACAGCCCAAACTGCTGAACGTAATTACACCAAATTTGGCACAAGGGTAGCTCTTGGTTCAGAAAGCACTCTTTTTGTTAAATGGTGTAAATCTGTTCAGTAGTTCCTGAGACATTTAAACATTTCTCAGATATACCAAAATACCCACGGAGGATACCCAGACCCTCGATTTCGATCTTGAGACTGTGATTTGATTGGCTGGCAACAGTTCCAACCAGGAAGTGTTGGCAGCCATTTTGTGACTCGGTTGAACCGAGTCACAAGAAAAAAGGTGAAAAAAAGGATAAAAACAAGAAAAGGAGGCAGGGTGTAAACAACCTGCCCCCTAGGCCTGCTCAGGGGGTCAGCAGAAGTCGCGCTGGGTGCCAGAATCCCGCCTAAACTTTTTTTGATATGAGGACGGTCTTCCGCGCTTCGTTTTGTTAAGCTCCCGGAAGGGCCAGGTCCCAGGGGCAATGCAGACAATGATGCGGGGGGCCCGCCACCTCCATCTTTACTCTCAAATTTTCTATCTTCACCAATACCTACCACTAATACACCAACACAACAACTCTCATTCACCCGTCTCTCATCCATTGCACAATTTAGAGCTAAAAACATGACCCACATGCTCCACCACCGCCCCTAACCTACACACCTTTCACCCTAAACATACGCAAACAAAATATACAACATACCACTCTTCACAACTTAACATCTCCACGTCTATTACACAGCCTGGCTACTCTACAAAAACAACACAGCTCACCAACTCACGCTCAACCACCATCTCCACCACCTACACCCGCAGACCCAACAAAATACCTTCTAAGCCTGCTTGATAAAAAATGCAATATAAAAAACAACACTATTTCTATCCTCATACAGTTAATATCAGCACTAACAACACACCTACTACAAGTTTAAAAAAATATTGCTCACTCTTCTAGAAAATAGAGTGACAGCACTACCAAAATACAGTCTCTAAATTGCCAACTAATACATGCTCGGCCACTCTCTAAATACAAGTGCTATATATATGACCTACTCATTGACACACAACCTGACTTACTCTTCATAACTGAATCATGGTTGGGAGGTGTCAACACAAAATCATATAGGCAAGAGAGGAGGTGGACTAGCTGTTAAATTCAAGCAAACAATACATCACACCAAAGCTGACAACATTTCCATATAACATTGTGAGGTCTTCATCACCAGATTCAACCCTACACCAACTTCTTCCTGTAACGTCCTCCTCCTTTACAGACCACCGCCTAGCAATATAACATTGCCAGACATGTTTCTAGACAGAGTTTCAAGCTTTATAACAATACACTCCAACCTAAGCATTCTTGGTGACCTAACATTTGGTTTGACAAACCAATATGCCGTATTCAAAAACTATTATCACAGGCCTAGTCACACTGAACCTACATCAGATCATACACAAACCCACACAAATAGATGGACACATCCTAGATGTCATTTCGCACATCCAGAACTAGTTATCTGTCAACGGATTGCTCTAGTCACATGGAAGACCATCATTTGGTAGCTTTTTAACATAAAAGCAGCCCCACAAATCAACACACCTAAGACCACATAAGGTCCATAGGCAGATGCCATGGAGTGGCATAGAGAGCACAGGACTCATGTCTGGGCATACCCATCCCACTCGGGGTGAAAAATGCAAAAACAACAATTGATGAACCGAATACAGACAAATGTCATACATTCTCCCCAGTACAGAGATCTAGGCCTAAATCCATCGTTTTTTTGCTCCCCATGCCATTCCAGTTTGAACCCAGACATAAGGAAATCAGTCTTGACCCTGTGCTGAGTGGGAACAGTCCAGCCCGAACTGCCAGGCCAGGTCCTCCCTGGATTGGAAACAAGCATCCTAGGACCGGTTTCGAGGTTTCATCCCTCATCAGCCAGGATAGCTTGACTCCAGTGGGATGGAGGGCACGGGGACCCACGTCTGGGCATACCCGTCCCACTCGATTGACAAATGCAAAAACAACAATTGATGGACAGAATGCAGAACAATGTCATACATTCACCCCAGTACAGAGATCTGGGCCTAAATCCATCGTTTTTTTGCTCCTCATGCCATTCCGTTTTGAACCCAGCCATATGCAAATCAGTCTTGACCCTGTGCCCAATGGGAATAGTCTAGCCCGAACTGCAAGGCCAGGTCCTCCCTGGAATGGAAACAAGCATCCTAGGACCGGTTTCAGGTTTCACCCCTCATCAGCCAGGATATCTCGACTCCAGTGGCATGGAGAGCACGTGACCCACGTCTGGGCATACCCGTCCCACTCGGGGTGACAAATGCAAAAACAACAATTGATGGACAGAATGCAGAACAATGTCATACATTCACTTCAGTACAGAGATCTGGGCCTAAATCCATTGTTTTTTGCTCCCCATGCCATTCCAGCTTGAACCCAGCCATATGCAAATCAGTCTTGACCCTGTGCCGAATGGGAACAGTCCAGCCCGAACTGCCAGGCCAGTTACTCCCTGTATTGGACACAAGCAATTTAGGACTGGTTTCAGGGTTCCACCCCTCATCAGGCAGGATAGCTCGACTCCAGTGGCATGGAGAGCACGGGACCCACGTCTGGGCATACCCGTCCCACTTGGGGTGAAAAATGCAAAAACAACAATTGATGGACAGAATGCAGAACAATGTCATACATTCACCCCAGTACAGATCTGTGCCTAAATCCATCGTTTTTTTGCTCCCCATGCCATTCCGGTTTGATCCCAGCCATAAGGAAATCAGTCTTAACCCTGTGCCGAATGGGAACAGTCCAGCCCAAACTGCCAGGCCAGGTGCATCCTATGACCGGTTTCGGGATTTCACCACTCATTAGCCAGGATAACTTGACTCCAGTGGCATGGAGAGCACGGGACCCACGTCTGGGCATACCCATCCCCCTCAGGGCGACAAATTCAAAAACATCAATTGATGGACAGAATACAGAACAATGTCATACATTCGCCACAGTACAGAGATCTGGGCCTAAATCCATCGTGTTTTTGCTCCCCATGGCATTCCAGTTTAAACCCAGCCATATGGAAATCACTCTTGACCCTGTGCCCAATGGGAAATGTCTAGCCCGAACTGCCGGGCCAGGTCCTTCCTGGACTGGAAACAAGCATCCTTTGACCGGTTTCGGGGTTTCACCACTCATCAGCCAGGATAACTTGACTCCAGTGGCATGGAGAGCACGGGACCCACGTCTGGGTATACCCATCCCATTCGGGGTGACAAATGCAAAATCAACAATTGATGGACAGAATACAGAACAATATCATACATTCTCCCCAGTACAGAGATCTGGGCCTAAATACATCGTTTTTTTGCTCCCCATGCGATTCCAGTTTGAACGCAGCCATATGCAAATCAATCTTGACCCTGTGCCCAATGGGAACAGTCTAGCCAGAACTGCCGGGCCAGGTCCTCCCTGGACTGAAAACAAGCATCCTAGGACCGGTTTCAGGGTTTTACCCCTCATCAGCCAGGATAGCTTGACTCCAGTGGCATGGAGAGTACGGGACCCACATCTGGGCATACCCGTACCACTCGGGGTGGCAAATGCAAAAACAACAATTGATGGACAGCATGCAGAACAATGTCATACATCCACCATAGTACAGAGATCTGTGCCTGAATCCATTGTTTTTTTGCTCCCCATGCCATTTCAGTTTGAACCCAGCCATATGCAAATCAGTCTTGACCCTGTGCCCAATGGGAACAGTCCAGCCCGAACTGCCAGGCCAGGTCCTCACTGGACTGGAAACAAGCATCCTAGGACCAGTTTCAGGGGTTCACCCCTCATTAGACAGGATAGCTTGACTCCAGCCACTGGATTCAAGCTAGCCTGGCAGATGAGGGTTGTTACCCCGAAACCGGTCCCAGGATGCTTGTTTCCGGTCCAGGGAAGACCTGGCTTGGCAGTTCGGGCTGGACTGTTCCCATGAGGCACAGGGTCAAGACTGATTTGCATATAGCTGTGTCTGAACTGGGGTGGCGAAGTGAGCTAAAGAATGATGGTGGATTCAACCCAGATCTGTGGCTGGGATGAGAGTTTGAAAAGTTTCAGCACTCCGTCCATCATCTCCTTGTGTTTGCTCTGTAGATATCCTGCCTTCCTCCTCAACCTATCTCTCCCTTTCTTTTTATTGATTGTATAGCACTCACATGTATGCAGTCACTTTCCTAAAAAATCAAAACAGAAAAGGGGATTTATACAGGTATTTATATACATATGGGTGTGGATTCATGCTAGAACAATTGTATGGTATGTGTATATATAGGGATTGACACAGACACTGATCCCCCTGTTCTCTTCTTTATATACTGGAGATATATAGAGAATATCTGGGCACCACAAACTATCCTGCTTTAACTCCGTGGAACCTGTATTTTTTTTCTCTTCTCATCCCTTCTTCCCCCATTCCACCTCGATTAGCTTTCACTTATGTTGGGCTGTCTTGGAGGTGGGGGAAAGTTGGGATCTTGCTTCACTCCCTTCCTTTCGCTCCTTCTGAAACAGGTGAGATTTGACAACTACTATGATCTAAAAAATAACCATTTCTAGACTCTTCCATCCTCTATCCCTCCTTGGCCCACCCCAAAAGTCATTTTACTACTATGATCTCCCAAGCAGCCCTTTCTAAATTCTTCCCTCAGGTATCCCTCCTTTCACTCATCCCAAACCTTACTTTACTACTATGATCTCCCTAATCCCTTTGTAGAAATTCTTCCTTTCTCCATCTCTCCTTTAACTAATCTAAAACCTCATTTTATTGCTAAAATCTGCTAAATAACACTTTCTAGACTCTTCTATCCCTCCAGTATCCTCCCATTCAATACTAATCAGCCACTAATCCTTTTTAGGTTCCAGGGTAGCGTACACGCGCAGAAAAGCGTTTCGACACATCAGGGGTAGTAAGCGTTATAGACATACAATTACAATTTGCAGGGCTAAACTGAGAAAATAAACAGCTCTCAGTCTCTCTTCCTCACCTACTTACAAGGAACAGGCTCCGAGGTCTTTTGGTTAATTAATCACACAGTTTCGCTAGAGAAAGTTTTTCCAGGTGATTTACAGCTCCGAGGCTCCTCCCCCCACCCAGCCTAGCCTCAGTTCTCATGAATTCCGTGCACCATACAGATGTCTGCGCTTCACTCTGCTGCTTCACTTGTTAATGTGTTTATTAATGATACTTTTGTATTTAAACAAGTCCTTTCTCCGGGTGTATCGCTAGATAAGTCATTTACATTAGGAAAAACATAAAATTGCCTAAACATAAAATTGCTTGAACGTGCTGTTGGATTTGGAATGCTCCCTGCGGGGGTGGTCAATCGTGGTGCCATGTTCTAAGTGCCCGACTGTGACTATTTTGTGTCCCAGTTTTTGCTTTTGGTTCAAGTTAATATGACAGGTGTAAACTCCTATCCCTACCCCTGACAAAGTAAGCCATGGAGCTGTCCTGTGACCTGAAGGAATGCACCAAGTGTGCCCTCATTTTGCTGACAGTGGCCTACCACCCCTGTCATGGGTTTAACATCTTCAGTGGTGGTGGCAACATACCATGTCTTTTGAATCCACAGTCATGACCAGACCTTCTAACTATGTTGCAGACTCCACATGTGTAAAGTTCTGAAGCAGTGTCTTACCTAGATCCTAGTACTAACATCCCAAGTGGATTTTGTAACTATGGCTTGTGTAGTGCATGCAGTATGTGTATGAGTGAGCCAGAGTAATTGAGGCCTGCAGATCTCATTTTGGAAGCCCCTAGCTTGCTCTTGTGCACAAGCTGTACGTGAAATTGTGATCACATACAATGGAATAGTATTACTGTCAGTCCTGAAAATAGAGGGAGGAGAAAAAGGCTCCTTTAGAAATTCACATACACAGCTCCTGCTGACTGGAGCTGCTGATTAGTTTTCCGATGGTACTGCCATTTATTGGTTGGTCGGGGTGGGACTCTTGTCTCTGTTGTTCAGGTTGAGACAGGGCTTTTAGGTGAAGCTAGCTTTTGTCTTCATCCTGATCACTATTCAGCGTGTCTGGTGAAAAGACAGGGTGGAAACCTCATGCCTCTTTGGGCCTCTGTTGTAGGTACTCCAGGCTGGAGACTATGTTGCTGTGAAGAGCATCAATATACACAAAGGTTGTGTCTGGAAAACAGCCTAGAAAGGACATTTGACAGAAGATCCGTCGCAAACCTGTTTTGAGATTGCATAGAGAGAATCTGTGTTCGTTATTTGCCTTGATTGATTACATCTTTGTCGCTCCAGTTCTAACTACTTTCACCAAGAAAGAGAGTAGTCTGCAGCATACTCTGAGAACTGCTGTACGATCAGAACTGGTGTTTGTGTGACAGCCAGCTTCACAGAGGAGAGGGTACATCACCTGGAGTCTTTACTTTCTGGAAGAGCTGTGCCCCTGACCTTAAGGCAGCCTGTCTGCTTGGAGAGTGAAAGGGCTTGGCAAGCCGCAGGAGGTGTGACTGTCCAGGAAGTGTCACAAACCACCAGATTCTCCCAAACAACCCTTTACTACTATGATCTCCCTAATCCCTTTCTAGAAATTCTTCCTTCCTCTATCTCTCCTTTAACTAATCTAAAACCTCATTTTATTGCTATAATCTCCTAATAACACTTTCTAGACTCTTCTATCCCTCCATTATCCTCCTATTCAATCAAAGGATATACTTGCATGACCACCGCTTAAATTAAGTCATATTTCCCTATACTAATCAACCACTATTACTTTTTAGGTTCCAGGGTAGCGTGCACTCGTAGAAAAGTGCTTAGACTCATCAGGGGTAGTAAGCGTTATAGATATACAATTACAATTTGCAGGGCTAAACTGAGAAAATAAACAGCTCTCAGTCTCTCTTCCTCAGCTACTTACAAGGGACAGGCTCCAAGGTATTTTGGTTAATTAATCACACAGCTTCTCTTGAGAAAGTTTTTCCAGGTGATTTACAGCTCCAAGGCTCCTCCCCCACCCTGCCCAGCTTCAGTCCTCATAAATGCCGTGCACCCTACAGATGTCTGCGCGGCATTTTACTGCTCCACGTGTTAATGTGTTTATTAATGATACTTTTTTATTTAAACAAGTCCTTTCTCCTGTGTAATATTGTAAGCATTCTAGTAGTTGGGTGGGCGGAGCCTTGGGATGAGGGGAAGAGGAGGAGCGACGGGAGAAGCGGGCAGTTAGAGTAGGGACGGGGAACAAGGAGGACAAGAGAATAAAGCTCCTTGAAAGAGATCACGGTGTTGGTCGTCATTGGGGGGAACACGACACGACAGCTGGCGACGAGGGTGGGATGAGCGGCATGCTCTCCCCTGAAACCCGAAGACAAACTTGGTCTGTCCCTGAGCAAGGTGCAGAGAGGAAATTTGAAGGTAGCGCTGTTCGCGCCGAAGTCCGGATTCGCGCCGGATCAAGTGCCCTGAGAGAGCCGAGGAGTCGTGGGCGAGAGTGAGACCCTGGCCCCTGCTGTGCGGACCAGAGCACCAGCGTCGGCGAAAGGCAAAGAGTGACTCGCCGTGAGCAATTAAACCCCCCCCTCCAGCGCGAGGCTGGAAACGCGTGCGTGCCAGGAGGAGCGGAAGCCATAGCGCGCGCCTACCCTGATATTGTCGAGGTCCTGTGGAGCTGGTGAGTGAGGCCATCGATGCAGCGCGGATCATGTGGGGAGGATTGTGAGAAGCAGCTAAGCCTCGTGTCAAGCCTCGTGTGTAGTGTCGGTCCGGCGGCCATCTTTGAGTCAGGCAGCTACAGGAGGACACTCCCTTTGAATTGAGTAGGCGGCCATTTTAAAGTCAGGTGCCCAGGAGTCACCAATGAAATTCAACAAGCCCAGGCAAAGGCAAGAAAGAAAATAAACAAGCCCAGGCAAAAGCAAGAAAGAAAATAAACAAGCCTAAGCAAAGGCAAGAAAGAAAATAAACATGCCCAGGCAAAAGCAAGAAAGGAAATAAACAAGCCTAGGCAAAGGCAAGAAAGAAAATAAACAAGCCCAGGCAAAGGCAAGAAAGAAAATAAATAAAGGTGAAGACAATAAACAACACACATAAAGACCATCAGAACCATCCATACTAGAAAAGGTCAACCAACAAGCATGAGCAAACACAGGAAAGGAGCGCAGTAAGCCACGCCATACCAAAGCAAATCGCGATGTCAAACTACGGTTCGCCCGCACGTCAGGAAGTAAAACCCATCGTGATGGGACTGTCACACTTGCGCCCACCAGAGCCCCTGGCGCTCGTGGTTGGGGGAAGCATGGGCACTCGTTGGGAGGAATGGATCGAAGATTTTGAAGACTACATCAAAGGATCCAAGGTAATCGGTGATGAAGATCAACTAATTGCGCTCCGCAATCTCGCAGGAAAAGACATCAGCAAAATGATCAAGGAGAGTCCGGCTGCAGATGCAGGGACGTATGCCAAGGTGCGAGAAGCGTTAGACAAGAAATTTCTACACAAGAAAAACGTAGACTACGAGAGATACGTGTTCCAGCGGGCCCATCAGGAAAAAGACGAGATAATGAGTGCGGTTAGCCCGCCACTGCAATTTTGAAGCGTTCTCAACGGACGACGCCATCCGGTTGTGCGTCATCGATGGTTGTCAGTCTGAGACGCTCCGGAGAAAACTGCTGAAGAAAAGTCACAATCTTGACGAAATCGAAGAAATGACGAGAGTGCACGATCAGGCCGAGGAACAGGCCAAGAACATGGAAGCAGGACGTACCGATCGCAGAGAGCAAGTCTGTCAGGTGCAAACCAGTCGCCCTCGCCGAGGATCCAGAGAGCGTGGGCGGCCCTCCCGGCCATTTTCGCGTCACCGACACTCCGGACGCCGTCGGCCTGAGTCGGGGAGGAGAGGCAAACGCCATGAACATGTGAGGAAGGCGCCGGTGAGAAAGTGCTACAGGTGCGGGTATGATTTCCCACATACAGGTGCATGTCCGGCAACGGGACAGCAGTGCTGCAAGTGTGGTCGGAGCAACCATTTCGAGGTCATGTGCGGAGAATGTCGCCGAGAGGAAAAAAAGAGCGCACTTGGGACGTCGCGAGTGGACACACGCCGGCATCACGCGCGAGCGGTGCATGATCACCCACAGTCCTCGTCGCGGTCTTCCCACTCCAGCGGAGGGTAGCAGACATCCCGATGGTCGAGGAGATCACCATCCAGAGACTCCAGATCAACATCGGATGAACAAGAATATTCAGTTAAATATGCGAGTATGGTTGCTGACCCGGACCAACTTAAGAAATATTCCCGACTGGACATCAGCGTCGGTGAACATGTCACAAAATTTGTGATGGACAGCGGAGAGTCACTAAATTACATTCCGGTGACGGAGTACAAAAAAATGAACCCTCTCCCTCGTTTGAGTCCTGCATATGTTCGGGTCTACACCTGGATGTCCAGGAAGCCACTTCCCTGTCTCGGGAAGTTTTCAACTACGCTGAGACACAAAACAATGTCAGTTCCCGCTGTGATCCACGTCATAGAAGGGCCGGAGGCTGACTGTCTTCTTAGTCTGCCGACGGCCGAGCGACTGCGACTGGTGGAAGTTCTCTACCGCGTCAGCAATGACATTGACATCGTGCACAAGCCAGGCAAATCAGTCAACCCGGCTGATTACATGTCGCGACACACCAGAGCATCACACACACCTGGACTGTCCGTTACGGAGGAAGATATCCATTTCGTGGTGGATCAAGCGCGACCACCCGCGGTTCCCCTGGAGGCCATTCAACACGCCACCTTGCACGATGAGATATTGCAGAGGGTGATACGCAGAGTACAAACACACCGATCGAGGCAAGACGAGCCCAATGAGGAGAGTGATACGACAATGCGTCAAGAACTGCAGGCTTTCAACAACGTGAGTGAGGAACTGTCTGTCACCGCAGAGGGTCTGCTGTTAAGGGATCACCGGATTGTCATTCCCAGTCAACTGAGGCAAGGTGTTATCAACCTGGCCCATGAAAGTCATTGGGGAGTGGTTGCGACAAAAAGGGCTCTCAGAGAGCGTGTCTGGTTCCCACTTCTTGAGAGGATGGTGGAACTCACCCTGAAGGATTGTCCGCAGTGTCAAGTGGTAGGGCACGGTGATCCTCCAGCCCCGATTCAGATGACACCGCCACCGCCTGGAGTGTGGCACGAACTAGCCCTGGACTTCTATGGCCCAATGCAATCAGGCAAACATGTTCTCGTAATAATGGACGAATACTCACGGTTTCCCATTGCCCAGTTTGTGCCGTCCACTAGTGCCGCCGCCACCATTGCGGTTTTAGATGAAGTCTTTGCAGCCTGGGGTGTGCCCAAGGAACTGAAAACAGACAATGGTCCACCTTTCACTGGACGGGAATTCAGTGACTTTGCGAAATCAATGGGTGTCCAGCATCGGCGAATAACGCCTGTGTGGCCACAAGTCAATGGCACTGTTGAAAGGTTTATGGCCACACTCAAACAAGACTTTCCAGCAAGCTACCCTTGATAGACGAGATCTGCAAACGGCTCTCAATGAAGTGCTTCGAGCATATCGAACAACACCCCATGCCACTACAGGCAAATGTCCAGCGACACTCATGCTAGGGCGCCCCATTCGGACGCGGATACCCACTTGGGAGGGTGCATTAAGACCGTTGTCACCAGGTCGTCTTCACCAAGAAGTAGTAACTGCTGATCGCGCTGGCAAGGAGAGCATGAAAGCTTATGCGGACCCCAGGAGACGAGCTAGATCTCTCTCGTTTCATGAAGGGGACTGTGTCGTGGTCAAGCAAGAGCAAAGTAAGAAAACGGACTGTCGGTTCAGAGCAGAGCCCCTCACAGTCACTAGACAAAAAGGCACCATGCTGACGGCTGAGTCGGAGAACAGGCGCATCACTCGCAATGTCTCCCACTTTCAAAGATGCAGTCCCACCATGAGAGAGACACTCACGCCGGGGCCTACAACGTCTGTGACTGAACACTGTGAAGGACATGATCGGATACCTATAGGTCAGGAACGGGACGCTGAGGGCAGCAATGGAACTGTGTCTGAAGGCATGTCCCTCCGGCCAAGAAGAGACATTCAAAGACCTAGACGGTTGATCAAAAAGATGTGAACACTGGTCACAAGTTTTGTTAACAAAGGGGGAGATGTAATATTGTAAGCATTCTAGTAGTTGGGTGGGCGGAGCCTTGGGATGAGGGGAAGAGGAGGAGCGACGGGAGAAGCGGGCAGTTAGTGTAGGGACGGAGAACAAGGAGGACAAGAGAATAAAGCTCCTTGAAAGAGATCACGGTGTCGGTCGTCATTGGGGGGAACACGACACGACATCCTGGTGTATCGCTAGGAAAACATGCAGAACTTCTGAACTTTTTTAGTAAGTAATCTCACGCTTGCGAGTTCAGACCATGTTGTCATTGTTTGCTTCCACCTCCAATCAAAATTTAAGAACTAAAATATTTTTGGGTGGGGGAAAGGGGTTTAGTGAGACTTTTCCACATTAGTCGGTGACAGTGCATGCAGTGAACAACGATGTGGAAGTCATAAATTCAAGACATAATTGACCTCCTTTGCCAATCCTGGTTTACAAGACCACTTTCCAAAACACTTAATGGACGTTTCAGTGCTTGTATGCCATTAGAATGGTCAACAGCCACAAAGTGATAATGTCTGATTTCTCTACTTTTTTTTGCTTGTAATAAAGTGTCACTCATAATGCATTGGTGTCACACTATGCGCACTAAAAGACTGGAAATGTTACTCGTAAACTAACTAAAAACTTGGCAGCCATTGCAAGGGTATTGCCCATTTGGCCAGGCAACAGACCCGTTTCTATTGGGCTCCTGCTCCGTCCAATAGTAGCCCTCTAAATTCGCCATTAGAAATTATATATATATATATATAAACAACAAAAAGCCGCTGAGAAAATATATTGAACTTTAAGAAGGACCAGGCTGTACGCCCTTCTCACTTGTTAGTCCAGAGGCTTCGATAACTAGCATATTCAAGCTATGGTGAGCGGTTTGGAGGCCCCGCCCTGCGGAACGCTCGGCGAGGAGTCTAGCTTAACAAACCGGTGGTACGGATCCGCGGTTGCTCGATTGGACACAGGAACCAGTGGAAAGATTTCCCCAGCCAATCCTGACTCTTCAATATCACACAACCAATGAACTTCCGACAATAATTCCCTTAGCCATTGCAATCACTAAGAATATATGTCTCCTTCCTGTTTCGTCTGTAGCTTCTGGGTCCGCTAAGGCCTGGCCCAGCTCTCCATAATTACAGGATAGAGTCGTCCGTTTATTAGTGACGTATTTCAGGTGGAAACAACGGACCGTCCACGGATATTCTGGATTGGAGGTCACCTTATTGCTGATTTCATAAACTTCTCTTGGGGTTTCTGAAATCTCATCAGGTGCCACTGGGAGCCCTGATTTCATACTCGTCCAACATGCAGATTGGGCAGGTAAGTTCTAATTCGGAAAATACACTTTTCCTGAAAATACATGAATAGATAGATGGGTCCTTCTCTGACTAGTCCTTTGATGCCCTGACCGCTCTTCATAATACGACTCATCAGAAGATCATGGTAAAACCGTTAGGGTAAGGCACTTTTATGTGCGACACATTCACCCAAGTATAACTTTTCGTCCGAGGCATTTTTCGTTTTTTGAATTCCCCATTCGCAGAAGCAAATCTGTAATGCCTCTTTGAGCAGTGTGGTCCGCTACAATAAATAACTGGCTTGAGATGTTGCAAATAACCATTATTTACCTAACCGCTGTACCTGCCGTTGCCAAACACGGTCTCAATGAATGAGCCGTAACGTCGCTAGCCACACCATTGACACAAGCATCTAAGTATAAATAATTAACGTATAGCAGTAGTTTACCTGCTAGCGTGGGCGCCAGAAGACTCGACTTGGGGAGGGGGGTGGGGTGGAGAAGACTTAACTCTTCGGGGGGAGGCACGTATTTCAAGCACTGCAGGCTCAGATATCTTTATAGCCGTATGAGGGAAAGAAATGCCACATTGCATATTAAACGTATTGGACAACCCTAATTTTATTATGAGTGACAGACTGGAGTCCGTATTTGTCCCTAGATTCCTTGCTTGGGCTCGTTTGGTGGCACTTGTTAAGGCCATATTGTTGATGGGTGGTGTTTGATCTCTTTACTACATATGATACTTCGATTTTTGACGATTTTATTTTGTTGTGTTTAGAAATAATCCATTATTTAACTGAGACATTGTCTGATTAAGTATGAGTCTAAAGTCGGACGTGTTTTCATAATTAAGTATGCTGTGTTTATTATCTGCTTAACAGTAACACTTGAGAATAAAAAAGATTGGGTGCAGTAGAGAGCTAGGATAAATGTTAGGGGGGTAGGATTGTTTGGCACAAAAGTTGTGAATTTCATGGCGCTGACCTAAAGAGGAGTGAGATGATCTATCTGATAGAAAAGGTTAAAAATGCTTCCGTTATGCGGTCTGCACTATGGTGCTGTCAAGTCTTTGTAGAAGAGACTGACTTCTGTTATGCTATGAAGTCCCCACACAGGTTGCTGTTCTTCTTTCGACTTCCTCTTGTGCGATTCACAAACATCATTCTACTGTTAGTAGTTGGGATGATGAACTGTATCAAAGGCAAAGGAGAGTTCAAGTAATTGATGTGACGGTACTCCATTTTTAAGCCAATGTAGTTTTAAAATCATCCCACATGGAAATCACTGCTGCTTCTTATGAATCCGCCATACCAGAATCTGTTTTGGTAGTCTGAAAACAGGTTATTTTATTTGAATACAGGTATGTGTTTTAAGGTAGATCTTTCAATTGTTCTGTCTTTTTGACTAAAAACAGTCTGTTATTAGCCAGCGGTTAGAAGGCTGTCTTGGCTCAAAGCCTGTTTGATCTAGGGAAGGTTTTATGTAAGGCATTTAGAGTTCCATTGGGAAAATACCTTCATTCAATAAGTTGTTGGCTGTCCTAGTTGTTGTTGGCAGTGGAAAGAGATGCAAGAGGAGTGAAATTGGTGGGTAGGAAGAAATGCAGGTTTGCTCTCCAAACACCATTGGTGAGGAGACCTTTAGTTGTACTGCCAAGGAAACAGAAGATCCTTATGTACTGTACACTTAAGATATTATGGCTGGCTGACCCTTTTGTCCTCTGAAATCTTCTAGCTAGGCTGTTTTTTGTGACCTTAAAGCATCTCATCGGTTCTGCAGGTTCCTCACCAGCTCTCTCTAGTCATATCTTCTGCCCCATGTTAAGGGCTTTTGGCTACTCTTCCCCCTCTTCAGGGAGTAGGTATGCTCTGCTTTGAGCAAGGCAAACACATAGTTCAAAGTATCCTGCACTTTACTGGCTCCTGTCAGCTTTGCTTGCTACTCTTGTAAAGAAAACAAAACATCAAAGCGACTTACCATTTAGTGATGGGCAATGATTGGAAATAATGTATATCTACGTCAATGATTATACATTGAGACACAAATATGTACTTGTTTACTTTCCACAAAATAACATATTTCCCGGAGTCATCTAAACCCATATGTAGTGAAAAGTTTATAAGGTAAATCATTTACATTAAGAAAAACATAAAATTGCCTGAACGTGCTGTTGGATTTGGCATGCTCCCTGCGGGGGTGTTCAGTCATGGTGCCATATTCTGAGTGCCCGACTGTGACTATTTTGTGTCCCAGTTTTTGCTTTTGACTCAAGTTAATATGACCGGTGTAAACTCCTGCCCCTGCCAAAGTAAGTCCCAAAGCTGTCCTGTGACCTGAAGGAATGCACGAAGTGTGTTCTCATTTTGCTGACAGTGGCCTACCACCCCTGTCATGGGTTTAGGATCTTCAGTGGTGGTGACGGCAACATACCATGTTTTGTGAATCCACAGTCATGAACAGACCTTCTAACTATGTTGCAGACTCCACATGTGTAAAGTTCTGAAGCAGTGTGTTATCTAGATCCTAGTACTACCATCCCAAGTGGATTTTGTAACTGTGGCTTGTGTAGTGCATGAGTGAGCCAGAGTAATTGATGCCTGCAGATCTCATTTTGGAAGTCCCAGGCTTGCTCTTGTGCACAAGCTGTACGTGAAATTGTGATCACATACAATGGAATAGTATTCCTGTCAGTCCTGAAAATAGAGGGAGGAGAAAATGCTCCTTTAGAAATTCACATACGCAGCTCCTGCTGACTGGAGCTGCTGATTAGTTTTCCGATGGTACTCCCATTTATTGGATGGTCGGGGTGGGATACTTGTCTCTGTTGTTCAGGGTGACAGAGAGAGAGCTTTTAGGTGAGGCTAGCTTTTTGTCTTCATCCTGATCACTATTCAGCGTGTCTGGTGAATAGACAGGGTGGAAACCTCATGCCTCTTTGGGCCTCTGTTGTAGGTACTCCAGACTGAAGACTATGTTGCTATGAAGAGCATCAATCTACACAAAGGTTGTGTCTGGAGAACAGCCTAGAAAGGACACTTGACAGAAGATCCGTCGCAAACCTGTTTTGAGATTGCATACAGAGAATCCATGTTCCTTATTTGCCTAGATTACATCTTTGTTGCTCCAGTTCTCAATACTTTCACCAAGAAAGAGAGTAGTCTGCAGCCTACTCTGAGAACTGCCGTACGATCAGAACTGGTGTTTGTGTGACAGCCAGCTTCACAGAGGAGAGGGTACATCACCTGGAGTCTTTACTTTCTGTAAGAGCTATGCCCCTGACCTTAAGGCAGCCTGCCTGCTTGGAGAGTGAAAGGGATTGTCCAGCCGCAGGAGGTATGACTGTCCAAGAAATGCCACAAACCACCAGATTCTAGTGTGGAGGGTCTACCAGGAGAAAGAAGAGCGACCAAGATCATTCTGCAAGTCCTAAGAGGGTGGGTGCAGTCAGTCCAGAAGTGCAGTACCAAAAGCGAATCGCGGGCGGCTAGCCAACTGTGCCGTTATGCAATAGGAGAAATGACGGTTGCCCTAGCTGCTTAAATCAAGAGCTGTGCCAATGGTGAATGTAACCACTGAAACTCAGAGCTGATCCTGGTTTCTGACATCGCCACAGAAGTCAAGAATTGTGTCCGTGGTCGACGTCACCCTCGAAGCTAACACTTCGGAACGTGGAGGTCACCACTGCAGTATCTACAAAGTGCATTCCAAGACTTCCAGCATCCTGCTGAAAAAACCTGTGTAAGTGGCGGCCCATCTGCAGCCCAGTGACCCAGAAATGGGCCTATGCCTGCCATGAGCCCTCACTGACTTTCATTACCTTCATTCACTGACGGACTCATGGCTGCGGCACAGGCTACCCCATACTGCTGCAGTCTATCGTGATCGACCTGCAACCACGCTGTCTTATCCTAGAAGCGAGCAAGATTGAAGACTCCTAATGCTGAGACACACAGAGACCTGCATTGTGGTGAGACTGTATCTAGGAGGCTGTACTGAACGGAGTACAACCACAATTGAACTGTTATCTGCACCTGAGCCTTGATTAATGTCTCACAAAACTAACCTAACGGGGACCTGCCTAGACTTGTGTAAAGGAGTGAAGAGGAAGATAGTAAAGACAGTAAGCATTAGCCAAAGTGGCAGTGCATATTATTGTACCTCCTCACCCCCGTGCTAAGCCTTTTTGGGGCTATTTGGGGTAGTTTGCGATTAGACTCCTGTAAGGTTTTGTCCACATATGGTATCCACGCCAAATTTGCGTCCCTTTCTTTCAACATCATGGGGACTTTAAAGGTACCCAGGGTTTGAGGATTCCCCTGGAGGGGACCCAGAAATGAGCAAAAATGCATCTACATTTTGGGCTTTTCTGGGAAAATGGGGGAAAAGTGCTGCAGAAGAAAGCATCTGTTTTTTTCACTGCAAATGTTATCAACAAAGGGTTTGTGGTGCTGAATTCACCATCTTCCCAGATGTCAGGGACAGGTAGACCTTTGTCAGAAAACTAACATTTCCTACGCGGTTTTGGCATTTTACTGGAACTTAGCCTAATTTTGCTGCTTTTTGTGCTTTCAGCCTCCTTCCAGTTAGTGGTAGAAATGGGAGTGAAAGCAATAATGGATCCTGGAAAGCTATACATTTCTGAAAATTAGACAGCATTCTGAATTCAGCAAGGGGTCATTTGTGTAGCTCCTTCAAGGTTTTTTTTAATAGAAACTAACAGATAAAAGTAAGAAATATTAAAAATATTTTGAAAAAATCAGCCATATGTGCCAACGCTTTCACCTGTAACATCTTCTAAGTATGACAGACTTTTGAAAGCAATATACCGTTGCATCCGCTGGACCTTTCTGGTTGTGGGGATATATAGGGCTTGTAGGTTCACCAAGAACCTGAGGAATCCACAGCCAATAACTGAGCTGTGTCTTGCAATGGTTTTTCGTTGTGTACGGTATGTAGCAATTCATTTGGTAAAATATAATGAGTGAAAAATGGGCATCACGGACACCTATGTATTTCCGAAATGGGAACAAAGTATAGAGTTTGGAAGTACTAGTTATTTGCACTTCTCCGAAATTATGGGTACCCATACTAGCATATGCAATATAGGACATTTTTCAAAGTGACTTCTTTTTTACACATTCTTACATTGAAAAGGTAGAAATGCACACAGAGTCTATAGATAACCGTTGCTCTTTAATTCTGTCTTCTCCTACATCCCCCAATAAAAATGGTACCTCACTTGTGTTGGTAGGCTTACTGCCAGAGCCAGAAAACAGCCCAAAACGCAACATGGATACACCACGTTTTTACAGTGAAACCAGACCCTTTTTTTGCAAAGTGCCTAGCTACGGATTATGAACCCTAGCTCAACCGGCTCCTAGGGAAACCTAGCAAACCTATACATTTTTGAAAATTAGACACCCAGGGGAATCCAGGATGGGGTGATTTGTGTGGCTCTCGCCATGTTCTGGTACCCAAAATCCCTTGCAAAACTCAAACTTTGTAAATAAAAAAAAATTTCCTCACATTTCTATGATGGAAAGTTTTGGAATCTGCGTGGATCCACAAAATACCATCCACCCCACTTTTCCGAAGTCTCCTGATAAAAATGGTACCTCGTTTGTGTGGGTATGGCTAGTACCCGCAGCAGCAAACATGGCAAAACGCAACGTGGACACATCTAATTTTTCCAGTGAAAGCAGACCTTTTTTTGTCGCAAATTGTCTAGCAGTGGATTTTGAACCCCAGCTCAGCTGTCAACTAAGGAAACCTAGCAAACCTATTCAGTTTTGAAGACTAGACATCCAGGGGAATCCAGGATGGGGTGACTTGTGTGGCTCTCACCAGGTTCTGTTACCCAGAATCCCTTGCAAATCTCAAACTTTGTAAAAAAAACACATTTTCCTCACATTTCTGTAGATGGAAAGTTCTGGAATCTGCATGGATACACAAACTACTTGTGGTCATTGCACATCTTTTCCACACAGATATTAGAGGAAAATGTGGCTCTTTAGCAAAATTTGAGGTTTTCAGTGGATTCTTGGATGGAAAATGCTGAGGGATCCAACGCGAGCCACACCTCCCTAGACTCCCACGGGTGTCCAGTTTTCAGAAATGTCTGGGTTTTTTTCATGTTCCACTAGATGTCTGCAAACCTGGGACCAAAACACTGGTGCCCACCTATCTATCACAAAATAACCTGGTTTTTCAAGGAGGTCACCTGCGTTTTTGCCCCCGGGCTCACTGGCCATCTAGGGAAACCTACCAAACCCAGACATTTCTGAAGACTAGACACCCAGGGTAGTCCAGGGAGGTGTGCCTTTCGTGGATCTTCCTACATTTTCCTACCCAGAATCCCTGCAAACCTAAAATTTAGCTAAAGAAAATCAGATATTCCTCACTTTTCTGTGTGGGAAAGTTGTGGGATCACTGGGCCGCCACAAATTTCCGTCCACCCATCGTTCCCGAAGGTCTCCTAATAAAAATGGTACCTCACTTGTGTGGGTGGCGTAGTGGCCGCAACAGGAAATGGCCCAAATCGTACTGTGGAGAATTCAAAATTACCTATTATAAAATGACCTGGTTGTGCAAGGGGGGTCATCTTGGTATTTGGCCCGACTCAGTGGCCACCTAGGGAAGCCTACCAAACCCACACATATCTGAAAAGCAGACAGCTGGGGGAGTCCAGGGAAGTTTGGCTTGCGTGGACCCCCAACATTTTGCTACCCAGAATCCCCTGCAAACCTCAAATTTAGCTGAAAAATTTTTTTTTTGTCAAATTTCTGTGTGGGGAAAGTTGTGGGATCCCCGGGCTGGCACAAATTTCCTACCATCCAGCGTTCTCCCAGGACTCCAGATAAAAATGGTACCTCACTCATGTGGGTGGGCCAAGTGCCCGCGACAGGCAAGGGCCCAAAACGTATTGTGTAGACATCAAAATGATCTATCGCAAAACAACCTGGTTTTGCAAGGGGGGACACCTGGGTTTTTGGCCCAGGACTCGGCGGCCATTTAGGGAAACTTACCACACCCGCACATTTCTGAAAGCTTGACACCCTGTGGAGTCCTGGGAGGTATGGGTTGTGTGGATCCCTCAAAGATTTCTTACACAGAATCCCCTGCAAACCTCAAACGTAGCTGAATCACTTTTTCCACACATTTTATTGTGGGATCACTGTGCCGGCACAAATGTCCAACTAAACAGAGTTCCCCTCAGTCTCCCGAAAAAAATGATACCTCACTTGTGTGGGTGGGAAAAGGGCCTGTGACTGGGAAGGGCCAAAAACATAGGGATTAGGGTATAGTATAGTGAATTCAAAGCGCTACATTTTTAAACAAAATATGTTTTTAGCCGAGTTTGCTCTGGACAGCCACACAACTGAGGTATAATTTTACTCAGGACACCAAGGGGAACGTTGGGTTGTAGGACATTGGTGCTGGTACGGTTGCCCCCGATCTGCCTCCCAGGGGAGGCAGAAAGACAGTGGATTTTTTGGGGGGGAGGTGGGGGCATAGGCATGACAATTTTGGGTAGGTCCCACCCCTACGTATAACAAATAAACAATCCTGGGTGTCTGGTGGGCTTTCTGCCCCCCCGGGGGCAGATCAGGTGCTAATGCCCCATCTGCCTCCAGGGGGGACAGAAAGACTGGATTTTTTGGAAGGGTGGGGCTAGGGGCATTGGCATGCCCGTTTTGGGCAGCCCTCGCCCCTACATACATATACAAAAATCCCTGGTGCCTTGTGTGCTTTCTTCCTCTCTGGGGGCAGATCAGGGGCTATTGCCCCATCTTCCTCCAAAGAGGGGGCAGAAACACTGGGCTTGTTTTTGGGGGTGGGGGCATTGGCATTCCCATTGCAGACAGTCCCTACGTATAACAAATAAACAATCCCTGGTGCCTAGTAGGCTTTCTGCCCCCCCGCCCCCCCCCCTGGGTGGGGCAGATCAGGGGCTATTGCCCCCATCTGCCTTCAGGAGGGCAGAAAGACTGTGGAATCTTGCAGGGGTGTAGGGGCATTGCAATGCCCATCTTGGGCAGCCCCCACCCCTAAATAAAATAAGAAAAAGAATCCCTGGCATCTAGTGGGCTTTCTGCATCCTCCGTGGGGGCAGTTCAGGGGCTATTGCCTCCATCTGCTTCCCAGGGGGCAGAAAAACTGTAATACTGCAGGGGAAGGTTGGAGCATCGGCATGCCCATCTCGGCCAGCCCCCACCCCTAAATACAATGTAAAAAATAATCCCTGGCATCTAGTGGGCTATCTGGCGCAGATTAGGAGCTACTGACCCCCAAGGGGGGCAGAAAGACTGATTTTTTTCCCCAAATTATTTTGGGGGTAGCAAACGTCCTTGCCCAAGGGGCCGCTCCCCCCTCTCTGATGTCAAGTGGGTGGACTCATTCTTGGGGATGGATCGCTCTCCTGGAGCGGGTGGGGGTTTGGAGGAAATCCCTCTGGTACCCGCACCAGAGGGATTTCCAGTGCCATGGTGTCGGATGCACAGGAGCCGTCGGACGCACATGAGCTCTTTTGATCGAATGGCTTCCGTGCGTCCGACGCATAGGAAAGGTTAAAGTATGTTTCTTATCCAAATAAAGCACTGGTTTGGACAAACAGATCTTGCTCTGCTTGGTGATCTGACTTTCCGTACACTTATACTCCTTCACTGAGAAGTGTGTGACTGCTCCAAAGTGCTACCCTTGAGAGTCAAGTGCTGAGGGGGTTGTCCGTGGCCCAGTTTGTGAAGCCATAGTAGGACAGACTTTGGGTCATCTGAGGCAAACCACCCCTGCTAACATGGCTGAGGCCCGGTAGTTCCTTCTTGTTTCCTGCCACCTGTGCTGGATCTGACACATGCCGTCTGCCAGAAACGCTATGTATTCATAGTGTCAAACTATACCTAACTATACCTATAGCCGGTGTCATTCACTTAATCACGCATTTTTAATGGGAGTGAAGGGCCCAGTGGATGCATGTAGGAATGGTGCAAGAATCTGGTCACTAAAGGCATTCAAGGAAAAGAATGAAAACGGTGCTTTGATAGCCGGTAAAAAACAGAAAATTCACTGCTTTTGGATATCAGTAGAACTCCACAACAATAAATCCATTTGTTAGTCTTGAAGCGTTAATGTACTTAGGTTAATGTATAGTGCTACGATGTAGGTTTTTAAGCACCTTACAGGAAGTTTCAATACTTCTGTGATGTACTTTTTATGTCTGGCTTGCCAGCACAGCTGTCGCCATACCTCGTGTGCTCAACAGAAAAAGCTTTAAGAAGCACAACTGTCAAAGAGACTTTAGATCTGCCCACATGTTTACCTTGATTACAGTTTTTGATTGGGAAAATCTTGTGTGGTTCTGCCGAGCAAGAGCATAGTGCGTCTTGCAGTCCTATTGACACCTGAGTGGTATTACTTCTCCTTACAAGGCTGCCCCATTAAAACACAATAACGTGGCAGAAAAAGACCCTCCACAACGATCTGATAGTACTGGCTAAGAATATTGCTCTGTGAGCAAGCACCAGTGTAACTGGTAGAAGTATTGTTGAAAAGGGCTTCCCAATAAGGGATTTCCCCCATGCAAAATGGTTGCTATGTCCACTGTGATGACGCTGTGGCATCTGAGTCTGTTTGTTTGTTTTTCTTCCGCAGTTGGATAAATGACATTCAGATCAGTAAAGCTTATTGTGCCCAACCGTTATGGCACTCCAGAAGTGCTGTTCACTGCAGCCTTATTCTGTGTTCCTGCGTTGCAACAGCCTCATGCCAGTACCCCCTCCAACCTAAAGTCACTCTTACCTGCTTAAACTGTTCCCATAGGGCCTGATCCCATCTCAAATAGCTGCAGCCTAAGTATGCTCTCCCCTCCAATACCAGCCCCTGCAGAGCGCTACTGCTATGCAGGCCAACAGGGTCTAGATTTTGGTCTACATCATTGCTTCAGAAGCAGAAAAAACAGCATGTCTGGCCAAAGGTGACCCTTCCTGCCCCACCTTTCTTCACTACGGCTGTTATGAAGGCTAATCGAGCTTAATACAGGGTCAACAAGTGCCTCTTGAGCTGTAATTTCTTCCCCCACCTGCACCTCACCCTTAGCCTGCAGTATCAGTCAACTCCCGCACCAGCTCACAACCTCAGTTGCATTGTTTCATCCTTAGGCTGTTGCGCTGCTCTCCCTCCTGCTTCTTTCAGCTGCTTTCATCACTCCCTGTTGGCTGATACCCCACAACCTAAGACTGATCCTGCTTCCCAAACCAGCCCCCACAGCCTGAGCGGAATCCAGTTTTCCTTCGCAACCCACAGTATTAGTACATTCTCCCCTATTGCACTGGACCTGTAATTATGGATGGAACTGAATAGTAATCTCATACTGCAGAAAGATCAGGTATTCTATGGGTGCATTGGTAGGAATGTGTGCATGTTCACAAGCATTGGGTAGTTTAATGTGTGCAGTGTTAAAGGTGTGGTGTTTAAGTGCTACGTGATAAGGAATGGTGTAAGAACAGGGTGAGCAGTGTGACTGCAGGGTGAAAGGAATGCCTGTTTAAGTGCAAGGTGAAAGGTGTGAATGGTAAGCCCATGTGAGAACTAGGTACCCTTTTGAGATTTCACCAAGAAACCAGGTTTCTTGGTGAAACCTGGTTTACGTGCTAGAGAAAATTTGTTTTACCCTATGCAGTTACCTTATTTCACAGTGCCTCCATATCGTTTAGAATCCCTTTTAAGAGTACCTTAAAAAAACCTTAATCTAGGATGTGATCTCTACAAAAACATCACTTTTATCTTTGAATAGAGTTTAATGTTACTCATATATTATAAAAATCTAAGTGGGCTTCACATGGCAGCTAACTTGCCTCTTGGTTCACTAATAAGCAGAGCCACTGGAATTATGAGGCAGAGGAGGATCAAGTTGTGCAGCAATTTTGATTAAATTCTGTGGCAAGAAAAGGCAGATTATGCTGCTTAATGCGGTTCATTTTGTGATAGTATTACTTCATTATTTTGTCCTTTTTATACATGGTAACGCGGTCTCGGAAAATATTTCACCTTATTAGTACCAATTTAAAACCTAAATACAGCAATAAGTAACCGAAATGTGACCACTCCCTGTTAGTGAAGGGCCTTCCATAGTGCAGGAACACGTATCGGGGGACGACCACTAGAGCCATCACTTACCTGCGAGTGACGCTACAGACAGGGCACCATCGCCGCCACCGCCAAGAGTCTTCAGGGCACGACACCGAGCTCCTTCTTCCGCGTCGCCGCCCCGGGACTACAACTCCCGGCAGCCTCAGCGGCGGCGCGACCAATTTGACGCGGTACAAGCGCCAGGAGGCGCCATAAAGCACAGGCAGACCGGCGGAGCGGGGGGACGACCACTAGAGCCATCACTTACCTGCGAGTGACGCTACAGACAGGGCACCATCGCCGCCACCGCCAAGAGTCTTCAGGGCACGACACCGAGCTCCTTCTTCCGCGTCGCCGCCCCGGGACTACAACTCCCGGCAGCCTCAGCGGCGGCGCGACCAATTTGACGCGGTACAAGCGCCAGGAGGCGCCATAAAGCACAGGCAGACCGGCGGAGCGGGGGGACGACCACTAGAGCCATCACTTACCTGCGAGTGACGCTACAGACAGGGCACCATCGCCGCCACCGCCAAGAGTCTTCAGGGCACGACACCGAGCTCCTTCTTCCGCGTCGCCGCCCCGGGACTACAACTCCCGGCAGCCTCAGCGGCGGCGCGACCAATTTGACGCGGTACAAGCGCCAGGAGGCGCCATAAAGCACAGGCAGACCGGCGGAGCGGGGGGACGACCACTAGAGCCATCACTTACCTGCGAGTGACGCTACAGACAGGGCACCATCGCCGCCACCGCCAAGAGTCTTCAGGGCACGACACCGAGCTCCTTCTTCCGCGTCGCCGCCCCGGGACTACAACTCCCGGCAGCCTCAGCGGCGGCGCGACCAATTTGACGCGGTACAAGCGCCAGGAGGCGCCATAAAGCACAGGCAGACCGGCGGAGCGGGGGGACGACCACTAGAGCCATCACTTACCTGCGAGTGACGCTACAGACAGGGCACCATCGCCGCCACCGCCAAGAGTCTTCAGGGCACGACACCGAGCTCCTTCTTCCGCGTCGCCGCCCCGGGACTACAACTCCCGGCAGCCTCAGCGGCGGCGCGACCAATTTGACGCGGTACAAGCGCCAGGAGGCGCCATAAAGCACAGGCAGACCCGCTTCGCGGGACGCGCGCGGGACGACGCCGGGCTAAGCCCGGGCAAAGGGCGGGCCCTCTGTGGCCCTCCGTGGACCGCCGAGACCGGCCCCGGCGCAGCACCCTGCCCAGACGCAGAAACTTAGGAAGACATCCTACTGTGAGTTGCATCTACATTATTACCGTGGCAATTTGAGCATTTGATATAGTTATAACTATGACCACAAGCGTGCCGAGCCCACTTCCTGTCACGGTTGATAGACTGGGATCCGTAATGAACGGTACCTTGGATAATTATTTAATCAAGACTCCATTCATAGGAACAACCGAGTCCTCCTTAGCTGAACGACGACTCGAGCGCAGACGCTCTATCGAAATTATTAAAACCAGGGCATTGTCTGAGCTCAGTTCTACAGCTACCCCTGTAAATGACTGCATTCCTGTACCAGCCCTTGCTGACGATACCTTAAGCACAGAAGGTATACCACTCTTGTTGAGAGAATGTGTAGCACCCGGTACTCCCTCTATTGGAACAGTTATTATTGATTCGTCACTTGATTTATCCAGTTCTCCAGGAACCTCAAAAATTGTGCCACCTACCTCCCATAAGTCTAAAAAACCGAGGAAAGCTGTACAAGCAGTAAGGCAACTCCCACCACCTGCTAAAAGGAGATGTAAAGGGGTGGAACTTGTAAAACAAAGGATGAGCCATTCAGCTTTTGGGAAGAAGGTGACCCCTTTCAGTTCTAAAGCTATACCCACTGTAACTACTAAGGGCGTGCCCGGACCAGACACTGTTCTTACACCAGTGCCGATCTCGGCACACACGGAGGTGGCACACAGCACTGAACATTGTCCTAAAGATAATGGGTCCAATATCAAAATTACTAGTAACTTTGTGGACACTTTCGAACTGATATTGCGCTCTTATACCCTAGCAATTGTAGAAAGGTTGGAAAAAATCGAGAATCGACTAGGGAAAATTGAAGCAGACCTTGATAGGAAGTCTTGCCCTATTCAATTAAAGGCTCAATCAGAACCTGATCAGGCCCAAGCTCACTCTTCTGGGGTGAATACTGTTGTTAAAAACCGACCTCCACTAATTGACAAGGGGATAGTCGTAAATTTAGTTCCTACTAATTCATCATTAGGCGACCTGTCCCCTGGTAGTAATTTAACAGGAGTGCCAGTTCTGATCTCTAATCTTACTCCAAGCAATGGTATTACTAATCAGCCAAATCCTCCTGTGTGTAATGCACCAGTCAATACTACTTCCCAATTAACATACCCTGAAAATAATATTACTAACGACATGGGTAAATGTTCAGATGGGTTACTGAGACACGAGGAGGGTGGTAGGAGGCAGATTCAAGGGAATCAGCCCAGGGGACCCTTACCGGATCTTCCACCTGAGGCTGTTCCCTATGTTGTGATCTTAACGGGGGTACCTGAGCTTTTAGTAAATAAGAGAGAAGGTTTCTTCCAACTAAAGAATAAAATAGTACATTGGCTGGCACTACATAGGCCGATCACTAGTAACATTAACGGCGAAATAATTCATGTACGCCGGCTTCAATGGTTGGGGGGTAGACCTAAGGACATTAGGGGGGATGTGGTTGTGATAAACTTTAGAGACCAAAATGCAGTACGCCATGTCTTGAGCTGGCCAGGGGTCAACTCAGGTAGCTGCATTATTCCACGTCCCCTGACCTATTTCTATCCACGATCTGCTGTATTTCCCCATCAGACTAGGGGTTTCACATTACCTAGTATTAAACTCCCTGATACGTCGAACCTCAGGAATTTAGCCATAACGTTAGAAGACCCTGAGTGGAATATGGCACCAACTAGGCCAGGTTTCCCTGCACATAGGAGCTGGGATTACCCGGCACCCTTCACCCCACTGGAAGTTTCTAACCGGTTTAATATCCTTAGTGGTTTGGATACCTGCGATTGAAGTTTACAGCCACCCGGGGAGGAGCCAGTGGGCATGGCTGAGACTTTGGATAGGACTTCATCCACTGATTTAGCCATATCCAATAGTGGTTTCATCCTGGCTGGTGTTACTATTAATGTACCAACTAATTTTGCTCGTAGTATACAACTAACTACTCAAGGAGATTGTATTGACGAAACATTTAATCATGGCTTAATTAATTATGAGATTCATGTTGGGGCTACAGGCTCTTCCATGCCAAGCAATCAGAATGATGATGGTTGTAAAATGAGTTTGGTTTCTTGGAACATTGCAGGCTTGGCAGACAAGATATGTGACCCTGCCTGGCTTGCTTTTGTTAAAAAATATGCGATTATATGTCTCCAAGAAACATGGTTAGAAGAAAATACTGCCTTCATCGAAGGGTACCAAAGCTTCCTTAGGCCAGCATCCCCCTCTACTAGTGGCAGAGCAAAAGGGGGCTTGGCCATTTTTATAAACTTGGCCTTGTCCTGTGATATAACCATTCACCAACATGCAAATAGTAACCTTCAAGTGCTTATATTGAAGAGAGGCAAAAATGCTTTGACCTTAATCAATTTTTATAACGCCACATCTAGTCAAGGGGAGTGTAACATTCTATTATTGAAGGAAATGTTGAAAGAAGGAACAGACCTATTACCTTGTAAAATATTGATTGCAGGTGACTTTAACGCACATCCGTGCGGTAACCCAAGAGATACCCCAATGGGATCCCTTGGGTGTAACAACATGGATGGTTTTCATTTTGACCACACTAGACGCGGTTCCCTCCTTAATGATTTACTCAATGAATATAACTTGTTTGTAGCCATGTCTTTGGTGTCAGAATCCAAAGTTTTTGATGTTCCGACTTTTAAAGGGTCACGTTATGGGTCTTTTATTGACCATATATTATTATCTGCTGACCTTGCAAACCAGATCTCCTGCTTTACTATTCACATGAATATTTACAGTGATCATAACCCCATTTCTATTAATTTGAATGGTGGTATATTTGAATTACGTAAACAATGTAAAGACAGGGGAATTCTACAATGTATAAACGGTAAACGTCGTTTGAAATGGCATAGGGTAAATCAAGAAAACTTTTATAATGATATTAATAAGTTATGTGGTGAGGAATTAGCGACCTGTGCCTTAACTTCTATGTCTCCAAAGGAAACTTTAGTCACTTTTGAAGGTGTAGCGTTAATAGTAAGCTCTATGTTACTGGTTCCAGCAAATGGGCAAGTTGATAGTCACCCTAAATGGTTTGATCATGCATGCTCTGTCGCAAATAGAAATTTAAGGACGGCGTTAAAAAACGAACCTAGAGATCTAGGCGAAATTAGGATCCTCCGCTATACCTATAAAAAAGCATTAGACAAGCGGAAAAAGGAAATTAAGGTCAGTACTTGGGAGTCCCTACTTGACCCAGCTGTCCTGGGAAATAGCAGCAAATTCTGGGAGATTGTCAACAAACCTTTGTTTGACAACCCAAATGATACTGCAATAGGCACAAATATCCCAGAGGCAGATTGGGTGTCTCATTTTAGTGCAATTTTTAAAAGTCATGATCAACTCTCAGATCATGAACTCTTAATTTTAGAGGAGAAGCCACCCTGTTTCTCAATTAACGAAGTAGAAAAGGCAATCCAAGGTTTAACTAGCAATAAGGCACCTGGTCCGGATGGCCTCCCTCCGGATCTTTTTAAATCTAGTATTCAGTTATGGGCTCCTATCCTTACAAATGTAATAAATGCAGCTGTAATATCTGGGTGCCCAAAATCCTGGGGACAATCAACTATTGTCCCCGTGTTTAAAAAGGGTGATCGTGGCAGCCCGACATGCTACAGACCAATATCCTTAATCAACTCTGTAGCAAAAGTGGTAGGGGGTGTACTTTTGAACAGACTTACAACATGGGCAAAAGAGAAAAATATTCTATCTTCAATACAATATGGTTTCAGACCAGGCCACTCAACAGTGACCCAGTGTCTGAACCTGTATTTAATTGTAAGTAAATACACTTTGGCCCGCCAGGGAACCATACACATGGCCTTTATGGACCTATCGTCCGCATTTGACTGTGTGGATAGAGGTAAATTATGGGACATTATGTTGAAAATGGGCATTGATCAGAACTTAGTTTATGTTCTGATCGATTTGCACTCAGACACAAGAGCCAACGTCCGTTACTCACAAGACCTGAAGGTGACAGGGGACATTAGAATTAATAGGGGCGTCCGTCAAGGATGTATTCTAGCACCATTTCTCTTCAATTTGTACATAAATGAGCTGGAGGACTGTCTGTTGAGAACAGGTGCAGATTACCCCTACGTAGGCAAAAAAGGTATCCCAGTCTTACTCTATGCGGATGATGCTGTCCTTATTTCAAGGACCGCAATTGGTCTCCAGAAACTTCTAAATTCTTTTTATGAATTTATGGAGTCCAGGGGCTTAAGTATCAATAACTCAAAGTCCTACACTATGAAAATGGGCCAGGGGTCAGGTAAACACAACTCTTTTCATACAAATGGGGAAAGAATTCCAAACTCCAAAACCTTCTCATACCTCGGGGTCCTTCTCGACGACCAACTAGAGTGGGGCCCAGCTATTGCTAAAAAAAAGGGCGAAGTAATACGTGTCAATGCAGCAATACTTGGCTTTGCTAGAAAAATGGGCAACAGTCCGGTGGCCGCTCTGCTCAAACTATATCAAGCCAAAAGTGTTGCCATCGCCTGCTATGGCAGTGAGATATGGGGTTACTGCCAGACACGAGCCCTGGAGGTTACAGAAAACAACTTCTTAAAGAAGGTATTGAGGCTGCCAAGGGGCACCGGAAATTTCTCGGTACACGAGGAATTAGGTGTACCATTCCTGAGTGACAGAATAGCAGCAAATCCCCTGTTATGTTGGCTGAACTCCTGGCTAAATGATGATATACCTCTCACTCATGCTATACTAGAAGAAGCTTTAATCTGGGACGGTAGGTTTAAGGTTCCATGGCTAAGGTATATTAACGACCGCCTCACTGAAATGGGGCGACCGGATTTGTTCTCATCCCCAAATTTTATAACTAAAGCTGATATAATTTTTGTGAAAAAGACATTCATGTCCACTAGGTATCTCGCCCGGGAGGAGGGCGAGTTGACGAAAGATAGTGTAAGGAAACACGCCCTACTTAAGACATGTTTTCATATGGAACCATACCTATCCTGGCCTATGTCAGGGTATGAACGCTATCTCTTGATAAGGTTCCGTTTTGATTTATTTCATCTCCTGTTGGCAGTACCAAAAGGAGCCCATCGAGGCCAAGTGTTACCTGCTTGCGGCTGCGACGGGAAGTCTCCGCAAGATTTGGCACACTTTTTATTTGTTTGTCCTTATTACCTAGTACCTCGGAGATTGTATTTGAAGCCTTGCTTAAAGGATTTACAATTTACCCAAATTAAACCAGCACTTTATTACCTCCAACTCCTGAATTGTGATTACACTTTGTTTATATGCAGTTTTCTGAAACTTGCTATCACCTTCAGGAAGAGTATGGAAGGTTAATTATGCTGCTACTATCGCTGTATTTTTATCCCTTTTTAACTCTGTATAATTATTTATATTTTTAACTTGTTGTATCATATGTGTTATCCTGGTTTTAGAATACTTTTGGATATTATCTTGCGTTTTATTGATGAAATGGATGGTTTCTCTTTATATGAAAGGAATATGTTATGTCTGTATGTTTTAAAATGTACTTTTATGGATGTATTGTATTACATTCGAATAAAGATATAAACAAACAAACGTATCGCCATGTTTTAATAACTGTTGATCTGTTTATGCTAGAAAATATTTTCTTTAAATCTAGAGATTATGTAGCAGACAAAGGATTATGTCCTTAGAGCCGAATAGGCATTATGTGCCTGCCTGCTAGGCAGTTCTAAGTGTTAAGTTTTTTTTGTTTTTTATTTGGTATTTTGTTTTCTTTTTTTACCCTTCATAAAGGAACAAGTGCCGTTCCATATGCACATTGGACAAGAATTACATTTTGGGTAGACGTGGGCGAGCCAGTAAATTAACCGGGAGAGTCAAGCAAGAGCCGGTCCAAGAATTTGACAAAGCCCTGAAAATTCTTGCCATGTAATCATGCAACAAACCAAGTATAATATGATAAAACCTCTTCAAAATTAAAAACGCAAATTTCTATAACATGCAGTGGCTTTGACAAAAATGAGTCAAATTACAGGTTTGTTCAGAGGTAATGAAGGAAAAGGGGAATTGGTGGAACCAAATATTTAGACCAAAGTGCAAAAAGGGAAAACCAATTTGCGGGTGTGCGCACAATTTATTATAGCAAGGAGTGCTATCAACTGGTTTCAAATCATAAGTTTCAAAGAAAGTTCAAACTCTTCAATCAAAAGGTAATCATTCATTTAATCTTGAAATCTTCATTGAATTGCATTACAAATCATGTAAATGTTTCCATTGCGAACAATGCAGTTCATATGCGTGTATTAATTGAACTTCATGAGTTATTTGACACTACCCAAGGAATTTCGGGCCAAGTGACGACCCTTCGAATCATTACATTTTGATTGAAGCGTTTGAACTTTCTTTGAAACTTATGATTTGAAACCAGTTGATAGCGCTCCTTGCTATAATAAATTGTGCGCACACCCGCAAATTGGTTTTTCCTTTTTGCGCTTTGGTCTGAATATATCTTCAAAGCGCCACGGACGGGCGTTAGGGTGTTCGTAGCACAGCATTGAATATTGATGCATTTGAAATTTGAAGTAGTCTAATATTTTGTGTGCGCGTTGGCAACAAAGGAACCAAATATTTGCCTAAGATCACACAGTTTGGCTAAGTGGGGAAGGTCAGATTTTGTGGTTTGACTTTGTACATCTCATTCACTAAATGGTATCTTATTGTCACACTTTTTTTTTTTTACCTCAAATGTTAAATGTTTTTTTAAAAATCTTTGTGCACAAGGGTAAAGCAAGAGTGGCAGACAGAAGCTACATGAAAGCTTGGTTAATTTTGGACTTGAGGTTTCAAGAGGACCTCGAACTGAGCCAGAGTCTGACATCTGGCTCAATGCTAGCTTAAGTGATAAGTGCCTCGCCCACCTTTTTTATTTTATTTTAAAAAAAAATTGTGAAAGCAGATGTGTATATGGAGTGCACATACTCAGGTACATGATAGGACGTTGTGTATCAACACAACAGAAGAAGGCCTATCATAGTCGTTAAAATTTGTACAACATGAGCCTAGTATTGCTATAGAGAGGGACAGGTCCATATCATGCGCCACTGTGGACATGCCAAGCTCGCAGAATTCCCAGTTGTAACAGGCCTGTTGTTCTGGGTAGACCTACTATGCGAATAGCTGGGGCGCAGGAGGTGTGTTCTGACGTTATCTTGCCCATTCTGGCCAAACATGCTGTAGCCACTCGAAACAAGACCGTTGACTGGGAAGAACCTCGTGTGGAAGGTTATAGTGTGTAATGTAATAGCCCGTCCCGGAATTCACTGTTGGTCAGCCCCTTTTCATGAAGAGAGCAGCCCACGAGCCAGCAGGCCACCCATTGCAACTGAGCCACCCAAAAATAACATTAGAAATCCAGGAGAGCCAGTCCTCCCCTTCCCCCTGCTTCTACCGGTGGTTTCAATGTGGCGAGCGCTACTTAGCGGTGTTCACTGCCCCAGAGCAGAGTCAACAAATAATAGTCAAATCGTTGAAAGAAGGAGCTGCGAATGAAAGGGGGAGATTAACAAAGAAGTAAAGGAGGCGAGGGAGATCCACCATCTTTGCCAAGGCCACCCTCCCAATCACCAATAGAGGTAGAGGCTACCACAAAACCATCCAATATCAGAGAGCTCTGGTGGCCTTGGCCAAGTTGCTTCAAGAAGATCCACCAGCGGGCGATAAATTTGAATTCCACGGTATGGAAATGTTGTCATTTCAAATGGGGTTGAGTGGCGGCAACAAAGGACGCCGACAAATTTGTTGTTTAGGAAAAATGCAGGATTTGGCCCAGTTGACCTGGAGGTCAGAGACATCAACAAAGTCTGAAAGAATCTGGGCTATGGAGGATAGATCCATGGAGACATCATAAACATGTAACAGAATCCCCCACTTTGTTCCGCTCAGGCGGATAGATGCCCCCAGAAGATCCATAGCTATGGCAAACGAAAGTGAAGACAAAGGGCAGCCTTGTCTGGTGGCCCTGAATATTGGCCAGGCAGCGGCAAAACATTCACCTGTTTTCACCTGAGCAGTCGGAGCCAAGTATAATATGCTTATCCATTTGCACCACAGAGGTCTTGTCCCAAACTGCTGCAGTACGCCGTGCATATAGTCCCAACAGAGGGAGTCAGAAGCCTTCTCCAAGTCGAGAGCAATACACACTGCGTTGGGAAGACAGGAGGCAGACTCCACCTTGATATTTCACAAGCGGTAGAAATTGTGTTATGTATTACGAACTGAAATAAAGCCCGCCCTCTCATTATGCATTAAATCAGGTAATTGAGGATGCAACCTAGCAGCGAGGGTCTTGGCAAGTATCTTATAAACTGTGTTAAGGCTGGAGAGTGAATAATAGGGACTAAGATGTATTGTATGCTTATGGGATTTCAGCAGAGTGGTGATGAGCGCAGCGCTGAGGGAAGGGGAAGAGAGCCAGTCTCATGACTGTCCTGAAACAAAGATTGTAACTTGGATGTCGGAGTTTGGACAAATTGGACATAAAATTCAGTGGCAAGCCATCAGAGCCTGGTACTTTTTCACGGGGTAAGTACTCTGGGCAGGAGATAATCTCCTCACTTGTGATTGGTTTATTCAGAGCCTCCGGAGCTTTGGGAGAGACGTGGGGAATAGGAATCTTAGATAACATGTCCTGAAAGGCAACAGGTGAAACCAGAGGAGGGGCCGCTTAAAGCGATCTATAGTAGTCATGGAAAGCTGTATTGATTATGGGCAATATGTCCCAGACCGGAGGTGAATAAGTAATAAGTAGGATCATGGTAGTGAGGCGAAATTAACTTTGATAGTAATTTATCGCCTTCATTATGGATTCCTGCAGCATATATGCACAGACTTGTGACAGCAAAGCAATTCTAGTTTATCATGGAGGTCAGCATGTGCCACCTTAAGAGCACCTAAAGTCTCCGGGTCCGCAACCACTGCCAGTTCAGCCCCTTGTAAGCTAGCCTCTGCCTTCTAAACATTTCTTGCCAGAACTGTGCGCACCAATATTCATCTTGTATCCTTTTAGATTTCTGAATTAAAAAATAATTAAACGCATTTCGCTAATGAAAATAAAACACTAACTTAGAAATTGTAGGCCTCGTACTCCATTTTGTTTGTGTTGCTTACTGCCAGAGTTCTGTATCTCAAGAATAAATTTGTATTTTCATGTCCCATTAGAATGTTAGGATGTGTTTTCACAGACAAGACAAAGAATTTCACAAGAATATTAAAATATAGTATTGTACATGTCCAAGGTTACCCCTAGTTGTTTTTGGAGAACCGTACAACTGTAGTAGTAGGTTTTTTTTTTTCTAGTACTGGTGATGCAGACCTTGGGAAATCTACTCGCCCACTTGCTATGGCGAGTCAGAATGCTATCAGGTCTGTTGCAGGGATTCTGCCCAAAAACAGGACCATGCGCAGGATTATAGGACCTTGGTGTATAGGGACTGATTCCTCCTATCACCTTAGTACCTATGAGCCCAGGACCGACTAGCTATAGTGTCTCACTTGCTCTCCTACTCAATCACAGAGAAACAAATAAGACACCCCAGAACACAACAATCCCAGATATCTCAGGAATCGCTGTAATAAGACACATCCTTTTGCTCGCACTCTTGAACTTGTCCACAATAAGATCTGATGACACAATATTATCCAAAGTATATGTACGAGAAGACAGTGTATTAATGCTGTTATTTACTACTTCAAGAATTTTTTAGGTCTCGACCTTGCTATTGCGTAAGCGATTGCAAAGCGAGACTATAGAAAGCGGGTTTGAAAAGTGCTCCCAAAAAGCGGATTGCATGGCTAGCACACGCACAATCGCACGCATCGTGCCGCCATGCAATCCGCCTTTTGGGAGCACTTCAAAGGGTCCGCTCCCCCGCCCCCAAGCGCGCGCGCGCCACGCTCCGCCGGGTTTGCTTTGTTTTTCTTTTTTTTTTAACTTCAAGCGCGAGGCGCGCGTGCGGCCAATGCTTGTTTAAATTAACGTACTTGCGAGCCACTCTCCCAACCACAGTGTTCGGTTTCATGTTTTTTTTTTTAATTAACGCACTCAGGCGTTCTCGGGTATTCTACATACATTTACACAGTGCCTCGCATCGATCTGGCAGGCGCTCGTGTTTAATATGTACGCACTGTTCGCCGGCTACTTCAGCATGACATCCACACGCTGCACAACAGCACGGAGAGGTCACGCCGGGGCCATCTCAGATTGCTGCGCCGTAACAACGAGGAAAGGCTGCTGTTATTAAATGTTCTTAATTGGCGTTTTCATTTCGCCTCCGTCGACTGGAAAATATGAGTCTTGCATCATGTTAACGACCCCTTCCGAAGTGTCCCAAGATGGCTGAGACTGCTCTAGGGGCGCGTCACACGGCAGGATGTTCTCTGCCACAGTCACTGCTGCCTCCTAGTCAAGGACCGCCAGTGCACACCCACCCAGAGCAGGGAGGCTTGAGCTGTGCACAGATCCGTGCCTGCTCTGACTGCCGTCACAGGGCTGCTCGGTTTTTACTCTTTTATACATGGCGCAGAGAAGGGTTTTTTAAATGTATGTAGAAAAGTCATTCGGAATATAATTTTTTTTCATGCTCACGCCCCCCCTACCGTTGTCTGCATTTCCTTTGCTCCCGCCCCTCTCCCGCTGTACTTCCGGTTCCAGTTTTCTACTTTGCTCCTGCCCCCCTTCCCGCCGTGTTCACTCTGCTCCCACCCCCCCCTTCCCGCCGTGTTCACCATGCTCCCGTCCCCCTCCCGTTGTCTGCATTTCCTTTCCTCTCTCAGCCGTCCCACACCGTCACTCTGATCACTATTTCTGCAGAACGGCAGAGAACCCAGGATAATGTGCAGCATGGCTAACCACTTACATGGTCCCAAAGGCAAGACCTATTGGCTATGCCAATGCTTGTAATTTGTTTGGCGCTTCGATGTCAGAGGCGCTGTTCTCGGAGGGCAGGCTGTTATATTTATGCATAGGCAAGAACACCTTTCAAGATGGCAACACTGCTCTTTCTCTTATCATGTGACCTAGTACAGCGGGCCTTTTAAATGTGCCTTCCACCCCAGTGCCAGCTGCAGCACAATATCCCAGACGAGCAGCGCAGCCCTGGTCCAAATAGTTTCCGAGCCAGAGCAGAAATTAGACTGCACATATTCTGCAGCCAAGTCGGGTCCAAGGAGAAGAGTTATTCCTCGGGCCAGCGCGATCCTCGCGCTTTCTGTTTAAGTGGAGAGAGCTTCCCTGCTGGTTTATCAGTAAGTGGTGAAGGGTTTCCTATTTAAAAGGGTGACCTAATTAGTCGTTTGTGATGCCTCGTCTCTTCTGCAGTGTGAGATTGGAGTTTACCAGAGGTTTTCCCTGGGTTTGTGCACGTCTGTTGTTGATCCTACCAGGCAGCATTTTTCTAAACAAATTTTTCCATGGTAAATTACCCCTGGACTTCTTGAGCCTCAGCGGGTGTACTCCAGGGGTGTCAGTATCACATGCATGTCAGGGTAACTATACTCCACAGTAATAGTTGTTGCAGTTTGTACGTCCAAGGGGGGAAGCCCTACTCATATGGCAGTACCAGCACAGCATACAGAGATGGATGACCCATGTGGCATCATGGTGGCTAGTAATTTCTCTCCGATAGACTCCCAAGTGGGGCGTGCAGGTGTTGGTCGTTACAATCTATTCGCATATAGTACCCAGATTACTTCACAAAAAATGCCCTTCACTGGTAATATATTCACCCACTTGTCCATTTATTTATTCATTTATTTATTCAGGGGTTCCACTGAGCTCACTTCTGACATTTTGCAAATGTCATTTTGCACCATGCGTGCGTTAGAAATAAAAGGCACATGCCTTTTTAATTGGCACACTCAACAGCATTCGTTTGCTATGTTGTGTGTGTGTGTGTGCGCAACAGGAGGGGGGCTTGGTGAAAATGATTGCTTTTACTGGAAATTGTCATGCTGTATTACCATTCTTCTTTAAAACACAATGTGAATGATTGGGTCACGCGAGTCCACTTTCATCTTCACAAATTAAACTGCATGTGGAAATGAAATCACTCTATAGTGTGTGTGTCATCCGCCAGCATATCCGTGTTTCAAGCTTGTAGCCTAGTGCTGTTAGCAAAGGCTGCGTCACCGAAGCTTTTAAACTGTATTTTGCAATCTTCCTGCTAAAGCTCCCTTACAGTCGTGCAAGGTGAAGATTTACTGCTCTCCTCCCAAATGATGTTTAACCCCTTCAGTGCCCCGCCCTTTCCCCCTCCTGTGCCGGGCGTTACATTAGCGGGCGGGGTTCATGACGAGATAGTCTCGTCATGGGCACAGAAGAGGTTAAGAGCCCAAAGTTCACATTTCTGGGATTCCTCAGATTCCCATAGAGTAGAAAAAGGGGTGGGGAGGGCCGGTGGGGCACATTATACCAGCGCTGTAGTGGTATGAAATGCAATGTTTATAATTTATTTGTTTTTTGGGGGGATTTTTAAATGATGTGCAGTGTGTAGTTTGTCTGCTTTTAAATTAAGTATTGAGTAACCTGATCTGGTCGCCTTAAAGATTTCGATGGCTCACCAGTTCTATGTATGTTTGTAAGTTCTAAACTGCCTCAGTTTGTAAATATGGACTACTTTTTCGCAATCTAATGCACTAAATGGGCCACTTAAGCTCGTAAACACTCTACCAAGCATCAAAACATCAGAGGTCTGAAATATGAAGTTATGAAAACACTTTATTTTGAAAAATTACACGTACAAAAACAATGATTCAAAAAAGGTGTCCGAAGTTTTAAAAATGTCTTATTGGTTATATATAAGGTAACAAAAAAGCTTAAAATACGTTTTTATTATAACTTTTCAACATGTTGCACAACACCCACGCTGCTCTACAACATAGCTTAAAGACACTGACAAAGCCAATAGCTCTGCCTAAACACTTACAAGACCCCAAAGGCGAGACATATTGGCTATGCCAATGCTCGTTTTCAAATGGGATAAATTTAAAGAGGATAACAATATTTCTATAAAGCATTGAGTCAAGGTTTTTCTCTACTTTCAATTAAGTCTTAACATTTTATGAAGCAGGTTTCTTTACTTCAGATTCCTCCTATTTAAACAAATGGATGTATTTTTCTGTTGTAAATATGGCGCAGTGTCTGCAGGCCGCTGGGTGCAAGTTGCCTGCTGTTTTTAAATGCAACACTTTTTAAGAGAGAGACTTTAAATGCAGAAAAATGTTCCATACTAGGAACATTTTTTGCAGAACATTTTGTCTGCACTTTAAATTTCTACCAGTAAAAAAAATGTTTGTATGTTTGCATTATACGTGTTACAGTGCCACATTTGGCAAAAGGTATGTTTTGCGCCACAAGTACATAGGACACCGGCTCTCATTTACCTGTACACACATGTCCCATTCATACGCACACATGTTCATATATCCCAGAAGACCACGTTCTCACTGACATACATCGCAGCCCTGTCATAGTGCCCCTAGACAAAGTATTTTGTAGAAACCTTAGTCTTTTGCTCTATGGGCAAAAGGCTTACATTCAATAAAACTGAGTGTCCAGTAACACTGAACGAGTGGCTTGGTCTTCAGCAACTCACAATGATTTTCACTGATCAGAAGTAGCTCTCACTAAAGAAGAGGTTGGAGAACCCTGCTTTAAAGAAATATCAAGTAATGCATTCCTTGCTGCTGATGAATAATAAAGTTCAGAGGAACTATAATACTTGCTTCTGTGTCTTTAATATACTCCAGACATATTTTAAAGTTCCCTTAAAAATCTCCATTTTGTCCCAAGTTCTTCCTAATGCCCAGTTTATGCCACTTGGAGGAAAATAAATAAATGAACCATATCACTAACAGATAGCCAGATAGGAAAATCAACCAAGAGACCTGTTTTCCAAGAGCAGTATGACAGTTCAATCGAAATATAAAATGAATGAGTTACAAGGCAGATATGGTCTGCCAGCAGAGGTTAGGAAGTGTCAAGTCAAGGATGCCAGTAGCTGAAAGAAGCAAACCCCAAAACGCCCTGTTTGATTCTGGTGAATGCTATCCGGAAGAGGAAGTTTCTCAGCAGAACAAACGATTCTTTTTATTATTTTTAACATCTACAACTATTCTGCTTTTCATTGTTTTAAATATTTTATCTAAAAAATGTAATACGACAATATAGTAAGAGGAATATTTTTAACACAAGTGTGTTACTGAATATACAATACTGTGATATTACTGCTTTATACCAAAAAGCCCATGATATTCTGACTTAATAGGGGATGGTGTGGAAATTTAGTTCGTATCTGAACATTATCTGCGCCATCTTGTCTTTCCCCAGCACCACATGCAAAAACACACGGCAGCCATTTTAGGCACCCTGGCCTCTCTCCCTGCTCATTGTCGATCGCCAACGCGTCCCCCTAGCGCTGTGAACATCCCCCAACATGCTGGCCACCCCCGCTCTCTCATACACGGGCCATAAACCCTCTCCTTCTGCGCGACCCTGCCATGGAACCACATCCCACGCCTGACCGACATCCCATATATGGTCATACATCTCTTTGATAACCCCCTTCCTCTTCGCCCGATTGTCCGGGCCGATCCCAGGCCATCACCTAGCCCTGCGGATGCAGTTTATTGCCCCTACTGTAAGGGAAACACCCCACATCAAAGGGATTACAGTAGATCAAGGCCCCCCCCCCCCCCCACCCCCTGAGACCCGACCAGTCGCACACACCCCCGGTAATTGGCGGAATGTCCAGCTGTGTGATAGCCATCTCCTACTGTGGGTGGGGTGGGGACTTCCACTGTAGATATGTGTGGGAACGAGCTTGAAGTGGGGATTCTGAGGATGTTCTTTCATGTATCAAAGCGATCTCAAGAATGTGCCATGTATGATAAACCTGCAATAAAGTCATAAACCTGTGTATAAGAGGCCAGGCCTCAGAGATGCAGAGAGAGCACCTCGTGACGATACCTTGCTGTCTGATCTGATGTGTTCTTCTCCGACGGAATAAAACTTTGTTTCCTGCCTTCCAGTCTCCGGCGCCTGTCTCTTTGTTGGTTAATTATCGGATGGTATAAGAGGCGATTATCGCCGGGCAATACTTAGAAGGTTATCGACTGCGACTGCCCCTACCTTTTAACAATGGGAAACATCACAGAATTGCAGTGGGAACTTCGAAAAGGCAGGCTGGAAGTGGAGGCTTGAGTGTCCCTGACTTTAAACTGTACTGCCTAGCAGAACAAAGCCAGTGGATTTCCAGACGAGTAGCAGGGCGCAATCCATGGAGTTGTGTGTAAAAAAATGATCAGATGGCGGTTCCCAGATCATTGGGCACCTAGTGCCCTGTTCTAGGTCGCGACTGTCTCTATGTTTCAAGCTAGAGGACCAATATCACTATTGGCGCACAATGCTGCGCACTTGCGGTTCAGTGCCATATACACCCAATATTCTATAGAAAGCAGTTATGGCCTCCTTGGGGTTGCAACGCATAAAAAAATTGCAAATTGGGTGCAATGTGGAATGGCTTAAGTGGGAGGGGTGCCGATATTAATTGACGCTTTAGCGAACATATCTGGGTTCAACCCTGGTCAGTCCCCGCACTACAGATGCATAATGAGCAAAATATACATCATTACAAATACTGAGCCGCAAACACATGGCTACTTGCAAGCACTATTTACCATTTGTGAGCAGTAATGGAGGCCTGAGGAAATTCCCAACTACCAAGCAGTGATAAAAACTGATATCTTACTTCTCCCAAAGGGTCAGGAACACAGCTAACCACTTTGGAAGAACCGTGTTCAGTTAATACCTGCATTTTGGATGCAGATGACCAAGTGGGGAGTGTTTTTTTTATGTCGGTCCCCCCGGGGCACAAGAAGGCATCCACTTCTGTCTTTTTGCTCAGATCTGCCGTCCTCACAGAAGTGGATGCCTGCTTGTGCCCCAGGGGAACTGCAGGACAGCCGTAGGCATTTGCAATGCAATAGGTCTCACATTTATGTGAGTTTGAGCTATTGACATTGCAAATGACAATGCCTTTTATTAATGTTTCAAAAACAAGAATAAAAGGCATTGCCATTTGCAATGTCAATAGCTCAAACTCGCGTAAATGCGAGACCTATTGCATTGCAAATGCTTGTTCTAAATTGGTCAATTTGGTGCAGGCGCACCGCAGATTCCATCTGTAACAGTTTCCAAAATTCAGTATATGCTGCATAAACCGTTTTGGTCGCGGGTACTTCGGACCCAAAAGAAAATCACCAAGATCGATGTTGTATGATAAAAGGAAATTATGCTTTTTCACAGGAGGCAGTGTGGAATGTCCGGCATAATTTACCTACTGAATATGTGGCAACCGTATGGGAATTAGCAAAACGAGGATCAGGTCTGGACTGTACAAACCCTTTTGTGGTATTCAAAAAGCGTAATTGACATGCATTGGTGCTCATTGGTCACAGCAACCATTCCAAGGGGTCAATATTGAAAGAGTCAAGTGTGCCATTCTGAAACATGGCAGTTGAGTCTTCAATTGTGTAGTTGGTATGGGGTTGCCATATGTTATAAGTAGCCATTAATGGAAAGGCGGGAGTATTTAAATATGTTGCCGTGGCTAAACCAAAACAAGTAGTCTGTTGCACCGTCTGATTTAAAAATATGAGCTGAGACGGTATCCGACATGATTCAGTATCCTGCACTTATCAATATTTGGTAACCCAAATGGATTTTAAATCAACCATGTCCTTCCAGTAGTCATAACCTTTAACTGATAAATCAGTTATGAATGACAAGGAGTAGACTAATTTAGTGTAGGTCAGCATAAATGTGTTTCGGTTGGGTATCTTAAGTTTATAAAAATAGGACTCTGGGTCAGAAAGATTGTAACCAGTGAAATAAATTTACTCTGTTGTGTCTTTGAGCTCCCCTGTAACAGTGTTGGGCAATGTTCCCAATGGGTATAATTAAAAGTTTGTTTAAGTATTGGCCTTGTGTAAAATATGATGGCCATTATGTTGGTAACTGAATGAATAATTCAGCTTAATGTGCCGAATTAAAATTTGAATCCTCAGTTTCAAAAGCAGTATAATATTTCAAATCCGAGAACAATGAATGAACTGCGTGAACATCCCAGTCATCAGAGTATATTCCAGGCAAAACCACATCTCCTAATAAAACACAGAATACATATGGAATATCAAAGTTTTGGTCGGCCTTGGATATCAAATCGTACTTTATCCCAAACCATGCCATCAACAATTGGGAATGCTGAAATATTAACTAGGGCTTGATCCCTTTTCATTTTATGTGAGTAAGTGTGAGGGGCTAGACCTCCGACAACCAAGTTCACAGTAGAGCGTTCAGTTATGTAATGGCAATTGATCAGCAGGAAAAACAGTCACAAACCCAATCCACGTGAAGAGGAACACCATCCAGAACTATGTCTAGGGCGGGACTAGATAAGTCTTTTTGAACCAGGAGATGAGTAGACTGATACGTGTAGGGGGCTTTGCCACAGATGATGTGTCAGAAGAAAAGCTATTACAGTCCCTATAGTAACCACTGAACCCAAGCTGAAACAACAGGGGTTGTTCTTCATTGGAACGTGAATGTATTATACAGGGGTGTGGAATTGAATAAAATATCTACTTGTCCATTGGGCAGGTTGCTTCATATATCTACTTGTCCTGTAGCAAAATCCACTTGTTCCTTTGGTGCCATGTAGTGCGGCGACAAATTATGGGAGCAATCTCATTATATAAGAGCTCTGATATAGCCTCTATCATTATGCCAGGGCTCATACCATGGTAGTGTTTCAATACTTGCAATCCCCTTATATTGCCACGTTTCTGCAGATGTACATATTGGGGCTGAAGGTAGTGGTAAGCAATTGTTCCAGGGTTAGAATGCCTTTTTGAGTAAGTGCAAACTTACTGACTTTCATGTTTTAAGGATTTTCAACTCTTCTCTAATCTTTTCCTATACAGAGAAATGTTAGCAATTTACTCCTGACAATGGCAGACATAAACAGTCTTCCAGAGTTGGGGAAAAAAGTGGTTGGAGGAAAGTGAACTTGCAGATACTCAGATTTTGCATGAGCACATCTACACATGCATATTTGCTCGTGCTAAAATGCAGTTCACAAATATTTTCTAGGAGTACTATTTCTTGACCTACTACTGTAAATTTTTGGGAATTCACGAAAGCCGTATAGCTGCACTTAATGCAAGGACATATACCAAGGGTGCACTTTTGAGACTTTCTTCAATAATTGGGCCCCTGGCGTTGACCGTGACCTTTTGAGTTCATTAAAATTCTGTCTCTCTCTCTCTCTGTATCGGCTGGCTTCACTGTGAGTGACCGCATTCTGCTCTTTCGTGAGAAGCTTAACGGCACACAAAGTAGTTTTGTTCAGTGCCAGTAACAGTGGCGGTGTGTGCTTTTTGAGACCAAAAACAACTTTTGCTTTTGCTAATGTTTGTTATAATGGGGAGGGCCTGGCAGCTCGCACACCAATAAGGTTTTACAAAAACCATGCCAAAACAAGTCACACATTGACAAAACTATAAATCTGACCACCAATTTCAGACCTACTGGCTTTGCCAATGCTTGTTTATTTTTGTTTCCCATAATCTTATTGAAACTGGTTACACTGATTTTCCATTATGAATATTTTTGGGAAGCTGCGCCATTGCAACATACTGGGACGCTCACTATACCGAGTTGCAACTAAATGTAGGCATGGCAAACAGAGACTTTCCTAACCTGCACTCTGTAGACCACTAACACACTTATGAATCTGGGCAGTGTGTACATCGCAACACTTTTGATGGACAAACCAAGAGCTGCTTGTACAAATGTGCTAACACAAGCTTCAGAAGGGGAAAGATAGCTGGTAGCCACCGGCTGTGAGAGCAACATATAAATCTCGCTAGGGCGTTAAGGGCTGAACAACAGTTACACATGTTTCTTTGTTCCTTTTGTAGGTTGATGTAATCTATGTTTTGCCTTCTCTTTCTATTCTATCGATGCCACCTAGCAAATTGCAAATACCGTTGTAAAGGCCAACAAAAATAGATAGTAATGTGCATGATTTATTAGACAACTAGAACCATATGTTTATAGTCACTGTCATGCCTTTTCCTCCACAGCTTCCTTTCTAAACTGATTAATGGGCACAAAGTGCGACCGCACTCTAACTTGTTTTTTCCGTTTTCTTTTCTTTCTCTGTTAATAATATTTCCACTGTCATGATAGTGCAACTGAGACATACGAATGTGTCTACCATAACCATGTTACACACCATAAAGTCCAATGCTGCTTGCATGCAGGTATCCTCTGTATTAAAAATATAAAAACAATAAAACAGATTTGCCCCCAAAAAATTATATTTTTGGGAAATACTAGCATGCATTAACACGTTACTAAATGATGCTGCAAAGAAATGGTACCTAAAATTTTACAGTGGTTAAGCATTTTTTTTCCTGCTTTCATTTTTTATGAACAAGTAAAGAATCATCAATCTTGCTTTCAAGTATCTGGAAATATTTGCATCAAATCGAAGAGCATTCTGGGAGCATTATACATACCCTCATATTGCTAAACTTTTAAAAAAGTGTGTACACATTTTTATACTGGAACCACTGTCAGTAGTCCAGTCAGAGCTTACAACATTTACTTGGAGCGCTCCGAGCCTAATAATGAAGGCTTTTAATTAATGAACCATAAATACAACTTTGAACAGCATAAACACGTGGACAAAAATATTACCTAGGCTGCAGGCAGTGCACTTCCTTTATCCATAATATGGTACTGCAAACCGGCAGCCAAAGGTTTTGTGCAGCAGGGGATCGGGCCTACTTGTCCCAAGGACAAACTACACATGAAAACTTGTTGCCCAACCAATCAGAGGTTTTATAAAGCGCGCTACTCACCCGTGAGGGTCTCAAGGTGCAGGGAGGGGGATTGCATCTCCTGTTCAATCGAAGAGCCTGGTCTTGAGGTTCTTCCTGAAGGTGTGGAGGGTGGGGGAGCGTCTGATGTTCACTGGGAGCTCGTTCCAGGCTTTGACTGCGATGTAGGAGAAAGCTTTTCCTCCTGCTCTGGCTCGGCGGATGCGTGGGTTCTCGGCGAGGTCTGCGGAGCGAAGGTTCCTCTTGGGTACTTGGAAGGAGACTCTCTCGTTGAGGTATTTGGGTCCGATGTTGTAGGTGTGGGTGAGTAGTTTGAAGGTAACTCTCTTCTCGACGGGGAACCAGTGGAGGTTACGCAGGTGTTGGGTCATGAGTTTGTGCCGTGGGGTTCCGAGGACGAGTCTGGCTGCGGCGTACTGGATGGTCTGTAGCCTGTGTAGGAGAGTTCTGTTGATTCCGGCGTAGAGGGCGTTGCCGGAGTCCAATCTGCTGGTTATGAGTGCGTGGGTGATGGTTTTTCTGCATTCTGGGGGTATCCATTTAAAGGTCTTGCGGAGGATCCAAGGCTGGTGGAGGTGATGGAGTTCATCTGTCGGGTCATGGTGAGGGATGAGTTTAGGATGATGCTGAGGTTTTGTGCGTGGTCTGTCGGGATGGGCGGACTCCCGAGGGCGGAGGGCCACCAGGTGTTGTCCCAGGTGGAGGTGGAGGGCCCGACGATGAGGACCTCTGTCTTCTCCGAGTTGAGCTTCAGGCAGCTGCTTTTCATTCAAGAGACTACATCTATCATTCCTTCCTGGAAACAGAGTCTGGTGTCTTTGGGGTTCTTAGTGAGGTAGAGGATGAGCTGGGTGTTGTATGCATAGGATACTATGCTGAGCCCGTGTTATCTGACGATGGCGGCGAAGGAGGCCATGTAGATGTTGAAGAGCGTGGGGCTGAGCGATGATCCTTGTGGAACTCCGCATTTGATCTGTGTGGGTTCGGAGAGGAAAGGGGGGAGCCTGATCCTCTGGGTTCTGCCGGAGAGAAACGATCGGATCCAGGAGAGGGCGGTTCCTCGTATCCCAGCGTCGTGGAGTCTGGCTGCGAGGGTGCGATGTGAGACGGTGTCAAAAGCTGCAGAGTGGTCTAGTAGGATGAGGGCTGCGGTGTGCCCCTGGTCAGGTAGCCTGTGGATGTCGTTGGTTGCAGTGAGGAGGGCTGTCTCAGTGCTGTGGTTGCTGTGGAATCCAGACTGGGAGGCGTCTTGGATGGAGTTTTCTTCGATGAAGGCGGTCAGCTGGGTGTTTATAAGTCTCTTGGTGACTTTTGCAGCGAAGGGGAGGTAGTTTTTCAGGTATGTCGGGTCGGCCGTGGGCTTCTTGAGGAGAGGTTTGACCTCTTCCCGCTTTCAGTCGTCAGGGAAGATGCTGGATTCGAAGGAGGCTTTGATGGTGCGTCCTAGTTCGGGTGCGATTGCGGCGGCCCTTTGGTAGATATGCGGTGGGCATGGGTCTTTGGGGGCTCCTGAGTGGGTGTTCTTCAGTCACGGTGGTGTGTTCGACATTGGCATGATTCCAGGTGGTGATGGTCGGCTCCTTGTCGGTGGTAGTGGAGCGTGGGGTGGTGTCCGGCATCTGTTCGCTGAAGTTGTCGTAGAGGGCTTTGATTTTCAGATGAAAGTAGGAGCTGAGCTTGTCGCAGAGTTCCTGGGACTGTGTGATGTCCGTGTCTTCGTTGGGGGGTTTGGTGAATTGCTGTATCACGTTGAGTTCTTTTGCGTTCGTTGCATTGGTGTGGATTTCGTTCTTGATGAAAGTCCGCTTGGTGTCTCTTAGACACTGGTGGTATTACTTCAGGGCGTTCCGGTAGCTGTTCAGGCCTTCCATGGCTTTCCGGTTTCACCAGGTTTTCTCGAGGCGTCTGCAGGTGCGCCTGGCTGCTTGGAGATCGGTGGTGAACCAAGCTGCTTTTAGGGGGTGTTTTTTGCCAGGGTTGCGGAGGGATGCGAGCTTGTCAGCGCAACTGGAGATCCAGCGGTGAAGTTCCTGGGCTGCAGAGTTGGCGTTGGTCGTGGTGCAGGGTGGGTCTAGGAGGAGGGTGGTGTTGAGGTGCTCCTCTGTTATCTTGCTCCAGTTCCTTTGAGGTGGGCGTGGGGGGGGTGGTTTGGGTCCGGTAGATGAGTTGAAGGTGAAGTGTACACAGTGGTGGTCTGTCCAGGGGGGCTGCGAGGTGTGGCTGAAGTGGATGTTACTTCCTCCTGCAAAGATGGGGTCGAGGGTGTGTCCAGCTATGTGCGTGGGGTGGTGATGAGCTGCTTCAGTCCAAGGTTGTTGAGGAGGGTGATTGACTCGGGGTCGCTGCGGTTGTCAAGGTGGATATTGAGGTCTCCGAGTAGGATGTAGTCCGTGGAAGCGATGGCGTGGGGTGCGACTAGGTTGGCGATGGTGGTTGCGGACTGGGTGCATAGTCCGGGGGGGTCTGTAGGCGAGGGTGCCCCGTAGCGTGGTCCTGGGGTTGGTCTGTATCTGGAAGTGGAGGTGTTCTGTGTTGGAGCGGGGGTCGCACATGTTGGAGGCGGAGAGTCGAAGGGATGTCTTGTGGGCGATGGCGAGTCCTCCTCCTGGGCGGTGGAGGCAGTCCCTTCTCTGGATCTTGTATCCTTCGGTGATGGTGGTGGCGATGTCGGGGCTGGAGGTGGCGTTAGTCCAGGTTTCGGTGAGGAAGGCGACATTGGGCGAGAGGGTGTCGAGCAGGTCCCAGATCTCTATGGTGTGTCTGTATATGGAGCGTACATTGAGGAGGATGCATGTTAGGGCTCCGGTGGTGCGGGCATCCAGCTAGTTTTTGGCGGTCTTGGGGGCGCAGTCGATGGTGAAGGAACGTCGGCAGTGTCTGCAGGAGAAATGTCCTTGGGTGGTGTTCGGTGTGGCGTTTTGGCAGCCGTTGAGTCTTCCGGGGTGGAGTGTGTGGAGGGCGGCAGAGAAGTATCGGAGGGGTTCCGGACATCCAGGGTTCCTGGTGCTGGCAGCGGTCGGGTCGCAGACGGGCTTGCCTTAGGTGCGCGGCCGCCATTAAGTAGGGGAGGGGGACTGTGTTGGGGGGAGGGGCCGCAGGGGCTGCAGCGGTGGGAAAAGCGGGGGATCGAGCAGGCTTGAAGCGAGCGACAAAGAAGTGAGAAGGAGGTTAAGGATGGAATTAAACTATGGAAATAAAATGCCCAAAGTAACAAAACAAATTACCCAAACAGGAAGGAACCAGGTGACACTTAAGTCAGTGCACACCAGGAATCAGCGGCTGGCTGCCGGCACGAACCCTGTTCTAGGGAGGGCTCGGGAGCAGAGTGGAGCGGTGCTGTACGCAGAGCTGCTGGGGAAAGTGCTGGCCTGGACCGAGGTCTAGGCCCTTGACCCAAACAATATGTCCTGGGCGTCGGGCTATAAGAATTCCACATCCCTGATTGTACTTTCAGGAATGTTAATTATAACCTCAACTGTAGGAGAAGCATACTCATTATCCACTGTTGTGGATGTAGAAGGTAAACCCGGCAACATATCTATTGAAGATTCCATCTCCCCCTCCATTTTTTGGGGGAGTATTTGAAGAAAGAGAAGTCATCGGATTCAGTGAAAGATCCCAGTGTGGAATGCTGGGAAGCATACTATTCAGTATTGGCCATATGGTTTGGCTTGACATGATCGATTTGAAATTTAATGATTTTCCTTACAACCAGTCAGCGAATGCAGGATCACATTACGGGTGCCTTTTAAACCAAGGACTTTGACCGGTGCTCGGTATGATGGACCAAATTCTTTTTTTGTTCTCCACCTTCTCTCTGACCTGATCTCCAACTTTAGGAAGCCAGCCAGGAACAGGTATCAGCACAGCTGCATCCGTGTGAGATGGCAAATTGGCTTTTGCCTGTGTATCACAAGCCTTTTGTAGATCCTGTAACACAAACGTAATCCGCGTCAAACGTTGCGGCAGCTGCCACAAAATCTAGACCATCCAGGTCTGGCACAAACATTTTAATGCCAAAGAGCATTTTGTATGGGGTCCGTCCACCCAGAGATCTTCTATGGAGATTATTAAGTGCATGTTGAGCTCCATATAAATAAGTCACCAGCCCGACAAGTACCTAATACTCTCGCTGTTAAAAATTGCTTTAATTCACGGTTCACCTGCTCCACAACAGAATTGCCCTCCGGCAGATATGGAGACGAGAATTGCACCTGCACCCCCAGATACTTCATTGCATTTCGGTAATCCTTAGAGTTAAAGGCAGGACCTTGGTTAGAATAGAAGGTGCCACAGGCAAATGTACCTACAAAGATACACAAATCTTTTAGAACAGTTCGAGTGTCCGCACTACGTTGTGGCCAAATCCAAAGGAATCTAATGCACAAATCCACTGCAACCGAGATATACTTAAAAGCATTATCTGATGTTAAAGGACCGCAGTGATCAAGAGAAATACATCCAAACGGTAAATTAGATATGTAGAGTTTAGTATGGGGTGGAAGTGAAACAGTTGAAGGCTTAATCTGTTGACAAATGTCACAGGAAAGAACATATTTACGTGCCTGTTGGTACAAACCGCGCCACCAAAAATGTTGTTGTAAAAGGGAAATAGTTGCTGTCACTCCGGCATGTGCAGAAGCTACGCCTTCATGTGCAGCCACTATTTAAGAATGTATGCGGTCCTCGTTGGGATCAGCCGATCTCGATCAGACGACAAGTGGTATGTATATTGTGAAGGGAAACCTTGGGAAAACTCTGTTCCCTCCTTCTTTGCAGCTATAGCCGCTAGAATATCATCATCAATTTCAGTCATTGACCTTGTGACTCCTGCTACTAAACATGTGGCTATTGCAGATTTGGCTGCCTCATCAGCCAGTGAATTACCAACCGCGCGTGCTCCCACACGTTGATGGCCCAATGTATGGATGACATGTGTGAGTGGCAAACGTTCCTTCAGAATGGCCACTCGGACCCCAAAGAGTTTTATTCTTATTTGCGCTGCCTTTAGAATCACGAAAATAATTTTGTGTCCAGAAGAACAAGTTGTCATTGATGGATTGTACACTGTAAAATTAATCGCACACTAGAAGTGTAGGAACCTCGGGATCAGCAAATTCAAGAGCCAAAACCAAAGCACGTAGTTCCACGAATTGAACAGTGCAATCGCCAAGAGACTGTGTGTGCACCAAGGAGGATTTAAAATCCCCATCAACAATCGTACCTGCCACAATCGCGCAGACTGCAGAATAAGCATGTTTTGAACCAATGGCTGGCTGCGCAGATCCATCAGTGTAAATAATACATTTGTACTGTTCAAGAGGGTGAAATGATAAAGATAGAGGATGAACATGTTCATATTGTAAAAACTCCTATGTTTGCAAAGAGGGTCAAAGATAAAGTTATCAGCCAACGTTAAAGAACTAGCCCATTGTATCTAACGTGGATGCAAGGCTTTGGAATTCGGGACACTTGCCTTCGTGACTGCTTCCAAAGCAGGCACTGGGGAAACCATGAAAATGTGTTTACCCTGAGCCTTCTTTTAGAAAATTGTTTCTGTAGAAGAGAAACGCATCTCAGCTGGAGTATACAAATGTGATTTATAAGCAGTGTGGACCGTGTCCCCTTCATTGAAAGTCATGTAAACGAATCCTAACGTACCTGGTACAATCCGTATGACCAAATTTGTAGTATTGTCTCTTGTTAACAAGAACTAGGTCGCAAGCAGATCAGATTGCAAAGACCAAAGAATAGCTGTATGTTCCGGAAGCCAATGGGAAGATGAAAAAGAGGGTTGTATCAACACGTATATCGACTTAATACCCTGGGCATAATCAGGAATATATTCTGCCAAAATTTAAAAATCCTAGCAAAGACTGCAATTTTTTAAGAGTAGAGGAAGGCTGCAATTGTGCAAATTTCTCTAAAAAGTGGGGAGCTAACCCCCTCCCTTCATTATTAAGTTCTTAACCAAGGAAAAGTACAGCCATGAAGACAGTATGTGATTTTGCGAAAGAAAATTTGTAGCCTAACTTCACAAAATGTGTGACACTGCAATCAACGCGCATCAGATGAGGAGTCCTCTCCTCATCTGTCTGATTAATGTCATCGACGTACGCAAAGGCATCAGGGTCAATCTTCTAAAATTGAAACGATGTATGCCACAAACACGCCTGGGCTATTCTTATATCCCATTGGCAATCTCGCATAGCTTCTTTGATTGCCTAACGCACTGAATGCGGTCAAATCACAGCTCTCAGGAGCCAGAGAGTGGCTGAAAAATCCATTGGAAATATCCAGTTATTTTGTACTTTTTTCGAACAATGTTGTTAACTAATGCAGAGCTATGTGTGTTTTGAACTGAAAAAGTACGTACATGACTGTTCAAATGTCTTTAATCTAAAACTATACGATATGAACCGTCTGGTTTCAGTATCAGAAAAACAGGATTATTCATAGATGGAACAGACAGGAGTTCGATTACACCCTGATATTCCAATTGAGTCAAGATGTCATTTACAGGTGCTTTAGCGTCTCATTTGAGTGGATACTATGGTTGTGGCTGAGTTGTAGAACGCAAAGGAATCGCATGAACCGGGTAATCCTCGTCCCAACCTGCCTGTTGGCGATACAGTGCTGGAGCTAAGGTCCATGCCTACTTTGAGGCATAAGCCATTATATCGTCATCGGGTACGTATTGCGAAAAACTGGGTAGAAAATCATCTTCCCCTCTAGAGGAAGCTTGGACAAATGGGGGAGGCCAATCTACCTCTGCCAACAAAATATCATAAGAAGATGGGAGATTTTCCCAAAACACTGCTTTAATTGGGCGTTTGATATCACCTTCAATTTGGAGGCTTACTTCATAAAGCCTATCGGGAGAAGCAACTTGAGTATCAGCTGTCTCTACAGTAATAAAAGTGTCAGTTGCTCTTGCCTCCAGACACTGCTGGAGTGTCTGCCGCACTATGGTAACCTCTGCCGCGCTGTTGAGGAGTGTTACCACCCAACTCCTGACGAGGAGCAGGGTTCTCACCATCTCCGGCATACTTTGCAGTCAAAGCAGCAACATTTTTCTTCTGAAATGGGGCACAAGATTGAGGTTGTTCCTCCTGCTTGACTTTTACATCAAACTGGTGCTGCGGGTCTTGTCTTGCTTGTGTAGACTTGCCTTGTCTGCAAACCTGAAGCCCTGCTCCGCCAAATTGTTCTGACGATTCCTGAAACGAACGAGGAGAATGAGGACCTGGAACCTCTCGGGTGACTTAATTTTTGAGTGGTCACGCAAATCATATCTGAAATTATAGTCAGCAATTGTCGTTAATGATCCACGTCCGCCACCGTCTCTAGGCGTTGACTAACTTGCAAGCAAACTGCCTCACCTTTAATATTGGCCAGAATGATATTGGAGACAATATGGAATATTCCCACTAACTTCATCCCCAAATCCAGGGCTGGTCCAGCCCCATGTTCATCTTTTACCTTCTTAAGAACACTCGGTTGAATGCTCATGGAGGGGGTGCCAAAGCACAGTGTATACACTGAAGCAAACACCGTCCCCCAGGTGGTTCAGTCAGCCAAAGCAGGAATCGGAGCAATAGGCCTACTCATTGTAAGGTTGCTGTGTTTTTCTACAGGAGTCATTGGTAAAAACTGGCTCAAGCTGCTCAAATGTTTGTGAAAGCCAAAAAGGCAAGTCATCACGTTTTTGAGCTGTTTGCCCATCAGTATGTCCTGGTGGCGGAGCAGCAGCTCCTGCCAGCGCTGCTTGTAGTGCATGGGACATAAACTGTATGACACGTCTATGATGATGAACTGATTGTGTGTATAATATACATAGTTCAGCAACCGTAATCTTCATATAATTTGGATGAAGTGTAAAACCAGCCAAAACAGGCCAATTGGCCCCATAGACAGACAAGGGGCCCATGCGAACAAAAGAAACAGGGCGAGGAAGGGTGCCATTAAACCAAATGCTCCCAGGATGTCAATGGAACTTCAAGTAATGCATAACGACGATACGCTGCTGGAGGAGCAGCGGGCGTATATTCATGAAACAAATTATCATTCCCATCTACTGCTGGAAATGTTACCCAAGAATAAAACTCCTCAAAGCGGTATGCTGGATCCGCCTCAACCACGTAAATAATGCTTGCCCCTGCATTGGGGACTCTGTGGTAAGTTAAAAATGCAGTAACCGCAGCGCGGGAATGTGCTGCAATTGCGACAGGTTGTGCCATGTATATAAAGAATGCTACAAAAAAACGGCAGCGCAAAACCGGGTCAAAAAAGATTTTAAAATTCAAGCTTGAATAACGTATAGAAATAGGGGTACCCTACCAATACAGGAGGCTAAGCCCCCCTCCACCACAGATGTCTCCGGTAACCGGTGAGAGGGTATTGTGGACAAGCCCAAGCGCTTCTCGGGGGTCTCTTGAATAAGTACCAGACCAAACGGGGGAGCCATGTTGCAGGGATTCTGCCCAATAACAGAACTATGAGCAGGATTATAGGACCTTGGTGTATAGGAACTGAGTCCTCCTACCACCTAGTCGACTGACTAGCTATAGTGTCTCACTTGTTTTCCTACTCAATCACAGAGAAACAAATGATTAGACACCCCAGAACACAACACTCCCAGATCCCTCCGGAATCGCGTTAACAAGACAAACCCTTTCGCTTGCACTCTTGTACTTGTCCACAATAATATCTAACAGTTTAAAATATATATTTCAACTAACGTACCCTAACATGCAGTATACGTGCCACAACAAGCAGGAAAATGCATAGTACAAATGCAATCAGCATAGCAGCTAGTCCATAAATCATGAAGGGAGATGTGTTCATGGAAAGACAATAGAGCCTAACCTCCCTCCCCTTGCTGAGTATTATTATTATTGTATATTAAAATATCGCTGGGCTTTGTCAGCAGAACCCATACCTTAGCCTATAGATGGTAGATCTACATCATAGGTGCTGTCTCGTTCTTGTCCCTGGAAAGATCCCTCTCCAAGTGTGTCCCATTTATTGGTGTATCCCAATAAAACTAACGTACATTGTCTAAACAGCAGCTGCATCAGTATGTTTTGTCTAGGTGCTAAGGCCTGGCCAGAACAAAATAACAAGGGGCATTGTTGTTCGACCTTGCTCATAATGTTTAGTCCAAATCCCAGGAACATGCAGAGAGTGAACTCAGCGATGAGTTCTCATGTGAAAACAGCCATAGAAATGATTGCGAAAAATAAAGACGTGTAGTAACGTGCACAAAGCAGCAGGCAAGCTGCAGCGTGCTCCTAGCGACCCCACAAGCCATGTACGAATGTTTTGCGATTGCAATTGCAGTCTCAAAACACTCGCAATTTACCGCCCTCTTCAAGAGGGTGGTAATGCAAAAGCGAAGAGGACGCCTTCCCCTTTGCAAATGCAGGAGAAAATATTTTTAGTGGCAGGCAGTCACTACCTGCCTTTAAAAAATGAAACTTAAACGGTTCTTTTTTTTTTTTAATGCCTCCCATTTTCCTTTAACGAAAACTGGCTGCATTTAAAAAAAAAAAAAGCTTTATTGAAAACCAGTCCCAGACATTGTCTGCTGAGCCCAGAAGGCCATCATCACTGGAAGGGCCAGCCATTCCCAATTACGTCGCAAATTGCAACAGACTCATTAATTTTCATGAGGCATGCAATTTGCGACCCCATTGGGAATCGCAAACAGTGTCTCAGACATTGTTGTACATTGGAAATTGCGAGTCGTAATTTCCAATGGTCGTATATCTGGCCCAGTGTGTCTATGGGTAACGTGACATGTCGATGTATTTTTATGGCCTACTGTCCCGTTCTGGTGAGCATACAAAGGACGGGTGTTCTGTTCACTCAAAGTGAATGAGCAATAAAGATGCATTCAAATCTTTTTATCTAGTCCTATTTGCTCTGCATTCAAAGACAGAGGTCATAGGTCAGTTTATGTTTTCTCACAATTCGTTTTCTTTCTGGAATTGCAATGTTAGAGGATTTTCTAAAGTTAACTGTCTGCAACCGGTTCTGTACAAAGAGACTGAAATGGAAGGATGTAGGAATTCAGACTATGTTTTCTAACACACAACGTTTAAATAGCTAATAAGTGAACATTGCAAACATTTCAAAATATGTTTCGTTAGTTATGAAAGCACGTTTAGTAATTCTGTAAGATGAAAAACAACATTTTAATAGGATGAAAACCAATCAGAACACTTGGTGATGTGCAAATAAGTATTTATGCTGAAACTCAGTTCCCTCACATTATTGTTTATACACTATATAGTTTTACCATTAAAATAGCGTGTTAGTGGGACAATTTGTGGTCTTTTCTTTTGTGAGGCGCTGTCTGTAAATTACAGTGCACTACAACCTCATGTTTTAGTAATATATTTATTAAAAGTGCATTATTAAACATGACCTGAGAAACCTTTCTGCCACTGCCCTGATTGCATTGCTATTTGTGTACTCAGAAGCAAGTGCCATGTGTGCCCTATATGGGAGCTAGATTCTCATTATACATAGAGCAGACGTTTAGTCTAATACAGTGGTTCCTAAACTGTGTGCCGTGGCTCCCTGGGGAGCCGTCAAACCTAGCCAGGGGAGCCGCGCACCAAGCTCTTTAATGCATATAATGTTGAAGGGTCTGTGGGCTTCAGTTGAACTAATTAGACTTAAACGCATGATGTAGGTGATTTGTAAGTGACATGCCTAAATCTGTAAACGTAGTGCTCAATTAATGACATGTCGAGGTAGATGGCCTCTATATTTCACCGGATCCTCATGTTCCAACACTCCCAAAGTAAGCGGAAAATGCCTGATTTATTTCATTAGACCCGTTAATACTTTCCTTTTTTTCCAACTGCATTTTACACCAACGCACGTTATCAGGAAAGTACAGTTATCCTGTCTATTAAACACACTATGGGGCCGATTACAATGTCGGTCGGAATGGTTTCCGACCAAATTAAGTTCTGCGAGTCTGACAGACCGATTACGATGCTTCCCCACATTGTTCAGTCAGACTCGCATTGACTTCAATGGGAGACTGTGTTCCGAATGAGAACACAGGCTCCCATTGAAGCAAGCATTTGCAATGAAAATGGGTCTCGCATTTGTGAGTTAGAGCTATTGACATTGTAAATGGCAATGTTTTTTACCTACACGTTTTATTTTTGGTATGAATGTATGTAGTGTGCAAAATCCCTTGGAAAGGTCCTGCACTTCGTAATAAATATATTGAAAAAGACGCCAAGTGTGGATTGCGTCAACAATTGCTTGGCACGTACCTCATGGGTGAAGTGTCGCGACACATGCGAAACTCATTAATAAAAGTAGTGCTTACAGACTAACCATCGGGATCGGAGCATGTGAATCCGAATCTCTTACATTTTCTAGACTATTTGACTCACTCTCCTGCGTCTTCGTTATCCTCCAAACACTGGGACGCAATGAAGTTTGCCAAGCGGGCGGGGGGAATGGGGGCTTCGGGGTACTTGAAAATGTATTCATTGTCAAAGGTCGCCCGGTGCTATTAGTTAAGTGTGCAGATTTCATTAAGATATTAAGAGTACTTTACTCGCATCTATTAGAAAATCGACATTAACTAAACAAAATGCCAGAATGCGTGTCAGTTTTCACAGTGTTTTAGACAGTACTGGTTGCTTAGTTTCATTGCATTAATTTTTGTATTTACTCTTTTACAGAGCATCCAAAGTAGGTTACCTAACCCCAAACCCCCGAGTTGTTAAATGAGCCATAGAAGGGAGTGTTTTACAGTTGAGCAAATGTGTCCAAATTTAATTTTGGTAGTGCCATGGAATGATCAGCCAATGAGGTACTCGATGAGCAGGTATTTAACTACACGTTCAAAACGTACAGTATTGTGGCTGTTGTTTGTACACAACCACCTCTCTAAATGTGTTTATTAACATAAAGCTTCATCTACCAGACAGTGCTCACAGAGGGGCGACTAAAGCGGAGAACAAAATGTATTCATTTATCCTGAGTGTGAAGGCACCCGGGAGGCTTAGGTTCCCTCCCTCCCTCTCCCGGTGAGGCTAGGGATCCCAGCGCTTCTATAGACTATGGCGTGCTCCTCTGCACCAGCAGGGCACATCTCAGAATCTGCTGCTTCTGCTAAGAATAGGTGAGGGGGGATGAGGGAGTTGCCGGCAGATTTCCAGGTTATTGAAAGTGATGATTCTGACGTGAGGCAATGGAGACTGACTTTGTCTGTTTGTCTATACCAGTCTATTTCTCTACCATCTACCGGGCTCTCTGTCATTTATCCATTCATCTCTCTTTGTTAGAGGTGCGCGAGCCAATATATTAATTACCAGGTAGAGCCAGCTGGAGACGTGCCAAGCGTATACGAGCCAGTGGGCGAGCCGTGAAAATGATCGGCATGTTAATCATACAGTAAACATGATGTAAATCTGCGATAATGTCTCTTCAGAATTCAAAAAAGTGCATTTCTTAGCGCCTCACCTCAGTACACAAGAGTATAGCACTGAATTGAGAGGAAGTTATAAAAAGTGCTCGTTTTAAGCATGAGTTAAAACACTGCCGCTCCTCCCGCCCGACAACAATGCCATTTGTGAACGAAGAGCTGTCAGTTGCCATGCATACCCCGAATGTTGCCTAGAGTATTATTATATTTAGAGTAACATTAAAATCTAGTTTATTAAACACGAGAAGTTTTTGTACAGCATGCATCTTGAACTCGCATATTTCAAGTTGGCAATAATCAAGATGAAAACGGAAAAAGATGAACAGGAGTGGGGGCGGGGGGTGGGTGTTAAGTCACAGACTGAGGGAGGGTGCGGTGGGGTGAGGAGACAGGGAAGAAAATAATGTTAGGAGTAAAGAGGCCAATAGCTGTGGAAGGATACAAATGATGAATGAGGAGGGACTAACAAGCCTCAAACCATTCGGAAGGCAGCATTTAAGACCAAAGCCAATGGGCAGAGAGTGGGCGGAGCTTCCACACTACAGTATATACTGCATGCCTTTGCTGCAACGCTAGGCGAGACCTAAAAAGGGGTGGTTGTGAAAAACCTTGCACCCTGTTCCTGCCACACTGTGCATGGTTGCAAAGAGAGAACCCATGGGTACCCTCAACGGGCCTCAACTGGAGGCCTACGAGTGAAGGGGGACCTGCTAGCTGCCCCTAAAGTCAGTATTCAACAGCCATTTTGTGTCAGGCAAACCGTTTCGGAACGGCTGTCAGAATCGACCATCGTAATTGCTTAGTCGGAAACCGTGTTCATAGAGCTGTACAATTTGGCTTCGAACGACTCGGACCGTCCAAATGCTGAAGAACCGAATTGGATGGCCCGAACGGTTGCCCCGCAGCGTAATTGGTCAGTCGTAAATGTATCAGATTTGGTAAGAAACACAGGTTCTGAATCAGATTTGGAGAATCCGAATCCCGTTCAGAGCCTTTCCGACTGACATCTTAATCAGCCCCTAAGTATAAAGTATTGACATTTGTACTTGAATCCTATATACTTCCAGTACATATTTATTTCAGTACACACACATTTTCAGACAGGCCTGCTCTCTCCTTGAGCACAGGGAAGTAAAGCACTATATACGGCATAATGCCAATATTTGGAAGCAAGAAAGAGGGCTGTTTAAAAAAAGTCTGAGGAATTTATTTTACTTGCATTGATTTGGAGGCAATTTTAGGGAAGAGACGGCAAAATAAAGCTGTATGTGGTTTAAAAAATTGTGAGTCACCCTGCTGAGACATGTCTTGGCATGTATGACCTGGGTAGAAATTGAAGTGCATGCAAATATTCTTCAAGCGCAGAAACACTTTGGCAATGAGGCCTACATGCATAGGGGTGCTATCTAGTACTATAAGTGGGATAACAAAGTTTGAAAGGGTACTCTAAAAAAGGCATGAGCAAAGAAAAGTAACTAGGAATATTTTATTAGATGTGCTGCCTTAGTAATACGAAACACCCTGCGTATATGATTATAATACCTTCATCAGCTTCATCCCAATAATTTTCAGGAAGAAAAATGCAAGTACTCCCGAGGCTGGGCTTACATCCACCCCACCCTCCAAAAAATGTAACCGTGGGGAGCCACGGGCAATGGCCAATGGGTCAAGGGAGCCGCGGGTAGAAAAGGTTTGGGAACCACTGGTCTAATAAATTAAACAAAGGTTTTTTTTATCCAGCAGAAATGCTGAATTCACATATTTGATGATGCTCTCATATGTGATAATGAAGAAAAAAATGGCTCTGTAAAATTAAATATTTGCCTAGGATCACATAGTTTGAGACCAGTTTACTTGTTAAGTACATTACTGTTCGAGTAGCTTATTCAAGTCACTAGATCCGCCCGTCTAGTCACATTTGTATGTTTTTTTATCGGCCTGTGGTGTCCTTGAGAAAGTCTATATTGTAGAATTATGAGAGGCTTTCGAAATGTATTTGCTTGCTACTGTTTTGCTCTAATTGGCATATTTTGTGGTAACGGTGTACAACTGTATTGGATTTATGAAATCCATTGTTGAGAATCCTATAAAAGTGTGCTCTTTTTGGATCTAGAAGAATCTCTTCCTATTGACCCTAGGAGGTGAATCCATGATGGATTTCACTCCCATTTTATACTTTGTATTTCGGTGACATGAATTTTACTGAGTTCCCTGACTGATTCTGGAACTTAGCTGAGCTTTGCACTCTTGATTTATTGATTTTGACTATATTAATTGATTTCTGTATGACTTATAATCTGAAAAAGAAACCTTTAAGGTTTTAGTTTTTCCTGTCTGTATTTTGTAGGACCAAACGGGCTCTACTTGTCTAAACTATTTGCCATTTAGAGTGCTTAGAGACAGGTCAAGGAGCACTAAAATCTGCATGGGGGTTGACACCGCTCCTGGTCCATCAGTTGTGGAAGGTAATAAGGAAGAGAGCAATGCCACATTCTGGTAGCAGAGGATGGTTCCAACCTGTTTGGCTCTGATTGGACCTGTCTTGGTAAATTTGATTTGGAGACTGGGAACTGTGCCTTTTATGATTCATCTGGTCTTCCCCCTGAAGTTAACACTGACCCCTGATCTGTCCTGCATTCCTGATTCCTGAAGCCAGTGCGGAGTGATGGCAGTTGACCCGGGGATGCCGAAGCAGACTTTGTGAGTACCAACAGCAAAAGGCATTGCACGTGCACTGTGGTGTGAATGAAAGAACCAGGGTGGTGCATGTTGCAACTTGCAGTTCGGAAACGTGTGGTGTCATAAAGTGGTCTCAATTGAATCTACATACTACATGGCTTTGGTTTGTGGACTTGTAGGGACAGTGGTTATTGTCCTTTTTATTTTTTCTTGATTTCAGAAAGTAGCATTTTCAAGCGACAAAGAGGGCTTGCACTGTGTGATTCTGCTTATGCCTGCTGCGCTTAATGAAATTGTGATCTAAAGCTGTGGTGTAAGTGGTTGGACTCTTCAACGTCCGGGATGTAGTTGAATTGTCTGCTAAAAGATGGTGTGTACTGTGAAGTGCTAAATCTCATATAAACTGTTGCGTGTGTACAATACCCTGAATCAGTACTTGTTTATGGTTTGCTGCACAGGAGTAAATCTATCGGTTTGAAGCGAGCTCCTTTATGTTGATAGTTTGCTGCTGTGCAATTGTGAGTGCCGTAAAAAGCAGAACCTGCATCTTTGAACTGAGATTTCTTTTCTATTTAGGTGAAGCAGACAATACGTTTTAGCTGTTTAAAATATGCTATAGTGTTAGTCGTCATCTGTCGCACCTGGATAGGTCCCTTAGTATTGAGAGTTGAGCTTTGTTTGATTGACCGTTGCACCTGTCATGCTGGGATTGGCTGAACGGTTGTTGAGGCCGCGTTGCAGTTGATTCAGTGTTTGAGAAGTTGCATGTGGATTGGTTGACCCTACTGTTTACGTTGCAAGCGAGAAATCATGGCGAACATTTCTTTGAAACCCGTGTAAAGTATTTGCAAGAAAAAGAAGTTGCACCTGAAGGTCCGCATACAAGAGAGATGGCCACAAAGAACGGAGTATATATGTGCATGTGGCTCAAACAATGGTATAAGTGTTCTTAAAGACTGGGATATGCCATTCTTTTGCATGGCACTTTTCACATCAAGAGGCTTAAGAATCTGAGGGGGAAATTGTAAGAGATGAAACCCCAACCCAGACCCACTCAATTTGAGGCTTTAAATATAGCGATTGTAAAAATGTGTGAGAGATATAATTTTCAGACACAAATCAAAATGAGCAATTAGTTGAAAGTACAGTGTAATGAGAGGCAAAGGATCTGGTGTGAAACTATGATGGATGCAATAGGTGATCACTATGTGATCGTGAGTGAGACGACATGAGAAATCCTCCACGAAGAAAGAGCAGGAGAATGATGCCTGAGGATTATGAGTTTTTGGATGATTTTCTGCAGTCAATACCACCCCATACTATTTAGTTCAGTCCACAGGACAATCCCAACCAACATCCCCAGTGAGGGGAGCAGTGACAGGAGCAGTGACAGGTCTCCCCACAGATGCAAGTACACCCCTCATATATGTAAATGGCACTGTTCCTCAGACGTTAGCAGTTATCCCCCCGATGTCAATCACCCCAGATTTCAGCTAGCAAAAGCATTCCCCTGATGTAGTTAATTAGGAGCACTTCAGAGGTACAAGCAGTTTGAAGTGCCACACAGAACCCAGTAAGAGTAGGTGTTTAACCCGCACCAAGGACCCGGGAGCGAGACATTACATTACAGCAGCAGCACCTGAAAATGTCCCCCAAAAGATCAGTGTTGTGCAGTTGAAAACTGAGCTTGAGGAGATTGTGAAGGGAAATCTTGGAATAGATTTTCTAAAACACTATGGGGAGTCTTAAATGGTGTATATTAGCAAGGAAACTGCTGGACTTGTGCAAGGATGGAGTCTTTAGCTGATGAATGTGGATTTGAGTTGTTGTAAAGGAATGTTATGAAAGAATTTCAGAATGACTCTCAGTGACCAGGATTTAAAGGTGATGAAATTGCAAGGCTTGAAAACGGATATTGATAGTGTTTGAGAGTGGGGAGATTTAAAAAAAGAAAAATCAAGAGAGCAGTGGCCGAAGACAAAGGTCAGGTCAAAGTGAGAAAGAAAAGAAAGGTGTCAGAAGGGGAGAAAGTTGAGAACACCGATGGGGCAGAAGCAAAAGAGTAAACCTTGAGCAAGGTTACTGGGAGCAGCATATGTGCATGTTCTGTGGACTCTGACCAGACCTCTTTCATTTCACAAGCAGTCTTCTAAAGCTGAGAGGAAACCCCGATAAATGGTACACGCAAGTAGATAGAATTGTATCTATCTGAAAAGGCTTATGGGAGGATTTAGACATGTTCCCAGGAATTTGTGGGTGGGGAGTGTAAACGAGCCGTAGATTGGGCTACCCAAGAACCAGAGTGTCGTATATACCAATGCCTGTTCCACTTGGGTCAGGGCTAAATCTGATGCTCTGATTGTATATTTAAAAACTAAGGTGGCACAGAAAGGAGTAAATTCTGAGGACAATGCATGAACCGAACGAGTCTGTGTACACTTTTCCTGAGAGATATATGCAGCTTTACAGGTAGCATAGTGGAATTGAAGATCAGATTGCTGAGAATTTGAGTGATTTTATCTCCACTTTTGTTCTTGTTTTGCATCTGGAGATTAGCGCTCTGTTATAGTAGAATATGACTTGCTGGCAAACACAATCGCTTGATAAGATCCTTCAGTATGCAAAATAACTGCAGTGATACCAAAGATGTAAAGCAGAGAAAATTGAAGGAGAAATATATGTTAGCTCAGACAAAGTTGGCACAGAATGGCGATCTGAGAAGTCCAATGATAATGATTCAGGTCTTAGTTGTGTAGTCACCACTGTTCAATACGTTCACTGGGGAATGTGGTCCCCCAGGGGAGATGTAGAGGAAACATTGGTGGTATGGTGCTTTGAAGAAGGTTACCCCTTGTCACGTCATCAATAAGGTCGTCCACTGGATGAGAGAATGCAGATTTAATCCTGACAGTGCAGTTTGATAAGGTGATGCACAGGGATGTGGAATTCCTACAGCCCGACACCCAGGACATATTGTTTGGGGTCAAGGGCAACAAGTTTTCATGTCTATTTTGTCCTTACCCCCTACAGCACAAACACTTTGGCTGCCAGTTTACAATATCACGTTGTGGATCAGGGAACGGCATTGTCTGCAGTTAGAATAATATTTTTGTCTCTGTTTTAATGTTGTTCAAACTTGTATTAATGGTTCATTCATTGAAAGCCTTTATTATTAGGGTGAGCACTCTAAGTAAATGTTGTAAGCTCGGACTGCACTACTGATGGTGGTTCCAGTATAAAAATGGGTACACATGTTTTCAAAGCTTAGCAATATGGGGATATGTATAATGCTCCCAAAATGCCCTCTGACTAGATGCAAATATTTGCAGAAGCTTGAAAGCAAGATTGATGATTCTTTGCTTTCAAAATGAAATGTTCACAAAAACTACTTTGTGTGCCAATGTGCTCCTTGTGAAAAAGCAGAATGCTGTCACTCAGTGAAGCCAGCCTATGCAGAGACAAGGAGAGACAGAATTTTAATAAACACGAAAGGTCATGGTTCACTCTAAGCCATGTCTAATTAGGGGCCCAATTTTTAAAGAAAGTCTCAAAAGTGCACCCATGGTATGATGAGGTGCAATAAGTGCAGATATACAGCTTTCGTGAATTTACAAAAGTAGGGAGAGAAATAGTACTCCTAGAAAATATTCATAATCTGCATTTTAGAATGGGCAAATATGCATGTGTAGATATGCTCATGCGAGAATATTCTCTGCTTTTCGAGCATTTGTAAAGCGGTCTGATACCCGCGAGGGTCATGTTCGTGCTATAAAAAGAATCTTTAAATAAATAAATGGTGGCTAACCCTGGCCAAAGCAGAGGAGAGGATGAGGAGCACAAGAAGACGGGAGTTGCTAGTGTCGAAAAATGCAGAGGGCGTCGTACACAATGAGCAGGATTGAAGACTCTGTGCTGTTGCTATGCCAAAAGCCAGATGTAAGAGGGTACAGTAAGTTGTTTGCCTGGATATAAGACAACAATTGGGCTGCTATGTAGTTTTCAATCACCTTGCCTAGAAGAGGCAGGGTGGAAACTGGCTGATAGTTGTTGAGGTCGTTGGTTTCAAGGATTGATTTGTAAGGATCAGAGTGATTTGCCCCATTTTTAGAAAATCTGGGAATGCGCCCTGTTCAAGGTGGGAGTTGATTAGGGTAGACCAAATGGGGAGAAGCTGTTTGGCTAGGGATTTGATGATGATGGAGCTCAGGATGGCATCATGAAGGTGGTTTGAGGGTTTAACCTTGGAAAAAGTTAGAAATAGCTCAAACTCCGAGATTGGGGAGAAAGAGGACCGCGGCTATTGCGCCTTGCAGGGTGAGGTCTCCTCGGATATGTTGTTGAGATTGACGGGAAGGTAGATGTTTTACGGTTTTTTGTCAAAGAACTCCACAAGGCTATTGCACAGTGTTTCTGATGGCTTGGGAGCGAGGATGGTGTAGCGGTTATTGGCTTGTTTGATAATCAGTTGTTTCGGTCTGTTCTTGGCTGCATCCAGGAGAGATCTGATCTGTGCAGCCTTGGCTTTAAAGATGCAACGTTTGTAGTGTTTCCTGAAGGATTGCAGCGTAATCAAGTTGCACAGCAAGGAAGATTGTCTCGATTCTTTCTCAAGCTTTCTGATAACATCCTTTCTTCGTTTAGAGCTTTTGAGAACCAAGGGCGAGAAGGCTTGGGCCTGCTGTGTTTGCTTGTTACTGGTGCAAAATATATCCGTGATTACACGAAAGAGTTGAAGTTCTCTGTAGCCTCGTATATGTTAAGTTGAGGAATTATTGATGTGAAGTTGGAGAGGGTGAGGATTGCCATGGCTTCTGTATCAATGTTGCTAATGTTTCTGAACCAAATTTCTTTCCTCGATTGACTTAAGAGATTTTGTGCTTGAGAAAGACACTGTGGAGGGGACCTGTAAGTGGTCAGACCAATCTACCAGGATGGGGATCATTGGCCTATAGGAGTGGAGATCTGAACCTTTTCAAGTCCAGGGTGGATACCCTAGAATGCATGGATTTCTGGCAGTGTTAGTGGAGGTCGCTGTCATCTAGACCTGAAGCAAAGTAATCCCAATGAGCATTTCCATCTGAGCCAAATGAAGGTTAAAGTCGCCAAGAAGCATGATATCACTGCTAATTGGTGTGTCAAGAATGAGATGCATTCATCAATGACAGTGTTTTTGCCAGGGTGTGTGATAGATGACATTCATCTTGAGTTTACTGTCTACTTGAGAGAAGATTTCCAGATTGAAAACTGGATAGGGGGAGTAGCCTGCAGCTGACAGAGTGGATCGCTAAGATCCCACCTTGTCTGCTGTCTTTGTCACTTTTTCAGAATAGAGTAAGTGGGAGGAAGAAGGATGGGAAGAATGGCGTTCGATTAATCATTGAGCCAAGTTTCTATGAGGACCAAGATGCCAATATTATAGTCCCTAATTGTGTCTGAGATCTTGAGGCAGTGTTTGAATATAGATCGGCAGTTGTGTAGCATGAAGCTGAGGATTGATCGAGAGGTAGAATAGGAGCCCGGATCAGGTTGGGGATTCAGAGGTGCCTTTGGCAAGATGAGTGAAATGAAGAAGTGCGGTTTGAGATGATTGTAATGCCTGTGTTGCTTTGTCAGAATGTCTGAGACGTGTTTCACATTATCGTCTGTCTGACATGAAAAAATTAAACATTATTATTGTCTTTTTTTATGTAAAGTCACTTACTAGGAAAAATAGGCCATGTCATAATGGTGACCTTAACATTCTTCAAAAAGCAACACATGATTTATCATTGCCACTTTCCCGAGTGCCAGCATATGATGAAACAGCTTTTAATACATTTATTGTAGAATAAATGTAAAGTCTTAAAAACCCTCCCATTGAAGACATCCTCTCACCTGCACCATGCAATAAAGACAACATGAAAATAGGAAGACACATAAAAAAGTAATTGCCCTACAACGCATTCAAAACACAGATAAAATACATTTTGTATATGGTAATACTGCTGCTTACAGATGACCATGGAGAGTAAGGCAGACTGTTTCTTTTGCCCTCTTTGGCAGTAGTGACAAACTGAGGTACAACACATGTGGATGGGAGGATACCCGCAGCATAAACTGTGCTTTCAGGCATGCATAGAGTCAGGTCCTGCCAGCACTTGCATTACTCACCAGCTGCATGGGCGTGAACCCCCAGTTCCCTGCAGCCCCTGATGATGTCTTAATAAACTTCCATGTTCATTGATGTGCTCAGCTGAGTATATTTTTGGATGATCCTCCCCGATGGCTTCTAGTTCCTCATAGGTGAAATTGGATGCCCGCTATTTATTATCCTTAGCTCTTTTGTAGGCTCCTTGAACAAAAGGAGCAACACAATGGATAGAGACACTAGTAGTGCTTGAATAGTTCATAAATGACCTACTTCCTGTTCCTATTTGTAACTTCCTCTTTGTTCTTGGAAAACTCTGCTTCTGTTACATTTTCTCCCACTGTGTTATACAGCTTGAGAAAAGCTGTATACATAGATGTAATTATTTGGGAAAGGGAGAGAGTGAGTAAAGGGAATCACATGCTAGGGATTATGAATGGCAAACTAGTTGTGTGAGACAAAATTTGGCATTAACATGCAATTTAAAAATAATTTAAATGAAAAATAAGGTATGTGTTGTGATCCTATACGTTTGGCATTTTCTACACACTAGATGTGTAATGCCCACATCTGAGATGTGATTACAGTTGCAGATGAATAGTGTGAGATTGTGTTGATAAGTGAGGGTTGGGTTTGTGGATGCATATTCTGTTTACAGTTGGTAGTTTGGTAGTGAACTCTATTTTTTGTCCCGATCAGGGAACTTGGGTGTGGTTATAATTTAGTAGTAAGGCCTACAAGTAAGCCACAAACGCAATGCGATATCGTGGAATACTAAACGGGCAACAATGATCCTGCACACAGTTTCTTGGGAGTACAGGATGAACCACCTGTATGATCAAGACATGTGAAGCACAACCTGAGGATCTCAAAAGTGGCACAATGCTGGATCATGCATGTATGTGTCTTGTTGTACCTCTGTTGAGACAGGGTGGTTGGATTTCAGAATGGGATGAGACGATGGTGAGAGAGAGAGTGTCCGGCATCACCTGCAACAAAGACATATGATTAATTTTAATATTGTTTTGAGGGTGCTACAAATATTCCATACATGTTATGTCATGAGGATTTAAATAGTGAACTAATCACCCGTGAGGGTACCAGGTGCTTAAGAAGGTGGTTGGCCCCTGACTCACTGAAAGTTATTCGAAAAGCCAGATCTTCAGCTTCTTGCGAAACTCGAGAAGAGATAGGGAGGCTTTGATGTGTTGTGGGAGGTCAATCCAGACTTTGGGGAAGATGAAGGAAAATACGTGACCTTCTCTGCTGCTGTGTATGCTAGGTATGTGAGCGTCCTGTTGAGCGAAGGTGTCAGGAGGGTTGATGGAAGTTTATGCTGTGGGTTAGGTATGCAGAGCCGATGTCCTGTAGTGTTTTGTATGTGTGCATGAGAAGTTTGAAATGGGTGCATTTGTGTATGGGGAGCCAGTGTGAAGTTTGATGATGTGTGTTTGGTGTGTCTGGGTAGGTAGAGGACGAGTCTCGCTACTGCGTTTTGGATACTTTGAAGTCTGTTTAGGACTAAACAAGTTATGTTGACAATGAGTCGGGCTTTGATTTATTTTTTTCAAGATTGAGCCATATCTAGGATGTATTCCATCCATGTTTTGTTAAGTTTTGAATTTGTCCCTTGTGAGTATCCTTAGTTTCCGTTTCAGGTTCTGCTCCTCCTATTGTTATGGACACATTGTTTGGTGGTGGTGCACTTAGGTGTAACAAGCTAATATTCTTCAAAATGGAGTGTCTCTTCTATCAGACAAAAGCCATTGCACATAGTATAGGATTGTACAATATTAGGCAGACGTACACCCTAAATTAATCTGTGCTCACCCTCTGGTAGCTTGGCAGAGAGCAGTCAGGCTTAACCATAGGTCCAGGACGGGGATGGCACCACTTGGAAAGGTAGACCCACAGATGGCAGAGTCTAGGTGCAGAAGCGAGTTGGTTGGAAGTCTGTAATGTCCCTGAGACTTTTTTTTTTATTTTTTATTTTGTTTATTGGTCATTTTCAATAAAGCAAACCAAAAAAAACAAAGTGCAATCAAATACACTACAGAGTGAAATGACAGGCCGCTATACAGTACACGATGAGGGCAACAGATCCATTGAGAGTAGAGCAGGAGCATGCACATAATGTGGACGGACAGTACTGTCAGTACAGAGGAGAGACGAACATGGATGAAGGGTACAGTGCAGTGCAGTCATGTAACAGGCCAATCCATCACAGAAGCCGACGAGGCAGGAGACTAAATGGCAGACACTGATAGTAGGTAGGCCGTGAGGGGCGACCATATATCTTGTGGTCGCGAGGGGACAGGCAGTTCCTCAGCATAACAAACCAATTGATCCCTACAGTAGGTCAAGTCCTGTAACCAATGCTTGGTGGTGGGCGCCGACCTGCCCTCCCAACACAGAGAGATCCTCCTTTTGGCAACTAACAGCGCAATAGCCACAAATCATCTACAGGAGGCCTTGACATCAGCAAGAAGACCAAGCAGACCCCTCCGAGGGGTGCAGTCCAAAGGAAGCTCAGTCATTAAGCGCATAATCTTTATAACATCTACCCAGTATGAGAAAACTCTAGGACACAACCATGCTAGATGATAAAAGTTAGCATCAGGAGCCCGCAGCTCTTACAGGCAGCAGAGTCACGTAAACCATACTTATACAACTGAGCAGGGGTATAATACAGTTGATGGATATACTTAAAATTAACCATCCGCAAATTCCCATTCGACGTTAGATGTCCAGTAAGGCGACAGCAACTAACCCACTCATCCTCAGTCAAAGCGCGTGGCAGGACAGCATTCCATTGAGCCAGGGCCACCACATCAGAAACAGCAGCTTCCCTCTGCGATATCCAATAAAGCCGCGTGACTAGTTTCACCCTGGAGGGAGTAGTATATAATAATTGCAGTGCCTCCAATGTATGTGGTTCAGCAGGAAAGTGAGGATACAGCTCGCGCATTGCCGACCTCAATCTGATGTAAGTAAAGAGGTGCATAGAAGGAAGAGGGCCGGCCGCAGCCAAGGTTGCCGAGGCAACAAATTGACCCCCAAGGTATACATCTTTCATGGTCATCAAATTAATTTCTTTAAGGATCCGCAATGCGCCCACCTCAGTGGTGACCGAGAGATCTGTAAGATGAAGCAGTGGCATAGCAGGCGCATAGAGCGGCAGCTTCTGAGCACGCCTGCCAAGCTCCCCCCAAGCCCTAGCAGTGGTCTGTACCGTATCAAACTCCACCTTTTCAAACACTGAATGAGTATTAACGAGCATGGCCTTGAGTGGTATGGGGTGCACCGCCCCAGCCTCGACCGCCACATGGGGAATATAAGCTGGGTCATGCTGCCAATAATACGCAAAGTGGGCCTGCGCGCACAAATAGTACAACTGAAAATCCGGCGCTGCGAACCCCCAAGCTCATATGGCAGCACTAGCTTTTCCCACTTGAGACGAGGCCTTTTACCCCCTCATGCTAGCGTAATCAGATGCGAGCGGAGGGAATTTAAAAAATGGCGCGACAAATGTACCGGCACATTTAAAAATAAGTACAAAAAGCGGGGAAGGATCACCATTTTTATCAATGCTAGACGGTCTCCGAAAGAAAGGGGCAGCCTAACCCAGCGGGCGACCTGCTCCTCAAGCCGCGCGACAGCCACTCCATAATTGGCGCGCACCACCTCCTGAGGATCACGGTGTAGCCACACGCCCAAATATTTCACGGCATCAGTGGAAACTCTAAGTCAATGGGGGATGTACAATCCGTTAAGGGCAACACCATAGATTTGGACCAATTGATGCCTAACCCAGAGAACCACTTGAAGCGGACGTATTCCCGAAGAAGAGGAGGCAAATAGAGGGCGGGCTCCCGCACATACAGCACCATGTCATCTGCATACATGGAAACTGCAAGAACCGCAACGCCGCCTGGGAATAACGTTGCCTCAAGATACAGGCCAGGGGCTCAAGCATGAGCGTAAACAGCAGTGGAGAGAGCGAGCAGCCCTGTCGTGTACCGCGCTGTATAGGGAACGGAGAAGATAAAGCACCGTTGACCCTCACTCGGGCTGTAGGGCAAGTGTAAAGCAATTTTATCCAGTTGGTAAAGACAAAGGGCACCCCCATCCGGTGTAAGATCGCGAGCATGTATGACCAGGAGATAGAATCAAATGCCTTAGCGGCGTCAAGGAGTACAGCCACCGCAGGCAACGTGGGTGTTAGAACATGCTTAACCGCGAAAATAGTCCGAAGATTGTGTGAGGTGGAGTGAGTCGGCACAAAACCAGATTGGTCAGGCAGAACCATGACGGGAAGAAGCAGCTGCAGTCGGGTCGCGAGGACCTTAGCTAAGATTTTGACATCTGTATTTATTAAGGACAGTGGTCGGTAGGAGTCGCAGCTATCAGCTGGCTTGCCTGGCTTAAGAAGAGTGACCACCAGAGCTTCACGCAATGTAGGAGGCAAACAATGCGTATCGTACGCCTCCTCCTAGACCTGGAGCAAGCAAGGAGCCAGGATGTCGATATAGGCCTTGTAAAACTCCGCCGGCAGGCTATCAGAGCCAGCAGATTTACCATTAGGGAGAGCAGCAATAGCATCCCGTATCTCACCAAGGGTGAGAGGGTGCATTAAAAATTCCTGCTGTTCTCGAGAGAGCCAGACTAAGGCGATATCTTCCAAATATTGCTGCAGTTCCACCTCAGTTGCAACCGGACGTTGAGCATACATATCCGTATAAAAATCAGCAAACGTTTGCAGAATATGAGAAGTGTCATGATGGGTTACGCCACCAACCGCAATGGAACTAACCGTATAGACCCCCCCTCGGGGCTCCAGAAGGCGAGCCGCCAGCGCCCGACTCGGCCGACCGCCCTCCCTATAGTACCTAGCCCTACTCCTCCGCGACATGTGACGCACCTCCTGATCAGCCACCTCATTGTATTCTGCCACTTTTTCATTAATGAGGGCCAACACAGACGGGTCAGGCGAGCTCTCATATCTGCGCTCCAGCCCCTTTAGCTCACGTTCCAGGGCGGACATTGTGCCCCTAAGGGACCTTAGAACCCCAGCCTGGAGCCCAATACAGACCCCCCGTATGGTCACCTTAAAGGCTTCACATAAAGTTCCCACCGTATCAACCAATCCAGTATTACGCGCAAAGTAGTCAGTGATAGCCTCCCGAATACCCGTGCAGAACACCAAGTCCAGCAGGGCAGAAGGCTGAAGCCGCCACTGGAAGGGAGGGGGAGCGCATGTAGGCAGTGCCATGCGGACAAGCACAGGGGAATGATTAGAGAGTGTCCTAGGTAGATGCTCCACATGCACAGTCTAGTCACTAGCATCACGGGATAACAACCAGAAATCGAGACGGGACCAGGCAGAGCGGGCATATGAATGACAAGTGCCATCCCTAGCGCAGGGGTTACGCAAGCGCCAGACATCCACCAACCCCAGCGTCAACATACCATCTCGCAGAGCTGCAGCTGCCTTTTTAGGAGGCAGGTCCAGAGCGGACACCCTATCTACATCAGGGTCCAGAACCACATTAAAATCACCCCCACAGATGACAGTGCATGGAGGCAGGCTGTAAAGTTTTCGCCAAAGAGCCTCAAAAAACGCAGGGTCGTCGATGTTAGGACCATAAACATTAACTATAATCAGAGATCTACCATAAAGTGTACCCTGCACGATAATATATCTCCCCTCATCGTCTTCATCTACGGAGATCAGTATAAAGGGTGTGCCCTTCTTAACAAAATCATTACCCCCCGGGCATAGGAGGAGTAAGAGTCAGCAAGTCGCACCCCAGCCCATCTGGTGGCGATACTAGACACCGTCTGCTTGAGAAGATGCGTCTCCTGTAGAAGAGCAACTTGAATGTGATGGCGGTCGAGGTAAGAGAGCACCTGGCGTACCTTCCGCGGATTATTGAGGCCCCTTACATTCCAACTAAGCCAGGATATTGTTAGGTCAGCAGAGTCAGTCACGTCCCATCAAGAAGAAATAGTGTCCCGAGCCAACGGTCAGGAATAGCCCAAAGCATTACATCACTACATCTGCAGTGCCATACCATTGCACATTAAAAAAAATTAAAAACCCCAACCACCCATCCCACCCACTCCAGCAGCATAAGGCTGCCGCGACATCCCAAGAAAAAACATAGAAGAAACCACCCCGAAACATGTTGCAACAGGAGCAGCACAGGCAAACATATTCGCCAAATTAGCAGGAACACTAACAGAGCATACAAATGCGCTAGAGCAAAAAAGACAAGTTTGTGGGGATTTCCCATCCAGAGACGCGCTAGAGGCCACTGGCACCCCGAGAAAACCAGGGCGGGTCGAGACAAAACATGTTAGGCCATCCTATACTGGCCATAATGGCCATCTAGTGGTCACTGACGTAACCCTTACGGCAAAGGACCGCACATCCCCTACAAACATTGAAACAAGCATTTCATGCCGGAGAGCCATGATGATGTAAAACAAATTATCAAAATGGGTTTAGCAAACTAGACAGCACAGCTAAGACATCGCATCACAAATCAGTGGAGATACGCAAATGGAACACATGAGGGCATCAGACCAGCAACAGATAAGGCAAGAGGAACACAGGCAATACATATGGATATCAAGCCTACTGCTCAACCATCAGGGTCAGAGTCCCCCACTTTCTCATGTTGCGGGGAGCGGCGCTCCAGCTGCCGTAGATAGTGAAGGGCATCCTTAGGCGATAGGAAAATGTTTCCATTATGCTGGATGCGCAGACGCGCAGGATAGAGCATTGCATAGGGAATACTGAGCAATTGCAGTTTTTTTTTTTTACAACGTGAAACTCCCTGCGCGCCTGCTGCACCACCACTGTGAAGTCAGGGAAGAGCTCGATTTTCATGCCCTGATAGTTCAGGCTGCCCTTTTCCCGCGCCAGCCGCAGTGCGGTGTCACGATCTCGGTAATTCAACAAACGGGCTATTATTGGCCGGGGTGGCGCTCCCGGAATAGGTCGGACAGCCAAGGAGCGATGAGCCCTTTCAACAATGAACACTTTCGAGAAGTGCTCCGCACCCAACATAGAGGTCAGTAGCGTCTCCACATACAGCTCCATGGGCCCAGTGTTGGTCGACTCCGAAATTCCAGTAATACGTAGATTATTTTTCCGCGAGCGGGCCTCAATGTCCTCATTCTTAGCCCGGATAACCTCCAGAAGCTTCTCCATGCCTACACACGAGGTATTAAGTGTTTCAACCCGGTCCTCTGTCGTCGAAATGCGCTGTTCTGCTTCAGCCAGCTGTGCGACATGCCTGTCCAATTTGGATGCCATTGTCTCCATACGCAGATTCAAATTATTTATTTTGGCATCGATAGTGTGGAGGCTTTGCTGCATGGACACCATCATGCGCTCCAGCCTAGCTCCGGAGCCGTGCTCAGGTTCAGGTTCGGCATCCGAAGTAGAAGGAGTGTGAGGCTTAGGGTGCTTTTTAGCTTCAAAAGAGAGCTTACTTTGTTGCTTGTCAGTGCGGCCCATGTCCACCCCCCCCCCCCACCCCCCTCCAAAGCCACCCACGAAAGGGTGGCCAGGAATATCTGCGGAGAATATTAGCAAAGAATTTGCTCAATTAGCTCTTATTGCGACCAAATGAAGCAGAAAAAAGGCGGCAGAGGTAGCGAGCAGCGCCACAGGGCCTACAGCAGGGATCTATAGGAGCAGGACAGGCCACCAAACTGCCTGGATAGCGTAGAGTATTTAACTGGCTGTCAGTACAACGATACCCATGGAGCAGAGAGGGCCCAAGGGGGCAACAGACACGTAGGGCAGGGAGCGCAATCACCGCCCCGGGCCCAGCACCCTCCAACAGCCACTCCGCTGCACCGCAGGCCTCAAAATTTACCAGGGCACCACATCTAGCACCAACAAAATAGTCCAATACACCGCAGGGCCCAAGATCCAGGCAATCTGGCACTCCCCCAAGGAGAAGCGACGAGATCCCGTAGTGAGCACAGGTGAGGCAAGTCCTCCAAACTCACGGTTTATGGTGTATGAGGCCCAGGGTCACTCCCCACATCGCAGCGGCACCCAGCAGACTCCAGCGGCAGTCAGGCAGGCCAAGCACCGGCCCAGGAAGAGCCGCTGTCCACCGCTGCTCAGGAGGCCCGGGAAAGCTCCTCTCCGTGAGGTGACAGAATGGCTCTGCAGGCGGCAGCATCAAGGCCCAGCCGAGACCCGGAGGGATCCACTGTCAGACCCCCCTCGAGCAGCAGCGTGCGGAAGAGGGGAAAGGGCAGCGCCCCTCCCGCGCCGCTCCAAAGACGCCAAGCACAGGTCCGCAGGGCCCTAAACACCACCGCAGCCCTCTCGCTCCCAGCCCGCGTCCGCTGCCACACTTCAAAGAGAGGATCAACGGCAGACCAGGAACTCACCCCCAGGCCGCACGCCGCGGAGGCCCAGGATACACCGCCCCGCCGGGGGCACTATGCGGATCGGTAATGGATGCCTCACCCCGCAGCCAGCTGCACCCAGGCACCACACAGCCGTCACTCCATCGGCATGTCAGCAGAAGAAGCAGCGCGCCGCCGCCATTTCACGCAGGATCCCGGGGGCGGTCAAAAACCCAGGTAGGAGGCCGCTACCGTCCACCTAAGGACGTCAGGAGGTTTAGCAAGCGGCGGGGAATGCAGGTCCGGTCTTTAACAGCGTGGATGGCACTGTAAACGGAGGATAATTGGCGGATTAAAGTCTCGGCCAGCGGAGCCGCGCTAGGAGGCGGCCATCTTGCTCCGGGCTCTCTAGCGCCCCCAATGTCCCTGAGACTTAGCAAACAGGAGGCAAGCCAGCTACCCCTTGGAGTCCCTCTGGGCTCAAGCGATGCAGGTCCAGTCCCCTCAGCCAGGCAAGGGGGCAGCAGGTCCACACAGCAGGGCAGGAGTGCAGCAAAACAGCAGTCCAGCATAGTGACAATCCTTTTAGAAGCACAGCACTTCTTCGTCCTGTCAGAGTCTTCAAACTACAAAAGTGTACTAAAGTGGTGGTGTCAGAGGTCCAGTACTTATACCACTTGAGCCGTTGAAGTGGGGAAGACATCAAAGACAGGTTTTTGAAGTTTGCTGAGGTCCTCCCTTTCTGCTCTGCTTCCACACTCCCTACAGAGGGGTTAGGCAGCCTTTTGTGTGTGGACGGGATCCAGCCTATGCAGGTGTGGTAAGTGAGACTGGATCCAACCCTTCCCTCTTATCCTGCCAAGATGGCCCATCAGCCACACAAGTGGATCCTATGTGTGATCTGTCTAGGGGGAATACACAAAGCCCAACTGCCTCACCCAGACATGATCAGAGACAGGCAGCACACTCAAGCTCTGCCGCGGCAGGCCTGAGGCCTGGTTAACTGGCTACTGAAGAGGGTGGCACAATCAGTGCTACAGATCCACTAGTAGCATTTACTTTACAGACCCTGGGTACAGGGACTTTTACTACGGATTTATATGTAAATTAAATAAGTCAATTGGGAATGAACCAATGTTGCCATGTTCAGAGGAGAAAGCACAAGCACGTAAGCACTGATTAGCAGTGGTAAAGTGCACAGAGTCCTAGCAAAGGCAACAACGAGGTCAGAAAAGTGGACGAGGTAGGCAAAACATTGGGAGGAGGGGGATTCCACCCCAAGGCCGTCGGGTTTAACAGTTTACATGTGTTAAATACTTTGGGCCATATGTAGGAAGCCAATCGCCGATCTTAATTTGGGCAGTGTGCTATGTAGCACATAAAAACCCACAAGCAAAATAAGGAATCGCAAAAGTTGCGATTCCTTATTTTGCGAATGCTTTTAAGGAATCCCAAATTGCGGTTCCTTAAATGCAATGTAGGAAGCACCCCAGTTGTGCGATTTTGGCTTAAGGAATCGCAAATTACCACCAACTTCAGGATGGTGGTAATTTATGATTTCTTTGAAAAATTCACTTTTTTGCATTTTTCAAAGTGCCATGTGGCGCACATACATGCCCTTAGCGCATGTATGTGCGCCACATGTGCGCACATGTTTGGGAAGGTATTCCTTATTTGCGAATCTCAATTTGCGATTCGCAAATAAGGAATATGTGGGATTCGCAAAATATTTTGCTAATCGTACCTACATTGCGTTTTGCGATTCTCTAATTGCGATTCCCTAAAAATTGCAATTTGAGAATCGCAAAACACGCTTTACCTACATATGGCCCTTTGTCCCTAATCCTATTCTTTCCAATACTCGGAACAGATATTACCACTCCACTCTGTCAAAGGCTTTCTTTGCATTCACTGGGACCGCTGCTTCATTTGTATCCTATATTGCTTGCTACAGCACATGAGGAACAATCTCAAATGTAACTCAGAGGAGCGATACGAGACGAGGCTCAACTAGTTTGGCAATGCCGGTGTGAGTCTGTTGGCCAGAACATTTGTCATTATCTTGATATAGACAAGAAGTAGAGATACTATCCAAAAGCGAGCACAGTTGAGCATGCCCTTATTGTTATTAACTAACAGGGCAATATTTGCATTGTTCGATTCTTTTAACAGAGTAGTTCCTTTTCAAATTTCCTTAAATATCTGACAAAGCAACTGTATTATTAGCTGGTTATTAATCTTTTTTAATATTCCAAGGGAATCCGTCCACCTCGGGAGCCTTATTTTCTTACAGACCATCTAGGACCATGACAATATTGTCTTCTGTTGTGTCTCATACTCACTCGTGTGTCTGTTTTGGGGTTAAAACTTGGCATTGGAATAGTGGACATTAAGTGCGAGCATTGACATTTGACATTCAGAGGAGTACGCTAAGAAAAACAAAGGTCCCATGCCATTTGATTTAGAAACAATGTCACAATTTTAGTAATAAAAACTGGGGAGTATAAATCTATCATTGAAATATTTAATAAACAATTAACCGCTTCAGTGCCCATGACGAGATGGTCTTGTCATGTAGCGCGGTTGCGCTGTGCCCATGACGAGACTATCTCGTCATGAACCCCGCCCGCTAATACAACGCCCGGCACAGGGCGGGGAAAGGGCGTGGCACTGAAGGGGTTAAATTGAATGCAAAAATTACAAAAAGAGTGAGTGAGCAAACCGTGACAGGGCAGAGGGAAATCAGCCGATTTCCTTACCACAGGCAACTGACTTAAGGTGACTTTTCAATAAGCGAGCATATGAATAAGCAAAAAGTCACAATCTGTATTACATCTCATACTCCACACTTAGATCACATTTTGGTATAGCGTTGGAGATGTGTGTGTTGACGACGTTTCAATCCCTTTAAGGATATCGGTATCTCATCAGGACTAACTGATAGAACAGATGCCTGGAAAGTTGCCAGTAGAGTAACCTCACTGACTCGGTCAAGGAGGATGGATCCGGCACAGTATCCGTCGGAGTGGAAGTAACCGTGAGGTTTGTCAAGCGTCAAGGAATCAGATTAAGGTGTCAGGGCGAGGTCTGAACCTCGGTGGCGGGTTGTTGATGAATATACGGTTCCCGTCCGGGAATTGATGAGCGCGTGACCCGAAGGTCGAAGGCGCGATCACGGCGAAGATAGGTGACCACATCGGAAATTACGATGGAGCTCTAGTGTTGTATGGGATTCAGGATGCCAAAAGTCCAAACGGGGCGATGCCGCGGCAGTCGTGCGATCAGCCTGAGACACATTTACCCTTGGTCCCTTCAGACTTCTAGTGTCTCCTTGTCCCTTTTTTGTATTTAGAGGAGTACAGCATTTTGTAGAAAGCGCCAAAGGTATCTACTACATCTGTAGTGTATGTCAATCAATCATTAACATTTATAGAGCGCGCTACTCAAGGCGCTGAAGGGAGGGGGGGGTGCTGCTACTGCTCGAATAGCCAGGTCTTGAAGGTGAGCTGGTCCTGGGTCAGTCGTAGGTGTGCAGGGAGGGAGTTCCATGTTTTGGCCGCCTGGTAGGAGAACGATCCTCCTCCGGCGGTGGTTCTGCGAATCTGTGGGACCCTGGCGAGGGCGAGGCTGGCGGAGCGGAGCTGGCGGCTGGGGGTGGGGGTTGTTGAGGTATTCGGGGCCCATGTTGTGGAGCGCTTTGTGTGCGTGGGTGAGCAATCTGAACGTGATTCTCTTGTGGACTGGGAGCCAGTGCAGGTTTTTCAGGTGGTCAGATATGTGGCTGTGGTGAGGGATGTCGAGGCTGAGTCGTGCAGAGGCGTTCTGTATGCTCTGAAGACGTTTCTGAAGTTTGGCTGTGGTTCCTGCGTATAGGGCGTTCCCGTAGTCCAGACGGTTGGTGACGAGGGCCTGGGTGACCGTCTTTCTTGTTTTGGTGGGGATCCACCGGAAGATCTTTCGGAGCATGCGCAGGGTGTTGAAACATGAGGATGAGACTGCGTTGACTTGCTTGGTCATCGTGAGGGATGAGTCCAGGATGAATCTCAGGTTGCGTGCATGGTCTGTGGGTGTCAGTGCGGTGCCCAGCGTCGTGGGCCACCACGAGTCGTCCCAGGCGGATGGGGATTGTCCGAGGATGAGGACCTCCGTCTTGTCCGAGTTGAGCTTCAGACGGCTGTGCTTCATCCATTCTGCGACATCTCTCATTCCTTCCTGGAGGTTGGTTTTGGCGGCGGCTGAGTCTTTGGTGCGGGAGAGTGTATCAGTTGGGTGTCGTCGGCGTAGGAGATGATGTTGATGTTGTGTTTGCATGCGATGGTGGCGAGGGGGCTCATGTAGATATTGAAGAGGGTAGGGCTGAGCGAGGAGCCCTGGGGTATGCCGCAGATGATCTCAGTGGCCGCGGAGCGGAAGGGGGGGAGGCAGACTCTCCGGGTTCTGCCGGAGAGGAATGAGGTGATCCAGTCTAGGGCCTTTCCTTGGATCCCAGTGTTGTAGAGGCGGGTTATTAGGGTGCGGTGGCAAACAGAATCAAAGGCTGCCGAGAGGTCCAGGAGAATGAGAGCGGATGTTTCTCCGTTGTCCATCAGGGTCCTGATGTCATCGGTGGCTGCGATGAGGGCGGTCTCTGTGCTGTGGTTGGCTCGAAATCCGGACTGGGATGGGTCGAGCGAGTTGTTTGCCTCGAGAAATGCAGTCAGCTGTTTGTTGACGGTCTTCTCGATGACTTTAGCCGGGAAGGGGAGAAGAGAGATGGGGCAGACGTTCTTGAGGTCTTTGGGGTCCGCTGTGGGTTTCTTCAGAAGGGCGTTGATCTCTGCGTGTTTCCAGCTCTCAGGGAAGGTGGCTGACGTGAAGGAGCTGTTTATGATGTTCTGGAGGTGGGGTGCGATGATGGTGTCGGCTTTGTTGAAGATATGATGAGGGCATGGGCCGGAGGGGGAGCCAGAGTGGATAGTGTTCATGACGTGGGTGGTGTCTTCAGTGCTGATGGGGGTCCATGCGCTGAGGGTGGTGTTGGGGGGTCGTTGGTTTGGTGGCTGGAGGCGGAATCTGGGGTCCGAAACTGTCATGTATATCTGCGATTTTGCAGTGGAAGATTGTGGCGAGGGAGTTGCAGAGGTCTTGCGATAGTGTTATGTCGTTGTTGCTGGTGCTGGGGTTGGAGAGCTCTTTGACGATGCTGAAGAGTTCCTTGCTGTTGTGGGTGTTGTTGTCCAGCCGCTCTTTGAACGATGTCCTTTTGGTGGTGCGGATCATCTGGTGGTATTCATGGGTGGCACTCTTGAGGGCTGTCATGTTTTCTGATGTCCGTTCGTGGCGCCAGGTTTTTTCGAGGGTTCGGCATGATTTTTTTGCGACTTTGAGGGTGCCTGTGAACCATGAGGTTTTTCTGTTGCCGGTCTTGCCTGGGGGGTTCTTCAGTGGAGCGAGGTCGTCGGCGCAGTTGGTGATCCACTGTGCGAGATTGTGTGCTGCGTCGTTGGTGTCAGGGGTGTTGACTGGTGGGTTCTGGCTCAGTGATGTGGTTAGCTGGTCTGCGGTGACTTTGCTCCAGCATCTGCGGGGAATCTGTTGCGTGTGGTGGTGGGATGTAGTCTTCTTGAAGGTGAAGTGGACGCAGCTGTGGTCGGTCCAGAGTAGTCCGGTGGAGTGGCTGAAGGAGACGTGGTTGCTGGTGGAGAAGATGGGGTCGAGCGTGTGGCCGACAAGGTGGGTGGGGTGTCTCCAGGTGGAAGTTCAGGTCCTCAAGGAGGATGTATTCTGGTGAGGCTAGTGCGTGCGGGCTGATTAAGTCGGCGATGGTTTCGCTGAATTGTGTGTGCGGGCCCAGGGGTCTATAGATGAGCGTTCCTCTGAGGGTGGTCTGGGGGTCGGTGTGGATCTGGAAGTGTAGGTGTTCGGCGGTGGAGAGAGTGTCTTCGGCGTTGGTCGTGACGCTGATGGTGTTCCTGTAGATGATGGCGATTCCTCCTTCAGTTTTGTTGACACGGTCCTTCCGGGTGATTTTGTAGCCGTCCGGGATGGCTATGGCGATGTCGGGGGCTGAGGAGGCGTTCATCCAGGTTTCCGTGAGGAAGGCGACGTCTACTGCTGTTGTGTCGAGGAGGTCCCAGAGTTCGACGGCGTGCTTGAGGACGGAGCGGGTGTTGAGGAGGATGCACTTGAGGTGGTTGTTGTTGTTGCTCGGTTCGGCGGGCGGGGGGCAGGTTCGAAGGCAGGTGAATTTGCAGGCTTGACAGGTGAAGGGTCCGTGGGTGCGCTTCGGCGTGGCTCGGTAGCAGGCGGGTGGTCGTCCGGTGTTGAGTGCGTTGAGGGTGGCGTAGTCGTATCTCAGTCGAGTTCTCTGGTACCGGAGTGACTAGATCACCCGAGATATTTCTGATTGCTGGGATGGTATTGTTGGCTTTGTGCTGCCTCAGTTGCATAGCTAGCAGCTTTCCAGCTTTTTTTACTTCTGTCATAATGACAGTGTGCCAGGCGAAATACGGCTTTTTTCGGCCTTAGAGGTGTATAGATTGATAAGATCATAGTTTTCCATTTAACAAATGCTGGAACGCTAATTGCGTGCTTGAATGTATATTAGATGTTTAGATTGCTAACCTATTTCTGTAGGTCTGTTTCAGTAATGAGCATTTCCTTTTTATAGATGGTAGCATCTCTCATTTCTTCCCTTGCATACTTCCTTTGCCTCCTTCCCAGATTGTTTGGCCTGAAGGAACTGTGTGGTAAATTTCCTCTAAGTATGTACGGATGTTCAGTTGTACATGGGCGTTGTGTTCAGGAAGTCTGCATCTAGACATATTTAACCACATTTGTCTGTGGAAGATTTCAAGAAACCCTGATCAAAATGGCAATTGCTCTGTGGTCTGATACTCCATGTGGTGTGATGGATGGGACACTTACCACAAAACTAAGAAATTGGTGGCAGGGACAACGTTAGCGCAAACAAAGCGTATACAAGTGATCTTTGAAATATCCTAAAGGTGCTAACACCAGGGGAGAGCAGCCACAGCAATGCTCTCTAAATGCAGGGAAAACCACTATCTATAGTCCTTAAGGACACACTGAAGGACACCGTATTTGTGCAGTCTGAATGGTGGTATAACAGGTCATTTTTAGCACATAATTATATTAGATTGTCTAAGTAGCCGCAAAAAAGGGTTGTTTTCTTCTGAGTACACTTTTATATTAGATACTCATTTGTTTCTTCACAAATTGGTGCCTTGCTTACTTTGGTGCAGGAGGATTTTTGTATCATTTCAGAATTCAGTACATTGAGCGTTTGTCTGCATGTTTTCTAGCCTTAATGAAGAGGCTGGACGAAATACATTGGCTAGGAATATTTGAAGGTGAAATATTAAAAAAAATAAATGAAGGTGCTGGTCGATACTTGTGTTCTTTAGTGTGTCATCTCCATTGCCCACTAGAGACTCTGAGGTTAGGATATAATCTACGCATGTGTTTGGGTGAACGTGGTGTATGTTTTTTCTATCGCTTTCAGGCTCAGTAATCTTCATGGATCTAGTAAACGAAAGTCAGACATTAAGTCTCTTAGCAGGTCTAGTTTGTTACTTGATTAAAGGGTGATAGGATTTGTCCAACTTGGGGTCAGGAGCTATTTTCTAGTCGCTTACTATTAATAATTTGGTTTTGAGGAAGACGATTCTAGTTGTCTCTAAAGGTTTCTCATTTATTGTTTAGTGGAGAATATCCAAGCCTACCAGTACTGTGTGAGTTTGTACTGTTAACTTCATTAAAATGTAGTGGGCCTTCGAATCTTGCCATTTTTTGTACTCGTAAGAGTGGGATTCTCCCAGCAAAAATTTCCACTCCCCATTCACGTTATGTTCTGGATGTGAGGTTGCCTGTATGTCATTGAGTGCCTGCTAAGCGTTTATCTTGGTAGTACTCCTTATCCATACAACAGAACGGTTCAAAACCGGAGGGTCAAAGGGAACATTTTTTAAGACCACACAGGGTTAGATCCCCAATTAAAGTACCTGTAACAACAAGAACCCTGAGGTCTAAAATTACCAACAAGGAAAAAGAAGAACGAGAAGGTGGTGTGTAAATGACAAACAAAAGCCCAATTCACGTAGTGAAAGGGCAATCCCTTTTAAGGACGTAATCCCTCACTCACCCTGGGTGACATGCTTCATCATATGGGATTCTCCTCCCAGAGAAAAATCCTAGTTTCTCTGGGGGCTATGACACCCTCTATGAGAGGGAGGAGCTCAGGGATGTTTTGATTGTGCACTAAAGGATAGACTAAATCCACATATGATGAGCTAAGTGTGAGTGAGGGGTGCAGTGCTGACAAAATGATAGTGCAGTGAGAGTATGTTAAAACTAGTCACGGGACGGCAAGGAGGATTCTCTTGACACAACCGTACCGAAGCTAGATTAAAAACGTGAACACCACTAGTCGAATGTAGGCAATGGTGCTATACAATGAAAGAAGGTCGACATGTTTCAGCCAAAACGCCTAAATAGGCTCGGCTTTCATCAGGACCACGATAGCTACTGCAAAATGAAAAAGAACTGTGTGAGAACTACACAGAAAAAAGGATACCGTGAACACCCAATGATTGCTTGAAGGGTGTACGTCACCTTGTCATCTCAAACATCACCTAAACAAAGGAAAATCAGTGTAAGAACAAGTTGGTTCCGAATGCAAAGTAATACAAATGTAGGAATTTAATAACTTAAGGCATTGACCACTCACCCGTAAGCACTGGGTGGGACTTTAACCTCCACCTGGCAACCGCTCAGGAAGGGAACACCGCTCTGAAAAAGGATGTAAGACTACTCAGGATATTGGTACTTACATCTCATGAGCGAATGTTCTGAAAATGTGAACTAATAAACTAAAAACAAGGGAGACTGATATCTTCACTTAATGCACAGAGTGCTAGTTATAAGAAGAACCAGTGAAATGACTGGTTCTTCAAAATGTATATGTTATAAACAAAACTCGCTATAATTAACAGTCAATTAGGACAAATCAAGACACCCACTGTTAATACAAAACTCTGTTTGATGAGTCTATGCTTGTAAAAATAGAAATAGAAAAAATAGAGCAATTGGCTCAATGTACCTGGCACTCGAGTGCGTGATATTTAAAACGAGTAGCCAAAGATACGTAAATTGCATTAACCGCCTTTAAAATAACTAAGTGCAAACAAAATTCACCAATTCTTTTGTCAGTTTGCACTTAGTTATTTTAAAGGCGGTTAATGCAATTTACGTATCTTTGGCTACTCGTTTTAAATATCACGCACTCGAGTGCCAGGTACATTGAGCCAATTGCTCTATTTTTTCTATTTCTATTTTTACAAGCATAGACTCATCAAACAGAGTTTTGTATTAACAGTGGGTGTCTTGATTTGTCCTAATTGACTGTTAATTATAGCGAGTTTTGTTTATAACATATACATTTTGAAGAACCCGTCATTTCACTGGTTCTTCTTATAACTAGCACTCTGTGCATTAAGTGAAGATATCAGTCTCCCTTGTTTTTAGTTTATTAGTTCACATTTTCAGAACATTCGCTCATGAGATGTAAGTACCAATATCCTGAGTAGTCTTACATCCTTTTTCAGAGCGGTGTTCCCTTCCTGAGCGGTTGCCAGGTGGAGGTTAAAGTCCCACCCAGTGCTTACGGGTGAGTGGTCAATGCCTTAAGTTATTAAATTCCTACATTTGTATAACTTTGCATTCGGAACCAACTTGTTCTTACACTGAGTTTCCTTTGTTTAGGTGATGTTTGAGATGACAAGGTGACGTACACCCTTCAAGCAATCATTGGGTGTTCACGGTATCCTTTTTTCTGTGTAGTTCTCACACAGTTCTTTTTCATTTTGCAGTAGCTATCGTGGTCCTGATGAAAGCCGAGCCTATTTAGGCGTTTTGGCTGAAACATGTCGACCTTCTTTCATTGTATAGCACCATTGCCTACATTCGACTAGTGGTGTTCACGTTTTTAATCTAGCTTCGGTACGGTTGTGTCTAGAGAATCCTCCTTGCCGTCCCGTGACTAGTTTTAACATACTCTCACTGCACTATCATTTTGTCAGCACTGCACCCCTCACTCACACTTAGCTCATCATATGTGGATTTAGTCTATCCTTTAGTGCACAATCAAAACATCCCTGAGCTCCTCCCTCTCATAGAGGGGGTCGTAGCCCCCAGAGAAACTAGGATTTTTCTCTGGGAGGAGAATCCCATATGATGAAGCATGTCACCCAGGGTGAGTGAGGGATTACGTCCTTAAAAGGGATTGCCCTTTCACTACGTGAATTGGGCTTTTGTTTGTCATTTACACACCACCTTCTCGTTCTTCTTTTTCCTTGTTGGTAATTTTAGACCTCAGGGTTCTTGTTGTTACAAGTACTCCTTATCCACCTATTCCCTTCTAAGTTTTTGGTTGTCTTGACAGAAGAGGTGTGTTTCCTGTAAAAGGGCAATAACAGGCCTAAGAGAGTGAAAATTAAGATTTTCTTTCTATTGATAAAATGCATTATTCTTTTCAAATTAAGTGAGGTTATTGCTAGGTTGTGGGGAGTGGTCCTTGATTGTTGCTCTGACATTCTCATCTCTAGGTAGGAAATTAGTCTTGTTGATCAGTGAGAATTTTTATATAGATAGATATGTGTGTGTATGTATGTATGTATATATATGTATACATATATATATGTGTGTGTGTATGTGTGAGTGTATGTATATGTGGATATAAGTGTGTGAGTGTATGTATATGAGTGTTTATGTATAGACTGGGGGGCGTGGCCTGACGCCGATGTAGACAGTCGAGGATCTCGGAGCTCCTCTGTGGCCTCCCTCCGTTTGAATAGATCCTGCAGCATTACATGGGGCCCCTAACCCCTCATCCTGACTGGGCATACCTGGTGGCCAGGTGGGTGCTCCCTCGACGGTGTAGGCGATCCGGCGAAGGAGAGGGGCTTGCTTCTTTACCCTGCCACTTTCTGCCTGGGGCGGCACAAGATGGCGGCCGCAACCTGCCGGTGAGACAACTGTCGCCTGCTGCACGTTGGGTGCTGTGCATCGCCTGGGGGAGCAACGGATGGCCTTGGTGCTGGCCCTGCAGCGGTGAACGGCGGAAAGCGATCCTGCAGAGAGTGGGCTGAGCGTAGTGCTGCGATCGGGCATTGCTGCCTGGACCCAAGATGGTGGCCCAGAGCGGACATTGGGGAGCGGCCTACCTGATGGTGTAGCAGACGGGAGGGCGCTCATGAACAGTCGACAGAGTGGAACCACTACTCGCCTCCTGCTGCGGACCGGAGCGATGGTGAGCCCATGGTGAAGTGGAGTGGGCCTGCTGGGTGGCTCCTGAGGCGGAGAAGCAGCCTTAACGGTGGTGAGTGACTGTCCGGCCCAGTGCTCCCTTTGATGCTGGATCCTGCTGCGGGCGGCGAAGCTCTGCTATGAGCCCTCCGGTGCTGCTTGTAGTTGGGTCGGTGCACTGCTGCCCCTTCAGATGGCCTCCCTTTACTGGCCCTTGGGAGTGGCGGGCCGTATGAGTCCGAGGCTCACGTGCAGGGATTGCCAGCTCTGGTGGTGATGGCGGCCATTAGAGGAGCTGCAGGTGGTCCTGCCCTCGTTGCCTTGTGTTCTTCGCCGGTGAGCAGGTGATACTTCGAGTGGAGGCTCTAGGGCTCTACCCGTGGGCAGCTGGATCTCTGTGGCACATTACTGCACCGAGGGGGACTTGTGGAGGCGCGGTGGGCAGGAGGACCTTCGCGAGTGGCGGGCTGACCCCTGTATTGCGTTGGCTGCACGGTGCTACCCCCTTCCATCCTCCTAACTCTGACCGCGGAGGTGCGGGAGCTGGTTCCTGGTCTCACCTGACTTGTGTGACACCAGTGTAGCTGCCCTGCTCATCCGTGCTTTTCCTGGGGCTTACTCTGCTGCATCTGCTTTGCCGACCGGGTTGGCTGCATTGCTTCATCACTGCTGGAGCAGACTGCATTTTGCGGCTGGTGGTGACTGGTGTGGACCTGGGTGAGCGCTCGCGATGGGATGAACATCAAGGAGACGGGGTTCGCTGTCCTCCAGGACAAAGATGGGGGGCACAGGTCTGAGGACGAGGAAGTCGCGACGCACACCCCCGGTGTGGAGACTCCGAGAGGCCCTTCTTTGGTGGATATAATGCAGGCCATCACGGCTTCCCGGGAGGCCCTCAAAATAAAGATAGACACTATGGGAGTGGACCTTGCGTTGCTAGAGGATGATCATATGAAGTTGAAAGAGCGGGTGAAAGAGACCGAGAAGACGCTGGATGAGGTGCCAGATAAGGTGACTAACTTGCAGCATGTTTATCTTGGAACATTAGGGGGATGCACAGTATGACTCGCCGTCACAAGATTCATGCTTATCTTCGTCGGCGTGGGGTGCAGATAGCACTGTTGCAGGAAACACACTTAAATAAGCAGGAAGGGTTGGCACTACAACGGAGGTGGCGGGGACAGGTGTTCTGTGCCACGTACTCGGCATATGCGCGGGGCACGTTGGTTTGGGTTCGGGCAGGGGTACTGTTTCAGAGTACTGGACAGGGGATTGACCCTGACGGTAGATATGTTGTGGTGACGGGGCGACTGGATGGCAGGAACATTGTTATAGGGAGTATCTATGCCCCAAACACGGATCAGGCTTCCTTTTTTGCGCACCTTTCTGGGAAATTGGCACCCTTGCTGACTGGCTCGGTACTCCTGGGTGGCGACTTTAATTGCATCACAGATATCTCCCTGGATTGCTCTCATCCTCCACTCGCGGATTCCCCGATACATCGACTGGCTATGGTGCGGCGAGACTGGCAGCAACAATGGGGGCTGACTGATACCTGGAGGGCGCACCACCCGGTTGAAAGGGACTATTCTTATTTCTCATCGTTACACAACCTCCCTGTTCGGTTCGACTCGATCCTTAGCTCCCCAGATTTTCACGGAGCAATGGTACATAGTGAGTACTTAGCTAGGACATCATCTGATCATAATCCACTGCTGACGATTTTACACTGGCTGCGGGATCGCCCTGCCATTCCCACGTGGCGACTCTGACCTGACACGTTAGAGGATCCAGTGTTTCGTGCTACTATTGGGTCGGCCATTGAGGAATATTTTCGACTTAACGCCAACACGGCATCATCCCTGGTGGTCGAATGGGCAAGGCAAGGGCACGGGCAAGGGCCCAAAACGTAGTGAGGCCTGTTGAGGCGCACTACGTTTTGGACCCTTGCCTGTCGCGGGTACTTGGGCCTCCCACACGAGTGAGGCACCGTTTTTATCGGGAGACCAGGGGGAATGCTGGGTGGTAGGAAATTTGTGTCAGCCCAGTGATGCCACAACTTTCCCACACAAAAATGTGTGAAAAAGGTGATTTTTTTGTTTTTCAGCTAAATTTGAGGTTTGCAGGGCATTCTGGGTAAGGAAAAGTTGGGGGATCCACGCATGCCATACCTCCCTGGAATCCCCCGGGTGTCTAGTTTTCAGAAATGTGTGGGTTTGGTAGGATTCCCTAGATGGCCGCCAAGCCCGTGGCCAAAAACTCATGGGACCCCCTTTGCAAAACCTGGTTGTTTTGTGATGGGTAATTTTGATGTCTCCTCAATAGGTTTTGGGCCCTTGCCTGACGCTGGCACTAGGCCTACCCTCGCAAGTGAGGTACCATTTTTCTCTGAAGACTTTGGGGAAAGCAGGGTGGGTGGAATTTTGTGGACCCATGCAGATTCCAGAACTTTCCACCACAGAAATGTGAGGAAAATGTGTTATTTTGGACACATTTTTAGGTTTGCAATGGATTCTGGGTAACAGAACCTGGTGAGAGCCAGTGAAGTCACCCCATCCTGGATTCCCCTTGGTGTCTAGTTTTCAAATATGTACAGGTTTGCTAGGTTTGCCTACGTGCCAACTGCGCTAGGGCCCAAAATCTACAGGTATGCACATTGCTAAAAATAATTTGGAGCCCAGTGGGCTTTCTGCCGCCCTGGGGGGGGAAATCGGGGAAGGGGGTTTCATCCTGATATGCCCCTAAAGGGGCAGAAAGACTGTGGCTATTTTTTGTGGGGGTGGGGGCGGGGGCATTGGTATGACCATTTTGGGCAGCCCCCACGCATAAAAAAAGCCTGCGTACTCGCTGGCGCCTAGTGGGCTTTCTGCCCCCGCAGGGGGCAGATCAGGGGCCACTGCCACCATCTGCCCTCCGGGGGGGGGCAGAAAGACTGGAATTTCTCGTGGGGTGGGGTATTGTCATGCCCATTTTGGGGAGCCCCTACACTAGTCAAACAAAAAAATCCATGGTTTCTAGTGGGCATTCTGCGCCCCCAGGGGGGGCCAGATTGGGGGCTACAGCACCCATCTACCTCCTGGGGGGCAGATAGACTGTCATCTTTGTGGGGGGAGGGTGGGGGCATTGGCGTGCCCGTTTTTGGCAGCCCACACCCTAAAAACAATTGTGTAAAAAAAATCCCTGGTGTTTAGTGGGCTTTCTGCCCCACCGAAGGGGCAGATTAGGGGCCAATGCCCAATCTGCCCCCCGGGGGGGGGGGCAGAAAGACTGTAATAATTGCGGGGTGGGGTGGGGGCATTCCCTGGTGTCTAGTGGTCTTTTTGCCCCCCGGGGGGGGGCAGATTGGGGGCCAATGCCCCATCTGCCCCCCAGGGGGGGCAGAAAGGCTGTAATGGTGGTGGGTGGGTGGGGACATTGGCGTGCCTGTTTCGGGCAGCCCCCACCCTAAAAAAAAAACTGAAAAGAAATCCCTGGTGTATAGTGGGCTTTCTGCCCCCCCGAAGAGGGGGGGGCAGAAAGACTGTGATAATTGGGGGGTGGGGTGGGGGCATGGGCCTGCCTGTTTTGGGCAGTCCCCACCCCTATTTTTTTTTTTTTTTTTATTTCCTGGTGTCTAGTGGGCTTTTTGCCCCCCCCGGGGGGGCAGATTGGGGGCTACTGCCCTCATCTGCCCCCCCAGGGGAGGCAAAAATACTAAATTATGCCAAAATTATTTGGGGGGAGCAAAGGCCCTTGCCCAAGGGGCCACCTCGCCCTCCCTGGTGTCTAGTGGGTGGATCCCTGCTTGGGGATCGCCCTCCTGTGGCGATCCCCAAGCAGGGATCCACTGGGGAGGGGTACAATTGGAAAGGGGAGATTCTCCCCTTTCCAACGGTACCTCTCCTGTCCTGCTGAGATAGCCCCCTTAGCACGTACAAAGTGAAACGCCGAACGTCATTACACTGAAAGCAGGGGGGGGGGACTCGGGAGCTGGGGAAGCTCTTCCCCAGCTCCAGAGGCTATTTTCAGTAAAAGGGAATCCCTGTGGTGCCCGCACCAGAGGGATTCCCCAGGGAATGCCTCATGACGAGCTGGACTCGTCATGGGCACAGCGCGACTGTGCTCCATGACGAGTCCAGCTTGTCATGGGCACAGAAGGGGTTAAAGAAATGCACAGTAGAAATTAAGATGAATATGGAAGTTTGATTAAAAATAGTATCATAGTGAAGTTAAAACAAATATATCAAATGAACTGTATCTGGCAGCAGTTATGTGTTTAAGATGTTGGTAGTGTTGAAAATTAACATGAGCAATGCCTTTAAAAAATGACAATGTTTTTAAATGTCTAGGCATTTTGTGCAGAATAGATACAACTATATTATGTGCATTCTGGGAGTTGTGGTATTTTAAGTCACATTATTAAACTGGAGTAGTGAAGTCAGAAATAAAAGAGAAGAACATGTTCTGCGTCTGTATATGAATTATAAAGTAGTAATACTTGTTGGGTATGCATTAGGAAGTGTTGGTTAATGTGGATTTAACTTGTATAACCGGTTTGCATATACTTAGATGGTGAAATATGGTGTTTATGTTTGCAGACAGTTATATGTACGATGAGTCTCTTGAGTTTACTTAAAGATGCAGAGAACTATATCTTTATGGAAAGATGGTCTGAAGGTGTATATCTATTACGAAATCACACATATAATTACATGGTGATCTATGTTCTTTAAGGCTGTTGAAAATTTCATGTATATGGTGAGACGGGTGTATTTCTTTAAACATGCTGTGTTTAAAATTGAGAAGGGTTAATAGTGCAGAACTTTTAAAAACTTGGTTGTTTAACAAGTACATTCATTTTCTGTTCTTTTCTGTTCCTTCAAGGCTGGAGCTGGGAAACCCTTGTTGGGGTGCTGTGTGCCTTATAAAACCAACATAACATAGTTAGAGTTCTTCTTCTAGCTAAACTTGGCCTGTATCTTTTCTATGGGAAATGCTCACTATACGTTTAAGTACACAAGTCATATTTGCAAAATGATGTAGATATGCCATTAAGAAAAGGTTTTGTGCTTTGAAAAAGTTAGAATTTTCAGTTTTAGTAACTTACTGATGCATGTGCACGCTGAGTAACAGAGCAATGTATGCTCTTAGAGAGACATGTATGCAATTATATATCAATTGTGATATCTAGATATATTCAATCACCCATCTTCCGATCCTGCAGGCACTAATTATGTTCTCATTGAACTACGTAGGCAACACCAATGCATTCATCCGATCACCCAGATAGTAGCAATATAGTCATGCGAATACACAGGCCCTAACTATGCAGATATGGGACCACTGATATAGTTCCCACATACTCAAGGAATCATGCAGGCACTACTTATATTCTGAGGGAATCACCTCGACACTATATATGTACTCATCCAATCATCCAGGGAGTATTGTTGTACTCTACCTGAAACACATGTATTTACAGGTTTTAGTGAGGAATATTAACTCTCTTAGAAACATCTGGTGAATTTTATATAAAACCTGTCATACACTGTTGGCATGTTCTCTGAAAAATTGAAGAGCTATATGCTATGATAGATTAATGTGCAGATTTTTTTAAATGCAGTGTTCTAAAAATTTAAATGTGACACATCTAAGTGGAAAAGTACTGAAACACTAAATCTTCCAGTGACACAGTGGTAGAGAGGCACAGAAATAGCTCTTATGTTGTGTTTTCGGATTTACAGTATTAACCCCTTCAGCGCGGCGTGGATTACCGCGCCGTGCTGAAGGTTCGTTGCGTGGGCGGGGCCGTGACGGAGCGGTTCTGTCATGCGCACAGCGCGACCGACGCGCATGACGGAACTGCTCCGTCACACGCATCGAAGGGGTTAAGACACTGAATGTACTTTTACACTTTGGTTGATGCTTATTTTAAAATTTTCTAGAAAAGGGATTAAGTTGTCTTTTACTGTGTATAAATCACAACTGAGATATGGTGCAGCTGTGTTGTAGGAGAGGGTGCTAGAATATTAAAGGTAACTAATAAATTTCTTTTTGTATTTTGGTTTGGTATAGTGAAGTGCTTGTAGTTATGTAGCTAGGTTCATGTGTAGATTTTAAACTGCAACATAACATAAAAACTGTTTTTGTATTATTTTTAACCCATTAAGTAGTCGGTACATTGGCTAGAATAAAAATTCAAATATACTTATTTTATTGCATAACAATATCTGCATAACTACAGACAGACTGCCTGCAAAAGCTTGGAGGAAAAAGAAACAGAAGCAACTACAGTATCTGTGCAGAACTGAGACACAAAAGGGGGCAAAATGAACAAAAAGTGGTGAAACAAAAAAAGTAACTGATAGGAGGACAAAGTCATTTCTTAAAAATGTATGTGGACATTTCCAAAGCTTACAGAATAATGAAAATAAAATTCAAACTATGAGAGAATAGCAATGGACAAAATCTATATTACAAGAACAGGAATGATTGTAGCAAAGATGGACACACCATAACCAGGAGATAGTAGCAGTTTAAGGAAATCAGAGCCTGGGTGTTTCGTAGTAGAGTAGATATAAATCTTGTTAGAACTATGAGAAAGTATAAAAGGAGAGCGGCACTGAAACCGAAAGAACAATTTGAGAGAGTAGTTGAAAAGGACTTTGCTTTGAAGAGGAAGCTTTTCATTTTGATTATAAATAGAATGAAGACTCTTGACAAAATGGTGTTGTGCATGAGGAGACAAAACAAGAAAAAAAGATTAGTGAATAGAAGTAACTTTTGTGTAGTTTCTAGTGGAGAATGCATACATACTTCTAGTGCAAAGTCTTTCTTTAAATGAAAAAATCTATCTCCAGGATAATAGATTAGTTAATGCTATTGATGACAGAGGGCGATGTTATGAAATCAAGAATGGCACTCCTAAAGTGAGAGAGGTGATGGTACCTACAAATTTAGAACAAGTTATTGTAGAACGTACAAGGAAGACCGAGTCAGGCGTCTGAATAGAAATGGAATTGTAGTAGTGTTTGTAGTATTCAACAGCAGATATATTAAGGAATTTCGACATATCTTTCCAAGGCGAAGTTTAAAACCCAAAATAAGTACTTCACAAGGATTGGATCCTTGCAAGATTAGAAAGCATACAAATTTGCAGGAACACTTACTAGCTTGTTAATCAAACAAGGTGTGCCAAATCACCATTCATCATTTAAGGATGTTGGCTGTAAACCACTCAACAAGGCAAACTTTAGTTAAGGCTGTACTAAATGAAAACGCATGCTATATGTTTAGGAGAAATGAATAGAGCACTTTTGTATGGTACTGTGGAAGACGTAGAAAAGGTTTGTGATGATGTGCTGTTTTGTTTCTTTGGTCCTGAGCAGGATTCTAGGGAACATGAAGAGTTGATAAGAGGAGGAGTTGCAGAATAGGACACAGATATTACGGTTGTTAGTTTTGAAACGGATTACAAAATTTAACACAGTGTGGTCTTAAAAAGCAGAGTATGTTTGTAGATGTTATTGACGCTCTCACTAGAAAATTCAAACACAGACTGTTGACTTCTGTTTAAAAATAACTGGTAAAAGTTAGCTATGTAGTTATTTGCAGAGAAATGCTTTGACGTTTCCATACAAAAAGGTATGTAAGTAGTCTTACAATAAATTAGAAGTTAATAAAATGAACAACACATAGATATTAGATACCCATTTTATAAGATAAATAAAATGCCTGCTAATGTAAAAAAAACTATGAAGGGCCAAAACTTAACAAAAATTACCATTTATGATTCATTGCAGCAGGGGGAGTTTTGTTAATGGAACTGTTTGGAATGTACTATAAAATGCATATACCTCAAGTGATAATTTTGTACCTTATAAACACACACTACTTGTTTCACAGTTGTATTGACTGTAATATGGTGTATTGATATCCACACCCAGATGAGCAAGTCTGCAAGATGTTTATTTACGATTGTAAAACAAAAAAGAAAATGCCGTAATGTGCTTGGCAAGACACATTGCACTCATTTTCTGGTACTCAATAAAGTTTGTATAAAAAAAAAAGATTAATTACAGCCTTGCGAATGCCTGTTATGGACTGGTTGCTATCATTCACTACAACTCCACAATCCATGCAGTATGGTGCCATCTGGGAAAACCGTGGAGCCAAATCTATTGGACCTCTGAAGGAATGCCCCTAACAATGAGTAGTTATATTCTATTTGTGAGTTCAGATGTTAAAGTTATTTCTTGAAAGTGTTGGTTTTTTACAATTGTGTTGTTAAAATAAAGTTAAACCAATGTTACTAAACAGCTAGACTCAAACATTGTGTAAAATATGTATATATATATATATCTGTTTTACACTATTTCGTTTGTATTCGTGACTACTGATGTCATTGAGACCACTGGTGTTGCTGTGAATAAGGAAGATGCATTTTTGATGTATTTATTTCAACAAATGAATAGAAAGAGAAAAGTTAAATAAGTATCTTACTGAATAGCTACACCCAAACTTTATGTAAAATATGTCTATATGTTTTACGCTTTGTCAAAAACACCCGGTATTTGCACGGTGTCCTTGGCAATTGTAATAATAGAATCAAACAGGCACTAACTATGCAATAATACAATCACCCAGGCACTACTCATGCACTTACGTAATTATCCAGACATTACACACTCACTCACAGACCCATACAGCTACTCACACACCCAGTCACTAACCTATACAGCGACTTACACACCCACTCTCAAAGTTTACAGGTTACAGCTAGGAAATAAAATTTAAAATACGTTCTAAATTCCCTGATAAAACCAAAGGTTACAGGGATGTCATAGTTGGGAATTAGCATTTAAAAAACGTTAAACATTCACTGAGAAAAACCAGAGGGTTACATGGATGTTCTAGTTGGGAAATATAATTAAAAAACCTTAGAAATTCACTGAAAAAAACAGAGGTTACAGAGACGTATAGTTAGTCTCAAGTTTTACTCATACAGAATCCGTGAAATTCATCAATGATAGTTAGCTGAGCAATGCACTGCTTATGATCTCACATATTACATTACTCATGACATGGTCAGTGACATCACTGATGACATCTCAAATGACATCACTGATGACATAATCGACATAATCTCTGACGCACCCACTCATCTCCCCAATATAACATTTCATACACCCACACCCGTACTTACACACCCACTCACTGATTCATAGGTCTACACACACATCTGCTTATACTTGCATACAGCTACTCATACACCAACTCACTCACTAATACAGCCACTGATATATCCACTCAAACACCAATATAGCCACTCACACACTGTCAGTAAACCATAGAGCTACTCACACACACAGTCCCTCACACAGCCACTTACTCATCTATACAGTTATACACACACACCCACTCACATATTCATACAGATAGTAACACATACTCACCCATACTGTCAGTGACACAAGCACACACTCGCCCATACAGCCACCCTCACAATCACTCAGTCACTCATATACTCCAACACTCACCTATACTGCCTTTCACATATCCACTTAATCACCCATATACTACTGACACATCCATTCACTCATCAGCCCAGACACGCAGACTCCGTCACCCATACAGCTCCTCACAGATGCACTCACTAACCCATATGGCCACTAACTCACCCACCCACCCTCACTCACTCACTCACTCATCCATGCAGGCAGTCACACCCCTCCTCACCCACCCACCCACACAGACATTCATACACCCGTACAGGTACTCAGACAACCAATAAATCATCCATACATCCATTCACGTACCCACTCACCAGCCCATACAGCCACTTGGACACCAACTGACAGACTGATACAGACATTCAGACAACCTAGTCACTCATCCATACATTCACTGAGACACCTAATCGCTCACTTATACAGTCAGTCACGCACTAACTGAATCATCTATACAGGCACTCATACACCCACTGATTCATTAATACACCTTGGTAAATATATTTAACACTCATAAACATTTTAGAAACACTCAGTCACTGGATAATGTCATCATTGATGTCACTGAGCATGTCGTGAGTGGTGTAATATGTGACGTCAGAAGCAGTGCATACCGGGGGCGCGAGTTATAGTTAGCTCAGCTAACTATAACTGCTGAATTTTATTGGATTGTATGAGTGAAACTTGAGCCTAACTATAACGTCTCTGTAACCTTTGTTTTTTTCAGTGACTATATATACATATGTGTGTATGTATGTGTATATATGTATATGTGTGTTTATATATATATATATATATATATAGTGTGTGTGTGTATACATGTGTGTGTCTACAAATATGTGTGAGTGTATATGTATATATATATATATGTGTGTGTGTGTGTGTATATATTACCTACTGGCAGTCGCCAGTAGGTAGTTATAGTTAGGACCTATTTTCCATAGGAAATCCGCAACATTCTATTTGGAATAACGTTGACGCCGATTGACGAATCTTCGCGAAATTTTCCAAACTTTTGGCCAGCTCTGGTCCGCTCCTATCCTAAAAATGTCACGGTGATTCGTCAAGCGGGGGTCGAGAAAAAAGGGGGGTCCTAAAATGCGTTTTCCCGATGCATTTTACCATAGGACCTGTTGACGCAGCTACAGCCCGAACTGCTGAACGGAATTACACCAAATTTGGCAAAGAGGTAGTCCTCAGTTCAGACTCGTGCCTTTTGCTTAAATGGTGTAAATCCGTTCAGTAGTTCCTGAGAAAATTAGAGTTAAAAAGATAAATATATCTGGGCGGAGCCTAACCACACATCTCATCGTGAGATCTGATTGGCTGTCAGTACTTCATCCAAGAAATGTTGGCAGCCATCTTGGGACCAATATACATGATAGCACCTCATTAAAAAGCATTGCAGTTAATAGAAGGTTTTAAGACTTTAGTTACATTATAAATCATTTGTTGATGGTACCATACTCATTTTAGGAATTGTGGTGTGTTCTAAGGTGATTTTACCATGTGAAAAAGCCTTCTGCTGTGATATCATGAATCCTGTTTGAAAGAAAACTATTTTCTCATGCTTTTCCCACAGAGGTTTGGAAGGTGATCTATAAGCTAAAATGAGATCATATTTTCTGTAAATTCACATTATCTTTCTCAGTCATGTGAGAATGAAGTCTGACCTTCTCAGTAAAACATGTACATCCAACAAGGGCAGAGACTGTCAGTAGATTCCTTTGTGTTCTACTGCAGCTTCCCAGAGTGTTCTAAAGAACAACTAGAGCGCTCTCTACCTGGGCAGCGGTTGAAGAGCGCAGGTGGGAACAGGGCTGCAGAGGGAGGTCACGGCGGGGCCCTCTCTCTCGGGCTGAATACTAGCAGGGGTTTGCCCGGAGCTGGGACGTCTCGGGCCATAGGGCCAGATGGAAGGTGGCTGATGAGGAATTACTGCGGGCACACTGACTGGTGGGGTGGGGGTAGAGGGGGCAGTGGGTGGGGGATGTAGGGTAGGAATGCAGTGGAACGGATTTCTCCTGATGTGTATTTTGAGGGGGAATTCTTCGTCTGCTGGTCATATGTGTAATGTTGGTCCTCAGGACCCTGGGTGTGAAAAATTAATAAAATCTTTTACCAAAAAAAAAAGAACAACTAGAGCGCTAACAGTCCTACTTATGACAAACGGATTGCACACCTGAAGCCATCTTGATTGGAATTAAGTGGTAACTCTTAAAACATTTAATTTAAAAAGGAACCAAATGAGGGGGTTCATTTTGCCATAGAAAGTATGATTAGTGCTGCAGTAAGAAAAATTAGGGCACATTTTGAGTGACTTCTCAAATCCTCTTCTATTTCATTAAAGAATTCTGACATGCAGCCTGAAACATGCACTTTGAATACCAGCAGCAGACTTCCCTGGTGAGCAATAGCTTTACTACAGTGATCTAATGAGCAATTAGAGTGCTAACATTCAGAATTTATGGCAAATGTGTGACACATCTGAATGCCTTCTTGATGGAACCAAAGTAAAAAACTGAAAGTATTTCCTACTGAGGAGACTGCAGTAAATGAGAAAATTAGGAAACTTCATAACAAATAAATCTCCTAAGATGGCCACAAGAGGCAAAAGAGCCCACATGTAGCCCAAATATCACCCACATGTAGCCCACATGTAGCCCAATGACAGAAGTGTGCAAAACACTTATTTGTTGTGTATTTGCAGTTTTGTATAGTGCAGAATTGTCAGGTATTGGAGTGCTTTACATGGGCATTGGTTACATCACACACGATCAAATTCATTTTGGTTGTAGACATGGGGAGATTAAGTGATTGACCAGAATCACAGAATGTTGAGCTGAAGTAGAAACTCCAACCTGGTTACCTCAGTTGCAAAGTCTGCAGCTCTGGAAGTAACGCCACATCCTCTCCCCTAGGTGCAACATTTAATCAAGTGGTCAACATAAAGATTACAAATAATTTAAAAGTTCTTTGTCGCTATTTGAAAACTCAGAAAATATGTCCTCATTTTAGTTTTTTAGAGCACTATCCATCATTTTGATGCAAATAAGACCCTCTCCTATATGTCATTTCTAAAGGAAATGCTCTAGGTATTACAGTTTTGATTACATCAAGGTGACGTCAGGCGTTCCACACTTTTGTAATAAATATAGAATGTTAGCAATCTAGTTGTTCATTGGGATACTGTTGAGAGGCAGAGGCCAGGGGCACGGACTCTGAAAATTGAAGGCAGGTAGGAGAGTGCAGAGGCAAAAATTTGACCACACTGGGCAGGCAGGAAGGGCAGTGGCAGCACAACCGACTATGGAGGGCAGTGGAAAGGGGGGCAGGGGCAACAAACCAACAATACAGGACTGGCAAGAGAGGCTGTGGCAATATAATAGACCATTGTGGGCAGAAGGAAGAGGCAATGGTAGTACAACCATACATGCCAACAGACCTGTTTCAGCCAGGAAACGTCCAATGTTTTTAAGCTCAAATGGGCTTTATTTGATCTGTCTCCTGTCTACAATCTCCTCTTTTTCAATGTAACTCAAAGGGGAAAATCAATACCCCAGTTTTTTTTCAAAATCTCCCTCTTACCAAGTTGGGAATTATTCGCAAGTATGGTACATTGGATCATGGTAGGCAGGAGGAATTGGGGTAGGGACATAGACTCGGATAACAGAGTACAGGAGGGACATGGAGAGGTGCACCAAACTGACCCTCCAGGGCAGGCATCCGGGTTTACAGCAGCACAATACACCACACAGGGCATGCGGGACGGGAGTGCAGCACAACAATCCATAGAAAGCAATAGGGAGGGGACAGGACCATGCACATGGACAACAGAGAACAGAGGAGAAAAGAGGCAATGGTAGCTAGCTGACCATAATGGACAGACAGGAGAGAAAGCTGCGGCATAACAGACCATAAAGGGCAGGAGGGACTGATCAGGGGCATTACAATGGAACAGACGAGCCAGGGGGGAGGGAATAGGGGTCTGCACATGGAAACAGAGGGCTGGGGGCAAGGGGGCAGGGCAGGAGCAGCAAGATGACCATGGAGGTCAGGCAGGATGGGCACTAGAAACAATACACACCATGGAGAGCAACAGTGAGACTATGATGGCATACACACAGATCATGGAGGGAAGGTGGGAGGGGGTCAGGGGCAGCTAGCTGACCACACAGGGAAGGTGGGAGGGGCCATGGCAGCACAAAAGACCATGCATGGCAAGCGGGAGGGTTAGTGGCAGCACAATGGCTATGATGGGCAAGAAGGAGGGTGCAGGGGCATGCACAAAGGACCATGGAGGATAGAAGGGAGGGTCAGGACCTGGGCACAGACAAGAGAGTTCAGGGGAAGGGGCCTCACAACAGACCGCGCGGGGCAGGCAGGAGCAGTTGCAGCACAACAGACCAGGGAGAGCAGATGGGTGTGGCAGTAAAATGGACAATGGAGGACAGGAGGAAGGGGATAGGGGCATGGCATGTGGACAGGCAGGGTGGAGGTGGCAGGGACAGGTTACAGTCATCTGACAATGCTATGCAGGTGGGATGGGAGTGTCAGCTCAACAGAACACTGAGTAGATAGGAGTGGCAGGTCCATGGAACATGGTGGGCAAAAAGGATGGAGCAGGGGCATGCACAAAGACATCGGAGAGCAGGGGGAAGGAGAATAGCTGAACTAACTATAACGGGGGAATTTCAGTAGTTTTGTACAAGTGAAAAGTCCAGCTAACTATAACGCCCCTGAAACCTATGTTTTTTTCAGTGGATATATATATATATATATATATATATTACCTACTGGCGGTCGCCAGTAGGTAGTTATAGTTAGGACCACGTTTCCATAGGAAATCCGCAACATTCTATTTTGAATAACTTTTGCGCCGGTCGACGAATCCTTGCGAATTTTTCAAAATAGGTGGGGCGCTACGCTCCGCTCCTACCCTGAAAGTCTCGGGGGGGATTCGTCAAGCGGGGGCTGAGATAAAAGGGGGGTCCCAAAACGCGTTTTTCCCATGCATTTTTCCATAGGACCTTTAGACACAGCTACAGCCCGAACGGCTGAACAGAATTACTTGAAATTTGGCAGAGAGGTAGTCCTCAGGTCAAGGAAGTGCCTTTTGTAGGTTTGGTGTAAATCTGTTCAGTAGATTCTGAGAAAATAGCCTTTAAATCAATATATATATCTGAGCCAGCTTACGGTGCGCTTACCGTACGCGTACGGTGGCGTGCGCGAGCGCGATTCTGATTGGCCCTTAGATCTTAGTAAACATTCGAATCGGTCGAAACCAGGAAGCGGCGGCCGCCATTTTCTCTCTCGCACTCTGAGGGGGGAGCTGATAAACAAATGCCAAAAACATATAAAGGGGCTGTTTAGACAGGCGCCCATGCACATAACCATGTTAGTTGAGTCTTCAAAGATCCCCCAAGGCAAAAAACGGTAATTTTTTATTTTTCGAAAATTTCGCCGATTACGCTTACCGTACGCGTACGGTAAATAATTATTAAAAAAAAAAAAACCCCACTCTCTCCACCCCGTGTGCAAATGGTGGCCGAAGATTACCTATCACAAGGAAGCGCATAATATGTCCTCCATGTGCGCACGGTGCGCGAAGCGCATCGTGCGTACATGGCCCATCTAGCGTAACGTGGGCACGTGGTGCGCGTAGCGCACCGCGTGCCCACCGTGCGTGCACGGCACTAACTGCGTAAAGTGGGCGCGCGGTGCGCGAAGCGCACCGAGTGCTCACTGTGCGCGCACGGTGCGCGAAGCGCACCGTGCGCGCACGGAACGAACAGCGTTAAGTGGGCGCGCACGCCACGAATGGCGTAAAGTAACTTAGCATTTAAAAAAACGTACAAATTCACTGAAAAAAGCATAGGTTTCACACACGTTATAGTTAGGAATTAGCATTTAAAAAACCTTGCAAATTCACTGAAAAAACCATAGGTTTCACACATGTTATAGTTAGCGGAAATTTTACTGATAAAAAACCAATGAAATTCCCCCGTTATAGTTAGTGCAGGAAACTATAACTCACGCGACCGCAATCTTCTGCTGATGACATATGTGTCTTTATGGAAAAAAAAATATTTGTAATATATGTATAGCTAAAAATTTATGGAAGAAGACATGGGCAAATAAGTGTCTAAATACAGTATTAGCATCAGCAGAGGATTGCGGTCGCGTGAGTTATAGTTTCCTGCACTAACTATAACAGGGGAATTTCATTGGTTTTTTATCAGTAAAATTTCCACTAACTATAACATGTGTGAAACCTATGGTTTTTTCAGTGAATATATATATATATATATATATATATTATCTACTGGCGGTCGCCAGTAGATAGTTATAGTTAGGACCGTGTTTCCATAGGAAATCCGCAACATTCTATTTGGAATAACTTTGGCGCCGATTGACGAATCCGCGCTAAATTCTCAAAATAGGTGGGGCGCTCCGTTCCGCTCCTTCCCTGAAAGTCTCGGGGGGGATTCGTCGAGCGGGGGCTGAGATAAAGGGGGGGGGTCCCAAAACGCGTTTTACCCATGCATTTTTCCATAGGACCTTTAGTCCGAGCTACAGCCCGAACGGCTGAACAGAATTACTTGAAATTTGGCAGAGAGGTAGCCCTCAGGTCAGGGATGTTCCTTTTGAAGGTCTCGTGTAAATCTGTTCAGTATTTCCTGAGAAAATAGCATTTAAATCAATATATATATCTATAGGCGCGTACCGTAAGCTTACCGTACACGCACGGTGCCGTGCGCGAGCTTAATTCTGATTGGTTGTTAGATCTTAGTAAACATTCGAATCGGTCGAAACCAGGAAGTGTGCCGCCATTTTGTCTCTCGCAGTCTGAGGGGGTGAAAAACAAAGGTGGAGAACGTGAAAAGGGGGCAGGGTGGACAGTTCCTGACCCCCAAGGGCAAAAATTAATTTTAGTTTTTTTTCGAAAAATCGTGGAATGCGCGTAGCGTACGTGCACGGCGTAAACGGAAAAATTCCGCGAACTTCGCGTAACGATTCCGCGACTACGCGTACCGTGCGCGCACGGCAAAAAAAAATTTTTTTTAAAAAGGAAAGATTAAAAAAAAATAAAAAAAATTCTGAGGTAAGGTTGGCTCTTAAAAGAGCCGTTGTGTTAATACAGGGATAGAGGAAAGAAAGAATGGGAATATTATGAACGTCTACAAACGTGCTGGTCTATCTTATTGTTAATAAGGGAAACACTGGTCTCCCCAAAAACAATAAGACCACAACACGTTGTACACCTCATTGAAACCGAGGGGTAATGTCCAGAGGAGCTGAAGAAGGTGATGCTCCCACCTCGGAGGAAGGGCTCAGCTGAGCTGCCGATGATGTACTCGGCTGAGCTTCTGAGGTTGGGCTCCGGTGACTTACTGAAGAGTTTTCTTCAGTATGTCGAGCAAAGGTCCTGGGATGTTTATCCCTAAGGTGTCTCATCATAGAGTGATTTCCAAAGGAATACTTCTTCCTTGGATTTCCTCTAGATAAAACACGGTCACAAAGTGTGCAAGTGACCAATGGAGCATTGACCTTTTTCTGCCCCTCTGGAAAAGTAAAATACTCCCATACAAAAGAATCCTTTTGTTTCCTCCTTCTCTGTCTGATGATGGTGCTGTAAGGCTCACTCTCAGAAGAGGACTGCTGCTCTGCCATTCTATCTCAATGTCAATTCAGCTCCTTCTCCTAGGGGATCTCAAGCAGTAATGAGGGGAATGTGTGTGTTGTTGGAAGTTTCTGGAACTGAAAGTACCTTCAACCAATGAAAAGTGTTCTTTGTGGATCACATGACCCACCGTGCGCGCTCCGTAAGCTTATGGTACGCGCTCGTAAACAAGTACGCATGCGCAAACGTGACGTAAACATGCGCTTACGGAGCGCGTACGTAGGACGCACTCGCGCATGCGCATTACACGCACCCGCGTGTCAAGAATTCCTGTCCTGCGAGGGGAGGAAAACGGTAACCAGCGAAAACGGACTACATCTCCCAGGATGCTTAGCGGTTGAGAGGTTATGTAAACAGGAGAACTGTTACATAACTCAAGGAAAACACGCCCTTATGTAAACAGGAGAGCTGTTACATAACTCAAGGAAAACACGCCCTTATGTAAACAGGAGAGCTGTTACATAACTCAAGGAAAACACGCCCTATAAAGGGAGGAACCGGGAGGTACAACGCTGTCGGATATTGTGTTTACACCGACGTACCTGCTTAGTGAAGAGCAGTGTTCCGGAGTTGTGCTCCAGTAAGGCAAGAACGGAGGTAGGTCGAGTCGTTACTCCCTGGGCCGTGTCTTGCCCCATCGTCACCTGTGAAGGACCCGGAAGCTCTACCGGATAACCATTGAGCTTCGCTTTTTGACTCGGCTGAGTCAAAGCGCAGTGGCGCTTTTGCTGGTTGGAGTCGTAACTCCCAGCCCGACCAGAGATACAGGGACTGCCAGCTGTAACGCACACCAGGAGGTGTTTGCCGCGTTACAGACTCGGAAGTCCACAGGATCGATCGAGCGGCTGCTCTCGGTTCAGTCTTCTTTGCTTGTGATTGGGGTATCGGTGACGCATCACCAGGAGGTGACTCCCGTCCCGGTGCAGTCTGAGGAAGAGGTTGAGCGGCTGCTCCCTTCAGGTAGAGACCCCGGCTGGGTGTTTCCCTGACTCCTCGATTCTCCCCAACACTCTTCGTGCCCCTCACAGCCTACCGATTGGCATTGTCGGCCATTTCATTTCTGCCCTCTGTTGGCATACGCCGGGATCGGCGTATATGCAGAGGACGGTTAGGACCATCCGTGCTGTGGGCTGGTAACGTACTTAGCCTGGAGGATTCCAGTGACTATAACCTTTGTTTATTCCTTGTATTGTTTTTGCCTTCATTAAAATAACTAAACCTTCACAAGTGGTTGCGTTCTCATTATCGTGTCTGTTAAACGATCCTGAGACGTTCAGGGCGTTACACCGCGTAACCGCGACGTTGGTTCTGCGCAATGCGTGTACGCGTACGGCACGTACGTATCACGTAAGCGCACCGTACTTATGACGTACGGAGCGCGTAGTGTCAGCTTACCGTACGCGCACGGCAAAAAATCCATAAAAAAAAAAATTTTAAGTTTCAAGGGTTGTAGAAGATAATAACTGTGATGTACAACTGTATGTAAACATTAATTTTAAAAAAATTAACCATTCCATAATGCAGGATATAGTACATATATTATTTTACATAGGTTGGATTTTATTTTTTAACAAAAATCTCAAAAAAAAAATTGCATTTAAAAAACCGTACAAATTCTCTGAAAAAACCATAGGTTTCACACACGTTATAGTTAGGAATTAGCATTTTAAAAACCTTGCAAATTCACTGAAAAAACCATAGGTTTCACACATGTTATAGTTAGCAGGACATTTCACTCGTGAAAAATCAATGAAATTCCCCCGTTATAGTTAGTGCAGGCAACTATAACTCACGCGACCGCAATCCTCTGCTGATGACGTCAGATATTACATCACTGATGACATATGTGTTTTTCAGAATTTTTTTTTTTTTAATATATGTATAGCTAAAAATTAATGGAAGAAGACATGGGTAAATAAGTGTCTAAATACACTGATGTAATATCTGACGTCATCAGCAGAGGATTGCGGTCGCGTGAGTTATAGTTGCCTGCACTAACTATAACGGGGGAATTTCATTGGTTTTTCACGAGTGAAATGTCCTGCTAACTATAACATGTGTGAAACCTATAGTTTTTTAAGTATATTTGCAAGGTTTTTTAAATGCTAATTCGTAACTATAACGTGCGTGAAACCTATGGTTTTTTCAGTGAATTTCAAAGGTATTTTAAATGCTAATTTATGTATGTATTTTTTATTTTTTTATGGGATTTTTAGCGTGCGCGCACGGTGCGCGAACCTCGCTTAGTGTAAAACATTTTTTTTACGTGTGTTTTTTCAGCATGCGCGCACTCCGCGATTTTTCGAAAAAAAAAAAATCTTTTTTTTGCCCTTAGGGGTCCTTCTGGGACCCCCTGACAAAGGCTAGGGGGTCAGGAACTGTCCACCCTGCCCCCTTTTCACGTTCTCCACCTTTGTTTTTCACCCCCTCAGACTAATAGAGACAAAGTGGCGGCCGACACTTCCTGGTTTCGACCGATTCGAATGTTTACTGACATCTAACAACCAATCAGAATTGCGCTCGCGCACGGCAGGGTGCACGCACGGTGCACGCGTATAGATATTTATATGCTTTTAAATGCTATTTTCTCAGGAAATACTGAACAGATTTACACGAGACCTTCAAAAGGCACTTCCTTGACCTTATGGCTACCTCTCTGCCAAATTTCACGTAATTCTGTTCAGCCGTTCGGGCTATACCTTCGACTAAAGGTCCAATGGAAAAATGCATGGGGAAAACGCGTTTTGGGACCCCCCCTTTTTCTCGGCCCCCGCTTGACGAATCACCCTGAGACTTTCAAGTTATTCCAAATAGAATGTTGCGGATTTCCTATGGAAACTAGGTTGTAACTATAACTATCTACTGGCGACCGCCAGTAGATAATATATATATATGTAAAACCTGTTAACCCCTTCACTGCTAGGCCTTCCCCCCCCCCCCCCTACTAAGCCTTTTTTGGGCTATTTGGAGTAGTGCGCGCTTAGGCCCTTGTAACTCTTTGACCACATAAGGTATCCACGCCAAATTTGCGTCCTTTTCTTCCAACATCATGGGGATTCTAAAGGTACCCAGGGTTTGTGGATTCCCCTGGAGGGGTCCCAGAAATTAGCCAAAATACAGCAAAAACAAAATGGGGGGGGGGGGGATGGGAAAAACAGGCTGCAAATGAAAGCGTCTGGGTTTTTCTCTGCAAATGATATCAAAAAAGGGTTTGTGGGGCTGAAATCACAATTTTCACAGTTTTTAGGGAATGACAGACTTTTGTCAGAAAACATTTTTTACAGTTTTGGCATTTTTCTGGGACATAGTTTTTGTATTTTCAACCTCCTTCCAGTTAATGGTAGAAATGGGTCTGAAAGCTATACATTTTTGAATAGTAGACAAAATTCTGAATTCAGCAAAGGGTAATTTGTGTAGATCCATCAAGGTTTCTTTATAGAAATTAACAGTTAAATATAGGAAAAAATGAAAATTAGTTAAAAAAACCAGCCTTTTGTGTCAACGTTTTTACCTGTAACTTCTACTAATTATGACAGCTCTTTAAAAGCAATATACCGTTACATCTGCTGGACCTTCCTGGTTGTGGGGATATATAGGACTTGTAGGTTCACCAAGAACCAGACGAACCCCGAGTCAAAATCTGAGCAGCAATTTTCAATGGTTTTTTATTATGTTCCGGGTATATAGCAATTATTGTGGGAAAATGTATACATGGAAAAATCGGTATGAAAAGACACCCATGTATTTCTGAAATGAGAACAAATTATAGAGTTTAGAAACAGTACATATTTGCACATTTTCTAAAATGAGAATACTCCTACTAGCATCAGAATTATCGGTCATTTGTCAAAATGACTTCTTTTTTACACTAAGTCTTTCATTTGGAAGGCAGAAATGCATCAAAAATCAATAGGCAATAACAGTTGCTTTACAAATCTGAATTACCCCAGGTCTCCCAATATAAATGGTACCTCACTTGTGAGGGTAGGCATAGTGCCCACGACCGGAAATGGCTCAAAACCCAGCGTGAACACACCTATTTTCACAATGAAAATATACCCTTTTTTTGCGAAGTGTCTAGCTGTAGTTTTTGAACACAAACTCTGCCGGCACCTAGTGAAATGTTGCAAACCTATACATTTTTGAAAAGTAGAACCCCAGGGGAATCCAGGATGGGGTGACTTGACTGCCTCCCACCAGGGTCTGTTACCCAAAATCCCTTGCAAACCTAAAAATTATCAAAAAAAACACATTTTCCCCACATTTCTGTGGTGGAACGTTCCGAAATCTGCGTGGATCCACAAATTTCCACCTACGCCGTGTTCCCCAAAGTCTTACGAGAAAAATGGTACCTCACTTGTGCGGGTCGGCCTCCCACACAAGTGAGGCACCATTTTTACCGGGAGACCTGGGGGAACGCTGGGTGGTGGGAAATTTGTGTGAGCCCGGTGATGCCACAACTTTCCCACACACAAATGTGTGAAAAAGGTGATTTTTTTCAGCTAAAATTGAGGTTTGCAGGGGATTCTGGGCAAGGAAACGTTGGGGGATCCAAGCCATACCTCCCTGGAAGCCCCCGGGGGTCTAGTGGTCAGAAATCTATGGGTTTGGTAGGTTTCCGTAGATGGCTGCCGAGCACCTTGCCAAAAACCCAGGAGACTTCCCCCTTGGAAAACCAGTTCGTTTTGACATAATTAGTTGTTTGTTTCTACAGCGTGAGAATTTCGGCACAATATTGCAAGGAAAATGTGACGGACATTTTGAGGTTTGCAGGACATTGTGGATAAAATGACTTTTTGGAATTCACAAGAGAGACATCACCATGAACTCCCATGGGTTTACGACAATATCTACAGTTGGTAGGTTATTCTTACATGGAAAGTACACCTTGGCAGAGAAACTAAAAAGACAAAGATTCCTGCGCAGCCATCTATTCCTCAAACACACACACATACTGGTTGGATTTGGCACGAGGGCGAGTGATGGTTCAGTATATTAAATTTTATTAACAAGAGATTTCACAAAAATGAAATGCACTGTCAATAATTACATGGACATAAAACCAAACCAATGACTCGCAGCTCGTGAGCTGTAAAGCCACAACAAGGCACCAACCGCTTTACAGGCTATTCACACACCTTTCATACGTGATACACACAAGACCATTCACACCACCAGGCAGAAAAACAACACATTACAACATTCACAAAAAGGGACAAGGTACACCCTGCTTCAGAAAGACCAATATTACTGCACAGACATCTAATCCTCAAGCACGCACACATACTAGTTGGATTTGGCACGAGGGTGAGTGATGGTTCAGTATATACAATAGTATAAGCTAGTGATTTCACAAAAATGAAATGCACTGTTAATAATTGAAAGGGCGAGAAACTGAACCATTGACACACAGCTCGTGAGCTGTAAAGCCACGACAAGGCACCAACCTCTTTACAGGCCATTCATACACCTTTCATACGTGTGACACATACAAAACTATTCACACTGCCAGCCGCGGGCCCATCACATAACAACACTCACACCAGCAGACCGCGCCATTCAAGGGCCCATCACTTTCACACGCCCACATTCCTGACACAGCAACCACACAAGCTGATGGATTGCGTGAAGTGGCTCTCAGCTAGCAGGGTGTGTAGTGACCAGCAGCAAGTCACTACTCACACACAGCCAGCCGAGCGCCAGTCCACGCACACCGCCAGCCAAACACCAGTCCACGCACACAGCCAGCCAAGCGCCAGTCCACGCACACCGCCAGCCAATCGCCAATCCACGCACACCGCCAGCCAATCACCATTCCATGCACACCGCCAGCCAAGCACCAGTCCACGCACACCGCCATGCACACCACCAGTCCACGCACACCACCAGTCCACGCACACCACCAGTCCAGGCACAGTGCCAGTCAAGCGCCAGTCCACGCACACCGCCAGCCAAGCACCAGTCCACGCACACCGCCAGCCAAGTGCCAGTCCACACACACCAACAGCCAAGCGCCAGCCTACACACACCGCCATCACATTTAGGATTTTATTTAGACAAACATAAAAACACAAGCAAATTGCAAATAGATACAAATCTACTCACACAAAATCAGAAACTAAATACATTGCACTAATGCCAACCTTGAAACAGAATCAAATTTATTAAAGAATACAGACCAGGCAGTTCACTTTACCACTCATGGATGCTCCCAAAAATTATTTTGCGTGTGGTACGCTCTAAAACAAGCAGGGACACACAGCCCAGGGTTAGAAGGACAATCGGGGCAGTACATACAAGTCTCCTTCTGCGTACCTCTTCGCCAACAGACTCTACATCTCCTACTGAGAAAGTCTTTTGAGGGTGTGGGAGGAATGTGATCAGGAAAGTGGCGATCTTTCAATCTAGCAACATCCTCCACCACTCCAACTCTAGGAACTCTTGCCTGTGCCACTAAAACAAGGCTGCCTATTACAGACTCCTGAAACTTAGCAAAAGTCATCTTTGACTCAGGGTAAGAATCCTGGAACTCAACAAAAGCGTTAAAGGTTGCCAAGTGGAAAAGATGGATAGCCAACTTCTTGTACCAAATGTAAGCCTTACGAAGAGCAGCGTAAGGTTCCAACCTCTGATCTACTCTGTCAACACCACCCATTTGCCTATTATAGGCTAAAATGCACACAGGTTTGCGCTCTTCAGCAACCTGACCCCAAACAGTCACAGGTGCAGTGCTTTCATCATAGATGGTAGTCAGCATGTAGACATCTCTCCTGTCTGAAAACTTCACAGCTAGAAGCTCCTCGCAACGCACTGCACTGTCCCCGCACAAGCTTTTGACAAACAAGTTATTTTGGGAAACCTTTACGGTTAGAGCGGATTGCGCCACAGGCAACAGTGTCTACTTTGGCCAATTCCCTGAACAACCGCACACCAGTGTAGAAGTTATCTACATATAAATGGTGGCCTTTGTTAAAAAATCCTCTACCAAGTTTCCAAACAATTTTCTCTGTCACTCCAAAAGTGGACGGACAACCAGGGGGCTAAAATGTACTGTGGTAAATGGCACAGCTATTGTGTAGTTCCTTTAGAAAGTATACAGGATCTGCGTGTTTACACAACATGCACTGTAGGATTGGTGTCGGACTGACTCTGAACACCCCCACTGGGTATGTGGGTCTTTGTACCAACTAGCTCACAGTGCCACTAGAATCTCCTCTTACCAAGGAGAGAATTGTTCCTGGCAACCATCGTAAATGACATCCCTGATCCCTCAGGGTCGTGTAAATAATATACTACCTTTTGCTCAGTCAATGGTGCTTACCTAGTCTGACTCAGAGAGATAAACAGAATAAACAGTCTGGGCTTTTTGAATAAGCATTTATTGCACAGTTGTTATTCTGGTATAAAATAAATGAGCTGCCATAACTGTTAGACAATATAAGATATAAATGATTAGCAGTATTATAAAGGTAAATGGATGGTATGGGTCTACCATCTTACAATAATCATAAATACATTTGAGTATATAAAACACATGATCAAATATGCATACTCCTACGATGTGTCCCTTACTAGATGTACCTAAATGTACTTAGCCTGTGTGTAGGTGTTAAGCCAAGAATCCTTCTAGGATTTAGTCAACCTTATTACCTGAAGTGAGAGACTGTGGGGCCCGTCCTGGTCTCGAGTTGGACACCCCGCAAGCGATGTTTTAGACCACTGCGAGCTGGAGTATCTGCATGCAGAAACCTCAGTGTCTCTGGTCAGTGTGTCAGCCGGGAAGTCCTGGTCTCCTCTAGCTATCTTAGAGAGATGTGAAGTGTATATACCGAAAGGTCACCTCTTGCTGTAAAACCCACATTCTCAATGCAGCGTCGTATCTAGGTAAAATGTCAGTCCCTGTAAACCGTAACAAGTGTAATGTAGGGAAGAATATAGGTGAAGGGTGATGAAGTTACCGAGGCCTACATTATGGTACCTATAAGGAATATAAAACCTACTCCTCTTCCGAATGGACAACATAGTTAAATTCTAAACATACTTCTAGGAGCACTAGATACTTGTATGCAACCAGGTAAAACATTAGTGTCTCGTTGTGTAAAAACATTGTTCAAAAAAGTTAAACGGTGGTCTAAAATCTTTTTTTAAAGAAGAGAAGATATTAGAAATTGACACTTAAGCTACAGCTCTAATGTGTCCTTGGGTATAGTCCGTACTACCATAAGCATTTTAACGTCATACGTGCTCAAAAGGAATGTCAATTGTGATATGGAGTTCTAATTTTCTCTTTGTTTTCCAAAAAGTCGTATTTTTCCCCAGCACACAACGGGCCAAGTGAGTCAAATGTTTGTGTCCTGGCTGGTAGACGCAACGTTTTCGTTGCTAACCTCCTCAGTCGACAGTCCCTATAACACCTTGCAGATTGTCAATGTAGCACAGATGATCCTACGTACTTTCCACAGCCGGTGCTGGGCAGCCTGTGCGCTATCCAAGGCCTGGGTGTCTGAGGAGCCGGTGTCCATACCAACAGGAGCTGATACTACCTGTGAGGGCTCTAGAAATGCCTCCATCAACATAGGAAAACGCTGGAGACGCTGCAGAACATGGGCCATTATCAGTAAAGCATCAACGTCCAGTTGCGCACATGATGGGAGTGTCAGACAGAGATCCAACACCCATTCTTCTCCACAAAACAGTCATTGGAGGACAGGTAAGATGCAGTCTATCCAGACTGGTCTAAATGACAAGAATCAAGAAGCACTTAGTTCCCTTAGATGAGGTGTGCCTAGAAGTTGTACTAAGCGATCACTGTATTTTCGCTCCAGGAGCACTGTTTCCATCTCCTTGGTGATTGGGACTTCCATTGCGTAGCAGAAAAACGACAATCGGGATACCTGCTATTAGAAACATGATCAGCGGTAGCCCTCCAAAAATGCTTTCAAATACGGAGTGTATAAAGTTTGGTATAACTCTGATGACCATCTGAAATTTGCTTAATAGTCTAGAACCTATGATCTTAAATAGGTGGATGATGCCTGTCATATCAGACATGTTAAAGATACGATTTACCATTTCTGCTAAATGGAAGGCGCAATTTGTACGTATAAGTGTCTGTATTTCTACCGAAGACCTAGTGACTTGAAGATTAAAAGTCTCTCGAGCGGAGGTTAACCCCTTAACCGCGGCAGAAATTCCGCCGCGGCGGTTTTAAAGAGTGGGCGGGGCCGCGTCGGCCAGCGGACATGCACAGCACTAGCCAGGTAGTGCTTGCGACGGCCGTTTGCCAACAAAAGCAGTGAACGGGTTAAGGGCACGGGTTTCTGTATAAGCATGGCTTTCATTCTGCTCAAAGCATCAAACCGTATTAATAAAATATTTAGCGAAGGCCATAACGGTGCCTCTCTGACTGTATGTGTTGGTGGAAACAATACTTGCATACAGCAAGTAACCCTGGAACTCACGGTTACCAGATATGCTATGTCCGGAAGCATACCACAGCAACCTTGATGGTTCAGTATCAAGTAATTCCCATTTGAGAGTAATCTGAACAATGGAGTGATCACTGCAGCATGGGAACCCTTTAAATGACCGATCTGAAAGAAACAATTAGTTATAGATTCCTTACCTTAGAATTACCCCCAGGCGGCCGACTGGATCCAGAAAGTTTTTCATCAGCAGTACCCCTGTGCTTTGGAAGGTGGAGTTGGTCAACATATTTTTTATTAAAGATAGTCATCAGACCACAGTACAGGGAGTATTCGTCATTACAGTCATATTACAACATTACACATTTTTTAAGAAGCAATATTATTAGCGTATCTTGAGATGATACTTTAGAGTGTTAACATTACAATAGCCTGTTTATAGCACACCATAGTAATCACATCTGCTCACTACTCTCTAAGTGCTGTTCGGCATGGTCTCTATTTGTCCAATCCGTAAGAATATTTCTTGATCAGATGAACAATACTTGGAAATCACATTTCTACTAGTTACATGTTGTGAAATAAAAAAATAAAAAATTAAAAGGTAACCTAAACCCAATAATGTACCCACCCACCTCCCACACCCGTAGACTCAGCAAAAATTCAATCATTTAGTCAGTCCAACCCAGTATATGAGAGGCACAAAAGTTCAACAGTGTATACCTGGACAACATCCTTCTCAACATCATAAAGTTGTACTATAGCTCAAATTATTTATCTCAACTGCCCAGGAAGAGCATGCAATAGGGGATGGGGGGGGGGAGAGGGGACACATACAAATTTCATCAATACGCTTGTATGTCTATAGCAATAAATTCTTCCAATAATACATTCCATTCCATAGAGATGGGTTGTTCCTCCCTTTTTAGTTCCGCACTCTCCACCCTTCCCCCACCTCACCATCTCAGCGTGCCTATCCTGCAGTGATGGCGGCCTGGCAGTTTTCCATCTGACGGTAATGTTAAGTTTTGCTAATATAAATGCAAGATTGTTGAATTTGGTGAATGGGCTACCTTTCTTCCCTTATGGACCTAGGCCTAACAAGCAGTATTACAGCTGATCATTATTTCGCACCGGAGCTGTATCTGTTAATATCTCACAAACTGTTGCCCAGTAGTGTCACAGTCGTGGGCAGCTCCACAACATATATAGGAGACCCACTTCCTGCGATTGACAGCGTGGGCATACATCCAATGCGTCCTGAAACATGACCCTCTGTTTACGCGGGGTCAGGTAGGCCCTATGTAGTAGCATGAGTTGTATAAACTTAAATTTAGGGTTCCTCGATACCTTTCTAGGATATACTAGTATAGCGCTCCATTCTTTGTCACTGAGTGCTCGGCCCACATCAATATCCCATTTGTTACAAAGGGGTTGTAGTGGTATCGCTGCTATTGTGCGGATCCCTTTGTATAGCCATTTCGTTAGATATCACCCATTTCCCATCAAATATTACATAGTGAGTAGTGCGTGCGTTGTCGGTTCTATCCCCCCGGGGCCCAGGTGGTACGTATGTATCGAGAGATACTGGCTTGTAGAAGAAATAGCGTGTTTGGCACTCCATGTTCTTGAACAAATACATCGTGAGGCATTAGGGTACCGTCCTTAAAAAATGCGCCCACCGTGTGTACTCCTACATCCTCCCATGCCAACATTATCCTATGTATAACCCTGCCTAGGTGTGTGGGGATCCCCAGCAGAGGGATAGTGGGGGTGTATGAAGTCATTGTTTTGGTGTACCTAATAGCATTTCTTCAATACAATAACGCAACTCTTAGTAAATAGGGCGCCATTGGGGGAATTTTACTTTTGGGCAACAAGAGTGTATGCACGTCACTTCTCTGCCAGGCCAATTGGGACATACCTCTCTCATGCACGTTCCTCCCTGCCAACCAATACGCTAGCCACTGTAACTGACTCGCATAGCAGTAAGCTTTCAGGTCAGGGACCCCTAGTCCACCCTGTTTAGCATCTAATTGTAGCTGTGCGATCCCTATACGTCTCCGACCCTTGCCCCATATTAATTCAATCAGTAGGGAAGCCAATAATTTAAATATCTGTGCCGGTACCATAATGGGTAAATTGGTGAAATAATACAGCAATCTCCGTAACATAACCATTTTGGCTATTGCCTCCTTGCCTGCCACCGATACAGGCAAGGAGGTCCAGAACTGTTTTTGGGACCTGAGGGTAGTTATTGCACGACGCAAGTTGCCATCTAGAAGATCCATTGCGTCTCTATATATATTAATTCCTAGATATTTGGAAGTAATAGGTGCTATATGGAATGACCAGTTCCCAAAGCTTAGTATCCCAGTGCGTGTCGCATCAGTAAAGAAATATACATAGGATTTGTTCTCATTAATCGAGAGCCCGGAAGGTTTCTGGAACATAGCAAACGTGGAGGGTATGGGTTCGTAATCCTCATCTAGGTTCCTGAACTACAATATTAAGTCGTCTGCATATGCGGAGACAATATGTGTGTTGGGTCACAGTGCAATCCCCTTATGTGCTGCTACAGAGCGTAATGTATGTAAGAGAGGTTCTAAAGCTAAAATGAACAGTAGAGGCGAGAGTGGGCAGTCCTGTCTGGTGCCCCGTGTAACCTTGTATTGCTGTGAAATATGCTTTGCCGTGCGTGCCCGTGCCGTGGGGTTCAAACATAATAATCTCACCCACTTTATGTATTCCTCCGGTATGTCAAACTTGGAAAGGGCATGGAACATATATTCCCAATGTAGGGAATCAAAGGCCTGACGCAAATCCAGCGAGATGCATCCCACAGCATCGGCTGTTGGTAGTGTGTGTGTCATTATTTGATATAGACGCCTAATGTTAAGGGCTGTGCTTCTGCCTGGGACAAAACCGCATTGGTCAATGTGTATTAGTTGTGGTATGAACTGACAGTCTAATAGCCAACAATTTACTCAATATTTTATAGTCCACATTTAATAAAGAAAGAGGCCTATATCCTGCCATGTCTGCACTATCTCGACCTGGCTTTAGTAACGAGACCAATATCGCATGAAGTGTGGTAAGGGGAAGGGTGCCATTTTCCAAAGAGGTCTGATATAACCGCTGCAGGTGGTGTATCAACACATCAGAAAACGTTGCATAAAATTCAATGGGCAAACAATCTCCTCCCGGTGCCTTATTAGAGGGCAAGCTATTAATCGCATGTTTAATTTCCATGCCAGTCACTGGCAGACCCAATGCCTCTTTGTGGTTTTGCTGCAATTGTGGGAGTTGTAGGCCGTCAAAGAACTCGTCAAGTTCTGTGTCAGCAGTGACAGCTGGTTGTGTATTCAAATTCTCATAATAGTCTTTAAAGGCCTTATTTATGCCAAGTTGCGTGCACACCATATCTCCCCTCATAGTCCATATCTCCCCTCATAGTCCGGATTTCTAAAATAGGAGAGACCGGCAGGGCGTCCTTAAAAATTTTAGCAAGGAGTTGACCCGTCCTGTCCGCCGTGGCATGTCGTTTGTGTGTGTAAAGTCGGTAATCTAGAAGACGCAGGTCTTCCAATAGTTCTACGTGTTTAATGTGCGCTTCTTGTAGTTGCATTTGGTGCGTATCGTCCAGTGCAGCTACTTGTTCCAGTCGACCCAGACTATTTTCTATGTTAGTAAGCTGGTCAATAAGGGTATGTCTTGCCCCTGCCCTCGTACTGATTGCCACCCCTCTTATTACAGTCTTAAAGGCGTCCCATTCTATTTGGCACATGGATGCTGTGTTTGTATTTTCAGCGAGGTAATGTTCTATGGCTGTGCATAGTGCCGCTCGGAAGGCCGGGTCTTCCAGTAGCTGTGGTTGCAATTTCCAGGTCGGTACTAGGGTAGTTATTTTGCCCCATTGAAGTGTAAGTGCTACCGGATTATGATCCGATAATGTTTTACCTAAATGTGTCGAGTCACTGATTGTGCCCAGCAGAGATAAGGAACAAAATATTCTGTCTATTCTAGTATGCAACTTGTGTGGCAGGCAGTAAAAGGAGTATTCCCTATCCCTAGGGTGTGTCGCACGCCATGCATCCATCATCCCCCACCCAACTGCCCATCTATTTAGTGCATCCGCTAATTTCCTACAATCCGTGTTGTGCAATGGAGGGTGAGACCTATCAGGTTCGAAATCAAGCACCGCATTAAAGTCTCCACCTAATATCCAGGGCTAGTCCTCCTAACCTATCAATACGGTACTTAGAACCTCTAGGAATTTTTCCTGGTCAGTATTTGGAGTATATATGCTCCCCATCACTATGTGTTCTCCGTCAAGTAACCCGTGTATGAGGACATATCTACCATTCGTATCTATCTTTTGTTCCTGTAGCTTAAAACGAGTACCATTCCTGAACCATATTGCAGCTCCACGAGCAAAGGCCAAATATGACGTAAAGCACAGTTGTCCTCACCATTTCTTATGCAGTTTAATTGCTTCATCATGGCTTGGTTTCTTGGAGGAATGCAACATTTACTTTCCGTCTATTTAACTGGGCTGACAAACTATGCCTTTTATGGACTGAGCCATGCCCTCCTACAGTCCAAGAGCTGTACTTATAGCTACTAGGGTGTGCCATCAGGTCCAGTGTAAGGTGGTCTACTGGGAGCAAAGCAACCAAATGGTCGGATCATCGCCACAAGAAATAAAGCTGAGTCTACAAAAACAATGAAACACACCCAAATACTAGGTTCCCTTCGTGAACAGCAGAGGACCAAACCATAACTGAAAGTTCAACTGGAACTCTACATAAACATTGCCACAGTGCAGTCGCTAAGGGAGGGGAGGCAACCACTGTGGTTGTAACGGTCATTATCCCTTATTTGGTTACCTTATCCTCATCGCTCCAGCACAAACCCCATCATCCACAAAATTCGAGATCTAAAGAACGTGGTATCACTCAACATTATAAGCATTACTATCTGTTAAGCAATACGTTATACAATACCAGTTTCCGGAGAGCCCTACCCACCATTTCAATAATCGTCCACAGTCTGTGGAGTAACCAACGGGAACAATGTTAGACTGGACTCCAAGTCTGAGCGAGCCGTGGCCTCATCTGAAGAGTGGACAGACGCAGCACGGGACCGGGTATCATGTTCCGTCAGCGCCGCTGCCATCAGGAGAGCGTCTCTCTGGCTATCTGAGATCTGTTCCATAGATGGACTTGCATCAGTCCCTGCGTCATGCTGCCCATTGTCTTCCCTGTTGCATGTGTCTTCCCGCTGTGGTTTAGATCGCGCAGAACCACTCGGTGGAAATGAGTTCTGGGATGCAGAAGGGGTAAAAGTGATTTCTAGCGAATCTGCTACCTTCTCTGGGTTATCAGAGAATATAGTGTTTTGGTCAGTGATGACTTATAGCCGGGCTGGAAAGAGTAAGGCGTACTTCAGATTGTGCCCCCTCAGCTTCTTTTTAACATCCTGGAAAGTAGCCCTAGCTTTTTAACACATGCCAGTGTAAAATTCAGGTATAGGGAGATCGTTTTATTCTCAAAACGGATAGTGGCATTCTCACGTGCAGCTCGTAGTATTGTGTCTCGGTCTTTGTAATTCAAAATGCGTGCTATCAATGGTCTGGGAGGCGCTCCAATGGGAGAGGCCTGGGCGGCACCCTATGTGCTATCTCCATGCTGTAGAGTTCTGTCAGTCCCTCCTTGCCACATGTTCCCTCAGCCAGGTTTCCATATTTGATTGGGGGTTACGTCCTTCACTCCTCTCCGGTATTCCCAGTATTCGAATGTTGTTCCTGCGCGATCTCCCCTTGGCATCCTCTACCCTGTCTTGGAGTCCCTGTAACTGGCGCTGTAACTGTTCCATTTGGGAAGTATGCCCAGTTTGTTGAGGTATCCGGTCATCCAAAGCAAGCTTGTTGGATTTCACCCTTTCCACCAGCTTCTTGTGGTCCGCTAGTAAAAGATGAAGGCTAGTGGAGAGTGACCCCAATTGTGTTTTGAGCGCTGTCTGTGAGTCTCTGATCTCTTTTAGTATTAAATCCAGCTTATCTGTAGTTTGTTACACTCCCGTTGGGGGGTATCTCATCAATTTCTGTGCCCTGCGTCTGGTCTCCGCTCATCGCAGCATTTGTGGCATCAGCCGCATGAGGGTCAAGTTGTTTGGCTCTGGTGCGTCCCTGGATACAGAGGGAATATGGGCTCATATACAGGTTCTCGTCAGGGCCACAGTCTGGGTGAAGCCACTATCGGTGCACTCACTGGAGCCTGGAGCCCGATCCCCCGGCTTGTCACTGCATGGTAAGTCCATGTTGCCTTAAGGAGGGGGGGTCACTACCCCCATTACATCCGGTGATACCACCTAGTGGAGGCTCTGGTCAATCCCCAGCTGTACCCCCACGAGTTGCTCCAATTTTCTGCAGTGGCACTCAACTGATCGGGACCGGCCAGTTGCACAGTATGGATATGACTCCACACCCTGAGGCGTCCAGGTTCCAGTACCAGCTGTCGACTGTCTTCACATCGACTGCGGATCGAAATGTCAACAAGTAGTCGCGTCGCAATGGCGGTGTGGATTTAATCACGGCTCCCCAGCTGCGTTGTCCCTCCCCAGCAAGCCTCTCGGTCGCCGGCAAAGCGCGATCAGCCTGCTAGGCATCAGCACCTTATCTCCGCTGCTAACCTGATAATATGGTGCTGTGGTGTAGAGCAATTGGACTTGCCTCAAGCCGCTCCTGTCACCCGTTCTCGGCAGTTACGGCCATAGGGCACCGCCGCCATTGCAGTGAGTAGATCGTGATCTGCACGACATGGCGCAGTGTGATTCAGGCTTGTCTCACCACTACTGTGTCCAACTGAGATCTCTACTACCATTAATATTAGACTGCTCCAACCTGTGTTTACTGGTCTCTGGGTCACCCCGCATCGTCCCCGTAGTCTTCGACGGCTCGCCTCCTTCACTTTCGTTTTCCGCCAAGCGCCATATTGCCACCTCGCCTCCCATCGGCTGTTCCTCTCATTCCGCCAAGTGTCAGGGAGCGCTCCGGTAGGAAATGTTTCTTGCAGGTGCCTGGTAGTACTTCCAGACCGGGGGGGTGGGGGGGATCTTCCTCCGTCGTCTGATCACGGCAGTAATCAGCACCCCACGCAGTCTTTCTTCTCCGGGCTGTATCTCACAGCGGTGGCAGCTCGGTACCTTCAATTTGCGGTGTCCTTGTTGTCAAAGCTTTTGATGCTTTGGGCTTCTTCAGGCTTTCCGACGCATTAGTCACTTATTTTTGGCTCCGACTGCCCCCATTCTTCAGGATATTTTGTCGTAGTGTCGGGATTTGGCACGGAGCTTTTTCAGCTCATGTCCGCCATGCTCGGCAGTTGGCCACGCCCCCCACCCACTCGCTTGCTGACATCAGTTCTTTCTTTTTCCACGCCAGTGCAGATCCGGAGAGAGCGGTACCCCCCCGTCACTTTTTGACTGACTTTTTCTCGATTTTTGTCAACATAGTTTTTAGAGTTCATCGACTCCTGGTGCACGAGGGATGCCCGACTTCAAGGCTTGCGGTTCCTGTAGCCGACTGATGTCGGTGACGGATCCGCACCGCGTGTGCCACTTCTGCCAGGAATGCGACCATGACCCCAAGTCGTGCTCCGACTGCCGGACCATGAACCCAAAGTTTGTTCCCGAAAGAAGCTGTTCGAGGTCCGGCAGTTGACTCCCGGTCACGTAGGAGGTTAAGGGACCGGTCGCGGAGCCACCATTATTCTTGGTCCAAGTCTTCACTCTGGGTCGGGTAAGTTGAAGCACAGGAAGAAGTTGAAGAAGCATTGTCGCTCTTCGACTTCTCCCCGTCCGTCGGCCGACGTAATGAGGGATGCGGGTGGTGCCCCTCCTTTCTGGGACCTGGTGCGCCCCCCACCCTGCTTTGTCAGTTTTACAAAGCGATGCACGCCATCTTTGGGCAGCCCGACTCAGCCAGTGCGCTTTCAGGCCCCGCGGACTCGGCTGAGGGGCCCTGGGTCTTTGACGCTGGCGGCTCCGGCCTCGGCACCGCAGGGTCCCCTTGGATGCAGGCCTGGGCCTGGATCGGCGCCGTTCAACCTTGTTACGCCTCCCCCGGTGCCGATTCTATAGGCACCATGTCCGCAGCCGGCATCAGCTGTGTCCCCAGCCGATGTCTACCCCGGCCTCCACCTCGAGGTAGACACGGAGCTGGACCGGCGCTGACGGATACTTTTGTGCCCCTGTTCTACCCTGGCTCTTTGAGACCAGATTGGCAGCCAGAGGAGGGTGAGGAGGACTGGGAGTGGTCTGGAGACCCTTTAACAGGCCAGTTAGGTTATGAACCGGACTGGAGAGGTGAACTGGGGGAAGCCAGTGGCTTGGACTCCTCCCCAGACCTTGGCATGTTTTCTCCTCCTACCGTGGCTACGGAGGAGGGAGAGTTGTACGCAGTGGTGTTGCGTAGGGCGGCCGAGGCTCTCAGCCTCGCGCTACCTAAGGTGGCAGTCAGGACTAACCTCCTGACAGAGGTGCTTCAACCAACAGCGAGTTCTTCGGAGCCCCAGCTGCCGTTTAATGAAGCCCTAACAGACATCCTTTTGGGTACGTGGTCCAGGCCCAACACAGGGGCTCCTGTGGACAGGGTGATTGCCCGACGCCACTGCCAGGCCCCTAGCGATCCCACTTTCCTCTCCCAACACCCTACCCCTGAGAGCTTGGTAGTCCAAGTCTCCACCTCCAAGAGGGCATTCCCTAAGGCTCCACCTGATAGGGAATCCAGAAAGCTGGACCATCTTGGGAAGATGTTTTTTTCCTCCAGCTTGGGACTATGGTCGGTAAACACCGCATGTTTGGGCCGTTACACCCACTCCGTGTGGGTTACGGGTGCACAAGTGCTGCCTCAGTGCCCGGAGGAGGCCAGGGCTGTGCTCTCTTGGACAGTTGCCGAAGGGAGGGTCGCAGCTCAGTTTACCATCGGCTGTGGGCTGGATACTGCTGACTCACTAGGCAGGACGATTTGCACGTCGGTAGCCCTACGACGCTATGCCTGGTTTAGGTCGACTGGTTTTTCAGGGGATGTTCAAGCCACTCTTCTGGACATGCCCTTTGATAGCCGTCGCCTATTCAGCACCAAGTCAGACAAGGTGCTGGAGCGCTTTAAAGGGCTCTCGGGCTACGGTAAAGTCTTGCGCAGTCTGCCTTTCGCCCCTTTCGTGGCTACGAAAGGGGTGCCCCGCCATGTCTCACTCAGAGCCACAGGCCAGCACAAGCTGTTCAGCCTCTGCGCGGCCGGGGACATGGGAACCAACGCCCTGGTTCAGGGGGCCAACGGGCGGGCCAGTCCACTAACCCCCTCCTCTGCAGCATCCTCCAATCCCTACTAGTCCGACATTTCAGGCCCATCCATCGCAAGTGGGCGGTAGGATTTGCCATCACCTCCCCCACTGGCGCACGATCACGTGGGTTTTGCAAATAGTCCGAAGGGGCTACTCCCTCCCCTTCGATTCCTCCCCTCCATCCATGCCACCTCAGTACCATTGCATGTCGGAGGATCATCTGGCCCTTCTCCAACAGGAAGTTTCGGCCCTCCTGGCCAGGGAGCCATCGAGTGCATTTCTATCCCAGAAGTAGGTCGTGGTTGCTATTCGCACTACTTTCTGAAGGACAAAGGCCTATTTCCTATCTTGGATCTCAGGAACGTCAACCTCTTCCTCCGGAAGGAGAAGTTCAAAATGTTGATGCTCGCTCAGGTCTTGTCTGCCCTCGACCCTGGAGACTGGATGGTAGCGTTGGATTTGCAGAATGCTTTCTTTCACATCCCCGTCCTGCCGGCCAACCGGCGTTGCCTGCGGTTCATGGTAGGCCACGAGCACTTTCAGTTTACCGTGCTCCCCTTTGGCCTTATCAGTGCCCCTCGTTTGTTCACGAAAGTGATGGCGATGGTCGCAGCTCATCTGCGCAGATCAGGGGTTGCAGTCTCCCACTATCTCGACGATTGGCTGTTGAAGGCGGGCTCGCCCCAGGCTGTCATCTCGTACCTCCAGACTACGGCCGACCTCCTGCATTCTCTGTGATTCTCTGTCAACGTGCCGAAGTCACACCTGACTCCCTCGCAAAACCTCCTTTTCATCGGAGCGGTTCTGGACACGACGCAGTTGCGGGTCTATCCTCCCAAACAACGAGTCCGGGATATTCGGGCTAAGGTTCCGATCTTTCAGCCTCTATCCTTGGTTTTGGTCAGAATGACCCTGAGGCTGCTGGGACTCATGGCCTCCTGCATCCTGCCAGTGGATCATGCCAGGTGGCATATGCGGACTCTGCAGTGAGACCTGAAGTTCAGTGGGTGCAGCATCAGGGGAATCTGTCCGATTACATCCAGATCTCTGAGGGCACTGCTTGACCATTGCAGTGGTGGCTCACAAACCGGGATTGGGTCAACGGCAGATCCCTCTCCCTTCCCCAACTGAAGTTCAGTGTTGATGAATGTATTACTTATGGGATGGGGCGGCCACATGGGGGAGGCCAAGATCAGAGGCCTCTGGTGGAGTCTGGGTTCCACATCAACCTGCTGCAGCTCTGGGCGATCTGTCTTGCACTAAAAGTATTCCTTCCTTCCGTCAATGGAAGAGTAGTGCAGGTGCTCACGGACAATATCACAGCCATGTGGTACTGCAACAAACAGGGCGGGGTGGGGTCGTGGACCCTATGCCAAGAGGCTCTTCGCCTTTGGACATGGCTAGAACATCAGGGCATGTCCTTGGTAATTCATCAGCTGACAGGCTCACTGAACGCCCGAGCAGACAAACTCAGCCGCTGGTGCATGATGGATCACGAATGGCGTCTTCACTCGGAGGTGGTGCAAGGTCTCTTTCAGCAGTGGGGAGAGCCTTGGTTAGATCTATTCCCTGGCAAATAGAACGTGCAATGTCAGCAGTTCTGCACGTTGGAATTTCGAAGGCGGCACTCGCTAGGTGACGCTTTTCATCGCGAGTGGAGTTGCGGTCTTCTATACGCCTTTCCGCCTATACCACTTCTGCCTAGAGTGCTGAAGATCAAGCGCGACCATGCCCAAGTCATTGTTGTGGCTCCGGATTGGGCACGAAGAGTCTGGTATCCCGAGCTGCTCAACATGGCCATTGATCTTCCGATCAGACTGCCTCTTCTGGAGGATCATCTGTCGCAGCAGCATGGCACAGTCCTCAATCCGAACCTGTCCAGCCTCCACCTCCTTGTGTGGAGAATGAGCGGCAGCAGTTGATGTCGTTTGACCTGCCTCCCGAAGTCTGCGATGTTATCTTGGCAGCCTGGTGTCCCTCCACAAAGATGGTATATGCCTGCAGATGGAACAAATTTGTGGCATGGTGCACAGCAAAGGCTGTGGATCCCCTTCCCGCCCCTCTTTCCTAGGTTCTTTTGTTTCTCCTTTCTTTGGCCCAGCAGGGCTCTGCTCCGGGCACTATCAAGGGCTACCTCTCGGCCATTTCAGCCTTTCTTCGGCTTCCTGATCAGCCTTCTCTTTTCAAGTCCCCTGTTGTAAATCGCTTCCTTAAGGGCATTACTCATCTTTTTCCTCCTGTTCCCTTCGTAATGCCCCAGTGGGGCTTGAACTTGGTTCTTACATATCTTATGTGGACTCCCTTTGAGCCGCTACATAACTGTCCTCTCAGTCTTCTAACTTTGAAAACTGCTTTTCTGGTGGCCATCACCTCTGCTCGCAGGGTGAGTGAGCTCCAAGCTCTTTCTTCCAAGCCTCCCTTTCTAGCTGTCCATCCGTACAAGGTCGTCCTCAGAACTAGGCCTTCCTTTCTTCCCAAGGTGGTTACTTCTTTCCACCTTGGCCAAGTCATCCCTTTGCCCACCTTCTTTCCACCTCCGCATCCTTCAAAAGAAGAAGAGAGGCTCCACCGTCTGGATCCAAAACGTGCGCTTTCCTTTTACTTGGAATGCAGCAAACCATTCCAGGTGGACGACCAGCTCTTTGTTGGTTACGTGTGCGCTAAGAAAAGTCAGGCCGGGCACAAACGGACCATCTCTAAGTGGGTCGTTCTGTGAATCAAAGCCTGCTATTCTTTGGCAAAGAAGGAGCCTCCAGTGGGACTGCGAGCTCATTCCACCTAAACGACTGCAGCTATCACTGCTTTGGGACGGGGAGTCCCCCTTCATGACATCTGTCAGGCAGCTACGTGGGCATCGCTGCACACGTTCACCAAACACTACTGCCTTGACAGCCAAGTCCGGAGAGACGGCTTCTTTGGCCGTTCCGTTCTCCACGACTTTCTGGTGTGAACTTAGTTCGCAGACCCCCCTCCGGGGTTGGTATGGCTGGGGTATCAATTCTAAGGTAAGGAATCTATAACTAACTGTTTCTTTCAGATGAACAAGTTACTTGCCTTCGGTTTACGATATAGCTGTAAGAAACATAGGTTAGTTATAGATTCCTTACCACCTCACCCATCCTCTCTGTTTTGTGAACTGACTTCTAGTGTTAAGGACTTTCTTTCAGGGTTCTGGTTTTGGGCACCAGTGATCAGTGTCTTGCATGGCTCTGCGCTTCTGGCGTGGAAAGTCGTGTACAGAACTGACGTCAGTGCGCAATGGCGTCGTCGACCAGTCTGATGCCTGGGTGTAATTCTAAGGTTCGGAATCAATAGCTAACCTATGTTTCTTACAGATATATCATTACTAAAGGTAAGTAACTTGTTTGATAAGTTCGCTACTGAACTGTTACAGGCCCCATGCAGCATTATTTCCTGGCATATAAGTGATCCACTTAAAGTATTCTCGCAGTTAGTACCGCTTAGAAACAATTATTTTTCCCCACTCCGGCATCAAAATCTGTTCGGCAATACCCAAGATTCCCTAGTGAATTCCCTACCCATTTTTCATATCTGCCTGCCTGCATTTGTTTAAGGCAATATTGGAATTGAAAGGTAGTGACCGGAAGAGTTATGTGGCCATGAATTAACCATTCCGTGGATGGTGACTCTTCCACTGTAAATGCTAATCTGTCCAGCTTTTCCATACGCAGCATTGTATGTTTTGCTCCCCTTTGTGCCATTTCTGTCTATTTTTCTGTCAGATTGTACAAAGAAAACAGAGACGTACTGTTTATGAAACGCCATGGCACATAGCCTACACGCAAAGATTGCATCGTCCAGCTTAATAACATAATAGAATGCAATTGTGATTGCACGTGTTATATGGACATATCCTGTTCCAGTATATCAATAGCAGAATATACAATGTTGCCTAGAGAATATATCCTGGAGGTTAGTGTCGTTAACCCATTGTCGACCACTGCAAGAGCCTTCTCTAGATTTATACGATCTATTTCTCGTAATCTTTCTGCGGCCTCTTGTTTTGATATTTTCCAAATCTCATTGTAGACAGCATAATAGAAACTTTTGTAACGTGGCTTCCTAGGACCTAATAAAAAACCCTGTAGGTCCACATCCTCTGAAAGTAAGGATGAATGTTGTTTCACATGTGGAAGTGTTGAGGTTTTTAGCCAATCGAGGCATGACTTTCCAACAGTGTATGATGGTACTACCGCTGGATGTTGTCTCTGTACATAGCGTGGATCTAGCCTATTGATACTAAATCTTTGAGTTTTACCCAAGAATCTTCTCTGACAGTTATTGGTGTCTATGGGCCAAATCAACCATCCCTTCCAGTCGGGGTCTGATCTATTATATCGCATGACATCATCAAGTATACCCTCTTCTTGTGATGTTATGTTACCCTCGGTGTGTGATGGGGTGGGCATCCGAGGTGTATTTAAATCTCTGTTCCTGGCTAATCCAAGATAGGTTGTTTGTTGCACTGTTTCATTAAAAAACATTATTTGCTGAGGACTAAGGCATGCTCTAAATAGTGCCTCTGTTCCCTGTACCTGCCTTTCTCTATTACCACAGACCGATTTTAAGTCTATGGTGTCTTTCCATAAGTCAAAACCCTGTTCAGACAATTAGGCTATAAAGGTAGCAAAATAAATCTTTGTTGTTTGTCAACATATTTTTCCGTGCTGGTGTTGGTTCAACATAATAAAATTAGGCTGGGTCTGATTTGTTAAATCCTGAAAAATATGTACATTTCTGTGCAAATGTTTTAGAGAAGCTTATCGGCGTTGTTGGGCAATGTTCCCATTGGTTGTATGTGAAAACATTTCTGGGATTTGCAGACTTATGCAAAAAGTGATGACCATAATGTTGATAGCAATACAGTGTTTCAAAGTCTGATGTGCCCTCTAACATTTCATTATGAGAAAAAGCAGTAGATTTTTCTAAATCGGACAACATATTTCATAATCCCAATCATCAGAAAATGTATTGGAGGTAATGATATCAATCAATGAAATTTTAAATAAATGTGGGTTTTTTAAAAGTTCTGTCGGGCCAAATATATCTTAATTAACCTTATCCCATACCATACCATCGGGTATAGGAACTGCTGTAATGTTCATTGATAATAGGTCTTTTTTTTCACGATGTGGTGATAGATGTGGTTCCAGAATCCCATTCACTTTTTGTGCCGCAGAGCTTTCTCGAAGATAAGTTCCATTCATAAGCATACTAAAAACAGTTACTAGGCCTATCCGGAAAAAAAAAGAAAATATCCTGGTAGTTACCCAGAGTTCCACCCCAAGTGATACCAGGTAAGTCTTTTTAAGAAAGTTACGAAAATCTTTGAATCACTGTAGACCAGATTTTTGGGCTGGCATCGTTTCAGGTTCACTTGGATCAAATGAAAAAGTATCAATGTCAATGAAATAGTCAGATGCAGTTCGATCACTCTTCTGTAATTCCGCAGGTTTAGTGGAAAATGTAGCTTGCTCTTATTGGGGCATGTTGACATAGATATCCGTGTTTGGTCGAATTGAAATTTGTCTTTCAGTTGAGTTCTCATTTTGAATTTCAGTTTGAGGAGGAACGAGTTCCATCGCATTGTTGCATAGTCCATCATTCCGTGCAGATGACCCTTCACACGTGATGATTCTTTCTGTTTGAACTTCTTGTAGAGTTGTGAGAGGAGGGTGTCTGTTTCGCCAAAGTCCACGCAGCCTACTAATCCGTATCGGCCACATAGTGTGGTTTGATAAGATCAATTGAGACAAATCTCTTCTCCTTTTTACCGGCAAGAGGTGTCAGAAGTACTGTTCTTGATCCTACAACTGCCAGAACAGGTACAGGCTTTCTGTATGATGGCCCAAAGTCTTTTTTGTCTGCTATTTTCTCTCCGACCAGATCTCCAACTTTCGGGATCCAGACAGGTCTTGCCTTGACACGTTTTGACACGTTTTGCTTCCCTGGTGGTGGTCCTTTTCACCTGGACATTACTCTGTAGTGCCCTGATTTAATTTAGGTCCTATTAAACAGCCAAACTTTTATGGATGTCAAAAGGTTTATCATCTGCCACTGTCCCTTCACAATCTAGATCAGGTACCCACATTCTTATCCCAAATAGGACCTCATAAGTAGTGACACTTACTAGAGAGCTTCTTGGCTTATAATTGAATGCCCTTTGAACTCCAGATGTTCTACCCAATTTCCACCCAAACCTAATACTCTAGCTGTTAAAGACTGCTTTAAGTCCCGGTTTTTCCTCTCCACAACCGAATTTCCCTTGGGATGGTACGGAGAGGAGTAACGCAGTGCTACTGCCAAACTTCCCATGGCTTTCTTGTGAGCCCTAGAGCTAAACACGGGACCCCGATCAGAATGTGATATGCCAATTGCGTATGTCCCTATAAAGACTCGCAAATATTTTATAAAAGTTCGAGTGTTAGCCTAGCGGTGGAGTCACACCCATAGGAACCTAGAGCAGGAATACACTGTAACCATGATATATTTGTCAGCCCCATCAGATTGTAAGGGGCCGCAGTGGGCCAAATTAACACATACCAGTGGTCTGTCTGATATTAATAATGGTGTCTTCACAGGTTGTGTAACTGAGGAGCCTTTCATCTGCTGACAGATGTCGCATTTCAAGACGTAGTCCTTAGTCTGCTTTCTTAGTCCTGGCCACCAATAGCGCTGTTTCAATAGGGAAACAGTTGCTGTAAATCTATCCCCTCGTGTGCTGCTAGAATTGATCCTAACCTACGATCCATATTTGGTATTACTCTATCCCCCACTCCAGGAATTTGAGCAAATAGAACATTGTATGCATCTAACTTGTAGGAGTATTTGAGTGGAAACCTTTTCGGTACTGCTGAGTTATTGCCTTTAGCAATAATCGCAACCATTATCTTGCAGTCTATTCTCGTTCTTGAACGAGTGATTGCAGCTAAGAAAGCCGTACATACAGCCCCCTTTGCGGCTTCTTCAGCCAATGGATTCCCTTCAACATGAACGCCATCACGTTGATGACTCAGTGTCAACTCCACTACCTATTCCCATAGCGTTTTGTGCTTAACTGTGCCACCTTTTGCATCTTTAAACCCATTCTGTCCCCAGTGATGTAAATATTCATTGTATGACTGCACACATTAGAAGGAATCGCACACGATTGGTGTGGGGAATTCTCGATCCGTATTTAACGATAGCACACGCGGCGCTGCATTGCTGTTTACGGCTGGTTGAGCTGAACTGGCAGTATAAATTATATATTCATACTGATCTAGAGGCATCATTTCATTTGGTAGAGAATATTCTTGTTCGTATTACATAAATGCTTGTGTTTTTAGCTGTGGGTTGTACCAGTCTTCTACATCTGTTGCAATGAGAGAATTAGCCCATTGTATCTATCTTGAATGTAAAGCTTTAGTGTTGGGAACACTTGCCTTTGTCGCAGCCTCTAAGGCTGGAACTGGGGTAACGACTATTATACGTTTCCCTTGAGTCAGGGCTCTTTCTCGGACTACAGCAGTCTGTACTGCTGTTAGAATTTTTTCAGTTGATGCAAAACGCATCTCAGCATTTGCATACAAATGTGATTTGTATGCTATTGGTACTGTCTCACCTTCATTATATCAATCAATCATAGTATTTGTAAAGTGCGCTACATACCCGTGAGGGTCTCAAGGCTCTGGGGGGTGGAATGCTGCTACTGTTCGAAGTACCAGGTCTTGAGGAGTCTTCTGAAGGTCAGTAAGTTTTCGGTCTGCCGTAGGCGGATGGGGAGGGTGTCCCATGTTTTGACAGCGAGGTGGGAGAATGATCTGCCGCCGGCGGTCACTCTTTGGATGCAGGGGACAGAGGCGAGACCGCTGTCTGCGTAGCGGAGCTGGCAGGTGGGGGTGTAGAAGCAGAGTCGGCTGTTGAGGTACGCTGGGCCGGTGTTGTGGTGTGTCTTGTGTGCGTGGGTGAGGAGTTTGAAGGTTATCCTCTTGTTGATGGGCAGCCAATGCAGGTCTCTCAGGTGGGGTGTGATGTGGCTGCGGCGAGGGTTGTCGAGGATCAGGTGTGCGGAGGCGTTCTGGATGCGTTGGACCCGTAGAGGGCGTTTCCGTAGTCCAGTCTGCTGCTGACGAGGGCCTGGGTGACAGTCCTTCTTGTTTCGGTGGGGATCCACTTGAAGATCCTGCGAAGCATGCAGAGGGTGTTGAAGCAGGAGGAGGAGACGGCATTGACCTGCTCCGTCATGGAAAGGGTAGAGTCGAGGATGACCCCTAGGTTGCGTGCATGGTCGGTGGGTTTAGGAGGTGCTCCTAGTGCAGTCGGCCACCAGGAGTCGTCCCAGGCCGAGGGGGTGGGGTCCGAGGATGAGGACGTCCGTCTTGTCCGAGTTCAGCTTCAGTCAGCAGTTGCTCATCCAATCAGCGACAGCCTTCATTCCTTCGTGGAGGTTGGTTTTGGCGGTGTGGGGGTCCTTTGTGAGGGAGAGGATCAGCTGGGTGTCATCGTCGTAGGAGATGATGTTGAGGTCGTGCAGTCGGGCGACGTGGGTGAGCGGTGCAATGTAAATGTTAGAACAGCGTTGTACTGAGGGATGATCCCTGGGGTACGCCGCAGATGATCTCGGTGGCTTCAGAGCGTAAGGGGGGAGGCGGACGCTCTGTGTTCTGTCGGAGAGGAAGGAGGTGGTCCAGTTCAGGGCCTACTCTTGGATTCTGGCGTCGTAGAGGCGTGTTCAAAGTGTGCGGTGGCAGACCGTGTCGAAGGCGGCTGACAGGTCCAGGGGGATGATGGCCGCGGTTTCTTCGTTGTCTAGCAGGGTCCTGATGTCGTCTGTGGCGGCGATGAGGGCAGTTTCGGTGCTGTGGTTGCTGCGGAACCCGGACTGGGAAGGGTCTAGGATGCTGTTCTCCTCGAGGAAGCTGGTCAGTTGTTTGTTACGGCCTTCTCAATGACCTTCGCCGGGACCGGGAGCAGGGAGGTGGGTCGGAAGTTCTTGAGGTCCTTGGGGTCCGCCTTGGATGTTAGATAGGTGAACTCGGATTGACCAACTACACGAATCACCAGGTTGCGTACATTTACACGTGTTTGTAAGTGTTTTGAAGCTATCATGTCACCTTGTACGAAACAAAGAATATCTGTGTGTTCCTGTGTCCACCGTCTAACTGAAAAGTCAGGTTTTATCAAATCGGAGAAAGACTTTACTCTTTCTGCATAATCTAAAATGTATGTTCTGCCAAAGTTTAGGAATCCCAGGATTGAGGGTAAAAATGTTTTGAGTTTGGAGCAGCGCGCACATTTCTAAAAAGTTAGCTGCCAGGCTTTTCCCTTCACTTGAAGGCCCATATCCTAGAAAAAGGACATTGAGGTGGGCTATTCTTTGGGTCTCGCCTGAGACAGAGCTTTAGCGCTGCTCTGGCGAGACTTATAGTAAGCGAGTTTTGGCAGTGCAAACAGTGGCTTTTCAGGCCTCCAAATACAGTGCATGTGCGCCGTCCGGGCGCGCGCACCATTTGGAGGCCTGAAAGCACTCGTTTGCTTTCACTTTCGCGGCCCCTTTGATGTCCCGCACCACTGTGCCCGCCCCCACTCCCCCCTCCCACTCCCTCCTCGTCAACTTCAGTGCGCACTTGTTTATACAATGCAGCCCTGCTCTCTGCTCCCCCGCCTGGAATGCGCTCCCCCCGCCCGTTTCCTCTTCCCATATATTTGTTTCTGTCTCTGCCCACCCCTCACTCTTAATCTCTGCCTAACTCTTTCTCTTTCACACTCGTGTGCTTTGCATGGATGCGGGCAGAGAACAGTGGTGCCAGTTTAAAAAATAGCGTTGGGGTTGGGGCTGTTTTTTTTGTTGTTGTTAACAGCCCTTGTAAATAACATAATTACACGCAGCGGCTTATTCAATTATTTACCTCGCCTCGTGCATCTTCCCCCAAAGATAAGCAGGCGACACCGAGACAGCCTCATCACAGCTAACTCCCCACCGCGGTGCATAATTCTTTATTGAGGCATATTCAAATGTTTGTGTGCCGTTTAAGCAAAAAAGGTCTCTCCCAGACGTTCTGAGCTAAACATGCAATTTAACGCTTCAGGTAGAAGCGTTCAGCGCCGTGCATCCTTTACCAACAACAAAACAAAGCGCACATGAGTTTTACAGATGTATTCTCCGAACTCTTCTCGTGTCACATTAATTTTGACAAAGTGTGCTGCTTCCTCTGGGCTCAGTGTAGCGCGCGGTGCGAGTGTCAGTCTCCCCCTCCTTGTATTTATAAACAAAGTTTTACTTACCTTGATCAAAAAATGGGGTTAGGTTTAAAAGCCTTCTGTGGTGGAACAATGTGCGTCTCTTTCAGAGCAGCCTAAATGTTTTCGGAAATCGCTTTCGCCTAATTAAGGGGCTTATATAGACTGCTATAAGTTTCAGGACCGCGAATGAAGTAGCAGTACGAGAGAGGGGGGTATACATTTATTAAGTACACTTTTATTGTGCGTTTAGCTCGGTGCCTCGCTGCAGACACAGCTCTGGAAATAAAGGTTGTTAGACCTGTCAGCCCTTTGGGTGGTCCCTCCTCATCATTATTTATTTTGTTCCACTTTTGCCTCAAACCCGGTTATAATTTTTCCTTTTTGGGAACCACCAGACTTTTTAGTGTTGATGCAGGGTCAGGGAGCCATTTTCCCTACCCCTGGAACTTCTGTCTGAGGGCCTGAGACACAAAATGGTGGCCACCCATTGTCACCTGTGACATCATCAGAACCCACTGGAGATTTCTAGAACCTTCCGTAACATTCTGGAACCCTGTGACAGTGAGAGGCAGTTTAGAATGTTGGGAGGCCATCTCAGAGTGGCAGTTGGCATCTGACTAGAGAGGAGAGAGGACCAGTTCAGAAGGAGGTTGGAGTAAGGCAGCAGGGGTGGAAACCAGTGCTTGGAGTGGGGTCCAGAAACCCACCCTTGATGCTAGTCCCTACTGACCAAGCCCAGCCTAGAGCCCTGTGTGGGACCAAGACCAGAAAAACCATCTTAAGGACCTAAATATTGTGAAGAGGCCTTAAAGAAGAAGACCAGGAAGCTCCTGACCTGTTTAGCGGTGTCCTCCTGGAGTCCTGACGTCGAGAAGCCTGGAGACCTGAGGCCTGAGGTGGAGAAGCGGCGCTGACAGAAAGCAGACGTCGTACCCGGAGCCGTCAGAGGTCGAGAGAGGGCGCCGACGGAGGTCGTGGAGAGGCACCGGAGGTAGAGTAAGGAGTCACCTGAGGTCGAGGTGAAGCGTGCCGGAGGTCGGGAGTGGAGATCGCACTCCGGAGTCGCCGGAGATCGAGGTGAAGCGCGCCGGAGGTCGGGAGTGGAGATCGCACTCCGGAGACGCCGGAATCTGAGGTGAAGCGCGCCGGAGGTCGGGAGTGGAGGTCGCACTCCGGAGACACCCGGAAGCGGGGAGACCGTGACCCTGCGACGCCGGAAAGCGACATCGAGCCAGAGCAGCCCAGCGACATCGAGCCGAAGCCGCCCAGCGACACCGAGCCGAGGCCGCCCAGCGACATCGATCCGGAACCGCCAGCGGCACCGATCCGAAGCCGCCCAGCGACACCGAACCGGAGCCGCCCAGCGACATCGAGCCGGAGCCGCCTCACGACATCGACACGACGCCGAGCGGAGCCGATCATCGTGAAAAGGGCAGTAAGTGGTAGAAAGGGCATCTGAGGCCCTGTGGAGCCCTAAAAGACCATTCTAGGGGCTAGAGGGGTGTTAGAACCAGCCTGGGAGTGCCAGGGGTGAACTGAGACTGGTGCAGTGACCTCTGTGAGGGGTTGTGTATTTTGGGAGAGCCAGATCCTTAGGTTACCCTTATTCTACCTCAGTTCAGGTCCAGCCTTGACCAATCTAGGTGGGACACCCCCCATGTCATCCAAATGACCACAAGCTGTACTTGGGCATAGTAAAACCAAACTACCTCAGGAGAGTGATGTGAACTGTAATTGTCATTAATTGTGTTATTTAAGTTATTGAAGGTGCTTTATTTATTGACTGTATTTATTGTCTGACTGTATTTATTCCTGCATTGTATTTATTGTCTGACAGTATTTATTAGCCATTTGTATTTATTGCACCCCTATTTATTCCTTGCTTATTTATGACCTGATCCTATTTATTGAAACCCCACTGTGGTATTATTTATTTGACCTGCTATTTTCAAGAAAAGTCCTGTGGTATTGTATGTATGTTTTGAAACCTGCAACTAAGAGAAAATAAGATAAAGACAAACTACTTTCTTTCATAATTTTTACGGTGTAGTGTCGTTTTTGGAACGGATGAACGCATGGTTATTGTGAGGGTGTGACGTACGCTTAACACGGTGCCTGACCCCAACCGCTCGAGCCAAGCTACCACTGTGCTGGGAACCTGGTGACTGCTAACCCGGTTGCCCGGTTTCCAACAAAGGTGTTTAATCTCCCCTCACTGACGGAAGAAACAAGCATTTGCAATGCAATAGGTCTCGCATTTATATGAGTTTGAGCTATTGGTATTGTAAATGACAGTGCCTTTTATTTATGTTTTAAAAAAAACGAACTTAAATAAAAAGCATTGTCATTTACAATGCCAATAGCTCAAACTCGTATAAATGCGAGACCTATTGCATTGCAAATGCTTGTTATTTTTTAAAGTTGAATTTGTAACCCTCAGAGGCGAAACCCAAAATTATGGTGCTAACCCTGGTCAAGTGTTCCTCCAGGTCATCAGCCGTCAGATAAATATCATCTACGTAGGACAATGCCTCCTGATCCAGATTTTAAAGTCATTTAGTTACCCTAGCCAAAAACAACACCGGGCTGTTCTTATACCCCTGAGGGAGTCGACAAATTGACCTTGGTACCCTAGTGCTGTGAAAGCTGTCAAATAGCTGCTCTCAGGCGCTATATCTTGGCAAAAAAATCTAATTGAGATATGTAGTGTCGTTTTTTGTAGTTTTTTTCCACAGAATGTTATTCATTAATGCGACACTGTGTGCATTCTATACAGCAAATGTTTTAGTGCAAGTGTTTAATCCAACACTAGTCGGTATGTGTTGTCCGGTTTTGATATGGGAAACAAAGGGTTATTCATTTGAGAGGGGCAAGTTTCAATCACTCTTTGGTATTCTATTTGATGTAAGATCTCGATGACCTGTTTTTTAGCTTCTTGCTTTTTTGGATACTGGCTTTGTGCTGTTGGGAGTATTTTTTCAATGGAATTATATGGTGGGTTGAATCCTCATTCCATCCAACATGGTTTTTGTATAATGCCGGGGCTTGGGCTACCGCCCACTCCCGCGCATATGTATATTTTAAATATTTGGGAACATGGTCAGAAAATGCTGGTAAAATTACCGTTTCTTCCCTAGGGCAATCCATGACGAATGCTGGCGGCCAATCTTGTTCAGCTAACAAAATGGCATAGCCAAACATGAGGTTCTCCCAAAAGAGACCTCTAACTGTCTTACATGTGTCCCCCTCCATTTGGAGTGTAATTTCGTACAATTTATGTGGGACATTTAACCTAGTATCAGGTGTTTCTACCATGATAAAATCATTCAAGTCCGCTGTCACCAGAAATTCCATCAGGTTCTGGCGAGCTATTGTTACTTCTGCCCTACTGTCTAAAATTGTCAGAGCCCATTTCCCGTTCAGTAGTCGAGTGCTCAGAATTCTGGGCATGTCTGATCCTTAGATCTTTAACCTTCTTGTTTTTGAACTGTAGTTTTGGTTTTGATTCATCTTCTTTTTTGGAAATATATTCTTGAGCGTGTTGCTTGTCTCTGGACTTTGTATGGTCTTCTTGTCTGTTTGACCGTCCTTCTCTCTCCGAGTTTTTCGTTGAACACCGAAAGGAACGTGTATCAGTATCCTGATACCTCTCAGGTTTCTTAATATTATCCTATTCCTAAGGTTGTACCTCCTTTCGGACTGTTCCTGTGGAGGAGATCTACCTCTGGATTGAGATCTGTTTTTAACGTTTTTTTATTTTTTATTGTCCCACTTCTTTTTAGAAGAAAGTGTCTGCTTGAAGGTCTCCTTCTCGGGACTACCAATCAGTTGTGGTTTTAATGCTTTTCCACCCAAACTGTCCCTGCCTAATTCTACATGCGCAGTTTCAATTATTTTAGGTAGTTTGTGTTCTTGTTGTAAAGGACTGAATTCCCTTAGGCGTTGGCGGATAGCCACTGATGCTGCCTCCCCTTTAATATTTGCTAATTTTATGGCTGATACCTGGGCATAGTTACCTAGTAACTTCATCCCTAAGTTCAGAGCAGGCTCTGCTCTGTACTCATTTTGTATTTGTCTTAATACATCTGGTATTACTGCTAAGGAGGGTATACCATGAGTTCTGGTATATATGGCAGCGAAAACTGTACCCCAAGAGGTACAATAGTCTATCTGTGGTGTTATCCCCATGGGCAAGCAGATTGTCCGCATTCTGTGTTTTTCATAAGTGCTGGTTTTTGGGAATACTGCTTCTAGCTGCGTTATTTTCTGAGCTATCCAGAATGGCATTTGTTCACGTTTTGTGGGCATTTTACCCATTACTGCGTGTAACGTTTGTGGTGTAATCTTAGTTGTTGTGTTTTGAATGATCGTTGTATTCGCTGTCACAGTTGCTGGCTGGACTGTAGGTTTCCTCGTGACGAATTGGGTCATGTTTCTGTAAAGTTTTATTAATTATTTGTGAAGTATGAGTAAGTCTGCTCCTGGCATTGTTTCGATGTCAGGATGTGGTGTGTAGGCTGCTAATATTGGCCATGTTGCCCCTTCTCTTCTGAGCGGGCCGAGTCTTACTCTTCTTGTATGGGGTAGGGCACCTTTAAACCAGTATAAGTGTTCCTGGTACGTGAGCGGAACCTCAATGTCCTCATACGGACAATATTCCGCTGGTGGTTCATTTTCTGTGTAAAAATAAAAAGTTTTGTTCTTGCATTTGCTGCTGGGAATGTAACCCATGATTAAAATACCTCTGTTCTGTATGATTCGTGTGCCTCAATCACGAAAGCTACTATGCTACCCCTATGTGTTAAGCCATGTGCAAGCAGCTTCAGGGTGACTGCATTTCTAACATTTTCTGCAATCTGAAGTGCATCTGCATTTTCTTCTTCGTCTGAGAGGGGCAATTTTGCCCGACTCTCTCCGCGTTGTCTGCATCTTCAGTGATTGTTTTTAGTGAAGAATAATTTTTTTCAAGGGAACTAAGATAAGGTGTTTTGCACTGTTTTTAGGAACACTGTGTCCTTCAAGGTTGATTAACCAACAGCCAATAAATAGGATATTTTGCCTACTCCGCTGTGGCGGAGTTTTGCCCACCCAGTCCAGACGTCTCTGGTGTTTTGTGAATAGGGATTTCTGAGAATAGCACGACTTAACTACTCGGATTCTAATGTTAAATAAGTACCCAACCAACATTGGCGGCGCCATGTTGTGTAGTTCCTAAAGAAAGTATACAGGATCTGTGCGTTTAGACGACATACACTGTAGGATTGGTGTCAGACTGACACTGAACACCCCCACCGGGTATGTTGGCCTTGGTACCAACTAGCTCACAGTGCCACTAGAATCTCCTCTTACCAAGGAGAGAATAGTTCCTACCAACCATCGAACATGACAACCCTGATCCCTCAGGATCGTGGAAACAATATACTACCTTTTGCTCAGTCACTTGTGCTTTCATAGTCTGTCTCAGAAAGATACACAAAATAAACAGGCTGGGTGTTTTCAAAACAGTTGTTATTCTGGAATAAAATAAATGAGCTGCAATAACTGTTAGACAGTTTAAGATATAAATGATTAGCAGTATTATAAAGGTAAATGGATGGTATAGTTCTACCATCTTACAATAATAATGAATACATTTGAGTATATAAAATACATGATGAAAGATGCGTACTCCTATGATGTCTCCCTTACTAGATATACCTAAATGTACCTATCCTGTGTGTAGGTGTTATGCCAAGAATCCCTCTAGGATTTAGTCAACCCCATTACCTGAAGTGATAGACTGTGGGACCCTGTCCTGGTCTTGAGTTGGACACCCCGCAAGGGATGTTTTAGACCAATGCGAGCTGGAGTGTCTGCATGCAGGAACCTCAGCGTCTCTGGTCAGTGTGTCGGCCTGGAAGTCTCGGTCTTCTCTAGCTTTCTTAGCAAGATGTGATGTGTATATATACCCATGGGTCTCCCTGGGGTCTTACCTTGCTGTATTATAGTGTTGTCCTAATGATGACGTCGGGTACGAACTTCATACATAGATATTATACAGTAGATGGTAGTCCTGTTGTGCTTCCAATAATCTTCTTGCATAATGCGTGAGATTTCGAACTTGGGAAAACCCACGTTTTGAATGCAGCGTTGTATCTAGGTAAGAGGTTAGTCCCTGTAAACCGTGACCAGTGTAATGTAGGGAAGAATATAGGTGAAGGGTGATGAAGTTACCCAGGCCTATATTATGGTACCTATATGGAATATAACACAGCTTTTTGCATGAAGTTGTAAGACATGCTGCCCATAGGGAAGCTTAAGTCATTTAACTACAAAGTACTGGAGAAACTATGGTAAGTATTCTTTACTCTAGTATTGGAACTTTCATAGATTCCCATGCCTGAATCATTCCCCATCGTCGAGATGGGAGTCCCCGGTATACATAAAATAGCAATAGAAACAATTACAAAAGAAGAAACCAGGCATAGGCCCATTCTAGTTTTGAAACATATCCACCTCTTTTTGTGAAAGAGACCAAATAAAATGAACAACCAAGCAGATCAGCCTCACCCTGTAGAACCTTCCTGAGAGAACCTCAAACCCTCCGATTTTCTACCGCACGTTGTGCAAGTGAGTCTCCACTGAGCTCTGCTCAGTTTTTTCCTGTCATCTTTATTTCTACAGTTTTTCACCAGTTTTTTCTTCAGGACCTGCTTGGACTTCATGTCAAGATGTCTGATAAGGAGAAGAAAGCCCTTTTTAAAGCTTGTGCAACTTGTGCTAAGAAGAGACTTTATGTGGAGGACAAGCACAAGGATTGTATTTACTGTCTGTACCCAGACCATAAGGCAGCAGACTGTAAAATATGACACACTTTTTCAACGAAGACTTTGCGAGACCGTGAGGGGCGTCTCTTGACCTGGCTCCAGAAGCTCAAGTCGAGGAAGGAACCAGTCTTCAGTGACCGTGAAGAGGCATCATCTGCTACATCTTCTAGGAGGTCTGTAAAAAGGGGTAGGTCTTCTCCTTCTCCTGAAGACTGTCCCAGTAAAGCCTTGAAAAAGATCTCTCATGGGTATGAAAGGTGTAGCACTGGCGAATCTCCTCACCTAGGTGTAAAGGAGAGGGAAGGACTGTCAGCAGGCGTGACATCAGAGAGCAAATCCAGCTCAGTTCCTCCATCTTCTCCTCCAGCGGCTCCAAAAGCCTTCTTAAAGACCTCATCTCTCTCTTCAGATGGTAAGACTGTGAAGAAAGTTCACTCGTCGACGACGCTGTCAAAGACTCCGTCGACGTAGACGTCAAAAGTACAGTCTAAGTCCTCGTCTCCTTCAGTACTGGCTCCGTCGACGGGCTCGTTGATGGTGATTTCCTCGTCTCCGACGCCTACGCTGCAGATTCTAGTGTCGACGGCTTCGACGCCGGTGGTGGCTTTGTCAGTGGTGACGACTGCAACCACGTCTACCACAACAACGGCGGCATCTGCTGCTGTGGTGACGACTGTCTCGACGACGGCTCCGTCGATGGTGTCCATATCTTCGTCGACGATTCTCATTGTCGTCAACGGCCCCGTCGACTACCTTGTCGATGAAGGAAATAATTTCGATTACAATCAGAAAGCGGCAGATTACCCCTGAGATGACTTACCGCAGGAGGGTGACTCCTCTACCTCTTGCACTCCTCCTTGAAGAAGAGGGATCTGAGGAGGATGAAGGACCATATGGTTATGAGGATAGCCCTTCTCAACTGCACGTCAAGTGCCAGGACACAGACTTGGAGGGAGAATACGTAGAGGAAGAGCAGTATGAGCCTCCCTTACGTTATCAGGACTACCACCAACAGGAGATGATCTCTATGCCTCACTCCCTACTGACAGACTTACAATTTATGCTGTTGGACTATAGACGGAGATTCCCAACACACAATCTCCGGCTCCAGTTGCGGTGCCAGTTACAGCTGTCCTGCCTACACTGCCTTCTACCCCTCAATTGCCATTGCCTCCACCACTGCCTGTGGCTCTGGTTGCACCTCCAATCATACCTCTCATTCAGGATGATACTTCTGATGAGGACCAGGGCAATGTCACTATACCAGATCCAGATGCGGAGTGGGATGACTATGTAATTCCTGATCCGACTTCGCCTTCACCAGAGCCTGTGGATTCCCCTCCTGGAGACATAAGGGGGTTTCAATAATTTGATGGAAAGGGCGGCTAGGAGATTTGAACTGCCCACGGTGCGGTCTGAATGCTTCCTTTATTTCTTCAAGGAGCCTTATAAAAAATCAGTACGGTTTATCCCTATAGTTGGTCACGTCTGGGAAGAGGGGTTGAAAGTGATGAGAAGTCCAGCCACGGTTATCCGGGTACTGCCTCGCCTTGAAAAGAAGTATAAGGCTCCTGACGATAGCCCTGCCTGCCTCGTCAGTCAGCCTAAACCGGACTCTGTCATCTCTCAGGCTGCCCAAAGAAAGTCCAGAAATCCTTCTGCTCCCCTTACAACACCTCCAGATAAAGAAGGCAGACGCCTTGATATGCCGGCAAGAGGTTTTCCTCCACGTCCAGCGTGATGGTCAGGGCTGAAAAGCCTTATCTATGCCTGGCCGCTACGATTGCCAGATGTGGTGCGACCTTTCCCCCTATCTGGATCAATTGCCGGAAGATGTGAAAGTGGAAGCAAAAAGGATTCTTCAAGAGGGAGAGAAAACTTCTGCTGAAGTCAGTGACTGTGCAATGAACATTGCAACGACTTCGTTCTGCTCCCTTGCAGGAGCTGCTGTCCTTCGTCGCCAAAGCTGGCTGCGGGCTACATGGTTTCGTCTGGAGGTCCAAAACAAAATCTTGGATCTTCTCTTCGATGATGATGCGCTGGTTGGGAAACATATTGATGATGCGCTCCAAGACATTAAGAAAGTCACGCAAAATCCTTAGAGACTCTGCAATACGGCAAGGTCCCCTTCCTTGGAGCCAGAGGAAGAGGTAATGCTACCTACAGAGAGGGATACTAGCAACAACGGCATTCTTCATATGGATCAAACTCTCAAGCTTACCGCCCGAATTACAACCAGCGGAAAAATCAATCATCCTCTTTCTCTAGATCTAACAACCGAGGAAGACAAGGACGCCAGGGGAGGGAGTCCTCTTAGCGTCAATAGCGGCTTGCTGGCTCCTACTACTGTCCCTTCTCCTCCTGTAACACCAGTTGGAGGCAGAATCTCAAATTACTTCCACAACTGGCCGCAAATAACATTGGATCATTGGGTTCTGAAGATCATTCAATGCGGCCATACTCTGGAATATGTCCATGCACCACCTTCCAAGCCCCCTTGCGCCACTGTGTCCAAACATCTTCGTCTTCTACGTTTGGAAGTCCATCAAATGCTCCTGAAGGGGGCGATAGAGCCGGTTCCTCTCTCTCTCAGCGGGGAGAGGGTTTCTACTCCCGGTTCTTCCTGGTCCGGAAGACCTTAGAAAAGTGGCGCCCTATTCTAGATCTGAGGGAGCTCAACACCTAACTCATCAAACAATCATTTCAAATGGTTTCTCTGCAGGACATCCTTCGTCTTCTCAACTCAGGGGATTACATGGCCACATTAGATCTAGAGAACGCATACTTTCATGTACCCATCCATCCAGCCCTCAGGAAGTTCCTTCGCTTCACAGTAGCCAAGAGCCACTTTCCGTTCAAAGTCCTGCCTTTTGGACTCAGATCTGCTCCACGGATCTTTACATAGGTACTAGCTCCCGTGGCAGCTTTTCTACGAAAGCAGCAGCATCAGGTTTTCCCTTACCTGGACGACTGGTTGCTGAAGGCTTTTTCCAAGCACGCGGCAGAGTAATCAGTCGCGGCGTGCACACACCTTTTTGACAATCTCGGTCTGACTCTCAATACGAAATGTCGACTGTGTCCATCTAGAACAGCCCGATTCCTGGGAGCCATTCTGTACATGTCCTTCACAAAAGCCTTTCCGACCCTGGAGATGCAAGAAAAGCTGATGGCCATGGCCTGTCTACTGATAAGAAGACTGTGACTTTCAGTTTGCCTCTACAAGTCCCTACTAGGGTCTATTTCCTCCTGCATCCCTCTAATTCCTCACTGCAGGTTACGGTGGCGCTCTCTCCAGGAGGAGCTGAACTTGCAGTGGCGCCAAGTCGACGGATCCTTCGAAGACAAGATCTTCGTTACTGTGTCCATGAGGGACGACGCATCATGGTGGATGAACGAGGAAAACATTTCTCAGGGCCTCTCCTTCTAGGTTACTCCAGATCCTCAGATAAAAATTACGGACGCCTCGCTGGAGGGCTGGGGAGCGGTCTTGCAAGACCTTCACGTAAGCGGCCGTTGGCTACCCCAGCATTGTCTTCTACATATCAATCTGCTGGAGCTCAGAGCGATTCGCCTAGCCTTGCAGGCTTTTCTTCCGCGGATACAGCAGTCTGCAGTTCTAGTACGAACAGACAATACGACGGCCATGCATTACATAAACAAGGAAGGCGGCACCAGATCTCGTCTTTTGTCACAAGAAACTCACAAGATTTGGTAATGGGCAATCCTGCAGGGGATGTCGCTCAAAGCGGAGCATCTTCCAAGCATTCTCAATGAGACGGCGACACGCTGAGCAGACTGAAATCAGTCAGCCACGAATGGGAACTGGACCAGTCCACTCTGTAACAGGTTTTTCGCCTATGGGGCAGGCCATCCATAGACCTCTTTGCCACGCAGGAGAACAAGAAATGCCGATTTTATGCAAGTAGGCTTCAGCATCCAGGATCATTGGGGAATGCGCTTTCAATGGCCTGGTCGGGCGCATTTGGTTATGCTTTTCAACCCAATCCACTGATCCCCAGGCTTCGCCGGAATCTTAAGACGGAACCTTGCAAAATGATTTTGATAGCTCCTGCGTGGCCCCGCCAATTTTGGTTCACAGAGTTGCATCTCCTCTCCCTGGACAGTCCACTTCCGTTGCAGCCGATTCCTTCGCTGCTGACAATGTCCCAGGGCCAAGTCTGGCACCCAGATACTCAATCCCTGCAGTTATCGGCATGGCTCCTGAGCGCCGAGAAATTCTTGGTTTGACCCTTTCAGCAGAATCTAGAGATGTACTTTCTCAGGCACGAGCCCCAAGTACCAACAAGACATACTGGTTAAAGTGGAAGCGTTTCTGCATTTGGTGCCAGCAAGAGGGTATCCATCCTCTTTCTTCTGCACCGCATGAGGTTCTTCCTTACATACTTTCATTAGCAAAAGCGGGGTTGGCTCACTCATCCATCAAAGTTCATCTTGCCGCCATCTATCGCTTCAGAGTCACATCTTCTGGTCCTTCCCTCTGGGCCTTTTCAGAGTCTTCCCTCCAGTCAAGCCTCCGCCTCCTCTTTGGCACCTTAACTTGGTTTTCATCCAGCTCATGAAGCATCCCTTTGAACCTATTCACCGGGCGGATATGAAATTCTTGTCCTAGAAAGTGTCTCTTCTGCTAGCCTTGACTTCGGCTAGGAGAGTAGGTGAATTACAGGCTCTCACCATTCAGGAACCTTTTCTCCAATTTAAAAAGGGGACAGTGATACTTCGTACCAACCCAAAGTTCATACCGAAAGTGCCTTCAGACTTTCATTTGAATGAACCGGTCATACTCAAGACTTTATTCCCTCAACCTACTACTCTGGCAGAAAAAGCCCTCCACTCACTGGACATTCAGAGGTGCTTAAAAGTCTATCTTCAACGTACTAAAGACTTCAGGAAGTCTCCTCAACTATTTGTCTCTTTCAGCGCCCCTCGTTAGGGGTTTCCCCTTTCCAAGCAGGGTATTGCTCATTAGATCACCAGCGCTATCCAGTATTGTCACTGAGCAGTGGGCAAGTCCCTTGAGGGTCGGGTCTGTGCTCACTCCACGAGGGCGATTTTTTTTCTTCGACAGCCCTCTTTGCTTGAGTTCCTATCCGGGAGGTCTGCAGAGCAGCGACCTGGAGCAGTACTCCTACATTTACAAGACATTACTGCCTGGATTCTTCAACACAGAGTGACACAGCAGTGGGCCAGGCAGTCCTGAGGAACCTCTTTCATTAAGTGGTGAGCTTTCCCTTTCTACCCTCCTTCTGTTTTCTGCTTATGCTCTTTGCACATTTTTGAAGTTCATTTGCTTATTTCTTCCTTTTTTCCTTATGTTTACATATGTGTTTAATTTCCATTGACTGTTTTGATGTTAATGCTTACAATGGATGAATAAGAAATCAAGGTTCAAAAAATGTGCTCATAACTGCTTGCTACTCTGATTCAAGCATGGGAATCTATGAAAGTTCCAATACTGGAGTAAGAAAACAAGTTACTTTCCTGTAACTTTGGTTCTCCGGTATTGGAAACTTTCATAGATTCCCATGCGACCCACCCTCCTCCCCAGGGAATGCTCAGCCTTATGTTATAATTTTACACTATGGCTACGAAAATCTGAGGGTCTGAGGTTCTCTCAGGGAGGTTCTACAGGGTGAGGCTGATCTGATTGGTTGTTCCTTTTATTTGGTCTCCCTTACAAAAAAAGGTGGATATGTTACAAAACTAGAATGGGCCTAGGCCTGGTTTATATTTTTGTAATTGTTTCTATTGCTATTTTATGTATACCGGGGACTCCCATCTCGACGACGGGAATGATTCAAGCATGGGAATCTATGAAAGTTTCCAATACGGCAGAACCAAAGTTACAGATACGTAACTTGTTTTCTTACCAAGCAACTAGCAGATGTATGTGAATTATAGGCCTTTAAGCACTCTATTAAGTAAGAACTGTAAAGAGGTACTGTTTTTGTCAAATTTAGTTTCCGAGTACTGGATATGGTCAGTGGATGTCTACAAGTAAAAGCATTTTTAATTAGAATGAAGGAGTCTACAAAGTATTTTTGTCGCTAACAGGAAACTACCAATCAGACGCAGACCCTTCCCTTAACTGCAACGCCAAACCCTGTATCACCAGTGACATTGAACAATCCAGCAAGATTTGGAACAGTTATTCCTAATCGGATCTTTGTAGGAGGGATTGACTTGAAGGTAGTTTAATGGATATTTGTTTATATATGTGATTACAATTATAATGCATTTAAAATTGTGAATTTAGTATAAAAAAGTCATGTAAAGTTGAATATTTCCAAGATGTATTCTGGGAAGTTATAAATTGTTGTTACAATTAAGTAAAAACAACAATCATTGAAAACTGGAGACATAGCAACTCTTAGTTTGTTTGTGCCTAACTGTAAACGGCCATTTTTAGTGTGCGCTTACTAAACTACATACGTGCTATCTGTTGAGAGACATATAGTGGGCTTACCAAAAACATGCATGGACCTGGAGTCCACCCAATGGTCACTGTTGGCTGATTTTCCTGTGACTCATTTGCCTGCTTAATTTTCATTTCCCAGCTTGTCAAACTTATTTTTGTCCCTACGAAGGAACATTGGCTCTTCGCCATCTCTTTTGATTGGCTGGCTTGTATACTTCCACTGCTTCCTTTCCAAGCACTATTTTGTTCTTTTGAATTAAGCTCTCTATAGGAGTTCTTATGTTTCCCAGATGTCCCCTCGTGTGCACTCCGTTTCCCATGAGCTTCTCCTTGTCCCCCTTCATGTTGCTCTTACTCTTGTGTATTTCCCTCATAGCTTTCTCAGCTGTGAGCTTCTCCCCGCCTGCTCCATGTTACTTTCTTACTTGTTGCTCCTGCACCCTCTTACTCTCTAAACTGTTGCTTTTCCTCCTGCCTCCATTGCATATGTGATGTGCAAGCCTACAAAATGACAAGACTGCTGTCTCATAGCACTTTTTTTAACTTTGTTTTTTTAGCCATGCTGCACAGCCTCAGGGACGCTGTACAGCAAGGCTGAAAACCATTGTCAAAGCCATAGGTCCTGAAGGCATGATTTATTGGCTTTGCCAATGCTTGTTTCCTGTGCGCTTTTGACTCTATAACACCAATCCACAAAGACACTTTGTTTAGAATTCTAGGCTTCTATTTAACACACCATTGTATTTTACATTACACAAGGTAAGATCGCTTTTATTTTAAGCGTGGAAGATTAAATGATTTGCTCAGAATCAACGGATGTTGAGCCAACGCTACAATTTGAACCTGGTTCCCCTGATCCTTAGTCTGCAGCTCTGGCCATTAGGCCACATCCATACTTTACAGGTTATGGATGAAAGTCTTACACCAGTGGTATGGTTGTGTATGCTCCCCTATAGTGAGCACGTTCTCTGTTGAAATGGCTTTGTGAAGGAAAAAAACAGCAGCAACAAATACTGGAAGATTCACCCAGAGTATTGCTTAGGAATACTTGCAAGGGGTTGTTTTAAAACCAGTCTTGGGGACATAGTTAAGCACCTTTGCACTGGTGCGCAGATAGGGCTTTTCATTTCAAATATTACTTGCATATAGAACAGGAATTTTGCAACCCTCCAAAAATCTTCGTCCTGACCCACTATTTGGAAAACACTGATATAAACAGTAGAAACAAGAAGAGCAGGTGCAAATGCCCATGGATTGTGTGTGTAAGTGAGAGGCCCATAAAAGTGTTATATGGCAACTCTAATTGCTGGAGGAGGAAGTTCCGTATTGGAACTCAGATTGTAGATTTGACCTGAATTGGTTTCAAGGCATTGCTCATGTGGCAACCTGCCTCAGAAAGTAGAGAATCTTTAACTCCACAGAAGAGGAATGTCCACCTCATTATAGAACTTGCAGACGATTTTCAGTTTGGGTTCGTCTGCGAGTGCAAAATCAGTTCGTACTACATTCAGTACATAGAAACGTTTAGTGTTGCACCTATTTCTTGACAATGCTTTTGTTCTTATAGGGTGACTTTTCCCTTTTGGTTTGGACAATCTCAAGCTCCTAGAAAAGAGACTGAAGTTTATCATAATAATCTGGGGCATTATAATCGTATGTCATTATCCAGTATTAGGGGTGTCTTTCATAGATTCACATGCCTGAATCATTCCCCGTCGTCGAGACGGGAGCCTCCGGTACATAAAAAAGTAATGTCCTATAGACATACATAGAGAAAAATAGGCCTAAGGGCCTCCCCTTAGTAGCCTATCATAGTCCTTATGTAAAAAGGACCAAACTTCTAGAGCCAGCCAATCAGCTATCACCTCCCTCTAGAACCTTCCTGGCAGGAGCCTCAGTCCCTCAGATTTTCTACCGCACGTTGTGCTAGGGAGTCTCCAACCTGAGCTCTCCTCAGGATTCATTTCAAACCAACTTATTCACAGTTTTTGGTGACTTTCTTCTTCAGGATTTCAACGCTGACTACTTCAGGCCTCTTTTTGCTTCAGTGAGTGTTTTATTTCATCTACATCTCCTGGCATGTCGGACTCCCAGAAGAAAGCCCTTTTCAGGGCTTGCTCTTCATGTGGGAAGAAGAGGCTTCATGTGGACGACAAGCATGAACTATGCTTGTACTGCCTTTACCCGGACCACGTCCCTAAGGACTGCAAAATATGTAGGTCTTTCCCACATAAGACCTTGAGAGACAGGGAAGGCCGCCTGCTTATCTGGCTGGACAGGCTCAAAGACCAGGACAGTGTGGTGTCCTCAGAGGCGAGCTTTTCTGGAGCCTCTGGAGTCTCCCTGAAGAGGCCGAGAATGGCATCTCCTGGCCCCTCAGACGCTCCTCCTACGAAGACGCACAAAAAGTCTTCAGAGGCGAGATCTTCGAAGTCTTCAGCGTCTGATAAAGTCTCTCTCACCTTCAAGAAGCCTACTCTGTCGGCCTCAAAAATGGCGACGCCATCATCTGTGCAAAAAAGGCCATCAGGACATGTCTCCACAGCTACGACGACAGTGTCCACGTCCACAGCGGCGTCGGCCCGCTCGTCGACGACGACCACTCCATCATCATCGTCTGCAGGTACCCCTATCTCATCTATTATACTATTAAAACCGTCGTCTAAATCATCGTCGACGACGAAGATAGTACCGTCGAGGGCCTCGTCGTCGAGGAGCCCTCCGCCGACGGAAGAGTCGACGTCAAGGATATCTATGATGAGTGCGTCGACGACGAAGGCATCGTCGACGAAGATGTCGACGAAGATGTCAACGACGAAGGCATCGTCGACGAGAGCGTCGACGACGAAGGCGACGACGAAAGCGTCGACGACGAAAGCGTCGACGACGAAAGCGTCGACGACGGAAGCGTCGACGACGGAAGCGTCGACGACGGAAGCGTCGACGACGGAAGCGTCGACGACGGAAGCGTCGACGACGAAGGCATCGACGACGACTGAATCGTCTACGACTACATCGTCGACGAGAACTTCGTCGACAAGGAAAATATCGTTGATGGGGACGCCGTTGGTGACAGCTGAGCCGTCGACGGGAAGGTCGTCGTCGTCGTCGTCCGTGGGACTGAAAACCAAGGAGATTTCTGTGCATGGAACTGCTCCCAGACCACAGATTACCCCGGAAACAACATCTCCAAGCAAGGTCCAAACCAATTTACCTCTGGAGATCCTGCAGAGCGAAGAGTCCGAAGAAGAGTTCTTCCAACAGGCTACTTCCCCTTCCGAGCTGTTTGTCAAATGCCAAAGCACGGACGAGGAGCAGGAAGGTTCAAGTGCGCAGGAGCGCCCCGTCCAGGAACAAGTCCGCACGGAGGTCACCCCAATGGTCTGCCTCCCTCTGGCAATTGTTAAGGACCTCAAGTTCCTTATCAGGGATTACAAACAACGTTTCCCAGAACCACCAACACAGGATACAGGGGTCCCAGTGCCAGTTACTAACCCCCCAGCGACAGCCCCAAGGCAATCACGGCAGGTAACGCAGGTCTGCCACGAGCCGCCACCTCAGGTGATAGACTCAACGGATGAGGAGGCTGAGGAGATGGAGGAAGGTGAGGTCCCGGGAGACCTGACGGACCAGGATGAGGAGGAAGAGTATGTAGCATCTTCACCACCTTCCCCACAACCGCGCCAGTCAGATTCACCACCTGTGGATATAGGTGGTTTTCATAAGCTAGTGGAACGGGCTGCGACGCGGTTCCATATGGTCATGGAGTCGACGGAAACAGAATGCTTCCTCCATGACTTTAAGGAGCAGACGAAAAAGACGTCCAAATCAATCCCTATCATTGACTTCCTCTGGGACCAGGGAAAGAAGTTGATGCTAACGCCAGCTTCAGTTCCTGCGGTCGTTCCGCGTCTGGATAAGAAGTATAGAGCACCATCCACGGCGCCAGCTTGCCTGACTGGCCACCCGAAGCCGGATTCGGTCGTGACCCAAGCGGCCCAGAAAAATTCACGCAATCCATCCTCGCCTCTTTCAGCACCACCAGACAAGGAGGGCAGAAAGTTAGACACAATAGGAAAAAGGTTTTCGACCACTTCGGCAATGACCATCAAGGTGGCCAATTCTATAGCCCTTTTAGGGCGTTATAACCGCCACCTTTGGGAGGATATTGCCCCTTACTTAGCAGAACTTCCGAGTGCCACACAGGATGAGGTGAAAGCACTCCTTTCCGAAGGCCAGTCTTCTGCGGCAGAGATCATCGATTGCGCCATTGATGTAGCCATGACAGGCTTCCGTCAACTGGCTGGGGCGGCTGTCCTGCGCCGCCAAGGATGGCTCAAAGCAACATCGTTCAGGCAGGAAGTGCAGACGAAGGTGCTAGATATGCCCTTCGACGGACAGCACCTATTTGGAGATAAGATTGATGAGGCGCTACAAGCCATTAAAAAGGACACGGACACGGCTAGAGCGCTTGGAACCTTGCAGGCACGGAACCAGTCCTTTCGGGGCAACAAATCTAGAGGCCAGTCCTCCTACAGAGGATCATTCCAGAATAAGTCCTCATATTCGTTCCAGAACAAGACCCAGTACCAGCAAAAGCAACAACAGGGTCGACAATCATCTTACGGAAGATCCAATTTCAGGGGTAAGAACCAGAAAAGGGGCACAGGCGGACGCCAGTGACCGCTTACTCCAGCCAGTCCAGCTACCATCTTGTTCTACACAAATTGGAGGAAAATTGACCCATTTCCTAAAGAATTGGCGCATCATCACCTCAGATCGTTGGGTGCTTCAACTTCTCAGATTCGGCCATTCCCTAGAATTTACCGCCATCCCGCCTGCAACCCCTCCCCGCAGGTCTCCTCACAGACATCTGCGACTGCTGCTCCGGGAAATATCGGAGATGTTAAGGAAGGGAGCTATCGAGCGAGTTCCATCAGCTCAGAGGGAGAAAGGATTCTACTCCCGTTTCTTTCTGATACGGAAGAAAGAAAAGAAGTGGAGACCCATCCTGGACCTCAGGGCACTCAACTCTTTCCTGAAGAGTCAGCCGTTCAGGATGGTGACGCTCCAAGAGATCCTTGGCATTCTGGAGGAAGGAGACTTCATGACATCCTTGGATCTTCAGGATGCTTACTATCACATCCCGATACTCAAGGGGCACAGGAAGTTTCTCCGTTTCGAAGTGGCAGGACAGCACTACCAGTTCAAGGTCCTTCCGTTTGGCCTCAAATCCGCTCCGCGGATTTTCACCAAGTGCCTTTCTCCTGTGGCAGCTTTCCTACGCCAAATGGGTCATCAAGTTTTCCCCTACCTAGACGACTGGCTGGTCAAGGCGCCTACGGCCGTAGGCGCAACCAAATCCTTCAACGCTTGTACCAATCTTTTCAATCATCTAGGATTGACGCTGAACCTTCAGAAATCACATACGTCCCCTACGAGAAGTATCACCTTCCTCGGGGCCACCTTGAATACGGAATGCGCAAGGGCATTTCCCTCAGCCGAAAGAAAACACAGGATCATATCCCTGGCCAAAACGGTGCAATCCAGGAAATCCCTGAGAGTTCGCACCTTCAAGTCACTTCTGGGAATGATGTCTTCCTGTATATTACTCATCCCTCACTGCAGGCTGCGGATGCGCCCACTGCAGGAGGCTCTCTCGAACCAGTGGACTCAGAGCGCAGGTTCGTTCGAGGACATTATAAACATAACTCCACAAATATCGAGGAGTCTCGAGTGGTGGAAGGATTCCAGAAACCTCTCGAGAGGATTACCGTTCCTGCTGCCAGCAGCGCCATTGGTGATCACCACAGATGCATCTCTAGCGGGATGGGGAGCTGTCCTTCAGGACCTCAGAGTCAGCGGCAAATGGTCGGATCGGGAGCAACACCTCCATATAAATCTGCTGGAGTTGAGGGCTGTGTTTCTGGCTCTGCAGGCCTTTTTACCACGCATCCAGAACTCCCAGGTGCTCGTCAGGACGGACAACACCACGACGATGCATTACCTGAACAAACAGGGAGGAACGCGTTCGCTCACGCTATCGCGCGAATCGCAGAAAATCTGGAACTGGCTTGTTCTCCAGGGGATTACGCTCAGGGCGGACTACGTCCCGGGAAAGGACAACACCATTGCGGACGCCCTAAGCAGGCAGAAATCCCTCTCCCACGAATGGGAGCTCGACGAGAGTGCACTAACACACGTATTCTCGGAATGGGGAGTCCCAGGAATCGACCTGTTTGCCACCAGGGAGAACGCCAAATGCCCAAGCTACGCAAGCTGGCATCCCCAACCGGAGTCGCTCGGAAATGCCTTTTCCATAGGATGGTTCAGCGTATTTGCGTACGCTTTTCCACCGTTCCCGATGATTCCCAGGGTCCTCAGGAAGATGAAGGCGGAGCCCTGTACACTAATTCTGATCGCCCCGTACTGGCCGAGGCAGCACTGGTTCTCGGACCTTCATCGCCTCTCCATCAGGACGCCGATCCGTCTAACACAGCACCCGAACCTGCTGACAATGTCCAAAGGACAAGTGCAATTCCCGAACCTACAATCGCTCAGGTTATCGGCCTGGCTCCTGAGCACAGAGAGTTTTGCCAATTGAACATCCCGCAGGACTGCAGGGATGTGCTAGCAAAGGCGAGGGCGGACAGTACCAACAAAACCTACTCCCTCAAATGGAAGCGCTTCTGCGTTTGGTGCTCAGAGAAGGGCCTGAGACCGCTTCATATCACACCCGAGCAGATATTACCATATCTCCTGCACTTGGCACAGTCCGGACTAGCGCATGCATCCATAAAGGTGCATCTGGCGGCAATTTCACGTTTTACCAGGACTTTTCAAGGCCCGTCTCTCTGGTCCAGCAGACTTGTAAAACAGTTCCTTAAGGGTCTTTATAGGTACTTTCCAAGGCCCCGACGGGTCCCACCGACTTGGCACCTCAACTTGGTCCTTAACCAACTCATGAAGCACCCCTTTGAACCCATTCACCGAGCCTCCATTAAGTACATCTCATGGAAAACGGCTCTATTACTTGCGCTCACATCTGCCAGGAGGGTCAGCGAGTTGCAGGCTCTCTCCATTCAGGAGCCCTTCATGCAGTTCAAACAGGACAGGGTGGTGCTGAGGACAAATCCCAAGTTCATACCGAAAGTGCCTTCAGACTTTCACCTCAACGAGCCGGTGGTCCTACGCTCCTTCTTTGCCAACCCTACCACGGCAGCAGAGAGGACGCTCCATTCTCTGGATCTCAAACGGTGTCTTAAGTTTTATATGGATAAGACAAAAGCATTCAGAAAATCTTCACAGTTATTTGTGGCCTACAGCAGACCAAGGCTGGGTATGCCTCTTACAAAACAGAGCATCTCAAGGTGGATTTCTTCTGCAATAGCGTTCTGCCATGAAGGGGCCGGACGGCCGTTGCGAGACAGGGTGGAAGCACACTCCACCAGAGCGATGTCCACATCAGCAGCGCTGTTTGCTGGAGTGCCGATTTTGGACATCTGTAGAGCGGCGACGTGGAAGTCACCGCATACCTTCTCCAGACACTACTGCCTGGATGCCGAACTTACGAAGGATGCGGCAGTGGGCCAGGCGGTGCTCCGCCATCTGTTCCAGTGAGGTGAGCCTTCCAACAACCCGCCTTCCTGGTATGCACATTCTTTACTGTTTACTGTTTTGATGTATGCCAATGCTTTGAACTGTTATGATAATGATTGTATTATCTCAAGTACCTTTCTGGCATGTTACATCGGAAATGTGCATAATGCATTGCTAACTACTCTGATTCAGGCATGTGAATCTATGAAAGACACCCCTAATACTGGATAAGAAATGCGTTACTTACCTGTAACAGTAGTTATCCAGTATTGGTGTCTTTCATAGATTCACATGCAACCCTCCCGCCTCCCCTGGAAGGACTCACGCCTCTCTCTAACTATATTACGCCTACCTAGCTTGGTGCGTACGAAAATCTGAGGGACTGAGGCTCCTGCCAGGAAGGTTCTAGAGGGAGGTGATAGCTGATTGGCTGGCTCTAGAAGTTTGGTCCTTTTTACATAAGGACTATGATAGGCTACTAAGGGGAGGCCCTTAGGCCTATTTTTCTCTATGTATGTCTATAGGACATTACTTTTTTATGTACCGGAGGCTCCCGTCTCGACAACGGGGAATGATTCAGGCATGTGAATCTATGAAAGACACCAATACTGGATAACTGCTGTTACAGGTAAGTAACGCATTTCATATGTACTGTACAATTTCACAGGCATTGACTTGTAAAAACATATGTGTCTTTTAGATCATGGGGAACAGGAGCAACTTCTGACCACGCCACAACTCAAATCACTAATAAATGTTTTCCACTTTTGGTGGCGCATAGAGGCTGTTGCCCTTTAAAGAGTTCTTTTTCCCATCATGGATATAGTATTATCCTTAACATAAGCTTTGTTTGGGTACTGGTGGAGACCCACTATGGGAGATCTTGATATTTATATTCTCTAGTCTTTCAAGATCTAAACTTGTACATCAGTGTGGTAGATAGTTGTCAACTAACAGTGGAATTAGGCGGGGCTTGCCTTCTACCCTTTTGAATGGTCTCTGCACATTTTGTACTGGGCAAAATATTGATGGACAAAAGTGTAATAGCATAAATATAGAGTGCCATACTAGGTAAGCATAGATTTACCATTTTCAGCAGCCGGTGCTCAAGCCACTGAGTTACCTCTTTGATGACGTTGTAGCATGTGGGCAGAGTTTGAGTGGAAGTCACAGATGTATACGTTAGGCTTTTGCTTCCTTATTTCATTGATCACAGTATAACACATTTGTTAGAAATTTGACCTTTCTGCAGGGTTAGCCAGATTTGCCTTCTGTTACTGAGCCCATTTTTAGGCCTTTGCCAGCCTCTTCTGTAGCTTCAAAGGGTGCCTCCTGTCACTGACCAATGTAGGTCACACCTAGACCTGCCTCCCTTTATCTTGTTTGTCAGCTTGGATCCAAACCCAGTGTGAGTGTGCAGCTGCCCCAGAACTGTTATGGAGTGACCACAAGGGAGAGGTTGCCCATTTCCATAGCCATGCCTCTGGGTGGGCACAGAGCGCTATGGCCAGGGAAAGAAGGGTTCTACCTTGTTGCGTTCAGGTAGAGAGGGGTACTGCGAGATAGTTTATAGTGAAACACAGGATGTGCTGCAAACATGGGTGGGATCACCCCTGACAACTTTAATGTCATTCTTTAGGGAGTGGCAAGTGTTCCCTCACCCACAGACTGTCATTGGACATAAAAGTAGCATTCGCAGAACTTCTTTCAGAACACACTGGGAGAATCGGAAGGACTGCCCTGCTGTCTGAAGAACCTGTATGAAGACTGCATCAGCTTGCCTTGAACCCAGAAGCCCAGAAATGACTCCAAGGGTCAGTTGGCTTGCCTCCTGTTTGGGCTACAGGGACGCAACAAGCTTTAAGAGGCCTTTTTCCTCACTTGTTCCACCTGGAAATGCCTATGACACTCTTGCTGGCCTCTTGTGGAGCGATAGTTGACCGCAAGTGTTGTCATTCTTCTCAGCAGTAGCAAATCTGATCCAGTTGGACTTCATGGCGAAGATGTCCAGCCTCGTGTTGCCCTCTTTGGCTACAGCGTGCTGCCGTACCCCACTAGAAGAATTTGAGCTCCAAAAAAGTGACTAATTCCGAAGGTAGAAATTTCTACCGGGCAAAGGCACGAAAAGTATCAGTAAGGCTAGAAACCCTCTATGGGCTTGAAATTCAAATTTCTCCTGCTCAGAGCTTTCCTGCCAAAGTCAATCACTTCAGCAACACATTATCTAGCAGTTATCCGATGACGTGAAGCCCTCTGCCACAGCTTGATGCCTTGCCACGCTAAAGATTTTTGACTTCCATTCCAGAGACTATGCTCAAAGGTAACATTTGAGACCAGGACAAAACTGGCCCAGTATCCAATCTGTGCACCATCGAGGTCGACCTTAACTCTAGACTTTGACCTTGTCTAGCGCAACCAGATAACTGTGGATAGTTCGTAACAATTTTTTGCACTATTTAGAACCTTAAACTCCATAACTCAGTTTCTACTTATTAGATGTTTGTCAGTTGGGTGCAGTTTTATTTATTAAAATGTACTTAATTCCACCCATACGTGATTGCATCTAGATGGTTCCGGCTGGTGAATTCCGTGCTGGGACAGTTCCTGTGGGGTGGGGGAGCGGTACGCGTAGCGTTGCGCACGTGCTTTCTTTCCACCTACTGTGGAGGACTCGCAACCTCGGATCTCCTTTCGTACTACCAGGCCTCGCACTTATTGGTTCTTAATGAGTGGTGGTACGGGAATGGGGGGGACCTGGCGTATACACTGGAGCGACGCCTCATGGGGCCTCACACTTTACACACTATCCTTTATTCAGCGCCGCTGCGGGGGGCACTGCCACCGGTGACGCAGGTAGTATTTCAAATCTGGCGGCAGTCACTGAAACGAATGGGGTGGTGGAACACCCTGACCCAAGAAACTCCTTTGTTGCATAATGGGCGCCTACCTGAGCTGGCGGCCCTGCAGGGCTTTCGGGGATGGGATGCTATTGGCATCTCAACCCTGGGGGATGTTGTGCGGGATGGGTCTCAACTCCTTTGGGGATTTGCAGGGGGAATTTTGCATGCCCCGGTCTCAGTTCTTTCGGTACCTTCAGCTCCGTCATGCGCTCTCCACCAGCCTGGAGGGCCTTGAATCTCTTCCGGAGTTTAGCCCGTTTGAAGCGAAGGTCTTTATGGGGGATCTGGAGACCAAGAAGATCTCCCGTATTTATCAGTCCCAAGTCACTCACTGTTCTTCTGCGCTTCAGAAACTTCGGGGGGTGTGGGAAGAGGATGTGGGTACATTGGAGGAGGAAGACTGGAGGGAGGCCCTCGGTGCCCCCCCCCCCGGGGAGCGGCCATAGCAATGCGTCTCCGCCTCATTCAGTTTAAATACCTGCACCGGGTCTACTGTACTTGGGCTCGACTGTGGCGGGCGGGATTGATTGCCTCCCCGGAGTGTCTACGGTGGGGTCGGGAGGAGGGCACCTTTCTGCACACTGTATGGCAATATATATTACTTGATCGATTTTGGAGGGGGGTATTTTCCTGTCCGTCTGAGGTTTTGGGGTGGGCACCACAGTTCGCCCTGCTTCATGTTATGGAGGGAATTGGGGGCAATATATATAAAAGGCATCTTATGCTGCTGGGCCTTACATTAGCAAAACGTGATATAGCCAAGATGTGGAAGGATGCACGGCCCCATCGGTGGCCGCCTGGGAAAATGGCCTGAACTTTTGCATGGGGCTGGAACAACCAATCTTTGTGGCCAGGGGATGCCCACATAAGCACTATAAAATATGGAAGCGGTGGATGGATTATAGGGGTTTGTGGCTGGAGCCTCCCATTGCAGCGGACGATCTCCTAGTGGAGTGAGGGCGGGGCCCAGTTGGTTGGAGCTGGCACTGGGAGGAATAGGGGGGGTAACATGGGGTGCGTGTGTGTTAAGGTTGTTTTTGTTTTTTCTTCTTTCCTATATAGCTTGCATATGGACTGGACTCAGTGAACTTTGCGCAACTCGGGGGGCGGGTGTGGGGGGGGTTACTATCCTAATCGCCATGTCATGTTTGGTATTTTGGGTGTTCCTCTGAAAAGGTCAGTTGCTTTCTTGCTTCTGTACATCTTGATACTGCAGTTGCCTCTGGGGTACAGGGCCCTGCGACATATGTGCAATTTGACAATAAAATGTTTTTTTTTTTTTAAATGTACCTAATTAAAAAAAATTGGTTTGGGATTTTTCTTGTTAGATTTTCACTTTGTTACTGTTTGAGCACTTCATAAATACCATCAGAAGCCCTTTCAGATGGCCACCGGACAAGCGTGGTCCAGTAGGCCCAACTGTGTGGGGTTCCCTTTTACTCCTGTTGTTGCAGGGCTGACTTAGTATTGGGGGGGGGGGGGGCTGTTGAAATATGGTAACCGGACCATAAACACGAGCTGAAAACTGAAAGTGCATGCAGCAGCAGCAATAAATCATTGTCCAGACAAATACTCACATTTATGAAAAAATAAGTTCTTTATTTCCACCGCCATCCACACAAAAGGAAAATGCGACATTCATGAACAGTGTTTGAGGATGGGCCTTAGTGTTTCTTTCGTGATTCCTGTCCCTCTCTCACCTTGCGTTAGCTATAGTAGTTCACTGTTCTTCTTACTAACAGAGGCGCCACCCACCCCAGGACCTACTTATTGCAGGCCGCAGTGCAACCACTGGTGCGCTGAATGTGCGCCTAAGGCAAGCCCGTCTGCAACCATCCGCGCATTGACTGCGCACAGCACCACAGCCTCTAGCTCTCCTGTCCCCTGAAGATATACCATTGCCGAGCTCTGCACCCTCGACCCATGATATCGCAACAGACTCTGCCACCATGCTGATTCATGCTCCACTATAGGACCTTTCACCTGCACCCACTGCCACTTCACCTGCCACAGCACACACACCAGCCCACCAACTAGCCCCTCCCAAACACACCACCTGAACAAAAATGCCAATTTGCATGCGTCCTCCTTAACACACGCTCACTATGCAAACACAGTGCCAATATTTGGGACCTCCTCTCCGTTCTCCCACCTGTCTCCCTCCTTACTGAGACCTAGCTCAACCCCACTTATGCACCTGACAACTTGCTAACTAAAAGGGCGGTAAATGACAAAAGGTAAAACCAACAGCAGGATGGGCAAGCCAACCAGCACAGGATCTGGCACAGGCACTAGAACTAAGCCGCCAACAAGGAGTCAAATGCGGCTGGAGTCCACCCCTTCGGCACAATCATCATTTTTAAGATCAAACTCAAACCTTAAACTAAACAGTCAGACAATCTGTAAATATTTTATGTCAATAACGCCCGGTCAAAAAACACTGGGTACGAGTGAGACCTACAGTAGAGTATTAATACACTCAACCCCACACGTCAACAAGGGACCGAGTCAGACCCAGTCCCCGAGTGGAGAGATCGAAATACAAGAAAGCGGGCCACACCCTCCCTAAGGGAGTAGCAGAGAAATGGTTAAATAGGGGACAGGACAGGGAGACTTGGAAGGGGTTGAAATAACAAGACAGACCGAGCACCCAGCACTGCAGGAGGAAAGGCAGAAGAGGGGGCAGGAAACACCTGGCGTCCTTCCAGCCCAGGGAAAAAGGCAAGTTACACCATTGCAAGAACCCCCAGAAGTCTTGGAAATTTAATCAACATCACAGTACTCAGACTGCAAGGGCAAAAGGATTGACGAAATGTGCCAGGGAAAATTGGAAGTTCTGGAAATTTCATCAACACTGGAACAAATAAATAGAGACAATCAACTCACACACATGGAGAGTATAACAAACCAACATGCGGAGGGTGGAACTTACCGGCATGATCTGTCCTCATCCCCGGTCCAGCTACAAAGCTGATCAGTAATCAAAAGTTTCATTTTTAACCAAAGCCCACCCTTAAAGGACGAGGAACGGAGAGAGACCAACTCCCTGGTTGAACAGAATCTGCTTCATACTACGGCCGAAACAAAATGTACACCTTACAAAGGATGTCACATCCAAAATTCCCTGTTATCCTCAATAAACTCCACATTAACAGCGGCCGTTAATGCGCTTACTTGGCAAACACAGGAATTGGAAATACGAATGGATACAATGCAGGCGCTTGCAATAGCCATAATTAATATGAAGCTAAAATTGATGTCCTAACCGAAAAACTGGATTTACTGAGGACGCAACCGATTGCCAGATGTTTGTGTCTTCCAATTGTGGAGAAGCTTAGCATATTACCAGAAGTCCTAACATCTATTGTTAGAGAACTAAAGCAAAGACAACAGGACATTATAGCCCAGCCCCATCAAAAAACAACCGAAAGAATTTCAAAAGATGGCAAACAAAAAGGAATGAATAACTCTGCGGGTGCAGCCAGCTCCTCTAATGCGACGTCACAAACGGTAACAGAAACAAGGGGGGAAAATCATCTTGTGGGTAAATCCGATTTAGTAGAATCTACATTGACACCTATGAATACATAAGTCAGCAAACAACTCCCGACGTCTACGAATACACAAGTGATTAAACAAGACTTGCGCATGGATACACCAACTATCCTTGCAGTCGGCACCGTTGTCCAGCAAAAACACATCAACTAATGAGGAAACCGTAATAGGCAAGACCGAGCACAGCAATGCCGACGTGGTCACCAACTTGGAGTATACCTCAGAACCCTGTAAAACCCTCTCCGGAAGGGCAAAGAAACGTTTGAAAAAACACGCAAAAAACACAAAACAACAAAATAGAGCCAACGAACTACTGTCAGGCTCTAGAGAATCCTATAACACTCTGCGTCAAAAAAGAAATGTCAAAAATACTCTAATACAAAGGAATTCGGTACCACAGAAAGTTTTCCCGATCTTTCAAAAGGAAAGCCAGACAAAAAATAAACTTGCATCCAAATTAATTATAACCCTGACCATCGAGGAAAGTCCGGCTAAAATGGTAGCCAAATCAATCATAACCCCGACCACCGAGGAACGTACGGCTAAAATTACTGCCAAACAACCACAGCAAAAATAAAAAATGACTTCGCAACTAATTACCACAGATAGCCACCCTGAGGAGCAGCACCAGGAAAACCAGCTGGAAATTTGGCATGAGGCCCTAGAGGGGGGAACGACAGCAACCACATTACTGAACAATAACTGCGCAAAGCCGGGCATCACGTTCCTCTGCCACTAGTCAAATGCCCCAAGAGCACAAGAATGCGAATAATACCATCATAATCTTTACGCCAGAATATACCTCACGGGGAACTTCAGACATTTTAAATGGGTCCAACATCTTACAAATCCTAAAACGCATCCCAGAGCTCTCCTTTATCGTGATGGAAGATCTCATCCAAGTCCAATTTAAAACGCTGGGCAGTAGTTGTTAGAAGGGCCAGCCTCAGGGAAGGACAGAATATGTACCTGACCACCCTGCGCCCCACCTTTTCCGGGAGAAGTAGCCGAGCACTGGCTGGAGACCCCCTCAGGGCTGGGTCTCGTACCTAGGATCGTACACGCTGATTTAGCACCATGCAACACAGAGAAACCCCACCGTAGATTCTGGAGTACGTATGCTTTATCTAGAATATCAGGATCTTTATGATCCGCAGAGGCGTATGTACAAGTAGAGCAAGGGCTCACAAAGTCTCGGTTGGGGTAGGGGTAGCGGACAGTCTTAGGATCTGGGTCAATGCGGGAGCGTATCCGGCGCACGGCTCTCAATCCTCGAGCCGGGGGATACGAGACGATCTTTGGGGCCCAGCCGGACCGGAATGTCTCTTGAGTGTGAGGGGCTCGAGTCAGGGTGTCGGAGGTCGGACATTCTTCCAGGAGCCGCGAGTCGCTCAGCAGGGCTCAGAGTTCTCCAGGGTGCAAGGTGAGCCGCGACCACGTCAGCAGGGCTCGGATGTTTCTAGGCAGAAGTCCGTCTCTGCCAGGTGGAGCCGCGACGCTGTCTGCAGGGCTCACCGAGGTTCCAAGAGTTCCGTCGGATTTTGGGAGGATGTTCTTCAGCCGCGACCACGTCAGCAGGACTCGTTTCGTTCCAGGATTCAACTGCCGAGGGTCCCAGAGCGCCCCTTGTTATAGGGTGACTCCTCTTTGATGTCCGGAGCCCTCACGGGCAGGGGTCTTAGCGCCTGGGGGTCATTTGTTGGGGGTTCCTGCCACGCGGCCCTTTGATCTTTTTAAAGCGGGTCGGGAGGGATCCCAGACACGCAGCAGGCGTGGATCCAGCCCTCAGGGTGGCCGGAGGGGCGATCAAAACTATCTCTTGGGAGGAGGCCAGGTGTGAATGAAACTACTCCTCCCTCTTCTGCTCACCAGGAGCGCTCTCTCCCCCCAGCCGGCATGGCGACTAGGCCGGGGTTGCGCTTGGGTCGAAGGCGGCCATCTGGGGTGCTGGGCCGGGTCACTGGAGGCCGCGAAGGGGAGGGGAGGACGTGGGTAGCCCCGGGTTCTGGGTCGGGTAGGCTAGGCTACGTTAGTCAGGGTCGTGTGGAGTGTAGAGGTTAGTCTGGTTTCGCTACGGGTCTGGATGGGCCACGCCACGAGGCCGGGTCCAACATGCATCCCCCCCCCCCCAGCTGAAGGCCGGAGAGAACTACCCATCCTCTTGGGGGTTCTCTTCGCTGAGGCGGAAGAATCTGGAGAGGCCGTGGTCGGTGCCAGGGCGATGCTCTACTGTGAAGTCCATCCCCTGAAGGGAGATGGACCATCGTAGCAATTTGGGGTTCTCTCCCCTCATCTGCATGAGCCACCGTAAAGGTCGATGATCCGTCTGGACTCGGAAGTGGGTTCCGAAGAGGTAGGGTCGCAGTTTCTTTAGAGCCCAGACTACGGCGAACGCCTCGCGTTCAATGGGGTTCCATCGTTGCTCTCGGGGCAGTAACCTTCGGCTAATGAAGGCCACGGGCTGATCTAGGCCCTTCTCATTGAGCTGGGATAGGACGGCTCCAATGCCATGCTCGTAAGCATCCGTTTGTACCACAAACTCTTTGGAGTAATCGGGGGCTTGGAGCACAGGGGCTGTACACATGGCGAGTTTCAGGGCGTCGAACGCCTCCTGGGAGGCAGGGGTCCACTGCACCTTTTTAGGTTGTCTGTCTTTTGGACGTGAGCTCTGTGAGGGGTCCTACGAGGCTGCCGTAAACTTGGATGAACCTCCGGTAGTAACCAGTGAGGCCCAGAAAGGCGCGGACTTCGGTTTGGGTGGTTGGTGGTTCCCAGGCAAGGATGGCGTCAATCTTAGGTTGGAGGGGGGCGACCTGCCTGCTGCCGACTTGGTGCCCCAGGTAGACCACCGATCCTTGCCCAATCTGGCATTTGCTGGCTTTCACTGTGAGGCCGGCTTGGCGCAGGGCCCTCAAGACCCTCCGGAGGTGCTGGAGGTGCTCACCCCATTCGGAACTGAATACCGCAATATCGTCCAGATAGGCGGCGCTAAACTCTTCCAGCCCGGCCAGGACTCTATTCACAAGTCTCTGAAAGGTGGCCGGGGCATTTTTCATCCCGAATGGCATCACTCTGAAGCGATAGTGCCCATCCGGGGGGGAGAAGGCGAACCGCTCCTTGGCGCCTTCCGTGAGTGCAATTTGCCAGTATCCGCAGGTCAAATCGAAGGTGCTGAGAAAATGAGCAGACCCAAGGCGGTCAATGAGCTCATCTGCGCGGGGGAGAGGGTGAGCGTCGGCTCGGGTGACCGCATTGAGCCCCCGGTAGTCCACGCAGAACCGTAGTTCGGGGGCAACACCAGGGGCAGCTGCTTTCAGGACTAGTACCACTGGGCTGGCCCAAGGACTGTCTGTGGGCTCGATCACCCCTAGAGATCACATCTTCGATACCTCCGCCTGGATGCAGGCCCGGACTCGGTCGGGGACGCGGTAGGCTCGGTGCCGTACCGGTGGGCTGTCTCCGGTGTCCACGTCGTGGACTCACCAGTCAGTGACCTTGGGGACGAGGGAGAATAGGTCGGAGAACTGGCCCAAGAGCCGGCGGCAGTCCTCGTGTTGTTGGGGTGTGAGAAAGGGGGAGAGGATCACCCCCTCCACGGAGCCGTCCTTTTCTTTGGCCCGCAGGAGGTCAGGAAGAGGCTCTGTTTCCTCTTCCGCCCCGTCGTCTGTGGCCAGGAGCAAGCTCAACTCCGTCCGCACGAAGTGAGGCTGGAGGCGGTTCACGTGGAGGACCCGAAGGGGGTTCCGAGGGGACTGGACGTCCACCACGTATGTCACCTGACTTTTTCGTTCGACCACTTTGAAGGGCCCAGTCCATTTGTCTTGGAGGGCGCACAGCTTCACTGGGGCCATCACCCAGACCTGCTGGCCGGGCTGAAACTCTACCAGCGTGGCGTTCTGGTCGTACCAGCGCTTCATTTCTTCCTGGCTCGCCTCGAGGTTGGCCTCTGCCAGCTCTCGGAACTTCCGAGTCTGGTTCCTGAGAGTCAACAGGTACCGGAACACATCCTGCGGGGGGTTCTGGGGTGCCGTCTCCCATCCCTCTTTAACCAGGCTCAGGGGACCTCTGACTGGGTGCCCATATAGTAATTCAAACGGGCTGAACCCCAAGGACATCTGGGGTACTTCCCTGTAGGCGAACAGGAGGCAGGGGAGAAGGACGTCCCACTTACGCCGCAGGGGCTCTTCGAGGCCCATGATCATTCCCTTCAGAGTCCGGTTAAACCACTCCACCAGGCCATTGCCTTGGGGATGGTAAGGGGTAGTGAATTTATAAGATACTCCACATTGTTGCCACAGGGATCTCATTAATTTGGAGATAAAATTGGTACCTCGGTCGCTCAGGACCTCTCGGGGGAACCCTACCCGGGAGAAGATCCCCATTAAGGACCGGCCCACCACGGGGGCCGTGACGGTGCGGAGGGGGATGGCCTCCGGGTATCGTGTGGCATGGTCCACGAGGACGAGGATAAAGCGGTGACCCTGGGCAGTCTTGGGATCCAGGGGCCCCACGATGTCAATTCCGACCCGCTCGAAGGGGGTACTGACGACTGGGAAGGGTTGGAGGGGAGCCTTGCGCTTCCCTCCACTTTTACCACTGGCCTGGCACGTGGGTCAGGACTTGCAGTGGGCCTCTACGTGGGCTCGCATTTTTGGCCAATAAAAGTGCGTTACTAGGCGGTGGTAGGTCTTGTCCTGGCCCAAGTGGCCGGCCAGGGGTACATTATGGGCCAAGCCCAGGAGGAAGTCTCGAAAGCGTAGGGGGACCACCAGCACCCGGGCTGACCCTAGCTCGGCAGACCGCTGTTCGCTGTACAGGAGGTCATTCTCCCAATACAATAAGTGGGTTCCCGTTTGGTCGCCCGCGGCTTGGGCGGCGGCCTGCTGCCGGGGTCCGACCAGGGAAGGACAGGTCGCTTGTTCTCTGCAGTCTCCTCTCGGGAGGGACCCCCTTCGTGGCGCCACTGGGCCAACTCGGGCAGATCACCTAACTCCGTGATCTGCGCGTGGTCGGGCTGGACGAGCCCGTCGTCGGTGAGGGGCTCTTCTCCTGGGGATAGGGCGTGAGGTTCAACAGGGTCGTCTCCGGTTTGGTCAACGGAGGTGGTGCTGGGGGTTTCGTCCTCGACTCCCCCGCGGGGGGGTAGTCGGGCCGCCATGGATCGGGTGGTTGCGCACACCCATTCTGGTAGACCCATCATCCCGAGGTGGGTCTTGCGCTTGACCTGTCTCCAGGGGGAACTTTCCAGGTCGTTTCCCAGGAGGCAGTCTACAGGTTGTGCGGTTCGGACAGCCACCCGGAATGTTCCGGTTACTCCCCCCCCCCCCCCCCATTCGAATGGTACCAAGGCCACCTTACACAAACTCTCAGTGTTGTCGGAAGCTATCACAGGGCAAAAGACATTTGGGATGATCTGGTCCGCCTGGACTAAGTGGCTGAGGACACTAGTGATGCTCGCCCCGGTGTGGCGAAGGGCCTCCACCTGGTGGCTGTTAACCTTTACGAGCTGGCGGTACTTCTTGGTGTTTGCGGGTAGGGGTGCCCCGGGAATCATATCTCGATCTCCTAGAGAGACTAGGGCCATGGCTGCAGGTTCCCATCCCTCGGGGTCCTCAAACTCCTCCCCTAGGGTTACGGTGGCCATGTGTCGGGCTGGGGGAGTTGTCGTGGGGGGTTTCTTGGCCATTGGGCACTGTGGGTCGCTGGCGTAATGCCCTAGCCGTTGACAGCGGAAACATGTGATATTCACCCGGGGTCCTTGTCTGCCTGGGGTGGCGGTACTGCTTGGCGGAGGAGCTGGGAACCCCGGGGGTGGGTTCCTCGGGGGGCTACGCGGGGGCCCGGATGGGAACTCCCTCGGTTTCCCTTGATTTCCCCCCCCTCTGTTTCCCTTGATTTCCCCCCCCTCTCTGACGGGGCGGTCCTTGATGGCTGCGGGGGTAGTCTCCTACGGGGTTCCGGGGGACCCGGGTGTTTACCCAGCGATCTGCTTCGACGGCCAGCTTACTCGGGTCTGCGAGCTTGCTGTCGAGCAGGTGCTGGCGTAGTTCTACAAAACAGTTTGTGGACAAGTGTTCCCAGGCAATGAGGTCGGTCAATTCTTCGAAGGTGGTTACCTTGCTGCCCTTGATCCACCCTTCCAGCGCTCGGCTGTAAAAGTTAACGTATTCCACCCAGGTGGTGCCTGGGATCTTTCGTCAGTCCTGGAACCGCTGCCGATACATTTCGGGGGTGAGGCCGTATTTCGTGAGGAGGGCCTCCTTCATGTGGCTGTAGGATGTTTGCATAGAGGCCGGTAGGTCGAGGAGGGTGTCTCGTCCTTCGCTCAGGAATCGCCCCCACAACCCGGCCCCCCCGTCCTTCTGTGGGACGCGGTGGGAGGTCATGGCTACCTTGTAGGCTTTGAACCACTGCTGGATGTCATCATTTCGATAGTACTCTTTGACCACATCCTTAGGGATGTGGACTTTCGGTTCCCCCAGGGGTGCGGGTTCTTGGCCCCCCGGGGGTCGAGCTCCCTCGCTCCTTGCTCGGAACTCTATTTCTTTCAAGCTGCGCTCGTGCTCCAGCTGAAGTTTCTTTTCCTCGTGCTCCCGTTGCAACTTCTTTTCTTCTAGCTCTCCTTGTACTCGGAGTTGTTCCACCGCTAGCTTTTTTTCGGCTAGCCTTATCTCTCCTTCTATTTTCAGTTTGGCCATTTCTAGTTCATGACTTCGGTCCCTTTCCCTGTCTGTGACGTCTTCCGGGGACCAGCCCCCACCTGCTGCGTTGCTTTGTGCCTGGGGGTTATTGCTTGTTATCGGGAAGTTCCTGAGCTCGTCCGGCCGCTCTGTCTCCTCACCGACTTTGTCCAGTCGGGGAAGGGAGGCTTTGGACTCCACCCAGGCTTTCAGGGCTTGTTGCATGTCTTCCTTGGTGTTCAGACCAGTGGTAGCGATCTTCCGTTGTTTGCAAAATTCTTTCAGCTCCTTGTGTGTGTATTCTTCTAACCGCTGTACACAAAACGTAGCACTCGCGTCGGTTTCAGCGGTGCTCATGGTGGTTTCTTCTGCCGTCTTTGTTCGGTAGTGCGTCAGCCGTTCGTTGTACGATCTCTAGATTGTGGGCTCGGATCCCGTTGCTTGCCACCAGTGTTAGAAGGGCCAGCCTCAGGGAAGGACAGAATATGTACCTGACCACCCTGCGCCCCACCTTTTCCGGGAGAAGTAGCTGAGCACTGGCCAGAGACCCCCTCAGGGCTGGGTCTCGTACCTAGGATCATACACGCTGATTTAGCACCATGCAACAGAGAGACACCACACCGTAGATTCTGGAGTACGTATGCTTTATCTAGAATATCAGGATCTTTATGATCCGCAGAGGCGTATGTATAAGTAGAGCAAGGGCTCACAAAGTCTCGGTTGGGGTAGGGGTAGCGGGACAGTCGGATCTGGGTCAATGCGGGAGCGTATCCGGCGCACGGCTCTCAATCCTCGAGCCGGGGGATACGAGACGATCTTTGGGGCCCAGCCGGACCGGAATGTCTCTTGAGTGTGACCAAATCTGCAGGGCTCGAGTCAGGGTGTCGGAGGTCGGACAATCTTCCAGGAGCCGCGAGTCGCTCAGCAGGGCTCAGAGTTCTCCAGGGTGCAAGGTGAGCCGCGACCACGTCAGCAGGGCTCGGATGTTTCTAGGCAGAAGTCCGTCTCTGCCAGGTGGAGCCGCGACGCTGTCTGCAGGGCTCACCGAGGTTCCAAGAGTTCCGTTGGGAGGATGTTCTTCAGCCGCGACCACGTCAGCAGGGCTCGTTTCGTTCCAGGATTCAACTGCCGAGGGTCCTAGAGCGCCCCTTGTTATAGGGTGACTCCTCTTTGATGTCCGGAGCCCTCACGGGCAGGGGTCTTAGCGCCTGGGGGTCCTTTGTTGGGGGTTCCTGCCACGCGGCCCTTTCATCCTTTCAAAGCGGGGTCGGGAGAGATCCCAGACACGCAGCAGGCGTGGAGCCAGCCCTCAGGGTGGCCGGAGGGGCGATCGAAACTATCTCTTGGGAGGAGGGCAGGTGTGAATGAAACTACTCCTCCCTCTCCTGCTCACCAGGAGCTCTCTCTCCCCCCAGCCGGCATGGCGACTAGGCCGGGGTTGCGCTTGGGTCGAGCATCTGGGGTGCTGGGCCGGGTCACTGGAGGCCGCGAGGCCGATGGAAGGGGAAGGGTGCCCGGTGTCGGGAAGATGGAGGGGAGGACGTGGGTAGCCCCGGGTTCTGGGTCGGGTAGGCTACGTTAGTCAGGGTCGTGTGGGGTGTAGAGGTTAGTTTGGTGTCGCTACGGGTCTGGATGGGCCACGCCACGAGGCCGGGTCCAACAGTAGTACATCAAGAGAATCAACCATACTAAAATGGAATAACGGCTCCATTCCACAAAGAATCATGAAAGAGAGAGCCTGATTTTCAAACTGGGGTATCAATGTTCATATGCCTAAAGAGGAGAAATACCCATTCATGCTAAAAAGTGGGTTTTACCCTAAATCAATTCAGAGCCCACGGAAGTCTATCTTAAAAGGGATAAATTACGTTGCTCGCACCACAACATTTCCTAACTAAGAATACACTTCACGCCCAATTCCAGTCAAATAAGGCACATGTGTTCCTAGCACACAAGGAAAGGGCCATCCTAACAAAGATCCGAGCAGATACCTGAAAGTAATCTCTTGGAACGTTTATGGGCTAAAAACCACCCTAAATAAGAAGAAAGCATTTGAATTTCTACAGTCTGGGGACCTGTTATGCCTTCAAGAAACCTGGCTGCTCGCCCCAGAGGTGATACCCTGGTTCATGGAATTTCAGCAGCCAGCAAAAAAATACAATATATTAGGAAGACCTTCGGGGGAGTTTATCAATATACACGTGTATCAGTAGCAACATAAAAATAAAACCCCTACTCAAAACGGACATGGTTCAAGCGGCTTTATTGTAAGGCATGAAATCGAATGGAGGTCCAATAAAGATACTCTTGAACATCTATTTTAACAGCAAAAAGTCTCCCAGACATAGCGATATGAAGGCACTAGTGGATACGTTTGAAGAACTACTAAGCACCCTGCCAAACTGCGGGATCATAATGGCTGGGGATTTTAACACCCAAAATCTTGGAATGGCACCAGATGAAGCACTGCCCACGGACAGAGCAGGAATGGTAATGAACTCATTCTTAAAGACGCATAGATTAAAATCAATTCAAAGGAGTCAGCGGCCGGCAACAGCCAGGACTAAAGATCCACAGGGGATGATCAAATTATCGATTGATTATATTTTTGTGTGCAACCTTTTGTACGGACGGGTGTCGGAATTTGAAAAGCCTTTCATCCAGAGCAGCGATCAACTCCCTCTGGCCATAGCTATTACTCTACAAGCGAGTTGGCACCAGCCCACTATCCTTGTGGGAAATACAAATGGGGAAGAAATACAAGTTTTACCGAGGAGATTAAAATGGAGTAAAATAGATTAAAATGGAATAAAATAGACACAACCGCCCTAAATAGATGGAGAAACGATTGGCCGAAAACAGCCGAAGAATTTATAAACTGCAATATCCCTGAGAATTGCATTAAACTGTCGACCAAGGTATATAATCTCCTAATAGGTAAACAAAAAAGGCACCACATAACATCTAGAGAAAGGCCCTGTTACCAACTACAACCTTGTGTAAAAAAGTGGAGCAAATCAAGAGGCTACTTAGAAAAGCCTTACGCAACCATAAGCGAGCGGGAAAAAACGAAACACATCAAAACCTACTTTTAGCAAGGAAAACACACAGAAAAAATGTCTGGGATCACAAAAGGAAACAACAAGATTCTGAATGGCTGCATGTCTTCACTCTGTTGACTCCAAGCAAACCGGCGGAATTCTGGTCGTACATTAACAGGCTCTCGGGGCACGGCCACGATCGCCAGCGACACATGGATAAACCATGTAACTTTGCTATACTGTGGTGCCCCTAACCCGCCTCAATCGGGCACGCAAATGCCCCTCATTGCTATGGTTTGGCCTGACACTCCTCCCGCAGTTACACCTGGACTATTTGTGGCAGGGAAATTGACATCCATTGAGGAAACATCTGAAGCATTGGCCCCAGGGAATCGTGTGATGGCAATCTTAAAAAATATTAGAAAAGATGGGGCACCCGGCCCGAATGGCCTACCAGGCCATCTCTTTAAAGAAGATTGCGACTTCTGGGGAACCGTACTCACGCCACTTTATCAGTACTGTTTGACAAACTCAACAGTCCCGGAGACTTGGAAAGGCGCCTTGCTGCAACCTATCCATAAAAAGGGAGACTGTGGGGACCCTTCTAATTATAGGCTTATCGCCCTTTTGGACATAGAGCCGAAAGGATACGCCAGCCTTCTACTGCAAGACCTGGGACTGGGCTAATGAAAATGAAATTCTACCTGCGTACCAAACCGGCTTTAGGCCAGGAGCATCTACAATGGACAATATTTTAGCTCTCGCCTACTTAATAGAACAGGTCATGCAGAAAAACTCGCCTCCTCTCTTTGCATGCTTCGTGGATTACTCTGCTGCTTTTAATGGAGTCAATCAGAGTCTGCTGTGGCGGAAACTGCAAGACTGGGGGATACCAGCAAACCTACTGATAGCCATAATCAGTCACTATACAGGAACTTTGGTACGGGTAAAAACTGCGATGAACTCAGCCACTAAAAAGATTTCAACAAGGTTGCGTATTGACTACTCTGCTTTTTAATCTTTATATGGCAGATCTCGGAAAAATTATATCTAACGCTAACCTTTTACCCCCTAAAATTGGCCCAAATAGAGTATGTTTAATGCAGTATGCAGACGATATGGTGTTACTGGATCACACAAAAGTAGGTTTGCAAAGATTACTGGATGCACTAAACATTTACAACAACAACAACAAACTACGAGCGAACGCAGGAAAAACAAAGGTAGTGATATTTGGAAAATGTACCAACTAACTCAGACAACAGTGGAGACTGGGCAATTTAAAAATAGAAACCGCAACCAAATACAACTACCTGGGGGTGTGGCTGATGAGCAACGGGAAGCCCACAGTACAGATTGCCTCTGTTGAAACAAAAGCCAAAGCAGTAACGTTCGCTCTGTGCAAACTGTACTCCAAGTTAAACAGCCCGTCGACCAAAGAAATTAGAAAGGTTATAATTGCCAAATTGCTCCTGCCAATTAGATACGGTCAGATAGCATTCCCAGCGGCTTTTATTAATACCACGGAACATGCCAACTGTCGTGCATTTAAGCGAATCTTTCAGATTTCCGCTTACACTCACAATGCTCTGGTGCGATTAGAATTTGGGCTGAATAAACAGAGCTATGAGCATTGGGCCTCAATGGTGTGACTGCATCGAGGGGTTTACGTTCGGTGACTCCAATCCTCTGCGCAAGATCCGCAAAGTTTGCACATTAGGGGAAGGACCCTTCAGTATTGAATTGATCTATTGGCTTAACACCAGTTCTTCATTGATTTTATCTGTTTTTAAGTGCTGTTTGTAAAAATCATTTTCGTTTGTTTTAGCATATACAATACATCAAAACTCACTAGGCAGGCATCAATTGTAACGAAGTAAGTCCTGTGGAGATTTTATTTGCATTTTTTGTAGCAATTTTTATTAATTGACGCAATAAACTACTCCTTCATTCATTCATTCATCCGACATCGTCACCGCAATACCTGAAGGATATAAGATCACCCACTGCGACCGCATCAACATGCCTGACCGAGGTATCGCCATCATACACCAGTAATCCATTCAATCACCACCACAAATTACATCACCTCAGCCATGGAACACCTCAACATCTGACTCCAAACAGACAGCAAATCCATCAGGGGTAACATCACCTACCATCCTCTAGTCCCACATCCAGCCTTCTGCAACTTCATCGCCCCCTCACCATACACTCCAACAACTACATTTTCCTCGGCAACCTCAGCTTCCATCCAGAGGCGGTTCCTGCACATGGGCAGAAGGGCGTTGACCCACTGCCTTGAAATGTAATCTACATTGAAAATAACGTACTTTCTATTTTTGGTGGCTACAAATGCTCAAACACCACGGCAAGGCTGGGCGGCATTTACTTGTATTATTAAATGGCATCACAAAGGGAGGGGGCATGGCTTTTCCCATAGAGAGCTTCAGTGTTGTGTCGTTACACTGCGCGTGGCAGACTGGGTGGTCTCTGGACTCGGCCAGCCTTGCATGCGCACTTCAGGCTTCACAGTACAAATCCACTTTGAGCTGAAGTCAGAGGCCGGGGCAGACTACGCAGCCCTCTGTGTCTTAACTGGGGCGCTGTGTTTCCTTGCCTTTCCAATCCCTGCGCAGCTCTGATGCTATTTACATGATAAATATCATGAGAGCTATGTCGGCATTGGCTCTTTGGCTTAAAGCAACCCCCCGCAAAGCTTACAGGAGAGTCAGAGTGCTCGAGCGGGAAGACCGTACAAATTGGCCAATTAGAGTGCTGCCTTATTTTAAAGCGCACCATGAATGGCTAAATGATCTTCTGCTCGAGCTTCCTTTTTTCAGGCCATGTGTGCGAAGATACGAAGTGGAGAGGTCCGTGTCAACAAAGGAGCTGTGTGTGTGCCGTTCGTCCCCAGGAATGTCCACAGGCTTTGCTTGCCTTTAAGGTGACAGTTTCAGACAAGTAAGGCGCCTACGGCTGCAATACCAAACGTGAACACAGTCCATGTTCTTTTTAGGTCTCGCAGACCTAGTGATGGAGTGCGCTTGTGCTCCTCGCTCTGCGAGGCCTATTGTGATAGATACACTTTCAGAAGGGGACTTGAAGCCCCGCTCATGAATCCTATTGGCTTGCGTCATAGTGCATGGTAAACGGTGGCTTCTCATTGTAAAGGAGCCTTCTTAGTCCCTCCTGGTTACTGCCCTTTTCCCTCTTGGCCCCGCCCACCCGGACTGGATCGTGTATTGGCTGCGTAATACTGTCTCCTTTGTTTTACTCGTGTAAGCACTTTTATCCCATTAAGGGCTTTGGCAATAGCGACGCATGTTTATTTTTGCATCGCGCTCGATGCAAATATAAACAAGAGGCTGCCTTTATTAGGTATCGCCTAGCGCTGCAGCGCAAGATGATTCGCTTTGCGAGGCATTATCAGGTTCCGCGCTCGGTTTGAAATGCACTGCTGAGTGAAACTTGCTGCTCAGCGGACATATTGTTTTCCAAGAGTGTGCTGGAAGGCATTTGAGTATGTCCCTGCACATTTTAGTAGATCCCTCCCTCCCACGCTGCCGGGGGACTGGCTTTGACAGCACACTTGGGAAGTTTGCATCTAGAATGTCTTGCCCCTTAAAACACTGCATTTTGGGGGCTAGGCCGGGCAAGATGGCCGAACGGACGTAATCCATTTCGGCTCCCGGTCCGCGCTACAGTCTCGGGACGATACCGCAGGTTCTTCAGCACCGTAATGATCGCCGAGGGCACCGAGCTACTGATCTAGGGCCGGTGTATGCGGGACTTCGAGCACTCTGGAGCCAGCGGCCCGTGGCGACCCTCAACGGAGCCGCAAAGGGGAGACTGATATTTTCTCAAAATGGCGCCGCCTGTGTAAACGGCCTAAGGAAGAACGGGCCTGACGCGGGGGCCTCCGCAGCAACCAGCCGACCTACGAGCCCTGCTCTCTGCACTGACTGTCGCCTGGAAGAGCTGCCGCAGCTGTATTTTCGGCATCACAGCACCGTGAGAATCACGCCACCCGATGCTTAGGGCGGATACAGTGAGGAACTACACAGTGGCCATCAGGAGGGCGGAGGCGCGCTGGCGGGGGAAGGCCCGTAGTAGATCACCCACCCTGGGAGTGCTTCACGGGAGGCTGGGACGACTCTGAGCACCGGATCTCTTCTGCCTGACTCCAAGACGGCTGTGTAAGCGTGGGCCCCTTGATGAAGGACCGCGCATCCCCCACGATAGCGACGAGCGAAGCGGTGCCTTTCTCGCTCTGGGCTGAGGCCCCCTTGCGTGTGGATGCCCCTGAGAGTGCTTCATGGGAGGCTGGGTCGACCCCTGAGCGCCAGATCTCCTCCGTCTGACTCTAGGATGGTGGCATAAGCGAGGGCCCCTAGACGAAGAACCACGCATCCCCCACGGTAGCGACAAGAGAAGCAACGCCTTTTCCGCTATGGGTTGCGTCCTCCTTGCGTGTAGACGCCGCGATGAAGAGGCACAGAGGGTCATTACGGCGGCGCGCTGAGGGCGATGGTGGGAGGCAGCGGCATGGTGACTGAGAGCAGCGCCAGCCCCTCAGACCTATCCACAGCCTGGAGAGGTTTTATGGCCTGGCGCTGGGCCCGGATCTGGGTTGCTGAGGCGGGAAGTGTACTGAAGAAGACACGTCCTTGGTGAAGTGAGGTGGTAGGAGGTACCCTAGCACAGTGAGCTGCACACGGCTGTTGCGCTGAGGCGTAACCCCCACGACGTTGGCGCTCGAGCCTCGGCCTGCTTCTCAGGCGACTGCTACATACACGACCGGAGCGCCATGTCCTGAGTGGGTGAAGAGTCGGCGCCTGTAAAGACCCCTTGCTGCTCAGTGTCTTTGAGCAGCTGCAGATTTTGGACTGGGAGTCGGGAGTTCTGCGGTGCGGTGACTGCAGAGCGATCACTGGGCCTGCCTCTCTGCCGCCCAAGAAGACGCTGTCTAAAGCGACGCCTAAAGTTTCACAGTTTTTTCCACAAGTAGACAGACAAGCGTCCCTAGAGCGAGACGTCCCTCTCGACATCCTCTCACTCACAAAAGTTGACCTCATGTCCACCCTGCGCGACTTTAACATGGAACTCCGCAAAGAACTAGGTCAGGATATTAAGGACTCCATTTACCCTCTGAAGTCGGATCTTAACGAAAAAGTGGCATCTCTTCAGCATGATGTGGACTCCGTGGGCGTTAGAGTGGTGGAGCTGGAGACACAGACCCAGGAAGTCGATAAACGGACCTCCGAAATGGAAGACAAACTGCACGGCCTGCAGGACCAACTACTGCAGGCCCAACTGAAAGCGGAAGACCTCGAGAACAGGGCTCGGCGGGACAACCTACGTATCCGAGACCTGGCGGAGGGAGCAGAAGGCCACGATCTTGAAGCCAAACCCTCAAGATTAAACTGAAAAGGGCCCATCGGGTTGGGGGTGCACCAGTGGATCGACAGACGCCCACAAGAGACATACTGGTGAAATTTCACTCTTATAAGGTGAAGGAGGCGGTTCTCTCGGCAGCCAGGAAGCGCACTGAGGTCTCCTTTCTGGACCATACATGTAACATCTACCAAGATCTGGTGCCTGCAACTCTGGCGAGGAGGCAGCAATTTCGGCCTATCACCATCAGCCTGCACGACAAGAAAGTTCAGTATCGATGGACATTCCCGTTTGGCCTCAGTTTTGAATATAATAATAAGCAACACAACATCACAGACTTAAAGGATGGTCTGGACCTTTTGGGTCTCCCTGACAGTTACCTAGAGCCCTCTCCCAGTAAATCTCAGGGCTCTCACCGAGTCGGGCCCACGCGGAGGCTTTGGTCCACGAGCTCCAGAGGGAATCGCAAATGAGATGGAATCCTGCTGCAGGCCCACCAGGGCTCTACGGGGACTCTGGAGCAGTGTAACTCCACACACCAGATGATCCGGCTCCAACGATGGAACTCGACCCTCGGATCTCCTATCACTACCGCCTGAACTGCGGCAGGAGTTGCGCCGCCTGTGAACGCTGAGCCCTCTCCTGAGGTGATCTACGCTTCTTTGGATGTCCCGAGATGGGCGTGGATGGGGATAAAGGCCATGCCATACATCAGCCCGTCTGACCAGCTGATCACACAGTGGTCAGGGACTGTTTGTCAACTGGATACATGTCATTGTTGGTAAGGGTTTTGTTTTGTGTTTTTGTTTCTGAGGGGGGAATTTTTGAGGGGGGGATGTGTGTTGGAGACAGGTTGGGCGGATTTGATAGGGGCACTACACCCTTAGAGCAGCTGGGTAGGCTGGACCGGTCTCAGGAGTGTGCAGTTTGTGGGACACTTGGAGTTCCTCGGCATGGAGGGGGGAGTCTGCGGGCGGTCTGGAGAGGGAGAAGTGAACCCCTATTGATAGGATGGTAGTCACGATTCCTTCGTGGAATGTTGGGGGCCTTAACTCGCCACAGAAACAGCAGAAGGTATGGAAATACCTTACGGATCATCATTTGGACATTGTGGCCCTCCAAGAGACCCATCGAACAAGTTACTTACCTTCGGTAACGCTTTTTCTGGTGGATACAGTATCTGCCTGTGGATTCCTCACCTTGTGAATATCCCCTGCGCCAGCAACATTCGGGAACTTTTGTAGCAGTCCACGCCGATGAGGTCGAAGACGACGTCACAGAGACACGGCTCCGCTCGCGACTCCGCTGACGTCACCGGCTCCATAAGAAGACCTCGTCGGCGTGATGACATCATTTCCGCCCTTTTTTCCGTGCCTTCGAGGCACACGGACGGACTGACAGCAATATATACACAGTATACACAGTACATGATATGCAAAGCAACACTCACAGTGTGGAAAATAAATAGCAAGGCACAAGAAATAACATAATGCCTTTGACAGTAACAAAACACATTTGAAATACCATCAATAGAATTACAGGTATAGAAGGATGGACAACGGGTAGGCGGGTGGGTCAGTGAGGAATCCACAGGCAGATACTGTATCCACCAGAAAAAGCGTTACCGAAGGTAAGTAACTGGTTCTTCTGATGGATACATCTGCCAGTGGATTCCTCACCTTGTGAATAGATTCCACAGCAGTCCCCACTCCCGGAGGAGGGTGTCCACCCTTCTATACCAAAAAGTCCTGAAGGATGGAATGCGCAAAGTGTCCGTCCCTCCTCACCTCGGTGTCCAAGCAATAATGTTTTGCGAAGGTGTGGAGGGAGGCCCACGTTGCCGCCCTACAAATGTCCTCCACAGGAACACCCCTAGACAAAGCAGACGTGGAAGACTTTGCTCTAGTGGAATGAGCTCTCAAACCCTCCGGAGGTTCCTTACCAGCCAGGGAGTAGCAAATCTTGATGCACAAGACAATCCACCTGGAAAGGGTGCGCGTGTGCACCGCTCGACCTTTCCTGCAGCCAGCAAAGCCCACGAAGAGCTGGTCATCAACCCTGAAGTCCTCTGTCCTGTCCAGGTAGAAGCTCACTGCCCTCTTAGGGTCCAAGCGATGAAGCCGCTCCTCTTCCTTGGAAGGGTGAGGGGGAGGATAGAAGGAAGGAAGGGTAATGGACTGCCCCAAATGGAAGGGAGTTACCACCTTAGGCAAAAACACAGCCCTGGTCCTGAGTACCATTCGTTCAGCATGAACAGTCAAGAATGGGGGTTTTGAACTTAGAGCTTGAAGCTCACTTACCCTCCTTGCCGAGGTGATTGCAATGAGGAATACTGTCTTAAAGAACAACAGCCTCAAGGGACACTTGTGTAAGGGCTCGAAGGGAGAACCCATATGATAAGTTAATACAAGGTTTAAGTCCCATTGAGGCATAATAAAGGGAGTTGGAGGAAACTTATTTGTAAGGCCCTTTATAAAACGAAGAACAATAGGTGATTTGAATAATGACGGCTGATCCGGCAAGCAAAGGAAAGCCGACAAAGCCGATAAATATCCTTTCACAGTAGCCACAGCAAAGCCTTGCTGAGCAAGAGAAAGGGCAAACTGTAGAATGTTAGATAGACGAGCGTTCAAGGGATCAATGGACCTCTCTCCGCACCAAAGCACAAATTTAGACCACCTATATGAATTTATAGATTTGGTGGAGTGTCGCCTGGCCGATAAAATAACATCCACCACATCTGGTGGGAGAGAGAAAGAATTCAGGTTGCCCCGTTCAATATCCAGGCATGAAGGTGTAAGCTCTGGAGGTGGGGGTGTAGAACCTGCCCCTCCGATTGCGAGAGGAGGTCTGCCCTCAGAGGGAGACAGAGCGGAGGGCACGAGGAGAGGTGGAGAAGATCTGTATACCACACCCTTCTTGGCCAATCCGGGGCGATCAATATGACTTGGGCCCGGTCTTGGTGAATCTTCCTCAGAACCCGAGGAATCAAGGGTATGGGAGGAAACACGTAAAGGAGTTGTGAGCTCCAACTCAACTGAAACACGCCCCCCAACGCTCCCTGCATCGGATACTGGAGACTGCAGAATGACGGGCAGTGAGCATTCTCGTGAGTGGCAAACAGGTCCACCCGAGGAGTCCCCCACATCCGAAAGACGTGACGAACTACCTCCGGATGAAGCCTCCACTCGTGATCAGCGGAGAACTGCCGACTGAGACTGTCCGCACGTACGTTCAACACCCCGGCCAGATGATTTGCCATTAGACAAATCTGATGGTCCTGAGCCCAGGACCATAGACGCAGGGCCTCTCTGCAGAGACAAAGAGACTCCACTCCTCCCTGTTTGTTTATGTACCACATCGCAGTAGTGTTGTCCGTCAGGACTTGAACAGACTGACCGCGAAGGGAAGGGAGGAAGGCCTTGAGCGCCAAACGAATCGCCCGCAATTCCAGAAGGTTGATGTGAAGCAACCTTTCCTCTGGAGACCAAAGACCCTTGATCTCCAGATCCCCCAGATGAGCATCCCACACTAAGGTGGATTCATCCGTTATCACTGTTGTCACCGATGGAGGTAGATGGAAGGGCTTTCCTTGGGACAGATTGCCCTCCACGCTCCACCAAGATAGATCCGCTGCAGCTTCTCTGGAGATCCTCACAGACTCCCTGAGATCTCCCTTGTGCTGATACCACTGCTTGTGGAGACACCACTGGAGCGCCCTCATGTGCCAGCGTGCATGGTTGACCAACAGGATGCAGGAGGCGGACAGACCGAGCAGGCGTAGGACCTTCAGAACTGGAACAACCGCTCAGTTGTAAAATAAAGGAATCATTTCCTGTATGTCGAGAATCCTTTGACGAGGAGGGAATGCTCGACAAACAGTAGTGTCCAGTACCGCACCTATGAACAGGTTGCACTGAGAGGGCGCCAGGTGAGACTTGGGCACGTTTATCGAAAAACCCAATTTGTACAACAGCTGAGTTGTATTCTGCAAATGATGCAGCACCTTCTCCGGCGACTCCGCCTTGATCAGCCAGTCGTCCAAATAAGGGAAACCGAGACCCCCGACCTTCTGAGATGGGCTGCCACCACTGCCATCACCTTCGTGAAGACTCGAGGTGCCGAAGTAAGACCAAACGGAAAGACCGCAAACTGATAATGTTGCGACCCTACCGTAAACCGGAGATGCTTCCTGTGCGACTTCAGGATGGGGATGTGAAAATACGCATCCTGCAAGTCGAGCGACACCATCCAGTCCTCCTGATTCAGCGCTTGAAGAACCTGCGCAAGGGTGAGCATCTTGAACTTCTCCTGTTTCAGGTAAAAGTTCAAGATTCTGAGGTCCAGTATCGGACGCAATTTGCCGTCCTTTTTGGGAATCAGAAAATACCGGGAGTAGCATCCCAGACCCCTCTCCTGCTCTGGAACCACCTCTACCGCACCTTTTTGAAACAGCTTCAGGACTTCCTCCTGTAGGAGAAGACGGTGGTCCTCCGAGCAAGCATCTTGACAAGGAGGGTAATTCGGAGGGAACTCCCGAAAGGGAAGGGTGTACCCATTTTCTACAAGATCCAGAACCCAGAGATCTGTAATTACAGAATCCCAATCTTGCAGAAAATGGGTAAGCCGGCCCCCCACAGGACCAGCATGATCCGGAATGGTGGATCTAGGGCTGCTTTGCAGTGGTGGGAGGGGCTGAGGAGGAGGAGAGCCGACGGCCACGTGAGCGACCCCTGATTCTTCCCCTGTAACCTCTAGATGAGGAACCTTGCTGCTGCTGCTGCTGGGTCTGCCTATAGGTTCGAAAAGATGTCCTTCCGAAACCTCTATATCTTTTAAAAGACCCCCTCGACTGAGACTGCAGGCCCAGAGATTTAGCAGTCGCCTTGCTGTCTTTGAATCGCTCCAGAGCAGCATCTGCCTTTTTGCCAAACAGGCCAGAACCATCAAATTGCAGGTCCAAAAGAGTCGATTGCACATCCTGTGAAAACTCCGAAGACCTTAACCATGCACTCCTTCTGGTGGTGACCGAAGATCCCATGACTCTCGCCACCGAATCCGCCATGTCCAATCCACTCTGGATCACCTGGCGGGCAGCCGCCTGGGCATCCGACAAGATTTCATTGAATCCAGCCCTATCCTCCTCAGACAGTTTCGGCGCCAGTTTTTTAGCCGAATCCATAAGCACATGCACATATCGTCCCAAGAGGCAAGTCGCATTTGTCGATTTAAGTGCCATGCTGGCCGAAGAAAAGACCTTCTTGGCCGACTGATCTAATTTCTTAGCCTCTCTGTCACCAGGCACCTGAGGAAAAGCATCCCTGGACTTCCCCGAACAAGCTACCTGAATCACCAGGCTCTCAGGCGAAGGGTGTGATGTTAAAAACTCAGGGTCCCCTGGGGCTGCTTTGTATCTCCTAGCAACAGTCTTGGAAACCGCAGGAGCAGAAAAAGGCTTATGCCAGACCTCTAAAACAGGGTCAACAATAGCCTCATTGAAGGGAAGCAATGGCTCTGACACTGCCGTAGGAGAATGCAATACCTCAGTTAATATATTTGACTTAAACTCCGTAGTTGGCAACTGGAGATCAAGCAGTTCTGCAGCCTTCCTAATAACCGCATGATACGGCGCTACATCCTTTGAGGGCTCATCCGATGGAGGAGTGGTCTCCCACTCCGGAGACAAATCCAAACCACTTGCGTCCTTTAGCACCTCATACACCTCATCTGACTCAACCAACTCTCCCTCTTCAGGTTCAGCTTCCTCCAAAAGATACCTCCTTTCATCCACCACTCTCTGTGCCTTCCTTCTGGATCGAATCCGCACCAGCGGCGTCGGCGGCACAGTGTTCGAATCCGACGGCGCCGGCAGCGGCGCCGAGCGTGGATCCACAGGAGCAGCTGGCGTTGAACGAGGTCGAGCCGGCGCCGGTGAAGAGGGAAGTGGAGTCGACGTCCTCGGCGCCGGCAGATGCCAAGACGGCGTCGCTTGAAAGAACGGCATGAATGGAGCCTGAGGATAGACCTGTGGCACTCCCAAGTTAAAAGCCATTGGACCAATCGGATCCGCAGGTGCACCAGTGGTATACATGGCCCTTGAAAACACCCCATACATCGCATTCAGATAATGCGAGGGGTCCTGACCTGGTCCAGGGAAGGCAGGGTACTGGTCAGGCATCACCGGACCCTGGCCTACCGGCGCCGACGGTGGAATAAGCGGCGTCGCAGGCTCACCCGGGACTGGAAGATCCTCAACCGGGGCCGGAGACGGAGCCGGAGATGAGGCTGGCGTCGGGGATATCACCGGAACCGGAGATGAAGCCGGAGCCAGCGAAGCCACCGGAGAAGAAGGAACCAGAGGTGAGGCCGGGACTGGAGAAGGAGACACAGATTCCCTCCGACGCCGGGCCGGCGACTTCGACTTCGGAGCCGAACTCTTATCGGAGTGACGCCGTGAAGAATGTCTCCTCTTCTTCTTATGCTTCTTGCCTCTCGAAGCATGCCCCGAAGTCGATTTGGACGCCGACCTCGACCTAGACTTTCTCCTTCCTCTCTTTTCTTTCTTCATCCTGGCAATGAAAAGCTTCGCCTCCCTTTCTTTAAGAGCCTTAGAACTCATCTTCCGGCAACAAGAACAACCATCCACATCATGGTCGGACGAGAGACACCAAACACAGTCTTCATGTGGGTCTGTAATTGACATGTGCTTGCCACATTCCCGACAGGGCTTGAAGCCCGACTTCATTGTCGACATATTTCTCGAAAGAGAAACAGAGAAAACCAGAAAAACAGTAACAGTAAAGCTACCAACAGCAATTCCCGAAATCCGTTGGCGTCGACGGCGCGGAAAAAAGGTAACTGACGTCATGACGCCGACGAGGTCTTCTTATGGAGCTGGTGACGTCAGCGGTGTAGCGAGCGGAGCCGTGTCTCTGTGACGTCGTCTTCGACCTCATCGGCGTGGACTGCTACAAAAGTTTCCGAATGTTGCTGGCGCATGGGATATTCACAAGGTGAGGAATCCACTGGCAGATGTATCCATCAGAATTAGGAGGTAGGACGAAATGAGGCTTAAACACAAACAATATCCTCTTATTTATAGAGTGTCAGCACCGACTAAACACCGAGGAGTGGCCCTCCTCTTTCACTCATCTACAAAGTTCCAACCTTTAGACGTCCACTCGGATCGGGAGGGTAGAATGATCTTGATGGAGAGGGTCCTTGAGAGGCACGTTAAAGCACCTTTGTAGCTACATACACGCCCAATGCAGGCCAAACAAGTTTCCTCAACCTCTTCCTCGAAAAAATTGATCAGTTTGCAGAGGGGCCAATACTTACGATCGGTGATTTCAATCTCACATGGCAGCCAGATCTCGATAGCATGCACCCACACAGAGCAGACACACAGTCCTTCACAGCTAATTTGCAACAGAGGATACTCAACTTAGGTCTCAGAGATGCATGGCAGACACATCATCCTCAGAATAGGGACTACACAAACTATTCCCATGTCCACCATACATATTCCCGGCTGGACTATATCTTTATTAGCCAAAGATTAGTGGGCAGCCTCTGGGATGCCACGATTTTCCCCATCTCCCTCTCTGATCAGTGCCCAGTGGCCATAGGATTACAATGGGTGCAGCACCTGCCCCGACCCCTAAATGGTACTTCCCAGTCTCTCTGACACGTGACAGGGTTTTTCGCACTGAGCTCCGGGAAGCTATTACAGATTTTTTCAGCAACAATAGACCTGAAGACACTTCCCCGGACACTAATTGGGATGCATTTAAAGCAGTGCTGCGTGGAAAATACATTGAGCTTAACTCTACCCTCAATAAGCAACGGGCGCGGGAACGAGAAGACCTAGAGAAGGAACTGGGACAGGCAGAGTTGGCGCATAAAAATAACCACTTTAGAGCCACACTACGACCCCTCACAGTTCTACGGGGTTCAGTTGAAGGCCATATACAACAATCGGGCTGAATATATCCTCTTAAAATTACGCCATACTTCTTTCGCGCAGGGGAATAAAATCGGCAGACACCTGGCTCGACAACTCCGGGAGAAGAGGGAAAGGGAATATATTGGGAATCTTCGTGGCAGGGACGGGGAGTCAATCACAACAGATGGGGATAAAGCCGAGCTCTTTCGCACCTTTTATTAATCACCCTACACTGCGGAGCCCAAGGATCTGTCCTTGCAGGACGATTACCTGCGGGCCCTGCGATTCCCCCGCATCTCGCAGGCTGTGAATGATCACCTTACGGCCCCCATCACCATGGAGGAGGTCTGCGAGTCCATTGCAGCCCTTAAATTACACTAAGCCCCGGGACCAGACTGTCTCACGGCCCACTTCTATAAAACATTTGCAGCCGACATTGCTCCCCACCTCCTCCCTCGAACTTAGAGAAGCAGACTTAAAAACCCTCATGGATTGGTATCTAGTTCCCTCCAAACTCAGACATATGTTTCCAAACGCAACCGACCGCTGCTGGAGGAGTTGTGGGTTACTAGGGGACTTCCAACACATTTGGTGGGATTGCCCCTCCATCCGCCCCTTCTGGGAGGAGATCTTCGTTCAAATTAAAACCATATTAGGTTACCCCATCCCGACTAATATGGAAGGAATCCTTCTAGGCCTTGACTAGGAACAATAAAGCCATCATGTGGACCTGTATAGGCGCGGCAAAGATTACCATTGCCGCAGCATGGAAGAAGAGGTCATCCCCGTCCCTCTCTCTCTCTCTGGCACTCACGCTTATGGAAAATCCTATGCCTGGAGCGGATGGCGGATATTTTCCGCGGTGACTATAAAAACTTTGAGTACAAATGGGGTCCCCTGGTTGCTTTCCTTACGAAGAGACATTCCTTTGACCCTGTCACCAGGCAGGTCGCTCCCACCATCCCCCACGCAGCCCCCTGTGGGTTGAACCTCTGTTGCCGCTTTTGCCGCCTGACTGCTCGCTCCCTTTTTTATTCTGTACCCCTGCTCTTGGCTTTCTGTGCCACTTTGTTTTTTTCATTCTGTGCCCCTGTGTTTTGCTTCTGTACCCCTGTGCTCTGTTGTCCCTCTCCTGCCGTCTTTTCCCGCCGTTTTTTTCCCCGCCCCTGCGGCCCCGCCCCCTTCACTCCCATTGGCCGCCCTGCTCCCACCTCCCAGCTGCTCCTCCCTCCCTCTGCCCTCATATGGAGGCCGCGGAGCGGCCGCGCAGCGGGCGCGCCGCTGGCTCGCCGAAGGCAAGCCCGTCTGCGCCTGGACCGCACCCAGCGCCAGAACCCCTGGACCCCGCACCCCCCGCAACGCAAGACTGCACTACGGCGCAAACACCCTCCACGAACTCAACACCAGACGAGACCACCCCTGCTACCGGGCCACCCCCAAACGCACCCAGGGGCCTTTCACCTGCAGGAACTTCAGATTCACCTGCATCCAAACCTCCACACCACCAGCCAGAGAACCCAACCACCTCCGCTGCATCCTCCTCAACACCCGCTCCGCTTGCAAGCACGCCATCGAACTCAGGGACCTCCTAGACTCCACCGCCCCCGACGTCGCCTTCCTGACGGAGACCTGGCTGAACGCCACCTCAGCACCAGACATCGCCATAGCCATCCCACAGGGCTACAAGATCTCCTGCAGAGACCGCACCAACGGAGTGGGAGGAGGAATCGCCATCATCCACGAAGACTCCATCAAAATCTCAACGAACCCCGATGACACCCTCACCACCGCTGAGCACATGCACTTCCAGATCCACACCGACCCCAACACCACCCTCAGAGGAACTCTCATCTACAGACCTCCCAGACCCCGCCCACAGTTCAGTGACACCATCGCCGACCTCATCAGCACCCACGCCCTCGCTTCCACGGACTACATCCTCCTCGGGGACCTGAACTTCCACCTCGAGAACAACAACGCCAACTCCACCGCCCTGATCGACAACCTCGCCAACCTCGGACTCAAACAGCTCGTAACGACACCTACCCACGCTGCTGGACACACGCTCGACCCCATCTTCTCCGCAAGCCCCCACGTCTCCTTCAACCACACCACCGAACCACACTGGACCGACCACAGATGCGTCCACTTCACCTTCAGAAAACCCACCGCACCCAACAGCTACCACGCCGCTGCTGGGGCAAGGTCACCGAGGACCAACTGACTACCGCCCTCGCCCTGAGACCACCCACCGACCCCACCGACCCAGACACCGCCGCGACCAACCTCACACAGTGGATCAACGACTGCGCCAACACCCTCGCCCCTCTCAAGACCTCTACAACCAACCACACCAACAAGAAAGCCGCCTGGTTCACCGAGGACCTCCGGATCTCCAAGCACACCTGTCGGAAGCTGGAGAAGAAATGGCTCCACGACCGAACACCAGACAACCACACAGCCCTCAAGAGCGCCACCCGCAGACACCACCAACTGATCAGGACCGCCAAGAAGACCGCCTTCAAGGACCGCCTAGACAACAACGCACACAACACCAAAGAGCTCTTCAGCATCGTGAAAGAACTCTCCAACCCCAGCTCCAACACCAACGACATCCTGCCATCTCAAGACCTGTGCGACTCCCTGGCCACCTTCTTCCACCGCAAGATCACCGACATCCACGACAGCCTCAACTCCGACCTCCCCGCACCCACCACCGAGTGCACCACCCCTGCGACTACCACTCGCACCAGTCGCCTTACCGTCTGGTCCAGCGTCAGCGACGAAGACACCATCAAAACCATGAACTCCATCCACTCCGGATCCGCATCGGACCCCTGCCCTCACCACGTCTTCAACAAAGCCAGCGCAACCATTGCGTCCCACCTCCGGAAAACAATCAACTGTTCCTTCGAGACAGCAACCTTCCCAGAAAGCTGGAAGCATGCCGAGATAAACGCCCTTCTGAAGAAGCCCAAGGCGGACCCCAAGGACCTCAAGAACTTCCGGCCCATCTCCCTGCTCCCTTTCCCGGCAAAAGTGACCGAGAAGATTGTCAACAAACAGCTGACCCGCTACCTCGAAGGTAACAACATCCTGGACCCTTCCCAATCCGGTTTTCGCAGCAACCACAGCACCGAGACCACCCTCATCGCCGCCACTGACGACATCCGGACCCTGATGGACAAAGGAGAAACAGCCGCCCTCATCCTCCTGGACCTATCAGCAGCCTTTGACATGGTCTGCCACCGCACCCTATCAGCACGCCTCCATGACGCCGGTATCCAAGAGAAGGCCCTGGCCTGGACCACATCCTTCCTCTCCGGCAGTGCCCAGAGCGTCCGCCTCCCACCCTTCCGCTCCAAAACCACCGAGATCATCTGCGGCGTCCCACAGGGATCCTCCCTCAGCCCGACGCTGTTCAATATCTACATGGCCGCCCACCTCGCACGACAACACAACCTCGACATCATCTCCTACGCCGACGACACCCAGGTGATCATATCCCTCACCGAAGATCCCCACACTGCCAAAGCTAACCTCCACAGAGGAATGAAGGCCGTAGCCGACTGGATGAAGGACAGCAGACTGAAGCTGAACTCAGAGAAGACGGAGGTCCTCATTCTCGGACCCACCCCATCAGCCTGGGACGACTCTTGGTGGCCCACGTCACTAGGCACAGCCCCGGAACCCACAGGCCATGCACGCAACCTGGGGGTCATCCTCGACTCCACTCTCTCCATGACCAGGCAAGTCAACGCCGTCTCCGGGTCCTGCTTCAACACCCTCCGTATGCTCCGCAGGATCTTCAAATGGATCCCCCTCGACACGAGAAAAACCGTTACCCAGGCCCTCATCACCAACAGATTCGACTACGGGAACACTCGCTACTCAGGAACTACAAACAAGCTCCTGAGACGACTCCAACGCATCCAGAACGCATCGGCCAGACTGATCCTCGACGTCCCCCGCCGCAGCCACATCACACTCCACATGAGAGGCCTGCACTGGCTCCCCGTCAACAAAAGGATCACCTTCAAGCTCCTGATCCATGCACACAAAGCACTGCACAACACCGGACCCACCTACCTCAACAACCGACTCAGCTTCCACACCCCCACCCGAAGCCTCCGCTCAGCCAACCTCGCCCTCGCCACAGTCCCCGCATCCGGAAAACCACCGCCGGCGGCAGATCCTTCTCCTACCTCGCCGCCAAGACCTGGAACACTCCCCCACCATCCTACGACAGACCCAGGACCTGCTGGCCTTCAGAAGACTCCTCAAGACCTGGCTCTTCGACCAGTAGCACTCCCCTCCCCAGCGCCTTGAGAACCTCTTGGGTATGTAGCGCGCTTTACAAATGCAGTGATTAATTGATTGATGCACCTTCCCAATTTTAATGCACTATGCCTATGCCCAGCCGCCCACTTGCCGCCTGCATATAGCGTCTCCACCACCCACCAAGTTCTGTGAGGGAGGTGGGAGCAGGGCCGGACCTGCCGTAGCGGGCACCGGGCAATCCCCCGGTGCGCCGCACGGGTGGGGGCCGGTTTTGGCCCTGTAACAAAATCGTCCGAAAACCGGCCCTGGTAAAGAGTTTGGCCGCACCCCTAACCCACTGGGGGGGCCGGCCGAGCACTTTGTCAGGGCCTGTTTTGGTTCCCAGTCCGGCCCTGGGTGGGAGGGTAAGGGAACGAAGGGAGTTTTTTTTTTGCGTTGGGTATTTTAGATGTTATTCTTTCTAGGAGTGCTCTCCCAGTTGGAGGGCTCGTGTATAAACAGATCATGATGCACAGAGGTTGGACTAAATGCCTAGAGAATCTGTGTCTGCTGTGCCTGGGACTTTTATGGAACTGATCTGTTCATTAGCACCTTTGTTGGAGCGGATGGGTACAGCAATATCTCGTTCCAACTCGTACCATTGTGCACTGCATGCTCGAATTCGGATCTGTTGAGTACTGTGATCCTTATACTGTTTTCTGAAATGCCAATAAACATATGTTTTATAAAAATTAAAAAAACCTGCCTTTTGCCAATGAAGTAACTTCCCTTTCTGTGTCGACGTTCAACAGATTTAGGTAGTAAAGTCTAGTCCGCGCATGACGTGCTTTTGTCTGATTTTATCGTTGCTACTAAACGAGCTGTTTTATTGCAATTTTAAGAGGACACGCTGCTGTGCAGCAGCACCCTCCTGACATTGATAGGGTTTGACTCTGGTTGTATACTTACCACACAGTTACTTTAGCATGGGCTTTAGTTTTAGAATTTCCATCGACGTCAGCGGCGTCCTTTATAACCCGCATTGTTTAGGGTGTTGTTCTTGTATTCTTGTTTGTCTCTGCCTGGGCTTGTCCGTCCCCGGTCTCTGACTGGCAAGGGAGATCTCGAAGATGAAACACGGGGGAGGAAATGGCTCTCAGACGGCAGCCGGGACAATCACAAGAAGCGGCACGCGGTGCAGAACTAGCTGCTAACTCCGAGTGGTGTTCATGGGACTCATAGGACTCACGCCAGTGTTCTGTGGGCCTCTTGTGTCTTGCGCCCTCTCTGGCATGATGGTTTCGAATCCACAGCCGGTCACAATAACGATAAAAAGTTCATTAAACGAATTTCAGTTCAGCTAAGGGGTTTCGGCGAAGTGTTGCAGTTGTTCCTCGAGATAAAAGTTAATCTTTTATGTATTTCACACAGGGGCCGTTCCTGTGAGTAAAAGTGCTGCGTGTCCATGTGCTGTTTAGCTGTCATGGACACATGCTTGGATTGGTGTGCCTGGTACCCCCACACACATTCTGTAACACTACACTCCTCAGTGTTCTGGAGTTGTGCAAGATAGGACCAGCAAGTTCTGCGCAAGTTGTTTGCCTACTCCCGAGGCATAAAATTCCCAAACCACCCTTGTCCATTATTCTATCACAGTTGTTAGGGAATCTAACTGCAGGGTGAGATGGGGAAAGAGACAGCACTGTAGGATGAAATTGGCTTTATGACGATTTGGTTACCCAGTTATCAGTGCTGTCCTGTTCACCTCTGAAATAGACCACAAAAAACACATCAAGCACACAAAAAACAAAAGAAAAAAAAATCGCCTGCAACTTATGGGGTCCTCTTTTTCTGTCCTCTGAACCCGCAAGAGGTGCAACACAATACCTCTAGAAAATCCCCCTTGGTACATGGTGTCGAAGCATCACGGTGGATAATGTTATTTACTACTGGTGTCATAAGGCCTGATGCACTATTTCAAATTATCAATACTTACTTTTAAATGTACCTTCTTGAGGGTTTTATTGCTTATAGATATATATATAGTGCAGGATAAACGTTTTAATAAATAGCTTGTTCAATGCTGATTTTGGTTCTCCTTTGTCCAGTAAGACTCTATAATTGTTTCAAGCACAGGTGTCGATCGTGACGCACTTCAATTATAACAGCGCATGCGTGATATTTATTACAGTGTACTCTAATCCAAATCCATCCACTTAACCTCACCCAACACCAATCCGCCCCGGTCCACACCAGAACAATACAATCCACCCTACTCCAATCCAGACCACTCAACCCAATCCATATAATTAAACTCCATAGTACGCAATCCCAATCCACATAATTCCAATACACTCAATACCACATAATTACTAGCCACATATTTCCACTTCATACCATGCCACATAATTCCACTACACAAATCCACTCAGTTCCACGCCACACAATTCCACAACTAACAATTCCAATCCAACCCACAAAATTTGACTACACACTGCACACATACGCTCAATAACACATCGGTAAAGAACATTCCCATTTACAATGCCAATAGCTGTAACTCAAGCAATTACGAGACCCTATTTCATTTCCAATGCTTGTTTCACATAGAAATAACTGAGATGTGAGATAGGTGCGCAGGCGGCAAACAATGATAAACCTTGAGCAGAGTCGGACTACAATAATTTCAGAAAAAAACGTTTGAAACAGGAACACTCAGAACTGCCTTTTAAATTAGCAACATGTTCACCAACAGATTCACACAAAATTAGTTTATCATAGGCCTATCTGGTTTAGAATTGGACGTGCTATCGTCTTGAGCGAGCAATACAAAAACATTATAATGAGCACAAAAGAATGGACACAATGTAAAGAATGAAAGCCAGAAAAATGTTTATTACAATTCAGAGGAAAATGCATCCTGTCTGCATTTCAGTCGTGTACATTACATTTTAAATCCTAAACAAGTGGCAATATTTTTCTCGTTACTGTTGACCTTATTCCATGTGTTTTAGATTTGAAACACACTGTGTTTTATAATTAGACAGGCTTTTGCTGTATTACATGTGGTGCAAACTGATCCTATGAGGCTTGCAACACCATTGCTTTATAATAAAACCCATACAGTAATTTCATTTGACAGTCCCACTCACTTGTCACAATAGCGAAGGGGTACAAAACTTAGTCCAGCTTCATCCATAAAAAGCTCTTATCTTATAAACAAAAAGACTATTTGAAATAATATCGGCAGTGCAGCAGAACTGTAAAATTAGAAGCAACATTAAAATATTACCTTGCAATTAGCGTGTAAAGCACCTCTGCGTATCTTTCCCTGCCTAATTAATGCCAAGACAATGTCCTTTTCTATTTTAGAATGTGTGAAGCACTTCTGCCTAGAAGCCTGTCTGCTAAATGTGGAGATTGCTTCTTTTAACCAAAAGCTCCCTTGGGTCAGTTGGTATCACTCTCTGTGTTCACTTTGTGACAGTCGAAGATGACTTTTACGCTCACCACTTTAAAAAGGCACCAGCCGCCACTGCTTCCATCTCGACGGCCACAATGACATCAACACTACCAACCACCTCGACAGCATGAACAACATCAGAGACACGCTAGACCCCATCTTCATCTCCAAAGACTGCATCAGGTACAGCCACACCATGGTACTCACCTGGACCGAACGATCCAGCGTCTACTTCAACATCACCAGCTCACTGAAAACCATCCTCACTCTGCCCAATGGCCCTCTCTGCAGCTGGAGCAAAGTCTCGAAGGACACATGGATCAATGCCTTCAACACCACCTACCCCAATCTCTCTAACAACCTAGACTAGAATGTCGTAAACGTCAGCAATTGGATCACCAATTGCACTGACAGTTTTGCTCCCATCTGTGAGAAGTTGGCCTGATGTATGATGTCACTAGTTCTAGTGTACACCCTATATCAGTCCAAACAACCCTTATGGTGATTGGTTGTAAAGTCAACCTTATAGACCAGCTATCCTAGTGGTAGCATGGACAAGAGCAGTCTTAGGCTAAACTCTGAATGGCATGTGAAGCCAGCTGTGATACCATATATAATCCCTTGAATATCAAATGAAAAAACACCACAACAGATATATATATAAAATAAAGTGTATTTATTCTGGTCAAACCCTCAGCACTCTTTATGAGATTAGAGGTAAGTACAACACAGTCTTATTTAAGCATACATTAAGTCACACAGGTAAGTAATACAGTTAGGCCCTAGCGGCCACGCAAACCATATACTAACGAAGTGGTATAAGGACCACTGTCACGGAAATCGAGTAGGCCTAGGCCTAGGGAATCGCTGGGGCTACACTACACTACCAACAGTTAGGAAGTGGGAGGCTCACGGGATTCAGGTGCAGAGTGGAAACACTCACGCGTAATGCATATAATCGATAGAAATAGTACAGTTTTGAAATAAGCAGTTTAAGGACACTTCTGAAGCAACTAGAGAGTCGAGACTCGGAAACTAGACCCTAGGATAGTCACTACCCTTGTGAGCACCGAAGTACCCAAGTTACCTAGCCCACAGGCTGCGGGTGCATAGGTGTGAACCTGCGTCTGGTTTCGTCGTGGACTTCTATGGATGCCTGAAGGAAAGTTGCTGACAGGCAGTCAGTGCAGAGTGTCCGGTGGATCCCAAGGCCGGGATCAAGAAGGAAGGGTACCTGCAAGCAGAAGGGACAGAGTCAAGGTCACTAGCCAGTGACCACGTGGAACCAGGAAGGAACCAGGCGATGTCGTGAAGATTGCAGGTGAAGTGTGAAGCTTGTTGCTGCAGCCACGGGTACCAGGAGACGTCGAGGACGACCAGGACCAGGAGGCGAGCTGTCCCACGAAGGCTCTTGCTGTCGGCGGCCTCGAAGTCGAACTAGGACTCACCAAGCCTTGGCAAGCGGAACCCACGAAGAACGGAGGACTTGCTTCTGGTGCAGACCAGGAAGGTCTGGGGTGCTTCTCTTTTGCAAAGAAGCAGGAGCCAGTCTGGAGGAGCCAAACCAGCGGTGAAGATTTCAAGATGTGTCGTCACAAAGGCCGCTAGCCAACGGGCAAGCAACCGGACAGACGCGGCAAGCAGGAAAATGCAGAAGGGCCCCACGCAGGACTCGTGGAGTGTGGGGGGCTGATCTTTGGTGCAGATGGTGCTTGGGGTTGGGGCTTCTCAATCCCCGGTGCACAACTTCGAGGGTACCTCAGAAGCTGCGCTGGAAGATACTCGCCACTTTTCCCAGGTAGCCGGTCCCACGTCTCTCGTCGCCTCCACGGATCTCAGCTCGGCTGTGGATCAGGGTCGGAGAAGTCTGGAAGTCAAGGCTCTGGTCGGGCTCTGCAGTCGGTCCCTCGTAGAACTTCAGCAAAGCAAAGGGTAGTCTCTTGATGGTGCCTGTTTGCACAGGGTAGCCACTCCTTGGCCACAAGGGAGATTCTTCAGTCTTCTTCTTTCGTCGAATGTCGAAGGTCCCGAGTTTCTGTTCAAGTTGCAGGTTCAGGATAATCTAAGCTCCTGGGGCCCAGCTACCACTCTTATACTAATCTGGGGGGCTGGGTTGCCTGCTAGGTCACGCCTTATGGGTGGGACCTGGGAGGGGGGTGTTTACACCCCCTTCCCTTTGTCCAGTTTCGCGCCAGGATTGGGGCTGGAGTGCCCCAGCACTGGTTTGAACTGGACTATGCATGGGACACCTTGTGTGCCCCAGGCAGTGTCTCGTTTCTTTCATCCCTCCCTGCCCCAATACACTAAGGCCTGTCTGGGGTGGTGCTCGCACCTCCCAAGGCAGGAAACCTATTGTCCAGGCCTCCCTTGCCGGGATCACTCCCAGCAGCAGGAGGTCAGACTTGTATCGTGGCAGCAGCATCCATTTTGTGATGCTCGGGCTCTGGTTAACTTTAACCGGGTAAGTAGGTTTCAACATGTCTTCTCCCTCTAGAAGGGAGGGATAATATCCTCATCCCCAGAAATGGTATGGGGGTAGTATTCCAAAGTGTTAGACACCTTGAACGACATGTTTTGATAAAGCCAAACCATAGTTACCATAACCGCTTTTAAGATTATAAAGCACTTTAAGAGTATATGGTAGGCTATATCCTAGAACAGCTATAAGGACATGGTTCCGAAAGCTGCAGACAGGCTCAGCTCATGCTAGAGCACCATCTCACATGTTACCAAGCACTGGATTGTTAAGGCCTGCCATAGGAGTGGCTGATAGGTACACATGTGTCTATATATAAGATAGGTATAGGAATACTACACCTAAGCAAGGAGTGATTACACGACCCTGCCCCAGCTGAGTGATCAGCCAGTTGTGTCATAATGGAAGGCCAAGCCAGGGGTGGCATAATACATGCTGCAGCCCCTGGTAGGCCTAGGATACACCTATGCCCTGGGTACCTAAGGTACACTGTACAGGGGCCAATAAGGTGATCCTATCCAAATGGGTTATGCACTTAAAGTACATAGTATCAATTTAGAGAGAGAACAGCAGGGCTGTGGGGCTGTGGGTCTGATTAGCAGGCCCACAGCCACATCTAAGTCGAAAACCAGTAAAGCAAAAGCAAAAAGTGGGGGTGAACATAGAAAGCAGACCCTACTCTCCTACACCATCGGTCAACAATATCCACAGAAGGTCCACTATACAGGCTAGCTGGTGTACTGAAGATCTCAGGACTGCTAAATGACACTGTAAACAACTAGAAAGGAGAGGGCGTACTAGCAACGACACGACCGACAAGACCTCCTTCAAGATAGCCCTCAACCAAAGAGAGTTGAGCGAATCGAAGAAACAGGCCTTCGCCTCACATATCGAATCAAGCTTCAATAACAGCAAAAACTCAACGTCTTAGAATTCTGCAACCCCTCAGCTTCAACAAACCAGGAACTCTGCGACAACCTTGCAACTTCTTCGACGACAAGATGGCCAACATCTACAGAAACTTCAAGGCCCAGCCCAATGCCACCAACTTCTTCAAGCAGCACAACAACCCCGCTACCACCACAGACATCCGACTAACCGAATGGAGCCAGCTCGCCTCACAGGACACTGCCTTCTTCATGAACTGGTCCTACTCAAAGGCCCCAACCGACTCATGCCCTCACCACATCTTGAACCTTGGCGAAGCTAGAATTAGTTCAGTAATCACCACCTTGTTTAACACCTCTTCCCGAGTACTGGGAACACACAGAAATCGACGCCCTACTAAAGAAATCATGGGCAGACCCCAATGAACTCGACAACTAGAGACCGATCTCCCTGATACCGTTCCCAGACAAAGTATTAGAAAAAGCCATCAACCAACAACTTTCCTCACATCTGGAACTAAACCTCTTAGACTCCTTCCAATCCAGATTCTGCAGCAACCACAGCACCGAGACAGCACTCGTAGCGGCTACCAGCGACATCTGAGTCCTACTCGATCGAGGAGAGACTGCGGCTCTGATCCTCCTAGACCTCTCAGCAACCTTCGATGCAATCTCCCACCATACACTCATCATAAGGCTGCACAACATAGGCATCCAAGGAGCTGCTCTTAGATGGATGGCCTCTTTCCTCACTGGAGAAACGCAAAAAGTCTGCCTTCGCCTCCAAGAAAATCATCTGTGGACTACCACAAGAATCCTCGCCCAGCTTCACCCTCTTCAGTACTTATGACACCTCTGGCAAGCATCGCCAAAACCCACGGACTCGCCATCATATCCTATGCCGACAACACACAATTCATCCTCTCCGAAGACTCCACCAAGACCAAGTTCTGTAACTGCATACCAGATGTCCCTAACTTGATGAAGGACAACTGCCTGAAGCTCAACATGTACAAGACGGAGGTAGTGATTTTGGAAAAAATCTCCCTATGGGACACATCCTAGTGGCCCTCCGAACTCAAACCTCCTCCTACCCCTACTGACCATGCTAGAAACCTAGGCATCATTCTGGACAGCAAACTAACCATGACGACTTAGTTCATCTCTGTCTCCTCCTCCTGCTACTTCATCCTCTGCCTGCTTCATAAGATGTTCAAACGGATGCTCCAAAGCTCAAGAAGTACCATCACCCATGCTCTCATCTCCAGCTGACTGGACCACGGCAATGCTCTCTGCTCAGAGATTGCAGCTCACCACCTCCTTTGACTGCAGACCATACAGAATGCTGCTGCCAGATTTGTCCTGGATCTCTATAGCCGAACCCACATCACCGCCTCTACCTCAAGGAACTCCGCTGACACCCTGTACAGTTCAAGCTCCTGCTCCATGCATAGAAGGCCCTGCACAACTGTGGACCTGCCTACTTGAACCACCGGCTGAACTTCCATTAGCTCACCAGACGCCGCTGCTCTTCATCCATTTCTCTTAACCCTCACCCGATACAGAGGTTGCTTCTTTGTCTACCTAGCAGCAAAAACAAGGCACGAGGTACCCTTTAATCTACGAACCTCCCCATCTCTTCCAGAGTTCCGAAAGTCCCTGAAGACCTGGCTGTTAGACTAATCAACTGATCTGAAAGAGACACGTTAGTGATAGATTCCTTACCTTAGAATATCCCCAGGCGTCAGACTGGATCCGGAAAGTTTTCGTCAGCAGTACCCCTGCGTGTCGGTAGGCGTCGTTGTACGGCTCCGTGTAAGTCTCTGGTGTAGTAGCAGCCTAGATGACGTCAGAGCTACTTAGACGCGTCCACGCGCTCTGACGTCCGTTCTTTTTTTTTTCCGCGCAGCAGAGCAGATCCGAGAGAGAGCAGTACCTCTAGTTAAAAGTTTAACTTGGTTTCTAACATCTTCTTTTGTCGTGTGCTTGACTCCCGGTGCAATAGAGATGCCCGGGTTTAAGTCCTGTAGGGCCTGCCGCCGCAACATGTAGGTGTCAGACCCTGAGGACGTGTGTCTCTTCTGCTTGGGGCATGGCCATGACCCCGAGGCGTGCCCCGATTGCCGTGCCAAGGAGTCTAAAGTTTTGCGGGAGCGTTCATGAAAGTTGTTGGAGGTCCGGCAACCGGTTCCGTGACGATCAAGGTCCCGATCCCGAGGGAGATCAAGGAACCGGTTACAGAGCCATCAGCATCGCTCGTCGGAATCGGGGACAGGTAAGTCTCGGCGCCATAAAAAGTCGAAGAAGCGTCGTCGCTATTCTACCCCTCAACGGTCGCGGAACGCGGTTGAGGGGGCGGGCTGTAACTCCCCCCGCAGCTCCGTTGGAGCCTCCGTCGTTGCCTGCGGCCTACCCTCCGTTTCCGGGGCCGCACTCGACTTCGGACGAGGTGCAGGCCTTTATGTCGGCCTTGTGCCATTTGTTTGCCCCGCCAGGTTCCTCCGGAGCGACTTCGGGCCCCGCGGATCCGCCTCAGGTCTCTGCTACGCCGGCACCATACCCTGCGGCGCTGCCAGCCCCGGCTTTGGACCGGGCGCCAGTGCCGACTCCGGCCTCGGAGCCGGCCCTGGATACGGCACCGGGCGCAGCGCCGCCGCGGACGCTGGACGGCGCCGACCCGGGACTGGTATCTTACCCTCCCATTCCATTTCTTGAAGGGGAGTTTATCCTGTTTCCCAGGGCACCTCGTCCTTACCGGCCCCTTCAGCAACCGGTGGACGAAGGGGAATACCGGGAGGGGTCTGAGGACCCTCTTGCAGCTCAATGCGAGGATGAGCCTGAGTGGGAAGGCGATGTGGAGGGTCCAGTGGATCTGGATTTCTCTCCACACCCTGACACTCTGTTCCCTTCTTCCGTGGCCACGGAGGAGGTTGGGACTTTTTCGGTGGTTTTACGTCTGGCAGCTGAGGCTCTTAACCTCGAGCTCCCTTCTGTACCTATCAGGACCAATCTCCTGACTGAGGTCCTACAGCTGCAGTCCTCCTCTGCAGAGCCATTACTACCCTTCAATGAAGTGCTTACTGATATCCTGTTGGGCACCTGGATTAAACCTAACACAGGAGTCCCTGTGGACAAGGGTGTGACGCGCCGCCATCGCCTGGCGCCGGGCGACCCAAGCTTTCTCACACAACACCCGACGCCTGAGAGTCTGGTTGTACAGGCTTATGCCTTCGCAAGTGCGTTCCCTTCTGCTCCTCTGGACAAGGAACCTAGGAAACTGGAGCAATTTGGGAAAAAGATTTTCACATCTGCCAGCTCTGGGTTGCGGGTGGTGAATACTGCGTGCCTGCTAGGCCGCTATTCCCATTCTGTGTGGGACACTGTGGCACAGGTGCTACCTCGGTGCCCTGTGGAGGCACGGGCGGTTCTCTCCCAAGCCATTACCGAGGGGAGAGATGCTGCGAAATTTACTAATTGTTGTGGGCTTGACACGGCCGATTCTCTCGGTAGGACACTTTCCACAACTGTAGCGCTCCGTCGTTATGCTTGGCTCCGCACTAATGGCTTCTCTGGGGATGTCCAAAACACCCTGTTGGACATGCTCTTTGACGGTACACTCCTCTTTGGTGATAAGGCGGATAGCACCCTGGAACGTTTTAAGGACTCTCGGGCTACGGCCCAGCCTTTGGGTCTCGCCACCACGCGTACTCCCTCGGGGTCCGCTTTTCGGTCCTTTCTAGGGCCAAGGTCGGGGCGCCCAGGCGCTTTCTTTTCAGGCCCGCAAGTCTGCGCAGCCACAGTCTCAGCGCAGCCGCGGACGTGGGACCCGCTGTGGTGGATCCCGGGGACAGCGGATGGGTCAGTCCACCACCTCCCCTGCCGCCGCCGCCTCTAAATCTTCCTAGTCCGGTGTTTCAGGCCCACTTGATGCCAGTGGGTGGCAGGATTCGCCATCACCTTCCCCACTGGTGCTCCATAACCTCGGACAGGTGGGTTATGCAAATAGTCTGCAGGGGCTACTCCCTCCCCTGCGAATCTACCCCTCCAGCCATGCCTCTTCAGTACCACCGCATGTCGGGGGAACGCTTGGCACTTCTCCAGCAGGAAATTACGGCCCTCTTGGCCAAGGGGGCCATTGAGCGCGTTCCGACACCAGAAGTAGGTTGTGGTTGTTACTCCCACTACTTCTTGGTTCTGAAGAAGGACAAAGGTCTGTGCCCTATCTTAGACCTCCGGAACGTCAGTCGCTTCCTCCAGAAGGAGAAGTTCAAGATGCTCACGCTAGCTCAGGTCTTGTCTGCTCTAGACCCACAAGACTGGCTGGTAGCGGTGGACTTGCAAGATGCTTATTTTCATATTCCCATCCTGCCAGCCTACCGGCGTTACCTACGGTTCACGGTGGGCCACGGGCACTTTCAGTTCACCGCGCTCCCTTTTGGCCTTACCAGCGCCCCTCGGGTGTTCACGAAAGTGATGGCGATGGTCGCAGCTGATCTGCGCAGATCAGGGGTTTCAGTCTTCCCCCTATCTTGACGACTGGCTGTTGAAAGCTGGCTTGCCCCAGGCAGTCGTCTCCCTCCTCCAGACTACGGACGACCTCCTGCATTTGCTTGGGTTTTCCATCAACATGCCGAAGTCGCACCTGATTCCCTCTCAGAAGCTCCTCTTCATTGGAGCAGTTCTGGATACGGCACAGTTTTGGGTTTATTCTCCCGACCAGCGAGTCCGGGACATTCGGGCTATGATTCCGATCTTTCAGCCCTGGTCCTGGGTTTCGGTCAGGAAGACACTGAGGCTGCTGAGCCTCATGGCCTCCTGCATCCTGCTAATCGACCATGCCAGATGGCATATGCGGGCTCTGCAGTGGGACCTGAAGTTTCAGTGGACGCAGCATCGGGGGAACCTGTCAGACTACGTCCAGATCTCAGAGGGCACTGCACAGGACTTGCAGTTTTGGCTCACGAACCAGCGTTGGGCCAGCAGCAGATCCCTCTCCCTTCCCCAACCGAAGCACATAGTAGTGACGGACGCCTCCCTCCTGGGATGGGGGGGCCATATGGAAGAGGCGGAGATCAGAGGCTTCTGGTCTCCGGCGGAGTCCAAGCTCCATGTCAACTTTTTGGAGCTCAGGGCGATCCTACTTGCACTCAAAGCATTCCTTCCCTCTGTCAAGGGGAGGGTAGTGCAGGTGTTCACAGACAATACCACCGCCATGTGGTACTGCAACCAGCAAGGCGGGGTGTCGTCGTGGACCCTATGTCAGGAGGCTCTACATCTGTGGACGTGGCTGGAACGTCAAGGCATTTCCTTGGTGGTTCAACACCTGGCAGTTTCACTGAACGCCAGGGCGGACGAACTCAGCTGACTGTGCATGTTGGATCACGAATGGTGTCTTCACTCGGAGGTGGTGCAAGGTCTCTTTCAGCAGTGGGGAGAACCTTGGTTAGATCTATTCGCCACCGAAGAGAACGCGCAATGTCAACAGTTCTGCGCGTCGCAGTTTCCAAGGCGGCACTCGCTAGGCGACGCTTTTCATCGCGAGTGGAGTTGCAGTCTGTTGTACGCCTTTCCACCCATACCACTTCTGCCAAGAGTGCGGAAGAAGATCAGGCGCGACCGGGCCCAAGTCATTCTTGTGGCACCGGACTGGGCTCATAGTTTGGTATCCCGAGCTACTCAGTATGAGCGTGGTTCCCCGATCCGACTGCCTCTTCGGGAGGATCTCCTGTCGCAGCAACAGGGGTCGGTCCTCCATCCGAACCGGTCCAGCTTCCACCTCCTTGCGTGGAGATTGAGCGGCGACCGCTGATTCCATTTGACTTGCCTCCCGAAGTCTGTAATGTGTTTTTGGCAGCCAGGCGTCCCTCCACTAAAACGGTGTATGCCTGTTGGTGGAAAAAATGTGTGGCATGGTGCACAGCCAAGTCTGTTGATCCTCCTGCTGCCCCTCTTTCTGAGACCTATTGTTCCTCCTTTCTTTTGCCCAGCAGGGCTCTGCTTTGGGTACTATCAAGGGCTACCTCGCTGCTCTTTAAGCCTTTCTTAGGTTGCCTGATCAGCCCTCTCTTTTCAAGTCCCCGGTTGTCAATAGATTTCTCAAAGGCATTACTCACCTTTTCCCTCCTATTCCTTTTGTGATGCCTCAATTGGACTTGAACCTGGTTCTCACATATCTGATGTGCGCCCCATTTGAGCCTCTTCATAACTGTCCTTTGCAGTTATTGACTCTGAATACTGACTTCCTGGTGGCCATCACCTCCGCTCGGCGGTTGAGTCCACTCCAGGCTCTTTCCAGCAAACCTCCTTTCCTGGCGATTCATCCAGACAAGGTTGTGCTTCGACTGCGTCCCTCCTTTCTACCAAAAGTAGTCTCTGCCTTTCATCTCGGGCAAACTGTAACTCTGCCCACTTTCTTTCCGCCTCCGCACCCTTCAAGAGAAGAGGAGAGGCTTCACCCACCGTCTGGACCCAAAACGTGCGCTCCCGTTTTATCTCAACCGCACACAACAGTTCCGGGTGGATGACCAGCTCTTTGTTGGCTGCGTGGGCGCCAAGAAAGGCCGGGCTGTGCACAAGCGAACTATCTCCCGATGGGTTGTCTTGTGCATTAAAGCCTGTTACTCTCTGGCTAAAAAAGAACCTCCGGTTGGGCTGTGCGCCCATTCTACCAGGGCGACAGCAGCTACTACAGCATTGGGACCTGATGTCCCCCTGCAAGACATCTGTCAGGCGGCCACTTGGGCCTCGTTGCATACTTTCACTAAGCACTATAGCCTTGACAGTCCGGTCCAGAGAGGCGGCTTCTTTGGTCGTTCAGTTCTCCGTGACTTTCTGGTGTAATCTCACTTTGCAGACCCACCACCGGGGTTGGTATTGTTTGGGTATGAATTCTAAGGTAACGAATCTATCACTAACGTGTCTCTTTCAGATGCACAAGGTACTTACTTGTGTAACGATATATCTGTAAGAGACATTAGTTAGTGATAGATTCCATACCGCCCGCCCATCCTCCCTGTTCTGCGAACTGTCCTCTAGGGTTCAGGTCATCACTTTCAGGGCTCTAGTTCTATTGCACCAGTAGTCGGTTTCTGGCGCGGAAAAGTTGTGTACAGAACTGACGTCAGAACGCGTGGGCAAGTCTAAGTAGCTCTGACGTCGTCATCTCGGCGGCTACGATGCCAGTAACATACGCGGAGCCGTACGACGACGCCTACCGACCCGCAGGGGTACTGCTGACAAACTTTCCGGATCCAGTCTGATACCTGGGGATATTCTAAGGTAAGGAATCTATCACAAACTAATGTCTTTTACAGATATATCGTTACACAAGTAAGTAACTTGTCCGACTCTGCCAGTGCCTTTTACCCTCTACTGATTTATTAATTCCCCATTCACTATTGTTAACCTCCACGGTATGCCCCACTAGCAATCTGAGTCTTAAGAGTCCACTTTGAATCAATTAATCAATCAGGTTTCTTGTAAAGTGCAAATTATTCACACTTTGGGCTCTTAAGGTGCTGGGGGTGTGTGGTCTGCGGTTCAGTCTGGTCTTGAGGTCCTTCCTTAATTGAGGGAGCGATGGTGATTACCTGAGATGTATATGCAGGGGGTTCCAGGTCTTTGCAGCAAGGTAGGAGAAGGATCTTCCTCCAGTGGTTGTTTTGCAGATCCGTTGGATGGTGGCCAGTTGGGCCACTTGGGTGGAGCTGAGATGTCTGGTGAGTGTGTAGGAGAAGTAATGGTTGAAGTAGGCAGGTCCGGCATTGTGGAGGGCTTTGTAGGCGTGTGCGAGGAGCTTGAAGGTAATTCTTTTGTTGATCGGGAGCCAGTGGAGGTCTCTCAGGTGACCGGTGATGTGGCTGTGGCGGGGGATATTGAGGATGAGTCTGGCGGAGGCGTTCTGGATGTTCTGTAGTTTCTTAAAGAGTTTTTGGGTGGTGCCTGTGTAGAGTGCATTGCCGTAGTTGAGTCTGCCTCGCGCATGACCTTTTTCCTGGAGTCTGTGGAGATTCACTTGAAAATCTTCCGAAGCAGGTGGACCGTGTGGAAGCAGGAGGATGAAACTGCATTGATTTTGTGGTTCACTGAGCGAGGAATCCAGGATGATGCTGAGGTTTCTTGTGTGGTCGTGTGGGGGGGGTGATGGTGGTTTCAGAGTGTTGCGGGCCACCAGGAGTTATTCCAGGTGGAGTGGGTGGAGACCAGGGGGAGGACTTCGGTCTTGTCTTAGTTGAGCTTGAGCCAGCTGTCCTTCATCCAGGTGGCTACTGCCTTCATTTCATTGTGGAAGTTGCTTTTGGCGGCCGTTGGTTCGTCTGTGAGGAAGAGAATCAGCTGGGTGTCATCAGTGTAGGAGAAGATGTTGAGTCTGTTGCTTCTGACGAAGGCTGCTGAGCAGTCATGTAGATGGTATAAAGGGCGGGGCTCAACGAGGATTCCTGGGGCTCTCCACAGCTGATCCCTTTGGGTTCTGAGTAGAACGGTGGAAGTCTGACTCTCCGTGTTTGGCCGGTGAGGAAGCCCATTCTAGGGCTTTGTCGCGGATGCCGGCATCGTGGAGTCTTGTGCAGAGGGTGTGGTGCGAGACGGTGTTGAAAACGGACGAGATTTCCAGGAGGATGAGGGCTGCAGTTTCACATCAGTCAAGGAGGGTGCAGATATCGTCTGTAGCAGAGAGGAGAGTGGTCTCGGTGCCTTGGTTGCTTCTGAAGCAGGATTGGGAGAGGTCCAGAATGTGGTTCGTTTAATGAACTCTTGAGAGTTGGGCGTTGATGGACTTCTTGATGACTGTGGCTGGGAAGGGGAGCAGGAGATGTGTCTGTAGTTCTTGAGGTCCGTCGGCTCAGCATAGGGTTTCTTCAGCAAGGGGTTGATCTTTGTGTGTTTCCAGTCTACAGGGAAGGTGGCTGACTTGATGAAGCAGTTGATGGTGCGGTAGATGGCGGTGCTGGCTCTGTTGAAGAATGGTGAGGGCAGGGATCCGAAGGGGTTCCAGAGTGGATGTTCTTAATGATCCTGAGGGTGTCGTCAGAGGTGATGGTGGTCTGTTGGGCAGAGTCTGCAAGGGTCTGAACCCATTGGGTGCTGTGGTTGTGGACGGGCTAGGTGGGTCTTGACTTGAGAAGCTGTTGTAGATCTCCTTGATCTTGCTGTGGAAGAAGGTGACAAGGTTGTCACAGAGGTTTTGAGAGGGGGGAATGTCTGCAATCTCCGTGCTGGCTTTGGCGAATACTTTGACCACGGTGAAGAGTTCTTTGCTGTTGCGTGCTTCGGCATTGATGCGTTCATGTATGGCTGTTTTCTTTGTTCTGATGAGGTGGTGGTGCAAGGTGATGGCGGTTTTGAAAGCTGCATGGTCTGCCAGGATCTTGATGCTCCTCTGTCTTTTCTTGACCTGTCGGCAGGTGCACCTGGACTCTTGGATGGTAGGAGAAAACCAGTTGACTTTCTTGGAGGGCTGCTTGCCTGAGAGTTTCCTGAGGGGAGGCAGTGTGTTAGTGCAGTTGGATATCCAAAGGTGGCGTGCTGAGGCTTTGGCTTACGTGGATGTCGGTGGTAGGGTTTTGCTGAGGTAGGAGGTGAGCTGTTCTTTATTCCAATTCCTGTGATGATAGCAGTGGGTGTGGTGGTGTACGGTGGGTTTGGTGAAGGAGAAGTAGACGCAGTGGTGTTCGATCCAATGTAGCTCGGAGGTGTGGCTGACAGAGATGTTGCTTGTGGAGAAGATGAGGTCGAGGGTGTGTCCTGCTGAGTTGGTTGGAGAGGTGACCAGTTGTTTGAGTCCAATGGTGGCAAGGTTCTCCAGTAGGTATGCGGTGTTGTGGGCACCATCGGTGTCCAGGTAAAAATTGAGGTCACCATGGAGGATGTAGCCCGTTGAGGCGAGAGCGTGGTGTGTGATGAAGTCGGCTGTGGCTTTGCTGAAGGGGGGGTGGGTCCGGGAGGTCTGTAGACGAAAGTGTCTCAGACTGTGGTGTTCGGGTTGGTCTGGATTTGGAAGTGGAGATGTTCCATGTCGGATGAGTGGTCGTCAGAGCAGGTTGTGAGGCGAATGGTGTTTTTGTGAACGATGGCGATGCCTCCTCCTGGATGAGTTTGTAGCTGTCTGGGATGGCGGTAGCGATGTACAGGGCTGAGGTGGGGTTCATCCATGTTTCCGTGAAGAAGGCGACGTCATGGGAGATTGAGTCCAGCAGGTCTCAGATCTCCACGGCATGTCTTTTGAGGGAGCGGGTGTTGAGTAGAATGCAGCTGAGGTGGTCGGGCCCGGTTCTAGAAGGCAGGAGAATGTGCAGTTTTGGCAGGTAAACGAGCCTTGGGTGTCTTTCAGTGATGCGAGGTGGCAGGCGGTGGAACGTCTGGGGTTGAGTGTGTGGAGGGTGCTGACTTTGTAGCGGTGGGGGCTGAAGGGACCAGGGTCTGTGGCACTGGGCGCAGACCAGGCGTGGAAGGGCACAGACCAGGCGCGGACCAGCGCAGATGGTTATGAATGCCCTCTCTTGGGTCCTTTGCCTGGGTGATGGCGTGCAGGTGCTTCCACATTGTCTTCACTTCTCCGGCGGGCGATGGCAGATCAAGTTCAAGTATTTAATGCTCCAAGTGACTCCCTCTGGCATATGGGGTCACTGTGTCTCACAATACAGGGGGACCTGCCCGATCGACATGGTGAAATTGTTCATGGTGGCCCCTCGTGGCATTCGGGACCGCTGACTCAGCACTACGCAAGGGTTATGTCCCGATTGGCATAGCACGCCACACAGCTCAATTCACTAAGCCCCTCGCCTGGCTTACAGTGGTTACCAAATTTGTCCTGCACACGGGCAATGACTCGATCAGTGCAGTAGCCATTTCCTCACCCATCATACAGGGAGTCCACTTGACAAGGCTCCCCACTGGACCCCGCTCACTCCAACCCTCTTCTTCCTCAAAGGACACATTGTTCTTGGCACGCAGTTAGGCGCTGGCGCTCCAAGCTCCAGGTCAGGTGGTCTTGAATACCCTTGGTAATGTCCCCTCACCCAGCAGGGAGACTAGCAGGTCATGGCCCCCACTCCTGGTCACAAGCAGAAGTCTTGCAGAGCTTCCCCTCCAGGCACAGCCTGTATGGCTGCTTGGCAGATGACAATTTTTGGGGTCTCAAATTCCCTTTCCAGAATCCAAATGAGACTTCGGGTCCGAGTGTTTAAACTTTTATGTTGAGGTTCTGCTTCTTTTGAAGTATCCACTCCTCTGCTCCCTCTTCCTCTTGAAAATTAGTCTGTTAGAGCAGGAGTATGTCCAAAGCTGACAGTCCCACAGCACAGGCCATGGGAGTCACTAGCTTTCACACCTTGTTGGCAGCCACAGTGATATATGCATCAACAGATGAAACCAGGGCCCCCAGCCCAACATTTTATGATTCTGTTATCAGCTCCATTCCATTCCTGAGATGTGCCTAGGCACCTTCCTTGTGATGTTTCAATGAATCAAAGAGCACCCTTTGAAGTGCACAGGGGATGCCTGGCTCTCCCCTCCCCAGTCTGTGTCCCACCTAGCTTACAATAATGCAGCAATACAGAAATCTATCCTGGGGTACCTCTTTACCTCCTCTCCATGTTTCACCATGTAGGCCTGAGGCTCACAAAATGGATCCTTGGGTCCTCCTTGTTTTGTACCATCCACAGTTACACATTCACCCAGTGCAGTTATACAGCATACACGCACTGCACAGTACTGTATCCTCTATGAACTGCACTACTCATAGGCACACATGCATCCATCGTATGCACTTAACACTGCCTAGCCCTGAATCTTTTATGTACTGTACCACTCATGGGCTCACATATATTCAATTCAGCAAAGGCCTTCACCATGAATGCACTGGTCAGTACTGCATATTCCTGTACTGCACTCTTCCTAGGCACACATACACCCAGTGCAGATGCACCACTTCTGTGCTGCGCAGCACTTGATCTCAAACCGAAATAGGCCAAGAGTGAGTTAAGCGCACAGCAGCAGAAATTCAACAAGCATTGGCATAGCCAATAGGTCTCGCCTTTGGGACCTTATAAGTATTTAGCCATGCAACACTTGATGTTGTTGCACCAAGGATATTGTGCTGGATAACTAAACACTTATAAGGTCCCAAAGGCAAAACCTATTGGCTATCCCAATGCTTGTTTTCTTTACTTTTAATTTACTGTATATTTTAAAGTGTGTGCAAATGCATTACAGAGAAAGGAGCAGCTCAGTAGCAAATTAAAGCTCCGGGGCCCTTCGAAAACAAATTATTATATTTTTTTTAAATGGTGAGGGAGACAAACAACGTCGGAGCTAGGGAGATGTGGGAAGAACATTTAAAAGTCTGTGGAGGACAGAGTGGGGCCGAGCAAAAAATGGACAAGCTTGGGGCAACAACACAGAGAGTGCAGGGTGGGGATGTGAGGGTAAAGCAGCACACGGGAAAGGCAACAAGAAAACACATGCACTTCCATGGGGTGATTTAAAAAAAACATTTTTTTAAGTTGTTCCCTTAATAGAAACAGTGGAAGGATGCAGCTCATCCAGTCAGAAACACTGTAAAACAGTTATGCTCAAGAGGATGGGCAAACACAAGAAAAGGAATGAAAGCCATTGAGTTAGAAACACGCAAAAGAGGCAAGAAAGTCATACAATCACAAGTAATAAGTTGACTCAAAGCCCTCTGTAAGCATTGGTTTTGTAGAAAATAGATAATTCAAGCGAGACCTAAAAATGTTAAAACAAGAGATGAGGAAGATCTAAAAGGAGGGAGAAAGAGAAAGGATATAAAAAGAGAGAGTGGGAATTTGAGTCAGAAGAGAGTAAAAAGTATAGGGTGCAAGTGAGCGACTAAAGATTGGGTGAAGGAGAAAGAAAAAAAGGAGGTGAAAGAAGGGCGGAAGAGAGGTTAAGGAAGATGAGCTAGAAAGAAGGAAGGAATGGAGGGGATAAAGAGGAGATGGAAGACATAAGTGAGCAAGAGGGATGAAAGGATACAGAAAGATGGAAGAATAAAAATGGGTAAAGAGGGGGAGTGGATAGGGCAACTGAGTGTGGAATGTTATAAAATATCAGCTTGTTTAAAACACAAATGCTTCAAAAGTCTCCATGTTCTGTATAAATCCCACTTGCACATTTTGGTGCCCTCCAGGGTGATCACAAATTATTTGAGCATTCTAATGATTCAGTGCTTTGAAAATAGCCTTCTGTAGTAGGGGATCTCTGTGTATAGTCATAATCTAGTGAATAGTCCCGCCCATGTGCGCGGACCCCGGAGCAATAAAAAATAATCTCTAAAAGGTGACAAATCATGCAGACCTGCATACACCTTTAAGAGAGAATTTAATTTAAAGACAGATAATGCAGCCTATACCCACAGGCTACACTGTCCAGTACTTCAACTAGAATTCCACCAAAATCCACAAACAGCACTGCCTGTCCAGCTTTTCTCCCCATAGGAAAAAACCCTGCCTCTACCAGCAAAAGCCTCTGGAATGATAGAGAGGAAGGAGTGGACAGACAAGCCCCATAGGCTGCCATTATGTGGCTTGGAACAGGATACTGTGCCTTTAAGAAAACTTTCCAGTTTTCCAGAACTTTCCCCAGTATCCCAGAATGCCCAGCAGGTCCCATTTACTTTCAGTTCTTTTTTCCGGCTCCTGCTAGCAGGACCCTGGAGCATTGAGCTCTACCTTTTTCAAGGTTTTTCATTGAGATTTTGGCAATTTTTGTCACTTTTTCTTGTGTTTAGTAGCTGGTACTGTCAACATGCCTGGCTTGTTCGACAAGTGCCCGGAATGTGGTCGAAAGAAGGCTAAAACTGACCCACACGAGGTGTGCATAGCTTGCCTTCCCCAGTCCCACGTGCCTGAAAGCTGTACCATCTGCCACTCGTTTTCAGCAAGAACCCTGAGGGACAGGATGAAGAGCAGGCTTCAAGCTCTGGAGGAGCGAAGACTGAAGGCACCAGGTGGGTCTGGAGGGGCTGATTTGGCCCATGCTGAGGCCTCTGGGGGGCTCCCCAGGGGCAGGAAGACCAGTAAGCGCTCCCACTCCCCGTCGACGTCGAGGGCGTCGACGGCGACGTCGAGGAGGATGACCACCGTCTGTTCGCCGTCTCCCCAGGGCTCTGGGGAGAAGCGGCGTCGACGATCGCCGTCGAGGGACCTGAATAGGCCGCCGTCGACTACATCGGCGGCGACGACGCCGTCTTCGACTGCGTCCAGCGGTCGACGTCGAGAGAAGACCCGGCGTCGGCGTTCGGCGTCGAGGGATCGCAGCTCGCCGTCGATGAAGAGAAGGAGATCGACGTCGAGAAAGCGAAGATCGCCGTCGAGGCGAAGATCGCCGTCGAGGCAAAGATCGCCGTCGAGGCGAAGGTCGCCGTCGAGGCGAAGGTCGCCGTCGAGGCGAAGGTCGCCGTCGAGGCGAAGGTCGCCGTCGAGGCGGAGGTCGCCGTCGAGGCGGAGGTCGCCGTCGAGGCGAAGGTCGCCGTCGAGGCATAAGTCGACGCCGAGGAGGAGATCGACGCCGAGGAGATCGCCGTCGAGGCACAGGTCGACGTCGAGGTCGAGGTCGAGGAAGAGAGAGTCGCCGGGATCGGTGTACTCAGCGGTGTATACCCCGCCTCGGAGGTCTCCGTCGCCTCCTCCTCTCCCACCTCTGCCACCGCCTCCTCCTCCACCACCACCACCACCACCGCCACCTCCTCCACCGCCGTCTCCACTTCCTCCACCGCCTCCTCCGCGGCCGCGGACTCTGTCTCCGCCACCCCGGCCTCTGTTGCTGCCAAGCACTCCTGCGGTGCCGCCGCCGGTCCCCCCGAGGTCGGTTTCCCTTCCACGGTACCCGACTCCGCCGCAACGGACCCCGAAGCCACGACGCCCACGGTCGCCTGGACCAGCGAGACCGGCGGACAGGCCTAGGCCGAAGAGGTCGCGCTCCCGCTCTCACAGGAGGCGACGATCGCGGAGCCGAGGGCGATCCTCGTCAGACTCTAGACGACGCCGCAGAAGGTATAGGTCCAGGTCGCGCTCCTCGGACAGGGACCTTTCCCCGACGCTGTCGGACTCCCCGGGGACTAGGGTGTCGCCGGTGGACGACTTGGTCTCGTTCCAGGAGGTGCTGTTGCGAGGGGCTGCGAAGCTGAATATCACGGTGACGGTTCCAACACCCACGACGTCCGTGATATTTGAGACGCTTCATAAAAGACACTTGTCTCGCCCCCTCCTGCCTCTCGTGCCTGGACTGGTGGAACCAGCTTTGGAACTGTTCCTCACTCCCGCAACAGCGAAGGCCGCTCCGTCCAGGCTCATGAAGAAATATAGGGCCCCGGAGTCGGATCCGTCATTCTTGAGAGGGGACCCGAAACCGGATTCGGTTATCGTGACGGCGGCGAGAAAACAACATGCGACCGCCCCGGCCTCCACGGTGCCACCGGACAAGGAAAGCCGCTGGCTGGACTCTGCGGGCAGGAAGGTGTGTGGTACCGCTGCCACCACGATGAAGGCGGCGAGTGCAGGGGCGTTGTTGGGCCGTTACGACTGGGCCCTGTGGGAATCCCTGCAGCAATATGCGGACCTCCTGCCACGAGACAAGAAGGAGGACTTCTTGGAGACGGTGCGCGAAGGCATGCTGGTTTCTAACCAAACGATCAGCGCAGCAGCGGATATTTCGCTATTGGCCGCCCACGCCTACTGTCATGGCGTCCACCAGCGGCGCCATTCCTGGTTGCGCCTGACGTCCCTCAAGCCGGAGGCGCAGCAGAGAGTGGCCAACCTGCCCTTCTCGGGGGAAACCCTGTTCGGGAAGCATGCGGACGATGAAATGGCCCGCATGAAGGCTGAAGCGGAAACCCTGACGGCCGTCGGGTTAGAGAAGGCCGAGAAAAAGAAACGACCGTTCCAGAGGAGGTTCGGGTCGTCGGGCCGAGGGCGTGGGCAGGGCTCGGGACAGCAGCAGCCACAACAGCAGCAGTTCCGCAAGCCCTTCCAGAAGCGCCAGAGGGGTAGAGGTGGCCAGCAGGCTACTACCACAAACAAGGGCCCGGCCGGGTCTCGGCCCTGAGCTGTTACTTCCCCCTCAACCGTTACCCACTCCAGTGGGGGGAAGCATTCGATTTTTTCCGGCAGAGTGGAGAAAAATTACTCAGGACAAGTGGGTGCTGAATATTGTTTGCAATGGATACAGTCTTCGGTTCATCAGCCCGCCTCCAGCGATTCCGCCGGTCAGCTCTCGCTTCCAGCTGAGGGAGCTCCAGGCGGAGGCAGACATCTTGTTGAGAAAAAAGGCGGTAGAAGAAGTACCTTTGTCTCAAAGGGGAAGAGGTCTGTACTCTCGGTTCTTCCTCGTTCGCAAGAAGGACAAGAACGAGTTCAGGCCCATTCTGGATTTGCGACAAGCAAACAAGTGGATTCGCAGAGAGAAGTTTCGCATGCTATCATTGCACCAGATTTACCCTCAGCTGCAACGGGGAGACTGGCTCTGTGCCATAGATCTACAGGATGCGTACTTCCATGTGCCCATAGCACAGAAGCACAGGAAGTTCCTGCGATTCCAAGTCGGCGCCAATCACTATCAATACACAGTACTGCCATTCGGGCTAAAGTCTGCTCCCAGGACTTTTTCGAAGTGCATGGCGGTGGTGGCGGCACACCTGCGGAGGAACAAGGTGTTTGTCTACCCGTATCTGGACGATTGGCTGATCAAGGCGTCATCCTTCGAGGAAGCGCAAGAACACTTCCGTTGGACGTGCGAGCTCTTGAACAAGCTGGGGTTACACGTCAACATGTCCAAATCAGTCCCATCTCCGGTACAGTGCATACAGTACCTGGGGGCCTCCATAGATACGCGGTCAGCAAGCGTGTCTCCTTCGGAGGAGAGACGGTTATCACTCCTTCGGAAGGCTCAGGACCTCAGGACTGCTCCATCGACGACTGTGAGGAAGGTGTCGTCTCTACTGGGATCGATGGCCTCCTGTATCTTCCTCACTCCGCACGCACGTCTACAGATGCGACCACTGCAGGAGTGCTTGGAGGATCAGTGGGATCAGAAGACAGGTTCTTGGGACGACAAGATCCGACTGTCTCTACATGCTCGTCAGTCTCTGAAGTGGTGGTGTTCGGCGGAAAACCTCCTCAAGGGGGTTCCCTTCCACAAGGACATTCCCACGACGAATGTGGTGACGGATGCTTCTCTCCAGGGCTGGGGTGCGCATTCCGGGGACCTGCAGATTCAGGGGAAGTGGTCTCCTTTGGAATCGACGTACCACATCAATTTCCTGGAACTCAGAGCTGTCTTCCTGGCACTGAAGGCTTTCCTTCCGTCCTTCCAGACCAACTCGCTGCTGATACAGACGGACAATACAACCACGATGTATTACCTCAACAAGCAGGGGGGGTCGAGATCGTGCACTCTGTCGCAGGAGGCGCAGGCGATCTGGCGCTGGCTGCTGGCCCGAGGATTGACGATCACGGCCACGCATCTGCCAGGGGTGCAGAATGCTCAGGCGGACGCCTTGAGCAGGCTGATTCAGGAAAACCACGAATGGGTCATAAACGACGAAGTACTAGGAGAAGTCTTCGCAAGGTGGGGGACTCCAGACGTAGATCTGTTCGCCACCGCCGAAAACAGCAAATGCCGAGACTTCGCATCCAGGTACTACCAGCGGGGGACGCTGGGGAATGCGCTATGGATCGATTGGTCGAACAGCTTTCTGTACGCTTTTCCACCCATTCCCCTGATTCCGGCGGTGCTCATCAAGCTGTCCCAGTCCAGGGCGCGGATGATCCTGATCGCCCCGGAGTGGCCCAGGCAGTGGTGGTTCACGGACCTTCTTCACCGGTCTCTCCTTCCTCACATGCGGTTGCCGTGCAGGCCGGACCTTCTCACGAAGTTCGGGGGGCGGATGGTGCACCCCAACCTCTCGTCTTTGAGTTTGGCGGCATGGCTCCTGAAATAGTGCAATACGGTCATCTGAATCTACCAGACGATTGTATGGACATTCTGAAGGAGTCTAAGCGACCTTCCACTAGGACATCCTATGCTTACAAGTGGAAGAGGTTCTGTATCTGGTGTAAGTCCAAGCACTTTGATCCAACAACATGTAAGGAAGATGTCATCCTTCCATACCTTTTGCATCTGGCGCAGTCTGGCCTTAATTTCCATTCCATTAAGGTTCATCTGGCTGCTTTGACTGCTTACAGGAAGTGCCCTTCACAGACGTCCTTCTTTCAGATTCCTGTGGTCAAGGATTTTTTGGAAGGCTTGAAGAAGGTGTTCCCTCCTTTCAGACTTCCCTCGCCTTCTTGGGACTTGAATGTGGTGCTGTCCAGACTGATGAGAGAGCCTTTTGAACCTATTCACAAGGCTTCATTGCAGCACCTATCCTGGAAGGCGGCGTTCCTAGTGGCCATTACATCGGCTCGCAGGGTGAGTGAACTTCAGGCATTATGTTGTCAAGAACCTTATACTGTGTTTCATGCTGCTAAGGTTGTGATGCGTACTCACCCTAAGTTCCTTCCTAAGGTTATTTCTGACTTTCATGTCAATCAGACCATAACTTTACCTACGTTCTTTCAGAATCCCTCTTCACCAGCGGAAAGGGCTCTCCATTCCCTGGATGTCCGAAGGGTGTTGAAATTTTATCTGGATAAGACCAAGGATATTCGTAGGTCTGACCAATTGTTTGTTAATTATGGCTCAGTCAGGACTGGTCTTGCGACCTCTAAGCAGTCCATCTCTCGGTGGATTGTGTCCTGCATACAGTTGTGTTATCAAAAGGCTAATAAGACCTTAGGGGGTAAACCTAAGGCTCATTCCACCAGGGGCAAAGCTGCCACGACGGCTTTGCTGCGTAATGTTCCGATTGCGGAAATCTGTAAGGCGGCCACTTGGAAGTCGGTCCATACCTTTGCTGCGCATTACTGTCTGGACTCGGATGCCAGGGCAGATGCTCAGGTTGGGCAGGCTTCGCTGCGAAATTTGTTCGCACAGTAGTGGTTGTGTCTTACGTGTTCTCCACCGCTTTTGTTGTGTGGGGATGGGCTTGCCATTCTATTCACTAGATTATGACTATACACAGAGATCCCCTACTACAGAAGGAGTAGTTTCTTTTCTGTAACTCCAGTTCTGTAGTAGGGGTATCTCTGTTATAGTCATAAGCGCCCGCCCTCCTCCCCGGTGGAGAGATACTTATTCATATGAAGAATGCTACAGGTCTGGCGTGCTACGCCTTCAAAAAGAACTGAAAGTAAATGGGACCTGCTGGGCATTCTGGGATACTGGGGAAAGTTCTGGAAAACTGGAAAGTTTTCTTAAAGGCACAGTATCCTGTTCCAAGCCACATAATGGCAGCCTATGGGGCTTGTCTGTCCACTCCTTCCTCTCTATCATTCCAGAGGCTTTTGCTGGTAGAGGCAGGGTTTTTTCCTATGGGGAGAAAAGCTGGACAGGCAGTGCTGTTTGTGGATTTTGGTGGAATTCTAGTTGAAGTACTGGACAGTGTAGCCTGTGGGTATAGGCTGCATTATCTGTCTTTAAATTAAATTCTCTCTTAAAGGTGTATGCAGGTCTGCATGATTTGTCACCTTTTAGAGATTATTTTTTATTGCTCCGGGGTCCGCGCACATGGGCGGGACTATTCACTAGATTATGACTATAACAGAGATACCCCTACTACAGAACTGGAGTTACAGAAAAGAAACTACTCCTTTCTGGTTATGTTAGGGCCCATTTTATGTCAGCATTTCAATTCTTGCAAGGGTCTGACTTTGCTACCTTTCTGTAAATCTACGTAAAGCGGCTGGAATTATGTCAGAAGCGATAACTCTAGCAAGCCCGGGAGCGGTGCGTGCGTGCGCCACACGTGTGCTTGTCACAGTAAAAGAAAAACACACTGCTGGCACTGCAATCATGTGTTTGCTGGCCCAGGAATGATGCATGTGTGTGTGCGTGCGCGCGCAGTTTGCTCTTGTTCGAAGCACATACTCGTGCTTGTGGTGCGCCCCCTGCTCGCTCCCGCAATGTGGATACCGCCACAAGCATAAGTATGTGCTTCGAAAATGAGCAGAACTACGGCTAAAGGTCCTCCTACGCAGCGCATGCACACTGCGTAGGCGAGACCTAAAAAAGACTAATAATTTTTTTGATAATCATTTATCTTTCCTCTTCGGGAATAGCAATATGCAAGGCCAAACACCAATCAAAATATAACCTGGTGTCTTCCTGAAACATTTTGGACTATAGCGTTATTTCAGGCTTCTCCTACAAGTAGCTTGTGAGCTACCAGTAGCTCTCCAGCTCCTTTTGAGTAGCTTTCCGGTGTGCAGCGTACTCTACTAAATAGAAAAAGTGTTTATTCGAGAAAAAAATGTATTTTCAGAGCTCATGTCATAAGATTTTTGGAGAAAAATGGTTGAATTTCAAATTACTTTTAAAGTAAAGTGATAAAACATGTAGCATTGGGGAGACATATTAATAATACTGTTACCTTGGTGCCATGAGCATTTCAGCTACAGCTGTTATGTACTTCCTATGTAAAAATATTCCAAAGTGACAGACTTTTTAAAGTTATTTCTGGCAACCCTGCCTTATGCACTGAGTAATGCTGAATAGCGTGGCCACCTATATAATCTTGTCTGATGTGGTTGCTATTACAAGGCCAACAATATTAGTAGCTCGGGAAATCTTTTATTGAACATAAGTAGCTCTGGTTACAGAAAAGGTTTGAGACCCCTGCGTTATTTACTATTCTAACTTTAAAAACTAGAAATGCTATCTCTTTGAACGTTTTTCCTCAGCAGCCTGCTGGGCACAGCCCACGTGTACAGCAGTACAATTTGTGGAGAAGACTCACTAGATCCCGGTTTATACCCCAAAGAAGCTTGAATGGCACACGCATAAATAATCATCCGCGTGGAGCGGGACAGTCAGCCACCGCTGCTGCAGAGGTAGAGTTTTGAAAGGTTTGTGCACCTATGGTTTTGGCGCCTGACGGCATGTGAGCTGCAAGCTTCATAGGCTACCATCCGAATGTGAGAATGAAGTTTATTGCTGAACCAAACTAAGCAAGTATTTGCAATGCAACAGGTCTCTCGTTTTTGAAAGCTTGAGCGTTTGGTGTTGAAAACGACAAGTGTTTTACTTTACTTTGTTGTATGTAGTGGAGTCATATTTCCATTTGTATGAACTCGCCGCGCTGGAAAACCAGAAAATGGGAAATAGATTATGAGGGAGGGGAGACCAGAGTCATTTGCTGCCTGGGCAAAAGAAAATGTCACAACAATAGAATTACATGCTCCTGAAGCTACAACATTTTCAACAGGATTATGCATTACACAAACATGACACATAATTCACAACCTTCGGCATTATCTCAGATTACAACAAACACATCGTAGCTCAAACAAAAGCAATACAAAAATGACAGGTGGTGCCGGGCACTGGCATGTTCTTGCCAAAGTTTAATCTGTCACTGTACAGTCGCTGGTTGTTGAATTCAAGTACTAAACTGGTACTAATGAGGTTGGTTAATCTTTTCCCCAGCCAGTAGTAGTTATTGTCACAGATATTGTTTTATGTAAAGTGCTCTCACCCACTCCAGGCCCTTTTATGTGCAATACAAAATACCTTTAAAGTAAACATAGATGCACAGAGACACATACAAACGTGCAACACAGACCCAAAGAAACACGCATACACAGATACAAACAAACACGTAGACATGCACATATTTGGAAACAGACAACCTCAACGGCATACACACATAGATGCAACCATATAAGCATACGTACACACACACATCCACACATAAGCATGCAGGCACAAGCATATGCAAACACAGACACACGCGCGCATAGACATGCATATAAGCAAGCATGCACATACATATACAGCATTACCAAGACGGGATACATTTACACACTCACACAAGCATGTACACATATACAAGCACACACACACACACACACACACAGGCACTCCTATATACCTACGCACTTGTGCCGACTAGGACACACGTGCATGCAGACATGCACGTGCGCATATACACACACATACTCTTGTGTCTCTTGCCTCACCTCCCTGATGTGGCTTGAATTAAATATTTATTTAACATGTTTGAAAAATGTAAGCATTTAAAGTGCTTTGAAGGGGCAGGGGCCATATGAAGATAATAGCCAGATAGGGTGGCAGACATAGAAACGAGACACAGATGGAGTTAAGAGGCAGATCGGGCGGCAGACAGTGAAACAAAAGACTGAGATGAGTGTGAGAGACAAGCGTAAAACACAGACACGAGAAATAGAGATACATATGTAAACAAACAAGAAATGTTAAAGACAGGGTGCGAGATGGGGCAACATGGATGGTAAGCAGAGAGAAGGAGAAAAAGTGGAGTGAGACGAAGACAGAGGTCAGTGTGTAGGGTGAGAGAGAAAGTGTAGAGGGATGAAGACACAGGTGAGTGGGTAAGGTGAAAGAAAGCAGGAGGGAGAGATGGAGAGAGATGGGGCAACTTGGGTGAAGGAGTTGGCGAGGGAGCAAGAGATAGAGGGGGTGAGGTAAGACAACAGGGTGGGTAAGATGAAAGATAAATAGGGAAGGAGTGAGATATTGCGTGTCAAGGATGGGTGAGTTAAATAAGAGAGATAGAGGGCGAGAGTGGGATGAAAGGACAAGGGGATGGGTAAGGTGAGAGAGACGGAAAGGGGGAGAGAGAGAGAGATAAAGAGACAAGGGATAGGAAACGTGAGAGGGAGGAGATTGAGAGACATGGGTGGACTGGTAAATTGGGCGAGAAAGAGGGAGGATGGTAAAGTGAGATTGAGAGAGAGAGAGTCTTAGAAAGAGAGCGTGAGAAAGTGAATGAGAGACAGGGAAACATTGTGTACTGAGAGATAGAGACGCGGATCAGCTTCAATGAAATGTCTGCACAGAGCAGGGGAGGTAGAGTCGGGAGCTGGAACGAGTGTGACAATGAAGAGTCAAAGGCGCAGAGCCACTGCACGGTTCTCCCAAATACTGCACCGAGGCAAGATCTGAATCTACAGCAAAGATTTTATTTCTCGTTTAGGTTTCTAGCAGGCACAAACAGCCAACGATATGGACGTTCACCTCATGTCTGCTGGGAGGGAATTTGTTGAAATGAATTGGTGCCTTCTTATTTATTCTGTGTTTTATGGACGGACCGACCGGCTCCGAGCTGCAACCAACATAAAGGTCTAAAAAAAATAATGAAACCCTTTGAAGCAGACGAGGAGGTGGTGGAGGGGCAGAGGAGGGCTCGGGAGAGCGCTGTGCTTTATGGGCCATGACGGCCAGATGGCTGCTGCGCGCGTGCACGTGCTCATGCACTCAAGCTTCATGCTAGGAAAAGCCTCTGGTGCCACTTTTAAAAGCCCACTTACAAAATGTCTCGAAGAGACAGCCTGGGCTGTCTCAGACGAGACCTAAAAATGAGTGAGCATGTAGGCCTCACTCCAGTGACACAGGTTAAAAAAGACCTGTTCACTCCTACTGATTACTACACTGTACTCTGCGACCTCTGCGCTCATGCTGCTTAACTCCAGGTGAAAAATGATAAAACAATAAAAAAGGACAATAGATGTCTCAAAGATATTAGCAACATTAACAACACTTGTCAGGCCCGATAAGTTCTGGCACATTTATATCGCAAAACATAATAACAAAAACACAACACTCACAACGCTGGTTCCTAGAGCCTTTGTCTGCGAAAAGCCGGCTTACTCTCGGTAAGTTGCTTTTGCCACACTGTTGGTAACCTGGTTAGTATTTTTCAATTGGTGTGGCCCTTAGTAATTTTAGCCCATTTCTTTCCACAGTCTTTGCAGAGAGTAAGGTAGCCTTCATTTACTTGGTGAGCATGCTCACAGTTGCATGTCATGCTCATTGACACTCACGTACCCCTGGTCTGCATCCCTGTTTATTATCAAAATGTTCGACCTCCACATCCACTGTTTTTTTCCTTTTAATTCAGGATTTCCCTGCAATTGTAAAGTCCGGATGAGACCCCTCCCACCCCCGCCTTTCTAGGAGTCGAAACACGGTTGACAGATCAGTGTAACAGACAAACAGTTGTCTTTTTTTAAATTATTTATTGTTATGGATATTATTGATTTGGTGCTTTGACACTGAGGACAAATTACACACATTTTACTTATTATTTGTTCTTCCTATGACAATATTTGTCCTTGTGAGTTCTAGGGTCAGTCCGGTCCTCATGACTGGATTGATGTGATTGTACAACTACATACATATTAATATTTATAAAAATTGGTCTTTGTTTTATAGTGATGTCTGTTGTGTTTTTGTTATTACGTTTTGATTTTTGCGTTGTAAATGTGCCTGAACTTATTGGGACCTGGAAAGTGTTTTAATGTAGCTAATATCTTTGAGACTTCTTTTGTCCTTTTATTGTTTTTTAATGTTTCCTATAAGATACCTATGCAAACCATTGTAGCATCAGATTGTTGCATACCCAGTTTCCCATGTGTCTAAGAGTTACTCTTGTTGCCAATTTCTCAACTTCGTGTGAAGCTGGTAGCTTTCCACCACTATGAGGGAAGCGCTTAGGGCACCCTTTCTGGCCCTAAATGACGGCAATCCACGAGACAAGCCTATGTTATGGCGCACACGCAAGATCCGTGTTTGCCTGTGACACCCAAAATCCGCATTAGGGGTACAGACATCCGTAAAGTTTGGCACTCGGGGGAGTGGTGCACGTCTGTTACCATGTAGAGGACTTTTCCATTCCAATAAATACTATACGTGTTTCCTCTAAATTAAGCCTGACTGCTTTATGCCCAGCTACCAGATGGGTAAGCACAGGTTTATTTAGTGATTTTTTGTTGTTCATCCAAACAAGCATTGCGATTAATATCTGAGATGGGTCCTCACTTCCCTCAACTGATATTCCAATTTCTTGCAACATTTTTTACTCTGACGTAGGGGTGATTAACTCAAGTCCTCGAGGGACAGAAAGACGTTGTAGGATAACTAACAACTATGTAAAAGCTCACAGTGTACAATTAGTGTGTGTTAATACATACCATTTTCTTTCTTTTTTAGAACAAAAATATTTTTATTAACTTTGTAATAAACAATACAGGTCATATTGGCTTCTAAATAAATTACACAGTTATGCACAAAATTCCAGGGATGTTTCACTGAGGGGGGCCCCCCCTGAGGTATGTACAATCATATGTGCCCACTTCCTTGTCTTTCTTTCAGCGCCATTTCAGTAGTTGGGAAGATGCATATCTCTCCTCGGTAAGGGTTCCATTTTCCCCACTTTTTATCCCAGTTTTTGGGACATCCTCTATTTTTAAACACTTCTTTCTCTGCGATCAAGCATTTGTCCATTTCTTTAGCCCATTCTCTCTAGGCCGGCACCTCCACAGCTCCCCAGCACATTGCTATGCTACGGTTGACCATTGTGTGCCCCAGGGTGACCCATTGTTGTTCTGTTGTGGTGAGATCTGTTGCATCCCATATGTTGAGGAGTCCCAATTTTGGTGTTAATTAATTATCTTTACCTATAGCCATATGAAGGTGTCGTGTAGCTTTCCCACAGAGTGGCGCTATGTTAGGGCATTCCCATAGTATATGATAGAATGTGGCCTCTTCCGCGTAGCATCGGAGGCAAAGTGGATCTTCTCTGCGCCCATTCTTGTTGGGGGTGATCCTGGTTAGGTAAGCTCTGTGTAAGATCTTGAGCTGGATGAGGCTGAGTTTTAGTGGGATAGTCTCTTCACGTGGGGACATTAGTGCAGGTTGCTATTCCTCGTCCTCCAGTGGCCCTATTTCAGCTTGCCATTTTTCTCGGAGACGATGGAGTGGGTCGGGTATATTTTTGATTATTTTAGATATGGCTTTTTTCCCCTAAGGTTTCTGATAGTAATCTATCTTCTAATGGGGACGCCTCCAGTATCACCCCCGGAGTGAAAATTGCGTCAGTCAGGGGCTAGGGTCAAGGTATCCTGCCAGCCAAGTTTCTTATTGGTCTGGCACCAGATATTAACAGTTAGGGCGGTGGGGCCAAAATAACTGCTTTTCTTGGCTTATGAATATAGAGCCCCATTGTACCCTTCCCTCCCGGTATCTGTCTAATTGATAAGCAGGTTCTTTCTGGGAATGGTACACTCAGTGATTAATAACCACTACCTGTGATGCCCAATCATAGACTCGCACATCGGGGAGTGCAATTCTGCCATCGTACCAACTTCTGGTTAATTTATGCACGGCTATACGGGGTGTCTTGCCATAGCAGTGTCCTGATTTCACTGCTTATGTTTTTGAAGTATGACTCGGGGACTTTAAAGGGGCTGTTCTGGATGATACGTAAGAAACTGGGAGTGCCAACATTTTGAAGAGGGCCGCTTGGCCCAACAGAGTGAGAGGCAGTGTCTTCTAGTGTCTCGCATTGTTTCAGAACCTACTCACGGGAGCCTCAAGATTCTTTATATAAAAGAGATTTGGGTCTGGGGTTATGAAGATACCAAGGTAGCGGAAGCCCTCCTCTGCCATTTTTACCTCACAACTCTGCGGGAGTCTTGGGTTCGGCCCATGGATTGTGTAGACCACTGATTTGGACCTGTTAATAAAATAGCCCGAGTATTTGCCAAAGTTTGTAAAAATGTTAAGAATTCTATGTATTGATTTTCCTGTGATGCGAGATAGAGCAAAATATCATCAGCGTAAAGGGATATTCTGTCATCCTGTCCCTCTGCCCATTTCAGCCCTCTAAGTAGTCTGTGTCCCCTGACCCATGTCGCCAGAGGCTCAAGCATCAGAGAGAAAATCAATGGTGACAGGGGGCACCCTTTTCTAGTACCCCTCTTCAGGGGGAATTCTTGATGTGCGGTTATTTACCTTAATGTGGCCTTTTAGGTCCTGGTAGAGAAGCTTAACGCACCCAAGGAAATTTGGGCTGAAACCCAATCAAAGCGGCACCTCGAAAAGGTATGGCCTCTCAATTGTGTCAAACGCCATTTTGGCGTCTAAAGAAAGTATTACGACATCCTCTGCAATTATATGTTTCCGACCTCATGCGTTCTGGAGTCGGCGAATATTTAAGGCTGTGTTTCGGCCAGGCATAAAGCCGGATTGGTTGACGTGTGCTATTGAGGTGATGATAGGGGCTAGTCGGGAGGCTAGTACTTTTTCTAGGATTTTGGCCTCTGCATTTATTAAGCAGATTGGTCGGTAGGACCCACAGCTGTCAGCTGGCCTTCCCTTCTTATGGATTACTGCGATTGAGGCTATTCTCTGGTCCTCCGGTAGGAACCCCTTCTCACTCCTGTCAAGGTACATTTTTCGTATGTATGGCGCAACCTGAGATGCTGTTAATTTAAGGAATTCCATAGGGATACTTTTAGGTTCCATTGCCTTCCCAGATTGTATATTGCTAATTGCTGAACAGATTTCATCATCGGTGATGTTCTCATCCAGCGAGTCTCTATCGTTGAGGGACAGGGTAAGCAGAGTTATATCTGCTAGTAATTGATGCAAGTCTTCTGCAGTTGTGGTGACTGTAAGGGTATAGATCTGCTCATAATATGGGTGCATACCCAGGGGACCCAGCACTCAGCCTGCTCCCTTTTTCAAGCCAGGAAAGCAATTTGCCCACCCTATCCCTGAGCTCATATATTTTATGTTGGGTAGCCATATGCTTGGCCCTGCCTATTTCTTTTACCAAGTCCCTATTTTCGAGTTGTTTAATATTTATTTGTGTTTATTGGCATCGTTTGGGGTCTGTATGTACTCCATTTCTCTATTTTCGAGCTCAGTCTCGAGCTGTTCTATCTTGTCTCTCTGGTTTCTGACATGTCCCACCTTGAGTGCTAATGCCTGGCCCTTCAATACCGTTTTAAAAGCCTCCCATAATAATTGCGCGGGGTCTACTGAATCTGTGTTTTCTTTAAAATAGTTTTCCGATTGTTGTATTAGGTTCTGTTTTATGTTGGGGATTTTAAGAAGCCATGGGTTAAGTGTTATTGTAATTATGTGGCAATGGTGATTAAGAGTGAATTTAGCCCACACTTGGGAGTGGTCCGATACACTACCCGGGTGAGAAAGTGGTTTCCTAAAATTGCCTATGTCTGCTGTGTGGGTTAAGAGATAATCTATTCGGGATAGGCTATTGTGGGCGTTCGAGAAGTACATGAATCGAGACGTGCATGGGTTAAAGTGGCGCCATATATCCGTCATACACATAGCGTTGAGAAGCTCTGACAGGGGTGTAGGGAATCTAATCGGGTGACTTACTGCCAGTCGATCAATATGGTCCTCCAGGGTCACATTAAGGTCTCCCCCCTAGGATTAATGTACCGACTGGCAATTCAAGAATGATCTTCCCCAGGTTCGCTAGAGCGGATTTGCAGAGTGCGGGTCGGGCAGAGACCAATATGGCATTGATCGACCATCCCTCCCAGCTTGCCTCCAAAACAACGAACCTGCCCTGGGGGTCGGCCCACGTTCGATATGTAGTTCTTGCTAGATTTTTACGAATTAAAATGCCCTTTCCTTTGGAGCCAGAAGTGAATCCAGCATGTACCGCTAGCTTATAGCCCCATGTATTCAGTGCTTTGCAATTATTGCCCACCAAGTGTGTTTCCTGTAGAAGGACTATATCGTGGGCCTGTCTTTTCAGTTAATCTCCAAGCACATTTACATTCCATGTAAGGATTTTAATGACGTTTCAATTAAGTTTGCAGCCTTTGCGCATCCGGATATGGTATGTGTAAATCAGGAGATATGTTATCCGGTGTCGTGTCTCCGAGGAAGGCCCTGCCAGTTGCCCCATAAACAGATGGTTGGTGTGTCCCTGGTCTGACCCATATTAGTGGAGTCAGGTGTGTGTGTACTCTGCAGGTATTTGTGTGAAGTTTTAACGAATCCTGCAGGAACTGCGCAATGACCTGCTGTAAAAGAAACAACCGCGCCCTCAACTGACCCCCTTTCCCTGCCGGTGGATTTTGAACTACCCACTTCCCCAGCAAAGCAGATTGCCTGTCGCCACCCCTTCCCAACAATGAAAAGTACCCATGGTTCAGCATCACCCTCTACCCGCCCATCCCTCAACAGTTCAAAACCATGATTTTGGTGTGGTTTGGACCTCAGTCCCTAAATGCGAGACATATTATTTGTATGGTAGCTTATTTTTACCCATTCCGTGCTGCTATAGTCCAGAAGAGAGTGAGTCAGAGTCAGGTAAAGTGTCTTCTCCAGTGTAGCAGTTGGCTTCGATGCGCAGTTTAGCAGGGAATATCATAGCATATTTTATGTCTCGGTCTCCGAGTGCTTTTTTATCTTCCAGGAAACTGTGTCTTTGTTTTTGAACTTTTATCGTGAAATCCGGAATTTAGGAGACCACGCTATTCTCCAGTTTGATCAGTGGAGCGCTACGCGCTGTCTGTAGTATAGCATCCCGGTCTCAGAAATTGAAGACTCTAGCGACTATTGGTCGTGGAGGGGCCCCTGGTTTAGGGCGCCCTCCAGGAGCGCGATGACCTTGCTCTATTGAAAAATACTTCGAAAGGCCCTTTGGTTGCAAGTGTTTTGTGACTAGCTCCTCGATGAAGAAGTCCGTTGTTGGGCCCTCTGCTCGCTCCTGCACCCCCAGGATGCATACGTTATTGCGACACTCCTTGCCCTCTTAGTCGTCCAGTTATGCTTTCATTTTGTCTTGCGTTCAAGTAGCTGTTGCGCTTGAGTTGGGAGGTGTCGGTGGAGATCATTTTAGTGGCGTCCTCACCCTCCTTGACTCTAGTGTCCATTTTTCTGAGGTCTGCTCTTACGTGAAAGATTTCAATGTTTACTGTGTCGAGCCTGGACTCAAGGGAGGACCGTATGTTGTTGATTGCAGCCATAATGTCTTGTAGTGTTAAATCAGACTCACCAGTGGGGGATTGTTGCTTCTCTTGTCTGGCTGCTTTAGTTTTCTTGTTCCGCTCTGTCTGTGGTCCACGTGTATTTATTGAGCTTTGTTTGTTGTGTCGACTTGTCTCGCCTGCCATCTCAAGTGGTTCTGAGTTGTTTTTGAAGTGATATTCGTTGGTGATATAGCGCGGTATTTCCCGCTGCCTGCCTGGGGGCCACTTGCCTCCAACGGCCTGTCGGGGTTTACTTAGATATGTTTTACCAGTCTTTTGCCACAGGTTGGTGGGTTGTGGTTCTGGTGGCACTCTGCCCAGAGTGGGTGGCGACCCAGAGTTTGTGCTGGTCTCTTACGCTTTCTTCCCGTTTGGCCACCGTCGGGTGAGCAGCACCTCAACTGTATCACCAGGATTGAGGAGGATCACCCGCCTGCTGTGAGGCGGCACCTGCGCCTGTTTCCAGGAATGTGTGTCCGGGATCTAATGACTGGTCTTCACCACCGGGCTGCAGCCCTGCCACTCGCACGGACACCTGTAGCTTTGATGTATTGTTGTAGATGTGGGCTATATTCTCCGTTTGAGCGATCTTTTTTTGATCAGGTAGCACTGGTGCGTCCGCCGTCACCCGCCGACTGGGTGCTGGCCACGGGGTGTCCCCGCCTCCTCTGTGCGCTTAAGATCCAGGCCCCGGGGCCAGGCCCACTCTCTTATCTACCCACCATGGAGGTGCAGGTCGGGTTGCCGGAGACCACAACCCACAAAGCAGCATCGGGGCTACGCCTGCTTCGTAGTCTGCCCCGCACAACAGTGACTCATTTACAGCCATGGCAACTGTGTATGTGGGAGTTGACTTACCCCACCACGCCCGCAGTCAGTGGTATGTTGTTTTTGTGCCTTTCCGTTGTGCGCTGCCACTCCAGGCCCTCTGATGTTGAATGTCCTCTCTGGGCACGCAGTCTGCATATTCTGAGGAGCGGGGCATCCCCCAACTCCTCCGTCTGTCACACAGGATCTTTTGGGCCTCGCTCAGTGCCTCCAGCAATATTGGGCGTGGTCGAGCGTGGAGGGCCCTCCTCTTGTTCCCCCCCCCCTTGTTCCCCCCCCCTCCTCCGCTGCAGTTCTTAAACATTGCTCTCGTCGATGGGTCCCAGGCATTGCTCTCGTCGATGGGTCCCAGGCCAGGAGGCCGTACCTTTTTTCCTTTCCTTACGGCTGCTGCGTTTCTCCGCAGCTCCCGGCTCCACCCACACCACCTCTCTGAACTGCCCTGATACTTCGGCTTCTCTGGGGTTGCAGCGATGTTTCACAGTTCGATGGGTCGCCGCGCCTGGTGTGTGTCCTAGTTCGGTTCCCTCCGCTCGGTCTACCGGGCTCCCGCTCAGCCCAGATCTCTGTTATTTCTAGATGTTACTCTGGTGTTGCCGCCGCCATTTTGCGTATCACGGTCTCCACCAGGTCGCAGGCCTCTGGCACGGCTCCGTAGCACGATCAAGTGAGATTTTAGACTGATCTTATTTTTAGTTACCCTGGGGCTTTGGTCAAGCATTTCATGGGTTTTGAATGACGGATAGTGTTGGATTAATGACGGATATTAGGTGAGGGTTTCGGAGCCGCGCTAGTGTGCAACCATTGCTGTCGGGTCTTTTTGTTTTTTTGTATATCTTTTTATTGCAGTTTAGGCAGCAAACAGAAAGCAATCACAAGGGAATCAATCGGCTCATGTTCACAGGTTACATGACTTACCTACATACATCTGGACCATCCTCTTCTATTGGTATTGTATGCTTCTCATCCCCCACATAAAGCCCCACAGTTTTTCTGTTCTTATTTATTTATTTTGCCCCCAGTCCTCCGCGGATGGAGAATTGTTACTAATGTGCAGGCAGTGCATCCCTCTACTCTTGTTCCATCTCCCTCAGTTCTTTGTCCATTTTTGTTGGCAGCCTCTACCTTTGTAGACCACCCTTTCCGCTTGTCCATGTCGGTTTACCATTCCCGAAATGTAGGCCCTGGACCTGCCCTTCACTTTCTTGCAGTGTTGCGTTTGGCCGCCATGAAGCCTAGTGTGACGCAGGTTTGTTCTCCTACTGTTATGTCTGTTTTCTCCCAAATGTTTAGTAAACACCATTGAGGGGATGCCACTACCTCCCTCTGCATATTGTCAGCATGCATGTAACAATCTTATTCCAAAAATCTCGTATCATTGGGCAGTCTCACCATAGATGTAAAAACGTGCAACTTGGCCACAGTTCCTAGGACATTGCGATGGATCAATTGTGCCCATTTTAACTAGTGTTGTGCTTGTATAATATATCCTGTGCAAGATCTTTAGTTGGACCAGTCTAAACCAGGTGCGTATGGCTACCTCTCAGGGGGAGTGGGGGGGGGGGCGCGCATGTGAGTGCTTCTTGCCACTCATTGTAAGTGATGTTCTCCAAGTCCTCCATCCATTTAGCACGTACTCTCTCCAAGGTGTTGGGAGAGTTGTTCAGTAGTTTCTGGTAGGTTAGTGATATTGCCTTTTTTCTTCACATAATAATCTAGGAGCCTATCCTCTAAAGGGGAGGAGACGGGCGTGGCCAAGATGGCGGAGCGGTAGGGCACGTTTTCTCCGGCTCCTGTCCGCCACCCGCCCGTAGCAGCACTACGCGGCCCGTGTGGCGCGCAACACGCTCATTGCGATCTGGACTTCCCGCCCGGGGTGTCCCGGTCCGGTGCCTCCGCCGCTAGAGGACAGGAGGAGGGCGAGAGATTCGGCGGCGCCGAGCGGAGCTGGCGCCTACCTTCCCAGTGTTGGGAGGCCTCAGCATAGAGGTGGGCCCAGCCGGGCTGCACCGAGGCCGGCTTCGGAGCCCGCGGGCAGCCGCGGCTCTTCGCCTCAGCAGTGGTTGCCCTTGGGAGCTTCAGCGGCATGGGCGCCTGGAGCAATCTGCCCGGCCAGCGACGTAGCCGGAAGGTGCGGTGGTGCCCCCGATAGGCCTGCGGGGACAGCGAGATCTCCGGACGGAGGAGCGTGGCCCTGAGGGGCTCCGACAGCAGAGGAGAGTGCGCCGATCGGGGCGGACCTTCGGCCACCGGGAGGGGGCTGCTCCGGCATTGCAGTGACGGCGGCTCTGGGGTCGGTGGAGGCTCCGGTTGTCGCGATACCTCGGCGCGGCCTGCGAGGCCTAGGAGACGACACCGGGGCCCGAGGAGAGGTGAGAGCGGCCCTGCAGCGTGGTGGTGGCGACAGAGACTGTGCAAGTCGGGGCTTTGGTGAGCAGTGGCGGCAGTTCAGCAGCTGCGTCAGATGTAGGAAAGCGGCTAATATCAGGCGGGGGGGCAGAGACTGAGGGGCCGCGCCGGTGGCGCCGGATGATCCTGGTGGTGCTGCGCCCCCCCCCCTCATCGAACGCTTGGCTCCCCTCGAGTGGGCCCTAGGACTGGGGCAGAATGCGGCAGACGCAGTGTCTCCTCGAACAGTCGCGGTGCGGAGCAGCTGGTGCGAGGGGATCCCGCGACTGGTTGGGACCCCGAGGTGGCCCTGTAGAGCGACGAGTGCACTCGGAGGAGAGACCCTACCAGGGCCGGGCTGGGTCAGAAGAGGCGACTGGCGGTGAGTGACGGGGGTGTGCAGCGCCCCGGGGCCTCGCCTGGCGGTAGCTACTGATGCTCCCGTGAAACTTCCTGCCCGGAAGATCGGCCGCTGGAGTCACGCGGCAGGGCAGTGCGGCCCCTATGGTGGCGGGGGCCCTTTCTCTGGTGTGACTGGGGGCGCTGGCCCGGATTTGTGGTTGCTGCTGCGGACTGCACTCGGCTGGCTGCGTCCCGCGCTCTGGACCTAGCCGGAGTGGGCCCTGCTGCTGGGGGTCGGACCTGGACTGCGCACACGTCTGGGAGGCCCCTGGGTGTGCTCTGGCGGACCCCACCGCGGATTTTTCCCAATGGTGGCGCTGGTTCCTGAGGGGGCTCGGCACCTCCCTGGTTTCGTTCCCCGGAGACCCAGCGGAGAAGGAGAACATGTCCAAGACCAGGCCCCCCAAGGGGAAGCCTCTGAAGGATATTTATGGTCGGCCTCAGTCGCCCGCCGCTATGGCCGGCGTGACGCTCAACGTGGCGCCTCCTGGGCTTCCCCTGGGCACCGGAGAGGAGCCCATCTGTCGCGATCATTGGCCCACGGCCGAGACAGAGAACTACACAGAGAACTATATTACCCAGACGCCCCACGCAGAAACCAGCAGGAAGGCGCTCCCCGACCTCCGGAACTACAAAGCCTCGCCGCTCCCACGGGAGGGGGCTTGTCAATTTACCGAGTTCCGGACCAGAGAGCAAGAGCCCGTGTTCCATTTCGAAGTTCGCTAAGGAGTCCTGTCCTTTGCCGCTCCGCCTCCACCAAAGCGGCAATCTCCCCCGAGCCCGACTTTGAAGAGCACTTACAGCCTCCCGCGAGACTCGGTCGGCGGAAGGTCTTGTCCCCGCGGGACGACCGAGTCTCTGTCGGACATTCCAACCCCTCTTCCTGGGAAGCGTTAGAAGGCGCTTTCCCGCCATCAACAGAACTTCACGTTTCCTACGGTGATGTAACCGAAAGATAAACGCATTCCAGAGCTACCCCGAAGGACAACAGTGACAGTCAGGTATTTAAGCTCATACTTGGGTTATGGTATCCTGCTAAATCAAGGGGCTCATCGTCTGCATTCCCAGCATACCCATTGATGATTTTGCTTTTGTGCTTGTTAGTTTGTTTTGTTTTTAGGAGTATTCACGGGCCACTGTTACGTGTTATACTTATGTTGTGAATTACCACTTGCTGATTTTGAGTCGTGATTATCGTAACCTATTCACAAGAGCACTCTACAGTGATCCTACTCCTACTAACCCCAGAATGCATCTTGGGTAGCGTTTCCACGAATCGACGCCTCACCTACCTCCTTCCCAGTTCCCCGTTTACCAGTCGTGTCTTGCAGGTACGGAACCCCCAATAAACAGCTACATAAGCGGGAGGAACTGGGGAGGGTCATCATTCCCTGTTAACATTGGACCTTCTGTCTCTTTCCCTGTGCAGTTACCCCGGCTGGCCTGGCCTGACTATCTGGAGACCTGGGAGGCAAGAGAGACGCCGTGGTGTTTATTCTTTGTCCCCTTTTCTTTTCTTCCCTAGAGGGCAGTTCCCATAGCGGTGTTTTCATTGCCCTGTGTGGTGCTGCGCCCTGGGGAATTATCCGCCGATCCTCGTTCCTGCTGATGATCTACCGAGGTTAGTGGCTATCCTTGTTCATGAGCTTCTGGCACCGTGACAACATCACGAAGGCTTTATTGGAGTCCCTGTTCCTTACCTTACCTGGAGATATCCAATCAGTAAAAGCCGAATTTGCGGCCGAACTCATGGACTTGCGCAAGGATGTCGATGGAGTTGGAGAGCGGGTTGCCACCCTCGAGGAGAAAAGTGATGTGGCAGTGAATGACACGGCCCTGCTTCAACAGGAAATCCTCAGACTGCGGGATCAGCACATGGATATCCAAATGCATCTGGAGGACCTCGAAAACCGGTCCAGAAGACACAACATCAGGATCAGGGGGGTCAAGACCACTGAGGACACTAGGGACCTGCTAGCTTTCACTGCGGCCCTCTTCCGGCACATCCTGGGGGGCGGGCCGGACACGGACATTGTCTTAGACAGAGCTCATAGGGTGGGTCCGCCCCGGGGCCCCAATGCTCCACCAGCAGACATCCTGGTGTGTGTGCGTGACTTTAAAACCAAGGAGTCGGTTCTAGCCAGGGCCCGAGCCCTCCATCCTATTTCTTTCCAGGGCCATACCCCTGTCCTATATCAGGACCTGGCCTTAATCACCCTCCAGAGGGGACGGCAGTTCCGCCCCGTCACGGAGCACCTCCGACAACGGGGGATCACATACTCGTGGGGGCATCCATTTTGCTTCATATTTCGCCACGAAGGGAGGCTCCACCAATTGCGCTCCCTGATGGATGCGTGCCAGCTGCTGGGCCTGGCGGCGCCAGAAGATGTAGGCGACGGCGGAGGAGAGGCGTCGGGCTCAGAGATTCCTTCATCTGGATGGCAGAGGCAGGCTAGACGGCGGCGTTCTTGTAGGCCAGCCCAGTCGGAGATCCTCCAGAGTCAGCAGGCGGCTCTGACCGCGGTGACGGAGACGCTTGCTGGGAGCGACAACACTGCCACGAGCAGCTAGAGTGCGCCTCGGGCGAATGCACTCGTTCAGCATATGTGCTGGCTCTGGGTGGGCGGCGGGAGGGAGGGTGCTCTTCCAGAGGCTACGATATGGACCCCTGTTTATTGACTGACCAGTTGTCCTGGGACAACGGACTATATTTCTTGTTGTGTGTGGTTGGTAGGTTGCTTAGGTTCAGTGGGGGAATCCTCGCTATTATTTTTGTTGGGGTCTTTGTGTTGAGTTGGGAATTGTTCCTCTCGTCCATCCTTCTTCCCTCCACAGATGGGTGTTTTTCCGGTAATACGCGGTACCCCAAATGTCTCTGTGTTGTATCCCAGCATAGGCGCGGTGCGCTACGCCTTGGCATGTCTCTCCTCCATACACTGAATGCCCCAGAAACCACTTAACATCCTGACCCTTAATGTGCGGGGAATTAACAACCCGGTTAAGCGTAGGGCGGTCCTTTACTTCTTGGAACATTCAGCCACAGACATATGCCTCTTACAAGAAACACATCTCACCCCCAAAGACCACCATAGGATGAAATCACGCACCTTCTCCGCACAATTCTTTTCCTTTAACCCCACCAAAACAGACGGGATTGCTATTCTGCTTTCCCGTTCCTTTCAAGGTAGGGTCCTGCAGTGCAGAAAGAGGCTGAGATAAGGGGCCGATTACTTACTTATCAGTTCGTGGTGACGGGGATCTCCCTCATAGTGGGATCTGTCTACGCCCCAAATGAAGGTCAGGATAAATTCTTCCACACCGTCCTCACTGAAGCCACGGCCAACACAGAGCGGCGCCTGTTGCTGGGAGGGGATCTGAACTTAGTTTTCGACAATATATGCGACCGCTCGGCCCAGCGGACGTCTCAGGTGGGAGCTCTCTCTCAGGCGGGCCTGGCCCGCCTCGGCGAGCTTGGACTGGTTGACCTGTGGCGCCACTTTCATCCCCGCAGCCGAGCTTACACACACTTTTCCGGGGCACATAAAACATATGCCAGACTTGATTATTTCATTAGCTCCCTCCCATTGCAGGCGCTCGCGATGGGCTCCGAGATCCTCACTGCATCACTCTCAGATCATTCCCCGGTTATGGCCACCTTCCAACTCTCCCGAGTCCAGCAGCCACTGCGGCACTGGCGACTTTGCGACGCACTGCTCCACTCTGCAGCTACTGTCGGGCAAATCAAGACCGCTATTGCCAACTATCTCACCCTTGACGCGAACTCGGACACGTCTCTAGCGACACAATGGACAGCTCTTAAAGCCGTCCTGAGAGGCGATTTCATAGCGATCTCAACGGCCAGTAACATGGAACGTAGCCGCAAACGGGCAGAGCTCACCCAGAGGGTAGCGGAGCTGGAGCAGATTCACCAACGCACGGGCGCCGCCAGAGCATGGCGGCGGATGTGTGTGGAGCGGAAACAGCTAGCGGCCCTAGACCAAGATAGAGCCGAATATGCGGCCATACGGCTGCGCCAATCCTTCTACGTTGGCGGCGATAAATGCAGCCGTCTACTGGGCCCACAAGTTGCGAGCGGCTCGGCAGTGCCAGGGAGTGCGGTCCATTCGTCGGGGCCTGGGGGGCGACCTCACGTCAGATGATGGGGAGATTGCGGAGGCATTTTGGGAGTTCTACTCGACTCTATATGCAGGCGACTCCCTGGACCCATCCCACTGCTCTGCCTACCTAGACACTGCGCAGATACCGGCTCTTACCCCAGAACAAGCTGGCCACCTTGATGGAGATATAGGGACAGAGGAGGTCATTGCGGCAATTTTGCGTCTACAACTAGGCAAATCGCCTGGTCCGGATGGTTATTCGGCAGCCTTCTACAAAACCTTTTGCGCACAGTTGGCTCCCCTGCTGAGAGACCTGTTTAACACCTTCTCCCAGGATGGCGCCATCCCGGCGGAGATGCTAGAGGCATCAGATGTGGTCATTCCCAAGCCCGGGAAGGACATGACAGTATGTGGTGCGTACCGGCCGATCTCCCTACTCAACATTGATCTTAAACTATACACGAGTATCCTCGCAACCCGACTGGGTCCATACATCCCCCAACTCGTGGAACCGGATCAGGCAGGGTTCATATCGCAGAGGCAGACGAGTGACAATACCAAGAGAGTCCTCCACCTCATTGAAAAAGCGTTGCACACAGACGGAGAATACATGCTGTTAGCCATAGATGCCGAGACAGGGTAGACTGGCCATATCTCGAACAGGTCCTGCAGAGGTTTGGACTAGGAGAGAAACTGCGCACACGGATCCTGAATTGTTACCGGCTGCCCATGGCCACGGTCCGGGTGAACGGACAGACCTCCTCCCTGTTTCCCATTTGCAGAGGCACGAGACAGGGATGTCCCCTCCCCCCCCCCTCCTCTTTGCGCTATATATGGAACCGTTAGCTCTCCGGATCAGGCATCACCCCCTCGTAAAGGGCATTAAATTTGGCAGAGATATACATACCATCAGCCTATACGCAGACGATATCCTATTGTCTCTCACCGACCCGGTCCAGTTGCTTAGAGCGCTCTTCATCGAACTTCATTGTTTTGGGCAGACTTCCGGTTTTAAAATCAACATGGGGAAGTCGACGGCACTTAATATCTCCCTTACCCAACACACGTTGGCTAGGCTACAAGAGGAGCACTCGATACAGTGGGCGGACTCCGCGGTCCCCTACCTGGGAGTGCAGCTAGGCCCTACCATCCGAGACACAGTCACCGCTAATTATGATCGGCTCCGTGCTCACATCCGCAGGGAACTGGGCCAATGGAAGCATCACACCCTCTCTTGGTTAGGTAGAATCACGGCCATCAAATTGACCATTCTTCCCCAGATCCTATATCTTTTTCAGATGCTTCCTCTTCGCCCTCCGACTGGCTGGATCCAGCAAACTCAGGCAGATCTGGCGCAGTTTATCTGGCAGGGCCGCAAGCCCAGATTTAAGCATGCTATAGCAATACTACTGCCCGAACGGGGAGGAGTGGGGGTCCCCAATCTACAGCTTTACTTTTACGCCACACAGCTCCGTTACCTTGTGGATTGGAGTCGTTTGGAGTCTGAGAAGCATTAGTTGTTCCAAGACCAAGCGGTCGCGGCAACGACCCTGCAGGGGGTCCCCTTTTTACGTAGGGCACATAGACCACCAAATCTTTATGCTTCCTATATTACGGGTACGATCTTGTAGGCGTGGGACCGTACCGCAGTCACACATGCTCTGACGACCTTTCCCTCCCCCTTAACACCACTCTTTAACAACCCAGACTTCCAACCGGGCATGGCAACTAAGGCCTTCGCACAATGGCGGCCCTCTCCGTGTAGATGCCTCGGGCATCTGTTTGACACGGATGGCAATCTTCCCTTCCCACAGATTCGCATTGACTATGGCCTCCCTGAGACCGAGAGGCTTCCTTACCTCCAGCTCAGACACTGGGTCCTGCAACCCCAAGTGAAACCCGGCGCCCAGCGCTCTCTCACTGCTTTCGAGAAATGGCTTATCACTAGATCGTCAGATAAAAAGCTTATCTCTGATCTCTACAAGCACCTCCTGACTACTAGCACGCACACATACAACACGGGCCGGACACGCTGGGAACGCGAGATTGGCAGATCTCTTACCCACAAGGAATGGGGTGACATATACTACAGGGCCCGACATTCAGCACATCACACAGGCCTTAACGAGACAATGACCAAGGTAGTCACCTACTGGTACTACACACCAGAGCGCCTCCACCGTTTTGACCCCTGCCAGAGTGCTCTCTGTTGGAGGGGTTGTGGAGAGGTGGGCACGTTAGAGCACTTACTGTGGAGTTGTAAACATATTCGTCCGTGCTGGGCCCAAATCCTGGACGATATCGATGCTCATTTGGACACGCAGCTCCCAAGCTTCCCTGCCTACATATTGTTGGGCTTGCCAAATCCATTGATGTATCCTCTTAAGTCCAGACTGGGGCGCCTGATCGCTATAGCCTTGGGAGCGGCCACACAGAACATACTGGCGCACTGGCGCTCTCCCTCGCCCCCACCCTGCTCAGGTTGGTTGCATAGATTGTGGATGGTACTGGGGATGGAGAAGCTTACTCTCACTCTGGCAGGCAGAGGCTCTGAATTCCCAGAGCTCTGGCGTCCCTTCCTCGCTCTCCTCAGAATTGAATTTAGGGAATTAACATGCCCCCGCTACCTTAAATTGCTGCGTCTGGAAGATACACAGATTCCGCAGAAGGCCCTCCCACGCAGATCTACTAGATTGAGATGATCCATTGTGGTTTCGGGCTCTCCTTTTCTTTTTTGTGGGTTTATAGTGGATGGACGAGAGGGGGGGCCGAAGGGTGGACACGTTTGGGGAATCTTTGGGATAATGTTTTGAAAGGTTATTTTTATTTTTTCAATATTCTATTTCTTATTCTGCTTTCTTTAGTAACCTCACTCCATGCTTTTACCTTGGTAATGTGATTAGTAGCGGCACTTGTCTGTTTTATATTGTACTCAGGAGTCGAGATCTTATTTCTTCCCTTTTATGGTTGATGTGAGAAATTAATAAAAAGAGTTAAACCATAAAGGGGAGGAGACTGGGAGATCTGTTCCATTTTGAATAGCTCGTTGTAGTGTGTGACGTATCTGGAGGTAGCGGAAGGTTTCCGCAGAGACCAACTCATAGTCTCTTTGGAGGTCCAGAAAGGGTATGATTTTCCCTCCCACTCACAATCTCCTACTCTTGAGAGACCAGTGAGGTCTCATTTGTCGAATACCGGTAGGTTTACCAAACATCCTAGGCGTATTGAGTCCCACAGTGGAGTAGTTAGAGTGATCTTATCTTCCACCCTAGTGTCGCTGACGTGGCCATATATTGATAGTTGTTGATGTTGGGGTATTCACTGGTGCCTTCTGTTTTTTGCCGTAGATTGCCCTGAGGTAGCCCCTGGTCTCATATTGTGCCTGTCTATTCTGTAAGCTGGTTTGGCGTGTGTAAGATGGACCCATCGATTTATCACTATAAGGTGCACTGCCCAATAATAATATTGTAGCGCCGGTAGGGTGATCCCTCCATCGTACCAGCTCTTAGTCAGCTTATTTAGTGCTCTCCGTGGAGTACCACTATCCCAGAGAAGTGTCCGTACCTCCGCTTCTACTGCACAAAAGTAATACATACTATTTTAATTTCTTGAAAAGCAGACAGGGTCCTGCACCTGAGGGCAAGAACTGGACGTCCACATCTTTGGATAGCATGTTTTTTTATACTACCTTGGCATAAACTTAAAATATATCCCATCTGACAATAAATGTGAGATTGCTGCATCAACATACAGCCATTTTAACCTATATTGTAAAATATTACCTTGCTGTGGGTTTTTTTCTCCCAAAATCGTTTCTGATTTGGACAAAATTGACCATTCCGAAAGAAAAGATTCCACTAAACACCTTTATACCTTTATCCCCTTGCTTCTTGTTTCTTAAAAGCATGGCAGCTACTAAGTGTACTCATTAACATTTCCCATAAGTATTGGTATGTTGACCCATTATTTATTTTAGTGCCCAAGGCTTAGTCAAAGTGCTCTCAACCTTGGTGGTGCAAAACATAAGTGCTCAAACCTGTCATCATACTAAATAATTGCGTTCCAGATCTTGGATAATTGCATCTCAATGTTTTGCAATTTGCTTCTTTTTACTGTGCATGGTTGAGTTTTTTCTCTTCCAGTGGACTGCTGTCTGTGTTCTTTATGGCCTCACCAGCTGACATATTAACTCCTTGTTATCTGAACCTATGTGTTCTACTGATGGATGGATTCAGTAGGCTCAGTAATGGTACCACCAGGTCTTCCCTCATCAGATATCTTAAAACCCCTTTAAAATGTGTAGTCCCACCATGTCTATATCGGAAGACCTGCTGGCGGTCTCATATCTACAACATTTATCTGACTCCAAAGTATATCTGGTGAAGTCTTTTGGGTGTCCTATCCTGCTGATAAAAGAATGTGTATGCCACTTCACTCTAGTGGGTGCTCCTGAGGGTTATTGGGGTATCTGTTCATAGCCTCTCCCGCTCAATATCTAGCATCTCTCTGCCCAGCACTCCTACCCAACTATTTTGATATCCACATTTGGACTTGCAGGGCCACCTTCACTCATATTCTTCTATATGTGAATACTAATTCCTTTGGAACCCAGGTGAATTTTTCTACATTCTTCTGTTTGTGTCAGGTCTCTTGAGAAGTGCATCACTCATTGCCTAAGCGGCAGATAAGTTGACCTCTCTTTTCCTCTTACCCCAAATTCTCTCTTAAATTCCTTGACTGTCTTTTGTTTGAATCTCGCCGCTTGAGATGGAGGAGTAAAGTGAGTGTTGTAATGTAGTGGAGAATAGGGTGAGGGGGTAGGATGTCAACCGACCTCCTCATCACTTTATTTTATACCCATTATATCACTTTCACGGAGAGTAACCTGTATGCATTCTTTGGGAGTTGTGACTTTTCCAACAAAAACTGGTCCCACACGGGTTTTCCCGCAATTGCTCGCTCCATTGGGATCAATTTCTTTTTTCGTCTCTCCTGCAGTAACTTCCTCCGCTATTTTAATCTTTGCCACCCTGTAATATTTCAGTACATCTGAACGAGTCAATACCCCCAGCACCTTTTTAGGCCGATCATTCGAGACCTGTTGTAACTTCTCTTGAGGGATGAAAGTCAACACCCTGCTTTTGATTCGTCTGTTTCACAGTCCTTTAAAAATCCTCGATTACTAGTGGTCAGTCTTGCCTCTTTGTCCCCTCCTTTTTCTGGTTAGTTTCCCCCAGGTAGCAGTGACTAAGTACTGTCTCATTACACTATGGTTCTTCATCTGTTCTTTTGGGGACTATTTTGATCTTGGTTTCCTGCTCTGTTACTGTCTGCCTGTGTTCAGCTTTATAGCTGTGTAGATCATACTAAAGCATTCCTCCCTCCCCCTTTGCTTAATACCACAGTTGTGTTAGTGCTGTCCCTCCCCCCTCTCCTCCCTCCTCTCCTCCCTCCTCTCCCAGCTGGGCTTCTCACTGCTTTTTGTGCATTTTTTTTTAGCTTTTTTGCACTTTTCGATGTCCACCGTCAGTTAGGCTTTTTTGGGTAGGCTATTTGCATGTCTGGGCTTGCTTTTAAGGGAAATTGGGCTTGTTTTGCAGCATACTGCCCTAATTTAATCTCCTCTTCCCCCACCAGAGTGCTTGCTGGCCTCCAAATCTGAGATTATTTTTTTTTGTTTTGCATCTTTTATATAGCGCGAACTCGACCCGAAGGTATTGGAGCCCTGTACATGAGCACCGTATTTACATTACATATTCAGGCCCGAGGAGATTAAGTGATTTGCTCAGAATCACAGGATGTGGACGCGACCTCGAGGCTCGAACCCTAGTTTCCTGCACCAAAGTCGGCAGTTTAAGCCGACGGACCACATCCTCTCCCCAGGTACATTTATTTCTTATCCTTATATTAGTAGATTTGATTTCTTGCCCTTATTTTAAATTAATAGCTTTAATTTATCATAGGGTGTTAAGTGGACACCAGACTCAAACCGGGATACCCAGCTCTTGAGTCAGCAGCTCACTGTTACCATATCCTTTTCCTAGCCCTGTTGTAGGGCGCAGTACCTCACGTGGCCAAAAGAGGTCACACGGGACACCCAGTGACAGGCGTACGCTCACTTGCATAAGCTTTCAGCCCTCGCTGCCCCGGTGCATGCTCACACGATTCCACAAGGGCATCAAGGTTGGAAGTGGAGCCGGCTTTCTCGCCTCCTGGTTATGCGTTCATTTCTCAAAACCGTAATTTAAGATTTGGTATGGTCTCTTCTGAAAGTGTAGTCATAACTGTCTGCTATACGTGTCTATATGAAGTTTGCGCAAAATAAAAATGAATAAATAATAATATAAAATGTGATATTCCTGCACCGGCCACAGCTTGAGGGGCAGTGTTTGTGGTGGGCGGGTCTGGCCCGACGTCGAACACGCAATGCAGCTCTGCTGGCTAAGACTAACTAGTTGCCTGCTGTGGCGAGGGCTGGCCTCAGCCTCAAACTCGTGCGCTGAGCCCAGCCTGTGCTGAGCATATTTAGTCTCTCGCTTTAATCACGGCACCAGCCCTGGGTTGATGCAGGGCCGCTCCTGTCAGCTGACAGCTCGTGTGAGAAAGAAGTGCACTCAACAGGACGGATTCGCCTGTCCACTCCTCCGGCCCCCACGGATCTTAGACAGCTGCTTCACCTCTAAACACTCTATGAAAGACTTCAGGTCAGTGCAGGCTGAGCGGCAGCAGGATCTTTTCATTTCAAATGTATGCCACGGCCAGAAATTGCTTCTGCCTTTGGCAGAATTCATAATTATTCGACCACCATGACCTCCTTTCGCTGGTGGCTGTGCCAATCATGGTAACACTGACAGCAGGCGCCGTATCTCTAAAGGCGTAGGGCACAGCATTGAACACAGTGTGCCATGCCCTCTCACCCTAACCATAATCTACACCTGCAGACGGGTCAGCAAAAATTGTGTCACTGTGCCAGCCGACCCTCACCAGTATGGTAACTGACTCCCGTCTCCAGCACATCACGCTGTCAGATTACCTGTTTGCAGTTAGTGACCCCACGAATATTTGACGTTACATGGCATGAAGCTACAACGCATGGTTTTGCAACGCAGTCTTTCCATTGCATGATTTTACAACGCATGCCATTACAACGCATTTTTAAAAACTACCATTACAACGCATTCCATTACAACGCATAATACTTTTAAGGCAAACAGTAGGGTAAGTGTTGGATAGTGTAGAAGTAAAAATTACTATTCCCACTCCATTGAGTGCAACAGTAGGGTAAGTGTCGGATAGTGTAGGGGTAAAAATTACTATTCCCACTCCAGTGAGTGCAACAGTAGGGAAAGTGTTGGATAGTGTAGGGGTAAAAAATACTATTCCCATATACCCCAACAGCCATACCCACCCTAATACAATAAAGATCTCCATTACTTACCTTATAATGCGTTGTAATGGCATGCGTTGTACTGACATGCGTTGAAATGGCATGTACTGTAATGGCATGCGATTTAAAGGCAGTTGCGTTGTAACAGTTGTGTTGTAAGGGTAGGTCGTTGTAAAGTCTGCATTGGGCTGGATGTTTCCCGACCCCACAGACCCCAGCTGCAGCCATCAGGCTGAGCAGCAGGAATTTACCCAGCACTCAGTGACTCTGTATGTAAGTGAAAGATAGCGTAGTGATCAATTATGTTCCTGATCGAGAGAAATAACGTTTGACTCACCAGTAGCGCAGATGGTTAACAAATGCCTATAGCAAAGAAAGTGTGTTCTGTTAATCACAGAACAGTATTTTATGTGGGTAGCATCTGCAAACAAGAGATCGTGGATCTTATATAGAACAAAACACACTTATCCATTGTAGCAAATATAAGGCATTTAAGAAAAACTGTGTCTGAGATTTCCAAAAGCAAGGAATTTCAAAACTCCAAATGGTTAACAGAAGTTACATTTGGTGCAGGGTGACAATCGACAAACTCTAGTAGCAATGACACTATCTAGAAAACAAGCGTGAGTGGTGAGCGGAGTGCACAAAACGGAAGAGACACCCTCGGAATGGTTATGATTACAACTAATTGTTTCAATGAAAATACTTTAAAATACGATGTTATAAGTAGAAAACTACCTGAAAAAAATTCTGAATACTGCCAAAAATGCAAATTTGACAGTTTTCACTCTTTCACAGAAACGCCCTCTTTGAAATGCACACAAACTCACCCAAGGAGCACAGTTGTTCAAATACACATTCTAACGAGCTGGCAGAATTTTTTGTGTGAGTAAATCACTCAATTTTGAGTTTTAGAATTAGGATTTGGATTTTAATATTGTAAACGTCTGTGATTAGCACAACTATATTGCACCCAGTTGAGAAAATGCCTTTGCGAATAGGGTCTGAGAATTTTAGAACAATTCCACTTAAATCCTGACTAGAAAGAACTCGAGCATGAAGAAGCCTGGCGCTGGTGCTGGAGCAGAGTTTTCTGTTGAAAATCTATTGGGTTTTTAAAGCTCTGGTTTGTCTATTTGTCGATTAATAAAATATTAATTTTTAACTATTAATTATTTGTTTTGTGTAAATGTTCTGACTAATCAATATAAACTAACAGGAGAAAATTATACGTGGGGATGCTTTTGCGTTGCTATTTAATAAATGTGCATGTTTTATTAATAAATGTTGCTGAGTGCTGTTTATTTAAAGCACGGAAAAACGCTTTTTAAATGTTATGTACTAATGCTTTTCTTGTGTTGCAAAGGCTAGATAATTACATACACATAAGGGTATTAGTGGGGTTGACACTGTTTAATCACTATGCTGTGGTAACGTTGTTTAGTCTCTTTTAATTAAGATGGTACATTTTGGCCTGGTGGGAAAATGGCTACCGTTTAAAGCCTGTACTCGAGTGAATTTTGTGATGAGAAGGCCTTGCTGAACATGGTCGAGAGTCATCTGACCACAGTCTTCGCCTGGTAGAAAATCTTCCGTGAGGACAGCAGTTCTGGGAGAATTGCCAGCTGCCCTTGGACAAGGATAAAATACAATGAACATTGTCCAGTCTGCGGTGACTTTGCTGAGATATTGAGGAAGAACATTTTAAAAGATACTTTTGCAAATTTGAGTTTATACTTCCGTCTTTTTATTTTTGTGATTTTTCCTGAGCGGAGATTTTCCAAATGTAGCGATGCTACATCCTTTTCTGCTCGCTTTGCTCAGCAGTTCAGCGGATATCGAAAACATTTTATGTTGCCTTCTATTGTTAAACACATTATAAATATTGTTAGCCTAGAGAGGGTTTTTGCCACTTTGCCATTTTCTTCCCAAACCTGTGTTGGTGAGGACTTATGCTGTGAGGACGGCGACTCGGGAGACTTCTACTGGGAAGACCTGTCCTGACCCATTCTGACATTTAGCTAGAATAGGTAATTATGAGAATAATGATTTACTTTGATTGATTTTCCTTTGACTAATTTTAGATAAAGTACCATAATTTTAAATACAGTGTTGGTGGTTATTTCTTGTCAATTATTGAGTACTCTATTTTGATTATTGTTGTATAGATTGTTTAGATCATGACTCAGGACAATCACAATTAGGTCTTATCGACCTCAGTGTAGATGCAGGGTGTTTAGGAGTTTTTCTTTTCACAGGTTCAGTGTTTGTAGAGTATTTGAGCGTATGTTAGTAAATGGGCCCAAGCGTATGATGAGTGTATGTGCGTGTATCTGTGAATTTACTCTATCCGTGGAAGTAGGGAGAATTTGTACACCCCTACTTGTCCCTCACCTAGCTTATCAGAAATGTTCCCTACACCTCCTCGGGGGTCTTCCGCAATCTGTCCCTCTCTATCTTCTTCTGACCCTACTTCTTCAGGTATAATCTCAAGTGGTTCTTCAATCTCCTCCTCTTCTGATTCAGGAGTAATTTCTGTGGATCTGCTTTTTTCTCTTCTTTTTCCCCCACTGCTTTTTGGAACTTCAGGCTCTCTTACAGAATCTGATCTCCCTTCTGAGACTCTCAATGGTTCTCTTGAAGTCTTTTCTGCTTCTTTTCCTGAACTTTGATTTTTTCTCACTGGTTCTGGGTCTTCATCATCACTGGAATCTGATTCTTCAAAATACTCCTTACCAGTCCCATCCTTTGGGCTTGGAACTCTCAGAGTATGACTCGCATGTACCCAGTTTTTCACACCAGCACACTTCACTGCAGTTGTCGTAGTCAAAATAACTTGTCTTGGTCTTCCCCACCTTGGAACCAAGCAATTTCTTCTTCTGTGTACTTTAATCCTCACCCAGTCTCCTGGACTCAGATCATGAGCTTGCTTCTTCTCAAGTGTGGTAGCTTCTTCTCCAATCTGGTGAAACACAGAATGAACTGCGTCAGCCAGGCCTTTACAGTAATCCAAAATCATGTCATCAGTTATTGTCATCAACTTATTGACAGGCACATATGCATGTCGCATTGCGCGTCCCATCAAGATTTCGTGCGGACTTAAACCAGTAGTTCTATCTGGAGTAGATCTAATAGTCATTAGCACTAGAGGCAAGACATCAAGCCATTTCATTCCAGTGGCTAAACACATCTTACCAATCCTGTTCTTTATTGTGCCATTAATCTGCTCAACCACACCAGAAGCCTCTGGCCTGTATGCACAATGTAGCTTTTGCTGTATGCCCAATGCTTCACAAATCAAACTCATGAGCTCATTATAGAAGTGTCCACCTCTATCAGACTCAATCGTTACTGGAAACCCGTACCTAGGAATCAACTCTCTTAACAGTAACTTTGCCACTGTTATTCCATCATTTCTCCTAGTCGGATAGGCCTCCACCCATCTTGAGAACAAACAGACTACCACTAGAACATACCTTAGTCTGTTCACTTGGGGCATTTCAATGAAATCTACCTGCATTCTCGTGAAAGGACCACCTTCTCTACCTATCGTTCCCAGACTCACCACTGTCTTTTTCCCAGTGTTAAATTGCTGGCAAATCAAACATCTCTGACAGATGCTCTCTGCAATTGTCCTGAACTTTGCATTGTACCAAGTCTGTTTAAAAGACCTGATCATCGCATCCCTTCCCAAATGTCCCTGGCCATGATACATCCTTGCCATTGTCGACAGCATGGAATTTGGCATGACTGGTCTGCCATCTCTATAGACCCAAACATGGTCTGTTTCTCTTGGGGCACAACCTGCCTTGATCCAGTCTTTCTTTTCTTCCTTTCCTGCCTCATCCTGCAACTGTTTCACTTCATCCCACGTTTCTAGGACATTAGTAAACATCACAGAACAAAAAGACATTTCACCTTCTCGTTCCCTATTAATCGAGTGATTGTTCTTAGCACAATATTGTGCAATGTCGTTAGCAAATCTATTTCCGACTGTCACAAAATCATCTCCTTGTCCATGAGCAGCACATTTCACCACTGCTAATTCTTTAGGCAGCTGTATCGCCTCAAGCAATTTCCCAATCACTTCAGCATTCTTTATTGGAGTCCCACTCGACGTCAAGAAACCTCTCTGTAGCCAAAGTTGGCCAAAATCATGCACAACTCCAAATCCATACTGACTATCAGTCATCACAGTTACTCTCAGATCTTTCCCAATTTCACAAGCTTTCGTCAATGCCACCAATTCAGCAACTTGTGCAGATTTCACTCCTTTCAATGGTGATGCTTCCATCACTTCTGAAACTTTGCACACTGCATATGCTGCACTCAGCACACCCTCATCATTCCTTAGGCATGATCCATCTACAAACAGCACATGATCACTCTCAAGTAAGGGAAGATCCCTTATGTCTGGTCTCGGTTTTGTACAGTACTCCAGCACATCCAAACAATTGTGATCATCTTCTGTCTTCACACCCACATTTTCAATATCCGGCAACAATTTCGCTGGATTCACATTCACACATCTCTCCAGAGTCACATTTGATGCTCCCAGAATGACTTTCTCATATTTAGTCAGCCGACTATGTGACATATACTGAGTTCTGCTTCTTGTCAAAAGAATTGCCACATTATGAGGTACGAATACCCTTACAGGATATCCCATTATAATTCCCTCACTCTGTTCCAGACTTCTGCATGTTGCAGCCACAGATTTCAGACAACCTGGTAAACCCACAGCTACAGGGTCAAGTGTCGATGAGAAGTACGCAATAGGCCTTCTCAGTAATCCATGTTTCTGAATTAACACTGAAAGTGCACATCCATTTCTCTCACTGCAGTACAATTCAAACTCTTTCTCATAGTCTGGCATACCCAAAGCAGGGGCTTCACACATTCTGCTCTTCAGCTCCTCAAATGCTGCCATTTGTTCTCCATCTAATTCCAATGGATCTGTCATCTCACTTTTTGTCAGCTTAATCAGTGGCTTTGCTATCAAAGAGAAATTAATTATCCACTGACGACAATATCCCACCATTCCCAAGAACATTCTCACTTCTCTCTGGGTCTTTGGGGCTTTCATTTCTCTGATAATTCTAATCCTGTCATCAGTCACTTTTCTCAGACCTTTTTCAATATTGTGTCCAAGATAATGCACCTCTTTCTTGCAAAATTGCAATTTAGCTGGAGATACCTTTAACCCTCCATCTGCCAGATGATTCAGTAAAGCTATGGTATCCACTTCACAAGCTTCACGTGTTTTTGATGCCACTAGTAGGTCATCAATATATTGTACTAGCACTGAGTTTTCAGGCATGATCAAACTCTCTAATGATTTTTCAATAACTGATTGAATATCGAAGGACTCTCTGTATACCCCTGTGGGATACGACACCATGCTAAAATACGCTGGCCAAACCTAAATGCAAAAATCGGTTGGCTGTCATGATGCAATGGAATTGAAAAGAAAGCATGACACAAATCAATCACTGTGTACCACTCAGCATCATGTGGAATCTGATACAAAATCACTGACGGATTTGGCACAATAGGACAACATGCCACCACAATTTGATTAACTTTTCTCAAATCCTGTACAATCCTGAACTTCCCATTAGGTTTCTTTAGCCCCATTATCGGTGAGTTACACGGGCTACTCAATAGTTCTCTCAAAACTCCTTGCTGAATCATTTTCTCAATTATAGGAGTTATTCCTTCAATTATTTCTGGTGTCATTTTGTACTGAGGAATGTTAGGATAAGTAATTCCCTCTTTCACTGCAATTTTCACAGGATCTACATTATTCATCAATCCCACATCTTCTCCAGTAAAATCCCAAACTGTCCTTTTCACTGTGTCTCTCAGCTCTTGAGGCAAATCCTCCGGATCAAACACAGCATATGCACCAATTAACTCACTCTCTCTATTTTCTAGAGTCATTCGGTACAAAACATCCTCATCTGGTGTTTCAAAAGCTATTCCATCCGGTGTACAAAAAATTGTACAATTCATCTTACAAAGTAGATCCCTACCTAACAGGTTCACTGGACTAGTGTCACAGACAATAAATCTGTTCATGTCTGAAAATTTCCCTATTTGTACTCTTACTGGTTCAGTAAGACGTGTCTTGATTTGTGTATTGGCTACACCAACTACTTGGATTGCTTCATCCGAGAGAGGAAGATTTCTAATATCTGTTGACCTGACAGTTGATCTTGTTGCACCTGTGTCTACTAAAAAAGTAACACCTTCTTCATTTATTTTTCCATCCACAAATGGTCCTGCTTGGTCTATTTCTAGAGTTGCACCAAGTATGCACTTTTCCTCCTCTCTTCGGCACCGTCAATAATCACCTTCAGACTCACTCCCTTCATTCTTTAACAAGTACTGCTGTACCTGGTTACAACGCCTTGGTTTGTTTACCTGCTCATCATTGTAGAATCCCGAATCCGGATTATACTTTTGTGACCCTCTATTCTGCGGCAAGGGCGGTTTTGGCTCTTGACTCTGCTGTTTCACAACAGAAGATTGTTGCTGCTGTCGATTATTCCCTTCGTTCTGCACCTGTTGATTTAAGTTTTTATTCTCATTATTCGCTAATGGTGGATTAGTACATTCAGATCTCCAATGTCCCAGTTGGCCACAGTTGTGACACGGGAACTTCTTTTTGGCTTCCTCAAGATTCCCCTTTCCTTTCCCTGCATATCTAGGTCTATTCCCTGGATTATTTCCTGCATTATTCGCCTGTTCCACTAATTGTGCTTCCTGTCTTTCCGCAACTTTCACTTGTGCCCACATTGCTTTCTCTTTCAGCTTTCTCTGTTTTGCTTCAATTTCATCACTGAAGTATTTTGCATGTCTCAGAATCTCATCTATTTTCTTACTCTGCCAATCCACAGTATGCTCACGAATTCTCTCACTAATCTCAGGTCTCAGGCCATATACAAATCTGTATACAAAATGACTCAAATCCTTGTCACCCAGGTGTTCATCCCCACTGAATTGTTTAAAAGCCAGTATCGGCCTCTCATAAAAAGCATGAACCGATTATTTTGCTTCCTGATGTGTTCGATCTATTTTAACCCAGTCTGTCTCTTTTGGAGGTACTTTATTTTTCAGGTATACGATCACCTGCTCATACTTTCTCATTACTTCTGGATCTGGTGCTCCTGTTCTCTGATCTCTTGGATATTCCTCAGTAGGCCAACTTACAACTATTTTACACTCAGCCCACAAATCTGCTGGAACAATTATATCAAATAGACTATTCAGGTCAATCCACAGCACTTTTGACAATTTCACAAATCTGTCTACCTGCCTATACCACTCGACAGGCTTTTCTCTCAGTCGAGGGAAATCATTCGTAAATGATAAAATATCTTGTCTGGTCCATGGAACATGTACATATCCTCCTCCAGGTATTTCTCTCATAGGATAAGCAACAGTGGATGCTTTCTCTTTTTCTCTCACAGGAAATGCTGAATAAGTCCTATCCCCTGATTCTTCTCTCTTCTTGTACCACCTATCCTTCCACTAAAGCCTCAAACTGTGTCGGCCTTGGTCTTGGGTCAAGACATAACATCTTTTCCCGCAAATTTTTCAACACAGCCAAATTAAATGAACCATGTTCTGGAAATGCTAGAACACCATCTTCCTTAGTATACCTAACCCAATTCTCCAACCATATACAGGTATGATACCCATATCTCGCAGCCATGAAGGATGCAGGCGTTTTCGATGGAGGTAACAAATCACCTTCTCTCGTTTTAACATCTTTGTCCTTGTCGAACCAATTTTTTTTTTTTTTTTTTTTTTTAAAACCTTTATTTCAAATTTCAGGACACAGCTATTCAGCCGACAGCCCGGAGGTTCGGCAGCATTGAGAGTTGGATACAGTGATGTGTCCCCAATACAGTTCAAAGAGTAATGCAAAGGTCCAATTTTAAGTAAATACAGAAAAAACTCACAACAAACCCCAGCAAGGCAAGGACATTGAAAGCCCATGGCGAAAGCCCCCAGGGGAGGCAGGACCCCACTCGTCTACTAGTTACACAACTGTGTACGGAGGAAGAAGGGGGACAGCAGAGGCCCAAAACGGTTCCTAGAACCCAACTGTGCTGGAAAGTAGGTCAGGGGGAAAGCTGTTCCTCGGGAGGTTCCAGATCCGGGGCAAGACATATTCCCCCCCTGTATTGGTTCCACCGCCCCCAGATGGCATGCCACTTCCGGGGGCGACCTCTAGAGCAGTAGACCGACTTCTCCCTAAACATGCTCCAGTCCATGTTCTCCTTCCACGCGGTCAGTGTAGGGGGTCCCGAGGAGCCCCACAATCGCGCGATATCCCTTTTAGCTACCATGTTACCCAGAGTCACCCATTGGGTCTGCGCCTCATCGAGGTCAGTGGGCCCCCAGACGTTCAGGAGGCAACACCGCGCCTCCGGCTGTACCGCAGTGCCCGTCACCTCCCCCATGACTGCATGGACTCTCCTCCAGAACTCCACAATGGCACTACATTCCCAAATGATGTGCAGGAAAGTACCCACCATACCACATCCCCTTCTGCACAGGCCGTCCTCCGAGAATCCCATGTGGACCAGCCGTGGCCCCGTCACATACACCCGGTGCAGTATTTTAAGCTGCACCAGCCTCAGACGCGACGGGATCGCAACCTCCTTAGGAGAAGAAACCGCTGACTGCCAGTCCTCATTATCCAACTCAAGGCCATCCCTAGTCCACTGTTCTCTCAGCCCCAAAAGCATGTCTGCCCGGACGTTAATCAACTTCTTATATATAAGCGAGATCGTGCTCTCGGGCATATGACCATCAAGGACTCGGTCCTCAAGGGGAGAGGACTCCGGCACCTTCTCACCCTCCACGAGGACTGATCGGAGGGCGTGACGCAGCTGGATATACCTGAAATACTCTGAGGGCCCTAGCTCATACTCAGTCTGCAACTCCTCGAAGGACTTCACCCTCCCCTTATGCAGCACATCTCCCACCTTGGATATACCTATCAGGTCCCACTTATCAAAGCCCTTCGTATGCCAGAGTCTTCCCAATCTTTCCGATTCAAACAATGGGGTAGCGAGGGTGAGCCTATCCTTCCAGCCCAACGAATCAGTCGCCATCTTCCATACACGCACCGCCACACCTGTGGGCCCCGTAAGGGACGAGTCTAAGGACCGCGAATACAACGCCCTGTAGTAGTTGCCGCCACGCAGCAGCCACCTATCCATGGCATACCCAGGGTTGAGGGCAGGGCCATAAAACCCATGGTTGATCGCGCTCAGCTGCGTGGCCCAGTAGTACCTTCGGATGTCTGGGAGCGCGATGCCCCCATCGTACCATGGGAGCGTCAACTTTGAAATAGCTATTCGCGGCCGACCATCCCACAGCAACGTCCGTTGGAGGCCTTCGACCTCCCGAAAGTATTTGGCCGGTACCCAGTCCAAGGTGTTCTGGAGGGCGTAAAGGAAGCGGGGAAGAGACATCATTTTGAACAGGGCCGCACGCCCAACAAGGGAGAGCGGCAGCCTCCGCCAACCTTCAACATCTCGCCTCAAGCGCGCCAAGGGGAGGAGCAGATTCCTCTCATAGCGCACAGCAGGATCCATGGATATAAAATTCCCCAAATACACGAAACCCTGCTGGGCAACCTGTATCGAACATGTTCTAGGGATCGGTGGGACCTCGCCACTAAGAACGTACAAGTACGATTTGCCCCAATTAATCACAAGCCCCGAGTTCCTACCGAACGATGCGAGTACGTCACAGACCACTATAAGTGACTTCTTAGGTGAGGCAAGATACAGCAGGATATCATCGGCATAAAGCGAAATACGGTCCTCGTGATCAGGCGACCACCGAAGGCCCCGTATATCGGGGTGCCAACGTATCCACGCAGCCAACGGTTCAAGGGCGAGGGCGAACAACAGAGGCGACAGGGGACAACCCTGCCGAGTACCCCTACCAAGCTGAAACGGAGTAGATGCCCGACCATTCACCACAACATTCGCTAGTGGCCCCTCGTACAGCAACCGAACCCAACTCACAAAACCGCGACCGAAACCAAACTTGGCCAGCACGGCCCATAAGTATGCCCACTCCACCGTGTCAAAGGCCATCGTGGCATCAAGAGATGCCACAATAGCCGGTTCACGCAGCGTGCTCGCCCTGGCGATGACGCCATGAAGACGCCTAAGGTTTAATGCTGTGTTTCGGTGCGGGATGAAGCCAGATTGATCCGGGTGTACCAAATCGCCAAGTACCCTAATCAAACGGGTAGCCAGGAGTTTGGCCAGAATTTTCGGCTCAGCGTTGAGGAGTGAAATGGGCCGATAGGAAGCGCACCTATCTCGGGGTTTACCCTCTTTATGTATGACCACAATCGACGCCAGCCGCTGATCCAACGGAAGGATCCCATCCCCCCGCGCCTCCAAAAACATGGCGCGCAGGTGAGGGGCGACCCTATCCGGGAACAGTTTGTACAGGTCGATCGGCAGTCCATTCGGTCCAGAGGCCTTACCCGAGTTTAAAGCGCGAATCGCCCCCGCCACTTCGTCAACCGTTATGTCACCATCCAAATCGTCCCTATCTATGTCAGAGAGGCAGGGCAACTCGATATCACGGAGGAGATCAGACGAGTCCTCGGGCGGCCTGTCCGACACCGAGGAATAAACCCTACGAAAATACTCCGCGAAACACTTCACAATCCCCTCAGGTTCCACAATCGCCTCTCCCCGCTCTCCCGTCAACTCTGGCACCACTCTATTGACCCGTTCTTTCCTGTCCAACCATGCCAGGAGTTTCCCTGCCTTATCACCAACGTCATACAGGCGGCCCTGTTGTTCCCTACTGAGGGTCTTAGCGACGTTCGTCACCAGGTCCCTATACTCCGCCTGCTTCAAGCAAAGCTCATGCAGTGAGGACTCTGTAACCTCCTCCTCCATAGCCCCCTCAAGGGCCGCGATCTCATCCTCCACTTGCCGCACCTCGCCATCCCTCCGATTCTTGGCAGCCACCACCAGGGAGAGGGCTTCCCCCCGAAGGACGGTCTTAAAAGCTTCCCACAGCGACACCGCCGAGTCCACGGTTCCCAGATTGTCCTTAAAGTAATTATCTACCTTCTTTACCAGGGCGCTGCGCATCTTGGGGTCTCGGAAATACCATGGGTTGATGGGGGCCACCCTGTCGAACCAATTTTTAATCTTTCTGAACAAAGATTTTTTCTTTTTCTCTTCTTGGTAATACATTTTAGCTTTTACCAAACTTTTCTAATCCTTTCCGTAATACAACTCAATAGTACGATGTTTTATCCAATAACAGCGCGACTCACACTAACGCACCAATCCTGGAGCGCCTACGTCACAAGAATACAAGGTGACTCTTTCCAATCCTTGCGCGGCTCACACCAACGCACCAATCTCAGCGCGAGCACTGTTCTGATCCAATATCCAATCAGAGCGCGGTCTGTTTGACGTCAGCAGTCGCTGCAGTCTCTTGCTCCTGTCTCCTGTCGGTCGTCTACCCCTCCTTTACAAAACTTCTCAGTAGACTTCGTATCAGATTCTACTAAATCTATTAGTTACAACATATAAACATCTCCATTGTCTGCTTCGCTAACCAAAGAATAGTAAAGAAAATCTATTTCACAAGAATCCCGTTGACACAGTAGCACATCCCTCTACTCTGCCCTTCTAACATGCATTCATTAACTGTTTCCTCTAGGACTGCTCCAAAGAGTATTACAATTAACTAAATATATGAGCATTCACGCACATTCATACAAGAAAATATAGTACATACACACAGAATCCTGCTTTTCCCGAGAACAGTGAACAATCTGCCCCACTACAGAATTATAACATACGTTAACCAAGCAGTGTTTACCTCTGCCCAGTCCTTCAAACAAGCTCAGAGAATACCTATTACTCCTCCCGCAATAAGCTTTAACGGTGAACCTTACGGATCCCTGGGACTTAAGACCAGAGTTTCACAAATAACCTTCGCTACCATACACACTCCTTTTATACCAGAAATATTTCTAATAGTAACACACAACGATGTCACTAATTCCGAACACAGACAATGTGACGCGCAACTTCAATTGTCACACGTTTTCTTTTCCTGCATACATACAGGACCAACAATCCCGTCTTTCCCGAGAGCAGCATATACTTCCCTCTGCCCTACTACGGAACTGCTACCAGCTCCCAAATTCCAGAAGCACTACATAAAACTCAACATGACGACTTCAACATATAGTATTAGTACATATACCAACATCAATCAATAATCAATAAATCAAAAGCCAATGTACAAGCAATCTAATCAGATCAAGACAATCATCAATAACCATCAAATTCTGCTACCAGGAAATTGGTGCAGATTGGGGTGTACAAAATCTCCCTACTTCCACAGATAGAGTAATTTCACAGTTACACGCACATACACTCATCGTACACTTGGGCCCATTTTACTAACATACGCTCAAATACTCTACCAACACTGAACCTGTGAAAAGAAAAACTCCTAAACACCCTGCATCTACACTGAGGTCGATAAGACCTAATTGTGATTGTCCTGAGTCATGATCTAAACAATCTATACAACAATAATCAAAATAGAGTACTCAATAATTGACAAGAAATAACCACCAACACTGTATTTAAAATTATGGTACTTTATCTAAAATTAGTCAAAGGAAAATCAATCAAAGTAAATCATTATTCTCATAATTACCTATTCTAGCTAAATGTCAGAATGGGTCAGGACAGGTCTTCCCAGTAGAAGTCTCCCGAGTCGCCGTCCTCACAGCATAAGTCCTCACCAACGCAGGTTTGGGAAGAAAATGGCAAAGTGGCAAAAACCCTCTCTAGGCTAACAATATTTATAATGTGTTTAACAATAGAAGGCAACATAAAATGTTTTCGATATCCGCTGAACCGCTGAGCAAAGCGAGCAGAAAAGGATGTAGCATCGCTACATTTGGAAAATCTCCGCTCAGGAAAAATCACAAAAATAAAAAGACGGAAGTATAAACTCAAATTTGCAAAAGTATCTTTTAAAATGTTCTTCCTCAATATCTCAGCAAAGTCACCGCAGACTGGACAATGTTCATTGTATTTTATCCTTGTCGACAAGTAGACAGCAAGAAGATTGCGTGTCGGAGACTCGAGGAGGGAAAGAAGTAGGGAAGTCTCAAACAGTGGTGAAAAAGACTGTGGAGCAAAAGAAAACTGCTGAAGAAGAAGAGGCATTTGAAACAGAATCAGATGGAAGTGAGAATGAAAAATCAGAAGGTCGAGTTCTGAGAAAGAGAACTTGGATTGGAGAAAGAAATAATACAGAAACAAGACCGAAAAAAGGTTGTAAGAGGAGATTTTTGGCCTAACAACAGAGTAAAGAGGCTGAGATACAGACTGATAAGAGCAAATACATCGAAAGCTGAACAAGTGAATGAGGTGTCGAGTCAAAACGAAGTAAAAAGGAAGGAGCAAAAGGAGTCAAGAGAACCTGAGGAGATAAAGAGAATTAGAAAACCCAACCAAAAGTACAGATCACCGGAATGGTCTTATGTGGCACTGTCTGAAGGAGGAGAAGGAGAAGAAACAGTGAATCGAGACAATCCGGAGGGGATCTTGATAAAAGTGGTTGAGGAAAAGGAAAAATCTGTTGGAATCTTAAAAGTTATCCTGACTGACATTGGAGAAGAGTCGGATGCACAGGATGTTGTTGATGATCTGATACAATTTGATGTTGCTGAAGAAGAAGGAGTGAAAAGTGATGAATATCCAAATTGAGTGAACTGAAGAATTCACTTAGAGAAAAGTGAAAAGGAGAAAGTCTGAAATCCAGCTGTTTGAAGTAATCCAGAAATAAAGAGTAATACAGTAGTGGAGTAGTAGAGGCTAAGTCAAAAGACAAGGTCAAAGTAGTAAAATGGCTAACATAGAGAATAATCAAAGTAGATGTGCCTTCTTGAAAAGATGGTGTAGAATGTGCTGTTGCTGTACTGCATTATTAATGCTACTATGGGGTGTTTTAGCTTTATTAGTTACATTTAGAGTTTCAATAGGTACATTTGAAATGCATACTGAGAATGACACTAATGTAGAGAAAAGTTCGCAAAAAGTAGTTCCAACTAGAATTAGTAATACTTACATGCATAAAGATAGGCCAATTAATGATTTTTCTAGCAATGTTTTTTCAAAATTGTTGTATGAATATGTGAAGACAATGGAAGTGAGGGATTGCTATGTTTGTATGCAATTACCTGCATCCGTTTCAGAGGGGTGATTGTTGAGTAGTGTTTTTTATTTGCTAGGGAAAATAGATTATAAGATGTCTAACAAAGATAGTATTTTTGGGCAATTGCCTATGAATGAGAAGCTGAATCCAGCTAAAGAAGCTAACATTTTTGGTGAGATTTTTATTGAGAAAGAAGAATTAACATTAGATTACATTTTTAAGAATAATTTAACTTGTAGTTTGAAAGAAGAGGAGAAAGCTTTCCTAAACATGGTGGAGGAAAGGAGATTGAGCATGCATGAAAAGGCAGGGAAATACAAAATGAGTGAGACAATTTGGGACATTGAGATGGGAAAAGAATTGAGAAATGGGGCTAGTCCAACTTTAGCTTTAGATGCACCACAGAAGGGTAAGCTGTGCATTACAAGAAGGAAATCCCAATATGATACATACTTTGTTGGGACTAGTGAGTGTCATGATACATACTTCATTGCAACAGGATGGGGTTTTAGAGGAGGAGAGGATCCAATTTTTCCAGGAGTGTATTATGTTTGTGGGAACAAGGCTTATTACAAGTTGCCTGACCATTGGTATGGCACGTGTTATGTGGGCCTGGTTTTTCCAAAGATTTTTCATATAGATAGAATAGAAGATGTAGAACATATTAATTTACTAACACGTTTTAAGAGAGAAACTTGGTCTGAAATAGTGGGTGACATTTTTGGAGCTTTAATTCCAGCAGTGGGAATTTCTTTGAATGCATATGGAATTCGGAAACTGTCAACAGTGGTGGATCGCTTATCGACAAATACCGCTGGAGGGTTTGTTTTGGTGAATACGGAATTGATTGCCGTACCTGCCATGTCTATGCAAAATCGACTTGCCCTTGATATTTTATTGGCCAAGGAGGGTGGGGTCTGTGCAATATTGAAAGTTCAACATTGTTGCACTTACATTCCAGACGAAAGCAAAGACCTGAAGGTCTATATCAAAAATATTACTGATTTGCATGAAGAATTAGTACCATTGGAAGCTGAGAGTATCTGGACTAAAATAGCTAATAAAGTAGTTGCTGTTAAGAATTTTATTGCAAAAATAGGTAGTAATATTATAGGTAAGATATTGTTTCCTTTGACTTGTATAATTATTGCTTTATTGATACTAAGATTAGTGTGTTTGTGTTGTAAAAACAGGGGAGGGAAAAAGAAATTGATTAAAAGAAATATTGAAAGGAGAAATAAAAGAAAAAGAGATCCACAAGAAATAGAATTAGAAGAATTAAGGGAGAGTGTTTATTTGGAGACAAAGAGGGATGATGAAAGGGAGTCTGGTGTCTAGTGTTGTGTATAAGAAAAAGACATTTCCAGTTTCTCCTAAAAATTGGGATTAAAATTTTTCTAATTTTTTTTTTGGGTGTTTATTTGGTGATAATATCACCAAAGGGGGGATTGCTGGAGCAGAGTTTTCTGTTGAAAATCTATTGGGTTTTTAAAGCTCTGGTTTGTCTATTTGTCGATTAATAAAATATTAATTTTTAACTATTAATTATTTGTTTTGTGTAAATGTTCTGACTAATCAATATAAACTAACAGGAGAAAATTATACGTGGGCATGCTTTTGCGTTGCTATTTAATAAATGTGCATGTTTTATTAATAAATGTTGCTGAGTGCTGTTTATTTAAAGCACGGAAAAACGCTTTTTAAATGTTATGTACTAATGCTTTTCTTTTGTTGCAAAGGCTAGATAATTACATACACATAAGGGTATTAGTGGGGTTGACACTGTTTAATCACTATGCTGTGGTAACGTTGTTTAGTATCTTTTAATTAAGATGGTACATTTTGGCCTGGTGGGAAAATGGCTACCGTTTAAAGCCTGTACTCGAGTGAATTTTGTGATGAGAAGGCCTTGCTGAACATGGTCGAGAGTCATCTGACCACAGTCTTCGCCTGGTAGAAAATCTTCCGTGAGGACAGCAGTTCTGGGAGAATTGCCAGCTGCCCTTGGACAAGGATAAAATACAATGAACATTGTCCAGTCTGCGGTGACTTTGCTGAGATATTGAGGAAGAACATTTTAAAAGATACTTTTGCAAATTTGAGTTTATACTTCCGTCTTTTTATTTTTGTGATTTTTCCTGAGCGGAGATTTTCCATATGTAGCGATGCTACATCCTTTTCTGCTCGCTTTGCTCAGAGGTTCAGCGGATATCGAAAACATTTTATGTTGCCTTCTATTGTTAAACACATTATAAATATTGTTAGCCTAGAGAGGGTTTTTGCCACTTTGCCATTTTCTTCCCAAACCTGCGTTGGTGAGGACTTATGCTGTGAGGACGGCGACTCGGGAGACTTCTACTGGGAAGACCTGTCCTGACCCATTCTGACATTTAGCTAGAATAGGTAATTATGAGAATAATGATTTACTTTGATTGATTTTCCTTTGACTAATTTTAGATAAAGTACCATAATTTTAAATACAGTGTTGGTGGTTATTTCTTGTCAATTATTGAGTACTCTATTTTGATTATTGTTGTATAGATTGTTTAGATCATGACTCAGGACAATCACAATTAGGTCTTATCGACCTCAGTGTAGATGCAGGGTGTTTAGGAGTTTTTCTTTTCACAGGTTCAGTGTTGGTAGAGTATTTGAGCGTATGTTAGTAAAATGGGCCCAAGTGTATGATGAGTGTATGTGCGTGTAACTGTGAAATTACTCTATCTGTGGAAGTAGGGAGATTTTGTACACCCCAATCTGCACCACTGGCTCAGCTGGAGGTCGTGCTGGAACTTCCCGCTCATAACAAGCCGAGCTTTCATGTGGTTTCGGCCTTCCCCTCTCCCTCCACCCTCGTGCACAGAAGTAAAAACAAAGAATTAACGTTTGAGGTTAAAAAAAAGCAGTGACAAATAGATACCCATTTAGTGGCTGATTTTTACTTAATGAAATCAAAACAGCTACATATAAATCTCAGCTTCCCCACTTAACCAAATTGTGTGATCTTCAGCAAATATTCTTTTTTAGCAATCCTCCTGTTTCTTCACTATCGCATATGAAAGCACGCGATTTCAAAATTCCAGTTGCATGAAAACCTATTGTTTTTAATTTCACTAACTATAATGTTGCTCTGTCTATAAGAATCTGAGCCATATACAGGGTTCATGTGACAACTGTCTTGCCTCCCAATTGACTAATAACACTGTCACCAGCATGGGGGCAGGCAGACTGGTTCTACGTTCTCATGTTAAAGAAATACACTTTTTTAAGAGACTTCATCATACTTGACGTTATGTACTTTGTTGTATGATTTACATGGCAAGCTTTTTCAGAGCCTGGCTCATGCACAAGCTCTAAGAGACAAGCAAGACCCTTGACTTGGTTTGCCATGTTAATATGCCTGGCTCGCCCACCTCTACTCCTGAAGGCTCAAACTTGACCATTGTAAATACACAGATGTTGTCACCGATTCCAATAGGTCATAATAGGGGGTGTAATTTATTATTGCCCATCTGTTCAACGAGTACAAAGATGGAGGTCATAGAGCTCGGTTTCCCCTGTCCAACTTGCGGTACACGCAGCACCCACCAACAAACTGCAAAGGATATGCGTGCATGCTTTCACTGCAGCCAGACCTCGAATTCTTCAGTTCTGATCTCGGGTAACTTGCTTTTCAGGATGCTTTAACTAGGGGTGGGCGGAATTTGCATAGTCGCGCTACGAAAAGCTCCACGAAACGGTAATAATTCTCCGCGAGGACGCAGAAATTCCGCAAACACGCGGGATTGCTTGTTCGCGATGCTTTTTTCCTGTTCGCGAACGCTTTGTGTGTGCTCGGGGGGAAAATATCTTGTGAACACGCATTTTGAGAAAGCGAACAAGCAAAAACTTTTGGGCAATTCCGCGTTCTCTGCGGAACAAGAAATTACCCAAATTCCGTGAGCGGAGCGAAATTTACTGCCTAGGCCTAGCTTTAACTAATGACTTCAGAGGATCCATACTATGTAACATGGTGTGTTCCACAGATACAAGCAGTAAATGTGTCCATCCGATCTTCACAACCTTTTGTGTTAATCCGCTTCTCAAACACCTTGACAAGCAGCTCGTCCACGGATCAAAACTGTACAGTGTCTTCCTAGACTACAGTAGGCCATGAACCCAAATTACTATCACTGTACGCAATTTACATTTTTTTTTTTTTAATTGTGTATCCTACCCCTCACTGCATATTTTGATTTTTCAAGTTGGCCAATTACCGTATTCCAGACCTGTACTGTGAATGCTTAATGCGTCCACAATACTGACTATGCTCTGAAAACTCTCGGAACATGCCGCCTCCATCTCCAGAAGTTGTAGCGTTGCCATTTCAAACTACTACTTTAAACTGGAAAACTCCACTCCTCGTGACTCCAATTCTATCCTACCCCTTTATCTACAATTTATGGTCCGAAGGTGAAATTCTAAAAAAAAATTGCGGCTGCTATGTTCCACTTAACACTTCATCTAGGGACCAGCAGTAGCATTGCAGACTTTGAAGCAGCTTTCAGAAGGGCCAACCTATTGGTGCATTGAAGCCTCTTTGAAGGGACATCTTCGCACACTGAGCATGCTTTTTCTGCTCCTGTATGTTAAGCGATACTCCATCTGCAGTGCACCTCCTGATCCGTGGGTAACCATACCTCACCAAGTTAGAGGGGTAATGGCGTGAAGCCAAGCACGAGAGGTCGCAGAGGTTGTCGCAAATGATACAGGCTGCCAGCGGAAGGCTCGCCAAGACAACTAAAGACCGCTCCTAACTCCGAGCAAGTATTGCAAGAGAGGCAGGGCGTCCTGAGAGCAGTGGTGAACATGAGAAGTCGGTGGCCGAGCAGAGACACTGATGCTTCGTCAGAACCTTCATCGAGCGGAGGCAGCTCACTGGCAGTGTGCCCAAATGGCGAGGACTCGCAGACACTTCCCATGGTGGCACCACAGACTGCAGATGATCTAATGTAATGGTACGCCACAATCTGTGGTCCAGCAAGTATGTATTTGTACCAGACTGTACAGTTGCCCTCCAAGACTATACACGCATCCTGCATGGCACCCTAGCAGTTTATAAGCAGGGCGCGCTAGGCTGGGCCTGCTCCCTTATGTGCACACCGGCCGCCGGGCGTCTGGTGCACTATGCAAATCAAGACACACCACACGAGAACACGTGTTTTGCGGGCCCACAATGTTAATACACTCATCGCAAACTATATTTCACCCGTTGCCCTCGACATGATCAAATCTGCGTACACAGCAGACTGTGCCGCATGGCATTGTTTGTTTGGGCAGATACCTGTTGTCACTCTGCTCTAACCCAATTCAGTCCCACATGACTCCCTTTCTCAGCAACCCTTCGCACCGACATCCACGTGAATTTAAAAAAACCATGGTGCAACACACTCTCAATGGCCATATATCATATAGACGCCTAACCCCAGGCACACTGGGTTGTGTGCACGCAGTACTGTCTTAGTCCCTTGCCACATGCCTCCCACCAACGTAGTCACCTAGAATGTCAGGGGCTGCAAACACCAGCCCGCAGATATGACATCTATGCATACCTTAAGCGAAACAAGGCCCACGTAGCGCTCTTAAAAGTGACACACAGCACAACCAGAGATCCGCAAGCTCCAGCAAAGGTGTAAGGGTCAGATACCAGCCACAGGCTATTCATCATTTGCTAGGGGGGCCCTGAGTTGGATCAGACCGGGGACACTATTCTCGTCGGAGGAGACTGAAGTAGATACTTATGGCAGATATGTCCTATCAGAGGGGTGATTAAACGAGAAGCTTCTAGTGTTGGGTTCCATATATGGTCTAAACACATCTTTTTTTTATTTATTTTTTTCCATCCAGCAGCATGGTATCACAAAAACATAAAGCATTTTACATATGAGTAGCTTAAAAGGTCATATAGCGTTGTCCACATTAAAGACATAAAACAGTTTTTACATTACACTTATGCATAGGTTAAAAAATGACCAACGTAGACCCGGCGCGTACAGTTTTTCCCGCGTCCTAGTACAATACATTTAGTTGTTTTTCAACTTTTTAGTGGCCTTGCCTGCCCTAGTGAACTTTGAGTGTATATGGGTGAATTTGCCCTTATGGTGCATCTGTGTCTCCCTGCGCTGATGGCAGGTACTGCACTAGTGGGTCCCAGAAGTCTCTGGGTCTCGAGGACTGTGGTATTTCCTCTGCATACGCCTCTAGTGTCTCTCTGCACTAGGTCATGTCGGCGATCCATTCTTTGAGCCTAGGAGGTCTCTTGCTCCCCCAGCGCATTGCTATGCGCCGTTTGGCAAGTAAAAGTGCCAGGAATTTTCTTTGTCTAGCTAACTTGAGTTTGCGAACGCCCAGTAGGCATACCAGGGGGGTGTTTGGAATCTGCTCTGATAGCATGATAGTGAGCGTATATGTGATTTCTTGCCAGTAAGTGTTAAGTTGCGTGCATGCCCACGACATATGTAAGAAATCTGCATTTGGCATTTTTGCATCTCTGACACCTATCGTTATCCCGAAGTCCAAATTTGTGTAGCTTGACTGGGGTGTAGTAAATCTGGTGCAAGAACTTAAAGTGAATGATGCACAAGTTACAGTTTGATGTTAGGAGCCGGAGTTGTGTGCAACTATATTGCCAATCTTGTTCATCTATTGATTCACCAATGGCTATTTCCCACCTGTGAGCTGCAGTGTTTGGTTCTCTTGTCTGTTCCTCTTGTGCTGCATTGTAAAGGTGTCACTAAGTTTTTCTGCTTAGGTGCTGTCAAGGGTATTTGTAATGTATTCAATTGTGTGGGTTCTTCCGGAAATTATTCATATAATCCCTTAATTGCCATATGCAGTGTCAGATAAGCGAACTTCTTTAGCCGTGATTGATGTGCACAAAGGGATGGGTCTTCTAATGCAATAAAGTGATTGTGTGGGAACATATCGCCCATAGTGGTCAGCCCCATTTCCACTAACAATAATAACATTTTATTTTCCTGAGTCACCGTGAGTTTGGGATGCCGAGCCAGTGGAAGCGCCTTAGCGTATATCGGGAGCTTGTTTGCTCTATGTGCCAGAGTGTGCCATGCCCGGGATGTGCAGTGAACCGTTTGTATCGATTCCCGTGGCGTAAGTCTCTTCTGGTCCATTATAAATGCCGTCAGTGGCAGGGGGATACACACTGTCGTGTTCTATTGCTATGTGTGGAATATGTTCATGAGGCCGCGTCCAGAAGTGTGCATGCTGTGCCTATGTGCAACAAAAATATAGCTGGAGATCTGGTGCCCCAAATCCCCCTTGGTGATATGATTGTGTTAGGATTTTCCAACTAGTTCTGGCTTGTTTTCCTGCCCATGTTAACCGCTGTAAGACCGATCTTATTCTGGTAAATAATGCCTGCGTTAACCATATCGGTATGTTCCAAAACAAGTATAAGAGCCGAGGCAGTTTTATCATTTTCTAGATCGCTATTCTGTCCGCTAAGGAGAGGGGCATTTTGATCCACTTGTCTACCTGGTCTTCGAGTTTAATCAAGGCTCTACCATAGTTTTCCCTAATTACCGTGTCTGCGTTGCGGTGTATCCTTATACCTAGGTATTTTACTGGGTCCGTCTGCCATTTCAGAGGATATTCTAGAGTTGGTTGTGGAGTTTGTGCCGTGAGGGGGATAACTACTGATTTATCCCAATTAATTCGGAGTCCGGAATGGTGTTCAAATCGAATATATTCTCTGATTAGTGGATTTAGATTGGTGTCGGGGTGGCTTGTATAAAGGACCATGTCATCAGCATATAGGTATATGCCGATGGGTCGGAGACCAAATTGTAGGGCTGACCTGTAGTGCTTTTGACAAACTTTACAAGCTAAGGGTTCCAAGAGTAAAGCAAAGAGCATTGGTGACCATGGACAACCCTGTCTGGTACCCCGTGTTACATCAATTGGGTCTGAAGTCATTCCATTTATTCTGACCCGCGCTCTAGGTTCGGTGTACAATAGAGCTATCCATCTCAAAAATGGCTCGGAAACCCCATCCTATGCAGCACTGTAAACATGAAGACCCATTCCACTGAATCAAAGGCCTTTGCTGCATCCAATAGGGCCGCAGCTGCTGGCATGTTCGGGTCTAATTAATGATATAATGCGAATATTGTGCATATGTTATGTGTAGTATACTGTGTCGGCATAAAGTCTGCTTGATCTGACAATACTAGGTTACACAGGAGAGGTTGTATTCACGTTGCTATAATTTTGGCTAATATCTTAGCATCTATATTAATTAAGGACAACGGCCAGTAAGAGTCGCATCTAGTGAAGTCCTTATCCGGTTTAGGGAGTGCTATCAGAAGTGCTTCCCGTAGGGATGCTGGGAGTGTACCTTCCTCATAATCTTCTTCATACATTTCTGCTAAATGGGGAATCAGCAGATCCTGATATTCTTTAAAGAACTCTCCTGGGAGTCCATCAAGGCCTGGAGCTTTATTATTCGGGAGGGAATTAATCGCCTCTCTCAGTTCGTCCTCCGTAATATGATGGCAGAAGTATTCACGGTGTGCATCAGATAACCATGCCAGTGCTATATCATCTAGGTACTCATTTATTTCAGATGTGGATGTCGTTGACTGAGTGGTATATAAACTGGCGTAATATTTAGTAAAGCAGTCTAATATAGCAGGAGTGTCATATAATGTCTGATTGTGTTCAGTGTTGAGCTGCGTTATGTACGTTTTTGTATGCACAGGTTTAATTTTAAATGATAAATCACGGCCAGGTCTCCGACCCTCCCCATAGCATCGGGCTGTGTAATTACGCAAGACATATTTTATCTCATCGTCCGCAAACTTGTGATATTTATCTATTAGTCATCTGATTTCGGCCAGCGTGGAATTATTTAGGGTTGTAGTGTACTCTTCTTTAAGTCTTTAAATGTCTGCTTCCGTCATCCTTAGTTGTTGTTGGATATCACGTAGTATGCCCGCATGCTTGATAATGCAATGCCCCCTAATAGTGACCTTAAATGCCTCCCATATTACGTTTGCGTTGCTAACCGAGCCAGAGTTATGATCAAAGTAGTCCACAATCGCCTGACGCAAGTCACTGCGGAATACCTGGTCCTGAAGAGCATTTTGTTGCAGTCTCCATGTAAATTGTCTTGGAGTATGTGTGGGGATAGCTAATGTAAGGCGTATCGGAGCATGATCTGACAATGTTTTGGGCAAATGCTCGACTGCAGTGGTCCACATGCACACATCCTGTGTTAAGAGCCAGTAGTCAATTCTGGACCATGTATGGTGAGCTAGTGACAGACAAGTTCCCTCCTTACGGCCTGGGTGTCGTAGTCTCCATATATCAACCATGTCCCATTCCTCCATTCCCTCTCTGAGGGCCTTAGCTGATAGTTTGCTGTAGCTATCGTTACCAGTCGATCTATATAGCGCTGGATCTAAGCATGTGTTAAAATCTCCACCCCATATAATGGCTGCGGGTTTATGCAGTTGTATCCTAATCTGTGTATAAACGTTTGGGTCATCAGTATTGGGGCCATATACAGTGACAATTGTGAGAGCAGTGCCCTCAAAGTTTCCCTGTACTATGACATACCAACCCTGGTCGTCTTTGATAGAGTTGAGAAGTGTGCATGGGACATTCCTCTTGACCATCAGCATTACTCCTCTGGCGTAGGAGGAATAGGAGAATGCCAGTTTGTATGTAGCCCATCGAGCACCTATCTTACGCTCCCTTATGTCTGTCAAATGTGTTTCCTGTAGGCAGGGGATATCTACCTTATGTCTGTCTAGGTAAGAAAGAACTTTACGTATTTTCTGTGGATTATGAAGTCCACGAACATTCCAGGTCATTAACGTTAATGTTCTATAATGCGTCGGACTGTTAGCCATGTCTCATCCTGGTGCCATCTGCCAATTGCTAGTGTTTGTAAAAAGCTATATTGCCAACACCCATGTAACTGTATCGCTGCCGCTGGATGGGATTTTCTGTTTAAGCTCAACCCCCCCCCCTCCCCCCCCCCACTCCACTATGTCAGTGGAGACATTACCAAATAACATGTTACAACCCCTTTACCTGCAGCGGCGCCCCCCCCCCCACCCTCCCCCAAGAGAAAAAAGGAGAAAACTAACTTAGCGGAGTGGTACACATTAGAGGGCGGGAGTTGCCTAGCTCATATACCTTTGCTATAATTCCAAGGGGGACGCCATTATGCAAATTCTAAAGCACGTCGGAGTAAAGTGTTAACAGTAACATAAAGTTTCACATGTGGAAATTGTGATATCAGCCGGAGTCTATTAAACAATAACTCTATCATTGTTGGTACCAATACTGGTGCATATGCAGCTATCTATAATCTGCTCAACCTCAACTCATGGCCTTTTCCACTGAAGTGCGGTACCTTCAATGTCTTCCGCCACCGTTGACATGCACCAATACCTACCATATCAGTTCATCTTATGTACCGGCTCTATGTTATACCAACATTTAAGTACCATCTTTGTCCAACATATATCTGAGTCCTTCAGGATATTGGACGGGCTCCAGTAATGAGGACCGGATCAGGTTCATTCTTGGGGGCATGTATATCACTCCACGTCTGCTGTAGCTGCCTGGTCCTCCTGCCGCTCTCTTGGAGATCTTCATCGTGCGCTCTGTGAACCTCTCTGCTGAAGATACTTCATGATGTCCTTTGGTTCATTGAAGATTTTGGACTTTCCATCTTCTCTTACTTTGAGTCTTGCGGGGTACAACATTGCATATTTGATATTTAGTTCCCGTAGCTTCTTTTTTGCCAGATCAAATTTCTTTCTCGCCTCCTGGACTGTTGGAGTGAAGTCTGGATACAACGAGATCTCCATTCCCTCGTGGTTCAGAGCTCCTAGCTCGCAAGCCTTTCTGGGGGCCGCGTCTCGGTCTCTATAATTCAGTAGCTTGGCGATGATGGGCTCCAGTTGAGTGCCCGTCGGTGGTGGTGGGGCTAAGGACCTGTGTGCTCTTTCCACTATAAAGACATCGGAGAAGTTTTCCCTGCAGCTGTTCTACATATCGCTCCATGGGACCCGTGTTTGTTGTTTCTGCTATTCCCATCAGGCGTATGTTACTTCTTTTGGATCTCGCCTCCAAATCTTCTGCTTTCGCCATTAGCGCTGCCAGTTGTTTATTCATCTTGGTCTGTTTCAGTTTCAGATATTCTGCGTTCGGCCATATCCTTTCTGTGTGGCAGTCCATGCGTTCAGAAATACGGTCCATCCTGTACTTGAGGGAGTCAATCTTCCCATCGATATTCGTGGGGGCAGCTTGGATGGTTGAAAACATGGTTTGCACATCGCCGCTTGCGATATTGCTGGCAGGTGCCGACGCCTAATACGATGTTTGCTGATCGTCCAAGTTGACTTCTGATAACTTTTTAGACTGATCGAAATTGAGTTTTGGCTGGTTCCTGTCCGGCTTGCCCATAATTGATTTCCGTGTATTGTTTGCTCTCAGTATGTACTATTTGTCCTAGTCACTGGCCACCTAGACCAAAGCCCTTACGGTATGGGATGTCGTCCACACACCGCGGGCCAGGCAACATTATTTATCCAAGTGTCACAAGCACTGATCCCAAACACGTCCTGATCAGTCACCGGCAGAAACAGACCTCTCAGCGCTGAAGACCACCTCTGCACAACCACTGGCGTTACAAGTCGCTCGGGCCAAGACACCCCCAGGCACGAGGGTTATCAGCTGCCTTACTTACAGTGCAAGAGAGGCCCAACAGCTCTTCGCGGATCACCCAACTCCAAGAACTACAGTTATGGCCTGGTTGCTGGTGGGCCCTTTTGTGGAGGTGAGTAGGGGCCCGCTTTTCTGTTATCCACGACGACCATTAGGCTCAGCACACAATCGTGAGAACAGATCTTCTCCAACAGCCATTCACCACGCAGGCCACTATACTCCTGGGATGGAACAATCAGTCCATGTGGGAGTCTTTTAATCAATAAGGCCAGCTTCCTTATTTAGTACTTTGTTGATCCCTGCCCCTGTAATTAGTGCACAGTAAGAAATGTGCAGGAATGTGCAGCGCAATGCAGTGCTCCAGGCAGCAGCAGCCGCTCTCTGAGCCTCTTACCAGACGGGCCTCATGAGCTGATCACTCCTTTCCACCAGAGCGCAATGGCAGCGGTTCGCCGTGTTGGCTCCTTACCGTTTGTCTTGCTCTCTCGACAACGGCACCCGCTCCGCTCCACAGGGGGCTGCGCGGTCTCCGCTGCAGCCGGCAGGCACTTCAAAGGACGCCAGCAGCGTTAAGGTCTTCCAGGCCCCGCCGCCAATCGAGACAGCCGGCGTGCGTGCATTACGCGTCGGCTGCGGATGACAGGCCGGTGCGCCGCTTTCACTTTCTCCCCACCAGTCCTCAGGTCGACTCGTTTCTTGTGTGGGTGGCAAGAGAATTCAGGGCCACGAGGTGTTATGTTGGCAAAACCGGTGGTGTCCCGCCTGCGATTTGACTTGGCACTAGATCTCAGAGCTTCATGCGTGCATGTTATGTGTTGTATTTCTTGGCGTCCGAGAGGAGCTCGCTCACAATGTGGCCATCTCTCAGCTCGGCTAGCTCTGCCCCCCTAAACGCGAATCTTAACAGGTTCTGGCACGCGTTGTCGGATCTACTCTCACGCTGGTGTGATGTTCCCTGGCTGTTGGGGAGGGAACTTCAACTCACTTCTCAACACTACTATACATAAGGAATTCACACTACATTATGCCAGAGTGTACAGGTCTTCGATCCACGCTGGAACAACGGAACTGGATTCCTTCCTCTCCCCACTAGCCCTGCTGGGAATCACTGCCAAGCAGCGAGACGAGCTGAATGAGCCCATCACATTGCCGGAGATACATGAAATGATACGTTCACTAGCCACAGGCAAAGCACCGGGACCTGATGGGTTCCCGGCTGAATATTAAAAAGCCTACCAACAAGCCCTGGCACCGCAACTTCTTTCCATGTACCGTAACGCGCAAGAGACACGGATACTGTCAGACACATTGCGCAAAAACTGGTGTTGCCGAAACCAAACCGGAATGTGGAGCTGTTGGGCTCATATCGCCCGTTGGCACCCCTAAATACAGATTATAAAGCGCTAGCTAAAATGCTGGTGTGCAGTCTGGCCCCATTGTTTCCGAAGCTATTCCACAAAGACCAAAATGGATTTGTGCCTGCTCGTAGCAAGTCACTATACCGGCGCTGTTTTTTCAGGGTAGCACACTATTCCAGGGTATCTGGGAGCATTCGGGTGCCTAGTATTAGATTTAGAAAAAGCATTTGACACCCTGGAATGGGGTTTCTTATTTGCTGCGCTGCGTAAAAATGATCTTGGGGACAAGTTTCTGTGCTTCATCCAACTGTTCTATGCTCAGCCAGGATCAGGACTGGTCCGTTCCTATTAAACCGCCTCCCAATTAAGCGAGGCACGCACCAAGGCTGCCCGCTCTCTCCGCTCTTGTTCGTGCTAGCTATCGAGCTACTGGCCGAGTCATTGTGTAAAACACAGGGCGAGTGGGGAAACCCCTTGGGCGATGGTATACATGGTGTTTCATTATATGCAGATGACCTGCTTATTTATCTCAGAGACGTTAGGTCATCCTATGCGACGATAGAAAGAATACTGCTTGAGTTTGCTACCATTTCAGGGCATCGTGTGAACTGGGATAAATTGTGCCTATACCCCTACTCGGTGTCCACTTTAGACCCTCACCTGTTCATTAATGGCAAGCCAGTGCACTGGCAGCTATCGACATTCCGGTTCCTCCCGATACTTGTATACAGAGACCCTGTGGATTGCTCAAGGGTAACCTGATACGGGCTATCACTGCTGTGCGGGCACAGATGGCCTTCTGGGGCACCCTGCCTCTGATGGTTATGGGGCGGTGTAATCCCACGCACTTCGCGGCCGGGAATTCCAAGATGGCGGCCGCGGTCAGACACCCGTAGCAGGAAGGAGACGGTGTAGTCCCCGCGCACACACAGGGGCCAGCCCGTCGAGATGAGGGACAATCTACGGAGGAGAAAAATGCTGAGGACGATGGAGGGTCACTCTTCAACGGTCCAGACGATCCGGACCTGAAAAGCTGGCAAGAACCCCCGCTACAAGAAGAAGACAAAGAGAAGAAAAGAAAACCACCGACGGAGAAACTGCCCAGAGGCCACACTCAAGAGTCCAGCCGACTCAGGGTGGAGGAGGGCGGTGAGACTCCTCCCAGCCACGACCCAGGAGGGCCGTGGCCATAGGCAAGTACCTTTCCTTAATTACTTCACTGCGGGCTGGTGGAGGTTGGGCAGTGAGGACCCCACACTATCTTGACTCACTGAGACCCTTATCCCCGTCACGTATCCCCCCCCTTAACTTCACAATCCTGGTTGTGGGTGACGGTGGTTGTAGATAGACTCGCGCAAACCCACTGTACCTGAACATGGTTTACTTTTTCTTTTCGAGGGACCGCCTCTTCTGGCGTCCTGACAAGGAGAAGCAACCGACCAAGACTTCACACTCTCTCTCTCTCTCTCTCGCAGAGAGGCTGAAAGAGACAACCTCCCCGTTCTGCAGTGGCTGGACTGACATCCAAAGACCAACACCCCCGTGTTTTGTTGTAGTTTTTTTTTGCCTTTGCTTTGGCCCCATGTGAGCTGCTCCCTGCCTTGTGTAGACAGGCCAATAAGATACCCACTAACCCTCACCCCTGACTCCGTGCTCTACATAACTGGGTAGTTACAGTGGTGTCAGAAGTGGAACACCGTCATTGAAGACTACTATGACCTAACCCATCACTATGGAAGCCATGATCACCAAGTTAGCCGAAGGACAGAGGCTCCTCCAACTAGTCATTGAGCGCCAAAACCAGGCGGCCCAGAAAGAGATGGAAGCATTCCAAGCCGCCTTCAAAGAACAAGCAACCCTGTTGACGACAAACCAGCAAATCCAGGATACAGCCATCCTACGTCTCACAGATGCTATATCCACGGCCTGGGTTCACCCTAACATTCCCAGCTCGGTACTACAGAATTACCAAGAGGGAGAAGACCCTGATTCTTTTTTCGTTAATTTTGAGAGGGTAGCCACAACTGCCAGTTGCCTCCTGAGCGATGGGGCCAGTACCTAGCCCCCCTCCTGTCCGGTGAGCTGCAAGCCGCCTATCAGGCTGCTGACCCAGCTGGTCTCACACCCTTCCCTTCGATAAAGAAAACCATTCTTGAAAGGCTTGGGTATGACGCAGAGTACTACAGGGCAAAATTCCGTAAAGAGAGGTGGGTGTCGGGCGACAATCCCAGAGCTCTATACTACCGCATCAGAGACCTGGGAGAAAGATGGTTACAGCCCAGCCTCTCCCCTATGGAGGAGGGCATGGAGAAGGTGTACCTGGAAAAGTATATAGAGGCTCTCCATTCCAACACCAGGGCTTGGCTAAAACAGCATCCCCATTTGACTGTGCAGACGGCAGTACAGCTATCCTGTGTCTACTATAGGTCTCCAGACTTTATGGCCCAGCATGTAAGAGTTCCTCCGACACCCCATAAAGCATTTGCCAGACAGAGCGAGAGTAAAAGTATAGGACTGGTAAAAGGGGTAACGAGACCGCCTATGCAGCCCTTCCCCTCACCTGCAGGCCCTCAGTGTTTTAAATGTCTAGAATGGGGTCACATAGCTATAAATTGTCCAGTAAAAAGTGAAAGCGTGAAACCCATGGAGGTCGGGTTAACCCGGGACAGAGTATTCGCTACAGGGGGAACCTAGCCGAGATACAGGAAGACCATCTGTCTTAACGGCCGGGCTGTACACGCCCTTTTGGACACCAGGTGTCACCACACAGTAATAACCAGGGAGTTTGTTCCTATTAGCCTCACTCAAGACGAGGCCCAAATACAGGTGTCCTGGGTTCATGGGGATTTACGCCTATACCCACTCGCCAATGTCTTGATGGATATAGAAGGGGATCCCCAAGTACGTCAGGTGGAAATAGTGCTGGCACTTCCAGAAAAGGTCATACTTGGAACAGATCTTCCCTGATTTGATGACTACCTGGCGAGTGTGTCCATAAAATCCCTGGAGACTGAATGGCTACAGGAGGCACCTTTTTTTATTGCCTCTGACTTCCCACGGAGTGAGATCAAAACCCCAATGTCCACGTCAGAAAAAAGGAAAGAGCGTGTGGCTTACGCAAGAGCCTTGTTTCCCCCTGTCACTTGTCTTCTTTCCTCCTCAGAAGAGAGCGAATGGCTCGTACGAAGCTTCAGGACGGCACAACGGGATGACAGCACCCTGACACATGCGTGGAACCAAGCCCAAGAAGAGGATCCCCATAAGGTTGGACCACATTTTCTTATTAAGAAAGGACTCCTCTATAGGGTCAGTGGGGGCCCTGATTGTAAGAAAGAGCAGCTACTCGTTCCCCTCGCTTTCAGGGACCATGCTTTACACGTGGTACACAGCCAGGCTGGTGGTGGACACCACGGTCAGGAACACACCCTTCGGTATCTGTTACAGAGGTTTTATTGGCCTGGAGTGTATAGGGAAGTGGCCAGGTTTTGTGTCTCTTGTCCTAGGTGTCAAATGATCAACCCCTCAACAGATAAAAGAGCCCCATTACGACCCTTGCCTATTATTGACATCCCTTTTAAACGGGTGGGAATGGACTTGGTAGGTACTCTGTTGCCCTCAACTAGAGGCCACCAATATATATTGGTTTTGGTGGACTATGCCACCCCATTCCCTGAGGCGATACCCCTGACGAGCATGACCACTATATCCGTTGCTCAAGGCATGGTCTCTTTCTTTTCAAGGGTCGGTTTCCCTTCCGAGATGTTAACCGACCAGGGGATGCCCTTCATGTCTCGGTTAATGAAAGAAGTGTGAACTCTAGTGGGTATCCGCCAGCTCCGAACGGCTGTTTACCACCCCCAGACGGATTGTTTGGTGGAGCGCTGTCATCGGACCATAGGGAAGGACTGGGACCGCAAACTCTCCTTGGTGTTGTTCACTATTAGAACCCATGACTAAGTATCCACTGGGTTCAGCCCATTCGAGCTAGTCTTCGGACGTAGACCTCGCACTCTTGTAGACATGATAGCTGAGTGGTGGACGAAAGAGGAGGATGAGGGGTAACCATTGTTAAGCTACTCAACCACCCAAAAGAAAAAACTATTGACTCTGTTGGAAAAGGTTCACCAGAACCTCAAAGGCACATCAAAAACAGAAGAAGCATTATGATAAAAGCGCTCAGATCAGAAAACTGACAGTGGGAGACAAGGTATTCATACTGTTACCTTCATCAGAAAAAATAATTGTTAGCGACCTAGCAAGTACCTTATACAGTTATTGGACAAGTAACCCCTGTTACTTGTAGAGTAGCTGTTACTCAAACAGGTACCCAGGGACAGGTTTATCACATCAATCTATTGAAATAGTGGGAGAAACCCCCCCATCAGAACAGAGACCCTGTTGCTTCTGTAAACCAAATCACCTGTACGAAGGCTTTAGAGATACCCGTCCAGTCCTCCTGTTCGACATCCATAGAACGCCCCAACAAAGGAGAAACACTTAGTGACCGCCAAAAACAGCAGCTATAAAACCTGCTAGACCATCTCCCAGGGCTCTGTTCCAGTAACCCGGGGAGAACCACCTTGGTTAATCACAACATAAAAACAGAGACAGGAGCAATCATAAAACTAAGACCTTATCGCATTCCAGCCGCTAGGCGCCAGGCTGTAGAACAAGAGGTGGACGCGATGTTACGGGCAGACATCATAGAACTCTCGCAGAGCAACTGGTGTACCTCGGTGGTGGTGGTGCCCAAACCGGATGGCAGCCTCCGGTTTTACATAGATTTCCGCCAGATGAATGCCCATTCCAAATTCGACAGTTATCCCATGCTGAGAGTTGATGAGCTCATAGAGAGACTAGGAGGGGCTCGTGTAATGTCCACCATCAATCTGACAAGGGATACTGGCAGATTCCTGTCCATCCAGCTGCCAGAGAGAAAACAAAAGCCACACAATTGGCAGTTCGGGCTGGACTGTTCCCATGAGGAACAGGGTCAAGACTGATTTGCATATGGCTGGGTTCAAACTGGAATGGCATGGTGAGCAAAAAAATGATGGATTTACGCCCATATCTCTGTACTGGGGTGAATGTATGACATTGTTTTGCATTCTGTCCATCAACTGTTGTTTTTGCATTTGCCAGAGAGAAAACGGCCTTTTCTATCCCATCTGACTTGTACCATTTTAAGGTCATACCCTTTGGACTACACGGAGCCCCCGCTACTTTCCAAAAACTAATCGACATTATTCTACAGGCTCATCAACGATACGCCACGGCGTATCTGTAAGATATTGTGGTATACAGCTCTGATTGGGAGACCCACTTACAACACCTGCGATGTCCCTTCTCCTCTCTCCACCAGTCAGGTTTGACACTCAACCCCAAAAAGACCACTCTGGGCATCGACCGCTTAGAATATCTGGGGTACTCTATTCAGGCAGGGACACTGCGGCCACAGCGCACTAAACTAGAAGCCATACAAAACATATCCAAGCCAATTACCAAAAAGGACGTATTAGCATTACTTGGTCTAGTAGGATATTACAAGCTCTTTTTATTTATTTATTTTTTTAAAACTTTATTTATGAGTTTGTTGTACATGAAAAAACAACTGTACATGGCATCAAACAAGTGACGGGCCCCAACTGTTACACCAAAAGTTCTCATATGCAATATTACAGTGACAATATCAGAAGTAAATGCGTCCTGTATGATAGATAGCTATTCCCAACCATCCAGTTAATTACAACGCGTACCAGAGTTCATTGGAAGTACCGAAGATCCACAGGCACCATGATACCACAACAGTACTGGCTGTATTCCCTGCAATATAGAGATCGTCCCCCAAGGCATAGGCAACATATACAGTACCCCCGCATGTGAACGGCCACACATCCAAGCTGAGATCCTCACCCTACAATCAGTTAGTCTCATGCAAGCCAGCAGCGACCTTCTCAGCTTGCTGTGAGAGAAAATGCCCCTGCAGAGGGCCCCAGATATCTTTCGGCTTGGATACCCTTGGAAGAGTTTCAGCATAGTCATTTGTTCCTGACAGTACATCAAATCTTCCATCCAGGCCTTAAATTTTGGGGCCCGACCCCTGCCCCATCTACACGCTACTCTTCGTTTGGCCAGTAGTAAGGCTATAGCGGTGAATTTCCGGTGTGATGCAGGAATCCGAGCCACATACCCCAAAAGAGCCACCAGCGGGTCCCTCTCCAGCGCGCCGCCCAGCATCTGCTCAAGGGCATCAAAGACGCATTCCACGATAATATTCTCAATACGGATTTGTGATCTGACACCATCACTCCAACCTATCAGCATCTAACACGCGCATTGTAGACACATAAGTCGCCAGATCAAAGCGCACATGAGGGTCAGTGCCCCAGCGAGTGCCCCCACATGCTATTCGAGCCATGACATTTATACCCCAAACTTCTCCCTCCCACTCCCACTGAAGCATCCCAATCATGCCAGTTGTCCACATCCCACCCCCCCTGCATCCCCAAAACTTACATTCAAGAAGTAACAACCCTGCCCTTTTCCAGAGCAATATGGTGAAGATTACAAACAAATACCAATAGTCCCACAGAAACATAATGGGGTACACCCTTTTGAGGGAACTTCTGCTAGGTGGCTCACGTGTACCTCGCGCCCGTCCAGAGATCCCGCATCAGATAGCAAGGTCTCGAGTAGGCTGCAAGGGTATTCAGCTGCTGTGTCAAATGTTATGTTCCAGGTCTTAGCAATCGCAGCGCTCAGAACTCCCTCCGCACCCCTAGAACGCCTGAATCCCTTATTATCCAGCTTCCATAGACGCAGTCTATAGTCTGGGTGCATAGTAAGGAGAGAGCAACAATAGTAAACAGCAACAAATTATCCCAACTGTGGATCATGTGCCACGACTCCGGTCACTTTACGTCCCAGGTTTTTGCTGATGGTTGCCCTTCTCGTACTGGTGATTTTTTTTCTTTTGTTTAAGTTGTTTCAAAAAATCCTCCGCCTGTTGAAGCTTTGTGCAGAACGTTTGAGTCCCCTGATACGTGATGCACAGATGGGCAGGATAGAGCAAAGCATAGTCAATTTGGGCCTGTCTCAACTTTTGTTTAACTGCAAGAAACTTGCGGCGCTCTTCCTGAACCTGTAATGTAAAATCCGGGAACATTGTGAAGGACACACCATTGTAGTGCTGCTCCTTTTTCTCCCTAGCCACTCGTAACACCACATCCCGATCCCTGTAATTTAACAGGTGCGCAATGATGGGCCGGGGGGCACTTTCAGGGTGGGGCGACACGGCCTAAGCGAGCGGTGAGTCCTCTCCACTTTGAAGTGAGGTGACAGCAGCTCCGGGCTCACCACAGCCACCAACATCTTTTCAATGTAGTCCTCCATTTTGCCAGTATGGGTACTCTCCGGAATACCTAAGACGCGAATGTTATTCCTGTGACTTCTCGCCTCTATGTCCTCATTCTTAGCCGCTATGATTTTCAAGAGCTTATCTAGCTGCACCGTCGCACCCTGCACCTGACTGGTGGCGTCCTCAACCTCCGATATTCTGTGCTCGGCCTCCGTTAAGCGAGTCTCATGACCCTCCAATTTCCGTGCTATGGTGTCCATTCATGACGTTAGCGTGTCCATCTTGCCTACAATCGTCGTGAAGCCCTGCCGCACCTCCAAGAGAACTGACGCCACATCAGCCCCTGGGGAACTCTGTGACCCCGTCTGCGGTTCTTCAATTTCGACAGTAGCTTCCGCTTGCTGTTGCCGCATATTCTTTTTGGCCTCAAATGTTAGCCGCAGCTGGCGCGCATCAACCTTCCCCCATCACAGCGCTGATGTCCACTGTAGCAGATATGGGGTAGCCCAGTGCAGCTCGGTCCCCCCACTAGGCAAAGTGCGGACAAGTACCTGACCCTCCTCCTCCGTAATCAACGCAAACGTCGCAGATTCTGTGCCAAGGGGGCTGCGTTCCAGTAAGCAAGAAAGGGGGACGCTCCGTTCCCTCGCTGTTATCGCAGGTTACACATGCAGTCCGCTGGCCAAATCCGTCCCACAGATACCATGCAGTCGCTCCCTGTGCGCCTTCACGCCGTCCGCCCCCCCCAAAAAGGGGGAAGAAGTGACACCACGCTCTGTCAGTGCTCTCAACAGCGGCGGTGAGCCAATCCACCCCAAGCTGCACCAGGGCCCCCGTGTCCCAACTTCCAATAGGTATATCAGCCAGACTGTATATGCAGTTGTGCCACAATCAGGAGGGAACTGCCAGCAATATTCCCCCAGCACTGACCTTTACCACCAAGTTCCCAACTCTCCAGGCTCTGATCCAATTAGGGTAAAGCAGCACACAGCTTGTATTCCCCGCACGCCAGTCAGTGGGTCAATGTGATCTCCTCAGCTCATCTATTGCCCCTGAGCCGATATCCGCGAGTGCCTGCCGCTGCCCCAAAGTAGTATCAATGGTTCTATGCACAATTTTGAATTGTCCACCTAAGGAGGAGTCACACGCTGGGCCCACTGCCATTCCGTGCATCCGCACCACTTGCCTTACTGATACGATCGCGGTAGCACCGGGCTCCAACTCACTCATCAGTCGTCTTCTGCCGGCAGCCTGTTCAGCTCGTAGTCAGCTATCCGCCTCTGCACTTCACTCACCGGCTGTGCCTCTCAGCACCACACCCCTGCCGCCACCGTACAGCAGAGGCCTACCTGCCTCGTGGGCGCCACAGGGGTCACGTAGGTACCGCAGCCCAGCCTCGAGCTCCAGCGCGTCACCAGATCCGTCCGGGCGAGACGCGTCAACAACGCCGGGAGCCTCAAATCCGTACGAAACGCCTCAGGACAGACTGTAGACGATCCGCTCCCACTGGGCCTCACAATGCCGTGAATCTGAAGTTTACTACTTCAAAGGAACCAGGATAAATGATGGATGTTAAGCGCTGAACTGCGGGAGCCTCACACGATGGCGGCCATTCTGCTCGTGCGCCAGCTAGCACCCCTGGGTATTACAGGCTCTTTATTCCTGACTTTTCCACCACAGCCTGCCCTCTCACTGACTTACTGCCACACCGACACCACAACAACCGGCTAGAATGGACTGCCTGCCATGAGCATAGCTTTCACACCATTAAAGCACTACTATGCTTGCCACCCACAAGGACACAAACCCCAAGATACTCCAATGGTTCCTGTCCTTACAGCCTTTTTCTTTCCAGGCCCTCCATGCTCCCGGTAGAGCTCAGAGGAATGTGGACTTCCTCTCATGTTATCCAGCGGAGACATGGCCCGATCGTCCATGTCTAGAAGGAAGGCAGTGTAATCCTGCGCCCTTCGTGGCTGGGAATTCCATGATGGCGGCTGTGGTCGGACGCCCAAAGCAGGAAGGAGACGGTCTAGTCCCTGCGCACACACAATGGACGGCCCGGTGAGAGGAGGGACAATCTACAGAGGAGAAAAACGCGGACGACGATGGAGGGTCACTCTTCGCGTTTCAGATGATCTGGACCTGAAATGTTGGCAAGAATCCCCACTACAAGAAGAAGACAAAGAGAAGAAAAGACATGCCACCGACGGAGGAACCGCCCAGAGGCAACGCTCGAGAGTCCAGCCGACCCAGAGAGGAGGAGGGCGGTGAGACTCCCCCAGCCACGACCCAGTTGGGCCGTGGCCATAGGCAAGTACCCTTCCTCAATTACTTCACTACGGCTGGTGGAGGTCGGGCGGTGAGGACCCCACACTATCGTGACTCACTGAGACCCTTATCTCCCATCAAACACACACACACTCTCTCTCTCTCTCTCTCTCTCTCTCTCTTTCTGTGTCTCTCTGTCTCTCTGTCTCTCTGTCTCTCTGTCTCTCTGTCTCTGTCTCTCTGTCTCTGTCTCTCTGTCTCTCTGTCTCTCTGTCTCTGTCTCTGTCTCTGTCTCTCTCTCTCTCTCTCTCTCTCTCTCTCTCCCTCTCTCTCTCTCTCTCTCCCCCTCTCTCTCTCTCCCCCTCTCTCTCTCTTCCCCCCCTCTCTCTCTACAGTGGCTGGACTGACATCCAAAGACCAACACACCCTTGTTTTGTTGTAGTTTTTCTTGCCTGTGCTTTGACCCCGTATGAACTACTCCCTGCCTTGTGTAGACAGGCCAATAAAATACCCACTAACCATCACTCCTGACTCCGTGCGCTACATAACTGGGTGGTTACAGGCGGATTGCGTTGCTGAAGATGGTGATACTCAAGCTTCTCTTATACCATTTTGTGAACTTACCATTACGCTTTTAACCAACACTGTTCAAAGGCCTGGAACTGGATATGAGGAAATTCATCTGGAATGGGTCGTGCAGCAGAGTGGCTGTGTCCAAGATGTACCCTTCGACGATCAATGGAGGCCTCTGCTACCCAGTATGGAGCAATTTTATCTGGCAGCGCAGCTTCAGTGAGTGGCGAGATGGCGCAATGCGTGCCACCTAGAGGACTGAGCGACTCCGGTCTCGGGACTCACCCACTCCCAGGTAGTGGCGTTATTACATCCCAGCAAAATGGGTAGGCCACCTGCTGGTAGAAGTGGCCTACTACTGCTTCCGCCGCAGCCTGCGAGTGACGCACCGAGTGACCCTGTATGCGCCGTCACTCCCCATTCTGGGCTCACCCAGGAGACACCGAGCTATCACAAGTACAGAGATATCCTAGTGGGAGGAGATGGGCATTCTAATGCTAGGGGACTTGTACCGAGACGAGCAGCCGCTGCCGTTTGATGTGCTTGCTGAAGATCCGCGCCGACCACAGAGTCTTGTTACATGCGGCGGTGACTCGCACGTTACAGGCGACATGGGGTAACGTTGTGCAGGAGCCGGCCACACATCTGACTGTACAATATTTGCATGAACAGAGCGCGGGCCGCCACCTCGTCAAATGGTTCGTGAACTCGCGGAGGGTGCACACGACACGGTGCCGCAGCTGTGCTCCCTCCGCGCCCACTGGGATGCGGATCTGCAGCGACCCAGCACTAAAAGTGAATGGGAAGCCATCCTTAAGAGCCCTACTTGTGTCCCCCGCAATGCCAGGTTTTGGCTCATCCAGTACTATATAACACATAGGGCCTACCTGACACCAGCCAAAATAAATAAATAAATACTTTGATCGCACTGACGCCAGTTGCCCAAGATGTGGTGAGATAGGAGGTGACTTACTTCACATGCTATGGTCCTGCACATCCATACAGTCCTACTGGGTAGCGGTCAAAAGGACAGCTTCCCCTTTAGTCAATTTCTACGACTTCGTAGCAATTGTACATCCATTAGGGATTACTTATATCACTCTGAAATAATGAAACAAAAATTTATTCAGAGAGGTTACCCTAACAGATTTGTTAGAAATGCCCTCAAAAGAGCCCGTTTCTACCATCGTGACACCCTTTTCATACCCAAGGAACGAAAACAAACAGAACTGGTTTGTATCATTAAACATAGTTCCATTGACCACAAAATTCGTCAAATAGTGAACTCACAGTGGCATTTACTAAATCTTGACAACCAAACATCCAGGATCTCTAAACCCCTGTTTGCGTTTAGAAGAAACAAAAATCTGAGTAACCTATTAGTCAGGGCCAGACTATCGAAACAAACCAATTTGGTCCAAAGATCTATCACTGGAAACCTTCCGATACGCGGGCATCACAAATGTGGGACGTGCCACGCATGCCCCAACGCCATAGTAAGTGAAAGTCTAAAGATAAACAATCGGACAATTGATCTTCATGAAATGACCAACTGTAGAACCTCCAACTGTGTCTATGTGATCATTTGCCCATGCAACATCCCCTATGTCGGTGAGACTGCTAGAGAAGGCAGGATCCGAATAGGGGAACAGAAATCTAACATCAGACGAAGCAACCTTCCTGCCCCACTGGTAACAAACTGGAAGAAGGCCAACCATACCAAAAATGAACTTCATTGGTCCATTTTGGTAAAAATCCGCACACAAAAGGGGTCTGATAGCAACAACATTCGAAAAAAACGTGAGGTGTTTTGGATCTTCTTTTTGGACTCAAAGGAAAACGGTCTCAATGAATCCCTCCAATGGGAAAATGCTATCATGTAAATTCTGTCATCTCGCGTTGAGTATCTATGATGATATAATCTCTGTCGCAAAAAGTGAATACACTTAAACCTTTTTTTCACCTTCTGGTAATCATTATTGAATATATTCTTTGACTTTTATATATCTTTGTCCATCATCCGTCTCCCTCTTCATTCATTCAATCGATTTTACCTGGAATACCATTGTCATTTACTCATTTACCATGACTACTAGTTATGACCCAGCGTTTTAAGCCTATAGCATTGTTTTCCCCTTCGTTCCTATCGGTTTTTTTTAAACTTTCAGGGAATACTTATTAGCTCCGCACCCCTGGAGTCTGCTATAGTGCGATATACAATGGTTATTTTTCATGTTGTTAACATTATTTGAACACTGCGCCTTTAAGTGTCCCTGTTTACCTGGCAGTCTCTAGTCCCCTCCTTTGAATCACACGATGATTCATCCATTAACCGTGGACCACTCATCAGACTAAGTTTAAATCCCCGTTTTTTCCCACGTTTTCTATTCACTAGTCCACTGCTGGCGTTCACGTATCACCGCTTGCTGCCGATTGATGCATTGATATCCATTATTCTGATCTTGCGGTGAGTTTATGTAACAAACCTTTGTCTTTCTGAATGGCCCTCCGTTTACAGTATGTGTATTTTAATACTGTCTCCTTTAGGAGCATTTGAATCGACCACATAGACTGTATCGGATCGTCCCTCTATTTCCTTAAAGACCAAGCATTACAGACCACCGCGTAATTTTAGACGCCAGCTGGCTTAACTCCTTCTTTTTACATCTTTGCATTACGTCGATCATTTACCGGGAAGTTCGTTCCCTGTTCATTTCCAGGTAGATCTTCAAGGTCCTAATCTATCCTCAATTAGCCTTTCAAGCACTGCACCATCTGTATAGCTACATCCGTGTATCGATCAGTTTGTTGCTTTTTGAGTTACGATATATGGTTCAGCCAACACTAGGATTATTTTAAATTAGGCAAACATTGCCGATGTATCTTTATGATAGTGAATCCATGTTTAACATAAAAATTATTCCTGAATAATTGTTTTTCGTCTATTTTCTTAACCAAACTCGTACCAAATCCTACTTGCTTAAGGTCCTCTATATATTCGAGTTCGATCAATATTTTCGCTTTCTTTTTCAGGTTGATGAAGCCTGAATTCCAATTCTTTAATGTTATTCTGAATATTGTTGTTTCCTATTATCCCGTATATAATCATTTCCATATAGGTAAGTAACCAAAAGGCCATTCATCGCCCAAAGTCTATACATTATCAGACAGCATCTCCGTTTAGGCTGACATATGGATTATCCTCTTTCCATCCTCTGCAGATCCTTCCATCGAACGCTTTATACAGCTTCCACTCTCCCAGTATATTCATTTACTTTGTTTGATCATCGTTATTTTGCCAGGCAAGTAACCAATATCGCCATTGTTCCACTATTCTTCAGACAAAGAGATATTGACTTTTATGCTATTCAACTTGTAGCTTTTTCCCCCATTTAGACTGCCATTGAAATATATACTGTCTTTGATTTTGTTCAACCTTCTTATTTCTACTTTTATTACGCTCTGGTGGTGGATCACATTCTCCATTTCACCCTATCTTATCATATCTTTTGTAATCTTTTTCTTTATTTATTAATGTGTGCTTTGTCATTGGTAAAGACATTATTATTTTATTATCATTCCTCCTTCCTTAGCTAGACCATGTGCCATGCCAATATACATTAATTTGTAAATTATATGTGAGATAAATGTTTATAAAAATCAGCAATAAAACAATAAATATTTTTAACAAATAATACACATATTTTTTCACTACTTTATAGACCCCCATGGACTCCGGTTTTGATTTCTCAGCTACGCCCTGAAGAAGGTAACACCCTGATTTTGGGGGTGGCAAGCACCGAAACGCGCGTCGGCGTGTCTCTGGGAAATAATAAGCCTTTGTTCCCTATGCATTGCATCATTTAAATCAAACACTATATTTTCATATTAATTTGATCACTTTTTCTTTTACCAATCGATTCCAGCGTTTTTGTCACATTTGATGTCCGCATACACCAATGGGTGATCCTGAACTTGAAATCTAATTGATTGACGAAATACTAAAATTAGATATACCTTAAAGTTTTTGCTATGTTATCTCTGTATAGGGAATTGATATCAAGTTTGGACATTACGTTTGATGAATGTTAAATGTACTTTCACAGTGAGAATGGGTTATGTAAGTGTTAGTATGTATAAATGAATGGTATGTAAGGTAGTCCATGGGAATTTTCATTTTCAAGAGTCAATGCAACTTTATTGTACATATTTTATGATGACAATAGTAAAACTAAAATAAAATGTTTTGATTAAACAATTATCCTTTTTTCTCTCGGTTTGAGCACATGGTATAGCGGGAGCGTTATATCTGACGACTTAATCGCGTTCTTTTGAAAACTTGATAGGTAGTGCATTCTTGTTTCTTGATACCCTAGCGGTTACCAGAACCCTGGCACAATGCACAGAACGCACGCTCAACTGGTCATGGGAGGTGTGCATCTTGGGATTGTTCCAGAGGTCTAGTAAATATAAAGTGACGTCCCGCTACATAGACTTGGGGCTTATAGTAGCCAAGCGATTGCTCAGGCGGCGTTGGAAATCACCTGAGCCCCCAGCGACGAAGTCCTGGTTCCAGTTGCTGCTCTGCTGGGCACAGGCCTATGCGTCGGGAAGATGCGATACGAATTCAGAAACAACCGCTGTCGGCGGAGTAGGATGCGATCCTGACAGATTTTCGCACAATCTGGCAGAGTCATCCTGAGGAATCGGGCATCGCACCTGAGTGAGTAGCAGGCCAGTGTCTACTATGCTTGACAAAGTATGAGAAACGAGTCAGCGCATGCGTCACACGTTTAGCAACAAGCGCAAGGCGGCGGGTGCAACGCCCCCCACTTACACTTACCCAGGCCAAACAATACAGCAAACAGGCACCTTTTGAAGAGTGGGGAACTTGACAGAGGCATCTATATTTCAGATAACACACAACCAGGAGCGGCATGCAAGAAAATAGATAGGAAACATGGAAGTGTGAGATATGATGTCTAATACGACGCTCTATTTTAATGTTTCAACTGTGAGATTAAGGGTAAATGTGTTATTTTCCTTGTTGAATCAATGTTATGTTGAAAACAGTTAAAACATATATTGACTAGGAAGACGTAGCCACGTTTACATTGCTGAGTGAGAAACTGATGTTTTAATTGAGACAAACTGCCCTGTAAATTTGCTCAGGAAAATTAGTGAGTAAAAATATTGAATTGTGATGTAAATGTATGACCTGATGCACACTCCAAAAATGGAAAATCAATAAAAGAAATAAAAAAATAAAATTAGGGAGGTAACCCATTCAAGCCCCTTGAACTACCCCAGATCCTCCTTAATTTCTCATTTAGTATGGGGAAGGGATTGATCACTAGAGATGTATAGATGAGAGAGAGATACAACTTTAGCTGGTAGGAACCTTATCGTCAGTTTCGCTTCTAATGGATTATGTTTTGGGAATTCTTTGTGCCCCTGTAGATTTGGGGTAATTGCATGGAATAAATGTAGGTATCTGTAAAATTTTGATTTTTTCAATCCAAAGTCCTCTTGTTGTTGTGTAAAGGACTTTAGAGCCGTGCCAATTAGTACTTGTCCCAGGGTGCTGATCCCTAGTGTGTCCCAACCCTGGCAGCCCACTAGTTATGAACCATCTGGCATGTGGGAAGCCCACCAGAGAGAAGTCTTGTGCATGAGTCTGTCACCCCACCTTAGATCCCACAGAGTTATTGCCCACATTTTCAGCACTGCCATTTTCGATTTGTTGCGTAGATGTAGTGAAGCTGGTGGTGATCACCCACGACCTATCACAAAAGGCCAATGAGTTCCTCACCTATAATTGAGGTCCCATTCAGGGCTGCAAGTATTGCTGTGCTCAAGCATGAGAGAAAGATTTGTGAGAGGTGGCGGGGCAAGTACTGAGCAGCACGTTACGGGGTGCCACAGAGTATTCCTGCAACCCCAAAGTAGCAGCCCTGGTAGTCCGAGACGACCTGTGCCTTCTGAAAAGAAACAGCATGGATCGAGATCACAATACCCCGTGACCACACCCACCCCTTCGTTCTAAACAAGAAGTATCTGTTGTAAGTAACTTAGGCCAATGGCCCCATCTCGAGTGAGACAGAATGTCCTGCTCCATCCAACATTAATAACAAAACCAATATATTAACACCCCAACAAGTGAAATAGTCTTGATGGAGGGGGGAGGAATGAGATACCTTAAGGGCTAATCAAGTTTGCTCCGCCACCGTGCAATGTTTGGGTCACATGGTCTCTGATTAGTTGGTCCTAGGTTTCTAGGATCTCAACCTTGGAGGACCCCTCTGTTGCGGGGACAGGTGTCATGGTTCTTGCTCCTCGTGTTAAGATCTCCGCGGAGAACCACCTCTGTCCGGCCCTGCCAAACAAAAAATGGTGATGTCCCCCCCACGGACAAGCTGCTTGGCCTCCCAGACATACCGTTCTTGTTGGGGGCCTTCTGTCTCTGGGGGAGAGGAGGTTCTCCTGTGACATATGGGGGATTGTGAATGCCTGGGGATCCCCTTTACATGATGGTGGAACCTCAGTCTCTACTGAACATCTCTTCGGAGGCCCCCCTGCAGCGCTCCACACACCGGTTGCTGACTTTCTGACTATGGGCCGAGTCTCAATAAATTGCTAGACCAAGTCTGGTGTTTCAAATAAGAAGGATTTGAATTGCAAGACCACTTTTAACTTGGCTGGAAACAACTAGATATAGGTGAACCCCATGGCTCTCAGTTTTTGCTTTATAGAGTCAAATTACCTGTGCTGCTTCTGGACCACCCTGGTGTAGTCAAAGAAGCCATAATGGCTCTGGAGTCATTGTGATCTTTGCCTTTCTGTCTAATTGTGCGTAGCACAATGTCTAGATAATTTGTGTGGTAATTCATCTGGGTGAGCTCCCAGGAGGTCGCCTCAGCCCCAAGGCACGGTGTGCTCGTTCCAGGAGGAAGCAGGGAGATTTCTGAGAACACAAAGGTGTCTAGCCAAGTCAGCAGCAAGCAGCCCGGATCAAGTTCTTTCACTCCCTACAGTAATCCAATGAAACACAATTTGCATTAGTTGGATCGATCCTCCGTGCCCTCCATGGGCTGCGGACTGTCTGGCCACTCTGTCGAGAGTTTGTCCACTGTGCTCTTCTCCGTAACGCCAACCTTGCGTGAGGAGGGAGACATCAGCATCCACCTTCCTTATCTTTGTTTCAGACATTGAATTGGAGCTTGCAATGACTTGAAGGATGAGATATGTCCAGGCTTGGCCATCAGCTCGCACAGCAAGTGCTCCACTTACATACTCCGCCGTCTGATCCACTTGCGTCTGGGATGTAGATTTGTACAATAAATTCTGCGCAGTTGAAAAGGGTGGTTTATCCCGGCCTGCCAGGACTTTGTCTGTGCAGGGCAATAGCGGCCTGATCCCGTTGTCGAAAGGCGTAATCAGCAGTGGCTCCTGTATGAGGGCAGTTGGCATATCAGGCCCTATAGGCCACAGTACCCCACCCGGGGCGCACAAGGAAGAGTCTAGCAAATACTAGGGAGTTAATAATGAGAGTGCTATAGCCGGGGTCTCACCCACTGCATGTCTCCAAAGCGGACCCCCGGTGAACAGCGAGTGTGCCCAGCCCCACAATTATTTGACCCCAGAGGCCCTACTAACAGTCGGGGCCCGCAGCACTGGGCTAGCCACCCCTCCCCTATCCTCGAGCAAACCCCCAAACAAACCTTTCTTCTTCCTCGCAGTGCGAGAAGCAGAAACATAAAATGGTATTTATAATACCATATTATGTTCCTGCTTCTCGCACTGCGAGAAAGCAGTGGGGCGAAGCTCCGCCGCCCACATGGAGGAGCCGCTCCTGCTCCATGGAACAGGGCCTCGCTCTCAACAGACAGGCAATCAGGATTACAGTGGCTGCTCCCACCCACTCCCCATCCTGCTCTCTGTCCCGTTACGCAGAAGGCGAGAGCACGAGCATCCAGCGTGGGGAGGGGGGAGGGATGATGCTGGGGTGGTTCAGTCCTCTGCGCCCAACGCCTTGCCGGTCTAGTGTCTCCAACCGTGGCCACACAGCAAAGAGGCCTCACTCGCCTGTCTCCTCTTGCTTACACCACCATCCCGGCAAAGGAGAGGGCCCCCAAGGTGGCAGTTCTAAGGTCAACCCTTTATCCAGTATTGGGGTATCTTTCACAGATTCACATGCCTGAATCATTCCCCGTCGCCGAGGCGGGCGTCCCTGGGAAATAAAAAAAATAGTGCCAAAAGTGTTAGTAGTAGTAGTAGGCCCAAAGAAAAGGCCTAAAGCCTAGATCTTAGCAGCCTATCTACCTCATTATGCAAAAGAACCAAGAATTTGGTAACAACCAATCAGACACCAACACCCTTCTAGAACCCTCTCAGCAGAGCCAGTTCTCCTCAGATTTTCAACTTTCTTCAGCATGTCTGACGAGAAGGCCTTGTTCAAGTCCTGCCGAACCTGCGCCAGGAAGAGAGTCCATGTTGATGATCAAACATGAGGCAAAAGATTGCAAAATTTGCCGCACCTTACCTACCAAGACTCTTGGGGATAGGGAGGCGAGAGTGCTGTTGTGGCTTAAATCCTCTTCGGCTGAGGAGGATGACGGAGCCTCTACTTCTAGCAAGAGCGCTAGATCGCATGACAGCTCTTCCAGTGAAGGGAAGAAACGCCATAAATCTTCCCATTCTACTTCTGATTCTGTTCAGAGGAGTTCCATCATTTCCTCTGAATCAGCGCACTCTCCTCAGGATTCTGCTGTCAAGGACTCTAAAACTGTGAGTAAAAGCCTTTCAAAGTCTCTGGCTTTCTCTCCGTCGACGATTTATGTCACTTCTTCTACTCCTTCATTGACGGAAACCATCTCGACGACGTCCATTACCTCTCCTATTCTGTCGACGAGGATTATTATCCTGTCAAAAAAGCCCGTCGTCGAGGGATCGTCGACTAAGTCCTCGTCGACGAAGTCAGCGTCGAAAACCATATCGATGACGATGCCGTCGACTAAGCTTTCGTCGTCAAAGATAGAAGTGTCGACAAAGATCTCGTCATCGAAGGTCCCGTCGACGACGATTCCGCCAGGGAAGAGCCTGTCGACGTCGACCCTGTCGACGAAGGCTCCGTCGGCGTCGACCCCGTCGACGAAGGCTCCGTCGGCGTCGACCCCGTCGACGAAGGCTCCGTCGGCGTCGACCCTGTCGACGACGATCCCATCGACGATGGCCTCTTAAAGCCTGTTGACATCAAAAGTATCCACTGAGAGCCCATCGACGACGATGTCAGGAGATTTGCCTGTTCCGTCTACGACATCATTCCATTCCTATCTCCACCAGGAGTTTTCAACTAAAGACTTTTCAAAGGCACGACTGTAGCGATATATCACCGCTTACTCCCTCACATCTCCTGGAAACATATGTGCAGGGTGAGGATGATGACTATGGGGATGACGAGGACGAAGGGCCCTTTGGAATTGCTCGCCATCCTTCTGAACTGCACATCAAATGTCAAGATGACGATGATGATGAGGAAGAGGACAATTATCAAGAGCATTACAATCAGGAGGACATTATCGTCCCGCATCATAAACCTTACTATAAACAACCTCGTCAGAGCGAGATGTCACATCTGCCTTCAACTCTGATTCAAAACCTGCAAGCCATGCTTGCAGATTATAGACAGCGTTTTCCACCGCAGCCAGTCATTCCGCAGGTTCCGCTAACTGCGCCGCTTCCGGACCCTTTGCCTGTGCCTGAGGATCCAGTCCCAACGCCTCAACTTCCTGATCCTCCACAGGATCCGCGTCAAGCTCAAGATTCAACCTCTGAGGAAGAAGTCGAAGAGGGTGAACTACCAGATCCAGCAGATCCTTGGGATTCATATATAATCCCTATTCCTTCGCCACCCACCCCTCTACCATCTGATTCGCCCCCAGAGGATATAGGGGGGTTTCATAATCTTATGCAGCGGGCTGCGACCAGGTTCCACTTGCCGGTTACCATTGAACAGTCCGACTGTTTTCTCCATGATTTTAAGGAGGAGTCAAGGAAGGTCACAAGAGCTATACCAATCATCGACTACTTTTGGAAGGAAGGAGTCAAAATTATGAAGAATCCTGCATCTGTGCCAGCGGTGCTCCGGCCAATAGTCCTTCCTGTCTCATTGGCCATCTTTGGCCAGGTTCGGTAATCTCACAGGCAGCCCAACAAAAATCTAAGAATCCGGCAGCACCTATTACTACACCGCCAGATAGGGAGGGGCGACGCCTGGATTTAATTGGCAAGAAATGTTCCACGATGGCAGCTGCATCCATCAGAGCAGCCAACTCGCTAGCGATAATAGGGCGTTATGACCGCCAGATGTGGTCAGAAATGGCAAGCTTTATTGAGCTCATTCCGGAGGACAACAGACAAGACGCTCTGAAGGTTTTGTTGGAGGGTGAGCGTGCAGCGTCCGAGACTATGGTCTGCGCTTTGGATATTGTTAATACTAATTTTCGCCAGCTGGCTGGTGCAGCCGTACTCAGACGCCAGGGTTGGCTTAAGGCCACCACCTTCAGACCAGAAGTCCAAACAAAGATATTGGAAATGGCCTATGATGGTGAATCGTTGTTTGGAAAACATATAGATGACGCACTCCAGGCAATAAAGACTGATACCGATACCACAAGATCCTTGGGCTCCTTGCAGTACAAACGCGGTACCTTCAGAGGAGCAAGAGGCCGTGGTTTTTCATCCAGAGGAGGGTATCAAACCCAACAGAATAGGTACCAGCCTCAGTATAGACAATCTTATCAGTCCTCGTACAGACAAACCAACACGACCGGTTTCTCTCGTCAAGGCGGACGAAAAAGGTCGCAGAATCAAGGACAAGACACCACAAGGAAGCAGTGATTTCTGCAGGGCGCCTTCCACTCCTTTTCCCCTCCCTGTGGGTGCGAGAATTTCAACTTCTGTGAACAAGTGGCAGGAAATTACGTCGGACCAATGGGTTCTTGACCTGGTACACAACGGTCATACCTTAGAGTTTGTCACCAAGCCACCCACCATGCCACCCAAGGGACCCCCTCCCCCTCATCTTCACTTACTATTCAAAGAAGCTTTAACGATGCTCCTCAAGAATGCAATCGAGAAGGTTCCCGCACTTCAAAAAGGGACAGGTTTCTATTCCCGCTTTTTTCTCATCAAGAAGAAATCAGGGGAGTGGCGTCCCATCTTAGACCTTCGCAACCTGAACAAATTCCTCAAAAAGCAGGGATTACGCATGGTCACACTGGCAGAAATTCTAGGTTGTCTCAACGAGGGAGATTTTCTAGCTTCTTTGGATATGGAAGACGTTTACTTTCACATCCCAATACATCTGAAGCATCGCAAGTATCTTCGCTTCACCGTGGCTGGCGCCCATTATCAGTTCAAAGTGCTCCCGTTTGGGCTACAATCTGCCCCAAGGATTCCCTGGGATCGTAACGCTGTGGCGGCAGCGTTACGATCCCAGGGAATCCAAGTCTTCCCGTATTTGGACGATTGGTTACTAAAAGGCCCTTCGGAAAGCTCAGTCAAGACTGCTGTGACAACATCTCTTCGTCTGTTCCAATCTCTGTGGCTTACTGTGAACAGGAGCAAATCTCAGTTACACCCAAGGCAGGTCCTGCCTTTTCTGGGAGCTCTGCTAGATACCGTCCGCTGCAAGGAATTCTTATCTCACGAACGGCAGGTTTGTCTTCAAAAGTTGGCAATCCTGATTTCCAAAAGAAAGTCAGTTTCTGTCCGGATGTTCGCGTCTCTCCTAGGGATGTGCTCTTCTGCAATACACCTCGTCCCTTTGGCACGACTTCGGATGCGACCCCTGCCTGAGGAGTTACACCTTCAGTGGCAGCAGGCTGTGGGTTCCTTCGACGACATCCTCGGAGTCACTCCAGGCATAAAGAGCGCTTTACGTTGGTGGTCCCACATACCCAACTTAGCAGAAGTGCTCACTTCCATACAGAAGGTTCCAGACTTTGTCCTCACTACGGATGCTTCTATGGAAGGATGGGGAGGTCATCTCCAAGATTTACAGATACAGGGGAAATGGTCTCCAGAGTACAAGAACAAGCACATCAACAGCCTGTAATTGCGAGCAATTTTCCTGTCTCTGCAAGCTTTCCTTCCAAGGATAGCAGGTTCTTCGGTTCTGGTTCGGACCGACAATACCACCAGCATGTTTTACATGAACAAGCAAGGAGGGACTAGATCAGCAACTCTATCCACAGAGGCTCAGGAGTTGTGGGAATGGGTCACACTCCACAACATAACCCTCAGAGCAGAACATGTCAGAGGTTTCTGCAATACATTAGCGGACACGCTCAGCAGATCCCAATCGGATTGCCACGAATGGGAGCTAGAGCAGGCTCAAGTGCTCGGAGTATTCAGAGCTTGGGGCACACCGACACTGGATTTGTTCGCAACAAAAGAAAACAAGAAATGCCGCTTTTATGCCAGCAGATACCCTCAACAGGGGTCAAGGGGGAATGCCCTGTCCACGCGATGGTCAGGGATTTGTGCTTATGCTTTTCCCCCGATACCTCTAATACCGAGAGTCATACGCAAGGTGAAGTTGGAGGGCTGTCGTCTCATCTTGATTGCACCCAGATGGCCACGCCAGTACTGGTTTCAGGAGCTTCTATTATTATCCCAGGACCAGCCGATCCATCTTCTTCCGACGCCCACAATGCTGTCAAGGAACAGAGGTCAGGTACTCCACCCGGACCCTCAGTCCCTACATTTACACGCATTGCTCCTGACTTCTTAGAATTCAAGGACCTGGATATCCCTCAAGACTGTAGGGATATAGTAGCGAAATCACGAGCTCACAACACGATAAAAACTTACCGTCTAAAATGGAAACGTTTTTGCTGTTGATGTGAAACAAACCAGGTTCACCCGGTGGAAACTCCTGCAGAACAGATCCTCCCTTATTTGTTACATCTGGAAAGATCTGGGCTTTCTTTCCCTTCAGTCAAAGTCCATTTAGCCGCACTTTTCAGATTCAGAAAGGGGGCTCATGGCCCTTCTCTGTGTTCATCCTCTTTAATTAAGCAGTTTATGAAAGGACTTTTCTGGGAGTTTCCTCCGGTCAGGCTTCCTCCACCGGAGTGGGAACTCAACACAGTCTTAATGCAATTAATGAAACATCCATTCGAGCCTATCCACAAGGATGATCTCAAATTCCTTACCTGGAAGGTTGCCTTACTTCTGGCCCTAACGCCAGCTAGACGAGTGAGTGAAATTCAGGCTTTCACTGTAAAGGAACCTTTTCTACGCTTCACTCAAGACCACGTGCACCTCCGAACTAATCCGACATTCATTCCTAAGGTGCCGTCAGTTTCATCTTAATGAACCGGTGAAGTTAAAGACTTTCTTTCCTAACCCATCTACTCCAGTGGAGCGAGCCTTACATTCTCTCGATATCAAGAGATGTCTCAAATTCTATCTTCAAAAAACAAAAAACCTTAGAAAGTCTGATCAATTGTTCGTGGCTTATGGCCAAGCTACCCTGGGGAATGCAGTGACAAAACCCACTATTGCCAGATGGATAGCATTAACAATCCAGTTCTGCCATGACAAAGCTCACAGGCCGTTGTTACGAAAACCCAAGGCCCATTCCACGAGAACAGTAGCAGCGTCTACAGCGTTGTTTGCCGGGGGGACTCTGGAGAATATTTGCCGTGCTGCGACATGGAAGAATGTCCACACTTTTACGAGACATTGCTGCCTCCAATCTACGCATCAAGACGATGCAGTGGTCGGACAAGCTGTCCTGCGACATCTTTCTCTTTGAGATAATTTCAGGTACCTTTTTTCCACTTTTCACATGTTATATGTTGATATCTTTTAGCATGACAATGGCATGTTTACAATGATGATATATTTCACTTTGGATGTTATTGCATTACATGCTGCTTTCTCTTTGTTGCTTGCATGTTTCGAATTGTAAGATTGGGTTTCTTATACCTCTTGTAAACGAGTTGTGGATGCATCTGGGGAGTATCAGCACTAGTCTCCCACCATCCGCAAACGACTGTATACTTGGTATACTGCTCGCTATTCTGATTCAGGCATGTGAATCTATGAAAGATACCCCAATACTGGATAAGAAAACAAGTTACTTACCTGTAACTACAGTTATCCAGTATTGGAATCTTTCATAGATTCACATGCACCCACCCTCCTCCCCGTAGAGTCAGTTCTCTATGTTTTGGGACATTTACTTCCCACTCGTGCTAGGAAAATCTGAGGAGAACTGGCTCTGCTGAGCGGGTTTTAGAAGGGTGCTGGTGTCTGATTGGTTGTTACCGAATTCTTGGTTCGTTTGCATAATAAGGTAGATAGGCTGCTAAGATCTAGGCTTTAGGCCTTTTCTTTGGGCCTACTACTACTACTAACACTTTTGGCACTACTTTTTTATTTACCAGGGACTCCCTCCTCTGCGACGGGGAATAATACAGGCATGTGAATCTATGAAAGATACCAATACTGGATAACTGTAGTTACAGGTAAGTAACTTGTTTCCTCCTCACTACTACCGGCTGGTCCAGTGCTCTGTGGCATCTTCCGGCTGTAAACTGCTGCTTCACGTGCGGAGCACTGATGCAGCTCCCCTCTCAAAACTGCCACCTCAGAATATTCAGTAGTCCTAGTTGCCTTTTCAGTATCCGCAGCAGTCATGGATGGGGCACCTGCGGGCAGGATTGCTTCTTGACCCAAGATTGTAAAGGATTATGTGGGTGGCGGTTGGATCACTACTAAATCGCGTCCGCAATGTAGGCTCTTTAGCCACGCCCTAGGTTTAGATTTTCGTATCAAACCCCATCGATCATGTCATTTAAAAAAAATCTTTTGTTTCACTGTCCATAGTATTCGGTTGGTTCTGTTAATATTAAACCTGTTTATTCATAACATCTAGGAACTAGGAAAGAGTTAATTTTCATTAAAGCTTTTTAGAATATAGAGTGTGGATTTGTGTGTTCATTCATGTGGTGGAAGGTCTCTGGAGCTCAATTCTAAAAATAATTCTGTAAATCTTACAGGATTGATTGTTGCCCAGCATACATTATCTCAAACTAAGAGGTGGAAGGGGTGTTGGTTGCAGTCCATCTGATTTACCTCCTTCAATTTTAAAGGTTGATGAAGCCCAGGCCCGGCTCCAGGAATTTCTATTTGGGTGGACCAAGGGTGCATTTGGGTGGGCCACTGCGGGCTAGATTTGTCGCATATATGTCTTGGCAGGCCTGCTTCAGGGCCCCCTTTTATCTCTTCTTAGTCTTACAAGACCCAGTAAAACGCACTCTTTTCCAAATCGCTCTCTAAATATTATCACTCTTAAAAAGTGTTTTTTCCATGTAATGTTCTTTTGATGGGAAGAGGAGGTTTCTGAGGTGGGAGTATCAGGCAAGTGACACTTCTCAGGCTCCCTCTGTGCGAGCCTTCAGGGAGAATCCCTCTTCATTACTACCTTCTCCTGACCCCAGGCTCTGCATCGCACTCCCTTACAGGCTTGATTATCCACTACTCCTCTCCAGTGCACCTTATCTCACAGCTGACCTTGGGCCCCTGCCCCATATCAGGCACCATTGGGCTCCACTTTCATTTTTCCCGGTTAAAACATTAGTAAAATCACCTTCAAACTTACAACATTGAATATAGCAGTAAATATAATTAGCACTGACTTTAAAGTATGTTCCACAGTAGCCCTTATAACCCGACTGCTAATTAAATAAACAAAAACAGAAAGGCCATGACCGGGCCGGCTTCAGCGCTGATGCGAAAGTCTTTTTTGGCGTCGCACCCATAACATCTTTCTCCATAAATACCTTTACTACCACCTTCCAACAGTGCCCCTCATCCCTCCATGGCCCCCCCTATTGACCTCGGATTCCCTCACTTCCACCCTCCACCAGTGCCCCTCGTCTCTCTGTAGCCCATCCCCCTCATGACCTCCTCCTCAGACTCCCTAACTACCACCCTCCAGCAGTGCCCCTCAACTCTCCACCCCATGACCTCTTCCTCGGATTCCCTCACTGGCACCCTCCAACAGTGCCCCTCATCGCTCCATAGCCCCTCCCACTACCTCCTCCTCGGATTCCCTCACTGCCACCCTCCAACAGTGCCCCTCATCGCTCCATAGCCCCTCCCCCCTTTTGACCTCCTCCTCGGATTCCCTCACTGCCACCCTCCAACAGTGCCCCTCATCTTTACGTAGCCCCTCTCTTATATGAATTTCATTTGTTGTATAGCGCTACTATCAGTGTTTGTCAGTACTTTACACCACGCACACATTGTACAGAGACAATGAATCATACAAGTATGTAAATCAGTCTGCAGGGAATGTCACATAAGCCAATGAGGATTACAAGGTGAATGAATCACGTCATCCATACTGGTGGGCAGTATATTTTAAGAGGGTTTAGTCTGGGGAAACACAACCTTGGGATTTAAAGAGTATTCCATGGGGGTCAGCTTTACTGATAAAAATGTATATCTGCCCAAACATACTCATTTTAGCAACATTAGAATAATGAAAGACTGGGGAAGTTCTAACTATATCACAAAAAAGAAAGTGAAGTTCTAACTATACCATTCAGGTTTGCATACAGCTCTTTGATGACAGTTCATTGGTTACTGTCCTATGTTAGGATTGTAACTTCAGAACTGCAAGTAACACAAGGATCTCTGTGACAAAGGCAGTAACCCACTGAGCTTCCACATAAAATACAGTTCGTCTGCATTTAAAAACTACTAACAGACAAATGATTGCTCTCCAGCAGGATCATTTATCACCAGCGTTATCTGGGTATTTTGTATTGTATTATTGTTGTCCTGCATCAGCCATGATAATGATAAAAACTGTTTAAATGACGCACTCACGAAGTATGTGTCCTGCTGGGCCTGTGCAGATTTTAAACAGAAAAACAAATAGTAACACATTCTCTTACCTACTCCATTAGTCAAACTTCGCGTCATAGCCTGATGTGATAAGCAGCTGCAGGGGTCAGGAAAGGTGAATAGGAATAAACAAACTTCTTTTCTCCTGTGCTGCATAGAAAAATAAATATCCACGCAGCAGAACAGTAGGCAAAGGTTACGTTGTCAAAGAAAGGATTTGTCGCCTTTGCCATGTGGAGATGAAGGGGTGAAAAAAAATCCAAAGCCTCGTTCACATGTAAATGGTCTTTTAAAGACCTGTGAAGTACTCTGGTGCAGCTGCGATAAAATCAAAAACTGTCTGTGTGTCCGCGCGCCCGGAAAGCTGTTTCAGCCTGGGCTGACACACACGACAGGGTGGGGAGGGGGGGCCGGGTTTGAAGCACTTTGAGCCCCATGGCGTTGTGCACCTGCCTTCAAGCCCTCACTGCGAGGGCCAAGGCTCCTGTTTGAGTGGTCCAGGCTCATGTTTGGGTGGGTCTGGCCCACCCGCTAGAACCGGGCCTGATGAAGCCTTTATGTTTTAGAGGGTTAGGTTTTCTAAATCTGGGACATATTTGATCGTACAGTTAAACAATATATCCCCCCCCCTTCTCTCCCCCCCCCCCCCATCTCTTCTGCTGTTTGTGCAGGCAGCGATTTTCTACATACCGGTTTCCCCAGCCTTCTTCCCTCTTAGTGTACGTCTGCCCGCGGGGGCAACTAAGAGGGCAGCCCTCTAGTGCCACACCCCCCCTTATTGGCAGGGACTCAGGGAGGAGTCCCCACCCAGCCTTGTTGCGGCGTCACTTCCTGTGCGCGAGGTGTATATATGCCTCCCCCACCATCTGGACATTCTCTTTTGCGCGCTGGACACGCCGTCTGGTCGGTCGTCTCCGGCCGTCCTGCCTCGCGCTGAACTTCACGCCTTCTAAGGGAGCTGCAAGTGAGGGTAAGTTGTCTGTCCCCCCCCCATGCCTCTTCGGTGCAGGCGCTGCCCGACTTTTGCTGGACTTGTGGTGCCTCTGGGGGAGGGGGGGGGGGGGAGAGAGTAGATTTGGGAGCTCCCCGGGCACTTGGTTGGGCTCCCTGGTTCCGCGGTGCGGTGTAGTCTGCGGGAGTTGCCGGGCGGCCATGGGTTTGGTGTGTGTTTATTTGTTCAGTCTCGATGGTGCAGGTTCGATCCCCTGGTCTTTGGCAGCCGATGCAGCTGCGCCAGGGTGCGCTGCGGTGCGGGGTCTGGAACGGATCCACGGATGGGGGTGTTCGCCGCCCAGGTGTGCAGCTTTGTTCTGTGTGGCTTGGACCGTGCGCTGGCCTGCATGCTGGTCCCGGCTGGGCTGGGACATAGGTGTTGCTTGCCCGTTTGGGCCTGGGGCAAGTTGAGCGCTCTGAGCACTTGGACCAGAGGGAGCGCGGGGGTCCGGTCGGATGGGGAGCGCCGTCCGGGTCTGTTTCCGTTGTTGGGGGACTGGGAGGCCAGCCTCATCCCATCCGATTTGTGGCAGCGGGGCTGAGCTGAAGGTGGTTTTCTTTGCGGCACTGCCTTCATATTCCGGATGCCGGCTGCTGCCATCGGAGGGCAGTGGGCGCGTGCTGATGTGTGGCCTCTGCCTGCTCTTCAGGGTTGCAATTTTGGGAGCGATCGACGCGGCACACGGGTCGTTGCTACTTTGTGCAGGGTGTGTTTGCAGGGTGTGTTTGCCGTTCTGACTGCTTCCTAGTGATGCTCGGTCCACCAGCAGCAATGTTTTCGCCTGGCGGCGCCCACAGCGGTTTAGAGATTGTGTTGGAGGGGGCAGCAGGCAGGGCCGTGGGCCCGGAGCGGGGTGGCCCAGCTTGCCCGTTTCTCCCCCATGGCCCCACATTTGCAGGCCTTTCATGTCGGAGCCGCCTCGGCTATTATCCTTGGGAGCCATCGGGGATTTACCGAGCCTGTTGGTGCGGGCGCTGGGGCTGTGCGGGGGCCCCGAGGTCTGGTGGTTCGGGGGGCAGCTGGTTCATGGGGTCCTCGGCTGGCCCCTTCTCTTGGCGACCAGCCTGTGATAAACAGCAGGGGGGTAAATAATTGGCCTGGTTGCGGAGGCCCTCTTTGTAGAATCTAGGGTTGGCACAGAGGTTCTCCCAATGTGCGACGACCCGGCGGTGCGTTGCTGCACAGGAGGCGAGGGGCTTTGTGGCGGTGGGTGGCGTCGGATGTAGCAGAGGTTGCTCTTCGAAGAGGTTTGGAGTTCGATCTGTGCTGAGGGTGTGGCGTCTCGGGGGACCCTTCCTTGAGAGTAGGTCGGGTCGACGATTGGTGTGTGCGTGCATGTGGGCGTTCGATTGCTGTGGCCAGTCATATAGCACAGTGAACGTGCCCGCCAGACGGGCAATCCGGTTGGCAGTGGATGTGTTTGGTAGCAGCAGCTGATGCATTAATGGTTGAAAACTATTTAGGGTCAACTGGGACTTAAAGTGGTACTATTCTGAAAATATTGGGCTGTTTAGCGTTACTGGGTCTGCGGAGAGGGGGTAGTCTCCAGAGCGCTTCAGTAGGCCACGTGTCACGCGTGGTCTCCTTCGTCACTGTCTGTGCTGTCATCCTGACCGGTATTTCAGGGGTGTGTGTGTTCCTGCGGCGAGCCTCGAGCAGGGTGTCTTGCGCTCGGTTCATGCCATTGCAGAATTGAACGGATTGCCGTGCTTGGTGTGGCTGTTTGTTGCTAGCCCCTGCGCGCTTGGTGGAGTTCATGTGGTCTCAGTCGTTCTTTTCTCTCGGCGGCCTTCCGGGGCTGGGTATTATGGGTGTAAGTGGATTGGCTTTCATCGCCGGAATTGGGAGGAGTTTTGCTGCTTGGTTGGCAGTTGCGGCGTGAACGGTGGGATGAGCGCGGGAGCATTGGGTATGTGACAGCGTACGACCAAGCGGCAATTTGGAACGGACTGCCTCGCAGAGCGAAGAGGAAATGGGGGTTCGGCGTGTTAGCAGCTCCTTGTTGCCACCTTTCTCTCAACGCCTTTCAGACGTGTCCCGCGCGATGCCCGGGAGCAGTGCTGCGGCGGGTGCACCACTGCCCCCCTCCCCCCGTTTTCTTTGCTCCCTCCCCTGGCCGTGGTCAGCAAATGGCCAACAGGGGAGGAGGTTAAAGGGGACGGAGGCAGTGTTCACCAGGCCAGCGTGCGCAGATCTGGCCCAGGCCGTGGGCACTTGTTTGTTTCTGCTGGGAAGGGGGGAACCAGCGTAAGGCAGTCAGTCATATTTGGCCTGTGATTACGATATTGGCTCCAATTGGTGTTAAGGAAATTTATAGGTCAGGACGTCTCCCCCTCCGGGTCCTGGTGTTCCCTGAGCTGCACGTTTTCAATTGTGCCCTCATTCACTGGAGTTCTTCCTTTTCACCTTCGCGGTAATGGCTCAAGAGTTTAAAAATAGTACTGTCACTTGTTTGTGTGTGTGTAATCTTTTTTAAAACTCACCACGCCGCAGGGCACTTGACAAACACGAAGTTGGCACGGGTAACAGACATTAGCGCTGCCACGTAGCCTTCACCGGATCACTCCTCCCGACGCCAGCACCGCGAGGAATCAGGCCACGCCCCCTTTTTTAGGCCACGCCCACCGCGACGAGTATAAGACGCTGATTACAAGCGCCATATACAAGATCTGACCAAACTCCTGAGGCGGAAGCCGGGAGAGCAAACTGAACTAAGCATTTTTAAAAATAGTACTGTCACTTGTTTGTGTGTGTTTAATCTTTTTTAAAACTCACAACGCCGCAGGGCACTTGACAAACACGAAGTTGGCACGGGTAACAGACATTAGCGCTGCCACGTAGCCTTCACCGGATCACTCCTCCCGACGCCAGCACCGCGAGGAATCAGGCCACGCCTCCTTTTCTAGGCCACGCCCACCGCGACAAGTATAAGACGCTGATTACAAGCGCCATATGCAAGATCGGACCAAACTCCTGAGGCGGAAGCCGGGAGAGCAAACTGAACTAAGCATTTTTAAAAATAGTACTGTCACTTGTTTGTGTGTGTGTTATCTTTTTAAAACTCACCACGCCGCAGGGCACTTGACAAACACGAAGTTGGCACCGGTAACGGACATTAGCGCTGCCACGTAGCCTTCACCGGATCACTCCTCCCGACGCCAGCACCGCGAGGAATCAGGCCACGCCCCCTTTTTTAGGCCACGCCCATCTGACCCTTTCCCTCGGCAACCGCTTATATCATGTGCCTCGGCCGGAAGCGCAGCGGGAGCGCCGTCTGCGCGCCGAAGGCGCGCCTAAGGCAAGCCCGTCTGCGCCCGTCCGCGCCAGGCCAAGCCCAGAGCCCAGGACCCCTGCTACACCGACTCCACTCCCACTAAGATACACCCAGGAAAGCCTGCATAGGCTAAGGGAGTTTCCATCCGTGCCCTACCGCTGTAGCAGTACCTTAGAGGAAGGACACTCCCGCTGTTCAAACTGTCCATGCAAGTTGACCCCACACCTCCCCCCTAAACCTAGCTGGCTCAGGCTGGCCCTGCTGAACTGCAGATCCCTTCCGAAGCACCAGACAGAAATCAACATACCTCTGCTGGATTCGGAAATCGAGGTCCTTTTTCTTACAGAAACCTGGCTTACCTCAGACTCAGAGCCAGATATTATCCAATCACTCCCCTCTGGTTACCTTATAAAGCACCAGAACAGACCGTCCGGTACTGGAGGCGGGATAGCGATTATCTATCGAGATTACCTGTCTTGCCAGTTCAAAGAAAGTCCCATTCTGGACTGTGAAAATGTACATTTCTCTATCCACCACCCCCCATCTACTACCATCTCAGGGATACTAGTTTATCGCCCGCCAGGACTGCAACAACGATTCTGTGATTCCCTAATGGACATCACCTCCTCCCTCGCCTGTCTATCCCCAAATTTTACGGTCTTGGGAGACTTGAATCTCCACTTTGATGATCCCTCGAACAAAACAGCTGCCGATCTCAAAGCAGATCTAGCCTCCCTCAATCTCCACCTACAAAGTAACCAGTCCACCCACAACAAGGGTCACTTGCTGGACCCCATATTTACCAACCTCACGAGAATAGTCGTTAATACCCCCCTCCCTGTCCCATGGTCAGACCATTTCTTAGTCCCCTTCAAGCTACAATTCGCGGCTGAGATACCAGAGAGACTTCCCCCCCCAAGCACCCTCCTGCCCGTGGAAAAATTTGGACACAAACTCCTGGATACAAGCTCTCACTTCCACCATACCAGTACTGGACCCAGACCCCTCCAAAGCAGACGTTCAACTACATGAGTGGATTAACCATTCCCTCGACATTACTTTGCCAGTCAAATCCCTCCCCAGTAAAAAGAGATCAGCCAAATCTCCGTGGTTCACCCAAGAACTACGCAATCTCAGGAAGAAATGCAAAAAACTAGAGCGCCTTTGGAGAAAGATCTGGACGAAGGAAAGCAAAAATGAGTATAGGGACGCCATCAAGCACTACAAAAATTGCATAAAAAACACTCAGGCAACTTACTTCGAGGAAAAAATAGCAGCGGTATCCAACTCTGCGAAAGAAACCTACCGCATTGTACGTTTACTCACCAAAATTCCAGACCCCCTACCCACACCCGACCCATCGGGCATTAGATGCAACCAGCTTGCTGAGTTCTTTTCAGCTAAAATTGACAAAATTCTTACTACACTTCCAGCCCCCAACTCCTTTCAAATCCCAGACATTCCCCCCCACTGCCCCGAGGCCCCATGCCTACGAACTTTTCCCCAGATTACCACAGAACTATTTCTATCTACTCTACAAATCGTAAAAAGTGGTGCCCCATCAGATCCAGCCCCCATGAGCAAATTAAAACTAGTTGCTCCCACTGTTGCCCCTCCTTTTACCCACCTCATTAATGCCTCTTTCACACTGGGCTCTGTTCCAGTCAACTGGAAGAAAGCCACTGTTAAGGCTCTCCTAAAGAAACCCCACCTTGACCCCACGGACCCTACCAACTTCAGACCCATCTCTCTTCTTCCTGCTATCAGCAAAGTAGCCGAACGAATTGTCAACCACCAACTCTCCAACTTCCTGGAAACCAATAAACTCCTCCGCCAATCTCAGACAGGGTTTAGACCTGCACAGGGAACTGACACCGCTCTGCTAGCAGTGGTCGAGGAGGCAAGAACCATCATAGACGCAGGAGGATCAGTGGCAGTGATCCTCCTCGACCTGAGTGCCGCCTTCGACATGGTGGATCATGCCATCCTCATCCACCGGCTAAATCTGTTAGGAGTCTCTGGCACCGCCCTGTCCTGGATCAAATCCTTTTTGGAAGAAAGAACCTTCCAAGTGTCGGATGGCACAGCAGTGTCTACAGCCCTGCCCCTTCAGTGTGGGGTCCCACAGGGCTCCTCCCTGAGCCCCACACTTTTTAACGTCTATATGTCCCCTCTAGAGGACATTATTGCCCCATTTGGCATAAAAACATTTATGTATGCCGATGACACCCAGCTGGTGGTCTCGATCAACCAGATGAGCAAAAGCCTAGACAACCTGGCAAGGTGTCTCGAGAGTGTTTTTCACTGGATGTGTGAATCCCGATTAAAACTAAACGGAGAAAAATCCGAGATACTTCTCCTAGGAAACCCACACAAACTCCCTCCATCCCTTTCTTGGCCGCCATGTATGGGAACACCCCCTACCACCAAACCAGAAGTCAAAAGCCTTGCATCTGGTTGGACCAAGACCTCAACTTCAAAACTCAGGCCAGAAAAACCACGGGCTCCTGTTTTGGCCTCATTCGAATGGCGCGAAAGATCCTCCATCTGATCCCCTTCCAATCTAGGAAATTGCTGCTGCAGGGGTTGGTGAACTCCAGACTGGACTGTGGCAATGTCCTGTACCTGGGGGCACCAGCATCAGTTATCTACAGATTGCAATGCGCGCAGAACGCTGCGGCCAGACTCCTAACCGGAACCAAATCGAGATGCTCCGCAAAACCAGCACTCAAAAGCCTGCACTGGCTGCCAGTTAAGGAAAGGATTATTTTTAAGTCCCTGTGCATCTCTCACAAAATAATGCAAGGCAGAGGTCCCCAGATTCTGAGATCCTTCGTCAAACCCCATAAATCTAATAAACATCTCAGATCAGACTCCCTCTCCCTTGCCAGCGTTCCCAGAATAAAAAAGTCCCGATCCGGGGGACGTTTGTTCTCCTACAACGCCCCTAAATTGTGGAACGCTCTCCCACTTGCCATGCGGAAAGAACACAATCTTCTGGCCTTTCGTAGGCTACTAAAAACCTGGCTCTTTCCATAAGCTATTATCTCTCCTACTCCCCTCTGGAACTTTAGGTCATGTCAGCGCTGGGACGCCCTAGGGTAGCTATGCGCTTTACAAATCCCAATCCAAAAGAGTTGTATCATGTATCTGGATGCGATGTAAGAAACCCAGATCTAGGTGGGTGGCACACCACTCTAATCACAAATTGTAGTGCAAGTGTTTTCAATGTTTTAAGTGTGTTATGCCCATCTGGGAATGAGCACACGAGTTTTCAAATTAATTTACAGACAGAAGTAAAGGCATGAAATCTGTTGTGTGGAAGATTAGGCGACCACGCAGCGCATTACACACTTTGCTCTGCTCACAGCATATTTCAGGGTAGTAGTGCATTTGGATCCTGTAGTGCGCACGCTCCTTCCTTCTATAATGCTAACTTTTGAAAGTGGAAATTCCTGGTTGGCTTGAATATGTATGTTTTTCTTGGCTCGAATGTGTTTCTGCCTGCAATGCTGAGGTAAAGGGCAAAGATGGCTGGGTCACTAGACACTATGAGAGATACGTCGGTATAGAGTATTCATGAAACAGAAGTTTCCCTTGATGAACACCGTATCGTCTCCTCATATCAGGGTCTTGGGGTGCGTTAGGTTACCCATATAGGTTCAGTTCCACAGCCATTTGGATGAACTTATATTGGGAGGTTGGGAAGGGGTGGTTTTTCCTCGAGGAAACGCAGGTTTAAGGTACGTGATTGAAGCAATAATGTTTCACTTGTAATGCACAGGTGCCACGTAAAGGAGCAATTTACAGACGGTATGTCATTTCGTTTGCATGTGTTGGCTAATGGGTGGGGTCCACGAGCCGGGGGTGTGGCAAGTGGCGCCATCTGTGGGGTTACTATTAGCCAGGCCTACCGGTAACGGTCACTATGATCCAGCTAGTCAGAGCTATGAATTGTATGGCCTATAGGCTACCGTACATGGGTATGTTTGTGTACTTGCTGATATCGATATGTCTCCCTCATCTTCATTGTTTGATTTTGCTTGCAAAAACAAAAAAAACAAAAAAAAAGTCAGTCATAGGCCTTTAAATGTCCCTCATAGTTGCACTGATATGATGAAAAGGTCACACATAGCAAACTGAAACCTTGGCAGCTATGGATGGGGGCGGCTAGCTCTTGATTGGCTATGCAACTGAGCCAGATTTGTGGCTTATTTATCTGATGCAAATAGAATCATTGACTAAGCCATAAGATGGACTTTTAGGTGTAGTGCCCCTATTGTATTGATTACAGGGATGCAATGACATAGCGGCAAAATACTAAGCGACCACTACATAGCGGCAAACCACACAGCGGACACTAGTCTAAATTACAGCACAAAGTTTACTGTGTAATTTGACCAAGTGGGTGCTGGTGCGCTGCACGTGACTTAATTGCTCACTGGCGCTTGGGACAGTCTGCCATGAGTTGGCGCTGTCTGTCTATTGTAGAGATGACCCTAAAGGCATGGATTAATGCAATTGGCATTAAAATCACTGTTGCCAACTGCCCAAGCCATCCTTTTAGTTTTGAGGGCTTGAAATAGGCGGAATTTTCACGTTTGCACGAGTACCCGGGATAGTAGTTGTGGTGTTACTATGATTGGCATCACGGCAGGAGCAAGGTGTGGTGCAAAAGGAAGTGGCCGCCTGATAGGGTTCCTGGCTTATAGTGGCACAATTGTCAGGTGTTCCTTAGATCTGGCTTGAGGTATGTAGCGCGCGTATGCCGATTCTAGTTTTGCGCAATACTGGGCGTCACTATGTATGTGTCGTCGTGAACAGCCCAAGGTCAGAAATTGTGTTTTACTCTGCCTTCAGTTGGCATTGCGGTACGTCTGCCTTGGTGGTTACCGGAGAGGGTGCCCTGGGTGGGGCAAATCAGTATATCAGTTTGGGGTTAATTATTGGTGCTCTAAGCCAATTTGTACTGCCAGGGTGCCATTAAGTGGGAAGACCACTTGGGGGACAGTCTCTCACAATTTGGCTGTACATGAATGAATAATGTCTTCATTCACTAATTCCGATAATGGGCATCGCTCCATCCTTCCCAGCAAGGTAGACCTAAGCGGGTAGTTATGTCCTTTGACTTTGAGGAGCGATTCTTTCCATGCTTTTCTCCATAGAACTATTCTCGCCAACTTTGTTTCAGTAGTTTGGATGGTGCCTTTGTCTCAAATCCATCAATATGTAACTGACTATCGGGTGACTCGCTGTCCACTGGTCCTTGTTCAAGACCATCTCAGGGCGCCCGAGTTAATCGTGGACCATGTAGGTTTCAATTGTTTCAATATCAGTTTTTGTCTGGGCAAGCGACCCAATCGGTGTCGCGAGTGACCACCCAGTTGGTCATTGTTTACCTGCCCTATACTAGCGCTCATGCAGGTCAGTGGGGACAAGGTGGGGCGCTCCAGTGAGGTCCACCTTCTCTTTAGTTTTGTTGGTTTGAAGTAGGCAGGAACTGTACCTCTCCCCTCATGGGGCTTTTTTACCGTAGCGGGCTCTTCTTTGATGTGGCACGGCTGTGTCCGGCTGTCCGTTTGTTGGCATTATATAAATGTGGGGTTCTAACATAGTATTATGCCCGGGTGGCAAGGATGGAATTCGCACGTTCTCTCACCTTTAAAAGAGTCGCCTGTTTACCCCCCCCGGGTGTATGTCTGGATTCCGATATCGTGGGGGATACTGGTTTGTGGCCGATTTTCGGGGAAGTGGCCCTTTGGCCAGTTAATGCATGATGCAGAGGTTTCTTGGGGTTCTTATTTGGCACTAATGCTTTAGACCTCTATTCCGACCACAGCTCTTTAGACCACTGCCGACATGCCACGTTATTTATTATAACATCTGTTGCATTGCGACGCAGTGCTTGCTGCACAAGCCATGGTTGAGCTTCCTTTTATTTGAAGGGAGACATTTAACGCTTGTTCAAACACATAAAGGGGACAGTCCCAACATTTCAGAATGGAAGCATTTTCAATATGCTACGCAGCAAAGCCAGAATTGTGGCTTCAGTTATCTGATACAACTAACAAGCATTGTTAAGCGACCGGTACTGGCATGTTGTAGGTGTAGCGTGGTCTTGTGTTATATATCGTGAGGGAATGTCAGAAGACACAAACCACCAGCCAGCAGCACACTAAGCTTAGCACCTACCCAAAGCTTAGGCCTTTATGAGGAACACCCGCTGGCACCATTTAGTAACAGGTACAGATATACACTGGGGGCCATTCCTCTGCAACCAAGGGCAGGTTTCAGGTCGCTTCAGTTAAGACATATTCAGCCGCCCTTTAGCCAGGGCAGCAGGCGGGTGGTGTAGTTGTCATCTAACAAGTGTGCAGTGGTGCAAAATAGTCCGGAAACGCTTCGTTTGAGCCAAATGGTGACAGGGTATTATTGACCATTCGGCATTCTAATACTTAGGAAAGGGCAGGTATTTGCTCTGAATGCTCCCATATGGTTCCCACAGACTTGTCTGCCCCCTGGTTTATCCGTCCATGGGTTAGAACCTGAGACTTGAAGGGGCATCTTCTGCCCCGGTGTCCCAAACACGTTGATAGTCAACGCTGAGGTAGAGGTACCATGAAGGGCCTGATTACTACTTGGGTTTTCCCTAAGTTTTGGGGTCAAACTAAATGGGAGCATTACGTCTACAGTCCTTAAGAAGCATCCAGCTTTCCTTCAATCCAAGCATGGGCAGTTAGCGATAGATAAGTTTCAGCGTGTGGGTAGCAGACACCGGCTCTTCACCAACATCGTGCCCAGTTGCACGCGCGCTGCACAAACACAGAGCTTCAACCACAAGGGTGCCAAGTAGCATAAACCAGTAAATAGGTTTAAGAGGTGTGACTCTGGCCTTTCAGGTGTGTGAAGCCAACTCCATTTAGAGGTATGCCCAGGTGAAAATTGGGTGCTTCTTAAGGTTCTCATGAAAAATGCGGTTTGTGGTATCTCCCAGCGGGTCCACTGGAAGTGTACTGCAGCTGGCATGTAACAGGGAACCTGGGATTCTGACACTTTTACCACGCTTGGTGGGGATGCGGGCAGCCAACATAGTGTGCTGCTGTCCCAATAATTGGTGTAACAAGGTGTTGGGCACAATGGGCTACTATGTCAATAGAACTCTTGGCACGTCCAGTGTTCAACTAAACCTAAACTTTTACGGAGCAGATAATTTTTCCTGCTGGGGATGCTCCGGGTTGGCAGTGGGTACCCCCGCCTATTTGGGAATATTCTAGGATGGGGTAAAGTAGGACTTAGTCAATCCTCAATGTTAGGCACCACATTACAGACAGTGCGCACTGCCTAAATCAGACAGTTTCTCTAAGCTGGTATACCTAAGGGGTTCCACCTCAGAGGGAACTGAGCGGGCAAAATTTCCACAAGGGATAAGGAACACATGGCAAGGGCCCCCCCTTGCCCATTGTCACACACTTCCAGCTATGAACACTCCTGTGCGTCATGATTTCGCATGCTAGGGACTGTTCTAAGGTTAAGTATAATCCTTCTCGCCATAATAGCCAAAGTAGGCAGGCGGGTTGGGGTAGGGGTCACCTAGCAAGTGGGCTGCTGTCCCATAGATGGGGCACGCAGGTGTTCAGGCACACAGTGCTAGAAGGGCGGTGGCTGGTGAGATCAGCAAATAGATGGGGCAATGTGTGCCATAGTGTCTGAATTCCTTCCGCCCACTGTTGGCACAGGATGGAGTCATGTGAGGCAGTGGAACTTTCATGCAGAAGGGTGAATAGTTAATTGCACAAGTGACAGGCCAAAGCTGATTCATGCTAACGTCAAGGGCTATCGTGAGATAGATGGGGTTCATTTATCACCGGTAGGGATGTATCCCTTTCTTCTAGATTTGCTGGAGGCTCTAGAGAGGAGAGGTTGCAGGTAAGACCATAGCTGTTTTGGTGGGGAGGGGGCTCTGGCGGCGACAGTGGCCACCTCCAGAGCTGTGGCGGAGTTACAGGGAGATCTGGAAGCAAATGGGTACAGAAGGGTACCTCTGTGCGGCACCATAGGGGGTGCCAGAGCCAAAGCCCAGGAGCCTCGTGGGAGGTTCCTGGAAAACAGTGTTGGCGCCCTGTTAGTCCTTTGGGCGGTTGTGGGCCTGAACAACCGGGGGCTTGCCTTGCTACGCTCCGCCCTGAAAGGAGCATGAGTAATAAGGGACCATGTGTCACTTGATCCGGGAAGAGGATCATCAGAAGGGGCAGCACAGATAGGGTTCGCCCTAGTGCTGCTTGGCTCATCAGGCGGGCGGCGGCCCAGATGGTTGCCTGCCCTTGGATCGCCCGTAAGATAACCCACCAGATTACAGAACGGTGCATGTAATAAACCTGCAGCAGTTTTACCCAAACAAAAAAAAAAATGTGTGGTGTGTTTATTTATTAGCATGCATGCATGCTACGTGTGGTGGGGTGGGGAGTGTTGCCAATGATGGTGCTATTGTCCCTGGGTGCCGCACTCAACTATTTAGTTTCCTCGTCATGGTGCTAGTCTTTTGTGCCCGTTGACGACATCTAGAGGAGCTGTCCATTGTTGGCACCTATAATGATGAGGAGCTACTTCACTTTCAGGAGTGCAGTGCTCAGGGTTTTCCGTTGCGTCTGTCCGTGCTTTACTTCCCAATGTGGGTCTGACTCCTCTTTGGGTATCGGGTCATATTTTTTCAACCGGTGCACATGAGCTATGCAACTGCTGTGCATCCATCTTGGCGAAAGTCATTGCCTTGTTTCTTTATTGGCTTATGAGGACGCTCCATCTGATAAGCCCTGTTATGAAGTAATGCGCCTTCAGATAGCATATATTTGATGCAAATCCCAGATAAGAGAGTGTGTAGAACCTTTTTAACTGTGGATCTAATAAGGAATAGCAATGGCTGGCAGAAAGACAGACTGCTGACGCTTCCAAAAAGAGTCACAGTTTCTGGCAAGAACCCTGCTGCATGTTTCTGGTTCGATGCTTTGCTATTAAGTGCAGGTTGCTGGTATTTGTGAGCTCAGAGCTGCAAGGCTATATCCACTGCAGATAGCTACTCTGCTTATCCACTGATAAAGGGACTCTGAACAAACACATCTCCACCATCATCAATACACTTCAGGTTTTTCATTTGGCATTTAGATCGGAAGAGGGAATAAGACCAGTATCCCAAGAGAGCAAAAGAAAGAAAGATGAAGAGTGACAGGGATCAAAAGGTGAAAGCACTGTAGCTACCTGCTACGACGGCGCAGTGGAAACAGTTGTCTGGAGCAACAGGCAGGCTGGGAAAGTGGAGGAGGAGAAACACAGTAGTTCCCATAATGCAAGCAGTAGAAGGATACACATACAATCAAAAGGATGGTAAAGAAACTATGCTCTAGTGGCGGACAAAAGCCATCAAATAGCAAGCATGCAAATCAGATTGACTAGAAAACCAACCAGTAGTTAGCCCAAACCAACTATAACTATTGGTATTGTTCACAAAAGGTTTTAGACATCAGACAGTTGAAAGCTCTCCCCAGGCAAGATCTCAAGAGTGAACCAAAGAAAAAAGGATGAATGAATGATGCTAGTGAAAAAATAGACCTTGCTTCTATAAGAACGTTAAAAGCTCAACTAACCCATCATACCACCAGGGTGACAATTGGTCAGTCAGTTTCTTTTTCGTTGTGCAGATGATCGTAGACACAACTCTATTTCCGAAGCTATTTTTAGCTGAAAACACCATATTTTATTTTATTTTCACTCCTATTTGGGAGTTGGGGTGTTTTTTGTGTGTTTTTTAACCTTTCTTGTGAAGAAGTGTTTCTCCTTCTGTTTTTTTTCTTGTGGACTTTCATCTTTCTACTAGATTCATCACCTTAGAATACTCCCCCGTGCATAAGATTGGATCCATATAACTTTGAAGCAGGACCCTGATGCACCGGAATGGCACTTGCGACTCCATGCTTTTGCTGTCTGCGCCAGGTGTGACATGTTGGTCTACATATGTGCTACCCATGCACCCTAACGCCAGTTTCCTTCAGCATCTACAAATGTGGTTTCAGTGCTATGTCTGGTCTCTTGAGACTACTTTTCCAATTTTTTTCCCCAACGTGCAAGGGTCATGTCCCGAAACTGACCAACCGGGTTTAAACATTGGGGAAATGACGCAGACAGATTTCGGAGACCAACTCCCACTTGGTCTGCCTGTGGTGCCTGGGTCCATCCCACTATCCTGCAGCCTGCAGTGACTGCGCCCGGATGTACCCAAAGGCTATCTGGGAGTGCAAAGCAAAATTATTCATCACCCAACACCAGAAGACCCAGTGTTGGTGAAAGTCACAGGTAAAGTGGTTCCGCTTCTGACACTGCTTCCACAACAAGTTGTTGTTGACTCCACGATATTTAGGTAAGTCGGTGAAGTCCAAACAGGACTCTTACCAGTCATGCCCGTCTTAAGTTCCCAGAGAAGACTTGGGCCATTATCACTCATCCAGGACTCACTCCTGCAGCCTTTCCTTTAAGCCTGTTTCAGACCCAAGCCCGCTCCATCCTGGACGCAGGGAGACTCTTTTACAGAGTAAGGAGTTTCATGAGCTGATGGTGTGCTTATTTGAGCACCTGAGTCCCTCTAGAGTGTCTTTGGTTCACTTGGAGCTAGGAGGTCTTCAACTGGACTCCTGCTGGCAGGTGCATACTGTCCCTGTTGGGCACTCTGGATTCATGCCTGATTTCGTACTGACTCTGTGTAAGGAAATGGCGAATATTATAGAGTGTGGTTGGGTGTAATGCACATTTTTTTTTTTTAAACCTTTATTTTAGTTTTTCATAAAACAGCACCACGATAGGAACAGAAATTGACTGGGGAGAACACAGCTGGGGAAGATCTTCGTCATCATGCAGCACCACAAAAAAGTACATGATTAATTATCAATTTTACCAGACGTTGGACAGCATAAACCGTAAAATAGGAATATCAGAATCTCAACAAGCTTCCTTGGTTGTTCATCAATTGACATCTGATTCCAGCTGATCGCCCAAGCGCCCCACAGGGTTCAAAAACTCATAACACAACTCCCTCCAGGACGTTAGGTCCTTCTCCAAGCTCTCATCCCTTCTACTAATCTTCATGTGCATCTCCTCAGCCAAGGACCACTCACGCACATCCCTCAGCCAAGCATCCAGGGAGGGGGAGCGCGCCTCCATCCAGGCCACCCTGTGCTTGGCCAGGACCGGAAGGAGTTGTAGTAATTTGTAATCCACTTTGTGTTTCCTAGGTTTTGTGACAAAGCCAAGTAGACACTGCAGCAGGGACATCTGCATACGAAATCCTGTGCCTCTTATCAGTTCCACAATCCGGGACCAGAAGCAGTGTATCTCGGGACGGTCCCAGGCCAAAGGTAAGGAGTCTGTCCCCGTGGCTCCACAACTGGGGGCACATATTTGAGCACGAGGGGTCGATGCGGCTCATACCCAGCGGAGTGATACATGTGCGATGTAGGTAGTTAAAATGAACTAGCTTGATAGGCGTGTTGCAGGACACTGTGCGTGTAAGTGTTTATAGCTTTTCACTTTGACTCCGACAGGGTGTCTGACAGGTTGTCGGCCCATGCCTTTTTTTCCCAGTTGTCTCCCTCATCCAACCATCGGGCAGCATACTGCAACTGTGCGGCATAGTAATAGAGATCGAAACTGGGGGATTCGAGTCCCACCTCCTCATACCTCCATGTCAGAACATGCATGGCGACTATGCTGTGGCGACCTGCCCAGATCAGGGAGACCAGCACTGAATTCAGTAGCTTAAATACTCTAATGGGAACATTCTACATTAAATTCTGGTCTGCATATAAGCATCGCAGCAGCGCCATCATGTTGGAGACCGCAAGCCTGCCCATAAGAGAGAGAGGCAGAGAGTTACAGAATGCCACCGAACACTCAAGCGCGTGTAGCCGCAGGCGATACCGGCTAAGCGTTTATTTGTCCAGCCTATCCCAAGTGTCAATAATCCATTCACAAATCTCGTGCTCGTGAACGTCCGTGTTAGAAGATGATGAGTTATCCATCTGGCCCTTTACTAGTTCATCTTCCCCCTCTCTCAATTCCCGTTGCAACAGACTCCTGACCCCACAGGTTACCCATATAGCCTGCCCCCGTAAAACACTGCCTTCAGCGCTTCCCATTCCCTGGCTCTGTTAGAGGTCGCCCTCTGGTTATGCGGCATATAGTCCGATTATTGCCTGGGAAAGCATCTCTCTCTCCTCCTGATCCTCCAATATGTCAGGCGCCGTCCTCTATCTCTGGGGTCCCGGTAAAGGAGGATGCCACTGCGCCACACAACTGACCGGGGCATGACCCGATAGGAAACTAGCCAAATGGGTCACCTCCAAGTCCGGAAAGGCTGGCGTGCCAGATAATAGTGCCCTATCTAGTCTACTGTGTGTATTGTGTGTGGGTGAGTACCACTTAAAAACCATCTGGGTGGGGTGCCGTTTCTGCCAGTCATCACGCATGCCCAGTTTCCCCATTACCGCATGCAGTTTCTTGGTCATTTGTGGTTTTGTGCCACTTCTGGGAGGGTGCCTGCCCAAGTCAGGGTCTAGGACGCAGTTGAAGTCTCCCAGCCACAGAAGTGGCACATCCAAATCTGCGGCTACTGGGTCCAGTATTGTCTGGTAAAAGGCAGGCTTGTCTGTGCTTGGTGCATAAGTGTTCAATATTGCAAGCTCACACCCAACAAGGACGCCTCTTAGTAGTACATACTGGCCGCCTACATCAGCCTCCACATATTGCAGGGAGAACGGGATACCCGGGCCACCCACACCAAAGTCCCTCTAGCATATGTTGAGTAGGAGGAATGAAATAACTGCCCCTCCACTTTTTGGCCACTCTGGTGTCCCATTGTGGTCTAAGTGTGTCTCCTGCAGGCAGGTAATCATAACCCGGTGTCGTTTTAAGAAGGAGAGTACCCTGTGCCACTTCATGCAGGTGCCCAGACATTTCACCCAAGGAACCTAACCTCCGCGGTCATTCTGTCTCAAATTGAAATTCGCGCTGTGTGCAGACCCCCAGCTGCGATCCACACTCCCTGCCCAGAATACCCTCATGGTGCACAAAACACCACAAAAACTGAAGAACAAAACTCACCACACTTGGACAGTATACGAATACATGCAGCAGTCATATTCCCAATCCATGTTCGTGCCAGGACGTCCACAGGTCCCCCATACCCCCAACTGGCGCTTGTAACTAAGTGCCTCAGCGCAACGAACAACCCCTTCCAGATCAAACCAGTGGGCCAGAGAGATCGTTTTACTTGCCAACTGTCACCGTGGCTGAAAGAGAAGAAATCTCTTTTCAAGGCTTGTTCATCCCATGGTCTTAAGAAGATTTACATTGAGGATCCTTATTTTCAGTGTATTTACTGCCCTCATCCAAATCATAAGGCATCTGAATGTTAAATTTTTAGGAGTTTATCAACTAAGACTCTTAAGGACTGATAAAGGAGGTTGACATTCTATCTGATGGCTAAGGATAATTTTCCTCCTTCTGTAGGAGATACCACCTCTTCACAGAAAGATTCTGTGAAAAGTGCCTCTCCAAGCACTGCCACAAAGGCAGTGCAAAAAAAGAGACTTATTCAGTTTCCTGAATTGAACTTGTTTGGAACAGTGCTTGTAGCCACCTCTTCTGTCACTAAACAAGAACAACATGTATCTTATCACAGGTATCTGAAGTTGCTGACTTGTATCTCTAACTTGGAACCTGGGTGTTGACCTGGGGTACTAGATTGTAGCAGCAGGGGGAGGAGGGTGCGTGCAGATGGTAGGGGGAGATCTGAAAGAAACACGTTAGTTAGATTCCTCACCTTAGAATATCCCCAGGCGCCAGACTGGATGCGGAAGATTTTTCGTCAGCAATACCCCTTGCGCTTCGCTAGGCGTCGTCTGCGGCTCCGCGTCCGTCGTCGGCGTCGTGCGCCGGAATGACGTCGTCGGAGTACTTAGACGCCGCCTCGCGCGCTGACGTCAGTTCTTCTTTTTTCCGCACCAGTAAGCGCAGATCCGGGAGAGCTACCCCTTTAGTCAATTTTTGACTAACTTTTTTGACTCTTTTTGGTCAATTCTCGACTCTGGTGCCGGTAGGATGCCTGGTTTCAAGGCCTGCGACGACTGTCACCGACTGATGTCGGTGACCGATCATCACCGCCGGTGCCTGTACTGCTTGGGCCTGGACCACGACGCGGCGTCGTGCTCCGACTGTATGGCCCTGACCTCGAAAGCTAGGCGGGAGCGGTCCCGCAAGCTTCTCGAGCTTCGCCACTCGGCTCCGCGTCGCTCTCGATCCCGGTCCAGGAGGAGGTCCAAGGATCGGTCGCGGAGCCGCACTCGACATCGTCACTCGTCTGGCTCGAAGTCTTCGGGTAAGTCGAGGCACTCCAAGAAGTCCAAGAAGCGACACCGCTCTTCGGACTCCCCTTGCCGGTCGCGCGACTCGGCCGAGGGTCCGGGTGGTTCCACCCCCGTGGCTCCGCAGGAGCCGCAGGCGCCGCGCAAGTCACCATACCCGACGGTCCCTGGGACTGACCCGACGCCGGCGGAGGTCAGTGCCTTCCTCTCGGCCATGAGGAACCTGGCCCCGCCGTCGACGCCCGCTGGCGCGCCTTCGGGCCCCGCGGACTCGACTGGGCGACCTCGCATGCCGGCGGCTCCGGCCCCGGCGCCGTTGGAGGCTCCGGCCCCGACGCCGCAGGTCCCCGAGTGGCCCGAGCCTGGGCCCCCGTCGACGCCGTTTGACCTCATTACGCCTCCTCCGCCGCCGCTGACACCGATACCACCCCCGACGCCGGCTCCGGTCGACGTCGATCCCCGGTTCAGCCCCTGTCCGGTCCTGACGCCGATGCGGCGCCGCCCGACGCCGCATCCGACGCCGCTAGAGACACATATTGTCTATCGACCGGCTCCGATCATTCCTCCTGTTTACCAGGAATCGTATGACGGGGGCGACTGGGAGGGGTCTGAGGACCCTAAGGCCCTTCAGAGCCAACTTGCTCAGGACTGGGCAGATGAACTGGGGGAGGCCAGTGGGTTGGATACCTCACCAGACACTGGATTCATCTCTCCTCCGACTGTGGCTTCGGAGGAGGGTGCAGCCTTTTCTGTGGTGCTGCGCAAGGCGGCCGAAGCCCTCGGGCTAGAGCTGCCTGCCGTGGCTGTGAGGACTAACATCCTCACTGAGGTGCTTCAGTCTGCTGCATGCTCCACTGAGCCTCTGCTGCCATTCAATGAGGCCCTCACTGACGTTCTGCAGGGCACCTGGTCCAAGCCCTCCACAGTCCCTCCTGTGGAGAGGAACGTTGCCAGGCGCCACCGCCCTGCTCCGGGCGACCCCAGTTTTCTGTCCCAACACCCCACCCCGAGAGTCTGGTTATCCAGGCCTCTACCTCCCAATCCTCCTTCCCGTCCGCTCCTCCGGACCGGGATTCCAAGAGACTGGAACAGTTTGGTAAGAAGCTGTTCTCTTCGCTCAGTTTGGGCCTGCGGTCTTTGAACACCGCCTGTCTCTTGGACCGTTATTCCCACTCTCTGTGGGATGCGGTGGAGGACGTGCTGCCACTGTGCCCGGAGGAGGCCCGGGCGCGGCTTTCCTCGGCCCTGGCCGATGGGAGAGATGCAGCGCGCCATGCAATCCGATGTGGGCTTGACACTACGGACTCGCTGGGTAGGGCGATTTCTACCACGGTGGCGCTTCGACGTCACGCCTGGCTGCGGTCCACATCCTTTTCAGGGGATGTCCAGAGCACCCTCATGGACATGCCTTTTGATGGCGCTCGCCTTTTTGGTGACAAAGCGGACAGTGCGCTGGCTCGCTTCAAGGACTCTCGGGCTACGGCCACGTCCTTGGGCCTCTCGGCCCGCGGCCAAAAAACTTCCGCTTTTTGCTCCTTTCGTGGCCAAGGAAGGGGCTCCTCCTCCTCACGTCCGCCTAGCCACCGGCCGCAGAACCAACCTGCACGCGGTCGCGGACGTGGTTTCCGCCGAGGCGGTACTGGAGGACGACGTGGTCAGTCCACATCCACCCCGGCAGCATCCGCCTCAAAGCCTTCCTAGTCCGAGCTTTCAGGCCCATTCCACGCCAGTGGGCGGCAGAGTTCGCCATCACCTGCTCCACTGGCGGTCCATCACGTCGGACAGGTGGGTGCTGCAAATCGTCCGAAGGGGCTACTCCCTCCCCTTCGAGACGACGCCTCCAGCCATGCCACCGCAGCACCACCGTATCTCGGGGGATCATTTGAATCTTCTCCACGAGGAAGTTTCGGCCCTCTTGGCCAAGGGGGCCGTCGAGCGCGTTCCGAGCCCAGAAGTAGGTCGTGGTTGTTATTCCCACTACTTTCTGGTTCCCAAGAAGGGCAAAGGGGGCCTACGCCCTATCTTGGACCTCCGGAACGTCAATGCCTTCCTCCGGAAGGAACGGTTCAAAATGTTAACTTTGGCTCAGGTTCTAGCTGCCCTCGACCCTGGAGACTGGATGGTAGCGTTGGACTTGCAGGACGCATATTTCCACATCCCCGTCCTGCCGGCCCACCGGCGTTACCTGCGGTTCACGGTGGGTCAGGAGCACTTTCAGTTTACCGTGCTCCCCTTCGGCCTTACCAGTGCCCCTCGGGTGTTCACGAAAGTGATGGCGGTGGTCGCAGCTCATCTGCGCAGATCAGGGGTTCCAGTCTTCCCCTATCTCGACGACTGGTTGTTGAAGGCGGGCTCGCCCCAGGCAGTCGTCTCCCACCTCCAGACTACGGCGGATCTCCTGCATTTGCTGGGGTTTTCCATCAACGTGCCGAAGTCACACCTGAGTCTCTCTCAGAAGCTCCTTTTCATCGGAGCGGTTCTCGTTTCGGCGCAGTTCCGGGTTCATCCACCGGAACAGCGGGTCCGGGATATACAGGCCCTGATTCCCATCTTTCGGCCTCTATCCTGGGTTTCGGTCAGGCTAGTGTTGCGGCTTCTGGGGCTGATGGCCTCCTGCATCCTACTAGTGCATCACGCCAGGCGGCGCATGCGGGCTCTGCAGTGGGATCTGAAGTTTCAGTGGGCCCAGCATCACGGCAACCTGTCCGACCATGTCTTGATCTCGGAGGGCACTGCACAACAGTTGCAGTGGTGGCTCACGGACCGCGATTGGGTCACGGGCAAGAGCCTCTCCCTACCCCTACCGGAGCATGTCGTAGTGACGGATGCGTCCCTCCTGGGATGGGGTGGCCATATGGGAGAGGCGGAGATCAGAGGCCTCTGGTCTCCGGCGGAGTCTCGCCTCCACATCAACTTGTTGGAGCTGAGAGCGATCCGACTTGCACTGAAAGCCTTCCTTCCCTCTGTCCGGGGAAGTGTCGTGCAGGTGTTCACGGACAACACCACCGCCATGTGGTATTGCAACAAACAGGGCGGGGAGGGGTCGTGGACCCTTTGTCAGGAGGCTCTGCGCCTCTAGACATGGCTGGAACACCAGGGCGTCACCCTGGTGGTTCAACATCTGGCGGGCTCTCTGAACGCCAGAGCAGACGAACTCAGCCGCCGGTGCATGATGGATCACGAATGGCGTCTGAACTCCGAGGTGGCGCAAGGTCTCTTTCAGCAGTGAGGAGAGCCTTGGTTAGATCTATTCGCCACCGAAGAGAACGCGCAATGTCAGCAGTTCTGCGCGTTGGAATTTCCAAGGCGGCACTCGCTCGGCGACGCTTTTCGTCGCGAGTGGAGTTGCGGTCTGTTGTACGCCTTTCCGCCTATACCACTTCTGCCCAGAGTGCTGAAGAAGATCAAGCGCGACCGGGCCCAAGTCATCTTGGTGGCTCCGGATTGGGCACAAAGGTACTGGTATCCCGAACTACTCAGTATGTTGACCGATCCTCCGATACGTCTGCCCCTTCGGGAGGATCTTCTGTCGCAGCAGCAGGGGACGGTCCTACACCCGAACCTGTCCAGCCTCCACCTCCATGCGTGGAGATTGAGCGGCGGCAGTTGATGCCATTTGACTTGCCTCCTGAAGTCTGTGATATCATTCTGGCAGCCAGGCGTCCCTCCACAAAGACGGTATACGCCTGCCGGTGGAACAAATTTGTGGCATGGTGCACAGCAAAGGCGGTGGATCCCCTTTCCGCCCCTCTTTCTGAGGTTCTCCTCTTTCTTCTTTCTTTGGCCCGGCAGGGCTCTGCCCTGGGCACCTTGAAAGGTTATCTTGCTGCTCTCTCTGCCTTCTTACGGCTTCCAGATCAGCCCTCTCTTTTCAAGTCCCCTATAGTGTCACGCTTTCTTAAAGGCATTACTCACACGTTCCCTCCTGTCCCTTTCGTAATGCCTCAGTTGGACTTGATTGATGTGCGCTCCCTTTGAGCCTCTTCACAATTTTCCTCTTCGTCTTCTTACTCTTAAGACTGCTTTCCTGGTAGCCATCACCTCGGCTAGACGGGTGAGTGAGCTCTAGGCTCTATCGTCCAAGCCTCCTTTTTTATCTGTTCATCCGGACAAGGTTGTCCTTCGGCCTCGTCCATCCTTTCTACCGAAAGTGGTGACCCCCTTTCATCTTGGGCAATCTGTCACCTTGCCCACCTTCTTTCCGCCTCCGCATCCTTCCAAAGAGGAAGAGCGGCTCCACCGTCTGGACCCAAAACATGCGCTCTTCTTTTATTTGGACCACACTAAACAGTTCCGGGTGGACGACCAGCTTTTCGTTGGCTACGTGGGTGCAAAGAAGGGAAAAGCTGTACACAAACGGACCATCTCCCGGTGGGTCGTTTTGTGTATAAAAATTTGTTATTCCTTGGCAAAAAAGGAACCGCCTGTTGGGCTGCGCGCCCATTCTACTCGGGCCACAGCGGCTACTACTGCTTTGGGACGGGGAGTCCCTTTGCAGAACATCTGTCAGGCGGCAACGTGGGATTCGCTGCACACGTTTGCCAGGCACAATTGCCTAGACAGCCAAGTCCGGAGGGATGGCTTCTTTGGCCGTTCTGTCCTCCAGGACTTTCTGGTGTGATCTTGGTTCGCAGACCCACCACCGGGGTTGGTATTGCTTGGGTATCTATTCTAAGGTGAGGAATCTAACTAACGTGTTTCTTTCAGATGAACAAGTTACTTACCTTCGGTAACGATGTATCTGTAAGAAACATTAGTTAGTTAGATTCCTCACCGACCCACCCATCCTCCCCGTTCTTCGAACTGACATCCAGGGTTAAGGCTACCCCTTTCAGGGCCCTAGAATTTTTTGGCACCAGTGTCGGTATCTTGCATGGCTCTGCGTTCCTGGCGCGAAAGGCTATGTACATGAACTGACGTCAGCGCGCGAGGGCGGTGTCTAAGTACTCCGACGTCATTCCGGTGCACGACGCTGACGACGGACGCGGAGCCGCAGACGACGCCTAGCGACGCGCAAGGGGTATTGCTGACACAAAATCTTCCGGATCCAGTCTGACGCCTGGGGATATTCTAAGGTGAGGAATCTAACTAACTAATGTTTCTTACAGATACATAGTTACCGAAGGTAAGTAACTTGTTCATTAGGTGCTCTATGTAGGTGCGGGTGGCTACTTAGCAGCTGACTTTCCCCCCCCCCTCCCCCACTTCCCCCCCATAGCATAAACATGAAGCAATACAGAGAAAGAAAAACAAACAAAAAGAAAAATGAAATACTTATCGGATACAATCTTGTAAGCGACGAGGAGTGGTCCTCAAACGAGAAGAACACCTCCTGGGCGCTTGAGAAGTAGAGCAGGTAGTAGGAACCCCAGTACCAAAGGAAACACAAGGAGGACACTTGGCAACCCTACCCAAGTTCCAGATCTTACCTATCTTCACTGGTCTTGACTGCATTGTTGAATAATTTGCAAGGGATTACCAAACTTTGAGGCAGCAGCACCTATTCTTGGTAATTTCACTCTGACCCAGTCACCAACAACTACTGAAGTTTCTTAGCAGCCTTCCTCACATCGAACAAATCCTTCCTCCTCTGCATATTCCCCAACTCCTTTTCCCTCCAACCAGCAGTATCTTCAAACTCACAGTTAGACATTTTCCTGCAGGAGGCCAACCAAGATGGAATTATATTAGTAATGGCTGACCTACCCTTAAATAATCTAGAGGGAGCCACTCCCGTGAACGAATGAGGTGTAAACCTATATTCACGAACCTTTCTTTGATGGCCTTTCTCTGTACTCCTTAGACTGTCTCATTACAGTGGCCTGAGGGTACCGTATTGACACAGTCTCCCTTATGTGAGGTCAGTCCCGCTCATGTGAGGTTAATAAACTTGTGTTTTACTATTCCAGCTTCCGTGCCAATCTCTTCTTTGTTGGTTTAAGGACCAGGTGCATCAGTGAACCCCTTAAAAGGTTTTATTTTCTACAATATAAGGCAGTATAATTCCTCAAAGAAATGCGTAGTAAACTGAACTCCGTTGTCAGACAATAAAGACATGGGAAACCCTTCATGCTCAAATATCTCTTCCAAATATTCCACAACAACCTGAGATTCAACAGAATTGACCATTTTAATGTCAGGCCACCTAGAATATAAGTCCATACAAAACAAAACAATCCTGAGTCCTTAACTTCACCGGTCCCAAAATATCAATTGCAAGATCAACCCACGGACCAGAAGACTGTTCCCAGACAATCATTGGATGCGTCCTGCACTTCAGCACCTTGTCAATCCCAGCACACTGGGGGCAATTGCGAACAACCCTTTTTATGAAAACATCCATCGCTGGCCACCAGTAAGCCTCTCTAACCCTTGTTTTGGTTTTTGCTATTTCCATGTGACTCACATATGCATTGTCCACCAGCTTATCTTTCAAAGTGTCATGAACTACCAATTTACTACCTCTCATCAAGATACCACTCACCAAGGCTAACTCCTCTTTGACATTCCAAAAGCCTTTAAGATTTTCATCACAGTCATGCTTGTTGCCCCAGCCATCACAAACGTTCGCCAACACAAGTTTCAAGACATTATCCTGATCAACATTTTCTCTCCACCCTTCCTCTGAAAAGAAACCGTCTGTGATAACACAAACATTCACCTCTTCTTCAAACTCCTCGCCAGAAAAGAACTCAGACTCCTCTGGCACATCAGCACTTGGCAACACTACCCAGGTTCCAAATCCTATGTTAACTGGTCTTGACAGCATTTTTGAATAATTTAATAATTTGCAAGGGATTACCAAACTTTGAGGCAGCAGCACCTTTTCTTGGTAATTTCACTCTGACCCAGTCACCAACAACTATGGAAGTTTTCTTAGCAGCCTTCCTCACATCAAACAAATCCTTCCTCCTCTGCATACACCCCAACTCCTTTCCCCTCCAACCAGCAATATTTTCAGACCCACAGTTAGACATTTTCCTGCAGGAGGTCACCCAAGATAGAATTATATTAGTAATGGCTGACCTACCCTTAAATAATATAAAGAGAGCCACTCCCGTGGCCGCATGAGGTGTAAACTATATTTACGAATCTTTCTTTTGATGGCCAACTCCCAATTATCACCAGAAACAACTGCTAGCTGCATGGCATCTTTCAACACTTTGACCAACCTTTCCACAGCGCCATTACACTCTGGGTGATATAAGGCAGCCTTTTTATGTTTTATACCCCTCTCCTCCAAATATTCCTCAAAGAAATGCAAAGTAAACTGAACTCCGAGTAGCGCGTATTCAGCCCTATCCAAGTCCAGGCCATTTAATTGCACGTGTGCTGCATGTAGCTGCCGCAAGACTCTGGGAGGGAAGGACCCAAGTGCTCTTATGAAGAGTTCCAGTATATCACATCATATTGTAAACTCTGTCGCCATGGGCAGGGATCTCGCTGTGCCGGAAGCATCTTAAGGGTGATAGACACTTCTACGTGGTCCAAAAGGGATCTCGGCTCAATCTGTCACCTCTACCAATGCCTGGACCTTGCTGTGTCCCTAAAAGTAGTTGAGCGGGGCGCTCATCTTATGGGCATGCGAGTAAAAGGTAAAATCCCATGTTTTGGGGTGTTTGTCTCTCCAGATGTCTAGTAAGCTTATCTCCCGAGAAAGTGCCCCAGTATGCCCATAGCATTGCGCAAATCTGTCCAAGCCCTAACTGAAAATAATGTTGAGGTGTCCCCTCTCCCTCCAGTCAAAACCAGCTGATCTTGGGAGGCCATCACCTCAGTCACGGCTCACTTTAGAAAGCATTTCTGGGAGAATATAAAGAGGCCAATGTAAAGGTGAAATATCCTAAACTCCTCAGATATGCTAACAGTCACCCTTTTATGTCTGCCAATTTAGTGCCTACTGTGGCTCAAAGAGTGGGAAACTAGAATGGCTACCCATGCTGTTTTGGTGACGACGAAGGAAAGAAACTGGTGTGGGAAGACGTGAGATTTGAGCCTGTGCCATTCTCCGGGTACCAAATGTGTTTCTTGCAGGAGACTGAGGTCAGCCCCAGCCTGCTTCAGGTAAGATAGAATCGCTTTTCACCTGACCGGGTTATTGAGCCCTTTCACATCGAGGGTGATGACCTTCAGCTTATCGTGAGGAGAAGGGAGAGTGAAATGACTCGTCGTCAGTGGAACAAGTCCCAAGACTAACCTCCTGCCAGTGGAGCCAAAATGGTCTGGTAACCTAAAGCGTAGTGAACCCATATGGAATGAGAGTACTTCTCCCAACAAGAACCCCAACCATGAACAATGAAAACGAATTTACGTTAGAACTCAAGGTACTGGCCGAGGCCAGAAGTGTCCCAAAGGTATGCCGGGTAAGGGGGCGCATGGGAGTTACCACCAACTCCTCCTGGGAGGGCCTCCTGCCCTAGGAGACACCCTCCAATCCTCCTCTGACAGTGTAAAAGGTTGCAGGTCCCTGTGCATCTCATATCATTTCCAGATGGCCAGGTCCACCAGCCAGGGTGTCCAACACTGCTTGTCGCTCCATGGCCATGGTCTCTTGGGATCAGGCTCAGTCCTTGAGGGAAGGTCAAGCCCCTATGCCAGCTGAGACGTTTACTTTCCTTTTGATCACTGGGACTGTTCAGTGGGCTCACCTGATACGCTTCTGCGATATTTAACAGGCCTCAGAAATGGGTCGCAGTTAATGCAATTGCCCGGCCCACCAGAAAACCAAGCGGAAGGGCGCCCCCAGGTATACGACATACCATTGTTGCAAAGAAAGGTAATCGCTTGGCGGGATTTCCTGCGTTTCTGTAGGGTGAGGGTTGAAAGGTCTTGAAAAAGTGCCCGCTTATGCCCGCAGAACTGCAAAGGAAGTAAGTCTCTGACTTTTCAGAGTATCTTTAAGTTGAAAATCATGAACGCACACTAGAATGTCAGCAGGACAGGCGTTCGCCTGTCATGGTGGGCCTGCTCTTTGGACTGCATCAAGTTGTATCTCTGCATCGGTTGGCCCGTTGATGATCAGGAGCAACAGGGCCCTCACATATGCCCCACTGTCTATACCTTCCACCTTGGCTGGTGCTCCCCGAATGCAAATATTATTTCTTAGTGATTGGTTCTCAAAATCCTGTTTATGAGCCTGCAGGTCAATCTGTTGGTCACAAAGGCGTATCGCCAACTGCTGAAGCCTCACAAGTTCCTGTTCCTGGCTGGATTCATGTTCTTCAAGGGTCGATACTCTGTCCCCATCAGGTCTTGAAGGGCATCTCTCAACTCCTGAGAAAGGTATTTTTCCACCATCTGCAAGTCTTCCCCCGAGGGAGGCGAACAGAGCCTCCAGGAAGGACCTAGTTACTGGCCCCTCACTGTCATCTCCATCTGTTGCGTGCTCTAGTTGTGGAGGAGGAGGTCTCCCCACTGAGAAAGCATCTTCTTCAGGAAACTTTCCTTCTTTATCCAAACTGCTGCCATGGTCAACAAGGTCTTGTTGGCGCAGATTGGATGGGCGACAGAGGGACAGAAAGGCATATCCTCTCAGTCCGCCATCTAGGACACTCCCTCTATTTACAGACCTTTAGAGATATAAGCAGTGCAGAAGAGGGAGAGGGCAACAAGAGCAACAGTCTAAATTTAGTAATGCATGAATAACTGGTGTGTGGGGGGGCGCTCGGATTCTGCATTTACTGTCCCACCTACATTCGACCCTTGTACCATGCAAATTGTCCATGTTGGCTATGCCCTACCATTTCTGGGTGCTCCATCTTATATATCTCAGTTTTAGCCAATTATTATGTCCTCTCCAGTCAGGTATTGTCTTTGGTTGCCAAACGTGAAACTCTGAGTTTCGCGTTTGGCAACCCGAGGTGATTCCAATTCCCTGGGACTTTAATTTGCGAACTGGTCAGAGCTTTGGATATGTTTCATGGAATCTTATATCTGTGTTCGGGAATTTTATCCCAATGTATCAGTGTAATTTTAGATAAATGTGGTAGCGGAACTGCGGTTTCTTGTTTATGGAATTTTATGTTGTTTTCCGCCTACAGGATCTGTTGACCGGACATTTGGCATTTGCAAATATTGTACGCTACAAACTGAATTTGATCGTTTCGCTCAAACATTGTTTTATGTCCTGATGATGACCTAACATCAATAAGGTCGAAACGCTGTTGATGTTCTCCTTTGGCAAGCCAAGAGGATGTATACATTGCATCTTGATCTTGTTTTAATACAGACAAATATTTGTATTCTTTTTCCTTTGCCATTGTGTGTTTTTTTGTTTACACTGTGATTTGTATTATTATATGTCTGCTGTGTGCAACCTTGTGAACACCTATTGTATATTTATATTGGATTTTGTAGTATTCATGTCTTGCAAAACATATTTTCAATAACAAAAAAGTCTTCGACATAAATCTATTGTGGGTACCTTGTTTCCTGTTTTCGTCATTGCTACACTGAGCAATACGTTTTTGATTTCGTGACAGAATCATTAGTGTTTCCTATTCCTTTTAAAAAAAAAAAAAAAAAGAAATTTTTAAAAAAAAATCCCTGAACCGTTGTAACTGTTATATTGTTTATTGGCCCCAGGTTCTAGGGAATAGGGCTGCCTCTGTTTGATGTAATACCCACCCTGTTTCCAGGCAAGAAGAGCGTCTGTCCGGATGAACAAACGTCAGCCTAAGAGACATTCTTCTTGTTCAGGGCAGTCAGGCAATAGCTACACATGAGCTAAATGCGCAGACTCTGAACTTTGCCGGGTTGAAGTTTTCACTACTGTGTGGGCCTGATCTTCTTAGCCTGGCAAAAGTGCTTTGAGACCCTGATTTCCTCGGACATGGGCACTCCAGTTTTAAGGCCTGAAGTGCCCAGAGCCCAGTGTCAATTAGGAACACCTTGCCACAAAGTGGGGTGGGGTCAGCAGTCTCACTGACCCCATTCCACTTTGTGAGGAGGTTGGGACTGCTGCCCTCATCAGCCTTTGAGGGAAGACAGCAGTCCCAATACCCCTGGGACCTCTATAGCTACCCTCTGGCAGAGCTGCAGTTAATGTAAGTATTATGAGTTTGTTTAGGTTTTGCCTGCGCATCGCTTGTGCTGGGCTTGTGAAATCTATTGTATTTAATATGTCTAAAAGGAGCTTACATCCCGCCTTCACTTCCTATTGGTCTGTTTGCTTATCAGTTTACTTTTCCTCGCTTCTGTTGGTTGTAGGCGTTCTAATTCCTGTTGTTACTTCTGTGTTTCTCTTATCAGTCTCCCAGGGGCCAAGTACCCATCCTCATCCGCTTTGCTAGGTGGAACTTCTTTTATTTGCTTAGGAATGGACAGCGTTTACTGTTTTCCTTTCATTATCTTCACCTGGCTGCTTACATTGTTTTTGCTTTCTCCGACGACTCTGGCTGCACGCATTTAAAGCGTGCTTTCTGACATGATTTTGGCTTTGTCTGACAACTCTTGCTGCACGGATTGAAGCGTGCTCCCCGACAGATTTTCAAGCCTGGTGGCAAGCTGCATTTTGTTTTTTAATTTAACCAGCAGCAACTATTTAATCGCCTTCTGTGAGCATGCATTTGAAGCAGAATTAATAGTTGTAAGATTTCTAAAGCTTTTCCGACCGATTTCACAACATTTAAAGCATTCATCTCGGATGTCTTTTTAAATCATTATCTCGTCGCACCACCCTTTTATAAAGGGCTTATTGGATGAATTTTTATAGTTTATCCTCTGAACTTTGTTAAATCTAACATTGAATGGACGCATTTACGCCTTTGAAAACATTACCAAGTTCGATCTCCGACACATTTCAAATCAGCTTCTCATTACAGCACGCATTTAAAGTGGGGTTGTGGCATGACTTTCTTTGTCTTTAATGTATGCCCTTTCTCTAACCTTGCATTTTATGGACGCAATTAATGTACTCCTGTTTTTCTTCATAAAGCCGACTCCTATTAATTAATGTGCATCTGGCTGTGTGTATTAAAAGCGTGCTTTAGTTTGACCAACATTTTATTCCCTCACATTGTATATTCTCAGAATGCATTTGTACTGTGCTTGTTTTGGGCCTCTACCTCGTGGATGTCCCATATGCTGATTTATAGCCACAAAGGTTTAAACGCCGCTCTAGACTTCATGGACAGATTAACTATGCAATGTGATCTGTATTCACTGAAAAGCCTTCCAGATTCTAACACTGGTCCTTTGATCATTGTTTATGACTCTGTGGTGCACAGCAAATGTTTGACTTTATATGTCGGTACCGAGTACTCTTCATGCCACAGTTACTTTATAGGACAATTTGTAGCCAATATTTTCTGCCTTTTATTAATTAAGATCCTTTTTTTCGGCATTTGTCAAAATTTCCTTTGAAATGAAATTGTCAAAAACACACCATGGCCTAAAAGACAATAAAACAAAAGGAGAAAATTGCATCTTCAAATACTAGATCTATTAAGCCCTTCGCTGCTAGACCTTTCACCACCGCCCCCCTCCTCCCCCCCCTCCCCCCATCCACATAAGGTATCCAAGCCAAATTTGCTTCCTTTCATTCCAACATCTTGAGTATTCTAAAGGTACCCAGGGTTTCTGTATTCCCCTGGAGGAGATCGAGAAATTGGCCAAAATAAAGCTATTTTGGGATTTTTTAAAGGGAAAATAGGATTAAAAGTCCTGGAAAAGGTATTAAGAAAGAGTTTGTAGTGCTAAAATCAACATCTTCCCAGCCTTCAGGAACAAGCAGACTGTTGTCGGAAAACCAACTTTTTATCCACAATTTTGCCATTCTACTGGTACATAGCCTATTTTCCCTATTTTGTGTGCTTTCAACCTTATTCCAGTTAGTGATAGAAATGAGTATGAAAGCAATAATGAATCCCAAAGAACTATATGTTTCTGAAAACTAGACAAAATTTAAAATTAATTAAGGGGTCATTTGTGTAGATCCTTCAAAGTTTTTCTACAGAAACTAACAATTGAAAAAAAAAACAAATTAAAATTGAGTTGGAAAAACAGCCATATGTGCCAACGCTTTCACCTGTAACGTTTTCTAAGTATAATAGATTTTAATTTTTTTAAAATTTTTTCATAATTCTTTTTATTAACAGTAGGAATCAGAGTTACAAGGCAAGAATATAATGCGGTCAGATGTCTTGGTTGAACATGATACACATATTGGTACAAAGCCTGATCAATTGGTTACAGGTGATTCGCGCATTTACTATAATGGCTCCTCTTGAGCTGGTAATAGTGGTGGGGTGCATATAGTCCCTCTATATTCATTCCACTCGTTCCAGATGCGGACCCACTTCTTAGGACATCCCCTGGCTACATAAACATATTTTTCCCGGAACATGCACCAGTCCATGTCTTTCTTCCAGGCACACACCGCTGGAGCCCGCGACGCCCCCCCATTGCTGAGCTATGTTACGTTTCGCTATCATCAGCCCCAATGTACCCCAGGTTATCCGTGTGTTGTTTAAGTCAGTGGGCTCCCATACACTCAGGAGGCATCTCTTAGCTTCCAGCGGGAGAGCCTGATGTAACACTTCCCCCATAACCTCATGTATTTTCTTCCAGTACCTCTAGACCAAGGGGCATTCCCATAGTATGTGTAGGAAGGTGCCTTCGTGTCCGCAGCCCCTTCTACACCCTCCATCTGGCGCTCTACCCATTCGTACCATCCCGGGTCCTGTGATATAGACCCGGTGTAAAATTTTGAGTTGTATTAGTCTCAATTTTGCTGCCATGGCCACTTCCCGCGGTGAAGACACGGCTGCCACCCAATCTTCCTTGTCTACGATTATACCATCCCCTTCCCATTTCTCTCGCAATTTCATTAGGGGATCTACAGAATGGTTGACTACTTTTTATATGTAAGCGAGATGGCCTTTGTTGGAAGATAGCCATCCAGGAGTCTGTCCTCGAGGGGGGTGGCTTCAGGGGGGGTCTCCCCCTTTGGAAGACAGGAGTATAAGGCGTGTCGGACTTGAAGGTATCTAAAGTGTTCTGTAGAGGCAAGCTCGAACTCTTGCTGCAGAGTGGGAAATTACTTGACCTCCCCTTTCACCCATAGGTCGCCCACTTTTGAGATGCCTATGAGGTCCCACTTGTCAAAACCTTTAGTGGACCAGAGGTGCCCGAGCTGTTCCGAGGCCCATATTGGCGTCGCCATGGTTATCTTGTGGTCCCATCCCGTGCTCCTGGTGGCTGCCCTCCAGACCTGTACTGATTGTTTGGTTGGTCCGGTTAACTGGCGTTCCTCGGCCTTCGAGTAAAGTGCTCTGTCATAGTTCCCGCCAAGCAGTAGGCACCGATCCATTGCGTATCCCGGATCACCCGCTTGCCTATAGGTGCCATGGTTAATGACAGCCAAATGTGCTGCCCAATAATATTTTTTGAGGTCCGGGAGGGCGATTCCCCCGTCATACCAGGAGAGGTTCAGTTTGGGCAATGCTATACGCGGTTTCCCGTTCCATAGAAGGCGGCGTTGTAGGGTCTCAATCTCTTTGAAGTAGCTAGCGGGTACCAGGTCCTCCGAATTTTGCAATGGTAGATTTTTTTAAAGCAATATACCGTTACGTCCGCTTGACCCTTCTGGTTACGGGGATCTATGACTTGTAGGTTCAGCAAGAACCCGAGGTACCAAGAGCCAATAACTGAGCTGCGTCTTGCAATGGTTCATTGTGTATATAGCAATTAATTTAGTAAAATATAAAGAGTGAAAAATAGGTACCAAAAAAACCTATATATTTAATTGAGGGTACCCATACAAGTATGTGAATTAGAGGGCATTTTTCAAAATGACTTCTTTTTTACACATTGTCTTACATTTGGAAGGCAGAAATGCAAAGAAAGTCAATTGGTAATAACACTTGTTCTACTATTCCGTGTTCCCCCTAATTCTCCCGGTAAAACTGTACCTCATTTGTGTAGGTATGCCCAGTGGCCGCAACAGGAATTTATCCAAAATGCAATGTGGACACATCACGTTTTTCCACAGAAAACTGACCCTTTTTTTGCAATGTGCTTAGCTGTGGATTTGGGACCCTAGCTCATCCCGCATCTAGGTAAACCTAGCAAACCTGTACATTTGTGAAAACTAGCATCCAGGGGAGTCCAGGATGGGGTGACTTGTGTGGCTCTCTTCAGGTTCTGTTACCCAGAATCCCTTGCAAACCTAAAACTTTGTATTAAAAAAAAACACATTTTCCTCACATTTCTGAGTTGGAAAGTTCTGAAATCTGTGTGGATCCACACATGCCCACCCACCTAGCTTTCCCCAAAGTCTCCCTATAAAAATGGTACCTCAATTGCGTGGCTGGGCCTAGTGCCCGTGACGGGAAACGTCTCAAAACGCAACGTGGACACATATTTTCCAGTGAAAACGTACCCCTTTTTTTGCAATGTGCCTCGCTGTGGATTGTGGACTCTAGTTCAGCCAGCATCTAGGGATACCTAGCAAATCTGTACATTTTTAAAAACTATTGAAAAGAAAAATTCCTAGGCATCTCAAGGTCTATGCATGTTAACAGACCATTGAAATCACATACATGATATAGGACACGGAGTGCGTTCAATATCATTTAAAAATTAATTTCTTTTATACAAATTTCATTTAAAAATATTCTGATACACATTATATCCCTCTGTTGGTGTACATATAGAAGTCGATCATTCTTCCAAGACATACGGTGAAATAAAAAGACATAAATCGATAAGACATAATAACAGACAAAATGTATAAAGACAAAAGATACAACAAAAATATGTGAACAGGTAGCTTGAGTGGCTATTCGGTTGATCTTCTCTACACGCGTTTCGGCATGCAGTACGCCTTCATCAGGAAAGCCACAAAACGTCCTAAATTAAAATAAAGTACAGTGAGACCAACGATACACAATAAAAATACCTCTTTAAGACTGCCATCTTCCAAGTGTGAAAGGAATAAACAAGAATAAATGGGTGAACCAAGGGAAGAAACCATCACCTAAAGTGTAAAGATGTTCATGCAGAAACAAGAACATAGTGTATGTTCTGAGAGGGAAATACAAGTGGGGTGCTAAGAGTGCGTGATTAGCATTCTATTTTTATTTTTTTAAAGACATGAAATTATATTGCAATTATCAAGAAAGATAGTTGAGCATATCACAACTTAACCCTTTATAGATGGTGATAGAAACTATCTAAGTTTCTATAATTAAGGGTCTACCAGACACAGTGGTCAAGTCCGGTCACCAATGAAATAATCTTATTAAAATCGAATACAGCAAGGATGGGCAAATCTGAAAATTAGGAACAAACTGGATGAATATCTAATAACTAAACAATATTTTTTATTTAGAAGCGTTTCTTATAATGGGCTGAAAGATTCACTGTCTATGCTAAAAAATTGATCGTCACAGTAGGGTCCAGTAAATGTGAACTAGTGAAATCTAAATGAAAATAAGAGAGAGGATTTATAAGAAAGGAGGCCACTTCTCGTATTGCAATGTATAGTAATACATATGTTGATAGATACCTGAATATTAAGGTATGGGAGGAACCTCGTAATATAAATATGGGGTTTCCATCAATAGCTAGGTTTCAGGACTTCGCCTCAAAGATAGGTTCTGTTGTCATGAATGGATAAGAGGACCGCGATATTTTCTAAAATCAAATGGAACATAATAAATCAAATCGAAATCCATAATACATTTGTGTAGTATCTATACTACGAACTCTAGATTAGAAACACTGTCTACAGACTATATTGGCCGAAATTTAAACAGATGGTCGCTAAAGTTAAAGTTCCTTTACTATCGGGCCAAATAACTGTTGTTTGTAAAAGAAACCTTGAATTATCTAGGGCGCTATGTTCTAAGTGTATACTCAGTGAGTATTAATTTTTAGAGCAGCTAAGGTCGTCGGTAAAGGGACCAGTTACGCTTAATATTCGTTTCACCGTGGCGCAGCGTCTAGATTTTGCCGTCTGAAGGGGGGTAATACGGATACGTAATTAAGAAGGAAGATTGGGACTGGAGGAGCCAAGATGGCGGACGGACAGGACGTCTGAGCTCCCGGCTCCGCAGCCCGTCTGCTGTTTACATGACATCCTGATCTTTAATCCTGCCTACGGCGCGAGCAAATGTAACCACGAATGCGCTGATACTTCCCGCATTCCTCCGATGTTCCCGCCGGCTTTTTTGGTCGAGGATTCATAGAGTTTGCCGACTTTGGACTTTGCCCACGCATTCTGGCCCGACCACCACCGCCGGACACCGCTTATCACGTACGGTGAGACGACCTGGGGCTGGACCGGCGCCGGGGGAAATGTGACCGGACGTGGAGTGGGCGGCCTGGCGGAGCCTTCTTCGCGACGGAGAGAATTCCTGTACGATTGGGTCCGGGCTGGCGAATCTTCCTTTGTCCTCCTACCAGCGGTCAGAGCGGTGACCGTTTGAGAGCGCCCACCACCCGCATTGCAACACAGCCGAGGGCTCTCCCATCGTGTGAGCCCCGTATAGCGAGCAGCAACTCCTCTTGCCCTCACTATTGTTCCTCCGTCCTATGGAGTCGCCCTCACCCCTCCGAGGTGGGCTGGCGGCGGAAATGGTGTCGGTGCCGGTCTGCTTCGCCGGAGAGGCGGAGGCCGCCATGTCCCTGACGCAGGCTTCACTGCCTGCTGTCGAGCTGGAGGGTGTCCCGGTGGCGCCTTTACATACAGTCGGCATGCTGCAGCAGGGAGCAGACCTGACCTATGGTGATATCCTTCTAGCCCTGGGGGACTTGCGGGCGACATGGTGCCAACGCACTCGAGAACTGGAGTGGAAGATCGATGCTGCTATGCCATCCAGGGAACTACTGCGGTTGTCTGACCCCCCAATGCCTCTCATTCCCTTCGAGGCGGATACAAATTGGCGACAGGGGGGTACTATGGATCGTCCTCTCCCTGGTTACAGTGTCGAGGGTTTGTCTAATGATCAAGTTGCAGATACAAAGCTCCCTTCCACTTTACAAGCTGAGACTCTGCCTCTGCGGGTGTTGCCGTGTCTGCCTCAACATCGCCGGAGTGTGTGCCGTTCGGTGGGGAAAACTGTGTTTGTCACTATCGATGTGGTGATGGTCTATGACTGGGAACTCTCGCTTCTTCTCCCTCTGCGTCTTCTTTGCCGTGAGCGGCCATCTTGCTCCTTTGTTCTGCCTGAGGTACACTCCCAGCGGCGGCCATGTTTGGTGGGGTCTCCGCGTTCAGGCCAGGGTTGATGTTGCCTCCCTTGATGATCCTGCTTGACCGCCTGGCATGACCCGGACTAGAATATTTGCTTATGTATCGGTTGTGCCGCATGTGTGTAAATTGCTACTGTTTACCGCGGGGGTGGATCTGTGGGGCCGCTCAGGATCGGGCCGGGGCTGGGCGATTTTCTTTAGTTTGCTGTACGTATTGGCGGGCGGGGACTAGGATGAGGCTGCTAATTATCTGCTTTGCTCGCACATTTGAAATGGAGTCTCCCCACCTGCCGCTTTGCTTGCTTCTTCAGTTGTGCTGATGATTTTCAGGGTGGGGGATGCTTAATGGGCTGTGGTGACCGGGAGTATGTAACATTTCCTCCTCCTGCCTTCTCTGGGAGTCGGAGACTGGGAGGTTATTTCCCACTCTCCGGACTCTCTTTCCTACTTGGGGTTCATTTGGGGCGACAGGCATGCCTATTGGGGGGGGGTGGGCCATGGCCTTCCGCTGGTATGCAGGGTGGGGGGATGGGATGTGTTCTATGTCTTCTTCGTCTCTATGGCCCTCTCTCTCTTTCTTTCTCCCTTCCTCTTTGGTTTCCTTTTCTTTTATGTTTCTTTGTTTCTTCGGGGTCGGGGTTCAGTGTTAGTAAGGAGCTTATTGTGTTTTATCATTCTGTGGTATAGTGTATGCTCTTCGTCCCTGGATGGTGGCCACCTGTCTCCTTACCAATGCCTTCCTATATAACGCTTCCTTCTGGGTGCTCCGTGAACGGTGATGTCTCTCCTGGTCAGTGATTAGCTTCGACTCTGTTCGAAGTACACTACGTTGTACTCGACAAAACCATAAAATTAAACCTTTTCTTATCCTGACATTATTGTTCTATGTTCTCCAATGTCATAGCGGCCGGCCCCGAGGGGGTTGTAGGCAGACGCTGTGTATTGTGCATCTATCGAAATAAAGGTTTTTAAAAAAAAAAAAAAAAAAAAAAAAAAGAAGGAAGATTGCATAAGGGAGGCGGAAAACTTGCCTGATCCTGTAAAGTACGTGGCTTGTCCACTGGCGGTCGTCCTTTCTGGATTAGCTCGGTAAATGGTGCATGATTCTCCTGCTATTTGAAGCCCTATCTGCGTCGAGATGTGACATGACCAGGTGATGCGTAATGCGTGATACCTTCGGCAATCACTAGACCGCATCTCTCTACCAACTAATAGCATTATTAATGAAGGTGGGAGGACCCGGTCAAAACTTTACGTGCCCAGTTCACAGTTTATTGGATAATAAAGTCTCAAAGGAAAGAGATGGCAGACGGCATGGATGTTTAAAACTGATAGTATAATTGAATTTTACAGATGCTACAGGTTGCCTTCGCTCAATAAATGTAAAGGTATATAGACAATACTACAGGCCCCACAGAAAAGGAAATGCAGGAGATATTAAGTTACCTTACGCTATAAAAAAGTGAAAATATGAAATGAAATATGAAAAAAAAACTGTGAGTCCGAAATGACTCTAGGTTCTCCGAGTAGGTAGCTGTGAGTTGAGGTAATGTCTACATGTGTGGTTTATCGGGATCAAGCGCTACAGCTCAAACTTTGTAGAGATTCGTAATGATGGGAATTGAACTTTACAGCATTTTCCCAGGGTAGTTAGCTGTTGACCACATGTTTATATGTGTCTAGAGAAAAAATCCAGAGGACTCCTCTTCTTTTACCGATTTCATTGTTGCTGATCTCAGCTTTGGCTTCTATTTTTTTCTAAAATACACCATTTAAAATCATCAGCAGTGTGACTGGTCAAGGTAGTGTTTGACTAGGGGTCCTGTGGATTTTGCTGTACCGATGGCTGAGTGATGTTCAGTAATGCGATTGGCAATCAAACGGGAAGTTTGGCCTACATAGCCCAAATTGCAGGGGCATAAAATCAGATGGATGACTTTTTTTGTCTTACAGTTCCAACATTTTCTTGCGCGAATGGTATATCCATTATGTACAAGGACATCGCCTTCCAGGACAGGTTCACATGACTTACAGGAATAACATTTAAAGGTACCCTTCACTGGTATAGTTCCATCAAGGGTTTTCTGGACAAAAGTGGGACCTTTTGTAAATCGCAAATGGACAACAATGTCTTTAATGTTTCTATTGCGGCGATGGGCAAACAGGGGTTTTGCAAGTTTGTTTTCTCAGTCTGGATCGCTGTTAAGAATGTGACAGAGTTAATAATTTGCCGAATGGTGTCATTCATAGTAGAGTGTTTGGTGAAGAAGACTAGTTGTGCCATTGAGGGGTGAGTATTAGATTTAAGTAGATGATCTCTATCATAAAATCTAGCTCTCTTATATGACTCTCTAATGAGGCAATGGCGATAGCTCTCGCTATAAATTTGGCTTTCATTGCCACAGCTTGAGTGTCGAAATCGGTCAAATTTGTGCAGTTGTGTCGCACTCGCAGGAATTGTCCGAATGGGATGCTCTGTTTTTGCGCTCACGGGTAGTAACTGTGAAAATGCAAAAGTGTATTTCTGGCGGTGGGTTTGACAAAGAGGTTAACCTCTAGTATTCCAGAATTGTTTTGAATTAAGATATCTAAAAATTCCACTTGATGGTGATTAGTATAGCCTGTGAATTTGAGATTAATATCACATAAGTTCAGCCAATCAAGGAATTCTTGTAGGTGTTCTTCTATGTCCATCCAGATGAAGAAGATATCGTTTATATATCTTGACCATTGTGTAACCGATTCCAAGAACGGGGCAGTTTAATTATGAATGAATTTGGATTCAAAGAGGGCCATATAGATATTGGCTACTAATGGTGCTACTGATGCCCTCATGCTAACTCCTTTAGTTTGTTTGGAAAGGGTATTACCAAACTCAAACGTATTTTCGGTTCAATTCTGAGACACTCTAAAATAAATCATTTAGAACACTGGATGTTATGTGTTTCAATGAACCACTCAACTGCTTCTATTGTTTCCCTTTGTGGTATGTTACTTTAAAGGGATTCAATATCCAAGGTTACTAAGATGTATGTTGATTGAAGGGGAGGTTCTCAACTCTATTGATCATTTCTTTGATATAAGACAGATTCTTAGGTATGTGAGGTCCCAGAAGATTATCTGTGTATTTGGATAAGGGTTCCGTAATGAACCCAATAGTAGACACAAAAGGACGATGAGGTGGATATTTATTGTCTTTGGGGATTTTGGGAACGCTGAAATACAGGGCATCTTATTAAGTATTCATATTCTTTTTTACTGATCTTTCCAGCTTGAAAGGCTGTCAAGGTAAGTAAATTGATTTGAGTAGTTATTTTTCTGGTAGGATTTATGGTGATTTTTGTGTAAAAATTCTGATCATTTAACATAGTCAACATATTTTGTTTGTATGTAGAGGTGTCTATCACTACAATCCCTTCCCCTTTGTCGCAATTCTTGATGTTAAGTGCTTTATTTTGGGCAATGGTTTGAAGAGATAGAAATTCTTCTTTCTGTAAGTTGTAGGTGGGCTTAGGGATAAATCACGTTGCTCTGTCTAAACGGTTAAGGACAGCATGCTCAACAAGCATTTGCAATGCAATAGGTCTCGCATTTACGCATTTACAATGCCTTTGAATTATGTTTTGGTTTTTAAAACACAAATAAAAAAAGGCATTGCCATTTACAATGCCATAACTTAAACTCGTGTGAATGCGAGACCTTTTGCATTGCAAATGCTTGCTTAAATAAGAACTTGTATTGGTTTTGCTGAGTCCCCCTGCAACCCATTTCCATTGTGTACATTTGCAATAGACAAGTGTGAGTTGTACTCAAAGTTGTCCTTTTACTGTGTATATTACACAACAGGTGGGCTGAGATAGTACTACAGCCACAGGGGCATCTGACATGCACATAACCACTTTCACTATTCAATGTGCCTGATGTAAGCAGAAGGCATTGTTCATAATGGCAGACACTAATACTAGCATTCGTGACTGAGGGCACAGAGCGCAAAGCCAGAATATGGCGAAAGTGACTCCACATCAACAATGAGCGTGACTTTAAGGAACAACCCTTTGTAACACTTGAACCTATTCAAGTAACTTAGATTAAACCAAAGACTTGCAATTGAAATCATTATATTGTATTCGGAAGAAATTTGTTGGATTTGCCAAGACCTATTTTAGCATGATGTGGGGAAATGTTCATAAACTGAACTTTAAACTAATTATTTCGCTGTTTTAACTCAAAACGCCAAACATATAGAGATTGTAGCAATATTTTCAGTCTAACAGCACAAAATAAAGACATACGTTAATATTGACATGATTTAGGCCAATGTATACACATTTAAATATCTTCCTGTAAGCCAAAGTCGTGTTTTCCTACTTAGTAAACGTACCACTGAGGCCCTCACTACTATTTTTAGAGATTTACCTGGCAGTAAAATTGACGGAGGACAACCGTTACCGCACTTATTTGTCATCACATAACGATTTTACTAGCCCGCTCTAAGCTTCCAAGCATTGAGGGGGAGAGAAAATGGAGGGATCAAAGTTCCCGCTCTCAACTCGCGCATAGTTACACCACTTGGGTTGATGCCCTTTAGAGAAGTATTAATCTTCAGCAACTCCTCACCATTTAAGTGGGATGTAAAACTGAAACACTTTGGCAGTTAAGAATCCTTTAGTTTCGACACAAATATTCAAAACTAGTTAGTGTATTTAATTGATGTATTAATTACTTACATTTACTAAAAAGTGAAGACCTCATATGAGTTACCAGATGTGCTGAACGTCGGGATAATAACAGTATAATTTACTTTCCTGTCACTGTGGTGAAATTAAAGGGGCAAAAACCAATAGATTTATAATGATGATTGTAAAAATGCCATTTTTACACATTTCATAGGTGATGTGGGAAGCAAACCTCGTCTTCATTCTTCACGAGAAAGTGTATGAGGATTTGGTAACAATTATTTAAAAGTACCCACCATAACTCTTGGAGAAAAGCTTTTTTAATGTGATTTGTTTAGCAAGCAGAGCATACCCGCTGGGCATTGAATTTCAGATTATTATTGCTAGCAGCTCCTATGGCCGGCTGCTAAAATGTTCGGCTGCATTATGAGAAGTGAGAGTGGAGATGCAGCTGATAAGAAACCTCAAAGACTTTCATAAAGAGCTGGGGGTTTTAGCTTAGCTCTACAGGATGAAAAAAACAAGCCCGGGAGTTGTGTGCGCGCGCGGCGGCAAAAGTGAAAGCAGCTTCAGCGTACCGCAAGTCTAATGAGCCATGACGAGAGAGGAAAGCCAGATGGCACCTGTGCGCGTAACCGTGCGCGTAACTGCACGCTTTAGGTCCCACAAAAAGCGTGTGGTCGGATTTTTTAAGCCCACTTACTAAAAGTCTTGCCAAGGCAGCGCATGCGCTGGCTCAGGCGAAACCTACAAACTGCCACTTCAGGGCCAAGTTGGTCCAGAGGAGGTATGAATGTAGAGGGGATAGATGATCCTGATATGTTGTGAATCATGGGAGAAAGTTGGTCTACTCCTTCGAAGAATCTTTTCAGCCTGATAGTACGGAAGAATGATAAAAGGTCTTGGTTGAGTTCGAAAGTTAGCTTTAGTCGGAGGAACATATGATAGCCCTTTCGAAAGCAAGGAGGTACAAGATGTATCTAAAGCAAAAGAGGACAGATTGAATATAGTTATTATGTCCCTTGCCTCCAATATTATCTGTTGTGGGTTTCCAAAATATGTGGACTGTTAGGTTGATAGAATTGGTTTTGGTAATTGCCCCTGTTCTGAGTTTTTAACTGAACATTTTGTCTGCCTCTGCGTGTCCCACGCTGGGCTAAGAAAGGCTGTCTCATGTTGTGGTTGGGGTAAAAGGGGTTGTGTGACCCTTGTTCGTAGTAGTGAGAGCTATTTTCGCCTTCGGAATCAGAGAAGGTGAGCACTCTGTTTTCTAGAGTTATCTTCATTGGAGTAGTGGTTTTGTTTGTAAAAATTCTCACTAAGATAAGGATATGTTCTTTCTAAAGTGTTAAAACAGATGTCCCTATTTAGTTTCTCTGTCTTACGCTTAGTCAGATATTCTGTGAAGGAGGCAAGTTCTTTATCTGCTTTTCACGTTTCTTTTTTGTCTCTTCTAGGGCATTCGATTTTCCAATTTTATCTTCCAGCTCGACTAATTCATTTTTCAGTGCGGATACCAATTCTTTTGCGGTTTCCACAATGAGGATCATTTGGTCTCTAAAACATCTGTTGGTAATCATGGTCCATTTTTCCAGGAACTGTCTGAACTGAACAAACAGTCCTGGGATATTGCGGACCCTGAGGCCCTGTGGTATAACTCCTGCCCTCAAAAATTCAAGCATGAATTTACCCTGCGCCTCCATGCATTTTCTTTTCTTTTTAGTGTGGTTAGTTTAATTGTGTCGTCATTACCTTTGATGCGAGAATTAGAGGTATTGCCAAAAGAGTTGCTAGATGTAGGAAAGTGGGTTTCTGTTGCAGTAACCCCCCCACTTTTTGCCAGACTACTGATGCACTTCTTCTTGGTGTGCCCTGGGTCCCTGCCAAACAGGTTCCCAGGGCCTGTGTTCTTTTTTCCAAAAACAAACCCAATTGGCATCTCTGGCCACATGTCGGCCCCTGGTAAATGGTACAACAGGTACCCAGGGCACTGTGACCAGAGAAGGCCTTTAAGGGCTGCAGCACTTATTTTGCCATCCTCTGAGGCCCTGTACCCTGACACTCCCACACTGCCTTTGCAGACTGAGTGCCTTGGTGCAGAACAAAGTGAAGAGTCGACATGGCACACATCCCTGTGTGCCATGCCCACAAACCACTGCCCTGGCATACATCAGTCACTCCTCTAGCTGGGTGCCCTATGCCAGTGGTGAGGGTACAGGTGCATGAGCCCTGTACCACTAAAGTGCCCAAGTCCATTCCTGGGCACTGTAAGTGCAAGAGTATATGGTGCTGGGATTTTGTCATTTTGAACTCCACAGCAGCATAATGGCTAAACTGAAGACTGGCAAGTTTTATATCAAACTTCTCAGCACATTAAACCCACACTGATGCCAGTGTGGGATTTAATGTAAAATGCAAAACAGAGGGCATCTTAGAGATGCCCCCTGAAATTCGACCAACTCCTAGTGACGTGACTGAGTGGCTGCTTAGGCTGCCACCACCAGACATGTTTTTGGACCCCTGGGTCGAGAGCTTGCTGCTCTCGGGGGCCTGAAACAATGCACATCCTCGGACGAGGTGCCAAGCCTCCTACCCCAGGATGGGCAGGGTTCACGAAGGAGAGACTGCAAAGGCCTGCTGCGTTTTTGAGCCTCTCCAGACCATTTCCTGCTTTCAGCAACTGGTCCTACCCCTCACTTGGGCGGGAGAACCGGCAGGAAAAACATGTGATAAAAAGAGGTGTGCCCACCTCTGCCAACTCCACCCCTCAGTTGGGGGAGGCGAGGTGAAGCACAACCTCGAGTCCCCGCCATCTTGAGGATGGGGGGACTCAGCCACCAGGGACAGGCTCCTGCCCCCCTCCCACTGGAGGGGGGCAGGAGCCATTGGTCCATGCCCGTTACTTACCTGTAACACCCCTAAATGTAGTATTTAGGGGGCACCCTGAACCTTCCGTCCTCAGATAGAGCAACAACAAGAAAAGAAGATAAGAACGACGAAGAGCTGTGCAGAGCTAACAAGAGGACGACGCCCACTGACTTGGCCCCAGCCCTACAGGCCTGGCTCCCCTCGAACCTGCTCCTGCGAAATCCCGGCGTGTCCAGCAGCCAGCAATCTCACAATCCCCGGAGGACCCACCTGCCTTCACTTTCCAGACTGTTTCTCCCATGAACACTGGACGTGTTTAAACTGCAGCTTCTCGTGCCTGCCAGGAACCGCAAACCCAGCCCACTCTGCACCCGCCGATCCCGGCCCGAGCTCAAATGGAAAAATAGCACGAGGAGGTCCCCCCGGCGATCCTGACCCGAGATCCTGTTACCCCGTCCTGCCTCAAGCCTCCAGACGACGCCTGCAGCCTCAATCCAGAGGGCCCCCCCCTTACCGCGACCAGAGCGGGTAAGAAAATTCGACGTCCCAAGACCCCCCTGCACCCGACGCCAACGGCCTTGTGTGCCCAAACCAACGGTGCCTAACCAACCCTCAACATCCCAACTTATCCCTCGAAGTGGTGGTAGCTCCTTCAAGATCCTCGTCCCCGAGCCTGCAGTGTTTTTGTCCCGGAGAATCTTCATTGAAATCAACAGGGAACCCGACCTCAAAACAGCACCCTGCACCCGGCCGCCCTAGTGCCGCTGAGGGTGTACCTTTGGTGCTTCTTTGGTCCCCAACTTGCCCTGAGCTAAACCCTAGGATCTTTGCTCCTACAACCCCGTGGCTTGCTTGCCAGCAGCCACCAACCAGAGCCCCCCTATCCTCCATAGGATAACATTGGGCCTCAACACTCTGCACCTGGCCGCCCGAGTGCCGCTGAGGGTACAACAACAGTGCATCATTGACCCTGGGAGACCCCTGAGTCTAACCCCAGAACCCCAACTCCAAATACCGAGTACTTACCTCGAAACCGATAACCTGCTATTCCTCATAGGAGAACATTGACACTTTTTCTCCCAAAAAGTTTGTCAACTTTTGAAAACTAAGAATATTCTTTAAAAATCTCATAAATTACCAAATCGCATTTTGTCAACTGTTTTCAGGAAATGTCCCAGTGCTGAATCTAGGTATCCAGCACTGAGTAGGAAAAGTAACGTAAAAGTAACTTACCTGTGAATTGAGTTTCCTTCTATAGGATAACATTGGTGGTTCTCTGTGAAAAAGTTTCTAAGTGTCAACTTTTGAAATACAAGAATAGTCTTTAAAAATCGTACATCTAACTAAAACGCATTTTCTCAACTGTTTTCAGGAAATGTCCCAGTGCTGAATCTAGGATCCAGCACTGAGGGGAAAAAGTAATCCAAAAAGTAACTTACCTGCAATTTATTGAAAAATCCTATTCATTCCAATGTACTGTATTTGCTAAGTTTTGCATACCACTGCTCCCCTGTAAATCAAACAAAGTACCATTCCTATTGCATTTTCAAACAGTTCTGTATCCAGTAACTTATTACTGAAAAGTATTTAATGCTTATCTGTTCCAGGCTTGCTTGGTTCTAAAAATAAATAACCGTATATTTTTTATACAAAAACAATTGGGCTAGAGTTCAGTTCTTGAGTGTGTGAATTAATTTGCTGACTGAGTGTGTACATCAAATGCTTAATACTGTCCTCTGCTACTGCCTTACTGCTCGACCAAGCTACCACTTTAGAGAGTAAGGTTCTATCTAACTTTAACCTCTGCCAACCTCTGGAGACTCTTGGACTCTAAACCCACTGCACCCCACTTTGGTGCAGTATATATAGAGCCAGTTTCTTACACTAGAGCCTACCAAAACAGAAAATCTCTCGTCTGAAAACCCGAAGGTCTTTAGTTGATCCATAATGAATGTTCCTCACCCCTGGAAAGAGTGCAAGAAATAGAGGAGAGAATAGAAATAAAGAACTGTGAATGAAGATAGGTATTCCAGAAGATAGAGGGTGACAGAAAGTTAACAAGTGGCGTTAAGATCAACACTGCAAAAGAGGTGGGGAAGAGGAGAGATGGCGGACGTCAACTAGTGAAAATGAAAACAGTAAAAGATAAACAAGAAGAAAAGTCCCACGCAGACAAGCTGTGGGTAAATTGAGGTATGGTAAGAAGGACCCCTTGCAAAAAGTAGATTCCTAGGTCAGGGCAATATACAATTGAAAAGAAAAATCCCTAGGCTACTCAAGGTCTATACATGTTAACAGACCGTTGAAATCACATACATGATATAGGGCTCCGAGTACGTTCAAGATCATTTAAAAATTCATTTCTTTAAAACAAATTTCATTTAGAAACATTCTGAAACACATTATATCCATCTGTTGGTGTACATATGAGTCGATCATTCTTCAAAGACATACGGTGAGAGAAACCGACATAAATAATCAATAGGACATAATAACAAACAGACAAAATGTATAAAGCCAAAAGATACAACAAAAATATGTGAACAGGTAGCTTGAATGGCTATTCGGTTGATCTTCTCTACTCGCGTTTCGGCATGCAATACGCCTTCATCAGGAAAGCCACAAAACTTACTAAGTTAAAAATAAAGTACACTGAGTCCAACGATGCATAATAAAAATAGGTTGTGACTATCACTACCTCTTAAAGACCTCCATCTTCCAAGTGTTGAAAGGAATAAACAAGAATAAATGGGTGAACCAAGGGAAGAAACCATCACCTAAAGTGTAAAGATGTTCATGCAAAAATAAGAACATAGCGTATGTTCGGAGAAGGAAATACAAGTGGGGCGCAAGGAGTGCGTGATTAGCATTCTGTTTTTTTTTTTTAACTTAAAATTATAGTGCAATTATCAAGAAAGATAGTTGGGCTTATCACAAGCTAATCCTTTATAGATGGTGATGGAGACTATCTAAGTTTCGATAATTAAAGGCTTGCCAGACACAGTGGTCAAATCCGGTCACAAATGAAGTAATCTTATTAAAATCGAATACAGCAAGGCTGGCCAAATCTTAAAAGGCAACTTAATACCCCCTGCTTTTTCTTCTCCGTGGGGCCTGTAGTATTGTCTATATACGTTTAGATTTATTGAGCGAAGGCAACCTGTAGCATCTGTAAAATTCAATAATATCATCAGTTTTAAACATCCATGCGGTCTGCCATCTCTTTCTTTTGAGACTTTCTTATCCAATGTACTGTGAACTGGGCACGTAAAGTTTTGACCGGGTCCTCCCACCTTCATTAATAATGCTATTAGTTGGTAGAGAGATGCGGTCTAGTGATTGCCTGAGGTATCCCACATTACGCATCACCTGGTCATGTCACGTCTTGACGCAGACCGGGCTTCAAATAGCTGGAGAATCATGCACCATTTACAGAGCTAATCCAGAAAGGATGACCGCCAGTGGACACGCCACGTACTTTACAGGATCAGGCAAGTTTTCTGCCTCCCTTATGCAATCTTCGTTCTTTTAAAAAAAAAAAAAAATTATAAACTTTTTATTGAATAAAATCACAGTCATCAGTGCAGATCAGAGACATATCATTTCGAAAACACAACGTTGTAACAGCTAAGTATCACTTAACACATTCAGTAAGGGCGTCATAATTCAACTCTACGGTGCATTGCCATATCGTCCGTGGGTGATATGCAAATCTCGCCCCTATAGGAATTCTAGTATTTCCATTTTCAATCCCATTTCTTAGGGCAGCCCTGCATTTTATAAACTTCATTCTCTGCTATCATGCAGCAATCTAATTCCACCACCCAGCCAATCGTTAGGGGTCGTGTGGCAGAGCCCCAGGACATTGCGATAGCTCTCTTCACTAATACAAACCCCAGTGCCACCAATTGTAGTTCTATTCCAGTCAAATCTGTGGCCTCCCAAATGTTGAGGATCCCCAACCCTGGTGTCAGGTCAATCTGTTTCCCTAGTGTGTCTTTCATTTTATGGGTTGCCTTGTCCCAGAGGGGGCGCATCATGGGGCATGTCCACAGAACATGATAGAACGTACCAGCCTCTAAGGCACAGTGTGTTTGACCTATGGCCCAGTTTAGCAAGAAGTGTACCTGAAAGGTAAGAGCAGTGGAGGATTTTCAATTGAATGAGACGGAAACGGTGATTTATCCCCGTTTCCCTTTGGGGACTTTAACGCCGTCTGCCAGTCGTCATCAGATATAGGCCCTATGTCTGCCTGCCATTGGTCCCGGAAAGTCTGGAAGGGGTCGGGTAGATTGTTACAAAGCTTGCGATATGTGCAAGATACCGCCTTTTTAAAAAGTGGTTCGGAGAGGAGGCGGTCTTTCAGAGGAGAGAAATCTGGTATAGAGGACAAGTCTGGGATAGTAGTCTGAAGGGCATGCCGAAATTGCAGATACTGAAAAACCTCGCTTGGAGCAAGATTGTGTTTCATTTGCAGTTCTTTAAATATGAGGCTTTTTCCTCGATGTAGCAAATCGCCAATAGTTGTGATACCGATCATGTCCCATTTATCAAAGCCCGCATGGTGGCAGAGTAGCCCCAGTTTCTGCGTGGACCAGAGCGTGTAGATTGCGTGAGCTTATCTGCCCAGCCTAGACGTTTGGTGGCTTGATGCCAGACGGCCACCGTCAATGACATGGGTCCGAGATATCGGCCACTCCGAGCCTTACTATACAGGGCGCCTAGATAGCCTTCCCTCCCTGTGTGATACCTCTCCAGATGAAAGGCTGGATTCGATGGGGAGCCGTGAATCCAGTGGTTTGTGGCCACCAGTTGTGAGGCCCAATAGTATAGGCGAAGGTCAGGGAGAGCGATGCCCCATCATACCACCCTTTCGTCAGCTTGCGGAGGGCAATTCGAGGTGCCCTGCTGTCCCATAATAGAGTCCGGATCTCTCCGTCTAGGGCAGCAAAATATGAGTCAGCTATGGGGAAAGGGCAGTTCTGGACGGCATACAAAAATCTAGCTAATGCGAGCATTTTAAATAAGGCTGCTCTTCCCAGGAGGGATAGGGGCAGCGACCTCCATTGCTGCACATCATCCTGCAGCCTTCGAAGGGGGCCAAGAAGATAACGATCATAGAATGTTTTGGGGTCGGTGGTAATATAAATCCCCAAATATTTAAAACCGGTGACCACGGCAACGTCATATCCGCGTGGCAGCCGAGGCAGGGGGCCATGAAGAACATATAGTACCGACTTTGACCAATTGATAGTATTCCCTGCATATTTACCAAAGTTAGTGATGACATGGAATAGGCTATTAAGTTAAGGCTGTGGAGATGCCATATAAATTAAGATATCATCCGCGTACAATGATATTTTATCCTCTACATCCTCACTCCATCGCAGGCCTCGGATGGAAGCATCTTTACGAATCCAGTGTGCAAGCGGCTCCTGAGTCAATGCGAACAAGAGGGGGACAGGGGGCATCCCTGTCGTGTCCCCCTCTGCAGTGCAAACACCCATGAAGTGCAGTTGTTGACTCCGACCTGGGCCAATAGAGCGGTATACAATATCGCGATCCATTGTCAGAATCGAGGACCGAATCCGAACCTGTCAGGACCTCAAATAGGTAGGGCAATCTTCGTTCTTAATTACGTATCCGCATTTCCGCTCCTACAGACAGAAAAATCTAGACGCTGCACCACACGGATACATATATTCAGCGTTACTGGCCCCTTTACTGACGACCTTGCAGCTCTAAAAATGAATCCTCACTTGGAGTATGCACTTAGAACATACCACCTAATATAATTCACGGTTTCTTTTACAAACAAAAGTTATTTGGCTAGATAGTAAAGGAACTTTAGCGACCATCTGTTTAAATTTCGGCCAATAAAGTCTGTAGACAGTGTTTCTAATCTAGAGTTTGTAGTATAGATACTACACGAATGTATTATGGATTTCGATTTGATTCAATATTCTCCATTTGATTTTAGAAAACATTGTGGTCCTCTTATCCATTCATGGCAACAGAACCTTTCTTTGAGGCAAAGTCCTGAAAGCTAGCTATTGATGGAAACCCCATATTTATATCACGGGGTTTCTCCCATACCTTAATATTCAGGTATCTATCAACATATATGTTACTATACATCGCAATAGTAGAAATGGCCTCCTTTCTTATAATTCCTTTCTCTTATTTTCATTTAGATTTCACTAGTTCACATTTATTGGACCCTACTGTGATGATAATCAATTTTTGGGCATAGACAGTGAATCTTTCAGCCCATGGTAAAACAACTGCACCAATTATAAGAAACGGTTCTAAATAAAAGTAATATTGTTTAATTATTAGATATTCATCCAGTTTGTTCCCAATATTCAGATTTGCCCATCCTTGCTGTATTCGATTTTAATAAGATCATTTCATTGGTGACCGGACTTGACCACTGTGTCTGGTAAGCCCTTAATTATAGAAACTTAGATAGTTTCTATCAGCATCTATAAAGGGTTAAGTTGTGATATGCCTAACTATCTTGATAATTGCAATTTAATTTCAAAATGGAATGCTAATCACGCACTCCTTGCGCCCCACTTGTATTTCCCTCTCAGAAAATACACTATGTTCTTATTTTTGCATGAACATCTCAACACTTTAGGTGATAGTTTCTTCTCTTGGTTCACCCATTTATTCTTGTTTATTCCTTTCACACTTGGAAGATGGTGGTTTTTAAGAGGTAGTGATAATCACAACCTATTTTTATTGTGCATCGTTGGACTCACTGTACTTTATTTTTAATTTAGGACGTTTTGTGGCTTTCCTGATGAAGGCGTATTGCACGCTGAAACCGGCGTAGAGAAGATCAACCCAATAGCCACTCAAGCTACCTGTTAACATATTTTTGTTGTATCTTTTGTCTTTATACATTTTGTCTGTTATTATGTCTCATCGATTATTCATGTATGTTTATTTCACCGTATGTCTTTGAAGAATGATCGACTCATATATGTACACCAACAGACGGATATAATGTGTTTCAGAATGTTTTTCAAATGAATTTTGTATTAAAGAAATTAATTTTTAAATTATCTTGAACGTACTCTGAGTTCTATATCATGTATGTGATTTCAATGGTCTGTTACCATGTATAGACCTTTAGTTGCCTAGGGATTTTTCTTTTCAATTGTTTATTGCCCTGCCCTAGGAATCAACTTTTTGTAGGGTGTCCTTGTTACCATACCTCATTTTTTTAAACTAGACTCCCTAGATAATCCAAGATTTTTGTTTTTGATTTTGTAGTGAACAAACAAACATGGGAAGTTATAGGATGGTATGACTTGTGTAGCTCTCACCAGGTTCTGGTACCCAGAAATGTCTGGGTTTGTTTGGTAGGTTTCCCTAAATGGCCGTCCAGCGTGGGACCAAAACCGCATGTGACCCCCTTGCAAAACCAGGTCATTTTGCTATAGATAATTTTGATGTCTGCACAATGCATTTTGGGCCCTTCCCTGCCTCGGGTACTTACTCCCTGTCTGCTCGGTGCTGTTCGCAGACAGGGAGTCTCTCCCATCCTGGCGTATGTTGAATTCCTTCTTCGCATGTTAGGAATTCTTCCCTTTGGCACTTTCACTGGTTTGTTGTTTAAAGCGCTTTCCTTATTTATTTTGGTAAGGCCTCGTTTTACACTTGAGTATTTTTACGTAGTTTAATGATTGTCAGCCATTCTGACCTATTATGTAAAAGGCTGTGATGTTCTCTGGCAAACATGCATTATTTATTTAATATCTATTTCTATGTGTTTTATAAGTCCCTTAGTTGGCCTTGCACAGACCGTTGCTGTGGAAGTATTTTGTTGAATGCATTTTCAGTAATTGTTTGTAAATCTCGCTCCTGAAGTGGAATGAAAATGTTTTGTGTTCAATTAGCGAGGTTCCTGGCAGAATGAGCACTTAGGTTTGGCACCAAAGATTTTGTATTCGCCTATTCATTGAATTTCAGACATTCCTTTTCTTGGTCTTGATGTGCAATATAACGTTGGGATTATACATGCGCTTTGATTTTAACGAGGAATATCCCAAATAAATTAGGTGATAATATACACAAGGGAAATGTAGACAACAAATAATCTGGTATTTACTTCCCATCTGTCTGCTTCTTAACCCTTTAACCGCGGTGTAAAATCGGCCGCGTTGCGGGCGTTTCCATGCGCGGTCGGGGCTGCTTTGCCCAACGGACGTGCGCAGCACTACAGAGGTAGTGCTCGCGACGGCCGTTGGATGTCGAACGCAGAGAACGGGTTAATTCTATATTCAACCTGCTGTCTTTGTCGCTTCAGAGCCTCGTCAATATGTTGTGATTGTCCCTGCAGGTGTAATACCCCAGTCCAGGAGTCAAAGTAGGGGAATCTGAGGGGCACAACCTGCATATACTTTTTTAATTGTAGAAAAATAGTTCCCCCTACTTTTTGTGGAAACACAACCGTCCGTGATGTTTAATTCCATAAGGTGAAATGTAAGGCATGGATTGTCCTATGCTGTGACACCCAGGGAGGACCGCTAAATAAGCCTTTTTTTCCTGAATGCCTGCTGCCTGAAATACATGTAAATGTGCACAATTTGTTAATCTGCAAATCCCAGAAGCTAGTATTGGCTTTAATTGATGGAATCACTTGACTCTTCCTGGAGACACACATTTATTCCTTCTGAGAGACATTGTAAAGGAGCTACTAGCTAAGCCTGAAGTGTGTGCTTTTAAAATACAGCTATTAAAAAAAACATTTTCACTACGTACAGTCTGGGTATTACTAGCATTTATATTATGAAAGCATTTTTGAAATGTTAAACCTTTTTGCACATTTTGTAGCAGCTATCTTTTACTGTGGTAATGCAAGTTTAAAATAATGACTTCCTTGTTCACCGTGCTATCTGTCACATACACGGACCTCATACCACTAAACATACACAAGTCACTATGCTCCACTGCACCAACCAGGATTTAATTCTGAGGTTCTCTCGTGAAATGCATTATCTGGTAAGTTTCATAATGTACGATAATGCGGTTTCCACTGATTAGAGGACTTGCATTTATTTTTCATTTAAGTTGTGCGTTATTGTATGTGTAGTTACCTGAATGTGAGAGACCGAAAAAAGTTACTGAATATTTTTTTCAGCCATGCCTTTGGCCACACCCACTTTCTATATTGCCCATTTTGTGAGACTTACTGTTGCGTAGCAAGATCGAAACAGAAGCAAGATGACAGCCGCTTAGGAGGCCGGCAGCAGCACTAGTGATCCATTGCTGTATAGATTAGTGAAACCCCGTACGATTAGAGGCAAAATCGCTTACCGACTAATAGGCCCCTCGAAGATATTCCGGTGTTGCTGCTGCAGAGATTGGGCCGACTAGATTGATTTTGGATTACGGATTCTTCAGCGTGCCGCAGTGAAACATCCGGTCCGCTTGGAACACTGTTTGCCTGCGACCCGTGGAAAAATGGGTCCGAAAGCAGCCGCGAACTCCGCTGTATCCAAGCTGGTGGGAAATCGAAAGTTACGCGGAGAATGACTTTCCGGACCAAACTTCGGGGCGCGTTCAGCACACTCAGACTCCCAGCGACGAGCCCCCAGTGGTGAAGAGAGGAAGAGGCGGGGTATCTGGGAAACTCCGACCTGCCGGCCCCTCGGTGGCTGAGATCCTACAACGCCCAAAGGAGGCACAGTCGGGAGCTGTCATAAGGGAGAATCACCTCCTGAAACAAAATCAGGAGGTGAGCCGGAAAGAGACCCGGGACACTCCATTATTGAGAGGCACAGCGGACGATCTGGCTAATGGTAGGCAACTGAGAGGTGGATGTACTCACCACCCCGCGAGGTGTGGAGGGAAGTGGGGAGCGCGCCTCTGCTGCTGCTGCTAAGAATGGGGATAGTGGTGAAATTGTGGAAGCTGAGGTCTCTCCGGAGCCTCACGGTGCCGTGGTCACGGAGGTAGAGCAGATAGAAGTTGGCACTAAGATGGTAAATGACTGTCTGGAGATACAATAAAGCACAGAAAATGTATCTCACCAAACCAATATAGTGGTCTGGGGAAGCGATCTGAATCTGGCTGAAGACCTGGTAGCAGGGGATAAAAGCAGAGGAGAAATAGACAGAGCCAAGTGACTGTTTTTTTTTCAGTCTCAGAGGGGGCAGAATGGTCAGAGGAAGGGTTTAGTACATCATCGGAGGCAAGTAATATAGACACTGATCCGGAGAATAGTTATAAAGCACAACCTATAACAGCGAAAAAAATTAACGCCTTAGTACACAAAGACGAGAAAGAAAGGACCTAAAGTGGGATTACTCTTCTGCGACTCAGCTGTCCAGCTCCTTGTCTGGGACAACAACCCCCATAGAGGCTAATTCGGCTCCCCCTACATTGGAAGTAATACTTAAGGCTATTTTAACGCACAGGGAAGAAACGCGCCAAGACAGCCGGAAAGCGCAGGCTGCTTTGCGAAAAATGCAAGGAGTTGTTAGCAAGCGCTCCAAATCCTGTGTCAATATAGGGGAAATGGTGACCAATCTCAATGCAAGAATTGTCTCTACGGAAGCAGAGGCTACAGGCGCTGCAACCCAGGCGGAAGCACAAGGCTCCCAAATTAAAGATATTCAATGGAAACTCAAGGAGTTCGAGAACAGACTGAGGAGGAACAATCTCAGGGTGTTAGGGATCCCGGAGGGGGTGGAAGGGTCCGACACCAGGACATACATAATCGGGCTATTTAAATCTTCGTTCCTCGAGTTATCAGATTGGAACTGGGCAGCAGAAGTCCAGAGAGCATGTCGCACTCCTTTTAAACCAAGAATATAAGCAAGAGAAGGAGCCAAGCCACTCGCGATTCTTGTGTTCTTTGGCAATTTTCTCCTCCGCCAGGCAATTTCAGATTAGGCAAGACCTGATTCTAAGAGAATAATTGGGGAGGTCTCGTTCTTTGTGCGCCCAGATTTCTGCCACACCACGGTGGAGAGACGGTGGAGGCTAAGGCAGCTCATAAAACCCTTTCAGGAGAAAAATATCCAGATCTATTTGATAATTCCAGCTCAGCTCAAAGTGATCCATGATGGGCAGACGGATTACTTCACGTCGGAAATAAAAGCAAAGGAATAGTTGGACACTATGGACAAATAAAGTTATGATTGGGAAAAAAAAAGAAAGAGAAAAAGGGGGGGGGGGGAATTCACGATACAAGGCTTTTTTATGTTTAAAGTGATTCAAGCTCATACCCCGTAATGTAAGACGTTTTCTCCCTAGAATCTCCTTAGAGTTTGTAATAACGATTTAAAAAAAAAAAGTTTAAAAGGAAATAAGGAAAAAAATCGTTTAGGAAAGACGAATGAGTTTAAAAATATGAAAGGAATGGAGAAGGGGAAATAAAGGGAAAAAGGATAATGACATGAATGTGTAGAATTAGACCTATGAATTAATACCACCAGTCGGGGTAATTTAAGACAATTTTGGAATAGGATCAGCCATGTCACTAAAGCTGCGAACATCCTTTGCACAGACTAAGGTCTGAGCGCCTCAACGGGGAGATGAGGGGTCACGATAGAGGGGAGGGAGGAGGGCGGGGACGGGGGGTTGGAGGACTGGAAAGGGGGGGCAGGGGAGGTGGAGAGGGTCACGGGGAAGAAACAAATACCAGTATTTTATAGAAAGATGGTTGAAGGTTCTGCAAATAAAACAGTTGATTAATGAGAGTAGTAATGGATGGTGCAATCATATAAAGGAGAATGCTTAAGATATGTACTGTGAACGTAGGGGGCTTAAATGATTGGAGGAAGAGGCAACGGCTGGGGGAATTCGTAAGGTCCAACTATTTTGTTTTGGTCTGTCTACAGGAGACCCATTTACCCTGGGCAAAAAGAAATGGACTGAATATAAAAGGATATGATTTACTGGCCTCTTCTTCCCAAACCTCTACCATCAGGGGCGTAGCAATATTGGGTAAGGTGGCTCTTGGTGGTGTGAAATGCAAAATATTAGACACCCTCAGGAGATGGGTGGTGGTTGAACTTGGAATTGGAATTACCTTGTGCACAATATATGGGTCTAATCAAGACGATCCTGACATTTTTGATCACCTGGAAGTTGAGTTGACAACATGGCCGAGTCCAATGATATTATGTGGAGATTTTAATATTGCCACTGACCTTGTTAATAATATTGTGTATGCTGGGCGAAAACCCAAAGTATTACCGTGCTCTGAACTCCTTAATCACCAGCCATGGGCTGGTAGATGTTTGGGGGAACAAAGAACTAAACCAGGCAGGATTCACATATTTTTCATGCCAGCACTAAAAATATACAAAGTTGGATTATTTTCTGATATCTGCGACAACAATAAAGAAAGCGAGGATTGTGAAATTGCCAAAAGCAATATCGAATCACAATCCAATAGTATTACATTAGAAACAGAATACCCCAATACGAGATACTCAAAATGGACCTTCAATAGGAAGGTATTGGTCAATATGAATTATTTAGAATATATGAAGAAGTGGGCCCAAGACTTTTTTGATATGAACCAATATAGCGCCTCCCGGAATACAGTCTGGGACGCATTCAAAGCCGCTCTAAGAGGGGAAACAATCAGTTTTACAGCTAGGTTAAGGAAAGAGGCTCAGACGGAAAATGACAGATTGCTAAGAGAGTTAATGATAGCAAAGGAACAACATACGGGAGATATATAAGTCAGCGAAAAGAGGTTTTGAGGCGCAGCACAGGATCCTGACCATAAAATCCGAGCTGCATAAACGGTTAGCTCAGAAAGCTGCAGATGATTATCAAACTCATAGGGGCAAGTTTTATGAGACGGGAAAACAGGCAGGCAAACCTTTGGCGCTCCAAATGAGACTGGAAAGCACCAGAAATATAATCACAGATATACGGGAGGAGGATCAGGTGTACACGGAGCCTAAAGACATACTTAAGATATTTAAGGACTATTATCAAAAGAAGAGACTCCAATATGGAGGTCGTGGGAGCAGGCCCCCAGTTAGACAGTCAGACAAAAGAAGAACTAGAGAAAGAATTCTCTATAGAGGAAATAAATGAAGCTCTTCAAGAACAGGAAAGACAGCCGGCCCAACAGCATTCCCCTGAAAGCTTATAAATGTATCCAGAGTGTGATAGCCCCTATTATGTTGGATTTATTTAATGGTATATTACATACTGTTAAGATCTCAGTATCCTGGAAGGAAACCAACATAGTTGTGTTTCACAAAAAAGGAAAACCAAAGGATAACCCAGCATCTTATCGTCCAATATCCCTCATTAATGCAGATACTAAAGTATACTCAAAGGTGCTGGCGAAGAGGTTGGGAAGGGTCATAGGCGGTTTGGTCTCCCCGTGGCAGCATGGGTTTATCCCAGGGCGTGGAACGACTGAACATATAAGGTGGACCATCACACTTTTCGATATACAGGTGGCCACGAGGGGCCAAATGGCCATGATCCTTCTCGACGAAGAAAAAGCCTTTGACCGAGTAACGTGGACGTATTTGTTGGGGATAGTGGAACAAAAGGGGTTTGGTCCAAGAATATCTAAGGCCATTAAGGCAATGTACTCGGATCCACAGGCCAGAATACAACTAATGGGGGGCAGCTCTGATAATATCTTTATTTCTAGAGGGACAAGACAGGGCTGTCCCTGTTCACCAATATTGTTCGCCCTATATATTGATCCGCTGATAGAAAGACTATTGAGGTGTCAAGACATCAAGCCTATAGTCACCAATGGCTTTGAGACCAAGTTGTTGGCCTACGCAGACGACCTTGCTATACTAACTCCGGATCCAGTTAGAGCTATTAGTGCAATTACTGAGATTGCCAGGGAATTTGGGCAGAGGTCTGGTTATTTGCTGAATGAAGGCAAGACCCAGATAGTCTGCACTGATAATATCAAAATGAACGATTCAAGATGTATAGAAAGTGCAATCTATTTAGGGGTCAGAATTAACCCAGCAATTGATACAATAATAAAGGTTAATTTTGATCCTCTGAAGTCAATCTTAACGGATCTAAAAAGAATAGATGGTATGCATCTGTCTATAATCGGGAAGGGCAACGTATTAAAAATGACTATGCTCCCCAAAATTTTGTATTTGTTCCTATCTATCCCACTCATGATCGACGAATCAATTATGAAATCAATTGAGTCAACATTTATGAATTTCATATGGCAATATGGGAAAATCAGACGCACCATGAAATATCTGTCTCTCCCACAGGCAAGGGGAGGATTGGCGATTCCGAATGTTAGATTTTATCAGTGGGCCTGCCTTTTGAGTCAGGTGGCAATATTACTCGACCCGGAAAGGAGTCAAACGATTATGGTAGCAAGTAGTCACACCCTCCCAACAATATTCGAGCTGATGTTAGGCAGGGAGGCCATAGGGCTCTTGCTCCGTAAAACAGACAGGCGATATTACAAGAAAATGCGGTACAAGGTAATGGTAAACGCCTGGGAGGTTTGGAAGGAAATACAAAAAACTTTGGCAATCCCAAAAATAAATTATTACACCCCTCTTTGGAAAACAAGTGTACTGCTGCAATTAATATATGATAGGATGGGTAGGATTTGGGATCAACAAGGTATAAGAAAAATTGGTGATATATTTGAAGGAGATCAAATGTTGGGATTTAGCACCATACAGCAGAAATGTGGGCTTCCTGCAAGTCGAGGCTTCAAATTTATACAAATTCAGAAAAACTTATCGGGTTTTAGACCACGGATCTCTCCGGAGGGTAGAATTAATTTGATTGAGTACTTAGTAGGGGGTGGAAACAAAATAAAGATGATATACAGTTCCTTACTCCTGAGTTTACAAGATGATAAAGAAAAATTTGAAGCCATCTGGGTAATTAAATTAATCGATCCTGACATAGATATGTATAAGGCGCTGCATTTAGCAGAAAAGTTATTCCGCTCAACTAATTTAAAAGCCCAACATTATAAAACCCTCTTTAATCTCTATTTTACTCCAGCTAAATTGTATGATTGGGGGAAGAGAGAAGACAACAAATATCCGAGGTGTGGAGAAGGGTCGGACGATCTGATACACATGTTTTATCAATGTGGAAAACTAAGTGCAATTCATGGAGAGATTGGGGTCTTTTGGGAGGGGCTGCTAGGATTTAAGATCGACCTATCCTCTACCCTAATGTTAATGGGACATGATAGCAGCTTGGGCCTCAGTAAGGAAGAGGAATCCTTCGTTTTTATATGTGTGGCAGTTCTCAGGATACTTCTAGCAGCAGGATGGAAGGACTCCATTGCCCCCACCTTTCAAATGTGGCTTGCACGTTTCCTAGGGATACATAATCTGGAATCTTCCCTATATATAAGGAGAGGTAGGAAGATGAGGGAGTTGGGGTTGAGAATTTGGGCTCCCATCAAGCGATGGAGAGATAATGTTCAGCGCCCTCTTACGATCGAAAGCGAGGGAGTGGGCTAGGAGACTGGCCAGATATGAGACGATATGCTTCGAGGTCAAAGGTGACTGGCTGTAGTCATATAAAGTCTAGAGCAATAGTATTGAATGTCTGATGGTGCATACATTTTTGTTTGAAGGAAGCTTCCCGATGTTGACAGGTTGCTTTTACCATTGATTGAACTGCAAGACAATGTAACTTTATCTATGTTCTCTTTTCATGTTTTATTTCTCACCAACCATATCAACTGTCTAGAGAACCTTTTGGTTTATGTACTTGCTGGATCCTATATTTTATACTTGTTAGTACAGAATGAATTGTAAAATGCATCCTTAACTGGTATGCTGGGAATTTAATAAAAATAAAAAAATCACTAAAGTAAAGCTGCTGATCACCAGGGAGTTAACTGGCAATCTGCTGCTGGTGTTGAAATTCATGTGCCAGTGTGCATGTCAGAATTGTTTATAAAATAGAAGCGGAAGATATTTGAGAACTCACTTAAAATGTGTCCTAATTTTTCTTTCTACATCACTAACCATAAGTTCTACGACAAACTGAACCCCCTCATTTTGTTCCTAAATTAAATGTTTTAAGTTCTACAAGTTTGATTCAATCAACAGGGCTTCAACTCTGCCTTAGTTTTGTTGGAAGTACATGATTTACTGAGAATGTCAGGCTTCATTTTCATATGGCTGAGAAAGATAGTCTGAATTTACCAAAAAAGTGCTCTGCATTTTAACTTCTGGAGCAACCTTCCGTACCCTCTATGGGAAAATCATCAGAAAACAGTTTTCTCTCAAACTTAATTCATGAAATCCCAGCAGGAGGCTTGATCAAAATGTAAAATCGCCTTAGAACACAACACTAATCTTAAAATTTGTAAGAAAATCTGTTATCACGGTTTAAACATCCTCACGTTTGTGACTCTCAAAACCTGCATTTCAATGGGGTGCTATCATGTATATTGTTCCCTAGATGGCTGCCAACACTTCCTGGTTGAAGTGTTGGCAACCAATCAAATTTCAGTAGGCTTGTGGGCTAGCAGAGATCTATATGTTTAATCTTGAATATCTCTGAAACTACTGAACGGATTTACACCACATCAAAAAGGCACGCTTTCTGGACCAACATCTAGCCCTCTGCCAAATTTGGTTTAAATTCATTTAGTGGTTCGGTCTGTAGTCGTGTTCAAAAAATGAAAAATCCCCATAAACTTAACATGGGGAATACATGTTCTGATGGATACATCTGCCTGTGGATTCCTCACCTTTTGAATTACCCCTGTGCCAGCATTCCACTGAAACCTTTTCCTTAGATCTCCCATGTCGACGAGGACGTCACAATAGCATCACTCCGCTTGGGAGTTTGTATGACGTCATCGGACTTTGTTGACGTCAGTTCCCTTTTTTTCGCAGTCTCCATTTCTTTGTAGTCTACTTTGTTTCAGTCCTCCAGAAACTTTTTTCGATCATGGCTACTCAGAAGAAGCCTGCCTTTAAACCCTGTAATGAGTGTGGGGGCCATATGTTTGTTACAGATCCACATGAAGACTTACTTTGGTGTTTGTCATTGGACCACGACGTCGAAGAGTGTACTTCGTGCTCTCGGATGAATCCGAAGACTCTAAAGGAAAGGCAGGATAAGCTGTTCATGGCCTGGGCAAAAAAGGAGAAGAGGGGTCAGAAAAGGAGCAAGTCGAGGTCAAAGTCACCGAATCCACACACCTCAAAGTCGTCTAAGAAGCATAAGACAAAGACTGCACCGGTCCAAGTATTGTTCCTGAAAGGAGAAAGTAGTCTAGGTCTCCGGTCCGACGCCATAATAGGAAATATGATGTCTCTCCTTCTCCTCTGCCACAGGTGTCGCTGGTGCGCACTTCAACACCAAGGGTTTCTCCGACACCGAGGGACTCTCCCAACGCCCAGAGTAGAGTCTCCTGTCCCTGTGGATGCTCCGGCGCTGCAAGCAGAGCCTGTTCAACAACCTCGATCTCCCTGAGGTCAGGCGGTTCAGGATCCATGTCCTCCTTTTCCACACCAGGTTCGGATCCTTCGCATATCCTTAATGCGATGTATAGCATGTTTGCCAGGGCAGCTAAACCATCCAGTGCGCCTTCTGGCTCCGGTGGTCCGCTTTCTTTTAATTTGGGCGTTCCCCAACACTCTGCCCAAGCTATAGTCCTTCCTTTCATGCCAAAGACTCCATCATGGCCCCTCCTGACGCAGAGGTTCTCAACACTGATGCCTTCTCAGGAGGGAAGGTTGGACTATTATCTGGCGCCGTCGTGCTCCGTTCCGGCGCCTACTTGACTTCAGTCTGCGCCGCTGCCCACTTCTGAAGGTCTTCCATCGATGCCGGTTCCGAGATCTCTGGTGCTGCGTTTGGCTTCACCAACGCTGGCTCTGAAAATTCGTTCGAGGAGAGAGGCCCACAGACTCCTGGAAAAAGAGGAATTTCAGGAGCAGGCCAAGGAGGGTGAGATTTTGGACTCCACGGATAAATTTGCAGGGCTGCAAGAGGCCAGTGGGCTTGATATCTCTCCAGAGTGGGAGCTCTTGTCCCAAAGGCTCTTCCCTCTCAAGATGTGGCTTCTTATCATTCAGTAATTAGAAAGGCTGCTGACCTCCTGGACTTGCAATTATCAACAGCGGAGGTCAAATCTAATATCTTGACAGAGTTGCTGCAGTGTCCTCCTTCGGCAGTAGAGCTTTTCCTCCCCTTCAACGAGGTTCTAACGGATCCAATTTTGGATGCTTGGCAGTAGCCAATGTTTGCCCTTGCTATTTCTACATCAGTGGCAAGGCGCTATAAGGTGGCTACGGGAGACCTGCCATTTTTATCGTCACATCCCTCAACTGAGAGCCTTGTGGTACAAGTGTGTTGTTCTTCAAAACAGGCTGCTGGTTCTTTCCCTTCTACATCGGGGGATAGAAACACTAAAAAGTTGGAGCAATCAACGAAGAAAGTGTTCTAGTTGACCAGCATGGCCTTAAAGTCAACCAATGCCACGTGTATAATGGGGCGTTGTATCTATGCTTTGATGGACTGTTAGACCTGGCATCATTGGCGTGGGTATCCCTTCTATCTTTTGCTGTTGCCTCATGTGTTTTTGCTGGTTTTAGATGCTTTGGGCACTGTGCCACTGCTAATCAGTGCCACAGTGCAAGTGCTCTCTATTGTAAATTGGTGTATGGATTAGTGACTCCATGATTGGCTTATTTGGTTTGCTTGTCGGACCCTAGTACAATGCACCATGGCTTGTAAATCAAATGCTGCTGGTGGGCTTGCACCTCAAAAACCAAGAGGGGTTCTGGTTTAAATGGCAGCACAGCCAAACCAATTATCATCAAAAGAACAATACAAGCGCCAATGCTGCATACAACTCTTCTATGGCTTAAATGGTGGACTGAATGAAACAGAACCACTGACAACCACTTTTTCCGTTGGATTTAATCCAAAGAATGTTCGACATTTTACATTAACTGCATTTTATATTGGTGAAACGTGTTAGTGCTGGTGGGCTTGCAGCACTGGTTGTGCCACCCACAGAAGCAGCTTTTAAATGTGTCTCAGGCCTGCCATTGCAGAGCCTGTGTGCAGTCGGTGACTGCCATGCTGACTGGTCAAGTGCACCCACTTGCCAGTCCCTAAACATTCCCTTTCCTTCATATCAGACACCCCTATGGTAGGCCCAAGGGCATGGTGCATTTTAAGTAAAAGGTAGGACATGCCCTGATGTGTGTGGCATGTCCTAATAGTGAATTACATCCATTTTCGTTTTTCACTATTTCAAGGTTACCTGTTCACCATAGGCCAGAATGGGCAGTTTGATTATAACATCCTATAATTCTAACTGACCCAGGTAACATGGTAGAAATTCGAGTTTAGTATGCCTGAACTCAGAATGATAAAATACATCTTTTAGTGAAGTTGGTTTTAACATTCTGTGTTTAGGTATTTTCTTGCCTAACTATCCCAGCCTACCTCTGCTAGGTTGTGTATTCCTTGTCTGGAGTTTGAGTGACAGGGGCTGGGGGATTCCAGGATACAGGGTGAGTCAGCACAAGGCTGAATATAGAGATCTGCATGTAGAGTGGTGAGAGGAGTTTCACCTGGGACCTGAAAAGTGCTGTGCCTATCTTCCACAATGCTGGCTCCACCTCCTGTGGTGCGTCTGATGTCCCTGGCCCACACTGTCAAAGGAAGGAAGGAGTCCTGTAAACAAAGTGTTCCAAGACTGACCAGAACTGGTTTGGACTAGGCAAAGGCATCTCTGCCTTCAGAGAACAAAGAGAATATGAGTATAAATGCTGGGGCCTAGACCCCAAGACTTCAGATCACTTCTGGGAAAACAAGAAGAACGTTTGCTGAGGAAAGGAACCAGAGAGAGAGACTGCAGGAGAAGACTATCCCTATGCTGTGTGCTGTTTGAGGATTGGCCTGCAGTGGTTACCTGATTGCCAAAGAAAGGAGAAAAGCCTTTGTGCTACTTTCATCAACTTGTAAGAAGATCTCCAAGGGTTTGAACTAGAGCTTGCCTCCTGCTTAAGTCTCAGGGACAACAGACTTCACCCAACAGCTTTCCCCTCCCTTCCCTTGCTGGGAATTGAAGTGCCTGCTGTTGAGCTGAGCCTTCTGAGAGACTGTATGCCGCTGGGAGCTGGAAGCGCGATTCAAGAAGAAGAAGCGTGTCGCCGCCGCAGCAGTTGTTGTCACATCACCGTAGAAGAGTGTCGCCGTTGCAGCAGACGCCGTTGCATCACCGTAGAAGCGTGTTGCTGTCGCAGCCGTCTCATCGCTGAGGAAGTGTGCTGTCGCATCGCATCACCGAGGCGCCCCGCATCCCTGGAGAAGAGTGTCGCTTTCGCAGCAGACGCCGTCGCATCGCCAGAGAAGCGTGTCGCAGGGCTTGTTGCGGCTCAAGAAGATTCACCGAGTCGCCACACGGCCGTCGGGCGTGTGCAATCATCACCCCTTCGTTGTCGCAACATCAAGAAAACGCCATCTTAGTTTCATTGCAGCGGATTTTCATTGCATCACGGCGTTGCTAGCCGCATCGCCACAGGAGCGCAGTAAGAAACCAACGCTTCACCTCCTCTCTGGTAAGGAACCGATGCATCACCGTCCCCTACGCAACAGTAGGGAACCAACGCATCACCTCCCTCAGAGTAAGGAACCAATGCATCCCCGTTGTTGCGTGTAAGGAACCGACGCATCATCTTCCCTGCAACTCTTTTGTTGTATAGCGTTATGCATCCAAAGGTGCATTGAACATAAAGTGTCGCATTTACCTTCTTAAGAGAACTAAGCTATTTCTACCATATTTAAAGTACAGTATTGTGGATTTTTGTCGTTTATGGTCTTGTGTTAAGTCTATATAAAAGATACTTATTTTTATAAAACAACCTGTGTGGCTTTCCTTTGTAGTGTTGTCACTATATTACTGTATGTGTTCACAAATGTTTTACACACTGCCTCTGAGATAAGACTGCCTTCTCGTGCCAAGATACCAAGGGGGTGAGCAGGGGTTATTTTAGGAGTGTACCCCCTTACCCTGACTGGACACAAGGGTCCCTATTTGGTCAAATGTACCTACCTCTGCCAACTAGAGACCCCCAAATCCAACATGGACGCTGCCAAAGAGGTGATTTCCAAGTTGCCTGAGGATGTCCAGTGTCATTTTGTTGAGTTATTATCAAATACCCCAGCTGCTGCTCAGAAAGTCATCCACTCCGGCCTGGATACTGCTGACTCCATTGCCAGGGTGATTGGGTTCTTCATTTGTGACCAGGAGACATGCCTGGTTGAGAGGGTCAGGGTTTGCTCCTGACGTCCAGGGTACGTTGTTGGACCTACCTGCGACGAATCAAGGCTCTTTGGAACCAAGGCTGATTAGCATTACAGCATTTAAAGGATAGCAGGGCTACTTGTACGTCCTTGGGCTTGCAGTCACATCCTAGGGGATTTGGTTTTCGAAAGCTCTGGGGCTTTGGAAAGGCGGCCTTTTTTCATGGCCAACAGCAACAACAGCCGCAGCAGAACTCTCTGTATCGGTCATACGGGGGAAAGGAAGAGGTCATCTGCGGGTGCTGCTCGTCAGCAGGTCTCTTCCTCCTCCTCCCCTGTCCCCACTGCTGGCTTTGCAGGGAGGCAGCTCTAGATCCCCCATTTTGGAACATGTTTGTCCTCTGGGAGGTCGGATGTCCCTTTTTCAAATGGATTAGAAATCTGTTACATCAGATCTTTGGGTTTTACATTTTATAGAAAACGGGTATGCCCTTCCCTTCTGGGAGTTTTCCCCTCCTTACCCTCCTCGCCAGGGCTAGTGTTTGGAGGACCATCTGATGCTTCTGCAACAAGATGTCCAGTCCCTGTTACAGAAAGGTGCGATAGAGATTGTTCCGGAGCAGGAGAGGTGTCCGGGATGCTACTCCTGGTATTTCCTGATCCCCAAAAAGGACGGTCGTTTGTGGCCGATCCTAGGCCTCAGGTTTTAGAATTTTTACCTCAAATAGGAAAAGTTCAAGATGTTGACCCTAGTTCAGGTTGTTCTGGATCTGCAGCAGGAAGACTGGATGGTGTTGATCGATTTACAGAATACGTACTTCCACATTCTCATCCTGAAGTCGCATCGGAAATATCTCCGTTTTACGGTGGGATCTCAGCATTATCAGTTTGCGGTCCTTCCGTTCAGTCTTACTTCTGCAGCTCTGGTCTTCACGAAGGTGATGGGGGTGGTAGCAGCTCATCTCAGAAAGTCCGGGATTCCTGTATTCCCTTATTTGGACGACTGGCTACTCAAAGCAAAGTCACCAGAGATGGTGCTGCATCATCTGCATATAACAGCTCAGCTGTTGTTCGGCTTGGGTTTCTTGATAAATGTGCCCAAATCTCACCTGGTGTCCTCACAGTGCAACCTGTTCATAGGGGCAGTACTGTACACTACTCTGAGTCATGCTTTCCCGCCCCTCATAGGATTTCAGACATTCAGGATATGATCCCAATGTTTCAGGATGGGGCGGCTGTTCCAGTCCTAAAGGTTTTACGTCTGCTCGGTCTGTTTGCTTCCTGCATACAGTTGGTCAACCATGCACGCTGGCACATGAGGGTGCTCCAGTGGTGCCTAGTTGGCAGTGGTTTCAACACAACGGAGATCTCGGGGAGGTGATCAGAATCTTCAGGGACTCTGCAGTGGAGCTGTCTTGGTGGAGTGTTCCAGGCAACCTGTCTGAAGGAAAGTCTTTTCAACCTCCTTCTCCGGTGGCCACAGTGATAACGGATACATCCACTCTAGGGTGGGGTGCTCATCTGGGGGCTATGGAGATCATGGGTATTTGGTCTTCATGGGAAAGATTGCTTCATATCAATCTTCTGGAATTGTGGGCGATACGTTTAGCTCTCAATGCCTTTCTTCCCTCCCTTCGCGGTCAGTCGTTTCAGGTCCTGACTAACAACACTACCGTGATGTGGTACATCAATAAACTGAGGAGTTAGGGTCATATCGCCTCTGCAGAGAGGCTCTGCGACTCTGGTCCTGGGCTCGGAACCACCAGATTTGTTTAATTTCCAATCATCTGGCCGGGGTGCTGAATGTGCGTGTGGACAGTCTCAGTCCGCAATACTCGGCCGATCACGAATGGCGTCTTCATCTGGAGGTAGTCTATCACATTTTTAGGATGTGGGGATTTCCGCGGTTGGACCCGTTTGCCTCGCACGAGACTGCGCACTGCCTGTCATTCTGTAGCCTCCAGTATCCGATGCAAGGAGCTCTGGGGGCACGTTTCAGTTAGATTGGGGTTTGCAGCTTCTTTACACGTTTCCTCCCATACTCTTGATTCCTCAGGTCCTGAGGAAGATTCGCCAAGACCGGGCCTAAGTGATATTGATCGCCCCGGATTGGCCAAGAAAGGTGTGGTACACAGATCTTTTTCATTTCTCATTGCACTCTCCGCTCCATCCCCCTCTCAGGGAAAATCTCCTCTCACAGTCGCAGAGTCAGGTTCTGCACCCCTACCTCCAGAGCCTGCACCTTCATGCCTGGAGGTTGAAAGGGGCAACCTGAGTTCTTTCTCTCTCCCGCCGGATGTGGTGGATGTTATTTTATCTTCCAGGAGACACTCCACTAAATCTGTCTATTCCAGTAGGTGGTCCAGATTTGTTAGGTGGGGTGGAGAGAGTTCAATTGATCCTTCAAGGGCCCTTTTGTCTGATGTCCTTAGTTTTTCTCTTTCTTTAGCCCAGTAGGTTTGTGCTGTGGCTACTCTTAAGGGCTATTTATCGGCTTTATCTGCCTTCCTTTATTTGCCAGATCAACCCTCATTGTTTAGGTCTCCCATTATTATGAGGTTCATTAAGAGTCTAACAAATTTCCTCCCACTTCTTTTATTATGCCTCAGTGGGACTTAAATTTGGTTCTTACTTTATTGATGGGGTCTCCCTCTGAGCCCCGTTATAGTTGCCTGTTGACACTCCTCACTTTTAAAACAGTTTGCCTGATTGCTATTACTTTTGCTAGGAGGATCAGGCCAACTGAGCTCCATTCTCGTCTGATGTCCGCTTCAGTGCCGGAAAACCCTGTTTGGTATCTGTGCGCTCTATAAATCTTTTAAATAAATAAGGAACAGGGTCAAGACTGATTTACATATGGCTGGGTCTGAACTGCGGTGGCAAAGTGAGCTGAAGAACGATGATGGATTCAACCCAGATCTCTGACTGGGGGTGAGTGTCAGAAAAGTTTCTGCATTCTGTCCATCATCTCCTTGTTTGGTTTGTTTCCCTAAACACCACATACAAACAGTGTGGGTCTGTAACTGACATTTGTCGAGTCCAAGACCCACAAGGCTTAAACCCTAAAGACATAAGAAAAGCACACTGCCTCCAATCGACAAAAACTGTTGCGGTAGGCCCAAAAAATGGCCTGAGAAACCGCTTCTCCTGAGCCGCATTACAGCTCAGAAATAGAAGAAACTGGCGTCTACGTGCCAGAGGGGACTTATATGGCTCCACTGACATCACAACTGGATTTGACGTCATCACGTAGTTTAATGACGCCGTCCCTTGGCAGGCAGCGGTATTGCGAAAAATTTCCTGATCTAGTCTGACGCATGGGGAGAGTTCAAATGTTAAGAAATCTGCGGATAGATGTTTCTGTCAGATACTCCCCCTCCCCCCCCACCTCCCCCTCCCCCCTAAACCAACTACCTGGATTTTTGCTCTTCCCTCACATCCCCCGATGAGCCTAAACACCTCTACTTCGGGAAGAGCCTGTACCTCCACGGCCCCCCCCCCACCCCCACACCCCCTCCTCGGCCTTGAACACGCTACCAAATGTACCTCCAATCTAAATTGTACACATATCCTTCTGCCTATTGTATTCTTCTTTTATATATTGCTACTTCGCATTTCATTTCTTTATATTTACTCCTTATTCACCTCATGAAACTGCTGCTGTGCTTACCTTATCTACCTCCGATCTATATCATTCACATATCCGATTGTTTACTGTATTCCTCATTTACCTACTGTCACTACGTATTTTGTATTCTTATGTTCTTCATATGCACCTGATGTACTTGCTGTTTCTGCTACTCCTGTAAATCGCTCTGATACGCTTGAGTCAATTTCGCGCTACACAAATCTCGATAAATAAATTAAATAAACACAATGTAATAACGAGTGAGACTGATAATGGATTATAGCTTGGACTCAAAACAGATTGTAAATTTAACGATTCCGATGACATCCTCACAAATGTAATTGGAAACAAACCAAGAATTCCTTTCAGAAGAGATAGCTCCATAAAGGAAGAATTGGTGCATAGCCACTTGCAGGATGAGGGCAAAAATGATAGACCCAGTAATACCAAAAGATTCTTTCCATGTGGAAAATACATTGTGTGCAAAACAGACTACACAGTGTACATTAATAAAGGTTCATGTAAGAAGAAATATGTTGGAGTACCTTTTCTGCAGGAAAAGAAACAATTTTGCAACACAAGAGAGCCATGAAACAAACCTAGTATATGCCAAGTGGATAGGCATTATGAAATGGATCCCTGCAATAATACTGAATTGCTGAGCTGTAATGGAATAGATATGGTATACAAAAATGCAAGATAGGGCAACAGAACTGTGCCATTACTGAGTCTGGAATTGTAATATATAATTGCATTGGAGACCAAATATCCTTTGGGACTTAAAGTAGATGAAAAACTGAGTATACAACTAGACTAAAATTTAACTGTATTAAAGACTGGTCTTGAGAAGCCAATTGATCCTGAATAGGTGTGCGAAGCTTCCGTGCTTTTTCATATTGAGTTTCAATTGCTTTGTTTCAATTGTACCATTAAATTAGGATTTGAAATATATCCTTAACATTGATTTAATATATTCAGGACTGTCATCCAATCAGAATGCACACAAATTTACACAAATTTTATACACTTTATCCAGTTTTGAAGAGGTATATGAATGTATATTGGATTGTCGGGATATGGCCTATTATAGGATTAAACAGATGTCATATAATTATTCTGTATGCATATTAATCCATTTGAATCTAAATACAAGAAAAGACTAGTGAGAACATTTCATATTACATATCACATTACTCTGATTGACATCAACAGTGACACCTTTTCCTGACCTTTGAGAATATTGATGTTACCGTGGTAGAAACGGGGACAGTTTCTCCAGTGGTAGCATAGACATAAAATGAAAATACTACTCAGTTCGTATGTCTTGCTTTTTAATGTTACATTTCAATGTTTGTTGAGTCTGTACATTGATCACCCTTATGAAGATTTAAATTCATAGATGAAATGTCACAATTCTAAAAATTTAAAAATACTTATTGTGCAAACCCAATGGTATTTTTAGTCCTTTACAGTTAAATGTAACTGTTTGAGTGACTCGTTCAGATCGTATTCCATAATGCGCTTCTTATGAGACCGTCATTAATGACAACTCTTATCATAATTTATCGGCCCTCTGTGATTCTTGATTTCTATATACACTTTCAATGCATTAATATTCTTTCTCTAAATCACAAAATTAAATGTCATAAAGAATGTATGGATGGACTTTGTGATGTGCTATCTCATACTACTGACCAAGTGGAATAGTGCTCCGTGCCCAGGGAGGTTGGCCAGCAGTGGCTACAGAAGGATATTTGGCATAAGGGGCCAATGTGTGTGTGTGTGTGTATGTATATATATATATATATATATATATATATATATATATATATATATATATATATATATATATAGGTCTATAATTGATGTTCCTCTAAACTTATTTACTGTAACAATTTTTTCCTTTTTTTCATTTTACTAGACTAATGAACATGATCTCAGGACATTTTTTGCGCAGTACGGGAACGTGAGGGAAGTGAAGATAGTAAATGACAGAGCTGGAATATCTAAAGGGTTAGTATTGTGTTTAAGCAAATAATATTTTTGAAGAAATTTATACCAACATATGAGGTGAGATGCACTATAAATCTGTGTGAGTTCATACATCGTGAGCTAGTTACTCTGATATATTTTTTTCTCGTATCACATTTACATCCGGAAGCGTCTCAGCCAAAGGTTATATTTTTTTACATTATTAATTTGTGTGATCTATTTACTAACGGTTCCAATTTTCACCAAGCTTTTCTTGCCTCTTCTATTTGGTACAACAAATTTATTAAATTTAGACACCAATCTTTCTGCTTCAAACACTGGAAAGAGAAGAATGTTATTTATGTACATCAACTTATTTCTCATAATTCCGTTATTCCTTTTGACACTTTACAACAATGTTATGACTTACCTTCCTCATGCCTTTCACAATATTCTCAATTATCTCAGGTACTCCAGGAATATATATCAAATAACCATTTCCCTACTCCTGTCACCCCATTCTTCCCCTTGACTCTTTTATATACCATTTCTCCTGATTCTAATGTGAAAGCCTCTCTTATATATAAACTCCTTTCTACCTCCAACTCAGAACGCCCAAAAACACCAATTGAATTAGCTTGGGAATTAGATCTTTTGATCACTCTCTCCATTAACGAATGGGACAAGTTGTGACACAAAGTTTCCACCACCTCTAAAGCTGCAAATATCACTCAGTCACTGTTCTTTTTATAGAACAGAGCTTACCGAACTCCTGTATTCCTACATAAAATTAACCCTTCTAATTCTCCTCTTTGCTGATCTTGCCTTTCTTCTCATGGTACTTTACTTCATTTATTATACCATTGTCCTAATATTTTTAAATTTTGGCAATCCGTATGGTTAAAATGTTCTCAAATTTTTCATCTCTGTATTCCATTATCTATTCAAAATTTATTTTTAGGTTCTATGTCTCCTGTTCTCCATAACCTCTCGTTCAAAGTTAACTTATTTGATCTCTTTATTGCCATGGCGTTTAAAGTTATTCTTACTTGTTGGAAAGATAATTCTAAACTTTGTATATTAACTTGGGGGAACTTTATTTGCGATGAACATAGAATTTCTACTGTCTCTTCTTCTATTACTCAAAAAATTAAATCTGACTTATTATGGTTACCTCTTGCTACCTTTCTATATACACACTCAGACTTACTTTAGCACTCTCATATACCTCTCTTTTTCACATTCCCTTTTCCCTCTTCTTCCCCTTCCCGTTTCTCTTCCTTTTCTTTTTCTTTCTTTTCTCTATTGTCATAAAAAACAAATACTATAGTACCTAATTGTTCCTTTTAACTTCCTACATAAGGCTATATGTCCTTGTTATATTTCTCTTTACATGCGTTGTTTTACTTCCTTTTGTTATTGTACCTGCGGTACTGGTTTTTTTTTCTTTCAATAAAAAAACTTGTGGGAGTCTCCCCTCATTTAATCACGGTGGACCCGTGAAAATTCCAAGGTTCTCTATCTTCTTCAGTCAATTGAATGTACGCTCTCCCTCCTGCTGACTGTCCCCAATCCGGCCTCGTATTTCCCATGTGCACTAAGCCGGAACTTTAACCACAGACTCTTAGTCTTGCGGACCTAACTGGGCTGTTCTCGATCTCATCAAGGTTATAGACTTCAGGCGCTCTTGATTGAGTGGTGCCTCCACCCAAGGAGTCGTCCTACTGTTTTAGCTAGTTGTTTGGAAACAATGGCATTCACTGGATACTGAATGTTTGCTATCTGATGTGGGTAGGGGGCATGGGTTCTTGTGTTATTTCGTTTTATGTACTTTGCTGTCACTTTATACAGGGTATTGATTGTGCAGTTTGCTATGCATCTTTATTTGCTACACATGCACACATGTCCATGCACTTACCTGTGGTTTAGATGACACCACTATTTAGGGGGTTAGAGGCACTAACTTTCAAATGCATGACGTGGAATGTCAGAGGACTATCTAATCCACGAAAGGAGCGACCAGTCCTGCCCTACCTTGCAAGACGGGCTGTTCTGCAGGACTATGTCATCTGCATACGAGAGATGCGTTATGGGCAGTGTAGCCAGGCGCGTAGGATGTTAATTAACCTCGTCCAAACGTGGTGAGAGATCTGCCATAAATAGATTAAATAAATGGGGGGCTAATACACAGCCTTGTTTTAATCTGATCTCTGTTTGTATTATCCTGGACAATTTTGTACCGTTTGCTATTTTCACACGGACCCACGTGCATCTGTACGATTGTATTATGGGTCGTAGTATTGTTACCGGGAGACCCAATTTCTGTAATTTATTCTATAACAGACCACGATTCACACGGTCGAACGCAGCTTTAAAATTTATAAAACATAGTTGTAGTTTTCTTTGCAGGCATTTGCACTTATCCACTATTGTGGCCAGGGCTTAAATATTTGTTGTGCCACACCCTTTACGAAATCCTGTTAGGTTGAATGGAATCAGCCCGTTTGTGTTGGACCATTCTACCAGGTCCTCCAGGATTAGTGATGCATAATATGTGGCTTCAACACCAATTAGTGCAATTAGCCTGTAATTTGCCTGGTCCGACTTGTCGTCTCCCTTAAAGATCGAATTGGTGATTGACCCTTTCCAGCTCGGGTGGGTGGGGGGGGGGGAGTGGGGAGGGTGGGGGGAGAGGTATTTGTTGTACCGATCTCATTATAGAGGCCCGCCAACGGAATTGACCAATAATCGGGATCACTCCTAAAGATGGCCTGCGGGAAGCCATTTGGACCAGGAGCCCTGTTGTTGCATCCCAATTTTAATATTCTGGTCATGTTTTCTACTGAGTGGTGTTGACTGACCGGGGCTAATGGTAGAGCTAAGATGGTACTGAATATTTTTTTATTAAATTTATTTTTATTGATTTTAACCAACCATGGTGAAGCAGCGTTAAACAAATAACATTTCAGGTCTTTACAGTTCACATAAGCCGCTTCTTCCTATACCCTCCTCCCAGTCCCTCCCCTCCCTCCGCGGGTGCGCCTTGAGTCTCTGCTTTATCATCAATAACCTATCCCTGCAGTCTATATTAAACAACATGAATACAGCACTGGGGGTAGCACATCCTTCAGAGGTATTACCGCCTCTGTCCACAATGGTGCATTCTTCTCCTTGTGCTAGTGTTGCATCTGAATCCCCACGACCCTCTGAGGTCGACCCCTCCTCTGAGTCTGTGTCTGGTGTTTGGGTGTACTGTAACTAAGGCCTCCCATGCTCTTGCTGCTTCTTGCGCCATCTCGTTATTAGTACGGATGGCTTGTTGCAACCTGAATGTACCCTCACTCCGTGCCCACTTGAGAAATTCCACTTGCCATCTCTCCATACTAGGCCTTCTACGTGCTTTCCAATGCATAGTGATCTCCCGTTTAGCCAAAACAAGGCCCAGATCTAGGAATTTGTTGGTCACTTTTGTTTTAGCAGTATGGGGGAACCAATGCAGCAAGCAAACACCCGGCTCTGGGCCTAACGTCCGGTCAGTGATGTTACATAAGAGATCCAGCACCTCCTCCCAATATGTACCCAGTTTCGCACAGGTCCACATCATATGCAGAAAATCCGCCCCCTCTAAATCACACCGCGGGCATTGAGCAGTTGTTGCCCCGAAATATTGGTTAAATTTCGCTGGCGTTAAATATGCTCTATGCAGAACATAAAAATGTATCCGTTGAAACCTGGTGTTTCTCGTGCTCTTCCAGGCCCGCCTAATCAGCTGAGCCCATGTCTTTTCAGGTATGTCTCTGGCAAGATCCCCTTCCCATTTCTCTCTCAACGCTCGCAATGGTTCCAAGTTTTCCGTTGCCATTCGCCTGTAGCGGCCCGTAATAGCTTTGAAGGTCCCTGCGGCCATTACTACATACTGACACGCCATTGAGGTTTGTGGTTCCGATAACCCCACCCGCCAATGGCGTTGGATGGCGGAAATGAGCGCCGAGTGCAGCAAGTAATCCCCACAGTGAAGACCATATCTATGCTGTAGCGCCTGGAACAACAACAGAGTTTTGTTTTCCTAAAGATCTCCTAGCATTTGTAACCTCCGGTCCTCCCAAGCAGCCAATGCCATCCAATCCCATCCATGCGGGAGGGCCGTGCACATACCCAGTGGGATCTCCGGCGCATACGGGCGGGTAAATCCGGCTCGGCGCTGGCTCCTGTTCCAGCACATCCTCAATGTTCGCTCCTCGGCCGTGAGCGGTTCAAGCCGCATCTTCTGCTGGAGGACTATGAAGGACAAGATATAGCGCGGGACCTAACGACCCTCCGGGCCCCGAAATTCCCGTGCCACAGCCTGTGTGAGCCATTGTAGCTGAGCTGCCAAATAATACCAATCAAAATCTGGCGCCGCCATACCCCCGTCTGCCCTTGGCCGTATCATTGTAGCCATCGCCACTCGCCTCCTGCCGTCCCCCTAAGAAATCCACCAGCCAGAGATCGGAGCTGCCGAAACATGGAGCCCGGCACCCAGATCGGCAATGTCCGAAAATAATACAATAACCGCGGTAGTGCTACCATCTTCAGGAGCGCCACTTGCCCCGCTACCGATAACGGCAGCGTGCTCCAGAACGCCATGCTGCTCCTGAGAGCCCCGTATGGCCCGACCTAAATTCCCCTCCAATAAATCCTCTGGGGCATGGTAAATATTAGTGCCCAAGTAAGGCAACCAACGGGGCTCCCAGCGAACACCTTCCAGCCGGAGGGGGCGCATCCCATCCGGCTTCACCGGAAACAAGCCAGTCTTTGCCCAATTCACCCTCAGTCCTGAGTGTTGTCCGAACATATGGAGCAGATGTTTTGCGCCCTCCAAAGCCTCCGAGGTATGCGCTAAAAACATTAGCAAATCATCTGCGTATAGAGAGATAAATTGCATGTCCCCTCGCAGGTATAGGCCAAGGTAATACTGTCCCAGTCGGACGTGGGAGGCCAAAGGTTCAATGGCCAAGGCGAATAATAGCGGAGAGAGCGGGCAACCCTGTCACGTACCCTGCCCTATTTGGCAGGCCGCAGATATCGTCACTCCTGTCCGCACGCGCGCCGTCGCTGATCTATAAAGAAGCTCCATCCATCCCACGAAAGTCTCCCCAAGTCCAAATGCATGTAGGATTTGGTACAAATATGGCCACTCCAGGCTATCAAACGCCTTCTCCATATCAACAGAGCGAACCGCTGCATCAGGCGCATCACAATGGTCCTCTCCCAGGATCCGTAGTAGGCGTCGGACGTTGGTCGCGGTAGTCCGCTTCGGGATGAAACCCGCCTGGTCACTATGGATCAGATGCGTCCTATAGGGCAGGAGCCGAGTCGCCAAGACCCTGCTTAAAATCTTGTAATCCGTTGTCAACATGGATAACGGGCGGTATGCCGATCTGGATAACAAATCCCTCCCTGGTTTCAACAACGGGACAATGATAGCCTCCCGAGTAGAAGCCAGCAATCTCCCCAGTTCCTTGGCTTCTCGATAGAGTGCCTGAAGCTTGGGGGCTAGGGTATCGACATAAGTCGAGTAAAATTCTATCGGCAGTCCATCAGCCCCTGGTTTTTTTTTACTTGCCATGATTTTAATCGCATTGCGTATTTCACCCTCTTCGATTTCCCGACCCAGTAGCTCCCCTTGGTCTTCCTCAATGTGCGGCAATCGTAACCCAGCTAAAAACTCGCCCAATCCGCCACTCGGGCCCTGCAACTTACTTTCGTAGAGCTCCGCATAGTACGTAAGGAACATCCCATTAATCCCGTGTTGGGTACATTCAGGTACCCCCTCTGAGGTAGCCAAAGCCAGGATGGGTGTGCCCCTCGGAGCCGGGTTCGCCAACCATGCCAAAAGAGAGCCTACCTTATCCCTTTCCGTGTGTGCCTTCACTAAATACTCCTTGTAGCCGAAGCAACGTAATCGCTCCACCTGCTGCGCTACTTTTTCAAGTAATAATAAAATAATAATAATAAAACCATTTCTAGAGCGCCTGGTTACACTACCATAGTGTGTCCCCGCGCTAACAAATGCTGCTGCTGCTCACCTAAGACCAGAGACCGGGTGCAAACCCCAAACCCAGATGCAGAGAAGTTAGTTTATACCCGGGAATAGGTGGATTTTCAATTTTAAACGGAATCTTGCTTCAGAAGGCTCCATACGAAGATCAAGAGGAAGCCTATTCCAGTGTTTACAGGCCAAAAACCTAAAAGAAGCACCTCCGATCCTGGTCTTACGAACCCGGGGAAGTTGGAACCTCATAGCTCCCGCAGACCTAAGGTAGCGGACGGGGCGATGAAGGGTAAGAAGGTTACGCAGATAGCCAGGGCCTTTACCCTGAGCTATGCGATGGGCTAAGCAAAGAGCCTTGAACCTAATTCGCTCCTCAATGGGGAGCCAGTGGAGTTCATAAAGAGCCTTTTTTCCTGATGCTCTGCGTGGGAGGTTGAGCACCATACGTGCGGCGGCATTTTGCACACGCTGGAGTTGGTGAATACCTTTTTTGCTAAGCCCCAAAAGGAGAGCATTGCCATAGTCCAGGTGAGGCGTGACTAAGGCATGAATGAGTGTCTTTCTGGCACTGATGGGGAGTAACTCTAGGATTTTCCGAAGAGTTTTGAGTATGCCAAAGCATTTGCACGTGACTTTACTGATCTGATGCTTAAAAGAGAACTCCATGTCCAGCATAATCCCCAGGTTTCTAACGGACTGAACCGGCTGAGGAGTATCCCCCAGTTGTGTAGGCCACCAGGCCTGTGACCAAGCAGAGGGGGATTTCCCAACAACAAGAATTTCAGTTTTGTCGCCATTAAGGCGTAAACAGTTGTTGTTCATCCACCCAGCTACGGAGAGCATACAGTTGGAGAAATTTGTGGCCACATCTGACTGGTTATCGGTGAGTTTGATTATTAATTGGGTATCGTCAGCATAAGTGACGATATCCACTCCGAAGGCTTCCACAATACGAGCTAAAGGCTCCATGTAAAGATTAAACAGTGTAGGGCTTAAACTGGAGCCTTGAGGGACTCCATGTTTGAGCTTTCTGAGGGAGGATTTATAAGGGGGGCAGTGCACCTGGAAACTTCTGTTGGCTAAAAAGGATTTAATCCATTCCAGTGCAGATCCCGTCACTCCCCTTTCCGAGAGGCGAGACAGCAGCGTTGAGTGCAGTACCGTATCAAAGGCTGCACTTAGATCAAGTAAAACCAATGCTGCCGTCTGCCCCTCGTCAGCTAGTTGTCTCAGGCACTCAGTAGAGAAGAGGACCGCAGATTCCGTGGAGTGGCCCGCTCTGAATCCTGACTGAGTAGGGTGGAGAAGAGAATTATCCTCCACAAATTTCATGATTTGAATGTTAACTACCTTTTCTGCTACTTTTGCACAGAAAGGAAGGAGGGAGATCGGGCGCAGATTTTGAAGCTGGGAAATATGCATTGAAGGTTTTTTCTTCAGAGGGATTACTTGAGCCCTTTTCCAAGCATCAGGCACATAACACTCCTGGAAAGAAAGAGTGATGAGGTGATCAATCTAATCAATTGTACTTTCTATGGCCCCCTTGCAGTGTTTAGGAGATATAACATCAAGTGGGGAGCCAGACCGGATGCTATTCATAATGGTGAGCAGCTCCTGCCTCTCCGGAACTAAAAAACATGTCAGAGAGGGTTTAGATGCATGGTCGTATTGCGCACCATTATGACTAGTGGACGGATTTCCAACAAAAGTGGCATGAATCGTGTCAACCTTTTTCATAAAAAAGTCCGCAATGTCGTCACATAGCTCATTTGAGTAGGTGTCTTGAGCCACCAATCTGCCTGGAGTGGTAAGTTCTTTATAGATGGAGAACAGTTCCTTGGTGGGATTCTTAGCAAGTTCAATGCGTTCCTTAAAGAAGGCGCCTCTAGCTGCTCTTATTAATTTATGGTATATTTTTAGTTCATTTTTATATTTCAGCAAGTCTTCGGGAGGATAGTGTTTTCTCCAACCACGTTCCAAATTTTTGCATTTGGCTTTTGCGACCATAAGATCTTTAGAAAACCAGGGGGCAGTCTTGGATTTTCTGGCAGGAGGCTTGGTTGTCCATGGAGCAACCGAATCCAAAGCCCTGGACATCCATGTCTCATAGGTATTCCACGCCTTAAGCAAAGTTTTGCTAGATGGGGGAGGATCCGCAAGTAAAGCGGCTTGAAAATCCTCCGGCGTGAACTTTCTCCAGTCCCTACGCTTTAGGGGCTTGGACTTAGTCACTAAATTTTTACTTTGGGCTAAAGCTACTTCAATGGGAATCAAAAAATGGTCGGACCATGGTATTTGAATTGGGTTTGCAACTGTCACCCCCTCCCAGTTAGCAAAAACAGGGTCTAAGAGGTGGCCCAGTTGATGAGATGGGGAAGAGGATTGAAGTTGAAGTGCAAGGGATTGAAGTGTAGCTACTACTTCCTGTGCCTCCCTACTATTAGTTTCTTCAAAATGAAGGTTGAGGTCGCCCAAAATAAGAAATTTCTTATAACGCAGAGCAGGTTGGGTTATAAGCTCTGCAAATTGGGTATTGAATTGACCGGGCTTACCGGGAGGCCGGTACAAAAGAAAGCCATTAATAGTGGTTTGAGGGTTGACGCCAATAGTAAAAAAAACAACCTCACAGTAGGGTAGAGTAGCCTTCTCTAAACTACAATTGAGATTGTTTTTAAAAATTATGGCCAGCCCCCCCCCCCCTTTTATTTCCTCTATCAAGTCTGAGAAGGCAGTAGTTAACAGGTACCGCTTCCAGAGTCTCGGGGGTAGAAGCATCATCCAGCCAAGTTTCCGTTAAAAAAAGCACATCGAGATCGCTATCTATAACTAGATCGTGTATCTCCTGTTTATGCTTTTTCATAGATCTGCAATTTAATAGGGAAAGATTCAGCTTTCTTAACAGCAACTCACCTTTGCTCCCATAGTTTGTGGAAAACTGACAAGTACCACAGTGAAGGGTGGAGGCAGCACAGTCAACAGACATAGAGTGGCGACAGCCGTCTGCGACTGTGGGGCGTAGGGCCAACAGATCATTATGCGTATATTGATACTGTCTGTGTACGTCCCAGGGAATATTCTTGCCAGGGGCAGGGGTCCTGGCCCCGAGCCCCGGTCGGCCGCGGAAGGGCGCAGACGGGCTTACCTTTGGCGCGCCTTCGGCGCGCCCGCTGCGCGGACGGGATGATACCGTGTTTTTATACATGAACCTGAAGGGTAGGAGGGAGGAGCAAGTAGCCCGTCAGCCTTCCCCTACCCAAGATGGCGGCTGAGGAAGAACGAAAGAGCCCCCGCCCAACAACAGCAGCGGAGATTCAGGGACGGTCCGTTACCAACCTCAAATGAGTGCCAGTCATGCCGCAAAGTAGCAGGTGAGGTAAAATATGCAATTTAAAATATATACACGCTCTAAAACCGTTGTACATAGATAAAAGACACACATCCTAAAACTTGTAGCAGCAGTTCTAAGGAAGAGCAAGAACCCCCGGCTTCCGCCTCAGGGGAGAGCAAACAAACAAGTGCAGTTGTAACTTCATCCCACATATCTGGGTCCTCAGGGTAGGCCCTTTCTGCACAACGTAATCTTTGCTCCTCCCTTTCTATATCTCGCAGCAGAATTTTGCGCACCCCTACTGCTTTAGTGATGCATAAACCCCGTATCACCGCTCCAAGGTCGACGCAGTCCCCTCGTTCTCAAGGAAGTAGCGCTCTATACCCTCCTGCACCTCAGTGCGAAACTCCGGGTCCTCCAAAGCTTCCGGGCATAGGCGCCAGGTGGGGATAGCAGGTCGCTCCCGAAACCACTTCAACACCAGCAGTAAGGGATTATGATCCGAGATTGTCCTTGCCAGGTACTCACTACACCACACCAACGCATGAACATCCGGGGAACACAACACCGCATCCAACCGCACATGCCAGTCATGTAGGTAGGAATAGTAAGAATAATCCCGCTCCCCGATATGTTGTACACGCCATGTCTCTATCAGTCCCCATTCTGCCTGCCAATCTCTTCGTAGTTTTGCAAGTTTATGTAATGGCGCCTGGGGCAGCGGTGGGTGTGACCTATCCAGCTCAGTATCCGCAACAGAATTAAAGTCACCCCCCAATAACACGGAGCCCGTAAGGAAGGACACCAGGTTCCCAGATAAGGTCGCAAAATATGATTTATGGTCTACATTAGGGACATTCACACTGCACAACGTTATATTTCTCCCGTCCAGGCGTCCCATAACAGCTACATATCACCCTTCGGGATCCACTAGCTGCCTGGTCAGCTGAAAAGGAACACCCGCCCGCACTCAAATCAATACTCCCCTGGCAAAAGCGGAGTACGTGGTACAGAAAAGCTGCCCCCTCCAGCAATGTTGTAAGGCATGGCCTTCAGCTCTGTCTATGTGGGTTTCCTGGAGAAAGGCTATTTGTACCCCTCTTCGAACCAAATAAGCATGCACTTTGTCTTTTCATCATCGTATGCATCCCCCATACATTCCACGTAATATATTTTAATTCAGGTAACGCCCCCAATATTCAAATTACTCTTGTTACTCAACTGCACTCTCTGGTGCTGCACACTGGCGGTGTGAGCTGCCCCAAAGTCAACAACAACCCAAAATCCCCCAACTGCCCACCCCAGAACAGGCTCTAAACAGCTAGCACCCATCCAAAGAATCTACTTATAGTCCCTCTGGCAGCTACCAGAGAGTCGCCCTAGGGGCGAAACTAAGGGGGGGGAACTTGACGCCAGGAAGAACCCAGCCTGAAGCCTCATTACATTCGGGCGCCTAACCCCTCTACAAAGAAATCGTCAGACCTCCCCAAACGGGACCCCCCACAAGGGAGAACCCCCCGGATATCCACATATACAAAACGCACCCCTCATCCCAATCGGTAAATCAGCCAACGCCCTCTCGCCTCCCCCCCCCCCCCGCAAGCAACAACATCAGGTCCAGCTGGCCCCTCTTACTAGATACTGCTGAAGTTCAGGAGCCAACAATCTCATCAGCTGTCCCCGGAGTAATGTGCGGCAGAGCCACACTTCCTTCATCCGTTCCATCAGAATCTGTCAGACTCAACGGTGCCGTGCAACCTGCCTGCGAGATCTCCGTCATGGCCTGTAGTGCTGCTGACTTTTCTCGCTCCGTCTGAGCAATGGAGGGCCTCCGCGTCTCTGAACGTCGCCCCCTAGGGCGCCTTACACGGCGCGGCTGTCGAGCCTCCTCTTTCCGTCCACCTGCGCTCCCTGCTCCGGTCGTTCCTGCTCGGTAGGTTTGCAGCCAACTCCATGCCTCGCCTGGATCAGTATGAAAGAACGTTTTGCAGTCCAACGAGATCCGTAGTCGTGCTGGGAACATCAGGGAGTATTGAATGCCTTCTTCCTGGAGGGCCTTCTTGACCCCCAGGAACGAAGCTCGGCGGCGCTGGACCGCAAAGGTGTAGTCTGGGAAGAGCGATACACTACTGTTATCTACTTTATACGGGCCAGCCGTACGTGCTTCATGTAGCAGAAGATGGTACTAAGGTCTTGTGGTCTGTTTGAGTTCTTCCCTGAGTGTTTGGGCTTAATAGATTTGTAGTTGTTCGTTTCTCTTTTAAGGAATGGTATGAGGTCTTCAAATGTTTTACTTAAATGTGCTACCCATCCTGTCTCTGTTACGGAGGCATTATTTATTACTTGTTTTGATCTTTTTGTACCATTTACTAGTTCCCAGAAGAGCCTGTTGTTAGTTTGTTTTGCACAGGAAAGTAACTTTGTCCAGAATATCTCCTGTTTTGCTTTCTGGTCCTTCCAGATTTGCTTTTTATACAGCTTCGTAATATTCTTTGTTCTCCCAGGTGTGATTTGGGGTCTTTGGGCGTCTTGTTTTTCCTGACCACCTTTCTCAAATCTTTTCTGAGCAAATAGGCTTTACTTGAGATGTTTACAGTATGCTTATTCCTTGTTTTCCAAGCATGATTGATTTTGGGTGCTTAATTTAATAGTTTGTTGGTGATGATGGACCAGTTTACTGCTAAAATGCTGCCTGGAGTGATCTTTGTTAAAATAAATATTTTTTTTGCGAGCAATATTAGTTCTGGAAGGGTTTCTGCTAACCATCAAATACGTTTCAAATTAGTTGTAATCAGATGGCCCGTCTCAATGGGGGCTGGCAATGTTTTGGGTAGCTTCTTTCTAATTCAAGTACCTGATATGAATGGTCACTTCGGGTTGAGTACTTGATAATGTATTTCCTCACAAGGGCCAGCAATAGAAGCGTTAGGATTGTATGGTCTAATATTGACTGGGTATGTGCACCCTGGTAAGTTCATCGCCAAGGCATATCATCTTTTGTTCTACCATTTAATACTTGCAAGCCCAGGTATTCCAAGGCTAAACCCAGCTTTTGCCCATTCAAATCATGTCGTTTTGTTTTCAAGGATGATGTGTTTCGGAGTGAGGTCAGGGATGCCAAGTAGAGTACTTCCAGCTCAATGTTGGGTAAGTATCGCATAACACCACACTCTGGGAGACTTTTAAAGCTTATATTAAAGGGTATGAATCGCCAAGCAGTCTGAGGTGCTTCGCTCCATATGTTCGGAAATTGAGACTATCGAGAATGCGCTCTAAAATCTTGATACTCAGGCTTTGGATGATGGCACCCCCTCACCCCTCCCGTCGCTGCACCAGCAAGCTGCACTCCTCTCAGATTTTCCAAACCTTGCAGCTCGTGAGGTGAGCTGTCTTGGCAAATATGCATGAGCTCAGGTATATGGTGACGGTGAAAGACCTGGTCGAACACTGGTTAGAATACTTTGCCCCCAGGACCAATCCTTCTTTATTACACACCTCCGACTGGACGATGGTACCTCTGTCACGCACAGCGAGGATATTTCTGGCACCTTTCTTACCCATTATACTCGCTTATACACCACTCGCTGCCCCCGCTGATGACACGCTTACTAATTGTCTTGCTGAAGTGGCTGTGGTCTGGCTTGATGGAGGGCAACAGTAGTTCCTAGCCTCACCCATTACCACTAATGAAATCTCGCAGGCCATTGATGACCTGAGTGGTAACCGAGCCCCAGGCAAGTACGACTTATCCAGCATACTTTATAAAACGTATAAATCCTTTCTGGTTCCCCATTTTTCAGAATAGTATCTGCGGAATCCTTGGAGGGCGGATCTCTCCCCACTACGATGCGCAAAGCGGTGATCATACCTTTACTTGAACTGGGCAAGCCTCCTCATTGCTGCTCTTCCTACAGACCCATGTCTTTGTTGAATGACAAATATAAAATTCTGGCTAAAGTCCTTGTCACTCGCCTTTCCCTACTTATGGACAAGATAATCTCCCCGTTACAATCTGGTTTTGTACCGAATTGATCCACGTTGGTTAATCTTCGTGCCTTTTTTGCAGTCCTTAACTGAATAATTCCTGATCTTCCTGCCGCAACTGTATTGTTGGATGCTGAAAAAGCTTTTGAGTCGCCGGAATAGTCCTTTTTATATGAAACATTAAAGAAGCTGGGGGTTCCAACGAGCTTTTCCATCTTATCCGCCTCTTGTACGCAAGTCCGCTGGCCCGGCTTCTAGTGAATGGCAACTTAACTGACCAATTTATGCTCTCACGCGGTACCAGACAGGGGTGTCCCTTGTCGCCCCTACTGTTCATCATAGCCATGGACCCCTATGTGTGGCATTTTCAGGAGCGGCATTTACCATGCGGGTAAAGGTTTCACTGCTGACCTCTTTTAGCCTCTTTATATGCAGACGATGTGATGTTCGTAAGAGACCCCAAAACCAATCTTTTTCCTCTTCTGCGCGAAATTGTGTGCGTCGGGGTGTTCTCCATGTTTTCCGAACTCGTCATTAACTGGACTAAATTAAAAATATTTCCATTGACAGATTCCACAGCCCCCTTCACTTTATACTTCCCCCAGACCGCCCAGGTATCTAGGCGTCTTTCTACATCGTAGCGTTGCGGAGATTATCTGTCTCAATTATGGACCTGTGATTGAAAGGTCATCAATACAAATTGACCATTGGATACAACCCCCTCTGTTGATTGGCAGTTGAATTACCATCTTCAAAATGGTGGTACTGCGTCGTTTACCTATTTCTCCACATTATCATAGTCTTGACGGCTAGGTTTTTTTGACACACTCTTCAGCATGCTCATTAGACTTGTATGGGTCGGCAAGCAACATCGAATCAGCTGGAAAACATTGACTATGGCGTATCTGCATGGGGGGTTTGGTGTTCCCGATTTTTATTTGTACTACTTAGTGTTGCACAGGCACATTACGCATACAATTGATACAAACCTGACGCACGGCTATAAAACTTGAAGCCGAAATGGACTCTGGCTCACCCATGCTAACTTTCCACTATACTACCACAAGGCCTACCTAGGACTCCCTCAGAAATACAAACACATCCAACCACATACTGGGCCTGGGTTAAGCTACAATGGTCTCTGAACGCCTACCTCCTTTACTCCCCTCACATACTGCTCTTTGACAATCCTGGACTTCCTCTAACCAGAGAAGCACTAACCAAGCAAACCCTAGCCTTGTGTAAACTCCACACTCTGAATGACCTCTTTCATGATGCTCACTTGCGCTCTGTAGCCGCCCTATCAGAAGGGCAGGATATATCTTATATGGACAGGTTCATCTTGCATAGATTATATAATATCATTCGTACCACGCCTCCGTCTGCCCCTGCGGAGCTGGCGGACTCCTCCGCCCCCCCCCCCCCTCCCCCCCATACCTTGGTAATCACGTCCACTAGCAGTTCACACTTGGTCGCCCGGCTTTATCACTTATACTTGACACCTCGACCTGCAGTTGGGGTGGGGGCTTGGACAGCGTGGGAGAGGATCTGGGCCATCCCCTGCCTGCCACGACGTGGCTTTATTGCTGTGAACAAACTCGGTTAATATCTAACAATCACATTACATTTTAAATACTTACACAGGGCATACACTACTCCACACTTGCTAGCAAAAATGGATTTCACCAAATCACACTGCTGCTCTAGATGTGCAGCAGAGCATTATGACTTTTTATATCTGATGTGGAACTGTGCACCAATACTAGCGTATTGGGAGGTCGTTTTTCCGCAACTCTCTCGGATGATTTATTCCAAACTAGGACCGACCCCACTGATGGCACTGTTGGGTTATGTTAAGCCGCTAGCCGTGGGAGTTCGGCATTACGCCGCCATTGCTTTACTTCTCACTAAACGGCAGGTCTCTCTACATTGGGGTAGAGCCACTATCCCAAGAGTGAAGGCTTGGATTTGGGTCGTAAGGTGTTGTGAGGTTACTAGTGACCCCTTCGCTGCAATGCAACCCCCTACCTCCAGACCGAAAGATTTGTAAAACTCAATAAATAAAGTTTAAAATAAAAAAATTATATCGGATTTGCAGCCTATCCTGTCTAAAGCGAACATCCTCCCATTCCAAACTACCCCCTCACCCCCCACAGATCAGATATAAAAAAGGCCCCAGAAAACATCAAAAACATCAATGTGGAGAATAAAATAGTTTCAACCTGCGAGTAACAAATCTCTGGAAAACTATGTATAATTAGAAAAATCCTGCCAAGAGGAGGCTTCCTACTCCCTTTTGTTCTATCCTGTTCTCTAGCCCAATCCTCTAACATTCTCTTACCCAACTCCCTCGCTGATGAGGCATAATCCCACCGTAATTTCCCCAACAAGATTATGCCAGCCAATTTACCGGTGATCGTCACTCTGGAAAGACCTTTCTTCGTCAATCTCAATATAAACTGCACTGCATTTTCTATTTTCTGCCATTCCGTCAAGGAGCACCTGAGCTCAAGAATTCACCCCAGGCCTGGTAATATGCTTTATGCGTGGAGGCCGCCAAGGACCCCACTAACAGTTGATAAATCTTCTGTCTCCCACTGCCCCCAACTCCGGCATCATCCGAGCCCTGCCCCTGTCCGCCTCCGTCGTCACCTTTCCCACTGTGATCCGCAATGTCATTGTCCACCCCAATATGTGCCTGGCTCTAATGAAAACATCCATACCCAAACATTCCTGCACAAACAGCCTCAGTAACATAAGGACCTGCACATCATTTGCTGACTGTCTTTTAGCCACCTGAACTATAGCAATATTGTTTATTCTGAAGAGTACTTTCTGATGCTGCAACAAGGCACCCCACAGTTTAACCGCTGCCTTAAAGGTAAAAGCTCAAGGAATACAATCCTTCGTCCTCCATTCTTTTTATTTTCTGGCCACTCCCGTGCACAGCAGCGTTCCTGCCAGTACAAACCGAAACCTATGCTGCTTGACTCGTCTGAAAAAATCTGCACATCCCAGTCCATTTCCTGAAGAGTCTACATTGGAATGCAATTGATGGAGTCCAAAAGTTTCTCCACCTATTCATGTCAGCTTTAATCCCCGCTGACAACCTAACATAATGGTGTGGAAGCGACAACCCTGAGCGTGCTAGGCCTAACCTCCTGCATAATGTCCTACTCGCCCACACCACCCGGCACTCAAAATTCAGATTCCCCAAAAGAACTTGAACCTCCCTGACCGTGACCTTTCCTTTTGCCAACATCGTGTCCAATGTGGGAAGTTGGCCTGATGTATGATTTCACTAGTTATAGTGTACACCTTATATCAGTCCAAATACCCTTATGGTGATTGGTTGTAAAGTCAACCTTATAGACCAGCTATCCTAGTGGTAGCATGGACAAGAGCAGTCTTAGGCTAAACTCTGAATGGCATGTGAAGCCAGCTGTGATACCATATATAATCCCTTGAATACCAAATGAAAGGACACCACAACAGATATATATATAAAATAAAGTGTATTTATTCTAAGCAAACCCTCAGCACTCTTTATGAGATTAGAGGTAAGTACAACACAGTCTTATTAATGTATACAGTAAGTCACACAGGTAAGTAATACAGTTAGGCCCTAGGGGCCACGCAAACCATATACTAAGTAAGTGGTATAAGAACCACTGTCACGGAAATAGAATAGGCCTAGGCCTAGGGAATCGCTGGGGCTACACTACACTAGCGTTAGTTAGGAAGTGGGAGGCCCACGGGATTCGTGTGCAGAGTGGAAACACTCACGCGTAATGCGTAAAAGTCAATAGCAATAGTACAGTTTAGAAAACGGTAGATTTAGGACACTTCCGGAGTAGCTAGGAAGTTGAGACTTGAAAACTAGACACTAGGATAGTCACTATCCTGATGAGCACCGGAGTACCCAAGTTACCTAGCCCACAGGCTGCGGGTGCATAGGGGTGAAGATGCGTCGTTTTCGTCGTCGACTCCTATGGATGCCTGAAGAAAGATGCTGACAGGCAGTCAGTGAAGAGTGTCCGGTGGATCCCAAGGCTGGGATCAAGAAGAGAAGAAACCTGCAAGCAGAAGGGACAGAGTCAAGGTCACTAGCCAGTGACCACGTGGAACCAGGAAGGAACCAGGCGATGTCGTGAAGAGTTGCAGGTGAAGGTGAAGCTTGTCGCTGCAGCCAGGAGGACCAGGAAGCGTCGAGGACGACCAGGACCAGGAGGCGAGCTGTCCCACGAAGGCTCTTGCTGTCGGCGGCGTCGAAGTTGGACTAGGACTCACCAAGCCTTGGCAAGCGGAACCCACGAAGAACAAAGGACTTGCTTCTGGTGCAGACCAGGAAGGTCTGGGGTGCTTCTTCTTTGCAGAGAAGCGGGAGCCAGTCTGGAGGAGCCAAACCAGCGCAGAAGATTTCAGGATGCGTCGTCACAGAGGCCACTAGCCAGCGGGCAAGCAACCGGACAGACGCGGCAAGCAGGAAAATGCTGAAGGGCCCCACGCAGGACTCGTGGAGTGTGGGGGGCTGGTCTTCGGTGCAGATGGTGCTTGGGGTTGGGGCTTCTCAATCCCCGGTGCACAACTTCGAGGGTACCTCAGAAGCTACGCTGTAAGTTACTAGCCACTTTCCCCAGGTAGCCGGTCCCACGTCGCTCGTCGCCTCCACGGATCTCAGCTCTGCTGCAGATGTGGATGAGGGTCGGAGAAGTCTGGAAGTCAAGGCTCTGGTCGGGCTCTGCAGTCGGTTCCTCGTAGAACAGTCGCAAAGCAAAGGGTAGTCTCTTGATGGTGCCTGTTTGCACAGGGTAGCCACTCCTTGGCTACAAGGGAGATTCTTCAGTCTTCTTCTTTCGTCGAATGTCGAAGGTCCAGAGTTTCTGTTCAGTTTTGCAGGTTCAGGATAATCTAAAGTCTTGAGGCCCAACTCCCACTCTTATACTAATCTGGGGGGCTGGGATACCTGCTAGGTCACGCCTTATGGGTGGGACCTGGGAGGGGGTGGTTACACCCACTTCCCTTTGTCCAGTTTCGCGCCAGAGCTGGGGCTGGAGTGCCCCAGCGCCGGTTTGAACTGGACTATGCAAGGAACACCTTGTGTGCCCCAGGCATGTCTCATTCCTTTCAGCCCACCCTGCCCCAATACACTAAAGGCTGTCTGGGGAGGTGCTAGCACCTCCCCAAGCAGGAAACCTATTGTCCAGGCCTCCCTGGCTGGGATCACTCCCAGCAGCAGGGGGTCAGACTTGTGTCTGTGGCAGCAGCATCCATTTTGTGATGCTGAGGCTTTGGTTAGAGTTAAACAGCAAAGTAGGATTTTAACATGTCTCTCCCTCTAGAAGGGAGGGATAATATCCTCATCACCAGAAATGGTATGGGGGTATTATTCCAAAGTGTTAGACACCTTACACGACATGTTTTGATAAAGCCAAACCATAGTTACCATAACCGTTTAAGATTATAAGGCACTTTAAGAGTATATGGTAGGCTATATCATAGAACAGCTATAAGGACATGGTTCCGAAAGCTGCAGACAGGCTCAGCTCATGCTAGAGCACCATCTCACATGTTACCAAGCACTCTGCCTCCAGGATTGTTAAGGCCTGCCATAGGAGTGACTGATAGGTACACATGTGTCTATATATAAGGGTAGATATAGGCATACTATATCTAAGCAAGGGGTGATTACACGACCTTGCCCCAGCTGAGTGATCAGCCAGTTGTGTCTGATTGGAAGGCCAGACCAGGGGTGGCATAATACATGCTGCAGCCCCTGGGAGGCCTAGGGTACACCTATGCCCTGGGTACCTAGGGTACACTGTACAGGGTCCAATAAGGTGATCCTTACCAATTGGTTATGTACCTAGGGTACATGGAGTCCATTTTAAAGAGAGAGCAGACAGCCTGAGACCCTGAATGGCAGGATCTCAGGCCAACTAAGTCGAAAAACCAGCTAGACACTAGGCAAAAAGTTGGGGGTAACCATAGTCAGATATCCACCTTCCTACATCCAATAACACCTGCATTCCCACCTCCTTGTCCTGCGGAGGGTGCGCTATCATTGTCACTGAATCCAACCCCATACCAAGGAATTAAATGATGGTCACCAGACCCAGTGTTTTCTACGGGGCCAGAAGTACCCCCACATCCTGCAAGAGCTTCTGAAAGCAAACCAGCAGCGCTGGCAGTCCACCGAACCGGAGTCCGTGACCATGAAAAAGTAATCGACATAGTGTATCACCTTCTCGTGACCCATTCCTTGTACAAAAATCAATTGCAGGAAAGTGAGGAATTGGTCAAATAAGGTGCATGAAATCGAGCTTGGCATGGGCAGAGCCTTCTTCACATACCAAGCCACTTCAAATTGAATACCAAGTAGTTAGAAATCATCAGGGTCTACTGGAAGTAACCAAAATGCTGATTTTATGTCACATTTCGCCAAAAAAGCACCTGGCTCCGCTTGTTCAACCATGGCCAACGCCACTTCTATTGATGAGTGGGACTCAGACTCCAAGTCTTCCCAAATTAACTCATTAACCGAGTATCCCTCCGGCCATGACAAATGTTGTATAAGCAGAAACTGCCAGCCTCCTTGTTGGGCACTAACCCTATTTATACTATCAAGTTAACTAATGGCCATTTATCAAAGGGGCTGGTCATCCTCTCTGCCTGCAATTCCCTGAACAGCTTGTTGTGCACTAATTAGCACTCTTACCTAGCCGTAAGGTCGGCACCCGCTCTGGAACCTGCCGCCTTGCCAATGTATTTTTCTTCCTTGTCAGTTATGTGTCCATAGGCGTTCTTTGGTCCCGACTGGGCACCTGAAAAACAGCACTAGACATGGGATTAGCGATTCCCCTCCCCCCTTCCCTTCCCACGTGATCTACTACCTAGGCAGCAACTTGTTCTCTTGTCCTTCAGATCCACAATTTCTCCCTCTTCTAGACTATTGTCTCCATATTCCAACACACCTTCTTGACATGCTAGCCCTTCAAAGCTTCTTGCTGTGGCCGCCACACCTTGTGGCTCTTGCCATCCTGCCCAAGGGGCATCCTTTGTTCTTCCCCAAGGGGCCTTACCTAACTAGGCGCTCCATTGATGCAGGCCATCGGGCCCCATGTTGCTTCCACTCCATAGATGACCCTTTTTGCTCCTTTGTCCTCTTTGGTGAGGCCTCCCTTGACCTTCTGGTGCCATTTGCTGCTGGGTCCCACAACGCAGTCCGAGTGACCATTCTGGGCACTCCTTCTCTTCCCCCCGGGAGTGCAAGCCACACCGTGCACTCCCAGGTCTGCAACCCCTTCATGTGTCACATCCCTGAAAGAGGTCCGGTGTGCAGTGTCATGAAAAAACTGCCTGCTGTTCCTTGTACCCCCCCTCCCCAACAAACTCCACTGACCTGGTACTCTGTCCACCCTTCTGACACCTGCCATCTTGCCTAGCATAAACTGTGTGGGGTTTGCGTGAAGCAGACCCCCACTCAAACTTTCTTCCTCCCAATCACTCCACTCAAGCAATGCGCCTACCATCGCGGAAGCTCGGCCGTGTTGTGCCACCTGAGATGTCATCCTCCCCTAACTGTCCTTGATTGGAGCTATGCCCGCCTACCAACAAATCAAACACTGCCTCCGAGCCCAGTTCACCACCATCCTCTGCCTTGGACCTCTGCCCTGGAGACCCTGCCCTAAAGTCCTCTCCGCTTTCCCAAGGCCCCAAACAAATCTGGGCTTGCCCCACCCCACCCGCCTCACCTGGGTCTATCCCCCAACCCTTGACCCTCTAAATCTTGCTCCCCAGAAGAAGCTCCTGGTCTTCAAAATCCTCTGATGCATGTAACAGCACCAGATCAATATCTCCCATATACCCAGACTGCTCCTGGACGCTCCCCCTTCCACATCCAGCCTTACCACTCTGGCTTTATTTTCCAGTCCCCCGCTCGGGGGCGATTTTTCACTGCCCCACAACGCTGCCCTGGGAGAGCTCCCCTGCTTAATGTTAGAATTTCCAATAGTTCCCCTTGGCCCTTCAATCATCTCGCCATTGTGGCCGCAGTGTGAGTCCGTGCGCAGACTCTAGCACTCACCTGTGGTGTACTTAGGCCCAATGCAGAGTGCATGGTAAAACAGCAGCCACCACCCAGCTAGAAGTATGACGCGCCGATTGTGCAGCCTCGTCCCCAGCCACCAACAAATTCAGGCGCCTGGCCTCTGACAGGAGGTGAAGCACCTCACAAACCCTTTCATCCTCCATGTTAACCTTCGAGGACTCAAAACATGGTAAAAGCACAAAGGACTTATTACCATACACTGACACTGTCTACCTAAAACACACCACCACTACGAAACTGCTCACAATTTATTTTCAAAAATCCTAACCACTAAGGGATGCCATCATGTCCACCTACCAACAAAATGGTGGGTGGCAGCTTTAAATTTAAAATGGCGACATATATACCCTTGGGCTGCATCCTTTTCCAGATATAGCCCAACAAGCCCAGTCAAGTAGCGGGTGCCTGTTTTCCCCAAATGCCCCCAGGGGACAGACCTCCCTGCTGTCCCTAAAAGCCCTATTTGATTTACTTCCTGATAAACACAAACAAAAAACATGGAAGAAAAGATCAGTAAGTAAAACGATTTTCAAACATCATTTTTTCACTCACTAGAAGCAGGCCCTTCACACTGCTCTTGGTAAAAAGCAAAGGAAGCCATCTAGCATCCGAAAAAGGAAGAAGCACAGGACAATTTTACTGCATCTTCAAAGAAAATCTCATACGAGTTATAACACATTCTGTGCCCTTAAGCCAGGTGTACCTTGATTCCAGTGGTTCAGTGTGCAAGGGACCCATGTCTGAGCCTACCAGTCCCTATTCTGCTTAAAGCGACAAACTGAAGTATACGTAAAGTGATGTATAGAATTCTTGAATTAAACTCAGTCACTGGTTATTTCACACACTATACCATATCAGTTTGTACCCAGCCATATGCTAATTTGCAAATCAGTCATTATCCTGTTCCAATGGGAACAGGCAAGCCTGAACTGCCAGGCCAGGTCCTTACTTAAACGGAACACAAGCAACTCTGAACGTCAATGCTGTGAGACCATCTAATTTTTCTCAGGATTTTATCATAGGTATGGATGGAATGTTTGCAATTATATCTCTAGGGCGGGTTCGGAGTGATTGCTGCAGGGGTCCCCCAATTGGCTGGGACTATCTACACTTTCTGGTCTTTATCCGCCTTCTGTATGTAGCGAAATAGGTCCTTGTAATGCTCTTTAAGATTTCCAGTTTTCTTGCAGATTCCTGATTGTAATTCTATAGCGATAAGACCAGTCCTTTAAATTGTCGCATTTATCCTTTAGCCCTTCAACTCTTCCATCTTATTGTCCATGGCAGACTAAGCCCCCTTCTAATGTTGAGCCTATTGTTGAGATTGCTTCCTTATTTGCACCGACCTGATCCCCCATGGCTTCAGTATCAATATCCTTCCCTGTGTCCGACATTGCTCGCAGTTATGTGATCCGAAAGAGTCTCAATTTATTCAGTAGGTCAAACAAATGAACAAATACCTTTTTCACAAGATGTACTTGTTTAGATTTGTTTTCAAAGCCGTTTTAATATCACGCAGTGACTGAATCCCCCTGTTAGTTGCTCCTCATACTTTTCCAAGTACTATTCTTTATCCAATATAAGTGAAGGAAACGCTAGCATCTTTCCGTATCATGTTACCTTATCGGCAGGTAAGTCCTTTATGATTATATATGCCATCTGAAAATGGCTGTAAGGGCACTTTGCAGCCAGTAGTCTGTTCCCAAAAGTCTACTGGTGTCTCCAGCGACCATTATTTTCTTAGAAGCTTGAATCCGCCCTTTGTGACTTAAGTCGCTATCATCGGTCTCCAGTAAAAGTTGAAAAGGGCATACATTCTGTGTTCTCAATGACTGCACTGCTTTTTAGGTCTCGCCTTGCGTTGCAGCGCAAATGCGCTGCCATCGCTTTGGGAGGCATGCAGTATATACTGTAGTGTGGAAGCTTCATGGAAGCTCCGCCCACTCTCTGCCCATTGGCTTTTGTCTTAAATGCTGCCTTCCGATTGGTTTGAGGCTTGTTAGTCCCTCCTCATTCATCATTTGTATCCGTCCACAGCTATTGGCCCCTTTACTCCTGACACTATTTTCTTTTAGATCTCGCCTAGCGTTGCAGCGCGAATGCACTGCAATCGCTTGCGAGGCATGCAGTATATACTGTAGTGTGGAAGCTTCGTGGAAGCTCCTCTCACTCTCTGCCCATTGGCCTTTGTCTTAAATGCTGCCTTCTGATTGGTTTGAGGCTTGTTAGTCCCTCCTCATTCATCATTTGTATCCTTCCACTGCTATTGGCCCCTTTACTCCTAACACTATTTTCTTCCCTGTCTCCCCACCCCACCAACCCCTCCCTCAGTCTGTGACTTCTCACCCTCCCCTGCACCCTCACTCCCGTTCGTGTTTTCTTGCCTGACAGCACTTCCGTTTTCATCTTTATTATTGCCACCAACCTCATTCCCCTCACCTATTCTAGGCAGAATCGCCAGATTCTGAGCTGTGCCCTGCTGGTGCAGAGGAGCACAGCAGAGTCTGTAGAAGCGCTGGGATCCCTACCCTCTCCGGGCGGGCACCTAAGCCTTCCGGGTGCCTTCACACTTAGGATAAATGAATACATTTTGTTCTGTGCTTTAGTCGCCCCTCTGTGAGCACTGTCTGGTAGGTGAAGCTCTATGTTAATAAACACATTCAGAGAGGTGGTTGTGTACAAACAAACAACAGCCACAATACCGTACGTTTTGAACGTGTAGTTAAATACCTGCTTATCGAGTACCTCATTGGCTGATCATTCCATGGCACTACCAAAATTACATTTGGACATATTTGCTCAACTGTAAAACACTCCCTTCTATGGTTCATTTAACAACTCGGGGTTTGGGGTTAGGTAACCTACTTTGGATGCTGTGTAAAAGAGTAAATACAAAAATGAATGCAATGAAACTAAACAACCAGTACTGTCTAAAACACTGTGAAAACTGACACGCATTCTGGCATTTTGTTTAGTTAATGTCCATTTTCTCATAGATGCAAGTAAAGTACTCTTAATATCTTAATGAAATCTGCACACTTTTAACTAATAGCACCGGGCGACCATTGACAACTAGGCAATGAATACATTTTCATGTACCCCGAAACCCCCCTGCCTCCCACCCCGTTGGCAAACTTAGTGCCTCCTAGTGTTTGGGGGATAACCAAGCTACAGGAGAGTCAAATAGTCTAGAAAATGAAAGAAGCCGGGATTCGGATTCACATGCTCCGATGCCGATCGCGTTGGTTAGTCTGTAAGCACTACTTTTATTAATGAGTTTCGCATTAGTAAAGCACCACGGTGTGCATGTGTGGCGACACTTCACCCATGAGGTACGTGCCAAGCAATTGTTGACACAATCCACACTTTGCGTCTTTTTCAATATATTTATTACGAAGTGCAGGACCTTTCCAAGGGATTTTGCACACTACATACGTTCACTCCAAAAATAAAACGTGTAGGTAAAAAACATTGCCATTTACAATCTCAATAGCTCTAACTCACAAATGTGAGACCTATTTGCATTGCAAATGCTTGTTCAACTAGCGGGGAGCTAATATAGTACATTCCAGGGTGCTAATAACCCCCTTGTTTCAGCATTAAGTTCCAGCTTCAGGCCAGGTAAAAAAATATGCCTGTTAAAATGCTTAGCTCTCGAAGTTTCACCTTTGTGAACTTGAGCTGATCTCATTTGGCTCCTCCTTGTGTCATCTTTTAGGCTTCTGAAACAACCCTCCAGTCTTTAAAAATATCTTCTCCCAGTTCATGCACTCAGTTGTCACCACTCACCAGTTCAGCTGCAGGCCATGTGACCTAGATCATGTTCTCCAATTAAATTTCCATTCCTGCTCCACAGGCGGAATGCGCTCCAGGGCTCGCCCCACACAAAAGGTCGATATGCACTACGGTCCCAGCCACTCCTCATTCAAGGGTGGTGCACAGCCCCCCTCCCCCCCCCCCCACCAGTGTCATGCCCAATATGATCACCATAAGTATTTTAGCTAGGAGCTCTGGTCTCAACAGCTGTTTTCTCTGCATTTGTACAGCTCAAAGTTCAGCGGGTTGAACTGCATTCAGCAGTCCCAAATCACCATGCAAGAGATCATTTCATGTAGTTGCCACACTGGTGATTAGCTTGTGGGCTGGGTGTAGTTGGAAGTTCGTTCCGGAGGTGTCTTTATTGCCTTTGCCATGCCTTCCCCACTGTGTCTGTTTTTCAGTAACTTTATTTGCTGCTTGACAAATTATTTGGTGCATGTTGCTAATTTATGCTTGCACATTTCCTAGTTTGTAATGAAACAGTATTTTGCATATGTGCCTGAAAAAGCGACTTGTTTGTAGATCTTAATATTATTTATGCTCTTTAAGAAATTGTATTGGTATGCAACAGTTAAGGCCATGGGTTTAGTGGATTTATAGCGGTAATACTGTGCACCTTTTGGTGCAGGTTTATTTTTGATGAATGTATATGGTTAGTGGTAGCTTGACCGTATCTGTGTGTGTTTTTAAAGCCTTCTGTTTGAGTTACATACTTATGAGACTGGTTTTGTCTTTGGTACATTGTTTTTTACATCTTATGTGATTTTAGGTTAGCTCGTGTTTTTGGATGCTAAACTCATTTGATTTTGGTTTTGTGTGTGCATGCCTGGGGCAGACAGGGAACCACATTGCAGGAGGAGATTGCTGTGTGGTTCTCCTGACCTGTTACAGCATCTGTGGCATATGTGCTATGCTGTTGTGACTTAAGACGTGAAGGAAGTGGTCAGTGGTCTAGGACCTAATAGCTCATTGCTTGTCGATTTCATATGGTATAGTTTTATCTGTGGAAATGTGCGGTGATGGTAAGCCCTGTGTCCGAGGTGCTGCCAGGACATCTTGGAATATGCCAGAATATGCCATTAGTGAATGTTTGTTATTGTGCTTTGTATTTGTGTTGATAGGAGACAGTTGAAGACTCTTTGTCAATGGAGGTCTTGCATGTTTCTCTTTTGTCTCTTTATGGACTACCTATACATTGTGATTGAGATGTTTTATCTGGGTATTATGGAGAGTGGTTTGGTTCAGTTTGATATTTCGTTATTTTTATTGCAGAGATGTCACAAGATGTTTATGTTCCTACTTTGTGCACCACTTTGCATCTTTTGTGATGCATTCAGTTCATCTCTATTTGTTAGTTGTAGTTTCGTTTGTAGTTGCTCTATTGATATGTTAAGCTTAATGAGATGTAAGCCTGTGAGTGCCTCTGAGTTGAATTCTTTAAATAACAGTGTAGTTGATGTAGGAAGGTGGATATCTGACTATGGTTACCCCCAACTTTTTGCCTAGTGTCTAGCTGGTTTTTCGACTTAGTTGGCCTGAGATCCTGCCATTCAGGGTCTCAGGCTGTCTGCTCTCTCTGTAAAATGGACTCCATGTACCCTAGGTACATAACCAATTGGTAAGGATCACCTTATTGGACCCTGTACAGTGTACCCTAGGTACCCAGGGCATAGGTGTACCCTAGGCCTCCCAGGGGCTGCAGCATGTATTATGCCACCCCTGGTCTGGCCTTCCAATCAGACACAACTGGCTGATCACTCAGCTGGGGCAAGGTCGTGTAATCACCCCTTGCTTAGGTGTAGTATTCCTATACCTACCTTATATATAGACACATGTGTACCTATCAGTCACTCCTATGGCAGGCCTTAACAATCCTGGAGGCAGAGTGCTTGGTAACATGTGAGATGGTGCTCTAGCATGAGCTGAGCCTGTCTGCAGCTTTCGGAACCATGTCCTTATAGCTGTTCTATGATATAGCCTACCATATACTCTTAAAGTGCCTTATAATCTTAAACGGTTATGGTAACTATGGTTTGGCTTTATCAAAACATGTCGTGTAAGGTGTCTAACACTTTGGAATAATACCCCCATACCATTTCTGGTGATGAGGATATTATTCCTCCCTTCTAGAGGGAGAGACATGTTAAAATCCTACTTTGCTGTGTAACCTCTGACCAAAGCCTCAGCATCACAAAATGGATGCTGCTGCCACAGACACAAGTCTGACCTCCTGCTGCTGGGAGTGATCCCAGCCAGGGAGGCCTGGACAATAGGTTTCCTGCTTGGGGAGGTGCTAGCACCTCCCCAGACAGCCTTTAGTGTATTGGGGCAGGGTGGGCTGAAAGGAATGAGACATGCCTGGGGCACACAAGGTGTTCCTTGCATAGTCCAGTTCAAACCGGCGCTGGGGCACTCCAGCCCCAGCTCTGGCGCGAAACTGGACAAAGGGAAGTGGGTGTAACCACCCCCTCCCAGGTCCCACCCATAAGGCGTGACCTAGCAGGTATCCCAGCCCCCCAGATTAGTATAAGAGTGGGAGTTGGGCCTCAAGACTTTAGATTATCCTGAACCTGCAAAACTGAACAGAAACTCTGGACCTTCGACATTCGACGAAAGAAGAAGACTGAAGAATCTCCCTTGTAGCCAAGGAGTGGCTACCCTGTGCAAACAGGCACCATCAAGTGACTACCCTTTGCTTTGTGAAACGTTCGACGAGGAACCGACTGCAGAGCCCGACCAGAGCCTTGATTTCCAGACTTCTCCGACCCTCATCCACATCTGCAGCAGAGCTGAGATCCGTGGAGGCGACGAGCGACGTGGGACCGGCTACCTGGGAAAAGTGGCTAGTAACTTACAGCGCAGCTTCTGAGGTACCCTCGAAGTTGTGCACCGGGGATTGAGAAGCCCCAACCCCAAGCACCATCTGCACCGAAGACCAGCCCCCCACACTCCACGAGTCCTGCGTGGGGCCCTTCAGCATTTTCCTGCTTGCCGCGTCTGTCCGGTTGCTTGCCCGCTGGCTAGTGGCCTTTGTGACGACGCTCCCTAAAATCTTCTGCGCTGGTTTGGCTCCTCCAGACTGGCTCCCGCTTCTCTGCAAAGAAGAAGCACCCCAGACCTTCCTGGTCTGCACCAGAAGCAAGTCCCTTGTTCTTCGTGGGTTCCGCTTGCCAAGGCTTGGTGAGTCCTAGTCCAACTTCGACGCCGCCGACAGCAAGAGCCTTCGTGGGACAGCTCGCCTCCTGGTCCTGGTCGTCCTCGACGCTTCCTGGTCCTCCTGGCTCCAGCGACAAGCTTCACCTTCCCCTGCAACTCTTCACGACATCGCCTGGTTCCTTCCTGGTTCCACGTGGTCACTGGCTAGTGACCTTGACTCTGTCCCCTCTGCTTGCAGGTTTCTTCTCTTCTTGATCCCAGGCTTGGGATCCACCGGACACTCTCCCCTGACTGCCTGTCAGCATCTTTCTTCAGGCATCCATAGGAGTCGACGACGAAAACGACGCATCTTCACCCCTATGCACCCGCAGCCTGTGGGCTAGGTAACTTGGGTACTCCGGTGCTCATCAGGATAGTGACTATCCTAGTGTCTAGTTTTCAAGTCTCAACTTCCTAGCTACTCCGGAAGTGTCCTAAATCTATCTATTTCTAAACTGTAACATTGCTATTGACTTTTACGCATTACGCGTGAGTGTTTCCACTCTGCACACGAATCCCGTGGGCCTCCCACTCCCTAACTAACGCTAGTGTAGTGTTGCCCCAGCGATTCCCTAGGCCTAGGCCTATTCTATTTCCGTGACAGTGGTTCTTATACCACTTATTTAGTATATGGTTTGCGTGGCCCCTAGGGCCTAACTGTATTACTTACCTGTGTGACTTACTGTATGCATTAATAAGACTGTGTTGTACTTACCTCTAAACTCATAAAGAGTGCTGAGGGTTTGCTTAGAATAAATACACTTTATTTTATATATATATCTGTTGTGGTGTCCTTTCATTTGGTATTCAAGGGATTATATATGGTATCACAGCTGGCTTCACATGCCATTCAGAGTTTAGCCTAAGACTGCTCTTGTCCATGCTACCACTAGGATAGCTGGTCTATAAGGTTGACTTTACAACCAATCACCATAAGGGTATTTGGACTGATATAAGGTGTACACTATAACTAGTGACATCATACATCAGGCCAACTTCTCACATTGGTGAGCAGCGGTTGGGATCTGAGCTTGCTGTTGTAATACCATTGTAATCTTGAGATACTAAATTGAAAGATCACACAGATATTGTCTAGGTACATATAACATAGATTATTATACTTAAGTCCTACTGGACTTTGTAGTTGTAGGTTGAAGGGAATAACACACCCTGACTACAACTACTAGAAAGGTTTAGTAGAAACAACTAGTGTAGGTAGGTGCACACACCACACCCTCACTAGATCATGCCTCTGGGAGAAGATCAAGTAGATGCTCTCTCAGGAGGGGCAGGTCTGCAGAAGACCCCCTCTAGGTATGATACCTTAACATTCCAGGAGATGAGACAATTGTGTACCTCCAGAGGAATAAAACAGGGTGCAAACCCTACCCTTAGACAGCTAGTGGAGCTTCTGGAGGCCTATGATGCTGAAAGAGCTGCCAGGGATGGTGCCATAGCTGTAGATAGGGGTCTACCCACCACAGATGAGTCAGATGGGACTTCAGAGGAAGAGGTAGACAGCCAGGGCCAAGTAGGAAGACTTAGCCAGGCTAACCTAAGTTTACATGGGAGTTTGCATGGGGTCCCCCCATACAGACCCCCAAGTAGGCTTTCACAGAGAAGCAGGAGGGACAGATCCCCTTCAAGGGAATCCATCCACTCCCATGTTTCTAGCATCTCCAATGCTTCCTCTCACAGGGGAATGACTTCACCTGAGAGAAAGGAGCATAAAGCCAGAATGAGGGAAGCTAATCTGAGGATTCAGAGGGAAGAAATTGCCCTTGCCAAAGAGAAGCTTGCTCTGGCTAGAGAGCAAAAATTGTGTGGGTCAGAACCCACTGGTGGCAGCAACATTCCTAGAGATAGGGATAGGTCTTATGACCATAGAAACCTAAGCAAGATAGTCCCCCCATATCAGAATGGGGATGACATCCACAAATGGATGACTGCTTTGGAGAGGGCCTGCAAAGTACAGCAGGTACCCCAAAGTCAGTGGGCAGCTATCTTGTGGCTCTCCTTTTCTGATAAAGGTAGAGACAAGCTCCTCACAGTCAGTGATGAGGATGCAAATAATTACAAAGTCCTGAAGAGTGCTCTGATAGATGGGTTTGGCTTAACCACTGAGCAATATAGGTTGTTGTTCAGAGACACCCAGAAGACACAGACACAGGACTGGTCTGATTTTGTGGATTGTGCCACTAAGGCTTTGGAAGGTTGGTTAACTGGCAGCAAGGTGCAGGACTATACAGGATTGTACAACTTGATTATGAGGGAGCAGATCCTTAGTAATTGTCAGAACCAGCTCCTCCATCAACACCTGGTAGACTCAGATTTGACCTCTCCCCAAGAATTGGGAAAGAGGGCAGATAAATGGGTCAGGACCAGGATTAGGCCTAAAAATCAGGGTGGTGACCAAAAGAAAGATACCACCAAGCCTCAAGAGAAGGGTGGGGATAAAGCAAAAGAGAAATCTTCCTCAGGGCCCCAAAACTCCACACAGGGTGGTGGGTCCCAAGCTCCCTCCTCTACCACAGTTAAAAAGCCTTACTGCCATGTGTGTAAAACACCTGGGCATTGGAAAACTGACAGCAGTTGTCCACAGGCTAAAAACAAAACTGTTCCTCCAACTACTCCTGTCACACCACCTATTACTGTCAGCAGTAATCCCCCAGGTGGTGGGAGTGCCCCCAAAAATTTGGTTGGGTTTTCTTGGGGAACACAGGGGGACTCTGGCTTAGCCAACTCCCCTACAGCAGCTACTCTAGTCTGTGATGGTGGCATGGGGTTTGCCAACTTCACTGCCTGTCCCAACACTTTGGGTAGGTACAGACAGGAACCCTACATCAATGGTAGAAAAGCTGAGGCCTACAGAGACACTGGAGCTAGCATCACTATGGTGGCCCATAGGCTAGTTCCCTCTGAGCAGCTTTTGCCTGGTTTCTCATACCAGGTAACTAACATTGATGGCAAACAGAACAGTCATCCCATGGCAGAGGTATGTCTCAGCTGGGGAGGGGTCACTGGCCCTAAAAGGGTGGCAGTGTCTCCAACCTTGCCTGTGGACTGCTTGCTGGGGAATGACTTAGAACTCTCAGCTTGGGCTGAAGTTGAACAAGACACCCATTCCAAAATGGTAGGCCTTTCCAAAAAGGGTAGTGGGGTTGTGCCAGTCACAACCCCTGTCCAAGTAGCTTTCCTCCCTGAAAAGGTTGGAAGGGCAGTGGTAGCCACAGCCCAGGCACAGACAGACTTCCCTGTAGAAATTGGCAGAGCTGTGACAGTCACAGCTCAAACACAAACTGAGTGCCTTCCTGAAAAGGTTGGCAAGGCTGTAATGGTCTCAGCCCACACTCAGACTGATATAGGTGTAGTGAAGCCTGAAACTATGGATCACTCCACACAAACAGAGAGTAGTGGGGAGGAAGAAAAGTCTCCCTCTCCCCAGACATTAGGAAAAGGTCAGCCTCCTCAGGGATCTGACCTCACCCCTTGTGAAGGAACTGCCCCAGAGGTAGCCAGGCCTGGCCTGGCAGAGCCTCTGATGTCAGTGGCCCCTTCCAAGGTGGGACCCAGTCTGGTGCAGGTAGCCTGCCTCTCTCTACCCTGCCTCAGTCAGCCCAGGGCTGCAGAGGTCAGGGAGGCCAGTGGACCCCAAGAGGGCCCCTGTCCACAAGAACCCCCCCTTCAAAAGAATGAGGATTGCCTGGTTAGTTGCCCTAGCCAGGTGATGGGTAAAAACATTCCTGAGGGATCCCCTTCACAGGTAGTTAGGGACCTCCCCCAGAGGGATTCTGTTGGGCACAGGCAAACATGGGACCTTAGGGCCCCAAACCTGACCTGTCCCTCCAGTAAGCCCACAAAAGGGACCCAGCCTCCAGCTTTAGGTAGCCAGAGGCTGACCCTGAGAGCACAGTGCAACTCAGTTAGAGAAAGAAAGGCATCCATGGTGGAGGATGATTGGAGGAAGCTGAGGCCTCACTTTGGGGACACTCACTTCAGTACTCCATCTCAACACCAGCCTTTTACTTTGCAAAGACACACCAAAGGTAGAGATTCCCTATGGTGGAGACCCTATGATATCTTTAGGATGAGGGATTGCTTAGTGGACCATGAGACAGGGGGTAACCATGCCAGTGCTGGTTCTTCCTTATATGGCCACTCAGGCAATAGAGGCTTACCTTGTAAAGGCCAGCCTTATCTCCTTTCGTTTGGGGGGGGGTTGTGTAGGAAGGTGGATATCTGACTATGGTTACCCCCAACTTTTTGCCTAGTGTCTAGCTGGTTTTTCGACTTAGTTGGCCTGAGATCCTGCCATTCAGGGTCTCAGGCTGTCTGCTCTCTCTGTAAAATGGACTCCATGTACCCTAGGTACATAACCAATTGGTAAGGATCACCTTATTGGACCCTGTACAGTGTACCCTAGGTACCCAGGGCATAGGTGTACCCTAGGCCTCCCAGGGGCTGCAGCATGTATTATGCCACCCCTGGTCTGGCCTTCCAATCAGACACAACTGGCTGATCACTCAGCTGGGGCAAGGTCGTGTAATCACCCCTTGCTTAGGTGTAGTATTCCTATACCTACCTTATATATAGACACATGTGTACCTATCAGTCACTCCTATGGCAGGCCTTAACAATCCTGGAGGCAGAGTGCTTGGTAACATGTGAGATGGTGCTCTAGCATGAGCTGAGCCTGTCTGCAGCTTTCGGAACCATGTCCTTATAGCTGTTCTATGATATAGCCTACCATATACTCTTAAAGTGCCTTATAATCTTAAACGGTTATGGTAACTATGGTTTGGCTTTATCAAAACATGTCGTGTAAGGTGTCTAACACTTTGGAATAATACCCCCATACCATTTCTGGTGATGAGGATATTATTCCTCCCTTCTAGAGGGAGAGACATGTTAAAATCCTACTTTGCTGTGTAACCTCTGACCAAAGCCTCAGCATCACAAAATGGATGCTGCTGCCACAGACACAAGTCTGACCTCCTGCTGCTGGGAGTGATCCCAGCCAGGGAGGCCTGGACAATAGGTTTCCTGCTTGGGGAGGTGCTAGCACCTCCCCAGACAGCCTTTAGTGTATTGGGGCAGGGTGGGCTGAAAGGAATGAGACATGCCTGGGGCACACAAGGTGTTCCTTGCATAGTCCAGTTCAAACCGGCGCTGGGGCACTCCAGCCCCAGCTCTGGCGCGAAACTGGACAAAGGGAAGTGGGTGTAACCACCCCCTCCCAGGTCCCACCCATAAGGCGTGACCTAGCAGGTATCCCAGCCCCCCAGATTAGTATAAGAGTGGGAGTTGGGCCTCAAGACTTTAGATTATCCTGAACCTGCAAAACTGAACAGAAACTCTGGACCTTCGACATTCGACGAAAGAAGAAGACTGAAGAATCTCCCTTGTAGCCAAGGAGTGGCTACCCTGTGCAAACAGGCACCATCAAGTGACTACCCTTTGCTTTGTGAAACGTTCGACGAGGAACCGACTGCAGAGCCCGACCAGAGCCTTGATTTCCAGACTTCTCCGACCCTCATCCACATCTGCAGCAGAGCTGAGATCCGTGGAGGCGACGAGCGACGTGGGACCGGCTACCTGGGAAAAGTGGCTAGTAACTTACAGCGCAGCTTCTGAGGTACCCTCGAAGTTGTGCACCGGGGATTGAGAAGCCCCAACCCCAAGCACCATCTGCACCGAAGACCAGCCCCCCACACTCCACGAGTCCTGCGTGGGGCCCTTCAGCATTTTCCTGCTTGCCGCGTCTGTCCGGTTGCTTGCCCGCTGGCTAGTGGCCTTTGTGACGACGCTCCCTAAAATCTTCTGCGCTGGTTTGGCTCCTCCAGACTGGCTCCCGCTTCTCTGCAAAGAAGAAGCACCCCAGACCTTCCTGGTCTGCACCAGAAGCAAGTCCCTTGTTCTTCGTGGGTTCCGCTTGCCAAGGCTTGGTGAGTCCTAGTCCAACTTCGACGCCGCCGACAGCAAGAGCCTTCGTGGGACAGCTCGCCTCCTGGTCCTGGTCGTCCTCGACGCTTCCTGGTCCTCCTGGCTCCAGCGACAAGCTTCACCTTCCCCTGCAACTCTTCACGACATCGCCTGGTTCCTTCCTGGTTCCACGTGGTCACTGGCTAGTGACCTTGACTCTGTCCCCTCTGCTTGCAGGTTTCTTCTCTTCTTGATCCCAGGCTTGGGATCCACCGGACACTCTCCCCTGACTGCCTGTCAGCATCTTTCTTCAGGCATCCATAGGAGTCGACGACGAAAACGACGCATCTTCACCCCTATGCACCCGCAGCCTGTGGGCTAGGTAACTTGGGTACTCCGGTGCTCATCAGGATAGTGACTATCCTAGTGTCTAGTTTTCAAGTCTCAACTTCCTAGCTACTCCGGAAGTGTCCTAAATCTATCTATTTCTAAACTGTAACATTGCTATTGACTTTTACGCATTACGCGTGAGTGTTTCCACTCTGCACACGAATCCCGTGGGCCTCCCACTCCCTAACTAACGCTAGTGTAGTGTTGCCCCAGCGATTCCCTAGGCCTAGGCCTATTCTATTTCCGTGACAGTGGTTCTTATACCACTTATTTAGTATATGGTTTGCGTGGCCCCTAGGGCCTAACTGTATTACTTACCTGTGTGACTTACTGTATGCATTAATAAGACTGTGTTGTACTTACCTCTAAACTCATAAAGAGTGCTGAGGGTTTGCTTAGAATAAATACACTTTATTTTATATATATATCTGTTGTGGTGTCCTTTCATTTGGTATTCAAGGGATTATATATGGTATCACAGCTGGCTTCACATGCCATTCAGAGTTTAGCCTAAGACTGCTCTTGTCCATGCTACCACTAGGATAGCTGGTCTATAAGGTTGACTTTACAACCAATCACCATAAGGGTATTTGGACTGATATAAGGTGTACACTATAACTAGTGACATCATACATCAGGCCAACTTCTCACAGTTGACGTTTCATACTCTGCAGAGTTGGTACTATTGGTATGTCTCCTCAGGACGCCTGCACTTTAGATTATCACTCAAGCAGTTTCTTTCTCAGGGAAGATGGTTTTACTGGTAGACAAGCCCAACACATCTAATCTTAATCTTTTGGGTGAAGAACAGCTATTTTGCAAATAAAATAAGTCTGATTTTTTTTTTTTTTTTTTTTTTTTATAAGCCTAATGCAGGATAGTCTAAATACTGTTAATTTGCCTCAGCTTAGCCTTTTTCCTTGATGCCTGGGACTTGTGATCCTGAAGCTCAGGTTGATTGCTGTAGCTCCAGCTACCCTATTCCACAGTGTGACTCCCAGGAAACCTAGTTAAACAATCCCATCCCAACACTAACAACCCTGACTTCTTGTGTTGCCTGTGCCAATATGGCTATGCCCTTTGGTGCCACTCCTGAATTGCTCAGTAGGATCATTAAGGGTGAGTGAGACTCCACTGGATCTGTCTCTAAGCTTCTTCCTTGCAATATACACTTTTTGGGGGGCACAGACACCGATCAAGACACTGATGCCTAGGAGGATCTATGCATGATGTGGTGCTCAGTTTTGGCCATTGCCCTTCACCTTCTCCCACGTAAAGTGATGAATAAAAAATGTCCTAGCTTTCGTAATGGAAAGTTTAAATTCTATTAAAGACACGGAAGCGAGCATTACGCTGTATTCTCTCTTCACTTTATTAACGGCAGCAATTAGGCGAACAGCAATAAAGAGTTCATTTCCCATGAACCTCAGGGAAAAAGTCAACATTCCAAACAAAATAAGGGCCAATCACATCGAGGCAGGACCCCTTCATAGTCCTCTGTTGCTGTCGTCGCCTCCTCTTTCTTCCAGCGACTGCAGACTGATAGAGACAACTCTATTCCTGTTTAGCCCTGTCAGATCCTGAGGAGAAAGAACATAGGTATATGAAGCTGGAAATCCAAATGGATAACATAACCGTCCAGCACAAGTTCACATATTCAATGTTCCACAATAATAAATACATTTGAACCTAATAAATTTAGGCATACCTACCTTAACGTGAGAACTAAACAATCATAGGGAAGGAGAAGTTCAATGACCGGTGAGTCAATCCCCGCCTACGTGTCCTTAATAGAATTGAAATTTTCCGTTACGAAAGCTAGGAATTGTTTCATTCTATGCGAGAATTATGCTGGTTGAAAGCTTATCTACAATCAGCGAAGCAATACTTGGGACTGGTTTGAAGTAGAACCTCTTAATTTTGAATCTGAAGACCAGTCTGCTGCATTGAGGATGTCTTCCAGGCGAGCCTCCAGGGCAAAGGCTTCCAATGGTATGGCTCCTCTGGCCGGGTGGGCCCCAAATACAATGGTGTCAATGGCAGCTTCCTGCATGGCCCATCTAACCCATCTTGCGATGATGGTATAGGAGACCGATTTGTACGGTTTCCTAAGTGCAATCTGCAGCTGACGTTCCCCGTGGGTGTGGATATCCACCGTCATTGTTTCATAACACTTTATGCATTTCACCACACATAACTCGCCCCCAACCCGTGCTGCTGGCGTCGGACTGTATCACCAGGTCTGGAAGGGAGCTAAAGACCGCACGGCCGTTCCATATGAGCCAGCCACCACTGGATCTCCTCTCATGCTTCCTCCAACACATTTAGGAGTATGTGAGATCTCTCCTGAGGTGAAAGGCTTTAAGCCTTTGGAGGGCGCGAAAGTGCAGAGCCTCGAAGAAATTTCTTGGATTGAGGACAATACAAGCCCTACCACCCTCACTGTCTGCCGTAGGGAGGTGGAAGATCTGGCCACTAGACGGTGCATTTCATGTTTGATACTTGTCATCTTCCTGGGGGGGGGGAGGCTGAGGGTGCCCCTGAACAAGTCCCCAACAAACCCCAGGAACACCAACGCTTGCTTGAAATGGGGTCAGTTTTGATTTCTGTTGGTTTGTAATGAATGCAAGTGATTCTAGGAGAGACACTTTCATCTGCAGATTATGCGAAAGGATTCAAGGACATTGATCCATCAGGAGGATGTCTTCTAGGTATAAGATAATGCGAATGCCCCGGGCCCTGAGGGACGCTACCACTGGGCGCATTACCTTTGTAAAACACCACGGGCACACTGCAGTCTGAAAGGAAAAGTGGTAAACTCAAATGTAACCCCCACCACTAAAACTGGAGGAAGCAGCAGTGGGGGGAAATATCGGGATGGTTAGTAAGGCGTCCATCAGATTAAGGCGCACCATCCACTTATTGGTTAAAAGGAGGTCTCGCAACAGATGGATGTCCTCCATCTTGAAGTGGCAGTACACCAACCACTTGTTGGCTTGCTTAAGGTTGATCACTGGGTGCTGGCCACCATTCCTCTTTTCTACCACAAAGATATTGCTTAGAAAGCCCCTTGGATGGGGTAAGGAACGAATTATGACCTTTTTGCGGAAAAATTCTGATAACTCCACATCCACTAACTCTGCGTGAACGGGGGAGAAAACAAGGGGAATAGGGACAGGGGAGCTGTAGAACTATATGTGGAATTGCCTAACTGTTTGCAGTAACCAATCATATGAGCTAAGGCCTCCCAATTGTGGGCGAACGTTTGGAGCCTGCCCTCCCCATCCCCCCAAGCCCTGGGGAAATGACTGAACACTCACCTTGGCTGGCTCCATGGTTGCCACTGGGACAGTGCAAGCCTCTTGCTCTCTACCCCCACCCCCGCTCCTCGTATGCGGGGTTACTCTCTGGTGGGGTGAAAGCTGCCATGCTGGGAGGCATCCCGATATTGCCCACTCTAAGCGCTATATCCTCTGCTGGAGGCTAGGTGATGAGCGCGGCTGGCCGAACTCCCCCTGCTTTTGCCAGCCCCAGGGATAACACATGGAATGAAAATGCATTTCACTGCACCTGAGCTTTGTCTAGTGAGTTAAAGGTCTGGATGAATTTCCCTAACACCCTGACAAATTGGTCTCCAAACAACCCAGATCAGTTGACTGGGGGTGAGTGCTTGCAATGTTCAACACTCCGTCCATCATTTCCTTTGGTTTTTGCTTTGTTCGCCATAAGTTGGCAGGGTATGCTCAGACGTGAGTCCCTTGCTCACTTTGCCACTGGATTCAAGCAAGCCTGGCTGAAGACGGCTGAAATGCCAGAAACCGGTCCTAGGAAGCTTGTTTCCAGTCCAGGGAAGACATGGCTTGGCAGTTCGGGCTGGACTGTTCCCATGAGGCACAGGGTCAGACTGATTTGCATATGGCCATGTTTGAACTGGGGTGGCAGAGTGGGCTAAAGAACGGTGTTGGATTAAACCCAGATCAGTTGACTGGGGGTGAGTGCTTGCAATGTTCAACACTCCGTCCATCATTTCCTTTGGTTTTTGCTTTGTTCGCCATAAGTTGGCAGGGTATGCTCAGATGTGAGTCCCTTGCTCACTTTGCCACTGGATTCAAGCAAGCCTGGCTGAAGACGGCTGAAATGCCAGAAACCGGTCCTAGGAAGCTTGTTTCCGGTCCAGGGAAGACATGGCTTGGCAGTTCGGGCTGGACTGTTCCCATGAGGCACAGGGTCAGACTGATTTGCATATGGCCATGTTTGAACTGGGGTGGCAGAGTGGGCTAAAGAACTGTGTTGGATTAAACCCAGATCAGTTGACTGGGGGTGAGTGCTTGCAATGTTCAACACTCCGTCCATCATTTCCTTTGGTTTTTGCTTTGTTCGCCATAAGTTGGCAGGGTATGCTCGGACGTGAGTCCCTTGCTCACTTTGCCACTGGATTCAAGCAAGCCTGGCTGAAGACGGCTGAAATGCCAGAAACCGGTCCTAGGAAGCTTGTTTCCGGTCCAGGGAAGACATGGCTTGGCAGTTCGGGCTGGACTGTTCCCATGAGGCACAGGGTCAGACTGATTTGCATATGGCCATGTTTGAACTGGGGTGGCAGAGTGGGCTAAAGAACGGTGTTGGATTAAACCCAGATCAGTTGACTGGGGGTGAGTGCTTGCAATGTTCAACACTCCGTCCATCATTTCCTTTGGTTTTTGCTTTGTTCGCCATAAGTTGGCAGGGTATGCTCAGACGTGAGTCCCTTGCTCACTTTGCCACTGGATTCAAGCAAGCCTGGCTGAAGACGGCTGAAATGCCAGAAACCGGTCCTAGGAAGCTTGTTTCAGGTCCAGGGAAGACATGGCTTGGCAGTTCGGGCTGGACTGTTCCCATGAGGCACAGGGTCAGACTGATTTGCATATGGCCATGTTTGAACTGGGGTGGCAGAGTGGGCTAAAGAACGGTGTTGGATTAAACCCAGATCAGTTGACTGGGGGTGAGTGCTTGCAATGTTCAACACTCCGTCCATCATTTCCTTTGGTTTTTGCTTTGTTCGCCATAAGTTGGCAGGGTATGCTCAGACGTGAGTCCCTTGCTCACTTTGCCACTGGATTCAAGCAAGCCTGGCTGAAGACGGCTGAAATGCTAGAAACCGGTCCTAGGAAGTTTGTTTCCGGTCCAGGGAAGACATGGCTTGGCAGTTCGGGCTGGACTGTTCCCATGAGGCACAGGGTCAGACTGATTTGCATATGGCCATGTTTGAACTGGGGTGGCAGAGTGGGCTAAAGAACTGTGTTGGATTAAACCCAGATCAGTTGACTGGGGGTGAGTGCTTGCAATGTTCAACACTCCGTCCATCATTTCCTTTAGTTTTTGCTTTGTTCGCCATAAGTTGGCAGGGTATGCTCAGACGTGAGTCCCTTGCTCACTTTGCCACTGGATTCAAGCAAGCCTGGCTGAAGACGGCTGAAATGCCAGAAACCGGTCCTAGGAAGCTTGTTTCCGGTCCAGGGAAGACATGGCTTGGCAGTTCGGGCTGGACTGTTCCCATGAGGCACAGGGTCAGACTGATTTGCATATGGCCATGTTTGAACTGGGGTGGCAGAGTGGGCTAAAGAACGGTGTTGGATTAAACCCAGATCAGTTGACTGGGGGAGAGTGCTTGCAATGTTCAACACTCCGTCCATCATTTCCTTTGGTTTTTGCTTTGTTCGCCATAAGTTGGCAGGGTATGCTCAGACGTGAGTCCCTTGCTCACTTTGCCACTGGATTCAAGCAAGCCTGGCTGAAGACGGCTGAAATGCCAGTAACCGGTCCTAGAAAGCTTGTTTCCGGTCCAGGGAAGACATGGCTTGGCAGTTCGGGCAGGACTGTTCCCATGAGGCACAGGGTCAGACTGATTTGCATATGGCCATGTTTGAACTGGGGTGGCAGAGTGGGCTAAAGAACGGTGTTGGATTAAACCCAGATCAGTTGACTGGGGGTGAGTGCTTGCAATGTTCAACACTCCGTCCATCATTTCCTTTGGTTTTTGCTTTGTTCGCCATAAGTTGGCAGGGTATGCTCAGACGTGAGTTCCTTGCTCACTTTGCCACTGGATTCAAGCAAGCCTGGCTGAAGACGGCTGAAATGCCAGAAACCGGTCCTAGGAAGCTTGTTTCCGGTCCAGGGAAGACATGGCTTGGCAGTTCGGGCTGGACTGTTCCCATGAGGCACAGGGTCAGACTGATTTGCATATGGCCATGTTTGAACTTGGGTGGCAGAGTGGGCTAAAGAACGGTGTTGGATTAAACCCAGATCAGTTGACTGGGGGTGAGTGCTTGCAATGTTCAACACTCCGTCCATCATTTCCTTTGGTTTTTGCTCCAAACAACCCCACCCAGGGCACAGCTGTCCTCGGACAAAGCGAGGTCCCTTAGCTTAGGGTCAATCTTGATGAGCGAACGGCGCCGTGGAGATGGCACAATTCGCATTCCCCAAAAAGATGATGGCCTTTGGGTCCAGCCTGACAGAATCTCAGAGAAGATGAAAGTCCTGATGCCTTTGCGTCTTCTGCCATATCCAGTATGCCCATCAGAGGACCGGAGATATCCTGGAGCTTGTCCTGGCAAGGACCTATCCATCTCATTCTTGGGATCACAAATGTATTCCCCCAGGAAGGTAGCCACCCGTTTGTCGATGTTTGGTGTGACCGCCACCTTGTTCCCTAGGGAAGGACGTGGGCACTCCAGTTGCACACCTCTTTATTCAGTGGCTTACGAAGCCCTCCTGTGACAAATGTAACTTTCTCAGTGGGTGCCCATTCAGAGAAGCGCAGGGTACCAAACTCTCCAGATCTAGCATTTTGAGATAGGTAGCGGAGGTTCGTCCGCTGGAATATCGTGAGCGCTATGGGGATAGGGACGCCATGTTCGTGATCCCAGCTCATGCTCGGCCTCAGAATCTGATGGGGAGAGCATCCCCTGTCAAGGTGTGGGCGGACAGGAGGGGAAAGAGGGCCCTGAAAATTGCAGCCCTGATGGCCCATGGTTCTATGGGTTCCAAGGTTGTTAGGAGTTGAGCATGGTCCCTAAAAGCCTGCTTCAATCTGTCGAAGGTTTCAAGATCAATGTCGGGTGGGGGGTCCCTCTTGCGCTTATGGAGCAGTGCTGGAGGGGTTGGCCCTCCTGGAGGTAAAAGGGCCATAAGCCTCCCAGGGAGGGGTTAAAAGCATTTTTCTGCATATCGCATCAGTTTTCTCTCCAGCGGGGTCACCGCCTGCAGGACCGCTTTAGATATGGAGGCGTCCAAACCTCACAGAACTGGTCATCAGTGGGGAGGCAAGTCACAGTATCTTCCTCCTGGTAGGTCTCCTCCACATCACTCATTAATGGGGAGGATTAGTGAATAACTAGGTAGTAGGCTCTGAATGATATGTATGCTGGGATCTTCAACTAATCAAATGAAGGGTTAGTAGGTGGGGCCAGTGACAGGGTTTCTAGGCCCTGCAAACACTAAATACCCCTTGCAATTATTGGGGTAGTGGACACTCTTGGGCTAGTGCCCTACAGATTATAGACTGTAAACTCGCTAAGCACTAATAATGCAGACCCTCACAGATGGCATCAGAGCTCCAGGCGTATGGGAGTACTGAAAGAGCAGGTAGAACGGATGGCCGTGTTGCTATATTTGAAGTAATTAAGGAGCGGGCGCTGGCTCTGGTCAGCGACGCGTGTTTATTGTGTCGGAGATCATGTGGCTCTCTCTAGTGGCCGCCGGCCCTTACCACTAAGCACTCAGGCACCTCGTTGCAGATACAAGCATATACAGTGGCCGCCTAGGAGTGTCTAGCGTTTCTGGGGCCACGCAGTGAATATGGTAACGTAATTATTGCAGACACACACAAATCCTCACGGTTTTATCACATAATTAGGCAAAAAAATTAGGCCGGAGGCACTTTACTCGGCTGCAGAGCAGTGAAGAAAGAGGGGGCGGCAACCGACGGTTATCAAGGGGTCCTGCTTCTATTTGATTGGACATTGTTTTGTTTGGAATGCTGACTTTTTCCCATAGGTTCATGGGAAATGAAGTCTTTGTTGCTGTTCACCTAATAGCTGCTGTTAATAAAGGAAAGTGAGAATACAGCGTAATCCTCGCCCCTGTTCTGACACAGAATTATATTCACTGGTGGAAGCCATTGTTTTCTCACGAACATCATCTGCCTTGATTGCGCCCAGTCCTCAAAAAGACTGGAATAAGCCACACTCCAAGCCATCCCTAAGCAAGACCGTGAAACAAATAGGCATCTAAAGATAGTTCCATGTTTGCCTCTAGGAACTCACTTGTGTATTGTGCGGATCCTCCTTCACTGAAGGACAAGATTAGGTCCACTCACATTCATAAAGAGATAACATTGGTTATCCAGTATTAGGGGTGTCTTTCATAGATTCACATGCCTGAATCTTTCCCCGTCGTCGAGACGGGAGCCTCCGGTACATAAAAAAGTAATGTCCTATAGACATACATAGAGCAAAATAGGCCTAAGGGCCTCCCCTTAGCCGCCTATCCTAGTCCTTATGTAAAAAGGACCAAACTCTTAGAGTCAGCCAATCAGCTATCACCTCCCTCTAGAACCTTCCTGGCAGGAGCCTCAGTCCCTCAGATTTTCTACCGCACGTTGTGCTAGGGCGTCTCCAGCCTGAGTTCTCCTCAGGATCTCTTTCAAGCCAGATTATTCACGTTTTTTGGTGACTTTTTTCTTCAGGATTTCAACGCTGACTACTTCAGGCCTCTTATTGCTGCAGTGAGTGTTTATTTCATCTACAACTCCTGGCATGTCTGAATCCCAGAAGAAAGCCCTTTTCAGGGCTTGTTCTTCATGTGGGAAGAAGAGGCTGCATGTGGACGACAAGCATGAACTATGCTTGTATTGCCTTTATCCGGACCACGTCCCTAAGGACTGTAAAATATGTAGGTCTTTTCCACATAAGACCTTGAGAGACAGGGAGGGCCGCCTGCTTATCTGGCTGGACAGGCTCAAGGACAAAGACAGTGTGGTGTCCTCAGAGGCGAGCTTTTCCGGAACCTCTGAAGTCTCCCTAAAGAGGCCGAGAGTGACATCTCCTGGCCCCTCAGACGCTCCTCCTAAGAAGACACACAAGACGTCTTCAGAGGCAAGATCTTCGAAATCTTCAGCGTCTGGCAAGGTCTCTCTCACTTTCAAGAAGCCTACTCTGTCGGTCACAAAAATTGCGACACCATCCTCTGCGCAAAAAAGGCCATCAGGACATGTCTCCACAGCAACGACGACCGTGTCCACATCCACAGCGGCGTCGGTCCGCTCGTCGACGACCCCTTCATCATCGTCTGCAGGTACCCCTATCTCGTCTATTATACTCTTAAAACCGTCGTCTAAATCATCGTCGACGACGAAGATAGTCCCGTCGAGGACCTCGTCGATGAGGAGCCCTCCGTCGACGGAAGAGTCGACGACGAGGATATCAATGACGAGCGCGTCGACGACGAAGGCATCGTCGACGAAGATGTCGACGACCAAGGCATCGTCGACGACCAAGGCATCGTCGTCGAAAGCGTCGACGACGGAAGCGTCGACGACGGAAGCGTCGACGACGGAGGCGTCGACGACGGAGGCGTTGACGACGAAGGTATCGACGACGACTGAATCGTCTACGACCGCATCGTCGACGAAGACTTCGTCGACGAGGAAATTATCGTCGATGGGGACCCCGTTGGTGACAGCCATACCGTCGACAACGGAGCCATCGACGGGAATGTCGTCGTCGTCCATGGGACGGAAAACCACGGAGGTTTCTGTGCAAGGATCTGCTGGCAAACTTTCCAGACCACAGATTAGCCCGGAAACAACATCTCCAAGCAAGGTCCAAACCAATTTACCTCTGGAGATTCTGCAGAGCGAAGAGTCCGAGGAGGAGCTCTTTCAGCAAGCTACTTCCCCTTCCGAGCTGTTTGTCAAATGCCAAAGCACGGACGAGGAGCAGGAAGATTCAAGCGCGCAGGAGCGCCCCGTCCAGGAACAGGTCCGCACGGAGGTCACTCCAATGGTCTGCCTCCCTCTGGCAATAGTTAAGGACCTCAAGTTCCTTATCAGGGATTACAAACAACGTTTCCCAGAACCACCAAGGATGGATACAGGGGTCCCAATGCCAACTACAAACCCCCCATCGACAGCCCCAAGGCAATCACGGCCGGTTACGCAGGTCTGCCACGAGCCGCCACCTCAGGTGATAGAGTCATCGGATGAGGAGGCTGAGGAGATGGAAGAGGGAGAGGTCCAGGGAGACCAAACAGACCAGGATGAGGAGGAGGAGTATGTAGCATCTTCACCACCTTCCCCACAACCGCGCCAGGCGGATTCACCACCTGTGGATATTGGTGGTTTTCATAAGCTCGTTGAACGGGCTGCAACGCGCTTCCATATGGTCATGGAGTCGGCGGAGACGGAATGCTTCCTCCATGACTTTAAAGAGCAGACAAAGAAGACGACCAAATCAATCCCTATCATCGACTTCCTCTGGGACCAGGGAAAGAAGTTGATGCTGACGCCAGCCTCAGTTCCTGCGGTTGTTCCGCGCCTGGATAAGAAGTATAAGGCACCGTCCACGGCACCAGCTTGCCTGACTGGCCACCCGAAGCCGGATTCTGTCGTGACTCAAGCAGCCCAGAAAAATTCTCGAAATCCCTCCTCGCCTCTGTCAGCACCACCGGACAAGGAGGGCAGAAAATTAGACACAATAGGCAAAAGGTTTTCGACCACTTCGGCAATGACCATCAAGGTGGCCAATTCCATAGCCCTTTTAGGGCGTTATAACCGCCAACTTTGGGAGGATATTGCCCCATATTTAGAAGAACTTCCGAGTGCGGTTCATGATGAGGTGAAGGCACTACTGTCCGAAGGCCAGACTTCTGCGGCCGAGATTATCGACTGCGCCATAGATGTAGCCATGACAGGCTTTCGTCAACTGGCTGGGGCTGCAGTCCTGCGCCGTCAAGGATGGCTCAAGGCGACATCGTTCAGGCAGGAAGTACAGACGAAGGTGCTAGATATGCCCTTCGACGGACAGCATCTATTTGGAGATAAAATAGACGAGGCGCTACAAGCCATTAAAAAGGACACGGACACGGCTAGAGCGCTTGGAACCCTGCAGGCAAGGAACCAGTCCTTTCGGGGCAACAAATCTAGAGGTCAGTCCTCCTACAGAGGATCCTTCCAGAATAAGTCCTCATATTCTTTCCAGAATAAGACCCAGTACCAGCAAAAGCATCAACAGGGTCGACAGTCATCTTACGTGTGAGAAGTTGGCCTGATGTATGATGTCACTAGTTATAGTGTACACCTTATATCAGTCCAAATACACTTATGGTGATTGGTTGTAAAGTCAACCTTATAGACCAGCTATCCTAGTGGTAGCATGGACAAGAGCAGTCTTAGGCTAAACTCTGAATGGCATGTGAAGCCAGCTGTGATACCATATATAATCCCTTGAATACCAAATGAAAGGACACCACAACAGATATATATATAAAATAAAGTGTATTTATTCTAAGCAAACCCTCAGCACTCTTTATGAGATTAGAGGTAAGTACAACACAGTCTTATTAATGCATACAGTAAGTCACACAGGTAAGTAATACAGTTAGGCCCTAGGGGCCACGCAAACCATATACTAAGTAAGTGGTATAAGAACCACTGTCACGGAAATAGAATAGGCCTAGGCCTAGGGAATCGCTGGGGCTACACTACACTAGCGTTAGTTAGGAAGTGGGAGGCCCACGGGATTCGTGTGCAGAGTGGAAACACTCACGCGTAATGCGTAAAAGTCAATAGCAATGTTACAGTTTAGAAATAGATAGATTTAGGACACTTCCGGAGTAGCTAGGAAGTTGAGACTTGAAAACTAGACACTAGGATAGTCACTATCCTGATGAGCACCGGAGTACCCAAGTTACCTAGCCCACAGGCTGCGGGTGCATAGGGGTGAAGATGCGTCGTTTTCGTCGTCGACTCCTATGGATGCCTGAAGAAAGATGCTGACAGGCAGTCAGTGAAGAGTGTCCGGTGGATCCCAAGGCTGGGATCAAGAAGAGAAGAAACCTGCAAGCAGAAGGGACAGAGTCAAGGTCACTAGCCAGTGACCACGTGGAACCAGGAAGGAACCAGGCGATGTCGTGAAGAGTTGCAGGTGAAGGTGAAGCTTGTCGCTGCAGCCAGGAGGACCAGGAAGCGTCGAGGACGACCAGGACCAGGAGGCGAGCTGTCCCACGAAGGCTCTTGCTGTCGGCGGCGTCGAAGTTGGACTAGGACTCACCAAGCCTTGGCAAGCGGAACCCACGAAGAACAAAGGACTTGCTTCTGGTGCAGACCAGGAAGGTCTGGGGTGCTTCTTCTTTGCAGAGAAGCGGGAGCCAGTCTGGAGGAGCCAAACCAGCGCAGAAGATTTCAGGGAGCGTCGTCACAAAGGCCACTAGCCAGCGGGCAAGCAACCGGACAGACGCGGCAAGCAGGAAAATGCTGAAGGGCCCCACGCAGGACTCGTGGAGTGTGGGGGGCTGATCTTCGGTGCAGATGGTGCTTGGGGTTGGGGCTTCTCAATCCCCGGTGCACAACTTCGAGGGTACCTCAGAAGCTGCGCTGTAAGTTACTAGCCACTTTTCCCAGGTAGCCGGTCCCACGTCGCTCGTCGCCTCCACGGATCTCAGCTCTGCTGCAGATGTGGATGAGGGTCGGAGAAGTCTGGAAGTCGAGGCTCTGGTCGGGCTCTGCAGTCGGTTCCTCGTAGAACGGTCGCAAAGCAAAGGGTAGTCTCTTGATGGTGCCTGTTTGCACAGGGTAGCCACTCCTTGGCTACAAGGGAGATTCTTCAGTCTTCTTCTTTCGTCGAATGTCGAAGGTCCAGAGTTTCTGTTCAGTTTTGCAGGTTCAGGATAATCTAAAGTCTTGAGGCCCAACTCCCACTCTTATACTAATCTGGGGGGCTGGGATACCTGCTAGGTCACGCCTTATGGGTGGGACCTGGGAGGGGGTGGTTACACCCACTTCCCTTTGTCCAGTTTCGCGCCAGAGCTGGGGCTGGAGTGCCCCAGCGCCGGTTTGAACTGGACTATGCGAGGAACACCTTGTGTGCCCCAGGCATGTCTCATTCCTTTCAGCCCACCCTGCCCCAATACACTAAAGGCTGTCTGGGGAGGTGCTAGCACCTCCCCAAGCAGGAAACCTATTGTCCAGGCCTCCCTGGCTGGGATCACTCCCAGCTGCAGGAGGTCAGACTTGTGTCGTGGCAGCAGCATCCATTTTGTGATGCTGAGGCTTTGGTCAGAGGCTAACAGTTGAAGTATGATTTTAACATGTCTTTCCCTCTAGAAGGGGGGGATAATATTCTCATGTCCAGAAATGGCATGGGGGTATTATTCCCTAGTGTTAGACACCTTACACGACATGTTTTGATAAAGCCAAACCATAGTTACCATAACCGTCTAAGATTATAAGGCACTTTAAGAGTATATGGTAGGCTATATCATAGAACAGCTATAAGGACAAGGTTCCGAAAGCTGCAGACAGGCTCAGCTCATGCTAGAGCACCATCTCACATGTTACCAAGCACTCTGCCTCCAGGATTGTCAAGGCCTGCCATAGGAGTGACTGATAGGTACACATGTGTCTATATGTAAGTTAGGTATAGGAATACTACACCTAAGCAAGGGGTGATTACACGACCTTGCCCCAGCTGAGTGATCAGCCAGTTGTGTCAAAATGGAAGGCCAGGCCAGGGGTGGCATAATACATGCTGCAGCCCCTGGTAGGCCTAGGGTACACCTATGCCCTGGGTACCTAGGGTACACTGTACAGGGGCCAATAAGGTGATCCTATCCAAATGGGTTATGCACCTAAAGTACATAGTATTAATTTAGAGAGAGAACAGCAGGGCTGTGGGTCTGATTAGCAGGCCCACAGCCACATCTAAGTCGAAAACCAGTAAAGCAAAAGCAAAAAGTGGGGGTGAACATAGAAAGCAGACCCTACTCTCCTACACAACCCCCCCCCAAACTTAGGGACATTAAACTAACCTTGACCAGTTGAGTCTTCATGTTCTAAGTGGAAATATCTGGAGAGTCCATCTGCATTGGCATGGTCAGTCCCAGGTCTATGTTCCACTGTGAAGTCCATCCCCTGTAGGGAAATGGACCACCTAAGAAGTTTGGGATTTTCACCCTTCATCTGATTTAGCCACAAGAGGGGCTTATGGTCTGTCTGAATCTTGAAGTGAGTGCCAAACAAGTATGGCCTCAGCTTCTTCAGGGCCCAAACCACAGCAAAGGCCTCCCTCTCAATAGCTGACCAACGTTTCTCTCTAGGGGTCAGCCTTCTACTTATAAAAGCAATGGGCTGGTCTTGACCATCTACATTCAGTTGTGAAAGAACAGCTCCCACACCTAACTCAGAAGCATCTGTCTGGACAATGAACTCTTTGGAGTAGTCTGGACTTTTCAGAATAGGTGCACTGCACATGGCCTGCTTCAGGTCATCAAATGCTTTTTGACAGCTTACTGTCCACTGAACTTTCTTTGGCATCTTCTTGGAGGTCAAGTCATTAAGTGGTGTCACTATGGACCCATAGTTCTTAACAAACTTTCTGTAGTACCCAGTCAGGCCCAAGAAAGCTCTGACCTGAGTCTGGGTAGTTGGAGGAGCCCAGTCCTTTATGGTCTGGATCTTGCTCTCCAGTGGTTGAACCTGACCCCCACCAACTAGGTGGCCCAGGTATACAACCTTGCTCTGCCCTATCTGGCACTTAGTGGCCTTGATAGTGAGGCCTGCCTTTTGCAGGGCCTCTAAAACATTCCTCAGGTGGACCAGGTGATCCTCCCAGGTGGAGCTAAAGACAGTAATATCATCAAGATAAGCTGCACAATAATCATCCAACCCAGTAAGGACTTGATTCACCAGCCTTTGGAAAGTGGCAGGTGCATTCTTCAAACCAAAGGGCATTACCACAAATTGATAATGTCCTCCTGGGGTCGAGAAAGCAGTTTTGGCCTTTGCACTCTCAGCTAGTCTGATTTGCCAGTAGCCTGCTGTTAGGTCAAATGTGCTCAAAAACTTAGCAGCTGCCAGTCTGTCAATGAGCTCATCTGCCCTAGGTATTGGGTGGGCATCTGTCCTAGTGACAGCATTGAGACCTCTGTAATCCACGCAAAACCTCATCTCTCTCTTACCATCTTGGGTGTGAGGTTTTGGCACAAGGACTACAGGACTAGCCCAAGGGCTCTCTGAAGGTTCAATGACTCCCAGCTCCAACATCTTTTGTACCTCAACTTTTATGCAGTCCCTGACATGGTCAGGTTGCCTGTAGATTTTACTCTTCACAGGCAGACTGTCACCAGTGTCCACCTCATGGGTGCACCAGTTTGTCTGACTTGGGGTCAGAGAGAACATATGTCTGTAGGCCTGTAGAACTTGTCTGCAGTCCTGTTGCTGATGGACAGTGAGGCTGTCAGAAAAGACCACACCATCAACTGAGCCATCATCAGGGTTCTGAGTCAACAGGTCTGGGAGAGGGTCACTCTCTTCCTCCTGCCCCTCATCTGTAGCCATGAGTAGCCCCATGTCTGCCCTGTCAACATATGCCTTCAATCTGTTGACATGAAGCACCCTGTGGGGGCTTCTGGGAGTCCCAAGGTCCACCAAGTAGGTGACTTCTCCCTTTTTCTCAACAATAGTGTGGGGTCCAGACCATTTGTCTTGGAGTGCTGCTGGGGCCACTGGCTCCAACACCCACACTTTCTGTCCTGGCTGGTAAACAGTCAGTACAGCCTTTTGGTCATGCCAAGCTTTTTGGAGTTCTTGGCTTGCCTCAAGGTTTTTCGAAGCCTTCTTCATATACTCTGCCATCCTGGAGCGGAGACCAAGTATATAATCCACTATGTCTAGTTTGGGTTGTCTGAGAGGTCTCTCCCATCCTTCCTTCACCAAACACAGGGGTCCTCTTACAGGATGCCCAAACAAAAGCTCAAAAGGGCTGTAGCCAACCCCCTTTTGTGGGACCTCTCTGTAAGCAAACAGAAGGCAGGGTAAAAGGATGTCCCATCTTCGCCTAAGCTTGTCTGGTAATCCTTTTATCATTCCCTTTAGGGTCTTGTTGAATCTCTCAACAAGCCCATTGCACTGTGGGTGATAGGGTGTGGTGAACTTATAGTTAACACCACACTCCTTCCACATTGCAGTCAAGTATCCTGACATAAAGTTGGCACCTCTGTCAGAAATGACCTCCTTTGGAAAGCCCACTCTGGAGAATACTCCAAGCAGGGCCCTTGCCACAACAGGAGCTGTTGTGGTCCTCAGGGGAATTGCTTCTGGGTACCTGGTGGCATGGTCCACTATCACCAGTATGAATCTGTGCCCAGATGCTGTTTGTGGGTCCATTGGTCCTACAATATCTATGCCCACTCTTTCAAAGGGGACCCCCACCACAGGTAGTGGTATGAGGGGGGCCTTTGTGGTGCCACCTGATTTGCCACTGGCTTGGCAGGTGACACAGGAGCGACAAAACTCCTTAGTATCTTCTGACATATGGGGCCAGTGAAAGTGAGGGACAAGCCTGTCCCAAGTCTTGTTCTGGCCTAAATGTCCTGCAAGGGGAATATCATGGGCCAAGGTTAGAAGGAAGCCTCTGAACTTCAGTGGTATGACCAACCTCCTGGATGCACCAGGCTTGGGGTCTCTAGCCTCTGAGTACAGTAGCCCTTCATCCCAATGCACTCTATGGGTACCTTGAGCATTCCCTGCAGCCTCAGCAGCAGCCAGCTGTCTGAGGGGTTCAAGAGAGGGGCAGTCTAATTGAGCCTGCCTCAGATCTGCCCTGGAAGGTCTCCCTGTCCCAAGAAACTCAACCTGATCAGGTTCAAGTTCTTCTAGGACAGTTCCTTCAGGGCTCTCAGAATCATCCTCCTGGGAGGGCTGATCCACCACCTGAGGCAGGGGGGAAGGCACAGCCTTAACCCTACTGCTCTTTCTCTTGGGTTGTGACTGGTCCATAGTTTCAGGATCCAGCACTTGTTCAGTGTTGCACTTTTTGGCCTGTGACCTGGTCACAGCAAGGACATGTGCATCTATCCCCAGCATTTCTGCATGGGTCCTATACTCCACTTCAGACCAAACTGAAGTTTCAAGATCATTGCCCAGTAAACACTCTACAGGAAGGTCTGAACTAACAACAACTTTCTTGAGGCCAGTTACCCCTCCCCAGGAGAAGTTAACAATAGCCACACTATGGGAGGTAGTGGCATTGCTAGCATTGGTCACTAGGTAATTCTCACCTAGTATGATCTGTCCAGGGTCCACAAAAGCAGGTGTCACCATTGTGACACTAGCTCCAGTGTCCCTGTAGGCCTGAGCCATTCTTTGGTTGATAAAAGGTGTCTGTCTGTACTTGCCCAGGTTACTGGGGCCTACAGTAGAGGACAAAGCTAAGTCCCCATCACAGATCAGGACAGCCTGAGTAGGTACTCTGACTAGGCCAGAATCCTCCTCAGTTCCCAGGGTTAACCCTACTACACCCTTTTGCTGGGAACCACCACTTACAGCTGAACTAGGGGGTACAGTTGCCTTAGGGGCAATGGTGGCTGGGGGCTTATCCTTTTTGGTGCACTCACTAAACCAATGTGAGTTGGACTTACAATAGTTGCACCATGGTTTCTTTTGGCCTTCTTTCTTCTTATCCTTTTTGGAACCACCCTCCCCCTGAGCCTTTTGGGGGCCTGGTGAAGACTTCTGGTCTTTTTGTTTCTGCTCATTACCCTTCTGGTCTGCCTTTTTCTGATCACCGCCCTGGTTCTGTTTTTTCTGCTTAACTCTAGTCCTGACCCATCTATCTGCCTTCTTTCCCAATTCTTGGGGAGAAGTCAGATCAGAATCAATCAGGTGTTGATGCAATAGCTGGTTTTGACAGTTGTTAAGTATTTGTTCTCTCATGATCAAATTATACAATCCTGTATAGTCCTTAACCTTACTTCCCATTAGCCAGCCTTCCAGAGCCTTAGTGGCACAATCTACAAAGTCAGTCCAGTCCTGAGTCTGTGTCTTCTGGGTATCCCTGAACAACAACCTGTATTGTTCAGTGGTTAGGCCAAACCCATCAATCAGAGCACTCTTCAGGACAGTGTAATTATCTGCATCCTCATCACTAACTGCGAGGAGCTTGTCTTTCCCTTTCTCAGAGAAGGAGAGCCACAAGATAGCTGCCCACTGACTTTGGGGTACCTGCTGTACTTTGCAAGCTCTCTCCAAAGCAGTTATCCATTTGTGGATGTCATCCCCACACTTGTAGGGAGGGACAATCTTGCTCAGGTTTCTATTATCATAGTGCCTGTCTCTATCTCTAGGAATGTTGCTGCCACCAGTGGGTTCTAACCCACTTAACTTTTGTTCTCTAGCCAGAGCAAGCTTCTCTTTGGCAAGGGCAAGTTCTTCCCTCTGAATCCTCAGATTAGCCTCCCTCATTCTGGCTGCATGCTCCTTTCTCTCAGGTGAAGTCATTCCCCTGTGAGAGGAAGCATTAGAGATGTTAGAGACATGGGAGTGGATGGATTCCCTTGAAGGGGATCTGTCCCTCCTGCTTCTCTGTGAATGTCTACTTGTGGGTCTGTATGGGGGGATCCCATGCAAACTCCCATGTAAACTTAAGTTAGCCTGGCTAAGTCTCCTTACTTGGCTCTGGCTGTCTACCTCCCCATCTGAAGCCCCATCTGACTCCTCTGTGGTGGGTAGACCCTCCTCTGTGCCTAGGGCACCTTCCTGAGATGCCCTCTGAGCATCATACTCCTCTAGGAGTTGTCTTAACTGAAGGAGGGTAGGGTTTGCACCCTGTTTTATTCCTCTGGAGGTACACAACTGTCTCATCTCCTGGAATGTTAAGGTATCATATCTAGAGGGGATCTTTTGCAGACCTGATCCTCCTGAGAGAGCATCTACTTGATGTACTCTCAGAGACATGATCTAGTGAGGGTGTGGTGTGTGCACCTACCTACACTAGTTGTATCTACTAAACCTTTCTAGTAGTTGTAGCCAGGGTGTGTTATTCCCTTCAACCTACAACTACAAAGTCCAGTAGGACTTAAGTATAATAATCTATGTTATATGTACCTAGACAATATCTGTGTGATCTTTCAATTTAGTATCTCAAGATTACAATGGTATTACAACAGCAAGCTCAGATCCCAACCGCTGCTCACCAATGTGAGAAGTTGGCCTGATGTATGATGTCACTAGTTATAGTGTACACCTTATATCAGTCCAAATACCCTTATGGTGATTGGTTGTAAAGTCAACCTTATAGACCAGCTATCCTAGTGGTAGCATGGACAAGAGCAGTCTTAGGCTAAACTCTGAATGGCATGTGAAGCCAGCTGTGATACCATATATAATCCCTTGAATACCAAATGAAAGGACACCACAACAGATATATATATAAAATAAAGTGTATTTATTCTAAGCAAACCCTCAGCACTCTTTATGAGATTAGAGGTAAGTACAACACAGTCTTATTAATGCATACAGTAAGTCACACAGGTAAGTAATACAGTTAGGCCCTAGGGGCCACGCAAACCATATACTAAGTAAGTGGTATAAGAACCACTGTCACGGAAATAGAATAGGCCTAGGCCTAGGGAATCGCTGGGGCTACACTACACTAGCGTTAGTTAGGAAGTGGGAGGCCCACGGGATTCGTGTGCAGAGTGGAAACACTCACGCGTAATGCGTAAAAGTCAATAGCAATGTTACAGTTTAGAAATAGATAGGTTTAGGACACTTCCGGAGTAGCTAGGAAGTTGAGACTTGAAAACTAGACACTAGGATAGTCACTATCCTGATGAGCACCGGAGTACCCAAGTTACCTAGCCCACAGGCTGCGGGTGCATAGGGGTGAAGATGCGTCGTTTTCGTCGTCGACTCCTATGGATGCCTGAAGAAAGATGCTGACAGGCAGTCAGTGAAGAGTGTCCGGTGGATCCCAAGGCTGGGATCAAGAAGAGAAGAAACCTGCAAGCAGAAGGGACAGAGTCAAGGTCACTAGCCAGTGACCACGTGGAACCAGGAAGGAACCAGGCGATGTCGTGAAGAGTTGCAGGTGAAGGTGAAGCTTGTCGCTGCAGCCAGGAGGACCAGGAAGCGTCGAGGACGACCAGGACCAGGAGGCGAGCTGTCCCACGAAGGCTCTTGCTGTCGGCGGCGTCGAAGTTGGACTAGGACTCACCAAGCCTTGGCAAGCGGAACCCACGAAGAACAAAGGACTTGCTTCTGGTGCAGACCAGGAAGGTCTGGGGTGCTTCTTCTTTGCAGAGAAGCGGGAGCCAGTCTGGAGGAGCCAAACCAGCGCAGAAGATTTCAGGGAGCGTCGTCACAAAGGCCACTAGCCAGCGGGCAAGCAACCGGACAGACGCGGCAAGCAGGAAAATGCTGAAGGGCCCCACGCAGGACTCGTGGAGTGTGGGGGGCTGATCTTCGGTGCAGATGGTGCTTGGGGTTGGGGCTTCTCAATCCCCGGTGCACAACTTCGAGGGTACCTCAGAAGCTGCGCTGTAAGTTACTAGCCACTTTTCCCAGGTAGCCGGTCCCACGTCGCTCGTCGCCTCCACGGATCTCAGCTCTGCTGCAGATGTGGATGAGGGTCGGAGAAGTCTGGAAGTCGAGGCTCTGGTCGGGCTCTGCAGTCGGTTCCTCGTAGAACGGTCGCAAAGCAAAGGGTAGTCTCTTGATGGTGCCTGTTTGCACAGGGTAGCCACTCCTTGGCTACAAGGGAGATTCTTCAGTCTTCTTCTTTCGTCGAATGTCGAAGGTCCAGAGTTTGTTCAGTTTTGCAGGTTCAGGATAATCTAAAGTCTTGAGGCCCAACTCCCACTCTTATACTAATCTGGGGGGCTGGGATAACTGCTAGGTCACGCCTTATGGGTGGGACCTGGGAGGGGGTGGTTACACCCACTTCCCTTTGTCCAGTTTGGCGCCAGAGCTGGGGCTGGAGTGCCCCAGCGCCGGTTTGAACTGGACTATGCGAGGAACACCTTGTGTGCCCCAGGCATGTCTCATTCCTTTCAGCCCACCCTGCCCCAATACACTAAAGGCTGTCTGGGGAGGTGCTAGCACCTCCCCAAGCAGGAAACCTATTGTCCAGGCCTCCCTGGCTGGGATCACTCCCAGCTGCAGGAGGTCAGACTTGTGTCGTGGCAGCAGCATCCATTTTGTGATGCTGAGGCTTTGGTCAGAGGCTAACAGTTGAAGTATGATTTTAACATGTCTTTCCCTCTAGAAGGGGGGGATAATATTCTCATGTCCAGAAATGGTATGGGGGTATTATTCCACAGTGTTAGACACCTTACACGACATGTTTTGATAAAGCCAAACCATAGTTACCATAACCGTCTAAGATTATAAGGCACTTAAAGAGTATATGGTAGGCTATATCATAGAACAGCTATAAGGACAAGGTTCCGAAAGCTGCAGACAGGCTCAGCTCATGCTAGAGCACCATCTCACATGTTACCAAGCACTCTGCCTCCAGGATTGTCAAGGCCTGCCATAGGAGTGACTGATAGGTACACATGTGTCTATATGTAAGTTAGGTATAGGAATACTACACCTAAGCAAGGGGTGATTACACGACCTTGCCCCAGCTGAGTGATCAGCCAGTTGTGTCAAAATGGAAGGCCAGGCCAGGGGTGGCATAATACATGCTGCAGCCCCTGGTAGGCCTAGGGTACACCTATGCCCTGGGTACCTAGGGTACACTGTACAGGGGCCAATAAGGTGATCCTATCCAAATGGGTTATGCACCTAAAGTACATAGTATTAATTTAGAAAGAGAACAGCAGGGCTGTGGGTCTGATTAGCAGGCCCACAGCCACATCTAAGTCGAAAACCAGTAAAGCAAAAGCAAAAAGTGGGGGTGAACATAGAAAGCAGACCCTACTCTCCTACATTACGGAAGATCTAATTTCAAGGGTAAGAACCAGAAGAGGGGCACCGGCGGACGCCAGTGACCGCTTACTCCAGCCAGTCCAGCTACCATCTTCTTCTTCACAAATTGGAGGAAAATTGACCCATTTCCTAAAAAATGGGCGCATCATCACCTCAGATCGTTGGGTGCTCCAACTCCTCAGATTCGGCCATTCCCTAGAATTTACCGCCATCCCGCCTGCAACCCCTCCCCGCAAGTTTCCACACAGACATCTGCGGCTGCTGCTCCGGGAAATATCGGAGATGTTACACAAGGGAGCAATCGAGCGAGTTCCATCAGCTCAGAAGGAGAAAGGATTCTACTCCCGTTTCTTTCTGATACGAAAGAAAGAAAAGAAGTGGAGGCCTATCTTGGACCTCAGAGCACTCAACTCTTTCCTGAAGAGTCAGTCGTTCAGGATGGTGACGCTCCAAGAAATCCTAGGCATTCTGGAGGAAGGAGATTTCATGACATCCTTGGATCTTCAGGATGCTTACTATCACATCCCGATTCTCAGGGGGCACAGAAAGTTTCTACGTTTCGAAGTGGCAGGACAGCACTACCAGTTCAAGGTCCTCCCGTTTGGCCCCAAATCCGCTCCGCGGATTTTCACCAAGTGCCTTTCTCCTGTGGCAGCTTTCCTACGTCAAATGGGTCACCAAGTTTTCCCCTAACTAGACGACTGGCTGGTCAAGGCGCCCACGGCCGTAGGCGCAACCAAATCCTCCAACGCTTGTACCAATCTTTTCCAACATCTAGGACTGACACTCAATCTTAAGAAATCACATATGTCCCCAACGAGAAGCATCACCTTTCTCGGGGCTACCTTAAATATGGAATGTGCGAGAGCATTTCCTTCAGACGAAAGAAAACACAGGATCATATCGCTGGCCAAGACGGTGGCATCAAGGAAATCCCTGAGGGTTCGCACCTTCAAGTCACTCCTGGGAATGATGTCTTCATGTATACTACTGATCCCTCACTGCAGGCTCCGGATGCGTCCACTGCAGGAGGCTCTCTCGAACCAGTGGACTCAGAGTACAGGTTCGTTCGAAGACATTATAAGCATAACACCGCAAATATCCAAGAGTCTCGAGTGGTGGAAGGACTCCACAAACCTCTCGAGAGGACTACCGTTCCTGCTCCCAGCAGCGCCACTGGTGATCACCACAGATGCATCCCTAGCGGGCTGGGGAGCTGTCCTTCAGGACCTCAGAGTAAGTGGCAAATGGTCGGATCGGGAACAACGCCTCCATATCAATCTGCTGGAGTTGAGGGCTGTGTATCTAGCGCTGCAGGCCTTTTTACCACGCATCCAGAACTCCCAGGTGCTCGTCAGAACGGACAACACCACGACGATGCATTATCTGAACAAGCAGGGAGGAACGCGTTCGCTCACTCTATCGCGCGAATCGCAGAAGATCTGGAACTGGCTTGTTCTCCATGGGATCACCCTCAGGGCGGACTACGTCCCGGGAAAGGACAACACCATTGCGGACGCCCTAAGCAGGCAGAAATCCCTCTCCCACGAATGGGAGCTCAACGAGAGTGCACTAACACACGTATTCTCGGAGTGGGGGGTTCCAGGAATCGACCTGTTCGCCACCAGGGAGAACGCCAAATGCCCAAGCTACGCAAGTTGGCATCCCCAACCGGAGTCGCTCGGAAATGCCTTTTCCATAGGCTGGTTCAGCGTATTTGCGTACGCTTTTCCACCGTTCCCGATGATTCCCAGGGTCCTCAGGAAGATGAAGGCGGAGCCCTGTACTCTAATTCTGATCGCCCCGTACTGGCCGAGGCAGCACTGGTTCTCGGACCTTCATCGCCTCTCCATCAGGACACCGATTCGTCTAACACAGCACCCGAACCTACTGACGATGTCCAACGGGCAGGTGCAATACCCGAACCTCCAATCGCTCAGGTTATCGGCCTGGCTCCTGAGCACAGAGAGTTCTGCCATTTGAACATCCCGCAGGAATGCAGGGACGTGCTAGCAAAAGCGAGGGCGGACAGTACCAACAAAACCTACTCTCTCAAATGGAAACGCTTCTGCGTTTGGTTCTCGGAGAAGGGCCTGAGACCACTTCATATCACGCCCGAACAGATATTGCCATATCTCTTGCTCTTGGCACAGTCCGGATTAGCGCATGCATCCATAAAGGTGCATCTGGCGGCAATTTCACGTTTTACCAGGACTTTCAAAGGCCCGTCTCTCTGGTCCAGTAGACTTGTTAAACAGTTCCTTAAGGGTCTTTATAGGTCCTTTCCAAGACCTCGAAGGGTCCCACCGACATGGCACCTCAACTTGGTCCTTAACCAACTCATGAAGCACCCCTTTGAGCCCATCCACCGAGCTTCCATCAAGTACATCTCATGGAAAACGGCTCTATTACTCGCTCTAACATCTGCCAGGAGAGTCAGCGAGTTGCAAGCTCTCTCCGTTCAGGAGCCCTTCATGCAGTTCAAACAGGACAGGGTGGTGCTGAGGACAAATCCCAAGTTCATACCGAAAGTGCCTTCAGACTTTCACCTCAACGAGCCGGTGGTCCTACGCTCCTTCTTTGCAAACCCTACCACGGCAGCAGAAAGGACGCTCCATTCTCTGGATCTCAAACGGTGTCTTATGTTTTATATAGACAAGACAAAAACCTTCAGAAAGTCTTCGCAGTTATTTGTGGCCTACAGCAGACCAAGGCTGGGTATGCCACTAACAAAACAGAGCATTTCAAGGTGGATCTCTTCTGCAATAACGTTCTGCCATGAAGGGGCCGGACGGCCGTTGCGAGACAGGGTGGAAGCACACTCCACCAGAGCGATGTCCACATCAGCAGCACTGTTCGCTGGAGTGCCGATTTTGGACATCTGTAGAGCGGCGACGTGGAAGTCACCGCATACCTTCTCCAGACACTACTGCCTGGATGCCGAACTTACAAAGGATGCGGCAGTGGGCCAGGCGGTGCTCCGCCATCTGTTCCAGTGAGGTGAGCCTTCCAACAACCCGCCTTCCTGGTATGCACATTCTTTACTGTTTTACTGTTTGTTGTATGCCAATGTTTCAAACTGTTATGGTAATATGTGTATTATCTAACATAACTATATGGCATGTTACATCAGAAATGTGCATAATGTATTGCTAACTACTCTGATTCAGGCATGTGAATCTATGAAAGACACCCCTAATACTGGATAAGAAACGCGTTACGTACCTGTAACAGCAGTTATCCAGTATTGGTGTCTTTCATAGATTCACATGCAACCCTCCCGCCTCCCCTGGAAGGACTCACTTCTCTCTCTAACTGTATTACGCCTACCTAGCTTGGTGCGTACGAAAATCTGAGGGACTGAGGCTCCTGCCAGGAAGGTTCTAGAGGGAGGTGATAGCTGATTGGCTGACTCTAAGAGTTTGGTCCTTTTTACATAAGGACTAGGATAGGCGGCTAAGGGGAGGCCCTTAGGCCTATTTTTCTCTATGTATGTCTATAGGACATTACTTTTTTATGTACCGGAGGCTCCCGTCTCGACGACGGGGAAAGATTCAGGCATGTGAATCTATGAAAGACACCAATACTGGATAACTGCTGTTACAGGTAAGTAACGCGTTTCTTCTGTGGCAAAAACATGCCTCAGTCTTCTCACTAAGAAGAGCTAATGTCATCAAGGCAAGCAGCAGATTACATATTTGGCAGGAGGTTGGCCAGAATGCATTTGTGCTTCCAAAAGGCCCAGAAGGAGCCAATGTTAATGCTTAATTGTAATGGAAAAAACAACTGAGTATATAGTACTGATTTCTCAGATTTCACTTACACTACTGCCACACTATGACCAAATTTTAAGACATCATTGCTTAATTCTTCGAACTATCAACTGTTTGATGGATAGAACTTGCGAAGTGCCTACACCAATGAGGTCCTAAGAAATACAATGTAGACAAGGACAGACCTAAATTGCTGAACACCATTCAATCACTACCTGTGAGACTACAATCATATGTTGGCTGAATGCTCTGAGTATTTTATAGCAAGACAACCTGCTACCTTGAAATCGGATACTTGTTTCATCAGAGCATCGTAAAGGGACTCGGCAACCTCCAGCATTGTCGTAACCCTCAGGATCTTGTTTAGTCTTGGGTTTTCATTGCACCATCACATAAAATCGTTGCTGATATGCTCATAAATGATCCAGTTTAAGTATGACATTCTGAATCAGGAATTAGGGTAGGCATTCTGATTTTCAAATATAGTGTTTCATTGTTCAAATCATGGAACCCTTCCTGCAAAACAATGTTGTATCCTGTAGGAAGCTAGCTGTGTATATACTATACCAAAATGAGGTATAGTGTGCACAGAGTCCAGTGGAACCCTAAAGGTAGGCAGAAGTAAAAGTAGATCGCACCTTACTCTCTATTTGTGGTAGTTTGGGCAAGCAGTAAGGCTGTATCAGAGGGTCGTGTTAAGGATTTGTTGTACATACTCAAACGCAACGCAAATGATTGCTCACATTCAAAGACTGTACTCAGACCAATTTGTTTTGTACCAAAATATTAGGTTATTTTATTTCTAGAACCAAGCCACGCCTGGCACAGGTAAGTGAAATAAATGCTTTGCAATAGATTATTGAGGATTTACAGTTGAATGCAATTTCAAATGCAGTTGTTCGAAATACAGGTAAGTCAAGGATTCAAAATTACTGTTCAGATTACTTTTTAGTTACTTTTTGGATTACTTTTTAAGTTATTTTCTCTACTCAGTGTGATATGCCTAGATATCACACTGGGACACTACCTAGAGAAAAGGTAAGTAAAATCAGTTTTGCACAATTGGTATTTATCAGGTTTCGATAAAAATCAACTCCACACTTACAAAACTTTTCAGAGAAAAACTGTCAATGGATTCCTATAGAGAGAAATGAAGTTATCGGTTACCAGGTAAGTACTCGTTCTTTTTGGGTTGAGTTTCTGGGGTTAGAACAAGGGTTCCCTCGGGGCAAGGATGCATTCTTGTTACACCCTCAATGGCACTAGGGCGACTGGGTGCAGAATGCTGAGGCCAAATGTTATCCAATGGGGGATAGAGGGCCTCAGGTTGGTGGCTGCTTACAAGCAGGCCACTGGGTTGTGGGATCAAAGCTCCTGGTGTTAGGCTCAGGGCAAAGGGGGATCTGGTTTAGCACACAAAGTGCACCAGCAGTGGCGCAGGGGTGGCTGGGTGCAGGGTGCTGTTTTGGCGTTGGGTGCCCTGTTTTCAATCGGGATTTTCGGTTTTGGTTTTTAGCTGCAGGCTCAGTCCAGGAAAGCTTTCAGAAGGAACCAACAGCTGGGCAGGTAAGTTGTAGGGCTCGGGGACGTAGGTGCACCTTGGGTACTTTTCTGCAGGGCGGCTGGATGCATGGGTGTCTTTTGATGTTGGGTTTCACCTTACCAGGCAACACTCGCGGTTGGGGGGGGGGGGGGTCTCTGTGCAGAGGCTGCAGGTGACATCAGGGTGCCCTGGAGGGGTGAACCCACGGTGGACTCGGACTCTGGAGCACTGGGGGACCTCGCTGGGACCGGTGGGCCACTCTTAAATCTGGCCGTAGGCGACGGGTGCAGTGGTGGTTCCAGGCGTTTGGTTTCTTTGTCCTCAGCAGGCTCAGGGTCTGTTTTCGGAGTTTCTTTTGAACAGAGCTGCTGTTCACAGGAGATCTGGTCTTTGTTGAAAGCAGTCTGTTCTCCCAGGGTTCTGGAGGTCGCTGGCTGCAGGACAAGGCGACTTTTGGCGCAGGATCTCTGGAAACGGCAGGTAGGGCTGGGGGCCAAGTCAGTTGTTCTCTACAGTCTCCTCTGCTGGGCATCTTCTTTCGTCCTTCTTCGTCGTAGGTTGCAGGACTCTGTCTTCTTGGTTCAGGGCTGCCTCCTAAATACTGTATTTAGGGGGCATTTTAGGGGTCTCAAGGCTACTGACCTTAAGTTGACTACACCCTTGGTGTGCTCACCCCACGTGGGGGAGTGAGCACAATACCTAATCCTGATTTGGGAGTGCCTGCCATCTGCAAGATGGCGGGCACTGAAGAGTGGGCTTCACCTCTCCTCCCCCACCTGAGGGAAGGGGGTTGGCAGAGGTGGGCACACCTTCTGGGCTGGCTAATTTTTCCTGCCTATTTTCCCGCGAAAAGGAGGAGAGACAGGCAGGGGGCCTGCTCCGGATAGCAGGAGAGGCTGGGGGTCTCATTACAAAGGCTGCAAGGCCTGTGAATGCTCCCTGTCACAGATGGATCTTCCTGGCCTGGCAGAGGTGTGACCACATCCTCCCAGGAAAGGCTTTGTTCCTGGGCTCAGGGAGCGAAGGCTCCCACCCCAGGGGTCCATAAGCATGTATTGTGATGTGTACCAGTCAGGGAACCCACCAGAGGCTGGTCGTTTTTCAGGGGGCATCGCTAACATGCCCTCTGAGTGCATTTTTCATTAAATCCCTCACTGGCATCAGTGTGGGTTTAATGTGCTGAGTAGTTTGATACCAAAATTCCCAGTTAGAAGTAAAGCCATTATGGTGCTGTGGAGTTCGTATTGCCAAACTCCCAGTACCATATACTGTTAATGGCATTACTGCACTTATAATGTCTTAGAATTGGCTTAGACACTGTAGGGGTACGGGCTCATGCACCTGTACCGTCACCACTGGTATAGTGCACCCAGCTGTAGGGGTGGCTGAACTATGCCAGGGCAGTGGGTTGTAGGCTTGGCACACAGGGATGTGTGCCATGTCGACTCTTAACTTTGTTCTGCAGCAGAACACGCAGCCTGCAATTGCAGTATCTGTGTTTAAAGGTACAGGGCCTTTAAGGGTGGCACAAGAAGTGCTGCAGCCCTTAGTGTTCTTAACTGGACACAGTGCCCTTGGTACCCGTGGTACCTTTTACAAGGGACTGACATGTGGCCAGAGAGGTGCCAATTGGGGATACAAGGTACCGTTTTGGGAAAAGAACAGACCCTGGGAACCTGATTGGCAGGGGCTCAGAGTACATCAGTAGTCTGGCAAAACGTGGGGGAGTTGCTCCAGAACACCCACCTCTCCTTCGCCAGATCTTGGTTCCGGGATATGGACGGTATGGCCACCAAATTCCTTTGGGGAGGACGGAGGTCCAGTCTGGCCCTGGCCCAATGCAGAATCCCGAATCCCACCATTTGACGGAGGCCTCGGAATGACGAACCTCTACTACCTAGCGACTCGTCTCCTCACGATTCACAACTGGTTCAATACCGGCTGGTCCGACCCGGCGTATCGCTTGGAACTTCATCTCTTGGGCTTCTCCTCTATCCAGGGGATGCTTTATGGGACCGCAATTCCCCGAGCTCTTCCTGAGGTCACGCACGGCGTATTCCTGGCTTCGTCATACTCAATGGACAGGCAGGCTGACCTTCTACACTCCCTTGTGGTGTGGCACAAGACTGCGTGAAGTCGCTTCCCTGCCGGGGTTCCGGCAGTGGGATCTCATTGGGGTAACCTTGCTGGGTGACATCTGGAGCGGTACCCACATCCGATCCTTTCAAGACAGGCCAGGCACTCCATCCCTCTCAATTCTTTTGGTACTTGCAGCTGCGCCATGCCCTTCACTCCCACATTCCAGACGGCACGTCCCTGCCTGAATATAGCCCGCCCGAGGCGCAGGTACTGACCGGGGACTTGGGGAAGGGTGGAGTCTCTCGGATCTACCGCTCACTCACCAACAACACTCCTAATTCCCTTTCCCTACTCCGCGAGAAGTTGGAGGGCTGCCTTGGGGTTCTGGAGGATGAGGACTGGAGGGACGCCCTGATGGCCCCTAGGACGATCGCGGTATCGGCGAGGCTCCGCCTGGTCCAAGTCTACTTTCTACATGCCGCCTACCTTACACCCCTGCGTCTCCACCGTGCTGGGCTTCGGCAGGACGCCCACTGCCCCCGCTGTGCCCACCCACACGCCGATTTCTATCATATGGTTTGGTCGTGCACTGCGATCCAGAGATATTGGGAATTGTTAACACAAGATCTGACGGGGGTCCTGGGGTGGGAGGTGCCTCTCGATCCCATACATGTTCTGCTGGGAGTCACTGATGGATTGGACGGCTCTATGGCTGAGAAGCTCTTCCTTAACACAGCACTAGTGGTTGCCAAGAGGGACATTGCTGCGTGTTGGTGGACACTGCTCCTCCCACTCTAGGGCGCCGGGGGGTGGGTTGGTGCGCTGCGCAGGAGCGGCCTCTATATGTAGCCAAGGGGGTGTCCTGAGAAATGTTGCCGTATGTGGAGCAAATGGGTCGGGGTATTCGATGATTGAGATGGTGTGGTCCTCTTCAGGCACTTGTGTATATGCTATATTCTGACAACACATATGTAGCTCTGAATGGTGCTGTTTGTTGTTACATACAAAACTCATTTAAATTGGTTGTAAAAAAAAAAACGTGGGGGAGTTACTGCAACAGAAACCCAGCTTCCAACATATCTGCCTTATGCTTCTAGAGGCTTCACAGACTTTAGATTGATTACATAAGCGTGTTCCTGCAGACACAGCTGTATGTGCAATCCTGCAGATCCACATGGAAAAGCATTTGGACTAGTTTCTAGACCGTCAGTCCAAGCCCTTTTCCAACCCATTTGCCTTTAGTGCAAAGTTGAAGAATGTGGGCCCAGGCTGTCAACCTCCTGGTGCTGTCGTTTCTCCTGCAGTGGCTGTAGATCGAGGAAAGTCTGCCTCATTAGAATTGGAAGTGGCTTACTTCAGGAGTCTCACCAGTGCTTTGTGAGGTCAGAATTGTGCCTCCCTATTCATACCCCTACCACAGCTACAGTCTTTGAAGGCCTTCATCATTGTAGTGAAATTGCGATTCTCCTATTAACATGACCAGAGAATCTGGATTTCATTAAAGACACGGAGGCTAACATTATGCTTACACTTTTAATTGCGTCACCAGGGCAGCCGCATACATCACAAAGGAAGTATTCCAAATAGAACATTAACAACAGTAAAAGGCATGAGCCCACAGTATTCTGCCTCTTTTAAATCGCGAAAAAACAGGATAAGTTCGTTAAAATCCTTTGAACGTTAGTAAATGAAGAAAAAACGTCTTGATGAAACGTAGGACGTCATAGAAGGAAGGACACCGAAGATGGAGAAGAAGAAAAGCTCTAATCCAAAATTTTTTAGAGAGCATCTGCAAAAGAGAGAGAATTAGTGCAAGTATAACAAGAGCAAAAGACTGATGTCAAACAACAATGTATAAAAGGCATGAAGAGTATGTCAAGTCAACAATATCTATAAAATAGAATAATAAACATTAGACTAATTTCTATGGAAGCATAACAACCTCCAAAGGGAAAGAGGAGGGGGGGATAATGTTAGCCTCCGTGTCTTTAATGAAATCCAGATTCTCTGGTCATGTTAATAGGAGAATCGCAATTTAATTACTAGACCGGAGGCTACCATTATGCTTGTTGGTAGCTTTGTAATACTACGTCAGACACATGCGGGATAGGTTTACAGTAATGATGAGCAAAGGTCCGAGCATTAGACCAATCAGCAGCCTTGAGGATATCGTCCAACTTACCTCCGGACCAGAAAGACTTACTGGCCATAGCGCCTCTGATAGAGTGTGGTTTAAAAATATTAAGGTCGATACCTGCTAGGTTCACCACAATTTTAACCCATCTAGAGATAGAACTGGAAGAAACAGGTTTGTGTGCTTTAACGAAGGAGATGAGCAACTGGTTCGCAGTAGGAGGTCGAAGAGAATTCATTCTAGAGTCGTATTCTTTCATACAGTCAACCACACAGAGTTTGGGATAATCATCAAAACGAGGGTAAAAAATAGAATTGGACATGGTCTTTGTTCTTCTGAAGAGCTCAAAATTTACTCCGAACATGTTATAAGATCTATTAGATATCTCCAGAGCCTTCACATCAGAGACTCTACGACAGGAAATTAAGCAAAGTAAGGTAGCCAGTTTAATAGAAAGTTTTTTATTGTCTAAGAGAGTATTAATAGGCCAATCTGAAAAAAGGTCAAGGATTAGGTTCACATCCCAGAGGGATTGATATCTGGGTCTAGGAGGTCTTCTGAGTCTGATACTTTTAAGGACCCTGCAAATAATTGCGTTTTTACCAATAGTCTTACCGTTGACGAGGGAGTGGCCAGCGGAGATGGCAGATCTATAACAATTGATAGATCTATAACTAAGGCCTCTTTCAAATTGTTCCACTTGAAAATTGATTATGTCAACGATAGGTGCCTGAACGGAATCCAGATTCCTTTCCAAGCACCAACGAACCCAAGATTTCCAAATGTTGTTGTATCGGTAGTGTGTGCCAGGGGCCCAAGATTCGCCGAGGAGAGTTGAAGCTGTTGACGAAAGTCCTGAGAGATCATTGGATCTCCTGACACTCTCCAGGCAAGAAGGTTCAGTTTCCCTGATTGAACCATGGGGTGAAGATGACCGTCTATGTCTGTAAGAAGGTCCGCAAGGAAGGGAATTAAGAATGGAAAGTCGTAGCTCATCTCTAGGGCAGTTGGGAACCAGGCTTGAGAGGGCCAGAAGGGAGTGATTAACACGATTGAGCATTGGTGGAGTCTGACTTTCTGAAGCACTCTTTGAATCATGGAAAAGGGGAGAAAGGCGTAGCTGTTTCTGCCTTGCCAAGGTTGGAGGAAGGCATTCACTGCCAGAGCACCCGGGTCTGGCATCCAACTGTAATAATTCACGATTTGGAAGTTAGATTTAGTCTGCTGGCAAAGAGGTCTAAATCTAGAGGTCCCCAGTAGATGTTGAGGGAATTGAAGACAGAGACATTGAGTTTCCAATCGCTGAAGTCCAGAAGGAATCTTGAGTTCCAGTCTGCCGATACATTGGATTTGCCTGGGAGATATTCGGCTCTTAAGGCGATTTTGTGTTCCAAGCAGAACATCCAAAGTTTCTTGGCAAGATTGGAGAGGTCGGCAGATTTGGTTCCACCTAGCCGATTTATGTAGGCGACGGCGGAGATATTGTCCATTTTTAGGATGATAGACCTGCCCTGAATGAATTGTTTGAAACTCAAGGCGTAAAGACCAGCTGTCAATTCCAGAAAATTTATATGATGTAAGGATTCTTCCAGAGACCAAATTCCACCAGTGTTCTGGCCTTGAAAGCATGCTCCCCAGCCATGAAGGCTGGCATCTGATTCTAAAACGAATTCTGGAGTTGAGCCAAAAATTGCTTTCCCATTCCATGCCTCTAGGTTGTCTAACCACCAGGTCAGTTCTACCTTGGCCTCCTGGTCTAGTGAGATAAGGTCTCCGTACCAAAGGCCCGATTGAAGGGCCCTTGCTTTTACCCTCTGAAGTGCGCGGTAATTTAGAGGACCTGGGAAGATGGCTTGTATCGAGGAGGAAAGGAGACCTAGTAATCTGGCTAGTTCCCTTAGGGGAAAACTCTGAAGTTTTAGGATATGTCTTATTTCTTTTTTTATTTTGGATATCTTTTTTGGAGGAAGGAGTAGTAGACAACTTGTGGTATCTACTGAAAAACCAAGGAATTCTAGTTTTTTTGAAGGTGAAAGGATGGATTTTTCTCTGTTTATAATAAACCCCAAGTTTTCCAAAAGGTCCATCACAGTATTTAGATCTTGGAGAATTTGACAATGGTCCTGAGAGAGGATAAGGATATCGTCTAGATAAAGTATCATGTGAATACCTTTTTCTCTTAAGCACGAAGCGATTGATCTCATTACCTTGGTGAAACACCTGGGGGCTGAAGAAAGTCCGAAGGGGAGGGCTTTGAATTGGAAAAGATGGTTTTTCCAAAGAAATTGAAGGAAGGGTTGGTGAGTTTTGGCCATAGGAATCGTGAAGTAGGCGTCTTTTAGGTCTAACTTTACAAGCCAGTCGTCTTTTAGAAGTAAATCCCTCAGAAGGTGAATTCCTTCCATCTTGAAGTGTCTGTAGACAAGGAATTTGTTGAGGGCTCTTAAATTTATGACGGGTCTCCACCCTTTGTCTTTCTTCTTGACAAGGAACAGGGTGCTGATGAATTTGAGCATCTCTAAGGGGACTTCTACTATAGCACCCTTTTGAAGCATAGAGGAGATCTCCTCCTCTATAATCTTTTCCTGATCTAGGGAAAGAGGCATTTCTTTTGGGAAAGAAGATTGGTAAGGAGTTTGGATAAAGTCTATCATGAATCCCCTCACGGTATTTAAAACCCATGGGTCTTGTGTAATCAATTTCCAGTTGTTGAAAAAGAGTTTGAGTCTTCCACCCACTTTGGGGATAGGGGGGTGAGGAAAAAAGGTAGAAATTGTACTCACTTTGGTTGCTGTTGTCGGTAGATGCTCCGCGGGATCTGAAGCTTCTTGAGCGAAACCCTCTTCCTCTTTGCGGAAAGAATTGGGGAGTGTTTGGGTTGAAGAAGCCCCTTCCGCCATATCCTCTTCCTCTAGGATAGGGCCTTCTGTTGAATCGGCCGGAAGGCTGGCCCCGTCTACCGGCCCTTCCGAAAAGGATATTAGAGTTAAACACTCTCTTCATATTCTGATGTGCTTTATCTAGGGCTGTGAAGGTAGAAACGTATTTCCCTAGGGTCTTAATCAGATCTTCCCCGAAAAGCAAGCCTTTAGGGTTTGCAGATGGCTCTTTGTCTGCTAGATCACTGAGCTTGTGGCTAATTTTGGTGAGGACCACTCTTCTCCTCTCAGAATTCAGGCTGGCATTTGCGTTGCCTAAAAGAACGAGGGCTCTTTGACTAAGACCTCTAATGAGTTCTGTGTCGAGGGGAGTGCCATTAATATGGCTTTCTTCCGAAATGTCGATGATTCTTGCCAGTGGGCCCAGGATGTCAAGGATCCTATCTTGGCAGCCTTTTAGAGATCTCTCCATACCTTTCCTAGGGTCTCTTCCCAGCTTGAAAAGATACTTTATGAGTTCTGGGTCGAGATTTGGCGTTTGAGAGGCTTTATCTCCGTTGTTGGGTCGGCAACATTCCGCTCTTAGCAGGTTTCTAGCGTCCCTGTCAAGCGGGTTTCTAAGCCATTTATTAATGAATTTACCCACATGATCGTGAGGGATCCATTCTGAGCTCCTTGGATGTTTGATGTTGAGAGGAGAGAACATCTCTTGGCCTAGAGGGTCCAGGATGGTATCTTTGGAGGAGTGAGTGAGGTCGTCGTCTAGAGAACTAAACTCTAGATCATCGTGGTCTAAGTCAAGGACATATTCGTCAGGTGAATCAGAGGCATCGTCAAAGTAAAGATCATCATCATCATTATTGTTATCAGTGAGGATACCATTTTGAGCACTTGGATATTTTGTGCCGCTTGGGACACCTTGATATTTTGTGCCGCTTGGGACAGCTTGATATTTTGTGCCGCTTGGGACACCTTTATGCGTTGTGCCGCTGGGGACACCTTTTATATGTTGTGCCGCTAGGGACACCCAAGGAAAAGGAGGTATGGTGGCCTCTTGTAAAAGTAGAGGTACTAGGACCTCCAGTGCTCTTCGGGAAAAATTCTATGTTTTTGCATTTTTTTACTCTTTTTCCCTTTATTAGTGAGATCTTCGTTAGTATGTTGGTCTGTGGTAGTGTCCTCGTCGGATAGGAAAGATCTTTTAGAAGTAATAACTTTGGACAAAGTTTCCAATATACAGGATCTCATCTCCTCATGGATGATGTCTTTAAAGGTCTCATTGTTAAAATTGGGGGTAGGAGCGCTAGCCTCAGCTTCGTCCGAGTCAAAGTCAGACATGGTAGAAGTAAATTATTCTTCACTTTTTTTTATTTTTTATATGGGTTAATTAAATAAATCAATCTAATTTCACTCTCCTCCTTTTTTTTTTTTTTTTTTTTTTTATGCTTAACGATAAGGTAAAGGTTAATAGTAGCTGTAAATAATAATTGGTAAGTAAAGGTATTTTTCCTATGCTTAAAGCAGGCAAGGGATCAGAAGGAAAACTGTCCCGAAGGTCAACCGTCCTCCTCCGGTGTTTGAAATGCGCTCGAGCGCGATCACCGAAGGTTATTTCCTCGTCAGTTACCATGGAGCTAAGACGCATAGAAGGCTGAAGCAAGGGCAGCCGGAAGATTCGAGGAATGTTCCCTGGCAACGCGACGACGCTAGCGTCGCGTTGCCAAGGTTCATTCCTCGGATGTGAATGGGACGGTGAAAATCGGCAAACAGGATTAAAACGCACATGAGTTGAGGCGAAATTTCACCAAGCGAAGTTGGGTAGGGAACGCTAATCGTCCGGGCAACGAGCGGAAGGATGCGTGATCATCCTCCCACCTCCGTAAATTGGAGGTAGAGAGACGGCAACGAAAGGAAAGAAAATGGGGGGTGAGTCCCAGAAACGATAAGGATGCGAAGGGAAAGCGTCCGAAGGACGCGTTGTTGGGATGAAAGGGAGAATAAACCAGTACAATCTCAGTAACTGTATGAAATATAACGATAGGCAATGTAACACAATATGCTATGTAAGAAGTTCAGATACATAGAATAATAACGAAAGTAGATACCAAATATCAATAGAATACAGTTAAAAATGTAGTAAGAGAGAGAAAGTAAAGAATAACTTATCTGCCTGGAGCCGCATTTAAAAGAGGCAGAATACTGTGGGCTCATGCCTTTTACTGTTGTTAATGTTCTATTTGGAATACTTCCTTTGTGATGTATGCGGCTGCCCTGGTGACGCAATTAAAAGTGTAAGCATAATGGTAGCCTCCGGTCTTGTAATGAAATCAGTATTGTTGGTCGGCTACATGACCATCACACCCCTCTTCAATATTGAGAATTGCGACTCTTTGCTTAACCCGTTAAGTGTGCCCGTACCTCGCTAGTGCTATGAACGTCCGTTGGCCGACGCAGCCCCACCCACCTAATAGAACTCCAGCACTGCAGCGGAATTTGCGCAGCAGTAAAGGAGTTAACTCAGAAGTAGGGAATTTCTTTGAAGTCCTCAAGTAGATTTCAGAGCTGTTCTGTGTACAGCTCTTAATGTTTTTGCCACCCACTAAAACACCTGGTGCAAGCCCTCCCAAATGGCCTTCTGGAAAATTACTTGATTACAGGGGGAGGCTCCTCTGTTTTCTCTGTAATCTGTGTGTCAGAGAGCAGCGAGACCATCAAGCTTATTGTTCCTTAGGAGTGAGATAGATCCTCTTATTTCTAGGCCTTCTGCAAATAGAGACAGTTGATCCCTGAGGCAAGTCAAGGAAGCGAGAATTTGGATGGTGTGCTGCTTGCCTGGGAATGTGTCTGGAGATGGCTCGAAAATGACTGGAGAAGACTTTCTACAATATGGTAACACACAGAAAATGTCATAAGGTCCCAGTGTAAATTCTTCCAGGGGATACTCATCAATAGTCATAAGCAGTGAATTATCCCCGCGCACATGCGGGATCCCGGATCATATAGTTATATGTATGTATTATCTGCTGGCGGTCGCCAGTAGATAGTTATAGTTAGGACCGTGTTTCCATAGGAAATCCGCAACATTCTATTTGGAATAACTTTGGCGCCGGTTGACGAATCCTCGCGAAATTTTCAAAACTAATGGGGCGCTACGCTCCTACCTTGAAAGTCTCGGGGGGATTCGTCAAGCGGGGGCTGAGAAAAAAAGGGGGATCCCAAAACGCGTTTTCCCCCTGCATTTTCCCATAGGACCTTTAGTCCGAGCTACAGCCCGAATGGCTGAACAGAATTACTTGAAATTTGGCAGAGAGGTAGTCCTCAGGTCAGAGATGTGCCTTTTGCAGGTTTGGTGTAAATCTGTTCAGTAGGTCCTGAGAAAATAGCATTTAAATCAATATATATATCTGTAAGCACGCTCCGTGCGCTTACGGTAAGCTTACCGTACGCGTACGGTGCCTTGCGCGAGCTCAATTCTGATTGGTGGTTACATGACTGTAAACATTCGAATCGGTAGAAATCAGAAAGTGTCGGCCGCCATTTTATGTCTCTCGCTCTGAAAAACAAAGGTGGATAACGTGAAAAGGGGGCAACGAAGAGAGTTGCAGACCCCCTAGCGTTTGTGAGGGGGTCCAGGAAGGACCAAAAAGTACGAAAAATACAATTAATAATTTTTTTTTAAAATCGCGGAGTACGGTAAAAAAATAAAATAAAAAAAAAAAGAATTAACAATCACATTTAATATGTAAATCTAAGGACCCCCAAGGGAGAAAAAAACAATTGATATTTTGTAAAAAATGGCGAGGCGTGCACGGCACGAAATGCGCAAAGTGGGCGCACGGTGCGCGAAGCGCACCCCGCGCACAGGGTGTGTGCACGGTGAAAAACCTGAAAAAAAATTAAAAATAAATACATAACTTAGCATTTAAAAAACCGTACAAATTCACTGAAAAAACCATAGGTTTCACACACGTTATAGTTAGGAATTAGCATTTAAAAAACCTTGCAAATTCACTTAAAAAACCATAGGTTTCACACAAGTTATAGTTAGCTGTACATTTCACACGTAAAAAAACAATGAAATTCCACGTTATAGTTAGATCAGGTACCTATAACTTGCGCGACCGCAATCCACAATGTGTCATTTCAGATGTCATCATTGATGTCATGAGTGATGTCACTGACCATGTCATGAGTGATGTAATATGTGACGTCATCAGCAGTTTATTGTGGGCGCGCAAGTTATAGTTACCTGATCTAACTATAACGTGGAATTTCATTGGTTTTTTACGTGTGAAATGTACAGCTAACTATAACTTGTGCGAAACCTATGGTTTTTTAAGTGAATATATATATATGTATATATATATATATATATGTATGTATGTGTATATATATATGTGTATATATATATATATATACAGGTGTATGCCCAGACCATAAAGTCTATAATACTTCCAAACTCATACACCTACATATGTATGCCTACCTACATATATGTAAACATGAGCCCCAACAACAATCCAAAACCAGGGCAAACAGCCAAAATTGCATCAGTTTTACATGTATGAAAATAAGCCTCTTAAAACTCCTTGTAATAGAGACCATACACTGTAATGGTTTCATGCCGGTATCCTTTATTTTCCAGAAAAAGGATGAACATGTAATTGTAGGCAGTTTGGCCCATAGGCTGCATAAGAATTACTGTCCTGGTACAGAAAAGAGAACTTGCACCTGCCTTTAAGGCTTCCAAGATTCTAACCACTTTGCCTTTAAGAACACCAGGGAACACTCTGCTCCCAGCATGCTCCACAGGTGACAGTTAGGTCAGTTCTTTTTTCCGGCTCCTTCTGTGAGGATCCTGGAGCTTGTACTCGACAATTCCTGACAGAAAAGTCAGAAAACTGTTTTTCTTCTTGGAGATTTTTTGCGGTTCTTGTGCTGGCAGAGGTTTAATATCATTTTTTGACAGAATATCTTTATATTTTGCTGTCAGAATGCCGGCTCTTTTCCGCAAATATCCAGCCTGTGGAAAGATGGCCATCTCTGATCCACACTCTGTGTGTATCGCCTGTCTTCCTTCCAGTCACAAGATAGACTCTTGTTATCACTGTCAGAAGTTTTCTGCGAGGACTCTTCGCGACAGAGAGAGGATTCGCCTTCAAGCTGTGCTGGAGAGAGGAACAGCCCGGTTGGAAAGTGGCCTTGCGTGTCAAGAGCCCTTCTCTCATCAGCAACATCCACGCCAGCATCATTCTGCTTCTGCAACATCGAGGAAAAGGCAGATTCCGGAATGTTCTCCGTCGACGTCGTTACCGCCGTCGAAGAAGCGGCCACACAGTCTCCGACATCGAGATGCTGTGAGTCTCTGTCGCCGAGAAAGGCCTCTATGTCGAAGCATACTGCCTCGGGCTCGAGGTATTTTCAAGATGTGGGTCGATCGACGTCTAAACACACATCGACGTCGAGGCACTCTCCGTCGCCTCCTCGTAGGTCGACATCGAGAAGTCTGCCGACGGCTAAGGGATCTCGAGGTCAGTCGACGACAGCATTGAAGTCAACGTTGAGGAGGCGCGAACGCTCGCCGTCGAAGTCACCACGACGTCATAGATGGTCGACGTCGAGGTCCTCTTTGAGGAGGGCGAAGTCGCCATTGAGGACAGCAAGGTCCCTAACTCCTTCCAGGCGTCAACCCACGTCAGGGGAGAAGCACAGGTCGACGTCGAGGGAGAAGCACCGGTCGACGTCGATGGAGAAGCACGGGTCAAAGTCGAGGCCCTCGACGTCGAAAGATAATGAGCCTGATGTTGCCTCGGAGGAGGTTAGAGCTGCATCTCGATCGCCTTCAAGGTCTGGATCGTCTCCAGGACTAAATATTGTCCAAGTCTCCCCGGAGGGCTCTCCGGAGGTTAGTGAGGAGGCACGAAGTAAGAAGTCTAAGGCTCGCAGTAGCCCGGGGTTGGATTTTTCCCGTACCTATTATCCTTCACGTCTGTCAAGGGATTCTCTATCCCATAATGAGGCTCCAAGAAGAACACCAAGAAGATCAAGATCACAGTCTGTGGTTTCTTCCAGAAGGAGGAGTCTGCGCAGATCGTGCTCTCCACATACCTGCCATGTTCGATCAAGGGACAGATCTCACTCTTATCATTCTTCTCCGAAGAGAAGGCGACAGGTCTCCCACCTGGTCTTCTTCCGCCAGGTTTTCGCTCAGAGATTATTCTCCAACATTTACGACTACACCTCATTCCAGAGTGTCACCAATTGATGATCTCAGCACGTTCAATGAGGTTCTCTGTAGAGGAGCGAAGAAGTTGAACATCACTATGTCGGTTCCTGTTGTTACCTCCACAGTAATTTTCGAGACTCTCCATCACCGCTCTTCAGTCCGGCCTTTGCTTCCTCTTGTCCCTGCCTTATCAAACTGGCTACACAGACTTTCTTGACACCAGCAACAGTGGGCTCTGTGCCCTCACGGATAGCGAAGAAATACAAGGCTCCTGACCAAGATCCGTTATTTCTTCGATCTGACCCTCCTCCGGATTCCATCATTGTGGTGGTAGTTAGGAAGACGCACCCATCTATGTCTTCCTCCTCAGCGCCCCCGGATAAGGATAGCAAATTGATGGACTCTATAGGTAGAAGGATGTGCAACACATCAGCATTTTTCATGAAGGTCGCCAGTGCCTCCGCTCTGCTGGGGAGGTATGATAGATCTTTGTGGGATTCTCTGAGCCGCTTTGCGTACAAACTACCAAAAGAGGATCAGCAGGACTTTCGAGAAATACTGGAAGAGGGATGTCTAGTGGCGAATCAGGTAATTAGTGATTCTGCTGATGCGGCTGATCTGGCTGCCCACGGGTACTCCCATGGTATCTGTTCGAGGAGTCCTGCTTGGTTACGTCTGACTGGCCTTAAACCCGAGGTTCAACGGAAGATCACCAATCTGCCTTTCAATGGGTCTTCTCTCTTTGGGCCGCATGCAGACGATGAAATGGCGAAGATGAAAGCAGAATTGTACACGGTGAAAGCTGTGGGGCTTGAGAAATGGAAGGAATTTTGCAGACGTTTTCGCTCCTATGATAAACGCCCATTCCAACAGAGGGGTCAAACTTCTCAGTGGTTGTCTCAGGGTCACCAGCAGCAGAGGTCTCATTTTCAGCAACTGAGACCAGGTAGAGGAAGAGGGAACAATAAGCAGCAGACCTCTACCTCAAAGCAGCCAACGAAGCAATGAGAGAGTGCTTCCTCTAAACACGTTGGCCACTCCGGTAGGAGGAAGTATCGCATGTCATCTGGAGGAGTGGAGACATATAACCGACAGATGGGTGCTGAATATTGTCAAGAATGGATATTTGCTATGGTTCAAGGCCCCACCACCTTCGGTTCCTCCGAACGGAGGATTCCGCTTGTGTCATCACGTTCTACACAAGGAAGTAAACAGTCTTCTGCAGAAAAAAAGCCATAGAATACGTTCCTGTTAATCAGAGGCGCCAGGGGATATACTCTCAATATTTCCTGGTCGAAAAAAGAGGTCCGTCAGTGAAGTACAGACCAATTCTGGACCTACGCATTTTGAACAAATATATCTAAAAAGAAAAGTTTCGAATGCTTGCCCTGCACCAGCTCTTCCCACATTTGCACCAAGGGGACTAGATGTGCTCCATAGATCTGCAAGACGCTTATTTCCACATTCCGGTGTCCAGGAAACGTAGAAAATGTCTGTTTTCAAATTGCTCTACGCCATTTTCAGTTCCGAGTCCTACCATTCGGTCTGAAGTCAGCCCCACTGACATTTTCAAAGTACATGGCAGTGGTGGCGGCTTTTCTACGCAGGTGGAAAATATTCATTTATCCGTACCTAGACGACTGGCTACTGAAGAGTTCCACTCCATCTCTGCTCTAGTTGCATCTCTCCGACAGTCTCCGATTACTACACAAGTTGGGTCTACGAGTAAATTTCAAAAAATCGATTCTATATCCGACCCAAAAAATTCACTACCTAGGGTGGTCGCTGGACACCGTGGAGGCAAGCGTGTGTCCTTCGGCGGAGAGATTTTCATCGATCAGGATGAAATGCAGGGATCTTCTGCAGTCACACCACCCGACGGTCACACAAGTGTCCTCTCTCCTGGGATCCATGGCTTCCTGCATTTTCATCATCCCTAATGCCAGATTGCACATGCGTCCCCTACATCAGGCTCTGGAAGACCAGTGGGTACAAGCGTCAGACAGTTAGGAGGATCGGATTACTCTCCCTCGGACTCCATCGGGTGGTGGACAAAGCGGTCACATCTAATGAAAGGTGTTCCCTTCCATCAAGAGACTCCGACTCAGACCATAGTTACAGACGCCTAACTACAAGGTTGGGGTGCTCATATGGATCACCTTCAAGTGCATAGGCTATGGTCTGATACGGAGAGGGGATATCATATCAACTTGCTGGGGTTGAGGGCCGTCCAGTTAGCCCTCAAGTCCTTCTTTCCGTCCCTTCAGTCCAGCTCCCTATTGATTCAGACAAACCACACCACGACAATGTTTTATTTGAACAAGCGGGGAGGCACCAGGTCCAGAATTCTGTCCCAGGAAGCACAAATCATTTGGAAGTGGCTACTGGCACGACGCCTCACCATCACGGCAGTTCATGTGCCAGGCGTTCTAAACGTTCAAGCGGACTTCCGCAGCAGTGTTCGTAGAAGCGCACGACTGGGTGCTAACCTCCGAGGTGGCACAGGATATCTTTCGAAGATGGGGAGTACCGGACATAGACTTGTTCGCAGACGCAACAAACGCCAAATTCCCCGTCTACGCATCCAGCTTTCACCAACCACGTTCAAGCGGGAATGCTCTGTTGATAAAATGGTCTCGGAGCTTACTCTACGCTTTTCCTCCGCTGCCTCTCATTCCAGCAGTGATCACCAAGTTCTACAAGACCAACTCCAGGATGATTCTGTTCGCTCCGGAGTGGCCGCGCCAATGGTGGTACCCGGACCTTCTACAATCTCCGAGGTTCCACACCGGAGATTGCCGTGCCATCCGGATCTGCTGTCCAAGAGTCAGGGGAGAGTGTTTCACCCCAACCTCTCTTCACTCAGGCTGACAGCATGGCTCCTGAAGTCTTGCAGTATGGACACTTAGACTTGCCAGCGGACTGTATGAACATCCTTAAGGAAGCTAAGAGACCTTCCACGTGGGCTTCCTATGCTTTCAAATGGAAGCGTTTTTACATATGGTGCTTGAATAATGGTCATGACCCGGTTAGAGGACAAGAACAGGTCATTTTGCCGTATCTTTTACACCTGGCTGTAATGCTCAGATCTCCCCTGGACCAAGGTATCTACCGTCACTTTCCCAGGGAGAGAATATCAGTTCCAAACTTAGGGAATATAACTTTTAAAACTCCCCCCAAAGGCAAGGCAAGAAAACAATATATACACAGCACTTCTCTAGAGCGAAACATACTTTGCACATCACTTGCCAGGAGTAGAACAACTTCCTGTAACACAATTACCTGCTAGAAGGGAATTCACCCATCCTTCTACAACAGAATACTTGGCCAAGAAGAGTCCACACCTCCTGCTACAAGGAAAAGACGAATTGGTATATCTGGGATGTATTTATTAGTAAATAGCACCACACGTTAAGCTGAATGGACCTATCATAGCAGACTCTAACATATCAATAGTATGATTGAAACACAATCAAGGCAAACATATATGTAGAAATATATATAAATGTATTGATATAAGAATCAGAAAATAAGAAGGAAAGGAGAGAATCAGTAAAGAATCAAGAGACAGTTAGTAGCAGAGACACCTCGCCTACTGCTCCATCATTTCACCCCACTTCGCTCAAGGGGAGTCCATTACTTGAACCGGGCGAAAGCTCAGAGGTGACACCAGCCTCCACTCTTCCGTGACAGCACGTCTGCTCCACGGCGTGAACTTCCACCAGGCCAGTGTAGGCTCCCCTTTTTAATACAAATTCAAACACAACGAAGCTTCTTGCAAGCCTCGCCCCTCGTTCTCATGAGAACCTGTACCAGCCTGCTCCAAGGCCACCGCATCGGTTGATCAGGCCTTTGCTATGGCTCCGAGACAGACCGTGTACATTCCTCTGATAAGAACCAGTTCTCTCTAGTCAGTAAAGTATGAAAAACAGGAGAAGAGCAAACATGCCCTCCCCACTTTGCAGCTTCGTGCAGGCACAGAAAATGGCTTCAGCATGAAAATGGAGTTAGTTAAGCCATGCACACAAAGGCCCAAAGCAAGATGGAATCAGAAAAGCAAGGATGACATGAAACCATGTCAAAGGCAATAGTCAGCACTGCCATAAAGCAAGGTAAAGTCAGAAATCAGAATGACATTAGACCACATAAAAGCCAATAGGTCAAAATCATAATTCACCTAACCCAAATAACATTATACACTTAATCCCTCAGTATCCAACATTGAGCACATGTGTGCGCCATCACCCACAACACTGCACCTCGACATCCCACACCTCCTGTTCTTGGCAAGACTATTATACTAAAAGACAGCAAGATTACAGGACAGAAGAGAAGCAGGCATATGCAAACCCATCCTACATTAAGGCTAGGGTAACATAACACACTTAAGTCAATACAAAATGGTGGTGGTTGAGGGTCATCATAGGGTGTGAGACCTCAAAAGTGGCTCATTCACTACACTGGCTAAGTCGGGCTTGCAGTTCACATCTATTAAGGTACACTTAGCAGCAATTGCGGCATATAGGAAGTCACCCACGCAGGGTTCTTTTTTCCAGATGCCAGTGGTGAAGGATTTTCTAGAAGGGTTGAAAAAGGGTTATCCACCAGTACGAGCCCCTTCTCCGCCGTGGGAGCTCAAAGTGGTCCTTACCAAACTGATGGGCGCACCTTTTGAACCAATACACAAGTCCTCCCTGCAGCACTTGTCCTGGAAAGTGGCTTTTTTGGTAGCTATTACATCAGCTCGTAGAGTCAGCGAGATACAAGCTTTGTGTTGTAAGGAACCCTACACTATTTTTCATTCAAATAGGGTAGATCTCAGAACTCATCCTAGTTTTCTGCCGAAAGTGGTCTCAGATTTCCATATTAATCAGGGGATCACCTTACCTACTTTTTTCTCTAATCCTTCTACTCCTCCTGAAAGGGCCCTACACTCGTTAGACCTTAAAAGAGTGTTGAAGTTTTATCTGGACAAGACCAAAGGTATAAGAAAGACGGACCGATATTTTGTCAACTACGGTCTTGTTAATGCAGGTCTAGCAGCTTCTAAAATGTCCATTTCAAGGTGGATAGTTTCCTGCATTTCGTTGGCTTATCAGTTGGCCAATATGTCTCTTCAGGGAAGGCCTAAAGCACATTCAACCAGAGGAAAGTCCTCAACTATGGCCCTCCTCAGGAACATTCCCATAGCAGAAATCTGCAAAGTAGCTACATGGCGGTCTGTTCATACCTTTTCTCGCCATTACTGCTTGGATTCAGATGCTCAGGCAGATGCTCAAGTTGGACCTGCATCCCTGAGGAATCTGTTTGGTTGATTGTTTGTTTAAACTATCATTGTTTTTTGTTTTAGTCCTAGTGCTAGATTGTTCGTCCGCGAAGTGTGGGGTATGGGCTTGCTATTCTATTCACTGCTTATGACTTGATGAGTATCCCCTGGAAGAGAAGGATAAGTTACTTACCTGTTATCCTAGTTCTCTTCCAGGAGTATACTCATCAAAGTCATAAGTATAAAGTATAAGTATAAAGAAGCTTATTAAGCGCTCAAATGCCAAAAGGCGTCATGGCGCGGAAGTGTGAAAAAGAGGAGAAAGGTGGAAATTGGTAACTACTAAAGATTGAACAGCTGGAACTTCAGGGCAGAAATCTGGCTGAAGACGAAGGCAACAGGAAGTTTATTCCATAACTGAGCTGCACAGTTGGAGAATAGACGTCCGCCCCATCTGGCACGTCTAAGCACCCTTCCCTCCTCCCCGGACGAGCAATGTTAGTACAAGGTTTAAAGTGGCTCAGTTCGCCGTTACAAAAAGAACTGACCTAACTGTCACCTGTGGGGCATGCTGGGAGCAGAGTGTTCCCTGGAGTTCTTAAAGGCAAAGTGTTTGGAATCTTGGAAGCCTTAAAGGCAGTTGCCAGTTCTTATTTCTGTACCAGGACAGTTATTCTTATGCAGCCTATGGGCCAAACTGCCTACAATTACATGTTCATCCTTTTTCTGGAAAATGAAGGTTTCCGGTATGAAACCATTACAGTGTATGGTCTCTAGTACAAGCAGTTTTGAGAGGTTTATTTTCATACATGTAAAACTGATGTAATTTTGGCTGTTTGCCCTGGTTTTGGATTGTTGTTGGGGCTACATGTTTACATATATGTAGGTAGGCATACATATGTAGGTGTATGGGTTTGGAAGTATTATATACTTTATGGTTTGGGCATACACCTGTATATGTATGTACATATATATATGTATGTGTGTGTGTGTGTATATATATATATATCTATGTATATATATATATATATATATTACAAAGTTTATCCGAAGATCGAAAGAGCACTACACAGCAGGACGCTTTTCAAAAGCTTTAATCTGATTGCAGGAGCAAGTACTGGTAAAAGATGTTCAGATTTCATGATGCCTAACGCGTTTCGAGTCTCCTGACTCTTGATCACAGGCAGAATGGCGGCATTACGGAGCAGCAGCAGTTTCCGGTGATTAAATCCCCTTGGTGGGATCTCGCAGGTGAGTTTATCACTTCATGCACTCTGGGCATTGTAGTGCTGCTTTTCTTTCGTTTTTACCCTCTGGTGGGTTTGTTCCGTTTATTGCCACATTTCTTCATTTTAAAACTCCCTCTGGTGGGCTTCTGTCATCTTGAACCAGCTTAATTTTGTAGTGCCACTGTGACCGCAACTGGGACTTCGAACGGTTCTGTGCCCCAACGGCTCCATATTTTATTTCAATGGCTGTGCTTGCTTTCACGGCGGGACAGCCGTTAACATATTACAAAGTTTATCCGAAGATCGAAAGAGCACTACACAGCAGGACCCTTTTCAAAAGCTTTAATCTGATTGCAGGAGCAAGTACTGGTAAAAGATGTTCAGATTTCATGATGCCTAACGCGTTTCGAGTCTCCTGACTCTTGATCACAGGCAGAATGGCGGCATTACGGAGCAGCAGCAGTTTCCGGTGATTAAATCCCCTTGGTGGGATCTCGCAGGTGAGTTTATCACTTCATGCACTCTGGGCATTGTAGTGCTGCTTTTCTTTCGTTTTTACCCTCTGGTGGGTTTGTTCCGTTTATTGCCACATTTCTTCATTTTAAAACTCCCTCTGGTGGGCTTCTGTCATCTTGAACCAGCTTAATTTTGTAGTGCCACTGTGACCGCAACTGGGACTTCGAACGGTTCTGTGCCCCAACGGCTCCATATTTTATTTCAATGGCTGTGCTTGCTTTCACGGCGGGACAGCCGTTAACATATTACAAAGTTTATCCGAAGATCGAAAGAGCACTACACAGCAGGACGCTTTTCAAAAGCTTTAATCTGATTGCAGGAGCAAGTACTGGTAAAAGATGTTCAGATTTCATGATGCCTAACGCGTTTCGAGTCTCCTGACTCTTGATCACAGGCAGAATGGCGGCATTACGGAGCAGCAGCAGTTTCCGGTGATTAAATCCCCTTGGTGGGATCTCGCAGGTGAGTTTATCACTTCATGCACTCTGGGCATTGTAGTGCTGCTTTTCTTTCGTTTTTACCCTCTGGTGGGTTTGTTCCGTTTATTGCCACATTTCTTCATTTTAAAACTCCCTCTGGTGGGCTTCTGTCATCTTGAACCAGCTTAATTTTGTAGTGCCACTGTGACCGCAACTGGGACTTCGAACGGTTCTGTGCCCCAACGGCTCCATATTTTATTTCAATGGCTGTGCTTGCTTTCACGGCGGGACAGCCGTTAACATATTACAAAGTTTATCCGAAGATCGAAAGAGCACTACACAGCAGGACGCTTTTCAAAAGCTTTAATCTGATTGCAGGAGCAAGTACTGGTAAAAGATGTCCAGATTTCATGATGCCTAACGCGTTTCGAGTCTCCTGACCCTTGATCACAGGCAGAATGGCGGCATTACGGAGCAGCAGCAGTTTCCGGTGATTAAATCCCCTTGGTGGGATCTCGCAGGTGAGTTTATCACTTCATGCACTCTGGGCATTGTAGTGCTGCTTTTCTTTCGTTTTTACCCTCTGGTGGGTTTGTTCCGTTTATTGCCACATTTCTTCATTTTAAAACTCCCTCTGGTGGGCTTCTGTCATCTTGAACCAGCTGGTTCAAGATGACAGAAGCCCACCAGAGGGAGTTTTAAAATGAAGAAATGTGGCAATAAACGGAACAAACCCACCAGAGGGTAAAAACGAAAGAAAAGCAGCACTACAATGCCCAGAGTGCATGAAGTGATAAACTCACCTGCGAGATCCCACCAAGGGGATTTAATCACCGGAAACTGCTGCTGCTCCGTAATGCCGCCATTCTGCCTGTGATCAAGAGTCAGGAGACTCGAAACGCGTTAGGCATCATGAAATCTGAACATCTTTTACCAGTACTTGCTCCTGCAATCAGATTAAAGCTTTTGAAAAGCGTCCTGCTGTGTAGTGCTCTTTCGATCTTCGGATAAACTTTGTAATATGTTAACGGCTGTCCCGCCGTGAAAGCAAGCACAGCCATTGAAATAAAATATGGAGCCGTTGGGGCACAGAACCGTTCGAAGTCCCAGTTGCGGTCACAGTGGCACTACAAAATTAAGCTGGTTCAAGATGACAGAAGCCCACCAGAGGGAGTTTTAAAATGAAGAAATGTGGCAATAAACGGAACAAACCCACCAGAGGGTAAAAACGAAAGAAAAGCAGCACTACAATGCCCAGAGTGCATGAAGTGATAAACTCACCTGCGAGATCCCACCAAGGGGATTTAATCACCGGAAACTGCTGCTGCTCCGTAATGCCGCCATTCTGCCTGTGATCAAGAGTCAGGAGACTCGAAACGCGTTAGGCATCATGAAATCTGAACATCTTTTACCAGTACTTGCTCCTGCAATCAGATTAAAGCTTTTGAAAAGCGTCCTGCTGTGTAGTGCTCTTTCGATCTTCGGATAAACTTTGTAATATATATATATATATATATATTACTATATGCTCCGGGATTCCGCACTTGGGCGGGGATAATTCACTGCTTATGATTTTGATGAGTATACCCCTGGAAGAGAACTAGGATTACAGGTAAGTAACTTATCCAAATCACCTTTCCCATTCAACCCTAAGATGAGCGAGCACACCTGCCTCTTGATCGCCTTTGCTTTGGTGCCTGTCCCAGAATGCTGTTTGTTTGCTTTAAAGGTTGTTCCAGCTAGGTATAAGAAAAAATAGTTTTTGCCATGGAAAGCATTTAAAAGGCTTTAGAAGATAACACTTCAGCCAAAAGATAACAAAAACAATGTAAACAAAATAGATCAGCCCACTAAAGAGCAATGTTTAATATATCTGATCAAGACTTCTAGCTGCAGATTTCTTACCTTTGAATTTCCCAGGAGTCAGGCTGGATCCGGAAACATTTACTGAGCAATACCTCTATAGCGCGCCGTAGGGTGGCTCCATTCGGCTCTGAGTGACGTTGTCGGGGTCGTTAGCATCGGTTATGGCTATATAGGCACCACCCAAGCGCATGGACATCTGTTTGTTTCTTTCTGCGCCAGTTGAGCGCTGATCCGGGAAGAGCTACCCCTCTGTTCCTTTTTGATAGGTTTTTAGGTCTCGCCTACACTGTGCGCATGCGCTGCATAGGCAAAAGACCTTTAGCACTCGCTCCGGCTTTTCAGCCAAAAACGTGCACGTGGTTCCATTGCCTTCAATGGCAACGCGTGCATGTGTGGCGATTCCCTTGCGGGAGCGAGCTTGACACCATATGTTTGTAATTAACTTACAAACACATGGTGCCCCTGGCTCGCTCCCGCAAGGGAAACGCTTTGTGTGCCGTCGGGCCTACTCCCTTCAACCCTCCCACTTTTAGCGTGAGGCGCGCGCGCTTGTTTTATTTATGCTGGTGGCTGTGCTGCAACAGGCAGTAGCATTCTTGGTGTCGTCAGTAGACGGTGTCACAAACATGGGAGAGAGGCCCACTTAAAATATGGGGTTATGTCTTTTTCAAGGCAGCAGATATCTGGTGCGAAAAAAGGACACCTTTTAAAGACAAAAACATGCTTCATACGAGCAGCCTACTGCAGAGATGTCATATGGTTATGACCAGAAGTGATAGTTGGGGAAATTAATGTTGACTTTTCAATCCTGTACTTTTTATTGCAGGAACCTTCAGATATGCCAGAAAAGGCAGAGCTCCCATGCAGTCTGGAATAGATTAATTCAGAGAGAATTGCTATAACTGATCAACAACCTTTCTCTCTTGCTGGTTCTCTTTCCTTTTGATTAGAACACAGAGGAGAACAAAACCCTCCGGGCCTCTGGTGAGGCCAGCGGCTCTTGCTGCCACCCTCCCCTCCCCAGCCTGTGACCTCTTTCTGCCTGTTAAGAATGGTGTACACACAATGTATACACGAACCGCGCGCAGCACGTATAATTGATTTGGTTCCACCTTGGCTCCAATGGAGAAAACTCCATTCATACTTTTTGCCATCAACTCCTGTAGACTGCAAAAAGGCACACCTGGGGGAGGCCCACCAAATTGCCTTTCACTGGAGATTGATGGGAGGTCTGGGGTCTCCGAAGAAGTCCGCCTAATAATCGCGAATCGCAGTTTCTGTGCCCACTGCCCTTAAATTTCTTATGTAGGTCATAAACCTATCTATTATCTGATTTTTTTTCTTCTAAGAACACCACATCTTTCGTTGGAGACAATTACCCATTGACAGCTACACAAATAAACAATGTTATTCCTTTATTATTTTTTATCTCAGAACATCTTTGTTAGAGGTTTCATATGTCAGCAGAATTCACTTTTGGAATACACCCCGGATTTGTCACGGTTTTCGTCCAAACTTAGTAATATTAGCGTGGCGGCCAATTCTTCTTCATAGGGGTTTGACATTGTAAAAGATTGTGTGAGCAAATATTTGGGTGCCAATGGTTGTTTAGATGGACAGCAATATATTCAGGGCTATGTTTTCTACGAGCACTTTTTTTAAAAACTCTGAAGCCGGCTAAGTGGGCTGCCCCTGTAAATGGCTTTCCTCACGCTGAAAATAAAAATATAGCCACATCTTCCTACAGTGGAAGGCAATTGCAAAACGTACCGAAAACCCATAAACTAAGACATTTGTATGTATTCATGAACTTTTAGGGACTACTTCCCATTCTGAAAGTGATCTGGTGTGGTAAAGGAATCAAAACACCCCTTAAATAAACAGTGATATAGGATATGCCTGTTTGCATGTGGGACATTATTTTTAATGCGAACAAACAAAACAGTTAGACAAGCAACACTGTGGCCTTTTCACAAAAGTGTTTATGCCTACGGGAAGTAATACTGTAGAGTACTTTGATATATATGCTTTCATGCCATTGTGAGGCGCCCTTGACCGTCCACTCCCTATTACTAACAAGCATTGGCATAGCCAATAGGTCTCGCCTTTGGGACCTTCTAAGTGTTTAGCCATGCAACAGTTGATGTTGTTGCACCAAGGATATTGTGCTGCATAATTAAATACTTATAAGCTCCCAAAAGCGAGACCTATTGGCTATGCCAATGCTTGTTTTTGATGTTTTATCGACTTCTGTGTTTTTTCATCATGTGCGAGGGATGTCTTCAAGGAAGACCGGTTTAAATTCGTGCAGGTCCTGTCCCCGGCCGATTTCGGTCACCGATCTCCACCTCTAACCCCTGTGGTGTCTTGAGCCCCACCATGATTTAAAGTCGTGCTCGGACTGTGTGCCCTGGCTCATAAGACCTTGAGGGAGCGGGCTTGAAGCTCCTTGTGGCCTGACAGCCGATACCCTCAAGTGAGACTTCACGGAGGTCTGGATCGTCGTGGAAGAGGAGGTCACGTGACCGCTCTTGGAGCCCAAAGTCCTCTTCAGCCACTCGAGGTAGTCAGGACACTCGTTGAGGCATGGTTTTTCGTGACCCCACCCCCTCTATGGATGCCACAGTGACCCCCACGCAGATTAAAGAGTTTTACGAGGCCATGCCTGCATATTTGAGCGGGCCGACGCCTCTGGTGAGCCTTCGGGCCCCACTGGGTCAGGAGATTCCCCATCTGATTCTACACCCTCTATTCTGGTGACGGTGCGGCCTCAGGGATCCGATCCTGGATCCTGGTCGACGCCTGTGGTGCCACCGCGACCACCTCCGGCGTCGGACCCGAAGTCGGTGCCGGCGGTGCCAGGCCCATCCTCATCCCCGACGGCACGGAGCTGGAACGATGTTGCTGGATGCTGATTGAATCCAGAGGTTCTATGTTGTCGCCTGAGTTTTTGGATGAGTTAGGCATTAGAGAGGAAAGGCAGGGGTCTTTGAAGCTGCTAGATCACCAGGATGACTCTGCAGATCAATAGGACTGGTATGGGGAACATGGGGAGGCCAGTGGACTGGACACTTCTCCAGATACTGGCATGCTATCTCTTCCAACTATGGCTATGGAGTAGGGGGCATCTTATGCCATGGTGGTTAAGAGGGCAGCTGAGGTCCTTGGAGTGGAGCTACCCTCAGTGGAGGTCATGACTAATCTCCTGCCTGAAGTGCTTCAGCCTAGGTCTCCCACCTCAGAACACTTTTTGCCCTTTAATGAAGGACTTACTGATGTCTTTCTAGGCACGTGGTCCCAAGCCTAGTACAATCGCCCGCTGCCATCGCTTAGCTCTGGGCAACCTACAGTTCCTCAGCCAACACTCCACCCCAGAAAGTTTGGTGGTGCAGACCTCTACGTCCCAGGGCGCATTCCCTTCAGCCCCTCCAGATAGGGAATCCAAGAGGCTGGATTCATTTGGGAAGAAAATCACCCTGTCATTACGGTTGGTGAATACGGATTTGCTGGGTAGATCTATTTCCACAACAGTGGCCTGAGGCGCCACGCCTGACTTAGGACAACTGGCTACTCCAGGAATGTCCAGGCAAATCTGATGGACATGCCCTTTTATCGGACCTGCCTTTTTGGGGAAAAGGCAGATTCGGCCCTAGTGCGGTTCAATGACTCTCAAGCTATGGCTAGATCCTTGGGCCTCTCTACTACTCCTTGTGGCTAGTCTACCTTTCGTAGCAACAGAAGGGGTTTCTAGCCAAGTCAGCCCTATCCTAGCCACTGTCCTGCGCAGGCTTCCCAAGCTGTGCGGGGACATAAACGCGGGACAATCTGGCCTAGGGATGGAAGCCAGAAGTCGTCGACACCCTGCCCTCCGCAGTCGCAGCCTCCAAGCACTCCTAGTTTTAAGTCCATAAGACCACAACACTCCAGTTGGCTGGAGCATTCATCATCATCATCATCTCCCCCACTAGAGGTCCATAACATCGGACAAATAGGTCTTGCAGATCATTCAGGATGGCTATTCTCTTCCTTTCCTATCCTCCTGCTATTCTGCCAAATAAGGAACGGCTGATGGAGGAGCCTTTAAAATTGCTCCAGGAGGAAGTTACAGTTCTCTTGGCCAAGAGACCTATAGAAAGGGTCCCGGTTTCAGAAGTTGGCAGTGGCTGTTATTCCCGCTACTTTATGATTCTGAAGAAGAACAAGGGGCTACTGCCCATTTTAGATCTTAAGACCGTCAATCTCTTCCTCAAGAAAGAGAAATTCAAGATGCTCACTCTGGCTCAGGTCTTGTCTGCCCTAGACCAAGGAGACTAGATGGTAGTATTAGACCTGCAGGATGTGTATTCTCACATCCCCAATCTGCCAGGCCATTGGCGTTACCTATGGTTCAAGATAGGGAGCAAGCACTTTCAGTTTACAGTGCTCGCCTTCGGCCTAGCCAACCAAGGTGATGGCAGTGATCGCAGCTCATCTGTTAGGGGTGGCAGACTTCCCCTATCTAGACGACTGGCTGTTGAAGGCGTCCTCGCCCCAGGCAGTCTTTTCCCACCTTCAGACTATGGCGAACCTCTGGCATTTGCTGGGGTTCTCTATAAACTTGCCGAAGTCACACCTGACTCCTTCTCAGACGCTCCCTTTCATCGGAGCTGTTCTGGACACAGTGCAGTTTTGGGTCTATCCTCCCGAGCAGCGAGTCCAGGATATTCAGGCTATGATACCGATATTTCAGCCTATATCCTGGATTTCGTTGAGACTGACTCTGAGGCTGTTGGGCCTCATGGCCTCCTTCATCCTGTTAGTAAATCATGCCAGGTGGCGTATGCAGGCTCTGCAGTGGGATTCGAAGTTCCAGTGGGCACAGCTTCAGGTAAGTCTCACTGATGTGGTTCAAATCTTAGAAGGGACTGCGAAAGATCTTCAGTGGTGGTTCAGTGGTGGTTGACGAACTGCAATTGGGTCAACGGCAGACTCCTCTTCCTTTGCCAACCAGATCTCAGTTGTGACAGATGCGTCACTTCTGGGATGGGGTGGCCATCTGTGAGAGGTGGAGATCAGGGAACACTGGTCTCTGGCGGAGTCGGGGCTCCACATAAATTTGTTGGACCTTTGAGCGATTTGGAAGGCATTTCTTCCCTCTGTCAAGGGGAAGTTAGTGCAGGTGTTCACAGACAACACCACCGCCATGTGGTTCTGCAACAAGCAGTCCGGGGTGGAGTAGTGGACCCTTTGTCTCAAGGCCCTGAGTCTCAGGACAATGCAGGAACAGCAGAGCATAACCCTGGTGTTCAACACCTAGCATGTTCTCTGAACGCCAGGGTGGATGAACTCGTCTGTTGATGCCTAGCGGATCACAAATGGCGTCTTCGCTCGGAGGTGACGCAAGGTCTCTTTCAGCAGGGGGAGAACCTTGGTTAGATTTGTTTGCCTCTGAAGAGAATGCGCAGTGTCAGCAGTACTGCGCGCTGGAGTTTCCAAGGTGGCTATCGCTCGGCAACACTTTTCATCGCGAGTGGAGCTCAAGCCTGCTGTACGCCTTTCCACCCATACCACTCCTGACCAGGGTTCTGAAGAAGATCAGGAGCAACTTGGACCGTCATTCTTGTGGCTCTGGACTGGGCAAGAAGAGTCTGGTATCCTGAGCTTCTGAAAATGAGCTACGATCCTCCGATCAGGCTGTTACTTCAGGAGGATCTTCTGTTGCAGCAGCAGCAGAGCATTGTCCTCCACCCAAACCTGTCAACTCTGCTCCTCCAGGTGTGGAGATTGAGCGGCAGCAGTTGAAGGCTTTTGACCTACCTCCCAAAGTATTCAACGTTATTTTGGCGGCCAGGCGGCCTACCACTAAGACGGTATATGCCTGCCTTTGGCAAAAATTTGTATTATACTATACAGAAAGGTCTATTGACCCTCTTTCTGCTTCTCTTTCTACTGTTCTTTTGTTCAATCTGAACCTTGCCCAGCAGGGCTCTGCTTTGGAAACTCTCAAGGGTTACCTTTCTGCTCTGTCTGCTTCTTTGCAGCTGCCAGACCAGCCCTCTCTCTTTAAGTCTACTTTTGTAGGGGGAGGAGCCTAGCGCGCAACCAAGATGGCCGCGTAGGTGCGAGGCTCCCGAGGACCTCCGCGACCTCCTGAATTAATCCTGGCGATATCCTGTCCTTGTTGAGGGGACTGTGTTGGGGAACCGGAGCTGAGGCGCCACCTGCTTTTTGGGCTCGAATCGGACCCCGAACGCCGGTGGGAGCATCGATTGAAGGTTGCGGCCTTCTCCTCGCCGGCCCCCCGGATTGGAGTAGTAGGGCGATCCGGGGACAAAGTGAATAACAGCGGCGAGCGGGGCTGGGCGACTCGCGTACCCCGCACTTTCACTTTCGCTTTTGCGCCCTCCTAGCTCTCAAGCGGGGTGGGGCGGCGGAGCGGGGTGCGGTGGTGTGGCCTTGTCCAGGAGCCCGGTTGACCCGCCGGAGGTGGGTTGACCCGCGGTTCGGTGGTCGCCCCCGCCCCCCCCCTGGCACCCGTGATTTGGTATAGCGGCCCGTTTGGGGAGCTTGGCACGACGGTGGAGAAGCCAGCATGTCCACCAAACAAGATGGCGACCGGGCGAAGGTGAAGACGACCCGCCGTGGCACGGCGCACCAGGCTAACAGTATGGACCGCTACACGCTCCAGAAGGGTTCTCCGGAGACATCGCGTGCATCCCCGGTGGGCCCGACGGAGGCATCTGCTCATCCGGTGGATCTGACCCTCCGGGACGTCATGGGCGCCATCGCAGAGATGAAGGCCTCGGTGGACCAGCGTTTCGACACCTTAGCGCAAAAAATAGACTCGGTCCTGGTGGATGTGAGCCTTGTGAGGGCAGACTTGTCCAAAACAAACGACCGAGTCGACTCCCTGGCCCACACCACAACGAGCCTCACGACAGACGTGGTGGCCCTCCAGAAGGAGGTGCGCCGGCTTGGCCAGGCGAGCGCCCTGATGGACCGGCGACTGGAGGATTCCGAGGGTCGGGCCCGGAGGAATAATGTCCGTATTGTGGGGGTACCGGAGGGACGAGAGGCGGAGGCGGCGGATCTTTTCGTGGAAGAGTTGATCCAGACCCATCTCCAGCCCCGGGGGCTGAGTAAGTTTTTTGCGGTGGAGCGTGCTCACCGGGTCCCCGGGGGCAGACCTAAGACTGGTGCCCCGCCGCGGCCTCTCATTGCCCGGCTTTTTAATTTTCGGGACAGGGATGCTATTCTCCAGACCTCCAGACAACAGGGACCGGTCAAGCTTGACAACATGGAGATACATTTCTACCCGGACTTTACTCCGGCAGTCCAGAAGCAGCGACAGAGCTTTCTTGGTGTTAAACGTCGCCTAAGGGACCTTAACCTCAAGTACTCAATGCTCTTTCCAGCTAAGCTGAGGGTAGAGGTGGATGGTCGCACGCACTTCTTCGACCGGCCTGAGGCGGCTGGGGACTGGCTGGACACTCTGCCTGGAGATCGGGGCCGGGGGGGCGGGGGGGGGGGCGCGGCTGGCGAGGAGGGCCTGCCGGATCAGAATTGAGGGGTGACTGAATAGGCCTTGCTCTGGACGTTGTTCCTTCACCATTTATTGATTGCGTATGTTCCCCTCCTATGGAGGTCGTGTGGGGTCTGTTGGGGGCTTCCCTCCTCCTCTGGGGGACTAGTTAGTATTTAGCTATGGGGCGACAGGCACACTGCACTTTGGGGGGGCTGTCTGGGCTCATGCAGGGGTGCAGGGAGGGGGGAGTTCTGTTGGGATGGGGGGGTGGGGGGGGTGTGTTGTTTGTTTGCACCGCAAGGCAAACCCGCTACTATATTGTTGTTTTTAAGATGCTCTGTGGGGGACGACCGATTGTTTCGACGTATGATGGGGGGTAGGGATTTGACTGTGTTGTCATGGAATGTTAACGGCCTGGGGGATAGGATTAAGCGTGGTGTGGTCCTGCAGTACTTAAAACGTATTTCACCAGATGTTGTCTTCCTGCAGGAGACGCACCTTATAGGTAACTCCTTTCATGCAATGAATCGGCGGGGATATCGTTTGGCGGCCCATTCCGGCTTCACTTCGGGCTCGCGGGGGGTGGGTATTATGATCAAGAACTCGCTCCCGTTGGAGATTGATGAGGTGCGCCATGATGAGAGGGGACGCTACACGGTTCTAGTGGGAAGAATGGAGGGCAGAGTGTTTATCTTTGTATCAGTGTACGTCCCGCCTGGGTTACAAGCCACCACATTCGCGGACCTGGGGCGCCTCCTCCTGGACCTTCCGAGTGGCCTGCTGGTGGTTGGAGGGGACTTTAATGCGGTAGCCTCTGGGTCAGTGGATCGCCATCCCCCTAGGGACCTCCCCCGGGCACAGGCGTGGCTACCCGGCCTTCTGGACACGCTGGGCCTGGTGGATTGCTGGCGATTAAAGCATCCCGCATTACGACAGTACACTTTCCACTCGGGTGCCCATGGTAGCCTCTCGCGGCTTGATTACATCCTTGTCCCGGCGGCCCATGCGGGGAGGGTGGGGGAGGTGCGCCATCTGGCGCGGGGTATCTCAGACCACTCCCCATTGTTGTTGCATTTCGATGTCTTCCCGAGGGGGGATGGCAGGGTGGCCCCAATCAATGCATGGTATTTGCGCGACCCCACCATTCGTGCCGATTTGATCAAATCCTTACAGCGATATTTCGACGAGAATGTGGGGTCGGTCTCTTCGGCCATCTCCCTGTGGGAGGCTTTCAAGGTAGTCCTTAGAGGGGAGGCCCTCTCCTTTATCTCCCATGCCCGGCGGCGCGAGCGGGAGGAGGTGACCCGGGTAGAGGCCGAGATTGCAGAACTGGAGGGTGACCTGGGGAGCGGGGTGACAGACGCCAAGTTGCATGTTCTACACCTAAAGCAGGCGGCCTATCGGGCCCTCGTCACGGAGGCGGCCAGGGGCCTCAGTAGAGAGCAGCAGGGGCGATTGTATGATGTGGGTGATAAGGCTGGCAAATTGATTGCGTGGTTGGATAAGAGGGAGAGAGCGAGCCGCGTGGTGCCTTTGATTGAGAGTGTGGATGGTGCGTGTGTCACTGAGCCGGAAGCCATTGTCTCCTGCTTCGCGGATTATTTCCGCGAAGTCTACTCCCCGGTTTCCCCCTGCTCGGAGGAAGATTCCCATGCCCTGCTTCGGGACATCGCACTGCCCTCCCTTACGGTGGAGGACAGGGATTCGCTGGACGCCCCTCCCACCTCGGACGAAATTGCCTTGGCTATTCGCTCGGTTGCATCCGGCAAGGCCATGGGCCCCAATGGTATTCCCATTGAGCTATACAAGCTACGCCCGGATGTGTTGGCGCCCCACCTGCGCGCGATGTTCCTGGCGGCCCACTCGCAGGGTTCCCTCCCGCCGGACCAGCGTCTGGCCACAATTGTGGTGATCCACAAGGAGGGGAAGCCCCGTGAACGGGTCACATCCTATAGGCCGATTTCGCTCTTGAACGCGGAGCCCAAAATCCTCGCCAAGGTGTTGGCCAACCGGTTGGTTGGCGTGGTGGGCGATTTGGTCCACCAAGACCAATCTGGCTTTATACCGCACCGCAACACGGCGCTCAATCTGCGGCGCTTACACGGGGTGCTCGCGCGTGTCCCATTTGTGCGGGAGCCGGCCATCTTGGCGTCCTTGGACGCCACCATGGCGTTTGATACGCTTGAATGGCCATACATCTGGGCGATGCTGGCGAAATTCGGGTTCGGCCCGGGTTTCATTAGCTGGGTCAAATTGCTATACTCGTGCCCATTGGCGCAGGTGGTAGTGAATGGGCGAGTCTCGGCCCCATTCGCGCTGGGGCGGGGTACGCGACAGGGTTGCCCCCTGTCGCCTCTCCTGTTTGCCCTGGCCCTGGAGCCCCTGGCGGAGTGGCTGCGGTGGCACCCTTCTATCCGTGGTCTCCGCTGGACCCCCGAGCATGAGGACCGTGTGTCCCTCTACGCTGACGATATCCTTCTGTATCTCGCCTCCCCGCGTAAATCACTGATCGTCCTGGTTGATGTTTTGCGCTCATTCGGTCGCAACTCAGGCCTGGTCATCAACTGGGCGAAATCCTGTGTCTACGTGCTTTCCGGGGAGGCTCCGGTCCTACCACGGGACTGTCCGATCCAGATTGCCTCTCAAGGTTTTCGGTACCTGGGTATCTATATCACTCTTGACCCGGAGGCCCGCTACGAACGGAATTTGCTACCCCCCCTCCAGCGCTTGAGGGAGGACGTGGTGCGCTGGCGGCGTCTGCCGCTCTCGCCGCTCGGCCGAGCGGCCTTGTTTAAAATGATGTCCCTGCCGCGCTTCCTCTACGCCCTCCAGAATACTATGGACTTGGTCCCGGCACGCTATTTCCGTGAGGTGGAGGGCCTCCAGCGGCGCCTGTTCTGGGACGGGAGGCCGCGCATTGCTCTGGCTAAATTGACGCTCCCGTGGTACGATGGGGGGGTCGCCCTCCCGGACATTAAACGGTATTACTGGGCCTCCCAACTAGCTGCAATTAATCATGGCCTTTACGGGCCCGCCTTGAACCCGGCATTTGAGATGGATAAGATGCTCCTACCCGGTGGCGATTACAATCGCGCGCTCTACTCTGGCGCGCCCAACTCCCGTTTGACGGGACCGACGCGTGTCATGGTGCGTGTCTGGCACGCGGCTAATGCAGCTATGGGGTGGAAGGACCGTTTGACCCGGGCGTCACCGCTGTATGCGTCTGAGAGGTTGGGCTCCCTGTGGACGTCGAAGGGCTTCGCGAAGTGGGACACGATCGGAATCAGCACGGTGGGAGATCTCTGGACGAGGGGGGGATTCAAAACTTTTGAGACGCTGCAGGCGGAGTTTCAGCTGCAAGGCAGTGAGTACTTTCGGTACCTACAAGTCCGCCACGCGCTGGGCTCCGTCTTCCCGGATGTCGCATCCATTCCGGAGTCTTCCCCCCTGGAGGACAGAGTGCTGGATGGCCATGTACCGGACAGCACGATCTCCCTCATATATAAAAAACTGATCAACGATAGATCGTGCCTGCTGACTAGTCTCCGCGAGGCCTGGGTTGCCGACGGGCTGGAGCTGGACGACGAGGATTGGATCTCCGCGGTGGCCTCTCCGAAAGAGGTGGCCATCCCGGCTCGCCTTCGTTTCGTCCAGCTCAAGATCCTTCACCGGGTGTACGTGATGGGGCCAAGGCTTCTGCGTATGGGTTTTGCTGGTGACGGAATGTGTAAGCGTGGCTGTGGCGCGTTGGCGACTTTCATGCATATACTGTGGGAGTGCCCGAAGGTGGAGCGATTCTGGCGTGGTGTGCATGAGGTCCTGCGTGTGGTGACGCGTGTCACGCTGCTGCCTGAAGCGAGGAGATGCTTGCTGAATGTATGGGAACCGAATGACTATTCGGTCCCGCAGACGCGGTGGGTGACTCTGGGATACATGATAGCTAAGCGTGACATTGCTCAATTGTGGGGATCCCAGAGGCCCCCTGCGGTGTCGGCCTGGAAAGAGCATATGGATTGGTGTATGTTTCGTGAAAAGGTGGTGTATGTGGCGAGGGGTAAGCCTGGGGCGTGGGTGAAACTCTGGGGCCCCTGGAACGCCTACCGCGGGGGTATTTGTGAGCCACCACTGCTACCGGCTGCCTCGCCTGCTCCGTCTCCCTAGACTGCCCCCCTCCCTCGGCCGCGGGCGCGCGGTCCCCCAGTCCCTGATCTACTCCCATTCCCCTCCTCAGAGTTCTGCTGCTGGTTTGGATCCCCCACTTATGGAGCACGTGCTGTCACTTTGGATCGCGGGTTGCCTTGCGGGTGTGGTTTTTTGGTGTTGTTTTGTTTTAAGAAAATGGAACCGTACTGTGGGCTTGGAGCTGTGTGGCCTGCACCATTGACTACTCCTGTTTCACTGCTCTGCACTGCTGAGAGACTTTTATTGTATCTATGCAATATGCTTTTGCCATTCTAGCGGCCGGCCGGGTGGTTGTAGGCCCATACCTGTAACTTTTGCAAACTGCAATAAACGGTTTCAAAAAAAAAAAAAAAAAAAAAAAAAAAGTCTACTTTTGTACATAGATTTCTAAAATGTTTGGATCACCCACGCCCTTTGTAATGCCACAGTTGGTCCTTAATTTGGTCCTCACCTACCTGATGTGTTCTCCTTTTGAGCCTTTACACAGTTGTCCCCTCCTGCTGTTGACCATCAAAACAGACTTCTTAGTGGCGATTACATCTGCCCGGAGGCTGAGTGAGTTGCAGGCGTTATCTTGCTTGCCTCCCTATCTGACGTCTTTTCCAGACAAAGTGGTGCTTAGCACCCGGGCTTCCTTTTTTGCCAAAAGTTGTGACCCAATTCCATCTGGGTCAGTCCATCACCTTGCCCACCTTCTTAGCTCCCCCGCATCCCTCTAAGGAAGAGGTGTGTCTCCACTGACTGGACCCAAAAAGAGCTATGTCGTTTTACCTTGACCGCACTAAAGAGTTCCGGGTGGACTACCAACTCTTTGTGGATTACGTGGGAGCTACGATGGGAAGGAAAGTGCAGAAAAGGACCCTATGCGTGGCTGTGGATGTGGGACCCAGCAATGCGAGTCTGGGGGCCAGAGGGCGGGCCAGTTCACCAATACCCCCCTGCAGCAGCCTCCAAACCCTCATAGTCTGAACTTTCAGGCTCACCACAGGCCAGTGGGTTGCAGGATTTGCCATCACCCTTCCCCCCCACCCCACTGGCAGAACATCACGTCAAACAGGTGGGTTTTGCAGATAGTTCGAAGGGGCTACTCCCTCCCCTACGAGACTACCCCACCCTCCATGCCACCAACCTTGCATTGCATGTCGGAGGATCACTTGGCCCTTCTCTGCCAGGAAGTTGCAGCTCTCTTGGCCAAAGGAGCTATCAAAAGGGTCCCTGTGCCAGAAGTAGGTCATGGTTGCTACTCCCACTACTTTCTGGTACCCAAGAAGGACAAAGGCCTGCGTCCTATCTTAGACCTTAGGGCCCTCAACCGCTTCCTTCGGAAGGAAGAGTTCAAAATGCTCACGCCGGCTCAGGTCCTGTCTGCCCTTGGCCCTGGAGACTGGATGGTAGCATTGGACTGGCAGGACTCGTATTTCCATATACTTGTCCTGCCAGCCCACAGGCATTCCCTGCGGTTCACGGAAGGCCACGAACATCATCTGCGCAGATCAGGGGTCCCAGTCTTCCCCTATCTCGATGACTGGCTGTTGAAGGGTTACTCGCCTCAGGCTGTCATCTCCCACTTCCAGACTACGGCGGACCTCATGCAATCGCTGGGATTCACTATCAACATGCGGAAGTTAAACCTGACTCTCTCTCAGAAGCTCCCTTTTATCAGAGCAGTTCTGGATATAGTGCAGTTTTGGGCTTATCCTCCTGAGCAGCGAGTCCGGTATATTTAGGCTATGATTCCGATGTTTCAGCCTCTACCCTGGATTTCGGAGAGAATGACCCTGAAGCTGCTGTGCCTCATGTCCTCCTACATCCTGCTGGTGGATCATGCCAGGTTGTCTATGCGGGCGCTGCAGTGAGACCTGAAGTTCCAGTGAGTGCAGCATCAGGTAAATCTTTCCGATGTCATCCAGATCTCGGAGGGAACTGTATATCAGTTGCAAGGGTGGCTCACAAACCAGGATTGGGTCAGCGACAGATCCCTCTCCCTTTCCCAACCAGACTTCACGGGCGTGACGGATGCGTCACTCCTGGGATGGGGCGGCCACCTGGGAGAGGCAGAGATCAGCGGTCTCTGGTCTCCGGCGGAGTCGGTCTCCTCATCAACCTTTTGGAGCTCTGGATGATCTGTCTTGCTCTGAAGGCATTCCTTCTTCCTGTCAAGGGAAGAGAAGTGCAAGTGTTCGCGGACAACACCACTGCCATGTGTTGCACTGCAACAAACAGGGTGGGATTAGGTCACGGACCCTATTTTAAGAGGCTCTTCGCATTTGGACATGGTGGGAACATCAGGGCATATCCCTGGTGCCAGGGCGGACGAGGTCAGCCGCAGGAGCATGTTGGATCACAAATGGTGTCTTCACTCGAAGGTGGTGCAAGCTCTCTTTCAGGAGTGGGGAGAGCATTGGTTAGATCTGTTCGCCACCAAAGAGAACATGCTATGTTAGTAATTCTGCGCGTTGGGGTTTCCAAGGCGGCATCCGCTCGGCGACGCTTTTCGTCACAAGTAGCATTGCGCGCTTCTGTACCTCTTTCCGCCTATACCACTTCTGCCCAGAGTGCTGAAGAAGATCAAGCTCAACCGGGCCCAAGTCATTCTTGTGGCACCGGACTGTGCACGAAGAGTCTGGTACCCCGAGCTCTTGAGCATTGCCATCGATCCTCCAATTAGACTGCTTCTTCGGGAGGATCTTCTGTCAGAGTCGACAGTCCTCCACCTGAACTTGTCCAGCCTCCACCTTCTTGCTTGGAGATTGAGTGGCGACAGTTAACCGCTTTAGACCTTCCTCCCGAAGTTTTTCAAGTCATCTTGACAACCAGGCGTCCCTCCACTAAAACAGTATACGCCTGTAGATGGACTAAGTTTGTGGCATGGTGCGCAGCGAATGTTGTGGATCCCCTTTCTGCCCCTTTTTCGGAGGTACTCTTATTCATTCTCTCTTTGGCTCAGCAGGGCTCTGCTCTGGGCGCTCTCAAAGGCTACCTTTTGGCCATATCTGCCTTTCTTCACCTTCCTAATCAACCTTCTCTTTTTGAATCCCCTATTGTAAATAGATTTCTAAAGGGCATTACTCGCCTCTTTTTCCTCCTGCTCCGTTCATAATGCCCCAGTGGGACTTGAACCTGGTCTTAACAAATCTTATGTGTGCTCCCTTTGAGCCTCTTTACAATTGTCCTCATCGGCTCCTCACTCTGAAGACAGCTTTCCTTGTTGCCTTCACCTCTGCCCACAGAGTGCGTGAGCTTCAAGCTTTATCTTCCATACCTCTTTTTCTGGCTGTTCATCCGGACAAAGTGGTTTTTCACACGAAGTCCTCTTTTCTTCCCAAAGTGGTTACCTCTTTCCATATAGGACAGACCATAACTTTTCCTACCTTCTTCCCGCCTCCGTACCCTTCCAAGGAGGAGGAGAGACTCCACTGTCTGGACCCCAAAACATGCACTCTTTCTATCTCGACCGCACAAAGAATTTCCGGGTGGACGATCAACTCTTTGTTGGCTATTTAGGCGCTAAGAAAGGTTTGCAGTGCAAAAATGTACCATCTCTCGGTGGGTTGTACTGTGCATTAAGATCTGCTATTCCCTAGCAAGAAAAGAAGCTCAAGTGGGACTGCGTGCCGACTCCACCAGGGCTACGGCAGCTACTACTGCCTTGGGATGTGGAGTCCTGCTCATTGACATTTGTCAGGCAGCCACGTGGGCATCCCTGCAGAAGTTTGCTAAACACTATTGCCTTGACAGCCAAGTCCGGATTGATGGCTATTTTGGCCATTCTATTCTCCAGGACTTCCTTTTGTGAACTTAGTTTGTAGACCCACCTCCGGGGTTAGCATTGCTGGGGTATCTATTGTAAAGGTAAGCAATCTAAAAACTACAGTTTCTTTCAGATGAACAAGTTACATACCTTCGGTAACGATTTATCCGTAAGAGACATATGTAGTTATAGATTCGTTACCGCCCACCCATCCTCCCTGTTTTGCGAACTGGCTTCTAGGGATAGATACTCCCTTCAACGACCCTAGTTATATGCACCAGTGGTCAGTGTCTTGCATGGCTCTGCACTTCTGGCGTGGAATGTCGTGTCAGAACTGATGTCAGCGCGCAGGTTGGGCATCTAAATAGACACTTCAACGTCATCCCGACGAACACGGCGACGACGGACGGGGAGTCGACTGACACCACCTACCGAAGCGAAAGGGTACTGCTAAAGAAAAATCTCCGGATCCAGTCTGACGCCTGAGGGTAATTCTAAAGGTAAGGAATCTATAACTACATATGTCTCTTACAGATACATAGTTACCAAAGGTAAGTAACTTGTCCATCAAGTCCGCAGAGACGGGCATTTTGCCTGTTCAGCCCTGCAGGACTTCCTAGTTTGAGGTATTGGTCCACAACCCACCGCCAAGATGGTATGGCTTGGGTATCTAATGCAAAGGTAAGGAATCTGCAGCCAGAAGTCTCTATCAGATGAACAAGTTACTTCCCTTCGGCAACGCATTATCTGGTAGAGCTTCCGTCTAGCTGCAGATTTCTTGCAGCCCCATTGATGCTTCCCACTGTGCGGACTAGTATTGTAGAGCTAGGTTTACTCCCCTGTTCAGGACCCTCGTTTTGCATACGACAACGTCAGTTACTTTGTGGCACTGCGCTTCTGGCGTGGATAAAACAAAAAGTACTGACGGCTGCGCGCCTGGTTGGTGCCTATATAGGTACTGCAGAGTCATAACCGATGCTAACGACGACGTCACTCTGAGCCGAATGGAGCCAACCGACGGTACGCTCAAGAGGTATTGCTTAGCAAAAGTTTTCGGATCCAGCCTGATGCCTGGGAAATGTAAAGGTAATGAATCTGGAGCTAGATATAGTCTCTACCAGATAATCCGTTAATGAGGGTAAGTAACTTGTTCATTACTGCTATATAATTGGAGAAAAAAAATATTTCCCCTTCCAGATGGCATCAAGAACTTAGTTCCTCAGTTTGGATTGCTTTTCTCACAAAATGTTCCTCTTCAGTGGTTGATTCAATGTGCAAAGGGGGCAGTAATGGCATTCCCTGTGCATATTCCTGTCCAAGAAATAAGAAGGATACGTCTATTGGATACCTAACATTCTGCAAACTGTAAGCTATTGAGGTTTTTTTCCTAAAGAAATTTTGAATTTGACTATGAGGGTCTGTAGAACATGAAGTGGTTTCCAGCAAAGGTTGGTAATTGGCAAGAGCAAAGCTGTAGAAGTGAAATAAAATTAAGTTAATGATTACTTTATTTACCCTAACTGGTAGTCTTGCTCCTATTGTCTTCGACCTCCCATCAATGTATTAGCCACTAGATAAAAGCTATCACCAATTAGCACCTTTATAATCAAGGGAACTTTTTGTGTGGTGCCAGTTGTGGAAAACTCTACTAAAAAGCTACGAAACCAACGTCTGGTCCTGCTACTAAGTGTCACCTTACCCACAGGTTTGTAAATAGGGAGCTACCTTAGGATTAGCGTCACCATTAAGGTAACTTTAGCTAACTTTCTTGGCACCTCATTACTTGTGTGGAAAAAGAAAAACCTTGTGAATTAAGACTCCAAAATCTATTGATCAATAAGTATATTTGTTGGAGCTACAATATATTTCACTTTTTTCATAGATATGGCTTCATCACCTTTGAGTCTCAAGATGATGCACAAAGGATTTTACTGGAGGTAATTATAGTGTTCGATTTCCATTTTATTTTTTTCAACAGTGAGGTTGTTATTACATGTTGTTAAACAAAATGCAGCCAGCAGGTTAGAAGTCATAGCACCAGGCCGTTTTGATACAATTCAATAGTATGAAGGCTATGAGAAATATTGCGTTAAATCATACATATATACTAAGAAGTGCACAAAAATCAACAGCGAATGGTTTCTTCCCTACCCTCCGTCTGAATTGTGAACCTATCATCATAAAACAATTTATATTTTTTTTAGCAAAATAAAGGCCTAAAACATCTATAATGACAGCACAGTATTAGAATTTCTTCCTCACAGGGCAGAATTAGTCCCAAAAATTCCTCTTGGAGTAACAATATCTGTGGTAAGTTTTTACTAATATTGAAGACAGTCTCAACAACGGCATCTCCGTCTCTCTATCTCTAGGAGGTCAAATAGGTTCAAAGATTTATGTTTCGGTGAACATGATATAGCACGAGTCCTCCCTGATTGATTGGAAACCAGCAGACTGTAAACCGCAGCAAAATCAAACTTCCTTTCAGTGATTGTTTTATGCAGTTTCTCTATAGCCAGAAGATTCCATAAGGATGTGATAGTATTTATATAGCGCTTCCTGCCCTTGATGAGGCGTTGATGCTCTTATTGGCAAATAGCACGCTACTTCGGGACCCAAGGTTAGTGTAGTGGTTAATCTAGTGGTTCTCTTCCAGGGGATCCTCATCAATAGTCATAAGCACTAGAATATTCCCACCCATGCGCGGGACCCCGGAAACACAATCATATATGTGACAAACATATATGTATCTCCACTTACCCCAGTATTGGAACTTTCATAGATTCTCATGCTTTGTATCATCGTCGGAATGGGAGCCTCGGTAACAAAAATATATATATATATACATATGTATAACCATAGAAACAAAAGAGAAAAATAGGCCTAGGCCTCATCTCATTTTGTAGTATATCACCCTCTTTGTGTAAAAGAGCCCAAACTTTTGCCAGGGCCAATCAGCACAGCCTCACCCTCTGGAACCTTCCTGAGAGAGCTCAGAGCCTCAGATTTTTCTACCGCACGTTGTGCTAGGGAGTCTCCACTGAGCTCTGCTCAGTTTTTCTCAGAATTTAACTTTTGGATATCTTTATTGCCATCTTTTGTGACAGAATGTCAGAAAAGGAGAAGAAAGCTTTATTTAGAGCTTGTGCCTCTTGTGGGAAGAAGAGACTGTTTGTGGAAGACAGGCATGAGAACTGCATATACTGCCTGTACCCGGAACACAAGGCCACAGACTGTAAAATTTGTCGGACCTTCTCGACCAAGACCTTGAGAGACAGAGAGGGGCGCTTGCTGACGTGGCTGCAGAAGTTAAAGACCAGGGAGGTCATCTCTTCGGATGAGGAGGAATCTATCTCTGGCACCTCCTCCAGGAAATCGAAGAAGAGGGGTAGGTCATCTCCCTCCACTTCTGCGGAACCCCCTCTCAAGGTTCCTCTCAAAGCCCCTCACGGGATCTCTGACAGGTCTGAGGAGGCTGGTCCCAAAAAATCTCCTCACGACAGTGTAAAGGAGAGGCAGGGACGGGCTACTGTGGACATAGCCCCTAAGGACAAGAAGGAGGTTGCTACATCTTCCCCTCCGTCCCAGAAGGAGAAACCTGTAAAAAAACATGCTGCAGAAACTCCTCAGTCAGTTCCACTGAAGAAACCGCGTCCGTCGACGCAGGCGAAAGCAGGTACGTCGACGACGATCTCCTTAGTTAAGCCTATTTCCATGGGGTCGTCGACGAGACCGTCGACGATATCTACTTCGTCGTCTTCGACAGCGGTGTCGACGACGAAGACCACGTCGACGATGACGACGACGACGACGAGTTTGTCGATGTTGATGACTACAAGTTCGTCGACGAGACCGTCGACGGGTGCTCCGCCGACGACTGCTCCGGCGACGACTGCTCCGGCGACGACTGCTCCGTCGACGACTGCTCCGTCGACGACGATTACAGGACTGTCGACGGCCTCATCGTCGACGACGATTTCAGCTCCGTCAACGACAGTTGCCCTTCAGTCGACGATGTCGTCGTCGAGTTCGTCGACATTGGTAATCCCGTTGCCATCGACTCCGTCGACGAGACCGCCGACGGGACCGTCGACGACGAAAAAATTGGAATTTACCACCCAAAGATTAGTGATTACACCGGACATGACTTCCCCTAGGCGGGTCACGCCTTTGCCACCATCCATGCTTCTCGAGGACTCGGAGGAGGATGAAGAGGATGGGCAGTTTGGGGACGCATACAGCCCTTCAGACCTGAATGTCAAACAGCAGGACACAGATACGGAGGAGTTTTATGGTCCAGAGGTGCAGGAGGGGCACCGAAGCTTGACACAGGGATTACGCCCCCGCTCTCTGAGGCAGGACCTGATTGCCTTGCCAGTGGCTTTAGTGTCGGATTTGCAACAGATGCTGCAAGACTATAGATCTCGTTTTCCGACGTTGCCGGATCGCACTCCAGTGCGTCCTTCTCCATTGGAAGTGCCACGTGACATGCCAATGGACTTGCCACCTCTACCAAGAGAGGTACCTCGTTCCATTTCACCGGTGCTGCCCTTAGTGGTTCCCCAACCTTCAGGTACGGAACCTGCTGATGATGACGCAGACGATGCAGATACGGACGAAGACGATGAGGGGGAGGTGATCCCTCTTACAGATCCAGGGGATCCGGATGGGGACCCTGATGATACGCAGGATCCAGATGCTGTAGGCCGAGAGACAAATATATCGCCTCCGGCGGACATTGGTGGTTTCCATAATTTGATGGAACGGGCATCCAAGAGGTTTGGTTTGCCCTTTACGGTGGAGCAGTCCGACTGCTTCCTATATGACTTTAAAGCCCAATATAAGAAGTCTGTAAGATCAATTCCCATTATAGAACATGTCTGGGATGAGGGACTGAAGACAATGCAAAATCCAGCAACAGTCATTCCGGTTCTTCCCCGGCTGGAGAAGAAATACAAGGCACCAGAGGGCAGTCCTGCGTGTCTTCTAGGACAACCTAAGCCGGATTCCGTTATTTCACAAGCCGCACAAAGTAAGTCAAAAAATCCGTCCACTCCATTAACCACGCCTCCAGATAAAGAAGGCAGAAGACTGGACAATGTGGGTAAAAGATTCTCCACCATGGCCAGCTTGTTGGTGCGTGCGGCTAATTCTCTGGCTATTCTGGGCAGATACGACCGCCAGATGTGGTGTGATATGGAACCATTCCTGGACCAGCTACCAGAAACTAGTCAAGACGAAGCCAGACCGGTGCTGATGGAGGGAGAACGATGCTCTTCGGAAGTCATCGACTGTGCGATGGACATTGCTTCAACTGCTTTCAGGGCTTTGGCAGGGTCAGCCGTCTTGCGCCGTCAAGGCTGGTTGAAAGCGACCTGGTTTCGCCAGGAGGTCCAGAATAAGATCTTGGACCTCCCCTTTGACGGAGAGATGCTTTTTGGTAAGCATGTGGATGACGCCCTCCAAAGCATTAAAAAGGACACCGATACAGCTAAGTCCTTAGGATCTTTGACCTACCGTAAAGTGCCATTCAAAGGGGCACGTGGTCGGGGGTTTTCTAACTACAGAGGAAACCAACGACAATATTCCACACAATCTGGACAGTCCTATAAAGGTCAATATTCCAGCCAGCGCCAAGGACAGTCGGCGTCTTTCTCTCGGCAGTCCCAGAGAGGACGTCAGAATCGTCAGGGACGAGACAACGCCAAGAGGCAATAGCGGCCTCCTGGCTCTGGCTACTGTTCCTCCCCTACCACAAACACCGGTCGGGGGCAGGATATCTTTTTGTCTGGACAGCTGGGTGCGTTTAACATCAGACCGGTGGGTCTTGAATATAGTTCAGAGTGGCCATACGTTGGAGTTCCAAGATCTTCCTCCAACAAGAGCTCCAGACGCCCGTGCAGCGAAACATCTCCGACTATTACATCTCGAAGCCCACCAGCTTTTCATCAAGGGGGCGATAGAGCCCGTGCCACTTTCACAAAGGGGCAAGGGGTTTTATTCCAGGTTCTTCCTGGTTCGGAAGACGGAGGATACATGGCGTCCTATACTAGACCTCAGGGAGCTCAACACCTATCTCATCAAGCTCTCTTTCAGGATGGTCACTCTCCAGGATATTCTACGACTACTCAATCCGGGAGATTTTTTGGCATCCCTGGATTTAGAGGATGCTTACTTTCATGTTCCAATCCACCCAGCTCACAGGCAATATCTACGCTTCACAGTAGGCAAGAGCCATTTCCAGTTCAAGGTGCTCCCGTTTGGCCTTCGGTCGGCACCCCGCATTTTCACGAAGATGCTGGCACCAGTCGCTGCTTTCCTGAGGAAGCAGTCCTTGGAAGTGTTCCCGTACTTGGACGACTGGCTCATCAAGGCTCCGTCGTTCAGGGCAACGTCTCAGGCTGTGTCAACTTGCATAAGATTGTTCGCCCATTTGGGTCTTCAGCTCAATGTGTCCAAGTCGGAACTGATACCCTCCAGGTCACGGAAGTTCCTTGGGGCAATTCTGGACACGAGACGATGCACGGCTCGTCCGTCAGAGGAGCGTCAGGGCAAACTGGCCACTTCCGCTCGTCAAATGCTGCACAAGAGACATGTATCGGTTCGACAGTACAAGTCCTTGCTCGGATCAATCTCATCCTGCATACCTTTGATACCGCATTGCAGGCTTCATATGCGCCCTCTACAGGAGGAGTTGGACAAACAGTGGCGTCAGGCAGAAGGATCGTTCAACGACAAAGTATGGATAACGCCTGCCATGCGCACAGCCTGCGAATGGTGGCTGGTGAAGCAGAACATCGCAGGAGGATTAACGTTCCGAATCCCTCCTTCTCCTATGGTGGTGACCACGGATGCTTCCCTAGAAGGGTGGGGAGCTGTCCTCCAGGAGCTTCAGGTCAGCGGTCACTGGAGTCCAGCAGACAGACTGCACCACATCAATCTTTTGGAGCTGAGGGCCATTCACTTAGCCTTGCTGGCGTTCCTTCCCAGACTTCAGAACCGTGCAGTGCTGGTCCGGACAGACAACACTACGGCCATGCACTATATCAACAAGCAAGGGGGAACGAGATCGCGGACGCTGTCCAAAGAAGCTCAGGTGATCTGGGAATTTGCGATCTCTCACGGGGTCAATCTGCGAGCCGAGCACCTAGCGGTGTGTCTCAACATCACAGCGGATGCTCTAAGTCGGCAGACGAAGGGGACACACGAGTGGGAGCTGGATCAGGCCACGCTGGAGGCAGTGTTCAAGAAATGGGGTACTCCGACCATAGACCTCTTTGCGACCCCGGAGAACGCCAAGTGCCGGTTTTACGCAAGCAAGGTTCCCCAGCGAGGGTCTCTGGGGAATGCCCTTTCGATTGCTTGGTTCGGCGCATTTTGCTACGCCTTTCCTCCGATTCCCCTCATTCCTCGAGTTCTCAGGAAGGTCAGGGCAGAACCATGCAAGATGATCCTCATTGCTCCAGCATGGGCGCGGCAGTTCTGGTACTCGGAACTCCTACTTCTCTCCCAGGATCGCCCGATTCGCTTGCCACTGATTCCATCTCTGTTATCGAGAAATCAGGGGCAAGTCCTCCATCCGGATCCGGAGTCACTTCACTTGTCAGCGTGGCTCCTGAACACAGAGAATTCCGCCATCTGAATCTGTCTAAGGAATGCAGGGATGTTCTATCTCAGGCGCGGGCACCAAGCACTAATAAGACCTACAGGGCAAAATGGAAGAGATTTTGCCTTTGGTGCCAGAGGAATAAACTCCATCCTTACAAATCCCTGCCACATCAGATTTTGCCCTACATCCTGTCTCTGGCTAAATCAGGTCTGGCGCACTCTTCGATCAAGGTACATCTGGCTGCCATATCCCGCTTTCGACGGAAGACATCGGGGCCATCTCTATGGTCTGCAAGGATTGTTAAGCAGTTCCTTAAGGGGTTATTTCGGATGTATCCTCCGGTCCGGCCACCTCCGCCTATCTGGCAGCTTAACCTAGTACTGGCTCAACTGATGAAAGCGCCCTTTGAGCCGATTCACAAAGCGGACTTGAAGTTCCTATCTTGGAAACTAGCCCTTCTCCTGGCATTGACTTCGGCTAGGAGAGTTAGTGAACTCCAGGCTCTCTCTATAGTGGAGCCTTTTCTACAGTTCAAGAGGGATGTCATGATTTTGAGAACCAACCCAAAATTCATCCCTAAGGTGCCTTCGGAGTTTCATTTGAATGAACCCTTAATTTTGAACTCCTTTTTTCCGCGTCCTTCCACTCAAGCGGAACGAACATTGCATTCTTTGGATGTCCAAAGATGCCTGAAATTCTATCTGGAGCGCACACGCTCTTTCAGAAAGTCTACTCAACTATTTATCGCCTACAGTGCACCACGGAAGGGGTTACCGCTCGCCAAGAGTGGCATTTCCCGCTGGATCTCCAGTGCAATTCAGTACTGTCATCAGGCTGCGGGCAAACCTTTGGATAAAAGGGCCCGGGCGCATTCTACGAGAGCGATGGCGTCTTCAGTGGCTCTCTTTGCTGGAGTGGCGATTAAGGACATTTGCAGGGCAGCAACGTGGAGCAGTGTACACACCTTCACGAAGCACTACTGCCTGGAATCGGTGGGACGAGCTGACGTTGCTGTTGGTCAAGCAGTCCTCCGGAATCTTTTTCAATGAGAGGTGAGCATTCCCTACAATCCCTCCATCCTGGTAAGCACATTTGGTTTCAGTAATGGTTGTTTTATCATGTACACTGAGATGATTTTGTAAAGCCATGTATTTACCGAAATGTGCTTGTCATGATCTACTGCTTGCTATTCTGATACAAAGCATGAGAATCTATGAAAGTTCCAATACTGGGGTAAGAAAACAACTTACTTACCTGTAACTTTGGTTCCCCAGTATTGGTAACTTTCATAGATTCTCATGCGCCCACCCACCTCCCCTGGGAAAGCTCTGCCGGTTTACTAAGGTAGTGGCTGTTGGCACAACGGCTACGGAAATCTGAGGCTCTGAGCTCTCTCAGGAAGGTTCCAGAGGGTGAGGCTGTGCTGATTGGCCCTGGCAAAAGTTTGGGCTCTTTTACACAAAGAGGGTGATATACTACAAAATGAGATGAGGCCTAGGCCTATTTTTCTCTTTTGTTTCTATGGTTATACATATGTATATATATATATATTTTTGTTACCGAGGCTCCCATTCCGACGACGGGGAATGATACAAAGCATGAGAATCTATGAAAGTTACCAATACTGGGGAACCAAAGTTACAGGTAAGTAACTTGTTTTCATATATATACCTATATATATGTATATAATAAAAAAGCAAATGCAGCCTTTCATAACCAGAGCTGAATAATGCTGTAAGGACTCCCCTGTATATTCTAAACAATATATTAAAAAAACAGGGAAAAACAACAGAAAAGCATGTTTGAAAACTGTTTTAATGCTTAGCATTTAGCACAATCCCTCAGATAGGACTGAAAGTATTGACAGCTCAAAGGCTGCATTGCAGAAAAACACAGCCTAGAAAGGCTGGAAAGCTAACTCATAGCAACATAGAAATAAACTGGCACCGTGCCTTTAAGGCAGCCATGACCCCTAGCTTCCCATCCTGCCTCAGGGGTGACAGTTAGGTCAGTTGTTCTTTCCGGCTCCTTCAGACAGGACCCTGGTTACACAGCTCAACTTTTTTCTGGTTTTACTCAGAAATAATCTTCAATTTTCAGGAAAAGTGTATCTTACTTTGACGTTTTACATCTAGTCAAGTAAGGTGTTCACTTTTTCTGACTATTTTTGGCATTTTTTACCACTCAAAATGCCATCCATTTTTGATCCCTGCCCGTCTTGTGGAAAAAAGGCCAGGTCAGACTCTCATGCAGTCTGTATTCTCTGTCTGCCTAAAGATCATGTTCCCAAGACTTGTCCTCATTGCCAGTCTCTCTCTAAAAGAACTTTAAAAGACAGGGAGCGTATTCGTCTTTATGGGCTGGCAGAAAAGGCTTCCAGAGGCAGGTCTCCGGGGAGAAAGGGCTCTAAGAGACCCAGATCCTCTTCTAGAAGCAGGAATCTATCAGCGTTGGGCTCGGCGCTGAGAAAACAACCACCGGTGGGGCATATGTCCAAGAAAAGACCTTCGACGGCGGGCTCGCCGTCGAGACAATGCAAACATACAGGTACGTCCCTACATTCAACGTCGACGTCGAAGAATCGTGAGCCTCCGCCATCGTCAACCCGGCGACGATCGGCGTATAGGATTAGCAGCCCTCCGCCGGCCTCGTCTCGACGTTCTGCGTCGAAAGCTGGCAACCCTCTGTCGGCGTCAATCCAACGACAGTCGGCGTCGAGGGGAGAGAGTCCTCCGCCGTCGTCAACCCGGCAACGATCGGCGTCGAGGACTCAGAAGCCCTCCGCCGACGTCAACCCGTCGACAATCGGCGTCGAGTACCAGAAGCCCTCCGCCGACGTCAACCCGTCGACGATCGGCGTTGAGGCGAAGAAGTCCTTCGGCGTCGTTGATGCAGCGACGCTCGACGTCGAGGCGCAGAAGTACCCTGGCGTCGTTGACGAGATGTTCACCGTCGAGACATTCGCCGTCGAGACACACGGAGTTGACGCCGAAATCGATCCCAACACCTGGTCGAACGGCTAGAAGAAGATCTAGATCGACGTCGAGAAAGGCTCCGTCAGAGCAGGTTATACGCTCGACGTTGAGTCCCACATCAGTGAGATCTGGAGAGGGTTCAGTGGTTTTGGTGACTGAGTCAGCGTCACGGCACTCATCCTCTCATTCCTCGAGACGTCCTTCAACGCATTCACCATCTGCGTCCCCGGAACGTCATTCAAGGAGGTCACGACCAAGATCTCTGTCGCATCACAGGAGAGCTTCCCCTCCCGTTCACCTACCTCCAAGATGGCTTTTACCAATCCATCACTGGAGTAAGGACCCGGTGGGAGCATCAAGAAGGGAAGAATATACTAGCCCGATCCACAGATCTCCTCTGCAAAGATTAGTACAAGAGGTGGATAGATGGCCTTCACCTGCACGTCAGCGCCGTGCGGGAAGATCGCGAGAGCGCAGGCCTTCTACTTCCCATCACCAAAGAAGGAGGTCTCCTACATGGTCATCTTCCTCCACCCGCTCCACTAAAAGAGACTATTCACCTACCCTATCGGACAGCCCACAGTCGAGAATGTCTCCGATAGATGCTATTAACACGTATCATGATGTGCTACAAAGAGGGGCTCAGAAGCTGAACATTGAGATGTCCACTCCTCAGGTCGCAACAACGGTAATCTTTGAGACGCTGCACCAAAGATCTGCATCTCGCCCGTTGCTGCCTTTGGTTCCTGGGCTTCTAGAACCAGTGATGGACATTTTCCTAACCCCCTCTGCTATCAAGGCTGCACCTGCCAGAATACAGAAAAAATACAAACCGGCTGATACAGACCCGTGTTTTTTTTAAAACAGATCCGCCTGCAGATTCAGTTATCGTCGCAGCGGCACGAAAAACGCACGCTGTCTCTGCACATTTGTTGGTCCCCCCGGACAAAGAGTAAGTCCCAGGATTCTTGGGGACGGAAGGTTTGTGGGTCTGCAGCGTCATCACTAAAAGTCTCCAGTGCAGCAGCCTTATTAGGACGCTACGACAGAGCCTTATGGGACTCCTTGGATCGTTTCAAAGAGAAGCTACCAAAGGAAAATCAAAAGGACTTTGAGGAGGTCATTACAGAAGGATCCCTGGTAGCTAACCAAATGATTAGCACGGCGGTGGATGGTGCCACACTATCGGCGCACTCTTATGCGCATGGCATTTGCGCTAGGATGTCTGCCTGGTTAAGGCTTACAGCTCACAAGCCAGATGCTCAACAGATGATCCTTAACCTGCCTTTTTCTGGCTCCTCATTGTTTGGCAGCCATACAGATGAGGAAATGGCTAGTATGAAAGCCGTATTAGACACTCTGAAGGCGGTGGGATTAGAGAAGAAAAAATAATTCAGGCGGAGATACAGACCCAACCAGCGCAAGGGCTACCAACAGAGGGTTCAAACCCCTCAGTGGTCCTAAATCAAAAATCAAGGAAGATCACAGTTCCAAAGCCGAAAGTAAAACAGAGGTAGAGGAGCTTCCTCTGGCACTGTTGCCCACTCCAGTGGGAGGAAGTGTTTCACATCATCTGAAAGAGTGGTGCAACATAACAAAAGATCGTTGGGTGCACAGTATACTGCGCAATGGATACGCACTACGTTTCCGTGTGTCTCCAAAGGACATCCATCCAAAAAGATCTTGTCCTCACCAGTTGAAGTTACTACGACAAGAAGTGGTGACCCTTCTGCAAAAAAAGGCCATAGAGAAGGTTCAACCCTCTCAGCGGGGAAAGGGAGTGTACTCCAGGTACTTTCTTGTACCAAAAAGAGATCAAAAGCACAAATTCAGACCTATCCTGGACCTTTGATCGCTGAACAAAGTCATCTTGAAAGAGAAATTTTGCATGGTGGCGCTTCATCAAATATGTCCACATCTGCAAGCAGGAGATTGGATGTGTTCAGTGGATCTCCAGGATGCGTATTTCCACATTCCTATAATTCCCCATCATTGCAAATATCTGCGATTCGTGGTTGGCAGCAATCGCTACCAGTTCAGGGTTTTGCCCTTCGGACAAAAATCTGCCCCACGAGTCTTTACCAAGTGCATGGCGGTGGTAGCGGCGGCTCTACACAGAAGATGTCTGTTCGTGTATCCGTACTTGGACAATTGGCTCCTGAAAGGGCCATCCCCTCAGCAAGTAAAGAGCGACTTCCGAATGTGTCTATCTCTACTCTGCAGGCTAGGTCTGCACGTGAATATGGAGAAATCGGTTCACCGGCCTACTCAGGTGATCCATTATCTGGGCTCCACTCTGGATACAAGCCTAGGAAGAACGTTTCCTTCGGAACAGAGACTTTCATCACTCCAACAGAAGTGCAAAACTCTTCTCCAGACAACTCGTCTAACGGTCCGGCAAGTGGCCTCTCTGCTAGGATCGATGGCTTCTTGCATATTTCTCATTCCCAACGCCAGGCTGAGAATGAGACCTTTGCAACAGGACCTAGAGGACAAGTGGGACCAAGCATCGGGTCACTGGGAAGACCGAATTGTGCTTTCACAAGCAGCAAAGTTGTCCATTCTATGGTGGACTCGACCAAAGAACCTCTTAGTGGGAGTCCCCTTCCATCAACCTGTTCCGACCCAGTCCTTGGTAACGGATCCATCTCTACAAGGGTGGGGAGCGCACATGGATTGCCTACAGATGCAGGGACGGTGGTCCATCAAGGAGCAATCCTACCACATAAACATGTTGGAACTGCGAGCAGTCCATCTAGCTCTGAAATCTTTTCAGCCCTCAATCACGTCCAACTCGATCCTGATCCAAACAGACAACACGACCACCATGTATTACCTCAACAAACAGGGTGGTACACGCTCTCGCCCGCTCTCCCTGGAAGCTCAAACGATATAGCACTGGCTTCTAGCCCGAGGCCTCCATCACAGCGGTGCACCTTCCAGGGGAACGAAACGTGCGAGCAGACTCACTCAGTCGGCATTTCGAAGATCAGCCAGACTGGGTGCTAAACAACGAGGTAGTGGCAGAAGTTTTCCATCAGTGGGGGCAACCTTCCATAGATTTGTTTGCAGGCGATCAAAACAAGAAATGCCACGCCTTCGCATCCAGGTTCCACCGTCCAGGGACGAGGGGGAATGCTCTTTTGATGGATTGGTCCGGAATATTTGCATACGCCTTTTCTCCCCTGCCTCTGATCCCGAAGGTGGTATCCAAGCTCATCCGATCCAACATGTCAATGATCCTGATAGCCCCAGACTGGCCTCGTCAGTGGTGGTACCTGGATCTCTTACAGCTGTCGGTACACCCCCACAGGAGGCTTCCTTACAGATCAGACCTACTGACCAAGATGGACGGGAAGATTCTACATCCCAACCTTCCCTCACTGAACTTGGCAGCATGGCACCTGAGGTCCTGCAATATGGACATTTGAATTTACCGCAGGACTGTATGCATATACTAAAGGAGGCAAAGAGACCTTCCACAAGGGCATCATACTCCTTTAAGTGGAAAAGATTCTACTTATGGTGCACTCATAATCATTTTAATCCTACCACAGGGCAGGAGGAGGTAATTCTTCCTTACCTCCTGTACTTGGCCAAATCAGGTTTAAAGTATTCCTCGATCAGAGTACACTTAGCCGCCATTACGGCCTACAGAAAGTCTCCTAACCAGCCTTCCTTTTTTCAACTACAGGTGGTCAAGGATTTCCTACAGAGGTTGAAGAAAGTGTATCCCCCTGTTTGGCCTCCTTCTCCTCCTTGGGAATCTAGTCCTCTCTAGATTGATGGGTCCTCGGTTTGAGCCCATCCATAAAGCCACGTTGCAGCATTTGACATGGAAGACCGCTTTCTTAGTCGCGATAACATCAGCGCGCAGAGTAAGTGAAATCCAAGCGCTGTCTTCCAAAGAGCCATATACTATCTTTCACCACAACAGGGTAGTGTTAAGAACTCACCCTGCTTTTTTGCCAAAGGTTGTCTCTGATTTTCATGTTAATCAGTCAATTTCCCTACCGTCCTTTTTTCCCAATCCTGCTACTCCTGCGGAGAGGTCACTCCACTCCTTTGACCTTAAGTGAGTGCTCAAGTTCTATTTGGAGGAAACGAAGGACATAAGAATATCAGAGCAATTGTTTTTAAATTATGGTTCCTTGAGGACAGGCTTCCCAGCTTCCAAAATGTCCATTTCGAGATGGATAGTGTCCTGTATAAAATTGGCCTATCAGCTGGCAAATAAACCCCTATTGTTGTCACCTAACCACACTCCACTAGGGGGAAAGCAGCTACAATAGCTTTCTTGCATGACGTTCCGATGGCAGAGATTTGCAAGGCAGCAACCTGGAGATCGGTATACACTTTCACAAGGCATTATTGTCTTGAATCCGATTCCAGGGCGGATACTCAAGTAGGCCAAGCCTCCTTGAGAAATCTGTTCAGATTATAAGCTATCTGGGTTTTCAAGTTTAGTTATCTGAGCTTGATTGTTCTTTTCCTTTGCCCTCAGTGGAAGAGGTGAGGCTCGCTATTCTATTCTAGTGCTTATGACTTTTGATGAGGATCCCCTGGAAGAGAAGGATTAGTAACTTGCCTGTAATCCTAGTTCTCTTCCAGGGGTATCCTCATCAAAGTCATAAGCAACCCTCCCGCCTCCCCGGGCAAAGGAACCTTATTTTTAAGGAATTGTCAACTCTTTGTGTCATGGCTTTGTGTCACCGCAAAGAACAACTTACCTAACTGTCACCCCTGAGGCATGATGGGAAGCTAGGGGTCATGGCTGCCTTAAAGGCACTGTGCCAGTGTATTTCTATGTTGCTATGAGTTAGCTTTCCAGCCTTTCTAGGCTGTAGTTTTCTGCAATGCAGCCTGTGAGCTGTCAATGCTTTCAGTCCTATCTGAGGGATTGTGCTAAATGCTAAGCATTAAAACAGTTTTCAAACATGCTTTGCTGTTGTTTTTCCCTGTTTTTTAATATATTGTTTATAATATACAGGTGACTCCTTACAGCATTATTCAGGTCTGGTTATGAAAGGCTGCATTTGCTTTTTTTATTATATACATATATATAGGTATATATATGTGGAGATACATATATGTTTGTCACATATATGATTGTGTTTCCGGGGTCCCGCTCATGGCTTTGATGAGGATACCCCTGGAAGAGAACTAGGATTACAGGTAAGTAACTAATCCTTACTAGGATTAGTCATGTGCTCTTAAGAAATGTGCATGCATTCACACCATTTACTTTGTGATTGATTATATTAGTATCCGTTAGGTGTGATCATTAGTTGGGGCTATGTGATTTTAATTGAATGATTGGTGTAATAGAAAGGCTGGCAGAGATTAGGTAATTGTAGGTTACAGAGATAGGGTTTTATAGAGGAGAGGCTATGATCTATGAAATGAGGTAACAGCCAACTGCAGAATTACAATAGGAAGGTTTAAGGCAAACCGGCATGAGACTGAGAGGAGCCTATATCCCCCTGAAATAAAAGGCCTGCAAAGGATGGAAGGTAAGAAGAGGATCACTGAAAAAAGAAGAAGAATCGAGCAGAAGTAACTCAAGATAAATTTTTCATGCAAAGCTTTCTTAGATAGCAAGCAAATGAAGGATATAAACTGTAGAGAGAAACAGCATTATACATAGTGCTCCATATCCAGGGCAGACAGCTTAAACGTGTTATTCAGAGTGTATACCTCATTTACACATTAAGGGCCTCATTCGGATGTCGGGCGAATCGCTACCGACAGGCCATTGGTGGCGGTACACCCGACATCTAGTGAATCGGTTAGACCGCCAGATTAGAATGCCGGCAGGGGGAATGACAGCCACCTCCAACAGGCTCATGGAGCCCATCTGGGTGGCAGTCCGAGCCGAATCCCTATAATCGGGACGATGCCTGCAATGGAGGCACTGCTGTAGGGTTTATGATGTCAGGTTCCCTCAGTCTTTACACGGTAGTCCCATCCACATGTAAAGGCAGACTGAAAGGGACTTTATTGGGCCCCAAGCAGGGCCCCGTCCCCTATGGGCAACTGGAATGTGGCCTGGGGGTCACATGTGGTGCCCTCCCAAACATTCATGCACCGTGTGCCAGGCACCACATTATGTCTGGCACACGGTGCATGGATGTTTGAGAGCTGCTCTTGTCTATGGCCGCAGTCCAAGCTGCTAAGGAAAAGAGCAGTTTTCCGACCGCCTACCCGGTCGGTTCGACACCTGCCCGAGGCGATGTTATGAGGCAATCCCCACTGCGCCGTGTCACAAAGGAGCCTGGCTAGAGAGCAGATTTATAAACTGGATTAAAATGGATGGGCGTATGAGGATTCATGTATATTTGTTCAATATGTCCCAAGCACAGAGTGTGGTTAACATTGGTGTGCCTAGGTAAGCATTAACAGGGCGATTGCTGTCTGGTTCCCTAAGGAGGTTTCAAAGTGAAGGACCTACTATCACACTATCAATGTGTACCCATAGATTTTCTGGTTCACGAGTGTTCCATTCTGTAAATAACCCTTAATTAAGCCGCTCTGTAGTATCCATGTAGGAAGGTATACCATGATATGCATGCACGTACTTGTGGACGTTTACGTAACACTATGCTCAAAAAGTAACCTTACCGTCGCTCTCAGATCTTATGTCTAAGCTTGTGGGACCAAACTGTAGGCAACTGTGGTTAAATGACAAGATTTGTTAATTAAACCGGATGCTTCTCGTTTTTGTGTCTTACATGATTGATGCAAGGTATTAATAGTTAATTTATCACCTCTTTACATACAAAAGGTACTTCTCTTCCTCATTTGTGTTAAAAAAAAAAAAAAAATGATAATGGGATCAACTCATATAAGTCATTCATCCCCCTGTTGCTGTGTCTCTGCGTGTTGTGTCTCAAGAGACAAAACAACATAAATGTCTGAGCCTTGTCTACATGTAGTTAAATCCTACTTGTATTTAAAATACTAAAACTATGTGGTGTTCCTAATATCACTACGAACTGAACAAAAAGAGTGTTCCAATTAACCTGGCAGTGTAGGCATCTCACTTAGTGGTTAGTCACCAATATCTCAGAAAGCTGGGATTACCCACCACCACAGCTTTCACCACATCTTTCAGTCATAGGGCAATCATCTCTCAAAAAAAAACCATAAGAGCTCCACTGGTTTTTGGGGCAGTAGCTCACAATAATGGACTTGGTCATCAGTGGGAGGAGGAACCATGTAATAAAGCATTCCACCTGAGGGTGGGTGTGGGTTCCATCTTGAAAAGTGGGCCCCCACCTTTTTTAGCACATTTTTGCTCTCACTTTCTTCATTTTGTCTCTCGTAAGGGTTCCTTAGTTTTGTTGCATGTAACATTGTGTGTATCTTGATAAATTGGAGCCTTGTGTACTGCGTCCCCTCCGATTGTACTTGTTAAGGGTTCTCTGATGAGCGCAAATGGCGGTGACAGGGGTATCCTTGTTGAGTTCCTCTGCTTAACGTTGAATTGGTGATAGTCACCAATTTAGTGGTATCACAGAAGTTGGGATATGATACATGGCAATTGCCAGTCCATCCGGTCAAAGACATTTTCTTACTCAAGGGGCACAAGGACCACAGGGTTTGTTAAATTGTTGTCTGGCGATGCTTAAAAAAATCCGACTGGCCTACAATTTTTACTGTAGGGACGATATCTTCCAAACGAGTAGCTAGAATTTTCATTAAGATTTTAACATTTTAACAAGTTTAAGTAATAATGCTGTCTATGGATAAAACACAATACCTGTTGTGGAATATAAATAGATTGCAGGAAAAAGAGAAGCAGATTACAGTTGCTCCGTTCATTAAAGATGCTGATGCCCAACTAATTATTTTGTAGGAGACACTTTTATAGAGGGGGGACTGTCTAGCCTGCCTTTGTAAGCTATACTGTGTTCAGTAGATTATCGCATCAGAATAGCTTGGTGCCACAAAAGGGGTGGCCATTATTATTTTTTAAAAAGCAGGTAGATGGCTTCTCACTAAATTCGCAGTTGGTGCCACAGAGTCCCTTTGTTGTGGCTACTATGGTCCTAATATAGATGACCTCACGTACCTAAATATTATTGAACGGAAAATCTTAAAAGTAAATTTACAGTCTTAATTGGGGATGGCTTTAACGTTGTGTTGAAAGAGGCGCTTGACGGGAAATCTAAATACAAGGGTGCTGTATTGAAGAATATTAGATTACAAATCATTGATATCCAGAAGCAGCTTGGTCTTACCGACATTGGTCGCCGGGATCTTGGCAATCATAAAGTATTCACCTATTATTATAAGAAGTATGGCTCCAATCTTGCATTGGTTATTTTCTACTTGACAGTATCTTTATTGATCAAGTTCAAGCTGTGCTGCATCATCCTCCTTCACTTTCATTTCATTCAATGACCGTTTTATCCAGCATCCATCTAGGTCTCAATCTGTGCATCTGGAACGCAATTGATATAGTGACTGTCATGGGACTATATCAATTATATAATTAAAAACTGTTATTGAATGAAAGAATATTCTGTGATCTATCTTCACAGACCCAGTTTAATTTAAATAAATCTTGGTTCCGCCAGCTTGGGCATGGTGTTGAACACATATAAGGTGTATAGGCAGAGAATGCTAAGAAATGCGGTTTCAGCAAAGTTGCAAACAGTATGTATAAAGGAGAACTCTGTGCTTAAAAATAAGGGCATTACAGATTAAGTCCCCCTCTTCTGATGACAGCCTTGATCAACTAAGCTGTGAGGTCGAGCAGGCGCAGAATAATTACAAGGCATATCTCTATAAGAAGACCCTAGACAAATGGAAAGCAAGAAAATTACAGCACTTTGACTATGGGGAGAAAAGTGCAAAGGTCCTGGCTTGGAAAACAAGATCTGACAACGCCAGGAATCACATTCATTTGATTGAACAAGTGGGAGCAGCAGTAAAGGTTTCCACAGTGTTAGAATTCAAGGAGGAGCTGGCCAGTAGTCTGCGACGGGTGTACAAGGAAGACCTAATGCCAGACCTCGATAACATTAGGAGTTGGCTTGCTGCGAAAGAGCTACCTTATTTGTCGGATCAAATTTAAGACTTGACACAAGCGATAACTGAAAAAGAGGTTATGGGCCATTGGGGGGTGGCGTGGCCAACAGCTTAACATGACAGACTTTCTTTGAGCCCGCTCCACACCCTATCCTGGTTATCCTGTGTCATTGGCGTGTGCTTCTTATAGCGTCTGCTGGATCACCCCGTGGGCGCTGTTCTGGTGCTACCAGCACTGAGGAAAGCTGTTTCGGAGCTCCCGCACTGTTGAGGCCTCCGCAACTGGGAGAGCGGCATTTCTGTGGTCCAGGGATTGTGGCCTCCCTCCGCCCCTCCTCAACTTCAGACACCTGATACGTCGTACGGCATGCGGCCACAGAGCTGCGCAACTCAAGACTAGGTGCACTTGGAGGGGCCCTGATGCATGGAGGTGACCTCGGCTCCCCGAACCGGGGCCAGACTCTGAGGCTTGCTCTGTGGCGCTGCAGCTGGGGCACCCACTGAAAGGTCTTATCACTGCAGTTGGCTCTGGGCCCTCTGGCCTCCACGTAGCCATCTCCGACCTGGCAGGAGATGCCTGCCCCTTCACGCTTTCAGACCCGGATGCCCACTACACAGTAGGGGGTGAGTCTTGAGCTGCACCGCTGGTGCGGGGCACTCGCAGAGCTTGGCTGGGGGTCCAGGGGTCGACCTGACCTAGGCCCGCTCCTCCTGCGTGCCTGCTGTGGGCCCTGGTAGTACCCCCTGTATTGTCGAATCGGGTGTCCCAGGGGGGCTGCATCACTCTGATGCCACCTGCCCTCTGTCTTGTAGGTCATGAGACTCGCATTACATTTAATGAGTTTTTGAACTTGAGGTTCTGTAGTAGGTGATCTCTGTGTATAGTCATAATCTAGTGAATAGTCCCGCCCATGTGCGTGGACCCCGGAGCAATAAAAAATAATCTCTAAAGGTGACAAATCATGCAGACCTGCATACACCTTTAAGAGAGAATTTAATTTAAAGACAGATAATGCAGCCTATACCCACAGGCTACACTGTCCAGTACTTCAACTAGAATTCCACCAACATCCACAAAACAGCACTGCCTGTCCAGCTTTTCTCCACATAGGAAAAAACCCTGCCCCTACCAGCAAAAGCCTCTGGAATGATAGCGAGGAAGGAGTGGACAGACAAGCCCATAGGCTGCCATTATGTGGCTTAGAACAGGATACTGTGCCTTTAAGAAAACTTTCCAGATTTCCAGAACTTTCCCCAGTATCCCAGAATGCCCAGCAGGTCCCTTTTACTTTCAGTTCTTTTTTCCGGCTCCTGCTAGCAGGACCCTGGAGCATTGAGCTCCCCTTTCCAAGGGTTTATTGTAGTTTGTCAATTTTTGTCACTTTTTCAAGTACTTAGTGGCTGGTACTGTCAACATGCCTGGCTTGTTCGACAAGTGCCCGGAGTTTGGTAGAAAGAAGGCTAAAACAGATCCACACGAGGTGTGTATAGGTTGCCTTCCCCAGTCCCACGTGCCTGAAGACTGTGAAATCTGCCACTCGTTCTCAGCCAGGAACCTGAGGGACAGAATGAAGATCAGGCTTCAAGTCCTGGAGGAGAGAAGGCTGAAGGCACCAGGTGGGTCTGGAGGGGCTGATTTGGCCCATACTGAGGCCTCTGGGGGGGCTCCCCAGGGGCAGGAAGACCAGTAAGCGTCCCCACTCCCCGTCGACGTCGAGGGCGTCGACGGCGGCGTCGAGGGGGATGACTACCATCTGTTCGCCGTCTCCCCAAGGCTCTGGGGAGAAGCGGCGTCGACGTTCGACGTCGAAGGACCTGAACAGGCCGCCGTCGATGACATCGGCATCTTCTGCGACGACGCCGTCGACGTCCAGCAGTCGGCGTCGAGATCGGACCCGGCGTCGGCGCTCGCCGTCGAGGGGAGATCGCAGTTCGCCGTCGGTGAAGAGGAGACGGTCGACGTCGCCGTCGAAGAGAGGTTCGACGTCGAGACGATCGCCGTCGAGGCGCAGATCGCCGTCGAGGCGCAGATCGCCGTTGAGACGAAGATCGCCGTCGAGACGAAGATCGCCGTCGAGGCAAAGATTGCCGTCGAGGCGAAGGTCGCCGTCGAGGCGAAGATCGACGTCGAGGCGAAGATCGACGTCGAGGAAGAGAGAGTCCTCGGAATCGGTGTACTCTGTGGTGTATACGCCTCCTCGGAGGCCTACGCCACCGCCTCCTCCTCCACCACCTCCGACTCCGCCTCCACCGCCACCACCACCACCGCCTCCGCAGCCAGCGCCACTGCCTCCGCCGCCCCCACCTTGTTCGTTACCACGCACTCCGTTGGGGCCGCCGGCAGTTCCTCCGCGGTCGGTTTCCCTTCCGAGGTACCCGACTCCGCCGCAGGGGACTCCGAGGCCGCGACATCCACGGTCGCCGGGACCGGCTAGACCAGCGGGCAGACCGAAGCCGAAGAGGTCGCGCTCCCGCTCTCTCAGGAGGAGAAGATCGCGGAGCCATGGACGGTCATCGTCGGACTCAGGACGACGCCGTAGGAGGCACAGGTCCAGGTCGCACACGCGGTCCTCGACCAGAGATTTTTCACTGGCACTGTCAGACTCGCCGGGGACTAGGGTGTCGCCGGTGGACGATTTGGTCTCTTTCCAAGAGGTGCTGTTGAGAGGGGCAGCAAAGTTGGGTATCACGGTGACGATTCCAACACCCACGACGTCCGTGATATTCGAGACACTTTATAAGAAACATCTGTCTCGCCCTCTACTGCCTCTTGTACCAGGACTGGTGGAGCCCGCGTTGGAGCTGTTCCTCACTCCCGCGGTGACGAAAGCCGCCCCCTCCAGGCTCATGAAAAAGTATAGGGCCCCGGAGTCGGACCCTACCTTTTTGAGGGTGGACCCGAAGCCGGATTCGGTCATCGTGACCGCTGCGAGGAAACAACATGCGACCGCTCCTTCATCGACTGTCCCACCTGACAAAGAAAGCCGCTGGCTGGATTCTGCGGGCAGGAAGGTGTGTGGGACCGCCGCCACCACCATGAAGGCGGCGAGTGCAGGGGCCTTGTTGGGGCGTTACGACCGGGCCCTGTGGGAGTCCCTGCAGCAGTATGCGGACCTGCTGCCCCGGGACAGGAAGGAGGACTTCTTGGAAACAGTGCGTGAGGGCATGCTGGTTTCGAATCAGGTGATCGGCGCGGCGGCGGATGTCTCCTTGTTGGCCGCCCACGCCTACTGTCATGGCGTCCACCAGAGGCGGCATTCGTGGCTGCGCCTGACGTCCCTCAAACCAGAGGCGCAGCACAGAGTGGCCAACCTTCCCTTCTCGGGGGAAACCCTGTTTGGAAAACATGCGGATGATGAGATGGCCCGCATGAAGGCGGAGGCGGAAACCCTGACGGCCGTCGGGTTGGAAAAGGCCGAGAAGAAGAAGCGCCCGTTCCAGAGGCGGTTCGGGTCTACGGGCAGAGGGCGTGGGCAGGGTTCGGGACAGCAGCAGCACCAACAGCAGCAGTTCCGGAAGCCCTTCCAGAAACGCCAGAGGGGTAGAGGAGGCCAGCAGGCGGCTACCACTACCAAGGGCCCGGCCGGGTCTCGGCCCTGAGCGACTACTTCCCCCTCAACCGTTACCCACTCCAGTGGGGGGAAGCATTCAACTTTTTCCGGCAGAGTGGAGAAAAATTACTCGGGACAAGTGGGTGCTGAATATTGTTTGCAATGGATACAGTCTTAGGTTTGTCAGCCCGCCTCCAGCGATTCCGCCGGTAAGCTCTCAGTTCCAGCTGGGAGAGCGCCAGGCGGAGGCAGACATCTTGTTGAGAAAAAAGGCGGTAGAAGAGGTACCTCTGTCTCAAAGGGGAAGAGGTCTGTACTCTCGGTTCTTCCTCGTTCGTAAGAAGGACAACAATGAGTTCAGGCCCATTCTGGATTTGCGACAGGCAAACAAATGGATTCGCAGAGAGAAGTTTCGCATGCTATCGTTGCATCAGATTTACCCTCAGCTGCAACGGGGAGACTGGCTCTGTGCCATAGATCTACAGGATGCGTAATTCCATGTGCCCATAGCACGGAAGCACAGGAAGTTCCTGCGATTCCAAGTCGGCGCCAATCACTATCAATACACAGTACTGCCATTCGGGCTAAAGTCTGCGCCCAGGACCTTCTCGAAGTGCATGGCGGTGGTGGCGGCACATCTGCGAAGGAACAAGGTGTTTGTCTACCCGTATCTGGAGGATTGGCTGATCAAGGCATCATCCTACTCGGAAGCGCAAGAACACTTCCGGTGGACGTGCGCTCTCTTGCACAAGCTGGGGTTACACGTCAACATGTCCAAATCGGTCCGACTCCGGTCCAGTGCATACAGTACCTGGGAGCCTCCATCGATACGCGGTCAGCAAGCGTGTCTCCTTCGGAGGAGAGACGGTTATCACTCCTTCGGAAGGCTCAGGACCTCAGGACTGCTCCATCGACGACAGTGAGGAAGGTGTCTTCACTACTGGGATCGATGGCCTCCTGTTCCTTCCTCACGCCTCACGCACGGCTGCACATGAGACCACTGCAGGAGTGCTTGGAGGATCAGTGGGATCAGAGGACAGGTTCTTGGGACGACAAGATACGACTGTCTCTACATGCTCTTCAGTCTCTGAAGTGGTGGTGTTCGGCGGAAAACCTCCTCAAGGGGGTTCCCTTCCACAAGGACATTCCCTCGAAGAGTGTCGTGACGGATGCGTCTCTCCAAGGCTGGGGAGCGCATTCCGGGGACTTGCAGATTCAAGGAAAATGGTCTCCTTTGGAATCGACGTACCACATCAATTTCCTGGAACTCAGATCTGTCTTCCTGGCACTGAAGGCCTTCCTTCCGTCCTTCCAGACCAACTCGCTGCTGATACAGACGGACAATACAACCACGATGTATTACCTCAACAAGCAGGGGGGGTCGAGGTTGCGCACTCTGTCGCAGGAGGCGCAGGCGATCTGGCACTGGCTTCTGGCCCGAGGACTGACGATTACGGCCACGCATCTGCCAGGGGTGCAGAATGCTCAGGCGGACGCCTTGAGCAGGCTGATTCAGGAAAACCACGAATGGGTCATAAACGACGAAGTACTAGGAGAAGTCTTCGCAAGGTGGGGGACTCCAGACGTAGATCTGTTCGCCACCGCCGAAAACAGCAAATGCCGAGACTTCGCATCCAGGTACTACCAGCGGGGGACGCTGGGGAATGCGTTATGGATCGATTGGTCGAACAGCTTTCTGTACTCTTTTCCACCCATTCCCCTGATTCCGGCAGTGCTCATCAAGCTGTCCCAGTCCAGGGCGCGAATGATCCTGATCGCCCTGGAATGGCCCAGGCAGTGGTGGTTCACGGACCTACTTCACCGGTCTCTCCTTCCTCACATACGGTTGCCGTGCAGGCCGGACCTTCTCACGAAGTTCGGGGGGCGCGTGGTGCACCCCAATCTCTCGTCTTTGAGTTTGGCGGCATGGCTCCTGAAATAGTGCAATATGGCCATCTGAATCTACCAGACGATTGTATGGACATACTGAAGGAGTCTAAACGACCTTCCACTAGGACGTCCTATGCCTACAAGTGGAAGAGGTTCTGTATCTGGTGTAAGTCCAAGAACTTTGATCCGACGACATGTAAGGAAGATGTCATCCTTCCGTACCTTTTACATTTGGCGCAGTCTGGCCTTAATTTCCATTCCATTAAGGTTCATCTGGCTGCTTTGACTGCTTACAGGAAATGCCCTTCACAGACTTCCTTCTTTCAGATCCCTGTGGTCAAGGATTTTTTGGTTGGCTTGAAGAAAGTGTTTCCTCCCGTCAGACTTCCCTCGCCTTCCTGGGACTTGAATGTGGTGCTGTCCAGACTGATGAAGGAGCCTTTTGAACCCATTCACAAGGCTTATTGCAGCACCTATCCTGGAAGGCGGCGTTCCTAGTGGCCATTACATCGGCCCGCAGGGTGAGTGAACTTCAGGCATTATGTTGTCAAGAACCTTATACTGTATTTCATGCTGCTACGGTTGTGATGCGTACTCACCCTAAATTTCTTCCTAAGGTTATCTCTGATTTTCATGTCAACCAGACCATAACTTTACCTACGTTCTTTCAGAATCCCTCTTCGCCAGCGGAAAGGTCTCTCCATTCCCTGGATGTTCGGAGGGTGTTGAAATTTTATCTGGATAAGACCAAGGATATTCGTAGGTCTGACCAATTGTTTGTTAATTATGGCTCAGTCAGGACCGGTCTCGCGACCTCTAAGCAGTCCATTTCTCGGTGGATTGTGTCCTGCATACAATTGTGTTATCAAAAGGCTAATAAGACCTTAGGGGGTAAACCTAAGGCTCATTCCACCAGGGGCAAAGCTGCCACGACGGCTTTGCTGCGTAATGTTCTTATTGCGGAAATCTGCAAGGCGGCCACTTGGAAGTCGGTCCATACCTTTGCTGCGCATTACTGTCTGGACTCGGATGCCAGGGCAGATGCTCGGGTTGGGCAGGCTTCGCTGCGAAATTTGTTCGCACAGTAGTGGTTTTGTCTTGTTTGTTCTCCACCGCTGCTGTTGTGTGGGGATGGGCTTGCCATTCTATTCACTAGATTATGACTATACACAGAGATCCCCTACTACAGAAGGAGTAGTTTCTTTTCTGTAACTCCAGTTCTGTAGTAGGGGTATCTCTGTTATAGTCATAAGCGCCCGCCCTCCTCCCCGGTGGAGAGATAATTATTCATGTGAAGAATGCTACAGGTCTGGCGTGCTACTCCTTCAAAAAGAACTGAAAGTAAAAGGGACCTGCTGGGCATTCTGAGATACTGGGGATAGTTCTGGAAATCTGGAAAGTTTTCTTAAAGGCACAGTATCCTGTTCTAAGCCACATAATGGCAGCCTATGGGGCTTGTCTGTCCACTCCTTCCTCTCTATCATTCCAGAGGCTTTTGCTGGTAGGGGCAGGGTTTTTTCCTATGTGGAGAAAAGCTGGACAGGCAGTGCTGTTTTGTGGATGTTGGTGGAATTCTAGTTGAAGTACTGGACAGTGTAGCCTATGGGTATAGGCTGCATTATCTGTCTTTAAATTAAATTCTCTCTTAAAGGTGTATGCAGGTCTGCATGATTTGTCACCTTTAGAGATTATTTTTTATTGCTCCGGGGTCCACGCACATGGGCGGGACTATTCACTAGATTATGACTATAACAGAGATACCCCTACTACAGAACTGGAGTTACAGAAAAGAAACTACTCCTTCAGGGGGGGGCGCTAGAGGGCGCACGGCGAGATGGCCGCCTGTTAAGACGGCTCCGCCTGGTCAAGCTGAAAATGCGGTAGTAACAGCGTAAGGCGGACTCGGAACGGCCCGCAAATGGAAGCAACGGTCATCGGAAACGTGAGGCTCTGATCGGACCGTGTGATACAGCGGATACACGGCTGCAGCGATCTGTAAGCCGAACTTACTCTCTGACCCGGAGAAGAGAAACGGCGCGAACAAGATGGCGGCGCCCAGGGACCAACGGTAAACGCTGGAGCGGTGGCGGGCTACCTCGGTGGCGCAGAGAGGCAAACGGAACGCTGCGTGGCCCCCCCCGGGACTTGTTATCGCTGTGCACGGCGCCTAAAGGTGAGGTGGGGGACCCACGCCGATGAGTGACCGCCTCGCCTGGGACGGCGCTACATGTGGCGAAGTAGGTGAGCGCGATCGGGGGAACGACGAGCGACTGCCAGCGGCATGGAGCGGAGGAGTGCTGGACATTGCGGTGGGGGCTGCTGAAACATGTTTGTTGAGTGAAGGCGCCTGAGACACCTGCAGTGCCACGGCGGGGCAATAGAAGACCGCAATTGCTCCCTCACGTTGGGGAACTGGCGAGGGGAACCCGGCCTGAAGGCTAACGGTGGAAGTGTGCTAAATCTGGCGCTGTCGGTTTGACGTGGCGGTGTCCCCGATGTGGTTCTGCTCGATCGTGAAGCATCGGAGGACGAGCCGTGGCGCTGTGAGGGCTGCAGCTCAATAACGTACTGCGGATGGTCTGGATATCGGTGTCCTGTCCCAATGCAGCGACCGTGACGGCGATGGAGGGATGAGCAGTGTGCAACAACGTGTGGTGCTTGACGACCTAGGTGCCACCCTCACTGCAGTCCCAGACGCAAACAGAATAGGACATGGAGTCAAACCCGGCAATAGTGAAGTACTAACCAAGTGGCAGTGCCCGCAGGACCAGGCTGTGATCCGTACCATTGGCGTGGCGCCGCCCGGCGCGAACGATTGCAGTGCCGGATTGGCATCAGCGGGAAGGCGACATGGGAAAGCCGGACAGGGGACAGGCCAAGCTCCAATTTGAGGCAAAAAAAGCGTCCAAGGAGGCGACGACGACGCAGGCCACCGTACCGGACACTGACCCGAGGTTGTCGGAAGGCATGGAGGGGGTACTGCAAGCCATACAACGAAGCCTACAAGACATAAACGGCAAGCTAGACACGATCACTCTACGTGTGGACAACATGGCGGCTAAACTGGACAAACATGGGGAACGGCTGGTGGAGGCGGAAACTCGTATCTCGGCGGTGGAAGATGAATCCCATGGCACGACCAAGAAATGTGCAGAGATGGAGCGGCTACTGGCGTTATTAGAGCCAAGTCGGAAGATTTAGAAGTGAGGTCCCGACGTAATAACGTTCGTATCGCGGGGATTCCTGAGTCAACAAACACAGGCCGCATGGAGACATATATTTTGAGGACCTACTCCGTGATGTATTTGGTGTGGAGAATCTATCCACAATGTTCGTGGTAGAACGTGCCCACAGATCTCTGGCCCCGCGACCGAAGCCAGGAGCCACGCCACGTATTATACTGGTCCGTGTTCTAAACTATAGAGACCGAGATACTATACTGCGGTTGGCGCGGGAAAAGAAGCAGATCAACTACAAAGGTAATCAACTGGAATTTTACCCGGATTTCACGATGGCAGTGCAGCAGGCGAGGAAAGAATTCGGAGCGGTAAAAGAGAGGTTGCGCAATCTTAAAATCGAGTACGCAATGTTGTATCCCGCGCGCCTAAAAGTGAACCATGAAGGCCGCGTCACCATCTTACAGTCACCAAAAGCAGCCCAAGACTTCCTCAAGCAATTACTAGCCAGGCGCAAAGAACAACAGCGTACGGTGCAAGAGAGTGACCAGGACTAATTGACCACCGTGGGTATGTTGAAACTTGATAATGAAGCATCATACACTGGTAAGGTCTACCTATATATATACTCCTCTGAGATATATTAGACTGGACTGGGCTAGCCCCAAACTAATGAACGGCTTGAAGTACATTAGGACACTGGTGGACATGGGCTGCGGGGCGGGAAATCAGGCCGCCATTGTTGCTATTAAACTCTGGGTTGGTGGTAAGGAGACCAGTAAACGTGATGTATCGTGGGTACACTGGGCGCTAAGAGTCTCAGGGAGTGCTCATGCATGCACGGCAGTGAACATGGGATTGCGGGCCGGGATAGGTCTGCGAAATATCCGTATGCTTGACCACATCCATTTCGGTGGATGACTATGTGTGCTCTAGGTGGATCCCCTACATGGGAGCTCCCCAAACAAAGTTTGAGTTATGTGTTCAACTGATGAGGGGATATGGCTTTGGCATGGTTGGGGTGCTGAAGTGGGAGGTGGGGGGGTACAAGGGGGTTGGGGTTTGTTGGTTCACAGACTGGGGTGCTTGAGACACGTTGCTGAATCCACTGTGCCTTTTTGGACTTATGTGATTATGTGGCTGTGGGGGTATTGGTACATGGTTGCAAGTTCTCAACTGTTTCATCTTACAGAGCTCATGGATGCATCTACACAGCTATGACAGCACGACATAAGCCACTGCATTTACTAACATGGAATGTCAGGGGTCTAAATAATCCCAAAAAAGTTAGACAAGTCTTTGCATACTTAGATAGAAATGCGATAGACGTTGCGCTACTACAGGAAACGCACATAGCACCCACAACTAAGTCAAAGCTGGGGAGCCGGTGGGCGGAGGCCACACACGGATCCTCATATTCATCATACGCTAGGGGTGTGATTATATTGGTAAAGAAGGGGGTACAGTTCGATATTGACACCACGCTCACTGATGACACGGGGAGGTCGGTCCTCATCACGGGCAGGGTGCGGGGGCAACGAATAGCCATACTCAACACATACGGTCCCAATGTGGACGACCCCGAGTTCTACCACAAGATCTGGCGCACATTGAGTGAACTACCAGACGTGCCAGTGATATGGGGAGGAGACTTCAACCTTGCGCTGAATGACACACTAGATAGGTCGGGCACTGCACAGGAGCCACATAGAAAGGCGGTAAGCAAAGTAACGGAACTCATGATCGACAGGCGTCTGTTAGATATTTGGCGGGTCCGGAACCCAGCCGGCAAAGAGGCGACACATGTTTCGGCTGCTCATGGCAGTTGGTCACGCATAGACTACTGGCTAGGATCGGAGGAGATAATACACTGGGTGGATACCGTTAAACACCTCCCCAGGACGCTATCGGACCACAGTCCGGTCCTGCTGGCGCTGATGATCCCGCATTATGCACCGCCACCGTATAGCTGGAGATTCAACGCCAGGGCACTGTTGGATCCGAACTATAAGGAAACGTTAACTCAGGCTATAGAGGAACATTTTGCTATTAATGCCCCCACAACGAAGGACAGGGGCCTATTATGGGAGGCATTTAAGGCGACTGTTCGAGGCGTTTGCATTGGTACAACTGCGGGCATACTAAAGGATATCAGACGACAGCTTACTATACGAGAAGATAAGCTAAGCGACCTAGAACGTGAATATGAAAGCACACATGATTTGCGCCTGCTCGGTGAAATTCGTGTTCTCCTCACGGAATACCAGACATATGCAGACGATGAATTAAAATATATTGGCAGGCGGAAGGTAGCGCGACGCTCTGGGGAGAGTGGCCGACCGAGCAACAGCCTGGCAGCAAAAATCTGTTCCGGCAGACGACCGCAGGTAGTAAGGGCGGTAAGAGATGACGGGGGCGAACTGCGGTCGGACATGCCAGGCATAATGGCGGCATGCAAGAAAACGTATGAAGCTCTCTATGCATCGCAATCTAAGGCAACGTCGGAAGAGATAATGGAGTATCTGGCGGATGTTGCGATTGCGTGGCTGTCAGACGCACAGAGGGAATACTTATCTGCGCCTATAACTGAGGAGGAGGTGACGGAGGTCATCAAATCTCTCCCTAACGGCAAAGCGCCGGGCCCAGATGGGTTTACAGGCGAGTTCTACAAAACATTCGCAGAACAATTGGTGCCACACTTGGTGGACATGTACGGTGAGGCTCATGAACGACAGCGGCTGCCGCCGTCCCTGCGAGAAGCCATGATTATAACCCTCTTAAAACCGGATAAAGACCCCGAATGCTGTGACTCGTATAGGCCATTGTCCTTAATAAATGTCGATAATAAAATACTAGCTAAGCTCATAGCCATGAGGTTACAACGACTTATGACTAAATTGGTGTTGCCGGACCAGTCGGGATTCATCCCGACTAGGTCCACGGTTCATAACACCAGGACGCTCTTTGCATTGTCGCACTATTTGATTCCTGATACCAAGGCGGCGGCAGTGCTCCTTGATGCGGCGAAGGCCTTTGATTCCATCGAATGGCCTTACCTGCAAACGATTCTGCAACACATGGGCTTCCCACAGCTTTTCCTCCAGGGGATACAGTTGCTGTACACGGCGCCCACCGCCTGTATTAGGGTCAATAACTACATCTCTGACCCAATACGCATCGCGCGGGGCACGAGGCAGGGCTGCCCGCTATCGCCCCTGCTTTTTGCATTGGCGTTGGAGCCCTTGGCATGTCAAATTCGGCAAAAACACCACTACTCGGCGCTGCAGTTTCCACAACGGCCGCTACACATCTCGTTATATGCGGACGACATGGTACTCTATGTCCGAGACCCTGAGCTCAACCTGAACCCCTTGCTGAGGGAATATATCCGATTCGGACGACATTCGGGCCTAAAAATAAACTGGTCTAAATCCCTAATAGTACCGCTAACGGACACCACAAATCCGTGCGACTTGGACTACGCATTGGAGTGGCAGTCGGACCCGGTGAGATACTTGGGTGTCTGGTACCATCGGGATCCGGAAGTGGTGATTCGTACAAACTACGGTAGAGCAATGGCGGCATTAGAAGAAAAAGTAGAGCGATGGATTCAGTTGCCATTGTCCCTGGCGGACCGCTTAGCTGTGGTAAAGATGGTCATACTGCCGAAGTTGCTGTATTTATTTAACAATATTCCGATTCAACCCCCACTCGAGGTGTTCCGTAGGATATCCACCCTAGTTCTTCGCCTGGTATGGGCAGGCAGACACGCTAGAATCGGAATGCGTGCTCTTACGCTACCTTATGCCAAAGGGGGATTTAGGGTCCCTGACTTCTTCTTGTATTATTTATGCGCGCAGGCCCAGCATGCCCACGTGTGGTACCACCCAGTTCCTTATTTGACACATGCAGCGATAGAAGAGGGAGATGCACACCCGATACCTTTAGACGCCATCCTACCCCACCAAAGACCCCCGTTGCATAATCGTGATATCAACACTATTGACACAACCGTTAAAGCGTGGAAAATCATGGGCAGGAAGGCGGGCAAACTGCCACTGTATGCACCGGCGATGCCGATACACCATCATCCGGAGCTGTCGGTCACTCGGGAGGAGGTGGGTATGGGACTGCTTAGACAGGTGGGGCTTGTCATAATGGGTGACCTCTATGAGCAGGAGGCTTTTAGACCGCTCACAGACCTGACATTTATAAGTAATCAAACACTACTATTCCAATTCACATATCATCGACTACAGGGTGAACTGAAAGCGCTCTACCCGTCACACCCAGAGGAGCCACCGGCGATGGCTACATTGCAACTGCTGATCACGACTGACACGGCCACACATATGGTTTCGAGACTATACACCTCACTGCAAGAGGACATAGCGGGAAATACAGATGATGCGAAGGGTAAATGGAGCAGTGACTTGGAAGAGCCTTTGACGGAGGAAGAGTGGGCTACAGCCTGCTCCCTCACTGGTATGCTAACACCTAATGGAGGCCTGCGTATGATACATTACAAATACTTACATCGCACATATTACACCCCAGTAAAACTTTACAAATATGGGCTGCGGGCGGATTCCAGATGTTGCCGCTGTGGGATGGACAATGCAGATTTTGCACATTTGGCATGGTACTGCAGTGAGATAGCTGGATACTGGGTGGAGGTCACACAGACGGTGGGGAAAATGGTAGAGGCAACAATAAAATGTGACATTAAAACCTGTCTGCTGGGACTGATACCGGGGATAAGGGCGAATAAGAGAAAATTCTGTGCGGTGGCATTGCTAATGGCCAAGAGAAGGGTGTCATTGTGCTGGGGCGGAAGAAGGCGCCTCAGACTAGACAATGGTTACAGGATTTGACATACTGTAAAGAAACGTTACAAACGTACGAGGAGGAGCTACCAATGGGCTCTCGGCCCAGAGACTACTGGCACTACCTGGTGCAATACTTGCAAGCTTACCCGATTGCCTAAATGTAGATATATGCTGGACTTGTGCTTACGGAGATCCACAGCCTTGGGACACACTCGTTCAAAAGTGGATGACGAATGTTGTTGCGCCACAGTATGTATGTTTCAGAGTTGTTGACATTGTATGTCATTGTATTGGTATTAAAATGTCAATAAAAAAAATAAATAAAAAAAAAGGAGGGCACACCGGAGGCTCATAAAAGAAGAAGCATGAATGGAATTGTGGGACCCAGTTTTTGTTGGTGCAATCGACTCTCCCTTTGAGAAAGGAGCACGAATGCTCAAACGTGTCGGGCGCGGACTGCTAATGATCGGCATGGAATGCCGGTTTCTTGTAATAAAGGATTGTGAAAATCACCCGCTTTTGTAGTGGGGTTCTCAATGCAGGGCATCTTTTGAAGAAATATATATGTGTGTATGTATGTATATATATATATATATATATATGTATATACATATATATGTGTGTGTGTGTGTGTGTGTATATATATATATATATATATATATATATATATATATATATATATATATATTCACGAGCGCCTAGCAGCTCCCCCAACAATAACATTTTTACCATAACAAAGCAAGCACTGACCACGGCAAAACACTTGTTTCCAGTGCCTGATGTATATGCTTTGCTTGTGGTTGTCTAGTTGTTTGCACTGCTGTAGGCATTTTCTTTATTGCTTTTTTCGACCGTTTTGTGAGAATTTCAAACTTGCTGACTTTACTATTGCTTGTTATCCTTCGGTTTTCTAGTTTGATTTGTTATCTATTATGTCATATTTCCTTGTGTTTTTAAAATTAAAACAGTACTTGTTGGACAGGAAAAAAAAAAAAAAAAAGAAACTACTCCTTCAGGGGTGGGGGCCCGGAGGTCGATCGGGCCTAGGCCCCTCCCCATCTGTACAGTCGCTGTAAGCCCCGGCAGTGCCCCTCGCCCCCGTGTTGACGTGTTGGGGAGATCAGTGGTGGCACAACCTTTTGACTGAGACTACCCTTCGCCCTGCAGGAGGAAGGCCCTGCGTCATACCAGTTAGGCACCACTTTGGAGGTGTTGGGGTAGGAGTCCGAGAGTCAGTCGGGCCTAGGCCCCCCTCCCTTTGACACTCCTGTTTTGGGCTCTTCATTACTGGATTCGGTAGGCCGAGTGAGACGCAGCCATTGTCTCCTTTTGCCTGGCCCTGACTGCCCCTTCCCCACCGTGCTACTGTCTGACTGAGTACTACCCTGTGCCCTAGTGGCCAGGTTATCTGGGACTCCCAACACCTATGGGGTGGCCCGGGGACCGGGTCGGGCCAGGCCACCTTCTTAGCTCATCAAATAGGATCCTTCTGGGCCACGAGGGTCGGTTGTGCCCAGGCCCCCAACTACTCACTACGCTGGGTCCTAGTCACTAACCGGCGTGCTGTCTTCAGCTTTGGTGCGCTGTCTTGCTGTTGCAATGGCTGGGGCCACTAGGTGCCTCATCTTTGCCTGTGTGGTGGGAGCTTCCCCCTCAGTTGGAGAACAATTCAGTTCCAGCCCTATTCTATACTCAAGCTTCAATCACCCGGGCATCCATCTGGTGGTCCACGGCAGCCCTGGGGTGCAGTGTGGCGGGGCCTACCCTGGGGCCTGGGGTCACTGTCGGAACTGCAGTCCATGCAAGATCGGCTGGGCCTACTCTGCATTTCAATCCACAGCTTCTTTCCGGCCACTTTTCCCTGTTGCGTGGCTAAAGGATAGTACTCCGGGTCCTCCTGTATGCCCACAGCTCAGCAATTGGTCATGGGCCGCCTCCGCTCTTTGGCGCCACAGACGGTTTTCTGGCAATAATCCAACATCAAGAGGAGAGATCCCTCCGGAACCACAGCACATTGCCCTCTCGGACAAACTCAGTTTAGTCCTAGCAGCTGTAAAAAAACTCGGTGCAGCTCTGGATCATACGCGTACCTACCTCTAATCTAAGATCGATAAAGTAGCCTCCAATTTTAAGCTTCTGAAGGCCGATTACCAGAAACTGGTGAACCGAGTCAGAGACGCTGCGCTAATCTCTCCGACCTGCAACCCAAGTCACGCAATCACACTGCCACGCTGCCGGACTTACTAGATCAGGTATGTACCCTCGAGGATAAACTGGATGATGCGGAGTGCCGCTCGCGCCAGAACAATGTACGAGTGGTTGGCCTCCCTAAAGACGTGCAGGGGCAGGACCCTGTCGGCTACACAGAACTTGGTTTGAGACCTGTTCCGATGGGGTTCCTGTCTCCTCAATTCGTTGTGGAACGTGCACTTAGGGTTCCGGCTTTCAGACCCCCTCCTGGTGCCAGCCCACGACCATTTCTGTTCTGGTTATTGAACGTTAAGGAAAGGGACACCATACTGAGAAAGATCAGGAAGTTGCCAGGGCCTGTCGTCCAAAACGCATCAGTTATTTTCTTCCCGGACTATACAGCCCAAGTGCAAGAAATGGCGGGGCTCATTTGGGACTGTGAAACGTCAGCTCCAAGACATTGATCTGCATTATTCCCTACTGTTCCCTGCCCGTCTGCGAGTGGTTAAGGATCGAACCTTTCGTTTCTTCAATTCACTCTTTGACGCATGGGACTGGCTAGAGAAGTCAGGCTTGGCCACATTGTCCAAGCCTCCTGATGGCCCCCTATTCCTAGACGTGGCAGGCGCGGCTGCCATAGGGTGCAGGGAGGTGGTACGTGCAATCATACCTCACCACTTAAGTCTCCGGACCCTGAGCAAATTCTGACCAAGCGAAAAGAAGCTCTCCACGTGGCTTAGTCTCTACACAACACAAGATCCCCCTCGCCCACGACGGCATTTCCATCCAGTTCAGGGGATGATGCGGACTCTCATCCAGCGTGGTCAGCAGACTCTAGCTCACCTCATCGCCCTGTCGTCACTCCTCAGACCTCGGACAGTATAATCTGACTGCTAGGAAAATGATTTGCAGCTCTGGTCAAACCCCCTTGTGCTCTACTACTTCGTAGGCCGCTCCCCTTCATAACAAGCTCCTTCCTCCATGTGCACAAGTGTCTGCTACGGGGGCCGAGCATGGTCTCTCTCTGATTGGGACGGCCCCAGGCGCTGTGCTAACTTGTGGGCTTGGGGCGCGGGACAGAGGGGTCACAATGTATTACGCACACATATATTCTTTCTAGCTTCTCTCTTGCTAATTGTCTGGGGGTAGGTAGCATGCCATAGCTATAACCCTCTTCAACGCACCTTGATTTCTAACACGATAACACTTTAGTTACCATGGTTAGGCATGCCTGTTTGGGCCAACTCCTGTTGTGAGTTTGCTCTTATGAAGTTCCACATTACAGTGGTGGATTTCTTGGTTCCCCCCTAGGGATTTTTGTTTCTGGTGGTATGTCGCCTGGCCTCGGGCTCTCCTCCTTCATACATGTACCACTAACTTAGCGTTGTCATTGCTGTCCCCTCTCATGGCACACATTAATGTCATCACCTGGAACGTGAGGGGGATACACTCCCATTTGCGCAGATACTCAATTTACTCCTATCTGCAGCGTAGGTCCACTGGCATTGTCCTTTTTGCAGGAAACACACTTGACTAGTCTTGAGGCGAGCCGGCTGCGCCGCTGCTGGCATGGACAGGTGTACAGTACTAACTTTCCTTCCAGACAAGAGGCACTCTGATATTCGTAAGGGCAGGGTCCTCTGGGAATTGGAGGAGACAGAGACCGACACGGGGGCAGGTATGTGTTCATTAGAGGTAAAGTTAATGGTCAGCCCCTTTTAATCGGCTCGGTTTACACCCCCAATGTTGAACAGAGTTCCTTCCTTTGCGACCTCTCAAGGGAGTTAGCCCGCTGGAGTGATATCCGTTGCTCATAGGAGGTGATTTTAATTCGGTCCTAGATGTCTCGCTGGACCGTTCTTTCCCGCCCCTTACACGCACTGCTGGGTCCTCTAACGTTCAAGCTTTAAATAACTGTCTTACCCTTGGTCTCTATTAGATGTATGGCACTCATGTAATCTGGACACCCGCATATACTCCTTCTACTCCCATGTGCATAACATCCATGTGCGGCTGGACTGCACACTGGCCTCTTCTCCATTACTTCCCCTAGTACATGCACGAGTACCTAGGTCGCACACACTCCGATCACAATCCCCAGCTCATGAAGCTTGCCTGGGATCATAGACCTCCTCCGGTCCTTACCTGGCGTCTTCAGACAGCGGTGCTAAAAGATCAGGCATTCCTCAGTTCCCTGGGCACTGCGATTCTGGATTATTTTGCCCATAATGCTTCTTCCACTGGGTCTCCGTCACTGAAATGGGAGGCCTTTAAGGTCACAATCAGAGGACACTGTGTAGGCCTCACTTGGAATATCCGTAAACAGCTAAACACCTCCCTTGGGACAAATGAGTGACAACCCCATCACTGTGAAACTATCTCAGTCACACATCCCAAAGCCCAGCTAGACTTGCTACGGAGTGATCGTGCTGAACTGTTAGAGAGATTGCGTTGGCACAATTCAGACAGGGCGGGTAAACTACTTGCATACTAGTGCGACAGGAACACCTACATTACCCGATCCAAACAATACAGGATGACCTTGGGCGCATGCGCTACACGCAGCTTGACATTCGTGCAGCCATGACCAACCACTATTCTAATCTTTAGAAGTCTGCTACACACGGGAGCTCCTTGCATATTGGCACCTTCTTGAACTCGTTGGAATTACCCACCTTGTCCTTAGACCAGCAGCTGGTGTTGGACTCTCCCATAACAGTTGGTGAAGTCCGTGAGGCAGTAGTGAACTTGGTGGCGGGGAAGACGCTCGGGACGTTCTTCAAAACGTACACTAAAATGCTTGCCCACATCTGTATGCCCTCCTATATTCCCTCAATGGAAAACTCCTCACTTATACCCTCTTTATCCATGGGCAGTGTGGTCTCCTTATTGAAGTTGGGTAAGGACCCCACGGCCCTGGGTTCTTACAGACCCCTAGCGATCTTAAACACAGATTATAAAATATTAGCGAAGGTTCTTGCTAATCGGTTTGCACCCCACATTCCTACCTTGGTCCACGCAGACCAGAATGGAGTTGCAGAATATGCACCTCTCCGTTGGTCTAATCGGGGTGCCTGGTCTTGGATCTCGAAAGGGCCTTTGATTCCCTCGAGTGAGATTACTTGTTTGCCGTACTATCAAAATTTGGATTTGGTGGCATGTTCATTGGTATGGTCCGGCTATTTTACAAATACTCAACCATCCGCGGTAAGACAGGCCCTTACATATCCAATCCTATTATTGTAGGTCGTGGCACACGGCAGGGGTGCCCCTTGTCTTCACTTTCCTTCTCTTCTCCTTTTATGTGGAGCCTCAAGCTGAATATATTCGCACTTGGGTTGATGTGGGTATACCCCTTGGGAATGCAACCCACATAATCTTGCTGTACGCGGATAAAATTCTGCTATACGTCCGATATCTTCATGCTATCCCCTCCTTGCTGGCTTCTACTCTGTCATCATTTGCCAGTGCATCAGGGTTGCGTGCCAACGCATTGAAGTCCTCCCTCTATCCCTTCTCCGAGGCCTTCCCAGACCCAGGCTGTTCACTTAACGGGGATCCAGTGTTGTGGTGTGCCGATTCCTTTAATTATTTAGGTATTCACATTTATCAAAGGAAAGCCGATCTCTGCGATGGAAACATCTGCAGATCTGTAACTGCCATCCAGTCCCAACTAGCTTTTTGGGGGACTCTTCCGTTGTCGGTCGTGGGCAGGATTGCTCTTACCAAAATAATGATTCTTCCCCACCTACTATATTATTTTACGAACTTACCTCTCTACATTTCCCCTTCAGAAAGCTATTCCTCCCCATTGGGCAAGGCGGCCTTGACGCTCCCAATTTTGAGCACTATTACCTGGCTTCTCTGTTGCAATGTATTGCCAGATGGCTAGCCTATCGCCATTTGGCTGACATAGCCACTCTGCACCCTCCCCCTGTCAAATCTCTCCCTCTTCAGTCTGTTTCACCCTTGCACAAAGTCCATATCAGTGGACTCCCTACTTCTCGCGGTGGCAAGCAAATACTACCGAAGAAGCCTATACATTACCTGTGCCACAAAACCATATGTCTCTGCTATCCTTCTCTTGGGGACACCCAAAGGCCTGAGGATTACCACCCCGGCTGAGCTATGCAACTGCGGGACAGCTGGCATACATGACATCGGGGATCTCTTCTGGGACAGCTCCCTCATCCCATATGCTGAGCTCGTCTTGGAGAAGGTACACCATTCTGGTCACTTCTTGCTGCATTGTTCTCTTGTTTCGTCTCTGGCACCCCAATGGGGAGGTTTATCCACAGAGCCTCCTATGTATCATACGATCCAATACCTGCACTTGCTGGGTGACGGTGGCCACTTGACTCTGTGGTTTCCCTCCTCTCTTTGGCAGCACACCACAATTGCGCTCGAGTCCCTAATGCTCTATTAGGAGGGAGACTTGGAGCGCTCTCGCTTCGATTCAGAATGGGCTGCCATCCTACTGAGCCCCGTCCGAATACCTCGCAATCAGAGCTTCCACCAGATTCAATGCTTTATTTTACACCGAGCATACCATACTCCAGCAAAAATGTGTGAGTATTTCCATCGTACGGACTCTAGCTGTCCCAGATGTCACTTACCTGAGGCTGATCTTCTACACATGGTGTGGAACTGCCCCTCCCTACCAAGGTACTAGACTGTGGTTGCTTCCTCCCTGTCCCGTTCCAGTGGAAGATCTACCTCCTGCATTTATTCAGTAGAAACAAAAAGCACAGGGTCACCTCCCGCTTTCTAGACCTGGGCATGGCAACTGCTAAGCGACTTCTAAATAAGAGATGGAAATCCCCTGTAGCTCCCCATGTTATAGCGTGGCACCGCTTCTGAACTGGGCGAAAACAGTGGGCATCGCTCTACGTAGGGAAGACTTGTTGGGCCTTTGCAAAGCTGGCTGCTAACTGTGATGCTATTCTAGCCGATTTACAGAGAATAAACGTACTCCTGATAGATGTTCCGGAAGATCGGGCCGACGCAGTGTCAAGAATAGTAGCACCCCTTTAATCCTGAATGGATGGGGTACACCTTGGTGGTCCTTTTCTCTTGCCCGGCCAGTGGGTTTATACTTGCACATGGGTCACTTATTACTCTATAATCGCATGTGGGCGGTGCACAATTGGGGGGGGGGCAGGGGCTTCGCAGCAACACACTACTAGCAGTTATTCCCCCTCCCTTCATTTAGTTATTTTGTCCTCCTGTTGTTGGGCCCGATTCCCCTGTTCTGCATCTGTTTTGATATATCCTTGCAGTCCGTCCATTTTTTATGGGTTCTGATGTGGCGCCTCTTCCATAGCTGGTGTGCACATTGGGCTAGCATACATGGTTACGCTGCCTACTTTGTACGCTGCACTGGATGGCTTTGTAAATCTAAATCACCTCCCTCAGTGGGGCCTCTCAGTGGTTCCATCAGCCATGCAAAGGTTTGATTCTTACCTTACTCAATGTAACATAATACACACCTTTTTGTTGAATAACATGACCCTAGACATTGACCTCATTGGACTCTGTACGTTCTGCGTCATCTGTTGGAGCATTATCACATATTGTTCCCAACTTTGTACCCATGAGATTCGCCCTGCAAGTATCATTCACTCCTGGCTATTTGTTTCTACTTAACCGAAACGACTTTCATACTAGCTAATAGCTTGGGCATTTACTTAATGCTATTGCTTGGCCGCTGGTATGTGTCATGTATACTGTATATTTGACAAAAATGTTACTAATCAGATTTAAACACAAAAAAGAGGTCTTGGGCCATTTTATGTCTTTGAAGAACCAGATGCGTTACCTGTTGAGTTTTATAAATCACTCGCCCAAGATCTTGCTACGATCATGTGCGCTTTGTTTCACCAGGTTCATTTTCAAAGCCAATTGCCACCTCCATCCTGGGCAGAGGCAACTGTGGTGATGATATTAAAAGCAGGCAAATCATCAGTCTGTGCAGATTCAGATCGTCCTGTATCTTTGATAAATAATGATTATAAAATATTCGCTAAAGTATTTACAGATCGGATTGCGACCCATTTACAGCAGTTAATACATATCGATCAAAATTACGTTATTCCAGGTAATCAATTGAGCGAACTCACTCATTTGGTAATTCGAACTATCATATGAGCATCCACTAACAATTGACACCTTGGATGCGGCTAAAGCTTTTGACCGTGTAAACTAGGCTTACCTATGGGAGGTGCTTAGATGCTTTAAATTCCTCAAATCTGTGATATTAGCAATTCAAAAGCTTTACCGCTATCCAACTGCTAGAGTTTGTCAATGTAGAATTAGCTTGACCTATTATTATTGATTTGGGTACCTGTCAGGGTTACCCTCTTTCTCCATTGTTTGCCCTATATATTGAGCCATTCACCCAGGCAGTTCATTTAGAGACTACCATGCCCCCTTCACAAGACACTCGGGCATTAAAGTTGGCGCTTTATGCGGATGATATTCTTGTTTATACTGTGAATCCACATATCACCATTCCTAGGCTGCATGCACTAGCCCAGGAGTTTAGTCAACTATCAGGATATCAAATAAATCGGGCTAAAACAGAGATTGTCATGGCCAGGGGTGTTTGCATACTTTAGTGCAAACAACCAAATAAGATATTTAGGAGTCGTGATTACTAAGAACCTGGAGGATATAGCTCCCACTAATATATCCAGAGTGGCCAAAGAAATCGATCTTTTATTTTGGAAGTGGAAGAATCTCCCCTTTAAATTTATATGGTAGAGTGAATTTGATTAAAATGATGGTCCTTCCGAAGCTGACCTTTTGTTTCAACTGTATACCATTAATATTTTCTAGTAAATTGATTACCAGACTGCAGGGGGAAGTGAGCTCTTTTATTTGGGAGCCTAAATCCTCCAGATTCTCTTGGAAAAAGCTCAGGACTAAACTAAAATATGGCAGCCTGGCTCTGCCGGATTTCCAAATATATGCATATGACTTTCAGTTCAAGAATGTCCGCGTGCTAAGTAAATCTCTGAAACAAACCACAATAAGGTATCTATTCTCAACTATGTTAGAACAATATGGTCAGGAAAATTTCCTTTTGAAATTTGGGAACCAAAGTTTTTCAAAAAGGAAAGACTAAAAGTGCTCGTATCAGCTCTTTGAATTTAGTGTGTTTTAAGGAAACATTTTTGTATTCCTTATTATTCTAGAGTTTTACCTATCTGGGACTCCCCCAGGGCACCTGAATGTATGAAGGACAGTCTCTCTATTCCTCTTGGAGACGCCGGATTTCACTTTCGGGTGATTTTGGAATGGGATCTCAAATACTGTCCAGGCAGGAGATATTGTAGAGACCAAGTGGTAGGCTTTCATGGTTTAAGTATCTGCAAATTGTTTCTTGGTGGGCGGCCCAGGAATGGGAAACGCTGGAGAGTGAGGCAATTGAGGATAAGATTGTTTCCAATTTAACAATCTCGAAGGATGCCTCACTTTGGTATTGGGAGATCATTGATGCCCAGTTAGCTAAAGCTAATCAGTTATCCTGCATTTGGGGTAGATATTGTTTCACGCCCACATTCGGATGAGCTCTGGTTAAACTCTTTTAAACTTCTATATGAAACTGTAAAACCTATTTCACTTAAACAGATCCACTTTTTCACATTGATTAGGCTGTATTGTTCACCCAAAAAACTGGCTAAAGTCAGTAAACAACCCTATGTATGTCCGATGTGTGCTTTAGAGGCTGCATACGATATCAATCTTTTTAGTTCCTGCCCAAGTCTTATCTCATTTTGGCAGTATGTTAGGGATTTTTTTAGGTGGGGTTCTTAAACTTCATGTGCCATTGACTGATCTTTTAACACTTTTTAGTACTGATCCAATGCTTATGGGGAAAGTTAGTTGATTTGAGGAGCAGTTGATTTTTTTATTTGATTTTGTTAGTGCATAGAGAGATATTTAAAAAGTGGATATCCGAAGTGGCCCCTTGTGGGACTATGTGGATCAAAGCAGTGATGCAGGTTTCTCAGCTCGATGTGGAAGCTGATGCAAGAAGAGCTAAAACCCTTTGAGTGGATTTTCTGACTAAGAAAAGGCTTATTATCCAATACACCACTGTTGCACTGAGGGTGGTAACATCCTTTCAGCAATACAATATGTCAGCTTGGCGTGGCATATACAGTTACTCTTTATTATATAACTTGTGGCTATAAGGCTGACGGTGAAATGAGGATAAAAAAAAAAAGATTTTAACGTTTAGATTAAAGAGCGCTATCTTTTGTTTGAGAGTTTGGGGCCAGAGTTTGGAGCCATTTCCCCTGTTTATGTATGAGGGAGATCACAGCATTTGCTCCATCCCTGTGACAAAGTGGTAAAAGATTTGCAAAACACCCATGAACCCACCAGGGTCCAGAGCTTTATTGGTTTTCAACATCTTTATGGCAACTTTCACCTCATTTTTGGTTATTGCAATATCTTAGCTCTGATTTGAGCTGTGGTAGGTGGACTTTCTCTCAATATTCATTTTGTGCCCCTTCTGACAGTTCTCCTGAGGTGAAGTTGAAAAATGCCATTAGCTTATCCGACTCTGGTGGCAGTGACCACAGAATCCAAAAAGACCTCCTTGACGTAACCTCTCTTGTTTATGCCCAAGTTGCTTTGATAAATATGTAACTTCTATGCATATTGTGTATTTTGTAATCTGAGGATATGAAGCTCCGCTTTATTCTTATCTAGGTTCTCAGCTGTCCCTGATGGCTGTCACAGTCTGATGATGGTTCAAATATGGGGTTGCTTTATATTGCAACTCTGCAGTGCGAGGCTCTTGTTCCAAATGCTCTTAATGATGGCGTCGTAATGTTTTTTTGACTGTCGCCATTAGCCCATTACAGGTACCCTGAATGACTGCCTTAAATGAATCCCACAGGTTAGACTAAGTAACCTTCCTATTACCATTGTTTTTAGCATATTTTTCAATTTGAGTAGAGAGTTCTCTCAAAACTGGGTCTCGAAGGGACAAGGTGTGGAAAATCCACCGTCCAGCATTTTTAGGCTTGTGACTCCAGTCAGTCTGTCGTAACTTGGGCATGATTAGATGGGTGAATCAGTCCTGTGTCTGATTGTCTAATGATGGTAACCAATGCATTATTAATATGAGGTAGATCCTGGACTACTAGGTTCTGTGTACATGGGAAAAAGTTGTATTCTAAGGACTGTTTGTGCTGCTCTTGCCAGATGTCTCGGAAACCTAGCTCTTTTATTTATTGTTCCAATTTTTATGGGAAAGCCCCTGAATGGGCTGCTGCAATTACTGTCCTGTCCATCTGCGGGTCCTGTACTAAATTGAAATTTCCAGTCGAAATACCATCACCATCCGCAAATTCTGCTACGGTCGTCAAAAGGGTGTTCAAGAAGGAGTCTTAACCTATATCAGTAGTGTAGTTTGTCACAGTGTTGAGTTTCTTCCCCTTTAATGATACCTTCACCCTCAACACTCTCCTCTCCTTGTCTTTGCTTAGTATTTCAAACACGGTGGAGGGATCTATGAGGAACAACACTACCCCATTTTGTTTCAAATGATTGCAAATGATTAGAGGAGTAGGAGGTCTAAGAGTGAGTTTTTTGTCATTGATCTTCTTAAGGTGCAATATCCCCGCATACAATATCTATCCTATCCTTGCCCATTTATTTCTGTGATCTTGTCCTGTTATTTGGGGAATTTAAAAGGTATAAAAGGTGTGAACCTTCATCATCAAAAGATTTGGAAAACGGTAATGCTGCAGGTTACTCTTCCTAGTAAACCCCGGAGTTGCCATGTAATACATGGTAATCCAACTATTACATTAATTTGTGCAGTGCATAGATGAGTGGTCTTCCATGACTGATAAGCGCTCTCTCTCAAGATAAGTGCATGGGTGGGTTCCCCGTATTAGAAACCCCCCCCCCCCCACCCCAGCGGTAATAAGTGAGCATATAGGTGGGTTCCCCCTATTGAAACCCCCAGCGGTAATAAGTGGGCACCCACTGCACCATCAGGGCGTACTGTTTCTCCGAGCATCCCATCCATCAATGCTCTCTGTGAGTCACCCTCCAGAATCTACACAGCATACAGGTGTCCGCGACAAAGCAGCCCAAAACATTTCGATCATCAGTAGCATTGGCTGTGTAAAATATCACAGGATAACTTAAAATCCCATAGATCTCACCAACCACATCTCTCAATGTACTTAGTCTTTATTTCATCAACTCCTAGTTAATCAAATGGTCTGCAGCAACAGGCCTAATATTATTTTCCACATCTGGGGGATTACTCCTATCCCCAAGAGTTGCTACTCGAGCTGTAGTCCCAGGATCTGAACCTCTTCAGAGAGCGTTGTTGTTTGGTGAGACCTACTGGAAAAGTCAAAGAAATCCCAGAAGAGTGGAACCACCAATATCAAATCTTATCTTGTTGCAGCTTTTCTGTGGTAGGTCAGAATTTTTGTTTTTGTGCCATGGGAAGTAAAAAAATTGACAATAAAAGTTTTTATAGCTGACTGTTTCTCAATAGTGTGTTGCTTTAATTATCTTCTCCTTAGTTTAATAGTCATGGAGTGTCACTAAAATGTCTCTTGGACTCACTGCTTCCCCCAACATGCTCAATATTCAGTATACGTGCCACAATAAGCAGGAAATTGCATACCACAAATACGGTCATCATAGCAAGTAGTCCGTAAATCATGAAAGGAGCTGTCATTATGAAAAGACTGTAGCCTAATCTCCCTCCCCTTGTATAGAAGCAGAATGATTATATATTAGATTATCTCTGTGCGTTATCGGCAGACCTGTACCTCAGTCTATAAATGGTACATCTACATCATTGGTGCTGTCTTACTCTTCTCCCGGGAAAGGTCCCTCTCCAAGTATCCGCTACCTATTTGTGTATTCCAATAAGACCAATGTACATATTCCCAAACAGCTGCATTGGTATGTTTTGTCTAGGTGCTAGGGCCTGACCAGAACAGAATAACAAGGAGGTATTGTTGATCGACCTTGCTCACAATGTTCAGAATAAATCCCAGGAACCTGCAGAGTGTGAACACAGTGGTAGGTTCTCATGTGAAAACTGCAAAAGAGGCATTTGCAAAATAAACTTGTGTAGTAACGTGCGCAAAGCAGCAGACAGTCTGCAGCATGCTCAAGGTAACTTAGAGAAGACAACAATGTCCCCATGGGCCATGTGACAACACAGTAAAAAATGCAGGAGATAGAAGCAAAAAGTCAGGGGAAACCATGTCAAGGATGCCAGGTTTAACTGGGATCATTTTGTCTTAATGAAGTAAAGAGATCTTTTAAAATCAATGTCAATTCCTAGACCTCTGCACCTTCTTGCTGTCCTTGTATTCTTATATTTTTGCTTCTTGTGCAGTTTTCTAAATGTTAGAATTTTCAGGGGTGCTTTGTCAGCTTGAGATTTCAAAATCTGTATCCGCTCTTGGAGATGTTAGGTGTTGTCTTGAAGTCTCCAAATTTTTTTCTTTCCACTTACCCTAGTGTACGTTGTGTCCACATCGCACCTGAGGGTGGCGATTGTCTTGCTGATGTCTGAAAATTCATTTGCTATGTCCAACTTAATGTCTTGTCATAATTCCATTTTAAATGCTTGCAGGGTGTCCATCAGATCCAACTTTGTGAGGGCCAAGTAGTCAGATGGGAAAGCTTTTTCCTATAGTCCCCAGAGGGGGAATGCCTCCTCTTTCACACGATTCAGAAAGGATCTTCACTTACATTTGTGAAGGTTTCTTAGTGGCATTCTGTAAGGAGTTTGTGTCACATGTTAAGTGAAAACATCAGCCTCAATCAGTAGAGTATTTTGATGAGAAGGGCTAGACCACCATGTATACCGTTTGCAAGGGTGTTCTTGCAGATGTCTCCATTTTCCTTTATCCTTCCCAAGGGGTGGGCTCGCAGGGGTCTCCACAACTGTTTGGTGAATACCCAAGGCCCCCATGGGATGTAAGATCAGGACATTCTCTTGATCCCCTTCCTTGTGTACTATGGGGCCAGAGCTGGCTTTGATGTGACATCAAGTGATGCCTGCAGTTTTTCAGCAACTCATTTAGAAGAGGGTCATGTGTAGCAGGGTCCCTCACTGGTGGTGAAGAGATGCTCCCCACTGGCCCTCCTACCTTTGCGTGCCTTTGTAGGGGGACAGTGCTATCACTTACAACAAGCATTGGTAAAGGCAATAGGTTTTGCCTATGTGATTAAGAATACTTTTTTTTGTTAGTGTAAGTGTTCGCTTGGTGAGCAGTTGTGTAATATAAGTTACTGAAACTCTGTAAAAGTGTTATGACTAGTTTATCGAGAAAGACAATGTATTGTACATTTGGTACTATAAAGTGGGGATCTTAGGTAAAGGGCAGAAGACAACCACAGCCAGCCTCACCACCACAGCCAGCCTCGCCACCACAGCCAGCCTCGCTACTACTGCTAGCCTCACCAGCATCAACACCACCTGCAGTGGTTAGACCTAGGAGAGGTGTGCTGTTGCCAGACTGCAGGAGTTTGAGTCCTCAGAAGACGAGAGGGAGGGGGGGAGACATCTACTGTGCCACTGGATGGCAGCAATGCTGGTTTGCTGTCCACTTCTGAGGGAGCACACACAGGTGCCAGACACTGCCGCAGGGCTCGTGTGAGCAGTCCACCTCCACAGGGTGAGAGCCATGGTGTCTTCAGAGGGCTGGAGGCAACCATGGTGAAGGTGCAGCGCCTACAAGGCAAGGCAATTCAGTCAGTCCAGAGACAAATGAGGCGCCTCAATGACATGACCAACATAGACAAGGGCATTAGCTCAATGGCTGAGGGCATGAAGGAGATGGCTGTGGGCATGCGGGACATGTCCCAGTCTGTGATGCTGCTGTGCAGCAAAATGGATGAGGGCAGAGTAACACGGTGCAGGGAGAGGCAGAAAATTGAGCACCATACGAGGGCAGTGAACCACCTAGCAACTGCCACGTCTCTGCTCTGCTGGCGCTCTGTGGCCATGCAGGAGGGGCTGGCGCACTGCAGCACTGATGTCTCTAGGGGGCTGGTAAAGGTGACCACTGCTCATGAAGTGCTGCTTATGAGTCAGTCTGCCACTACTGGTGCTGTGGAAGTTGGGGACAGCGAGGACACGACCAGTCGGAGCAGCATTTCCCCCCTGTAACAGACACCCGGAGGAGCAGCAGACGGCATGGGGCTGCCACTGGTTCCACAGCCAGTGAGGACAGTCAGTCAATGGCATTCAGCACTGCTGTGCATGGCCGCAGACGCTGATGCAGCCCACCCTCTCAGGACAGAATTGGGTGAAGTAACCCATGACTTCCTACTATGGATGTCACAAATTGGAATGCCAAGTTTGGCCGTTTGTGTTGTGGCGTAGTGCCCAGAAAATAAAACTACGTCATTACATTCAGCGACTGGCTGTGTCTCCTTACTTACTTCAAAATAGTTGTATGTGATCTCTGCCCGTCTCTGTCTCCCATCTGTTGCTGGTGGGGATTACGGCTCCGTTGGGCTCTGCCTGTGCAAATTCATCATCATTGTCCTCAAAATCAGTTAATTCCACTTCTGTACCTTTCTTTGTGGCAAGGTTGTGCAGCATTGCACAAGTTGCAATGATTTTGCAGCAGATGATGGGTGTGTACTGATGTGCGCCTCCGCTTTTGTGGAGGCAGCGGAACCTGCTTTTCAATAGTCCAAACGTGCGCTCCACAACGTTGCGTGTTGATTTGTGTGCCACATTGTATCGTCTCTCACTCAGTGTTGATGGGTTTAGGTAGGGTGTGAGGATAAATTACCGCACGGCATACGCACTATCGCCTAGGTGAGAAAGAGAGTGCCATTAGTCACATACACCAATACACATTCATCTGCAGTAAGTTTAAGGGAGTGTCACTGTGAGTTACCTAGCAGGTATCCTTCTCCATATTCTCCCGTAGCCAGGCGTGTGTAGATCCCACTGTTCTGGAAGATGTATGAGTCGTGGGTGCTCCTAGGAAATTTGGCCACGATGTCAGCGATTATGTTGGCAGCATCGCAGATTACCTGCACATTTATGGAGTGGGTGGACTTTCTGTTTCTGTAGATATACTCAGTGGCTGCTGGTGGGCAGATTGGAATGTGTGTGCCATCAATACAGCCTATGACATGCGGGAACTGTGCCATCTGGTAAAAGTCTGTCTTGGTTTTCAGCAGTTCCGCCTGTGTGTTTGGGAAGCTAATGGAGTGATGCATTCTCTGCATCATGGCATCCAGGAACATTCTGAAGAAACGGGACACGCAACTCTGTGACACCCCGCCTACAGCAGCTATCACCCCCTGGTAACTGCCAGATGCGAGTAGATGTAGGCTACAGAGCACCTGCACATGTGGTGGTATGGCGTGCGCCCTTGGTGTTGGGTGCTCCAGGAGTGGGTGCAGGTCCCTTATCAAGTCCAGGATGGTGTGGGGGTGTAGCCTGTACCTTTCATGGATCTCAGCCTCAGTGTTGGAAGAGTGTGATGCGCTGTCTGTAAATGCTCTCCTCCAGATCCTCACTCCTGCTGCCTGTAGACGTAGCCGCCTTGCAATCACATAGAAAGACACCATAGTGATCACACTGTTGCATTTTTGGATTGCTTATATACACTGTAGCGGATTTCCACCTGCTTTCAGTCAGTGTTAATTACCGACTCTTAAATACCGCATTACATGAATTTTGGTATTACCGAATTTACATCTCTTTTCTCGTTTTTACCATTTCTTATTTACCGATTCGGTAAATAAGGAATCGGTAATTCCGATTCGGTAATTTTGAATTCGGTAATGATGAATCTGTATTTACCAATTCATAATTACCGAATCCTTATTTTTGGCCTCCTACATCTCATTTGTCTAAATACCGGTCGGTAACGGGATATTTACTGAATTTCGGCCGATAACGACTGGTATTTAGCTACCTACATATGGCCCTTGATCTCTCTGGGTGTCAAATTGGGCTATATACATATGCTAATTTAATTTAAAGTATCATGCAAGACAAAAAAGCAGAAAGAGGCTAAACTTTATGAAATAATAGTTCCACCAAAGCTGATAACAGTATTTCGGCTAAGTGAAACTGATAACAGAAGCAGAGGAGGAACAAGCATTGGTAAATACAGGAAAATATGCTACAGCCAATAGAAAAGCCAGAAAATAAAGGGGGTGGGATAAAAGTCCCTTTTAAGATTTATATTAAAAACAATAGATTTCACAAGCAAAGCACAAGCGCTGTGCAGGCAAAACCTAAAATCAGTAAAACCTGGTCTGTGAGTCCATGTTTTGGCAAGGCTATGGGAGTTCCCAAAATAACAGCATCTATTCAGCCTTACTGCAAAGTCCTCACAAGCGTTGAATCAAATTTTTGTCTGCTCTGCATGACCCCCCAGGTGATATCCAGCCATCGGATACCGATGCAAGGAGGGCCACAGCCTCAGGGTTCTGCTCCACTACTCTCCACCACTGTGGTCCTGCGAGTCACAGGCCCTGGCCGCATCTGCCGAGCTCCTCCCCAAAATATGGCTGCTAAACAGAGCCATGCAGTTGGAGGTCAAGGGCTGCCACAAGGAGTGGAATATCAATTTTCCAGGTTTGTTGATCGTCCAGTGTTGGTATTCCTAATACCCCTAGACTTCGCAACTCCCATGCAGTGTGCCTAGGTGTGTCCAGCTTCCATGGCTGCAGGTACCAGCACTACCCAATGTGCAATCAGTATTCTGGGTCGCCTCATATCTTTCGGGAGAGCTACTAGGGTTAGACCACAGAGAAGCCCAGCCATCGTGGTCTACGTCCCCCAGATTTCTGTGTTTGTTGTTATTTGTGTTTCATAGATATGCAGACACAATGATCATATTTGTATTATTGTATATGTCTTTGGCATCTCCAATCAAAATAAAAAATACCAAGACTCATTAAAATGCTGATGGATGGTATAACCATTACATGGACAATTGTTATCACCATAAGTACAAGTCAGTCTTTTCTCAGCGAAGAAACTTTTTGTAGATAATTGTTCATGGTAAACCTACTGATAAGTCATCAGATTTGAGTGATGTAGTTGTGTGAGATGTTCTAAATCATTCAGCCCGTAGATGTCTTCTTTGCAGTCACTTGAACACAGATACCTCTGGCTCCAGTTTTATGTTTGGCTTGACAGTTTAGCTGTCTGCCTAGCCTACCATTACATAGTTTTTAAAATATTCATAAAGTGAGCTTTGGCTCCACCCAGCGGAGCGTTTTTCTATCACCTCATGCTATTCGGTATTTGATGCATCTTTCGAACTCCTGTTCGCCGCTTACAATGCATAATGTGTGATCATTCAGTACCCTGAATCATCACACTTTATTGCGTTTAGATCATACATACATTGCACATAGAAAGCAATATTTTTCGGGGTTTTCTTTACGGCATCTTCTTAAAGGTTAAGGGAGGAACTGTATTTGAGCCACAAACACATGCAAAAGAACACACAATCTGGCTGCTTGAAACAAAAAAAAGCATAGGCAAAGCCAGTAGGTCTGACTTTTTTTGTGGTGCCACAGGGAAATACAGGCATGCACAAATTCACTGCATGCACGAGCACATGAAAAACAGACATATTGGCTTGTCCAATGCTTATTAGTTAGGGCTACAAGACCTTTTGTTTTGAGCAGGTACACTGGGCTTTTGACCAGCTCTTTCAACCGTTGTCACCTTTGAACCAGGCTCCTTCAGTTTTTGCTTTAAGGCTATCTTTCAGATTTTGGATTAGCTCTGAGGAGTATTTTCTCTTTCACAGTCACGCTGTTCGTTGCATTATTTCGTCTACCAGCAAGTGTTGTATAATGCATGATGTGCATTGTTTTCAGAATTGTGGGCTTCTGACAACAACCACTTGATAAACACAGGTAAATTCTTTAAAAAGAAGGCTTCATCTCCTAAAATCATCACGTTCCACACTATAAACATGATTACTTACGTTTGATCCAAGTAAGCATGTAATTACACTATATAACCAGCTGGGTATTATTTTTTAAAAAATGTGTGCAAAAAGAACATAAAAAAACAAAAACACACAAGACATTCATGAAAAGTAACAAAATAATTAATATTGTGCATTTACCTATTTTTCCAGCTCATGTTTAGAGTTTCTTCATATATGTTGCTTGTTTATATTCGAGTGCTCATGACCATTTGCTTGTCCCTTTTAAATGTGCTAGATAGAGCACTTTAATCACACAGTGTCTCGAATTGTTGGCTTAGAGTGGTGCATTTCTTCTGATCTAGCTCATTCTAGAGGTTTTGTTTCGAGCTGTGCACATGCTTGTTGCGGTCTTTTTTAGGCCTCGCCTAGGCAGCGCGCATGCGTTGCTCTAGAGGGCCTTTAGCCATCGGTCTTCACTTTTCAAGCACTGCACTCGTGCTTTTGGCGGCATACACCTTGCGGGAGCGAGCAGCGGCGCTCCACAAGCACGAGTGCAGTGCTTGAAAAGTGAAGACTGGGCACGCATGCACCACTCCTTATCCTGCCTTTTGCTGTACCCTCTATATCCCGCCTTCACTTCACCTACCCCTCATTTACTCCCCTTTCTCTCTAACCAGCTTGCTCCTTTTTCCCCACTGGCTCTCTTCCTTTCGAGATTTAATCTAATTGCTACTTATTTCACAGTGTTTTCTATATATTTGTTTTCCTCTAAAGGTATCTGCCTTCTTTCTCCATAGGTCCACTTTTCCACTCCTCCCACTCCTATGTCCTGTCTCCCAGCCCTTTGCCTTTCACCGTGACTCTCTTCCTCCTCAGTGATCAGCGACCATACTCTAGGAAGGTGAAACATCGTTTTATAGCTGTGAACCCTGCAGCTATCCGGCTTTTCAGCGTCAGCTGTGGTTGTCGCTATGAACTTCAGCACTTAGAATAATGCAGCCATAAAGGCAAAAATAAAACTACCAGAATGCATCTGTTGTGACCTATAACTTCATGACTGGCTTTACATGTGATCTTAGCTTATAATGCTATCAAACATCCTTTGATTCTCGCAAGTGTGCATGCTATCCACAGAGGTTGAGCAGGCATGCTTGACTTGGGGCCACCTAGTTAAGTTCAAAGGATTTTACGTAGCTTTTTGTATATGATGCGTTTTTCCATTTATTCTGAGAAAATCTAAATAGTGGGCAATCCTAATTGACAATTTGCATACCCACATCTTCCTACTGCTTGATTCGGGGGAAGTGCGCGGCTTGTTAAAGTCTACCGAGAAGCTGTATAGATGTAAACATCATAAGGAAAACATCATGGTCTCTTTACACTGTGGCTTAATTTATATAACTATATCCTTGAGGGAGTTTGAAAACAATAGGTTGCCACTTTGGTGTGTTGGTTTACGTAAATAAAACAATTTCAAAGTCTTTGCACGAGGAGGGCTTTCACCCCTGTACTATATGGCACAGTGACGATGAATCTTGAGGTCAAATGCAGTTTCCTACCTGGAAAGCGTGCGCTGTACCGAAGATGTGTGCGCCACAGGCCCGAGGGTATGTGTTGTAGACGTTGTTGTTATTGTATGCATTAGTTGTGCTATCCAAGTATTTATGTTCCAGAGATCATTTGTGTGCCAAATGGATGCTAGCTTGGCTGTCGTGCTTTCAACCCATGGTAAGTGTTACCACAGAGGATGTAGCTTAACGGCTAGTGCGGCCGACTTTGAAGCTGGGAAACCAAGTTCTAGTCTGGCGGGAGGCTTAAACATCCTGTGATTCTTGGCAAATCACCTCATCTCCCCGTGTATGTCTGTAATGCAACTGGTGCTCATGTAAAGCGCTGTGAAACCTTCGGGTTGAGTTCATGCTATATGATACTGCAACAAAAAAAAACTCCATGGCACAGAGGTCATCTGGTTCAAGTCCTGGGCAAACTACTTAAAATCAGTTCTAAACTAGTGCTCAGTGTATTTAGTTCAACTCCAGTTCATGAAGGATACAACTCCCAGAGTGTATTTAGTTGTTAAATGAACGCGCAGGGCTGGAGTATGAGGTCCTCTAAATAATACTTTTTAACTTTTGGTTAGATGGTTTTAATTTAAATGACTGCTATTGGTCAAAAGCACAGATTTCAATTTGGCCCAGGTGGGGTGTATCTTGTTTGCTCAGTCATGGGATTTTCCTTATGCTTTTGCTATTAACGGTCCTAACTTAATAATTGTGGCATTCCAAGCTGCAAATAATAGTGATGAGAAAAACCTGAGCCCTGTAGATTACTTAGCTGACCTGACTGGTTGGGCAGTGGTCGTTGATAAATGAATTTTCAAAAGGGTATCACTAATGCACACATGATGATCTTATAAGAGACCAACGGTTGAATGGGCATGGGCACTCACTTCGCCTCTACCGAGCCAGAGAGGCCCTTTGCACATAATCATTTTTTTACAATAGCAATGAGGCCTCCAGCTTCCCCTGGTTAGGTGTGAAATACTCATACATTTATGGGTATTTTTTAACGTTGGGTTTCTGTAATTGTCAAAATACGAAAGTAAAACTACAAATCCCAGAATGCTGTGTGGAGTAGGTAAATCAAAGGCATAGAGAGCATCTAACGGGTCACTAGATAAACAGAGAGGACATCTCACCAACGCCGTTCCTTTTTTAGAAATGTTATAATAGTTTGTTTGGGGTTTGCATAAGTTAAAACCTTATGTGTGCCTTTATAGGTATTCCAGAATGTACTTTTGTTTCATGAGGTCCGCTTTTTGACCAGTTGTGACATCATAACATAGATGGCTTGTTGAAACACTTTTTGATATATTTACATTGGAAATGTGTTAATCTTTTACAGTTGAACATATAGGCAGTGCTCGGAGTGCTACACCCGAGTCGCCCACATTCACCATTCGACATGTCATCATCAATCAGCCCATGGCTGCTAGGGTGATCCTGTGTTAACTGTAATGGGTCGAAGCATCTGCAAAGGCTTCATGCATCACTTTAGAAGACCATTATCAGCTCATTAATATTCATAATAGGCGTGATTTATTTCAATGGACAACGAGTCTTCTCTGTGTGTTATATTATTTTAAAGTTTTCGAAAGCGCCAAGCAAGTCTATGAGCATGTTAGCACTAGGCACTAAAATAAGCACATCAAGGCCTAAACAGAGTCGAATGAGTCGAATTTCCATTATTCCATATGTATTTCCATTATTGTTAGGTGAAACGAGTTACGGTCGCCAAGGCCATATTGGTGAGGAAGAGGATTTCTTTTTTATGGTTTCTATAGTGGAATACCAAAACATACATAAGAAATGTAGGTCTTAATTCTTTGGTGCGGGGATTGTATTCTTCGTAATAGATACTCATCACACATTCTGGTATGAGAATTTTTTCACTTGCTTCCAGTGTAAAATAAAAATAAATGTAAAACTTTCACCTTGGTGCATAATTCAAATCTTTGTTCAGCACCGAGTAATTAACAAGCATTGGCAAAGCCAATAAGTCTTGCTTTGGCCGCTGGCCTTTTGACTTTATTAATGCTTGTTTGGTCAGGATTTTTGCAAAAGCTTATTTTTGGGAAAGGTTCTGGGGCATCATCAATCCAAAAAAGAAAACAAGTTGGCTTAAAGTGTTATTTGGTCTCAAAAGGCACAGAATGCTACAGTAATTCCTGGCACAGAAAATAAATACTTGTGTGTACATGAACTCTTGTGAAAGGAGATAATGCGGTCTCTCACCGAGACGTTAGATAGTGGATGACACATTGCCCTGTGCTGTAGTGGACGAAGGAGAAATGTGAATAACACAATAATAGACCAAAGGCTAAGGAGGCCTGGCTGAAGGCTCCTGTCAGTATATTTTAAATATAATTTTAGTAAAGTTAAAACTTCTTGACCAATACCAGACCTAACTGGCATTGCCAATAGGTCTCGCCTTTGGGACCTTATAAGTGTTTAGTTATCCAGCACAATATCCTTGGTGCAGCAACATCAACTGTTGCATGGCTAAACACTTATAAGGTCCCAAAGGCGAGACCTATTGGCTGTGCCAGTGCTTGTTTCACGGGGTGTTGAGATTGTTTTGGACTTCTTTTGGCTTTGTATTCTCGAAGGTTCTACTTACTTCAGGTTTCTTTCAGTGTGACATGGACTTTTTGTACCATTCTCTAGCCCCTTCGATGCTCATGACGGACCGGTTCCGTCATGAGCATCGGTTGGGCTGTGCTTATGACTGAACCGCTCTGTCATGAGCATAGCCCCTGGGGGAAGCGCTGGCGCTCCCCCTCCCCGGGAGCTCGATTTTTGCACCAATTGGGGGGGATGGCAGCGGAAGAGTTTCCGCTGCCACCCCTGAACCCCCCCACGCTTCCCCATGACGTCAGCGCGCACAGCGCGCGCTGACGTCATCAGGAAGCGCTGGACGCGCTGGAAATCATTTCTTTCCAGCGCGTCCAGCAAGGAGGTAGGTGTTGTAGTGATTACACCTTACACAGAAATTGAAGAAGTATTCTTTATTTAAACTCTCAGCCGGACATATGCATCCTGTCCTTAGTTCACAGCCAGTAACAATGCCCAACGTACATTGCACTTTAAACGCTAACAACAGTTCTAGTAACAGCTGCCCGCTCGTGACAACACTTCAGAGTTAACACGAGCTTGCTCCATTTTAATTGTAAACATGCTCTCATTCTGCTTTGCTCGCGCGATGACCAATTCCAACACCACGCGACCAAACAGAACGAAGCATGCGACACTACACATCTCCTCCTTTATATACAACAAAAGAAAATTATTCACATACATAGTCTTTCAAAGCAACAGGACGTTTGATGACTCTTTTTGCTCTAATGTTGATGTTGCCACAATCTGTTGGAACAAACTGCTCACTCACAACCTTACCAGTGAGAGGTTGACACGCATCCTCATCTAAACCCAACTTCATGCTAGATTTAGAAGACGATGAACAATTAACTTTTGGTGCATTACATATAGCAACCCTCTTCAAATTCCAACACTTACCATCTTCCAAAATTACAGCATTTTTTTTTAAGGCAAATACCCTCTGTGGTTGAAAAAACTTGCTGTCACTTTTCTTTGTAAAACCAGGTTTCCTGATTCCAACCCATTGACCCACCGAGATTTTGACATCCTTGGTGCTATATTTATTGCCATAGAACCTTTTATACTCATCATGTTTGACCGCTAAATTCTTTTTAACCTCTCCAGAGGACCAAACCACTTCACCAGAACATTTAAGCCAACCAGGGTACCACTTACCCCTTGGTTTCCTGCCCCTCATGAGTTCAAAAGGGGAAAATTTTGTCGAATCAGCAATGGACACTCTATAAGCCCATAGCGTTTTGTAAACTTGAATTTCCCATGGAACATTATTATGAGACGCTAATTGGATTGCACCTTTTAAAACTCTGTTATACCTTTCAACCAAACCATTACCACTAGGATTGTATAAAGAAGTGGTTTTGTGTGCTATACCACACTTAGCTAAATATTGAGTCATGGTTCCTGAGGTAAATTGTACTCCATTATCGCTGATAATACTCGCCGGAGTACCTTCTGAAGTGAAGACTTCATCAAAGAATTTGATTACATTCTCTGTATCAATCTTTTTAATGATCTTGAGCACCGGCCATTTTGAAAATACATCTATCAGAGAGATGATATATTTTTCAGAAACCCCAATAGGACCCATGATATCCACTGCAACACTTTCCCACGGTGCATTAGGGCATAAAAAATCCCCCATAGGGGGTCTAAGGGTCTTAAGAGTTTTGTCAGAAGTGGAACACAGATTACAATCCCTTACTAACCTCTCAACAGAAATGTCTAAAGCAGGCCACCAAAATCTACCTTTCACTATGCCTTTAGTTTTTGAAATGCCCAAATGTCCCTCGTGACACAAACAGAGAATCTTGTCTCTCAAAGCTAAAGGAGGAACAACTTTATCCCCTCTCATTAGGATTCCCTCCACACAAGTTCAACTCATTTCTGACTTCCCAAAACGGTTTAATGTCACAAGCATCCAACTTACGAGGCCATCCATTGGTGACGCATTCCAAAACTTTCTTTAAACACTCATCAGAGGACACAGCTTGAACCCATTCCTCTTTCTCAAAAGAATCTGAACCATGATCCCACACAACCGCAACTTGCACACCGTCCATAAGATCATCTTGGTTTTCGATCATTTGGACAGGCAGACGCGACAGGAAATCAGCGACCGCATTCTTCCTACCTGGAAGATATTCAATATTGTACACAAAGTCTAAAAGTCTCATAGAAATCCTGGCAAGCCTGGAGGACACATTAATCATGCCAACATTTTTCAAAACTTTAACCAATGGTTTGTGATCACACTTGATCATAACTTCACTTCCCCACACAAAGGTTCGGAAATGCTCTAGTCCCCAAGCACAAGCAAGTGCTTCACGCTCAATCACTGCGTATCTAGTTTCCGCTGGAGACAACGACCTAGAGGCATATGCCACTATTGATTCTACCCCATTATGGTCTATTTGTGAGAAGACAGCACCTATACCTATACCACTGGCATCTGTAGTTATTATATGTTTTCCCTGAGGATCAAACCCTTGTAGTGCAGGGGCTGTACTTATTGCTTTTTTTAAATCAGTGAATTCTTTTTGACACTGACTGCACCATGTGAAACCTTTCTTTGTTTTTAGGAGTTCTCTAATATGGAATGTTTTTTTTGAAAAGTTTTCCACAAACTTAGCAAAAAACTCCACCATCCCCAAAAATGATTTCACCTCATCTTTGTTCTTAGGGCTGGGCGCATTTGTAATAGCAGAAACTAGTTTGGTCTTGGGTAGAATCCCAGAAGCACCAATTTCATGTCCTAAATAAGTTACAGCGTTAGCAGCAAACTTACACTTGGATGGTTCAATGGTTAGGCCATACTTTTGTAACAAAGACATTACATGAAATAACTTTTCTTTGTGCTCTTGATTATCCTTGGCCATAATTAAAATGTCATCTTGGAAAATAAGCACATATTTTAGATGACCAAAAATCTTGAACATTAAGCGTTGAAATACTGCAGCCGCAGAGGCTAATCCAAAAGGCATCCTAGTGTATTGAAAACATCCTATGTGAGAAATAAAGGCTGTTAAATGTTTGCACGAATCTACCAATGGAATCTGATGATAAGCTTGTGATAAATCAACTGTAGAAAAGACTTTCATTCCTTTACATTTTGTAATCATTTCATTGATTTTTGGTAAAGGAAATTGATCAACCAAGATGTTATCATTTAAATGTCTCAAATCAATGCATAGCCTGAGCTTACCATTAGATTTCCTGGCTGCTACCAATGGAGAAACCCATTGAGAGGCTTCAACCGGTTCAATTACACCTTTCTCAACCAAGCTGCTAAGTTCCTTTTCCACTTCTTCTCTAACTGAGAAAGGTATATTGCGTACCTTGTGAACTTTTGGAGAAGGGTCAGGTTTGAGACGAATAAGGTGTTCAAAACCTTCCAATTTCCCCAATTTGCCAGAACAGACATCAGGAAACTTTTTTAATAATATTTTTTTAAGAGATTCTTCTTCATTCACCACCAAGACCTGTTCCACCCCATTAGGATCTAGAATGATATCAAGTTTCCTTTGGTCCTTCCATCCCAACACAGAAGGACCTTTCTTTGATACATACAATTTACACAGGGCACTTCTGTTCTTGAATCTAAACAACAAATCCCTACAACCTAACAGTTCAATTGGTTCTCCATTGTAGCTTAACGGTGTAATATCAGCTTGATCTAAATTGGAGCCTAACTTCATAACGAATTTTATCCGCCCACATTGATTCGTTTACAATGGTAAAAGGCGAACCTGAATCCGCTGCGATGTAAACATTTACACCCCCTAACGAGATGTGACACATAGGTTTGCTAGAATCAATATCGTGGACAATGTTAAGCACAACATTACTCATGGGGCTCAAAGAATCATCTTCACTATCATCATTACTGGAAGACGGATAACCCTCTTCAATACATTTAACATGTTCCCTTTTAACATTTTTAGCATGACAAACTTTGCTGAAATGGCCTACTTTTTTACAAATTGAGCATCTTTGTTTGATAGCCGGACAACTTTTGTCGTTGGCTAGGTGATTCTTGCTATCACAACGATAACATTTGAAATTTTTGTCCTTTCTAGACATCTTATTTTTTACCACGGCTTTGGATGAGTTCTCTTTACTACGATTATGACCAATTTTTGCTACAGTATCTTGCTGAGAATTATCAGTACTCTCTTTTTTGAGTGCCTTGGCACATCTTCCCGACAATTCAGCTTTCCTAGCAATGGCTAAAACATCCTTAAGCGCATTATCACCATTTACCCACAACCTATCTTGAATAGAGGTATCATAGGCATGCATCACTACCTGATCTCTGATTAGCTCCTCTTCAATCGCCCCAAATCTACAATCAATGGCTAGCTTTTGGAGAGCAGTCACAAAATCATCAAAGGTTTCATCCTTAAGTTGTTTCCTTTTAAAAAATTTGAAACGTGTGACACCAATACAAACTTTTGGGGAGAAATAATTGTCTAGTTGTCTGATAGCTTGGTTAAACACATTATCATCTCCTGCAACAGTTTCCTTATTTAACTTATTGTAAATCCTTAAACCTTCTGGGCCTAAACTGTGCATCAATAAACCTTTTTTCCTGTCTGCAGACAATTTGTTAGCATGGTCAATGGTGAACAAATAATTGATGAAATATTCCTTCCACTGTAACCACGGAACAGGTGGATCACCCGGAACACATAAGAACTCTTTTGGAGGATTGACTGTTATATTGGTGACAGGAGTAGCCATGGCTGCACAGTTTTACAATTTTACCCTTGGACCTGTTGATAAAATATTGTACAACCAATCAATACATAAAATTATGATGCAGATTTTAGGAATAATTGCTACCCATTAATATAAATCTAATTGTTAACTGTTGCGCATTTGATTATTTCAATATTATAAAATATTAGCAAAGTACCATGTGAAAACAAACAATGCTTCTTTAAAGCTGATTAGTCCAAGTTGTGATGATGGAAGAAATGACTCTTGAACCAATGACCACTGTTGGCGCTACTATAAACTGCTCCAGAATCGATTTATCCAGATTCAGTCATTTAGGACAGTGCAATCATTTTCATTGTGAGTACAATTACAACGCTATGGAGAACGTGTGCACACTGTGACATCCACCGCTTGTAACCAACACAGCAGAACAACCAGCTGCGCTCTCAATTATGCGCGAGCGTGTAAGTCAAAGCACTCCAACAGGGCTTAGATGTTTAGGAAAGAGTTCAACCCCTCCGTACCTTGCAAAGTTACCGCTTCCTCAGAATAATGACTTAAACGTGATATCCTCACCCAAATCACGTCAGAGAACTGGCAAAACAATCCGCCGGTTGACTCGTTTCCGATTCACGCTTGTGAATGCTCCGTTGTCACCGACTTGAAGAGGAAATTAATTACTGCTTCCTGATTGGCCAATCAACTCGTACCAACCCGGAATGGATTACCCGGCCAAAATAGGAGGCGGTTCTTCCAAATCACGAACCAATTATGTTGGAACACTCGAAGAACACCTCCGACTGCAGCAGGATGCGAACAGTCCCTCAGGGCTGGAAGCAGAAAATTGACAAACGCCGGATACGATGAAATTACGCGTGGATCTGCTCCGGCTGAGACCCAAGTCGCCAAATTGTAAGTGTAGTGATTACACCTTACACAGAAATTGAAGAAGTATTCTTTATTTAAACTCTCAGCCGGACATATGCATCCTGTCCGTAGTTCACAGCCAGTAACAATGCCCAACGTACATTGCACTTTAAACGCTAACAACAGTTCTAGTAACAGCTGCCCGTTTGTGACAACACTTCAGAGTTAACACGAGCTTGCTCCATTTTAATTGTAAACATGCTCTCGTTCTGCTTTGCTTGCGCGATGACCAATTCCAACACCACGCGACCAAACAGAACGAAGCATGCGACACTACAGGTGTTTTGCCTCCGGTGGGGCGGGGGGGCCATTTTAGAATGCCTTGAGGCATCGGGGGAGAGGAAAGAGTATTTCCTCTCCCCTGATGTCTCAATGCAGGGCATTCCTGCTTCACGATCGCGCACAGCGTCGCAATCGTGGAGCAGGATTGCCCCACTAGACACCCGGGATGTTCTTTTTTGTAAAAGGAAGCGACCCCTTAGGCAAGGGTCGCTTCCTATGGGGCCCATTTACAATGACGACTTTCCTGCCCCCCCCCCCCATGGGGGCAGATCGGACATTTTTTCGGCCGTTTCTGGACCCGGTTGGGGGGGGGGGGCAGAAAAGCCCACTAGACCCAGGGATTCATTGTCAATTGTTAGGGAAGTGACCCCTTGGGCAAGGGTCACTTCCCGGGGGGGCAATTTTGGTCTGTTTTGATTCTCTGCCTCCGTTGGGGGCAGATCGCCTCGTTTTTTTGGCTTTTCTGCCCCCAGGGGGGGCAGAAACCCCCACTAGACACCAGGGTATTTTTTAAAATATGATGGAAGTGACCCCTTGGCCAAGGGTCACCTCCGGGGGCCATTTTATTTTGTAATGGGAATTCTGCCCCCTTTGGGGGCAGATCGGCCTGCTTTTTGGCTTTTCTGCCCCCAGGGGGGGCAGAAACCCCCACTAGACACCAGGGAATTATTTTAAATAAAAATGGAAGCGACCCGTTGGGCAAGGGTCGCTTTCAGGGGGCAATTATGTTTTTTAATGTGTATTCATCCCCCCCCCCGGGGGCAGAGTGGCATTTTTATTGGGCCTTCTGCCTGGGGGGGGGGGGAGGCTGAAAACCACACTAGACACCAGGGACTTCTTTTAAATTAAAATGGAAGCAATCCCCTGGCCAAGGGTCACTTCCAGGGGGCAGATTTTTTTAATGTGTATTCTGCAGATCAGCCTATTTATGTGCCCTTTCTGTCCCCGGGAGGGGAGAAAACCCCACTAGGCTCCAGGGATTTTCTTTTGTGAGTAATTGAAGCGACGTGGTTGCTTCCTGGGGACAGATCTGCCACTTTTTTGGCCTTTCTGCCCTAGGCAGGAAGGGGGAGGCAGAAAACCCTACTAGGCACTATGGATTTATTACTTTTGCAAGGGGGCAAATTTCTGTCTGCTGTTTTCTGCCCCACCTGGCAGACAACCCGATTGACCATTTTGGTAGTAACATAGTGTGTTATAATGTTAATTGTTTTATTTTCTGTGAATTGCAATTGTAGTGCTTTTTGAAGGCTTTTGCTCTTTTGACTCTTCCAGTTTGCGGTTTCGTTACTGGTGGTTCTGCTGTTTGTGTAGTTGCATGTGTTTGGTAAGAGACTTTTTTTGTACAATGTAAATGAGTTTCATTTCTCTGCATTAATTAGTTTTTTGCAAATGGTGTAATAATAGCAGTATGTTTGGCTTTTGGTTTTTGAGTGTCAAAAACGTTTTGCATTTGTGCTCGATGTGTATTTTGTTGTCTTGTGAGTAATTTGTTTTGTTTTTTTCTTTCCAGTGGGATATTGTTGGTTTTTGCTGTGTCTCTGCAGAGTAGGTGCTGGTGAGTGTAGCTGTCTTTTGTAAGTGAATTGTATAGTTTTTGAGTGTATAGATCTTTGTGATAAAGGTACACATTTCTTTACTTACTTGTTTTGCACAGTGTTGGTTATTGTTGACTTGTTTGTGCAGTCTCCTTTCTTAGTAAAGATAATGGCTAGCCACAGGATTACTCATCGGATGATGAAGATACTCTTAGTGCGGATGAAGTGCCTGTGTTAGAGGAGGAGATTGATGTGCAGACAAGAGGCATCTGGGCTGCAGCCTGCTGCTGCAAGGCTTCCCGTTGGTGTAGTGCGGCAAGAGGCATCTGGGGCTGCAAGGCTTCCCGTTGGTGTAGTGCGGCAAGAGGCATCTGGGCTGCAGGCTGGGGCTGCAAGGCTTCCCTTTGAAAGTGATAACCTCTGGGATGCCCCTGGCATGGTGCAGCCGGCATTGCCAGACTTTACTAGTGTTCCAGGGTGTAGAGTGAATACTGAAAACTTTTTGCTGATACATTTTTTTCAGTTGTTTATGGACGATGTGTTTTTGGCAGAGATTGTTGAGCAGACTAATTTGTATGCCGAACAGTTTTTGAGGGGCAACAGTGCCAGTCTTAAGCCACACTCTAGAGCTACCCGGTGGACTCCCACAAATCTTGGAGAGATAAAGAAGTTCTTGGGTTAACTTTTTTGATGGGCTTGCTAAGGAAGCCATCAATGTCTTCATATTGGTCTACTTGTCCCTTGATGGCAACTGCTATTTTTCCGGCAGTGACAGGTATTTGCTTCTGCTTCGGATGATGCATTTAGTCGATAATGGTTTAGCGTTGCCATGAGATCACCCTGAGTGTGACCGTCTTTTTAAGATTCGGCCTGTCATTGATCACTTTGTTGATCGATTTTCTGGGATCTATGCTCCTGGGAAAGAAACTGCAGTGGATGAGTCTTTGGTGTTGTTCAAGGGTCGCTTGGTTTTTAGGCAATACATTCCTAGTAAGAGGGCACGCTATGGAATTAAGCTGTATATGCTGTGTGACAGTAGGACTGGATATCTCTAATTTCAGGGTGTACACCGGTAAGGAATCCAGGATTAACCCCCCTGGTTGTCTGTCCACTTTTGGAGTGACTTAGAAAATTGTTTGGGAACTTGGTAGAGGATTTTTTAACAAAGGCCACCATTTCTACACTGGTGTGCGGTTGTTCAGGTAATTGGCCAAAGTGGACACTTGCTTATGGCACAATCCGCTCTAACCGTAAAGGTTTCCCAAAAGAACTTGTTTGTCAAAAGCTTGTGCGGGGACAGTGCAGTGCGTTGCGAGGAGCTTCTAGCTGTGAAGTTTTCAGACAGGAGAGATGTCTATATGCTGACTACCATCCATGATGAAAGCACTGCACCTGTGACTGTTTGGGGTCAGGTTGCTGAAGCGCGCAAACCTGTGTGCATTTTAGACTATAATAGGCACATGGGTGATGTTGACAGAGTAGATCAGAGGTTGGAACCTTACGCTGCTCTTTGTAAGGCTTCCATTTGGTACAAGAAGTTGGCTATCCATCTTTTCCACTTGGCAACCTTTAATGCTTTTGTTGTGTTCCAGGATTCTTGTCCTGAGTCAAAGATTACTTTTGTTAAGTTTCAGGAGTCTGTAATAGGCAGCCTTGTTTTAGTGGAACAGGCAAGTGTTCCTAGAGTTGGAGTGGTGGAGGATGTTGCTAGATTGAAAGATCGCCACTTTCCTGATCACATTCCTCCCACACCCTCAAAAGACTTTCCCAGTAGGAGATGTAGAGTCTGTTGGCGAAGAGGTACGCGGAAGGAGACTCGTATGTACTGCCCGAGAGTCCTTCTAACCCTGGGCTGTGTGTCCCTGCTTGTTTTAGAGCGTACCACATGCAAAATAATTTTTTGGAGCATCCATGAGTGGTAAAGTGATCTGCCTGGTCTCTATTCTTTAAAAAATGTGATTCTGTTTCAAGGTTGGCATTAGTGCAATGTATTTAGTTTCAGATTTTGTGTTAGTAGATTTGCATCTATTTGCAATTTGTTTGTGTTTTTATTTTTCTCTAACAAAAATCCTAAATGTGTTGGCGGTGTGTGTAGGCTGGCGCTTGGCTGGCGGTGTGCGTGGACTGGCACTTGGCTGGCGGTGTGCGTGGACTGGTGCTTGGCTGGCGGTGTGCGTGGACTGGCGCTTGACTGGCGGTGTGCCTGGACTGGCGCTTGGCTGTTGGTGTGTGTGGACTGGCGCTTGGCTGGTGGTGTGCGTGGACTGGCGCTTGGCTGGTGGTGTGCGTGGACTGGCGCTTGGCTGGCGGTGTGCGTGGACTGGCGCTTGGCTGGCGGTGTGCCTGGACTGGCGCATGACTGGCGGTGTGCCTGGACTGGCGCTTGACTGGCGGTGTGCCTGGACTGGCGCTTGACTGGCGGTGTGCGTGGACTGGTGTTTGGCTAGCGGTGTGCGTGGACTGGCGCTCGGCTAGCGTTGTGCGTGGACTGGCGCTCGGCTGGCTGTGTGTGAGTAGTGACTTGCTGCTGGTCACTACACACACTGCTAGCTGAGTGCCACTCCACGCAATCCATCAGCTTGTGTGGTTGCTGTGTCAGGAATGTGGGCGTGTGAAAGTGATGGGCCCTTGAATGGCGCTGTCTGCTGGTGTGAGTGTTGTAATGTGATGGGCCCGCGGCTGGCGGTGTGAATGGTTTTGTATGTGTCACGTATGAAAGGTGTATGAATGGTGTATGAATGGCCTGTAAAGAGGTTGGTGCCTTGTCGTGGCTTTACAGCTCACAAGCTGTGAGTCAATGGTTCAGTTTCTCGCCCTTTCAATTATTAACAGTGCATTTCATTTTTGTGAAATCACTTGCTTATACAATTGTATATACTGATCCATCACTCACCCTTGTGCCAAATCCAACCAGTATGTGTGTGTGCTTGAGGATTAGATGGCTGTGCAGTAATATTTGTCTTTCTGAAGCAGGGTGTACCTTGTCCCTTTTTGTGAATGTTGTAATGTATTGTTTTTGTACCTGGTGGTGTGAATGGTCTTGTGTGCATCACGTATGAAAGGTGTGTGAATGGCCTGTAAAGCGGTAGGTGCCTTGCCGTGGCTTTACAGCTCACGAGCTGCTAGTCATTGATTCATTTTTATGTCCATTTAATTATTGACAGTGCATTTCATATTTGTGAAATCTCTTGTAAATAAAATTTAATATACTGAACCATCACTCGCCCTCGTGCCAAATTCAATCAGTATGTGTTTGAGGAATAGATGGCTGTGCAGTAATCTTTGTCTTTTTGGTTTCTCTGCCTAGGTGTACATTCCATGTAAGAATAACCCACCAACTGTAGATATTGTCGTAAACCCATGGGAGTTCATGGTGATGTCTCTCTTGTGAATTCCAAAAAGTCATTTTATCCACAATGTCCTGCAAACCTCAAAATGTCTGTCACATTTTCCTTGTAATATTGTGCCGAAATTCTCACGCTGTAGAAACAAACAACTAATTATGTCAAAACGATCTGGTTTTGCAAGGGGGATCATCTACGTTTTGGGCCCTTGCCTGTCGCGGGTACCTGGGACTCCCACACAAGTGAGGCACCATTTTTACCGGGAGATCTAGGGGAACGCTGGGTGGTGGTAAATTTGTGTGAGCCCGATGATGCCACAACTTTCCCACACAAAAATGTGTGAAAAATGTGATTTTTTTCAGCTAAAGTTGAGGTTTGCAGGGGATTCTGGGTAAGGAAACGTTGGTGGATCCACGCAAGCCATAATTCCCAGGAAGCCCCCGGGTGTCTAGTTTTGAGAAATGTATAGGTTTGGTAGGTTTCCCTAGGTGCCGGCAGAGCTAGGGTTCACAAACTACAGCTAGGCACTTTGCCAAAAAAGGGTCATTTTTCACTTCGAAAGTGAGGAACGCGGGGTGTGTGGAAATTTGTGGATCCATGCAGATTCCGGAACTTTCCACCACAGAAATGTGGGGGAAATGTGTTTTTTTGGACAATTTTTTAGGTTTGGAAGGGATTCTGGGTAACAGACCCTGGTGGGAGGCAGACAAGTCACCCCATCCTGAATTCCCCTGGGTGTCTAGTTTTCAAAAATGTATAGGTTTGCTAGGTTTCCCTAGGTGCCTGCAGAACTGGGGTTCAAAAACTACAGCTAGGCATTTTGCCAAAAAAGGGTCATTTTTCACTGCAAAATTCAGGTGTGACCATGTTGCGTATTGCGCCGTTTCCTGTTGCGGGCACTAGGCCGATCCGCACAAGTGAGGTACCATTTTTCTCGTAAGACTTTGGGAAACGCGATGTGGATGGAAATTTGTCGATCCACGCAGATTCCAGAGCTTTCTACCACAGACACTAGGCCGACCCACACAAGTGAGGTACCATTTTTATCGGGAGACTTAGGGTAATTCAGATTTGTAAAGCAACTGTTATTACCTATTGATTTATGATGCATTTCTGCCTTCCAAATGAAAGACTTAGTGTAAAAAAGAATTCATTTTGAAAAATGACTGATAATTCTCATGCTAGTATGAGTTTTCCCAATTTAGAAACTGTGCAAATATGTACTGTTTCTAAACTCTATAATTTGTTCCCATTTCAAAAATACATAGGTGTCTTTCATACCGATTTTTCTATGTATACATTTTCCCACAATAATTGCTATATACCCGGAACATAATAAAAAAACCATTGCAAATTGCAGCTCAGTTTTTGACTCTGGGTTCGTCGGGTTCTTGGTGAACCTAGAAGTCCTATATATCCCCACAACCAGGAAGGTCCAGCGGATGTAATGGTATATTGCTTTCAAAGAGCTGTCATAATTAGAAGAAGTTACAGGTAAAAACGTTGACACAAAAGGCTGTTTTTTTCAACTAATTTTTCCTATATTTAACTGTTAGTTTCTATAAAGAAACCTTGATGGATCTACAAAAATAACCCCTTGCTGAATTCAGAATTGTATCTACTTTTCTAAAATGTATAGCTTTCCAGGATCCATTATGGCTTTAATACCTATTTCTACCATTAACTGGAAGGAGGTTGAAAGCACAAAAAATAGCAAAAATAGGCTATGTCCCAGAAAAATGCCAAAACTGTGTAAATAATGTTGGTTTTCTGACAAAAGTCTGTCATTCCCTAAAAGCTTGGAAAATGGTGATTTCAGCCCCACAAACCCTTTTTTGATACCATTTGCAGGGAAAAACTCAGACGCTTTCATTTGCAGCACTTTTTTTCCCATTTCCCCCCCCCCCAAAAAAGATTTAGCTGTATTTTGGCTAATTACAGGGACCCCTCCAGGGGAATCCACAAACCTTGGGTACCTTTAGAATCCCCATGATGTTGGAAGAAAAGGACGCAAATTTGACGTGGATACCTTATGTGGTCAAAAAGTTACAGGGGCCTAAGCGCGCACTACCCCAAATAGCCCAAAAAAGGCATAGCACAGGGGGGGGAAAAGGCCTAGCAGCAAAGGGGCTAGAAAGGATTGGACTTGTTTTTATTTTGAATTTAAATGTGTTAGCATAATTGTACTGGCTTTGCATAACTGGTGATTTTACACAAAATTATGATTTAGCACATAAATGTGATTTGTGCTACTAATCCACACTAATACTGATGTTACTTTAAAGGTGAGTAATTTTTCACCTAAATGGAACCTTCACAACATTTTTGTTGACCCTGCACCATGATCAATTTAATACCAAAATATGTTTTTTGCTTTTAAATATTTGTTGTCCCTCTAAATATGTTCACATTTGTGTTTTTGCACCTAAATGTGATTCTACACTACTGCTGAGGTTGCACCTAAAAGTTATTTTGGTTCTAAATGAGTTTTGCACCTACATGTGATTTTTGTTCTTATAAAGTGTTTTCACATTCCTTGTCATGCTTGTATAGCACCGAGGGTGAATTTACACGTTTCAGTGAAGTTAATTTAATGTAAGGTGATTCTGAAGTTTTCGTTTTACATGTCATGCAAGATCTTACTGTTGCTTTTTCTTTCTGTGATGAATGATACCACACAACTGCACCCTTTTTAACAAATTTTTCATATGATCTTATGGCCACCAAGGAGAAAACAATGCGGGCTTCATCCGAAATCAGACTCCGGAATGCCTTTAACACTTCAGAAATCCTGCTCCCCATGGCCTATTCAAACCTACCCTCAATTGACACAAAGACCATAATCTCATGGTCAAACTGGAAGTCTTAATAGTGACATAGAACCCATTCTCAAACTGTGCTCCATAAAAACTGATCTTCTCTTTTGTTATTAAGGACATAGCATCCTCTACCAATATAATACGCCTTTTTATGTCTCGCGTGACCCTGCGCTTGCGCTGGTCTGGCGAGACTTTAAGTAAGCGCTTCAAAAAATGCTACCGCCGGCCACAGCTTGCAGTGCATGTGCGCGGGCGCGCGCTTGAGCAGAGGCGCATTATGGCGTGATTGCTGCTGCGCGCGCACCACTCGCGCACATGCACTGCAAGCTGTGGCCGGCTGTAGCATTTTTCCCCAGCGATCACTTTCACTTTGGCCCCGGTTAGTGCCTGCCTCAAACCATTGCGTAATCCTTCCTTAACTAAAGATTTTCATCCTAGAAAGGCTTGCTTCCTACTTTAAAATTCCATTCTTCTAGTAACTTGTTTCATGTTGCAACCACTTAGTGTTCAAGCCAAGTAACAGTATTTCGTACTTCCCTTGGTGGTATTAAGTTGACTGACCTCTGAAAGATAAAGGGCTAAGCAAACACGCCTGGATTCAAGCAGGTGCCTTCGAAGTGACGAGTAGCCTTGAAGCAGATACATCAACCACCACGAGCCTGCTGTACCCCGATATGCATCTATTGGAGTGTAACGGTGTGTGTTTTAATGCCACTTACCCGTTGCTTGTCAGCGATTGCGCAATTTTTAACACTACGTGTGTAAGCAAAATGTGGCATTTTGAGGCAGGTGAATTTGACATTCCAGCCAGCGTTCTTGATCCAGAACCTTTCCATTTTCTATCAATGTTCGATCGAGCTATTTAGCAGACAAAGGCATTTTGTTCTGAAGAACCTTCTAGTGACTCGATAATTTGCATATTGTTATCTCTTTATGAGTAATTGCCTTTTTTTGTGCTAGATTGCTACAAAATAATATGCTTGATTTGTTGCATTTTCAGATCCGTTGTATCATTTTTGATAAACACGTTTTTATTGTTTTTTAACAATACAATAACAGAAACTGTCGGGCCCTCTGAAGCAGTACCACACAGCAATACAGTAAAAAGCGCACCACCTTCCCACCCGCCCCTAAAAACCCTCCCCCATCCTCCAAACCACCCTACTAAGGCATGTTGCCCAGCCATTTCCCCCAGACTTTCCGGTATTTCTTGGGGATCCGTTGTATCATTTAATCATTCAAGGTACAAGGAAGTTGATCTAGAATTTTGAGATTAAAGTTCTCTCCTCATGTTAATTATTCCTTGAATTCACCAATAATTATCTTTCTTACCACTAGCTAACTAACCTGTTTTAGGTTCAAAGGTGAGTGGTTTGCATCCCAGGCAGTTCTTTGCGTTATTTTTATTATTTTTTGATAGGTGGATTAGCATTTTAGGTGTCCAAGAATGTACTGACTGCCGGAGTTTTCCAGGATACTATGAATATCCAGAAAGTCGAGCAAGTTGCAATTTCTACGAATGCTGGGGGGTGGGGGGTGGGGGGGGGGACACTGTTTTAAAAATATGGCCTGATTAACCTGTTCATTGCACTCAGAAGCTTTTCTGCCTTGCAGCATTGCGGCTCAAAGGCATAGATTAATTTCAGTACGTTACCACCTTTTGCGCATATGATGTTTAGCCAACTATATAACCAAAGTATGGTAGTTCTAATATATTGTAAACTTACCTCAGAATAGAGACTTAAAGGCTTAAAGTGTTTGGTGCGCTGGCGTTGTACCACTCTGGCCGCCCATCCCTTGGGCACCATTTTAAGTGGTACAATGCAAAGCATTTACCTAGATCTGTGGATTACTGGATGCTCGTGATCCATGGGTTCAGCGATATTCATTAGGAGGTCGGGCTTTGTTACTGACGGAAAGAATCTAATCAAAAGTTCAGACATCTCTCTAGGCTGGCCTCGTCTTTACGTGTATACTGCGTGATTATTTCTCCAGGAAAAGATACCCTTTGCACACACACACCCACACACACACACACACACACACCCACACCCACAACCACACACACAACCACACACACAACCACATACACACAACCACATACACACACACGACCACACACACACACATACACAACCAAATACACACACGCAACCACAAACACACACACACACACACAACCAACCACACACACACACACACAACCACACTCAACCTGTTTCAGGAATTCTGCTCATGCACAGAACTATGCGCAGGAAACCAGGACCTCAGTGAATTGCGGTGTACCAAAAACTCACCTCAGTACCCAGACCCCTATCCGACTTGCATCAGTTTCTCATTCGTTCTCCGTATCATCTCGAAGCTACCAATGATTAGACAACCCAGAACAAGTGACTTAGAGTACTCTCAGGAATGGTGGGAATTAGAAATACCTGTTCGTTATTCTCATATCAGTCCACAACAAGAGTAATCAGAGACACAGTAAAGTTTAAAATGTTTATTTTATAAACTACGTGTCCTAAGATGCAGTACTTTGGCTAACATAAGCAGACAAATAATTAAGAATAAAACCATCAGCATTGTTACAATACCATAGAAAATGAAGGGAGAAATCATGTTACAAATGATAGTGGAATACAACCACCCTCCCTTCGCTAGTAAGCTAGTATTATTAGACTGATAGAAGGTCTCTAGGTTTGAATGGGGACCCCCATACCGTAAATATCAGCTTAGGTGAATCGCATCACAGGATCAGCTTTGCTCTGTGTCTGGAAAAACTCTTCTCCAAAGTGTTTATCTCATGCATGCAAACTGCAATATTAAAGGCGTTCGAATTTCAGATATTTGCAGCTGTGTGCGTGTTATGGCTAGAGCGTGGGCCGATCAACCTGAATTCAAAAGCATACATTGTTTGTTGGCCCTGACTTTCAGCACATAATGTTCAGACCAAGGTCGCGGTGCACGTCTAGAGATGTGAACAACAGACCGTTCCCATGTGAAGAAAAAGCAAGCAAGCAGTTTTCATATAAAAACATCTATCTGCAGTGTTGTGTGCAAAAGTGGCAAGATGTTGTTTTAATTTCTAAGATGCTTATGCTAACAAAGCAATGTGTGTACCTGGACCTCCGTGTTCACTACACCCTCCCTTGATCGGACCACGAACAATAGGGGATACAATTTAGGAACGCAGAGTTCAAGTTCGACAGTGACAGAACCAATTGCATGTATTGTAAGTCAATATAAATGGCAGTGAAAGTTCGAAAAACCAGCGTAAAAAATGAAAAAGAGTGGAAATAAAATATGTAACATCTCGCAAAAGGCTCGGCAGAGCCTAAATGGCGAGTCAAAAAAAAAAAAACTCAATGTGTAGTTCAAATATCGGAAGTTGGACGACTTCCAAGTTAATCCATCAACGTGTGAGCTCAATAAGTAGCGACAGTCTCCAAGAGGAAGTCATTATAATGTTCGGTAAAAAATTCCGCCATCCAGTCCAACAAAGTAAATGAACATACATGTTCCTCGATAACTGGAGCCTCTAGCACAATCAGAGGGCTACTTGCGTGTTCTTCAAGGTAACTTCTCGCCAAGAAGTCATACGCTGCCGTATAGATGTCCCAATTCCCTAGGACTCCTTGTGCCGCTCCACAAGCCATAATCCTGATACCAGAACAGTCCAACTCATGAGCCACTAAGGAACTCATCAGTCGATCATAATCCGGGGCAGGAGACACCGAGTTCGACAGGCACAAATCCAGAGCCCATTAGAAGGGACAATCTAGGCAATGAAAAACAGGTTCCACGCAAGTAAAGTAAGAAAACCGGAAGGACAATCCATAGGCTAGGCTTAAAGTGGCCAGTGGCAACATTCCATAATATTCAAGCATCCGGTTACGAAGATGGAGCAGTCGGGGCTGCCATTACGCAGCAAGCAGACCAACAGGAGCACACCAGCCGTGAGGGCGAGAATCAACGGGAGCCCGCCAAAGATGCTGGAAAAAATAGAATGAAAAAATGCCGGTATCACACCAAAGATTGTTTGGAAAGAGGTCACGAGGCCGGAGCCCACAACTTTGAAAAAATGCGCCAAGCCAGTTGTTGATGAGGCATTGAATATAATGTGAATCAGAGCACCGAAATGAAGGGGAGATCAGTATTTAAAAGCGCATGCACCTCGGTGCGGTTTTTTGCTACGTGAAGGACAAACGTTTCACGGGAGGAAGTCAGAGCAACTTCTTGTTGAACTCTGCTTTCAAGGTTGGGCTGGAAGGCCAGATGGATACATCCAGCCTCCCATGCGGGGGCCAGAAAAGGACATTTTTACAGCAGACTACTCGTTGTGAGACAATCGCAATCTAGGGAATTCCCACTAGCATTCCGCAGCAAGTCTCAATATTTAAAAGCAAATAACTACCGTTGGCTGATAATGTAAAAGTGGGTGTAATAGCTGGCACTGGAATCCCTTTTAGAACGCAAGCTAAATTCGGTGCCTGAACGTTGCATGCACCATGCAATTGGATGTGCCTACAGGCTACTGAGTGATCAGGTGTGGAAGTGCCTTCCTCACCTTTCAAATAAACCTCTTTGCCTTCTCTCATGCATGTGTATGTAAATAGGAGTGACCAAACTTCATGCAGAAAAGCCGTACCCAATGGTTCATATCTGCCTAGGGCATAAAGTTTCATAAAGGAACTGAACTTAAACAAAGGAAATGGCAAGGTGATTAACCCGTGGATAAGCCACACAGCGGAGTTCAATTCGGCCACAGAGAAAGGCAAAGGTTCTAACTTTTCAATATGCAGTAATGAGTATGTTGCATCTGGACATGAACTGTTGTTTTGCAGTCCGATTAAACGGCAGGAATAAAGAAGATGTATTCATGTAGTCCCAGGGAACACACACACAACCACACTCAATCACACACACAACCACACACACACACACACACACACTCAAGCACACACACAAACACACACACTCAACCACACACACAACCACACACACACACACTCAACCCTACACCCACAACCCCACACACACAACCCCACACAACCACACACACTCAACCACACACACATCCACACATACAACCACACACACAACCCCACAGGAATTACCCCATACACATGACCCCACACACACGACCACACACACACGACCACACACACACTACCACATACACACTACCACACACACACTACCACACACACACTACCACACACACACACTACCACACACACACTACCACACACACACACTACCACACACACACGACCCCACACACACGACCCCACACACATGACCCCACACACATGACCCCACACACACTACCACACACACACTACCACACACACACTACCACACACACACCACACACACACACACTACCACACACACACTACCACACACACACACTACCACACACACACTACCACGCACACACTACCACACACACAACCACACACACAACCACACACTACCACACACACACAACCACCCACACACAACCAACCACACACACCCAACCACACCCACAACCACACACACCCAACCACACCCACACACACAACCACACACATAAAGGGAGGAGACAACTGCAGCAGGACCTTCGGCTCGATCAGGACAGCAGAACCACCGGAAAAGGAACCCATCGGCACGACCTGGGCAGCAAGATGTTGTCACCTTTCAAATAAACTTCTTTACCTTCTCTCATGCATCTGTATGAAAATAGGAGTGACCAAACTTCATGCAGAAAAGCCGTACCCAATGGTTCATATCTGCCTAGGGCAAAAAGTTTCATACAGGAACTGAACTTAAACCAAAGAAATGGCAAGGTGATTAACCCGTGGATAAGCCACACAGCGGAATTCAATTCGGCCACAGAGAAAGGCAAAGGTTCCAACTTTTCCATATGCAGTAATGGGTATGTTGCATCTTTCGTGGACATGAAATGTTGTTTTGCAGTCAGATTAAACGGCAGGAATAAAGAAGATGTATTCATGTAGTCCCAGGGAACACACACACAACCACACACACAACCACACACACACACACACACAACCACACACACAAACACACACACAACCCCACACACCACGACACACACCACACACACACCACCACACACACCACACACACACCACACACACACCACACACCACACACACACACACACCCACACAACCACACACCCACACACAACCACAACACACACAACCACATACACACACAACCACACATAACCACACACACAACCACTCACACTCAACCACACACAACCCCACACACAACCACAACCCCACACCCCCCAACCACACACACAACCAACCACAATCACACACACAGCAACACGCACACACAACCACACACACAACCACACACACAACCAACCACACACACACAGCCAACCACACACACACAGCCAACCACACCAACACAACCAACCACACCAACACACACAACCACACACACAACCACACACACACAAACACAACCCCACACACACAACCTCACACTCTCAACCACACACACTCAACCAGACACACACAACCACATACACACACCACCACACACACCCACATACACACAACCACACACACACAACGAACCACAAACAACCACACACCCACACACACACAACCACAACACACACACAACCACATACACACACAACCACACACTCAACTGCAACCACACACACACTCAACCACACACACTCAACCACACACCACCACACACACTCAAACACAACCACACACAAACTCAACCACACAAACACACACAAACACACAACCACACACACACTCAACCACACACATCCACACACACAACCACACACACAACCACACCCACAACCCCACACACAACCCCACACCTAACCCCACACACACCTAACCCCACACACACAACCCCACACACACATCCTCACACACAACCCCACACACAACCCCACACACACAACCCAACACACACGACCACATACACGACCACACACACAACCACACCTACCCACAACCAAACACACAAAACCCACACAACCCCACACACAACCCCACACACACAACCCCACACACACAACCCCACACACACAACCCCACACACACAACCCCCCACACACAACCCCACACACACAACCCCACACACAACCCCACACACCACCACACACACGACCACACACACGACCACACACACGACCACACACACGACCACACACACATGACCACACACATGACCACACACACTACCACACACATGACCACACACACGACCACACACACAACCACACACACAACCACACACACAACCACACATACAACCACACACCCACAAACAACCCCACACACACAACCTCACACTCTCAACCACACACACAACCACACACAACCCCACACAAACACACACACACAACCACACACACACAACCACACACACAACCACACACACATCCACACACAACCCCACACAAACACACACACACAAACACACACACAACCACACACACAACCACACACACACACAACCACACACACACACAACACCACACACCCACACACACACAACCCCACACAACCACACACACCACGACACACACACACACCACCACACACACACACCACACACACACCCACACACACACACAACCAACCACACAACCACACACCCACACACAACCACAACACACACAACCACATACACACACAACCACATACACACACAACCACACACACACGACCACACACACGACCACGCACACGACCACGCACACGACCACACACACGACCACACACACTACCACACACACTACCACACACACAACCACACACACACTACCACACACACACACTACCACACACACATGACCCCACACACATGACCCCACACACATGACCACACACACGACCCCACACACACGACCCCACACACACGACCCCACACACACGACCCCACACACATGACCACACACAACCACACACACACACACAACCACACACACACCCACACACACAACCACACACACAACCACAACCACACACACAAAGGGAGGAGACAACTGCAGCAGGACCTTCGGCTCGATCAGGACAGCAGAACCACCGGAAAAGGAACCCCTCGGCACGACCTGGGCAGCAAGAAGTTGTCACTACAGACATCGTGATCCTATGAACAATAGTGTCATCAATGATCTAATCCAAACTGTAAACTGTGACAAATAACATCCCTACATATTGCAGTACCACAAAAACAGCAACAAGCATTGGCATAGCCAATAGGTCTCACCTTTGGGACCTTATAAGTTTTTTGCCATGCAACAGTTGTTGTTGCACCAAGGATATTGTGCTGCATAACTAAATACTTATAAGGTCCCAAAAGCGAGACCTATTGGCTATGCCAATGCTTGTTTCCTTTTAGTATCAAAAAACACAAATGCCTTAAGAGAAAAAAAGTTTTCTTTCTCAGGTTACCATAACTAGGAAGGTGAACTACTCATAACATTGTTCATGAGGACCCTCAAAAAGCCTACTCTGACTATAGATGTTAGGACTAATGCCATGCTTACAATCTCTACTGACTGACACTCCTAGATCACCATTCTCCACTCCCTCAAAGCCCCTCCGATTCATCACTCATATACTCACCAGGTAATAAAACCAGACAGCACGATGTCTGCTTAAATCAAGGTAACTAGGAAAATGACCTGAAACAAAGTTGCTTCTACACTGACCAACATTAAACTTTTGTACAGATCAAACCCATAGCCATCCCAGCAGCCACTGCCCTTTAATACAGCCTCCTTCGGCAACTAACCTCAAAGTGCACTTTTGGTATACCAAAAAACAGCAAACTAACTCTCCACAGAATGAGTGGACCGTTTATATGTATGAATTCCAAAAAATGTGTGACAGCTCACATCAAAGCTAATTATAGCCACTTACTGTTGATCAAAGCACCGGTAGAGCTCAATAACCAGCTAAAGCATAACAAATCTAAATCACTCTAATTAAAATACGTTGCTCCAGCAGCAGCTTGTTGGGGAACTTTAATTTCACATAAAATGTACAAAACAAATTCACTCAACAAGACAATGAGAACTACATGCACTCCCAATCCATTTTCCTAGCCACCTCTAAGAAAGAAAAAAACCTGTGCCCTAATTTCTCCACTCAACATCATATCACCTAGCAATCCAATTTACCTTTTTCTTTTTTGTTTAAATCTTTTTATTAACACTTTTGCACATTTTTAATAAAACATTCAGCCAGAGCAGCGCTCATGCATCAAGTGGAAAAAGAAAGAAAAGTGATTACCAGCAGCATGATGCGCAATGCCCAATAGTAACAGGAAAAATAGATGTGTAAATTATGGTGAGCACATCAAATCATGAGTCAATATCCCTAGACAGGGCTGAGCAGTGCTGGTGAGTCACACTACCGGGTGGCATGTAAATGATTCGGGTATAGTGCATTCCAAACTCAACTGGGGACATGGGGCACAACAGGGCACAACAAAATGAGGACAACATAAGTCAAGGAAGGGAAAGGGAAGTCTCTTGAGACCTGCTGCTGCATCTAGTGTAGCTTGGGGGCGGGGGGGGGGGGGGGACAGCTGCCAGTGTCTAGTGTCAATAAAGTTCTGGAACAGAGGGCTAAGTCAGTTTGGGTGTCAGTGCTACTCAACACTCCTGCCGGCGGGGGATGTACCCTGAGTAACGGCCCCAGGTACTGTATTCGGGTCCCCTGTGTTAGTGACCATTTCTTGGAGCTTGGAAACCATTGTGTCCCACTGAGGCGCTAGGGGGAATTTACGAACGCCAAGTAGCAACCCAATTTACCTTGATTGATATGGTTATCTCGCTGTACCGCTTTTAACATATCAAATTGTGGCTCAGAAAGGAAACCAATCTAAATCATTGAAAAGTACGGGAAGACCAAATTTGAATATCTCTGCAATAACTCTCGGACAATCTCCTATCCTTCTCTCTCTCTATTCATTAATATTCCAAGCTCTCCCAAAGCATTCATCAACCTCTGCATCAAGTCAACTAAGAAATACTATTAACACATTTGCAATACTAACTCGAAAGAAATAAGAGCTACACTTCGTGCACCCTGGTATTAAAAAAAAAAAACTCAATATCTGCAAAAGAGTACAAAATCTCGAAAATATCTGGAGGGATATAAAATTAACATTTAGCACTTCTAGAACAACAATTTGTTTTTGATGACCAGGGCACATTATTTCAAGGGCGAAAAAGAAACCACACACACAGACCTAGTGTGAGAACCATGTCTCAAATAAAAATCGCTAGCTCTCCTACTATTGTCAACATCATCAACAGATTCTTTGCAGAGACAATAAACTTAATCTACAGTAACTATCCGATTAATTAGGCATTTCACCAACCTGCAATATTTCCGATAGAGACACCATGAAGACCAATGATCTTCCTTCAGAAAACTTGATCTTCAAGATACTATGTTAATTATTTCCTCTACCAATCCATTGCTGGAGACCCCAATCCTCCATCGCAACTTAAAAAAAAAGAAAAAGTGAACACATCTCTCCTCTTCTGCTCAAAATGATTACTTTATGGCTTGAAACAATGTCAGCATTTTAGAAAGTTGGTCAGGTCGCACTCCTCCACAAGAATTTCAACTTGGATCCTAACAATCACCATAATCTTAGACAAGTATTTAATCTTGATATTTCTAGGTAACATCATCGAAGAATTAGCTGCATCACAACTTCAAACATCTATTTCCAATAACCAACTAAACTCTTCAATCGGGTTTCATTCCAGACATAGCACATAGACTGCTGCAATCCAAATCCTAGAAGACCCCCCGATAACAAGGACAAAAAAATGCCTGGCTACTGGTGCTGATCAACCACTCAATGGCATTCAACACCGTTATACCGCCTGCATATTCTAGTGTCAGAAATGGGAATAGAACTGTTTAGAACTGGTGTCAGTCATTCTTTATGGAAAGATCTCAATTCGTAAAATTTGATTTGTTTTGAATCTGTTACACTTATTTTGAAATGTAGCTTTCCTGAAAGCTCATTTCGTTCTCCCAATATGTTTTATGTTTACATGGAATCTCTAGCCATATCCAAATAAATCATTATGCTGACAATTTTAAGCGATACCTAGGATTCGGAGATCAATTCATTATAAAAAGCCTAATGTCCTTCCTTGAAAAGCTACCTAGCTGGGCACCTTACTCTTCCTGAAATCGAATCACACCAAAACAGAATTTCTACCCTTCTTTTGTACTGACTCGCCACCCCAGTACAAAAATGGCTTGACTCTGTACAGTTAATGAGTATTTACCAATCCTTGGTCTGAAGAAAAATCTCTTGGCTTTATTGTTGAACAAAACCTCAACCCAAATGACTACATTGCCAAGTATACAAATCTGCAGTCTACCTATACCATCCACCAGGTGGGTTCAAGCTCTCCCTTCTTCATGCAGACTTGAGATCTGCAGTACAGGCATTAGTCCTAACATATTTTGATGGAGGAAATGCAGTTCTGTCATGCTTTCCCAAGTGTTCTACTGCATCACTTAGAACCATCATGAGTGGAGCTGTATGACTGATTACTGGGGTTAAAATACCACATCAGTCTTAAAAGAAAGCTCCTATGTCTTCCTCTTGAAATTAGGATTGAATGCAATGCAGCTTATACGAAACACAAGGCCGTGCATTCCAGCCTACCTTCCTATTTGAACAACTGATTCCATTTCACTGATGGCCATCGTAATACCTGAAAGAGTAGCCGCCTAATTCTGTAAAGTCCTAAAGCCAGACAAATCAAAACCTCTGAGCAGGCCTTCTCAGGTCTAGCTCTGAGCCTCTGGAACTCCAGTCAGGATTACAGAAATCACATTCCATACATATTTGAAAACGCCCTTTTCCCGAATCAGTTCTCAAATTAACTTGCCTTCCTAGTTCTTGTCTGATACAACTATCAATTCTGTTACAATGATCATTGTGACTATGATACTGTGTGCGCATTTTATACATCTGCATCTCCCTAGTAAAGTCGGACAGGCTGCACTGGCAGGGTGGAATGCTGTTACTCAGTCCCTTATTTCTATGATTTGCTCCTTAACTCCTGAGCCTCCCCTCCCCCTCCCCCCCCCACCCCCCCATGTGCTGAGCCCTTTTTTGGCTATTTGGGGTAGTTCGCGATTAGGCCTCTGTAACTTTTTGACCACATAAGGTATCTAAGCCAAATTTGCGTCCTTTTCTTCCAACATCATGGGGATTCTAAAGGTACCCAGGGTTTGTGGATTTCCCCGGAGGGGTCCCAGAAATTAGCCAAAATACGGCGAAACTTTGGTTTTTGGGGGAAAAATTGGAAAAAAGTGCTGCAAATGAAAGTTTCTGAGTTTTTCCCTGCAAATGGTACCAAAAAAGGGTTTGTGGGGCTGAAATCACCATTTTCCCAGCTTTAGGGAATGACAGACTTTTGTCAGAAAACCAAAAAACTTTACACAGTTTTGGCCTTTTTCTGGGACATAGCCTATTTTTGCTATTTTTTGTGCTTTCAACCTCCTTCCAGTTAATGGTAGAAATGGGTATGAAAGCAATAATGGATCCTGGAAAGCTATACATTTTAGAAAAGTGACAAAATGCTGAATTCAGCAAGGGGTCGTTTGTGTAAATCCACCAAGGTTTCTTTATAGAAATTAACAGTTAAATATAGGAAAAATTGAAAAGTAGTCGAAAAAAAACAGCCTTTTGTGTCAACGTTTTCACTTGTAATTTCTTCTAAGTATGACAGCTCTTTGAAAGCAATATACCGTTACATCCAGTGGACCTTACTGGTTGTGGGAATATATAGGAGTTGTAGGTTCACCAAGAACCCGACGAACCCAGAGCCAAAAACTGATCAGCGTCTTGCAATGGTTTTTTATTATGTACCGGGTATATAGCAATTTTTCTGGGAAAATGTATACATGGAGAATTCGGTATGAAAGAATCCTATGTATTTCAGAAATGGGAACAAAAGATAGAGTTTAGAAAGAGTAGATATTTGCACATTTCAGAAATTGGGAATACTCATACTAGCATGAGAATTATCGTCATTTTTCAAAATGACTTCTTTTTTACACAATGTCTTTCATTTGGAAGGCAGAAATGCATCGAAAGTCAATAGGTAATAACAGTTGCTTTACAAATCTGAATTACCCTAAGTCTCCCGATAAAAATGGTACCTCACTTGTGTGGGTAGGCCTAGTGCCCGCGACAGGAAACGGCGCAAAACGCAACGTGGACACACCACAATTTCACAGTGAAAAATGACCCTTTTTTGCAAAGTGCCTAGCTGTAGTTTCTGATACTTAGCTCTGCCGGCACCTAGGGAAACCTAGCAAACCTATAAATTTTTTAAAACTAGACACCCAGGGGAATCTAGGCTGGAGTGACTTGACTGGCTCCCACCAGGTTCTGCTACCCAGAATTCTTTGCAAACCTAAATATTGTAAAAAAAAAAAAAAACACATTTTCCTCACATTTCTGTGGTGGAAAGTTCTGGAATCTGCGTGGATCCACAAATTTCCACCCACCCAACATTCCCCAAAGTCTCCCGAGAAATATGGAACCTCACTTGTGTGGGTAGGCCTAGTGCCGCGTCAGGAAACGGCGCAAAACGCAACGTGGACACACCTCAATTTCACAGTGAAAAATGACCCTTTTTTGGCAAAGTGCCTAGCTGTAGTTTTTGAACCCTTACTCTGCCGGCACCTAGGGAAACCTAGCAAACCTATACATTTTTGAAAACTAGACACCCAGGTGAATTCAGGATGGGGTGACCTGACTGGCTCCCACCAGGTTCTGCTACTCAGAATCATTTGCAAACCTAAAAAATTGTCAAACAAAATACATTTACCTCACATTTCTGTGGTGGAAAGTTCTGGAATCTGCGTGGATCCACAAATTTCCACCCACCCCGCGATCCCCAAAGTCTTCCGAGAAAAATGGTACTTCACTTGTGTGGGAAGGCCTAGTGCCCTCGACAGGAAACTGCCGAAAACGTATTGAGGGTACATCATAATTGCCTATCACAAAACAACCTGGTTTTACAAGGTGGGGGGGGGTCACCTGGGTTTTTGGCCCCGTGCTCGGCAGCTAGCTAGGGAAACCTATCAAACCCACACATTTCTGAAAACTAGACACCCATGGGGGTTCCAGGGAGGTATGGCTTGCTTTGATCCCCCAACATTTTCTTCTGCAAACCTAAAATTTATCTGAAAAAATCAATATTCCCACACATTTTTGTGTGGGAAAAGTTGTGGCATCACTGGGCAGACATGCATTTCCTACCACCCAGCGTTCCCCAAGGTCTCCCGATAAAAATGGTGCCTCACTGGTGTAGGAGGCCCAAGTACCCGCGACAGGCAAGGGCCCAAAACTTATTGAGGCAACATCAAAATTGCCTATCACAAAATGTTTTGGCCCATTTCCTGTCGCGGGCACTTGGGCCTCCTACATGAGTGAGGCACCATATTTATCGGGAGACCTGGGGGAACGCTGGGTGGTAGGAAATTCGTGTCAGCCCGGTGATGCCACAACTTTCCCACACAAAAATGTGTGGAAAAAGTGATTTTTTTCAGCTAAATTTGAGGTTTGCAGGGGATTCTCGGTAAGAAAACGTTGGGGGATCCACGCAAGCCATACCTCCTTGGAATCCCCCGGGTGTCTAGTTTTCAGAAATGTGTGGGTTAGGTAGGTTTCCCTAGCTGGCTGCTGAGCACGGGGCTAATAACCCAGGTGACCCCTCTTGCAAAACCATGTTGTTTTGTAATAGGCAATTTCGATGTAAACTCAATACGTTTTGGGCCCTAGCCTGTTACGGGTACTTAGGCCTCCCACACAAGTGAGGCACCATTTTTATCAGGAGACCTGGGGGAACGGTCGGTTGTAGGAAATTTGTGTCAGCACAGTGATCCCACAACTTTCCCACACAGAAATGTGTGGAAAAAGAGTTTTTTTCAACTAAATGTGACTCTAGCAGGATATGTTGGATAAAAAAAAGAAAAAAAACAGTGAGAGCCACGCAAGTCATTCACCCTTGTACTTCCCCCTTTGTCTACTACTCAAAAATGTGGTTTGCCTAGGTGAAGACTGAGCTAGAGCAGAAAGTCCCCTACTACTCATTTTGACAAAAGAAAAATCTTACAAAAGCCCATTAAACCGCCACAAATATAAATCTAACACTAATTTGATAAAGCTAATCCACCACTTACACTGGTTGTTTTTAGCACCTCCAGAAACGCTGGCTTCAAAGTGCAAATACTTATCAAAGTACAAAAATATTGAAGCAAAACCTTCTGAAGGTGAGCCAGAAAGCCACGTCACGGCACCAACCGCTTTATAGTCCATTCACACGCCATTCACACACCACACACAAGACTTCCATACTGCCAGCCACGGGCCCAAACAACCAAATCACTTCCACTCACACAAACATATCGCCGCCATGCAAGGGCCAATTACATTCATATGCCACAAGACATAATGAGTTTGACTACATTTTACCACCTGTCAAGTCTCCCCCTCCTTCTTCCTGAACGTTACCGAACGCATGCCGAGTGAGCCTTTACTACTGGCTTCCAAGACAGCCGCATGAGGCTCAGGAAGACATGTCTTTCATGCGCCTTTGATGCACTCACTATGCTAAATCCAACTCCTTCCAGTTTGTGGACGCAAGTTGGGGGGTGTCCGAGTATCCTTATAGGCCATATCTCAAATTGAGCAAGCATATCTACCTTTGAAACTAAGGCAAACATGCTGCAACTTTTCAAAAGATAACATCATGAACTATGAAGAACAGATGATTGTGAAACACGGGTAGTCCGTGACAAAGTAGCATATGTCCAATCCACCGTTATGTGCAGTGACTGTAATGCACGTATCATACAGCAAACTGACCATCTACTAAGTTCCAACGAAGGATGAACATGGCAAGCAGCATTGACCCATAAGTACTACAGTAAATTCAGTGTGGCAGCAATGGATTTGAATCTATGGGTGAAGATGAAGTCAGGACGTGTATCTATGCTACCTTTACTATCTGCCTTCTACCTTTGCAATATTCCTCAGAAAGCGCACCTACCGTAAGCTGTTCTAACCCGTTTGTGTGTCTGTCCTCAGAGTCCTGACTAATCTTGCCCAATTGCTAAGAGACCCTATACTAATGCCTTCCATCTCTAGCTACTTGAAGCTTGATTGAACATTTCTGTCACGTGCTAACAATGCTCTCACAATGCTCTATCCAACTCCTTCCAGTTTGTGGATGCAAGTTGGGGGGTGCCATAGTATGCTGTCCAAACATTTCTCGAGCTGAGCAAGCATATCTACCTTTGAGACTAAGGCAAACATGCTGGAAATTTTCAAAAGCTTCTTAAAGAGAACATCATAAACTACGAAGAATGGTTGAATGTGAAACACGGGTACACCATGACAACGTGCTATATGTTCTGTCCACCAGTATGTGCAGCATGGGCACTATAATGCACTTGTCAATGGGCTTACAGAACAACTACCACGTTCTGAAAGCAGATAAAGGTGTTGAGAAGTCCATGATTTCCTGAAGTAGAGTAAGAAATATTCTGCAGCTGCTTGCATAGTGAAGGAGTGGCCCACAGACAGTAGGTATCTATTCACACCAATTGAAAGGTTTACCTATTGGCCACCTCAGTCAATTTCCCAGTATTTTGCTTTAGTGTGATACAACATACTGCAAGTAGGAAAACAGAAGGCAGGCTTACTTGGGCACTGGGGACAGTCTCCTGCCTCTTGTACTTCATCAAGCACACTTTACAACGACGACATGGTCGCTCCTTTTTGGGTGTTGCAGGAATTTTATCAGCAAAGTGTCGCTCCTGCAGCCTTGCCACGTCCTCCAGAACACATGAAGTGGAGGCTGCTGCTTCTGTAGCAGTGAGACTTTCAATCACAGACTACTGAAAGTCAAGGAAAGACATGAGTCTTCCTGTGGTGGTCTCACGATAAACAACATACGCATTGTATGTTGCCATCTGGATCAGGTGCGTAAACAGTTTCTTATACCATTGTATGGCTGAAGAACCTGGTCGTTCTTGTCCGCTCCGCCCATGTACTTGTTGTAATCAAGTATACAGGTGGGCTTGTGGACTTCGGCCATTTGACCCCAAACCGTGACAGGGGAAGTGCTCTCAGCATGAATTGTAGTGAGCACGTACATGTCGCGCCTATCGGAAAACTTGACTGCGAGCAGTTCGTTGGAACGCAACGCAGTGCTCTGGTATTTCTGGAGCTTCTTGCAAACAAGCTCCTGCGGGAATCCTTTGTGGCTGGACAAGCTCCCATACAATCTTTCCTGTGACCCCTAGTGTGGAAGGACAACCTACAGGGTTAAGAGTTGTGTCCTTCCCTGTATACACTCTCAAGCTGTACTCATAGCCAGTCGAGCTCTCACACAAAATGTACAGCTTGATGCCATAGCGAGCGCGTTTGCTCAGAATGTACTGCCTAAACAGCAGCCGCCCTTTATACAAGATCAAGGACTCATCAATGGCTATTTTCTTTCCAGGAGTATAAACCTCTGGAAACCTAGCAGACAAATGTTCCACGACAGGCCGAATTTTGAACAACCTGTCATGGTCTGGATGGTCCTGGGGCAATGCAGCAGAATATCATTGAAATGCAGCATGCGCTGCAATAGCAAAAAGCTATCTCTGCACATGTATGGTGCGAAGATGAGGGTTAACCAAACCGTGCGAGTAGACCAGTAGTATAGCAAGGTTGGTTTATGAACTACCCCTATTTTAAGCGTGAGGCCCAAAAAAATCTTCAACTCCCCACTACTCTCCCTCAGATGCGGTCTCAGTCTCTGATCCTGCCTCGGAGCTGGACTCCAGAACCAGACTTAGGGCCTGGGCAGCATTCATCCAACGATAAACCATCTCTGCTAGTGCCTACAACTATCCTTTTAAAACACTATCCTACGTAGAAGGCAGATAGGTTGTTGGTTTTAAAGTGTAGGTGGCAGTGTGCGTGAGTTAAGTGTTTAATAATAGATAATGACAAAGTCACCTTACCTTTCCTTTGTGAAATCCAAATGCTCTCCAAAAAGACTAAGAAAGAGAGAAAAAAGACACAGTATTACTTTACCTTGCCACATACTCCTCATCGCAGACTTATGGTGCTGGTGAAAGCCAGTGCAACCATCAATTTGGTGACAAGATACCTACGGGTGAAGGTTGGCTTTACAATTGCACACTATGACCTCCTTTGACTCCCTCACTACCATCCTTGCAAACATGCCCCTCATCTCTCCATAGGCCCTCTCTCACATACATTTCATCTGTTTCAAAGTGTTTCTACTGCGTGGCTTTACTAATCCACTTAGCTATCCACATAATACAGATCTGTTCTTTCCAGCATGGCCTTTATGGCATCAAAACTGCCTCTAGACAAAAGTCAGATATCTCTATCTAGCAGGAATTTTGATGTGTACTCTGCAGCAGTACCACTCTTTACTGCCTTTCGTGTAACTTCAAAGCTCTGTTTCCCCGTTTCCCAAAAAGAAAAACAGCACTCGCAGGGGCAGTTGCTAGAGTTTATTGGCAACGCTACAGAGCTTGGATAAATATCGCGGGCGCACCCCCGCGTTTGTAAAGCACCCGTCCGCGAGTGCGCCGTTCACGGTGCATCAAAGAGTGTATATATATATATATATATATATATATCTCCAACAAGGTTGCCCAAGATGAGAGCGGCCCCACTGGAGGTAAGCTTCCAATTCAGGGGGATGGTGCACAAGCAGGTAAGTTGCCCAGCCGTTGACTCATTTGGCTCGACGCGTTTCAAACATTACGTTCTTTTTCAAGAGCCTGACGAAAGACATCACACACGGCATGTAAAACACCATTCAATTTATTGCAAGTCCCGCTACAATGGGCGTATCTTCCCGCCTGGTTGGGCAGAGAGATCTCTGGTACTTGTAGTGCTTCATCCGAATTTTAATGGAAAATGCCGCTGGAATGCCCCCAATAATGTCTCATACATCCACAGTGGGTTGGCGTGACACAAACCTCGAGTCCGCCTCCACTTACAAGCCCACCAGCAGGACCTCCAATTCAAATGACATCCGGAAATACGGAGACCAAAGATCCGCGCTCAGCAGCGGGCCTTTCTCGCGACCAGGCACGGCCCCTTTAACAAAATCCAACAAGGTTTCCCAAGATGAATATGAAGGGATTTGCCGTAAACTCCTGGATCGTTTGCAATACACCACCTGGGGAGACCTCTTTGTAGGGGGGACAATTTCGATCCAAGACACAATTTTTTGGCGGACATGAACCCACAACCATGGACACTTTCATGTATATCAGGCTCAGACAAAGTGTGAAAGCGGTTACCCCAGCCTTTCCTGATGAGCCAGACACGCTTGCTCCCCTCCATGACCTACTACAGGCGGAAACGCCATGACATGTCATATCACTATTATATAAGCACATTCGAAAGGCACCACCTCCTCGAAATCCAGGGGCCAGACGGGAGTGGAACAATGACCAGGATGAACCACTAACAGACAAGCAATGGGAGCTTAGTTGTAGGCAGACAGAGGAAGTCACCGGTAACAGTAGGCTTCGCCTTCTACACTTAAAGTTCCTGCATAGGTTACACCATTCCTCTGTCAAATTACACAAACTCCTACTGAGGGATCAGGATCACTGTGAACGTTGTGGGCAGCAGGGTGCGGATTTTGTACATTTTGCATGGAATTGCCCTCAAGTGGCCACATACTGGACACAGGTCTTTGAAGGGATGTCCACAATGATAGGCATACAAATAGTCCCGGACCCACTCATTGCTCTATTGGGGCTCATTCAGGACATACGCAGTGCATAAGAAATACTTGGCTATGGGTCTGTTCTTGGCAAAACGGCAGGTAGAATGCAAGTAGGGACGGGGGCGGGCCCCTAAGTTCAAGGATTGGATAAATGCGATGTCTACGTGGCAAGATCATATGAACTATTATGCTGAACTGTTACCTATGAACTCTCGACCGAAAAATATTTGGGGGCCACTGACTGCATATCTCCGGGGGAATGCGGTGGTTCAGGGAGAGAGCCCGGGAGGGGAAGGGGAGGGCTCCGTAAAAGAGGACAGTGCTGGCACCCGAATGGGACCCCCCCATACAATCTCTGAGGCCCTTGTGGGCTGCAATGATGCAGATGCACGTGGCTATTGATGATGTCAAGGGACATGGGGGAGATTTTGGGTACCTGTAATGGTTGCGGGAGTCCACACCCAGCTGGCTGATTCCAACTGTACATAAGAGGTCTGTATTCCGCAGGATCCAGAAGCCCCGTATTCTATGGAACGTGTTGCTCTCTGTACGCTATATTCCTGTGCTACCCTATGACTGGTGGGTGCAGTATTATATGGGTGGGGTAAAGGGGGGGGTATGTTGATCATATGTAATGAATTTGTGCAGGAAGGTGTAAGATACTGGTGTAACATTAAGGTAACAACATTGTTGACTGACATTACACTGATGTACTGTGCAAACTGTCAAAGGTTTTATGAAAACTCAAAAAAAAAAAAAAAAAGGTTGCCCAAGATGAGAGCGGACCCACTGGAGGTAATCTTCCAATCCGTGTCTCCCCCGGGGGGGAATAAAAAAATAAAAAAACTGGTGCAAAGCTAATGAGGGGTGAAACCCTGAAGCTGGTCCTAGGATGCTTGTTTCCGGTCCAGGGAGGACCTGGCTTGGCAGTTCAGGCTGGACTGTTCCCATGAGGCACAGGGTCAAGACAGATTTGAGTATGGCCAGGTCTAATCTGGGGTGGCATGGTGAGCAAAATAATGATGGATTTAACCCAGATCTCTTAACTGGGGGTGAATGTTTTGATTTGGTCTGTATTCCGTCCAGCAATTGTTTGTCTTTTGGGGGTGTACCATTGAAACCGCTGTTTTTTTACTTCCTTGGAAATCGAGACACATTTTTTGCAGAATTTGTAATTTATTTAAATATCGTTCTTGAATACTTAAATAGATGTCGCTGCAATAATCCAGCCTTGATAGGATGAGAGATGCAACAACAGTGCGTTGACTATCTTCCGGCAGAAACAGCTTTGTTTTTAATCATTCTGAGACAGTGGTGGCTGAAGCAGTATTCTTTATCTGATCACTAAAGTGATCAGATAATATTATTCTGTGTTCTCACATGTCTCCCAATACAAACGGTATTTTATGTGTGAGTAGGCCTAGCGACTGCAAAAGGAAAGGGCCAAAACACATTTTTCCTTTGAAAACTGACCCTTTATTTAGGTCTAGCTAGACAGTGCACACTGTCTCTTGGAGACCTGCTGTAATCGGTCTGGGTGCATCAAGTCCATCCCCTTTCTGGCCATTGCTTTTCATTTGTCTGTCAGTGTCCTTTAATAAATCCTTGCTTGCTAGTTGTCAGTCCTGCCTCTTTGCCCTTCCTTTCCCTCTTATGTTCCTCCCATGGAGCAGGGGCTTTGTTCTGTCTCATTCCGCTATGGTTCTTTATCTGTTGTTTGAGGGACTATCTTTTCTTGGTTTCCTGCTCTGTTACTGTTTGTTTGTATTTAGCTTCAGCGCCCTCTCTGCTTACATTCAAATATAGCATTTTTTCTCCCACCTCCACTTAATGCCACAGTTGTGTTACTGCTGCATTTTTTTTTTACTACTGCCTTCTCCACCATAGTTCCTGCTCCCTTGCTTGCACTTTTGTATTAGGCTTTTTGATCTCTATCGGCAGTTGGACTTTTTCTAGTAGGATACTTGCTTGGTTTGGGCTTCCTTTTAGGGGGATTGAGCTTCTTCTTTAGGTATGGCCTGCGAAGGGTTTACATCCCTCCCCCTCCCCTGCCTTTTCATTGCTTCCACTTACTTTTCCTCCAGTTCTTTTGTCTGTAGCATATTTTCTTTCATTGACCAATGCTTGTTTTCGACTGGTGCCCTGTGCATGCGGTTAAAGCGGGCTGTTTTAAAAGAAGAATGTCTATGTTCCGTTCCTCTAAACCATGGCCCCAGGCCTGCTGCAACGCGCCTGTCGGCTACCGTGTCGTATTGCTAAACTGTTATTTGCTTCAGTCTTAATTCACAGCTCTGCCAAGCAATCACTTACCACTGCCACACTTATTTTACTAAGTATATGGGAATATGCATTTGAAAGACGTTCAGAACTCTGCACTTTCCAGTAGTTCATTTAAATGCCATGTTAAAAAATAAAAAAAGCTGCCATGTCTGACTGACACGTACCGCCAGCAAAATTAGACGCTGAAGAATGAAGAAGTACGTTCTGTTTGGAGCTGTGATGGATGGAAAATGTAATTTAATTTGCACTCTCAATCAATTAGGTGTTTGTTAAGCGCGACTACTCACCCGTAAGGGTCTCAAGGCGCTGGGGGATGGGGGGGGTCGCAGGTTCCAGTCCATCAAGGAGGGGGTCTGTAGAAAAGCCAGGTTTTGAGGTTTCTTGCGAAGATGGTGAGCGATGTTGTCTGGCTGAGGGGGAGCGAAAGGTCGTTTCAGGCACTGGCCGTGCGGAAGGAGAAGGAGCGGCCTCACGATCTGGTCTTTCTGGTTCGGGGGACCACGGCCTAGGAGAGCTGGGCTCATCATAGGGCCCTTTGGGGTGCGTGGAATTTGAGTCGGCTGTTCAGGTATGCTGGTCCGGTGTCGTGGAGTGCCTTGTGAGCGTGGGTTAGCATCTTGAAGGTGACTCTAGCTTCGATGGGGAGCCAGTGGAGTGTGCGCAGGTGCTGGGAGATGTGTCAGTGTCTTGGCAGGTTGAGGGCCAGTCTTGCGGCGGCGTTTTGGATGTTCTGTAGCTTGCGGGTGAGGTTTTTGTTTGAGGTAGAGTGTTATTGCACTCTATTAATTTAAAGATTAATTGGCGGACATACTGTAACATGAGCAGAATTATTTGCTTAAATGAGAAACGTGCTTATCTGGCCGGGTCACAATTTGGTGATGTATGTCACTGAGAGGGTGTCTGCACGTGGATGGGTAATTCAGTGTAATGCTTATGCTTGCTTTATGGGGAAGTGCGAGTCAAGAGGCGAGTGGCACAGAGTTGTTGGTGAAATGGCGACGGATTTAGTCCCAATACATTTGAGCAGTATGTTAAGGAGTCTGTAAAACACAAGTACTTGAATTATACCAAAATAACTGCTTTTTTTTAGGTCTCGCTGGCGTTGCAGCGAGAAGCGCTGCCGCCAACGAGACTATTGTTGCCGTGTTTACTCCCAAGGGAGACAGACCTGGGCACGAGCCGATTCTGGTCTGGGCATGAGCTGATTCTGGTCTGTGAACGCGCTTCACAGTGGAACAGCTTGTGCGCGTTAATTCCAGTTGAGTGCTCGTCTCCGGAAGACGTGCTGCGCATTAATTATAGTTAAGTGCTCCAGCAGCCTGGGGCGCCTGTCGACATGCTGTGTTAATGATTACTGTGGGGTCTCATGCTGTGATAATTCTCACTTTCTGTGTTGTGATCGGGAGCAGGCGTATTACTGGCGCCACCGCCACGCCTTCATTAGTCCTAAAAGCTGCATGGCAAGCGATAATTAGGGCGGCATGTTTTAGGACATTTTTAGCAATTACTTTGTTTACTTAGTGCTATTAGTGATATCTTTCGTGCATCCAATGCTCTATTTAAACGTACAGCACTGAACATTTTCAAAGAAGGCGAATCAGCGACATTCATTGAAGACACAACCTATTTGAAGACGCTTGTTTTACTGGGGTAAGTTCTGTGAACTGTTTAGTTTGTTTACTTTATTATAGTATAACTGGCAGGGTTGGCTAAATTATGCGAGAAAAGGAAAAATATGCAGGAGATGATGGTATGAGGCAAGTGTGGCAAATGTATAATTATGCGTACAACATATAAAAGCAAGTTGAAAAATGTCCGGTGTTGGGCGGATGGGTTCACTGTGCTGTTGCGTCGCCTGTAGGTGTGGTTATGAGTGCATGTGACTAGCTGGCGACATGTCCTTGTACTGTTACTTGCCTTTGCACTTGCTTTTTTTTGCATATAGATATATAGCACGAACTCGACCCGAATTTACATTACACATTCAGGCACGGGGAGATTAAGTGATTTGCCCAGAATCACAGGATGTTGATGCGACCTCAGGGCTCAAACTCTGGTTTCCAGCACCAAAGTCGGCAGTTTAGCCGACAGACCACATCCTCGCCCTTGCCCTGCTGATTTTCAGGGACGGCTGCTCTGTCTTCACAAGGGTCGGGCGAACTATGACTCCGCTGCCTAACCTGGAACAGATCTGTTAGGTGTTTGTATTTATTTTTTTGTTTTTTTATTTAGCGCAAACTCAATCCGTAGGTATTGGAACACTTTACATGTATACCACATCCATTATAGAAGGACACATTCATGTTTGGTAGGTACGTGGATATTGAGTTATTCATAACCGGCGGAGCCAAGGCTGGTCTCTCTACCTCTGTGACTCCGGTTGCTGCTCGCGCCTCGTGTATAGCTGGTTTTCCAAGTTATCTGGCGAATACAAAAGCGGGCTTTGCTGTGTTTCTGTTTAAAGGCTACACATAAGGGGCTCAACTGATCGAATTGTAACCAGCTGTCCAACACAATACCGGCAGAAGGGCTCAGTGAGACGTACACTTGTAAGGGGCAGAGGTTACACTCCCGGCAAGTCTGCCTCAGCCTTCATTCTTCCGAGGTGGATCAATTGAATACCATTGATTGGGTAGTAGTTATATCTGTTAACCGAGCGTAGAAATGGAGCAAATTTAATACAGAGGGCTATTTGAAAAGTATAATTTTTTTCCAATGTTGTGGAAATATGGATTTTTCTGATCAGTTATGTCCCCTATCTTGGACCCCAACGGTTTCATGTATGAACCACAAATACATGTATGTTCCCTCCAGTTCCAGTTATGAAGACGCAAACACATGTGCGTCCACCGTCAACATGTCCTCTGTCAGATCCGCCATGAATAGGCCGGATATTCCATTCCTAAGTATGAAAGGCCACCGGCTTTATATGGTTCACTTATGCCATTTTACAGTCCAGGCAAGTAGGCCCTGATTTTGTCATCAAACTCTTCTTGCCTTCTGCCTCTGAAAGCTCCAGTCTGAGCCTGCATCTGTGACCATGAACTTTGTCTCATTCTCTGCGCGGCTCACGAAGCCTGACATCAGCCTGCTGCTTGCCAAAAACTGTATTTCACCTTCGAAATTATCTGCTCCGTTCCCTGCCCGATGCATTCCTGTCTAGTAGTTTAAGTAAACATTCTTCCAGCTACCGAGCAAAGGCCCGGCTTCTCTGTCTTCATGAAAGTAATTCATAGCCCTATTGCTATGGAAGATTTCCGCCCTCGCATCTAGTGTAGACACTTAGACGCTTGTACACGCACTAACAGTCAGTATAGTCAGTATAGAATAAGATTCTACTCGAAGAGACCTCTCTTTTGGATAACATAGTTCTCTAAACATGGGATGTTAGATATGATTTGGGATTAAGTTGACTTGACCCTCCAGACTTCTGTCGCCACATGTAGAGCTAAATGTCAAGTCCCCTTCACCCCCTAGTTGCACGTCAATCACACGTCATGCTGCTGCGCGCGCATTTCTGCCAAGTATTTCTGCTGACATTGCGAAATTCTTTCATAGACCCACCCTATTATGACATCACATCTAATGACGTCCTTTCATCACACCCAGTTACGCCCATTTCTCGCTACGCACGAATATATTATCCATACTATCAATTGTTACGCCTCTTGTATTTGCTTCACTGTAATGCATATTGTATAAAAGTAATTGATTGTCAATAATGTATGTACTTCACTTCCTGAACCTTCGTGGTGATGGAACTTGGAGCAACCGATTATAATCGACCATTGGAATAAAGCCCATTCCGAACCTCTAAATACCACGGATTCTGCCTCTTATTTACTGAGCTATTTTATTATGTTTCCGTATCAAATTAAGTCCCGGTAATTAAATTATTTACCACATGAATGGCGCCCGAACAGGGACACTTTCTCATCTCACGCGCCGGCGGTGAGTTGCAGGCCCGGTCTCCTGCCACAGCTGGACGGACAACAACGCGTACCAGCAGGATTTCCTGTATCTCCCTCCGGTCAAGCGGGGGCGACTGAGGCTGCGATCAACACCCAGACGAGGCGGTGAGAAGTGCGAAGTATCCCGACCAGAGCCTAACTGAGAGAGCAAGATCCGAGGTATACAGAGGCCCACCAGTTCCCGAAGTCCCGAGTCGAGTCCCGAGTCGAGTCCAGTTTCCGCAGTGTTCGAGTCGAGTCCAGTCCGGTTCAAGTTCAGTTCAGTTTCCGAGGCCTTCCGTTTCCGAGCTACCCGGTGAGTACCATTACTGGGGAGGCATTTTGACGTGCACATAGGTTGTGCCGGTCAAGACGGGTTTGGGTACACAAATCCGGTCTGCACTGTTTCAGCAGTGTATCTGTACTGTTTAGCAGTATATCTAGTATATCAGTATATAAAGTCAGAATAATTCAGTTAATGTCGAGTATTATGTTTAGTGATTCAGTTCTCCTTAGACCGTCATCATTATTGTGGTTCAGTTAAATGTTAAATGTTTTAAGTACGTTCTGCATATTGTGGTATGAATGACTGTTCATTATCGTGTTTACTGTATTAAGTTTGTTCAAAATCAAGTATCAGATCAGTTTTCAATATGCCGCTCTTTTCGAAATTAAGACAGATCACAACAAGAAAAGGGGTACTCGAAGAAGCCGTTCCTATTCCTCCTAGGGACACTCCAGGGTACTTCATGTATCATAAACATGGCTTAGACGCTATATTATTTCTTGATTTATGGGTAGACTACACCAAGGAATTACCAGAAAGTCAGAGGTGGCCCACAGCGGGAACCTGGGATGCAGAGTGCATCATGAAAGTAGAGGAAGAGTTATGGAAAAGGAAAGTCAGACAGTCACAGAAAGACGCCGTTGAGTTATGGCGTAAAGAATCTCATAGACGTACAGAAAAAGCACTCCGACAGGAAGAGAGAAATAGAGAGAATTCAAATAAAGTCCGAGAAAACCTATTAATTGAAGAAGGTACAAGAGTGAAATCAGAACAAATAGACAGACAAAGAAATGCCCTTATGAATGGTATGTATCCCCTTCTGGCCGAAGGATTACCTAAGGCTACTCCGGAGATACCAAAAGACTTGCCACCCCTATTATTTCCAATAAAGGTACATCCTAAGGGGCATCCTAGAACCGCAGAAGATGTTTTTCTTTCCTCATATTTAGATGACGCAGCTCCCGAGTATGCTAATTCCGCCCCACATAGACCGCTTGCCAGGGAGGTTCAACGCCAAGATCCAGTACCCGTATCTCTACAGCAACAAGTCCTGACACAAGTTCCGGCAAGCACATCTGTTTCTGCATCTGTTCCTACAGCTACTTCTATAGCTGTGTCCACACCTATAGTTGCTGTATCACGTTCAACGAATCCTTTCACACCCGATACCCCAGACGGGGCTACGGGAGGTGCTACCAACATTTTTTCTACGCCACCCAGAATAAATAAACTTACCTTTCAAGAGTCAGCACATTCACGTACCCCCAAACTCATAAATACCCGTACGCTTAAGGAACTTCTTGTAGATTGTAGATATGACCCTGTGCCCGGAAAAGAGGACGAAATGACCCTGGCATCATTACGTATCAGACGAGCCGCAGTGTATTTAGGGAAATTACCAGGAATGACTGCGCATCTAGATAATATATACCATTTTGTTCAAACAGGGCGAGATTCTGAATGTATTAACAGAGCTATGGAATACCAGAAAGTGGAGATACAGGGGGAACTGTTACGTTTCCTCATAAATTGTGTGATCAGAAATCAAGACCGACCGGGGGTAGACCCGGAAGCAATGCAAATTCTTACCAGATGGAGCCAGAATATATCAGAAGGGAGACATGATAAGCAAAATTGTATAATAGCCATGTGCCGAAAGATCCGTAAAGAAATAGAACGCCTACACGAAGAAAGATTAGCGGTAGACCAGTTCGAACAAGGCGAGGAGGAAGGATCAGGACTGCCCACAGGACAGTCAGACACCATAGCCTATGTAGGTAGAGGAAGATCTTGTAATAATAATAGATGTCTTATTGACCCGATACGTCCGATATGTCCAGATAATAACAGGAATTTCCAAACACCTATAATTAATATAAGGTCTAACGAGCATTCGTTCCAAGCCGCTGACAAATTACTCCGAGAACGAAGGGGTTATCATTTTCTCGATTCTATGGATGAACAAGATTTAGCCAGGTCAGCTGTCCATTGGGTTGACAGTCCCGGAAAGTATAGTGATGATACAGTAGCACGCACATTTTTGAATCTCACCCCAGATGAACAGCGTTTAGCTGGGATTTATATGATTCAACAACTCCTTATACTATATCAGAGTCAGCATTCGGATCCTGGTCCCTTGCCTGATATATTGACTGAATTACTCATGAATAGATGGAGAGGTTCAGGTACTAAATTAATTAAAGAAATACTAGAATCAAGAAAACAGTACATTCTTTTTGTATGCTCAGAACATGTCTCACTGCCCATCAAGGAAAGAACCACGTATTACATGGACAGACAGAATCCCTTACGAGAAGTGCACCCAATAAAAGGCGAGGACAATGAGTTTAAACGCGTATTTGTATATACGCCCATATCGAAAATAGAATTGTTAGAAATGAAGAAAGTGGTACCCAGTCATGACAAAGACCCAGCAGGTTTTCACCGAGAAATTAAAGACATGTTACTCATGGGAGAGTATACCTATCCCGACATTATGACAATATTAAAGGTATTGATGCCTGCTGGCATTTATGAAAAACTCAGGGAAAAAGAGTGGGAGGTAGGAGACCAAAAGATAGAATGGTCAGCATTGGAAGCAGAAGAAAAGGCCCGAACTGCAGGAGCAGGGCTCGGGGATAAAACTAAAGCACTACCAGGTTTATTAGTACAGGTACTGCCACGTTTATTAACTACGAAAAAGGAAGATTGGGGTACAATTTCAGCCTGTAAACAGAAGCAAGATGAAGACACTAGTGATTTCTATGCCAGATTTGAAAAATGTTTTGGTATAAATAGTGGCATAAAAGCAAGTAGCGAATCATACCCACACCTGTTTGTGACAAAATTAGTAGAGAATGCCTTGCCTCAAGTGAAGAATAGAGTATTAAAATTCGAGAGTACATGGCAAGGTAACACTCCATCACAAATGTTACAGTACCATCACAATAGAATTAGAGAGGAACAAGAACATGAACATAGACGCATGAAAGACACGAAAATGAAAATGCTAGTTTCCCAGACAGTTCCAGCTGAAGGACATAAAAAGGGTATGACACATTCCGGTGATTCAACAGGACCTATAAAAGGGACATGCAATTATTGTAAAAAGCCAGGTCATTACGTACACGATTGTCCAGTTTTGAAACATAATATTGCCATAGGTAATACAAAAGAAAGACCACGGCCACCTAGACAGGATCAGAATGAACAAGGAGCCACGCAGCATGCACAGTCCATGCCAGCTCCACCACAGTCTATACAGTTTGTGCCGGCTGCACCAGCGCTGCCTGTTGCTGCCACACAAACCACGACACGACAACTGTACCAGACCGCACAGTACGACTATCCTGATTATCAACGATACGCATGAACCAGCCTAGAGAGGGAAGTTGACTTACCCCTTATCGAGATCCCTGTAGATCAAGAAGGACCTTATATACATAGTGAATTATTAGGCCAAGACAGAAAATTTTTTACTCGATACAGGGGCAAGTCGAACAACTATAAAACGTAGTGAAGTTCCAGGGGCACCCCTCTCAGGCTCGCAGAATATTTCCCTTGGTTTTTCAGGAAAACCTATTGTTAATGAAGTGTCACAACCTCTTCCACTTACGATAGGACCTTTGACCCGAACTACAGATTTATTGCTTACTAAATCATGTCCAGAAAACTTGTTAGGAATAAAAACACTGAAAGCTCTAGGAGCTATAATATGTTGTTCTCCGGAAGGAGTAAGATTGTTTTTACGTGATTTTAAAGGTCACTATGTGTCTAGAGACATGGATCCCCGACTGCAGACTTTACCTACACATCTATGGGCACAAGGCCCTACTGATGTTGGTTGCATGAATATTACACCATATCGAGTCACACTAAAGGCAGGAGTGGTACTACCACGAATGCGACAATACAAGCTACCACCAGATGCTGTAGTGGCTTTACTGCAAATCATTGACGAGCTCATTGCCCAAGGAGTGGTTGTGGAAACAGACTCCAATGTATGTAATTCACCGATAATTCCGATTCTTAAACGAACAGATCCGAAGGCCCCGCCAGTATATCGATTGGTTATTGATCTGCGCGAATTAAACAAGTGCATTGTGCCACAATTCCCTGTGGTCCCAGATATCTCGTCATTACTGACAGCTATTGATTCCGAAGCAACCTTCTTTACTGTAATTGATCTCAAGAATGCCTTTTTCAGCGTCCCAATAGATCCGGAAAGCCAATATTTGTTCGGATTTAGTTTAAATGGACGTAGCTTTAAATTCTCTCGCGCACCTCAAGGATTTACAGAAAGCCCCAGCATCTATAGCCAAGCACTGAAACGAGAACTCGACAGTATCCACATGCCAGTTAACACCGCCTTGCTTCAATATGTCGATGATCTGCTGATCACCGCGAGAAGCGAACCCGAATGTGAGAAAGCATCACTGACAGTTTTACAATTTCTAGCCGAAAAGGGGCACAAGGTGTCCCCTTCTAAGCTGCAATTCTGTGTCCAGCGAGTTGTTTATCTTGGACACTCGCTGTCCAAGGAGGGAAGGCAGCTTACACCCGACCGCATTCAGTTAATAGCTAACATGCCAATACCCAAGACACAAAAGGAGGTGCGGGCTTTCATAGGCCTCACTTCATATTGTAGACAGTGGATCCCTCAGTATGCATTTCTAGCTAAACCACTCATTCAATTGACAACGCAGGAGGCAGCCACATCGACTGTTCTCCCTTGGACTCAGGAACATACACAAGCTTTTGAAAGCTTAAAGAAAGCTTTATGTCAAGCACCTGTCTTAGCAACGCCATGTTACAGTAAACAGTTTACACTTTTTGTTACAGAACGCGAAGGTACTGCCTTGTCAGTACTCACACAGGAACAAGCAGGAGCACACAAACCATGTGCTTATTTTTCTAGTACATTAGATCCCGTAGCTCAGGCTTTGCCTGCGTGTCTGAAATCAGTGGCAGCGACAGCTTTGGCAATCAGACAAAGCGATGCCATAGTGTTAGGACATCCATTGACAGTTCAAGTACCACATGCAGTAGAGGTTCTTGTAAATAGAACGCAAACACAACACTTGACTATAGCGCGACTTACCGGATACGAGTTAACATTGTTTCAGCCACATATAGAAATCAGACGTTGTAACACATTGAATCCTGCCACACTTTTACCTGTGATCGGAACAGACCCACTAGCCCATGACTGTATTGAAGTTATTACAATCACGACGAAACCCAGACAAGACTTAACCAATGTCCCATTGTCAGACTCAGACCTGACGTTGTATGTAGATGGTTCATGTATGAGAACAGGTACAGGAGAGTTAGTGGCTGCTTACGCAGTCACAACAGATACTGAAGTCATTGAAACAAATTGCATAAATACCTTGTCAGCTCAAGCCGCAGAGCTCATCGCTCTGACACAAGCCTGTATTCAAGCCACAAATAAAAAAGTCAACATATACACTGATTCACGTTATGCATTCGGAGTTGTACATGACTTCGGCGTGCTGTGGCGAGAGAGAGGTTATTTAACTTCCCACGGTGCCCACATTCAGCACGGACCCCTCATTCATGCCTTATTAGATGCAATACATCTACCCACTGCAATATCAATTATGAAATGTAAAGCTCATACGAAAGTTACTGATGTCATTTCTCAAGGCAATGATCTAGCCGACAGAACAGCTAAACAGACTGCTCAAACTCAAACATCCGACATGACAAAGACAATAGTCCCGACGCCGACACATTGTATGACGGTTAAAGATCCTACTCTTGACGTAATTGACATACAGACACATGCTACACCAGACGAAATAAAGAAATGGACTGAATTAGGAGGGATCCAAACGGATCAAGGATGGATGATGAAGGAAAAGTCTGTGTGGTTCCTTCCTGATTCAATGGTCCAGGTTATAATTAACACCGTACATAGTCCCGCACATCTAGGAGAAAAAGCTATGCTAGATAGCATTCAACACATTTGGTTCAATAAACATTTACGAGCAGCAGCCAAACAAAAAGTTCGTACCTGTATGATCTGTTGCCAGTTCAACCCAGGAAAAAGCGTTCCCGTAGAACAGGGTGGATTTCATCCTCCTGATCACCCTTTTGAAGTCCTCCAGATGGATTATATCCAGATGGAACGATGTCGAGGATTCAAATATGTTCTCGTAGTTGTTTGTGCTCTTTCCCGTTGGACGGAGGCATACCCGGTTTCAGATTACACTGCCCCGACTACTGCCAAACAGTTGGTTCGAGAATTCTTCCCACGATATGGTTTACCACGTGTTGTTCACTCAGATAACGGCCAGCCGTTCTCATCCGAATTAATGAAACACGTTTCACTTTTGTTAGGCTATCAGTGGAAGTTCCACTGTGTCCGACACCCCGAGGCAGCAGGTCTCGTAGAAAGACATAATCAGATACTGAAAATCAGATTGTCCAAAATATGCAGAGAGAAAGGTGTCGACTGGGTAGTAGCATTACCAGTTGCACTCTTTTACATGAGAATGGTAGCACACTCTCGAACAGGGCTATCCCCGTATGAAGTGATCTTCGGCAGACCACCAAATATGTGGGGGACGCCTATACCACGCAAAATAACTGATATTGACTGTAATATGCTGACAGATTACTTGGCTTCCTTGATGTCTGCACTACAATCTTGTCGTTCACAGGTAGCTGCGGCTTTTCCTGACAACACTGAGGTGAAACCCCATGACGTAGTTCCGGGAGACTTGGTCCTCGTGAGGAACTTTGATCGAAAGACTCAGCTGGAACCTAGGTGGAAGTCGCCTCAGCTGGTGTTGCTCACCACAAGGACAGCCGTGAAGATCGAGGGCAGAAAAGGCTGGATTCATTCAAGTCATATCAAGAAATTTCATGGACTACAATCAGATGTGAATACCACACCTTGTGTGTCTTCACCCATTGACTCAAAACTTCCTTTTGTTGAAAAGAGTAATTCCGAACATTATAAACTGAAACTTAGGTCCAATCAGTCAAGCAATTTGATTGTTTAAGTCCTCTCCAAGGTGAAGCGGTTGAATTGTCTCTGACATGTATCCCTTGGACCTGAATAGAAACCACACCCGAAAAATGTTGAAACGACAGGCGTACTGTAAATCAATGCGTAGTCATTGCATAGTGACGTTATTAATTTTGTTTTTCTTAAGTCTTTTAATAATTACTGCAAGTATATTGTTGCACATATATTATCCTATTTCTAGACATGTTTACAATGTTACTGCTGAACATTCTTTTAGTGAATTACCTCCGCTTGAGTTGTCTTATAGATTTGCGCTGCGCAATAACACGTTTATCAGTATGTTACATCATTCCCATCAGGTTAGCAATGCTACAAATTGTTGGATATGTGGCCGACTCCCTCCCTATCAGAATTATAAAGGAATTCTACCTCTCTTTCCATACCCGTTCACACACAACGGCTCCTGTGGAGCATGGTTTAGTTTAATTAATTCTCTAGATTCGAATTCTGCAGTTTATCAAGATAATTGGGTATGGGGAAATTTGAACTTAGTTTTGCTTAAGGTCTGCTACCCTAACAAGGAGGGACTTCCCCAGAGAACAGGAACTGATCTAGAAAACGAAGTGTATGGATTAGGTAATTTTACGCTTAATCTTATGATCCTAAATGTCGAATCCGAAGCTACTCCAATTTTGCCCGCTATGCCAATATTTCCGGTAAAAGGTGAATTATGTGTAAGAAAGAATGGTTCCATACATATGGGCCACAGTAGATGCACCACTGTAGTAGAATTTAGTGATCAAGGCAAGTCTACATTTAGAGCTTCTCGCCATTCCTATTTCATATGTGGTCAGACGGCATATGTACGTTTGCCTCTAGATTGGGATGGTACTTGCTATATTGGATTCCTTTTGCCACCTGTTTTTCTAGCTCCTCCTGATTATCACAGAAACACTCATCTAGTAAATAATAGAGTAAGGAGAGATCTCCCAATAGTCGATTACACTGAAACAGCATGGGAAAAATACACAGATTTCAATAAAGGTCTCTTTCCCTATATAGGTACCGTTACTAATAGTAAGCTGATACGTAGATTAACTAGAACCCTTGAAGCAGTAGTGAACGAAACTATTTCCGCCTTAGGCAATTTAACAGAAGAGCAGTCTGCTATGCGGATTGTTGTGCTTCAAAATCGTCTTGTCCTTGACGTCATCCTAGCCGATAGGGGCGGAGCTTGTAGGGTCATCGGATCAAGCTGTTGCATTTTCATACCAGAAAATTCGCCATCTGTATATAAAGCCATAACTCGCCTTCATAAGATTGTAAGCCAGATACACCAGAACCCAGGCACCTGGACTTGGTCCGGTTGGTTTTGGAATGTATTATCTACCTTTGGATGGAAGGTCCTATCTTTCCTAGGTATTGGCCTTCTCATACTATTCAGTTGCTGTCTATGTCTACAATGTGGACCAGCGATCTGTGGTCTGTGTGCCACATCGTGTATTCCACCACCAGGATTTCATTCATCACGGAAGAAGAAAGAAGAACAAATGATGCTATATGAACAGATCAATGGATTGATGAAGATTGATATCTCTTAACGGGCAAGTAGGGGACAAGGAGGGAATGTGGAAATATGGATTTTTCTGATCAGTTATGTCCCCTATCTTGGACCCCAACGGTTTCATGTATGAACCACAAATACATGTATGTTCCCTCCAGTTCCAGTTATGAAGACGCAAACACATGTGCGTCCACCGTCAACATGTCCTCTGTCAGATCCGCCATGAATAGGCCGGATATTCCATTCCTAAGTATGAAAGGCCACCGGCTTTATATGGTTCACTTATGCCATTTTACAGTCCAGGCAAGTAGGCCCTGATTTTGTCATCAAACTCTTCTTGCCTTCTGCCTCTGAAAGCTCCAGTCTGAGCCTGCATCTGTGACCATGAACTTTGTCTCATTCTCTGCGCGGCTCACGAAGCCTGACATCAGCCTGCTGCTTGCCAAAAACTGTATTTCACCTTCGAAATTATCTGCTCCGTTCCCTGCCCGATGCATTCCTGTCTAGTAGTTTAAGTAAACATTCTTCCAGCTACCGAGCAAAGGCCCGGCTTCTCTGTCTTCATGAAAGTAATTCATAGCCCTATTGCTATGGAAGATTTCCGCCCTCGCATCTAGTGTAGACACTTAGACGCTTGTACACGCACTAACAGTCAGTATAGTCAGTATAGAATAAGATTCTACTCGAAGAGACCTCTCTTTTGGATAACATAGTTCTCTAAACATGGGATGTTAGATATGATTTGGGATTAGGTTGACTTGACCCTCCAGACTTCTGTCGCCACATGTAGAGCTAAATGTCAAGTCCCCTTCACCCCCTAGTTGCACGTCAATCACACGTCATGCTGCTGCGCGCGCATTTCTGCCAAGTATTTCTGCTGACATTGCGAAATTCTTTCATAGACCCACCCTATTATGACATCACATCTAATGACGTCCTTTCATCACACCCAGTTACGCCCATTTCTCGCTACGCACGAATATATTATCCATACTATCAATTGTTACGCCTCTTGTATTTGCTTCACTGTAATGCATATTGTATAAAAGTAATTGATTGTCAATAATGTATGTACTTCACTTCCTGAACCTTCGTGGTGATGGAACTTGGAGCAACCGATTATAATCGACCATTGGAATAAAGCCCATTCCGAACCTCTAAATACCACGGATTCTGCCTCTTATTTACTGAGCTATTTTATTATGTTTCCGTATCAAATTAAGTCCCGGTAATTAAATTATTTACCACAATGTGCCAGATGAATTTGTCTTTATGTTCTTGGGACTTATAAGAATCTTGTAGTGTGTACATCAGGCGGGTCATGTGTCTTTGGAAAACTAGCACCTTTTTGTGATATTGTAGTTGCATGATAGTTTCACATTATAATAGTGGGGGCTTGGATGTCAAACCTCCTTTCCGGGTGTTGGTCCTTGCCAGCAGTCATCACCTACTGCCAAAGACCTGCTTTTTAAAATGTATATCACCTGTCCACCTCCTTACCCTTCCGGTACCCCCCTCACTAGTGCCCTCTCTCCCTTTCGTTTTCACCCTTCCAGCCTCTCTTCCCCCGTTCTCTCTCGGTCCGCCATTTCTCTCCATGCCCCCATTTCTCTCTCCCTGTGCCCCCTTTCTCTCTCTCCCTGTACCCCCTTTCTCTCTCTCCCTGTACCCCCCTTACTCTCCATCCCATTTTCCCGTGACCCATAGCTTTGCCTGCAGGTGAGTTGGCACAACTCCTGTGAGAGAAGTGTCTCTAGATTAGGTGGCACGTGCCCCTGCTGGGACCATGGTCAGGCATGTGTCTGTTACACAGAAAACCACGTCTCCGTTAAACTGCAGTTTGAGAGTATTTTTGGTTATTGTGTTTATTTACTGTACCAAATGAATCATGGTGGAACCGGGAATCTTATGCCAGAGCATCCCAGGAATCCAAAAAGTAAAACTGAAAAAACACATTTTGGAGAAAAATCATGTGATGTTGCAGAAATCGCTTCATCTCTTAGTGGTGTTTAATGTAGGTTCATTTACAAACCCCAGCCATCATATAAGGTCTCTGGAATGCCTTAGACCTGGCAGAGTCTCTTGATGCCCATGAGCAACAGTAAAGAGCATGTTCACCGCTGAAGAGAGTGACCACTTCACCATTCATCCCTTTGTGCCTGCAAACAGAGCTGAATACTTCACCTTTCACCACTTTGCATCTGCAAACAGAGCTGACCACTTCACCAGCTGAACAACATTTGCACAAGCGTCGCTGACACCCCGTACTACCGATTTTTTTTATTGCATATGATGCCCCAATCACTTCAAGTACATTTGTTGTGATCGGTAGTCCCTGTCCCCTGCTATACATTCCATTCTAAATTTTTAGATCCTGTTTTTGTATTTTTATTCATCCATTCACACTCCTTTACGTTAAAATAGCCATAGCTTTACTGTACAGTTGCTAGAATAGCTTATAATATGGTATAGTGTGTAATTTTTAAATAATCACTCCACTGCAAACAAAAACATTGATAAAAAACACTGCCATTTACAATGCCAGTAGCTCCAACTGCAACAAATGCGAGACCTATTGCATTGCAAATGCTTGCCCTTTTTCTTTGGCTCTTCTATTAATGTAAATATTCTTGTTAGATTGTAGGTGTGTCTGCAGAAAATCCAGCATCTTTCTAACAAACATGAATTCACACACATTTAGTGCTTTTAGGCGGCGTTTTTGCATTAAGCAGATCATTAAATTAAGAAATTTAAACCTCGCAAAACTCACCAATATGTGATTTTGTTTTTTACATGGTGGATACTTAGCTAAGTGACCCACTATATGTGTTTTGGTAATGTCGGAATAGTCCAGACTAGCTGTTGCATTCTCCCTTCTCTTTCTGATAAAAATGTATGAATACATTACAATTAGCTTACCGTGTGAAGGTATCCTAAAGGCTGGGTTACCCCTTGTGATAATTAAAAACAAATTTCGACAAACTGATGTTGCTTTATTTTTTTTCCCCAGCTTGCGTTGGTGCATTTAATTAAATATATTTATTTAATTCAAAAATATGTTTACAATTTGCTGTTCTGGAAATGAAAGGAGAGAATGTGGCATAATGGCCAAAGCTACCGACTTTAGTGCTGGAGAACCAGGTTCGTATCTCGGGGTAGCCTCAACGTCTTGTGATTCTGGGCAAATTACTTTGTTTCCCTGGCCTACCAAAGATTAATGTGACCTTGTGTAATATATCTGGTGCTCATGTAAAGCACTCCAATAATAATAATAATAATAATACTGATATTTGTAGAGCGCGAACAGCTACCTCACAAGGAGGTGTCCCGGCGCTATAGACCGCTGGGGAACCTGTCCTGGCTATCCCTGTGAGATGGTCCCTTTCTGGGTATCTCCAAGGTGAAACCAGGCATCCCCAGCGTCTGTGGGGGGCCGTTGTAGAGATGAGGCAAGCTTAATGCCCAGAGTTGCCGAGTGTGTTCCTGGTTAGAGTAGGTACCGAGGCGAGAATTATCGAGTCCGTTTTGACCCTGGTCCACAACCCTGCCGCGTCAGGAATTGAACCCTGGTCCCTGGCCAATTCTCTGCTTACGGGTCTGCCGCCTCTAACCAGTGAGCCACACCTCTCCAAAACCTTCGGGTCGAGTTTGTTTTGCATTACAAAAAACAGCAAAAAAAGGCAGCACTCATTTCAGTTTTTGTATTGGACAGTGCTGCAATGTCAAAAGCAGAAAGAGCCCTTTATCTCTTCCAATTTCCTTCTTCTCTGTCCCCAACAATATCTTACCTCAAAAGAAAATGCTGCTACGTTAAAGCGCACATAAAACAACTGCTAAAAAACGCACGGTGTCACATATAAAGAACCTGCACCTTTTCAGAAAGAATGTAACTCTTCGACAATAAATTGTTTTTAATTCATGTTAGAATCCGGGTTCTCTGGTTGGCACAGGTAGGTACTTGTGACAAGCTGGGAACCTTTCCTCTAGTCGGGATAAGGGGGTACACTCCTAAAATAACCCCTGCTCACCCTCTAGGTAGCTTGGCGCGAGCAGACAAGGCTTATCTCAGAGCGTTATAGGTTAAGCATTTGTGAACACATACAGTAACCAAGTGACAACACTACACAGGTTTTATATTAAAAATAAGGATTCTTTATATAGTTTCCACAAGACCATTAAACGACAAAAATACACAATACTGTTACTTTAGATGGTAGGATTTTGCTTAGTTCTCTTAAGTTCTTAAATGCGACACTTTAAGTCAATGTACCTTTTAGATGCGACACGCAGGGCAACGAAAGTGTTGCAACGATATTGATGCGATTACGTTTTTGGTGCAAAGAAATAATCTGGAAGATCTTCCAGATGCGTTACGCTTCTCCGATGTTGCGAGAAGACTCGACTTGATGCGTCAGCTACAGCGGCACCACCCTTTACGCGATGCGATGACAGCGGACTTGGCAGCGGCACTCTTCTCCGACGTTTGCAAGATGCTTCCGCTCAATGCGATGTTGCAGGGGCGACACCCCTTTACGCGATGCGACAACAGCAGCTCCGACGGCGGCACGCTTCTCCGTGGATGCGAGGCGCTTTTCTTGATGCGGTGCAATGCGACAGCTACGATGGCTGCGATGGCGACATGCTTCTTCCTCGATGCGAGACTCTTCTCTTGATGCGGTGCGATGCGTTGGCTGCGATGGCGACACGCTTCTTCGGCGTTGCGAGACACTTCTTGGATGATGCAAGACGCTTCTGCTCGATGCGATGCTGCAGCGGCGACACACTTTACGAGATGCGACGACAGCAGCTCCGACGGCAGCACGCTTCTCCTTCTTGAGTCACGCTTCCAGCTCATTGCGATACGCAGTCCCTCAGAAGGCCCAACAACAGCAGCAGGCACTTCCAAAGAACTCTGAGGGGTGAAGTCTGTTGTTCCTGAGACTTCAGCAGGAGGCAAGCTCTATTCCAAGCCCTTGGAGATCTTTTTCAGCACAAGTTGAAATAAAGTCTTTGTAGTCTTTCTCCTCTCCTTCAGCAGCAAGGCAATGAGGTTCTGGACTTTTCTAGAGTCCAGAGGTGTCAGGGAAACAACACCCAAAAGACCCCTGAGTTCCTTCCTGCCTTGGTGCACAAATAAACAGAGACACGGGCTTCTCGATGGTGGTGTCAGAGACCAAGGTTTATTTACTGCAGGGACACAGAAGTCGTAGGAACCACACAAAGGCAGAATCTAGGAGACTGTTCGAATTGTATAAAGTGGGTCGCTCCTTAAATACACCAAATGGGTCCTCAGGCAGCATTGCAAACATATCTTTCATGCCTAGCCCGGTATCCCAAACAAACAATAAACATATACCAAACGATAATTATTTGTAAGTTTCCAGTGTTCGATCAAGTCTTCATGTCAGTTTTCCATTCTTCGACCGATCCTCCCCATCATAAAAATTGTATCCTCCCCATTGTAAAAGCCCAGAAGGAGAGGAGCGGAGCCAGGTGTAAAAGATTGATAAGTAGGATAAGAGATGCTTGTGGGTCATGAACGGGCATGGCTACTGTCTTCGGCCTCCTAATCGTGATCAGGCCAACGAACACAAGAACCAGTATAGCATGATTGGCCTCAGGCAAGGGAGGTAGCTTCTGCCTAGTCACGCAGCATCAGCTTCCTTGGACTAAAGCTTACGTGTCCTTAACAAGGTGATTCAGCCAGGGTCATTGCTTGTCCATTGACTATGTGAGGGCAAGAAACAAAATGGATGCCGTATCTAAGATGGATGCCATGAATTTACAACAGAATGCCCTACTTCTCAGTGAATCCATGCTCGGCCCACAGCGAAAACACTGTCACCTACTAAATGGATCATTTACGGTTCACTGGTACCAAAATCGTGTCAGTACTACGATACCGAACACACGGGTTCGGATCGCTACAGAACCTCAGCAACCACTGCAGGCCAATCCCCCAGGTCAGGGACAGCACTCCTCCTTACAGCTTTCCCAGTTCCTTCTCCTCAGGCAGAGGTTCTTCTTGTCAAGCAGGATCTAATTTCTTGGGAGCAGGGTCCCAATACTTATACCCCTAATTCCTTTGTTCCTCTGGGGTAGAGGGGCCATTGCCCAGTCCAAACCAGTTCCAGAGCACTTTGTTGACATGACTCTGACTTTCTATTCAAGGTGCAGGGCAGAGACATCAGCCGCTCCACAGGAGGTGGAGCCAGCATTGTGGTGGCAGAGCACAGCCCTATTCAGAGTCCAGGTGCACTCCTCCCACCCATCTGGATGTCAATCTCTCTATTCACCACCAGGCTACCTAGCCCTGCCCCTCTGGGTTTCCCCAGCCCTGTCACTCACACAAACCAGACAGGCAGATACACATCAAAGCAGAGGCGGGCTGAAATGTTTAGGCAAGCAAATACCAACTTTCTAAAAGTGGTATTTGCAAACACAGAATATTAAAATAAACTTTACTAAAAGATGTATTTTATTATTCTGAGTTCAGGCATACTAAACTCGAATTTCTACCATGTTCCCTGGGTCTGTTAGGATCATAGGATGTAACACAATTCTAACAGCCCATTCTCGCCTATGGGAACAGGTAGCCTTGCAATAGTGAAAAGCGAAAATGGCTGTAATTCACTATTAGGACATGCCACACACATCAGAGCTTGTCCTACCTTATGCTTACAATGCACCCTGCCCTTGGGCCTACCATAGGGGTGACTAATATGAAGTTAAGGGAAGGTTTAGGGACTGGGAAGTGGGTGCACTTGCCCAGTCAGCATGACCGTACCAGACTGCACGCAGGTTCTGCAATGGCAGACCTTAGACACATTTTACTAGGCCGCTTCTGTGGGTGGCACAACCAGTGCTGCAAGCCCACCAGCAGCACTTGTATTTACAAGCCCTGGACACTCCTGGTGCACTTTACTGGGGTCTGACAGTAAATCAAATAAGCCAATCATGGAATCCAACCAACATATACATTTTAAATAGGGAGCACTTGCACTGTGGCACTGGTTGGCAGTGGCACAGTGCTCTCAGCAGCTAACAAGTGGAAGGGAGAATCACGCCAAGGTGCCACGTCTAACAATTCACTTTTACACATTTTAGTAATATATTTTTTAATACTTACTTTTTAGGTCTCGCCTGAGCCAGCACATGCGCTGTATCAAGCAAGACATTTAGTAAACGGGGCTTTTAAAAGTGCGACCGCATCATTTTGCTGGCATTCTGCCTGCGTTCACGTGCACAGGCACGAGCAGAGGCGCCATATGGCTTTCCTCTCGCTCGGCCAAGCACGTGCGCCTCACTTCAATGCCCCTCCCCCTCCATAGAGCGCGTCTCGCAGCTTGTTTTTTTAACTTTGAACGCGAGGCGCGCGCGCGGCCAATGCTTGTATTCCATATGATACTGATGCCTTGATAACTGTGTCTGCTCATGACACATTTTTCCGTCTCTATAACCTCAGTCACTGACGAGTTTGCAGGTTCTCCATTTATCCTCTATTCAGTCTCAGTTTTCTCTGCTACCTGTGACTTGTACATTCAGCAGCATGTCTAGATCAGTATTTCACTCTGATCTTTACTATCACCTGACGTTAAACATCTGCTTCCAGCTCTATGCACAGGCTGCTTCTTGCCTTTAATTGAAGTTCCCTGCTCTCCTCTTCTAGGATCTATGCTATCTTTGTGCCTCGTGTACACATTCCATATTTGCTTAACTTTCATGCAATGACTCTGTTATACTGGGTCGCCACAAGAAGGGAGCAAATGGGGCTTTTTGCCATAAGCCCTCCTCTTAACAACGCCCCACTCGGCCACTGAGAAATTGTAATGTTATATTTTTATTTTCCAAACAAAGCCTGATGGGAATGCGAGATGAGCACAACAAGGTGTAGGACATTTTCTAAAATTTCATACATGAGAGGGCAGACTTTTGCAAGGGTAAACATTATTTCCCTGTACCCTTCCCAGCGATATGCTTCTAGCGCCTGGCCCTGCCACCACTCACCAGAGCTTGCATATATTAGATGCAGTGTTTTTTTTCTTGGAGATGATATTTTTGGACTTACACAAAGGACTAATCTGGGGTGTGTGGGCCCTTCCTTTGTCCTCAGATGTCTGGATTGAGCATCTCTAAAAGTGTTTTTTTTTTTTTTGGCGGGTGCGGGTGGGATGGGACACATATACGGGGCAACAGATAACACTGGTGGGGTCACCACTGCAGGCAATTAGACAAGCATTGGCATAGCCAATAGGTCTCGCCTTTGGGACCTGCTGCATAACTAAATACTTATAAGGTCCCAAAGGCGAGACCTATTGGCTATGCCAATGCTTGTTTACTTATGTGCTTTACTGTGCTTTACTATAAGCAAACGCCAGCTATCCTTCTTAATGATATGTAGTATTGAATAGGGTGTAATTATATTTGAAATGCATGTTTTTATATGTGCAATGATTTATTTAACATGTGGACGCAGCATGTTAAAGGGACAATAAGTATTGTAGGCGCTACTTCGCCATATTACACTTCTCAAAGCAGTACTTACATCTGAGAATGTGGTAAGTGACAACTCATCACTACTTTTTATGTGAATTAAACATGAATGGCAATATAGGTACAGCAGCGTAACATCCACAAAACAGTATTATAGCAAAATGAAATTTTGTCTGTTGCTGTCTCTTATCCAGTTCAGCATCCAGTGCATATATTGTTAGTCGCCTTTATTGTTTGTTCATTTCATATATGTATTTCGTATGAAAAACGTTATATATATTTTAAACGGAGTATTGACAAATTGTTTCAGTGTTTTTTAAATATACGTTTGCCTGTTGACCTCTAGTCATCTTTGTTGAGTGCACACATTGGACGAGTAGATATAGAGGCTGCTTTTGCTTTTTGTTAGCTTGTTGGGATTTGCTGTCCTAATCATACTCTGCCCACATTTTGTTTAATTAGTTCACAGCTTCCTTTTTTACACTTCCCCGTAAGGTGAGAGACGCCCAGGTCTTAGTTACATTTGCAAAGTGCTCATGAAGGACGAGTAAATATATTTTAGAGAACCTTAAATGAATCGCTTCTACATTGTAATATTTGTAAAATATTTTGCAGCGCGGCAATACAATTTGTATCCTCTTAGAGTAAAATATTTTAGTACCCTGGACAGAAAAATAACTTTGTAAGGTATTCAAATAAAATAACACCACACCAGCTTAATACAATTTTAATTTGTTTAATGGGTGGAGGGGAAGGGTTGCATTGAAAAAGGAAAAACACAGACCATAGAACATTTTCTATCACAAACTTTAATTACATATTTGCTACAGACCTTTAACTGTTAAACAATAACACAGGAACAAATCCTATTTCTTTTCTTATCTACTGTGATCACTACCATTCTAACAAGCACTGTCTGTTCACCCTTTCTCACATTCACTCATTCTCTCTCTCTTTCACTTTTCCTCTATCTCCACAAAACTAAAATCAATACTGCATAGATTCCCTACACACAACACATTTTTACATGTCATATAACATACCACACAATTTAACCACACACACTTGCGCTCCACATCATTCCACTTCATACCAAATAATTACAAACCAGTACAAAAACTACACTTAATTCAACTTTAAGCCACAAAATAAAACTTTACGTAATACTCTACTACATAATTCCACTCCACTGCAAACCATATAATTACACTACACGCAACAGAAAGCCATATAATTCCACTACACATAATTACACTCCAAGCTACATTTCACGCCAAATACTTAAACTTCACATAGATCCACTCAAATCCAAAACACATAATTACACTGCACAGAATAAATTCTACTTAGCACCATACCACATAATTACACACCATATAATACTACTCCACACATACTACATAATGCCACTCCAGACCGGACCACAAAACAATTCATCAAAGGAGAATGGATCACTTGTCCTGTTTTTACCAGGGTCTAGGGTTCTAACCGTCTAAAAAAAAAAAAACTAATTCATGTGAAAATCATAGGAGCGGTATATCTTGATTGTCCGCTTCGATAGTTATGTGAAAAGCATCATCATGGGATCTTAGTTATGCTTTCCTCCACCTGGAGGGTGACCAACTGGTGTGTACAGTAGTGTTTGGAGATGGTGAGAGTGAAAGTGAGATGAGTTTAAAATTACCTCCATTCCTCAAGCTTGATTTTTTTCTGTTGGGGATGGGGCAAGGCTAAAAACTGAGGTGGTGCGTAAATAGAAGGGCTACTATTCCATAGCACCTACTCAAGAAATGTGGGTGGTTGACATGTTTCAGCCCCTTTGGTGCCCTGTAGGGTTGGAGGTCTTTCTTCTGGACCAAAAGGTGGCATGTAACTATTCTGCGACGTGCGTAGGGAAGTAGTGTACTTACCGTTCTTCTCAGTGTGTCTATTAGTACACTGGTTGGTTATGGGTCAGTGGTACCTATAACTTATCTTGGTGGCCTGTTCAGCTCTATCAGGGTCCGACGGGGGCTGGAGACCAGTGTTCAACTTGAAGGACTTTAACTTATGGGTGGTATATCGCGACTCAACTGGATTGACCTGAAAGACGCGTCCCATAGGTCCCGATCTATCCTCCTCACCACTGTTTCCTGCAGTTCAGGTGGGACGGCCAGGTCTTTGAGTCACTACTTCGCCTTTTGGGCTATCCTCGGGTCTGTGGTGTTTCGCAAAGGTCCTGAGGCAGGCAGTGGAATTCCTAGCGGGCGCAGGGCATACAGATGATACTCTAACTGGATGTCATACTCTTGGCCCAGTGTCTCAACAAGCTGAACCAACACTTACAGGCAGCAGTGAACTTACTGTAGGGGTTGGGATTAGTTATAAACAGAAAGAAATCCCTTCTAACCCCGGTTCAATGTGCGACCCTATTGGGGTTCACAATAGACTCCGTCTCCTCTACCCCAAGCCTTCGACCTGGAAGATGGTGAAGGTCAGGCATGGGCTGTGTCAGACCATGGCCAAGCCCCAAACATTTCTATGCCAGCCTGCTCGGTGTCGCGATGTCACAATCCTTCGCGACTCCATAGAACGGGAGACCGCCATACCTGATTACGCAAAGCCCAGGCAAAACAAAAAACCTATTACGACAAAGGAAAAAAATGTAGACAGCTCCAGGTCAGTGACTGGGTGCTGCTGTCGCTTCCTTCATCACTGATCAAAGGGAAAACCAACTGGAAGGGGCCCTATAAAATAATAGCAATCATAGGGCATACCACCTACACCTTACAAATCAGCCCAAGGAAAACCCAAAGATACCACATCAACTTATTAAAAAAGTGGTTCGGACCCCCTCCCAAATCAACACATCTCTTACAGGTCCCCCCTCTGAGCCCCACCTCTACCCTTGAACATCTGGTCATCAACCAGGACCTCACAGCCTCAAAAACATCAGAATTACTGGGCGTCTTACGTCCCTTCTCCGAGCTCTTTTCTGACTCACATGGTAGAACGTCCTTAGTCAAGCACTCTATAACCACTGAGCCCGGAGTGGTAATAAAGCAATGGCCTTACCGAATCCCCGCAGCCAGGCGACATGCCATCTATAAAGAAATAGAAAACATGCTATCCATGGGTGTTCTACGACCATACCGGAATAGCTGGTCCTTGCCCATAATCCTCGTCCTGAAACCCAATGGCTCAATACGTTTTTGTATAGACTTTCGCGCTGTCAATGTTGTCTCCAAGTTTGATGCATATCCACTCCCACGAGTCGATGAACTAATAGAGAGGCTCGGGTAGGCCCAATTCATTTCCACTATCGACCTCACCAAAGGCTATTGGTAGGTTCCCCTCCGAAAGGAGGATTGAGAAAAAACAGCATTTGCCACACCCTCTGTACTTTACGAATTTACCGAGCTCCCATTTTGTTACACTAGGCCCCTGCCACCTATCAAAGGCTTATGAACACAATCCTCCAAGGGCACCAACAGTATACCTTCGCCTACCTGGATGACATTGTGATCTTCAGCCCCTCATGGGAAAAACACCTTGTCCATTTTCAACAGGTTCTTCTCGCCCTCGAAAAGGCAGGACTACACATTAATGCAAAAAAAATCCAGAATTCCGTTCCAAAAAGTAAAATACCTAGGGTTCCTTATGGGAAACTGGGTCATAGAGCCACAGGAAGAGAAAATTAGAGCCATTATGGCAACACCTTTTCCCACCACCAAGAGAGAAGTTAGGGCTGGGGTATTACCGCAGGTTTATATCTGGGTATTCTGACCTGGCTTAACGAACCTACTAAATAAAAGACGTAAAGAACAAAGACCTTTCTTCTCCCCCACCAGAAGCTAGGGAAGTCTTCCATTGCCTAAAAAAGGCTATTAGGTCCCGTTCTGTCCTGGTGTCCCCCAACTTTAACAAATCTTTCATCCTTCAAACGCATGCATCCGACATAGGGTTAGGGGCCGTTCTCTCCCAGCTGTCTGACGAAGGCGAGGAGCATCCCTATAAGTAGGAAGCCATTCCCCGGAGAGTGCAAGTACCCCTCTATAGAAAAGGAGTGTCTCGCCCTTAAATGGGCTGTGGAAAAACTACGCTACTACTTAGAGAGGTCTTTCTTCACTCTATATACGGACCATCCGCCTTTGTTATGGATGAGTCGCAACAAGGGAAATAAACCCAGGGTTCTGAGGTGGTTCCTTTCCGTCAGGCTGTTTCGCTTTGAGGTTCGGCATCGCAAGGGCACTGCTAACGGCAACGCTGATTTTGTGTCCCCATTTTCCCCGAACTGGAAAATTCTGGTGGGGGGTGGGGGTGTCGCGATGTCACAATCCATCAGACTCCATAGAACGGGAGACCGCCTCACCTGATAGGCAATGCCCTTCTTCTTTCAGAACAACTCCCTCCCGTCTCTTCCGTTCCTAGCTGGAGAAGGATTGGGTCCCTTTAACAAATGGGGACGAAGCATAAACCCCGCCCCCAAGGAGTGCGTCGCGTTAAGCGTGCTCATGGGACCAATGGGGGCCCTCAACTGGAACCACCTGTCCCGGAAAGAGCCTATCGGAGTACGGGCTAGAGAAAGAAAAGCCGGAAGCGGATGCCAGCAGAGAGCCCTGTGTAGAGAAGCCCCGATTCCAGCGCCAGCATGCGTGGGAGAGAGGAAGAGAGCACCCGCTCCACATTCAGCATCGAAGCCGGAGCCATCCAGGACCAGACCGAAGTCGCCCAAGACAGGAAGGAACCCCAACGACACCGCGCAGGAGAAAGCCACGCTCCTGAAGGAGGGTGGCTAACTAAGGTACGTGCTTGCATAAGGGCACTAAGGGGGAGGTTGGGTACCAGTGCAACTTAAAGAGCTAATCACTACCCGCTTTCACTCCCCGCTTTCACTCCCCGTCCCTCACGAGTGGTGGATTCGTTTTGTGGGTTTAAGGTGATGAAGCTCCCCCTCACTCCCTCCCGAAATATAAAGAAACTCCAGACACTGGTCTTAATCGGTTCCTTGTTTTCTTTTCTTTTCTCTTCATTTCTTTTTGATGCGCCTGAGAGATCTGAAGGTGAAGACTCCCAGAGACATCCTCCCAAGAAGGAAGGAAAGATGGAAGAATTCACTAATGTTCCCCATTACCTTATTGCTGTGACAAGAGAACAATATGAATAACGCACTTCAATAAAGAAAACCTAAACGCACGTTCCTCTCGGCCCTTATTCCTTGGTCCCGTCACACTTGCCTAGTAGGCCTTTTCTTCTCAGTTCAGGCCATCATTTCAGGCCCCTTGTACTATTGTTCGATTCAGTGCTTCAAGACACACCATCTCAGAAAGGGGCTGACTTATTCTCAATCCGTGCCGCTGGCAGTGTAAGTGAAAGAGGAGATTGTTTGGTGGCTCACCCACATGAAGGTGTGGAACGGGAGAGCAATCTTCGGCTCCGCCCAGGATGTTGTAATTGAGTGCAACCCCAGCCGTTCAGGTTGGGGTGCCAGATGCAGAGATTTTTCCACAGGTGGAGCTTGGTCCATACAAGAACAATCCTTGCACATAAATTGCCTGGAGCTCCTGGCGGGGTCGTTCGCGGTGTAGTGCTGGACAGAAGACAGGGTGCAATCTTGTGTGCGTTAAGGGGTCACTGGTGGGAGAGCACCCATTTGTCTTCAGGCTTCTTAGGGAGATTTGTCTATCCCTTCCGCCGAAGCCACGTTACTCTGCATTGTGGAATGTGAATTTAGTGTTGAACCTTTTCCTATCCTAGCAGCCGAATCGTTTTTCATCGCACAAGGAGATTTTGGCTAAATTGGTGATGCTGTTGTGCCTGGTTTCTTGCAGGTGTGTGTCAGAAGTGAGGGCCCTGGTCCTCTCGGCTAGAGTGTTCTCCCCGGATGGGGTTTTGTTTACAGTCAGCAGAAGGACCGTGTGCAATACCAGGATTCTCATACCCGGCCTTCCGGGTATCTTCCAAGCTGTGTGTGGTACAGTGCCTCCAAGTGCACAAGGAATTGACTGAGGAAGTCCGCCCTCTGGGCAAGAGGCAACTGCTTATTGCATTATGAAAACCGTTCAGGGTGGTTTCTTCTTCAACCTTAGCCAGATGAGTGCCTTGGGTAATGCAAGAAGCGGGGATTAATACAGAAGGTGTTTGGTGCTCACTCAACTAGCGGAGTGATGGCCTCAAAGGCATTTTCACTCGGAGCGCGTTTGGAAGACCTGATGCGCAATAGTCCTCGGACTGTACCTTTAAGAGATTTTACTTTAAGCCAGTCCTTAAAGTAGTGCAGTTGGTAGTAGACAAGCTTTAAACTGGCATAATTTGAACCTTCGGTTCTGGCATAGAATGAAAATTTGCCTAGCTGTAGTACAGGTAAGTTTCAATTCTATTAAGGACACGGAGGCGAGTATTATACCGCCGGCGACCACTAAGGACGCGGACACTACCCATTCTGGTAACTCAATTTAATGGTTGAATGGAAATTATGTTTCAATGTTGAATTGTACCTGTAGTTATGCTTTGCATAGCAATCTACTTTTTGGTGAATTTGTTTTTGATCCATTCCTCCTAGAAATGGTTTTCTGGCGATGCCTGTTTTTTGGCAGGGACTGATGGGTCCAAACAGGATGCATGAAGTTAGTTTTTGAGCTGTTCGCGTGAAGAAAGTGGAGTGAATAGAGTAGTAGGACAAAGTTGGTACAGGACTGGGGGCAGAGAAGAAGGACTTGTGGTCTGAACTTTTTGGGAAAAGTAGTTTATGTTGGGTTTTAAAATGGCTGCTGAAGTAATAAAGTGAAGAAAGAAGGCATAATCCTCGCGTCTGTGTCCTTAATAGAATTGAAACTTACCTGTACTACAGGCTAGGCAAATATTAATTACATACTCCTCTCCTTTAAAACTTTAGCAACATGGAAAAGGCTCCTCCCAACACCCCACATGCACTGTAGATAATGAATAAATACAACTAACAGGTTACTTTACCTCGGATACATACTCTTTCTGTCTGCAAATGTACGATGCTGAGACCAATTTCGCCTGTTCCACATAATAGATACATGCTATATAAACACCCTATGCCTTCCAAGGGCTTCATTGTGTAAGTGAACTTCTTTCTAATAGATACTCTAACCTCTGATTCCTCACCTTTTCAAATTCCCCAGGCATCAGACTAGAATCTGTTAACTTTTGAACAGTAGTTCTGAGCGCCAGTAGGTGGCATCGATCGGCTCTGTGTCGGCAGCATCTGCACCGCATGTGACGTGCCCGGTTCTGCACTGAGCTGTTTCGCACCAGAAATGACATCGTTCTCTACCACAAGATGCGGATACGGAGCTACCGCTCGTCTTTTTCTAGACCAGTTTACCTCAAAATTACACAGTGTGCAATTGACATGTCACCTCCCAAGACGACATACTTTAAACCTTGTAAGAACTGTTGCAAACAAATGTATATGATGACCCTCATCAGGTTTAGCTGTGGTTACCACGGCTCTAAGGCCTGCAGAGACTGCCCATTGATGAACCCGAAGGCAATACGGGATCGTGAGGCGTAACTATGGCTCCAAGCATCGGAAGTCTCCACGCCGACCTCTGCCCCTTCCTGGTCCCGAAGTCAATCTTGAGGTCAATCATTGTCGAGCTCCAAATTTTTGGATAACCTGAACAAAAAACATAAACAATCCAAGCAGGAACCAGACCCTTCCTGCCATTCTCATACACCTGAGAAGGCACCATGCCACTTGATTTAGCTTCCAAAGTCAATCGATGTCAGTCCATCGCGGCACTTGTTCTGCCACAACCAGAGTTTCTGGGAACCATCTGCTACATTGGGGGAGATCCAAGAGTTCCGTGAGGCCATGCTCTGGCTCTTATGATCCATTTTGACTCCCTTTGGCAAACCATTGAGCCAAAAGGTTCTCCATCTGGGATACCACCGGCAGGTTCACCCTCGCTGCCATCACTGCTCCACTGGTGCATTAGCTGACCCCACCTCTGGCTCCATGCTGGTTCCCGGTAAGCCGATGCCAATGCCATTGACGCCAGAAGACGAGGCACAACCTATTGTGCTCTGACACTGCCTCATCATCACTCTAACCTCAAAAGGCCACGCATAGTACCTACGCTTAATGTTCAGCCACCACAGTGTAGGTCCTGTACACTACATTTATTGTTTTTGGACATACTCCGATAAAAACTATGATGAAGGATATGAAATTCGCCAACCCTGCCACAAAGAAAACTGGTATGATGACTTCCAGGTTGCAGTTGGTCTTGACACCTCTCCTGATAACGACTTCATCTCACCCCCAGATCCTGCCACTGAAGAAAGTGCCTCCTTTGTGGTGGTCATGTGGAGGACGGCCGAAGTTCTCAACCTTCAGCTCCCCACCTTCGAAGTCAGCACAAATGTCCTGACCAAAGTCCTCCAACGGAGGCATGAGGAAAGTGGTATATTAAATGATTCTATTGTGTGAACTCACCCAGTAATTCACCAACTTGGGTCAAGTCAGGCCAGTTTGTTAAACCTTAGCTCAACCCTGGGTAGCTGTGGCTTCGAGCAGTTAGGTTTAAACAAGTGCAAAGCATTTAGAAGCCACACATCCTGAAAGAAATCTGACACCAATTTATAAAAATTGATCTTTTTTTAAAGAATTTTTAGACACCGAAATGAACAAAATGTACCAGAGGGTGCTTGAAATATAGATTGAGTAAAACCTAAATCACATATTTTCACTCAAAATGGAAACAATCGTTGATAAGTACTGCGGTTATCATAAAATTTGTTACATTTTTAAAGAGCTCTGTTCAGGTACTTGACCCACTTTGGATGACCAGCTCCGGCAGGGAGCAAATTAAGGAGGCCAGTAAGGAGCTGAAAGGCAGTAAAGTTGTCACCAAGGCAGTCTCTGTTCCAGTGTCTGTGGGCGAACCGCCATAGACTTCAATAGGTCTGATGCAAGGGATAAATGAGTCCGAGAATGATGTGCAGTTGACGGAGTGGATGGTAATCCTTGTTCCATGGTCTTGGTGGAGGAATTTTGGTCACAGGAGTCAATGTCCCTCGAAGTCCTGATGGGTCCAGCAAAAGTCCAGCTGCCACTATAATACTGGTCTTCAGTCAGAGCTAAACCGGCAGTTCAGTTTGCTGAGGGTTAGTGTCCTCCTCTGGCGACCAAATTGCACTCTGATGACTCTCTGGGTCGGCCAGACTCTGGTGCAACTTTGGAGCATTAGGACTGTATCTCTGACTGCACGTCGACAGTCAGTGGTGATCAAACAATTGTGGCTACTGACTTTCCAAGGCTGGTTTCTTAATTTTTTATGGTCCTGTCACTGTAACGGGAGGTCTTGAAGTTTCTTCTCTTCCGTCTGGGGCTCAGAGACGACTTTTCCTTCTCTTCTGTCTGCTCCGAGAATACTTTTCCATGAGCCAACCACCACAGGCACAGTCCTCTCTTTGCTAGTCCAAGGATCAGTAAGTGTAGTCCAGGAGTTGGTGCATCCTCTCTTGCCAGATCCAGGAGGGCAGTTCTTCTTTCCAGTCCAGATGTGATCTGAGGTCTGAGTGCCATATTTATGCCCGGAAAGTGCCCTCAAGGAATGTGGCAGTTACCAGCCAATGGGCTACCCCACCTGATGACGACTTCCTGCAATGGGTGGCATCTAGCTATCCCAGAGTGCACTATTCTGCCTGCTCCCAAGGTGACTGAACCCTTCTCTCGATGTGTGGAGCTTGATAGCCTAAGCTAGATGTGTGGGGTTGAAACATCGACATTTCTCCTTTGCTTGTATTGTCAGACATGTATAACAGAGAATTTATATCTGTAATTATGTTTATTGATGTGTATATATACGTACAACTGTCCTTCATCACAATCCCTCCCATGCACTTACCACCTCAATTTTCTGTGCATCTTTTTGCTCGGAAAATACCCTCTGATGAATTGTATTCTACTGTATATAAACTGATTAACTTCAATGTCGTGATGAAATAAAATCACACTCATTTGGTTGTTAGATTGTATAGTGGTGCTTGACTTTGTTCATATACAACAGATTAACTCTTGTACACATCTATCTTTCGTTCCACTGGGACATTATCTTATTGTACCATTATCTACCCAGGCCCAGTGGCTTTTCGGGTTGCCCCATTGTTACTTAACGCATGCTAGATGTGTGGCTACCTGAGAGCTACATGCCCACAGAAAAACAGTTTGGTAACTAGTGTCCCTTCTCGGTCACTGGCGGCAACCTGTCTACCTGAACAAAAGAGCAGCCTCTCATGTGTGTGTTCACCATTTGCCTTTCAAAGGCTGCTTCCCCTTTGAAGCTTGTTTAAGCCTTTTGGGCTCCTGCCAGGGAGAGGTAACACCTCCTCCATATCAGGCATCTATTGTTGCCACTCCTGTGAGTCAGTCACACTTCTCTCCAGGAAGGGAGTCTTGTGGCTGTAAATGGCCACTGGAAAGCCTGAGTATCAAAGTGGCAACTTTCTAAAGTTGCCTCATATTTAAAAGTGACATTAAATTCAACTTGGACATCACGTTGGGTTTAATGTAGCAAATATTTTGATACCTTGAAGTACAAACTTGAGGAGTCCCATACAGGAATTTTGTCAGTTGAGTTGCCAGTGTGAAACCCTGTCCATGCCAATGGGGGTACTAGTCTCTTCTCAGTAAAAAGCATTGCCATAGCGTCTCGCATTTGGGACCTTATAAGTGTTTAGCCAGAGCTATTGGCTCTGCCAATGTTTTTAAGATTTGTTGGAGGGCAGCATGGCTACTGTGCAGCATGTTAAAAAGTTTTAATAAAAAAGTGTTATAAGTATATTGGTCACTGTATATATAACACAGAAGACATTATGTACAGCTGACTAACCCTATTAAACAAGCATTTGCAATGCAAACGGTCTCACCTTTGGGACCTTATATGTATTTAGCTATGCAGCACATTAGCCTGGGTGCTGAAACATTTACTGTTCTTTAACATGGATGGAAATTAAGCACCAAACTGCGTGACACGGCAGGTATGGGAACACATGGAGAGAAATATTGCCTTTCAGCAGGAAATGGTATAGTCCAAAAATAAATAAAAGCAGGGCCTTCGGAGGTCATATCACTGAAAATACAAGATTTGAAAAAAATATTATTGTCTACGGGTGTTTGTGGAAGACAGTTTATATGGACTGGAAACTAGAGAATTCTAAAGTGATTCTGGTATTTTACTGACCTCTGATAAAGTATCCACTAAAGTATATACAAGATATCTCGAATGCTAGACCTAAAAATGCTTTTTTATTTGCTGGAGTTGCCAGAACTTTTTGATTTACTGACAGCGAGGGGCCCGAACTACTTTCCTATGGATTTAAAGCCTCAACACAGATTTTAACGCGTTTTAGATTAAATACTGTGCACTTCCTGTTTGCATCCCTAACTGTGGTACTTGGTTTGACAATGTCGTTGAATGCCCCAGCACAATTATAATTATAATGCACAGAGCACTTTGCACGCTGCAACGCTAGACGCGACCTAAAAAGTGAACAACGTAAGTGATATGGCATTCTACTGCTACTACTGTGGTCTTGAAGCAGTGGTTACCTTCTCTCTGAAAGTGTTCAGGAGCACATATGTATAGATATGAAAAACGTGAATTGTCGGGATCTGAATTTAGAGTTCGAAGGTGAAAAAAACAAGCATTTGCAGAGCCAACGGATCTTTGAAAAGACTGAGGAAGCCAATAGTAGAGCTTTTTGACTCTGTCAGTTTTTTGCTATCTTGTACATATAATGTACATAGAATTGTGCTGGCCTGTGCAGCATGGCGAAAAGTAAAAAAAAAAGCGATAGGATACGGCCAGTGTTGAGTACGCTATAACACCTTTTTTTTTTTAAACTTGCAGCCATGTTGCACAGGCGGCTGGTGACATATGAAAGTGGTGAGGCGTAAAAGGTGATAATAAGTGTTACGTTGCGTAACAATGACACACTATTAAACTATTCCCTGTGACACTATTAACTAATTGCACGATATTCTAATAACCGGTTCTGCAGAACTTTGCATATTCTGTGAGACACTATTAGCAAGATTTCTCAGACACTGTCACCCAGTTTCTTGAGACACTTAGTTGTACTTGTAACAAGTTCTATCAGAATATATTAACCAGTTAATTGATTCACCATTAACCAATATCTTGAGGCACTATTCAAGAGTTTCTTGAGAATCACTATAATGCAGTAGTATCTATTAACCATTTCCCTGAGACACTATTAACCAGATTCACCAGGTACAATTAACCAGCAAAACGGGACATTAACCAGTTCAGTGAGACACTTTCAACTGGTTCCCTGAGAATGTATTAAACATCACCATGACAATTAAACGGAAGTTAATCTCCTCCATAGTTCTTTCTATAGGTCTTGCAGTCACACGTTTTACCAGCTGAGCAGTACGACCAGCCTGGGCAGGGATGTCATTTTTAAAACTTGCATACCCATAGTGCACCTGCGATGCAATTGACGTAAAGTAGTTTTTTTTCTACGTCCACATTTTTTTCTTTAAAGAATCTTAGTTTATTTTGTTAGGAAAGCACCACAAGCGTAATACCCACAGTTTTTACTTTGATGTAGACACTCTTAGTAAGAAATTGTTTGAAAATTAGACTTCATTGGAACCATACAGGGATTAGCATGGCCCCTGCGCAAGGATGACACCAAATTTGTGAACATTTTCCGATATTTATCATCAATTAAGTATCACTGTATGACTGAGCTGCATAACGGCCGTCCAATATAATTACGTCCTTTTGACACGAAAAGAGGAGCTACAACTTTCCTTTTAAAATATTTGCTTGTGGTATTGTGACACTTGCAAAGACGAGATATAACATAAGAATATAAATAGAGTAGTTATTTCATGACTGATACTGTATGTTTTTTTCAAATTCAGCAGATTTGGTCGACAGTGTCACCAAGGGTTAAATTTATTCTTATATTCCCATCGGTGTGTTTTTAGGTATACTATTGACGCAGGATGTTTTCAAAGGCGGGATATTGGAGATGTTCTGCTGATTGTGCTGCTCTGGGGTGAATGTTTGCCATGTTCATTGTTTGTGAGCGCCTGGTGTCCACAGAGGCCCACGTGTGATTCCTCCCCTCGATTTTATCTTAAGTCGTCACTTTGCAGCTTGGGATTTTTAAGCCCCTTCTGATAATACAAGTAACAAGAGACCGCTACCGGCGCGCAATGTGCTCTGAAGAGACAGAGACAGACATGGGGTAAACACTACAAGACACAGGCATGGGGTGTGCACTGCTGAAAGAGAAAAACACAGGCTGTGCACGAAGTGAAACAGAGGTTAGAGAGAGAAAAAAAAGCACAATGTCCTGCTCGAGTCTTGGTGCAGACTCTATATCCTGTGATGTGATTCTCGGCAAATCGCTTAACCTGGTGCCTGAATCTAGCTGAACTCTCTAATGCAGCCAGGGGGCTCATGTAATAGCAGTTAAAGGGAACATGGGTGCTAACCTGTATTCTTATGGGCCTGTATTGCGTCGAACAAGATGAGAGAGGTGTCCACAGAGAAAGGCTCAGGCACAGCTTCTGCTTCATGAGTAACATTTTCAAAAGTGAAAGCACATTAAGACACGAGGAATAATGACAGAATCCGGCTGCACCCCTCCTACAGCCCGCCCCCTCTCGTGATGAGTTTAAATTGTTACCACCCATTACTTCATTCTCCTTCTCAGCCTGCCTCGCCCCCTGCCATTGAAATGAATGGAGTTCTGTGAACTCCTCCCAGGGCCATTGTGTAAGCGCCCGAAATCCAACCTTATTCATTTTTAGGTCTCGCGAGCCAAAGGCTCGAAGAGACATTTTATATGTGGGATTTTCAAAGTGCTACCCACAGTCTTTTGGCTGGCCTAAACCTTGAGTGCACGATCACATGCACGTGCACAGCTGCTCCTCTGCTCATTGCATTCCCCCCTCCCTTCTCACCCAGCCCTTTGATGCTCTGCTCGATTACTTTCACTTTTGCCGCTTTGATGTTTGATCGAAACGCGATCACTTCCGCTTGTTTCTTTTCCTAGCAGGTTGCCTGCTTCCTAGTTATACAGAGCCGTGATCTGCTTCCCAATCCTGTTCAAACTAGAGCTGGGCATGTAGAAAGTACAGTACGCACACATCTGCTACATAGAATATGCTATTTCGTTCCTTGCCCGTGTTTGGTCGCACCCTTTCCAGTTCTCTTTTAGTCACCCTTCTCTTCTGGGTAGCGTTTCTGCCCGAGAAAGCTCCACTCCTTTTCCTGTGTTCTTAGGTGCTTTTTATCCTCCAGCGGGCTCCAGCTTGAGCATTTTATGTCGCTATACAGGTTGCCTGCTTCCTAGTTATACAGAGCCGTGATCTGCTTCCCAATCCTGTTTAAACTAGAGCTGGGCATGTAGACAGTACGGTACGCACACATCTGCTACATAGAATATGCTATTTCGTTCCTTGCCCGTGTTTGGGCGCACCCTTTCCAGTTCTCTTTTAGTCACCCTTCTCTTCTGGGTAGTGTTTCTGCCCGAGAAAAGCTCCACTCCTTTTCCTGTGTTCTTAGGTGCATTTTATCCTCCAGCGGGCTCCAGCTTGAGCATATTATGTCGCAATACCCCGGGGCAGCTGACGTGAGCAAGCACAGCGTGTCCCAATGGGAAACGGCCATTCTGTGCTCGCCGCCTTTTTGTGTCGTCATATGTTTAGGGTCACGACTTTGTCCGTGAAGAAACACGTGTTGCTTTTACTAAGCTAGAAATAAATGCTCTTTCCCACGCAGGACGTTTGATCTAAAGAATACACGAGTCGAGAGGCTAGTACGGAAGCTGTAAGATGAGATATTTATGCTAAAACCAGCCGCTTCTCACAGGAAGGTTAACTCTGATCGTGTCCATTGATACACCTCATTAGGGTGAAAGCACCAAGTCTCACCAAAGTATTCCTTCCGTACCTAGTGACTGGTTCCAGCTCAGTCCAGTATCTTATGTATTTCTTGCCCGGACAGTACTACAAAACTGTCCATGAACAGAGCACAGCTTAACTGTAGGTTTAAATGGCCCATTCTCAGTAGCCCTGTGCAGGACTTGTAAGTGGGATGAAAAAAACCGAAGGGTCTCAAAGGGGCGTGGCCAATGTAATCAAGGGCGTGGCTTAAACACGTTTGCTTAAAAATCAGAATTTAACATAGTTTGCCCCCAACTGGTATTTTGCTGCGTTTATTGCATCCAGAAAAACAATACAAGTAACATTCCACCTAGAACAAGCCAGGACTAATGGCTTTGTCAATGGTTGTTAAATGCATAAGATAAATAAGCAACAACTTTGGCATTGTTGTATATACTATTGAAAATGTTTCCGTTCTGAAACGATGAGACTGTGAAAGAACTATAACGAGTGTCTTTGACGTTACATCAAAGACAGTCAAGGTGGTATTGCTGCAGAGTTAAGGATTTTTTTCACCCCGAAGTAGGGTGACCAGATTTTGTGATATTGTGAGTGTGTCATGAAACCAGTGCACATTTTATATCTGTGTATCCTATGTGTGCATATTTTGATATTTCTAAAGCACAGACTCCACTTGCTAGCAACAGAGCGCTGTACAAGGGGACTGTGGGAATACATGGGGCATGGGGGCTTATATATCTTTTTTGCTTGGACATCGTAGACTGCTGAAGGCATTCCATATTTCTCCAAGTGTTAAGCCTTCCAGAGAAATGGTTCAATGGGAAACCATGCACAGTTCCGCAAACAATGGTGCCTTAAAGCCACTGCACTGAAGTTGTAATCTCGGTACGTGTGCTCCAGTGGCCCCTGTCTCCAGCTGCTCCTCTGTCCCTGCGCCTCCTCTCCGGCAGTAAACTCAAGCCCCAGCAGACTGGGATAGTTAACACCCGCCCCTGTCCAGCCCCCCTTCACTGGTGTGCTTTTGTGATACACCACCCTACCGCAACAATACATGCCCCAACATTTGCTTGTTAACCTGTCTTTACCAAGTCCCTCGTGCTGTATTTACAACCGTTGGTATTTACTTTCGCTTTTCAGCAGTCACGTCTTAATTTTTGTTTCTCCCTCTATCAGGCCCCTTCTGCTTTTGTGATAAACAGTAAAAAAAGCTCTGGCAGGTAACAATAAATGAAATATATATGTGTCTAGCGCCAAAGCACTCTTAGGACATCAGTGCGCTGCACAAGTGACTTCCATTCCAGTATAAAACCACATGTGGAAATGCACAGCTCCGCAAACAATGGTGCCTTAAACCCACTGCACTGAAGTTGTAATCTCGGTACGTGTGCTCCAGTGGCCCCTGTCTCCAGCTGCTCCTCTGTCCCTGTGCCTCCTCTCCGGCAGTAAACACAAGCCCCCCCCGCAGACAGGGGTATTTAACACCGCCCCTGCCCAACCCCCCTTCACTGGTGGCTAATGAGACCTGGACTGGAAGAGCAGGTTCTCTTTGAAGATCCCCATGAACCAGAGGCCGGCAGAGCCCAGCCCCGGACCAGAGCAGCAGATTGGGAACACGTGGGGTGGCACTGCATGCCCTGCAGCTATCGTAAGGGGCACTGCACACCCTGCAGGCACGGGCACAGCACAGCACTGCTACCATGCTCACAGCACTGCATACCCTGCAGCCACGGTAAGGGGCACAGCAATGTTATAGTATTTATTTATATTTATAGCAGTTTTATGTAGCGTGAACGTGCCCAAAGCATTTACAATGCAACATGGCATTGTAAATGACAATGCCTTTTATGTATGCGTTACGAAAACCTGCAAAGTGTGTGTTTACGCGCACCACTTGCAGGTTTTCAAAACACATAAATAAAAGGCAGTGTCATTTCCAATGTCAATAGCACAAACTCTCGCAAATGCGAGACCTATTGCATTGCAAATGCTTGTTTATTTTATTTTAATTTTATTTTAAAGGTTTTATATAGCGCTGGCTAGACCCGGAGGTATCATAGCGCTTTACATGAGTATCAGATCATAGTTGCAGGCTACATCGTTACAAAGGTTACATAGTTTTAGAGCATGGCAACATAGTTACTTGAAAAGGCTGTGATAAACAATAAGCACATATACGTAAGGGAAAAAGCAGGCAAGGGGAGAGATTCAGTGTAGGGGGGTAGGAGCAGGGGAAGTAGACAGAGAATGAAGGAGGGAAATAGGAGGGGAGGGTGAGAGAGACAGCATGGAAAGAGGAGGGGGAGGGCGACGGGGACACAAACCGGTAGACGAGTCAAAGCTGCGTCCAAATTCCAGTAAGCTGTGATCCTAAGGGAAGTGGTATAATTTCCCCATCTCCGTTGCGAGAGGCTTCCTTTACACAGTGGACTCTCTCAGAGGGGTCTCTGAGACTCCAAGGCCTACATACTGGATCCTTCCCCAAAAAGGAGAGAGGGAGTGCTTTGGCAAGGGGTGCCATACCATACCTCAGCTGTGAGTGGCTACCTTGGCGCTGTGGGCTCTCTCAGCGGGTTCGCTGAGACTCCAGAGTATAAATATTGGATCTTTCCCCAACAAGGGGAGAAGGAGTGCTTAGTCAAAGGACACAAAGGACAGGGAGCTAGGCGGTGTAGCAGGCAAGGGGAGAGATTCAGGGGAGAGGGGATAGGAGCTAGCGTGTTACATGAGGAACCATAATGTTACAATTTTACATCAGTTACAAATTACATAAATTTCAAGAAAAGCATTCAAAGAACATAGGGGACAGGTGAATGGAGCAAGGAAGGGTAAGGGGATAGGGTAAAGGAGTAGGAGGAAGAAACAATCTACCCAGTTAATCAAGAGAAGAGCAGGGGGCAGCCATTTTAGAGAGAGGGAGGAATCCTTAGTAGTGGAGGGGATCTTGCACTTGACCCAGAAGTTCCAGGGAGGCGGACGGCCATTTTAGATTTATTTGAAATGCCAAGAACCGGGAACCTGAAGTCATTCAAGAGGCATCCACCCCAACATCAGCGTGTGGAGCAAGATTCCAGAATGGGGCCACCAAATCAAACCAGTCCTCAGAGCGAGAGCAGACAGCTTCCGGCGTCGGAAGTGCAAGAGCCAAGATCCCCCAGGCAGCCAAGGGCGAGAGCGACTGTGGGCTCCAGAGATTCACCGCAGATGGCCAGAGCCCCACAGCACCTCTCAGTAGTAGCAGGAAGCACGCCTGGGGCCCAAGGAAGCGAAGATATATCGGCGTGGTGGAAGCAGGGGGCGGGAACATCGGCGGGCACAACGTTGTCCCCCTGCGTCCCAGGGGACAAACACGGCTGTGCCACGCCTGGCACGGCAGGGTGGGCTGCCAACTGAGCTGATCGCCTTGGCTCGTTGGTCATCCTGGCCCCTTGTGGATCCCCCGGTTCCTGTGTGACACAGCACCCTGCCACTTTCAGCAGACCTGGAGAAGTTGCTACTGCCTTCTGACTCTAACTCCTGCTTTCTGGCCCCTGGCCTCTGCATCTGAGCTGAGATCGAGGATCGCTCTGCAACTTGCCAGATTCGGCCCGGGCCTTCGCTGCACATCGGAGGCCGCTTTTGGACTATGCCTGTAAGCGTGACCCTCTCCCTCCCCCCCCCCCCACCTGAGCCGAGATTGTCGGCATTTACAATGCCGAATGCGCGATCGTACCTGTGGCGCTCCACTCCCTGTGTTCCTTTTGCCCCACTGTGATGTCGGGGCTCAGAGCTCCCAGCCCCTTCCCCGTGGCAGGCCTCAGTCACCGGCCGCCGGATCGGAGCAGGCACCTCTGTCGGTGGACTCAGCCCAGCGTTGTCAGCGCAGGAACAGGCCGAAGGGGACAGATCGCCATGCGGACCCAAACACGCCGTGGCCGCCGCAGACCCAGGAACAGACGAGCGCTCCAGTCCCACGGTCCAAGCCGAAAGCCCAGAAGATGGGTGTCAGTCTCCGCCGGAAGTCAGCCGGGCAGGCGAGGATAAGTCTGCAGGTTCGAGTCGGCTTCGTGAGCAGAGGGCAGCGGACGTCCCTCTCCAGGTCGTGGATTTTCATGACATTGAAAATCGGCACGCCCTCTGCCCTGATGTCACAGCTGTAGCTTGTGCCTGCAGGTCGAAGAATACCTCGCCCAGTAGGCACATGCACAGCAGGAGCAGGACATCTGGAAATTTCATCACAGCTGCCCATAAAAAACAAGAGAGCAGCAAGTAGTAGTTTATTTTCAGCTGCGTGACGATTTTCTAAACTCTCTTTTTGCCTCTCCTCTCAGAGTAGTAGGAGCAGGGCGACGCCCATTTTGCCCATTAACACCAGCCGCCCCTGCAGCAGATGCGCTGCTGTACAACATCACAAAAAAAAAATATTGACAAAGCCAACAGATCTCCAATAGGTGAGCTCTAACTTTGCATATGCTTGTTTTACTGGTGATGGAAGCCGAAGTGGATGTGCATGTTCTGATGAGAGGACTGCTTTCCTCGCAGACTCACCTAACTCATCAATATTCATGAGGTAGGTTGCAAATTGCAACTCCCTCTAATTAGATGCCATCACAGGGATTGAGGCTTTCTCATGTCCGCAGAACACCGTCTGTGATCGCATTTTATTATAGTATTTTTTTAATGCAGCTCATTTTCCTTCAAGGAAACACGCCTGCATTAAAGACATTATTTTTTCTTTTCTTTTAAAGTTTAAGGGTTGGCATTGCCCCTCTCTGGACCACTGCTCCAAAACAAACTTTTTTTCCATTTACATAGGGGAAGTTGTCACATTGGACACCTTCTTATTTTGTTACAACCTTCTTTAAGGAGTTGGTGGCTAACAAATTGGCGGTCGCAAACAATTGACACAAAGCATTCAGAATCACTTTGGACTGCTAAATGACTTCGCAGATTAGACAGACAAATAATATATGGTGCTCTTACAGTGCCATCTGGGCACCTTTCATGGCTCCAGAATATTATTATGGGATTACATTGAGAGGGGGAAATTACTCTTGCGAAAAATAACCACCCGGAAACGAACAGTGACAAGAAAAGACAGATGTTAACCGAATACAACAAGGAAGCTGCAAAGAACAGGTAGTTGCTGGCGGCAGAGTAGAAATTCTGAAAAGAAGGTCCGTTCACTGAACTACCCCGGGTGGCACTATTCTGATTTTTGTTGTCTTTCTCCCACCACGGTCCGTCCCTCTCCTCACCCTCAAGCGCCACCTCGCACATGCAGTATTTTGCGACTAACTTCCTCCCTCTGTGCAGATGGACAGTAAAGATAAACGCGTGTGTTATTCTCCGCTACCTCTCATTCACACCCATAGTGATATGTGTGTTTTACCGCAACTGGAATCAAGGGGCTCTCTGGGGGTTATTGTTTAATATAGCGCCTCAGCAAATACTTAGTAGCACTTTAAGCCCTGGCAACGTATAAGACGGCGAGAAGTAAAGACGATGGGCAAAAGAACGGGGCAGTGAGATTTCAATGCACCGAAAGAGAATCGGAGAGGGGACGCTTCTGAGTGTCTTCTGAGACGGTGGCGGGAAGTCACGGTGGAAATGCGGAGACTGAGGTAAAAGGAAACATTCGCGTCCATAGTAGAGACTGCCCTTCAGTACTCCCCCACCACACAGCCATGGGGCTTGAATGCTATCAATACAATACACCAAAAACGTTAAACACAAAGCACGCAGACCTGCTGTTAGACTGTCTAAAAAGGATTGATTATTAAACCTCATAAATACCTTCAGTACTTCCAGGCGCAGGGGTGACTGAGCAGTTCCCCATGCCTAGTAGAGGCGGCTCCGTTACGCAGGGGTCCTGCTCGTGAGAGAGGATGGCACGTGGCAGAAGGCTACCTATGACAACATCCCAGGCACGAAGCACAGCGGAGTCCAGGCTTCCCAAGACGGCTGCCCCGGCCGGCCCGAGCATTCTCCGGTTCCTCCACTCCGCAGACACCAAGTCAGAGCGAGAGAGCTCACTCTCAGGCTGGGGCTTCTCTCACACGGCCAATTTACGTTTCCAGAATCCCCGAGGGGAGGAGAAAGTACATGAGCTGCCTGTCAGCAGCCGCTCAAGGGCCCTGTTTGTCTGATGAAGCCTGGAGGCCGCCTAGCATACAGAGGCGCACAGCAGCCCCTAAGGCGCGCACGCAGGTGTGCAGGCGACGATCACAGCAGAACACTGGGAAGCCTGGGGCAAAGTAACAAGCATTGGCAATGCAATAGGACTCGCATTTACACGAGACCTATTGCATTGAAAACGGGAGTGCGGGCGGGCGCGAGAAGACACAAGCACGACCGAGAGGGGGCTGTGGGGCCCCAAGAAGTCACAGACTGCGGTAGGGGGGTGTAGGGAGGGACGGGAAGAAAGTAGTCTGTGCAGTAAAGGGGCCAGTGGCCATGAAAGGATACAAATGACCGACAAGGCTGTCATGGAGAGGAACTAACAAGCTTAAAATCAATTGGAATGTGGAAGCGGATTATTGATAACCCACTGGTGCAGGGTCACCTCTTCGTCCACGGGTTCTTAACAAGTAAGGAGGAATCGACACTGGAGCGAAGTACAAACCATAGGTCATTAATTAGCATTCATTAATGGGGCCTCATCCGACAAGAACCATAGAGATACTCAAGGAGGAAGCACACCGAACAGTGGTTACATGGGTTTTTATAGCAAGAGATCACAAACAAGGGAAGCCCAGAGGTAAATAGAGCTTTGGGAAAAACACACAAATGAGGTACCAGTAAGAAATGACAGCATTGGTGCCTTGTGCAATTGTCGCGTCCTGAAGCCACACAACTAGATGTGCTATTTGGGTAAACTTTACTTGAGTCTTTACTATTGTCTGAAAAACCCCAAGCAGACGCCAGGTGTTCTTTTGCTGTTCTCTGCATGTATACACAGCCTACAGTGCCCCAATCTAGATTCTTTACTGTTTATACAGATGTAGTGTCCAGGATAGAGCCGGGCTGGAAGTAGGGCAGGGGTCAAAAATGGATGAGGCATAGCTTAAAATGTAAAATCTGATTCTCTCATTTTTTGATTAACAGGAAGGCAGCATTTATAACGTAAGCCAATGAAGATCAGCCGGAGAGTAGGCGGAGCTTCCACACTATAGAGTATACTGCATGTCTCGCAGAGCGATGGGAGCGCATTCGTGCTGCAACGCTAGGTGAGACCTAAAAAAATTTAAAACAAAATTGACGAGCAGCGGAGCGACACTAGGGGAGAATCAACAGATGCCAGATTCCGAGGGCAGGCTGAGGTGGTACTGAGTGATGCTGAAGTAGTGGTGTGCTGGTGAGGAGGTGCTGCTGAATGATACTGAGGTGGTGCCGAGTGGTGCTGAGATGGTGGTGTGTTGCTATGGGAGTTGATGTCAAGTGATACTCTGGTGGTGCTCAGGTGGTGCTGTGCTGGTGCTCAGGTAGTGTTGAGTGGTGCTGAGTGATACTGAGTTGGTGCTGAGCTAGTGCAAAGGTGATGCACTGGTGCAGAGGTGATGCTGCATATATGGCGTTGTGCTGATGCTGTGGTGGGGCTGCGCTGATGCTGATTTGGTGGTGCACTGGTGGTGGTGCACTGATGAGGAGGTGGTGCTGTGTTGATGGTGCTATTCTGATATCGGTAGGGACTGGGCCAGCACAGACAATGATGGAGGTAGGATAGCATCGTAGGATGAATGAAATACTAAACCTGTAGCCATGGGAAATCAGTTTTAGATTATACGCACCTTACATTAGAAATATATGGAATTCCACAATCTAAAATAGAAGATGACCAAATCCCACACTTAGATTTTCAATGCACTTTCATCCCAGCAATTCAAATGCTTGTTACTTTCGCTTGGTTGTAAATATTAGATGGGTGACCTCTTTTTAGATTCTTCACAGAAAGGATCCCTCCTCACCCGTGCCCTTTTTGTGTCTTAAAATTAGAAACGGAAAACACATTTTATTCAGCCTTCGAAATTAGGAAACAAAAACTAGGGCTAAATTGACTACAAAGTTAGCTCAGAGTATGTTATTACATCCGAAGGCATGTGTACAAAATTTTGATTCAATCAAAAGGCAAACTGTTCATGGGGACATTCTGAGCCTATATAAACATTCTTGCTCTAAAACCACGGGAAGAGAATGGCTAGCAATCTTTAAAAAAAAAAAAAAAGAAGCAGTTTCTCAGACAAAAATAAAAGAAAAGCTCAGAAATAGCTTTTACTGTAACCGTTTTCCAGTAGCAGCGAAAACAAGTGTTGAGGAAAAATAAGCAGCTAACCACAGCGAGTTAAGCTGAGAGATACACGGGTTGCAGGTGCAGGTGTTACTCCGTGGATGAACATTTTCACCAAAAGCGCATGTTATCTAATGATGGAATAACAGAGCAGAGAGGAGTAGCGGGAGCAATGGAAACAAGCGCTGTAATGGACTGTCTATCTCAAACTGAAAAAGAAAACTCCAGGGACGATAGTTAACACATATGCTAACTGAGCTTTTGTGAGAACCCAGGCTCGTTTTCGCAAATAATTCGAATTTGTCTGCAATGTAATTAAAATGATTCTTTGATTGGCTTGAAACTAAAAGTTTACATGGGACCGGTATTTCCTTTTGTTAATGAGAACATTGCTGACGAGAATGTAGTATTCGGTTCCAGAAATATTTGTATACCATTTAAGCAGAAATATTTGTACACTATTTAAGCATAATGACACCTAAAAGTGGTCCACAGCGCCCATTTACATGGCGTTTTTATGGATTAAATCTTTTTATTAATATAGAGTAGAGCAAGCAGTTCAAACAGCAATTTGCTTACAACCCCATCTGGGCCAGTTGTGAAAACAGGAGCATAGTAACTGACTGACTTTGGAGTGTTAGCTAGGAGCACTGTGGGTGAGGGTAAAATACACAGTGGTTCGCCTACGACCCACCAAGGGCCGGCTGAGTCAGAGGGCACTCCAGGGGGTTAGACAATTTACATAAATTCAATGTAACCAGTGGGGAATAACCGCTCTAATGCCTTCATTGTGCTGAGCGCAGTAAAAACATAGCCTTGCCTTGCTCTAAAAAAGTAAAAACAAATTAACATAAGTTAACTAAAAGAAATAAACAAGAACCCCTCCCTTCCTCACCCCCCACCCTTTCTCTTTCCGAAGATGCCCATATAGAAGTGAACATAAGATAGGAAAGCTGAAATGTTGCAGGGAACCACACCACGGTGACCTGGCTACTCCCTAAGCAGGTGACACTAATTTGAGGATACGGAAGTATGCCGGGCAGGTCAGTACTCTGAATGCCTTAGACAGGATAGTAATGAAAGGGGACCATATTTTCGCGTAGGTTGAGGGGTCAGCGCTGGCCGGCATAGACAATCGTTTCATACCCAATCATGTCTGTAATTGGTGAAGCCATTGCCGGTGGTCCTGGATTATATTCGATCCCCAATGTCCCAAGACGTTAAGGGTAATGGCTTTCTGTCGACCCATGGTGGACCGTAGTGGGTAGGTGAGGGCTTTAGGGAGACCCAAGAGTGTGTACGCGGGGAGGGGTGGGATCTCTGTAGGAAAGGCATCATCCATGTCGTCCAGCACCTGCTTCCAAAACCTTGAAAGCTTGGGGCAGTTCCAAAGTAGGTGTATCAGTGACCCAGGGTTTCCACAACCCCTCCAGCACTGGCCATCACAGAGTGCATTCCACTTTTGTATGCGAGTCGGATAAAAATACTAATAAGATTTGATTTTGTAAGCTGTTTCAGTGTGGCCTATGTTGAATGTTGTGTGCTGAGCCCTGTAGAGTATGTCCCCCTCTCTTTATCGGAGAGGTTGCATCCCAGTTCCGATTCCCACTGTTCTCGACCCAGCGTCCTTTGTATATGTGGCATTTTCGTTAAAAAGCGGTAAAGTTCTGAGATGAGTTTCTTGTCGTCAGATTTTAAAAACAACCATTTCTCGAAAGGAGTCCTGGGCCTACCTGTTTTGGGGTGTACATTGGGGCCAAGTACCCAATGGACGAGTTGAGTGTGCGTGGACCTATCTTGTTCCGACAATGAGTATTTGGATTTGAGCTCCTCAAAGGGAATGAAGCCATAGTTATTGAAGAGGCTGCCCACCCTCTTACACCTGCCTGCCAACCACCGCTTAGCTACCGGAGGCGAAATTCCCGGTGGGAAATCCGGATTGGGGAACAATGGGTTCAACTGTGATGGTAATGACGAAAGGCCTGCTAAATGCACCACCTTATCCCATACCTTGAAAGTAGTGCTTGTTACCGGGTATGAGTATAAACCCCAGGATCTGTGGGCTCGTGGAAGCCAGGCTTCCCGCCAAATACGTGAACCCGCAATGGTTTGGTCCATGAAGACCCAGTGCTTTTCTGTCATAGGACTGTTTCATTCTACCAGGAATCTAAGTTGTGCTGCCTGGAAATACCGCAGGACATTGGGAACCGCTAGACCACTTTCCAGTTTTGTGTGTTACAGTAGTTGTTTCTGCAGTCTGAGTTTCGTCCCGCCCCAGATGAAGCGATCTATGCTCTGCTGGAGCTGCCGTAGTTCTCCAGGCTGGAGGGGTGGGGAGGTACAGCGGAAGCGCTTGGACGTATAAGGCACTTGGGAGAACATTAATTTTAACTGTGGCAATTCTGCCCATCCAAGACAACGGCAGCCGTCATCACCAATCTACGTTTTTACGAATCTTGGCTCCGAGGTTGGAGAAATTAGTCCGGGCTGTTTTAGGAAGGCTCCTGTCTAGCGTGATGCCCAGATAAGGGAGCGCTGCGTCCACCCATTGGAACTCGTAAGGTGCACGGAGAGCTTGTTCCGTTTCCAGCTGGTCGGGGAGATGCAGTATTTGCAATTTGGACAGGTTCATCTTTGAAAACTGACACAGCCCCAAAAGCCTCTAGTTCGGAGATGATCGTCGCAAGTGAGAGAAGAGGCTCAGCGATGGAAAAAATGATGTCATCCGCATAAAGGATGATGAGATGTTGGTCTGCCCCAAACCTAATGCCCACAGCCTTGGGGTTATCCCTTAACCCAGTTGTTCCCAAACTGTGTGACGTGGCTCCCTGGGGAGCCGTCAAACCTAGCCAGGGGAGCCGCGCACCAAGCACTTTAATGCATTTAATGTTGAAGTGTCTGTTGGCTTCAGTTGAACTAATTAGACTTAAACGCATGATGTAGAGGATTTGTAAGTGACATGCCTAAATCTGTAAACGTAGTGCTTAATTAATGGCATGTCGAGGTAGATGACCTCCATATTTCACCGGATCCCATGTTCCAACACTCCAAAGTAAGCGGAAAATGCCCGATTTATTTCGTTAGACTCGTTAAGAGTTTCCTTTTTTTCCAAATGCATTTTACACCAACACACGTTATCAGGGAAGTGCAGTTATCCTGTCTATTAAACACACTATGGGGCCGATTACAATGTCGGTCTGAATGGTTTCCGACCGAATCGGGTTCTGCGAGTCCGACAGACCGATTACGATGCTTCCCCACATTGTTCAGTCAGACTCGCATTGACTTCAATGGGAGCCTGTGTTCCGAATGAGAACACAGGCTCCCATTGAAACAAGCATTTGCAATGCAAATCGGTCTCGCATTTGTGAGTTAGAGCTATTGACATTGTAAATGACAATGTTTTTTACCTACAAGTTTTATTTTTGGAGTAAATGTATGTAGTGTGGAAAGGTCCTGCACTTTGTAATAAATATATTGAAAAAGATGCCAAGTGTGGATTGTTTCAACAATTGCTTGGCACGTACCTCATGGGTGACGTGTTGCCACACATGCACACCGTGGTGCTTTACTAATGCGAAACTCGTTAATTAAAGTAGTGCTTACAGACTAACCAACGCGATCAGGATCGGAGCATGTGAATCCGAATCCCGGCTTCTCTTTTATTTTCTAGACTGTTTGACTCACTCTCCTGCATCTTGGTTATCCTCCAAACACTGGGAGGCAATGAAGTTTGCCAAGGGGGCGGGGCGGGGGCAGTGGGGGTTTCGGGGGTACATGAAAATGTATTCATTGCCTAGTTGTCAAAGGTCGCCCGGTGCTATTAGTTAAAAGTGTGCAGATTTCATTAAGATATTAAGAGTACTTTACTCGCATCTATGAGAGAATCGACATTAACTAAACAAAATGCCAGAATGCGTGTCAGTTTTCACAGTGTTTTAGACAGTACTGGTAGTTTAGTTTCATTGCATTAATTTTTGTATTTACTCTTTTACACAGCATCCAAAGTAGGTTACCTAACCCCAAACCCCGAATTGTTAAATGACCCATAGAAGGGAGTCCAAATGTAATTTTGGTAGTGCCATGGAATGATCAGCCAATGAGGTACTCGATAAGCAGGTATTTAACTACACATTCAAAACGTACGGTATTGTGACTGTTGTTTGTTTGTACACAACCACCTCTCTGAATGTGTTTATTAACACAGAGCTTCACCTACCAGACGGTGCTCGCAGAGGGGCGACTAAAGCACGGAACAAAATGTATTCATTTATCCTAAGTGTGAAGGCACCCGGAAGGCTTATGTGCCCTCCCGGAGAGGCTAGGGATCCCAGCGCTTCTACAGACTCTGCCGTGCTCCTCTGCATCAGCAGGGCACAGCTCAGAATCTGCTGCTTCTGCTAAGAATAGGTGAGGGGGATGAGGTTGGGGCATGCGGGAGTTGCCGGCAGCTTTCTAGGTTATTGAAAGTGATGATTCTGACGTGAGGCAATGGAGACTGACTTTGACTTTGTCTGGGGTGAATGTATGACATTGTTCTTCATTCTGTCCATCAATAGTTCTTTTTGCATTTGTTTGTTTGTCTACACCAGTCTATTTCTCTACCCGGGCTCACTGTCATGTATCCATTCATCTCTCTTTGTTAGAGGTGCGCGAGCTAATATATTAATAAACAGGTAGAGCCAGCTGGAGACGAGCCAAGCGTATATGAGCCAGTGGGCGAGCCATGAGAATGATCAGCATGTTGATCATACAATAAACATGATGTAAATGTGCCATAATGTCTCTTCAGAATTCAAAAAAGTGAATTTCTTTAGCGCGTCACTTCAGTACACAAGATTATAGCACTGTATTGAGAGGAAGTTATTAAAAGTGCTCGTTTTAAACATGAGTTAAAACGCTGCCACTCCTCCCGCCCGACAACAATGCCATTTGTGAACTAAGAGGTGTCAGTTGCCATGCATACCCCGAAAGTTGCCTAGGGTCTTATTATATTTAGAGTAATATTAAAATCTTGTTTATTAAACACAAGAAGTTTTTGTACAGCACGCATCTTGAACTCGCATATTTCAAGGTGACAATAATAAAGATCAAAACGGAAGTGCTGGCAGGCAAGAAAACATGAACGGGGGTGGGGGGTGGGGATAAGTCCGAGACTGAGGGAGGGGGCCGGGCGGTGGGGTGGGGAGACAGGGAAGAAAATAGTGTTAGGAGTAAAGAGGAGAATAGCCGTGGAAGGATAGAAATGATGAATGAGGAGGGACGAACAAGCCTCAAACCAATCGGAAGGCAGCATTTAAGACAAAAGCCAATGGGCAGAGAGTGGACGGAGTTTCCACGAAGCTTCCACACTACAGTATATACTGCATGCCTTGCAAAGCGATGCAGCGCATTCACGCTGCAACGCATTCACGCTGCAACGCTAGGCGAGACCCAAAAAGAGGTGGTTGGGAAAAACCTTGCACCCTGTGCCTGTCACACTTGGCTTCGAACGACTCGGGCTGTCCAAATGCTGAAGAACCGAATCGGATAGCCCAAATGGTTGCCCTGCAGCGTAATTGGTCAGTCGTAAATGTATCAGATTTGTTAAGAAACATAGGTTCTGAATCGGATTTGAGAATCCGAATTACGTTCGGAGCCTTTCCGTCCGACATCTTAATCTGCCCCGAAGTATAAAGTATTGACATTTGTACTTGAATCATAGATACTTCCAGTACATATTTCTTTCAGTACACACACATTTTCAGACAGGCCTGCTCTCTCCTTGAGCACAGGGAAGTAAAGCACTATATATGGCATAATGCCAACATTTGGAAGCAAGAAAGAGGGCTGTTTGAACAAAAACTCTGAGGAATTTATTTTACTTGCATTGATTTGGAGGCAAGTTTAGGGAGAAGACAGCAAAATAAAGCTCTATGTGGTTTAAAACGTGAGTCATGTGTTGGCACGTATGACCTGGGTAGAAATTGAAGTGCATGCAAATATTCTTCAAGCGCAGAAACACTTTGGCAATGAGGCCTACATGCATAGGGATGCTATCTAGCACTATAAATGGGATAACAAAGTTTGCGAGGGTACTCTAAAAAAGGCATGAGCAAAGATAAGTAACTAGGAATATTTTATTAGATGTGCTGCCTTAATGATACGAAATAGCCTGTGTATATGATTATAATACCTTCATCCCAATAATTTTCAGGGAGAAAAATGCAAGTACTCCCGAGGCCGGGCTTACATCCATCCCACCCTCCCAAAAATGTAGCAGTGGGGAGCCACGGGCAATGGCCAATGGGTCAAGGGAGCCGCGGGTTGAAAAGGTTTTGGAACCACTGCCTTAACCTCTGGGCAAATGGTTCCATGTATATGGCAAACAGAAGTGGGGAGAGTGGACCGCCCTGCCGGGTGCCCCGCTCCACTTGCAACCCCTCTGAGTTCACCCCGTTCACCCGAACCGATGCCCTGGGCACGTTATGTTCGAGGCATGTGGGCTGCTGAATTCATATCTGTGCATAGATCGCCGCCTAGTGTTGGGTCCGGATGTTTGCACGTTGTTGTCCTGGAAGAGTCTTCGAAGTATCCTGAGATAGGTGACTCCTCCCCTGGACCACAGTGCGCATGGGCATCCTCTCCATCCTCAGATTGTTTTTTTCCGCCATTGGGTTCGGATGTGCTTATCTTGACTCAAGTTAGGAAAAACTTTTTTCAGGCCAAAAGGCCTTTAGTTCGCGTCGGTACTGTTCCCGATCGGTATCGATAGTTATTTGTTAGTTTACTAACTTCAAGAACAACTTTTTCGCATCATATCCGACCATCGACCCGACATCGACGATGGAATCGAGGACACCATTCAAGCGGTGTCCTGTATGCAATGCGAAATATCCCCATGTCGACGTCCACTCGGTGTGCAACAAATGCCTTTCACCGGATCACGACGAATCCACATGTATGGCCTGTGCCCGATTCCGATCCAAAAAGACTCTCCGGAATCGACGAGCAGCGAGACTTGAAGCGCAGCAAACGGCACCGGCCCCGACCAACATCTTCAGCGCCGAGGACAAAGATGTGGAAGACGTGGAGAACCTACCCTCCAGCCCCGCTTCCGAACACGACTCCAGATCGGAAGACATCGAAGAACGACTCTTTCACAGAGAAGAAGCCGACACCGAGGTAGGAGACTACGATGAGGCCTTAGGGGCCGAAGAGAGTAGCTCCGGTGACGAGCAAGGCCTACCCGTACAGACGGAGGATATCCCAGTGCGTCAGTCTATGGCTCCGGTCGAGGGATCGCCTTCGGGCCTTACCCAAGACCCATCCCGCAGTTCTTCGGCCCCGCCCTCTGGCCCGGCCTCGGACATTCAGCGGCAGCCATTACTACCCAAAACGACTGGTTTCCCTTCATCGAAACCGAAAGTCGTATCGGTCCAACAGAAACCGAAACTGAAAGTGACACTGGTCGGATCAAAGCCCACCACACCTTCGACGCCAGCCAAACCCGTCGGCACCGACCGCACCAAACGGGACTTCGGTGCCGAGCTCGCAGCAGCCGACGTCGGCGGCGACACACGGAAAAAGGCCATCGGTACCGCTAAACCGCCTCGGCTCCCGGCACCGAAACAATCGGCTCCGGCCACAAAGGTCAAAATGGCTGCTGCGTCTCACACCACTTCGAAAGCAGCACCAAAGGCACAATCATCGACGCCGTCGACAGCTACTACCTCTCCTCGACTCGATGACCCCGTGGCGCCGAAGAAGTCCACGCCTGCCTCTACAGAACCTGTCGGCGCCAAAGAACCGTCGACATTCCAGGTGCGGCAAGTTGCACCGTCCTTGCAACGCATCAAGGAAAAGGCAGCCCTCCAGGACACGTCAGGCTCCGAGCCGAAAAAAGCTCAAAAAGCTTCTCCGGCACCGGCCAACATCACTTTTGGCCTGCCGCCATCCACGGCGCCCAAACTGTTCGAAATCAGAACACGTGTCACCCACACTAGGATCACGCCTGCCGAACGCTCTCCTACGGAGACGTCACCATCCCACATCATCGATGCCGACACCGGCAGAATTATGCTCCACAAGCGGAAAATATCTTCCGAGCCAGCTTTGGACTCCTACCGGATCCCGCTATAGAAAAAGCTGCCAGTGGATTCGGAACCAGTTCTTTACGAACCTCTCCATACCGCTTACCAAGATCCACAGTCCTTCTCTCCAACACACTCCGAAACCGACGTTTTGGAGGACTACATTGGTGACCACGTCCCCTACCCCGGAGAGATGGACCCTGAAGGCCAACAGCACCCTGACCAGGCTTGGGATGACCCTGTAGACCCGGGTGCACCTATGGATACATAGGACACGCAGCTATATGGCGCGAAAACGTCTCCCACAGAGGACACTGCCGCATTCAACGCCCTTATTGAACGTGCTGCGGCCAATCATGGTGTGCAACTCCACTCTGACACAATCCAGGACGATTTCCTAATGGATACTTTCGCATCCTCAGAAAGGAATATCAAAACTCTACCCATGTTGAAAGGTGTCCTCAAACCAGCAAAGGACATTTTCAAAGAACCCACCAGGGCAAGAGTAATAAACCCCAGGATCGACAAGAAATATAGGTCGGCGCCTGGGGACCCTACCTACATTAGAGGCCAGTTGCCTCTGGATTCCATCGTAGTCGCTAATGCTCGCAAACGGGCGCACTCGCAGACAACTGGGGATGCTCCTCCCCCGGACAAAGAGTCCAAGGTGCTAGAGACCTCCGGCAAACGGGTTGCAGCCCAGGCAGCTAACATATGGCGTATTGCCAATACTCAGGCGCTCCTAGCTCGCTACGATCGCGCACACTATGACACATTAGAAACCTTACTCCAACATCTCCCTGACCAATACAAAGAGGGAGCAGAGATCCTCATCAGGGAGGGACAACTCCTCACTAACGCATCCATTAAGTGTGCACTGGATGCCGCAGATACAGCTGCCAGAGCAATAAACACTAGCGTCATGTTACGACGACACGCCTGGTTGCGAATCTCCGGATTCAAACCGGAGGTTCAAAATAACATCCTCAATCAGCCGGTCAACCCCGACTACCTATTCGGACCAGAGGTTGACACCACCCGAGAGAAAATAAAAAAGGACACAGACACTGCAAAGTCCATGGGGGCTCTCCAAACGCAGACCTTTCGGAGTGGCTCCTTTCGTCGCCCCGGAAATAGAGGAGCAGGTAGAGGAACAGGGGTCACAGCAAACCTACAACAAGGGCAACTCAAAGTACCTACGATAAAAACACCCGGGGTGGATATCGTGGCTCAAGCACAAAGGGCAGAGGACGCGGATACGGCAATACCAGGTCCTCTCCCAAGAACAAACAGTGACGCCCTCTCCCTTCCTCCCGACCACATAACACCTGTCGGGGGAAGTCTACAAAGGTTCCTGTCCACGTGGAACTCCATCACCACGGACAGGTGGGTCAAAGATATTATCAAACACGGTTACTGCCTAGAATTAACCTCAACTCCACCCACAATACCACCAAAACACCGTCCTATGTCCTCAGAGCACTTAGCGCTACTACAGCAGGAAGTGCTAAGTATGCTGCAAAAAGGCGCAATAGAGGTCGTACCCGTCCACGAACAAGGTACGGGGGTGTACTCCCTGTATTTTTTAATACCGAAGAAGGACGGGTCACTCAGACCCATACTAGACCTGAGACCCCTCAACCGCTACATTCTCTCAGAGCATTTCCACATGCTCACCCTACAACAAGTCCTCCCACTGCTCAAACAGGGAGACTTCCTAGCCACGCTAGACCTCAAAGATGCGTATTTCCACATACCCATTCACCCATCACACAGAAAATATCTCAGGTTCACTATTCAAGGGCAGCACTACCAATTCAAGGTTCTTCCCTTCGGCGTGACAACAGCGCCCAGAGTTTTCACAAAGTGCCTAGCTACTGTGGCTGCACATTTACGGAGGCAACACATTCATGTCTACCCTTACCTGGACGACTGGCTTGTTCAGGCAAAGTCAGCCCAGCAATGCGCCAGCCACATGTCCCGCACCATTCACCTTCTTCACAGTCTGGGGTTCTCACTAAATTACCCAAAATCACATCTCCAACCCGCACACGTACAACAGTACCTAGGTGCGACCATAAACACTCTGGCAGCCACAGCTCAGCCAAATTTAGTGAGGATCAACAGCATGCAAATGCTGATTTCCAAGTTCAAACCCCAACACTCCCTTCCCGCGCGAGTGTTCATGCAGTTGATAGGCATGATGGCCTCCTGCATTTTCATAGTCCCACACGCGAGACTACATATGCGCCCGCTTCAGGAGTGCTTAGCGCGTCAATGGACTCAGGCTCACGGGCAACTAAAAGACCTAGTGTTGGTGAGCGGTCGGGCATACAACTCTCTGCATTGGTGGAATCCATAAAACCTTTGCAAGGGCCGACCGTTCCAAGAGCCTGTTCCACAAATAATACTGACAGCGGACGCGTCTCTCCAGGGATGGGGAGCTCATGTACTCAATTACACAGTGCAGGGTCTATGGACAATACAACAAAAGAAGATGCACATCAACCTTCTAGAACTGATGGCGATCTTCCTGGCTATGAAAGCATTCAAAGGACACTTGTGCAACAAAGTCGTGTTGATCCGGACGGACAACATGACTGCCATGTACTACATACAGAAGCAGGGAGGAACACACTCTCCACAGTTGTCTCATCTGGCTCAGAGCATGTGGAAGTGGGCCATTCAGAGGAACATGTTCCTCATGGCGGAACACCTCCCCGGCAAGGACAACCAGATGGCGGATCTGCTCAGCAGACACAGCCACCAAATGCACGAGTGGGAGTTACACCCATCAGTACTCCAACCGTACTTCCAGCAGTGGGGTCATCCAGAGATAGACCTATTCGCCACAAGCGAAAACGCAAAATGCCAAAGCTTTGCCGCCAGGTTCCCACATCCGCAGTCGCAGGGCAATGCGATATGGATGAACTGGTCCGGCAGATTTGCGTACGCTTTTCCCCCAGCACCATTGATACCACTGGTGGCTCGCAAACTCAGACAACACTCACTGACACTCGTCCTGGTTGCTCCAACGTGGGCACGCCAGCCATGGTACACCACCTTTCTCGAACTTTCCGTGGTGCCGCATCAAAGACTGCGGATCAAACCCGCGCATTTGACGCAGAACCATGGAGAGATTCAGCACCCAGATCCGCAACAGCTGAACCTGGCAATTTGGCTCCTGAAGTCCTAGAGTTTGGCTACCTAAATCTGCCACCTGACTGTATGGACATCATTAAGGAGGCCAGGAGACCCACTACCAGAGCTTGCTATGCAGCCAAATGGAGAAGATTTGTCATTTATTGCAATAATAATGACATTAACCCGCTAGACGCATCCATCCAAAACATAATTTGTTACCTCTTACACCTATACTGATGCAATCTGGCATACACCTCAATACGTGTCCATTTGACCGCAATATCAGCCTATCTCCAGAACAGGCAGCACCTCTCTTTATTCAGAGTGCCAGCCATCAAAGCATTCTTGGAAGGACTCAAACGAGTAATTCCTCCAAGCCACCCACCAGCTCCAATGTGGAACCTCAACTTGGTCCTCACACGCCTGATGGGTCCACCCTTCGAACCTCTACACTCATGCGAGATTCAATTCCTCACCTGGAAAGTAGCTTTCCTAGTAGCAATCACTTCTTTAAGGAGAGTTAGTGAACTCCAGGCACTAACCGTTCAAGAGCCATTCATACAGGTTCACGCCAACAGGGTCGTACTACGTACCAACCCCAAATTCATGCCCAAGGTAATATCGCAGTTCCACATGAATCAAACTATCGAACTGCCTGTTTTCTTTCAAAACCCACAAACTGTCGCAGAAAGAGCACTCCATACACTGGATGTAAAGAGAGCCCTCATGTACTATATCGACAGGACTAAAGTCTTTAGGAAAACAAAACAACTTTTCGTTGCCTTTGCCCCACACCACAAAGGTAACGCTATCTCCAAAGCAGGTATAGCCAGATGGATCGTTAAATGTATTCAAATTTGCTATCAAAAGGCTAAACGCACATTAACGATTCCCCCATGAGCCCACTCAACACGTAAGTTAGGTGCCTCCATGGCTTTCCTGGGAAACATTCCTTTGCATGATATATGTAGAGCAGCCACCTGGTCCACTACACACACATTCACCAAACACTATTGTGTAGATGTGCAATCAAAACAGCAGGCAGCTGTAGGACAGGCTGTTCTCAAAACTCTTTTTCAGACCGCTGCAGCTGGCACTGGTAGCCGCCGCTAATAGAGGGTACTGCTATATATTCTATGCACAGATATGAATTCAGCAGCCCACATGCCTCGAACTGAATATGCTACTTACCAGTATGCATCTGTTCTTGGCATGTAGGGCTGCTGACATTCATATCGCCCTCCCTCCTCCCCGGCGCCTGTAGCAGCTGCAGCTCTCCGAATTACTGTAAGCATGGTCATCACTTTCTGTATCTACTCCATCACTGCCACAATGGCGAAAAACAATCTGAGGATGGAGAGGATGCCCATGCGCACTGTGGTCCAGGGGAGGAGTCACCTATCTCAGTATACTTCGAAGACTCTTCCAGGACAACAACGTGCAAACATCCGGACCCAACACTAGGCGGCGATCTATGCACAGATATGAATGTCAGCAGCCCTACATGCCAAGAACAGATGCATACTGGTAAGTAGCATATTCAATATGCTACGAATCCAATTCAAGAACCGGTCTCCCTGCCCAAAGTGCTTAAGGGTTGTGAACAGATGGGTCCAGTGCACTCTGGTGAACGCCTTCTCTGCGTCCACCGCCAGCAATAGGGCCTCTTTCCGGGACCGATTTCAATGAAGTGGCACAAACGCATGGTTTTGTCGCCGCATTGATGTGAGGGGATAAATCCTGCTATATCTGGGTCGATCAAGCCTGGCATCAGTGGGTTAAGGCGATGTGCCAGGATGCCAGTGAGAAGTTTTGCGTCGACGTTGAGCAGAGAAATCGGGTGGTAGTGACTGCAAAGCTCTGGGTTTTTCCCTGGTTTCGAGATCACCAAGATGGACGCCTGCAGCATGGTATTGGTAAGTGACCCGGTCTCGGCAAAAGAGTATAATGCGGTTCAAAAAGGGAGCAAGTTCTGCGCAGAAACCGTCTGGGCCTGGGGCTTTCATAGGCTTTAGTCTGGCAATTGCAGCAATCACATCCTCGATCCTAATGAGTTGGTCAAACGCATCTGATTCCTGCGAGGGCAGTGGGGTGATCGCTGCCGCCTGAAGGTAGGGAAGTGGATCAGGGGCTGCCAATTGATCATTTGCGTATAGGTTTGTAAAACATGCCAGAAACTCTGCCGCTATGTCTGTGGCGTCGTGTGCCATCAGGCCCGAGCGTGTCTGAAGACCTTTGACTGTGTTGGCATGCTGGGTGCAACGCAGGCAGTGAGCTAGCATCCGAACCCCTTTGTTAGAGCCCACGTTGATTATTTGTTTGAAGGGAAGCATGGCATATTCTACCCTATCGAGGTCAAGGCGTTTAAGTTGGAACCGAGCCTGGTCTAGTTCGTGCCATACTCTGGATGCGCCAGCACTCTTGTGTATGGACTCAAGCTCTCGCACAGTTTTCCCCAAATCCTCCCTTTTGTCCTTTCTGATTTTGTTTTCATGTGCTGATTGCGCTATGAGGGCACCTCTGGTAACTAATTTAAGGGCTTCCCAGACTGAAGAAAGCTGGGGCTCCACCAGTATCATTCACTGCCAGGTATTCAGAGATCACTTGTCTAATTGAGGATACTGTGTCAGGAGAGTGCAGCAGGGTTTCGCGGAGGCGCCAGGTAGGTCGTTGGGAGATGCCTCTGGGGACAGAGAAAGTGAGCATGATAGCTTGGTGGTCGGAGAGGGAGCGAGGTTCAATGGAAGAATTTGTAGTGAACTCCCATGCCACTTGGGAGGCTAGGAAATGGTCTAATAGTGCGTAGGTCCTATTTGCTGCGTAAAAAAACCAATAATCCCGTTCCTCTTGGTGTTTGAGTCGCTAAACGTCATGAAACCCAGAGTCGGCCATCCAAGCCAGACCCTCTGTCCTGTCTGCTGGCAGACCGATCTATTCCCCCATCCATAACTAAGTTAAAGTCGCAACCCATGAAAAGAGCGCGGTCTGAGGACTGTAGCACCCCCGCTAGCGCCTCAATTATAAAGGTTTCTTGATGTTCGTTAGGGGCATAGAGCAAAGCGACAGTAAAATGGAGCATCCCGAACTGCACCCGTATAGCCAGAACACGGCCCTTTATTTCAAAGCAAGTATCTAGGAATGTCCACCAGAAGCGATGAGAGATAGGAACCACCACCCCGCCCTTCTTCCTCCTCTCAGATGACCAGTACTGCTGTGGGAACTTCCTGGAGTGCATTCTGTGGGTGTCTTGTGCTAAAAGGTGCGTTTCCTGGAGCAGGCAGATGTCGCTCTGCGAGTGTTCCAGGAGGAAGAGTATTGCTGCTCGTTTGGTGGGGTTATTAAGGCCTTTTACATTTATGCTAAGTAGTTTTACCCCATAGGGTAGGTTACCCGTGGAGCAACGCTGGAGTAGGAAAGCTAGCCAAGGAGTTAGCTGGGGACTCCGAGATAGAGGGGTAGACATCGGTAAACCTATGCGCCACCCTATTCCTAAACATGTTCCATCGGAAGGAGAGCCCCAGGACATTACCCAACCTCTTAACCAAAAACAAATATTTACAACAAACCAACAGATCAAAGTCTTTCGTGATGTGAAAGTCTGGGTTCAGTTGTGCAGTCACTGTGATGGTGGACAGCTCCATACAGGGTTGAGCCGAGCCTCCGCCCCTACCTGTGTTTCAGCCACCCTTCTAGGAATTTGCAGCACCTAAAGTGTGGGGGGGGGGTCCGTGACTTGAAACTCTCCCCTGGAAAGGGAGCCCAGCACCTCCGAGCGCTCCTTTGCCATGGCCGCTGGGTCTGGACGGTGGAACGTGGATTTCGGGCCACGCCTGGGACCGCGGCTGTTCCCTCTGTGTGTTCTCTGCTCTGTAAATGGTCATTGGGAGGGGGAGACCGGGGTGTGATCTCGAGGATCTTATAGGGCTCGGAGAGGGAGCACAGCTGCTTGGCCTTACCGTTCTGTTGAAAAATGAGGCGAAACGGATGTTCCCAGGAATAGGATATTCCCTGACAGCGGAGGTGGCTCGTGAGTGGGCGGAAGTCTTCTCTTTTTAACAGCGTAGATGCTGCTTAGTCCTGGAATAGCTGTAGTGAGTGCCCCCGAAATTGTAGCTTCTGATCTGCACAGGCTGCTCTAAGGATCGCCTCCTTTTCTGTGAAGTTCTTGACACAGACCAGGATGTCTACTGGTGGGCGGGGCAGCGCCCTGGGAGGGCCAACTCTGTGACATCTGTCCAACTTGATGGTCCTAGGAGAGTTTTCAGGTCTGTTCCTTCATCACCAGTAGGGGCCCCCCCGATGCATATATTATTTCTCCGGGATCTGTGTTTCCAGGTCCTCAGCAAAGGCCTGTATTTCGAGCTGCTGATCCTGCAGGTGGATGATTTCTTGTTGTAGGGCCTTGATTTCCACGTCCCTAGTTAGCGAGCCCCCTCTAACGCCGCCACTCTTTCCCCACCTCGTCAGTGTCCCACCGTGCTTCCCTGATCTCCAATACAAGGTATTTTTTAACGGTCTAGAGATCTTAATAATGTGAGGCAAAAAGTGCTTCAAGAAATTCGCGGGTTACCCCACCGTCCCCTCCATCCACTCCACTCGACAGCTTGGGAACCTCCCCGGGGCTTTCCCTTGTTGGGCGTCCATCGGGCCTTAAAGCAGCATTCCTTTGACCGATTGGTCTTTTTTGGCCTTGGCAGCTGCCATAGCTTCCTAATGTTGCAGTGACGTAAGTAGCAATTGGAGGAGGGCGCTGGGAGAGAATGCTGTAGTAAGCGACGCACTGTGGTCGTCTGGAGCCCAGGTGAATGAGGTAAGCTGATCAAGGTAGGACGCAGACCGTGGGGAGAGGTCCCTGCGGATTCAAAAGGAAGAATGCCTGGGGTATGTCAGGAAGGCCTCGCTAGTCAGGAGGGGGGCTCCAAGAACCAGCGAGGATTGCCGCCAAGGGAGACTGGACTGGTCGAGAATGCTGTAGTAATCGACGCACTGTGGTCGTCTGGAGCCCAGGTGAATGAGGTAAGCCGATCAAGGTAGGACGCAGGCCGTGCGGAGAGGTCCCTACGGATTCAAAAGGAAGAATGCCTGGGGTATGTCAGGAAGGCCTCACTAGTCAGGAGGAGGGCTCCAAGAACCAGCGAGGATTGCCGCCAACAGAGGCTGGACTGGTCCTATTCAGGGGGTCCCATTTGGAGCAGCAAGCCAGATCGGGGCCCGACTCACATGCGTTCCATGTTGGCCCCTGGTGCACTGACGAATTGCTGGGAGGCTCGCATCAGAGTAACTAGGCCCCGCCAGGGCCCAGTGCGGTGACTCGAGTGTGTGTGGGGATCACGCACCGCAAAACCGATGACCCATTGTTGGGAGAGCCCAGATGCAGGGAGTTTTGGAGTGCCTCTGGGAAGGGCTCTGCAATGTATGCCGCCTACCCCCGTGCTGGAGAACGGTAGGTCTGGCCTGACCGCGCTCTTCCCGTGGGCGGCAGACTCCGCAGTCTTGAGCAGACTCTCCCTCTGGATGGCACAAGGTGCGCCGATGACCCAGCCGCCGCCGCAGAAGGGTGGTGCGGGCTGGGGGAAGCAGCGTGAGGGTTGCACACTCACCCCAGGCCAGCGTCTCTGAGGCCCCTGCAGTTCACCAGGTCTCCGCCATCGCTGCACTGAAGGCGCCACTCCTGTGCAGGGCTGCTGCTGGTAGGCCATCAGCTCGGGGGCGCAGCACTCCACCTCCCCTCACCAACCCCCTCTTCTTCGCTCCTCTGCTGTTGTAAGGTCGACAGATGAGAGCTGGTTCTCAGGCCCTGCTGTGTTCGCCTCCCGATACGCCCCAGCGAAGATCACAAAGAGGTCGCCAAGGCTGTGGTAGCTGCACTCTGAGCTGACGTGGTAGGCCCCAGTGCCCGCTCCGAATATGAATAGATGCGCTCTGCCTGGTTCTTCAGCTTACACCGCCTACCTTTCAGGTGCATATAGTCAGGCAGGGACGGAGCTCCTGGTAGGCACGTCCACTCATGCCACCATCTTGGACACACCCCCATGGCCGTTTTTAATAGGCAGATCATATCACGTTTGTGTGAAGCGTCTGGGACAGCTCTTGTGGAGCACAGGGTGGGAGCTGTATACTGATGTGTGTTAATGGACACCACAAGCAACAACCCTGAAAGGAACACACTATTTAAACATAGATATTTGTACACTATTTAAGCAGCCCAACACTAAAACTTAGACCACACCGCCCTTTCGTAAAGCCGTATTTAATAGACCGATCACATAACGTGTATGAGCAAGCGTCTGGAAAAGCCGTTTTGGAGAGTGGGCGGCAGCTCTGTGTTAATGGATACCACAAGGAACAACCTCGAAAGGAACACATGTAATTTTGATTGCCTCGGTCCTGAGCTTCTGTAAGACACTAAATTGGAAAGTTAAAAAAAGGTGGTGGGGCGGCTGACAACACTTGAAGTAAAAGCTGGGGCAGCAACATGAAGAGTGCTGGGGCTGGGATCCCGGTTAAGTGTGGTGGGGATCGATCGATGGGGTGTCCGTGACTCTTCCCGCCAGAGTTACTGTATTTACCCCCTAACCCCCCAAAAAATAAATGAGACTATGGCCACCGAAGTAAAAGCGGAACGGGACACTAAAACTACAATAATAAAAATGAGACTTGGAGCACCACGGGGAGTGTGAGGGGCATGCAGCGATACTTGAGGGGGTGGGAGGGACAACTGCAGCCAAATAACATGATAGCAGAGGCAAAAGAATTAAGTAGTCTGCCAAAACAACATAAAAGGCCAGCGGTGAAAGCCTACAAGTAATAGGGCCAGTAGCCATGGGTGTTAACTCTAAGAGGTGGGACAAATATAATCTATGCACCATACAAAACTAAGGATTTCCAAACGTCACATAAAATAACCAATGGAAACTGGTGGGCCTGGCCAAAAGACAGAGAGAGAATACTGCATGCCTCGCAGAGCAGCGCATACATGCTGACTCAAGGCTCGACCTAAAAAACGACAATCTGAGGCTTTTTTCTGTGAAGACAAATACACATATATGTATTACCTTTTAGGTCTCGCCTGAGACAGCGCTGCTCTCGCGAGAGCTTTTGTAAATGGGGGATCTGGAAGTGCAAACGAGTGCTTTCAGGCCTCCAAATACAGTGCATGTGCGCCGTTTGCTTTCACTTTCGCGGGCCGCACGGCCGCTTAGATGTGATCGCAATCACTTTCACACAGTGCATGTGCGCCGGGCGCGCGCACCATTTGGCAGTCTGCGTGTACATTTCGCGGGCGCTTTGATGTTCTCAGTGTGCCGCGCGGCCACTGCGAACATCAAAGCGCCCGCGAAATGTACACGCCATTTGCCACCCCCTCCCTTATCCCACTTCCTGCTTGTCTTGTTTTCAGTGATACTCAGTCTTTAGCAGTCCATCAGCTCAAATCCGTGCTGTTCGAAATGGGAAATAGCTTTTGTCAGTCAGGCCCGGTTGTAGATTCCATGGCTTGGCCGAACAGAAGCATCACATTTTTTGCTAATGCTTTTGTGCATTTGGCTCAGTAAGGCCTGGGAATTATGCGTTTTCGCTGAAGTGTGCACATATCGCGCTAATCCCTTGCTGTATGAGCCCTGTACCTATGGCGGCACACTGACAGAAGGCTGAGGTCCCACTTCTCGCGCTGCTCAGATCTCAAAAACATGCCGGGCTTTCATCCTCGGCGCACTTCCCGTGGCCCCGTCCACATCACCCACATTCAGCAGTGGTAAACATTTTATACCAGCGCAAGCAAATTCTGTTTTACTGTGAACAGCCAAGATGCTGGAACTTTCTTTCATTATCTCTTCAAAAGCACCAGATCACACAAAGCTGTGTAATGCGGGCTGTTCGCAGCTTACTCATGAATATGCAAATTGAGGGCATGGTTGGGGGCACTTCAGAAAATCCTGTTAATATCTAGTCCGCTAGACAAATTATTAACAAACTGCCCTTCTTATGCAAATATGGACGCGCAGAGCCGACAAAGGCCGCGATATCTGCTTAGTGCTGACACCGACTGAACTGGCGCGCACAGTAGGTTGAGCCCATTTTCTAAGATTTTAAAAGAGTTTAGGGATAATGCACAGTCTGCTCACAGGAGCCGCTCCCGCCCTTTCCTAATCCCACGCTCATCCAACGTGGGTGTCGTATTTTTTATTTCACTATAAAAACATTCAAAAAATTACGTTTACATTTGTTTTTAAGGCAATACTGTGCGGAACAAGAACGGCGATTTGAGAATAACAGACGTCTTTGAATTGTTGAGATCAATAAACCTTTGTCATCACGATAAGGAGATAGTTGTGTGAGTCCAGGCATGATATTTCACTGTCTGGTCATCTTTAATGTTTTTGTGTGGACCTGTTTGTTCTTGGAAAAAGAGTTAGACTGTTGGAAACGGTTTCAAGTTTAAGACAAGGATTGTCATATTATTTAAATAAAGTTATACACTTGGGTCCTTATTATAGGTGGTCATTCAATTGCAATCCCTGCACGATTACAAATGCTGCAATGTTTATCACAACTGGTAATTACCGGTTGCAATTAAGTTCGCACTCTCGGTTTACATTTTGGCAGGTCAAAACGGCCAGAACATATTAAAAGAGAAACAAGCATTTGCAATGCAATAGGTCTCGCAGTTACACGAGTTAAAGCTATTGGCATTGTAAATGACAATGCCAATAGGCATTGTTATTTGCAATGTCAATAGCTCAAACTCGCGTAAATGCGAGACCTAATGCATTGCAAATGCTTGTTGATATACAGCACCTGATATGCCTACTGTAGGGGTGACATGTTAAGCTTTGGCAAAGCCAATAGGTTCCCCCTCTGAAAGATCTATTGGCTTTATCAATGTTTTTTTTACATGTTACAGGGCAGTGCGAGGCTGTGTTGACCAAGTCATAGCGCTTTTTCTTTTTTTTACTTTAAGCCATGTTGCACAGCAGCGTGTGTGCGCCATGTAAAAAACATTGACAAGGTCAATAGATCTCACTTGGGCAAAACCTCATTGACAAGGTCTATAGATCTCACTTGGGCAAAACCTATTGCCTTTTCTAATGTTTTTTTTTTTTGTACTCACTGTGGCATGGATGTGTTTTACTATTCGCTTTCTTCCCCTTGAGCTCCAGGCAACCAATAATCACTTCCCAAAGACAAACCAGCAGAGACACAGGAAAAAAGACTACATTCTTGAAGCAAAACTTTTGAGGGGTCTGTGATATCCTAAATTTGCTAGTATGGAGAATGGACGATTTCATTCAATTGATTTACTGTACAGTGAGGGATGCAATGGAAACAAACTTCCAAGTACCACAAAACTGCACCTTAAGACCATCTAAACGTGAGATGAAACAAAAATGCTTACAATTAAAATGACACATTAAAATGGAAACTGCTCCTGAAATGTAGGTTTTCTCATTTCAGACACCGCAATGCTCGCGCATAGCATTTTTTTCGAAAGCCACATATTATGGGGTTCTACCAGCAGGCAGACTGAGTACTTGGATTTAAAAGTTTTTGTATGAAGTCTCGTCACCGAAAGCAGCCTTGCAGGCCTTACTTAAAAAACAAGCAGCAATGAGGGAGGTGTTGGGGGCACGGAATAGGCGTCCTCTTAAACCAGCATCTAACATTTGACCTCTGTGTTTGAATACTCAACAAATGTGATGAGATAAGAACAAAATTTACAGGCCTGCTTACAGAAACGGACTGGAGCTCAGAGCGAGTGAAAACAGGACTGATGGTGTAAATTGCTATTCAAGAAAGAAAGAAGTAGTTCCTAAAACAGATGCAAAAATTAAACTAGTGGATTGATATAGTAATTGGCCCATGCTCTTGGGGAGGGCTAAACACAGGAAGATGCCATGGACAAATAGGGAGAAGGAATAGGAGAGTGCCAGTAGGGCCGGCAAATGGGAAGCCTATGGGCGGACTGAAGCCCACAAAGTATATACAACATGTCTCGAGTGCAAGCGCTGTCTAGTTGAAACCTTAAAAGGGGGGGTCTAGACTTTGTCATCAGTTTAAATGACGGAGTGATAACCGCCAAAAAATGCCTTACTAGTGAATCCACTGGGAGGGAGAGGTCATGCAGGATTGTGGACACCACAGGGGGGCTTCCTATCACATCACCCCTTGCGACTGAGAAAAGCACTCTTAAGTGTGACGCCGGCCAGCGGCCACTGTAGCTGCGGACAAAGCCTCACTAGTGAATCCCCAAGAGGTGAGAGACCGTGCACGATTGTGGACACCGCAGGGGGACTTCATATCCCATCACCCTTTGCGACTGGGAAAAGTGCTCTTGAGTGTGACGCCGGGACGCTCCTGGCCAAAGACCGGGTCAAGGACGGGCCTGTCCACGCCTGTCATCGCCCGGAGGAGGCTGGGCTGGGCCACCCCCCTAACTTGTGGGACCTGAGGCCTAACTTTTCAGATATGGGCAAGCGCAGGATAAAGCCCACCGAAGCGGGGGGAGATTATAACTACCCTGGACTCCTTCCGCATAAGAGCAGCTGATGGCCTCTCAAAGGAGATTAAGATTACAGAGCGCCGAGACTCGCTGGAAGAGGTAAGGTTTCCTATTTTTAACCTTGAGGAGACGGGTATGGGTCCTCTGAGCTCCATGGGGGAGCATCCTTCAACCAAATCAGTTTCTAGTTTGTCAGGTCTGATGGCGAGCCTTAATAAACTCAGTCCTACCGGGGCTGAGTGTAGTCCGGCAGCCAAACCCCCAGAAAAGCAGAAAAGGGGATGGTCCAAAACAGTTGATAACACCAACACTAAGGCACCCAGATTAAGTAAAAACATAGCTACGAACCGCCCTATAAGGGAAAACATAAACATAAGTGCATTATTAGCCGCACTTCAGCTTCCTATAAAGGACTTTATTTGCCAAAAAAGTCGAGCGGAAATTGGAACAAATTATCAGCACCTTATTACAGCCAATAACTGGCATACTATGTAGTGACGATCAAAGCAGCGGACCATCGTGATAGCAAGGACAGATGAGGGAAGCCAGGCCACATCGGCCTCCCACAGTCACAACAGGAGACCTAAATGAAACAGTCCCCAACCAGATACAGCTAGCTAGAGGCGAAATAGGCACAACTCTCATTCACGGACAATGCGGGGAGGAGAGTGATATTATCCAACAAAGAGCGCAATCAACCTCATTTGGAGTGGGGAACCAATGGGAAAGGGAGAGGTCTGTAACCATCTGTGCTGAAAGTAATAGAAGCAATAGAGGTAAAAACTCGGTTACAATCACGGATGGCTCCATGACCACAGAAAGAGCTAAGATCACAGTGCAAGGTGGAAGGCTGGATTTACCCCCGGCAGGATGTAATTATTTTAGCAAACACGCCCGACCTGATACCGCATCAGCTGGAGTTGACAGTGCAATTAATGGATAAGGCTTTAATTGGTTATCTAAATTCAATACGGGGGACCTTATGCTTTATAACCATATTATTATGACTAGATGGACAAATTGGGTGGGCCATGGCACAAAGTCTATTGGGGGGGACAGTGTGTTCATAGATTTTAACAGCTTTGGCTGGTTGAGCGCCTACTGAATGTTTTGCCTAGTTCACCACGCTTTGATACACAGATTTGTGCACTGCCACTTGGTTTCTTATATAATCCATTTCGACTTACTTGTAGCTCTCAGGACAGGGCCACTTTAAATTCAAATCATAATCAATACTTCGATGATTGCCCAGTGATCCCAATTAGAAACCGATACAAACCACTAACTGACTTAGAAGTCTGTGATTGACTTACTGTTTCAACTGAACCTCTGGTTGCACATCCCCACCCCTAATAAAAAAGTAAGCACCATTCTGGGGTCAGAGGTGGATTACCTAAAACTAATCATTTGGAATATAGCGGGATGTAAGCAGAAAAAGAAGAATCCGGACTTGCTAAGACTCATATCAAAGTACGATATCCTGTGCCTCCAAGAAACATGGGAAATAAAAGAGATTAGTATAGACTGCTATTGCACCTTCCAGACAGACGCATTCCATCCAGAGCAGGACGCGCAAGTGGGGGGTTAGCTACTTTAATAGCTACTACAGCTGAGGTCAAGGTAACAAAGTTAATTCATCGCCCTGCTACCACATTCTTTTATGTGTAGGTCAACATGGAAGGGATTGGCTTCTAATAAATCTGTATAATAACAACTTTATAGGAGATATGGCTGCAGTGGTAGAACTAATTGAAAAAGATATTGACCATCTCTCAAAGTCACCACAATCCCCTAAATAAAATATGGATGGGCGATTTAAACCTATATTAACATGATGGAGCCCGAGGCCTGTGGTCTGATAGATGATCTAGGGGAGCCTATTCGACACTTTTCCCACAACGACTATGGCTTTGCACTAAAAAGACAACTAGTGATTCATAACCTGGAGATCATTGTCGGAACAAGATAGGTTCACACACACTCAACTCGTCCATTGGGTACTTGGCCCCAATGTACACCCCAAAACAGGTAGGCCCAGGACTCCTTTCGAGAAATGGTTTTTTTAAAATCTGACGACAAGAAACTCATCTCAGAACTCTACCGCTTTTTAACGAAAATGCCACATATACAAAGGACGCTGGGTCGAGAACAGTGGGAATCGGAACTGGGATGCGACCTCTCCGATAAAGAGGGGGGGGACATACTCTACAGGGCTCAGCACACAACATTCAACATAGGCCACACTGAAACAGCTTACAAAATCAAATCTTATTAGTATTATTATCCGACACGCATACAAAAGTGGAATGCACTCTGTGATGGCCAGTGCTGGAGGGGTTGTGGAAACCCTGGGTCACTGATACACCTACTTTGGAACTGCCCCAAGCTTTCAAGGTTTTGGAAGCAGGTGCTGGACGACATGGATGATGCCTTTCCTACAGAGATCCCACCCCTCCCCGCGTACACACTCTTGGGTTTACCTAAAGCCCTCACCTACCCACTGCGGTCCACCATGGGTCGACAGAAGGCCATTACCCTTAACGCTGCCCACAGGATCCTCTTGGGAAATTGGGGATCGAAAATAATCCAGGACCACCGGCAATGGCTTCAGCAATTACTGACACGATTGGGTATGAAACGATTGTCTATGCCGGCCAGCGCTGACCCCTCAACCTACGCGAAAATATGGTCCCCTTTCATTACTATCCTGTCTAAGGCATTCAGAGTACTGACCTGCCCGGCATACTTCCGTATCCTCAAATTAGTGTCACCTGCTTAGGGAGTAGCCAGGTCACCGTGGTGTGGTTCCCTGCAACATTTCAGCTTTCCTATCTTATGTTCACTTCTATATGGGCATCTTCGGAAAGAGAAAGGGTGGGGGGTGAGGAAGGGAGGGGTTCTTGTTTATTTCTTTTAGTTAACTTATGTTAATTTGTTTTTACTTTTTAGAGCAAGGCTATGTTTTTACTGCGCTCAGCACAATGAAGGCATTAGAGCTGTTATTCCCCTCTGGTTACATTGAATTTATGTAAATTGTCTAACCCCCTGAAGTGCCCTCTGACTCAGCCGGCCCTTGGTGGGTCGTAGGCGAACCACTGTGTATTTTACCCTCGCCCACAGTGCTCCTAGCTAACACTCCAAAGTCAGTCAGTTACTATGCTCCTGTTTTCACAACTGGCCCAGATGGGGTTGTAAGCAAATTGCTGTTTGAACTGCTTACTCTACTCTATATTAATAAAAAGATTTAATCCTTAAAAACAGTCCTGTAAATGGGCGCTGTGGACCACTTTCAGGTGTCATTATGCTTAAATAGTGTACAAATATTTCTGCTTAAATGGTATACAAATATTTCTGGAACCGAATACTACATTCTCGTCAGCAATGTTCTCATTAACAAAAGGAAATACCGGTCCCATGTAAACTTTTAGTTTCAAGCCAATCAAAGAATCATTTTAATTAAATTGCAGACAAATTCGAATTATTTGTGAAAACGAGCCAGGGTTCTCACAAAAGCTCAGTTAGCATGTGTGTTAACTATCGTCCCTGGAGTTTGCTTTTTCAGTTTGAGATACAGTCCACTACAGCGCTTGTTTCCATTGCTCCCGCTACTCCTCTCTGCTCTGTTATTCCATCATTAGATAACATGCGCTTAGGGCAGTGGTTCCCAAACCTTTCAACCCGCGGCTCCATTGACCCATTGGCCATTGCCCGTGGCACCCCACTGCTACATTTTTGGGAGGGTGGGGTGGATGTAAGCCCGGCCTCGGGACTACTTGCATTTTTCTCCCTGAAAATTATTGGGATGAAGCTGATGAAGGTATTATAATCATATACGCAGGGTGTTTCGTATTACTAAGGCGGCGCATCTAAAAAAAAATATTCCTAGTTACATTTCTTTGCTCATGCCTTTTTTAGAGTACCCTCTCAAACTTTGTTATCCCACTTATAGTGCTAGATAGCATCCCTATGCATGTAGGCCTCATTGCCAAAGTGTTTCTGCGCTTGAAGAATATTTGCATGCACTTCCATTTCTACCCAGGTCATACGTGCCAACACATGTCTCAGCAAGGTGACTCACAATGTTTTAAACCATATACAGCTTTATTTTGCCGTCACCTCCCTAAAATTGCCTCCAAATCAATGCAAGTAAAATAAATTCCTCAGACTTTTTTTAAACAGCCCTCTTTCTTGCTTCCAAATGCTGGCATTATGCCGTATATAGTGCTTTACTTCCCTGTGCTCAAGGAGAGAGCAGGCCTGTCTGAAAATGTGTGTGTACTGAAAGAAATATGTACTGGAAGTATCTATGATTTAAGTACAAATGTCAATACTTTATACTTAGGGGCCGATTAAGATGTCGGTCGGAAAGGCTCCGAACGGGATTCAGAACCTATGTTTCTTAAGAAATCGGATACATTTACAACTGACCAATTACGCTGCAGGGCAACCATTCGGGCTATCCGATTCGGTTCTTCAGCATTTGCACAGCTCGAGTCTTTCAAAGCCAAATTGTACAGCTCTATGGACACGGTTTCCGACTAAGCGATTACGATGGTCGATTCTGACAGCCGTTCCAAAACGGTTTACCCGACACGATATGGCTGTTCCCTCTTTGCAACCATGCACAGTGTGACAGGCACAGGGTGCAAGGTTTTTCCCAACCACCCCTTTTTATGTCTCGCCTAGCGTTGTAGCATGAATGCGCTGCCATCGCTTTGCAAGGCATGCAGTATTTACTGTAGTGTGAAAGCTTTGTGGAAGCTCAGCCCACTCTCTGCCCATTGGCTTTTGTCTTAAATGCTGCCTTCCGATTGGTTTGAGGCTTGTTAGTCCCTCCTCATTCATCATTTGTATCCTTCCACGGCTATTGGCCCCTTCACTCCTGACACGATTTTCTTTTAGGTCTTGCCTAGCATTGCAGCGCTAATGCGCTGCCATCGCTTTGCGAGACATGCAGTATATACTGTAGTGTGGAAGCTTTGTGGAAGCTCCGCCCACTCTCTGCTCATTGGCTTTTGTCTTAAATGCTGCCTTCCGATTGGTTTGAGGCTTGTTCTTCCCTCCTCATTCATCATTTCTATCCTTCCACGGCTATTGGCCTCTTTATTCCTAACACTATTTTCTTCCCTGTCTCCCCACCCCACCGCCCCCTCCCTCAGTCTGTGACATATCACCCCATCCCCCCCCACTCCCGTTTGTGTTTTCTTGCCTGCCGGCACTTCCGTTTTCATCTTTATTATTGCCACCTTGAAATATGAGAGTTCAAGATGAGTGCTGTACAAAAACTTTTCGTGTTTAATAAACTAGATTTTAATGTTACTCTAAATATAATAAGACTCTAGGCAACATTCGGGGTATGCATGGCAACTGACACCTCTTAGTTCACAAATGGCATTGTTGTCGGGCGGGAGGAGTGGCAGCGTTTTAACTCATGTTTAAAACGAGCACTTTTAATAACTTCCTCTCAATACAGTGCTATAATCTTGTGTACTGAGGTGACGCGCTAAAGAAATGCACTTTTTTTAATTCTGAAGAGACATTAACGCACATTTACATCAAGTTTACTGTATGATTAACATACCAATCATTATCACGGCTCGCTCACTAGCTCGTATACGCTTGGCTCTTCTCCGGCTGGCTCTACCTGTTAATTAATATATATGCTTGCGCACCTCTAACAAAGAGAGATGAATGGATACATGACAATGAGCCCGGTAGATAGTAGACAAATAGACTGGTGTAGACCAACAGACAAAGTCAGTCTCCATTGCCTCACGTCAGAATCATCACTTTCAATAACCTGGAAATCTGCCGGCAACTCCCGCATGCACCAACCTCCTCCCCCTCACCTATTCTTAGCAGAAGCAGCAGATTCTGAGCTGTGCCGTGCTGGTGCAGAGGAGCAAGGCAGAGTCTGTAGAAGCGATGGAATCCCTAGCCTCTCCGGGGGGCACCTAAGCCTTCCGGGTGCCTTCACACTCAGGATAAATTAATACATTTTGTTCTGTGCTTTAGTCGCCCCTCTGAGCACTGTCTGGTAGATGAAGCTCTATGTTAATAAACAAATTCAGAGAGGTGGTTGTGTACAAACAGCCACAATAAGGTATGTTTTGAATGTGTTGTTAAATACCTGCTCATCGAGTACCTCATTGACTGATCATTCCATGGCCCTACCAAAATTACATTTGGACACATTTGCTCAACTGTAAAACACTCCCTTCTATGGGTCATTTAACAACTCAGGGGTTTGGTAACCTACTTTGGATGCTGTGTAAAAGAGTAAATACAAAAATTAATGCAATGAAACTAAGCAACCAGTACTGTCTAAAGTACTGTGAAAAATGACACGCATTCTGGCATATTGTTTAGTTACTGTCGAGTAAAGTACTCTTAATATCTTAATGAAATCTGCACACTTTTAACTAATAGCACCGGGCGACCTTTGACATCTAGGCAATGAATAAATTTTCATGTACCCCCGAAGCTCCCATTCCCCCAGCCCCCTTGGCAAAGTAAATTGCCTCCCAGTGTTTGGAGGGTAACCAAGACGCAGGAGAGTGAGTCAAATAGTCTAGAAAATGAAAGAGAAGCCAGGATTCGGATTCACATGCTCCGATCCCGATCGTGTTGGTTAGTCTGTAAGCACTACTTTTATTAATGAGTTTCACATTAGTAAAGCACCACGGTGTGCATGTGTGGCGATACTTCACCCATGAAGTACGTGTCAAGCAATTGTTGACACAATCCACACTTGGCGTCTTTTTCAATATATGTAGTACGAAGTGCCGGACCTTCCCACACTACATACATTCACTCCAAAAATAAAACGTGTAGGTAAAAAACATTGCCATTTACAATGCCAATAGCTCTAACTCACAAATGCGAGACCTATTTGCATTGCAAATGCTTGTTTCAATGGGAGCCTGTGTACTCATTCGGAACACAGGCTCCCATTGAAGTCAACGCGAGTCTGACTGAACAATGTGGGGAAACATCGTAATCGGTCTGTCAGACTTGCAGAACCCGATTCGGTCGCAAACCATTCCGACCGACATTGTAATCGGCCCCATGGTGTGCTTAATAGACCGGATAACTGTACTTTCCTGATAACGTGCGTTGGTGTAAAATGCGTTTGGAAAAAAAGGAAACTATTAGTATGTCGTGCTCTATAGCAGATTCCCTCCCATTCCTTTTTAGTAAGATTGCGGCCTAGGTCTTTTTCCCATCTAGCCTGCCCTGCTTGAAAGGCGTGGGTGAAGCGTGTTAAAAGCATTTTATCCAAATCTGAAATTAGCTTCTTGTCTGAGGAACGGGTGATCAGCCATTTCTCGTATGGGGTAATGAGTCTATTTGCCAAAGATTTATTTTCAGGGTGAGAGGCCCAGTGTCAGAGGTGGAGGTTGGGCAGTCGCTCAGATTCAAGGAGACCATAGTCAGTGCGGAGGTTTGCAAAGGGGACGACCCCCGTCAGCGTCGTAGAGAGTACCAAGCACGCGACGACCTGTGGTTCTCCAATGAGGGAAGGAGGTCTCACCCATTCCGGGCCCAAAGTCAGAATTTCCAAAAGGAGGAGTGAGCGGGGAGGGTAAAGTCGTCAATTTGTGTCGGCTATTCGTCTGATCCCAGACTAGTAGTGTAGTGCGGGTCACTTGAGAGGCGTAAAGGTTGGGAGGCCACTGGGCCTTCCGGAGGAAAGGGATCGTAATCAAAGAAGTGCCCGCTATCGCGCGGTCTTGAAAAAGCCAGTGCTTTTCCGACTCAGCCCGGCTCCACTCCACAAGGTGACGTATTTGTGCAGCTTTATAATAAAGCACAAGATCAGGGACCCCCAGTCCCTGGATTGCGGGTGGAGATCCCTTTATAAATTCATCAAGCCCAGTTCTCCCAGTCTAGCAAGACCGGCACGAGAAAGGGCACCAACTTGACCAAAGCGGTGCGCCGACCGATCCAATTCATTATTGAAAACTAGGTTGAGGCCCCCCCCCCCTCCCAGGAGTAGCCTGCGCTCTGGAGTAGCGGTGGCCTCAAGCAATGCCTCATGGAGAAAACGCTCCTGTCCCTCGTTAGGGGCATAGATGGATCCCAGGATCAGTGTCTGGCCCCCAACCATGAATTGGAAAGAAAGAAGCCTACCTTTGGGGCGCTAGAGGGCGCGCACGCAGTATGGCCGCTCTCGAGTGAGGCTCCTGCTGCCTGGCCTAAATATCCTGAAATTATCCTCCCTATCTGATCGCCTGCCGACCGTGACCGAATGTTCAGGTAGCTGCTGACCCCCTGCGATTCCGACAGGAGTTTGGGAGCCGAGAGACGCTCGGGAACGGAGCGAGAGGCGCCACAAGTTGCGCCGGGACAACGGCTGCTGAGTGGTGGTGGCGGAGGCCGGGTGCCAGAACTACGCGATCACGGCGCTGGCCGCGAGGCGGGTAGGCCCCGGCCTGTCCCTTGTCGTCGCGGAGATCGCCGGAGTGGGGAGCGAGGAGGCGGACTGTATGCAGGAGGCGGCACGGGGGCGGAAGCGCTCCTGACGTGAATTGGGAACTGTGCCCTGTGGATGGACTGTGCTGGTGGCCGGAGAGGTCTCTCTGCGTGGCGTGGAGGGTGAGCTGCCCCCCCCCCCCCCCCTGTGCCCTGGCCGGTTCGCCACCGGAGGTGCTTCGGACCCCTCGCTGCCCGTGGATCTGTGCCCCCCTGGCGGATGGGTGGTCCTACCGATGGATGGGCTGCTGCGGGGCCCTGAGACTTGGATTGGGGGGAGCTGAGCAGCGCTTTCGGCTGGACTGGTGCCTGTGGCGAGATGCGTAGCGGCGCTTCAGGGCTGCGTTGACCGGGACTCCACTGCTGCTGAGGCCCCCCTGGGGATTGCTCCTACCACCCCCCCCCCCCCACCCACGCAGTTCCTTCCTTTTGCCTGTGGGCCCTCTGCTGTTTGCCTGATGGGATTCCTGGCGGGGGGGTGAATCGTCGTGGGATTGCCTCCTTCTTGCGAGTTGGCGGCCGAGGTCCGCAAAGAAGAGTTGATCGGATCTGCCCTTGTGAGGGTGTAGACTGGCAAGAAGTTCCCTTCCTGGGCTGCTCCTACGCTGCCGTGTGGCCCGTCATCGACTCTGGTACCGACGGGGGCTGAACTGCCCACTCTAAGCCCCTGTTCCTGTCTAGCCTGAGGCGGGGCGGCCTTGGCTCCTCTGGGTGTGGGGCGGCCCCCTTACAACGAACCCGCGATGGGCAAGCAGGATAATAAACAGTCGAAGCTGTCCTTTGCTGCCCCGGCTGCAAAAGCCGGGCTGCGGAGTGCGCAGGATGCTGGAGACGCACGGGCCCCTCTGGTGCCTGGCGCAGACGCGGCCTCGCCGCCAATGGATATGCAACAGATGCTCCGGGAGATGAGGCAGGGATTTGCCACCGTTGTGGATAAGGTGGACCGCCTTTCTTCACGTATGGATGCATTCGCTCAGAAAGTCGATGCCCATGAAGAGCGCCTCACTGAGGCCGAGCGGCGGATCTCGGAGAACGAGGATACGACTGCATCCCACTCCACGCAGTTAACAAAAATGGACAATGTCCTGCGGATTATTGCTGCTAAAAATGAGGAGTTGGAGGCTCGCAGTCGGCGTAATAATATTCGCGTGGTGGGTGTGCCAGAGTCCACCAATACAGGGAGCATGGAGGAATACGTGGAAAAGATTCTCATTGCCTCCATTGGCTCGGACGCCTTCTCTAAACAGTTCATAGTGGAGAGGGCGCACCGTTCACTCGGACCGCGACCACGTCCAGGTGCCCCACCTAGGCCCATCATCGCGCGGCTCCTAAACTACCGCGACCGAGATGCTGCGTTGCGGGCTGTACGTATGAACCAGAACCTGTCCTGCGACGGTGTCGGCTTCACCGTCTTCCCAGACTTCACGCCTGTTGTTCAGGAACAACGTCGTAAATTCGTGGATGTTAAGAAAAAGCTGCGAGCTCTCCAAATCGACTATGCGTTGCTTTATCCGGCGAAGCTGCGGGTCACCCATCAAGCGAAGCAACATTTCTTCACGAACCCGCAGCAGGTGGAGGACTTTCTGAAATCCCTGCGGAGGATGCGGAACGAACGACCTGATGAGGAGGACGCGGCCCAAGAGAACGGACACTGACTGCTAGCCTGTGGGTAACCGGGATCATTCCCTTACAACAATGTGCTGCTTCTCTGTGCTTCCCTGATTGCCCGCCACTGCGGGCCCTCTTGATGGGCGGCGTCAAGAATGATCGAGCTGTGCTGGTCGTGTGCCGGTTGGGGATCGGTAATGTATGCCAGGCACCACCCTTCTCCCTTCCCTCTGTGACTATGGTGGGATATGGGCAGTGAGGGGTGGATTTGTGTGCCCTCTGGATGACCCCTGTAGGGTGTCCCCCATTGACTTCAATGACTGAGTTGCTCCTGTTGAGCTTTCTGGTGGCACTGATTGGTGGGGGGTGGGGAGACATTTCTGGCAAGTTGGGATTGCTTCAGTGGGTGGGGGGCGGTGTGACAGGACTCGGGGCTCAGCAGGATTCCGTAGCTCTGGGTCGTAGTAGGACTGGTTTCGGGTCGATAGGGGGGGGTCCCAGTTTAAAGCTCTGTAGGGTTACAGGCCTCGCTCCTCCCATTGGCTCGGTAATTGAGCTTGGTGCGGGGTTTGTGTTGGTGCAGACGGCCTGGATGGGTGGGAGTCCGGGGATGTTTCTTCATGTTGCTGTTCTGTTTGCTGCAGCTGTGTTCAGGATATTGTCGTTCCATAAAATGTCTCAAGCCTTTGCTGTGCGGTTGCGTATAGGTCCCCCGGTGGGACGCGGAGTGTGCACACTTGTAGGAGGTGGATGGTGCCTAGGCCTGGCCGATGTAGTAGACTGTGGAGCGGGGGCGGTTTGTCGCGGGGTCTGTAGAGTGGATGATATGTGCGGCGGATGTGGGATGACTGAGAGAGGCCCCTGTGCCGTTGCACTTCCTGCCTGTTTGGTGCTGACCTGGTTATGGGGGACGCTGATCTGAACGTACTCACGTGGAATGTCAGAGGACTGGGGGACCCTAGAAAACGTAGACACATCCTGTCCTACTTAGACCGCCACGCCATACACATAGCGTTTCTTCAAGAGACCCACTTCCGGGCGCGGGCTGCCCCTACCTTTGCTAATAGATGGGCGAAGTATTCTGCCTTTTCTTCTTATTCCTCATACTCTCGAGGCGTAGCCATCTTAGTTAAAAGGAACACCCCCTTCGTGCTAGCGGGTACGAAAAGCGATGCCCAAGGCCGATACTGCCTGATGTGGGGCAGACTGGGACATAGAATGGTTACATTGGCCTGTTGCTACGGTCCCAACGTGGACGACCCGGCCTCCTTCGTTGACCTCGGTGCGGATATACTCGGTGTAGGTACGCAGCACCTCATATGGGGGGGAGATTTCAATGTCACGCTGGCCCCGACGTTGTCAGGTCCCACCCGGCCTCGCATCATTACACGCGGTCCCGGGAGACACTTCTGGAGCTCATAGCGGAGCACAGGCTGATTGACGCATGGAGGCACCTCCACGTGGACGGCCGTGAGGGTACTCACTTCACGGCGCAGGCGCGCTCCTGGGCCAGGCTCGACTATGTCCTCCTGACCCCACACTTTCATGGTGCACTGGTTGGAGCGAGACACCTTCCGAGAACTTTCTCGGACCACGCGCCAGTGCGGGTCACATTGCGGGCGGCGGAGCTCGGCCCCCCTCTGGCGGCCTGGCGGCTGCAGCCCGTGATGCTCCTTGATGCCCTTTTTCAAGAGGAGCTTCGGGAGGAATGCTTGGCTTTCTTTAAACGTAACCAGGACTCCGTGCGGGACGTTGAGACCATTTGGGACGCTTTCAAAGTGACCCTGCGGGGTCTGTGCATTGCCAAGGGGTCAGGGGTCCTGAAGAGTATTATGGCACGTCTGCACACCTTGGAAGCTGATCTCCAGACGCTGGAGACGTCTCTGGCGGCCGGCCCTGATGATGCCACGTTGGCGAGTATTCCGGGAAAAATCTCGGAATATACCGCGGAGGCCGTCCGGGAGGCAAACTTTCGAGGCAAGTACTGGGTTGCCCGGAAGTACGGTGAGGGCGAGAGGCCGGGGAAAGCCCTGGCTGCGACGATGAGGCTCGCACGACCGCCTACCACGATCATGGAGATTGTCGGGGCGGACGGCACACGTTACGGTGATACCGCGCATATCCTCAATATGTTTGTGGCCCACTATAGTGCGCAGTATGCGTCAACTAGGGTTGGAGAGCTCCAGCTACATGACTACCTCGAGGATGTGTCCCTGGGATGGCTTAGCGACACGCAAAGGGAGTTCCTGAGCTCCCCCTTTGAGCTGGACGAGGTGAGGGAGGCCATTATGCAGATGCGGTCAGGCAAGACCGCCGGAGTAGACGGGATACCCATTGAATTTTACAAAACTTATATTGACTTTATGGCCCCGGTGTTGAGAGAAGCCTACGAGGATGCGTTGGAGGTGGGTCATCTTCCCCCATCGATGCCCATGGCCCTCATCACACCGCTCCTCAAACCGGGGAAGGAGGCCGGTGACTGCGACTCTTACCGACCTCTCTCCCTCCTTAATTGTGATGTGAAAATTTTAGCTAAGCTCATCGCCAATCGCATCAAGCTGTTGCTCCCCAAACTGATACTGCCTGATCAGGCCGGCTTTGTGCCGGGTAGGGCTACATCCCATAATCTGCGCACTTTCTTTTCAATCCTTAACTCGGTACATGAAGATCTGCCCATGGCTGCGTGTTCCTAGACGCCACGAAAGCCTTTGACTCCCTTGAATGGGATTACCTGTTCCAGGTTTTGGGGCGCATGGGATTCCCGACCGTATTTATCTCGTGGATTAAGTTATTATACACCGCCCCTATGGCCAGAGTGTTGGTGAATGGTCGGGTGTCTCATGCCTTCCCTATCACCAGGGGCACCAGGCAGGGTTGCCCCCTTTCGCCACTATTATTTGCTCTGGCCATGGAGCCTCTGGCGGCCAAACTTCGGCAACACCATCGGGACAAAGCGTTAAGGTGCTTCCAGAGGCAGATACTAATATCCATGTATGCCGACGATATCACCCTCTACGTGCGGGACCCGAAGGAAAATCTTAACCCGATCCTCCGGGAATTCATTCGGTTTGGCATGATTTCCGGTATCCAGATTAACTGGAGCAAGTCTTGTCTGTTTCCCCTGACGGCCTCTACTGGGCGCTTTATGCCTGATTTCCCCCTTGCCTGGTGTGAGGGGGACTTTAAATATCTGGGCATCCGTGTGGAAAAAAACAGAGATGAACTCATGCGGGCCAACTATGGGACGGGACTGTCCTGTATTACGGATTCCGTCACTCGCTGGATCACTTTACCTCTCTCAATGGCTGGCAGGTCCTCATTGATTAAGATGGTAATCTTGCCACAGCTGCTGTACCTTTTTTTGAATATTCCCTTTTATCCCGGTGCCTTCTTCTTTCGACAACTCCGCTCGGAACTTATCAGATTAGTCTGGGGCGGCAAGGCACCTCGGCTCCAGTGGGAAATCCTGATCAAGCCCTTTGAGCAGGGAGGTTTCGGCATCCCCAACTTTGAGCTCTATTATCAGGCAGCCCAGGCGCACTATGCCTACTTTTGGATGCGGCAGCCTCGATATATGCCGCAGCTAGCAGCTGAACACTGGCTGGCGCACCCCATTCCCATAGAAGGTGCGTTATACATCCCAGTGACGGGCAGGGATAGGACGCCCACAACATTGATCAGTACTGTAACTGCATGGACTAGATTGGCTGCCACCCTAGGGCTGGACATGGTGTACGCACCACACCTGCCTCTGGTTTACCACCCAAGCATGCCCCTGCTGCAGGAGACGGGCTTCCAGAAATTACTTCGCGCTATACACGTGAGGACATGGGGTGACCTGTACCACAATGGCACATTCCGGTCCATGGAGCACATGTATGCCAGCATCCAGCCTACTCCCCTCGATGTATTTCTATACCTCCGCCTTCGGCAGGGGCTGAGAGCCCTCATGCCCTGCTTCCCCCGGGAACCCCCGCATCTGGCTCCGCTGCATCGTATACTGAGTGATGACTCTCCAGCTAAGCTCGTCTCCAAAATATATCGTTCGGTCCACTCCTCCACACAGGCGCCGCAGTTGGCGTCCAGGGAGAAATGGGACCGCGAACTGCAGGCCCCGTTGACGGATAAACAGTGGCAGTTCTGCCTGATGCAGACTGGCCGCGTCTCCTCCAGTAGCCGCCTCAGGATTATACATTACAAATACCTTCATAGGCTCTATTACACGCCGGCCAGGCTTCACAGGTACCAGCTTCGTGAGGATGATAGATGCGACAGATGCCGGGCTCCTGGTGCGGACTTCCTTCATCTGGCGTGGGCGTGTGATGCAGTTCACCGCTATTGGTGCCAGGTGTTTGAGGCGCTGTCAAAGATGATCAACACAGTATTGTTGCCCTCCCCTCTCCTAGCCCTGTTGGGCTATGTAGAACCCATACAGGCGGCGCACCGCAAATTCATCGCACTTGCCTTTCTGCTTGCGAAAAGGAAAGTGGCGTGTCGCTGGGGCAGGGGCAGGGCCCCAAAATTCAAGGACTGGTTGCGAGATCTTGTTTATTGTCAAGATCAGATCCGTACGTACTCTGAGCTTATGCCGCCCACGTCACGGCCTGTTGATATATGGGTCCCACTGCAATGTTACCTCCTTGATGGGTCGACGACCCCGGATGACTTTCCGGCTGCTGAGTGAGATTGTGCTGGGGGGCTGTGTTGCCTGGAAGGTGGCTGCCCGAGGATGTTTCCGGGGTGTGCTAGCACTGTTTGCGCTTCGGTTGTGGGTCTGCATTCGGCCTGGCATGGGAGTGTGTGGATGTGAGGAGAATGGAGTAGGAGGTCCATCCCCCCCCCCCCCCAAAGGTCGCTGCCCCCTGCAAAAACCTCCTTGGTTCCGATTTATACTGGGTCTGTGTGGCCGACCAGGTCACCCCTGCAAGGACTGTGATATATATGCCTTTGTCCAGCCTACTATGTATCGCCTATGTTGATAAGTATACGGAATGTCACTCCTTGAACTGCAGCTGTATGGTTTTTTTTTCTCTTTTTTGTCTTAAAATTTCAAAATAAAATTAAAAAAAAAAAAAAGAAGCCTACCTTTAATTTCGGCTTCCTTCTGCAGCACCTTCCCTCGAAAAGCCCGGTTTATCAGAATTGCCACCGCTGCAGATTTAGAAGGTCCCGAGGAGAAGAACTGGGTTGGAAAGGCATGTGGCCTAAGTCTGTGACAGTCTCTGGCTAACAATGTGTTTCTTGTAATAGGCATACGTCAGCCCCGGAGCTCTCCAGATAAGCCAGAATCGCCCGGCGTTTGATGGGATTATTTAGTCCCCTCACGTTTGGTGTGAGGACGTTAAGGCTATGCCGCGGCATCTACTGCGGGGGAGAATCTCGCTTTGGAAGGCGTGCGTCGAGTATGGGAAGATAGAACAATTAGGTGCAACAGCCTAGGGAGATCAGTGAGTACACATCAATAGCTCAGAGTGCTATATCCAGCCACAATGGGTGGGAAAAAGGGAGCGTGAGAAGGAGAGAAAAACAGCCTCTGAAAGAAAGAAAAAAGGCCCCAGCACAACAGGTGCAAACTCGAATCAAAGATAGCGGTGAGAGTCCATTTTCTGTGGACGAACAGGTAAAATATTATTACGGGGATTACGCGACCATGTTTCTCCCCCCCCTCCCCCCCCCCTCCCCTCCCCCCCAGACAGCCCAAGAACAGAAAGGCTAAGAAAAGCTACAGGACCCAGGCTCTTCAGGAGGCAGGCAAGGCCTCCAGAGCGTCCTGCTGGCCCCTTGCGATTTCGTCAGGATCAGGACGCCGTGGGCGGTTGGGGCTGCGTCTGCATCTCTGCTGCCTCCAGCGTGGTCGCGTGTCACTGGACCCTCGGTCCTGGGCGTTGCTGCTATCTTCCTCTTCCGGCAGGTCAATCCCCAATATCATGACGGCCTCCGCCAGAGAGCGAAGTTGATATAGTTTGCTGTTGTAGCGAAACACCAGACGAGAAGGGTGACCCCAGGAGTACTCAATGTTGCGTTGGCGTAAGACAGCAGTGATGGGCGAAATGTCCTACGTTTCTGGAGTGAGAGGGCAGCGGGATCCTGGTAAAGAACTGGAGACTGATCTCGAAATGTGATAGGTTGCTGTGTCCTGGCTTTCTGAAGAATCTCCTCCTTGGTGCGGTAGTCGTGAAGGCAGTCCAGGAAATCCGTAGGTGGAGCAGAGACAGCCCGGGGGGGTCCTACGCGATACGCCCTGTCAATCTTGAGATCGGAGTCGGGGGGGATTGCCCAGGATGTGATTAAACAGTTTACGCACGAAAGTAAAGATATCGTCAGCTTTCGCATTGGTCTTCGTTCCCTGTATCCGAACATTCTGATGTCTAGAGCGGTTCTCCAAGTCCTCTAGGTGGGTCTGAAGGTCCACCTACTGATCGTGAATGCGAAGTAGTTCCTGCTGTAAGAAGGAGACCTCATCGTCTCTGTGTCACTTTTGTCTTCCAGAGCCACCACACGCTCACCAACACTATCGAGGTCTTTGCGAACGTCCTTAAGTTCAGCGGTGAGGTCCCGTTTCACTGCGTGGATGTCATCACAGAGGCCCGAGAACTAGGATTCCGGGAAGGCCCGTGTCACCGGTTCCTGACCCTCGGCACCCCCACATATCGGTGTGGGATCATGTGGCTTGGCAGAGTCAGACACCACACCTCCCTGCGGGCGCGCAAGGAGCTCTTGGAAGGACTTGCCCTTTTTCCCCCCTTGTGGAAGTCATGGTTCTGCCCAGTCAGTGCGGGAGCGTAGAAAATAACAGGGGCCGGTGGTCTCCGCGTCACCACGCAGCAGTGCCAGGAAAAGAAGTTAAAGTACCTCCGAAATGTCCTCCTGAAGGGGCGGCGCCGGACAAGAAAGGGATGCCGGGTAGAGTTAAGGAAAGTGGCTGGTGGACAGCACCGTGCCCAGACCAGTAGCGTGTGGGCACAAAAAAGGAAGGTCTCCCAAAGCAGGATCAACAGGGGGCCACTCCAACCTCACAATGTCACGGTTTCTTCATGGGCAATGGGGCAAGGCACCGCGTGGCATGAGAAGCACAAGAGGCAGATTTCAAGGCCTCACCTCCAACAGAGCCCCAGCCGGACCTCCCAGCATAAGGCCCTAGCACAGCAGGTCAATTCATAGGTCCCCAAGCCTCATCTGGTGGGAGCTGGTCGTCACCTCTGTAGGGGTTCCTGTCACCCCCGGTCGGGATCCCACTGTAGGCTCCTGGAGGGCGAGCAAGCTGCCTCCAGGCCACCGCAGGTCATACACAGGCCTCTCCGGGCTGCCGCCTCAATGCCTCACCACGTCCTCCGCCCCAGCTAGAAGTCTCTCCGGGGCACTCCAGGCCGCCGCCCGCCTCAGGATCGGCAGCCAGATGTCACAGGGAGCATGGGAGATGATGCCAAGCGCTTACCCACATCCACTGCTCCCGCCAGGAAGTCACAGGCGGGATGGGGGCCCCGTGGGAAGCAGGGAGTGGCACTCACCGCAGATGTTCATTCGAGTCCAGCCTCTGGCCCTGCCGCCAGCCGCACCAGAAGGGCCCCTGCTGCTTGCTCCACCGACCTCAGGTGCGGGCCCAGCAGCTGCTGGGGACGAGCATCCGCGCGCCAGTCCCAGCTCCTGGAAAGTTCCGCTGCCGTCCGGGCTGGGGCTCAGTGTCGGTAGCGCTGCATGTGTAGTATGTGGCAGTAGGGCGATAGGGGTCCTGCAGGCCCGGCGGCAGAGGAACCGGCAGGGCACCAGACCCGACGACCCTGCACCAGGCTGCTCAGCAGCGCCGGTCGGCGCAGGACCTAAATTGAGGCCACGGCTTCACTTCAGGCAGCAGGCCCCACCGTCACCAGGGCGCAGCGCAGCTTCTCCACCGCACCTCCGCAGCTCCAGGGCGCGTCACAGAAGGAACGGGGACCGCCAGCTCACCGCGGGCAGTCTCACATAGGATCCCAATCCGCAGATAGCTTTAGACCGCCTGGGTGCAGGGATTACTCGGTTGGCCGGAGGGAGAGACGAGAGGACCCGTCTCACCTTGCCGCCATCTTGGCCACACCCCCTGTTACAAGGTTTTAAACACCAAATTGTACTACGTCTAGGTTGTCAACCAAAAGTTACTAAAGCACGAACTTTACCGTTCGCTGTAATGGATGAAAGGAATACGCAAACATCATATATCCATGGAATGGACTCTACTCTTACACCATTTTAAACAACAGTCGGGACGTGATGAATCTAACACACCACCTCAGAACCCCCTAGTTTCAGAGATCCAGACCCTGATCGAAGACACGAGCTCTAACTACCAAGAAGCCACAAGCGCATAACTCCCGGCAACAATCCAATTAAACACTAGACACGTGGGTAGACACGTAGAGACTCCTATAACCGCCGTAGATATACGAAACCACATAAAGCCATAGGCATGTTGACCCATACGTACAACGCCCCGCCTGAACATAATCCTCAGCTCTCCTGTAAACCACCCCAGTTAGACTCCCAAGTTAACGGTTGAGAACTTACACCGGCAGTTACCAGACCGGTATTTAATAGAAAGGAGGTGTATTTCCATATGCAACCGAGCATACAACAACGTGACTACACACATACATACGTTCATACCTCATACAAAGCAGGTACTATGCCAAGCCAATTGTTGCAATTTCAAACGTTATATGGGAAAAAGATCCAAGAATTGTTTGAAACAAATACGATATGTATGTAACAATATGTGATTTATCTAAAATACAAAAATGCTAATTAAAATATTTTACAAAAACAAATCCTGGCGAAAAACAGGAACTGACCTTGTCCCACCCCAAACAGCTGTTGAGCCTGGGCGAAGGACAAAGCTGTTGGAGAACGCATCCCCAACACTTGTGTAACCCTATCCTGCCATGCTGCACACAATGTGCCTTTATTCATCTTATAAAAGGACCACAGCACCCACAGAGGTATATATTCTGCATGGGGGGCCCTGTGGAAAACCTTATGAACCACCTTAAACCACGCTGGTGCACCTTGCCGAATCAAGTACGGGAACTCCTTTTGAACGCCCCTCTACATGAAAAACACCTCAGGGAGCGTGTAGGGCCCACGTGTGCCGAGCGATAATCTAGCGAATGCACTGCATATTGAAACTGCGTTGCAGCCTAATAAAGAAACAAATCTGGCCCCCCCATCCCACCTACGGACCTTGGGAGTTTCAGCATGCACAAGGATACCATACTTCTCCTGCCCGCTCACACTTAGTCAGTCAACATTCTATCTAGCTGAGCAAACGTTGCCTCCTTGTCACATTTTGCCGAACGTACAAACACCACGGTAGAAACACCATCTTAGTTAGAGCCACTGTTCCCATTAGGGACAGCAGGGGCATCTTCCTGAAGTCAGCAGATCTTGTCAGCCCATTTGTCTCCCTTCCCACATTGTATTGCTCCTGGTAGTCCTGTGTCACCCATGTTCTGAAATAGTGAAATGCAATATGTACCTAGCTGAGCCCAAGTCCCTCCTGCAAGGGGTCTCCCTCCCGTCCCAGTGGGAAAAGTTTTGATTTTTTGCAGTTGGACTGTGGCCCTGACACCTCAGCAAAATCTTGCGCCACCTCTAACAGAAGGGACTCTGAATCCTTAGTACATAGAGACACATACATAGAGAAGATATGGACAGTATTTGCTGTCCTTTTGCCCCCAGGTTCTAGGGACTCCTGAAGAGGGCAGGTCAGCAATTCCAGCGCCAGAGCAAAGAGCACGGTGGACATGTAGAAACCCTCCCTTGTCTTCCGGCGCCATGGTTCAGAGATTAGATTTTCTAGTGCAGACTCTAGCCAAAGTTTCAGTGTACAATAATTTAACCCGGCTAAACCCTAGGCCGAACCCCCATACGGTGCAAAATCACCTGAATATAGGTCCAGCCCACTGTGGCAAAAGCTTGCTCCAGATCCAGCATGGCTAAAGGCAAGTTTTCCTTCTCCGAGTCTGCAACCTTGTATAGAACATGAGACAGCTGCCTGATTTTGTACATTGTACTACTTCCTGGGATACAACTCATCTGGTCCGGGTGGACCAGTTGTCGCACCAATATCCTCCTTCTTTGATATGAGTAATTTACTACTGCATTGTAGCATTTTAGTGATAGTCTAAAATGTAGAAAATTTCTGTGTGCGTGCAGGGATCACAGAACACTTCAAATCCATACACAGGACGTACCAGTAATAAAGGTGAGATGGAATGATTGTGTTTTTTAATGCAGTCATAACCTCTAAAGCCTACATAGGCTATTTTTTCCGCAGTTTTACTTTGCCAACAAAGACTGACTTGCAACACTAAGCCTTCATTGCGAGGATCCCTAAAGTCAAAAGTGTAACGTTGAACAACGGAAAAAAAGGAGACTGATAGGCAGGATGTAAAAAGAAGCTAGAAATAACACAAACTACCCCTATAATGCACCAGCAGCTTCCATACCCCAGCAGGCCTTATACTCGTAGTTGCTTGAGAGCGTTTGTTTCTTTTAGCTGATGCAGCGGTTGTGATGCTGAACTGAGTTAAGGAAGCACTGAGGTGTTTGATGCATTGATTTATAACCAGTAAATAAGTAAGTAGGGGTTTTATATAGCGCTCGATTGCCGAGGCGTCTTGGTGCTGGAGAAACATAGAAGGAAGGATAAGTCCACGGATACACGATCCACTGCTATACCTGGAAAAGCCAGGTTTTTAATAGGCCATGAGATTTGGAAAGAACTGGTTGAGATCTGATATCCAAAGGCAGGCTATTAGAGAGTTTGGGAGCCAAGTATGAGAGGCATCTTCCACCCCATCTGGCCTTCCTCCATTTCGGGATTTTAACCAAGGCCTGATTGGCAGACCGTAGTGAACGTCGAGGACAGTACCATTGGAATAAACTGCGGTACGGTGTAGGACCGCCGCCATTCAAGGTGTTGTGGACTAAGCAAAGAGCCTTAAATTCAATACGCTGCTTAACCGGGAGCCAATGAAGACTCCTAATGGCCCCGGAAATATGGTTGAATTTAGGTATGTTAAGTAATGTACGAGCAGCCGTATTCTGAAGGGATTGCAGCTTAGTAAGCGGTCGTCTGTCAATCCCTAGATAAAGGGCATTACAATAGTCAATGCCAGACAGTATAAGAGCAACCACCGCAGTCTTCCTTAGCTCCATTGGAAGAAATGGTAGGATCTTCCGTAAAAATGTTTATGTAAAATTACATGCTGAGGTGACTTGATTAATCTGGGCAGAAAAGTTAAGCTGTGTCCCCCAAACCACACTCAAATTTCTCATCTTGTCCACTGGTAATGGGCACTCTCCTGCCCCCGTTGGCCACCAGTCTGTGTTCCAGATTTAAGGGCCATTGCCAAACTCCATGATTTCGATCTTCTGTGTATTTAGTTTCAAATAGTTGGTATGCATCCAATGTAGGATGCAATGAAGACAACTATGAAACCTTGCCGACGGCATCTCATTCGCTGACGATATTGAAACTATAATTTGAGTGTCGTCGGCATATGACACAAGGGAAAAGCCAAAGTCTCTAACTAGTTTGGCCGATGACGTCACATAAATATTGAAAAGGGTGGGTGAGAGAGCCGATCCTTGTGGGAATCCACAAGGGAGATGTAATATGTCCGATTTAAGGTTATCCCAACAAACCTTATGTTCTCTGTTTGTCGGGAATGATGAAAGAAGAGCCAGCCACTTATCACTGATCGCACTTGCCTTCAGCCGTTGCGTAAGAATGAGATGATTTACTGTGTCAAACGCGGCTGACAGGTCAAGTAGGATCAGGATCGCCCTTCCACTACTATCAATTTGCATACGAAGCTCTTCCGGGGCCATAACCAGTGCGGACTCTGTAGAGTGGTTTGCACGGAAACCATGTTGTGAAATATCCAGAATGTTATTGGAAATGAGAAAGTCATTTAGTTCCTGGTTAATGGCTTTCTCCAGAACCTTGGCCGCCAGAGGAAGGCAGGAGATAGGTCTATAGCTCTTAACATCCCTAGGATCCATGGAGGGCTTCTTTAAAATGGGCCTAATGCAAGCTTTCTTCCACACTGTAGGAAAAACTCCATCTCCTACAATGGTATTCAAAAGGGGGGTCAAGAGAGAGCTTGTTAATCTGGAGGCCTCATGAATTATGTTCGGTGGATAGGGGTCCTCTGGTGAGCCGGACTTAATAGACAGTAAGAGATCGTTTACCGAGTCCTGAGTAACTAAGGAGAAACTAGATAAATGATTCGAGATTATTGACCCCTTCTCACCATCCTGAGCAGATGGAGTATGGGGGCCAGAGTCCAAACCCTCCAGTTCATTATAGATTTTTTGCACTTTTGACTGAAAGTACCAGGCCATTCGATCACATAAATTTTGGTCGGGATAGAACAAGTCTCCTTGTTGGAGCCTGGATAAGGAGGAAACAGTCTTAAAGAGTTCTATGGTAGAGTTCTTTGCCTTCTCTATCTTGCCCGTATAAAACTCTTGTTTTGGCTCTACAGATAGCTTCTTTGTACTCTGTACGAGACTTGTTGTAACTAAGCTTGCTTTATGTGGTATAATGCACCCTCCATTCTCATTCAGTGCGCCTGCATTTTGATTTCATGTCTTTCAGTTCCGCAGTATACCAGGGGGCAGTAGGTTTGTATCTGCGTTGGGAAACTGATCTTAAAGGAGCTAGATGGACTATTGCTTGTCTAATCCAATTATCGTAGTTACCTGCATCCAGATTAGAGGTCGAAGTAGACATAGGAACAGAGTTTGTTAACCTCTCAATGAAGGTCTCACGATTAAAATTCCAGCAAGAAAGTTCTAAAGTTGTAGGAGGACGTTGTGCAGGGGAAAGAGGGGTCGTTTCCACAAGGAGATTTAAAATAATAGCCCTATGGCAAGTTCTTATCAATTTGAATTGCGGGACAATTAGTGAAAATACCATCCAGTGTATGTAATGCATAACTAGTAGATCCAATCACCCGCTGTAATAGACCAAGGGCTTCGAATCTATCTAATAGTGACAAGGTCATATAGTCATTGAGGAGTTCAAGGTGAAAATTGAAGTCCTCAAGTACAGTAAAAGAGAGAGTATCTGTACAGGACTCCATAAAATCAAAAATACCTTGTAGGAATGGAAGTTTGGGGCCTGGCTGCCGATAAAGAAGCAAGCCAGTAAAGTTGACCTTATTATTAATTTTTAATATTAAATGACATGGCTTCAGCACCTACAAGGGGCATTGGCTCCAATTTTAGCTTGTATTCTGTTCTATAAATTATTGCTATTCCTTCACCTTTTTGGTCCAGTCTAGGGAAAGAAGCAAGAGAATAGCCCGGAGGCAGATTCGCTACCCAGTCCGGTTCAGTGGTGGGGGTAGCCCACATTTCAGTAAGGAAGATTAAATCCGAGCTAGATGTTTGAAGTAGGTATTCAATCTCCAGCTTATGCTTGCTTACAGATCTAACATCAAGCAAAATAGCCTTAAGCTTATTAGCATTAGTGGCCAGGACATTATTATCCCTAGTGCAATGATCCAGCGTGGCCCCGCCTGTTATCCTGCCATTAATCCCTGAGTTTGAGGCATCTGAGAGATATGGGAGCGTACCAAGACAACATGTGGCCTTGTTTGAAGCCACCCGATATTTGCACCTGGGACAGGAAAAATAGGAATTCTGCAAACTATCAGTATCCAATATTTAGAGCCTCTAGTTGACTCCTTGAATAAGTTGTTCTATTAAAACTGGTAGGGGTTCTGGCGCTGGGCGCGATCCAGGCACGGACCGGCTTGCCTTTGGCACGCTGGCGGCGCGACGCTGCGCAATCGCGTCGGCATCGCAATTTTTTCCTTGAAGCGTGAAACAACTCGCACGATAACCACGTTACCGTAACTGACGGGCACCACAGGACGCAGGGTTAAAGCACCAAGCGGCAAGAACTAAAGTGCAGTAGGGAGGTAGGATTAAAACAACTTTTATAAAAAAGTTAAAAACCATGTGAGGGCGAACGTGCAATTAAACAGCAAGAAATAAGTCCGCCATGCTCCTAACTTGTAGCCTAGGAACTTCCTTCAGTCTACGCTGCGCGGTCGCATCAGCATCGCAATTTATCCCCTGAAGCGTGAAACAACTTGCACGCTACCGTTTGAAAGCGGGCCCGCTCTAATTGACGGGCACCGCAGGACGCAGGGTTACATAGTATAATTGTTGCTCTGATGAGAGTTTGTTCTGTGATCTGGTCTAGCGTGTCATTAATGCATTTCTTTTAGCTAAAAGCACGTCTTCAAGTTTTCCATAGGAGATGAAAAAACTGTTCAGTGTCAAGGTTGTGCTACAATGATGCCTCAGTGCCGTTTAGTAAAATTTGTTTTGGTTCCATTCTCCTAAGTTCCAATTCCTGATTTCCTCCTCTTGTTGGACATGTTTAACAGCATAGTACGCAAGACCTATACTTTGTCCCCCATGTTGCTTCTAAAAGTGTTTTTACTCTTTTAAAATGTGCTGCCCACATATTACTTTTTTTACATGATCATTCAAGGACATAGACAACATTATCTGTGTAGAAGGTTATCCTTTATTGGATCTTTTTTTTGCCCCCTTCAAATGTTGTGTAGTCTCTTCTGTTCCTTCCATGAGTACATGCTTTACATGTGCGGTATTTCCAGGAGACATTTTTCATATCTGTTAACCAGGTTTGGATCACATTTGCTCCTTCCAGTTTCAGATGACTTCTTAAAATGTCCCAGAATAATTGTGCTTTCCTGATTGCTCTCTTTGGGGCCCACCATTTGTTTTAAGGTCTCATCTAATCTCAGAACATCACAGTTTTTTTTGAGGATGCTCTTGATTTTCTGATTTTCAGTATTGTACTTAGTGAAGAACCTTAACTCCTTGAGTGCTGTTTCCTTTTTCTCCATTACATTCTTTGTAGTTGCAACCAACATTTTTTCTCTTTTCTTATTTCGGGCTCTTCCTAGTGCTTGTTCCATGATCAAATTATGATAAGTGTTTTCTGAATCTATCCATAATTTTTTTGGTTTTTACATTGAAGTGTTCATCATTCTAGCAGATCGTCTGTTCTCTTAGCATCGTCCAAAAGGGTATGCTCCACTTTAGGGCTTTGGCATGGACAGTGCTGGCATGCAGGCTGCTGTTCCTGGCAGTAGTTTTCCTGTGTGTTTTAGTACACAGCTCCCCACCTTTCTAGTACAATGACCCATCCAGATAGTCAATTCTGTTCTTACTGATAATACGTGTTAGCTTGATGTTGCAATTTTTCTAGTTTAGTTTATTGATATATATTCGATTATGTGTGCTAGCATGTCTTGGTTGTCATCTACCAGAGCTACTTCCTTTTACCTCTAACCCATGAATAGGTTGGTGTATGTTGGAAAAAATGAAGTTCCCATAGCTGTTTCTTACTGCTGTCAGACAAGAGTGCCTTGAAGGTGAAGGTGTTGTGTTTTAGGCAGTATTCAAGTATGTGTAAGAGCATTTTAATATGTTGTCAGTGGCTAATTGATCTGGTCTTCAGAAAGTACCTGCAGGTTTCCAATCATTTATATGGCCTATTGAGTTGTGCAAAGACACTACATCCAGGATTGCCATGATGTTTGAACTTTTCCACGGAAGTGCATTTATTATGAGGAGGAAGTCCAAATAATAATCAAGTATGAGTGTACGTGGTTACATATACAGCCATGAAGAGACTTATGTACTGGTGAGACTATCGAGGGTACCCTGGTGAGTTGTTTAAGCTTTTGTGGGCTTTAGGAAAATGAAATGGACCATTGAACTGATGGAATTCTCCGTTTTGAGGTACATTTATTCTTCCTATTTTAGGAGACCATTAGAGTGCAACTGCTTCAGTAGCTTCATGTATTCCATTTGTCATTGTCATTCTCATCCTATTACTATCAATTTTGCAGTAATGTTCAGACATTCTGAGTTGTTGGTTCGCTTCCTTAATATAGAAGCCTTTGTCCATTGGCACAATGTTACCTCCTTTGTCAGAGGCTTTTATCAAAATTTCCTTGACTTTTTCAATGAATTTATTTCATTCCATTCATTTGGTCTGTTTACCAAAACGTCTGTTTTTGTATATTATTCCTTGGATTGTGATTTTCTTCCACCATTACGTCATGAAAAATATGTATTTTGTTTACTGGAGTTGTGGACAGAATTTGCTTTTCGATTTCATTTTGCTACTGTATGCAATGTCTGTAAATAATCCTGCTTCTTCTCTACATTTATATATCATGTATGTACATTTGATCAAGGCATTTTACGTGTCAGAGATTTGCACACCATGCAAATTCATCTTAGATATGCCAGTTTATGTTCTATATTAGGCAGTAAAAGCTGATTGCCCATAATCTCGGTACCCATTGGATTTCCAATTATATAAGTAAATATTGTACACACAAAGCTTTCTGTAAAACCAACAACAGTGCCTTTATTTTATCCATTTGACCAGTACAGTCACCTAATGGCTTAGTGTATGTTTGAAGCATTTCACACTTAACATTTTTAATATACCGTAGCAGGGTTGCACAGAACCTTCATTGTAGCATTTTGAGTACAAGGTACCCCCTCATGGTGTCTAAAAAAAACCTGATTCCTCAATGAGGGATCATATTCAAACTGAATATCAGAAGCCTGATTAGACTCCAAATGTACCATCTAGTATGATGGGGCCTGAAATTTGGTGCACTGTCCTTAGTGGCTGCCACTAGTGTGGGGACTGGAGTTACTACATTTGTCTTTCCTTGAACTGCAGGTTTTTATTTTAATAATGACCATCTGAACTGCATTAAGCAGTTTGAGTAGCAGAGAATCTTTCCTCAGCAGTGGGGTAGAAGTGTGATTTGTATGCAAGGACAGGTGCTGGCTGGGCAGCTGCCAGTGGTTGTGGGGGCAATGGGCCTCCCCCAGCTGCCTCCACTGATGAGCATGTTGTGTCTCAAGTCTTATGTAGTTACACATTGGTTACAGCAGCAACACACTATTGCCCAGCTGAAATACATGATTTTAGAAATCATTGCAGTACAACCAGATATTGACAATTCTAAGTTGTTAGCTCAGAGGGAAGTATGGTGGACCAAATATTTGCACACGCTGGCACCAGCAGGGCTTAATGATAAATTGAAAATGTCGTGTTTTTTATAAATTCAGATTGTAAGTATAGCACATATTACAACAATTATCGTATCAATTGAAATTCCTTTATTCAAACACTTTTTTATTTTCTCCAGTTTACGTTTTTCAGTTTCATTCGTGACTTTGATTTCATGGTACATTTTCCTCACTATTGTTTGTAGACTAGCAGGTTTATTGACAATAGTTTTTTCAGCACTGGGTGGTCCACCTTGTTTACTTTTTCTACATTTCAATCATAAAATTAATGGGGCAACGGATTCTAACCATGTTTTGGGAATGTTACTTTTCCCCATTAGTAGCAGAGGCAGTGGCACTATGAAGTATGTATTCAACAGTAGTGAGTTTCTCCATTTTGGTATAGCTAATATTCTAGGTGTATCACAGTAGGCTAATAGATGAGTTCAGTTTTTTAAAAAGAATTATGCATTGAGGTTGTGAGGACTAGTGAGCAACGTGCAACAGAAATTATCGTTTTTCATCACACGTATAAATCCAGCGTAAATAGCAAATCAGAGTAAAAGTGGTTTAAATTACTTTTGAATTTGACCTGTTGATTTTGGGCTCTGTTGAGCCAACTGATAGTGATGCGTGTGCAGAATACAACTAAGTTTGTGGTTCTTACTACCCAGGTATGTAGAGTAAAAGATCAGTCCACTTTCTATGATTGTTGTGTATTCAATCGAGAATACGTCAGACGCGCGGGAGAGCAGCCTTTTTTACCACGGTTTCACCGGACAGAATTTTTACAGCGTCCGGAATCTTCAGACTATACACACGCGAGTCGACAGGTTTCAAGAGAGGTGAGACAACCGAGAGATTTAATTACCGGGAGTAACCACTCAGGTTACAAATAGGAACGAGTGGGAAGCAACGTTTGATTTACTAACAGCAACAAGCAATTCATTATGCTGTTGCATTTACAGGTGACGGTTGTCTATATCCGGTCGACTTTGGATCGCTACAGCTTCATTGTTAAACTGAACAGGTCTCGCATGGAGAGGCCCTAACTATCTGTGGGATAACAGTGATTCTGGAGACTCGGTAAATATACAACGCTTTCATTAGGTGCTGGCTATTATTTTGAATTCACTTTTTTTTGGTTGATTTCCATTCACTATAGTTTTACTTGTTATACAGCACGAGGACTGCGGTTCCAGCAGGTTAGGAATTATTAAGGATTGAGTCTTGGATACTCATAAGTAGAGACAATCATTAAGCCAAGAGGTTATGGTGTTGTCAAGTAAGAGTTACCTCCTAAGGAGTTCACACTGTGTTTTTTAGTTTATTCTGTTAGTAACATTTATTCAGAAGCATTTTAGAATGGGGTTTTTAAGTCCCTTTTTCTGGGTTTTTTCGGGCTTCGTTCTTTATTTATGTTGGTGCTTCCTTACTTATCCATCACACTTATGATCACTGGTGACGTTTTTTTTTTCATGGATTTTCTGTGCTTTTGATCGATAATTGTTGGGATCAGTGTCCGTACAGGATTTGTCCACCCTGTGGTTATTGAATGCATGAAGTGATTATTGTATTCCATATGGAGATAATGAGCATTGAAAAAATAGCGTATTTTTGTTTTCATTCTATGTTTTCTGACACAGGCCCCTGAAGAAGGGATTTCGAATAATCCCGAAATGCATTGGGCGTCAACCACAACATCTACTTCGATTTCGTCATCAATTACTCTTGCATAAGTGATCGTAACAATGAAATATTGAGTATTGATTGTGTTTGATAGATTTGATCACTATCGATTATGTTCAAAGTAAATGTGAAGCATATTCCATTTTCAGTTTTGTGAATTTGACAGCTTAACAATTAAAAAAGCATTTTGTTTGACTAAATCAGTGATGATTCATTATCTCATGTGAATCAGTTATTTAGGTGAACGACAAAAATTTGTGAAGTGTTTTCTTTAAATTTGCAAGCTGTGCATCCGGTATTCAGATGTTGTTGCATCTGCGTTTTTGATCATGTTGTGGGTGAAACACATGGCACCAGGGCACCCACTGTAAAAAAAAGAAATGCTGGATCCTGCTTGGACCCAAGATGGGTGCTGGGTGGTTAGTCCACTGGAGCCGCTTGTGGCTTGAGGCTCCTTCCTGTCTCAACAGTTACTAAAGGTGTAGGTGCTCTGAGTGGCACAAGAGAACCCACAATAAAAAAAATTGGCATCTTAAAAAGAAAGAAAAAAAGAATAAATGAGCATCAGAAGCCGCTTATTTATTATTCACTACCTTAGGCAAGGAGGGCCACATAATGGCCAGCGAGGGGTTTTTAGTTATATATTTTGATTCTGGTCGTGCTCGTAGAAGGGGCAGGGGCACAACCAAGATTTTCTTTTATGTTGTGGAGGGCTGCAGGGAGTGCAGCAGACCCTCAGCAACATGAAAAAGTCTCCTTGGTTATTAAATCCATGACCCCATGAGGGCTTACCATTAATTTTTAAATCACTGTATGCTCTTCGGCTGGAAAGCAGTTGGCACTGTGGTTGAATTTTGTGGCCTGATGTGGAAAAAGTTGGTTAAAAAAAAGCTTTATTTAAAATAATTTGTGACAAGAAGTATTATTGCACATTGCAATGTGTGTATTCATAAAATATACATTTGAAAAGAATTATTGGACTTTTTAACAAAGTCAGTAGTTCTGCATCATATAGTTTGATGTGCGCACCTCTGATTAAGCCATATATATACATATATATATATATATATATATATATATATATATATATATATATATATATTAAAAGAAAAAGGGTGAGTTTGGGCACCCACTGGGGTTGGGTGCAGGGCCTTGCTGCAGATCTGGCCTTGCTGCCAGGACCCCTGCGGGCGCCCACGCCCCCTTTTTTTAGACTATATAAATATAAAAGGCAGGCATATTAGCTTTGTCAGGAGGTAAGCGACGAGGGGGTTGAGGGTTTGCATGGGGAGGGACATCTGACTATAGGTTAAAAACAGAAAGTCGCTGGAAAAAACAAACTTTATTGTTGGGAATTGTAATATCATACATTACATTACCAAAAACCCTTAGTTATTCACTGACAAAATAAAGATTAAAGGGACACTAAAGTTAGGTGAACATGTCAGTTAAAACATTATGTAATCAGGCCTCGAAAATCATAAAAATGTTACTAGACCTGCAGATCGAGTAACTTGAATAATCTACTTGACCTAACTGTAGTGTTCTTGAGCCGTAAACTGGTCTCAAATTGTGTGATCATTGGCAAATATTTTATTTCACAGTCACCTTTTTCTTCCTTCTCACATACGAGTGCACCTTCAAATATGCGAGTTCAGCATTTCTGCTGTACAAAACAAAACTCTTTTGTTTGATTAAATAAACTAAACATTTGCTCCATGTGTAATAAGAACTCGCCCCACATGTAGGGTACACATGATCCCTGACATTGCTTCTCAGTTTACTAATAGCATTGCCATAAGGGCAGGGGCAGGAGTTCGTCTCAATTCATGTTTAAGTACACTCACTTTTAGAAAATCTTATTACTAAAATATGATGTGGTAGCTCTCTGTCATTTACAGAGGGCACATTTCCAAGAAGTGGCAAAATACCTTCCCAATAACCTGCAGCTTTACTGATAAAACTATATAGTGTATTAACAATCTGTGAACATTGGATTTCAAAAATCATATTTATCATGTGCACCTTACCAAGTAAAGTGTTCTGATTTGTTTTTCATCTTCTTAAAATATTTTTTTCATTACACGGAACACAAAAAATGGGCTTTCACAACTACTGAAATATATTTTGATATGTTTGTACAGTTGACTTATTAGCTAGTTAAATATGTGTTAGGAAAAACCTTATACCCTACAGTCTTTCATTTACATTTCGTACAGCAGGTCAGACAATTCACTTTGCAAAATTCTGGATATCTGCAGTCAGAGAAGGAAAATTATTGTGAACTGACTTCTGACCTCTGTCTCTGAATACAGAAACACAGAGCAATTGTGACACGATAAAAACAAGATTTGATAGGCATCTGTATTGCTATCACTTTCTGACTGAACAGAACACCTGTACTTTGTCAATTCGCCAGAATGGGTGAGTAGTTCCTAAATATAGTTCGACCTGATAAAATATGACTAACCATAGCGAGTGAGCGAGTAGAATTTTAGAGGCCTGATAATAATTTAAGGCCTGCAGGGTAATGTCTGATATCCCCATAAGGAGCTCAGAATGCAGTTATTTTCTCTTGAATCCACAGATCCTTATTCTTAGTCTTCTCCTGATAACTTTATCCAGGTCGGCTCTGGATTCCAATCCGCTTTTACAGGTTGACTCTTCCAGTACATAATTTTCTTTTAAACTTGCTTAAGCAAATGACCATGAATTGGTATTGGGAGGGTAAGGGAGGAAGGGGGCGGGGCAGTGTGACTGTAAATATTTTGTGAAGAACAATCCTTCCTTCCTTTCTGTATTCTTAGGGAAAATGTTCCTTGGTTACCAGGACAACCCTGCCAATATGAATTTTTGAAGAACAAAGGTCTGTTTCACATTAAACCCTTGTAACAGCAGCCCATGGAAAGTTGTGAAAAGGCTTTGATCCACTCAAATTCTCATCTTTTTCAGACTCAATTCTGCGTCTGTAAGATCTGGATGTAGATGTAAGTTTATTGATCACCAATCAGCATTGGTAGCTGAAGTGTTTTCTAGGACTCATTATCTTCCTAAACTGATTGCCTGACTGAGCTACAACATTCTAGATTTACATTACTCATAATCCTATGCTTTTCACCAAACTCTTCTGTTAGTTTCAAAGTAGTTCACATCGTAAGATTCTTATGAACCCAACTGGACAATCCATTCCTTAAGAAAAATTACCACGCCAATTAGATGTAAAATTCGTATTTACTATATATAATGCACTGTGCTCTAGGATCTATTTAAGACATCAAGATAATTCACCAGAACATTTGGTTGATTTACAGTCAATTGAAGCTTATACTTAAGTTTGAACTTAGACGTCTACTATCTGTTGTCCCCAACACTAGAGGTATCTACCTACACATTGAAATTTATAAACCTTCAATTAGTACATTTAATTTAGTATACTAAGAAAACGCAGGCATAAGAAATAGAATCTACCTAGTATATATCTAGATCTCACAAAGAGACAAATTGTCTTAACTGTCTTCTTTGTATCAACAAATCGAGTTCGCATTGGGCGCTATTGTGCTAGGCCTATTTATGGATTTTGAAAATCCTTCAAACATCCTACCATGCTCCCCTAGAGCGGTAATCTTTTCCATTAAAAAAATAATTAGTGGTAAAAAAGGTGTGAAAAAGAGATAATAATAATAATACTTAAGGTTTTCTGGATTTTGCACATAAGGGATTTGTTATTATAGTAGTTTATTCTAGTTGGGATGCTGATATTTTGCTGAAGAGTCTGCGATTTAGTACGGTAATAATCACTTTTGGGACTGATATTTCAGGGGGGTTTAAAAACCATAGTAGCAGAGTCTAGCGATTTTCATATTTTCCTGTGTTTAGGTTTACAAGGGGAGGTATTTAAGGCACCATTGTCCGCTCCTCTTAAGGTTAGCCATTATTGACATTTTTTAAATGAAATTTTCCTAAAACCTTTCCAGTTACCCAGGACTATTTTACTTGCCAAAGTTAGCATTAACTCAAGCATAAAGTGGTCTTCCGGGTCCAGGAAGCCTGCTAAAATATATGATAACTCTTTAACTGGGGAGATGTTGAATGTCTGGTTGATGTTTGATGAGTTGCTGTATTTTTATTCCTTCGCTATGTGTCTTTTTATTTGTTTTGTGTTTGAAAAACCAATCAAAGTTATTGAAATCAAAAAATAAAAGTTTATTCTTCCAGAAAATACGGTGAATAAATAAATGTAGCTGATAAATAAGGCCCACTTCTCCAATTTTGGTTCCAATTGCTGATTTCTACCAAACCACAAATATGCATGATTAGAAAAGAATTGAAGAAACAGAAAAAATATATAAATACCTATGAACCTAACATATGATAAAAAAGATCATAATTGTCCAGTTCGCCCCCGAGGCAGTGCATAGCATGAAGCTTTTGTGCTAGACACTTTTTCTTTTCAGGAATGCAAACATTGGCGATTTGTCAGTATAATGATTTATTTTGTCACAACAAATGTATAGACTAGGTAAATAAATAGATTTGGAGCATATGGATGAACGGATAAAAATGTGAAAATGTTTTGAAAATTGTAAAAGAAGAAACCTTGCGTAAGATGAAAAATGAAAACTTTTCTAGCTATTGTAACTGAAAGTTTCAATTCTATTAAGGATTCTGAGGCGGAGATTATGCTTTTCTTTAATTAAACAGCAGCCATGTTAAAACTGTAAATAATAATCGGAAGACTTCATTTCCCACAACCCTAGGTAAAAATGAAGTTGCAGCAAAAGAGTTCATGTCTAATTTGACGCCGACCATAGAAGTTCTTTACTTCGGTTTGGAGGACACAATTCCTGTAATTTAGAGAGCACTGGTTAACCTGGGAAAAAGGTTCCTGAACAATAGCAACAGGGTAAATCAAAGTCAAGGAATCACACAGCTTTACAGTACAGCTAGGCATTTCTTAACCAAGAAACCTAAAACACCATCAGGAAAAACTCTACTGACTCTAATAGGCAGATCCAATAACCCAAGTGGGTCATCATTCATGCGAGGGTGGGTTAATCCTCGCCTCCAAGTCCTTAATAGATTTGAAACTTTCCGTTACAATAGCTAGGAAATCTTTCATTCTCCTGCAGGATCCGGCAGCGAAGATTATGCTAGTTTAAAGCTTATCCACCACCAGAGCCGCTGCTTTTAAAATATCCTCCCAACAGGCTCACAAAGCAAAAGCTTTTAAGGCCATCGCCCCCAAGCGGAGTGTGAACTAAATATCTTGGTATTGATTCCCACCTCCTGAATGGTCCATCTCACGATAGTCTGTGAGGAGACTGCTGGGAGAGGTTTCCTCAAAGCAATCAACAGTTGCTTCTCCCCGTGGGGACGATGCTCTGCCGTCATAGTCTCATAGGCCTTGATTCACCTTACAACTTGGGTACCTCCGGAAAGGCTGGGTAAAAAAAAATCACCTGGGAATTACATTTGGTTTGTTTAGCGACATGGAAAATGACTCCATCCGGATTCAAGGTTCTTCCTGTAATATCTATGGCCCTGACATCTGACACCCTCCTACACGAGATACTTGGCCATGAGGACAGTAGTTTTAAAACTTTATTCATGTCCCAGAGGACAGAGTACCTGTTTCTGGAGTCAGGGACAACTGAATGTCGCGTAGCATTTTTGTGTCCAGAGGACTTTCCCCCACTGGTGATTTAGCGATCATGGCGCTCGGCCCACGGATATCATAACCTAAATGTATCAATCAATCTGTAAGCCATTCTTCCCGTCGCTAAGGAGACCAGGAACTTCAGGATGTGAACAGTGTTCGTCCCCATGGGATCCAGACTCCGTTGCAGACACAAACCCACCCATTGAGAGCAGGCAGAGCGATACCTCTTAACTGCACCGCCCGCCCAAGCTCGAGAGAGGAAGTCTGCTGCATCACTCGATAGGCTAGGGACTTGTCATCGTGCCCTGTTTTCCTCCACGCCATAAGCTGGAGGTTGCCGCTGGTCATGAGATGATGAGGATTCCCGGAGGGGTTGCTCAGGAGCTGAAATATGGTGCTCCAGGCAGTACTCCTGAAAAGTCTTGGGGGCATATGTATGAACACCCCGTTTAGAGAATCTCAAATTGCGATATTTTGCGATTTGCAGTTTGAGATTCGCAATTCGGGATGTATTTAAAAAATCGCTAATGATTAGCGATTACCTAAAATTTGGAAAAAATTCTCAGAAACATGGTTTGCGATTCCTTAATTGCGAAATTCGCATATTAAGAAATCGCAAAAGCGGGAATCGGCTATACAGGTGCAGCCTGATGACATCACAACCAGGAAGTGGGAGTGATTTGCTGCACCTGATTGCCTGAGCCACAGTCAGAGGCTGTGTGAGGAGTCAGCACGGCAGAGAAAAAACCCCAATGGAGTCCCAGAAGCAACATGACGGCAAGGAGGGTGAAGAGGATGAGAAAACACAGATTCTTTGACAAGGAGCAGGAGGTGCTCATAGAGGAGATGGTATGCAGCCATGAGCTCCTCTTTGGGAAAAAGGCACTGAGAGTCCCTAAATCAAGGAAAAGAAAGATTTGGCTGGACATTCAAGAGAAAGTCAATGCTGTGGGTGTTACTCATCGCACTGTCGAAGAATTGCGCAAGCAATGGTATGACATGCGGCAAAGGTCGAAGGAGAGGGTGGCAGCCAGACTCAAGGAGGCCAACAAGACCGGTGAGGATCATCCACATCAGCAGAGCCAGCACCCAATGAGGAGCTGGTGGAGTCCACCCTCCTGCCTGAGAGCGTCAGTGGTGTGGCTGACATTGACAGCTCCGACTCTGCATCCAGCAGCCAAGGTAAGATGCATGCCAAATATATCTGCCCAGATCCCCATCCCATGCACACTTTCACGAATGCACAAAATAGACACAACACATGGTACTCCGGTCCACTTCTTACAGCACATCCAGCAATGCATCATGGGAGTTGTAGTAAGATGTATGATAGTGTGTCCATGACACACAGGAAATCAAATGCAACATGTGGTTCAGTGATAAGGGAATAAGACAGTGTCAGAAGTTAGCCAAGACAAACTATAGAAACTTTATTGAGTGCAAAATGCAGACAGTGACACAAACTCATGTATTCCCCTTTACATCCACAGCACAATCCAGGGCACTTGATGACAGTGCAAAGGGAGATGACCTTGCAAATCCTGAGGACCAGCATGATGATGGGGACTCAAGTGAGGAGACAGAGCACACAACAATCATGCGCAGGAAGCGCACACATGTGCCCCCACTGCCTCCATTGGAGGCTAACATAGAGGCCACAGGGGAGGAGAGTGATCAAAGAGAGGCAAGGCAGGGTGTGTCACACATGCGGAGGCAGGAAACCACGCGAATGAGTGTGGCAGCAATGGAAACACGCAGGTCAAGGCCCAGGAGCAGCACTGCCACCGATGAGGAGCACACAGTATTAGCAGGTCTTGAAAACAGCATGCTGCAGGTTCAGCGCCTGCAACATAAATCATTGCGCTCCATTAATAGGCAGCTCAGCACACTCAACAGGAATCAGCACTACATGGGGGAGGGCATCATGGCCATGGCAGGTGCCATACGTGACCTCTGTGACACCCTGAAGCAAAACCAAGACACCAGTGACAGGGCTGCCCAACGTGCCAACGCACGGCTGCATAACTACAAAGGCGGTGAACCGCCTCTGCACCACCACCAGCAATTTGACATGTCGCAGCATTGCCATGCAGTTGGAAATGTCACACTGCTGCCAGGACATTGCAAGAGGACTGGAATAGGTCACCAGTGCAGATGAGCAAATGCAGACGGCCAACTCAGGTGGCACCGCACTCATGGTCTCTGGGAAGAGCGAGGAGACCTCAAGTAGGAGTAGCATCACACCTACATTGCCTGAAGCAAGAAGGCGCAGTGCCAGACAGGGTGCAGTGCCTAGGAACCCCACGGAGGGCACTCAGCCTGGATCCCAAACATCACCAATCCGTCACTGGAGGAGGTGAACTGTACAGTGAAACCTTTGCGTCAATGGGTGATGCAACTCAGCAATGCATATTGAACACTTTCTTGTGACCTACCTGCACTTTGTGCATAACATGTGCTGGGTACAGCAACAGTGAATGCTTTTGAAGTGTGAATAAACACAGCACAGATTTCAATCATTATTTTGGCTCATGTCATCATTACTCACCTAGAAGTAGTTTTGCGTGATCTCAGTCCGTCTCTGACGTCCGGCAGCTGCCCCGACTCCTGATGCTTGTCTGTCAGGGGGAGCAGGGCAATCGTCATCCGATGTGTCTATCGGTCACATCAATTGTGCCTTTCCTCATAGCCTTTCCTCATAGTCATGTTATGGAGCATTGCACAGCTTGCAACGATTTTACAACAGGTCTCAGGGCTGTATTGCAGTGCACCTCCACTTTTATGCAGGCACCGGAACCGGCTCTTTAGGATTGCAAACGTACGCTCTATGACGCAGCGTGTAGATCTGTGTGCCCTGTTGTATCTCCTCTCACTTGCATTGGCTGGATCCAGGTACGGGGTCAGGATGAAGTCCCGCACTGCATCGGCACTGTCACCTGCAGGGATAGACACAAAAGGTAAGTCAATGTTTCCCCCCCCCCCCTCAGGAGATGTAGTGGATGTATGGATGTGTGCCACGTATTTACCTAGCAGCTATCCCTTGTCAAACTCTCCAGCACTCAGACGTCTGCGTATCCCACTGTGTCTAAAGATGAAAGAGTCATGTGTACTGCCAGGGTATTTGGGTACAATATCATTGATGATATACTTAGCATTGCCCACAATCTGTATATTCAGGGAATGGTAGCATTTACGGTTTCTGTAGACATATTCAGTTGCTGATGGTGGTGTGATGGCCACATGGGTCCCATCAATGCAGCCAATGACGTGGGGGAAACGTGCAATCTGGTAGAAGTCAAGTTTTGTTTGCTGTAATGCCTGTTGGGTGCTGGGGAAGTATATGTTACGTGATAGCCTCTGTAGCATTGCATCTAGAAAGGCATGGAAAAAGCGCGACAGGGCACTCTGACACCCCGCCAACCTCCACTATGACCCCTTGAAAACTACCTGAGGCCAGGAGGTGCAGGGAGCACAGGACCTGCACATGGGTGGGAATTGTTTGTGTCCTGCGTGTTGGGTGTTCCAAATAGGGTTTCAGCTCCTCAATCAGGTCCAAGATGGTCTATGGGTGCAGCCTGTACTTGTCATGGATGTCCTCTTTAGTCTGCTGGAACAGAGTGATGCGCAGCCTGAAGATACGTTCCCGTCTCATTCTCCTCTGTGCAAGAGCCCGACTACGCAGCGTCCTGGCTATCACGAACAGTGCTGCCATTGTGGAAGGATCTGTTGCATTGTGGGCTGGTTTAAGTACCTTGCACCTGGTTACCACCTATATGCACTTGGTGTTAATTGCGATTTCTTAATTTGCCAATTTATCAGTCTCGCAAGTTGCGAATTTTTCATACATGTACTTGCGATTTCTTAGATTGCGAAACCCTGTTTCCGAATTTCGCAAACTGAGAAAATGGCTATTTAGGAATTCGCAAGGATATTCGCAGAATTTTGGTTTCGCAGTATTAGAAATCGCTATTTCTGCGATTTCTTAGTTTGCACTGTGAATGTGTCTCATACATCTCAAATAGCGATTTATTTATTTTTATTTGCAAACGCTGTTTTTTGCGATTCGCAGCATTTGCGAATAAAAATTAGTTTCATATATATGCCCCTTGGTGAGATCCGAGAGGGCCTTGGATCACGTACCCCCCAAATGATTGATATATCAGACCGTCACCACATTTTCCATCTTTAGCAGGACGCAAGATTCCCTGGTCCAACAGTTGACTGCGAAAGAGCCTGCCATCAGTTCCAGACAGTTGATGTGCAGGGACTGTTCTAAGGCAGGCCATCCTCCACCTGTGGTGAAATCCCCACAACAAGCTCCCCAACCGGAACCGCTGGCATTGGAATCGATTGTGAGTTCTGGCTGTGATCCGAAAATGCCATGACCATTCCACTCACCCATGTGAGAGAGCCACCACTGGAGTTCCTGTCTGGCCTCATCTGACAGGGGAACTCTGGGGATATGTGAGACCGCGGCAAAGGTGAGATGCGTTCAATTGTTGCAAGGGCCGGAAATGTATGGGCCTGGGAAAGCGGGCCAGAATTGAGGATAACCGGCCCACCACCCTGGCTATCTGGCAGAGGGAGGTCCTCTGTTTCGACAGCACCTTCCTCACCTAGTGGTGGATATAAACCACAAGGAGTATATTGGCACCCATAGTAGTTTTGTTCAGTGCCAGTAACTACTTTGGCAGTGTGTGCTTTTTGAGACCAATTTTGTTTTACTTTTGCCAATGTTTGTTCTAATGGTGAGGGCCTGGCAGCTCCCACACCAATAAGATTTTACAAATACCATGCCAAAACAGTTCACACATTGACAAAACTAAAACGCTGACCACCAATTTCAGACCTACTTGCTTTGCAATGCTTGTTTATTTTTGTTTCCCAATAATCTTATTGAAGCTGTTTACACTGATTTTCCATTATGAATATTTTTGGGAAATACAAGCATGCACCAACACATGTTACTGAATAAAGCTGAAAAAAATTATAACTGAAATTTTACTGTAGTTTAGAGGAATGTTTATTTTTTTCCTGCTTTCATTTTTTATGAACATTTTATTTTGAAAGTTAAGAATCATCAACCTTCTGGGAGCATTATTCATAGCCTCATATGGCTAAACTTTGAAAAGGTGTGTACACATTTTTATACTGGAACCACTATCAGTAGTGCAGTCGGAGCTTGCAACATTTACTTAGAGCACTCACCCTAATAATAAAGGCTTTCAATTAATGAACCATAAATACAAGTTTGAACAGCATTAACATATGGGCCAAACATTTACCTTAACTGCAGACAGTGCCCTTCTCTGATCCATAATGTTGTACTGCAAACTGGCAGCCAAAGGGTTTGTGCTGCAGGGGGTTGGGCCTACTTGCCTAAAGGACAAAAAACACATGAAAACTTGTTGCCCTTGACCCCAAACAATATGTCCTCGTCGGGCTATAGGAATTTCACATCCATGGATATAGCTGAGGTCCCTATTCCATATCTTCAGTGTCTTTGGTTGAAGCTTTCTCATGGACACCTCCCTCATAATATAGAAAAGATACTGTGATGGTCGGACCAATCGCAAGGGGTAATGGTATCCAGAGTGATGCCGTTTTCTTTGGAGATGAGGTCCAGAATTTCTCCTTTATTATGAGTTGGCCGGTCACAGTATTGAATCAGCTCGTGATTACATAAGAATGATTTAAGGGATGTTACAGATTGGTCATTGGGTTTAGACCAGTGAAGGTTGAAATCACCGAGGGAGATTTGAGACACTACGGAATCGACATTGCCAGATATAATTTCGATTATTTGTTTGATGAAGGAGAGATTCTCCCCCAGGGGGTGATAGAATGTATGTAGTTTGCAAACCGGAAGGTGGTTACTTGAGATGTTAAGACAGAGGTATTCACTGGAGGATAGCGTAGAGGACTCAGAGTAAGAAACCGAAAGTGTGCTCCGATGTATACAAGCTAGGCCACCATCCTGCTTTTTCGCTCTGTCTAGATCAATTATGTCACGGGTAGGAGGCACTAGGAGGTCTAGGATAGGAGCGGAAGAGCGATTAAGCCAAGTTTCAGTGAGGATGGTGATAACTATCTCATTGTGTTGGATGAGGTCGAAGATATCAGAGGCGTGTTTACTGGCTGATCTGCAGCTGAGCAGTACGCATTTAAGTCGTACCGGTGTGTGGGGAAGAGGAGTCTGGATGATGTTCACTCGCTTGAGGTTGTCATTATTTATGACTGAAGTTGTGTGGGGATTCTCTGTTCGGGTTAGCGTAGATGGCTTGAAATTGACCTAGAGTAGTCTTGTTGGTGTCTAGAGTAAGCGAATTAGAGATGAGTAGATCATCGATATCATTGGACGCAAGATCGGCCTTCATTCTTCTGGGGCAGGAGTGGGTGGTAGGTAGGTGTACGGTTTTAGAGGTAGAGAGGGGGGAATGCTGGACAGGGCGAGATACAGCGCTAGAAGGGACTCTGGGCAAATTTCCAAGGGAGAGGAGGGAGCTAATCAAGGGGAGATACTTAATTGAAAGGGCTTTCAAATTATGAAGTTCGACGGTGAGTAGGCGCAACTGGAGAGATATATCGTCCAGGCGCGCCTCCAGGTCTGAGTGCTGGATGAGGGGTAGAGGTTGTGTGGGGAGATGAGAAGGGGCCTTGAAGGATGCCAGAGAGGTCTAAGGCGGGACTGTGAAGTTCCGGGGGGGGGGGGGGGGGGAGTTGGTCATTGAGGACTTGCAATGATTCAGATAGCTTGGATAGAGAGGCTGGGGAATGTGAGAGGGTGGGTGGACAATTGACCTCTGTGTCAGGGGTGGTAAAATAGGGGTTGAGTGGGTATGGCTGATCATGGACCATGGAGGGCAGTTGCCGGGTCTCTGGCCTAGAGGGGGTGGCGTAGATAGAGGGATGAGGGAAGGGGGATCATCCGTTGAGTGCAATGACGGTAGAGCATGAGGGAGCCTCTCAGCTCGAGAATCACCCTGTATCAGACTTAAGATCGGCGAGTAGAGTGAACCCGTAAGCCTGCCAACCTTCTGTGTTGGTTGTCGAGTGGATTGATCCAATCCGACAAGGGACTGAGAGGCTCTGAGATTATCTAAAGGGGGAGTATAGTTTTTAGAGAGTGGGGTACTCCCGGCTGTGGTGGGGGGAGGACTGGTTAAGTCCTGAGTATTAGTAAGGTATGGGTAGGGGTCATTGGATTTAGCGGACACCGCTTTTTTGAGTGTAAGCAAAATATTGCCCATTTTAGCAAGGTTGACATTAGAGGCTTGGATTAGGATTATACCATTGTTGTAGAGGGTGGTAGTGGTGTTAGCTTTGAAGATGAGCGAGGGTGACGTTGTTAATTTGAGACCATGTGGGGATTTCCTAGTGCCTTATATTTGAAGCGTGGAATAGAGAACATTCCGCCAGCATGCCCGTTTTCTGGTATAGAAGATGACTTCATTAACTAGAATACCCTTATTTGCACAGAAGTAGATGTCTGAGATTGTTTCGGGTCTGGCTTTGAGCTTGCGATGTTTGTGTTTTTTGGCTGCATTTTTAGGGAGGTTAGACGGGTATTTGATAATGAAGGCATTAGATCCTGTGAGGTCAGGACTTATCTCCATTCTGAGGGTGTGTCCTAGTGAGGAAGGTGCCCAATTAGGAGTTAAAGGAGGTGAAGGTGTCTCAGCACCACCGAACACATGCACTTCCAGATCCACACAGACCCCAAGACTACCCTAAGAGGCACCCTCGTCTACAGACCACCAGGACCCCGGCCACAATTCTGCGACTCCATCGCTGACGACCTCAGCACGCACGCACTGACCTCCACAGACTACATACTCCTCGGAGACCTGAACTATCATCTGGAGAACAACAACGACAACAACTCCTCCACCCTGATCGCCAACCTCGCCAACCTCGGACTTAAACAGATCGTCACAACACCGACCCACATCGCCGGTCACACGCTTGATGCCATCTTCTCCTCAAGCCCCCATGTCGCCTTCAGTCACGCTTGCGAACTCACCTGGACAGACCACCACTGCATCCACTTCTCCTTCCGAAAACCCCTCACACACCACCGCACCCTACAGATCCCCCGTCGCTGCTGGGGAAAAGTCACTGAAGAACAACTACAGACAAGCCTCGCACTCAACTCACCGACCAACCCGACCAACCCCGATGATGGTGCACTCACCATCGGACGCTGATTGAACAACTGCACCAACACCTTAGCCCCGATGAAAATGCCCGTCAACAGAGACACCAGCAAAAGAGCCAGCTGGTTCACCCTGGAACTCCTCGCTTCAAAGCGCACCTGCCGGAAATTGGAAAACATATGGCACAGCAACAAGACGCCGGACGGCCACGCGGCCCACAAAGACGCCATTCGCAACCACCACCACCTCCTCAGGAACGCCAAAAGGACCTCCATCTCAGACCGCCTTGACAACAATGCACACAACAGCAAGGAGCTCTTCAACATCGTGAAGGAACTCTCCAACCCCAGCTCCAGCGCCAATGACATCCCGCCATCGCAAGCCCTTTGCGACTCCCTCACCACCTTCTTTCACCGCAAGATCACCGACATCCATGACAGCTTCAACCCCCGGACAGCCCCTACAGGCCTCGACATGCCAGACCCACCGCACCCCACCAACCACGACTCCCTGACAACCTGGTCCAACGTGAGCATTGAGGACACAATCAAGACCCTGGGCACAATCCACTCCGTATCCCCGTCCGACCCTCTCCCACACCACATCTTCAACAAAGCCGGCAGGTCCATCGCACCCCACCTGCGCAATATCATCAACCTCTCCTTCGAGACCGCTACCTTCCCTGAGAACTGGAAGCACGCAGAGATTAACGCTCTACTGAAGAAACCCAAGGCGGATCCGAGCGACCTTAAGAACTTCCGGCCCATCTCCCTGCTTCCGTTCCCAGTAAAGGTCATCGAGAAGATAGTTAACATTCAGCTCTCCCATCACCTCGAAGACAACAACATCCTGGACCCCTCCCAATCAGGATTCTGCAGCAACCACAGCACCGAGACCGCCCTCATCGCCGCCACAGACGACATCAGGATCCTACTAGACAACGGCGAGACGGCGGCCCTCATCCACCTGGATCTCTCCGCCGCCTTCGACACCGTCTGCCACCGCACACTACGCAGGCGCCTCCACGACGCAGGGATCCGTGACAAGGCCTTGGACTGGACCACCTCCTTCCTCACCGGCAGAACTCAGAAATTCCGCCTCCCCCCGTTCCGATCCGAAGCCTTCAAGATCATCTGCGACGTCCCACAAGGATCCTCCCTCAGCCTGACGCTGTTCAACGTCTACATGGCACCACTAGCATGCATCGTCAGACAACATAATCTCCTACGCCGATGACACGCAGCAGATCCTCTTCCCTTACCAAGGACCCTCTCGCCGCCAAATCCAACCTCCACCAGGGAATGAAGGCCGTCGCCGATTGGATGAAGGAAAGCCGTCTTAAGCTGAACTCAGACAAGACGGAGATCCTCATCCTCGGGCCCAACCCCTCAGCGTGGGACGACTCCTGGTGGCCTGCATCTCTGGGTACACCCCCGGCCCCTACCAACCACGCACGCAACCTGGGAGTCATCCTCGACTCAAAACTCACCATGGCCTGACAAGTCAATGCAGTCTCCTCCACCTGCTTCAACACCCTCCGCATGCTCCGCAAGATCTACAGATGGACGCCCGACAAACACGAGGAAAACAGTCACCCAGGCCCTAGTCAGCAGCAGACTCGACTACGGAAACGCCCTCTACGCCGGAGCCTCGTCCAAGCTCATCAACAGACTGCAAAGAATCCAGAACACATCTGCACTCATAATCCTCGACATCCCGCGCCACGACCACATCACCCCCCACCTGAGAAACTCCGCTCCCCTGACCACGCCCTGGCATCGGTCCCGTGCATCCGCAGAAGCACATCTGGAGGCAGGTCCTTCCCCCACTGCGCCGCCAAGACCTGGAACACCCTCTCCCTCAACCTACGACAAACCGAAGACCTGCTGACCTTCAGAAGACGACTCAAGACCTGGCTCTTCGACCAGTAGCAGCAGAACACCCCCCCCCCCCCCCGTCTGCCCCCCCTCAGCGCCTTGAAACTCACACGGGTAAGTTGTGCGCTTTACAAATGATTTGATTGATTGATTGATTGAAGGTAACTTTATCTATCAAATAAAACGTATGTAAACAGGTAATAGTCCTAATGAGCAGGCAGAATAAGTTGAGAACGGATAGTTGTGATGAAATTATTTTAGACTTCGGGAGACTGCATATGTCCTCCGTTGCTCATTTCTCTGACATCTTCGTATCCCTCTTGGAGCAGGGGAGGGTGTAGTTGACTGGTCCGACATCTGAAATCTTTTTTCCCTCTGCTTTAGACTGTTTTGTGCGCATTTTCTTAGAAAGGGAGAGGCAGGTAACAGTCGAAGGCTTATATTTGCATTCTGCACGCAGCACAGTTGGAGGACAAAGTCCAAAGTGTCTCGCGGTCAAATATATAGGAATAGGTCTCTCTACGCTTACCTGTGCGTGTGAGTGTACAGAGTTAGGCAAATGCAGAGGTCTTGGGGTCCACTTAAAGAAAAGTTCAATCCACAAATCCAATTACTGATTTCTCTTGCTTGCGTTGCGCTGTAATATAAGCGGCCAAAAGGGAGAGGGGTTGCTTACTGCTGCCTGTTGTATTGCCTGCTGTGCAAAATACAATAGGTTATAAAGCAACTTAATTCTAGCTTGACTCCAGCGTTTGCAACATACTCCCCCCCCTCCTCCCCCCTCTCCACCCCTTTGCTCACTTGCTCTGCTCCCCACCTCACGCACAGTTTGCAAAGGGAGCGTCTCTCCTTCAACTTGCAGCCCCTCATAGGAGGGCGGGGAAACCACCACGAGCAGCCGTGGGCAGCTGCCATTAACACCGATATTCCCCTTGCCTTTGCTTTCGTTGTAGGAGAGTAGGGTCTGCTTTCTATGTTCACCCCCACTTTTTGCTTTTGCTTTACTGGTTTTCGACTTAGATGTGGCTGTGGGCCTGCTAATCAGACCCACAGCCCTGCTGTTCTCTCTCTAAATTAATACTATGTACTTTAGGTGCATAACCCAATTGGATAGGATCACCTTATTGGCCCCTGTACAGTGTACCTTAGGTACCCAGGGCATAGGTGTACCCTAGGCCTACCAGGGGCTGCAGCATGTATTATGCCACCCCTGGCCTGGCCTTCCAATATGACACAACTGGCTGATCTCAGCTGGGGCAAGGTTGTGTAATCACCCCTTGCTTAGGTGTAGTATTCCTATACCTACCTTATATATAGACACATGTACACCTATCAGCCACTCCTATGGCAGGCCTTAACAATCCTGGAGGCAGAGTGCTTGGTAACATGTGAGATAGTGCTCTAGCATGAGCTGGGCCTGTCTGCAGCTTTCGGAACCATGTCCTTATAGCTGTTCTATGATATAGCCTACCATATACTCTTAAAGTACCTTATAATCTTAAACGGTTATGGTAACTATGGTTTGGCTTTATCAAAACATGTAGTGTAAGGTGTCTAACACTTTGGAATAATACCCCCATCCCATTTATGGTGATGAGGATATTATCCCTCCCTTCTAGAGGGAGAAGACATGTTGAAACCTACTTACCCGGTTAAAGTTAACCAGAGCCCCAGCATCACAAAATGGATGCTGCTGCCACGACACAAGTCTGACCTCCTGCTGCTGGGAGTGATCCCGGCAAGGGAGGCTTGGACAATAGGTTTCCTGCCTTAGGAGGTGCGAGCACCACCCCAGACAGGCCTTAGTGTATTGGGGCAGGGAGGGATGAAAGAAACGAGACACTGCCTGGGGCACACAAGGTGTCCCATGCATAGTCCAGTTCAAACCGGTGCTGGGGCACACCAGCCCCAGTCCTGGCGCGAAACTGGACAAAGGGAAGGGGGTGTAACCACCCCCCTCCCAGGTACCACCCATAAGGCGTGACCTAGCAGGCAACCCAGCCCCCCAGATTAGTATAAGAGTGGTAGCTGGGCCCCAGGAGATTAGATTATCCTGAACCTGCAACTTGAACAGAAACTCTGGACCTTCGACATTCGACGAAAGAAGAAGACTGAAGAATCTCCCTTGTGGCCAAGGAGTGGCTACCCTGTGCAAACAGGCACCATCAAGAGACTTACCCTTTGCTTTGCTGAAGTTCTACGAGGGACCGACTGCAGAGCCCGACCAGAGCCTTGACTTCCAGACTTCTCCGACCCTGATCCACATCCACAGCCGAGCTGAGATCCGTGGAGGCGACGAGAGACGTGGGACTGGCTACCTGGGAAAAGTGGTGAGTATCTTCCAGCGCAGCTTCTGAGGCACCCTCGAGGTTGTGCACCGGGGATTGAGAAGCCTCAACCCCAAGCACCATCTGCACCGAAGATCAGCCCCCCACACTCCACGAGTCCTGCGTGGGGCCCTTCTGCATTTTCCTGCTTGCCGCGTCTGTCCGGTTGCTTGCCCGTTGGCTAGTAACCTTTGCAACGACACATCTTCAATTTTCCACTGCTGGTTTGGCTCCTTCAGACTGGCTCCTGCTCCTCTGTAAAAGAGAAGCACCCCAGACCTTCCTGGTCTGCACCAGAAGCAAGTCCTCCATTCTTCGTGGGTTCCGCTTGCCAAGGCATGGTGAGTCCTAGTTCGACTTCGGCGCCGCCGACAGCACAAGCCTTCGTGGGACAGCTCGCCTCCTGGTCGTCCTCGACGTCTCCTGGTACCCGTGGCTGTTGCGACAAGCTTCACCTCTTCACCTGCAATCTCCCGACATCGCCTGGTTTCTTCCTGGTTCCTTCCCGGCTCCTGGCTGGTGACCTAGACTCTGTCCCTTCTGCTTGCAGGTATCCTTCCTTCTTGATCCCGGCCTTGGGATCCACCGGACACTCTTCACTGACTGCCTGTCAGCATCTTTCCTTCAGGCATCCATAGGAGTCGACGACGAAACCCGACGCAAGTTCACACCTATGCACCCGCAGTCCGTGGGCTAGGTAACTTGGGTACTCCGGTGCTCATCAGGGTATTGACTATCCTAGTGTCTAGTTCTCAAGTCTCGACTTCCTAGCTACTCCAGAAGTGTCCTGAATCTTATTAATTCTAAACTGTACTATTTCTATCGATTATACGCATTACGCGTGAGTGTTTCCACTCTGCACCTGAATCCCGTGGGCCTCCCACTTCCTAACTGTTGGTAGGGTAGTGTAGCCCCAGCGATTCCCTAGGCCTATCCTATTTCCGTGACAGTGGTCCTTATACCACTGTATATGTATATGGTTTGCGTGGCCCCTAGGGCCTAACTGTATTACTTACCTGTGTGACTTAATGTATGCTTGAATAAGACTGTGTTGTACTTACCTCGAATCTCATAAAGAGTGCTCAGGGTTTGACTAGAATAAATGCACTTTATTTTATATATATATCTGTTGTGGTGTCCTTTCATTTGGTATTCAAGGGATTACATATGGTATAACAGCTGGCTTCACATGCCATTCAGAGTTTAGCCTAAGACTGCTCTTGTCCATGCTACCACTAGGATAGCTGGTCAATAAGGTTAACTTTACAACCAATCACCATAAGGGTTGTTTGGACTGATACAAGGTGTACACTAGAATTAGTGACATATATATCAGGCCAACTTCTCACATTCGTCCTTCGTCCTCGACCGCTATTTTCCTCGGGCCTCATAGAGGGGGCTGCCGCACCTGACACTTGTGAGGGGAAAAAGTGCAGGGTTCTTTTCGGCGCAATGTAGGAGCTCCGACCGGCATACAGCCGTCAGTGCTCAGCGTTCAGGAAGCAGGAAGTGGGCGGAGCATGGGGGGAGCCTGCGGGTGCTAGCTGCTACTAGGTCAATTGGATATTATTGCCTCAAGCATTTATACCCGTCAGAGATGTTAGATTGATGATTATTAAAGGTTAATTGTGCAAATTCAAACGGGACCAAAGGAGTTCTAATACTAATGGTGCTACTAAGTAAGGAGGTTCTAATTTGTAAATATTTGAAAAAGTAATTTCTATATAGTGACAATATTGCTTGTAAATCTGTAAACAATTTCAACCCATAGACATCAACCAAATCCTAACTCCAGGTACTAAAATATGGAGAGGCAAAGCAATCGGATAGTTCGTGGTTATGCAATAGTAGAGTATGGGCATGAAATAGCGGAATCACCAAGAACCTCCTAACTTTTTTTCCAGATCTTAGTACGCGCATCAGTCTTCTTCAGTCTGACCCAGTGGCATAGCTAAACCTTTTGCCACCCGCACAGGCATGTAAGAGCGAGGGAGCGGGGGGGGGCTGAGGTTGGGGTGCTGCTGACAGATTCCCCTGACGGGCGGAGGGGGGTTTGCTGGCGATTCCGATGGCCGCAGCTTACGAGCAGGGTGTGAGGGAGCGTCGCCCCCAAAGTCGTGTCTCCCGGGGCGGTCCAGTCCCCCACCCCGTCTTGCTACGCCACTGGTCTGACCTTCTTGAAGAATCGCTCCCTGTTGAATTTACTCCTAGTAATGCATGGATTTTTCATAATAGAAATGGCATTAAGCCAATTATCGGGATGAGAGTCGTATAGTAATCTAACCTGTCTAGCTAAACTGGCCCAATAGTACAAGCGCCAGTCCAGAAGTGCCCATCCACCCCTACCTATAGGTACTTTTAAGAATATAAGGGCTCTGTGTTCTATCTTCCCTTTCCAAATAAATTGAGTTACTATCGACTACAGTTGTTTGAAATATTTGTGAGAAATGTATAGAGGTAATGGCTGGAAAAGATATAAATATTTTGGGGAGAATGTTCATCTTAACTTGATTAATACGGCCAGTTAGAGAAATGGGCAAGTGCATCCATTTGACCAACAGCGCCTTGATCTGTTGCAATTGTGTAATGCAGTTATATTCATAAGGCTGTTTGATTGCAGGAGCAACAATAATACCAAGAAAAATGGCTCTAGTTGTCACTCGTGGATCAGGGATGGTGGCGCCATCAACCAGAATTAGTTGTCTTGTGGGCATTCAGTTTATAGCCATAAATATTGCCAAACTCTAAAGCAGTTTGTTTGATAATATTAATTGTTGGGTCAGTGCAATATGAAAATACTAGTACATCATCTGCATATATATGACCGAGGGTGAAACCAATGCTAAATTTGGGTTAGTAGGAATCTTTTTTTGTAAGAGCCTCATATAGAGCTCCATGCATAAAGCGTAGAGGGCTGGAGAGAACAGGCAGCCCTGTCGAGTGCTTCGTGTAATAGAGATACAGAGAGTGAGTTTCTGTTAAATATTAATATGAGCCTTAGGTGTTTGATATATGGCTCGAATCAATTTGATAAAATTGGAACTAATATTGAACTGCTCTCATAGTTCCCCGAGAAACTTCCAAGTAAACCTGCCAAATGCTTTCTCAGCATCTAGCAAGATAATATTTAAATGTTCTTGTGGAGTCTCAACCCGGACTGTCAAAGTAGGGATACGGGTTGTATGCGTGGTTGTGTCCTTGCTGCAAGTGAAATTATGTTGTTCAGGTTATTTTAACCGAGAAATAACCCTATTAATCCAATTAGACAAAACCTTTGTAAAGAAATTAGATAGGTCGATAGGAGCTGCATTCAGCAGGGTCTTTATCATTTTTTCTGAAATATTGTTAGTATGGCCTGTAATCCAGGTTTCCCTTAGCACCTTCAAGAATAATGGGGTGATTATAGATACCAGGATCTTGTAGATTTCGGATAGAATAAAATCTGGTCCCCGGAGCTTTCCCTTACGGTAAGTTGGAAATAATACTTATGACCTGTTTTTGGGAATACTCGGCACTTAGCTTAATATTATCCATGGCATCTAGTTTGGGCAATTTTAAGGGGCTGAGATGGTCCTGAATGTCTGTATGACTACCCTCTGTCTCCTTTTGATATAGTACAGCATAATATGCAGAACAAAATGATAAGATCTCATAGCGTTGAGTGAAAACCCACCCTGCTGTGTCACTAATTTGTGTGATCACAGTTTTCTGCACGGCTAGCATGCTTAAGCATGCCCACAGCTTCCCAGACTTAGCGCCTATTTCACAGACCAAGTGTTTGAAAGACTGTCTTATTGATCTGGTCGGGAATAATGCTGTGATACCTCCATGCAAACCCATTATGTTAGGAATCTTTCTTGTGCTACCTCTGAGCGGGGCATGATGTGTGCAATATGGAGCTGAATTATGTTGTTCAGCTGCTTCCTAGCAGAGCCTTCTTCTTCATGATCTATTTTGAAATCTGGGTAAAAAAAGATTGCGACATGCTTCTAATAACGGCTTTCATAGTATCCCAGATCTCAAAGGGATGAGCTGATCTTGATTAGTTGATATAAATTCCTGCGTGACCTAGGAGATAAATTCATGTTACCGAATTCAACCAAATAAAGATTTGAAAAATTAGAAGAAAAAAAAAAGAATAGCCCTGACACAAGATGAACATTTTCTAATTGATCTCTTCAGTTATTGGAACCCTTATTGCCCACTTCATAATGCATGGCATAATTCTATCCTGCCACACTTCAGTTTTGTTGCGCAAGGAGATATCAAATAGGGTCATATCTTCCATACTCATTTTAATTCTGCTATAATATAATTTAGTTACACAAGGATACGTTGAATAAGCTCATACCTCTTTCTCATTATTTAAACCACAAGTACAAAAGCTTTATAACAGCTCAATCTATTTGGACATTTATCTCACCTAATATGGTTTACTAACTTTATTGTATACTTGTTATAGTCAGTTTCTTATTAGATATAGTATATTGGTACACTGATAACAAATTTAAACAAGTATTTGCAATACACTAGGTGTCAAATTACAGAATGTTTGAGCTATTGGTATTGCATTATTATTTGCAAAGCCAATAGCTCATACTTTCACTTTCAGTAATGCAAGACCTATTGCATTGCAAATGCTTGTTATAAACTACCAATGTGTGTAAAATCAGAGGGGAGCCTAAATGAAGCATGCATATTTGCAGGATTGTCAATAGTTTTCGAGGAGCTTGGGTAAGAAAAATTAATGCAGGCTCGCATAGGTCTTCTGTTTATTCCAGGTGCCCTGAGCACTTGCTTCGAAGTTTTAAAAATATTTATCATCCACTAAACAGAGCACCTCCACCAACTGGCGCTTCTACTGGTATGCACATGTTTAGCTGCCTCAACATTAACGAACATGAAGGCTTTTTGAAAAAAATAATCTATAAATTAATTCTGCAGTAAGGGGAGTGGGACCTGAAAAGTGGGAGTGGGGGTTGTGGCGTAATGCCTCTTCTGCCCTCTTATTATTATAGTCCTGCATATGCCTTTGAATGGTGTTAAGGAGTGAACTGGTAGTCATTGAGCCCCACACTGAACCCTGCACACTGTAAAATGGGTTGTGTAGAAGTGCCTTTGAAAGGCCATCCTTTATTTACTGGAGCGAGCCTTGCGAGTGATAAGGTGCAGCGCAGAAGGTAAAATGCGCAGCACAACTTTAGAAAGGCATTGAGTTTTGATGAGCTTCGTCAAGACTGTGCTCACATGCAGTGAAGCTGCCATAAACCAGGGGGAGAGCAGTCCTCACACCCTTTGGACTGCTGCCCAAGCAGGCAGTATCCTATGAGGTTAACCCCTTGCATGCCCGCCCCTTTCCCCGCCCAGTGCCGCGCTTTTTATTAGCGGGCGGAGTTCATGACGAGCTGGACTCGTCATGGGCACAGCGCCACCGCAGCCCATGACGAGTCCAGCTCTTCATGGGCACTGAAGGGGTTAAGGGTGATCACCTACCTGTCAGGGTGCTTTACAAATTCCTTTCCAAAGAAAGTTCCTCCAGCATAGGTACATGGTTTAGAGGTGCCGGAGGCTGTGCCAGGTCTCTGCGATGCACACCTCCTGCTGTGGCGAGTATTACTGTTGTTAGCAATTGCTATAACAATTCACTGTTAAAATAATTCCACTAGAAAAGTATTTCAGAGTGCAGATCATTGTGTTAAAAACAATTGTCAGTGCTTTAAATGGGGGGTGGGGGGAGTGCAGATACTGATCAGATCGAGCTGGGGGCGTGGCAAGGAGGCGGGCTAGAGGCGATTTGCAATTTAGTGTTGATGCCCTTGCATGTATTAAGTTGTACTAGTTGACAGACTATTGAAAGGTATCACCCTGTACCCACATTTTTGATGCTCAAAGCTTCCCTTAGGCCTGCTCCTTCTCCTCAAGTCCAAGGCTTGGCTTCCTTCCTTCGGTGCTCTGGGTTCCCTGGTGCTCCCACTCCTACAGTGTGGCTTACTTTTTTCATGAATACCAGATACAGCCAGCAATTGTGTCAACTGGTGATGACCTGTCTGGTGCACCTCATAGTTCAGTGGAACCCTACATATTTCTAAGCTGCTGTAGTGGAAATTGGGAGGGGCAGACATTTGGCACTTCTCGTTCATATCTCTGTACTGCTCACAGCCACACACTTATGGATGCCTCCACAGCCTTGTCCTGGAAAGACATACCTGCGATTCCCCGGCTAACCATGATCCTTCCTTCTTTTGACTTCTCTACCTGTTCCCTCCTTCCAGTGCGGGGATATGTGTCCTGGCCTATAGTGGTGTGGGTGGTTCTTAAGCTCCCTGCCTGGCCTGAGGGGTCAAGCCCTCTGGCCACATCTGAAATGACAACTACATTCTTGGTACAATATTTACAGTAGTCTGTGTACTACGTTGCCAAGTCACTAACTTTACATGGATGGAAATCCATTTTCATATTATACTTTTGTCACAACACAGTAGTGGCACTCTGTGGGTGCAGAACTCTCAAGCTGGCGTGTTGGGTGTGCATCCAGAAGAAGGCAGCAAATGAAAGATAAACCACACCTAAAATAGATGGTTTTACTTCATTTAGCTGAAAACTGCAGTTCTTTTCCCCGGAAAGTTATGTGATTTGAATTTGCATCAATTTGCCATAAAAGGAGGTGAAGGGCTGGCTGTAAGTGTCCCTTCCCCGAGGCATACAGTCTTTAAGATGCCGAAATAAAACTGAATTTCCCCGTTTGTGATTATTGTCGGATGTCAGTAACATTCACTCTTTGGGGAATCTAGTCATTTCTGCATCTGTGGCAGGTAACTGGATATGGGCCTGTCCCAGTATGGTAAGAGCTCTGCCTCCAGACATCCTTCCTTCCAGATGTCCGTGTCAGTCGAAGCCCTGGTCCTCACCCACCTGAATGGAGGCAACTCTCTGCCCATTAGCCTCCTTGACAATATTCAGACACCCATGAAAGCACCTTCAACACTGTAACACTTCCCATCATGAGCTTATAGAAGTTGGCCAAATCCACCCACACGGACGGTATTGTATTGTAATTGCATTTATATAGCGCGTACTACCCCTGACGAGGCGTCAAAGCGATTTTTTGGCAAGTAGCACTCTACTCTGGAACCCAAGAAGGATTAGTGTTGAATTTGTATAGTGAAAATGTGAAAATAATTTGAGTGATGGATAGGTTAGTCAGTTATTTGGATTCAGAAGGATAGCGGAGGGATAGAAGAGGGAAAAAAGGTCTGCATTTATATAGCGCTTGTTACCCCTGATGGGGTGTTGAAGCGCTTTTGTTTGGAGAGGGGCACTTGTTGGGTTTAAAGAACAAAGAAAAACCAAAAAGTGTAACTGAGCATGTGTATGACAGCAAAAAAGCGTACTTGGCAATCTGGAATAGGCCTTGTTTGAAATGCTTGATATCAGACACAAGCATTCTGGAAGCAATTCAAAGTGTGATCTAACGTCATAGAAGTGAATGAGAAGCATTCACCAAGCCATGGGACGTCATGTCTTAGATGTGTTTGAATGCTTATATTGTTAGCTACATTCAGTGTTTTCTGGTAAATGCGCATTTTCAACCCCGTGCACATTATTCTTCCCCTTTCAGTGTGCCCCAGTAAGGTCTATACTGTGTTCAAGTATTTTGATAAATCCAGTCTTCCTCAAAGTATGCAATCTGAATTCTTATGATTGTTTGTTGGGCCTGTCATTGTTTAAGTTCGTTACAAAAAAATGAGTCACATTATCATAAACTTTATATTAGCTGATAAAAAAAAACAAGCAATGTAAAAATACCACCCTCCCCTCAAAATTATTTTTCTATTCAGCTGCCGCCCCCGCTTTAGATAACACTTTTTTGGATGACGAGATAATCGTCTACCTCTACCCTATGATGTCCCTAGCCCTTACTTACTAGCCCCATATCCCCTCCGATGCCCCATGTGTCTCTTTACATTTTCTCTTTTTTCAGGTGGTCACGCCACATTTCATCTTAAATGTCCCCTCGTTCATCTCATCAAATTCCTTCTCTTGCTGTTCTGGGATACCCCTCCCCCACTTAAAATACCAGTCTCTACCACTGCAGCGGTCAGTCTGTCCTCAATCAACAGACCCCTTCCACCGACCTGTGTCATTTGCGAAAACCTTGGCTCTTTCTTGGGACACCTGCCCACCCCCGATTCTCCAGATGATCCTCATCTCATCCATCAGGTGCTTTATTTTAAACCCACTGCCCCGCGCCAGCAGTGTAATCTCTAATATCGTTTGCTTGCCCCTTGCTTCTGTTTCAGATAACCCCTTGATTTCTTCAGCTGACTGTGCTTATACCCCTTCACTTCTGAAAGCTCTCCTCAGTTGTCTCCTTTCTCACCCGCCAGCTGCTGCGCTATCCTCTCTGTCTTTTTCTCATAGTATGGATGCCCTCGCTTTCCTTACCCTTGGTGGTTCAAATAACCTCAATGTCCGCCAGTGGAAGCCTGGAAGGTAGGGCACCGCGGTGAAGCGCTACAGCTGCTTAGTGCACACGGACACATTAATTTTTTTAGGCACAATGAGATTAGGGCTGCACACAGGGCACTGAGCACTCACCTACGGAGTGGCAGAAGATTCCTTGTCACTGGGTCCACAATTGGACTGGCACTGGCGGGAAACCTGCTTCTTCCTCGTCAGTCAAATTTTATGGCTGTGTCCCTACCTGCTGTGCTGGCAAAGAAGAAAGGAAAAGCCATATCAAATTGTGCTTTTTAAAGAGCTTCCCTTTCTTCCCGCCGCACAGCTTCCTGGCGGGTGAGGTCACACGTTCCTCTTCCTTGGCGCCATGGCGTCACTGCCTTCCTTGCGAAATCACCAATATGTGAGCATGCGTCGCAGTGTAGGAATGTGATGCATGCTCACATGACTGTGTGGTGAAAAAAAGAAGTGCAGGTACTCAGTACCGATGAGTACCGGCCAATTTAAAGCACTGAATTATGTAGTAAAAACATTCCATAATTAGGATCATTGTGATAACAACCATTACGAACAAGGCATTATAGTAAAAATAATAGATCAGATCAGACATCAAAATTGTTACCGGAAGATCAGCACTTCATACAGCTAGTGTTTGCTGGTGGTCCGTACCATAATGTTATTCTCGACACCGGCTCTTATGAAATCACATGGTGGCGCTCTTTGTTTATTTTTGATGGAAGCTCATCAACAGATTGTTTCATAATTCAATATTTGTTAACAAATAATAATAATACCAGTCGCCCAGGTAATTCTTATAGCTGTGGGTGAAAGCAGAGGACAATGTGTTGCAGCGGCTTTGCTGACAGGTAGGGATGGCAAATCAAATTACATGATGGGATATGATCTTGCTGGCATTGGAGCCTGACCCAGATGCGTGGCTACTCTGAGGGACTGATCATCAGGGGCTATCCCCTAAGGCTCCTCGGGGATGGACACACAGGTATGGGGGTCAATATACAGGTTGCGGCCATCTGTCTGGACTTCTTCTGACAGTCTGAGCCTGAGTGGGAGATATTTGTCCTTCCCCTTTCGTCTTTAAAAATAACTACAATGGGGTGGGGCTACAAGGGTACCAAGATACATATTGTACACAATCTGGGCTGACCTTCCACTGCTTCCCTGTGGGAATGGAAGTGAAAATAAACAAGCTTTGAAAATTACTCATGTGGAACTACCTGAGAGAGTCCCGTGACTCATTGACGGGAGGGGAAGGGACAGAAGAGAGAGTGAGGTGTAGGATCGAGGGAAGAGACACGAGAGGGTAAGCAAGACCAGCGCCGTGCTCGTGAAAGGGCACCGCGCTGATAGGAGGAGCCTGCCTGCTGGAAGAAAAACACAATACAAAGAGCCTACATAGAACGGTGCCGCTAGCTCTAAAGCGTCCGGTCCTTCTGGCTCCACTGCTCTTCTGTGAGGTAGGTCAGCCTGGAGCCTGCTGACTGATTGTAAGGGGGAGGGGGAGGGAGAGCAGAGAAAGTAGGACCGAGGAGCCAGGAAATAAACAACAATAAAAATGAAACCAGCTCCTGAAAGGGGCACAGTGCTGATCAATAATATCCACAATTATTAACAATTAACTCAGGGGAGACAGCAGTAACACAACTGTGGTGCTAAGAGGGATGGGAGGAAGAATGCTATATTTAAATATAAGAAGCTAGGGCACTGACTCCAACATGCCGTACACTGGTTGGATGAATAGGATAACTGGGAGAAGCGGCTGCTGGTAGGTACACAAGGGGTGACTCCTCTCCCAGAGCTCCTAATGCTTGGTTCTGGGGTGCCCATACATAATAAGTCATGAAGCTGAAGTCTGGGAAACCGTGGTACAAAAAGTAGTTAGGCGAACACCCTATGCCCCAGATACACCAGTATGGATTGTAATGCCCTTCAAAATGATAGGGCAAACAATGGCAATTAATAAATGGATAGAGGGAGGCTGTCAAATGATGGGAGACTTAAATAGCAGTGAGCGGTTTATAACGAGAGAGGAGGCAGAGACCACATTTGAGCGGGGCAGTGGGCAGTACCTACAATATTTCAGCAGTGGCCCGGGAAATATTGTCTGTATCCCCATAGGAACCACCAATCACATTAGTCCTGCAGATGATAACTACCCTGGCGGGAGGTCGTAGACTGGTCTCACACATATACAGAGCACTAAGGGAGGATCTCCCCCCGCGGGATCCCTCTGATCCACACAAAATGGGACAATGCAGTGGACGAACCCCTAAAATAACACGTGTATTTGTAAAGTGCACTAATCACCCATGGGTCTCAAGGCGCAGAATAACAGAGGTTTATTGTTACCCAACTCAATGGTACTCATTTTATCGACCTCAAATGGATGAAAGGCTGAGTGGACCTGCTGGGATTTGAACCTATGACCATGAGGTCAAACACAGGCTTCTGCAGTGGATGCATTAGTCAACTAAGCCACCAGACACGGAACAGAGAAGGAATTGGAGAAAGACCATGAAGGGGTCAAACAGATAAGCACGATAATACATCAGGCATATATAACTCCGCGAGTAATACATAAAATATACCTGAAGGGCACAAATCACTGTCCTTGATGCAGATACCAGGATGCTCACTTTATACATATGGTGTGGGACTGCCCTGAACTAACACAATACTGGGGGAAAGTAACAGACAGCCTATAAACCGCTACGGGATGGAAAATAACAATCACTATAAAAGTGGTGGTGCTAGGACTCCTCCCCAAGCCAAAAAACAAAAACTCAGTAGAAAATTTGTTGAACTGGGCCTTGTATTAGCAAAAAGGAGGATAGCAATTAGGTGGTTGAGCTCAGATCCTCCTAAAGTCGAGAGATGGATTAGAGAAGTGAACTAATGGGCCACAGTGGAGCTAGTCTGAATTAAAAAAGTCAGACGAGATGATAAGCTAGAAGAAGATGCGAGGGCCTGGTACCTCAGATATACTTAAAAAAGAAGACCCCCCTCACCCCGGCCGGGGAGGTATAATTGATGCAGTCAGGACAGGAAGAGATGGATATTGTGGCAAAGCCCAGAGTATCTCCAACAAATTAGAGAAACATAGCTGGATGAGTTATATTAAAATAGGACAGACTTTTCCTTTGCGAGGGTATGGCTTAACACGACCTTATGGAGGTAAGGAGGGATAAATTAAAAGTTATTGTTATACATGGTTGAAAAAAATTCTAGGCAAAATGTGTACTGTAAGCATCTCCGAGGAGGCTGAAGACCTGACCTCGTGAATTTTGAAATATGCATCTCCGCACCGCAGAGACAAGGACTGTGTACGTTGATGTGACATACATGAATGAAAATGTACTGTTCTTAAGCAAAATACCAATAAAATTAATAAAAAATGAAGTTAGGGCACTGAAGCTGAACACAGACAAGCAGTCACTGAGCAGGAAACCAAGAACAAAAAGTCCCCTAGAGAACAGATAAAGAACCATAGCCGAATGAGACCGTGCTAAGTCCCTGCTCTGAGGGACGAACAGAAGAGCGGAAGGAGGGACAAACCGGCTGGACTGACCACTAGCAAGCCAGGTTTTTTTTTAAAAAAAAGGACCCCGACATAGACAAATGAAAAGCAATTACAAAAAAGGGGATGTACTTGATGCATACAGACTGATTACAGCAGGTCTCGAAGAGACAGCTGCGCTGTCTAGCTCGACCTAAAAAATCTTTAATACTACATGCATAACTCAATATTCTGTTATATGATTATGTTAAATCTAAAACAGCATCAGATCTAAGATAAGAGACCATACAATTTGGTGAATGTTATAAGAAAGAGACTCTGACGTGATTTGTGAAATTTGATTTAATGTTTTTTTGTAAGACCTTCAATATACAATATGATATGTTTTTGCAGCGCACCTTAGGGGTTTGGTGCACTTGGTAAAGGCACCAGGCAATATTTCCTCATCACCCTCGATTGCGGTTTATTGGTTTAAGGTTCTGTTTTATACTCTGCTACCAAGTGGCTATTAAGTCCTTATCAGGCAAGCTTGGGGTGCATTCACATGAGGAAAGTCCGCTAATAAGATTTGTTAATCAACTACTTAGAAGTCTATACAGACTTTTATAAGATAGTATAGTTTAGCCTCAGAAACCGGAGCAGGCACTCGTTCGACTAGCTGCTTTGAGAAATGAGATCTCCAGTCTGACAGTTTCCAGGGATGACCTGTCCACTCTAGTCTAAAATTTGCCTATCGAAGATTTTTACAATGCAAACCTAGGATTGTAAGTGATTGACTTTCTCTAATTTGTGAACGTCTGTTACATTAAGCAACTTTTCTGCCCTGTTTATAATGAGTATTTCAACAACAAGGACATCATGATAATAGATGATAGGGAAGTCATTCAAGAACAGAGTTGTCAGACTACATCTAAGTCTGCATAAGGGCTGCGGTTATTTACAGAGGGTGTTCAAGATCGTGATTAAAAACATATGGGTATTCAGTGTTCTACAGTAACTGCTACAGATATCTGGTCTCCAGTCCTTCACAATACTCTATTAATCATGCCAGAGCTGGGATATATTCAGGGCCACTGGAATTATGAAATTGTGCGGCCGCTGCGATTGCCACATAATTATAGATTATCATATCTGCTGCTTAATGTGCAGATTTTAACAAAAACAATATATTTATTCTAGCTTCAATCATTCAAATGTTACTAAAAATCCAGTGGCCTGTGTTGCTGCGTGGTGGAATGCTGGACTGGTCACCTTTCTGTTGCTTATAGCTATAGTAGGGTGTTAAACTGGTACTGATGAGGTACAACCAATAGCCAGACAGTGTTTCCCAGTTTAACAATTATGAAATAATAAAGTACTATTAAAAAATTTGCTGCATTATGCAGCATAATTTTCCTTTTCTTGCCACATAATTTACGCGATCCTTCAGCATAATTTCGCTCTCTCATGCCACACAATTCCAGTGGCGCTGGCTATATTTCTCAGCCCGCTTACTCATGATGTTCCATTTATAAATATATAAATGTATAAATAGAGCCACTCAGGATGATTCTTGCTTGGTTTATTTCATAAGAGTTTTCAGGCACTGACTGAATACACATAACCACAGCTTTTTCAAATCAGACCCAGGCTCCAGCAGCTGTCACAAAACTGTCTGTTGGTTCAAGTACTGTGTCATCTGTTCTTCAAAGAAAAACCTTTCATCCAAGACCTCAAACTTAGTTCACCTGGAATATTGGTGCCTTTTTTTCTAATGAACGTTCATACTGAATAGCCTTATTTAAAAATCCCACTTGCCAGATATCCCTCAGTCTACACTTTGCTCGTTGCGAATCTCTGCGGGTATCTATTGATCACTGTGTAATGGAGAGAGTCATGATCAAGCTTTGCAGCATATGGGCTGATAGCTGAATATCAGCAGTCCAGATATCTTTCCCTTTAGAGAGGTGCCCAAGCTAGTAGTTATTGATTTTGTTTTTGGGACAATTCTGCTTTCTTCTGGGTTGTGCGTTGATGACCATTTAAACACCGTAGAATGAGTTATTGATGTCTCTATGAACACTTTGATATTCCCATCCAACTCTTACCCCCTATTTTAATAAGATGACCGCACACATGAATACACGTCTTATTGCTGTGATAATTAAAAACTCCAGCAAGGGTTTCTATGGCCATGAAGAGTTCGAGAATAGCACTTCTTTGTTGAAGTGATATGTGTTTTTCACCTGCACAGGCATCTCTGACTATTGGTCATGTTTGTTTAGGTTTAAAAGAACTCTGTGTATTGACTAGTCATTTTGTTTAGGCCACACATCACTGAGGATGTTAAACTCCAACAGTATACTCTTCAATGCATTACTGCGGGCAGAACTTCAACATCACATTTGCTTTTCTTTAAATCCATACTGCAGGTGCACTGTTTTTAATCCTGACAGGGAGAACATATCAAGAAAGCGCACATTGTGTCCTCTCTAGCTAGTTTTATCCTCACTCCCCTCACGTTTAATCTTTTTTTGCGCTGCGCCCTCACTCACACCATATGTCTCATTTGGTAGATTTAGACTATCCGTGCAGAGTAGGTATCAAAACATCCCTGTGCTCCTCCCGCTCAGAGAGGGGGTGTAGCCCTCAGAGGAACTAGATTTTTCCTTTGAGGGGAGAATCCCAAATGATGAAGCATGTCACCTTTAGTGAGTGAGGGATTTCGTCCTAGAAAGGGATTTTCCTACAGCTAGGTCTTTTTGATATAGTCAGTGTCTTTTTTTTCTCTTTGAATACACCCAAGGATTTTGACAGGTTTAAAAGGACCTGTTCCCTCCTACTGATCAACACACGGTATGCTGCCACCATGGCATTTGTGCTGCTTAGCTGCTGGTGAAGACACAGCTTCCACCACAATGAGGGTAGCGCTTTGGCTGCCCTTCCCAGTCCAACAAAACCGCAATCCATGAGACAGGCCTATGTCATGGTGCACATGCATGATCCATGTTTGCTTATGACCACAGATATCCACATTAAGAAACCAGATATCAGCACAGTTAGGAAATCAAGGGAGGGGTGCACGTTCGCTACCATGCAGAGGACATTTCTGTCCCAACAAACCTTAAAAAGAATTAAAAATGCAAGGTAATCTGCAAAATGCAATATTTTACGTTTTGAAACCTCCGTTGGTTAATGTGATCACTGCAGATGTCTTTGTGTGTACCCAAAGAGTTGCAAAATTAAATCCTGGTTGGCGCAGTGGGGAATAGTGACCAGTGAATTTAAAGTGCTCCGAAGTCCTAGCCTGTTACTGCATTGTGAACATGTAAGTCATCATTTTTAAATTGCTTTACACACAGTACAAGATACACTGCCAGCGTTTAAGATAAAACAAGTGCTTTCAAAATATATATATTTAGTATCAAGCAATCAGACTGTACCTATTTTTATTTTATTTATTTAAAAGGCTTTCTATAGCGCGAAGATGACCACCGAGGGTATCAGAGCACTTTACAGTTTATAAATCAAGGAGGATACAAGGGGTAGCAATTTTTTTTATCAATGCCCATAAAGGGGATGCATTCCAGAATTCAGCTGCTAACACCCTTACATTACCTCTCAAAAAGAATACATTTTTGCCACAGATTACACCATCGATTAAATCCAATTCTGGCACCCAAACACCCTTTACACTTGCTTATAAACCCATTTCACACACTTATATTTTTCAGATAACAGGCACCCTGGAGAGAAGGCTTGTTTCTTTGGTACCTCTGTCCCTCTATCAGCTTCAGAGCACAGGAGACTCCCTCCCCTCCATTTAAGCCAGTGGCATCTCTACTGTCTTAATTAACCGTTGTGGGACCGTTGTTTTTAAACACAAAGTAGGGGAACTGTTTTTGTGAAGGAAAAAAAAAATTAGCATGTTGTTCCATATAGATGCCGCCCCTACCTGTACCACACATACTGCAGTCGCAAACTAATGTTGAACATTACCTGTTTATTCTGCAGACCACAGCACTAACAGCGTTATACTTTGAGGAAATAATGCCACTATCCTAAAAACCTCAAACAGGTCTTTTGTGCTCGAAAGTCATAGAAGTTTACTTTGCTTTATTTGATGCCACGTATGATAAGTGCACAATTTTAAATGAATGTGTGGAAAGGAATTTGGAGTTAGTATGTTAAAACAAGAGCGCAAAATGATACAAAGAAGAAATTGGTTTCCCAAGTGTAAGTTCTTTCAGAAATTAGATGGTACTGCTACCCTAAGATCTTTTTTTCATGCTGCTTATGGAGAATGTCCAGTGAAGAAGGGGGATGTAAACACCTTGGAACAAGTAATGACTGAAAACGTTAAGGCCAGATGTGCTATTGTACTAGTTGCAAATTACTCACCGACTTTTGTAGGCCAATAATTTATTTTGCATGTCTACTAATATACTAATAGGTTTGTTCACAAAAAAAGGAATCTTGAGTTTCTTAAAGGAAATTGGATTGCTAAAAAAAAAATATCGGTTTACATTTGAGCTGGTAGTGGTCTGGTTGATCATTCCCTACTCCCGCTGAATCTGCCACCTTGATTCCCAAAGGGGAAGAAGCCTAAAGGGGACCCCTACTTCTTTTTGAGTAATTTCCTGCCCCAACTTGAGTCTGCAACTGGTGAATGGCTTGTGTCTCAAATTCTGGTTTCAATGAAAAGAGATTTTGTGCAACTGCTTCTACATTTGAAGCATCCTGGTGCTGTAAAGATAATGAAGTAGGAACAGGATTACACCTCACAGAACAAAAAGGTCTTCAGCTGGGCCTTGAACAGACTTTCACTAAAAATACAGCGAAGGCACGATGGTAAAGCACACAAAAGACTGGGAGCTAAGAAAGAAAAACACGTGCCACCCAATCTGGCTTTCCGAATATTAGGGACACAAAGCAGATTATGATTGGCTGAACGGAGTGCAATGGAAGGGAAGTATGTTTTTTAGCTCGTAGCTGGGGCCATTCTGATAGAATGCTCCCTGAGTGACCATAAGTGTTTTGAATTTGATTCTGGAGTTAACCAGTAGCCAATGGAGTTACTTAAGTCCTTGCCTCATAGAATGTCTTTTTGGAATGTACAGTAAAAACCGAGCTGCTGCATTCTGTACACGTTAAAGCCGAGTCAGCAGAGTCTAAGGGGCTCCCAAATAGAGTACATTTGCATAGTCTAACCTGGAAGTAATGAATGCATGCACAAGCCCCTTGCATGTGGCTAATGGTAGATATTTTAACAACTTCCTTAATAATTTAAAAAACCCAAAACAAGCGGCAGCAGGGGAACGAACCTGGGGTTTAAAAGATAAAGCCTAATCCATCCATACACCTAGATTCCTGGCATCGTTTGAAAGGAGTGGGTGCTGGCTCCAACTCAGGAGGCCAAAGTCTCATAGCATCGAGTAGAGTAGGAGCGGCAAACATCAAAATGTCTGATTTAGCAGAATTGAGTTATAGGCAGCTATGTGCCTCCAGTTGGCAATGGCATTTAGGCAGCCCTGAAAATCACTGACCACAGAATCACTAAGTTGTTGAAAAGTCAACATAAGTTGTGTGTCATCTACATATGAAAAGATACTCCAATCTCAACTTTGTGTTATCAGGGTTAATGGGGCGGAAGAGATGTTGAAAAGAGAAGGGCTTAATGTTCATCTCTGGGGGACACAACAACGTATGGATGAACAGCGATAGGAATACAGCTTGTTGCCTGTCGTTTAAGTAGGAGCAAAGGCATTCTAAGGCTCGCCCCACTATTCCTGCCTTCTCTAATCTCTGTGCAAGGATCTTATGGGCCACAGTATCAAACGTGGTTTAAAGCGCTAATAAAATAATCACCGCTTAACGACCCAAATCAAGATTCCCTCTGATGTATTTAGTAACCTCAAGCTGGGACAGTTACCGTACTGAAGCCCAGGGCGGAAACCCAGCTGATTGAAATGTAGGATATTATTCCGCTCAACATGCCTGGAGAGTTGACAGTTCACCAGGGATTCCAACATCTTCCTAAGGATAGGAAGGAGGGAGATGGGCCTACAATTGCTCAGGATGAGCAGATCAGTATTGATTTTATTTTTTAGAAGGGGCACCACCAGTGCTTTTTTCCAAATCAAATGCACCTTTCTCTGTTATAAGGACAGATTAAAATGGAATTATTCTGTGGATTGATTGCTGTAACTGCCTTAGATAGCATATAGGGGGAACAGGTATTGAGCAGCGAAACAGATTTTACTTTTAGAATTATAGAATTATATTTTCAGATTCGGCTGGTGAGATTTCTTTGAATGACAAAGCCGTAAACCAACCCTATCCTGAAGAGTGTTAGAACAATTGATCCACAACTTACCCATTTGTAATTTATAAGGGACAACCCAAGCACACCCCATTCAAACTGTGAGTCAGTCAAAATTTCTAAAACCAATTAGCTATTCCGTACATCTTTTCTGAATCACTGAATAGGTTTAGTTCATTAGAAAAGGCTTTTTACTGGAAAAACTCTGATTAAGAAAAGTAGACCATTTACAAATGGTAAAAAGCTTTGTACAACTGGCTCTTAGACCCTCCTCCTCTGAAGGTATTTTTTTACCAGCATGTACTGTGAATAATATATTATGCTACTCTAAAAAAAAAAAAGAAGCTATATGCTGTGCATTAATTGCGGAAAATAATATCAGAAGTTCAGATGAATTCACATTAGAACAATAAAATGATACAGTTGTGCCTCCTAATTAAGTAAAAAAAAAAAAGCCTGCGTTTGCCAGCCACTATAGCGCACATCATCTTCGTTAACCCTTTAAGACAAAACCCCAGTTCAGATGTGTATGAAAGTAGGGGGCAACATTTTCCTCCTTTAGTCAAGCAAGCCTGGAGAAACCATTATTATGTGCAACATAGTTTCTTCCATCGATAGCGTAACCTGCGCTTACTTGACCAGCAATCCCGGGTTTTTCAACTGCCCCTGAGCCATAGGAAGTGGTTCCACACTGCATGGTGGTGTACTAACCATGTGCTTCTAAGGTGCCAGAATCTAGTACGTATTAATGGTGGGCTGAATAGTTTTACTTCAGTTGGCCCCCTGCTTTTCGTCTTGCAATAATTATTGAAACTCCGATAGCTTGCAAGCTTCCTTTTGATTCTCCAAACCTTAGGTTTCCTGATTTCAGGTTTATACTCTAAATTATACCTGACTTCCAAAGGTTTGAGATAACTTGAGATATCATTGCTTTGCCTGGGAATAGTCCTAAAAGGTTTGCAACATATGTAGTGTGAAGTGAAGGGCCCCGATCTTCTGGGTAATTCCCATTATGGAATGCATGACTTTAGTATTCAATTACCATGCATGCCTTTTCTACACATGATAAGCATATGAAAGGGAAGTGTGTGTGTGTGTGTATATATATATATATAAATATATATCTATCTATATATCTTCTTTTTTTTGTCTAGTATTGAATCTTTTTAATAGAGGCACATGGTTGAATCTTTCCCATCGACATAGTTGGAGTCCCACGGTAATTATAGCTAGTAGTGCTATACATAAACATTAAGAGCCATAGGGAAAACATTGGACATTGTTAACCAATCCACATTGTTTTAATAGATCAAAACTTCCACCAATGAAGAGACCAGACCCTGAAGCACTCTTCCACTGCAGTGCCACCATACCTCAGATTTTTAACCACATATAGTGTGTGAGAGAGTTTACCTGAGCTTTGCTTAGTTACTGTGTTTCTGTCACCTTTTGTCCTCTTGCCTGCTTCCAGAAGTGAAACATTTGACCTGCAAACAACTGGGAGGTACGGTTATTCTATTTCTATCACCTCAGCATTATGTCAGAGGGATCCAAAAAAAGACTTTTCAGGCCTTGTAAGTCTTTTGCGGAATGGTAGGCTTTTTTCAGAAGAACCCCACAAAGAATGCTTATACTGCTTGCATCCACATCACAAGCTTAAAGACTAAGCATTGCAGAACCTTTTCTGCTAAGATCTTGAAAGACCGGGAGGCCTGTCTTCTCCTTTGGGTACCAAAGAAAAAGCCTCACTATGACTCTGGATCTGATGATGAGCGACAGAGTCTTTCCTCAGTGGGAAAAAGCATAAAAATGAGGGATCTACCTCATGTGACAAGGACCATAAAAAATCTAAGTCTTTTTTTAAGGACTCTTGGTCTATAAAATCGGTCAGAAATGAATAAAGTACAAGTTCTTCTCACAGGAAGTCTTCATCATCTTCTATGCTTATGACTCCTCTGAAGGAGCCTTTGTTGGCGAAAATCCGCTTGTCGATGGCTGTTGTGTCAACTGGTACAAAGTCGATGGCAAAATCGCCTTTGGCACCAGTGACGAATGTACATCCAAGCATTTTGATTTGCTCTTGCCGTGAAGCAGGGGCATAGCTTGGTCAGTAAGACTGGGAGGTGTGAGCTTCAGATTTTCCAAAATATAATGGGAAATTACATTATACCACAAGCAGGGTGCATGAAAGGAGCTTACTGGGCAGTAAAAAGGGAAAGGAACGTGGATTGGTAGGGGGGTACCAAGGGAGCTAAATCACAATATTATGTAAAATAACAAACATTTTTGAAGACTTTCAAAACCCTAGAGAGTGTATGTGGATTTTTGTCTGTGTATATGTAAATTGTTGTGGTGAAATCTGACAGAAACCTTACCATACTCGACTGAAAGCACCTGTACCCAACTGTTTACCAGAAAATGCATTTACAAGGGGGTTGTAACACCCCAATCACCCCCCTGATGCTGCGCCCCTGCTGTAAGCAAACTGAATGCTTCCTCTGTGATTTCCAGGATGCTGCGAGGAAATCAGTTAGATCCATTCCCATCGTGAATTTCATTTGGGAGGAGGGCCTGAAACTTATAAAGACACCGGCTTCTGTAGCAGCAGTCGTTCCTCGGTAGGATAAGTAATATAAGGCACCTGAGAGTTCACCTACCCCTCTAGGACATCCTCTCCCCGATTCTGTGTTCATGCAGGCAGCCCAAGATGTTCCATGAACGTGTCTGACCTGTGTTCTGCACCACTGGACAAAAAATGCAGGTAACAGATAATGCTTTGCAAATATACGATCCACATCTACTAGACCTTCTAATGCGCTCGCCGTTTTAAAGCAATATGATAGACCGATGTGGACGGACTTGTTTGCTTTCATTGACTTCTTGCCGTACGACAAGAAGGAAGCTAAAGAAATTTTGGAGGAAGGGGAAAAAGCCTCTTCTGGGATCATTGACACAGCTATGGACATACCATCCACAGCTTTCAGACAAATGGCAGGAGCAGCTGTGTTATGCCGACAGGGATGGCTAAAGGTGACGTCCTCCCCCGGAAGTTCAAGCAAAAATTTGGGTTGTCTTTCGCTGGTTAAAATCTTTATGGGAAGCATGACGATGATGCTTTGCAATCTATTAAGGCGGAGACCGACATGGCACGTTCTCCAGGGACATTGCAGCAAGGCGTTTTCAGCCCTTTTGTGGAGTGAGAGTCCAATTTACACCAAGACCCTCATTCCAGTCTTTTAGGTACCAACCTTATACCCAGCAGGGATATCGGCCTCAATACACAACTCAACAGCAGTACAGAGCCTCCTCAGCTGCCTCCAATTCAAGGCAACTGGCTGCCGAACAAATTCATAAAGAAACAACATTTCAGAATGCTGTCTCTGGAGGAGGTACTGTAGATGATCAGTACAGGGGATTGCATGACGTCTCTCAACCTCTTAGATGCCTACTTCCACATTCCCATACATGCGAAACATCAGCGGTTTCGTGGCTGGGTGCCATTTCCGAATCAAGGTACTTCCCTGCGGGCTACACTTTTCTCCCAGGGTTTTCACAAAATGCATGGTTCCTGTGGCAGCGTTCTTGAGAAGGACCAGCCATCAGGTGTTTCCATACCTGGACGACTGGCTTGTCAAGGCACACTTATACCTCTTGGCAAGAAAATCTTACTTGGCCTGTCTTCAGCTGTTCAACAGTTTGGGTCTAAATTTGTACAGAGAAAAGTAGGCTCTGATTCCATCTCAATCTTTGGTGTTCCTCGGAGCAATCCGAGATAGATGGTTCTCCAAAGCTTACCCAGTGGAGAAGAAAATCCAACATATAATGGACAACAAATTTAATTTTTCAGAAAAAAATCCACTCCTGTTAGAACGTACAAATCAATGTTGGAAATGATGTCTTGCATTCCATTGATTCCAAATTGTCATCTGCACATGAAACCATTGCAGGAACAATTACATTCTCAATGGTTATAAACCGAAGGATCATTCAAGGACTTCATAAATATTACCTCAACTATGAAAGAAGCAATGTCATGGGGGGGGGGGGGGGGGGGAGAGAAAAGGGAAAATATCTCTCTGGGTCTCTCGTTCATTCCATCGAATCCCAAATTTGTAGTGACAAAGGACGCTCCCTTACTAGGCTGGGGAGCTGTCCTTCAGTATTGATATTTAATTCCCTGAGTCACAAGTAAATACAGTGAGACACCCTAAGAAATTCAGGTGGTGCTTGTGCTAAAAGAAATATAATAAAAGATGCTCGCTTGCTGTCCTTTTAAGGGACAAAAAGATTCTGGGTTTACCGTAAAAAGGATGCCTATATACCTAGGGCAGTAGCCCGATCAGTCTCAACAACTTACTGGGATATTATTTTTTACAGAGTTTTATATCTCGCGAATATGACCCGAATCGGGTATCAGAGCGCTTTACATAGCACCAGTTGCATTACACAAGGATACATTCATTTTTGTTAGGCACCGGGAGATTAAGTGATTTGCCCAGAATCGCAGGATGTTCAGCATCATTGCCGAGACTCGAACCCAGTTCCCCAGATTCGAGGTCGACCGCCCTAACCGTTAGACCAACTCCTCTCCTATATTAGCTAATGGAATATATTTCAGATCTAAAAAGACATGAATGATAAGCCTGGTCTGGTGGTTCCGTGGACTAATGAATATACTCCAGGGTTTTTGGTTGACCTTATGATCAAAGGTTCACATCCTGGCAGGTTCTCTAATTCTTTTATCCTTCCAATGGTGATAAAATGAGTATAATTGGATTGTGTAATAATAACCATCTTTTATTTCAGCTCCAAGATTCCTATGGGGTGAATGTGTATTTTACAAATACAATTTGTTATGACAAGGTTGGTATGAGAGTAACGGGATCCAAAGTGGTACATGGTGGTCAATTAGTAGGCAGGAAATGTCTGAGAGATACCATACTCTGAGAGATGAACAGCATTAGGATAAATATACTAAATGATAGTGCATCCTTTGTATAGAAGTATTAGGGCTATGATGTATAGATTGTTGTAGTATGATTTGTATTGTGAATTTGAAGATTTCCTTACCAGAATCCCCATCACTCTTTTTTGTTTCTGATCAATGTCATTATATATCATGTCATCATTATTATTTTTTATTATTTTATTTTCTTAGGCGGAAAAGCTTAACTATAAGGATAAAAAGTTGAATATTGGCCCTGCAATAAGGAAACAGCAAGTAGGCATTCCTCGTATGTGTTTTATTCTCTTTGCATTTGTATCTGTCCATGTTTTAGCTGATCAACCAATATTATTTTTATATTCTCCAACTCACCCAAACTTAGAGGTTATGCATCAACATTAAATTCAAATGCACAAAGGTTGTGAATTACCTTTTACCATTCTTTTTACATTATGAATGCATTAAAGAGCATAACAGCTTTGCAACTCGCTAGAGACACATACGAGGGACACACATCACATTGTGACCACCCATGAGTGAGATTCCTCGCTCAATATATTTAGATTTGAGCTATGCCTGCATACAGTAAAGTCTCCTACACCATTCTTGGTTATTTTAATGCCGATTTAATTAGTTCTAACCATTATTGTCTAAAACTAAAAAAAATATTTGAAGGAAGTGCAAAAAGTAAACAAAAAAAAGTGATGGGTGGGATGCTTGAATTAATCTCAGGCACTAGTAATTACTCGAGGCCGCATCCCGGGCCGTGGCAATGCTACCTCAGATGGGACCAAGCCATATGCAAATCTGCCTTAATCCTGCTCCAGTAGGAGCAGTCCAGCCTTACCAAATTGGGATACTTTTTAGAGTTTAAAACCATACCACAACATTTTAAAATGCATTGTGCAAATGTGTTAAAGTGCCTTGTGAATAACCGAGCAATAAGGAGACTCCCCCGCATATTACTTGGTTTGTAATTTTTCATGAAATGTAGCAGTGGTTTGTGACAGCTCTAGTGACTGAAAAGCATTGAAAGATTACTCACTGTCATTGTCTGTCGGTGATCATTAGCTGCACATTGGAACACGATATTGATAGGCAGCTCCATCTGTGTCAGTTATAAACGCTCCTCCAGCTAGAGCCGGCAAAGGCCCTTTGTTGACATTGCAACTCCTGTCACTTAGAGGTATTGTTGTACTGGCACTTTGCAAATGCAGATGTAGATGTCTTCTGTCGCTTGCTGGGTTCCTCTCAGTAATTGCAGCTGGTTAGAAGGATTTTCAGAAGAAATCCTGCTTCGTGAATATCGAGGAGGCCAGCGTCTTGCAAATACTTTTAACCATTCACATTATGCTGTGCCAACATAATACAGGTGACACGCTGTAAAACATTGGTTAGGTCGTAAACACAGTGCCTCACTCTAGCTAATAATACATATGTGCCATTGTTCGTAGATTGACCGCTTTGTTTCTATTTCTTGGACATCACGTTTTGTGTCTGGAGATTATCGGAACATGCTTAATTCTTCTACACTCAATTTATTGCTAAGGGTTTTTAAGTATATCTTATGCTCACTATTCACCTGCAGAATCATTCTTTTAAAGTTTATTTCATTCGTTCATATAACCGTGCCAGCTGTACGGTAAGCCAGCCCTTATCAGTTCTTTAAACTATACAGAGTGGTCTTCGGCAGAGCCTAGCAAAGTATTTTTCTTTCTGATCCCACGCTATTGGCTTTTTTTGCTATCATTATGCAGGGACTGCACTTCTGTAAACGAGGAACTAACTTAATTCCAAAAAGTACACTTCATCATCACTCATTCAAATCATTGTTACACGTGCATTATGTACATACTGCTGTTGTCGCCACAATTACCACCTCTACCATTACTACCAACATTTTTACTACCATTATCCTCCCTATTCCCAGTACCACTGCTGCAATTACGTCCATCACCATTATGTGCGTACTATCAGTAATAAAGGCGGCAGTGGCAAAGCTAGTTGGTCTGGCACTTAAATGGTAGGCTAAATGGAAGTTCAAGGAAGACGTGCGTAATGATGATTCAGTCTTGTCTCGAGTTGAACAGTAGATTATTAAATCAACCCTGCTACCCACATCACCTTCACTTGTCCCACAGAGCGTTCTGCAGTTTTCTCCACATCAAAACACAACATCCCAAATCAGAGTTTACATCGGTACGGGGGCGTGGCTTGCCAGCCAAGATGGCGTGCGTACCCTTAAGTAGCTCAGTGCCTGGAGCCCATGAATCGGCCACAATCATCCGTATTCCGGCTTCATCTCCCGTCGTGAGTGCGCCCATGGTGTAGCAGACAGCAATGCGAACCGCCTGGGCGGCCGAACACAAGAAATATCGCGGCCGGGTTCTTTTCAGGCTGCCGAGACTGGAGCGACGGACAGCGTGACCCATGGCCATTTTGGAGAGGCAAGCGGAGATCTCAGCACGTTTGGACCAAGACCCCCGTTAAGGCCACAGGACTGTAGCGATTGAGGGAAGCAAATCCAACTTAAATAAATATTTACTTACAACCTCTTACTCCTTATTATTCTTGTTTCATAAAATATCAATTACCATCAAAATATATTAAAATCCTAATTAAGCTATCATAAGACAATACATATGATAGTACTTATCTTGTGTTCGAGCAGCAACAAAAAAGGAAGATGGCTGCCTGTTCTGGGATTATAAGCATGTTCAGTGTTCCTGAGTGTTTTTGTATTCTAATTCTAAGTGATGTTGCTGCTGTGTTTGAGGAGCAATAAAGGTACTATGCATAATATTGGCCTCTGGGCCTTGCCATAAAATTGCAGACTGTTGCGGAATGATGAAAGACGAGTTGTAGTTGGTAGAAAGATATTTATTATAAGAATAAATATAGGCATAAAGGCCCACAGCAGATAAACAGGTCAGATGAGGTGAAGGGAGACAGGTCGAATGACCAACATTCCATGACATCATATAAGTACCCAGCCAGGGTTCCATGATGACACATCAACTCGTAGATGATTGGATAAAGGAATAGAAAGGAAAGATAATCTACATAAGGATAATACTAATGTGGTATTCTTGTCTTCTCCTTCTCCCTGCTGCTCAGCCTGTGTGTGTGTGATGTCATTTGGAATGTTCATGGATGCATGGTTTGAAGTGTGGGCAGTTGAGTGAGATGGGCTGAGCAGCTGGATGCTGCTCCCGGTGAGCATTCTTACCATCTAACTTATGACAAATAAATCTACTTAACTACACCTATGACTCCTGGATTATATCACCTGCCAGAGTACTAAATGTAACAGTGGCGACGATTTGGAAGCAAAGAACCACGCAAAAAGGCCTAAGGAATTGAAGAAACTGATGGAACTGATGAAACTGATGTAACTGAAGCAAGCTGAGCCTGGAGTCTAAACTAATCCACGCCTTGGATGCCCCACCGGTGTCTTTTGTAACAGACAGCTCACCAAGGTATGTTTCTGGCGTTGGAAGTTGTGTGTGGCTAAAGCTATTGGTAACCTGTTGACATTTCCTTCTTCAAAAAAATAATTAAAAAAAATAATAATTAAACACAAGATGTGTTTTAAAGAGTGCGACCTCAAATCTTAAACCCACCAACATTGGACTTTTAGCTACCCACTGACTGTTTTGAATATTTTAGTCATTGTGGCTACAACCCAGTTTCAGTAATGCTGTTGATATTTACAACTGTCAGCATTCCTGTTGTTAAACCTCTCTGAACTCGAGCTTCATTAGTCAAGATGCTCTGTGGAATGATGCTTGCTGTCATCGACTTTTTGTTTTGAGTTACTCAATGATTAAATGCTTTGCTCGGGGGCAAGTATCGAGCCCCGGTGTGCAGTGATCTTGTAATAAACGTGACACTGAAAGAGCGTCTGGGGCCAGTGCAACATTAACAGCTGCCTTCGTTGTATTCTTGAGTGCTAAAAAAACCCTGCTGTTTCTATGATGGCCGAGTCCTTGAAAATGAGTTTGATGCTCTGATATGTTGTGAAAATAAAGTGCACAGGAGCGGCACGGTTGCAAGGCACAAGATCAAAGGTGCAATTAAGAGACTGTGAGTTATGGTGCGGTACATGGGAGGCACATTTGACTTTATTTGATTTTTAACTGCGTGCACTGTGGAAAATGAGACACCTTACAAATATTTATCGGTTCAACAGTGCCGGTTCAACAGATTGTGACTGTGTTCTGTGGCTGTCCGGTGAGGATCTAGGAAAAAAACTGAAGTGCTCAATGGTGATTTTTTTTTTTTAAAAACGAAGCTATTTTTGAAGTTGGAGGCGCGTGCAGTGCACAGTCCGCGCGCCCTTACCTGCTCTATAACGATGTACGCTCGAGCTGGCACCTTCATGTCACTGGCATTCCACCTGTGACTGCACCGGCGATTACACTGTTTGTTCACGTCGTTCCTCTCAGACGCGCCTGGAGCCACCCGGCGAGCGTCAATTCTGCGTGCTGCCATCGTGTGTTTGTTTTTAATCAAGCGTAAGTGAACTGAAGCCGGTTTGCTTGCCTAATTGCTGCGCATTTGTCACTGCAGTGTCCGGAGTTGAACAAATTTAACTTAAAGGAGCGTCGCATATTGCGTGAGGTAATTCATCTTTATTTAAAAAAAAAAAGGAAAATCTTCTTTGCAGAAAGACTTCTGTTAAAGTGATCGACACATTTGAGCTAAATCGTGTCAGCTGCGATGTAAGTACTGTAATGAGCGCTGCACCGATTCTTCACTCCTCACCTTACAATGGAGATCGATGCATTTTTGGGCATTTCTTTATATCAAACTTTTGGCAACACTGCCACCTGGTGGATCTTAATGCATCCTACTGTGTTAGTTTTGACTTGTGGACTGTTGGGATTTTTCTTTCGTGCATTTTTCAGAGACGACAACGGTGACTACATTTATTATTTTAATTTATTATGTTGCCATGTACGAATCTTACAGTTTTATTATCACAACTGTGTTTATTCTATTTATTTTAATTCACTGTTATTAATCTTTCACGTAGTTTATTGAACTGTTACTGTGAATGAGCGTTAAACGTTATCTTTTCACATCTAGTATGTGCCATGAACTCAATGTTTTATTCAATTTGTTTTGAATTTTTAAAGGTAGTCATGGTTAAGTCTAGGCGTGCGTTCCAGGGTGTCTTGTATCCTGGTACGCTGGGGAGAGTCTTGTACCCCTTAAAAGTGGTTTGCCTAGGGTTGTGTTTTCTGGGGTCTAATACCCTTTAAAGAGTTTTTAGTTTTGTCTAGGTGTGCGTTCAGGGTGTCATATATCCTGGTATGCTGGGGAGTCATGTACCCCTTTAAAGTGGTTTGCCTAGATGGTTGTTCAAGGGTCTAAATCCCTTTAATGTGTATTAAGTGTTGTCTAGGTGTGCGTTCAGGAAGTCATGTATCCGTTGAGCGCTAGGGTGTCATGTACCCTTTTTAAAGTGGTGTGGCCTAGGCATCGGTTAAAGTGTGTAATGTGTTATCTGGGTGTGCGTTCCAGGAATCAGTGTCCTGTGAATGTACGGGAGTCATTAAAGCCCTTAAAGTGTGTGTTGTCTTAGTGTGCGTTTCAGGGAGTCGCGAACCCTGAGCGCAGGTGGTCATGTACCCTTTTTAAAGTTTTAACCATAAAGTTGTTTTATGCTATAGCATATGCATAGTTAGTTAGGTTGTGAGGTTTCTTATTCTTCATGCTGTGTGTATTTTGTTTGGAATGATACTTTTCAGTCCCGGTTAATTTGATAGGCGCCATCAGTTACCTGTTTATCGCTTTTTGTGCTGGTCTGGCCAACTGGCATGACTTGTGATATTTTGGGTATTTTTGGTTTGTAAGAGGGATGGTGGTTAGGTAATGTTTTGTGTGTCAGTGTGAATGGGTGAATGGTAGTGTCCTGTGATGTTTTTACATTTGGTTATTGTCGCATGTGTTGTCATGTGAGTTTTTGCAGTGATGGTTGGTTTGTAGGTTGTGTATTGTTTTAATTGGGTTGTGCTAGGTGGAAGTGTGTTTCTTTTCATGTTAATGCATAATGTGACGTCCTTTTGAATTTAGTGGAGTGGTGTTTTGTCATGTGGTGTGATAAATCAATCATACCATTTTAAATTATTCTCCATGATTGGAGTTCTTACATAGTGATGTTATCCTATTTTAAAATTTTATGTGAATTTATTCATACATTTTAGTCAGTGTTTATTTGTAATCCTGGTTTGTCATTGTCAGGACTTACTGTGATTTTCCTTTGTATCTTTTGTTTTATTATTTAAAGGAAGGAGATGTGGTATTCTTGTCTTCTCCTTCTCCCTGCTGCTCAGCCTGTGTGTGTGTGATGTCATTTGGAATGTTCATGGATGCATGGTTTGAAGTGTGGGCAGTTGAGTGAGATGGGCTGAGCAGCTGGATGCTTCTCCCGGTGGGGCATTCTTACCATCTAACTTATGACAAATAAATCTACTTAACTACACCTATGACTCCTGGATTATATCAACTGCCAGAGTACTTTCTTAAATGTAACAACTAACAGAAAGAAAAGAAGAAATAAACAATAAATAAATATATGAAGATGTACAACATCTCCCTGTTTTACTTTGAAGAAGACACAAGTTAATACAATACAACATTTTCATAACGCTTGGAGATCCTGACCACTCTTCCAGATGTGGTCTGATTCGATCTAATGTTAGAATAATTCTCACACTTGTCATTTTCTTGATCAAAATTCTCATTCACGGTATCGTGCACAATACTAGATTCCTTCTGCAAAAGATCGCTTTCATTTGCTTGAGCGTCACTTTCATTTAAAGTAAAATCACTGTTTCTAATAGGTACAAATGTACTTTCATCACATACAGAATTACTGTTGGTATCATTGCAAACATTAAAACTACATTTTCTAGTAGAATAATCTTCACAGTCTAACATACTTTCACTTTAATATTCATTATGTTCTGAGTTTTCTTTCATTATGATTTTCTCTTGACCATGTTTTAATTTAACAATATCATTTTTGCTCCACCATCCTCTTTTGACCAAAAACGCTGTGCCTTTAGAAACATCTTTGACACAATAAGGAGCAGTGAAAGTGGATTCTCCTTTTGGAACTTTCTAGGGTTTCTTTATAATGACCCAATCACCTTTTTTGAATAACTTTTCTTTTGCTTTGTTACTCATATCACTATATGTTTTAGTAAGCTTTTGTTTAGCCACAATTTTTTCTTGCACCTTATTTATTTTATCATCTATCACTTCTGTTTTGATACTTTTACAGAACCAATTATTCGATTTTGGTGTTAAAGCGTCATAGCATTTTCTTCCTCTCATTAAGTAAAAAGGAGTGTGTTTGGTCACTTTGTTACTTTTTCTCTTATGTAATCTTGTACAGATAAATCTATTTACTCTTTCTACTAGCCCAGTAGAGGAAGGGCTATAAAGAGGTGTTTTTTCCTGCTTTATTTCTTTTTTTTTTTTTTTTTTAAAGATTTTATTGTGCATAAAAAGGGTTACAAACACGGGCCTACAACCACCAGGGCCGGCCGCTAGTAGTCGAAGTGTTCCAGCATATCAGAAAACAATGACTGGCCCACAGGGGCTCCGCACTATCACAGTAGATCAGACTGCACATAAGGGAAATCAGAATACACACTTTTAGTATAAATAACAAAAAAGAAAAATACAAAAATACAACAAACAAGGCGAAACGACTTATGAAGGGCGGCGAACACCAGCCGGGGGAGTCAACACACCAACCACCCGAGGGCGGTCAATAAAAGAAGACCTGAGAGGAAGGGGGGGGCCACGAGAGAACCAAATCTGTACTCCATAGTACGAGATGCACCAGGAACCCTCAAGGATCAGGGGGACGAGGCAACCCCGGACGTATCCACCAAAGGGGGAGCACAGATAGACCCACGATACGCGTTCCACTGCCCCCAAATTTTACCCCAAGCCCCCGGTTTACCACGAGCCACATACACCGTTTTCTCCCTGAACATGCACCAGTCCATGTTCTCCTTCCAGACGGACACGGTGGGAGGCCGCTGGGAACCCCAAAGCTGTGCAATATCTCTCTTTGCAATCATGTTCCCCAAGGCCGCCCACCGAGCCTGAGCCGCATTGCAGTCATTGGGCTCCCATACATTCAGCACACAACGACGCGACCCCGGTGACTCGTCTCATAATATCATGCACCCGGCGCCAGTATTCCGCCACCTCGCGGCATTCCCATAGGATATGGAGAAAGGTAGCACTGAACCCGCAGCCACGCTTACAGAGTCCGTCGTCTGAAAACCCCATCGAGACCAGGCGGGGGCCCGTCACATATACACGATGGAGAATCTTAAGCTGGACCAGGCGGAGACGGGCCGGAATGGCCACCTCCTTAGGGGATGACAGTGCAGTCTGCCAGTCCTCATCGTCCAGCTCCACCCCATCTCCCGAAGACGCACCAAGAGGTCAGCCGATTGTTTATCAGTTTTTTGTAAATCAGGGAGATAGTACTGTCGGGGACGTGACCATCGAGTATGCGGTCCTCGAGAGGCGAAGAAGAAGGGACCGTGGTCCCCTCCCCAAAGACCGAAAGCAGGGCGTGCCGAACCTGTGCATAACGGAAGAACTCTCTGTCACTAAGCTCATACTCGCGCTGAAGCGCCGCGAAGGATTTAACCGCACCTTTAACCCACAGGTCCCCCACTCTGCTGATGCCGATCGTATCCCAGCGCTCGAAGCCTTTCGTTGTCCAGAGGCTTCCCAAGCGGTCTGAGTCGAATAGAGGAGTGGCGCACGTTAAACGCTCACTCCAGTCCATCGCAACGTTAGCCGCCTTCCATACACGGACCGCAATCCTGGTAGGGCCCGTAAGGGCCCTACCAGCAGACCGCGAGTAAAGCGCTCTGTTATAGTTACCGCCGGGAAGCAGGAATTTATCCATCTCATATGCCGGGTTCGAACCAGGAGCGTACGTAGCATGATTAATGGCAGACAGCTGGGAGGCCCAATAGTACCGTCTAATATCAGGAAGCGCGATGCCCCCGTCATACCAGGAAAGAGTCAGCTTGGCCAAAGCGATACGCGATCGCCCGTCCCAAACCAGTCTCCGCTGCAAACTCTCCACCTCCCTAAAGTAGGCCGCAGGAATGACATCGAAGGAGTTCTGGAGTGCATAAAGGAATCTGGGAAGGGACATCATTTTAAACAGCGCCGCGCGACCAAGCGGAGACAAGGGCAGCTTACACCACCGAGCCGTATCTGCCCTCAAACGCCGGAGTGGAGACAGGAGATTCTGCTCATAGCGGACCGCCGGATCCAACGAAACGTACACCCCCAGGTATTTAAAGCCGGACTGAGATATTTGGAGCGGAAGCCGAGGCGGCAAGAGAGGAAGACCACCAGAGATAGGATACACACAAGATTTGGACCAGTTGATTATCAGACCCGAGTTTTTCCCGAAGGAAGTAAGGACATCAAAGAGAACATTGAGCGACTTCCGCGGTGAGGTGAGATACAAGAGAATATCATCCGCGTACAATGAAACCCGATCCTCGAAGCCCGGGGCCCACCGGAGCCCTCTAATCGAGGGCTCCCAACGGAGCCAGGCAGCGAGCGGTTCCAGGGCGAGAGCAAAGAGCAGCGGGGACAACGGGCACCCCTGCCTAGTTCCCCTCCCGAGAGCGAAAGGCCGAGAAACCCGCCCATTGACAACCACCTGAGCCATTGGTCCAGCATAAAGGAGCTTCACCCAGCTAAGGAACCCCTCCCCAAAACCAAACTTCGCCAAGACGGCCCAAAGAAATGGCCATTCAATGGTATCAAAGGCCATCGTGGCGTCTAGGGAAACCAATATGGCCGGTTCAGCGAAGTACTCAGCCCTAGCGAGGACGCCGTGCAGACGCCGTAAGTTGAGAGCGGTATTACGATGTGGGATGAAGCCACATTGATCCGGATGTATCAAGTCACATATAACGCTCAGCAAGCGATTGGCGAGGACCTTAGCATGGATTTTGGGTTCGGCATTCAGCAGGGAAATAGGCCTATAGGAGGCACAGCGGTCACGTGGCTTACCCTCCTTGGGAATCACCACTATAGTAGCCAGACGCTGGTCGTCAGGAAGGGAACCCCTCTCGAGCGATTCCTGAAACATATGACGGAGGAAAGGCGCGATTTTATCCGGGCGCAACTTATATAGTTCAATCGGCAGACCGTTGGGGCCCATAGCCTTGCCCGAGCGGAGGGAGCGAATCGCAGTAGCTATCTCTTCGACAGACAAAGGGGCATCCATCAGCGCGCGGTCCTCGACGGATAAGCCGGGCAGGGCAATATCCCGAAGCAGAAGACGAGAGTCGTCCTCATCTCTATCAGACACCGGGGAGTACACTGCCCGGAGGTGGTCAGCAAAACACTCAACAATCTCACCAGGCTCAGTCACACACACTCCATCCGACACCCGAAGCTCCGGGACCACACGATTCACTCTCTCCTTCTTGTCCAACCAGGCAATCAGCTTACCTGCCTTGTCTCCGGCGTCATACAACCTACCCTGCTGCTCCCTATACATAGTCTTGGCAGCATCAGTGACGAGAGACTTATATTCAAACTGCTTCAGGCTGAGGGCATGCAGCCCATCCGGGGAGACACCCGCCTCCAAGGCTGCCTCCAGCCCCGATATTTCAGTCTCCAGCGTCACAACCGCCTCTCTCTTAACCCTCTTGGCCTCCACTATCTGGGACAGGGCATGGCCGCGGAGCACTGCTTTGAAAGCTTCCCACAGGGACACCGAGGACAACACCGACCCCTCATTCTCAGAAAAATATTGATCAATCGACTTAATCAGGCTATCACGGATCTTGGGGTCTCGCAGGTACCAAGGGTTAATAGGAGCGATCCGCCCAGCGGACCGCGACCCGGTGTCAAAAAGCAACCACAGTGGGGAATGATCAGAAATACCCCTGGCCAGGTGTTTGACCTCTCGAATCCGAGTAGCCTGGGCCGCGGGCATAAGGAAATAATCCAGTCTGGAGAGACTCCCATGGGCCCCAGAGTGAAAGGTGTACTGACACTGTGTCGGATGCATTAACCTCCAACAGTACACCAGACCGAAGGTCTCCAGGAGCCCGCCCAGCCACGCCTGGGCAGCAGGGAGGGCCCTGGGCGGATGACGGTCCAGGTCACCCGAGACAACCGAATTAAAGTCCCCACCCATAAGCAAAAGACTGTCAGGAAGCCCAAGCAACATACGACCCAAGTCTGAGAAGGTGGAGTTCTGGAGGCCCGGGGGAACATAGACCGAGATCAAGGAAAGGGACTGCCCCCTCCCACCTCCCAGTCAGAGCCACATAGCGCCCTCTATCGTCTGGGACCACCCTGGTGATCTCCAACGGAAGTGAAGCTCGCAAGAGAATGCCCACCCCTCTCGAACCAGTGGTGAAACCAGAGTGGGCCACAAGTCGATATCCCCCCCTGTTCATAGCCCGACAAACATTGCCAACCAGATGCGTCTCCTGTAAGAACACCACATCAGGAGTCAGACGACGCAGATATTGCAGCACAACACCCCGTTTGATATGGTCCCCCAATCCATTGACGTTCCAAGACATCAATCTCAACCCGTCCCCCCCCATCCCCTCCAGTAGATCAAGGGCCCCCTAGCAAAGAGCTCAACACCCAAGGATGAACCATAGCCAATACTTCGCCTTGAAAACAAAAAACACAAATGCAAACAACCCCACCCACCCACCAACCCCCCCCCCAACTCCAACACCCCCCACCCTGCACCCCTGCGGTCCAAAAAACCACCCCAACTTGCAGTGTGCCTGTCGCCCTACAAACCCCATTCTACGAAAAGACCCCGGAGGAGGGAAGGGACCCGTCCCTGCCCGCTCCCCACACACAACATAGTGAAACAAAATGCACAAAAGAAGTAGAACCCTGCCGAACAGTACAACATGGCAGAGTCCGGGACCATAAGTCGCTCCAAAGGAGACCCGCCACCCTCGGTACCGGCAGAGGGCCCAGTCCGGTCACCCCGGTCCGGCAGCGAATCCAGCCAGTCACTCACAGTCGCAGGAGAGTCAAAAAAGGTAGTCCGATCTTCATGTTCCACTCGGAGCCTTGCAGGATAAAGCATAGAGTACTTGAGACCGAGGTCCCGGAGACGCCGCTTCACCCCCTGGAAGCCCCTCCGCTGTTTCTGGACAAGTTGGGTGAAGTCCGGCAAAAAGTTAATGGACGAGTTCTCATGTCGGACCGGGCCATGGACCCGTGAGGCCTGCAGAATCGCGTCTCGGTCTCTGTAATGGAAAAGTCTCGCAACGATAGGCCTCGGGGGGGCACCCGGTCGCGGCCGGCCACCTGGGACTCGATGGGCCCGCTCCACGGCGAAAAACTTACTCAGGCCAGCGGGAGCAAGATGTTCGAGGATGAGCTCCTCGACCAGGAGATCAACCGGGCGGTTATCGGAGGTCTCCGGAATGCCTATGACGCGGATGTTATTGCGGCGGGCCCGTCCCTCGAAGTCTTCCAGCCGCCGGGCCATCAGATCATTGGCCGACTTGAGATCGCCGAGAGTGGCCTGCAGGTCCGACACGTCCGTACCAAGGGAGGACGTCCGCACATCCAGCGATCGAACCCTCTCGTTGGTCTTAGAGAGCTCCGCCCGGATTAGCGTAATGTCAGTGGCCACCGTGTCGATTTTACGGGCCAAGGCCTCGTACTGCGTAGCGATGGTCTCTCTGATGCCCTTAATGGCGCCCATGATGTCCTGCAGGGACAGATCCGGAGAAACGGACGGGCCACCACTGGTGTCCTCCGGGGGGACATTGGCCGTCCCGGGGGATCCTTTACCCTGAGTGTAGCGGTCCATGTTGTTCGTCTGGACCCCTGCTTTATTTCTTGAGTTTGTAAAAACTCAATTTTTTTTTTTTTTTATACCTGTTGCGTTCCATTGTCAGAGATCTAATTTTTTTGGCAGACCCTATGTAGCAAATATTATTTTTAAAAAATCAATCACAACTTCTATTGTAATATTTTGTAAGAACTCTTAATGGACCCATTTTGAGTAATAATCAGTCAAAACAACTAAATATTTGCAATTGCTTGGTAGCAGATTAAATGGTCCTGAGAAATCGATTGCAACTTTTGCCCATGGTCCATCAGCTATATCAACTAGTTGAATTTCGTTCTTGCAAATTTTCCAGTGTTTGTCTGCTTTTAAACATTGTTCGCACTGGTCAATGTGAATGTCAACATCTTTGTTTATTCCTGGCCACCAACAATAATTGCGCAAAAAATTGTTTTGTGGCAGTGCTGCCAGGATGCCCCTTGTGTGCAAGAATTATACGTTTTTTACGTAGTTTAAATGGTGGTACGAAAAGATCATGTCTTTTAAGAAAACCATTCTCTGTGGTTAATTCGTCACTTACTTGTTAAAAACGTTTAATTTCATTAGTCACATTTCTCAATGGAGGCCATTTATTAGTGAGGTACTCTAAAACTTGCTTCATAATAACATATTTTTCTTGAGTTTCTAACCATTCTTTTTCTGAGATTGATCCTTCACACATGACAGTGGCATCAATATATGCAACTACTGTGGTACTTTGAAATTTGGGACCGCGTGGGAGACAGGGCCCTACCCCTGCCTCTCACGGTAATAGCGAACCGCGAATGGTCAAAGCGGTATGTACAAGTGCTTTGTATAACGTTTTAGCTATAAATGCACTGTGTATACGATATTATACATTGACTTCGTGGGTTCCATCTTAGAGCGGTGGCTATCTTATAGTTGCCCTCACATAGGCTACACATCACGAACAAATACGGGCCCTTAGAATGCATGTACTTTCTGTTTGACTTCTCTGTGACCTGTGCAGCTTGGCTCCGCTGCCCCAGGTCTCACGAGCTCCCCATCCTCCGGCCACCTGTGATTAGCATCAGGGTTTGACACACCATAAAACCTATTTCATCCCACACAAGCCTCCGGCTAATCTCCTTCACACCTGACTCTTCCTGCTTTATGGCTTGTTTTCCAAACAAGAGATGCCCGTGTTTATTGGGGCCTGTTGATATCTGATGTGGGATCTGAGCCTCGCTGGGTAAATAATTGTGGGCTGGCCTAACAGGAATGTGGGATGGTCATCATGACTCTGCCTTTTCGTTTGTAATGTATACATGTATATGACTATATCTTAAAACGAAGAATGTGTGCCTGAAGCATGATATTTTGTATTTAAGGAGAAGCCCGTTTCTGTACCTAGAAGCAGTCTCCTGAGAACATACATTGTGTTGTACTTCTCGGATACCTGTAATTGGTCTGCAGCCAATAAATTGATCTCTGACTTCACCAAGAAGACTCTGTGTTTCTGTAGGTCTGAAACAGGAAGAACCCGAAGTCATAGGGTGTGTTCCCCTGCACCGCTGGGCTTTAAATTCCCAGTACTTCACTACACATTTTGTGTCTTCTAGACTATCCTCATCACTATCAAGAACATGTAAACGGGACAAACAATCCGCTCTAGAATTTAAACCACCCTTAATGTGTCGTATTTTAAAGTTGAATTCTTGCAATTTTGATAGTAATCTGACTAGCCTAGAACTTGCTTTTCCATTTCCACGACCACATCTGTCCATCATATATATCAGGGGCTTATGATCAGTTATAATTTCGAATTCTTTACCCCACAAGAATGTCTTCAATTTTTCCACAGCCCATACGCAAGCAAGTGTTTCACGCTCAATGGTGCTGTATCACCTTTCTGCATTACTGAGAAACTGTATATTCTTCTTCACCCTTCTTTTGGCAAAATACGGCACCAATGCCAACAGCGCTGGCGTCTACAGTTACAATATTTATGAGAGTAGGATAAAAAGGATGAAGTGTGGGTGCTTCAACAATTGATTTTTTTAGTTAGGTCAAATGCTACGTCTTGTTCTTTTCCCCAGTCATATTTCACTCCTTTGCGTAACAATTTCCTCAAAGGCTCAACCTTATCAGCATAACCTGATATAAAACGGGAATAATACTCACTTAATCCCATAAATGATTTAAGTGTTTCTTTAGCTCTTGGTTTTGGTGCCGCCTCTCTGATTGCTTTTGTCAAATCCTTTTTGGGTTTAATTCCTTCGGAAGACAAAACATGGCCTAAATATTCAATGCTGTTTTGCATGAATTTACATTTATCCTTTGATACAGTTATGCCCCTTTCTTTCAGGATTGTTAAAACCTTATTCAGTATTTCATTATGTTCTAGTACAGTTTTAGCATGCACAAGGATGTCGTCCTGAAAGGTTTCTACACCATTAATTTCGCCAAAAAGTATATCCATTAATTTTTGGCATACACTAGATGCAGAAGCTAACCCAAATGGTAGTCTAATGTACCTATACGCTCCCAATGGGGTCACAAACGTTGTTAAGTCTTTCAATTCCTCAGACAAACAGATCTGGTGATATGGCTTAAGATCGATCAATGAAAAGTACTTTGCACCAGCATTAGATGCCAGAATTTATTGGACTTTTAGCAAGGGATGGCAATTTACGATTATATTTTTAGTAAGCGATCTTAAGTCAGCACAGAGTCTAATATCTACTGTTTACTTTTTCTTTGCAACAACAATAGCGGAAACCCACTCAGAGGAATCAGTAGTCTCCATGACTCCTTCTTTGCATAACCTATCTAATTGTTTTTTTAAGTCGTTTCTCACAGATAATGGAATCGTCCTAACTTTGTGTGACAGGAATAGCACCTTCTTTGAGTCTATTTTTGTGCTCAAATCCCTTTACACAAACAATTTCATCTCCAAAGACATCCTTAATTTGTTGTATTACATAATCAAGATTTTCAAATTTTGTATTCATCTGTACATTGTTTATGTATTCATCATCGAGAACAATTGGTTGTGCCGCACCTGGTTTTAGTATTACGCCAAGTTTAGCTAAATCCTTCCAACCCACTAGGTTGCGTCCTCATTCAGCAACATAAATCTTAGTGTTGATTACTCTGCCCTTAAATGAGTGTGTCTTGAAAATATCCCACCATATCGATATCATATTCTCCAAAAGCCTTTGGATTAACATCTATTTCATTTAATTTTATATTATTCCATTTCTCATTATACGTTGTGTCAGAAATTATTGTTATTGGTGATCCTGAATCTGCCATTACATTTAATTCAACCAATATTAACTATACCTAATGGTCCTTTTATTTTAGCATCGGCTAACTCTATTGACAAAACAATATTTGCACACATTTCCTCATCAAAATCATCAATTACTTTTACTTTGTCATTAGCAAAATAGTTTTTAGATCTACATAAGGTTGTATATTGACCAACTTTTTTACATTTCATGCATCTTTTACCTAATGCTGGGCATCCTTTCAAGTCGGCAAGGTGATTCTGTGAACCACATCTGTAACAAATATAATTTTTACCTTCAGTTTTTTTCCACTTTTACATTTTTCATATTGTTTGTGTCCATATTTCTTTTTCTCCTGTAAAGAGAAAACATTCGTATTTGAGCTAACAGATAATTCTCTGGTAGATATTAATGATCGTTCTATCCCTTTTGCAATATCGATAACTTCCTGCAAGTTGGGTTTCTACATGCAAGTAATCTTTCTTGCACTTTCTTTGAAAAACAATACAATAGTAATTGGTCCCTTATATAAGTGTCAGTCATTTCTTCAAATTCACAGTTCCTATTAAGAACCCGGAGAGCAGCGATGTATTCCTCTATAGTTTCTCCTTCATTTTGCTTTCTCATTGCAAATTTGTGCCTGCCGACTATAATATTAGGTTCCTCTGAGAATTGTTTCTCTAAGCGTTTTATTGCTTTCTGGTATTCATCTAGAGGTATAAATACTCCTGGAGGACTTTCATATTCTGGTAAACTGTCAAATATTTCTTGACCTGCATTACCCAATAGTCCAAACATTAAAGCCTTTTTCCGATCAGCACTGTATTCCTTCCCATCTATGGATAGTAGGTAATTTTCAAATGCCCTTAACCAGTTTTTCCACCTCATAGGTGGCTGTCTCGGTTCATTAAAAAAATGAGCTGCTACACAAATATTGTTGCTTTGTGCCATATTGTGCTCCAAAAATTGCCAACACAAAGTTTATGCAGTTTTACTGTTTTGCCCTCTTCAAATAACCTTTAAATGAATAAACGTACAGTGGAGTTCTGTTTCGCTTGACAATTACTTTTAATTGCGGAGCTTCCGATCCGTACGGTGAGATTCTAGTCAGTTTCACTAAAATATGACTGACTTCAGAATGACCGCACGTTCAAATCGTAAGGCGTGTGTGTGACGTATACGGCAATTAGTTGAGATCAACTCCAGGAGAAGACCACATATGTCGCAGAAACCTCGAGCATAAGAAGCAAGATGACCGTTAAGCTTGCAACTGCCAAAAACGGTAACTCAACTTTTTTATTTTTTTATTATAAACATTTTTATTAAACATAAAGCACGGAATCACCATTACATTATCACAGTGCGAATCCGAGGTTATACACAATAGTATATTGACGTTTGTTACTACAAATACTAGGGATGTAAGGGGTCACCAAGTTCAGTCCTGCACTTCTTTGGGAGAAGTACAAATTTCCCTTCTGAAGGCATTCCAACCTCCCCATTTTTTATCCCACTTTTTAGGGCACCCTCTGTGTTTATAGACCTCCTTCTCTGCGATCATACATCTGTCCATCTCCGCCACCTACCCGATCATCAGTGGTGGTCTGTTGGACCCCTAGTGCATCTCTATAGCCCGTTTCACCAATAAGTATCCTAGTGCCACCCATTGCTGCTCCACTTCCGTCAGGTCGGTAGGTTCCCATATATTTGAAATCCCCATTGACGGTGGTAATTGAATGTGTTACCCAATGTGTCTGTCATTTTTTTAGTTGTTCTGTCCCAAAAGGGGCGTATAAGGGGACAGTCCCACAGGATATGATAAAAGGTACTGTCTTGGCCTCAGCCCCTGATGCACAATCCGTCACCCCGGCTGCTTATTTTGGCCAGGAGTACTCCCGAGAGGTAGGACCTATGGAGTATTTTTAGTTGTACCAGGCGGAAACGGTGGTGTATAGCCATCTCCCTGGGAGACATTAGTGCTGTCTGCCAGTCCTCATCGTCCACTAACCCAAAGTCTGTCTGCCAGCGGTCACGAAGAGTCTGAAAGGAGTCAGGTAAGTTATTGCAGAGTTTACGGTAAGTGTAGGAGATGGCTTTGGTCAAGAGTGGTTCGGTGAGCAAGCGGTCTTCCAAGGGGGAAGCGTCAGGCAGGGTGGGGAGGTCAGGGATGTTTGTGAGGATGGCGTGACGGACCTGTAAGTACCGGAAGATCTCTCCCTGTGCAAGAGCATGTTTGGTTTGTAACTCTTTAAAGGTGAGAATTTTCCCTTTGTTAACCAAGTCTCCTATGTTAGTGATTCCAATAGTGTCCTATTTATCAAACCCCGTGAGAAAGCAGAGTGACACCAGTCTTTGCGTTGACCAAGTGATTGTATTCAGCCACCCCAGACGTTTGTTGGCCTTATGCCAGATGGCTACAGTTTGTGACATAGGTCCCAGGTATCGGGCCTTTCGAGCTTTACTGTAGAGAGCCCCCAGATATCCCTCTCGTCCAGTTTGGTACTTTTCTAGGTGGAATGCCGGGTTCGTCGGGATCCATAGATCCAGTGGTTGATGGCTTCTAGGTGTGAGGCCCAGTAGTAGAGGCGTATATCCGGAAGGGCAATTCCTCCGTCATACTACCCTCTAGTAAGCTTCTGTAGGGCAATATGGGGTGCCCTCCCATCCCACAGCAAGATACGAAGTTCCCCCTCTATGGTGGTGAAATTATTGTCGGCGATGGGAAATGGGCAGTTTTGATTCACGTATAAAAATCTGGGAAGTGCTATCATTTTAAATAGAGCCGCCCTGCCCAGAAGGGACAGGGACAACAACCTCCAGTGTCTAACATCCTCCTGTAGCTGCTTGAGGGGGCTCAGAAGATTCTGTTCTTAGAACACTTTGGTATCCGAGGTAATAAATATGCCTAAGTATTAAAAACCTGTTGTGGCCAGTTCTATCCTGTATCCGCGAGGCAGACAAGGCAGGGGGCCTTGCAGCACGTACTGTACCGACTTGGATCTCAAGTTTTTTTCACACAGAAATGTCTTCGTTGGGCAAAAAGTATTTAATGTGCCATCGGTACTTGCGGTTAAGCAGAAGTTGCTGAATAAACCTCCCGCTGGTTTCTTTTCTGTACTGTTCCCTTCCGACGATGTATGTTGCATACAAAAGTATGTTCGAAGTTGTAAACTTGTCCGTGGGCCTTCATAATCCCGCGATTCATCGCCAAATTGTTGCGGAATGATGAAAGACGAGTTGTAGTTGGTAGAAAGATATTTATTATAAGAATAAATATAGGCATAAAGGCCCACAGGCTTACAGCAGATAGACAGGTCAGATAAGGTGAAGGGAGACGGGTCGAATGACCAACATTCCATGACATCATATAAGTACCCAGCCAGGGTTCCATGATGACACATCAACTTGTAGATGATTGGATAAAGGAATAGAAAGGAAAGAGAATCTACATAAGGATAATACTAACAGAAAGAAAAGAAAAAATAAATATATGAAGATGTACAACACAGACGCAGGTCAGGAGGTGAGGAGTAGGGGGGAAGCACAAGATTCCGGCTTCCGCTTGCATTTGGGACCCCTACCACCCCCCACCCCCCTCCACTGCCACGCTGTGCCCTGGTCGCAGCACCCTGGGCAACCGCCACAAGCAAATATTCTGCGCCTGGCTGTGACTCGACGGGGAAAGTGGAGGCCCTCTCAGTTGCGACTAAAGTGAGGCCCGGGGGCTGTATCGAGCCCAGGCCTGCCTACCAGCCAAGTCCAATTTCCTGCTGCATGGGCACAGGCGAGAAGTAGCACTCGGCAGGAGACGAGCAAGCCCAGGAGCCCGAAGCGGAGTTGCTGCTCAAGTTGTGAGACACTGCAGCCCCGTCAAAAGGCGAGCTGACAAGCGCTCCAGGAAGGTGACTGGCAGCTGAGCGGTGCCAGAGGCGAAGGTGGAAGCGGGCGCACAAGTCCGTTGCCCCTCAAGGCGCACAGCAGAGGCGGGAGGGCCCCAGGAGCAGTTGGTGGTACCTGGTCGGACACGAGGGCTGTGTCGTACCCAGGTTTAGCCACGGGAGGTGCGTGAGCCATGCCTCGTGCTTGGATGCCAGTTTGAACACCATGCTTAGTGCTTGAGAAGTGATGAGTAGGCTGTTTGGGGGCTGCGCTGCCCGTACAATCGTGACAGTGACTGCCCTAGCAAGCGCACCCATCACACGCCATCGCAGAGTGCGACCTGACAGACACAGCAACAAGAGCTCCCGCAGCGATTGATCTCCCCCAGAGGTGCATTGCATGGACTGGAGTATCCCAGGAGTGTCCTGTGTGGTCCTGCATCTGCATTGTGTTGGCACCTGGCTGGGTCTGGGGGTTATGCAGTGCCCAGGCCTGGTTGCAGAAGGTGAGAGGGCTACACCTCAAAAAGTGCAGAGTCCGCAGGAGCGACAAAGAGGCTGATCGGGGACTGAAACATGTGGGTGCGCATACCTGCCACAGCCCCTGTTAGTTAATCCCGCAAGCCCTGCCACGTGGAACAGCTCAGTAGGCGCTGCGCATGGAGTCTCGCACACCCAGTTAACCTGCACGCATCTGAAACCGGCAATCGGGAGCTGTCGCAGGAACCCCGGTTGGGGTGGTAAGTGAAACCGCGATGCCAATCCCCCGGCTCTGAGGCACCTGGGGACTGAAAGGTCGGCGCCAGTGATCCCAACTGATTCAACAGGCCTTAGCTCACACAGGGCCGGACTTAGCAGACAAGTAGCTAGATGGGCAGACAGCCTGCTGTCATGCAGCCAAACGAGGTCGACAAGCAGCCTGGCCAAGACCACGAGGGTACAAATCACACCAGGCCCTTAACACTGGAATCCAAAATTGACACAGTACTCAAGGTGGTGGAGCGGATTGGGACTTCGCTATCACAGACCCGCTCATCCCTGGAGGGCTGTATCGATAAGATCCTGTCTGACTTTACATTGCTACATGCTGACCAACGCAAACTGGCGGGGAAGGTCACCAGTATGGAGACAGAACTGGAGGAAGCCCTCCCAGCCCTCAAAACCACATCAGCCAAGGTACGGGTTCTTGCCGAGCAGGTGCGAGCGCTGGAGCGCAGAATGGACGACTGAGGGCCGCTCCTACTGCAACAATATCTGTGTCAGCGGCCTGCCGGAAGGAGTGGAGGGCCGCGACACGTTAACATACACGGAGCAGTGGCTTAGAACCCTGGTGCCGGCGGATGCGCTCTCCCCTTTTTTCACAGTGGAAAGGGCACATAGAGTGCCTTCGAACTGCCCAACACCAAGCGCTGGCACGTAACCCTTCCTGTTCCGACTACTCAATTTCAAGGAGCCGGACGCAGTGCTGCAGCAAGTGCGCAAGCTAGAGTCAATTAAAGTAGGTGTAGCAATGGTCCTTTTCTTCTTGGACTATGCCCTGGATGTACAGAGACAACAAGGTACTTTCCTGGCGGTGAAGAGGCAGATGCAACAACTTGATATCCGCTATTCCCTTTACTTTCCGCCGTGTCTGCAGATGATTGCAGAAGGATCCACCCACTTTTTCGGCACCGCTGACAAGGCCTGGAAATGCCTGGAAACAGCGTGATATCACACATTTCCAAGCATGCGCGATGGCGTGCGCAATTCTTCCCCAAACACCCGGGGCAATCGACGGGAGAACCGTGGGAGGGGTGGAAAATTGCCCCATGACGACACCCAGTCCCAGACCTGGAGCAGGTGATGCAGGAGAGACTGTAGACTCGGATGCCTCTTCGGTGCACTCCCTTAGTGAGGACAGCTCATCTGCGGTGTGGTTGTCTGGTGAAGACTCAGAGACTCCCTACAGTGACTCAACAAACTGCTGATGACCTTATATGATGTGTGATGGAGGCACATGCCCAATGCCATGTCCGGCAAGGCAAATGTGCACGCCACTGACAGTCACACTCAACACACACACAGCATGGCACTACTTGAACCACTGTCCCTATCTGACGGTGCAAACAAAAACAAGGGACACCCTACTCACTAGGAACCAGGGTAAGTTATGTGTGAGAGAAACAATGGTTCCTGCGGGAAGGCACTTATCTATATAGGTAATACTATGCACAATCGCAATGGTTACGGGTTACGTAGTTGTCAGAAGGAAAGGAGACCAAGAACACTTCAGTTTCTATTTACAATCAAGCTTTTATATTTTTAAAGAGTGTTTAAATATATACAAAAATCCAAAAAACATTTCAAGTAGTGCTTAGTGTCCCCAGTGTGAATGGAACCAAAAAAACAGACTAATGAATTTGTGACATATATAACTTGGTTTCCATCATTTTGAAAAGCGACCATCTATAATGTTACAATTATTACAGCCACTGTATACAATAGCCAGAGCTGATCACAATGGTTCGCTTTACACAGTTGTCGACAACGTTTCGACCCTTCATAGGATATAGGGTCTCTTCAGGACCTATGGATGTAGGGACATCTAAGAGTCATAGAGAAACAATGTCACCAAGGATGTTGGGAGTGACTACAATATTTGTAAGGAATGAAAAGGCCATATCGGACCTGAAATTAGGGGGTTGCGCAGCTACGTGAGAAGTGTGAGACACCGGTCAAGTGAAAAGAGAAAAAAATAGAGATATACTCACACTTGACCCAGCTGGGTACTACACGAGTGAGAGAAGAAAAGAGGATCATGTTAGAGAAGGAGAAGCAGTCTGATACTATCTACAGAGGCAGCTGTATCTAGAGTTCCCCAGTGTGAGAGACGGGGTGAAGGGCTGGCAACCACGGATATGCACAGCAAGGCAAATGCCACTGTATAAAACGCAGGACTTCCTGTGGGCTTAACCTGCTGTGAATACAAGAGTTCTTTCTGAAAGGTAAAGAAAGTAAAATGAATGATGGGGGCCTGGAATGGTTTATGGACACAGATGATGAAACCTCCCGGCTGGAATGAGCTTACCAAGGCAAGGCCGAGAGTGAAGGCGGGGCTGTTGCTCCAGCTAATATTATAATGACGTAGGCACGGGTACTCGATCGTCCCGGCTGGTCAGGATGTACTCTGCAATTAACAAAATGTCAGGGCCTGTAAAATGGAGTTGACGTGCATGCATGAAACTGCAATGAAGCACACTGTATTCTGGTTATTTTAAACATAGCGCGAGTGCCTTATTCTAACAGTAAGTGTTAGCTCATAGTGAGAAGGACATCGATGGGTGGCAAGGCAGATGAAATTAGTCAAATTGAACTTAGAGCGTGCCTATGTGAGGTTATATAACACGCGTACTAAATCTGTGGTTAAGTTAAAGAAGGCCTGTGCCAAGTATTGGAGGAGCGCTTACCTTCTGAATGAATCGGCGGTACTTTGCAAGTGTGCCTTAGCTACGCAGGGTCCACACAGGCCGTTTGCTCTGGTACAATGACGGCGTTCTTGTGGTTGCAGCCTTATTAAATACACTGTGGGCATTTTTCAAACCGGCCATCACAGCAGGCATCACTAGGGATTGCCGCCAATGGATGAGATCCAGTTGTTTGTTCTCCGACAGAAAGCGCTGAGCTGGGGTGCTGGGCCGAAACTGAACGATGCTGTACCGAGCCCGAGACGGGGAGGCGCTACCCGGGACAGTAGTATGATGCACAACGGCTAATATCGAGAAGGTGGGAGATTATTGGGCCTGATTGGTGACTGGCTGTGGAAAGTGGGGCGAGAAGGTGCAGCATCGGTTGGGAATTTCATAGCGATTGCCACTGGGGGACTGAAATACTGCTGGTGGGCTGACCACCCACGTTGGTGGATTGTTTTGAATGCAGGTGTACACCAAAAAGGCCCCAGAGAACAAAATTCGCTGCCGACTGCCTGCGGGCCCAGTCGAGAGCACCACCCATAAGGCCTGGGGTCCAGCAGTGTGGCGCGGCCTGCCCCACTGCCGACAGCGGCGCCCACGCTTGAAGTGACCTCGGAGAACTTACATACCCGCTACCAATGGGGAGGATCTCCAAAAAGAAGGTGTTCACTGCACTGCAGGTAGAGGACACGGGGCTGCACACAGATGAAGAGGATGAGGGCTGGTGAGGAGGAAGGATGCCGTCCCGCCGGGGCCTACTCTGGTAGACATTATGCAGGCCATCACTTCCTCGAGAGAAGCCCTGGCGTTAAAGATGGACGCTATAGGGGCAGACCTCAATTTATTGAAGGACGACAATCGTAAGTTTAAGGAGCGTGTAAAGCTTACTGAGAAGACCTTGGAGGAGGTCCCAGAGGTAGTCACAGCCCTACAGTGTTTGCTGAAAATAGTGGAGGACCAGGTCAAAGTGCTGGAAGTGAGGGCAGAGGACAGCGAAGGGCACTCCCGTCTGAACAATTTGCGCATTGTGGGGATCCCGGAGCGAGAGGAAGGGGATGATGTGGTACATATTATGGAGACCCGGATTAAAAGAGAAGTGGCTCCGGAGGGTCTCTCCTCCTTCTACGCACTCGAGCGAGCCCATAGGGTCCCGACTAGGCCGCCCAACCCGGGGTCCCCACCTCGACCAATGGTGGTGCTGCTGCTTCACTATCGAGACAGGGATCACATCTTACTGCAGGCCCGGGAGAAGCAGAATTTGCAGATTGGGAATGCCAGGGTGATGATCTTTCTGGATTTCACCAGGGAGGTCCAGAGACAGCGTGCTTCCTTCCTGATTTTTAAGCGGAAGCTGCGCCAACTGCCAATTTCTTATGCCATGTTATTCCCAGCACGCCTTTGGGTGGTTGACGGCACAGAGACTCACTTCTTTACTGCACCACAAGAAGCCTGGGACTGGCTGGAGACGCGGCGGTCGCATGTAGCAAGTACTTCACTGCCGAGTGGGACACGGCGGACATCGCTCACCCCCCGCTGTCCTCGAGGACTCCTACACCAACAGGTTGCCAACTGGAGAGACACAAAGCTGTGCGGATTGTTGTGGAGATTAACCATGGAGAGGCTAATCCAACCTCAACTGCCAGCGACCATGGCGTGGACAGATCTGAAAGCTCCCGACCCAGCAGCACGAAAGGAGACTCCGAAATTGAATTGCCTGATGTCACACCGCAAACAGCAGATGGCATTATACACTTCGAGTTGAAGAGGGGAGGGTCTTCGTGCAGAGGGGTGCTGTTCATTGAATAGGCTACCGTGAGATGGGAATAGATTACCGGCACCAGAGCAACTATTGGGGCTACTACCGCTATAAGGAGGGTGGGGGGTTAGTCGGGTGGGGTCTGTGTACTGCAGGGCCAGCCTACGCATCTCCACTTCTTTATTTGTGACTTGTAGGTCACCGTACTGATTTGTATAGGGACTTGTTGGTTGGTACATGTCGTGGGGAGAGGGAGTTGGGGGCGTTTGGTTGTTGAAGGGGTTTTGTTGGGGCCAGGCATGTCGCTGTTGGGAGGTTAGAAGGAGGGCTAACTCAGTTGGAACAATGGAATCCCCCGTAGGGATTAAATGCATCTCCTGGAATGTCAGGGGGATGCAAACGATGCTGTGTCGTCATAAAATACATGCATATCTGGTAAGGAGGGGGGGGGTGCAGATTGCCCTGTTGCAGGAAATTCATTTGACGCAGAAGGAAGGGCTCGCATTGCAGAAGAGATGGAGGGGACAGGTATTTTGCACTACGTATACGGCCTATGCCAGAGGCACTTTGATTTGGGTGCGGGCGGGTGTTCTTTTTCAAAGAAGCAGGCAGTTGGTGGACCCAGACTGTAGATATGTGGTGGTCCGAGGATGGTTAGATGGCAGGGATATAGTGATAATGAGCCTTTATGCCCCCAATGTGGACCAGTCTACAGTCTTTGCACACCTCTCGAGGACGCTGGCGACCATGCTGACAGGGTCGGTGCTGTTGGGGGTGGGGGGACTTTAACAGTATTACTGACATTGACCTGGACCGCTCTCACCCTCCACTCCCAGATGCTCCCATACATAGACTTGCAGCCCTCAAACGTGATTGGCAGTGCCGCTGGGGGTTGACGGACACCTGGAGGGCCCATTACCCCGTTGAAAGGGATTACTCCTACTATTATGCTTTGCACGAACTACATGTTCGGTTGGACTTAATCCTGTGTTCTCCGGACGTGCATGGTGGGGTCGCACACAGTGAATATTTGGCTAGAACGATCTCTGATCATAACCCATTGGTATTATCCTTAAACTGGCTGCGGCTAAGATCTACTATACCGGAGACGCTAGAAGACACAGTGTTCCGGGCCACGATAGGCTCAGTTATTGATGACTATTTTTTAGCAAATACCTGAACAGCGACAAGTTCGCTTATTGAATGGGATGCCTTTAAGGCGGGCATTAGGGGACGCTGCATTTGGGAAGTCGTTGGAGTACGGAGGGTGCTACTAAGGGAAGTGCAGGCTGCGGAGCGCAGGCTACGGGAACTCGAGAGGGAAAGACCGGAGCGAGTGGATAGGCAGGCCGATCTGCTTGCTGCCTGGGAGTTCCTGGCTACACACGTCAAAAAACTACGCTGCTTCAACTATAGGGTATATATTACCCGGGCCCACACAGAATGGGATAAATCTGGGGTGTTTTTGGCTTGGCTGGCCAATCCGGTGTGTAGAGGAAGGGCCATCCTGGAGCTGAGGGGCCTGGGGGGTGAGGTATTTTACAATCAACAAGATATCAATACCCAGTTTTTGGAGTATTATACTTCTCTGTACCAAAGTAGACTTGACCCAGGGGCTGACGATGGGACGGATTTCTTGGCGGGTGTGAAGCTTCCTAGGGTCGATGCGGAGGCGGCGGAGGACCTAGGCAAAGCGGTGGAGGTGGGGGAAATACATAGCGCCGTCAAACATATGGCTAGAAATAAGACCCCGGGGACAGATGGACTCCCGGTGGAGTTTTACTCTACATACATAGATGTGTTGGCTCCGTGGCTAGTGGCACTGTATATCAAGGTGAAACAGGAAGGTTGTCTTCTGCCTCAACGAGAGAAGCTGAAATTGTTCCTCTCTTAAAACCTGGTAAACCCCCTGAGGACCGAATGGCCTATCGGCCCCTCGCCATGCATAACTTGGACTATAAAATATGAAGCCGTATATTGGCGAGTCGGCTCTTGACCCATATGCCGACGCTTGTCCATGTGGATCAGGCAGGGTTTATCCAATCCAGAAATACGGCAATGAATGTCCGCAGGCTGCTGCGTATACTGGGGGCGTACACCTGCTGTAAGGAGGAAGCATGCATTTTTACGGTCGACATCGAGAAGGCTTTTGACAGCCTAGAGTGGCCGTATCTCCTTAGGGTTCTGAGAGCCTTTGGTGTGGGGGACCACTTTGTGAAATGGACGGCGCTCTTGTACAAGAATTCCACCGCCAGAGTGCGGAGGGGGGGGTTGATTTCGGAGGCCTGTGTGGTGGGCAGAGGTACGAGACAGGGCTGTCCGTTGTCACCGTTATTGTTCTCGTTGGCAATGGTACCCATGGTTGCGCCTGCCAGAACTGGCTGTTATTATCAGGGCCTGGAGGTGGAGGGTCAGCTACAGCACATTGCGCTCTACGCAGACAACCTCCTGCTGTTTCTGGTTGACTTGGGGGAGGCCCTGCGAGGAGCCAAGGAGCTGCTGGGTGTTCTGGAGAGAGTCGCGGGGCTTAGGGTGAACTGGGCTAAGTCGTGTCTCTTTCCCACAAGGTCGGGTAGGGCTGCACTAACGGAGGCCTAGGGGGTTCCTTGGGATCTAGCTGTTTGCCGTTCCTGGGCACTCGGATATATTACGACCCCTGTGGATCTCCTAGAGGGTAACATAGGGCGCGCGATGCGTGGCGTGAAGGCAGCCTTGAGTTCTGGGGGACCCTCCCGCTCTCGGTGGCGGGGAGGGTAGCGTTGGTGAAAATGGTTGCATTACCCAGGCTTCTCTATTTCTTCGGAACGCTCCCACTATGGATCCCACCTAAGATCTTTGCACTACTCAATACAATGCTCACAGGTTTCCTTTGGGGCACTGGGAGGCGGAGAGTAGCTCTCACCACTATGATGAGACCCAGGGCGGAGGGGGGTTTTGCGCTGCCGGATTTTGAGGCCTATTACCACGCAGCGCAGCGGCACACAAAATGTGTAGCAGGACGCCCAAAAGACACGGCACCTTGGTGGTCCGGACCCCTCCCTGCACCTCTTATCCCGAGTGCTGCTGCGTTTCCCTTTGGGGGTGGGGGCGATTCCCCAGGACTTACTAATAGTGCGCCAGTGTTTGAACCGGCTGGCTAGGAGAACACGGGTGAAGACCCGTATGCACCTGAGATTCCGTTGGTTTATTGTGAGGCATTATCCCATGGAGGGGACTGGAGCAGGTTGCGACTCTGGGACGAAGCCGGGATCTCCACTATAGGGGATTTATTTGAAGACGATACCTTGCTCTCTTTTAACGATCTACTGGAGCGGCATGAACTATAGGGACTATTGCGTATGCCCTCTCCCTGCCCATACTTGGTACATCGAGCCACCCTAGTGCAGCCTCAGCTGCAGAGCTTGCCCCTTGGGAAGTGGTAGGGCTGCAGATGCTGGGAGACCTGTATCAAGTCCAAAAATTCCACACGCTAGCCGAAGACAGTGGCCTGCCGCAGGGCCAATTCCAGTTATACGCAGTAGTAATGCGGGCGCTGCGAGTTCTGTGGGGAGACATGGCTTGTGAGCCCACGACTCATCTCAGTGTTCAATGTCTTCACGAGTTGAGCACTGGTAAACACCTTACAAAATGGTTTCCTGAGTCCCTGTGGACACACTCGGCACAGTCACTGGCGCCGCTCAAGCAGCGCTTAGTCCCAGACCTGCAGAGACAATGCACTGACCGTGAGTTGTCAGGCATCTTGGAAGGACCTATGCATATACCGAGAAACGCCCGATTTCGTTTAATACAATACTACATCCTTCAGAGGGCATACATGACGCCAGCCAAGATCAATAGATACTTTAATCGAACAGATGCCAGGTGCCCGAGATGTAAGTTGATAGAAGTAGATATGCTTCACATGTTGAGGCCCTGCGCAACCCTCACCCCCTATTGGAGAGCGGTCACAACGCATTTAGCCGACTGCATGGGTCACTCTGTAGAGTAATCATGGGAAGATTGCCTACTGGGCCTGTACCAAAGAACCAAGAAGCATAAAGTCATGTCCCGATTCATAGATCTCGGGCTTATTGTAGCCAAATGCCTATTCACTATGCGCCAAATATAAAAGCCTGGCAGCAATCACTGACATGCCGGGCACAGGCATAGAGCGTGCCGTTGCGGCGGGAGGACGCACTGGGTTTACGGATGCTCCGACTGGCAACAGCATGTGACACGACACTACTAGATCCCAGGAGCTCGTGGCAAGATGACCTGGAGTCATCCGGGACCTCCTTGCAGCGTGGATGGCAGGCAAGGCCCAGTGGTCCATGCATGCTATGTTAGACGCTGCTCGGCACCCCGCAGAATAAGGAGTCGGGTTGCCCCACTGCATATGCATCTCACGTACACAGCCAGGTGCATCATATTTAGTCACTCAGTCTTGATAGAATTTCGTACCCACAGGAGGCAGAGGAGACGCAACTATTATCACAGGTGCATTGCAGGGGAAACAAAGGAACGGCAAGCTGGGTTGGTGCGAACTCATAGGCCCAAGTGGTACAACACAACTCTGTGCAAGTTCATGCATTCCCTGTTTCTTACAACATTAGCAGGCATGTTACATCCCATGCGACGCACAAACAAGTGAAGCATATATGCTCTTAATATGTAGATTGCCTATGCTATTTGAATTGTATGTGCAAATATGTGACATTTTTGAAATTCAATAAACAAATTTAAACAAAAAAAAAAGTTTACATCAATCCAACCAGTCCTCAGAGTGGCACTGCCCAAAGGTCGATCCACCATAATTACTACAATACAGTATGTCCTCTTCCCTCAACAAAAATTCACATGAATATGCACATATTATGTATCCAAATAAATAATATACACGGATCTATAAAAGAAAACTGGGAATAAAACTAACAGCATACATTAAAGTTGTAAAAGTATTCACAGTTGCGATTCTTCACTATCCACACTACAAAAAGAGTTGGGGGTCTGTCAAAGGGGCGTATCCTATGGAATAAAGGGGTGGCTTAAGCATGTAAGATAAAAATCCCAGCTGCCTGACTGGTATTTTGCTCCCTCTTTCTGTTATTGCATCCAGATGTAAAATAGAACAACTGCCATGCATTTAAATCAACCAGGACTCTTGCCTTTAGCAATGGCTGTTAGCTGCAGAAGATGAATGTGTAATAACAATTCCTTTGTTGTACATAATAGTTAGGGTTTCCTGTTTTCAGTTTCTATTTTTGGTAAATACTGGTAGGGTTTTTTCAGTGTTCTCAAGTGATTTCAATACCTTAAACAGCGGTTATCAGTGGTTACACATTTTCGTGCCATTAAAAACAGCAGAAGCATTGTTTTTCATGTGTTTATGGAACTTTTTGCTTTTATTATTGCTTGATGTCTGCACTGATAGTGCATGGTATATAGACAGTGTACATACAGTGTAAGTGAGGTCCAAATACATTTTTACAAATCAAACTTATAGTACAGCATACAATACTTCTTCAGGGAGTCTTTGGTCATGCACGCTCACTCTTTCCTTCCCATATAAACTTTTATCTGTGAAAAGGCCCTCTCAACATTGGCACTTGAGACAGGCAACGCCAAAAAAGCCAGTATACAATTTGCTAACTCTGGCCACTGACATTGCTTTCCATGCCAATACGGGTGTACCTGAAGATTGTGATTCTCTGTGACAGGTTCTGCAACATATGCGTTGAACTGGGCGCATATGCCCTCAGAGTTTTTGAAGCAGTCAAAAGTGAGGCTGCACTTCTGAAACTCCGGAGAAATTTCCCTTTACGGAAGGGATCTACAACTTGTGCAGAGTACCACAGTGAGGCTTCATTGACTTCAAATGCCATGGTTGGTGAAGGGCTATTTCTCATATATTGTAAAATAAAAGTTCCTGAATTGCTCCTCAACATTTCTTTGCTTACCAAGTGGCAAGCACTCTAACATGGAATATGTTGCTGTGCCAAAGTCATTAAAAGTGTCGCCCAGCTTACTCTCAAGGAGATGTTTCACATCTACACCAATTATGCTGAACACTTGGTGGTGGACAAGGGTGTTTTCAGACTCTAGTTTTTTTATTATGTCCACTACAGCAGTCATGCTTTCTTCTAAAAATCTAAGAATGCAGTAGACTGCACTTTTTTTCAAATCAATATCAATATATGACCAAAGATCCTCACATTTCTTGCCTTTGGCATCATCACTCAGCAAAAGTTCTGTAAATGGTTGCCACATGGATAATAAAGCATTCATGGTCTCTAGGACTGAGAACCACCAGCTGAGGGACACAGCTGGGGTAACTCTTTCATTGATGCCACACAAAGCACAAAATAAGAAATATTTGCGTTTTAATTTCCGTGCATAACAAAACAGTGCACCAGAATGAACTAAAAAGTCAATAGCATTCTTCATTAACTCTGAGATTTGTAAAGATGCTTTCAGCATACCATCTAACAAGTTGCAAGGATCTCTTACAGGGAAGCACTTCAGCTCCGGTATCGATTTTGGTCATCACACGTTTTCATACACTTAGCTGAATCACTGCAAATACAAACAACATCACTCAATCTTTGTTGAACTTGGTAAGAACTTTTTGCAGCAGAATTCCAAGTGACACTGCGTTCCATGTTTTCCAAAAGTCTGGTGTCATGTTTTCAGCAGTATCCCAGATGCTTTGTGACTGCACTCTTTTTGCATATACCCGTCACTGTACCTTGCATTGAATGTCTAAAACCTGGGGTGTTTGGCAATTCTATAACACATCAGAAGTATTGGGAAGTCCCAATGACTGGGGGGGTAAGAGAGGCAGGATTGTGTAGAGTATATCCTCCCATACAAACTATATGCACAAAAAATACTCTAGCAGATCTATGGAGATCTAGTAAAATAAAGGAATAGGGGAAGAGAAATGAGAATTCAAGGTTGTGCCTAATACAACCGTGGTCGTGGGGAAACTAAGTGTTTCTTTAAGTTACCCTCACACACCCTAGTGGTGTCATGCTTCATCATCGGGTCACCCAGACCCCTAGAAGTCCGGGTGGGCTCGACCACAGTGTTGGGAGTGCTTTTAATATGTTCTACGACAGAGGGAGTTAACTAAATAAAATACCTAAGACAGATCCCCAGTATCCCTTTATTCTTGGGTCTGTCCGGGTAATTAAAATACTTAAAAAATTGGGACTAGGGTCTTAGGACCATAACACTCCTCAAAGACCCAATTTTTTAAGTATTTTAATTACCCGGACAGACCCAAGAATAAAGGGATACTGGGGATCTGTCTTAGGTATTTTATTTAGTTAACTCCCTCTGTCGTAGAACATATTAAAAGCACTCCCAACACTGTGGTCGAGCCCACCCGGACTTCTAGGGGTCTGGGTGACCCGATGATGAAGCATGACACCACTAGGGTGTGTGAGGGTAACTTAAAGAAACACTTAGTTTCCCCACGACCACGGTTGTATTAGGCACAACCTTGAATTCTCATTTCTCTTCCCCTATTCCTTTATTTTACTAGATCTCCATAGATCTGCTAGAGTATTTTTTGTGCATATAGTGTTTGGCAATTCACCTACTATCAATACTGACTCGCTAGAAAGGGGGGCTGATATATCAAGGGTTTTTACACATTCTCTGTGGGTAAATGTGATGGTACATATTGGGAAGATTCTTACGAAAGCCACATTTTTCCGATCAGTGAGACTCGAGCATAGCCCAAAAATCAAATATGATTTTGATATTTCCTGATTCTCTACGGTTTATAAAATAAATAAACAACACCTAAAACATGCTTCTAACCCCTGTATCTTTAGACCAAAGACCACAAAAGTGAAAAAAGAAAGAAGAAACAATATTTTAGTGACATCCCTAAACAACAAAACTCAAGCAGAATAATGTTAACACAGTCTTTCTTACTGCTACCTTATATAACAAAGTTACATTGTATTGGCCCCTTCAGGAAGAAATAAAACTGACTCTTTCACTCTCCTTTTCCTTTCTTTGAATGGCATTTAGTTTGTGGTTGTGCAGGCTTTTTTCAGTGTTTATAAGTATACACTGGTGAGGGCTATTTCAGTGGGGTTTTATCAGTTAGTATAAGTTTACACCTAAAACCGGACAGCCTAATAATAGTGAAAATGCTTACATTCTGTAACTATGGTACTGTGAAATAACTATACCAAGCCACTAGAAACTAATTTATTGTGGTCTTGAGAAAATGTCTAGAAGCTAGTAATACTTGGCAGCAGCTGCCGATGCAGCAGCTTTATCACTGCAGACCTGTTAAATTTAGAGCCTGCTCTATGCCTTTCACCCCTCCTGTCCCACTGCTTAACCCCACGGCTTACACTTTCAGATCACTACCAGGTTTTTGTATCTACTGATTAGCTCCTTTGTGGCAGCATGCATAACAAAATAGTCTAATCAAGGCTACATCAAAGACTGGTGTTGGCTGGTAGTGCCTCGGAGTGAAGATTGTTTTTTCCACGCCCAGAGTGAGCGCAAAAATGAAGAGCCTAATAGATACCCATCTCAGCACCTGTTTCTTTTTTTTTAAGAACTGCTGGTGCTTAGCACTGGTCCATTTAAAGCCCTGGGTGCATCCTCACTACTCCCCTCGTCAAGCATATTACCATTACAGGTCTCCTCTCCCTCTATGCATCTGTCAATCTGTATACACCATTTTATCCACTATTGAAGCACCACTATGTTTACCTAGCTGTGACTCAACCACCAATAACTCAGAACTCCTTTCAAGTCACCTTACACTTGATCTTTAGACATGCTATCTCCTCTGGATCTAGAAATGCGGCCTGCACCATACATTGCTATAGTCTAGCATTGCTGTATTATGCATAATACACTCTTTTTCCCTCTTACAACTTCTCTCAACATGTACCATTGGCGAAGTCTTGCACCCGCTTCCCTGACACCATGTCTGGCATCATAATACCTCTTTCATTTCTCATGAATCTTCTCAATGCATTTTTTACCTTTTCATGGTTCCAACATACCTTTCCAGTTGTACTCATCCAAAAAAGTATTGGTCTGATAACAAGGAACGCATCATACTGAATGAATTCTGTCCACGTGTATGTCTCATAATCGATGTGCCTATACACTTTTCTTCAGTTGTTCACTCCAGTTCATCTTATCATTGCACATCAATTGTGTAGTTTATTTAATTATTGTATTAAATCATAACACAGCGCCACTTCCCCTGTAATACAATAAAAAAATGTATTAGTGTATCAAAACTCAGTCATTCTCTCGGACCTGAGCCTGACCCATTTATCCATAATTACACATGCAGGAAAGCACCCTCTAGAAAGATGTTGTCAAACTACAAGAGTTCCTGTCCACTTTCTCAACTGCCTCTAATTTCACCCACCTGGAATACACATCAGTAAGAACAATAGCGTTCTTCACACACCCATCCATCCAATTTAGTGGTCCCATAATGCTCAACCTCATGCATACCAGGACTCATTAAATCGCTTTTGCAGCCTATCCTTGCCTCCTCGGTGGGGTGGTCCAAGGTGGCCTCACAACTTCGATATCTGTCCAAATTTCGGTGGCTAAAGTCACTAAAGTCTGTTTCTTCTTTTTTTTTTTTCCTGGTAAATCTGCTAGCATTTACTGTTCAATATGACATTTTGTTGGGAAATTTATACTATACAGTTTTTTAGATCATTTTTCCTCTGATGCCATAGAGCCATTTGATGTTTTTCGTATTCCTTCTTTTCGAGAGCCTAACGTAAGACTGTCTAAATCTGGTTGGGGATTTTAATATCCCACTATGTGGTCATGGTGGAGAAAGGTTTACAGAAGGAAAAATTGAGAAGTTGCCCGGCGCTGATTCTCAGTTCCCTGTTTTCCTTTCAGGGAATATACCATACATTAGATCATGAGCTGAGAAAAAACACAAATTGCATCTTGAATGTCCATATAAATCCTTTTTTATTTCACTTCCTTCCCCCACACACTTTCACCAATTTGTCTTTAGTTTGTATAACATAGGTATCCAAACCCATCAAAAACAAGGGTATACATCTTCATTAATAAATCATGCTTGAAAACCGCCAACACATGTTTCGCGATTTATCGCTTCTTAGGGGCTGTTGATAAGAAAGATATAACGCTATTAGCAACTATAATTAATATTCTAATTAAATATGTAATGTTTCAAGAGACTTTGTTACAAATGCAACAGTTTGTAGAAAATCACAAAAACCAAACTTTTATGGAAACACAAATTATTCTTATATTCCAATATGTAAGACTAAGGAGGTTGACACCAGAAAGATAAAAAAAAACCTAACAAATACCTCTAACCCCACATTATAATATAAATAGTGAGAACAGGTGTACAGCAAGTCACAAAATTGACATAATAAACAGTCATTAAATGTGGACATATTGACATACAATACACATAAATATAAATTCTTAATACTTTCTCAAAATGTTGTATAGAACACTCTTATAAACAAGTTTGTTAACAGAAAAAAGAAAACCTGGCCAGATTTTCTCCCATATGTACTAACTGTCTGGCAATATCTCTGGAAAATCCCATATAGACAATGGCAGTACTCAAAATTAAGATCAATAGAAACATTGAAATTAGTAACCAAGTGGTTTACCTGATATAATCTGTACTTGTATAGTTCTCCTATCTCAATAAATGCACAAACATGGACAAAGGGTAAAAGTACCTTGCCAGAATTGATTCCAGTGACATACATCACTATCTCATGATAAATGATTGACACAGTTCCCCATGTCTCCAAATTTCATCCTGTGGTTTCCATCCATAACTACAAAAATATATGTATATTGAGACAATTAGAAACTGAAATATATACTGAAAGCAAGAGTTCGAGTTGCATGCAAAATCTTAGCATGTTCATATTACCAAATGTAGACCAAACAAACAAAAAATATATCACGTTTCCAGAATAAGGTTTGGCTATGTGCATGCACTACGAATGATAATCCATATACGGCTATATTCTCAGTTATTAGCTTGACCTCGAAGAAATTGAGAGCCCAAAAAAAAGAACAAACAGGGACACTTCTATTGTGATGATACACAGCCAAACTCCAAAAAGATACACATGCTAGTGAAAGGGCCCTCTACCAAGACTCCAAATTCCGTAGCAGTTACACAACATTAGCGCCGAATAACACACCTAATCCTACTCCCCATACTCTGGCAATAGCCGCCCGTCAATATAGGTGCCCTCCCGTATAACATGAGGTGAAAGCGCATGAGCTCTATATATACCAATGGAGCATTAATTCAAAAACCGTTAGTGCCTAATTGGCAATTAAATGTGAAAATTCGTAGTCTTGGACACTATCACTGGTGCTCACGGAGTCATAATACTCAAACAAATTGGCCACATACATCCTAGTACTGATGTTAATCAACGAAGCCTAGAAAATAAAGTAGTAATAAATGGATCATTACCAGCCTCTATTTACATATCACACTAAAAAATTAAAATAAAGAATATAATGAAGGAAAGGAATACTCCGGGTGGGGTGGGGGGGGTCTCGAACCCTTGACTAATAGATACATATACACACAGCACCTATCGCCAGAGCTACTTGGAGCTTTAGATGTAAACTACTTTTTAAGCTTAAGTCCTGTAGGGCAAAAATAAAAAGATTATATAAAAAATATAATAAAAAATATACTCCGGGTTCAGGAACCAATGACCTAAAGTTACATATACGAACAATAGCAAATCAAGTAAGCTGTTTGACGACTTCTAGAGCATGAGTCCTGTTTGGCAAATCACTCAAGTGACTGCTCACGTCAAACAGAACGTTCCTTAGATGAAAAAAAGTATTAAAAACCCAATAATTAAGATAAATACAATCCTTCACAGATGGAACAAATTGTATATGCAGAAAATATTAAAAATACTGATCTCGATCCCGCAACCTCACAAATTAAAGGCATGAGAATAGATCCAATAAACTAATTAATACATTAACGAGGCAACAGACTGCCTGAGCCCAAATCTAAAGTCCAGTTCACTCGTTCTCCAGGACACACAGTACAAATCACTGTATACCAAATTTAAAAAAAAACAAAGGAAGTGACTGGCCCAAAATTACTAGAAAGCAAATCAATAATAATACAACACCATAATAAACATCTCTGCGCCATTCCACATGGTCGACTGGTAAACAAGTGCCAGATTTATAGCTCTGCAAGAGCTATTGCAAAGGGAGATACTCCGATATCGAACTCACAAACTCTGGATCCCGATACTATAGTGCCATAAACTTAAGCCAGTACACAGGTCCATAGCTTAAGTCATTCACAATGTCCAGAAAAGCAGCTTATAGCAGTCAATTCAGTTCCCTATCTAGATTGAAACCTACATTACCTGTATTTAACCTATTAATCCAATAGGTATCCCTCATCCAGCCCAGATCCGGAGAGAGCGGTACCTCCAGTCACTTTTTGACTGACTGTTTGCTGACTTTTGTCAACACCGTTTTCGAGTCTCTGACTCCTGGTGCACGATTGATGCCCAGTTTGAAGCTCCTGTAGCCGACTGATGTCGTTGACAGATCCGCACTGCATGTGCCTCTTCTGCCTGGAGAGCGACCACAATCCCAAGTCGTGCTTCAACAGCCGGACCATGAATCCGAAGTCTTTGCGGGAGCGGTCCCGAAAGCTTCTCGACGACCGGCAGGGGGTCTGCGCCGTTCAAGGTCCCGGTCGCGTGGAGGTCATGGGACAGGTCGTGGAGCCACCACCACCAGTCTTCTTCCAAGTCTTTGCTCTGCTCAGGTAAGTCGAAGCAGAAGAAGAAGTCGAAGAAGCATCGTCACTCTTCGACTTCTCCCCGTTGGTCGTCCGACACGATGAGGGATGTGGGTGGTGCCCCTCCCGCAATTCCACGTGCAGAGCCGTAACGACCGCTTCGCCAATTTGACGAAGCCTGGATCTGGATTGGCACCGGTCGACCTCATTACACCCCCACCGTCGCCAAATCCACTGGCACCATGTCCGCAGCCGACGCCGGTTGTGTCCCTAGCCGGCTTTGACCCCATCCTCCACCTCGAGGTAGACACAGAGACGGACCAGTGTCGACCAGCGTCGACGGGTACTTTTGTGCCCATGTTCTACCCTGGCTCTTTGAGACCAGATTGGCAGTCAGAGGAGGGTGAGGAGGACTGGAAGGGGTCTGGAGACTGGCTATGAACCGGACTGGAGAGAGGAACTAGGGGAAGCCAGTGGTCTGGATACATTACCAGACCTTGGCATGTTGTCTCCTCCTAATGTGGCTATGGAGGAGGGAGCGTCCTACCGTGGCAGTCAGGACTAACCTCCTGACAGAGGTGCTTCAACTGGTAGCAAGCTCCTCTGAGCCCCTGCTGTTTAACGCAGCCCTCACTGACATCCTTTTGGGCACCTGATCCAGGCCCAACACAGAGGCTCCTGTGGATAGGATGATTGCCCGATGCCACCGCCCGTCCCCGGTCGACCCTTCATTCCACTCCCAACACCCCACCCCTGGGGGCTTGGTGTTCTAAGCCTCCACTTCCAAAGGCGCATTCCCTAACGCACCACCTGATAGGGAATCCAAAAAGCTGGACCATCTTGGGAATGTTTTCTTACTTCAGCTTGGGACTAAGGTCGGTAAACACCGCATGTCTGTTGGGCCGTCACACCCACTCCATGTGGGATACGGTGGCGCAAGTGCTGCCCCAGTGCCCGGTGCCAGCCCGGGTCGTACTCTCCCGCGCAGTTGCCGAAAGGAGAGACTCAGCAAAGTTTACCATCTGCTGTGGGCTGGATACTGCTGACTCACTAGGCAGGACGATTTCCATGTCGGTAGACCTTCGACGCTACGCCTGGTTGAGGTCGACTGGTTTTTTGGAGGATGTCCAATCCACTCTTATGGACATGCCCTTTGATGGTCGTTGTCTCTTGGGCGACAAGGCAGACAACTCGCTGGAGCGCTTTAAGAACTCTCGGGCTACGGCCAGGTCCTTGGGCCTCTCCACCACCCGCCTTGCGCAATCTGCTTTTTGGCCCTTTCGTGGCTACGGAAGGGGTGCCCTGCCACGTTCTGCCCAGAGCCACAGGCCAGCGCAAGCTGTTCAGCCCCGGCGTGGCCGGGGATGTGGGAACCACCGCCGGACAGCAGCCTCCAAACCCTTTTGGTCCGACCTTTCAGGGCCTCGGTACCATCGCATGTCTGAGAATCATCGGGCCCTTCTCCAACAGGAAGTTTCGGCACTCTTGTCCTGTCCCAGAAGTAAGTCGTGGTTGCTATTCCCACTACTTTCTGGTACCCAAGAAGGACAAAGGCCTGCGTCCTATCTTGGATCTCGGGAACGTCAACCGCTTCCTTTCGATTACAGGGACGTTATAGTTAGGGTCAGATTTTACTCAACAAAACCAGTGAAATTCAGCAGTTCTAGTTAGCTGAGTTAACTATAACTCGCGCCCCTGCAATGCTCTGCTTATGATCTCACATATTACATCACTCATGACATGGTCAGATGACATCACTGATTACACCATGCAGTGACTGTGAGTGTTTTTAAAACGTTTGAGTGTTAAATATATATACCAAGGTGTATTGGTGAATCAGTGTGTGCATGAGTGGCTGTATGGATGACTCAGTGGGTGCCTGACTGACTGTATAAGTCAGAGATTAGGTGTCTCAGTGGGTGGGTGGGTGTGTGTGTGTGTGTTAGTGGGTACTTGAATGCCTGTATGGGTGATTGAATGGTTTTCTGACTACCTCTACAGTTGTCTGGGTGTTTGTGGATGAGGAGGTGTGTGACTTCCTGTAAGGATGAGTGAGTGTGAATCAGTGGCTGTATGGATGAGTGAGTGTCTGTATGCCTATGTCTGTGATTGAGTGCAAGTGCCAGTATGGATGAGTAACTGAGTATGTGAAAGGCAGTATTGGTGAGTGACAGGGTATATGAGTGACTGTGCATAAGTGAGTGAATGTGAGAGTAGCTATATAAATGAGTGCATGCTTCTGTCAGTGGCTATATAGCTGAGTAAGTATCTGTTACTGTTCGTATGAGTAGGTAGGTGGGTGTGTGTGTAACTGTTTGGGTGAGGAAGTGGCTGTGTGATTGACTGCATGGGTGAGTGTCTAGGTATGTTAGTAGTTCTTTGGGTTACTCACTCAATGTTTGAGCACCTGTATGAGTGGATGTGTCAATGTCTGTATTAGGTAGTGAATGGGTCTAGGAGTGGCAGTATGGGTGAGCGAGTGGATGTGTATGTAGATCAATGAATCAATGACTGGATGTATAAGTACTGGGTTTGTGAATAGTTGTGTTGGTGTGGCAGTGGGTGCATAAAAGATTCTATAGGGGTGTGAGTGGGTGCGTCAGAGATGCTGCGGGTGATGTCATCAGTGATGTGATTTGAGATATAATCAGTGATGTCACTGACTATGTCATTACTGATGTAATATGTGGGGTCATAAGCAATACATTGTTACAATTAACTCAGCTAACTAGAATGGCTGAATTTCTTCCAAGCAGGCATCCGATTCTATAACAAGATCTGCATTTTCTCCCAAAATTGCACGCCCATTCCATGCCTCCATATTCCTTAACCACCAAATCAATTCCCGCCTTGCTTCCAAAGAAAGACAAACTTTCTCTGAGTACTTCAAACCATCCCTTAAGTGACGCACCATCAACCTTTGTAAGGCCCGATAATGTAAGGGACCTGGAAATATAGCCTGAATAGTAGAAGAAAGAAGTCCAACAATACGGGCTAGCATTCTCAATGAGACACAAATTAACTTTAGAATATTCTTTAACTCCTTCTTTATCCTCTTCAATTTCTCCTTTGGTAACCTCAATACACCTCCCACAGTGTCTATCATAAAACCCAAGAACTGCGTTTGCTGACTTGGTACAAATTGAGACTTTGTTCTGTTCACAACAAAACTCAAAAATTCTAACAGATTTACTGCCAGACCTGTGTGACGTTTCAAAACACATCTGTCCTGATCCATAATCAATATATCGTCTAGATAAATTATCAGATGTACGCCCTTCTGTCTCAAATAAGGTACCACTGGGCGAAGAACCTTTGTGAAGCACCAAGGTGCCGATGATAGTCCGAAAGGCAGACACACAAACTGTCTTGCCACCTCAATCTCAAGAAGTTCTGATGCTCCAACCAAATCAGTATTGTAAGATACACATCTTCAACACAAGTCATCCAATATCCCTTTTGCAAAACATCCTTTAATAAATGCATCCCTTCCATTTTGAAGTGATGATACACCAACTTTTTTCTCGACCAGAAATATGTTGCTCACAAAACCACTCGTCAAATCCAACTCTTACAACTGCTCCTTTTGCGATCAACTCTTGAACCTCTAAATCTATCAACTTTTCTTGATCCCTCTGAAATGCCAACCTTCTGGACCTCCTTGCTTGCACTTGCATACCGACATACTCTATTAGAAAACCCTGGACACTTTCCAACACCCAAGGATCCCTTGTAATCACCAAGCTATTTTTCTAAATTTAGGCAAGTCTGCCGCCCAATTTTAATGGGATAACAGAAAGGCCTTGACTTACCGGCTGCACCTCTGCCTCTCCTTTTCCCTCGAAAGTTTCTTCCTCTAAACTTATTTCTCTGCGGAAAAAATCCACCTCCACGGTAGGATTGTTGACTCTGAAATCCTCTGACTCCTCGAATAAAGGAGCCTCTAGTAATTCCCTTACCGCGGGCGGGGAACCGACTCCTTGTCCACCCGGCCTGCCCAAAAACATGTTCTTGAAAAACTCTTTTAATGTCCTTTTGTGACTTCTGCAGGGAACTAAAGGCTCCTACATACCGTGAAAGATCCTTAATAAAGGCATCGCCAAATAAAAGGCCCTTAGCCAAAGGCCCCTCTTCCTTCGCTGCCAATTCTGCCAACTTTGGATCGATTTTTTATAAAATACTTTTCCTTCTCTCAATAGATAGGGCTGTATTGGTATTACCAAGAAGGCAAATAGCCCTTTGAATACATTGGCATAATTCCTCCTCATCAACATTTTCCTTATTAACATAGGCCTCCTCTGCCAATTCAAAAACCTTAGATAACGGACCCACAACGTCCAATAGTCTATCTTGACAAGACCTCAAGGCTCTATCCAGACCCTTCCTAGGGTCACGTCCTCCTTTAGAAATGAAAGCAATCATTTTAGCGTCTAAATCTGGTGTCCCCACCACCTTATTATCCAGAGAGGGTCTTGGACATTCAGATCTTAATCTGACTCTCACCGCTTTGGGATTTTCTCTCCTCATCCAGTACTCAATATACTTGGCCACATGATCAGACAGAGTACATTCGTATGCCAAAGAATGTTTGAGAGGGTCAAACATAGAATTACCAAAGGGATCCAAAATTGATCCATCCTCATTTTTCAGTTTAGTCTCAATTCCCAAATCTTCATCTGAATAATCCTCTTCCTCTGTTTCAAAATCAGAGGAACAACTGAGTTCCACCTCATTACTACCAGAGGACTCGTCACAAAGCACCACCTTGTGCTTTCTTCCTTTCATTTTCTTTGTAAAACAACTTCTGGGCCTTTGTTTTGCTCTTCCAGGATGCCCTCCGCATCAACCATATGGCTGTCTCTACAGCAAACATGTTCTACCTTTGTAGACTTCATTCTTTTCAACGTACCAACATCAGTTGAAACATGCTTCCTTTTACGTGAAGCTTTTTTGGCCGATTGTTTTGCTACCCCAGCAGACCAAAACTGTTCCTTCTCTGGAACATTAGACTTTTTTGCAAGAAGCTCCAACTTCTTTTCCATCCTTAAAGAAACTTCACTAGTAATTTTTCAATTGCTCTATTTAGCTTTTCCTCAAGCAAAAACTCAGCAGAGCGCTCTCCTTGCTCCATTTTTGAAAAATTAACCACAATACAAATTTTTCCTTATATCTCTTGTCAACTCTATTCAGCTCAAGACAAACCAATAATATTTAACTAAATTCACATATAAACAGTTCATTCTGCAACAACATCACTCACAATCTAAATAATCCGCTTAAACAATTCTTCTAATCATTTGCTTTATATTCTGACCAAGATAAAGCTCTGTGCTAAAGAAACTGTTTTGTCTCAATTCTCCAGACACAAACATTCTATGCCAAGCGCCCGCTATGGAAGCCTCAGAAGGTCAAAATCCCTAAAACTGACCAGCTTGCCTCGTCATAAGCACGCGAACCTGCAAATGACAAGTGTCTCCATAGCAACCTACGTCAACACTTGCTACGGCAACCCAAACAGTTCATAAAAAATCCTTCACAAATATAACCAGCGTCAACTCAAGCGCACACACACACAAAAGTTCACTGGCACCAGCACGTCACAAGAATGGAACAGTTCATTATCAAGCCTGGACTCGAACGCACGCACACAAAGCCTCACACGCGACAGCACGCCTCAAAAGGAAACACCAAACACGGTGAGCGTCTCCATGAAAATGTCTTCGCAAGCCACACCGTTTAAACAAACGGCTATGGGTCGCGCAGACGAAACCACTGAGTGATTAAATGATCATAACCTTTCATCTAAAAATAGCGCAGAACTCAAGCGGCATAAAATGAAGCATACGTATTTTAAAAATCAAACCAAACTTTTCATATTGGAATACTTGTAAATCTATTACACATTTTCACTTAAAAATAAACACTCATCATACAATACAAATTCACTTCAAATGTAGTACAAAGCACAAGCACTCCAAAGAGTTTAAAACAAAATCATTCACCAAAGATTATTCTAATAATATGAACTGTACTTATCTCTGTGAGCAGCAGCAATAAAAGAAGGAAGTGGACTAGTTGCTGGGTTTTTTAATGTTTTTTAGAATGTTTTCGTGTTCTACGTTCTATTGTTTTAGAACCTTTGAATATGCTGCTGTGTGTGGCGGCAATAAAAGGAATATTGCATAATATTTACCTCTGTGTCTTTAATAAAATCCAGATTTTCTGCCCATCAAGTCTGTGGAAAATCTACATTATGTGGCAATGGCAGTCAGAGCCAGAGTGGTACTTTGGTGCCACACCTTGATTTCTCCACAGGAATGTCTCATGACGTCCACCAATCACTAATAAACATACCCTTTGATTTTTTTTACTAGGTTTTTATTTGTGAACAGTTACAATTGAATCCATCAGGATGACAAAACACATCAATGTATAGCATGAGCAGTACTTTGTGAATGGAAACAAGTGCACGTGAATCAGCAATGTACATGTAAACTTGGCTAATGAGTCAGAATAAAGGTCGCGAGTGTACTGCTACACTGATGTAATCTGGTGGTAAACCACTGAACTGGGGCAAGAATAGGGTGGTGGATGAACTAGAAGGCAGCGTCCACACAAACCCTGGCTCTCCCATTTTTGGAGAGAGAGTGGACTCTGCCTCAGTGGGGTTTAAGAAGATCAAGGCTACAGCAAGCTCTCAAGGCCTCGCTGTGCCTTTTCAGATGTTCCCCCAGCAATCCCACCCCTTTCGAGGCTTGGGCAGGGCATACCAGCAGAAGCAATGCCAGATCATGCCTCAATAGTGTTCTGAGTCCTTTAGAGCAAGGGTTTGGGAACTACTGAAGTATGACTTATCTATAAGTCAAATGGAGGCCTATGGCATTAATCGCCAATCGTACCTTTGTGCGTCTTGAACAGCTACGGCAGGAAGACGATAAACAAATGCAGACTGCAGTGTGGAGTTTAGTGAGTGTGAACATGACGCTGGCTCTGCACATGTCACGCTGTAAGATTGTAAACGTTTCCTGGTTCAGCAAGTGGTTAAGTGAAATTGAAGCTGCCTGCGTATTGCTCGAAGTCATTGTCTTTATGAGCATACATTTTTTTTGGCCATATCTAAGCTTTTCTTTTGCCTGGAGCTCCATGTAGTGGTTCCCAAACTGTGTGCTTGGTGCGCGGCGCTCCTGGCTAGTTTTGACGGCGAGGGTGCTGTTGCGCACAGATTGGGAACCTCTGCTTTATGGAACTACTTCACTGGCTTTCCTGTCCTAGCTGTGAATAAAAAGAACAATAGCAAAAAGTTTTGCACCTCACTAGAGGCAATGACAGCCCAGAATAATAATTTCCCAAGTAATTCAGGAGTGCAAAATCCAGTTGTTTTTTTAACCACGATTATTAAATATGGGTTAGCTTTTATTAAGTTTTAGGTTTAATTGTGTTTTATTGGCATTTTAGCAAAATTGTACATTCAACAATCAATAGAAGCATAAGTACAGCGCTGCGCCCATAAGCATATATAGGACCCAGTCCATCTGATGGGAGGCACTCTTCGATCAGTGCCCTTAAGGGCCTCTCTTATGCCGCCCAATCAGCAGATTCGAATGGAACAACTAGCTATATTGAATAGTGCAATGCCTTTTACAAAGCAAAATTTACAGTCCCCAGTCCCCCCTACCTCCGATCAACTCCCCCCTCCCCTACCCCGAGCTGGTGTGCCACTAGTGCCATGGTGAGGTATATCATAGAGAGCGTGAGTCAGTGGGCGTCCTCTATTCGTCATGGCGGGGCTTCCGAGCTAGTGAGTCGGAGGAGTGTGAGACATTTAGGGCATGTGATCTCATTCATGTCCTGAGCCAGAAGAGAGACCAGGGGCTGCCAAGAATCCGTAAAGCTGGACAGAGTGTTGGATAGGGAGGCTTGTATGCGTTCCATTCCTATAGTATACCATAATCTATGAAGCCACCCCAGGCGTGTCGGTTTCGTGGAGTAACCCCAGTGTGATAGTATGTTCTGGGTTGCTGCTCCCAGAGCTAATCTCACTTGTCTTCCTCGTCAAGATCGAAGTGGGTATGTCAGGGGGTTGGGCAAGCCCAGCACAACATAAACCGGGAAGCGCGGTATCGCTGTGTCGAACTGGTGGTCAGTGTCTTCGAGGATGGAACTCCAATAGTCTTGTATTTCGGGACAGCCCCAGAGTAAGTGCACCAGAGTAACCTCTTCACCACAGCCTCGCCAGCAGAGTGGGCCCCGCTCTGGGTTCCCCCTGTGCAAGCGAGCCGGGTCAGATGCCAGTACATGGCTACCTTAACTACAGCCTCCCTGCTAGCCGTATTGCGGGCGGTGTGATTCGCGCGGTAGTAAATGTCGGACCATTCTTTGCTCATCAGTTACTTCTCCCACCTCCGCCGGCCCGCAGTGGATTCTGTGGGGGCCCTGGGTCGAAGCATATCATAGAGTTCTAAAAATAATTTTCTTGTCAGTATCCTTGGTATATAACCATTTCTCAAACTTAGTTAACTTCCTCGCTACTTTGGGATAGACTTCAGCGTGGAGAAGCCACTGTCGGAGTTGGAAGTAGCAAAAGCGCTCTATATCGGGGAGCCCATACTCTGCTCGTAGGTCCTGAAAGGGGAGCATGCCCTCTAGGTCGAAAAAGTGACCAGCCAATGTGCACGCAGACTTCCTCCAGAGTGAGAATGCCCGTGCCTCCGCGCCTGGGGGAATTCTCTGTTGTCAAATAAGGGTGTCATGGGGGAGGGAAATGTTGTCAGGCCCGGCCGCTCCGCCACCCCATCCCAGGCCTTCATTACAGTTTGTGTAATGGGAGAGCCCCATAAATTAGGAATTCTATCTGTTCGCTTGAGGAAGGGGACCTTCCGTAGATCCAATGCAGATAGCGCCTTGTCCTGAAATAACCATCTTTTTTCCGATTCAGATCGCTGCCACTCCACTAAGTAGCGCAACTGCGCAGCGCGGAAATATTTCAGGAGGTTGGGGATACCCATTCCTCCCTCGTCTAGCCTCAGGTAACTCAAGTCTTTGTGTAACCGGGGTCTCTTTCCCCTCCCCCCCATATAAATTGATTGATGCCCCTCTGTAGCGTTTGTAGGACTCCCGTGGTTGGACAGATCGGGCTAGTCTGAAAGAGATACAGCTCCCTAGGGAGAAGGGACATCTTGACTGCTGCGATCCTACCCAGAAGAGAGAGCAAGTGGCGTTTCCAGTCATTTAAGTCTTTGGTAAATTGCTTAAGAAGTTTGGAGTAATTAAGATGTAGTGTCTGGGTCACGGATGCTGCCAGTTCAATGCCCAAGTAAGGGATGGAGGGATATGCCGGTATTCCCACATATGATGTTCTATGGGAGGTGGACGAATTACCCAATTATTGAAATGTAAGAATCAACAACTTCCCCACATTAATTTGAAGACCCGAGACGTGGCCGAAAGCCTCCAATTCCCTCAGAAAAGCAGGAACCGAATGTGCTAGAGACTCCAAGGAGGCGATAATATAATCGGCATATAGGCTGGCAGTATGCCTTTCTCCCCTAAAGGGAATACCCTCTATGTCCGGATTGTCTCTGATTCTTTGGGCCAACGGTTCAACATGTAGACGGAGACGCTTTGATCCAGGGACCGGCTCGAGGTTTCCACGCTCGTGGAACGGGAAATTAAAGAATCTCGAGAATTAATGTGAAACCGAGATTTTTCGAACAATTTGAGGGATTGAAGTAATCTTACCCCAGCAGTGCGTCACCTATAAAGAATACAACAACGTTTTACACTATACAGGCAATTCACATCTGTGAAGGATCCCAGTTAAAAAATTTTTTTATATCTCTTCATCCTGACCCTAACCAAACACTGAATTACAGGACGGCAGAACAAGTGGCCAATTCCTATTTGACCCTATCGAATGAAGCGCATTCTTAGAAATAAGAGGGCAAGGATTCATCCAGTACCTACCTTTATGGATGTACCGTTCAACCCATCAGACTGAATGTACATTCCTTGGGAGACTATAATATTTATCCTGAAGAAGGTGGTCCTTTATCCATAGACTTCCACCGAAACGCGTTGACGCAAGCCATAGAAGGCAGACTATAGTTTTGAGTGGCATCTGTTTTCCGAATAATCAAATATCTGTATCATTGCTTAGGAGAATAGTTAATCCGGATCTTATGTCTTGCCTTTCATTTGGATAAGAAAACATTTTTCTTACTTGCTTTCTCCCTATGTCTTGAATTGTTTTTTATTGTTTTTTATTGTTTGTTTATTGTGCATTATCTATTGAATATAATATCAAGATGTGTTTTTAACTTTTTTAACTTTGCTACATCTTTTTGTTATTGTGTTAATATTTAGTTTAAAAAAAAAAAAATACATGGATTCTATCTACACAAATATCTGACTGGGTCTAGACTCTGGTGTCTTGTTCTGGTGATTGATTGGTTCGATACGTGTATGAGGTTCTTATATGTGCCAAAAAGGGGAATCTTTCCCTGGACTATAGTCTTTTGGTGCTCTACCCCTTTTTGTGGTATAGGGCCCCTCTCTTCTATTTTGTATTATTTTTGGGAATACCGGCTGCCAGATCTATCTGTGTGGGTGTCCATTACTAAACTCAAATCTCCCTCTACCAGTATGAAGCGATCTTGTGTGTCTAAGGCCGCTGAGAAGAAGGTTTTGAGGATAGCCTCTTGACCTGTGTTTGGTGCGTAGACAACCCCTATTGTTGGAGCCAGTCCTGTAATCCAAAACCGATATGCGAACAACCTCCCTTTTATTTCTGCTACCTTATCCCCCACTGTCCCTTTAAAGCGTCTTGACACTAAAATTGCTACCCCCGCTTTCTTATCTTGTGTGGAGGAAAAGTATTGGTAGGGGAATGCTCTAGTCTTCATTCTATGCCAGTCGCGTGCCAATAGGTGCGTTTCCTGCAGCAGCCAGATGTCCGCCCCAGAGTTTTCCAAGTATGACAGTATTGAACGTCGCTTATTGGGGCTATTAAGGCCTTTAACGTTAAGGGTTAGGATGGTTAACTCCGATTCCAACATATCAAGGGAAGATAATCAAGCCGTTCCTGAGCTCGTGTCCGTTGGCTGAGAAATAGAACCTCACCGCCTCCCATGTAACCCTGCTCCCCCGCTACCTTTACCCCTCTAGGCACACCAGGTCATCACCCCCCCAACCACAACCGCAAAATCATCCCCCCCCCCCCCCTAAAGTGTCCCGAGCCCACTGAAAAAGGCAGTGTGCTCGTGGTAGAAAAAGGTGTCCCAGGGCATCTTGCGGCATGAGTGGTTCCGCAAGACCCTCCGTCTCCCCGCCCGCCCCATAAGCCCTGAAAATGTGCACGTCCACAGGTTCTGTCTAAAATACCATCTTGGGAGGTCGTATCTGTGGCAAGTGTGTCTCTACGTTCCTGCGCCATGGCCTCTGAGTCAGGACCCCGTGAGGCCCCGGTATAGATCGCCTACTCCTCACTGTCTGCCAGCCCACAAGGGACAGACGTTGGCTCGATGGATTCTCCGTTTCCAAGCTCGGAGGTGGTAGACGCAGAAGCTTACAGGCCTCTGAGAGCGAGCAAATTTGTTGGCGTGCTCCATTCCACTTGAATATTATGTGATAGGGATGCCCCCAGGAGTATGCCATCCCCTTCTCTCTCAAATGTGCCGTTACACTTCTCTCCGTTTCTGCAGGGTGCTGGCCGCAAGGTCCTGAAACAGAGTAATGTGATGGCCTTGGTAGCGGACAGGTTGTTGTAGACGAATTACCCAATTTTTGAAATGTAAGAATCAAGATCTTCCCCACGTTAATTTGAAGGCCCGAGACGTGGCCGAAAGCCTCCAATTCCCTCAGAAAAGCAGGAACCGAATGTGCTGGAGACTCCAAGGAGGCGATAATATAATCAGCATATAGGTTGACAGTATGCCTTTCTCCCCTAAAGGGAAAACCCTCTATGTCCGGATTGTCTCTGATTCTTTGGGCCAACGGTTGAACATGTAAGGCAAAAAGGATGGGTGACAGCGGGCATCCCTGCCGAGTCCCCCGCTGTATCTCAAAAGGTGTGGAAGTTACCCCGTTCACCCTAATAGTGGCTGTAGGTTTGGTATAACAGCTCAGGACCCACGCTCTAAACCGTTCCCCCAGACCAAAGTGGATCAAGGTTTTGTCTAGGAAGCACCAATCCAGCCGGTCAAACGCTTTTTCAGGAGGAGAGCGTCCATCTTAGTGCGGTGGGCTTTATCTATGAGGTGGAGTATTCGTTTAGTATTGTCGCTGCTTTGTCTGGATTGTATAAATCCGGATGGATCTGGATCAAGTATACCGGGCATAAGGGGTTCCAGGCAGGCCGCTAAGATGCCTGTGAAAAACTTCAGATCGACATTAAGCAGCGATATCGGCCGAAAGGAGCCACACTTAGAGGGGTCCTTGCCCGGTTTGGGCAGCACCACTATCGAAGCTGTGAGCATCTCTTGAGGGTTTGTGCCTGGCCGGTGAAGGAGTTAAAGAGCCTGGTGAGTATAGGCGCTATAGCTGTGCAAAAGGCCTTATAAAACCCGGCTGAGAATCCATCCGGGCCCAGTGATTTCAATGGCTTAAGGCGAGAGATTGCCCCTATATCCTTTTCAATGCGAATAGGGCTGTCTTGTTTCTCAGCATTATGCTGGTTAAGCGCCGTCGTATGCGCACCCTGAAGATAGGTATCAATATGTGGTACAGCTGGGGGGTCCCTGGTATATAAGTGCGCATAAAAATCTCTGAAGGCCCGTGCTACCTCTCGGGGGGGGGGGGGAGGACGGGCCTGCGAGAATCTCGCTGTACAGGCCCAGCAGATACTGGGTGATGTCCAACCCCTCTGCATCAGAAGGCACCCCACGGACTCAAATCTTATTCCACCAAGAGCGGTTTTCGAGGTCTTCAGCATGGACCTGCAGATCAACTTGTTGGTCCCTCAGGCGGATGACCTCCTGCTGCAATTGCGAGTCCTCCTCGCATTTGGCCAATTCTTGGTCCTCTATGGCTGCAACTGTATTAATATTCTGTATGGACAATGAGCTTCATCGATCTATGCTCAAACCTGTGACCACGAGTATTTAGACCATCTGTATTTATAATGCCCATTGTAATGTGCCCTAATGCAATGTGCCTTGGAATATCGACATTTGTCAGTGGTCTTCTACTTATGTAAGAATATTTGTCACATTTTTATTAACGACTACATATGTGTATTGTTGGACCCGGCCTCGTGGCGTGGCCCATCCAGACCCGTAGCGACACCAGACTAACCTCTACACCCCACACAACCCTGACTAACGTAGCCTACCCGACCCAGAACCCGGGGCTACCCACGTCCTCCCCTCCATCTTCCCGACACCGGGCACCCTTCCCCTTCCAGCGGCCTCCAGTGACCTGGCCCAGCACCCCAGATGGCCGCCCTCGACCCAAGCGCCACCCCGGCCTAGTCGCGCCATGCCGGCTGGGGGGAGAGAGAGCTCCTGGTGAACAGGAGAGGGAGGAGTAGTTTCATTCACACCTGCCCTCCTCCCAAGAGATAGTTTCGATTGCCCCTCCGGCCACCCAGAGGGCTGGCTCCACGCCTGCTGCGTGTCTGGGATCCCTCCCAACCCCGCTTTGAAAGGATCAAAGGGCTGCGTGGCAGGAACCCCCAACAAACGACCCCCAGGCGCTAAGACCCCTGCCCGTGAGGGCTCCGGACATCAAAGAGGAGTCACCCTATAACAAGGGGTGCTCTGGGACCCTCGGCAGTTGAATCCTGGAACGAAACGAGCCCTGCTGACGTGGTCGCGGCTGAAGAACATCCTCCCAAAATCCGACGGAACTCTTGGAACCTCGGTGAGCCCTGCAGACAGCATCGCGGCTCCACCTGGCAGAGACGGACTTCTGCCTAGAAACATCCGAGCCCTGCTGACGTGGTCGCGGCTCACCTTGCACCCTGGAGAACTCTGAGCCCTGCTGAGCGACTCCTGGAAGATTGTCCGACCTCCGACACCCTGACTCGAGCCCTGCAGATTTGGTCGCACTCAAGAGACATTCTGGTCCGGCTGGGCCCCAAAGATCGTCTCGTATCTCCCCGGCTCGAGGATTGAGAGCCGTACGCCGGATACGCTCCCGCATTGACCCAGATCCTAAGACTGTCTCGTTACCCCTAACCCAACCGAGACTTTGTGAGCCCTTGCTCTACTTGTACATACGCCTCTGCGGGTCATAAAGATCCTGATATTTCTAGATAAAGCATACGTACTTCAGAATCTACGGTGTGGTGTCTCTGTGTTGCATGGTGCTAAATCAGCGTGTACGATCTTAGGTACGAGACCCAGCCCTGAGGGGGTCTCCTGCCAGTGCTCGGCTACTTCTCCCGGAAAAGGTGGGGCGCAGGGTGGTCAGGTACATATTCTGTCCTTCCCTGAGGCTGGCCCTTCTAACATTGGTGGCAAGCGACGGGATCCGAGCCCACAATCTAGAGATCGTACAGCGAACGGCTGACGCATTACCGAACAAAGACGGCAGAAGAAACCACCATGAGCACCGCTGAAACCGACGCGAGTGCTACGTTTTGTGTACAGCGGTTAGAAGAATATACACACAAGGAGCTGAAACAATTTTGCAAACAACGGAAGATCGCTACCACTGGTCTGAACACCAAGGAAGTCATGTAACAAGCTCTGAAATCCTGGGTGGAGTCCGGAGCCTCCCTTCCCCCGACTGGACGAAGTCGGTGAGGAGACAGAGCGGCCGGACGAGCTCAGGAACTTCCAGAGGACAAGCAATAATCCCCAGGCACAAAGCAACGCAGCGGATGGGGGCTGGTCCCTGGAAGACGCCACAGACCGGGAAAGGGACCGAAGTCATGAACTGGAAATGGCCAAACTGAAAATAGAAGGCGAGATAAGGCTAGCCGAAAAGAGGCTAGCGGTGGAACAACTCGCGAGTACAAGGAGAGCTAGAAGAAAAGAAGTTGCAAAGGGAGCACGAGGAAAAAAAACTTCAGCTGGAGCACGAGCGCAGCTTGAAAGAAATAGAGTTCCGAGCAAGGAGCAAAGGAGCTCGACCCCTGGGGGGCCAAGAACCCGCACCCCTGGGGAAACCGAAAGTCCACATCCCTAAGGATGTGGTCAAAGAGTACTATCGAAATGATGACATCCAGCAGTGGTTCAAAGCCTACGAGGTAGCCATGACCTCCCACCGCGTCCCACAGAAGGACTGGGGGGCCGGGTTGTGGGGGCGATTCCTGAGCGAAGGACGGGACACCCTCCTCGACCTACCGGCCTCTGTGCAAACATCCTACAGCCACATGAAGGAGGCCCTCCACACGAAATACGGCCTCACCCCCGAAATGTATCGGCAGCGGTTCCGGGACTGCCGAAAGATCCCAGGCACCACCTGGGTGGAATACGTAAACTTTTACAGCTGAGCGCTGGAAGGGTGGATCAAGGGCAGCAAGGTAACCACCTTCGAAGAATTGACCGACCTCATTGCCTGGGAACACTTGTCCACAAACTGTTTTGTAGAACTACGCCAGCACCTGCTCGACATCAAGCTCGCAGACACGAGTAAGCTGGCCGTCGAAGCAGATCGCTGGGTAAACACCCGGGTCCCCCGGAACCCCGTAGGAGACTACCCCCGCAGCCATCAAGGACCTCCCCGTCAGAGAGGGGGGGGAATCAAGGGAAACAGAGGGAGTTCCCATCCGGGCCCCCGCGTAGCCCCCCGAGGAACCCACCCCCGGGGTTCCCAGCTCCTCCGCCAGGCAGTACCGCCACCCTAGGCAGACAAGGACCCCGGGTGAATATCACATGTTTCCGCTGTCAACGGCTAGGGTATTACGCTAGCGACCCTCAGTGCCCCATGGCCCAGAAACCCCCCACGACAGCTCCCCCAGCCCGACACATGGCCACCGTAACCCTAGGGGAGGAGTTTGAGGACCCCGAGGGATGGGAACCTGCAGCCATGGCCCTAGTTTCTCTAGGAGATCGGGATATGATTCCCGGGGCACCCCTTTCCGCAAACACCAAGAAGTACCGCCAGCTCGTAAAGGTTAACGGCCACCCGGTGGAGGCCCTTCGCGACACCGGGGCGAGCATCACTGGTGTCCTCAGCCACTTAGTCCAGGCAGACCAGATCATCCCAAATGTCTTTTGCCCTGTGATAGCTTCCGACAACACTGAGAGTTTGTGTAAGGTGGCCTTGGTACCATTCGAATGGGGGGGAGTAACCGGAACATTGCGGGTGGCTGTCCGAACCTCACAACCTGTAGACTGCCTCCTGGGAAACAACCTGGAAAGTTCCCCCTGGAGACAGGTCGAGCGCAAGACCCACATCGGGATGATGGGTCTACCAGAATGGGTGTGCGCAACCACCCGATCCATGGCGGCCCGACTACCCCCCCGCGGGGGAGTCGAGGACGAAACCCCCAGCACCACCTCCGTTGACCAAACCGGAGACGACCCTGTTGAACCTCACACCCTATCCTCAGGAGGAGAGCCCCTCGCCGACGACGGACTCATCCAGCCCGACCACGCGCAGATCACGGAGTTAGGTGATCTGCCCGAGTTGGCCCAGTGGCGCCACGAAGGGGGCCCCTCCCGAGAGGAGTTCTGCCGAGAACAAGCAACCTGTCCTTCCCTGGTCGGACCCCGGCAGCAGGACGCAGCCCAAGCCGCGGGCGACCAAACGGGAACCCACTTATTGTATTGGGAGAATGACCTCCTGTACAGCGAACAGCGGTCTGCCGAGCTAGGGTCAGCCCGGGTGCCGGTGGTACCCCTAGGCTTTTGAGACTTCCTCCTGGGCTTGGCCCGTGATGTACCCTGGCCGGCCACTTGGGCCAGGACAAGACCTACCACCGCCTAGTAACGCACTTTTATTGGCCAAAAATGCGAGCCCACGTAGAGGCCCACTGCAAGTCCTGCCCCACGTGCCAGGCCAGTGGTAAAAGTGGAGGGAAGCGCAAGGCTCCCCTCCAACCCTTCCCAGTCGTCAGTACCCCCTTCGAGCGGGTCGGAATTGACATCGTGGGGCCCCTGGATCCCAAGACCGCCCAGGGTCACCGCTTTATCCTCGTCCTAGTGAACCATGCCACACGATACCCGGAGGTCATCCCCCTCCGCACCGTCACGGCCCCCGTGGTAGGCCGGGCCTTAATGGGGATCTTCTCCTGGGTAGGGTTCCCCCGAGAGGTCGTGAGCGACCGAGGCACCAATTTTATCTCAAAATATATGAGATCCCTGTGGCAACAATGTGGAGTATCTTATAAATTCACTACCCCTTACCATCCCCAAGGCAATGGCCTAGTGGAGCGGTTTAACCGGACTCTGAAGGGAATGATCATGGGTCTCGAGGAGCCCCTGCGGCGTAAGTGGGACGTCCTTCTCCCCTGCCTCCTGTTCGCCTACAGGGAAGTCCCCCAGAAGTCCTTGGGGTTCAGCCCGTTTGAATTACTGTATGGGCACCCAGTCAGAGGTCCCCTGAGCCTGGTCAAAGAGGGATGGGAGACGGCACCCCGGGACCCCCGCAGGATGTGTTCCGGTACCTGTTGACTCTCAGGAACCAGACTCGGAAGTTCCGAGAGCTGGCCGAGGCCAACCTCGAGGCGAGCCAGGAAGAAATGAAGCGCTGGTACGACCAGAATGCCTTGCTGGTCGAGTTTCAGCCCGGCCAGCAGGTCTGGGTGATGGCCCCAGTGAAGCCGTGCGCCCTCCAAGACAAATGGACCGGGCCCTTCAAAGTGGTCGAACGAAAAAGTCAGGTGACATACGTGGTGGACGTCCAGTCCCCTCGGAACCCCCTTCGGGTCCTCCACATGAACCGCCTCAAGCCTCACTTCGTGCGGGCGGAGTTGAGCTTGCTCCTGGCCACAGACGACGGGGCGGAAGAGGAAACGGAGCCTCTTCCTGACCTCCTGCGGGCCAAAGAAAAGGACTGCTCCGTGGAGGGGGTGATCCTCTCCCCCTCCCTCACACCCCAACAACACGAGGACTGCCGCCGGCTCTTGGGCCAGTTCTCCGACCTGTTCTCCCTCGTCCCCAAGGTCACCGACTGGTGCGTCCACGACGTGGACACCGGAGACAGCCCACCGGTACGGCACCGAGCCTACCGCGTCCCCGACCGAGTCCGGGCCTGCATCCAGGCGGAGGTATCGAAGATGTTCTCTCTAGGGGTGATCGAGCCCACAGACAGTCCTTGGGCCAGCCCAGTGGTACTAGTCCCGAAACCAGCTGCCCCTGGTGTTGCCCCCGAACTACGGTTCTGCGTGGACTACCGGGGGCTCAATGAGGTCCCCCGAGCCGACGCTCACCCTCTCCCCCGCGCAGATGATCTCATTGACCGCCTTGGGTCTGCTCATTTTCTCAGCACCTTCGATTTGACCTGCGGATACTGGCAAATTGCACTCACGGAAGGCGCCAAGGAGCGGTCCGCCTTCTCCACCCCGGGTGGGCACTATCGCTTCAGAGTGATGCCATTCGGGATGAAAAATGCCCCGGCCACCTTTCAGAGACTGGTGAATAGAGTCCTGGCCGGGCTGGAAGAGTTTAGCGCCGCCTATCTGGACGATATTGCGGTATTCAGTTCCGAATGGGGTGAGCACCTCCAGCACCTCCGGAGGGTCTTGAGGGCCCTGCGCCAAGCCGGCCTCACAGTGAAAGCCAGCAAATGCCAGATTGGGCAAGGATCGGTGGTCTACCTGGGGCACCAGGTCGGCAGCGGGCAGGTCGCCCCCCTCCAACCTAAGATTGACGCCATCCTGGCCTGAGAACCACCAACCACCCAAACCGAAGTCAGCGCCTTTCTGGGCCTCACTGGTTACTACCGGAGGTTCATCCAAAGTTACGGCAGCCTCGTAGGACCCCTCACGGAGCTCACGTCCAAAAGACAACCTAAAAAGGTGCAGTGGACCCCTGCCTGCCAGGAGGCGTTCGACGCCCTGAAACTCGCCATGTGTACAGCCCCTGTGCTCCAAGCCCCCGATTACTCCAAAGAGTTTGTGGTACAAACGGATGCTTCCGAGCATGGCATTGGAGCCGTCCTATCCCAGCTCAATGAGAAGGGCCTAGATCAACCCGTGGCCTTCATTAGCCGAAGGTTACTGCACCGAGAGCAACGATGGAGCACCATTGAACGTGAGGCGTTCGCCGTAGTCTGGGCTCTAAAGAAACTGCGACCCTACCTCTTCGGAACCCACTTCCGAGTCCAGACGGATCATCGACCTTTACGGTGGCTCATGCAGATGAGGGGAGAGAACCCCAAATTGCTACGATGGTCCATCTCCCTTCAGGGGATGGACTTCACAGTAGAGCATCGCTCTGGCACCGACCACGCCAACGCTGACGGCCTCTCCAGATTCTTCCGCCTCAGCGAAGAGAACCCCCAAGAGGATGGGTAGTTCTCTCCGGCCTTCAGCTGGGGGGGACGCATGTTGGACCCGGCCTCGTGGCGTGGCCCATCCAGACCCGTAGCGACACCAGACTAACCTCTACACCCCACACGACCCTGACTAACGTAGCCTACCCGACCCAGAACCCGGGGCTACCCGCGTCCTCCCCTCCATCTTCCCATCACCGAGCACCCTTCCCCTTCCATCGGCCTCGCGGCCTCCAGTGACCCGGCCCAGCACCCCAGATGGCCGCCCTCGACCCAAGCGCAACCCCGGCCTAGTCGCGCCATGCCGGCTGGGGGGAGAGAGAGCTCCTGGTGAGCAGGAGAGGGAGGAGTAGTTTCATTAACACCTGGCCTCCTCCCAAGAGATAGTTTCGATCGCCCCTCCGGCCACCCTGAGGGCTGGCTCCACGCCTGCTGCGTGTCTGGGATCCCTCCCGACCCCGCTTTGAAAGGATCAAAGGCCCGCGTGGCAGGAACCCCCAACAAACGTCCCCCAGGCGCTAAGACCCCTGCCCGTGAGGGCTCCGGACATCAAAGAGGAGTCACCCTATAACAAGGGGCGCTCTGGGACCCTCGGCAGTTGAATCCTGGAACGAAACAAGCCCTGCTGACGTGGTCGCGGCTGAAGAACATCCTCCCAAAATCAGACGGAACTCTTGGAACCTCGGTGAGCCCTGCAGACAGCTTCGCGGCTCCACCTGGCAGAGACGGACTTCTGCCTAGAAACATCCGAGCCCTGCTGACGTGGTCACGGCTCACCTTGCACCCTGGAGAACTCTGAGCCCTGCTGAGCGACTCGCGGCTCCTGGAAGATTGTCTGACCTCCGACACCCTTACTCGAGCCCTGCAGATTTGGTCGCACTCGAGACATTCCGGTCCGGCTGGGCCCCAAAGATCGTCTCGTATCCCCCGGCTCGGGGATTGAGAGCCGTGCGCCGGATACGCTCCTGCATTGACCCAGATCCTAAGACTGTCCCGCTACCCCTACCCCAACCGAGACTTTGTGAGCCCTTGATCTACTTGTACAAACGCCTCTACGGGTCATAAAGATCCTGATATTTCTAGATAAAGCATACGTACTTCAGAATCTACGGTGTGGTGTCTGTGTTGCATGGTGCTAAATCAGCGTGTACGATCTTAGGTACGAGACCCAGCCCTGAGGGGGTCTCCTGCCAGTGCTCGGCTACTTCTCCCGGAAAAGGTGGGGCGCAGGGTGGTCAGGTACATATTCTGTACTTCCCTGAGGCTGGCCCTTCTAACATGTATCTTTTCCTGTACCCCAAACATTCGCTAATACGAAATGTTTTTTATCACATACTCCAAGCATTCGCTCTTACGAAATGGTTTCCATCACACCCCTAGCCTTTTTCTTTATTATAAACTATAAATTTCAAAGTATCAATTTACACTTATTTAGCAGGTTCCAATTATTAATATAAGGTTAAGATGATTGAGTTCCCGTACCTAATAACATTAAGTGTACACTCTTTTGAATACCTCCAATTAGATTAGTGAGTCTTTTGTCCCATTTCATATATGGGACGGCAACGCGGTAGTTGCTTTATCAGCATCTAGCGCCTGCAAGCAATACGTAGAGTCCATGACGCGTTACACGCACGCGTCTTATAAACAACACCGGGAGTCCGGTTTGGTTCCCTCGATCTTTTCGAAGACGGTTGACAACTGATTCGCGGTAAGCGGAATTTAGCACTTTGGTCCATTCATTTATTTATTTATTACTCTCAAGTGGAAGGTGGTGGCCACGTTCTATTCCTGCCCCTTTTTTCCCCCCTCCTGTTTTTTAACTACAGATTTATGCACGATGTCATCAGTCTAACGAGACGGGACCACCGAGGAGCAGTGAGTCCTTTTGCTTTGCAAATCTGCCGTACCCGCTCAATTGTATACTTTGCTTTTAAGGACTATGAGTTATGTCCTTATACCATCTCATCCTTTCCCTAGATCGAGTACCCTCGTGTTTCATACTCCGAGGAGTTGAGTAGGTAACTTGATTACTTTTTTGAGCGCGCATTAAATATCCCCAATACCCTTTACCAGTTGTACATTCTTTATATCGTTTTGGTTAATTTACAACCACTACTCCTCCTTTTATCCAGATTTTCTAACTGGTGGCCACTAGCTGATTTACACGGCGGCCCTCTATGAAGTATATGGATTCCTTCCGTCATATGTAAGTGCCCCTGCACTCACTACTGTTTATGTTTTGGGTTAACATCAGATGCTGATACCCAGGCCCTTATTTATGGATGGGTCACTCAAACTACACCTTACTTTTGCAGGTGCAGTTATCACGCTCTCTTCCTTTCGGAGCCCGTGTGCCTGATTCTGTAACGCTTCAGCCCTCCATATAGGGCTGCTTGTGGTAATTATTGTGAGCTTTGGCCTATAGTAATTGTTTTTAAGAATCCTTATTTAGATTATTTTTCTTCTTTTTTTAAAAACAATTCTCTTATCTTAGGTGCCCTTAATATTTCCCCTCCGTCACAGTCCTGAAGAAGACCCCGCTGTAAGGTTTACAGTAACCTACTTAACCTTTGGGGTCAAAACGTCGACATTTTTATGTTAACCAGCCTACCAAACAACGGACTATTAATTATCTTTCCTGTCTATATCACTTTACCCTTCACAAAAATCACGCACTTCACTTTTTCCCCACTTCCTTACTTCTGGGCATATTGTCAATATAAATGTAAAAGTCTTTTTCATATGTTTGCTAAGATGAGGGTGTGATTAAATAACATCTCTCGGTCATTTATTGTATGGATTCCTTTTTATACATTATAAGTATTTGTCTAATGTTTTTTTGTCCATAGTATTGTGTACTGGGACCAACTTCTTCTGTACTGCAGACCGGCCGAGCGGCACCCCCACAAGGCCCGTGTTCTGCCGCTATGGAACATGCCCTGGAATTGCCTCAGGATAGAGTCCAAAAGGCCCCAGCGGTGAAAGATCCCCGAGTACCGTCAGGGAGGAGGCCCCAGCAAAGGCACCGCTTGCGCCCACTTCACTTGTCTGCCCGTGCGGTCACCGGTCCCCCGCCATTCGCCACCACCTCGCCGGTCCAGTCCAGGCCTCAGATGCAGTCTTAAAGGATGGGCCCAGTCGAGGACCCAAGGGCCGCTGGACGCCGTGCCACAACCTCCGTCCGCCTCAGCAGACCAGCGAAGGAACAGCAGCCCAAACACAGTCCCGCTTCAGGGAAGGGGAGCCAGTCGATTGCTCTGGCCGAGACCCCCTATAAGGGAAAGGCCCCCCCTAAAAGTTGCTTGAGGTCCAAGAGAAGGGGGGAAAAACAAGGGAAAAACAGTAGAAACCTCTATCAGGAACTATATTGCTTTTACAGAGACCTATACAGGTTCTATCCTGCCAACAAAGAATCTATGGTTAGAGACACATAAGATACAAAATAATTTTTACAGTCCTTTTATTTTTTCAATGTTATCAATTTTTGAATTCATCTTCAATAATAGCATCAAATACTTTATATACAATAGACATAAATTGCAGTTAAATCACCAAAAACAGATATTTTATTAAAAAATGTAAACACCCCCACCAATTTAAACACAACAATATTCTCATCATACTCACTACTCCAAACATACATCAGTCATCCTCATACTCAAAATAACAAAAAATTCAAAAACTGTACAAGGTCCAACAAAATCAAATGGAGAGAGAACAAGCACTTTAATGATTGTTTCTGATGTTACTGAATCTCCAGGGACCTCTCCTCTATAATGATGGTAGTATTTAGGGTCTTGGCCTACGCGCGTTTCGGTGGAGAACCACCTTCCTCAGGACCAACAATAAGAGGGAATGAAACCCTTAAAATGAAGAGGGGGTATTTGTAGAAAATTAAATACAATAATTTAATCGTAGGCAGGAAAAACATATTTAATAATGCATTTGACTTCATATATCCCAGATGAATCACCAGTTCACATTAGGCCTATCACCGGTAAGATACTGCACACCCAACGTGTTAGGAAGAGTAAAACAAGTGTGTTTTGAGTATGAAAGAGAAGGAAACCTTCACCTGTGTGCAGGGATAGAATTGAGTCATAATAGCTCTAAGAATAGGTTGAAAGCTAATATTCTGTGAATAACTGAATAAACTACCTGAAGTAGAAACTACAGGTTATCTCAACTGCACATGCTAGTCGTTTTGGTAGTCTCAGGAACACTCCTATTTATCCAGTTTCCACTTAAACCAGTCTGTTTCTAAATAGTAAGGCAATAAATTAGTGAGAAACATCTGTTTAGGCTAAAGATCACGAGAACATGCTTACCCTATTTTATTTGTATGAGTAGTGAATTGTACTGGCCAATCTACAATTAGCAGAAACAGCAACCTCTGTCAATTTCCAATAGGATAGGCTGATGAGCTGTGTGTAGGGCGATTCAATCACACAACAGCTAGACAAAAGAAGGAAGTTCATTAATGTATGTGTTAGAAGCTCTACAAAGAGGTAATTATTGAAGAAAGTAGTGGTAGGGACCTCTATTATAACTAACTAAATAGAGTAATAGCAATATTAAATTTAGGTATACAGAATTTAGAAAAAGGTTCCAAACAAACCTATTTTTATCACAGCCATCATCAACATTATCTATACAAACGGCTCAGCCACACTAAAAATCTACGAGGTTTAAACCGATTCGACCGATGGAGTTGGATTGGCAAACAGAGTATCATATTAATAGAGCAATGTTTAATGAAACAATGGTGACACGAAATCAGGCTGCATGATATGGAGCGATAGTACTCGAGTTGTTTGTCAGTCAACATTTTTTGCAAACATAAAACCAAACGCAACGGTCGAAGAACATGTAAAGCTCTGCAATGAGATTATCTGAAAGCAGTGATGCAGCCGCTGCGTGTAATACCGATTCAAAAGAACTATATTGCCAAAAGTGTCTTTTGAAAAAGGTAAATGCAACGAGAGGACTAAAAATATTGTATCAATATGGATACAAATAAAGAAAGTGTGATATTTGCAGCTTGAAAAACAATTACTGCGTGAGTAAATCAAACGCTAACTTGTCCAGAAAGTAGATAACTACTTCTTTGTACAAGACTTTCTCTATAAAGACTAGGAGAAGATTGGCAACAAGTTCCTCACAAAAGATAGCTGCCTAGAGTCTTACCTAATTAAAGCAGTGTGTCAGCAAAGTTCACGCATCGCAGTCGGAAACCTCAGCGAGAGCGGAGCGAGCCACCAACGGATCTTAAGTCTAAAAGTATGTGTTGATTGGCCAAAGAAAGCTCGCGGGAATTCAAAGAGGGGCGTGTAGGTGAACACTGCGGTCTATTAAATAGTAGATGAAAACATGGGCGCCATATTGTACTGTAGAGCGCTCCCAAAATGTTTAAACGTGATAAGCAACGAGTATATAAGCGTATCAAATACGTTTTAGAGACAATAACAAATTAACAATGTGTAATAGTATAGGGGAGCGCCGCTTTAAATAGAAAATACTGTTGTTACCATCAACGTTTTTTGTATTTTAAAACGGGTCCCGCTTCGCCTCGGAGTATCTTTTTGCTTCCAGCTGATACATTGTTGCCCGCTGAGTTGCAGCCGAGCACTTCTGATCTTGCTGAGCTCCCGCTGTTGGTCCCTGCCTGGGCCGTGTGGACGAAGGAAGGAGGGAAGAAAACTACCTTTCCCAGGCACCCTCTGCATACCTCACCTGTGCCTAGGGCCGCCCACCGGACCTCCCGCCCACAGGTGCTATAAAAGACCTCGCGGAACCCGCTGGCGCGGGTCCCGCTTCGCCTCGGAGTATCTTTTTGCTTCCTGCTGATACATTGTTGCCCGCTGAGTTGCAGCCGAGCACTTCTGATCTTGCTGAGCTCCCGCTGTTGGTCCCTGCCTGGGCCGTGTGGACGAAGGAAGGAGGGAAGAAAACTACCTTTCCCAGGCACCCTCTGCATACCTCACCTGTGCCTAGGGCCGCCCACCGGACCTCCCGCCCACAGGTGCTATAAAAGACCTCGCGGAACCAGCTGGCGCGGGTCCCGCTTCGCCTCGGAGTATCTTTTTGCTTCCTGCTGATACATTGTTGCCCGCTGAGTTGCAGCCGAGCACTTCTGATCTTGCTGAGCTCCCGCTGTTGGTCCCTGCCTGGGCCGTGTGGACGAAGGAAGGAGGGAAGAAAACCACCTTTCCCAGGCACCCTCTGCATACCTCACCTGTGGCTAGGGCCGCCCACCGGACCTCCCGCCCACAGGTGCTATAAAAGACCTCGCGGAACCCGCTGGCTCGCGGGTCCCGCTTCGCCTCGGAGTATCTTTTTGCTTCCTGCTGATACATTGTTGCCCGCTGAGTTGCAGCCGAGCACTTCTGATCTTGCTGAGCTCCCGCTGTTGGTCCCTGCCTGGGCCGTGTGGACGAAGGAAGGAGGGAAGAAAACCACCTTTCCCAGGCACCCTCTGCATACCTCACCTGTGCCTAGGGCCGCCCACCAGACCTCCCGCCCACAGGTGCTATAAAAGACCTCGCGGAACCCGCTGGCGCGGGTCCCGCTTCGCCTCGGAGTATCTTTTTGCTTCCTGCTGATACATTGTTGCCCGCTGAGTTGCAGCCGAGCACTTCTGATCTTGCTGAGCTCCCGCTGTTGGTCCCTGCCTGGGCTGTGTGGACGAAGGAAGGAGGGAAGAAAACTACCTTTCCCAGGCACCCTCTGCATACCACACCTGTGCCTAGGACCGCCCACCGGACCTCCCGCCCACAGGTGCTATAAAAGACCTCGCGGAACCCGCTGGCGCGGGTCCCGCTTCGCGTCGGAGTATCTTTTTGCTTCCTGCTGATACATTGTTGCCCGCTGAGTTGCAACCGAGCACTTCTGATCTTGCTGAGCTCCCGCTGTTGGTCCCTGCCTGGGCCGTGTGGACGAAGGAAGGAGGGAAGAAAACTACCTTTGCCAGGCACCCTCTGCATACCTCACCTGTGCCTAGGGCCGCCCACCGGACCTCCCGCCCACAGGTGCTATAAAAGACCTCGCGGAACCCGCTGGCTCGCGGGTCCCGCTTCGCCTCTGAGTATCTTTTTGCTTCCTGCTGATACATTGTTGCCCGCTGAGTTGCAGCCGAGCACTTCTGATCTTGCTGAGCTCCCGCTGTTGGTCCCTGCCTGGGCCGTGTGGACGAAGGAAGGAGGGAAGAAAACCACCTTTCCCAGGCACCCTCTGCATACCTCACCTGTGCCTAGGGCCGCCCACCGGACCTCCCGCCCACAGGTGCTATAAAAGACCTCGAGGAACCCGCTGGCGCGGGTCCCGCTTCGCCTCGGAGTATCTTTTTGCTTCCTGCTGATACATTGTTGCCCGCTGAGTTGCAGCCGAGCACTTCTGATCTTGCTGAGCTCCCGCTGTTGGTCCCTGCCTGGGCCGTGTGGACGAAGGAAGGAGGGAAGAAAACTACCTTTCCCAGGCACCCTCTGCATACCTCACCTGTGCCTAGGGCCGCCCACCGGACCTCCCGCCCACAGGTGCTATAAAAGACCTCGCGGAACCCGCTGGCGCGGGTCCCGCTTTGCCTCGGAGTATCTTTTTGCTTCCTGCTGATACATTGTTGCCCCCTGAGTTGCAGCCGAGCACTTCTGATCTTGCTGAGCTCCCACTGTTGGTCCCTGCCTGGGCCGTGTGGACGAAGGAAGGAGGGAAGAAAACTACCTTTCCCAGGCACCCTCTGCATACCTCACCTGTGCCTAGGGCCGCCCACTGGACCTCCCGCCCACAGGTGCTATAAAAGACCTCGCGGAACCCGCTGGCGCGGGTCCCGCTTCGCCTCGGAGTATCTTTTTGCTTCCTGCTGATACATTGTTGCCCGCTGAGTTGCAGCCGAGCACTTCTGATCTTGCTGAGCTCCCGCTGTTGGTCCCTGCCTGGGCCGTGTGGACGAAGGAAGGAGGGAAGAAAACTACCTTTCCCAGGCACCCTCTGCATACCTCACCTGTGCCTAGGGCCGCCCACCGGACCTCCCGCCCACAGGTGCTATAAAAGACCTCGCGGAACCCGCTGGCGCGGGTCCCGCTTCGCCTCGGAGTATCTTTTTGCTTCCTGCTCATACATTGTTGCCCGCTGAGTTGCAGCCGAGCACTTCTGATCTTGCTGAGCTCCCGCTGTTGGTCCCTGCCTGGGCCGTGTGGACGAAGGAAGGAGGGAAGAAAACTACCTTTCCCAGGCACCCTCTGCATACCTCACCTGTGCCTAGGGCCGCCCACCGGACCTCCCGCCCACAGGTGCTATAAAAGACCTCGCGGAACCCGCTGGCGCGGGTCCCGCTTCGCCTCGGAGTATCTTTTTGCTTCCTGCTGATACATTGTTGCCCGCTGAGTTGCAGCCGAGCACTTCTGATCTTGCTGAGCTCCCGCTGTTGGTCCCTGCCTGGGCCGTGTGGACGAAGGAAGGAGGGAAGAAAACTACCTTTCCCAGGCACCCTCTGCATACCTCACCTGTGCCTAGGGCCGCCCACCGGACCTCCCGCCCACAGGTGCTATAAAAGACCTCGTGGAACCCGCTGGGGCGGGTCCCGCTTCGCGGGTCCCGCTTCGCCTGGAGTATCTTTTTGCTTCCTGCTGATACATTGTTGCCCGCTGAGTTGCAGCGGAGCACTTCTGATCTTGCTGAGCTCCCGCTGTTGGTCCCTGCCTGGGCCGTGTGGACGAAGGAAGGAGGGAAGAAAACTACCTTTCCCAGGCACCCTCTGCATACCTCACCTGTGCCTAGGGCCGCCCACCGGACCTCCCGCCCACAGGTGCTATAAAAGACCTCGCGGAACCTGCTGGCGCGGGTCCCGCTTCGCCTCGGAGTATCTTTTTGCTTCCTGCTGATACATTGTTGCCCACTGAGTTGCAGCCGAGCACTTCTGATCTTGCTGAGCTCCCGCTGTTGGTCCCTGCCTGGGCCGTGTGGACGAAGGAAGGAGGGAAGAAAACTACCTTTCCCAGGCACCCTCTGCATACCTCAACTGTGCCTAGGGCCGCCCACCGGACCTCCCGCCCACAGGTGCTATAAAAGACCTCGCGGAACCCGCTGGCGCGGGTCCCACTTCGCCTCGGAGTATCTTTTTGCTTCCTGCTGATACATTGTTGCCCGCTGAGTTGCAGCCGAGCACTTCTGATCTTGCTGAGCTCCCGCTGTTGGTCCCTGCCTGGGCCGTGTGGACGAAGGAAGGAGGGAAGAAAACTACCTTTCCCAGGCACCCTCTGCATACCTCACCTGTGCCTAGGGCCGCCCACCGGACCTCCCGCCCACAGGTGCTATAAAAGACCTCGCGGAACCCGCTGGCTCGCGGGTCCCGCTTCGCCTCGGAGTATCTTTTTGCTTCCTGCTGATACATTGTTGCCCGCTGAGTTGCAGCCGAGCACTTCTGATCTTGCTGAGCTCCCGCTGTTGGTCCCTGCCTGGGCCGTGTGGACGAAGGAAGGAGGGAAGAAAACCACCTTTCCCTGGCACCCTCTGCATACCTCACCTGTGCCTAGGGCCGCCCACCGGACCTCCCGCCCACAGGTGCTATAAAAGACCTCGCGGAACCCGCTGGCGCGGGTCCCGCTTCGCCTCGGAGTATCTTTTTGCTTCCTGCTGATACATTGTTGCCCGCTGAGTTGCAGCCGAGCACTTCTGATCTTGCTGAGCTCCCGCTGTTGGTCCCTGCCTGGGCCGTGTGGACGAAGGAAGGAGGGAAGAAAACTACCTTTCCCAGGCACCCTCTGCATACCTCACCTGTGCCTAGGGCCGCCCACCGGACCTCCCGCCCACAGGTGCTATAAAAGACCTCGCGGAACCCGCTGGCGCGGGTCCCGCTTCGCCTCGGAGTATCTTTTTGCTTCCTGCTGATACATTGTTGCCCACTGAGTTGCAGCCGAGCACTTCTGATCTTGCTGAGCTCCCGCTGTTGGTCCCTGCCTGGGCTGTGTGGACGAAGGAAGGAGGGAAGAAAACTACCTTTCCCAGGCACCCTCTGCATACCTCACCTGTGCCTAGGGCCGCCCACCGGACCTCCCGCCCATTGGCTTATATAATCTATCCTCTGCTTCCGCAGCGCGGAACGAGCCCGGGCGAAGCCCGGGACAAGGGCGGGACCGTCTGTGGCCGTCAGGGGCCTAGGGAGGCCGGGCCGGGCCACCCCTCTAGGTCTTCCTGTATGATTGTTTTGCCTCTGGTTAAACGGCCTGTTAACTATTCTTTCTGTCATCACTTGTATTTCTGAGTTCCCCTCACGTGTGTTCATGGCGATGTCTACACGTTCAGGAAAGGGTGGTGGGCATGGTGGAGGCACCGTTAGCGGCACTCTAGATCACTTTATTATACGTGCTTGCTCGGTGCTAGAAAAAGAAATAGCTATTACGGAACGCCATTTATCTCTTGACCAACTAAACACCAAGCGTTCGTCGCTGGGTAACATAGCACTAGCAGTCTCCCCTGTAATAAGTTCTATCCAGGTCATCGCGCCTAGCACAGGAATTAATCATAGCACAGAGCCTAGTGGGGTCACCTCAATTAATAGCTCCCCCAGCCACGGACCTCCTTCACACTTAGACTCTTCCTGCTCTCCATCGCAGGCAACTCATCTTGAGCCCCCTGAGCCGTCCCCTAACTTAGTTTTAGCCCACGCCACTACTTCTCTCCCTGATGCTTCTAATATTGCAGGGCCAATAGTTGCCCCTAGCAAAAGGAAAAGAGTAGGTAGTGGTCATAAGGGGGATCGCCAAAAAGTATCCAAGAAACATAAATCTAAGTTAGGCAATAATACCAATTCTAAATCTGGCCGACCAGTGTTACCTTCTCCTTGTTCCCAAAGAAATCACTTATCCCCTTTGTTCCCCACTAATCCAGCCCCTGATTCACTATCTGCTGAGCAGCCATCTCTTAACTCGGGTGCTCACGGCTCTGAGTCCCAAGCTACTCTAGTTGATCAAATTGAACTTCTCCTCAAATCTTTTACACTTCCTTTAATGCAAAGAGTGAAGTCCTTATCCGAGAGGCTCGAGAGGTTCGAACAGGCCTCTCTTGATAATTTCTTCTCTCTTAAATCATTGATCAAGTTGCACGCGAAGATTGGGCAAGGTAATCCTATTACTGCGGAACCCATTCTAAACACTCCAAGTGAGCCCACCTCCCAGCCAATCTTGTTAAACTCGAATACCACCTCAAGTACCAGGCCCAAGAATGTAGCATTTACATCATGTCTCACTCCTGCACCATCTTCAGGTCCCCGGAACAACAATTCTACGAATAAAGACACTTTAGCTTGTGGTCAAACCACACGTTGTGATAGTGCAGGAGCGTTGACTCATGAGTCAGTATCTTCTAAGAGCCAACATAATCCATCTAGTGTGAACTCTGTACCAGGCCACTCGAATACTATTACTGCCCACACTCAGGAAGTATTACCACACATTAACCTACCCCCAGAGTGTTTACCGTATGTGGCTGTCTTAATGGGAGTCCCTCATCTCAAACCTGGCAAATTTGAATCTTTTTCTGAGCTAAAAAATAAAACAACTTATTGGCTGAATAAAAACAGGCCGCTTCCGGGACACCTGGATGGCCATGTTCTTCACGTCAGAAGGGTCTCCTGGGTGGGCAACAGACGTAAAAACATATCTGGGGACTGCATCCTTGTAAATTTCAGGGATCCTCGGGTCCCTAGGTTCATCTGCAATCATCATCCTGGTTCTGCTTTGAATGGCATAGGCTGTTTAGATCTCAGCCAATTCTATTCAGATTTTTCCTATTCCCAGCACTCAGTCTTCTTTCCGTGCAGCTTATGACGGGTCTCAAGATGGGACCCTGTTGACCAATTATACTGATCCTGCCATTCCCCCATTTAACAGACATTATGCACCTCACTTCCAGTATGACTCCTATTGACATGGAAACTCTTCGTTGTTTGATTTCTGTATCCCTGTAGGCGAGGCTTTTAGTGATGCAGCAGAGTCTATCTCTGAACTGACCGGGAATTCTCCCCCTAATTCCTTTCCATCTCATGACCTTAACCAGGGGCTACAGCCCGGCTCGCATCTTCAGTACAAAAACCATCTCCCTTTGGTCCCCTTACCCAACTGCCCTCACGGCGTCTCTAATTTTACAATTTTATAACCCCCTTGTGATTCGCCTTCAATTGTTCATCCTCTATTGATCCGAAGCTGTAATGTTGCTGGTATTTCTAGCAAATTAGATCTTCCAACTTGGAATTCCCTGATCGCGCCCTACTGCATTTGCATATTTCAAGAGACTAGGAGCACAGTGCCCCACCATATGGTGGGTTACACTACCTTCTTTGAGCTGGCCATTCTATCCTCGTCCGGGAGAGGCCGCCCGTCTGGCGGTCTCCTTATCTGGGTTAGTATTTCCTTGGGATGTACTGTCAGGCAGGCTTGCCATATTTCTCCCGACATACTTAGGATCACCATCAAGGGAGCACAGGGAAGCAAGTCTCTTGTTCTATTCAATGTTTATGCTAGAGGCTCAAGCAGGGGAGCCCTGCCATCAACTCTTATATCCCTAGAATGTGAATTGCGTAAGTGTAATCATGCATCTCACATTCTGGTGGCAGGAGATTTCAATTGCTCCTTCGAGCCCCTTTCAGTTTTAGATTCCCCCGAGTTATTAGAGGACGATGCTAAAAGAGGCATTCCCCTATTATCATTGTCTCCCATTAAGAGATGGTCAAAGTCAGTTGTGCTTATGAACTCCATGACCCTAGAGTTTGGCCTAAGGGCGGCTAATGGCAGAACTCGATCGGACTCACATGGTGCTCATACCTACAACAGGATTGACCATTCTTCGAGGATAGATTACATCCTCCTAGATCTCAAATTGTGGCCATACGTCCAAGACACGGAAGTAATATCGGCTGTTGATAGCGACCACAATCAGCTATCTTTAAGTATATATCCGTTTTGGGAGGGAGTGATCGGACCCACGATCCCGCCAGCCGGTTCTTTTATGTCAACTCTTGAAGTATGTCCCTCAAATTGTGAGAGACGCCTTAAATGGCGCAAAGTGATGCTTGACGCGAAGAAAGTCCAGTCGGTTGGCCTCATTTTATGCACGGCACAAGAAGAGTTAGCTTCCCTTCATTCCTACGAGACCGCTTACGCCAAGGTTTCCACTCTTTTCCAAGGCCTTATTAAAGAATTGGGGACTCTATTCTTAGCAAATGGTACAGGTAGACAAGTATCTGGGGGAGCCAAGCAGAATCTACCATGTGGTTGGTATACACAAGATTGCAGGCGGAAGAAATCTGCCCTAATCGGGGCCATCAAAAGAAGAGCTACGTCCGAGATCCAGCTGGCTAGGAGAGAGTATAGGCTCTGCGTGTCTGATGCCAAAAAGGCCTGGGAAGACTCGTATTGGCAGACACTTAGGGAGGCCTCCCTTAAGCGGGATTCTGGTCTCTTCTGGAGCACAATCAGGACTAAGAATAGACCCGTTCAAGATCTTATTACATGTAACATTCCCTGTGCGGCTTGGTTTGAACATTTCTCCAAGCTCTATTCTTTTCGACCTGAGAGTGAGGGGGAGCTTTCCTGTTTGGAGGCTCTCCCGGTCCAGGGTCAAGCGTCTATTAATGCTTTTTGCGAAGGGGAAGTGGTTAATGCCATCAAATCCATTGTCCCCCAGAAGGCAGCAGGACCTGACGGTATCCCCGGGGATATATTTCGTCTAGATCCAGTTAGATGGGGGAAGCTTCTCTCAACTTTACTCAATGCCATTGTCATTGGCGCCTCGGTCCCGGAATCTTGGAAGGGGGCCGAGGTAGTCCCGATTTTTAAAAAGGGTGGTAGCGACGACCCCGCTAATTACCGCCCTATTAGCCTGATAGACTCGACCCAGAAGGTTGTTGGGAAGGTGATCTTGGAAAGGATATTATGTTGGATCACTGACAACAATATCCTCTCAGATTACCAGGCGGGCTTCAAAATCGGGACAGGTACCATAGAGCAGGTTTTTAGACTGCTCCTTATCTACTGGAAGGTTGTTTTTCTTGGAAAGGTTAGTCTCTACCTCGCCTTTATAGATCTTAAAACAGCCTTTGACCTAGTTCCCCGTTCTACTCTTTGGAACGTCCTTGCCAGTATGAAGATTCCATCCTACTTACTGGCCCTTCTAGTCAAACTACATGAGGGAAATTATGCTCAGGTACGCTGGGGTCCCCAGGGTCAAAAAACGGAGAGAATTCCAAGTGAACAGGGGTGTCCTCCAGGGATGTGTTCTTGCCCCTACTCTTTTTTCACTCTATGTGAATGGCGTAGTGGAGCATTTGTTGCAAGTTCCCTGCGATGCACCATCCCTGGCGGGCGAACGTATTCCAACTCTCCTGTTTGCTGATGATATTCTCCTACTATCTAAATCACCCATGGGTCTCCAAGCTCTACTAGACAGCTTCCAAACCTTCTGCAACAATAGAGGGCTCATAATTAATTCCACCAAAACTAAATATTTAATTTTGAACCCTCCAAAAAAGTTAGGGCGCCACCCCGTATTAAACTCAGTCAATTTGGACAGGGTTAAAGAATTTGATTATCTGGCCATTCGCCTTTCTGATACTATGCAATGGTCAACACACATACATAAGATGCTCCTAAATCACAAGCGAGTTACTGGTGCCCTCCTCAGAGAGCATCGAATTTCCTCTTCGAGACCAATAGCACCCGCCCTAGAGATATACAAAGCTAGAGGTGTAAGTTCAGCACTTTATGGAGCTGAATTATGGGGCATGAATAATATTGATGAGCTTGCCAAATCCGACTCGAGCTTCCTCAAGGAATTAATGGCCTTACCCCAGAGTACACCTGTTGTACCCTTATTAATGGATTTAGGGTGCCAGGCTTTGAGAGATATGGCAAGAGTTCGCCCCCTTCTCTTATGGGCGCGGCTATGGCGTACTCCAGAGTTAGCAAAGTATGCCGAGGGTTTGTCCGAAATTCTTTCCATGCCTTGTTGGCACAAAATCAAATGGTTAAAGGATGTCAAGACTTTACTGCTCGCTCTTGGCCTAAAAGAAGCGTGGGTGAATAGAACTTCTCCACCTAAATCTGAACTCAAGCTAATATATTGGAGATGGGTCACTGCGAAGAGGATCTCAAGCTCTCATGGTGCTAGATGCACCATCGAGTTCTTAAGGCTCAAGGATGAAGTGCGCTATGAGCCTTACCTTGATATTATTCAAAAACCTTTTGATCGCGCACTCTATTTTAAATTCAGGGTTGGCACGCTTCCAGTGCGTGCTTTAACCGCACGATGGAAACCTCCCTTACAAACATCACCTTTTTGTCCCTTTTGTGAGAATAGGCCCGAATCAATCGCACACATTTTATTTGCATGTCCGGAGTATAAAAACCCAAAGACATACTGGCTTAAATCTTTGTGCAGAGAACTTGGGACAAGAGATCACACTATAGCTTTGCGCATCTTCAAATCTGATACCAGATCTTTGTATGTTTGCGCACTCTCTAAGTTCCTAAGGTGGGCCTGGCTTTTAAGATCTAAAGCCTTCGCAGCCCAAACGTAATGCGGATTAATTATTCTGCCATTCTGTTCTTTGTTATCTTTTATAATGCATTTGTCCTATTTATTATGTTATATGTACTGTTTTTAAATTCTATCTGCCTAGGAACTCTGGTGATGTTACTATTTTATCTTATTTTTAAACTTTGTGATTCTATGATTGTTATTCTTTTACAATTGTATGTGCTTTTAAGATATACCTATATCGAAATAAAGCTTATTCATTCAAAAATACTGATATCTCATGGTTAGTTGTAATTGAAAAGAGAATTTTTTTCCTCGTAACAGACCTAAAATATTGCAACGTTAACGCGTTGTGAGTATGTACAAATAATCTTGCGAAATCTCGCGAGACTTGTCTATTCAGAGGAACTCTTAGAATCAAGGCATGTCGGTAAAGCCGCCATATTCCAATGAACGGCAAAGGGATATAGTGCCTGAAAGATGGTATTATCAAATTATAAGGCCTGATAGATGTTTAATGCTATGGATAGACAGAATATCCTAGCAGGCATTAGCTAATGATAACGTTTTAAAAGAAATCCATGGGATTCCTTATTCCTAGTTCATTAGTTAGATCAGCTAAGCTAAGAATACATGTGGGTAATCAATATGTCTTGTTGCAAGCGTGTGTGATTAAGACACATGAGGTGTTCTATCCAAGAATTATGTGATTAACCACACGATTTCTTCATTGAGACCTCTCCGGACTGTATCAAAGTGAAAAATCCAAAAGGATTCTCTATCTTTTCTGACTTTATCTGTGTCCTGTCCTGCCTTGGGGATGATTTTCTCTAAGATAAGCCATTGAAGCTCTTTTTCACTGTGATGGAAATCCAGGAAATGACCTACCATAGGTGCTTGTCTTTTGCCAGTTCTGATGGCTGATTTATTTTCAGATAGTCTCGTTCTGAACTCTCTCCCTGTCTCTCCTATGTACCCTAATCCGCAAGGATATTCTGTCTATCCATAGCATTAAACATCTATCAGGCCTTATAATTTGATAATACCATCTTCCTGTCCTACTCCTGTTTCTTCCAGAAGTAAGGCAATATGTGGGCCTGTATCTCCCGCCAAGTGTTGTATATATATATCTTCACTGAAAAAACCATAGGTTTCATGCACGTTATAGTTAGAAATTTGCATTTAAAAAACCTTTGAAATTCACTGAAAAAACCAAAGGTTTCAGGGGCGTTATAGTTAGGAATTGGCATTCAAAAAACCTTAGAAATTCACTGAAAAAACCATAGGTTTCAGGGGCGTTATAGTTAGCTGGACATTTCCCTCGTACAAAACCCTAGAAATTCCCCCGTTATAGTTAGTTCAGCTAACTATAACTCGCGCCCCCGCAATGCACTGCTAATGACGTCACATATTGCATCACTCATGACATAGTCAGTGACATCACTGATGACATCACTGATGACATCATCCATTGAGTATGTGTTTCTGAACAGTTTTATTATGTTTAATATATATAGGGAAAGGCCTGTTGAAAAATAAGTGGGTGTACAAGTGTGTGAATGGATGATTTTCTAGGTGCGTAACTGACTCTATAAGTGAGTCATTAAATGTATCTTACTGCAGACTAGTGACTAAACTGTGTGAATGTCTGTATGTGTCTGTGTGTGGGTGTATAAGTGGCTGCATGGTTTTTTGAATAGCTATATGAGTGTCCATATGGGTTATTGATTGGTTGTCTGAGTATCTGTATGGGTGCCTGAGTGTTTGTGTGGGTAGGGTGTGTGTGACTCTGTGACTAGATGATTCAGTGGGTGCATGTTTTTAAGAGTGTATCTGTTATGGACTGTATGGTTGGGTGAGTGTATGTATAGGTGTGTTAGTGATTGAATGTATATCTCAGTGGTACATGTGTGAGTAACTACATATGTGAAAGGCAGTATATATGTCTGTAAGAGTATATAAGTGGGTATATGTGAGAGTGTGTGATTGTGAGAGTGGCTGTATGGATGAGTGTGCTTGTATCAGTGATTGTATAAGAGCGTAAGAATGTGGTACTATTTTTATGAGTAAGTGAACTTGTGTGTGTATAACTGCATAGGTGAGTAAATGGGAGTGTGATTAATTATTTGCATGACTGACTAGGTGTGTGAGTATGTCTATGGATGATTGGCGGTGTCTGAGTGTCTATATAGGTATATAAATGCATACGATGTCCTGTACTGAGTGATTGTAAGTATGAGTGACTCTACAGGTGAGTGAGTGGAGGTGTGTGTAGACCTAAGAGTCAATCAGTGTATATGTAGTTATTGGTATTGGAGTATCTATGGTTTTGAGAATGGAAGTCTGAAATTTTGAGTCGGTGTATCAAAGGTTATATTAGGGTGTGAGAAGATGCACTATTTTATCACATGGATGACGTCATCAGTGATGTCATCAGTGATGTCATTTGAGATGTCATCAGTGATGTCATCAGTGATGTCACTGACCATGTCATGAGTGATGTAATATGTGACGTCATCAGCAGTGCATTGCGGGGGCGCGAGTTACAGTTAGCTGAACTAACTATAACAGGGGAATTTCTACCGCCAGTAGATAATGTGCGTGTGTATATGTGTGTGTGTGTGTGTGTGTGTGTGTGTGTGTGTATGTATGTATGTATATATATATATATATATATATATATAATCCAGTAGATAGTTATAGTTAGGACCTATTTTTCATAGGAAATCTGCAACATTCTATTGGGAATAACGTTGGCGCGGGATGACGAATCTTCGCGAAATTTTCCAAACTTTTGGGATAGCTCCGCTCCGACCCTGAAAGTTTTGCGGTGATCCGTCAAGCGGGGGCCGAGAAAAAAGGGGGGTCCCAAAACACGTTTTCCCCATGCAATTTCCCATAGGATCTGTTGTCGCAGCTACAGCCCGAACCGCTGAACGGAATGTCACCAAATTTGGCAAAGAGGTAGTCCTCAGTTCGGACTCGTGCCTTTTGCTTAAATGGTGTAAATCCCAGCCCCGGGGACCGCCACCCCCGGGGTTTATGTTAATGTATGCGGGGGGGTCATGGCCCCCCTGTAGACCCGGGGACCGCCACCCCCCGGCTTTTAAAAAAAAAAAAAAAAAACCTTTGTGGGGGGGGGGGGGGGGGGCTCGAGCCCCCCCCCACACGCCCCAGGGACCGCCACCTCCCCGGGGCACTGAATATGTAAAATAGGGGGTCCGTTATGGACCCCCAAGCCCCGGGGACCACCAAGCCCCGGGGCTTTAACTTAAGTGGGGGGGCCGCGTGGAAACCTGCTCTCTCTTCCAAATACCAAAGACGATTGCTTTTCCACACGGGGAGCAGTATGTTAGCTGCTCCCCATGTGGAAAAGCAATGCCGGCTCCCGCAGGTCGCGGGGAGCCGGCGGGGCTGTGGGGTGATTGGGGACCCCCCACAGTCCCCAACGGAGGCCAGGCCCCGGGGGATGGGGTCCCTGGGGCCATAAGTGGCCCGGGAAGGGGGCCACGCGGACCCCCTCCCCAAAATTGAAAAAAAAGAAAAAAAAAAAAAAATTGGCCCCGGGGGATGGGGTCCCCGGGGCCATAGGTGGCACAGGAGGGGGGCCACCTATGGCCCCCCTCCTGGGGCCATACTTTTTTTAAAAAGGGCCATGCCCCGGGGGATGGGATCCCCGGGGTAAATTACTGTTTAAAAAAAAAATCTAAATTGGGGGCAGGCCCTGGAGGATGGGGTCCCCAGGGCCAACAAAAAAAAAAAAGAAGGGGGGCTACACAGCCCCCCTTCCTAAAAACAAAAAAAACAAACCAAAAAACGGGATCGGGAGGATGCCACGCCCCCTCCTTTCATCACTCTGCAAACGCGCCCCCTGGCGCGTTTGCAGAAGGGGAACGAATTCCCCTTCAATACTGGGGGTCCCTGGGGGCCAACTAGCCCACCAGGAACCTCCAGTATACGCCAGGGGGCTGCGTTGCAGAGAGGTGTAATGAGGCCACGCCCCTTTTTACACCTCTCTGAAACGCAGCTCCCTGGCGCTTACTGTAGGTACCTGGCGGGCTAGTTGGCCGCCAGGGGACCTTAGGATTCAAGGGGTCTTAATCTCCCAACTTAAAACGCGCCACGGGGCGCGTTTGCCCAGTGGTGAATGTAGGGGGCGGGGCCTGAGGTGATACTGTGCAAACACGCCCTGTGGCGCGTTTTAAGTTGGGCTATTCATTCCTCTTCAATCCAGAGGTCCCCTAGGGGACAATTAGCCCATCAGGTACCTCCACTAAGCGCCACGGAGCTGCGTTGCACAGTGTTGTAAAAAGGGGCGTGGCCTCTGAATACCTCTGCAGTGCAGCTCCCTGGCGCATACTGGAGGTACCTGGTGGGCTAGTTGGCTCCCAGGGGACCTCAGGATTGAAGAGGAATTAATTCCCCAACTTAAAACGCGCCACAGGGCGTGTTTGCACACATCACCTCAGGCCCCTCCCCTTTCCTTCACCATTGTACAAATATTCCTCTAAAATCAGCCAAACTACGAATTCCGATTTACTCACCTGTTATCAGGAGAGAACCCAGGGCTGCATCTTTTAGCCCAGCACTGACCCTGAAAAGTCATTCTAAGCGTACTTACCAGTAAATGTAAATGTAAATGTATGTGTCTTGTAAAGCGCACTGCTACCCTGAGGCCTCATAGCGCTGTAGACCGCTGGGGAACCCGTCCTGGCTATCCCTGTGAGATGGTCCCTCCTGGGTATCTCCAAGGTGAAACCAGGCATCCCCGGCGAATGTGGGGGGCCGTTGTGGAGATGAGGCAAGCTAATGCCCAGAGTTGCCGAGTGTGTTCCTGGTTAGAGTAGGTACCGAGGCGAGAATTATCGAGTCAGTTTTGACCCTGGTCCACGACCCTGCCGCGTAGGGAATTGAACCCTGGTCCCTGGCGGATTCTCTGCTTGCGGATCTGCCGCCTCTAACCAGTGAGCCACACCTCTCCACCTCTTGTATTTCCTTCCATAGGAATCCATTGTGTGGTTTTCAACAGAAAATTTTCTAAATGTCTATTTTCACAAACTAAAAATATCCCTAAAAAATCGTCTGTATGACTTAAACACATTCTTTCAACTGTTTACAGGAGGTTGGCCAGTGCTGGATCCAGGATCCACCACTGCGTAAGAAAAAGTAACGATAAAACTACTTACCTGCTAAGTGAAGTTTCTAAGTCTCAACTTTTAAAATACAATAATATTCCTTAAAAATCACTACTGTAACCAAAGAGCTTTTACTCAACTGTTTACAGGAGATGTCCAAGGACTGAATCTAGGATCCAGTCTTGTGGTTAAAAAAGTAATCCATAAAGTAACTAATTGCATTTAACTAGAAATTCACATTGAGCTCAATGTTGCTTTGTGTTTGAAATTGTGTTGCTCATTGCAATAACTGTAACTACTGTACTTAAAATCTGTTGCCTATTTGCCAAGTATTTAAACTAAAGTAATTCATTCTGAGAAAGTATATTTTGTATTGTAATGTATAATGTAATTAAAAAAAATATATCTAAAAATAAATAGTTTAAAAAATGTAGTAAATCAGTATAAAAAAAATCAGTATAACGATTAATACATTCAAAATTGTCATTTAGAAAACGTTTGAAATTCACTGAAAAAACCATAGGTTTCAGGCCTGCTATAGTTAGGAATTAGCATTTAAAAACCTTTGAAATTCACTGAAAAAACCATAGGTTTCAGGGGTGTTATAGTTAGGAATTGGCATTTAAAAAAACCTTAGAAATTCACTGAAAAAAACCATAGGTTTCAGGGGCGTTATAGTTAGCTGGACATTTCCCTCGTACAAAACCCTAGAAACTCCAGTGTTATAGTTAGTTCAGCTAACTATAACTCGCGCCCCCGCAATGCACTGCTGATGACGTCACATATTACATCACTCATGACATGGTCAGTGACATCACTGATGACATCTGAAATGACATCACTGATGACATCACTGATTACGTCATCCATGTGATAAATTAGTGCATCTTCTCACACCCTTTTATATACTCAATCAAAATTTCAGACGTCCATTCTCAAAACCATAGATACTCCAATACCAATAACTACATACCCACTCATTGACTCTTAGATCTACACACACATCCACTCACTCACCTGTACAGTCACTCATACTTAGTCACTCAGTACAGGACTATCATATGCATTTATACACCTACATAGACACTCACACACCACCAATCATCCATAGAGGTACTCTCACACCTAGTCAGTCATGCAAATAATTAATCACACTCCCATTTACTCACCTATGCAGTTATACACACAAAAGTTCACTTACTCATAAAAATAGTACCACATTCTTACGCTCTTATACAATCACTGATTCAAGCACACATTCATCCATGCAGCCACTCTCACAATCACACACTCTCACTTATACCCACTTATATACTCTTAAACACATATATACTGCCTTTCACATATGTAGTTACTCACACATGTACCACTGAGATATACATTTAATCACTAACACACCCATACATACACTCACCCAACCATACAGTCCATCACAGATGCACTCTTAAAACCATGCACCCATAGAATCACCCACTCACACATGTATGCACAGAGTCACACACACCCCACCCACACAAACACTCAGGCACCCAAACAGATACTCAGACAACCAATCAATAACCCATAGAGACACTCATATAGCTATTCACAAAACCATGCAGCCGCTTATACACCAACAGACAGATAGATACAAACATTCACACAGTTTAGTCACTAGTCTGCAGTAAGATACGTTTAATGACTCACTTGTACAGTCAGTCACGCACCTACTAAATCATCCATTCACACACTTATACACCCACTCATTCTTCCATAGGTTTTTCCCTATATATATATTAAACGTATTTAAAATTTACAAAAACACAAACTCACTGGATGACGTCATCAGTGATGTCATTTCTGATGTCATCAGTGATGTCATCAGTGATGTCACTGACCATGTCATGAGTGATGTAATATGTGACGTCATCAGCAGTGCATTGCGGGGGCGGGAGTTAAAGTTAGCTGAACTAACTATAACAGGAATTTCTAGGGTTTTGTACGAGGGAAATGTCCAGCTAACTATAACGCCCCTGAAACCTATGTTTTTTTCAGTAAATTTCTATATATATGTACATGCAGCCTAAAACCATTCAACAGACCTAAGATGCCAAAATTGCATTGGATTTTTCATTTAAAATCGAAATGCTTATATAGTATTTCTGTGAATAGAACATGCACTCCTTTAGTGTTTCAACATAGCCCTTTATTTTCAAAGAAAAAGGCAAGTATTAGCAGGCAATTGGCCCATAAGCTGCATAGAGAAACCACAACAGTAATAAACCTGGCACTGTGCCTTTAACCCCTTCGCTGCTAGGCTTCTGGACCTCACTGGTTGTGGGGATATATAAGACTTGTAGGTTCACCAAGAACCCAAAGAACCCCGAGCCAAAAACTGAGCAGCAATTTGCAATGGCTTTTTATTATGTACCGGGTATATAGCAATTATTGTGGGAAAATAAATACATGGAAAAATCGGTATGAAAGATACCTATGTATTTCTGAAATGGGAACAAAATATAGAGTTTAGAAACAGTAGATATTTGCACATTTCCGAAATTGGGAATGCTCATGCTAGCATGAGAATTATCGGTCATTTCTTAAAACGTCTTTCATTTGGAAGGCAGAAATGCATCGAAAATCAATAGGTAATAACAGTTCCTTTACGAATCTGAATTACCCTAAGTCTCCCGATAAAAATGGTACCTTACTTGTATGGATAGGCATAGTTTCCACAACAGGAAATGGCTCAAAACCCAATGTGAACATACCACATTTTCACAATGAAAAATTACCCTTTTTTTTTTCAAAGTGCCTAGCTGTAGTTTTTGAACCCTAGCTCTGCCGGCACCTAGGGAAACCTAGCAAACCTATACGTTTTTGAAAACTAGACACCCAGGGGAATCCAGGATGGGATGACTTGACTGCCTCTCACCAGGTTTTGTTTCCCAGAATCCCTTGCAAACCTAAAATTTTGTCCAAAAAAACACATTTTCCTCACATTTCTGTGGTGTAAAGTACGGGAATTTGCGTGGATCCACAAATTTCCACCAACCCCGCGTTCCCCAAAGTCTTCCGAGAAAAATGGTACCTCACTTGTGTTGGTAGGCCTAGTTCCCGCGACCGGAAACGGCCCAGAACGCAACGTGGACACCTCAATTCACAGTGAAAAATGACCCTTTTTTGGCAAAGTGCCTAGCTGTAGTTTTTGAACCATAGCTCTGCCGGCACCTAGGGAAACCTAGCAAACCTATTCATTTTTTAAAACTAGACACCCAGGGGAATCCAGAATGGGGTGACCTGACTGCCTCCCACCAGGTTCTATTACCCAGAATCCCTTGCAAACCTAAACAATTGGCAAAAAAACACATTTTCCTCACATTTCTGTGGTGTAAAGTACGGGAATTTGCGTGGATCCACAAATTTCCACCCACCCCGCGTTCCCCAAAGTCTTCCGAGAAAAATAGTACCTCACTTGTGTGGGTCAGCCTAGTGCCCACGACAGGAAACTGCGCAAAACGCAACATGGACACACCTCAATTTCGCAGTGAAAAATGAAAATTTTTTGGTAAAGTGCCTAGCTGTAATTTGTGTACCATAGCTCTGCCGGCACCTAAGGAAACCTACCAAACCCACACATTTCTGAAAACTATACACCCGGGGGCTTCCAGGGAGGTATAGCTTGCCTTGATCCCCCAACGTTTCCTTACCCAGAATCCCCTGCAGAGATGAAGAGCTGGAGATGATGCAGCAGGAAATCCTACGGCTACGTGAACAACATATCGATCTACAAGTGGTTGCTGAAGATCTAGAAAACCACTTGCGGAGAAGCAACGTACATATCGGGAGAGTGCCATCACAAGCAGAAGGAGAAGATATCCGAACATACGTCCTTGCTCTCTTCAGGCAAGTGCTGGAAGACGAGAGCCCCTCAGACATCCAAATCGACAGGGTGCATCGAGTGAGGTTGCCCAAAAGCAATAAAGCTCCCCTGCCAGACATTTTGGTGTGCTTACACTATTTTCAGATAAAAGAGAATATCGTCCGACAAGCTAGAAACGCTCACACAGTGCAGTTCGGGGGCCACATGTTACTATTCTTCCAAGATCTCTCCGTGACTGCACTTTTCAAGCACAGGGAATTCCGGCCTGTCACAATGCATCTCAGAGAGAAGAGGATCTTGTATTCATGGGGACACCCTGTTTGCATCATATTCCGACATGAAGCTATGGCAGATCAGATCCCTAAAGAGGCATGAGAGGTCCTGGGCCTTGTGACAGAGTCTTCCCAAGAAGAAGGTAGCAGGCAGGCGAAGAATCATAAAGCGAAGGACTCCCGCTGGCGCAGAATCGGAGTGCCCTTCGCTAGTCACAAATCAGACCTGGAAACGATAGCCAACAAGAGAAAATCAGTGATTACCGCTCTGGGCAGGTCTGCCCCGAGAGACACTCAACAGCTAAGTCAGTCCTCTCTTACGAGTCAACCAGGCGACTCGAGATAACTCACCGCAGCGAGGACAACGGAAAGCGGCCGGTGCACTCCCCCCGAGAGTTTTTTTCCTTGGACAAACTGACATCGCCTGTTTAGGTGCAAATGTTCGCCAGCTTTTGTTTGGAGAGATATTGTTGGGGTCTGTTTCCATTTGTTTTCATTTTTTCCTCCGCACCAATGTTTGATAAGACAGAATAGATGTCAGGGCAAGGGCAACTATAAAGGAACCAGATCTGGCGTAACACGGCGTTCATATGAAGCTAGGCGCTCGCCCCCTTCCACGCACAACCTATGGGTAGAACCCTGAAAATTGTAAACCTCAACATCCGAGGCCTTAGCCACCCCGTGAAGCACTCAGCAATTTTGTCCCTTCTGGAGAACTCCAGGGGAGACAATTGCCTCCTGCACGAAACTCACCTCTTACAGCGGGATACCCATCACATGCACTCCCGAAGGTTTCTCCTCCAGCTATGGTCCTCCAAAACGTCCCCAAAAAATCAACTGGGTTGCCATCCTCTTCAGCACGAAGTTTGGCAGTAAGCTAGTTTCTATAATAGCAGAAATCAGAGGCTACTAACAGTTAAGGTACAGTGGGAGTCTGCGCAATTCACGCTTGCGATCATATACACCCCAAACACTCAACAAGAACCTTTCATACGCAAATCTCTCGGAGATGTTATGGCATCTACAGATGCAGGCACTTTGATAGGGGGAGATCTCAATCTGGTCATGGATAACACTCTCGATCAATCGAGGCAGCGATGTGCGCAAACAGGGTCTTTCTCAGCGGAGGGCCTGTGTTGGTTTGCAGACCACAGAATCCAAGACATTTGGCGTAGCCATCACCCAGGCATAAGAGATTACACACACTACTCGGCAGAGCACAAAACGTTCAGCCGCATAGATCACTTCTTAGCCTCATCAACACTAGCCCCTAACCTCTCAAACACCTTTATTGAGCTGCGCTCTGTCTCGGACCATGCCATGATCACAGTCTCATTGCAACAGGCCATACATTCTTCTAATTCAGCGGGATGATGCCTGCAATCCAAAATAGTAGTGGAGAAAGTCCGCGCAAGAATCCTAGATTATCTGAATATTAAAGATGTAGGGACCGCGTCCCTGGCAGCAGTCTCGAAGGCGCTTAAACTAGTAATTAGAGGTGAATGCATAGCGATTTCGGCGGGGTAAAATAAACTATGACGTGAGAAACATCAGACTATAGTGCAAGAAGTAGTGGAGTTGGAAACAATACATAAGCGAACGGGGGCACCCAGAGTTCGGAGAGAGCTAGAGAAAAAAACAGACTCCTGATGAAACGTCTTGACTGAGACAGAGCCGAATAGGATCTCCTGAGATTACGCCGCAAGGTATTTTTAAGCAGCGATAAGTGTGGGAGAATGCTGGCACAAAGGCTTAGAGCAAAGACAACAGCGACGTCGATCGTGCAATAAAAAATGCCCCTGTTGAGACAGTGCAGGCTGACCGGGAAATAACGGAAGTGTTCCAATTTCTTTTTTAGCAAACTCTGCAATATGAGCTGGATACAACCCAAACCCCACCTAGCTCATACTTACAGGGCATACCAGTTACCAGGCTGCCAGAGTACCTTGCAGAGCAGCTGGACCAAACAATCCGTATTGAAGAAGTGATGAGAGCAATTGCACAGCTCCAACTGTATAAGTCTCTGGTTCCCGATGGGTTCACAGCACAATTCTACAAAAGGTTCTACCCAGAATTGACACCCCTGTTGGCACGATTATTCAACTCTTTCTTGGAGACAGGCTCACTAACAGACTCTATGATGGAAGCCTCAATATCTGTCATCTGTCACCCATCGAAAGACCCGACCGAATGCAGTTCTTACCGCCCTATATCTCTGCTGAGAATTGATGCCAAAATATTTGCTGGAATCCTAGCAGCCCGGTTAAAACCACTGATGGCGGGGCTGATAGACCCGGATCAGTCCAGCTTCATCCCCACTCGGCAAGGGGGCGATAACACAAAAAGCTGCTCCATCTCATGGATGTCATACACCGATCGTAGAGAGAGGCAGTGTTTCCATCCATCGACGCTGAAAAAGCGTTCGACCGCTGTTAGAACTGGGGGTCTCTAGTTGGCAGAGGTAGGTACCGTTGACCAAATAGGGACCCTTGCTTCTAGTCAGGGTAAGGGGGATACACAGTTTTAGATTACCCCTGCTCACCCCCTTGGTAGCTTGGCACGAGCAGACAGACTTATCCCAAAGGCAATGTGTAAAGTATTTGTACCAACACTCACAGTAACACAGTGAAAACACCACAAATGGACACCACACCAGTTTAGAAAAGTAAAATACACACTACCAAAACGACAAAAATCCAACATACGCAGTTAAAAATATGTCTTTAAAAAGAGTTTGAGAACTTGTACCATAGAAATCTATGGATGCGTGACTGTTCACTAAAGTACCTGAGATGCGTAACGCAAAGCAAACAAAGGGGTCGCAGAAAAGGCGATGCGTCGAGTCTTCCTACGCTCCGGTGACGATGCAACAAGATGGCACCTCGGTGCAAGGTGACAAAATGGCGCATTGATGCGTTGCGACGGTCCGGTGCGATGCAACAAAAGTTCCCAAGTCAAACAGCTACAGCGTCGGAAAGCGAAGAGATGCGTCACTCCTCAGACCCTGGGGAGGCGATGCGACAGCCCTGCTGCATGCAGCGGACGGGTTGCGTCGAGTCCTGTTTGTAGGGGGAGGGATGCGTCGAGTCTTCGTGCCGGTTCCAGTTTGTAGGTGATGCGTCGGGAAAACGTCTCGAACAGGTACGATGCAGGGACCTTCGGGGTGCGACTGCGATCGATGCGGCTGTGATGTGCGGCGTTGGTCCTCTTCAGCCGCAACCCCCGATGCGTCTGTTCTTGCAGCGCCAACAGGTGCTGCGATGGTCTTCGCAGTGGCAGGCGATGTGACGGGAATCTTCTCGCGCCGCCGAGATGCGCTGGTGAAACGTGCCGCGAGAAGAGGGATGCGACGGGTTTTGCAGATCTTTTCACGCTTCTGCTTCTTCCAGCTCCCAAAACAGCAAACAACAACCTCCAAAGGCCCCACAATAGGATCAAGCACTCTAGGCAGGTCAGAACTCACACAGCAGAGTTCAGGGGGAGCTGGGGGCGAAGTCCTTTTGTTCCTGGGACTTCAACACAGGAGGCCAGCTCTCCTCAGGCTCTTGGAGATCTCTTCAAGCAGGGGACACAGCACTCAGCAAAGTCCTTCTCCTTTCCTTGGCAGAATAGCAACTACAGGTTAGCCCAAGAACACACAGCAAGGGCAGTCCTTCTCTTCAGTTTCTCCAGCTCTTCTCCTCGGCAAAGGTTCCTCTTGAATTCCAGGATGATCTAAAGTTCAGGGGTTTCAGCTCTCATATTTATACCCTAAAAGTCTTTGGTCTTCATGTGTGAGGGGTCCTGGACCCAGTCCAAACCAGTTCTGGGTGCACTCTGCCAGTGCACAACTTCTTCCTTTGTCAGTGTGGGCCAAGGCCATCAGACGCACCGCAGGAGATGGAGCCAACATTGTGGAAGGCAGGCACATCCCTATTCAGGACCAGGTGCTACTCCTCCCATCACTCCAAATGCAGATCTGCCTATTCAACCTAGTGCTGACTCACCCAGACTCCTGGAGCGACCCCAGCCCCTGTCACTGTCAAACCAGACAGTCAATCCACAAACAGGCAGAGGCACACAGAAAGGTTGAACAAGAAAATAGCCACTTTCTAAAAGTGCTATTTTCAAACACAGAATTTAAAAACCAACCTTCCTAAAAGATGTTATTAAATTCTGAGTTCAGGGATACCAGATTTCTAGCTTACTCCTATGGGAAGATATGCTGGTAAAATTTTACACAGCATTCCCCATTTTGTCCCATGGGCAAGATAGCCTTACAATAGTGAAAAACGAAATTGGCAGTATTTTCACTATCTGGACATGGTACCCACACTAGTACATGTCCTACCTTTAACATACTGCACCCTGCCCAGGGGGGGACCTTGGGCCTACCATATGGGTGTCCAATGTGTAAGAAAAGTGAAGGGTCAGGCCTGGCAAGTGGGTACACTAGCCAGGCCAACATAGCAGTTAACAAACTGCACACAGCCACTACATTAGCAGGCCTGAGACATCTTTTTAGGGCTACTCATGTGGGTGGCACAATCAGTGCTGCAAGCCCACTAGTAGCATTTGAATTACCAGCCCTGGCACACTCAGTGCATTTTACTAGGGACCTACTGGTAACACAAATATGTCAATCATGGATAGCCAATCACAATAACAATTTACACAGGGAGCACTTGCACTTTGACAATGATCAGCAGTGGGAAAGTGCCCAAAGCATCTAAACCAGCAAAAACAAAATCCAGCAGTGTCAAATATACAGGAGGTAGAGGCCAAAATTTAGGGGAAACCACGCCAAGGATGCCAGGTCTAACAACCGCATGCCCTGATCTTACCTCTTTGACACTCTGCGACCCTTTGTGTTCGGAGAGGGTTTTATCAAGTGGGTTAGTTGCATATTCAACGCTCCAAGAGCCTTCGTCCGGGTTAACGGAGTGTCCTCGAACCGGTACCCCATAGCAAGAGGTACCCACTAAGGGTGCCCCCTATCACCGCTTCTCTTTGCATTATACTTAGAGCCATTTGCACAAAAAATTTGTGATGACCCACAGATCTGGAGCGGAGACTTCTACTATCAGTCTATATGCAGAAGATGTGATCCTCACTCACGCAACTGCAGACCTCTCTCACGGCCCTATTAGCAGAATTGGAAAACTTTCGAGAGATTTCGGGATTCAAAGTAAACCTAAGTAAATCTCCGATTCTGAACCTCTTGGTGGCCCCTCACCAAAAAAAACAGTTGAAGAGAATGTTCCCACTGACATGGGCTGAGCAGTCCATAACCTATTTAGGCACTACACTGGTCCCCACTATACCCAAGACTCCGGCCCTAAAAAACGCTGCCCTTATTGAGTAGACAACACTGGCCCTAAGCTGCTGGGGCCAACTGGGATTGGCTTGGTTCGGGAGAGTAGCAGCAGTTAAGATGACGGTCTTACCACACATTTTGTATACCTTCCAAACCTTACCCCTAGCCCCAGCCCGAAAGTAATTCGCTCTTTGCAACGTGCCATTAACAGATTTGTCTGGGGAGGCAAGAAACCACGCATAGCCCTAGCACAGATACCACGGCCTAAAGGAGAGGGTGGAGTGTGGTTGACTCTGGTTCATAGATACCTGCAGGCATCACATCTCCGTTATATAATTGAATGGAATCTGCCATTATTAGAGAAACACTGGTCCTTTATGGACCAGACAGTTGCAGGAGATAACATTTGGAGAGAAATTTGTCTCCCGCGTAAACACAGGGCATGGGGATTGTACTCCTCTCCAGTAACAGCACCTACAATGAGAGTGTGGGATAAAGTGGCGTGCGCCAAGAACTTGACCTCATTTCCCTCCCCGATGACCCCAATGACAGAGAACCCAGACTTTTCTCCGGGATGCTATTCAATGGTATTTGATAGGTGGCAAGAACAGGGTTGCAGGCACATAGGATCTCTTTATTACCCTGACGGTCTGATCCCATTTGTCCAATTAAAACAGGACTACAAACTCCCCCAGACTCATTTCAGTACCTTCAAATACGCCACTGGGTCACACAGCCAACATACCAGGCTAAGGCCTCGAGGAACTTGACGCGGTTTGAAAAATGGCTGGTTCGCAAGAAAGGGAACAAACACCTTATATCAGAGCTCCATGCGCTGCTGGCAAGAGACACGAGGGTGGCCAGTTGAAGGGACAACAGCGATGGGAGGACGAACTGGGACGCGCTCTTTCTGATAGAGTGGGAGGATATACATTTTGGAACTCACCACACAGCACATAGCACAGCAGGGTCAAAATCAGCGTATAAAGTGCTATCATACTGGTACCTTACCCCGGCACTTATTAACAGCTGGGATAAGAGTGGATCCGAGAGATGCTGGAGGGGGTACGGTCAGACAGGCTCTCTGGTCCACTTACTGTGGCACTGCCCCAAGTTGGAGCGCTTCTGGGAGGCTGTCCTGAATGACATAGATAGGGCATTTGATACAACAATCCTGCGCTTCCCAGCATACACGCTCCTAGGACTTCCAAACCCTCTCACATTCCCCCTGCGCTCCCTATGGGGCTGACAGATGGCCCTTGCACTGTTGGCTGCATGACAAGTAATCTTAGCCAGGTGGGGCTCACCGACTGTTCCAGATCATGTGACATGGTTACTTAAGCTCTAGTTAACATTAGCAATGGGGCGCATATCAATGGTGGCAGATCACAAAGAGGAGAACTATGCCGACCTATGGTCCCCATTTATTCAGATCTTGTCAACTGAACTTCAGGAGGTCACTTGCCCCCAATATCTACGAATTCTGCGATGACTCCCTTCCTGAGAGAGAAAGCACCAAACCCTACCCGGGAAGTAATCTAAAGATCAACCCCTACACGCTGATAGGAATAGATAGCCCTGCCCGCCCAGCTGGGGCATTGTAGTACTGGTGCGGAGCAGGGGGAGGGGAAGGGAATGGGGTTTCTGTATTATGTTACTTGGCGTTTTTTTTCTCTCTCCTTTTTGTTCTTCAGGAGATCAGCAAATGCCGCCAGCCCCTGGGTTCTAGCCATGTAGCTGTGTTTACTTATCCTTTATGACATTGCTGCCGTCCCTGGGGTTGTACGCATCCAGCTGTGTATGAGGCATAGCTCTTTTCAATAAACAAAATGGCTCCATAAATAGAAATCTGAAAAGTAACATACAAAGTAATCTAAAAAATAACTAAAGTAATTTTGACTGACTTACCTCTAAACAAACCAATTGCATCCAACTGCATTTCAATTGTATTTCGACTGCAATATGCCTGCCAAGTATTATTTCACTTACCAGCACCAGGCCTGGCTTAGTTCTATATATAAAATAACTAAACAATATTTTTATACAAACACACTACGACAAATAGAGAGTAAGGTACTATCTACTTTTACCTCTGCCTACCTTTTGGGTTCCACTGGACTCTGTGCACACTATACCATACTTTGGTATAGTATATACAGAGCCAGCTTCCTACAAGGTGAAAATAACCTTTACTATCATAAATATTAACATCCAACATCGAAATCTGGAAAAAGCCCAATGGGAGATAGATCTCATCACTGTATTTTTACCTCCATGTGGGAACAAAAACTCTAACAATACTAAATGCTCTTGGTTCATTACTTGCTATTTTGAGAAAGGATGGCGGTACCAACCTTCTAGAGTATAGCGAGACCCACAAGTGGATAGCCAATTTGAATAAAATTATTCTGCTTTGTGGAGATCTGAATACAAGACTCCACACCATATTGCAGAAACGAGCAGTCATATGAGGAGGATCATGCATGGGGGCTCCCATTATCACTGCAGACACTTAACAAACCAACTGAAAAAGGGGAGCAACTGTGTACAATAATTTTGGATGCAAGACTGCACCTTCTGAATGGCCGCATGATTTCTGATAATCCCACTAAACCCACTTTTCGAGCAGGGAAGCATGCTAGCACCATTTATGACATGCTAATAAACATGTAAGCTTGGCACTTGATTACTGATATGAGGGTGGAAGAAAGAATAGAAAGGGATCACAACCCTCTCCTCGTGTTCGATTTATATGAAGAATCCTTTACAGGTATAGCAACAGACTTAGACCCCCATAGCATTGTAAAGTGACCCTGAATGCAAATAAAACAAGCATTGGCATAGCCAATAGGTCTCGCCTTTGGGACCTTTTAAGTGTTTAGCCATGCAGCACATGCATACACAGGCGGAAGGACACTGCAAGAAACATGCAAATATGCTAAAAAATAAAACAAACAAAAACAAATAAGGAAATGCCATATTTAGAATGTTGATTTGAGCCTCTGTCCCTCTAACACATGCATCACTCCCTATAGCTTTGTCAATCTCAGCCACCTTGAATAAATTATCTAACTGTCTGGCCATGAAGGCTCTGCTCTTGACATACACCTTAACCTTCCTTGTATGGTTATATGCATTAAACTCAGTTTATGTGACCGCAATAGAAAACACAATATTTCTCATGCAAAGAACTAGAGGTGACAGACAGGTGGCAGTAGTCTTTAATTGTCTGTTGGATGTCTCCACAAGGGCATTTTACATTACTTTGCCATTCATTCAAATGACAACATTAAGATGACGTCATGATGATGCAGTACTTGCAAATGGCGCACTACCACAGGGCTTGAAACTTCGTAGCACTATTAATTGTACTCTTAGGGATAATGCACCTGCTACGAAGGTCTGTATGCAAGCCGTTCGTCATAGGTCTGACACAATCCAAATTAATGGACTTGCAGCAGAGTGCGTGTTTGTGTGAATGAGGGCAGGAGAGAGACCTGGTTATTACAGGCTGTAATCTCAGTAACCGGATTGATAGAGGGTTCAGCGCATGCTGAAGTCATATATGGTACCTGTGACCCGTGAGCGTGCACAATCACAATCTCTGCATAATACCTGGCTGTTAATGCCAACAAAAGTCAAACAGCTCAATGAGATGTGCACTAACAACAGCGATCTAAGTGTAAGTCACAGCCTTCAATTACAGCCGAGCCTAATCAGCCTTTCACCCACCCGATGTCGAGAAGTAAGCGAAGCTTACTCAAATAATCCTAAATGGTTTTAGTGTAACAACCAATAATGAATTCATTTCATGGCATGCATTTGAATACTGTGTGCTCAATACAAAAGTCACGGACAGGGAAGGGGACTGCGCAGTTACCGCCGAAGGCGTCTCCGTTGTGGCAGTTCTTGCCCTTCTGAATAGTAACCTGATCCCCGAGGACACGAGGAATGCAGCTGCCACTTTGCGCGCCGCTGCTCCCGAGAGCAAAACGCCGTGCAAGTGAGCGGCGCTCTGGTAAAAAAATGTTGTTAACTGTGTGCACTGAAGCATAGTTGCTTTTAAACTTTACAGCGAGAAAGGGCCAGCCGGGAGCTTGTGGTGCAGCGCCCAGTATGGGCGGACAACAGAGGAGCTATATGTGGGTGGGGGGAGGCTGCAAACATATATCAATCCTCTGACAGCAAGAATATAAAAAATAGGGACGAGGGGGGTGGTAAACAAGGACAATGGGAGGGGCGGGAGTAATTAAGGATTATTTTCGTTTAAAAGTGAGAGTGATTGATAGCAAAAGAGTTCACTGGAGAAACTTTGGTCTTATATCACCTAGAAAGGGTAAATTTTAACAAATGGAGGTGCACCAAACATAATGCAAAGGAGTCCAGATTATTGTCTTTCTATTTGTCTTGATTTCAAATGTAATCTTATTGCAAGATGACAGCCAACGCGTTTCATTCCTGAAAACACAGAGGTTCTCAGAACTTCATCAGGGCTGTGAAGTAACACTCAAAAAAACATATATAAGACTATATATAAAAAAGACTGTGTGTGTATATATATATATATATATATATATAAAAGAGACGGACACAATATGTATTTAAAAATCAAATACAGACCCAACACTAAGCAATATTTACCTTTTACACAAACTTCACATAGAAAGAGACCAATATTTATACAGTTTTTGCCAAGCATAAACAACTCAGTAAAATAACAATATAAATAAATAATTTCAAAAATTACTTAATGAAAAACCTACAATTACCAAAAAATTCATACAAAAATATATTTTCTATACAGAAATTCTTTCTTTCCCTTACAAACGTTAAAATTCAATTATTTTAAGCTCTTGTACACAGAAATAGAAAAGGAACATTAATAGAAGGAAATACATCAATGGAAAAATTGAGAAGAAGCCAAAGAATAAGGAAAAGAGTCTTCATTTAATCTTGGTTGGATGGGGAGATAAATATTCCCCAAGAAGTTAAAAGGTTTCTATGATCCATGATAATTTCTCACCTTGATAATACTTGAGGGATAAATATATCTCATACAGTATTTCGATAATAATCAGTTCTCTCTCTAGATAATGTGCAATAAAAAATCCTGATCAAAAGATAAAATATATGATAATAGTACCAATTAAATTCACCTGATATGACTACACCAATAATAAGTGTTTCAATCATCAAGTCTCACCTTTGTTGTCACTTGTTGATTCACAGGACTAAACATTCTAATTTAAACGATATTAGACCTTTTCCAAAGAAGGAAAATAATATACTTTATCATCAGATTTTTCAAAATATATAATAGCACACAGGTGTAGTCTCTTAATGTGTAATAAAATTCCGTCAAGATTTTAGTTAGTTAGGATTTTTGAAAATATGTATTAGAAAACACCTGAACAAGAAAATAATAATAATTATACCTATAAATTACCCCCTACATGACCTTTCAAAGATTTAATTAAAATTGTATTTCAGTCATTAATAATTCTCACCTATTTAATCAGATGTTGTTTTGCAGTAACAAGAATTAAGTGATGAGTAATGTTTGATGTTCCAAATATGGGACCACCTAAAGAACAACGGAAGGACAATTAACAATTTTTAACTAGAGAAAAGCACACAAGTGCCATCTTTTTCATTATAATATACATCTTTAAATTTACTTTTAAGTATCTAAGTAGTTTGGGACTTTATTAAAGTTAGTAGCCATCTTCATTTCTAAAGGAACTCAATTTCTGTATTAAAATAGAAACTTTATATAAACCAAAGTTTCCTAAAATTATAACATTAGTAATCCTACTTTGTTCTTTTATAGGTTAAAAATAGTTTATTTAATTTCACCCATTTAATGTCTCGATAAACTGCCTCCAATTTCAAATGTAAACCACAAATCACACAGTCCATAGTTCACATTGAGGCATTTTGATCGACATAACCACCAACCCATCCAATCGATAATTCTCATAACAAATTCGTTCAAAAAGAAAACCATAGCATGAAGCGACAAGTTTACATTGGAAAAATCACGTCCTTTTATAATTTCTTTAGAGTGGTTTCAAGCAGAAGCCCCACACCCTTTTAACAAAAACTATTCCATAACTAAATGGCACACCAGCATCTCCTACCCAACACCTAAATACTTCTACTTTAACGTATTTAGGTAATCATGAGTTCCCTATATAAGAGATTTACTGCCGTCACTCAAAATCTGACCTCAAACAGTAGAATCAAGCACTCCATAAAAACCACGAACTTGGTGTCTCCCATTCTCTTACCTTGATAAGCGGTCACATATCTCCCATCTCCTCAGTCCAGCATCAAAACGGTCATAAAAGCCACAGAGCATTCGCTTCATTCTTATACACCGATCAATTACTTCTAACTATATTCACCTGGCCTCCCCAGTGAAAGCGCACAATAAATGACGTCATTACTTGGGTGATGGTCTTAGTATCTCAATAAGTTTAAATCTAGAAATGACCGCAGCCATCTTATTTGTCCAAAGTACATTGATTTCCAATGTATCGCCAAGTTCTCTCACAATAAATAAACCTTTCGAGATAGCCGAGTCGTATTATTATACAAATCAAATTATTTGACCAATATATTAGTTTTAATAGAATCATGTATGAAGAAATTGGTCATAAGTATCATAATGAACTACCATCCTTCAATACCTCTACTACAAGAACAATTGTTTAAAAACATTATGACCAAACTTAAAATTAAGACATGGGGAGATCTCTACCATGGGGGCCAATTTAGGGCAATAACACATATGTTTGGGGAGCTGACGCCTACACCCATGGACACATTTCTATATTTCCGGTTACGCAGTGGAATTCAGGCACTAACAGAAGCATACCCTAACGAACCCTCCACGCTAGAGACACTGCACCAGCTGCTTCAATCTGACTCCCCTGCACACGCAGTCTCTAAATTATATCACACAATCCACAACTCACTCGACCTTGGACCTGGTAAAGCTCGCACTAGATGGGAGGAGGAACTGGGCACGCCCCTTGAGGACGAACTTTGGTGCTTTTGTTGCCAACAAACTGAACAGATCTCATCCAGCAGTAGATTTAGGATTATTCACTACAAATTTTTGCACAGGCTTTATTCACTCCCTCTCAGATGTGCAGATATGGCCTTCGAGAGGATGACCGTTGTGGGCGCTGTCATGCGCCGGCAGCGGACTTCTTACATCTAGCATGGGGATGCCCTGGCGTCGCTAGCTACTGGCAGCAGGTGTACTCGGCCTCTCAGAGATGATTAACATCCCCCTAATCCCGACTCCAACGCAGGCGTTACTGGGGTACACCAAAACAATCAAGAAACCGAATCGCAGATTCATAACTGTTGCTCTTTTGTTGGCAAAGAGAAGAGTGGCTTGTCGCTGGGGAAGGGACAGAGCCCCCAAATTTAAAGAATGGATACAAGACATGGTGCGTTGTCAGGACGCTCTGCTTAGGTACGCGGAGCTTCTACCCTCTGCCTCTAAGCTCGTGGATGTCTGGGGTCCCCTTACAAGCTATCTTCTGTTACATCCAACTGACAACAATGACGTCACTGTTGATGCTATTACATGAGATGCAACACAATACTACTAGATGGTATATGGGTTGGTAGTTTTGCAAGCATGCAGGGGTGCGGATGATGTTGCTGGTTTGCGGTAAATGGGGCTACACAATTATGTTTGACCCCTTTCATACCCAGCTATTAAGTAACAATGTAATATGTCTTTGAACTGGGCTCCGTTTGGACAAATGTGTGGATTTCGAAGAACTGTCAATTCATAATATGCTCTGAGAAATTGTTATGCTTTATGATATTAACTCATGTTAAAACTGTACATGTTTATGAGAAAAACGAATAAAAAAAAAAGTATCATAATGAACTAGAGCGCACTCTCATTATCAAACAGACGTAAACATTAATAGTTTTTCAACCATACCAACGCGCTTTTACCTTTAACATAACGCGTCATATGGGGGTTAACATATTTAAATAACACGATTTCAAAAATCCACGAGACTGCAGCCGCCATATTGTAAGGTTTTACAAATACTAATATGACACCTTACTTGCCTTATAAAATCTAGGACCTTTGGGTGAGCTCCCTGTCTCCACCCCTGCTGTTAGCAGAAACATGTTCAATTCCATGGAACCATAATGAGTAATCTGTCCCATGAATTTGTTTATAATGTTTGGCCATCGGATATCTCATTTCTCAGGTCCTTATTGCTCTACGATGTTCCAGAACTCATGTTTTTAGACTTCTTCTTGTACTCCCTACATATATTTCTCTGCTTCGTGCACTTAGAAAAATACTCCCTCTTTTACCGGGCGCAGTTAGACCGCAAGTGGTATGGAGTATAATTCTGAGCAGATTAGATTACTGCAATGCCCTCCTAGGAGCCCCAGAATCTCTGATAAAAAGCTGCATATGATACAGACTATTGCAGCTAAACTTGCATTAAACAGACAATGTAGAGCATCGTCCTTGATAGCCTTGAATGCTCTTCATTGGCTGGCCATTGCACAGCGAGTCCAATTTAAAGCTCTCTGTATTGTCTATAGGGCAGCACATAAAATGGGGCCTAAGTCCCTACAGAGGACGTTTTTATGGTACTCCCCTGAAAGAAATTTACGTTCCTCTTCACCCTGTCTGCTTTGTGTCCCACGTGTCAAAAAAGTTCGACTGGGGGGCAGATCATTTAGCCTTGCAGCCTCCCGACTTTGGAACACTCTGCCATTGGAGCTTAGACAAAGGGATACACTGTCTGGGTTTCAGAAAGAACTGAAAACAAAACTTTTTCCAGGGCTTAATGTCATTTATATGCTCTAGCCCAGTTACTTGCAGTGCTTCTTGGTAATCTCAGTGCCAGGATACCCGTTGGGTGGCAGCCGCGCTATATAAGAATTCCCTTACATTACATTACATTAACTTACAAGCACAATCTAGGACATATACCACAAAAGTGGTATTACAATTTATGAATTCTCTTATTACATGTCTTTTCTGATTGTTGGATATGAATTCCTTTATTTTGTTTTTTCCAAACTCACATATGTTACAGGAACCACATGTAAAATAAAACACATGGTTTCACGGGCAACCATGTGTTTACATTTCTGGATGTTGTAACATAGCTGGGACATAGTCTGTCTTTCAACGTTTGACCTTTCCTGTACGTTACAGATGGATTTTTGGTGAGGATTTTACTCAGAGTTGGTACTTCTAATAACACATGTCAGTTTTTTTTAAAGAATTCTACAAATTCTGTCCCTGTATTTGGTTATGAACCTTGGTTTCTCATGCGCGCCCGAGATCCCTTTGCGGATGTGTGAGGTGTTGCCTCATGGGGGAGATTGGAGCCGGTTGTTGGCTTGGGAAGAGGCGGGAGTTACGGCAATAGGTGATCTTTGAGGATGGTAATCTTCTCCCTTTTAACGACCTTAGAGAGCGCCACGATCTCCAGCGGGGGGACTTCCTCTTGCATGCAGCTCTGACTGCGGCTATCAGGAAACACTGGCGAAAGTGACTGTTGGAGCCGGCTACGTCTCTCGCTTGTCAATATGTAGTGATGGCGGCGGGTACTTTTAAGGCGGTGACCTGCCTATACCGGCAGATTACTTGCGATATGCGCCAACCCCTGACGGCATTGCGACTCAAGTGGGAGGCTGATCTAGGAGAACCCATTGCAGAAAACCTTGGGAGGAGATCGTAGAGCGGCCATGGAAATGTTCCCGAAACGCGCGCTTCCAGCTCATTCAATTCTATGTTTTCCATAGGGCATACCTCATGCCTAGTAAAATTGCTGAGTATTTTGGGGGGTCGGACACTTGCCCCCGTTATGACCAAGATGGGGCGAATTTTCTCCACATGTTCTGGGATTGCCCGCGGGTGGGAGACTTTTGGCGGGAGGTGACGACTGCACTGCTAACTGTGACGGAGAGGGAGCTAGCGGTGGTACCGGGGGTCTGCTTGTTGCATTGGTTCCCGCCCACTGCCAAGACTAAGGTCAACAGCCTGTTCATTGACCTGGGGCTGACCTTGGCTAAAAGGGAAATTACTTCCCACTGGAAGGCGAGGCAGGGGCCTAGTCTCGCTGGAATAGGGAGATGGTGAAATGGGCAGGAAGTGAAGGGAACTATAGATTACGTTTGGCTCAGCGTAATGGAAGTGAGAAATCACAAGAAATGGCCCGGGCATGGGTGGCATTCCTGGAGCTGTTCAAACATCTGTCTGTAGATGACGAAGAGGCTCTTGAGGCGGTGGATATGGCACGGGGCCCTTGAGAAACCCTTCACGTCTGTGGGAGTATAGGACAAGGGGAGGGCACTGGGACCATGATAGGCAGCTTACCCCTGTGCTTTTGATAAACTCACTGCTGCGCCCTGCAGGATGGGGAGTCTGACAGGTGGTACGGGAGGCATCTTTGCCCTCTTGCATAACTTAGAAGCTGGCGACATGCTTGGGAGGGTGGGTCAGGTGGGGCGTTCTGTTGGGGGAGTTTGAAAGGGAGAGGGGTGGGGGGTCTTTTTATTGCATCACACCATTGTCCTGTATCAGCCCTGCGGATGGACTTCGCTGCATCACGGACGCCTTATGGGAAGATGGGTGTGACTTTGTATTCAGATTGGGGGGCTGTCCGTTATACTTCATCCTGGCTTCCTCTGTTGGCCAGCTAGTGGTTGGGGGAATTGAATGTGTAATTTCATGAAACTCAATAAAAGTCTGTTTGAAAAAAAATGAACCTTGGTTTCTCATTATAAGTAGTTACCCTTTTGGTACTTACTTCTAAAGTAGTGTCTCTACTGAGTCCTTGCACTTGTGACTCTGCCTTTACGTCCTCTTTATTGTAACCTCTTCTTAAAAATCTAGAACAGGTATCTGTGATATTACTTTCAAAATGTGATGCCTCAGAACAGTTACGTCTTACCCTTACCATTTCTCCGTAAGGGATGTTTTTTATTACAGATCTTGCATGAGCACTAGTGGCATGTAGTACCCCATTACATGATGTCTCTTTTCGAAACAAGGTACTCTGTACAATTCCATCTTGTACATAGAAATGAAGATCCAAAAAATCAATCCTTTCTTTACTGCAGTTCATTGTCAAAGAAACATTGAATGAGTTGTCTTTAAGGTACAAAACATAGGCCTGAAGTTCATCTCTCGATCCTGACCATAAGCAGATGATATCGTCAATTAATCTTCCCCAGAACACAATATGTTGTGTCCAGGGGTGGCACCATGCCCCAAAGCATGACCCCTCTCGAACCACCCCATAAAGAGGCATGCTTAAGAGGGGGCAAACTTGGTTCCCGTGGCTGTCCCGCGAGGTTGGCGGTACCATTTTTCATCATGGAGAAAAAGATTGTTTGTTAATTCTATCATTTGAAGAATCATTTTATTGTGTTCATACAGATCTGCACCTTCTTCATCCAAAAAATATTCTGCCGCTATTAGACCGAACTTGTTCTCAATACACGTGTATAGGCTTACCAAGTCCCAGGTAACAAACCAGAGGTCATCTGTCCATGCAAAGTCTTTTAGCTTGATTAAAACATCTTTATTATCTTTTATAAATGATGGTAGATTAACCATGTATTTCTGCAGTTTTCGGTCTACAAATTCTGGCATTTTTTCGGTAGGTGAACCCACCCCCGAAATGATTGGCCTTCCTGGCAGGAATGGTGCTTTTTTATGCACCTTGGGCAGAACATATATACTTGGGAACCTAGGTTGGTCTACTTTGAGAAACCTATATTCCTGCTCGTTTAAAAGGCATGTGTATTTCCATTCACTAAGTCTATGGTTAATCAAAGAACACAGCTCTGACATAGGATTCGATCTCAGTAATTAATAACAATTGATGTCACTCAGTTGTCTTTTTCAGTTTCTTTCATATTGTCTGTTTTGTTCATTATGACAATGTTATTGCCTTTGTCTGCCTTTCTAATAACGATGGTATTGTCTCTTTCCAGTCTTAGTAATGCGTCTTTCACCCTTTGACAGATTCACCTTCATCTGTTTTGAGAATTTGTCAGAGCGTTCTAATTTGTACAAATCCTCTGTTACATTTTCATAGAATTTGTCAATATTTTGATGGTAACAGTTGTTAGGTGTAAACTTTGATTTAGGTTTTAAACCACTATTTATATGAAGATTCTCCGTACTATTAAGATCTTGTAACACTGCTTCCATCTCCCAACTGGCACCCTCTTCTATAGACAGTAGACGCTGAATGTTACGAACGTCCTCAATACTATTTGATGTTATACCCTGGCTCTCAACCTGTTCAGAAACAACTTGTTTTTTGATCTTAAATGACTCTTTTAATTTCAGGGTTCTTACAAATTTAAATAGGTCCACATGATAATCAGACAGATCTCCCGATTGAAAGGGTAACACAGAAGGAGTAACAGGTTAATCGGAGCTTGAGTGATGGGTAAGCGGAAGGTTTTACTCGTAGCGAAAGAAAATCAGCTGTCCTTTGGTTTTATCGGCACAGACAGAGTAGCAAATGTTTTTACGTTGTTATTAATGAAACTTTGAAAGCAAAGTTGTAAGAAAATAAGTTTTCGTATTACTTTGTGAAGGGAGGGTCAGTAGCCAGAATTGCACTGATGTCACAGAGGGCGGCGCTGGGATTCGTCGATACAGCGGGTTTGTAACTGACGCGAATTTGTAAAGGAGGGGTCAGTAGTGAGGAGTGATACTGACGTAACAGAAAGGCCGTGCTAGTATTGGTTAGACAAATAGTGTGAGCCTGAGTTGGATTGGCCAAAAAAAATAAAAGCCGCGCTGGGATTGGTCGAAACTCAGAGTGTGAGTAAGAATCTAATTGGTTGTCAAAAATAGAAGCCGTAATAATATTGGACAGAAGAGTTTGTATGTGGAAATACGATCCGACATTAATAGGGAATCGCCCAGACAGGAGAATATTTAGGATTTGCAAGAGACGAATATATAAAAAGATCATCACCTAAAATGTACAGGGAAAAGAGAAAAATGTCATTCATACAGAAAATTAAAAATTATTTAAAAAAAGATAAACCCATTAAGACTAGAGAGTGAATTCTTATCCCTCCACCGAAGACACCAGCCTCATTTATGATGATGGAGCGAATACACTAAAACTGATGGAGTGTTAGCTTTCCCCGATAATGGTACGTTCAGTTGGAGAATTCTTCATAATTTAGGTTGCGGAAAAATGAATTAGAGCCCCAACCTAGATTAACACAATATGAGGCATTAGAAGAATGGGAAACTGAGGCATTAGAGCGCGACAGATCCAGAAGTAGTAGGAGTTATATGGGATTTTTCCCTAGACAAATGCATGATTCACGAGAGAGCCAGATGAAACAATGGAGACGAGCAATGATTACGGAAGGACTGTATCCTGTATTAATGGCTGAAGAACAGTCAAGGAGCAAGTGTACAGAGAAAACTAAGCATTTGACAAGAACAGGAAGATGACTTTATGGAGGACATCCTAACGAAAAATCCTCCACCGTATTAGGAAGGACCAAGTATAAGTACCCCGAGTGCTCCTGTTTTAGGAACACCTTTAGTTCCACAAGTGATACATGATTCAATGACTGGAAGGGTACTTCAGGAAAAGGAAAGAGAAGCGATAAATAAAAGTAGAGAATAATTAATGCAGAAAATAACCCAGTAGCATACACACCCTGAAGCATTGACTATTCCAGTGACTATAGGTCCAGTTGTTCCATTGTATGGGGATAAAGCGAACAGTCCCAAACCACCAGACATGACAACTCCTACCATTGAACCTAGAAAGGAAAATATAATAATTGATGCTCAAGCCAGTTATTGTGACGGTAATTTCACTGATGGATTTACCGGTAAGAGTACAAATAAAAGACACCCCAAGAAGAGTTACACCTAGCTGTTCAAAAGAGATATGTTTAGAAACATCTACAGGAACTAAAAGTGCCATAATAGTGTCCCCGGAAGAATTAGAGAAATGGGCCCAGGGAATGGATAAACCAAAACAACCTATGAAGATTTTAGATATTTACAAACTGAAAGTAGAATTGGAAGAAATGATAGCTGGAAATGTGGGATTAGATAGATTAAATGCTTAGATTGAGGAAGAATTACTGTTCATTTGTAGAAGTATCACTAGAAACACGAAGGTATTTCATGAAAAATTGACAGATGTTGCCTCTGAAATGGGGATTGAAATAGGGAGATCAAAAGTACTACAGAAGCCATATAGAGCAGAATTACTGATATTGGAAAATATGTATGTGTGCAGAAGAAAATTACAGATTAAGGATCTAATGACCATCTTATAAAAATGGGGAGATTTAGACAAATGGAAAGCTAGGTGGATGAGGAAAAAAGAAGCAGCACAGGCAAATCGAACAACATCTGAATTCTTATTGAAAGAATCTCGAAAGGTAGAAAGATAGTGTCCAATTAGAGAAGTTCCAGGAGGAGGATATGTACATGTCCCTTGGACTCGACAAGATATTTTATCATTTACTAATGATTTCCCAAAATTAAGAGAAAACCCTGTTGAATGGTACCGGCAGGTTGAAAGGTTTGTGAAGGTTTTGAAGGTTTTTTTTTAAGGATTTGGATGGTCTATTTGACATAGTGGTGCCTGTTGATTTATGGACAGAATGTAAGATCACAGTTGATTGGCTTAGTGAAGAATACCAGAGAGATGAGAAAACAGGAGCCCCTTTAGAGGAGGTAATGAAGAAATATCACCAGGTGATCACATTATTGAAAGGGAAAATCCCACCAAAAGAAACAGATTGGGTAAAAATAGATAGAACAACACAAGAAATAAATGAGACTGTTCATGCCTATTGTGAGCGTCTGTTACAGGTGTTCAAGCAGTATAGCGGATTTGAGAATATCGGAGACAAGGGCATGGGACATTTTGTATATCGTTTTTTGTCTGGTTTAAGACCAGAAATATCCTAGATGATTCAGCAGCGCGTATTGTGCTGGCAGGCAAAACCTATTGATGAAATTTTAAAATATGCCAAGTATTGCGGAGATGACATTGATAATAGAGGTAAAAAGTTGGAAGAAAAGGTGATGTGGGCAAAAGTAAAATTTGCAGAACATCTAGAACAAAAATTAAATAGTCAGAATGATGATCAAGTGAAAGGACAGGGTCAGAATGATAACAATGGGGGAAAACCTAGGGGACGGATGAGTAGCGAGGAAGCAAAGAAGAAATTTTCTTGTCACAGGTGCGGAAAATTGGGGCATTGGAAGAATGAATGTAAAAATATTCAGAATAATAATGGCCCAAATCAAAATTTAAATCCTCAGACGCAGAATGAGGTGATAATGAGTCAACCGCAGCAGGTTGTAAATCCACAGAGTCAATTGCCACCTGCCCCTATGCCAAATTTTTTGGCAGAGCAAAGTACAGTGCGGACATCGGATTTCCAGGAGAAAGTGTTAAGAACATTTTTGTAACTTCACAGTTTCTTTTGCAGGACAGTCACCTTTTTGGAGAAGATCAACGACGGTGCCTGAGAGGGGGGGAAGAGGAGTGCGTACTTGGCGCATCCTTACTGTAGATCAGTCAGGTCCATATATTGATGGGAAGGTAGAAGGAAAAGATAATACCTTTTTATTGGACAGTGGTCCTACCGTTCTACTGTGAGAACAGCAGACATCCCAAACCTACCCCTCTCGGGAGAAGCCATCCAAGTAGTAGGCGTTATAAATAAACAGATTGGAACCCCAATCACAGAACCCATGGAGGTGCGCATTGGTAATTTCAGAGAGATGCACAAATTTGTAGTGTGCGATTCTAGTCCAGTAAATTTGCTAGGAAGAGATTTATTGTGCAAAATGAATTGCACAATTTTTGCACACCGGATGGTGTTGCAATTCAGACCCCTGATGAAGACGGTGTCTATAAAATAATGCTGGCAAAACAAGGTACAGAAGTGGACGAGATGTATGAAATGATGACAAAAGATGATGTACCAGATGAAATGAAAAGCACGGTGAATCCACAAGTGTGGGATTTCACTGGAAAGGAAGTAGGGTTAATGAAAAATGTAGACCCAGTGAAGGTGACTGTAAAGGAAGATGCAGTTTTCCCAAATACTAGGCAATACAAAATGAGCCCCGAAGTTAAAGCAGGTGTTGCCGCAGAATTGATCAAATGGTTAAACAAGGTATTTTAAAAGAAATAATAAACAGTCCTTGTAATTCACCTATAATTGGCAGTAAGAAATCTAGCGGAAAAAACAGAATAGTTCAAGATTTATGAAAAATCAACAAAATTGTTGTGCCTTGTTGTCCCGTAGTGCCAAATCCAGCAATGATTCTGTATCAAATTCCATGGAATGCAGGATTCTTTACTGTAATTGATTTATGTCAAGCATTATTTTCTATTCCTTTACACCCAGACAGCCAATACCTTTTTTCGTTTAAGTTTGAGGACCGTATTTTAGCCTGGAATCGAGTTCCTCAAGGGTACACAGAGAGTCCATCAATATTCAATCAAATTTTGAAGAAGTGTTTAGAAAATCAGTTCTAGTGCAGTACATCAATGACTTGTTAATTGCTTCAAAGTCGCGAGATGATTGTGTTACTGATTCAATTGCCTTGTTAAATCATTTGGCGGATGAGGGACACAGAGTATCACCAGAAAAATTACAGTTTTGTCGAACTCGAGTCAAATATTTAGGACACCAAATAGAAAGAGGAGTGAGAAAAGTGACCCCTGAAAGAATAAAAATAGTAAGGCAAATGTAGTTACCACAAACTCAGAGCGAGATAAGGATGTTTCTTGGCATAGTGGGCTATTGTAGACAGTGGATTGTAGGTTTCACTTTGTTAGCCAAATCCCTAATACAAATGACACGTAAGCGGGCAAAGGACCCAGTAGTTTGGGATGATAAAATCATGGAAGCTTTTGTGGAATTACGAAATTGTTTGTGTGAAGCTCAAGCTCTATGTATGCCAGATTATACAACATAATTTGCACTCTTTTGTTGTGAAAGAGAAAATTGTGCCCTTTCAGTGTTAACCCAACGACATGGTTTGAGACGTCCAGTAGCATAATTTTCTGCTACCTTGGACCCTGTAGCGTCAGCATTACCTGGTTGTAGCTGCTACTTGCACGAGTCTAGAACAAAGTGAGTCCATTGTGATGGGTCATCCAGTAAAAATTTATGTTCCACATTCAGTCGAGATTCTTCATTCAAGAACTCGAACGCAGTACCTTACCCCTAGTCGAATGACTAAGTACGAAAGAATCATTTTAGGAGCAGAAAACGTGACTGTGGTCAGGTGTACTATACTTAACCCAGCTACCTTATTACCAGATGTACGTGGAGAAGAAGTGAGAGATGAAGTCGAGCATGACTGTTTGGACGTTACTGTATTATGCACCAAGCCCCGTCCAGACATACAAGAAGAGCCCCTGAAAGAAACTGAGCATGAGCTATTTGTAGATGGGGACGGAGACATGAGGAAGGAGGATTAAGCTATAAATACCAAGATTGGGGAGTGTAGAGGTGGAGCCCTACACGGGCATAGGAGGTGGATACGTCCTCCACATAGAATCAGTTACAAAACAAAGGATCCACCTTTAGGGGGGAAAGAGGGGGTGGGGGGGCAAAGAAGAACCTGGGTTCAGATATCATGGGTGGTGGAAGGTGTGTATCCTACTGTGGTTGGACACACACTGTGTTTGTTTAAATACCCCTCACACACCAAAATGGCCCTTGGTGTCATGCTTCATCATAGCGGTCTTCCCGCCCCGCTGCGGGACGGGGCGTGCTACGACCTGCAACTACGCGGGAGCACTGATAATATACTGCTATGTGTGATGCAAGAGGGAGGGTCTGGAGTGAATGTAGGTGGGTGTATTAAAAAGGACCTGGCCTCGTAGAAACTTTAATAGGTCAAGGGAGGCTGGTGCTGTTAAAAAGGTGGTGCGGAGATGTCCTGCGTAATGTGCGGATACTCCTAGTAGGTCAACATGTTTCGATGCAGCAAGGCATCTTCGTCAGGACATGAACAAGATCCCTCCTGTATAAATTACGTGTACTCTAATTGGAGACTGTTAATGTAAGTGAAAATGCAATCAATAAGGCATTTGTATACAATACCTAAAGGTATGCTTTTATAAGTGTCTGAAAAAAAGGAAAAGGAAATGGTAGCTGAGTGTCCCAGGAAACATAATACGCAGAACCTGCAAACATAAGCGGTGCACCACATAGTGACATTAAGTGATGTCTAACCATAAGTCTTAAAATGCAAAAAGAGGTGTAGTGACCTGTAGGGAAAAAAAGGAACAATACAAGACAATACACACATAAAACAGAAAACACACACTCTATCGATTTGTGAACAGCTCTATGTTGAAAATAAGGAAAAAGTTGCGTAAGTCTGATACATACTTATGTATATGAGAAAGCAATGCCTCATGAACCTCAAGAACGGGTGGATAGGGCGAGGTAACTCAGTGCTAGCAGGGGGAAAAGGAAAAAGAGTATTTTACCTTCTACATTCTGGTCATGATGGAAACGAAGAGTCCGCTCCCCGAGTCGGCTGTGCCGTACTTGCGTGCCCCTAGAAAAACCCTGGCTCAATATGAGTCCAACCCGCGGTTCCGCTGTACTGCGGGGAAGTGCTGAAGGCACTCTATTTATGCGAACAGTGATTAATGTGAACCGGAGAAATGGTATCACCTGGATCGTCAACCAAGTGATACTTCCGGGTGCGCGCCACCACAGAAACTAGAGCGCTGACCTTGTTTGGTTGCGGGTTAGCGGAAGTGAGTATTAAAAAGGCATGTGGTGGCGGCATAAATTTTTACCAAAAAAAAAAAATTGTAAGCTTCTAGAAGCGGGGCCAAAGAGAAACGTAAAAAAATTAATAAAATAAACGGCAGATAATGGTGTGCTGAAAAAAGTGTATTTACTGTTCCAACAAGCGATCGATGCATATAGCCATACTATGCTGTACCAGTGACATTAGCGCTGGCCAGTTGGTGCTTCTTTCGATGATGATAAGCTTGGTTGGGAGCAGGAGCCATGTGGCTAAATAAAATAAAAAACCCAGCTGCTGGACCCTGGTTTTTCTTTACATAAAAAACTAAAAAATGAAAAAATGAATATAGGAGTAGGACTAGTAACCGGGGATCACAGTTCATAGAGGGTCAGAAAGGAATGGATGCAGGACAAAGGAGCCTGATCAAATGTCATCATTGGTGAATAATAATAGCACTAACTCAGCTGTGACCAAGGTATTTCATCGTTCCCATTTGACGGGCCTCAACGAAAGGTTGAAATCGGAGGGTACATTAAAAATATTTCGAAACTGGAAGATTTGAAACCACTGAAAGTTGATAGTGTATGGAAGAAATTAACAAAAAGTCTTACTTCAATAGGGACTTGGTTTACTAATATAGACAAAGGTCTTATAGATCAAATAATATTACCTATCCTTGGAATAATAATAATAGTCTTAGCAATAATGACATGGCACAAACGTTGCAGAAAAGGAAAGAGATATGAAGTAAGTAAAAAGGGAAAGAAAAGAAAGTATGAAGAAATTCAATTAAAAGAAATGAAAGGCGAGCTATACAAAAAGATGAAAAACTTAAAATATAAAAATTAAGAAGGAAATGAAAAGACTGGCAAGGAATTGAGATGTGCTAAAGTTGGCATCTGGTTTGGTGATTGGTAAATTTGTGATGGCAGAAATGCCATCAGAGAGGGGATTGATGGAGCACGGCTCCTATAAAAGAGACTTGCTTGAATACAATCCTCTCATATAACTGATAACACTGTATTAATAAAGTATTGTGTAAATTGACATGCACCTCATTACATTTTTAGCAAGATGAAGCTTGCATAAGTATTTTACTAACAAGTAACCCGAGTGAGACTTAAAATGGCTGCTAACGCGGGAAACTGTACTGCGCATACGTCAACTGCATCTACGCAGTATGACGGTCTTTCGCTTGGCGGGAATTTTCTGCAGCTGCGTATAAGCATCTAATTGAGAGCTCACATGCTAAGCATCTGCCTTGCTGAAACTAAAGCATGCTATGTACTAAATGCAAATGCGGAGAGAGTATTATAAGTAAATGGGGTTAGAGTAGAGATAGGTGGTATACAGTGAAATCCTGTTATTTTGAGTTTAAAATGTTTTCTTTTGACCTCTCTACTAGTTCGTATTTGGGCCTCCGAGCGATGCTATTGGTTGTACAGCACATGACTCTTCACACAGGCGCAGTAATAACAAGCCGAGAAGCAGTGATGCAGTGCTTGAAACTCGTCCAAGGTCATCATTGATACATGGCCTGGGAACTTGATGGACAGCCTGAAAGCTGAATGAAAGCGAATATCAAATGTATACATTGTTGTTAATAAAGATGTGAATAAGGGTGGGAAATAAAGATTGGGAATAAGATTTAAGGGGCGGGAACATTGAACAAAGAACTAAAGAAAATTAGCATGGTGTGATGATCATCCCCCCTTGCCTGTCCAATCAGAATTAGGGCTTCCATGAAACTGAAACATTAAGGGGTGGTACATGCCATTAGAAAGATATAATTGAGGTAGTTTAGTTAATTAGTTAAGCTCGTGTTGCCGAGATGCTGAGAGACCGGGATGCCGTCCGAGAGCTGAATAAATGCTGAAGAAGACTCGATTTCCAGACTTAGAATTTGTGCCAATTAATTGGAAAATGATCACGGAAGAATCGAGGAGGCACATAATAGAAGATCACAGAAGAATCGAGTAGGAAGATAGTGTCAGAGAGGGGTGCGATGCAGGCGTCTTATTTAGAAGAGGTCATCTATCCTGCCCTGAATCCTGTCCTGTAAACCTGTCCTGAAGTCTTTGTCACCTGATCTTTTCCAGGGGCTTCTCCCAGCTCCTTGGCCAAGGGGTTGGTTTCCACACCATCCTAGGTAACTATAATTCTGTGTAGTATATCATTGTGCTGCTCTCTCTATCCTCTCCTTTCTGAAGTACCGTCATTGTGAAATATCAATTTAATATAGGTGACAGAGTAAAGAATTAATTGACTTTTCTTCCCTGGAAAAACAGAGTTTGTACTGTATTCTTGTTTGGCTCACATGAATTAACTAGATAAACATTTAAAACTTCTCCAGAGTCTGTGTTTATTTTGGCAGGTGACTAATTTCCTAAAACATTATAAAGTTGACCCCAGCGGTATTTATTAGCCTATATGATTGTGTGTGTGTTTATGGGCCCAGGTGAGTATATGGTGTTGGAGTACCTGAGGTTGGTAACCCTCTGGATCAGTACCCCGCAGCATGTGAGGGGCAAGAAGCATTGGAATACAGGGCGGACAGCAGCTTGCACGCAGGGACAAAAGAGACACAGAGATCCTGGGAGGGATAGTGCGGCGGGCAATCAGTGTTGTGGGAGGGCGATGGAGATCCACGCCTCCACGCGCACCTGAGGATTCCCGGCTCCTGGCTCCTCCCTTTCTCCTCGAGGCAGTGCAGGTTTCGGCGGCGGTCGATGGCGTGAAGCGGTTGGCGTTTTGGTGTTTGGTGTCGGAGATACGATGGCGGGGAGCAGTACACCGTTATTAGCTTGACGGAAAGCTAGTTTTCATCATTCTGTTCCGGGCGGAAAGCAGTTCGGCCCATCCAACTTGAGAGGTGCTGCCTCTCATACATTGCTGTTCCTTGGGCGTTTTCAGCATTTCAGCATTGCAGCGTTTTCAGCATTATATCAGCCCAGTGCCTGTGTCTCGTATTGACGCTTATTCCTGAGGGTCTATGGATGCGGCAGTCGCGGTTAGAGTAAGCTGAGCTGCAAGCAGCAGGGGCGCACCGGAAAAAACATTAAATTCGTTTTTCAGCTTTCTCTTTTCAGTATTTGCTTATCGTAGCAATACTCGGTGACAACGATCAAAGCCTCTATCTGCTTTACCACACGCTGAATGCTGGACGCTCAGAGACTTTGGGATGGGGAAGTTATTGAATACACGCAAGGCGAAGGCTTCACGTATCCAGGCTAAAGAGGCGCGGAACGCCGCCAAATTATTAAATAAGGGGTGCCTCGGTGATTGCAAGGCAAAGGAGAGAAGTAATAGTGCGGGAAGTTCGGAGGAGCTCGAGGAATCTATCTGTGAGACTCCATCTCCAGTCTTGAAAGCCTCTTACTGCACAGAAATCGCAGGCTCCTCGCACATCAAGGATGGGTCATCTACGCAGGCGAGCCCTGTGGAGGGGCTTAAAGGTACTAAATCATTTCCTCTCTTTGAAAAGAAAAATGTTGCGCCCGCCCAAGCTTCTCCTGTTCTTTCTCCTCCAATTATTCATCCTCCTAATTCTTTGCCTAAATCTAACATAGGGGCACCCCCTACACCATCTATGCCTTCTACGCCTTTGTCTAGAGATAATCCCTTAGTACATTCCCCAACAACTACGGCGGATGCATTGACTTTGGGAGGGATGGATACAGGGACTCTATCTATTGACAAGTCTTTAATTCCCCCCGCTAAATTGGTCTCTAATGTATCCAATGTGGGCCACTTCAGTCCTTTGCTTGATTTAGATACTGAGACTGTGGGGGAGATTAAGATGTCAGTCAAGGATATGTTAAATTTAATCCTCGATGAGGTTAGAGAGCTGAAGAGGTTTCAGAAATCTGAGCTTGCTTTAATCCATCAACGTCTGGACAAAATGGAGGATCTCTTTTCCACATTCCCTGCTCGATTGCAAGAAGCTGAAACCCGCATTTCTAGTTTGGAGGATCAAATGATCAAGGTTAAAGAGGACACAAATCAGCTCTCCCTCACTTCACGTGCACTTGAATCTAAATTGGACGATTTAGAGAACTATAACCGTTGATCTAACCTACGCTTAGTGGGGGTTCCGGAGGGTCTTGAAGGGTCCAGCACGCTGCAGTGGGTCACCTCTTTCTTAAAATTTAAAGTGATCCCTAATCATGAGGGCGACCTGACTATCACGCGAGCACATCGCGTTCCCGCTCAACCTTTCCCAAATTCTTCTCTTCCTCGAACAATTCTATTGAATTTCTCTGACACACGGATTAAGGCGACTATTCTCTCAACGGCAATTCAGAAAAGACAATTTTTTGTCAATGAAACTGTGAAATGTCGCATTTTTTCAGACATGTCTGCGTCTGCTGCTCGGAGAAGAAGAGTTTGTCCAGATGCTACAATTATTTAAAGCTAAAGGAGCTCAAGCCACGATAGCGCAGCAATCCAAACTTAAAGTTTTAGTGAAAGGCAAATTCTTTATGTTATCTGATATTGCAGCAGCTCAGGAATTGCTCCGGGACATTTCCAACTCTTCATGAGGTTAAATTTGGGCAATCTATGGACTCTATGGACTCTGTTTTGTGTTTTTTTTTCAAAGATATAGGTTGATAGATGTGACGGATGTGCTTGCTGGGAAAACTGTCCTGTCTTTCTCCCTGGCGGGTATGAGTAGGGGGAGGGGAGGATCAGTTGAGCAGGGTGGAGTGCGGAATCCAGGGGGCCCAGGGGGTGCAAGATGTCACCCGAATGGCAGGGGGTTGGAACCGTTGGTCCGCGTGGGCTGGGGAATCTTGGCCAGTGGTGGGGATGGGGGTCACGGAGGTGTGGTTGGGGTTGTTTGGGAATGGGAGGGCTCCGGGGGGGTGGGGTCGCTGGGGTTGTGGGTGGTGGTGGGTGGTTCGAAACAAAAAGGAAACTGATGGTGTCTGTCTATCTTTCTTTATTTTTTTCATTTGCCAATATGTATTTATTGTATCCAGGGGGCAATAGCGGTTCGGTGATAATTCTCCTTAGTCAATTTAATTCTGATCTCAATGTTTAAGAAGGATAGTTTGAAGTTCCTTTCTCTCAATGTTAATGGCTTAAACAATATTAAGAAAAGGCGCTCTGGAAGTTTGGTTAAAGGCCGAGAATCCCTCTGTTATTTTGTTACAGGAGACTCATATCCCCTCTTCCAAGCTTGATGGGTTTTCAATGCTCAAATCCTGGGCTTCGTTTCGGTGTTTCGCATCATGCGATGTATCTCAGCGAGGGGTGGCAATATTTTTGAATAAGAACTTATGTGCTGATATCATTCAATCACAACAGGGAGGCTCAGGACGTTGGTGCTGGGTCTCATGCAGAGTTAAAACCAGGCAGAGACCTTTTATCTTTGTATGTTGCTATGGACCTCTAATAGACGATGCCAGTTTCTATGAAGACTTGTTCCAATCTCTTTTGATGGTCTCAGGTGATATTGTCATTGGTGGGGATTTTAATGTGTTAATGGACCCGCATTTGGATACATCATCTCAATCATCCAAACAACTTAAACCGAAAGTCTTTCAAACCATTTCACATTATATCAAATTATTCGATCTTTCTGATCATTGGCGGGCTGATAATCCCTCTAAAAGAGATTATACCTGCTGGTCGGGTAGATTCAAATCCTCATCCCGCATCGATTTTTTTCATAGCTTCTCGTAATCTTAAACTCGGCTTTTGCAATACGCTGTTCAACGTATTCTCAGACCATGCTTTGCTTATTAGGGAGTTCACTTTTGGGGAGTGTAGAAGATCCCCCCAAAGATGGGTTCTTAATAGAGCTCATCTCAATGACGATAAATGGGTCTCTGAATTAAAAAACAGGATTAAAGACTTTATAACTCTTAATATGGGCACTGCCCCCATAAGTATTATTTGGGACGCCCTAAAGGCCTTTATCCGCGGAATCATCATAGGGAAAGATGCGGCCATTTCAATTGCATCCAGGGCTCAAATCAAACTACTGGAATCCCGTATACATACACTTAGCGTTCTAAGGCAACAAAATCCCTCACGATCGGTTAAAGAACAATTAAATGAAGCTAAACAAAAATATACCACTTTTTTATATGAGCAGGGCGAGGTTTTTTTTCGTACTCAATATCAAAAAATATATGAAGAAAGTAATTTTACTGGGAGATTCTTGGCCTGGCAGGCCAAAGAACAAGCAGCATCTAATTTAATTCGGGAGTTAAAATGCCCGGTTTCGCATCAATCTACAATCGATCCAGATAAAATAGGTGCGATAATGCATCGTCATTATCAAAATATATATTCTCATCAGCTTAAAATCAATCAGTCTAAATTAAACTCCTTTTTACGGCAGGCTGAGATCCCTTCTCTTTCCCATTCCGAAGAATTAATTATGGCAGATGAATTTTCTCTGGAAGAGATAGAGGCGGTGGTAAAAGATCTTCCATCAGGGAAAGCCGCTGGTTCGGATGGACTACCCGGAGAGTTTTTCAAGGTTTTTTTTCCCTCTTTTTCTAATCTGTTTCTACTTTTGCTTAACTCCATGCTGTCTGGAGCCTCAATTCCTGACTCTTTCCGCGAGGGCACTGTGGTTAGCTTTTTGAAGAAGAGGAAAGATGCTACCGATCCTAACTCATATCGTCCCATTACTCTTTTAAATTCGGATTACAAGATCGTCACTAAATTACTGGCTATTCGATTTAACCGAATTTCTTCTGATCTGATTCATAAAGACCAAAACGGTTTTATTACCGGTAGACAGCTCATGACTAATACTCACTATTTGGCAGAAGCTTTGGATTACTTGGAGACACGGAGGATCCCTGCACTTATTTTGTTATTTGATGCAGAAAAAGCTTTTGATTTGGTGGTTTGGGAGACACTTTTTATTATTTTGTAGCACTTTCATATCCCATGTAACGTTATTAATTTCATTCGTAATCTTTATTCGGGTGCTAGTGCTAATATTATCATTAATTCACACTCGGTTGGATCTGTTTCAGTTAATCGTGGAACCCGTCAGGGGTGTCCTTTATCACCTGTTCTTTTTGCTTTTTTTATCGAACCTCTCGCAAAAGTTATTCAAGTCTGCAGAGATTTCACCCCCAATTCCATCTATGTCTAAGATTAAACTTTATGCGGACGATATCATGTTACTTATTAATTCCGATCTGCAGTCTCAAGCTCAGGCATTTCAGATTTTTGAGCAATTTGAGTCTTTTGGGGGCTACCGGATCAATAAAAAAAGACTGAAATTTTGATTTGTGGCAATCATATTCCAGAATTATATCCCGATTTACGTGGCTGTATAAATAATAAACCTAAAAGATATCTGGGGGTGTTTTTTTCCTCTTCAGTTACAGATCTTTTCGGTTTGAACTTTGTTCCCCTTCTTCAAAGGGTTCGCTCAATGCTAACCCGCTGGAATAAATTACCTTTATCATTACTGGGTAGAGTCCCCTGATTAAAATGTCTATTTTACCATTATTTAATTTCCTGTTTTCAACAATTCCGTGTTTTCTCCTAGGGTCTTTTTTCTCGAAAATAGAATCCTTATTTTCAAGTTTTCTCTGGGCACATAAAAAGCCCCGGATTGCGATGACTACTCTTTATGACGGTTTAGATAATGGTGGCCTAGCACTTCCAAACATTAGAGATTATTATTTCGCCTACTTTGCTCAGTATTTAACTCGTTTCAAGGTCCCTACTCCGAACCCAAATCACTATATTAGTTTTTTCTTCGATTTAATTTTTTCAGAGAGTCAAATATCCTCCCCTCTTCAAATACCTAAATCCCCAAAATTTGTTCGGTATAAAATATTAGCTTGGTTTTTCATGAAGCGTTCGGCCATGATTAGCAGATATTCTCTCTCTCTTTTTAATACCTCCTCTTTGCTGACTAATTTACTCTCCTCAAGAGGGCAGGGGTTAAGCTCGCATTTAATGTGCTATTGGACTAAGGCCGGCTTTAGCAAAGTGGGCGATTTTTTACATCATTCCAGGTGGTTAACTCCGTCCGAGATGCGCCTACTACTTTCTGGCAATTTTTTGTTAGCCGGGTCTTATAATACAATTTATAAACTTTTGCAGCCATTTGCACCCACCTCCTTTTATCAGATTTCCCCTTTTAACAACGATCTTTTTTTCAATAGTACTTTAATAAGGAAACCTGGTGAGTGGAAACGTCATCTTGCTCAGATTAAACAAGACGATGTAGGATCCAAAGTAGTTAAAAAATGGTGGGAACATGAAAAACAGGTTTTATCTTTAACGACGTGGCGGACCATTAATAAATATAATTTTTCCACTTTACGGGGAGCCAATTGGCGCAGAATGATATTTTTTGGGAAATGGCTCCTCTACTATACCCCGGCGGTAATTGCCAAAATGTTTAGTAATTATACACCGATCTGCTTTCGTTGTCAAAGCTTCGCCCCCGCTAACTGGACACATGTCATAGCTGAATGTTGCATGGTCAAAGAGTTCTGGGGAGATATTTTTGCTTTTTTATCTTCGATTTTTCATATCCAGATATCTGTAAATTCTATTTTGATGCTTCATGGCTTTGATCAGAATCTTAATCTCTCTGTCTCACTTGCCAAACTTCTATTCATTTGCATGGTAGTGGCCAGATCATTGTTACTTCAGAATTGGCGATCAACCCAGATACCATCTTTTTATGAATGGCTACGTAAAATGCGCAGAGTTAAGATCAGTGAGCGCAACTATGCGGCGAGGATTGGAGGGGGGAGAAAATTCGAAAAAATTTGGGGAAATTTTTTTTGACCCTCTTTGTATTATTTTATTAATTGTTTCTGTTATTTTAGAAGGATCTTGGTTCATTGTTTCTGAGATGTTCTGGTTTTTGTAACTTTATATTTTTTTTCTGTATTTTACTTAAAGGTTGTATGACACCTTTTAGTTTCAATAAAAAAAAATAAAAAATAAAAAAGTGTTGTGGGAGGGGGTTGAGGAAATGCGTAAGATAGTAGGAGCATTGAATGGCAACAAAAAAAGATCTTCTACACCAAATTCTACACACTCCACTAAACATCAATTAAAATCTCTACAAAGGGAATCAGCTTATAGTGATAGATAGCCTTGTAGCTGGAGGGAGGAGGAGGGAACATGCGAGGAGAGAAACATCAAAGACGCCGACAATTGTAAAACACGTCAGAAACAGAATGAGGAATACAGCTGTCACCCTGCACGCCGCTGCTCGCTCCCGACAGCAAAAGGCCGTGGAAGTGAACATTTGGAAACGAGGTGGGACACGCACCCTCCTTTGGCTATTTGCGTGCTTTTATTATTGAAAGCCACACGCAAAGGCCTAGCCAATATGTGGGAGAAGTCAGACCCACGAGAAGAAATTTTAGAGGGATCACAAGAAGTCTCCCCATCGAGCAGCGCATGCGTGCTGCCCTACGCTAGACCTAAAAACCATATCCGGGGCTATCCCTAAATTTGCCTCCAGCTCCACCCTGGAGAAATGTCTCACCAACATAATATCACATGCTCAATATTACTCTCAAGACTCTGAACCAGATATGTCATGGCCCTGGCCAAGTTAGTAACCCCTTGCTGCACAGTGTATTGTTGGTCTGTGAGGATTTGGTGATCCTGTCCTTTACAATAATGCCGTGTAATGCACACCCCTTCCTACTCAGCTGTGGTAGTCTACTGGGTGTTATAGGCACTCTCCTCTTTCACACAGCAGGGTGTACCTCTCAACACGTCTGTCTTACAGGGCCTCAGACCACTATCACACCCATTTACCGAGGTTTTTAACCCACGCGCCTCTTAATGTTAAACCCACGTGCCTCTTAATGTTCCGTCACACCTGTGACTCCCCATGTTTAACCCCCCCCCCGGACCTGACAGAAGGACCTATTGCACTGGAGTCATTCTTCTCCCTGGTCCTCCAATGATTTGATGTATTCTCTCAATTAGGGCCTCCAGGCCGACACCAATTTTACGCTGCGCTCTCCAGGCGGCGGTCCGGCGTCAATGTCATAACTGCCAAGTTTTCAATTTGCCTATGTGGGAAATGTCAGTGGTTTCAGCGTACTTATGAGTGACATTCTGCTGCTAAACGAGTGACTCTTTCTTGCGAGTAAAACTAAGCAGTGGTGCTTACAACAAGATGCAATGCTTCAGTGGCCGCCGACGGTATTGAGCAACTGCCCCAGCCTAAGATACCACTGGGATGCTTATGACCTTCAGTGAGGTTAAGTTAGCATTTTTCCAGTATTGAACTAACTCGAGTGCCACCCATTGCCTGCCAGGCTAAAGCCACAGCGTCTGTGGACCGGGCTGGGAGCCACCAGGTGGGGCTGATTATAGGCTGAGGCAAAGATGCTGCTAGGAATGACCTCTGACGGTGTTCCAATAGTTCCTGCAGACGAGAACTTCCGTATTAGTGCTCAAGGGCACTAGCCGCTTGGCAACACTTTTAAAGCTGAAAGTTATTTTTATAGCAATTTAGTCAGGTCGAGACTGTCATCATAGCAACTAATCATGTCTCTGCGACTTGGGCTCAGCCCACACAGAATAAGCATTTTAGAGTGGTGATGTGGACTTCCACACTAAAATGTGTTCTTTTTAGAGTAGTGGTTTGGACTTCCACACTGAAATGTGTTAGTCTGTATAACAAGGGACCACCAAGCAATTATTTAAAATGCCTTAGTGTTTACTGATGTTGAACTTAATGTAGTTATGCTTGAGTTTTTATGTTTCTGACATTCTTCACTCGTCTCTATTACATGTTTGTACCAATTGTGCTATCCTCAATAACCTTTGTAAAAATTATGACAATGCTTTGTGTAAGAATGTTTATTTATATGCTACCATAGTCAATATATGCTTGGCTTTTTAAATTATTTTAGTAATCAAAGTACAGTGTTCTGAACCCCGGTCGAGGTCAGCTTTTAGTGTTGGTCTCTCTGGGTCATTAGGTTTTTCTCCGATTGACACTGATGGAGCAAGGTTTCACATCTAAAGAAACGTGCTCGTATGCAATCCTCTCGAATAACATGTAATACTGTAACCAACCTGTCCGTGAGTACTAAACAAATGCACTTCATTTTACATATTCATATCTAGGGGAAGCTTTTCTATGTGCTGTCTTAATAAGTAACCCGAGTCTCCTAAAAATGGCCGCTTAAACGCTGGAATTCTTCTGCGCATGCGTCTACTACATCCACGTAGTATGACTTTTTCTATCGCTGGGGGGGGGGGGACTTTGCAGCTGCGCAGTAGCTTCTAAAATGGCCGCTTTAAGGTAAAGCACTAACGCTCATGCTGAGCTGAAACTAACCCAAGCAAGTTCTACTAAGCTATTAATGCAAAAGATTTATTAAGTAAATGGGGTTAGAGTAGAAGTAAGTGGTATACAGTTAATTCATTTAATTTTGTATTCTAACATGTTTCTCTCTGACTTTATTAATAGTTTGCATTTAAGCCTTGGAGGGTTACTGATGTCCTCATCCTTTGTGGCAACCACGCATGCGTCTTACATCTCTGCTCTCAAGTCCATGAAGTCATGGGACGACTGCCAAACCCTAAGCCTAGCAAGGGCATGAGAACTCAACTTTCTGAACTCTACGAGAGGAAGTCAAAGAAACACTGTACCATAAATGTACGGATCATAATATGAAATGCTTGTGGGAATAAAGCTTGTGGGTATTAAAATTAAGAGGCGGCGGAACTAGACAGTAGACTAAAGAAAAGTATTGCACTTGGTATGGTGTGATGTCCTCACCCCACTGCTTGGCCCAATCAAAATTGTCGGTGAACATGGAATTAAAACATTTGAGGGTGGATCATACACTTGAATTTGGTATAACAGAGGTAAGTTATAGATAGTTAGACACACTTGATGCTGATGCTATGCTGCCTGATTTTGCTGCAATCTGACTGAAGAATCCTACACTAGGACGGCTGATTGCCGGAAACCGGTCCTAGGATGCTTGATTCCGGTCCAGGGAAGACATGGCTTGGCAGTTCGGGCTGGACTGTTCCCATGAGGCACAGGGTCAAGACTGATTTGCATATGGCCATGTCTAAACTGGGGTGGTGTAGTGGGCAAAACGATGGATTTAACCCAGATCTCTTGACTGGGGGAGAATGTCTGCATTGTCAGCATTCCGTCCATCATTTGTTTGTTGTAACGTTTATCGGCGGATTCATCAGTGTTATGCAGTCATCTAGTGCTGTCATTTACCTTAGATATCCCGCGCACTAAGCACGCTTTGGTCATTTTTCAAGCGTGTACTACAAGACTGTGAGAATTGCAAACCTGACATTCGTATTATACTACTCAGCATTCAGGAAACAGGTGAGGGTGTTGACGCTGATTATTATTTTATTCTGTGTGCATTTCACATGAGCCATGTTCGTGTCTTAATACTGATGCTCATACTTGCTAAGTGAATACTACCTATTGAGGAACATTATCAATTTTCTAGTTGGGCTATTTGGTGTGGCATCTTTACAATGGTTCAACAAAACTTTTCAATTAGTCCTCCACATGCATGTTGGTTGTCATGAACAGAGCCATCAATGTAATGGGTGGAGTGGAAGGACTATTTTGTGAATCATATAAGTGCTGTCGATGAGAAAGATGAAATGGCACCTGAACAAAAGAAAAGAATACTCTTAAACTCAAGTCAAGATAAGATAAAGTTTATTTGACTAGGGGCCATAAAAGCACACAAAAAAGACCAGATCACATATTTATAGCAATAAGGTAAATACTCTTACACTCATTCGACCCTGCAGGATTTAAGACATACAGTTGCATGCCTAAGACTACTGTAAGTATAGAGTATGTGTTTGTGGCGGCACTGAAAGAGTTGGATAAATGTGTTGCACCTAAAATATGTATTGGCATCTTGAGATTCAAATTTTTTCAACGCAAACAGTGAAAGAGAGAATTTGCCGATGACTGTGGCTAAATTGAAGAAGCTAGCCATTTATTGTAAGTTTGACATTATGCATGATGATTTAATTAAGGACCAATTTGGCATGCTCACTCATAATCCAGGAATCCAAGAATGTCTTTTGATTAATGGCGATTCACTACTTGAGGAGGCAATAGTTCGCAAATCTGCAATCTCGGCAAGCTGCGCCACGGAATTAAAACAATTTGAGAAAATGATGGAGTGTGTGTGTAGTGTGACAACACTTAAACTGGAGAAAGACCAGAAGAGTAACTACAAGGTGAAGCTAATGAGGAAAGAAAAGAGATGTCACAGTTGTGACAGTAAATCACACTTAGTGCATTGCAAGACATGCCCGCGCTTAGACAATAGTGCAGTAATTGTGACAGTAAGGGCCACTATGCGAAGGTGTACAGGAAAGTAAGGAACATTGTTAATTTCATTTATGAGGGTAGAAGCCCAGGCAGAAGTGATACTGAGGAGAAAATTAGGAACAGTACAGTATAATGAACTTACAAGATAAGTTTGTTTAGAATATAAACAAGGAGAGTGCCAAAGGGAAACCGGCGTGCGATATGACAATTGGAGGGGTTCTCATTAGGATATATGTAGATTTGGGTTATCCTTTTACCATAGTCAATGAGGAGGTGTGCAGGAGCAAATTTGTGGGAAAAAATAGGTTCACACCTAGAGATGACTGACATTAATTCAGTAAGCTACACAGGGGAGAGGTTCGTTATGTTGGGTTTTAGGTGGTAGGGGGCGACATGTAAGAGGTAAACTGTATGTGGCAAAAAGAGGACTATCCTTAGTAGGCTGGCGGTATCAAGGGAGGTCGCCTTGCGCTGGATCCAAACAGTACTGAAAAAGTGTTGGTGGTCGATGAAGGAATTTCTGTGAGCAGTGTGGTGGCAGATAGGTTCCCAAAAGTGCTCAGCAACCATCTGGCAATGTTGGATGGTTTTGAGCACAAGAATGTACTTAAGGGCTGAGGAAATATGAATTTTGTGATCAGTTATGTCCCCTATCGTAGACCCCAACGGCTCCATGTGCATGCTATAAGTACATGTATGTTCCCTCCAGTTCCAGTTTTGAAGACGCAAATATATGTGCGTCCACCGTCAACATGTCCTCTTTCAGATCCGCCATGAATGGGTCAGATATTCCATTCCTAAGTATGAAAGGCCACCGACTTTATGTGGTTCACTTTCCACATTTTACAGATTCAGGCGAGTAGGCCCAGAATTCTGTCATCAAGCCTTTTCCTGCCTTCTGCCTCTGAAAGCTCCAGTTTGAGCCTGCATCCGTATCCATGAACTTTGTCCTACTCCCTGCGCGGCTAACGGTGCCTGATCCAGCCTGTTGCCTGCCAAAAACTGTATTTCACCTTCAAGATTATCTACTCCGCTCCTCATCCGATGCATTCCTGTCTAGTAGTTTAGGTAAACATTCCTCCAGCTACCGTGCAAAGGGCCAGGCCTCGCTGTCCTCATGCAAGTAATTCATAGCCCCCGTTACTATGGAATATTCCTACCCCCTCGCATCTCATGTAGACACTTAGACGCTTGTACACGCACTAACAGTCAGTATAGAATAGATTCTATCCTAGAGACCTTTCCTTTTGGATAACACAGTTCTTTAAACATAGGATATTAGATATGATTTGGGATTAGGTTGACATGACCCCCAGACTTCTGTCTCCACACGTAGAGCTAAATGTCAAGTCCCCTTCACCCTCTAGTTGCACATCAATCACACGTCATGCGGCTGCGCGCGCATCTCTGCCAAATATTTCTGCTGACATTGCAGGATTCTCTTATGGATCCATCCACTTGTGACATCATGTATGATGACGTTTATTAAATTACGCCCATATATCCGCCTCTATTAGTTACGTATGCACTTTTTATCTGTACTATCAGCTGTTACGCCTCTTGCATCTGTTTCACTGTAATGCATTTCCTATAAAACCAATTATCTGTCAATAATGTATGCCCTTCCTTCCTGAACTTTCGTGGTGATGGAATAGAAAGCCTGCAATTCGAATTGTATTCCTTTGTATAGGAATAAAGCCTTTTAAAACCTCTAATACCACGGATTCTGCCTCTTATATTTACTGAGTTATTCTTACTAGACTTTACCGCATAAAAAATAGTACCGGTAATGAAATATTTACCACAGGGCAATGCTACTCTCAAAGTACATAAATTGAGAACTATACCATTGATGATACGAGAAGATGTCTCAAAGGAATTGAACAGACTGGTGGAGATGGATGTAAGTTAACTAATAGAAAGTACAGAACGGATTGCACCAGTGGTGGTAGCACGCCACAGCACTGGAAAAATCTGTCTCTGTATTGATTTGCGCCATCTGAACAACAACATTGTTATCAATAAGTTTTTTCCTCTTCCAAAGATCACTGAAATGTATGATTCATGTTTTAAGGGGGCTATGTGGATCTCTACCATAAATTCATCTACAGCGTACCATCAGATCCCCTCTCATGTCTGCGTTAATCCTGGGCGTAGTGGGCATATCGGGGCTACGCGGAGGTCCACAGAGTCGCAAACAAACTTCGGGGAACTCCGCTACGACACCTGCCTCCACCCCCCCATTAACAAGTAAGTAAACATTAATCAAAAATACATTTAAAACCACTTAGCTCTGTACTGCGGCATCCCCAGGCTGCAGTCCTCATCTTCCTCGCCATATTAGTAATCCTGGTGAAAACTGCGCATGCGCATTTCTTGCGAGAAATGCACGGGCGCGCGCATACACAGTTTTCACCTTAATGTTTTCTTTTTATTGGTTGGGCTTCCGTGCTATATGATGAACACTGGAAATGCAATTTATGCCCAGATAGGGCAAGCCTGTAACATAAAAGAATTTAACAATGAATAAAAATAATGCCATTCAAATAATGCCTTCACTAATTGCACCAAGGCAAGGCATTGAATAACAAGAAAACATATGCGTGACAATAAAGCCAACAAATGGTGACCAATGAGTAGGATTTTAGTGCACTGTACACTCTTGGCAAACTGACAATCTGTCTTTTTCAACCAGACAGTTTGGGCGGTCTAGTAGGCCTGAACTAAAAACTATATATTTTTAAAATGTAGTAACTTATGGTACAAGCGGCCTGAAAAATTGTAGATTTCTTTTAGATGGTGTCTGCATTCCAAATATGCTGTGTAAATGCCAAAATAAATGCCCCGGTTGTAGTTCAGCAAAACTAAATTTGACTGCTTAGCAAAGTAGGTAAAGCAAACCGCAGCTCCATTGCAGCATTTACCATTCTCCAAATCAAATAACGCAAGTCAAGAAGCCAATAAAATGCTTGAAGAGTAAAGAAAGTAATTTCTGTTGGTGATCTAATGCCATTTTTAATCATAGTGTCAAACATGAACGGTTGGTCATCTTTAAACAATGAATGCCACCTTTTAATGTTAAATACTGCAAACTGTGATACCAGAGCTTTTAATGGGTTCTAATATGCACAGTCAGGGGTGGGTAATAGCGCCACTATTGCAGCTCTTCATGCATACGGGGGGTAGTGGGTCTCAGAAAACTTCTTGGCTCAAAACCTATTCCGAACTGTCTGCAATAATGGAGAGAGAAGACAGGCACCACAACCTGATCTTCTCTCGATAATATCCCCATAATGAAGACACATTATAGGAAGAAACAAATGCAGGCAGCACAAAAACGGACTAAAGAGGTCTGTAACAGCCTGACCAGACTGGGCATCTGTCCGAGGCTTGGAGTCAGAGAGTGAAGGCTATGGCCAAAGCATGGCGGATCTTACTAATGGACACTCTGAGACATTCCACCCATCATAGGCTGGCCCACATGGAATAAACTAACATACCTAGAAGCAGAGGGGCTCTGCCACCTGGCTCAACAACCCAGCTACTAGCCAACCGACAAGGACTCTAATAAAGCTTCAGCACTGGTGATGCGCTAACACAACTGCCAACGGAGCAAGAAGCAACATTTATAACGTTCACTACATATGGGGGGGGTTTACGCACAGTCTTCTGCACTAAAACAGGAGATGTAAGTAAGCTGCTGGTTAAAGATTGGAAAAAGGGGCTATAAGAAATACGAAGAAGCATGGTTCCAGGGTTGGACTGCTAGAATGGCGTAGAGTTGCCTACTTTTAGAGTTCATCTGGAAGGCGAGGATTTAAGAAGGGGTCCGCTCTTTAAATGAGGTCACCTAGGACATCAGCTATGCAAGGGGTGAGGTGAAAAACCATCTAAGTTCCGCACAGGCCAAGGTAAAACTGATCCAGTTTGAGACAAGGTAACAATGAAGGGGCCGATTCCGATCCAGGTCGGAAAGCACTCTGACCGAGTCGGATCCGGAGTGTTTTCAGATCGAGCCGGACCCCTACAGTCCGACCGAGCAAGTACGAAGCGCACGTATGCTGTCGGACTCGGTCCGGTCGGACTCCCATAGAAGTCAATGGGAGGCGGTCATACGACGCGTACATGGGCTCCCATTGACTGAATGGGTACGTCTCAAACAAGTGCACCCCCTACAGTGGGTACGCGTCGGTGCCACCCGCACCGTAGATGCCTGTGTTGGGGAGACCCAAATGTCTCCCCCTGTGTCCGAGTCGTAGGGCTGCGGGTGTCAGGGGGTCCGACGCGGACCCCCAAAGTCCGACTCCGGGAGCTTTTGCGAGCCGGACACTCCGGCTCGCACAGGCTGTCCGACGCGTGTTCATCGTACTGGCTTGGTTGTAAATCGCATCCATTGCACGCCACAGTTAGCTTCCGACCGGCACCCGTGTCTCCTGCAGGCATCCAGCCCAGCACTTCCACACAGAGTCTCTCCCTGCTTACTTGCTGCAGGGCCGGCTTTAGCACTGGTGGCGTCGGGTGCGACAATCATTTTTGGCACCCCAGAGTCCATGACCACCTCCTCGGATTCTCTCACTACCACCAGGTATAAGTGCCCCTCATCTCTCCAATCATAAGTTATTGCTAAACACAGCGCCCTTCCCCCCTGAGGTCAGTGCCCCCTCCACAGGTCAGCGCCCAGCCTGCACCTGTTTCACTGCCCCAAAGCCGGCCCTTCTTTGCAGTGAGCCTCTCACTGCTGTTCGTTTTAATCAGAGTAAACTGGTGTTGAGCTCAAGGCTGATAAAGCACAGTTGAGTGCAGGGGAGCCAAGTAAGTAAGGTGCTATGATTTTTTGGGGGGGGGGGGTGGGGAGTCTGAATAGGCATGGTGCTATGCAGGGAAGCCAAGAAACCATTGCACTGTGCCTGGGAGCTCTGAAAGCATGATGCCTTGGAAGAAATCAGAAAGTGCTGTGCACACAGATAATTAATATTGACAAATTATTCTTGTATATATAGTTGTGACAATTGATGAATGTGACTAGCAAACACATGTTGTTCTGCGCATGTACACCAATGGTATACATCAGTTCCTGCGCGGCAGTTTATTTTTGGTGTGTTTTCACTGCAGCACATTAATGCTCTGGCCAGACGTGTCTGCAAACAAAGCGCACCACTTCCAGCTTTGTGCTGTATTTCCTTTTACACGTCACCACTTTAAAATACCACTAGCCGCCACTAATATGGGGTGGGTGCAGGGGAGGAGGAAGGTGTCGGGGTGATAAGAGGGTGGTACTGAAGGTCCCATTATTTTAGTAGATAAAAAAAATCGAAATAAAAAGACGTAAATGTGTGTGTACATAATTACATACACACAGGTGAAAGCTAAATTAAATACAACTCAATAGGAACACATCTCCATCTACTGGATGAAAAAAACCAAATGTAATTTCTGATTGCATCGAGAATTTTGATACTAAATTAAGGTCCAACAAGTTGATCAGGGGTCACCTTCTTAAATCTTCAGACCGACAGCAACATTTCCGAGTGCTCTGGAGTTTTTTAAGGGCAGTAGGCAATGGATGTCCGAAGAGCTCTCAGTATGAATGAGCTCTAAGAAGGGTCCCTGAGGGTAAACTCCCCAAGGGCCCAAGTCAGAAGCTTCGTGGCCTCAGTGAATGTGTCTGAACTACCTTCACACTAGCTGAGTAATGCGGTTACTGGTGAATGGACAGGACCGTAGCACACAGGTTAGGGGCGTATTTAACACCAGAGACTGGTACCCCAAGCTATGCAGACAGACCCCCAACAACAATCATAACGCCAAAGCAGAGGCCTGCCTTCCCTCACTGCATCATCCTGGTTACGGCCGGTTCCAGTCTCCCTTCGCCTAATAAAAAATCAATATAAAAACATCATGATCATTTGTTAAGAAAAGAAAATAGTTGTGAATGGGAACCAGAATAACAAATGTACAATGCCTACCGCAGTATGGATAATGAACGAACTCCGCAGGGGTAACGCAATAAGATAAGGGCATTTGGTTCAGCAAACAAAAAACAACGGCGGCAAATGAAAACAAGCAGTTTCTTAACTTGTTTTCACTAGTTTCCGGCTTACAATGGCGAGAGCTTGACTAATAATCAAGGACTGAGAATGTGCTCTCCTGACCCCACCATGCCTACTCCACCTACCCCGATATAACAGATTTTAAGTGCCCCCTCAACGGAAGTACAACAGCTGCAAGTCATACGTGCCAAGCATTGGATTAAGTGCACAGAAAAGCAAAGATCACTGACATGTATGATTCATGTTTTAAGGGGGCTATGTGGTTCTCTACCATAAATTCATCTACAGCGTACCATCAGATCCCCTCTCATGTCTGCGTTAATCCTGGGCATAGCGGGGCTACGCGGAGGTCCACAGAGTAGCAAACAAACTCCGGGGAACTCCGCTACGCCACACGCCTCCACCCCCCCATTACCAAGTAAGTAAACATTAATCAAAAATACATTTAAAACCGCTTAGCTCTGTACTGCGGCATCCCCGGGCTGCAGTCCTCATCTTCCTCGCCATATTAGTAATCCTGGTGAAAACTGCGCATGCGCATTTCATGCGAGAAATGCACGGGCGCGCGCATACACAGTTTTTACCTTAATGGTTTTTTTTATTGGTTGGGCTTCCGTGCTATATGATGAACACTGGAAATGCAATTTATGCCCTGATAGGGCAAGCCTGCAACATAAAAGAATTTAACAATGAATAAAAATAATGCCATTCAAATAATGCCTTGACTAACTGCACCAAGGCAAGGCATTGAATAACAAGAAAACATATGCGTGACAATAAAGCCAACAAATGATGACCAATGAGTAGGATTTTAGTCCACTGTACACTCTTGGCAAACTGACAATCTGTCTTTTTCAACCAGACAGTTTGGGCGGTCTAGTAGGCCTGAACTAAAAACTATATATTTTTACAATTTAGTAACTTATGGTACAAGCGTCCTGAAAAATTGTAGATTTCTTTTAGATGGTGTCTGCATTCCAAATTTGCTGTGTAAATGCCAAAATAAATGCCCCGGTTGTAGTTCAGCAAAACTAAATTTGACTGCTTAGCAAAGTAGGTAAAGCAAACAGCAGCTCCATTGCAGCATTTACCATTCTCGAAATCAAATAACGCAAGTCAAGAAGCCAATAAAATGCTTGAAGAGTAAAGAAAGTAATTTCTGTTGGTGATCTAATGCCATTTGTAATCATAGTGTCGAACATGAACGGTTGGTCATCTTTAAACAACGAATGCTACCTTTTAATGTTAAATACTGCAAACTGTGATACCAGAGCTTTTAATGGGTTCTAATATGCACAGTCAGGGCTGGGTAATAGCGCCACTATTGCAGCTCTTCATGCAGAAGGGATGTAGTGGGTTTCAGAAAACTTCTTGGCTCAAAACCTATTCTCAACTGTCTGCAATAATGGAGAGAGAAGACAGGCACCACAACCTGATCTTCTCTCGATAATATCTCCATAATGAAGACACATTATAGGAAGAAACAAAAGCAGGCAGCACAAAAACGGACTAAAGACGTCTGTAACAGCCTGGCCAAACTGGGCATCTGTCCGAGGCTTGGAGTCAGAGAGTGAAGGCTAGGGCCAAAGCATGGCGGATCTTACTAATGGACACTCTGAGACTTTCCACCCATCATAGGCTGGCCCACATGGAATAAACTAACATACCTAGAAGCAGAGGGGCTCTGCCACCTGGCTCAACAACCCAGCTACTAGCCAACCGACAAGGACTCTAATAAAGTTTCAGCACTGGTGATGCGCTAACACAACTGCCAACAGAGCAAGAAGCAACATTTATAACGTTCACTACATATGGCGGGGGTTTACGCACAGTCTGCTGCACTAAAACAGGAGATGTAAGTAAGCTGCTGGTTAAAGATTGGAAAAAATGGCTATAAGAAATACGAAGAAGCATGGTTCCAGGGTTGGACTGCTAGAATGGCGTAGAGTTGCCTACTTTTAGAGTTCATCTGGAAGGCGAGGATTTAAGAAGGGGACCGCTCTTTAAATGAGGTCACCTAGGACATTAGCTATGCAAGGGGTGAGGTGAAAAACCATCTAAGTTCCGCACAGGCCAAGGTAAAACTGATCCAGTTTGAGACAAGGTAACAATGAAGGGGCCGATTCTGATCCGGGTCGGAAAGCACTCTGACCGAGTCGGATCCGGAGTGTTTTCCGATCGAGCCGGACCCCTACAGTCCGACCGAGTAAGTACGAAGCGCACGTATGCTGTCGGACTCTGTTCAGTCGGACTCTGTTGCATTTTCTGGGCGGACATTCACTGCAAAAACACTGCTTAACCTGCTAGTGGGCCTATTTACCCTACACTGGGTGGCCAGTCCCAGGGTTGGACTGGCCCATAGGACAATCTAGCAGTGCACGAAGGGCTGATATCCAGATGAGTGTATGGGATGTTTTGAGTGCTGTTTGTGACCTTGTTTTGTGATCCGGTGGGCTGATTTTTACTGCTGGTTTCTTTGATATTACCACAAACTTTGCCAGAGTAAGCACAAATGCATGCAGTGTCACAAACCTTGTAAAAACATATATGCAGCATATCTTTACAAGTTTAAAACTGGCCTCATTTACAAATTGGGTCATTCTCAGGTCGAGCCTGAGCTAGCGCTGCTCTGGGGATGATCTGTGGTAGTTCAGTATGGGAGAGAAGCCCTGCCCACATTTTCAATTGTCTTGTGTCTTTGTCCTTTTGTAAATGCAGGCTTCTGATCCTAAATAGGCTTGTTAGTCCATCTTTAGTACGGCCATATCTTCATGTGTAACCTCCCATGGCTACTGGCCCCTTTACTTGGTTGTTACATGGTAGGTGTACTATTTATTTATTGAGTTTTTCCTACCTTAGGCAGGACGAGACAACATGTTTTGCTTACATTCCGCTGCTCCAATGCTGATCCTGAGGTCCGGAGTTGGCAGCTCTGATGCGGCCGCTCACTGGAGGAGAGGAGGTGGGGGAGGGGGGTGTTTGAGCCGAGGCCGCTCTGTGAGCTTGTTTTACTTTAGTTAAAGCGGCTCACTGGCATGCAGCATTTCAGTTGGAAGAATCATGGCCGCACCCCTTTATTATAGCGCGGCTCCACAAACCATTTCTTTATTGAAAATTAAACTTTCATATGCAGCAGCACGCCGTGCTTGATGTTCATGACAGCCGCCAACTTTCTCTGTGGCTCGAGCTGCCTCCTTTCCCCACCCCTCAGGAGAAAGGGCTGCTGCTTGCGAGGTATTACAGGCCATCTGCCTGTGCTCTTGCGCGGCCCTCGCACCAGGGGACTTCAAAAAGCGCTTCCCAGCTGGCGGCAGAACGGACCAATAGGATCATTCCCCCCCAGATAAGGTATGATTAGCCCTTCCCCTTCAATGCATATAGCTCTTTGCTGCAGATTGTGTGTTATGTTTGTGCTCCTGAGTCGGTTTACTTTTTGCTTTTCTGTGCACTTAATCCAATGCTTGCCACGTACGACTTGCAGCTGTTCTACTTCCGTTGAGGGGGCACTTAAAATCTGTTATATCGAGGTAGGTGGAGTAGGCATGGTGGGGTCAGGAGAGGACATTCTCAGTCCTTGATTATTAGTCAAGCTCTCGCCATTGTAAGCCGGAAACTACCGAAAACAAGTTAAGAAACTGCTCTTATTCATTTGCCGCCGTTGTTTTTTGTTTGCGGAACCAAATGCCCTTATCTTCGTGCGTTACCCCTGCGGAGTTCGTTCATTATCCATACTGCGGTAGGCATTGTACATTTGTTATTCTGGTTCCCATTCACAACTATTTTCTTTTCTTAACAAATGATCATGATGTTTTTATATTGATTTTTTATTAGGCGAAGGGAGACTGGAACCGGCCGTAACCAGGATGATGCAGTGAGGAAAGGCAGGCCTCTGCTTTGGCGTTATGATTGTTGTTGGGGGTCTGTCTGCATAGCTTGGGGTACCAGTCTCTGGTGTTAAATACGCCCCTAACCTGTGTGCTACGGTCCTGTCCATTCACCAGTAACCGCATTACTCAGCTAGTGTAGGGTGACCAGATGTTCCCGTTTTCCCAGGACGGTCCCCGTTTTTGGAGCAGTGTCCCCGTGTCCCGACACTTTTCTCCAAGTGACTCAAATGTCCCTGTTTTCAAACAGTGTCCAGGTTAAACACAGAAATGTCCCTGTTTTTCCATTGTTCCGGCTGAGCATGCACGCGCATGCTCTCTTTGGACTGTTTACAGCATGTGTTGTCACTGTAGCAAGAAGGGAAATCCTTTGAAGAGAGACATTTTACACGCAGCGCCACCTACGACATCGTGCCAGCCAAAGTTTCTACTTTGAATAAAACAATATTTCTTCGTCCTGTAGTTTGTATTCATAGCCATACAAACTTTTCATTAGACCTTATGCATACCGTGCAAGGATTAATGCATTGCTCATTGCATGTTTTATTCCTAACCAATTGATGCATGCTCTGTGTTCTCCATATCAAAGCTATGACTTGACCTTTTGACTGACCTTTCAGATCACGGCATTGTAGTCCTTTTTCAATGTCTATGACAGCTGTCAAATAGTCCTACTTTTATGTCGATGGTTACTGCAAACCACAGTCCTACTTCTATGTCTATGACCTGTCCCCATTTTTTGTTTTGAAAATCTGGTCACCCTAAGCTAGTGTGAAGGTAGTTCAGACACATTCACTGAGGCCACGAAGCTTCTGACTTGGGCCCTTGGGGAGTTTACCCTCAGGGACCCTTCTTAGAGCTCATTCATACTGAGAGCTCTTCGGACATCCATTGCCTACAGCCCTTAAAAAACTTCAGAGCACTCGGAAATTTTGCTGTCTGTCTGAAGGTTTAAGAAGGTGACCCCTGATCAACTTGTTGGACCTTAATTTAGTATCAATATTCTCGATGCAATCAGAAATTACATTTGTTTTTTTCATCCAGTAGATGGAGATGTGTTCCTATTGAGTTGTATTTAATTTAGCTTTCACCTGTGTGTATGTAATTATGTACACACACATTTACGTCTTTTTATTTCGATTTTTTTTATCTACTAAAATAATGGGAGCTTCAGTACCACCCTCTTATCACCCCCACACCTTCCTCCTCCCCTGCACCCACCCCATATTAGTGGCGGCTAGTGGTATTTTAAAGTGGTGACGTGTATAAGGAAATACAGCACAAAGCTGGAAGTGGTGCACTTTGTTTGCAGACACGTCTGGCCAGAGCATTAATGTGCTGCAGTGAAAACACACCAAAAATAAACTGCCGCGCAGGAACCAATCTGTACCATTGGTGTACATGCGCAAAACAACATGTGTTTGCTAGTCATATTCATCAATTGTCACAACTATATATACAAGAATAATTTGTCAATATTATATATCCGTGTGCACAGCACTTTTTCTGATTTCTTCCAAGGCATCATGCTTTCAGAGCTCCCAGGCACAGTGCAATGGTTCCTTGGCTTCCCTGCATAGCACCATGCCTATTCAGACTCCCCACCCCCCCAAAAAAAATCATAGCACCTTACTTACTTGGCTCCCCTGCACTCAACTGTGCTTTATCAGCCTTGAGCTCAACACCAGTTTACTCTGATTAAAACGAACAGCAGTGAGAGGCTCACTGCAAAGAAGGGCCGGCTTTGGGGCAGTTAAACAGATGCAGGCTGGGCGCTGACCTGTGGAGGGGGCACTGACCTCAGGGGGGGAAGGGCGCTGTGTTTAGCAATAACTTATGATTGGAGAGATGAGGGGCACTTATACCTGGTGGTAGTGAGAGAATCCGAGGAGGTGGTCATGGAGTCTGGGGTGCCAAAAATGATTGTCGCACCCGACGCCACCAGTGCTAAAGCCGGCCCTGCAGCAAGTAAGCAGGGAGAGACTCTGTGTGGAAGTGCTGGGCTGGATGCCTGCAGGAGACACGGGTGCCCTGTGTAGTCAGAAGCGCGCAGGGTCCCAGCCACCCCCTGCAGACAGGATATTCTCAAAAGGAGTCTCCACAACCCCGCCAGTCGCGTGTGAGCCATTCAAACTGACAACATACACTGGCACTTAATTCAAGCCACTAAGATATCTCACAGGTGTTGACGGTACTATTTACCCTCCGAGTTCCTCCGCTGTGTTTGGAACCCTTAATTTGGAAGTTGGACACAGATCTCTGGAGCAAGCAGCCACCTAGCTTTTTTACTGTGCTTGGAGCTTTATACAGACCCACCCTGCCTGTAAATGTAGGTGTCAGTTGTCTCAGCCCTGCATGCAGCCTGAACAGATGTGATCTTATTTCAGGAGGCAAGAAAGCACATGGGGGCCGATTCCGATCTCGGTCGGAAGGGCACCGAATCGGGTTCGGCCGGAAAAACAACGAGCCGTACGCGTGTTTTCCGGCCGACTCGTACAGCTGTACGAGCGAGTAAGTACGATGCGAGCTACATGAAAATCACCGACCGAGTCGTTTCCGGGTCTGAACCGCTCCGTACGTCCCGGTCGGAAGCTAACTGTGGCGTGCAATGGATGCGATTTACAACCGAGCCAGTACGATGAACACGTGTCGGAGTCGGACTTTGGGGGTCCGCGTCGGACCCCCTGACACCCGCAGCCCTACGACTCAGACACAGGGGGAGACCTTTGGGTCTCCCCAACACAGGCATCTACGGTGCGGATGGCACCGACGTGTACCCACTGTAGGGGGTGCACTTGTTCAAGACGTACCCATTCAGTCAATGGGAGCCCATGTACGCGTCGTATGACCGTCTCCCATTGACCTCTATTTCAGGGAAGCTTATGGCAAATGTTAGCACGCCATGTAACTGTTAAATTGTACACTTGATTTAAAAAAAAAAAAATCATTTTTAAGAACTGCTTCATGATTTTGGTTTCATATTGTGATTACTAATATATTTACATGTGTTGCTTACCTAAAGTGCCCAATGATCTTTGTTATTTTCTCTCAGTTTTATGTTGGTATTTTTTGTATATTGATATGTGTTAATTTTCTGTGTAGGTTCTAGCATAATGCCAGCAGCTGGAACGATGTACTTGACTACTTCGACAGGTTATCCTTATACGTATCATAATGGAGTTGCATATTTTCATCCGCCAGAAGTGACTGCTTTTCAATCTCATTGGTCTGTAAGTAATGATTCATAAGTATTTATTAAGTTGTGACTTTTTGATTAAAGTGTCCTGTATTCTCGCAAAATAATGATGGAGTGTAATGTTCTGTTTAACAATTCCACAGTAATTTAGATCTTATTTGAACTATTTACCAAAGTTAGTGCAAATTTGTTTGCCCCTGATGTAGTAAAGCTATTTTTTCATGCAAGTTTATTGGGAAGCGTAATTTTGAATGTTAAACTTTACCCATATGAATGAAGTCTCATCTAAAAATCATGAGCCTGTGAAGTGTCTTTGATGCTTGTACTTTTCTGAACGCGATAAATTCTGGACAGTTAACATTATGGGCAATGGGGCTATTCCCTATACTCCTCATGGCCCTCTCAGAATTACGACAGATTTTTTTGTTTTCTAAAATTATGGGGCACACTGCCATAATCACGTGCACCCTGATTCTGTATTGTATTGTAACATTTATATAGTATTTCATGCCATTAGGTGGGGGGTCCCGAAGCATATTTTTAGATGAGTAGCGCACTACACTGTGGGCCCAGTTCACAAAGGTAAACTTAGACCAAATGTCTAAGCTTACGACTTTCGGTATTTACAAAGCTACTTACGAGTGGTATCTTTATGACTGTGGAGTTTCTGCACTCGGTGCAGAGTTTGTGCACTTGGAGTTTGCGCACTTGGGTGGAATGTCCGCTGTCTGGACGGAGTCTCCGCAGTCAGGGCAGTATCTCCGATCTCAGGGCAGAGTAAGTGTGATTTCATACACCTGCAGACAATACCACCAGCACTACAAATCACATAAAAGCAGCACACATTCAAGGCCCTGGTTTTTCCACACCAACACTTCACCTGCCTGCTCTGCACCTTTCCTTGCTTTCAGCATGCGACCTTTGAGGAGGAGGAAGAATTGCACAGAGGAGGAGAACAATATAATAGCCACTTTTGTAATGAGGAACTACACAAAAAATTGCATGGCCTTCTGAACCTCTGCAGTGAAACACAGAAGGCAGCTCTGTGGCAGCAGTTGGCAACGACAGTTAGTGCATTGGAGGAGGATGTCTGGACTGTCACAGACATCAAGAAGAGGTGGCAGAATTAGAAGAGAGTTAGGAGAAGTTCACTAGGATAGAGATTGCCAGAGCTCTCCGTGGTAGACCAGCTGGAACCCGTCTCCGTCTCACCCCACTTGAGAAGGACTTCTCTCCAACATGCATCCCCACCTGCTTCATGGGCTGGCTGTGAATAATGACCGTAATGTGGTGCCAGGCAATATGTGAGGATTTAAACAATGCCTTAAAATGAGAAATGTGTACAATACAGTACAAATGTGACAATGGAAATCACTTAAAGTTTATGCAAATGTTAATGGTGAGTTAGACTCTCATGTATCTCATTTTGTCTATTGCCGTACAAGAAATGGTAATTTCCAATTTCTCATTCACAAACAGTGACCCATCACTGTTTGTGATTTCATTTTACCCTGGTAAATAAATGGCACTAGAAAATGTGCCCGATTTAGTTACCATCACTCTGGTCTTGTAAATGCAATTGAGCAAATATGTGAAAAATTGTACATAATCATCATTTGTTGGTATTGTTTGTTGACTTCTCCTTTTTATTGCCACATACAGCCAGAGTAAAAAAATAAAATTGATACTTGTATAGCGCACTACTCACCCGCAAGGGTCTCAAGGCGCTTGTACGAATACCGCTGTACGAATACAGAGTAGATTCACCCACTGGATCAGAGGTCCCTGCACTTGCAGGTAGGCAAAGTCATAGGGCACATTAACCCACACCACCAGCACAAACTGGTACGTAAACAGAGTCCCATCTACTACTTTGTGATCAGACAACCCATAGATATTTTACAAGAATCCATCAATAGTCTCAAACATGTGAACTGAACTAGGAAATGTTGTTCATCACACGTGTGAACTAAAATGTAAAGTGAATAATCTCATATCATTTTAGGCCCTGTGATGTTGGCCAGAAGAACACAGAACACAGCAATCTCTGCTCCACCTACTGGTGTGACATCTGGTCAGACACCACACACTGGGCAGATGATAGACTCTGGTAAGTACACTTAATAATGACTTCACAAAATGCTCATGTTCTTGGATATGTCCGTAGTATGTGGTGTGTGTGTCTAATATCACTATTGTCACTTATCTCTATATGCTCAGATATGCCTCATAAGAGTAACTACTTCATAACATTTTGGCTAATTAAAGGATGACTCTAAATGTATGTTAAATTAATACAGTATGTACCAAATTGCTTATATTGTCTCATCTAAAGAGGAGTAGCCACAACTGGGTTGAAAGTCTATAACATGAATACTCGCAAATATTTTCCCAGGGCCAAAATGTATGTATGGACAGTGATGTTGCCAAGGGCTGCACTGATGTCAGCAGAGTGGCAGTTGAGGATTGAGGGGCAGGACGAGGGGGTGGCAGTAAGGTTGGTGTAGGGATACTAAAACATATGCATCTGGTGGCTGAACTGCACAGTGTGAAACCAGAAGACCTGGTATTATTCTAAGCAGTTCCACTCAACAAAATTGTGTGATCCTAGCCAATTGTTTAATTCAACTTTCCCTCCTCTTTCTTCATATATTCGTTTTTTTTGCAGATTTATATAGCACAAACTTGACCGAAGGTATTGGAGTGCTTCAGACACATTCATTTTTTTTTCGGTAGGAACAGGGAGATTAAGTGATTTGCCCAGAATCACAGGATGTGGACGCAACCCCGAGGCTCGAACCTTGCTTTCCAGCACCAAAGTCTGCAGCTCTAGCTGTCAGACCACATCCTCTCTCCAAATAATCACATATAAGCAAACCCTAAAATGCATGACTTCAGGATTTGTGCTGTACAAAACTTTCTCCAATGTTTGATTTAATAAACTAATATTTTCATGTATTTTAGGAACACAGGCCACCCAAAAAGTGCACATTACAACTGATTTACCACTTAAGTCACTATTGGCATTGTTGTCAAGGTAGAGGGGAGTGGAAGAATGAATGTTACCAAATCCATGTTTGAAAACTAGCTCTTTCAAAAATGTACTCTTCAGTGCACTGATATCTGATGTACTAAGGTGAAACAGTTCTGCATGTTAATGAAATACACTTTTAGAGTTTTGAAGAGACTTTTGCACTTGTCTGCAAGATGTCTTAAAAAATGAAGTTGTTTATAAAGTTAAGTAGTGCAGGACACCCTAGATAATTCTTTTCTTTAACTCTAATTAAACTTCAAATACACATTTGCCTGTTTATATTTTAAATGTTAGTGTTGTTGAGTTACCAGCAGCCCAGTGCTGCTGTTGACCAGAGGACTGCATATAAAAGTCAGAAGGACCTCGTGCGCCCTCGGGCCGTACTTTGAGTATCACTGGTCTATACCAATGACATATAAATGCAAAATGATTGCCATCATCATCTTTTGTATTAGTATGGATATGTATGGAACATCACAGCTGCTGTCAGAGCACATCATCCAGGGGTTTGGGAGACATCCTGGCTGCAGTAGTCAGACCCACTACTATCCGTCCACCAGGTAAGTGTGCCATATAGTGTTTGTAAACTATTGATTCCAAATCATGTACAGTAACCAAATCTTTGTGAAAGGATATTAGCAGATATTGCCACTTTTTTGTAGCATCTGAAGTTAGTGTGTAATATTTTCCCAACATAATCAGTGATATCTGTGTTAATTTTGCATGCTCACATATAAATCATGCTGAACATGAATTATTGTGTCACTTCCTTCTGAAGCTGCTGGATCGAGGATCACACCTTCCACAACACACTCAAGGACCCAGGTTTAGCAGCTGATATCACAGGAGATCTCAATACCACGCAGCTGGAGCTGGTGAGTTTGAATTTGCATTGCACATCTGTATTGAACACCTCATTGCTACAGTGTGAGTTGTCACATGTAGGTTTACACAAACCATGTGGAACATCAGATAGATGCAAACATTATTTGACCCAACCCTTGTGTTGTAGCACATAGTATACTATTGCAAATACTTATCCTATTGCATCCTCTGGCTTTTAGGTGCTGAGGACAATGAGTTGCTTGAGGAAGCTGAACCATCCACCAGTGGAGGGCGACAAGCACTTCCAGGAGAGAATCCAGGTCTCCTCTAAGCAGCCATGTCAGCTGCCAGCACCGCCCAAACAGAGGAGGAAGAGGAGCAAGTATATGAGGTTGAAGAATACGATATGGTGCTGGTCCCAAAGGAGGAGTCAGATTCTCAGGAGTGCATTGTCTTCACACTGGGCAAACCACCAAAGCCTACACCAAGTCCAGCCAGTATTGTGCCTCTCACTTCACCTCTGAGGATTGCCCCTTCCCAGAAGAAAGCCACTCAGCCACAGCATACACCTAACCCAACACAGCCATCAGCTCCTCACAGCCGTCATGTCCAGATCAGACATGTTGTGTCTCTTTAACACTCCTTCTTTGACAGTGCCTCCCAGGCCTTCTCCGAAGCATCTGAGGAACCTAACACCCCTGGTGAGGAGCAGGTATCCCTTGGGTACCAATGTCCTCCCCTCAGCCCCCTGTGTGCCATCCCTGCCCGTTCTGGTGGACCTGCTGGTCTAATCAGAGGCTGTCCCATGCGGAGAAGGCTGGCAGATGGTTATGGTGACCAGTGTGAAGATTACATTTTCCAACAGCAGTCTTATGTGAGGCAGGACATTCATGCCATAGGAGCTACTTCGTCTAATATTTCAGACTCACTAGGGGAAATCCCTCAGATGATTGCCAGACAGACCTGTGTCTTTGACAGGATTGAGAAATCTTGCCAAGACATGGTGTGGAGGAAAAATAATATCATAGCAATCTATAAGGAAGAGAGTGCAAGACCCCATGCTTTGGTTATGAAGGTGATGGAGTGCATATTGGAACTGTGTCAGAGTCTTCCTTACTGGTACACACATAAAGAAACCCAACACGCCTTCTGCACCACACCCCACCCATCCACCTGTACCAGAACCTGCACAGGCACTCCCCTACATACACAGGCACCACCTCCCTGGCAAGTGCCACCCCCTGCACAGTCATGTTCCCCCTCTCCCCAGTCATCTCCCACCTGTAGAGGCATTGTCAACCCCTGTACAGGCACCTTCCCTACCCATACAGGCACCCGTACCTCCTGTACAGGCACCTCCCCCACCTATACGGGCACCCTCACCCAAAATGCACGTACCTCCCACACCTGTAAAGGCACCTCCACCACCTGTTCAGCCACCCTCAGCCCCTCTACAGCCACCCTCACCCCTGTGCAGACACCCTCACCTCCTTTACAGGCACACCCACCAGCTGTACAGGCAGATGCACCACACTCACACACACAGCAGCAACACAGTAAATGCATTTACTCACAGAGAACCTCACTATCATAATTACGAAGTCTCAAGAGAGATCCCCCATGATCGCTGTAAGATGTGAATACCATCAATATTATATGAAACAAAAATATGTGTGAATGAGACATGGAGATTTGTAGGACCATTTGTGTAACAAGGTATGATGTTGAAGAATGGCTAAACACCTACAGATGTTGACTTCCATACTTTGAATCCAGCATATATAATGAACAAGACAATACAGAGATGGTGTTAAAGAAAAATATTTATATGCTGAGAAATAAATTAAGTGAAACACTGTCCATTGGAAAGGGAGAAAATAAATCTAAGTGTATTCTGGTAGAAAGGGCAAGAGAACTTGGAGGGGGTTGGGCAAAATAAATAAAACACGTCAGGAAGTGTCAGGGGCACCAGTCTATGTTCATGGGTAAAACAAAAACTCCAACCTCCAAACATAGTCCAGCTACTGGTCATCCTTTCTGTCCTCCTTCTCCACAATGTGTAGATACTCTTCTCCTGTGGACTCATCCTGGCTGGCTGGTGCAGGATCAGACACCCCATGAAAGTTACAGGAGGTAGCAGGGGAAAAGGTGAGGTAAGACGAGCTGGGAGACACATCTTCGCTGGTCTGGCTGGATCGTTGGGCCAACGCAGACAATATGACTGCACTCAAGGAAGTGATGGAGGCATTGATGTTGGCCATTTCTCTGGAATGTGCCTCTCGGGACTTTACGGAGTTCATCTCAGGTCTCCTGTATGGCCTGAGAGGACACAATCTGCTCAACATCAGATGCCACAATCACTTCCTGAAATGCAGCCACAGGGGTAATCACACATCTAGGGGTTTGGGTAGAGCATGAGTGTGCGGGGTATTGGGAACCGGTGTCTCCATCAGCTCTTCTGGACAGGCACTTGAAGGGAGACTAAGGGAAGGAATGGCAGCTGGAGACCCTGATGGTATAGGGGCCTCAATGGTTAGGGAGGGGTCAGTGGCAGGCCCAGATTTTGATGGGGCCTGCCCTGGGGACACCACATCCAAGTCAAGTTCTTGTGGGCCATGAGGAGAGCCACATTTCCCCCTCTGGAGGTGTCCCTAGCAATTCCCCTTCCCAACCTCCCCCCACCCCCTTCATTCTCTTCAGCCTCCACCCAGGCTGTTGCTGGGAATGTTGAAGGCTCCATCCGAGTGGATGCGCTACCCCTGGCTGATGTTTCAGGTCCCTCCTCCTCCTCGCAGGTGGTATCCAGAGGATGTGCCCACCAGCGAGCCAAGGATCTCCTGCTCTGCCCCATATCCTGTCATGTTGGTTCTTGGCCAGTCTGGTCCACAGAAATAGAAGGCAAACAATTATGTAGTTGGTGTACAATTCATAACAAAGCACATGACTACATAAAGCAAGTGTTGACTTTGTACGCCTTTGATCTCCCTAACCAATTATATGTTTCTTGGAACCAAATGTATGTGTACTATCACTGTAATGTTCAGAATTTACTCACACAATGACAATTCGGTCAGTATACTCTTTAGTATTTACATATACTCTTTAGTATTTACCAACCTTCACCTTCAGCTTTAGTGCACTGTGCGTTTCCTGACTTTGAAACATAGTCCCAACTCCAATGTATGTCTACAAGTGGAGTTGGGACACAGTCTGGATGGATATATTCAAACCTAAAAGTGGATTCAGGATTATCCTGTAAAGTGCAGTTTCAACAGTCTTACACTTACTAACAAAAGTCATCTGTTGTGTAGCATAGTGAAACACAACATACATGCAAAGTTTGATGTAAATAGGCCTCGGATATGACCTTTGCTAAGATGTGATTCTAAATATTGGAATATCTCATGACCACATGAGACACTCTCCATGGCAAGTGCTACATTTAGCATGTCAAGACTGCTTTGTTTGTGCTGTACACTGATGATCACATGTGCATAGTTAGTACAGCTACCTAGATATTAGAAATTTTGTATGTGCCACTGTTTAGAAAATGTGTGTATTTCATACCCCTTGGACATGTTTGTATTATTTTGAGTATCACAAAGTCAGCCTTTACTTCATGATACATAAATATAATATTTTACCTGGAGCAAAATGCACACAAAAAACATGCAACACAGCACCCCACACCTAAACTCCTCTCAGTCCAACACTAGGCATGGTCCAAGCCACTTCTTCACCGTTGCCTACAACAGTTATAAGGCCCTTAGTTCACTAGTCATGATAATGTAAGTGCATGTATTCAATAAACTGCTAAAGGTAGGGGTAATTTACCCAGTTGTGTGTAGAACACTACAAGTCCCAGAATGCTTTCAGAAATCAGCATTCCGGGGGTTTGGCTTAGCAGCGCATGGAGTAGGACGTGCTTCAAGAGGTCTCCATGCCGCTGCTGTCTATCAAAGCTAATATCACGGCATTGCGGCGCCCCTCTGATGGCACCTCAACCATCCGAGGGGGTAGTGAGCAGATCTGTTGCGCAATATCTCCCATTCAAGCTCTTCGCCGGACATTGCGACTAGGCAAACTGTGGAGCCGAGGTTGCCATCTTAAGACATGCAGCAATACTGCCGAACGGGGAGCGTTTTGGAAGACCTGCTGCCCCATACTGGCTGCCTGAGTGTGGCGGGCAGCAGGAAGGAGAGCGATGGAGGCAGCACCATCGGCTGTGGTGCAACGGAGGGAGCCCGGTGCCTACGCAGCAAACAACGCAGTCTCCCAGCTTTGGTGTGACCCGAGGCCGCCATCTTGAGCTACACAGCAGCTCTGCTGAACGGGGAGCGCTTGGGAGGCCCTGCGGTTCGGCACTAGCGAGCTGCCTGGAGGTGACCTTGGATGGAGCAGGGGTCCTTCCTCCACGGAAGCCTAGGACAGTGTGGTGTGGGATCTGCGGCAAGAAGCGACCTTGCCCTTTGAGGGTACTCCTCCGCGCTAGCACAGGGACCCTGCGACAAATCGACGTACCCGATCGGTGGGATGTATCTAGCCCAGTGACTGCAACTGGAGAAGGTAGGAGATCTGCGGCCTGCACGGCCTACGCAGCCCTTGATTGTGGGACTTGGTTCGCAGCCTAAGCACATGTATCCGCGAGTGCTACCCAAGACAGACATCGGCTGGGGGGGTGAGAGACTCCACTCACAGATAGCACCCAGCCTCTTCAGCGCTCCCTCGGCCGTTTCAGAAGCTCCACGCTGCTGTTGACCCTCGGCCTAGGCCCGCCATCCCCATCTCTACCTGCCTGCGAGCGGCCACTGACTGGGGTGACCAGGTGTTAGGGGCCCCCCGCATGTAGAATTAAATGGGGCAACAAACCTTCACTGAGTTGCACTACGGGTTAGACAACGCTTAGAAACCTCAAAAGGGAGGAGACCCCGACAGCAGGGGCCAGGATGGATATTGTGCCACAGAATTGCGCCATGAACTCCTAAGGGTGTGTCTCAACAACTCGCGGGGAGTCCCCAAGTGGGACCCTAGAATCCTGAGGCAATAGCAGACACCTCCTATGGGCCAGGGAGCCAAGAGCAGAGCTCTGAATCAGACATTCACAAGAGGCGAACTGAGATATGGGCATGCACCCTGCAAGATAGGGGCTCTCTGCTGACAGCTGATCTCCCAGATTCGGCAAGGGGTGATTGGCTGCTGGTTCGTGCAGTGGGATAGCCTTCTCGCCCCTGCCCACCCATGGATTATTAGTACCCTGGGTCTGCTACCAAAACCATCAGACTGCACCACCGCACAGGGGGCTATCTCTACTTAAACACAGACTCCCTCTCTGAACAAGGGGGCTTGCGACTACAAGACTGCGCAGTGGCCGTTTAGCCCCACTTCTGCCTCGCCCTTATCAGGCGCAACATAGCCCTTCACACGTCATCACTGTTTGACATTTGAACATCCTTATAGTCCCAGTGGCACTTTTTGAGCCCCCGCTTAAGCCTGACCCTCCTAGAATTACGCTCAAACATTGGCAACCTCAGCGGGGTGCCTCTCTTCGACACTGGAACCTGCCTGGCCCCTGAGGGTGCTGACCCCCCCCCCCTCCCCCACTACGCCCTAGTACATTCAATACTAACCTGAGGCTACAGCATCATCAGGCTGTGTACGTAAACTGGCTATATATGTAAAGGGGACACAACCCATGGAATATGCTGCGCACCAAGGTGGATAGAGACACTGCTCCAAGCCTACCCAAAGACAATCCAGTTACTTCCCTGTGGCACAAGACTGACCCTCCGACTCCTGGTCCCATGGCATCCCTATCAGAAGGGATGACTGAGCCACTCACACAAGCCTACATGAATACCTTCCTTCAAGAAATCAAATCAAAGATTGGCTCTCTCAAAGCCGAATTCAAATCATGTCTCCAAGAACTGAAGAAAGATATTATTGAGAATGGTGAAAGAGTCGATTCCTTAGAATGAACTGTAGATACCTGGATGGAAGAGCAAGCGAACCTTTGGAAATGAATGGCCACGGTAGAAGACCAATATATCGAACTCCAGATAAAGCAGGAGGACCTAGAAAACAGAAGCTGAAGAAACAACCTCCTTGACCAAAAGCATACCTAACGGAGCGGAGGGCCCAGACATCATGGCATTTACAGCGGAACTGCTTCATGGCATTAGAGGGGATCATGATGCATCGCCACCAGCTCTGGATAGGGCTCATTGAGTAGCTACACCCCCAGGACACCCACAACTTGTGCCAGACATCCTAACTAGGGTATACTTCTTTACAGAAAAGGAAGCAATATTGCAGGCCTTACAAAACAAATCAGAATTAACATACAAGGGATACACAATTCAACTCTATCAAGACATTTCCCCAGTAACGCTACAAAGTTGCAGAGACTTTAAGCAAGATTAGCTCCGCGGCCTGGACAATTTATATGAAGGGGCCACCCCTTTGCCTTAATCTTCACCTGGGAGGGCAAATGGCGGGTAATGCGCTCCTTACAAGATGCCAAGCAACTCTTGCAGCACCCCATGTCCTCTAGGGAGGCCAGTTCCTCTTCTCTGCAACCTTCAACTAGGGAACCTACACACCCTGAATGGTCCACGGTATTTAGGCCGCGACGGGGTGCCAGAGCTAGGGAACAGTCCTCTGCTCAGACTTACCAAGACATCATAAAACATCTCAGAATCTTGGAGGGCGGGGATCCTCATTTGAACTCCGACACTTACCACTGTCTGCAGATCTATCCTAGCCTAACTTCCAACGGAGGCTCTATGATTACACGCAATGAGGGGCCACTCCACTTGCCACACACAGGCTGGCAGTGGAGTATGGGACAGTTGAACTGAAACGTATACTTTCTTCTAAGCCCGCCCTAATCAACCCTATCCCTAAGAGAGTTACATCTCTGGAATTAACCGTGGCATTGGATTCATTCTTGGACTTGAATGGAACTTGTTGGCCCAGTTAGCCTCTTACTGTTATTAATTTTTCTTTTCCCCCTCTCTTATTTTCCCTTTCTCAATCTAGTGGGAGATGGGAGAGGAACATAACCCTGAATCGGTCAGCCCGCAAGACGGGATTATACAAAGTGTAGGTCATATTGAGGATCTTACCTACTGGAATACAACTAGCTCCTATTATTATGAATTCAGATAGTAACTCAGGGGGGAGATGGCTGCTGTCTGGGATTAACCCCTATATAGACCATCTCTAGAAACCACACCTCACACTGACTATGGCGACAGCTCCTTATGTAAAAATTATTTCCCTCAATGTAAAGGGCCTTAACGCCCCCAACAAACGAAGCCAGATCTGGCGCTACTTATTACACCAGGATCTAGTGACAACTACTGAATGGCTCACCCCAGGTACCCAACGCAATACTGGGCATCCTTCCCAGCTAAGAAAGCCGGGGTCGCAATATCATGCAAGGCAGGAATAAGTTGAGGTAAACCACGGGTGGTAAGATGCAGGGAGGGTAGATATATCAAACTTGACTTACAAATTGGGGCACAATCATTCACCCTTCTCAGTGTATATACACCCAACCAAGCACAAGATCTCTTTCTTAGGGATCTACTGAGAGACCAGGTGATGCAGGAAGGAAACCAACTCATACTTGGGGGAGATTTTAACTTAGTATGGGTCCCAGAATTGGACTGTAGCGTTAGTTCTTTCCAGGGAACTGGGGTGATGTCTGCTGCACTGAAGCGAGCTATCACAGACCTCGGACTTATAGATGCCTGGCGGTACCACTCTCCCGATGAATGAGATTACTCTTTCTACTCACACAGGACATAAGTTCTGTCTCCATGTCTGACATCTCCATCTCAGACCATGCCCATTTGGAATTACTACGGCAAAAACATACTCACCCATCCCGGCATAGCCCTCGTTAGTGACTACCCCCTCATATCTTGCGGAACCCTGTGGACGTGGCAGACCTCCGGACGCCGATCTCAGCCTATTTTACATCCAACGACCTCCCTGAAACCCCATATCCAGTCATACTGGGGGCTTTCGAGGTGACCACCAGGGGAATCACGTCCATTGCGATAGCGCACGGTCTGGAGGCTCGACTGGTGGAGTCCAAGCTTGCTAGCTACATAAAATCTGTGAATAGAGAGTAGACCATTCAACACCCTCCCAAAGCAATAAATGACGCCTTGCTATGGTACGGGGTCAATTAAGAGCACACAGAACAAATAGGGCAGAGCACACATTACTGGCACTGAAACAAAAGTATTACGATTGGAGGCACAAAGTGGGATCTATATTGGCGCGCAGGCTGAGACGGAGGGAGGCAAAGTCACACATTGCTAAAATCAATATTGCAGAAGACACATGGGCCATTACTGAACAGGATAAACTGAAAGCCTTCCACATGTTTTATTCTGCCCTGTACGATAGAAGACCCTCAAACCCGGGACAGACACATTCAGTACTTCAACTACTCGTGCCCCCCCCACCCCCCGACAAACACGCACAACTCCTTGAGGAGCCAATCACACAAGAAGAGCTTCAATGAGCTCCGAAAGACCTACCAGTAGGCAAAACACTGGGCCCAGATGGCCTGCCGGTCTTCTTCTACCGCTTGTTCCTCCTGCAAATTCAAGACCAACTATTGCGTCTCTTTAACTTATTTTCAGATATTACGGGTCCAACGCCTATAATGGTTATGGCAGAAATAGTGCTTATCCCCAAACCTGGCAAGGACCATACCCTATGCTCTTTGTATCGCCCTACTGCACTTCTCAATACAGACTCAAAACTCTACGCAAAGATTCTGACTAACCGCCTAGAACCACACCTCCTGGGTCTAATTGACCCTGATCAAGTCTGATTAATTCGACTGACAACGTACAACAGATAGCCCACTTGGTAGAAAAGGCGAAACCTCAAAACATCCCCGCCTGTCTAACAGACGGCACAGATGAGGCCACCCCGGGAGCAACTCTGTCGAGACATACCGGAAATATTAAAAAGCCTACCGCAGCGGGAAACTGCATACAAACTCATGACAAGGTGGTACAATACCCCCAACTACTGCATAAAATGTTTCCTGTTTCTTCACCCAATTGTGGGCGCTGTCGGCACGCAAATGGAGACTTCCTGCACATATGGTGGTCCTGTCCATAGTTGATTCTTTATTGGAAAGAAATCCTAAGTCACATAAAAGACGTAGTGGGTTACCCCATACCATCAGACCCTGTCGTGGTCATCCTGGGAGTTAGGCCGTCAACTCTTCTCGCCATGACTCATGCAGACTGGCGTATTATATATCATATTCTCGGGGCAGCCAAACATTTAATAGCTTGTTACTGGAGGAAAGCATCTGCACCACCCATCGCCATGTGGTTCACCTGCTTAGGGCATACTATGGCAATGGAACTTCTCACGTCTCGAATAACGTACACTAAACCTATATTCAAAAGCACACCCCATAATACCCCACCAAAGCTTCGAGCCCTTCAACTATTTGAGGACACCACCCCAATCCAGAACACCGACAGATCACATGAGACGCACCTGTCGGACACCATCTGAAGCCCACTACCTATTCCTAAGCTTTAAAAGGGAAATCTTGGGACCCCTTCACTGGCAGTATCTCCCACCCCCTCACCCCTGCTTTGGAATCCCCACTTTCCATGTTATTACTTTTCTTATTTACTGATGTTCTCTCATGTCCACAGATAAATGTTGAAAGTAAGATATAATCGTATGCATTATATAATGACTATAAGCAATTTGAAATATAAGAATGACGTAGATGAGGAATTTATGTAAGCTTCCTAGGCCAATGTTGTGTAATATTGCATTTTGCCTGAAAGATTTCCAAAAGGTCACCGGACAGCCTCTTGAAAGACTCAGTAGCAAAGAAATGGAAAGCTGCGACGATCTTGACATAGCCTGTGATGGCGTGGGAGCAGCATGTCTGAGACAAGATGCTGCTCCCACTCACAAACCATCTCCAAGGTGACACTGGGGATAAAACTGTACCTGACCTGACATCTTGGCTGAACATCCAAAAGAAGTTGATCCTTTGTCCAAAGATTCACTCTGCTCTCTTCCTCCTTCTCTTCATATTGTGTTACATGACAAGGGGCAAACCGAAAAACACATTCCGTGACTTGTTGAAAGTCCTGGTAGGGTTTGTGTGTGGCAGCTCTGTGGTTATGTATGCATCTAGGCTGGGATTGCCTGTTGGGCTAACGACTTTCAGCTGAGATCAGAGATTCTGCCCCGAGTGCGGGGATTCCGCCCCGAGTGCCAAAACTCTGCAGTCGTAAAGATAATACTTGTATGTTCCTTTGTAAATATATCAAAAGTCATAAACTTAGACTTTTGGTCTAAGTTTAGTTCAGTGAATCGGGCACTGTGTTAGTCTATATTTATTTGTTATGTGACAAAGTGGGCAAGTTATAATTATAACCTGGACTAAAACACATTACTAGAAATTCAGCATCAACCTAGCCAGAGGGTGTGAAGTGTGCGTGCAGAGCAAAAAATGGAGGATGATTGGAGAAGGCTGTGTAATTATTTTTTTATTTCTTTTTCAGCTTTTAAAATACAGTATAAGGTTAACTTGTGCACAGTGCAGTACATTGCCATATTGACATACATCGGCTCGAGTACAAGATTACAGGGACAATGCAAGAAAACAGCATGAAATTTGCATATTTCATGACTACTAGTACATGTATCGTTTGAAAGTTATGGTCTGCTTAATACAAGATCTGCATATAGGACACATATCTGTTCTGGAAAATCCAGAATTAGTCATGATATACCATCTGATGATTAAATGATCAATTAGGAGACAATTAGTAGAAGATGACTCAGCAACTAAATACACGAGATAGTGTCTCCAAAAATCCCCATAACAGGAGGTGGGATGCAGTTACTCCGCATAGATTTCAAGTTATTCATTACAGTAAACAAAGTAATTGAGCCGTGCCTCCTGGGCAAGCGTATTACCAAGAAGGTAGCAAGAAAAAACATACCCCAACATTAAAGCACTTTATCAACCATCAAAAGTTCTGAGGAGTAAAATTGTGAGAAGGAATTATTCAGCGGAACCTTACTATAGGTAAAATGTAGCAGTAAGCAATCGCTTCAACAGCCTTAATACCCTAGAAGACATTGCCTGAATGATGTCTGATGTGGAATAACACCTTAAAAGTAAAAATTATGTAGTTAGTACTAAGTCCATTAGAGTAAGCGGACATAGTTATAATAAAAATCATCCTGCCCAGAACCACACACAGCCCACATCACTGAAGGAGGTTCAGTCATTAAGTCAGCTTAGTCTGGGAGACAAGGAGGCAGACATTAGTCAACTAGTAGAGGAAACTATATTGACCCATGATGGAAGCCAGCACCACCACCAAACACCAGCCATTGCCCCGACTATAAATACCATAGATGCCACATATAAGAAAATAGAGGGCAGCCGTGATCGCAATTTGACCAAGGTGGTTTTTTGGAATGTTGCAGGCATTTGAACTAAGCGGATGAATCCGGTTTAGGGCAACTTTATATCAGAATTCCCTAATATGTGTTTCCAAGAAACATGGGTAAAGGATACAGTACACATACATGGTTATCGAACTTTCCACCCTGCGGCAATATCCGGAGGCCATGGTAGGGCAAAGGGGGGTTTGTCCACACATATATCTAACATAATAAATGTGAAAAACATAGATCAGAAGTCGGATGATATATATTTTCAAGTGATTGTATTGTACCTTGACAATAAGAATTGTGTTGTCATAATACATTTTTATCACAATGCCCCGGTCAAGAAGATCAGGTTGATTTATAAAAAGTTAGATAATTACTTGAAACGCATACATAATGATAAGGAAAAGGACATGCTCATAATTTGGGGGGGAAGGAGGGGGGGAGATTTTAATTCTACCCTTTGCCCTAACAATGGAAGGGAAACATGTGGCTTCATAGATGAGGATGGGAGTAGTGACACCCTCTTCCCGCACTCACCTTATAGGGAATCCCTGAATGAAATAATGTTCAGGCATGACTTAGGTTATTCTAATGAATGGTGTGATATACCTGTCTCTTTTAATGGCAGAGGATGCTCTACGATAATAAACTATATATTGATAACAAACAGACACTCAATTAGAGTTAAAGCTTTCACTACCCACCAGATCACTTTGAGTGATCACTTCCCACAGAGCATCTCCTTAACTCAGCTAAAGTCACAGAAAAACAATGGAGACAGACTCGTCCACATTCGTCAAAATTTAAAAGTAAATAGAACAAACGGATACTGGTCGTAGACCCCCTAGAAATTACACAGGCTGTTGTAACCAAATGTAAACCTGCCTTTGTGGCATGCCTGGATGATAATACCACCCACAAAATAATACTGACCTCATTTCAGAGGATATCAAGAGCCATAAAAGAGGCCTTAGTCGTGAAAAACAGTAATCCAAATAGGAACGCACTAGGGTGGTTTGATGCAAAGTGTACACAAGCTTATGTTAAATTAAAATATGAAACGCACAAAAAGCCTAGAAGTATACAAGAGCTAAGATATTTTGCAACAGGACGGGTTTTGGGAGTGTGCAGTATGCGATGGCGCCTCTACCTAGTATGCGTTATTGTATAAGTGTCTCAGAATCTGATGGTGCTACAGACTTTTGGCTAACCCTGAACCCCAAACGACAAGGTAAATAAAATGACAATGGATCTGTGTACACATTGAGAGTAAAAATTGAGTAGTTTTTCTAACTCATAAGTTCACAAAGATGGTTATGAAGCTCAAAATAGTACAAAAATTACTGATCCAAGAATGTTCAGGCGTGTTAAATGTTCTTCTTGTTTATTAACGAACGATTGCCCAGCCAACACGTGTTTCGTCAGGGGGATACCCCTAGACTTCTTCAGGGTTTGATGGCAAAATGAAGCCTCCGTGTAGGATCTCTCTGCAGGTTATACTTCCGTCCCGGCTGGATAGGGAAAATTCATTGGCAAACTTGAGTAACAGACAACGTCCTTGATAGTGATTCTAAGCTGCGGCCGAGTATGGCTGACAGTGAAGTTTGTTTCAGGAGGAGCGGGAGAAGGCCTCCTGTTGCTACGTCTGTATCAGGACTTGATAAGCTCCGGTGCAGGCCCCAGGACGCGTTACCGACGGAAGGAGCTGTGGGAGTTGATGCAGTGGGTCTGCTGCTGGGAAAGATGACCGCGGGTATGCCGGAAGTTTATCACGTCCTGATACAGACGTAGCAACGGTAGACCTCCTCCTGAAACATACTTCATTGTCAGCTATATTCGGCCACAGCCTTGAATCACTATCAAGGAAATTATGAGATAGAGAAACTACTCCATTTTTGCTCTCAATGTGTGCACAGACCCATTGTCATTTCAAGAGCTAAGATAGTCTAGAAGAGCTTATAAAAAATGCGCTTGTGGAGCGCAAGGCGACTTTGAGATCAGAGGTTTGGGCGGCTTTGCAGGAGGCTTCACTATCTAAAAACTGTGCAGCCTTCTGGAGGGCTGTAAAAGCCCCTTTTTTGGCTTCAGGGGATGCTCCAACAATTGAAATGCAATAATAGCGGTACTGTGGGTAAAGCATTTCACCAAAATATACGATAGCAAATTCTGTGGAAACAATCCAGAAAGCCATTCACTAGGCGATGACGAAGTGGGTCACCCATCAATTACTATTGATCTCCAGGTAACTCTGGATGAAGTCAATCGCGCAATCATGGCAAGTATGGGCGGAAAGGCCCCTGGGACAGATTGGATCCCCGTAGATTTATTTAAATATAATATGGCACTATGGGGCCCACTTCTAATACAGGTAATCAATGCAAGCTGCGCCTTTAAATTTATTGACACATGGTCAGAATCCATTTTAGTCCCAATTTTAAAAAAAGGAGATAGACAAGATCCTGCGTGCTATCGTCCGATTGCCTGGTTAAAGTAATCGGGTGCGTTATGCTCGAGAGACTACAGGATTGGGAAGAGAAAAACAAGGTTATTTCTGAGCTGCAGTTCGGGTTTCGAAAGGGGCTGGGAACCGTTGAACAAGGTCTAAACCTAAATATTCTTATAGGGAAATACACCCTCGCTAAGAGGGGCAGGTTGTTCTTAGCCTTTGTCAACCTTACAGCAGCATTTGATTGCTTTAGGCATGAGGAGCTCTGGTGTATCCTCGGGACATAGGTGTGGAGCCTAATATTACACTTTTTTAAAGACAATTATACAGTAATGCCAAAGCGAGGGTGCGCTGTGGAGCGAATGGAGAATGCACAGATCTGCTACAAATTAAGAAGGGTGTAAGACAAGGATGTGTGTTGGCCCCCTACCTTTTTAACCTTTATATAAATGAGTTGAGACAAACACTTGTAAATAAATGTCAAGATCTCCCTCAAATAGAAGGGCGGCCAATACCAGCTTTACTGTACACGGATGATGCCGTCTTGATGGCTCGCACACAAGTGGGCTCACAAAGAATACTGAGTAACTTCTCGGCCTTTATGCATGATTTAGGGCTAAGGGTAAACGCAACAAAAACCTTCATTATGAGATGCGGCTCTGGCAGCCAAAAATGTAGGGAAATGTATATAGATGGGCGAAAGATAGATTTTACAAATAAATTTAGCCAATTATCACTGATAATCATAAACGTAGACTGTTCCCACTTATGTACAGGAACCCAGAGTACAAATTAAAAAAATATAACCAAAATACACACACACACACCCCCCTGTGTATTTTTTTTAATTGGATTTCCCCCGAATTAAAAATAGGTCCACCAGTATTATCACGGCATACTTTCCTTCACATTGTGGATAAAATACATTTGTTTTCAAATTGATACAAGCTCCATCTATTTTTCTCAGTTTTATTATATCTTCTTTCATTTTTAACTTGCACAAGAAGTTGCTCAAACTCAAGGAAGCCGAACTAAGACAACCGAGCCAAAACATGGGTGGAGGGCTAAATACATTGCCCAAGACGAACAAGGCTTTCCAAAAAAGTTTTGGGAGAGGCTATCATAAAGCAATACTGTGATTAAAACAAGCATATCGTGCAAAGCATATCAATGATGCTCTGAGCTACACAAGACATTTTCAATATCTACGGAGAAATGACGACTCAAAAATTGGTAAGAACATGTTGTCTGCTGCCCACAAGCTGTTCTCACTTACTGCTGCTTTGAGTAAAAAATAAAACAATATTGGGAAACAGCCCTTACAAATCCATCAATTATCTTCTTATCCCTTCACCTGAATCCAAGTTCTCTAAGCTGTTTTCACTATGTTCAAAACAATGCATGAAGAGGACACAAAACTACTAGCACTAAAGATCAAAGCTCTAAAATAGCTGCTAACCTTATACCTTTATCATGCAATTTTTCCTATCATTGGCTGCCTGAATTACCGGAATGTTTAACTCTCATCTGATCCATACAATCGTCTCTCTCCATTGCGATAAAAAGCCTAAAGCAGCTGCTGACTAATTTCTCATATTGTAGCAAAATTGTGCAAACAGAAGTTGTATAACTACTCCGAGAAAATTCAGAGTAGTATTTTTGATCTATAAATCCATGCTCATGAGAAGATTGAAACTGTCTCAGCTAATAGCAGAAAGGAAGTCCACGCCAAATATGAAGGCCAGCAATCTATTGTAATATGCCAGAAAAACTCTGTAGCACATAACTCTACAGATCAGCAAACAAATCTCTATTAATCTTACTAAATCTTTCACAGATAGTGTTGAGTAAAGCACCTCGTGGATCCTCTGAATCAATCAACCACAACATGATTTTTATGTCATTGAGCAATACCGGGTGTGTGAGAAGCTGGCTTGGTATATGATGTACACTTATGTAAGTGGAAACCCTGCACCAGTCCAGACAACCGTTATGATGATTTATGAGGGTTTAGACAACCATAGAAAGCTCTCTAAGTGGTAGATGTGGAGAGCAACCTTCAGACTTAGTCCAGAAGGAGTGTAAAGCAGCTTGTTTTACCAGAATACAATCTTATATATATATATATAGATTAAGTGAAAAAAGAACCACACAAGGTATTTATAAAAATATGTATTTATATAATACTCTCTAACACGTTTAGATATCTTGTACCCGGAGATATGCACAATGCACACAATACTTTACAAAGAGATCAAGTAAATAGCGCAGAATACACAGTGGGCCCCAGGTGGGAACCAAACCATGAACTAAGAAAGTGGTATAAGAACCACGACTTGGGTCAAGACAATGTCAAGAGGACGTAGAAATGCTGGGTACCCAAGGTGAGTGACTAGTAACCCTACTTAGAGAGTGTACAGTGTGGGAACACCACTGCGTGCTCCATACAAATCAGCGTGTAAGTCGCGGTTGGAGTTTTAAAGAAAAAAAAAACTTTCCAGTGGACCCTAGAGAAACCCCTTGGAAGACAGAAGGTTGGAGAGCCACCCCACCCGTGGATACCCTAGTACCCACGTTACCTACATCAAGGAAGCCGGGTGCATAGGTGTGAAGTGGCGTCTGAAACCGCCGTCGAACCCAGTGGAGAACTTCAGTAAAGTGCCGCTGCTGACAAAGGAGAAAGTGTCCAGTGGAATCCGAAGGTGGATTTTCATTGACAGTGTCTATGTCACTCAGGAGTGACTCAGAGATCTGGAAGACGAATGCCCACCAATGTCGGGAGTTGCAGGAGAGTTGACGAGGACCTTGACTGTGCAGCTGTGAGGACTAGGCGACACTGAGGAAGACCAGGAGCTGTGCACGAGCTGTCCCAGATCAGATGTCGAGTAATGAGGGGTCGGAGTGCAGCGGGAACACCAACAAGCCTTGGCAAATGCAACCCACGTAGAGGTCTAAGAAGGTGCTATGTCGGGACCAGCAAGGTCCAGGGGATTCACCACAAGCAGGGAAGTCAGGGAAGACCCTGAGCACTCAGGGGAGCCCAGACATAACAAAGGTGAACCTCAAATAGACCCACAGGCCGGAGGCACTGGAGTCGTGAGAGGACCTCAAGCAGCTCACCAAAAGATGCAGGTCACGATGCGATGTGGCCAAACATTCTGGTCGCTGGAGATGCTCGAGTTTTGGGCTACTTGGAGCCCGAAGATCTTCTTGGAAGGAAGCCAACAAGCCTTTGCAACTGCAAGTTGACGCGGTGCACAGGGGTTTGGTTATTGCAGCTCCCACGAGGGATACTGGCCTCAAACTTGGTGAGAGGGCAGGGCAGGCCTTGAGAGCTGTGGAGAACCACCACCTGTGTTGCAGTACCTTTCGGAATCTGGAAGAGCACAGGATCAGCAGACCGGTCGACTTAGTTGTGCAAATGCAGGGAAGTGACTCCTTCACTTCAAGGGAGATTCCTTCAGGTGTCTTTGACACCCAAAGGCCTTGGAAGGTTCCTGTATGGTGCACAGACAATGCAGCAGACTGGAAGGGAGACAAAGTCGAACCCAAATGAAGTCCAGCAAAGTCCAGATTTTCCAGACAGTAGAAGAAGTGGTGTCTGATCTGAATCTTGTCCCACGACGAATTTAGGGACCCACCCACTGGTAAGCCCTTAAGTACCCTTAGGAAAGGGTTGGGACGATTCAGGGGACCCTCCCAGTGGAGTCTGGACAGGGGAGAGGTTGCTCCCATGTCCTTTGTCCAGTTTCGCGCCAGAGCTGGTTTGAACTGGACTATGCATGGGGACACCAAATGTGCCCCTCATGCAGACTGAGGGGTGCTGGCAAGTGCACCCACCCTGCCCCAATACACTAAATCCTGTCTTGAAGGTGGTCACACGTCTCTGTAGCAGGATGCCTTTTGTTCTGCCTTCCCCTGCTCGAGCTTGGCTCAGCAGCAGGAGGGCAGAATCGTGTCGCTGGTCGGCAGCAACAATTGTGTGCTGTCCAGGTCTGGAAGACTGGCACCGGGGACATGGAGAGCCTAATGGAGGACTCTTCATGTACTTGGAATCATACCTCCCACACCGTTTATGGTGTGGAGGTATGATTCCAACATGATAGGATTCGTTGGAGCTACCTTCATCTCGTAATTACGCAGTGCCCCTCTATATAGTATATGGCTGCTTCACTTACAACCCAGGAGGATGGACTCCGTAGGTTGTAGGGGTGTCCTGCTAATGCAGGGGCACCCTCACACTTAGAACCAAGGATCCTGCCTTCAGGATTGCAAAGGCCTGCTATAGGGGTGACTTATAGGTTTTAAGTGCAGTGACCTTAAATATATATAGTAAACCTATATCTTTAGTAAGTGGTGCTAGCACCATCTTACACAGGCTGCAATGACGGGCCTGTGTCCAATCTGGGATGTACCTAAGTACTGAACATAACAATTTATGGGAGGAAGCAGAGATACTGGGGTCCTGATTAGCAGGATCCCAGGCATACTAGTCATTAACAGCTTAGCACCAGGCAAAAAGTGGGGGTAACCATGCAGAAGGATCCTACCTTCCTACAGGGTGCATATCAAAATGTACTCTCACCTGACAAACTCACAGACAGGCTACAAAGATTCTTATTACAATACTGCTTGAATGTATTTAAAACTACAAAGATGCAAGCCCTTTAAATCGGCACTGAACACTCTCACTGACTTACAGTAGATTACAAGATCAAATTCATGATTATCTGCATTACACAAAAGGCCCACTGGAAATATTCCTTCCATACAGACAAATGTTGACACCTCATTAAATATCACCTGAAAATATAAATAGCCACTACTTGCCCAATCCTATAATGCTCTTACAAGCAACAAAATCATGGTGGTTGACTACTGGGATCTCAGGGTAGGATTAAAACACTTGAATGCTTTTGACCTTTGCCCGAGGGCATAATCAAACAATCCCTGAATCAGGAAACTCCTCAAAATATAATTATTCGTTCATTTGACTGAAGGACTGCCCTTATGATTTGCCTCTGTGATTGAAATGACATGTCTACAGTTTCCCTTCACTTTTGACTGGATGTTAACTTCCCTGTTTTATCAGATCAGCTCCTCATTATATTTTATTTATATGTTTTGCCGTATAATACATGAGTACCCGGACACCCGTATCCTTGGCATCATAATGCCCACTCAGAAACCTTTGTCTCATATTTCGCCTCATCTCCTCCAATTTTTAGTGATCTAAATTGCATATTATTGTCCCGAATAGCTCACCTATTCACAAACTGCCCTAGGCGTTAATATAGTTGTCTAATGTGTGAAGCCGACATACATACTCCTCCGCCCTCCATTATTTTTGTCCCCGTATCAGCCACTGCACATTGATAGAGAGTTTGTCCTCACGCCTACCACCTTCTCACAAGTCTGAGAAGGAGAGCTCTGGGTTGACAAAGGTTTGCAAAGTACATCGAAATTGTCTCGTAATACCATAGGCGTCAGGACTTGCTTGTGATACATTATTGCAAGCAAACACATGTCCCTTGCTGTTTTTTAGAGATAGTTCTGATTTGAGAAGTATTATGTAACGGAGAAAATTTTGTTAAGTAAACTGCAATCATCGCGTTATTAGCAATAATGGAATATTGATGAATAACACTGCCAAAAACAAAAAATTACCCCCGAGAGTGCTTAATTATTACCCAACTAATGCTACTCCGACAGCGAATATGTATATGGACTTGCGTCAATGCCACAATTTGCTTGTCAGGTTATTCAGAGAACAGCAAGACCAAATATAGGGTCGTAGATCAGGCTGGTTAAGCACTGGCTGGAGTAGGTACTGGAGAGGAGCCAATTGTGGAACATTGGTAAACATTAACAAACCTGAACAGAGCTTTTGAAGAATCTTTGGATGTTCTCTTGAAGGCTGAGATCCATTGGTGGAGCTGCGTGGGGGCACAAGTATTGTACTAAGGGAAGTCGGATCAGGTCAAGATTGAGGTGAACAGGCACAGTTCTAATGGATTCTACACTAGAATAACAGCTGCTACAGTTCAGTAGGGAAGTGCATTTCCTGAGCTATGTGAATTTTCAGTGTTAATATTAGCAGGGCGTTCTGCAGTTCACCGTTGTTGTGCTATAGAAATATATTAGGTAAAGTGCTAAAATATCGGGGTGTTCAAGCGTCAGTTATGATGCTTTGACAGAGCAGTAGTTGGCTCCTATTATTGAAATAGCAGGGGATCCTACATCTTTGGATCAGTTATGATATCATTTGGGAAGAGCATTTGTGAAGCTCTTCTTATTTTAGCAGTGCGTTTTCATGCTAATATCGAAGTCCATTTTCAGAGCTGTTTGAGAGTTCATTCTGTAATAGCACAGTGCTCAGATCAGCATTGGGGTGTTTTTTGCCTAACTATATTGGTCTCTAATGCTATAATACGTTGAGGTGCTCGTGCTGGGGTTGAGGTGAATAGGATGTGTACTGTGCCCATGAATAGTTAAGCACTGGCTATCCGAAATAACACCATGCCTGAAGTGCACCGATAGAGCTGTTCATTAGGGCTTAGTGTTAAACTAGCACTGGCCAACCTAACCAGCTGCGGCAGAGCTCTGCACTGCTGTCCGAATTTATAAACCCCAAATAGGTGCAGCAATTATCAGAGGTTGTTTTGTTTTCAAGTGAAAACATTCATGTGGAATTTCCTTTTCGTTTGTAATGGCATCCCAATCCCCGTTTCAGAGGATTTCGATCAACTTGTCCACTGAGTTAAGACCTGCTCTTGCAGGTGCTTGAATTCCATCCTTGGATCCTGAAATGGGGAAAACACAGCAAGCTTTGATGAATCCCTACTGCTCTTGGAGGTACTTGAATTTCCTCCTTGGATCCTGAAGTGGGTAAAACACAGCAAGTTTTGATAAATCCCACAGCCTTGAAAATGCAGCTGCATTCTGAAATAAAGAGAACTCCTCTTGCTGGGGATACAGTGCCAGGTTCCAAGAGGCGCCTCATGCCCCCGTCCATGGTATCTGCCTCTGCTCATGTACTTAAACTGCTTTCAGTATTACTTACAAATACATAAAGGTGTTGCAAGGTTCATAGGTGGTGGTAGTAGTAAGCAGGAGGCCCCATGCAAGATCAATAGTCCAGTGAATTGCAATCCCCATGAGGTAGCACAACCTCTTGTCAGTGCTGCATGGGAACCGAGACAGTGCAGTACACTCAAATAAGCGTCAGTGGATTTCTTCCCCCCTGTGTTTTCTATGTCTTTGCCCCAGAGGGGCCCCTAAGTAGCTCCTGCTTAAACTGCCAACGCGGGAGGTTCCTGATTCTCCAGCACTGGATCTTTCATATATTCACATGAATTATTCTCTGTTGTCAGGCTGGGAATGTATGTATGTATGTATAGGATTTATAGAGCGCAGGAATCACCCCTAAGGGGTATCTCTGCGCTGTCACCCTGGGAAAGTCAGACTCATGTGCAGACTAAAAATTAAGCCCTGAATAATGACGTTTTCAGGAGTTTCCTGAAGCTGAGAAAATTGGAACGTTTATCCAGTTCCTCAGGTAGGGTGTTCCAGAGTTTTGAGGCCAGATGAGTGACAGTTTTTGTGCCTGTCCTAAGTTTGTTGACCCGGGGGACCTCCAGCAACCTTTTCCCTTCCGACCTAAGATTGCGATTGCGGCAGTAGAATTTGAATTTTTCTGCCAGGTAGCTGGGGCTCGTGCCATAAAGGGCTTTATGGGTGAGACATCCAAGCTTGAATTTAATTCTCTGGTGGATAGGGAGCCAGTGGAGCTGTTTTAACAATGGACCAGCCAAAGTGCGTTAAGGTTTCTTCAGGGCAAGGCGAGCGGCCACATTTTGGACAATCTGCAGTCTGCTGAGAAGGGACTCATTTGCAGATGCCAACAGAGCATTGCAGTAATCTAAGCGGCCAATAATCAATGCTCGAATCAGGGTTCTTCTTACAGAGAGAGGCAGCCAGCGGGACACTCTTCACAGGAGGCTTAAGGTATGGTAGCAGGTTCCGGATGTAGTCATAACTTGGTCCTTCATGGATAGCTGTACATCAATACGCACCTCCAAGTTTTTTGCCACTGAGGTTGGGGTAGGGCAATGTAGGCCACCTTCTAGGGGACCAGGCAGTCTGAGCAGTACCAAACAACAACATCTCCATCTTGGATGCATTTAGCTGGAGACAATGGTCCGTCATCCACTCTGATATAGCTAACATACCCTTATCAAAACGCTGTTCAATGTCCTTATCGTCCTTATCAAAGGACAGGAGCAGTTGGGTATCGTCCGCATAGGAGAAAGGAATGAAACTGCACTCCCTAATTACCTTGGCGAGGGGGGGCCACATAGATATTAAACAACGTCTGGCTCAAGCAAGAGCCCTGGGGCACCCCCTTAGTGAGTTTCGAGGTTTGAGAATGGAATGGACCCAAGTTGATAGTCTGAGTGCGCTGGTCAAGAAAGCTGATGAGCCAGTTAAGTGCCTGTCCCTGTAGACCGGCCTCCCTCAGTTGAAAAATCAGTTTCTGATGAGAGACCGTGTCAAAGGCTGCTGTCAGATCCAATAAGACCAAAATTACTGCTTTATTACTGTCCAAGGCCATTTTAATATGATCCGTGACCCCAATAAGGGTGGTCTCAGTGGAGTAGTTGGGCCTAAATCCAGACTGGCAAGGGTCAAGAATGGAGTGGTTGTCAAGCTAGTCCATAAGCTGAGTGTTGACATAGCTCTCCATCATTTTACTCATTAACGGGAGGAGCGAGATGGGCCGGTAATTTGAGAGCATATCATCAGGCATCTGATCTTTTTTCTTGATAGAGCAGACTTCCACTCTGATGGCCGAATACCTTCGCTTAAAGAGGTGTTTAGAATCTCCGTGATAGGGGCGGCTAGGAGAGGAGCAAGCAGGGCATATTTGTATGCTGGCATAACATCTAGGGGGGATCCCGATTTTGCCGTACTAAGCATGGTTTCCACCTGAAAGATCTGAATAGCTTTGAAACAATCCAGTCCTAAACTTAAGTCCTTAACCGCTTGAGAGCTCGGGTCAGTGGGCTTAGGGCGCTCAGAATTTTGTGGATATTCCTTATAAATCCGATTAATTTTCTCATCAAAGTACACAGCTATGCTGTCGCAAAGGCCCTGAGAGGGGGTAATCTGTTGGGCACAAACTGTGGGCTTAGTGAAGGAGTTAAGGACTTTAAATAGTTCCTTTGTCGAGTTTCTTGCCTGGTTCAGTTTTAATATAACATGATTTTTCCATGCTCTTTTTAAATTCTTGTAGTAGGCAGCAGGGCCAGTTTAAAATAAAGTCTTCCGCTTTCAAGCTGAGATTTACGCCATCTTTTTTCCAGCACCTTACAACTGGACTTTTCCCTGTGTAACTCAACAGTGTACCAGTCATCACTGTTTTTCCGAGGTTTGTTACAATCGTATTTCAACGGGGCCAGTGTGTCAATTTTAGTGCTAACATTATCATTAAAGGTTCTTAGCTTTATTGTACAGTCCATATGTTCTTTGAATATCTGGGGAGTAAATAATGTGCTAAAAGATTCATATGTGACTTTTTGCCTTCTCCTTTGAAGGACAGTCTGAGCACCTCCAGCCACTTGCTGTCTGAGGTAACTAGTGATCTGAAAAGGGATCATAGAATGATCCGACCAGATCAATGGGCAGGGAGGATCAGCACTTATGGGAATCCCTGGTAACTTTAAATAGCAGTAAACCATTTTAAACAGCTGTAGGCCTCAACAGCAGTGCTTGTTTAGTGGCACATCCTCTTCATTTGAAGCATCCTGAATTGAAGCTCTCCTACTCCCCCTGGAGTTCACCATAGCCCAGATTCTTGCCATATGTCATGTGTGAGGGAGTCCCTAAAAACAGCTCTGCTCTATCTTACCTTTCACGGACTTTCTCCTGATACTTTCTGCTCTGCCCTAGAGCTTAGTCAGCCTCATCTTCACCTTTAAGTCCTGCCAGGAAGATCTGGTGCTCATTTTATCAGAAATAAGGTGCTAGCTACCGCTTGGTTAATTAACATCCTGCTAGCAAACATTTGTAAGGCAGACACTGGGAAATCTGTCCAAACATTTAGAAGACACTGGTGTCCTGACTAATAGAAGAGCTGACTCTAGTGTAGATCAAGCCCCCCTGAAGAATCTTTTCACTTAGTATCAATAAGTAAGAATTTGTTATTTGTCCCATATGGCTGAAAGCCAGAAGATAAGACAGACTGATGTGCTGACTTCTCTATTCTGACAATAGCAACTTTCACTAAAATCCTTGGATGCAGAAGAGTGGTTATTTATTTATAGTCCAGATTCTGCATCGTAGGTATCTATATTGGAGTCATAAACAACCCTCCCTGACATTGCGTCTCTACCTTATGAGATGAAAGCCATAATGTTTCTCCATTTATGTCTACATTCGCTTTAAAAAGAACTCACTCTTAAGTGCATCCTGGAATTGGAAGCCTCAGATTCTTATAGGGACAGGTACTTTATCAGCCAGACTAATTTCAAGCTTATCATTGGCAAGGTTTTGATGTAAGGGTGAGCCCATGACCTCTTTCTTAAAGGCTCTGAGGAAAGAGCAGACCCTTTCTGTATGCCACACTGTCTGTCCTGGGTGAAGCACAAGTTGCGGAGAGAAATAGCTATGGAGAAACCGCCTGACAGCATCAGAAAGAAGAAGCCCAAATGCACAATAAAACGCCAAAGTTCTGGGTCCAAATTGTCAGACAGTTCTTTCAAGGATGACCGGACCAGAGCTGGAACTGGAAGCACTGAAGCAGAGGTGGATCTAGCAGGACTGTGGTTTAATATGGCGCTGGTACAACAGGAGCAGAGGCTCTTTATTTACTGATAGAACAGGATTGAGCTGGTCTCTGAAAGGACCGAGGGGACTAGACTGTGAAAAGGAACCCCCTGACAAGAAGGGGGTGGTCTCATAAAGGGAAAAAGTGGAATGGTGTTGATCATCATGTGTGGTAGCCTTTTTGGAATGGAGTCTCACTAAAGGAGAGTTGGACTGTAGCTTCCCACTTACTGCTATTGCCTTGCAATAGCTGCATGGACAGAAATGAGTTTGGGGTTTGATTTGTTTTTTAGTTGTCATTATATTTCCTTTGTTTTATTTTCCAAGCAGTTTGGCTTTATTAATGAGAAATTTCTTATTTGATAAAGGGGTCCAAAGTGTTGATCTGTTCTCCAGCATGCAAGTTTATACATCCTAGCAGCTCTTGTACTTTTTTCTGGCTCCCACTGACCTTCAGAGGTGTTTCAACTCTCTAATGCAAGTTGCAATCATCCTACAGCCAGAGCACAGGCAGCCCTCTCTCATGCACCCTATTCAGTTCCACTGTTGCCTGGTTTCCTATTCTTTCAGGGTCATCAAATGTCTTTGAGGGCCAATAGTGCTGTTTGTCTCCTGTTTCTTTTTCCCCCCGATACCCCGTCACTCAGATGTTCCTTAAACAGTTGTTGCTGCTTCTATACATATCCACATATCCCCTAGTGTTGCCTCCTTTCTAATCTGCATTACAGTACTCATGAACTGCTGAGCATGGCCTAATTACATGTAACATCTTGCTAAAGCATCTGCTAGGGTCAACCCCTTCCACAGCCTGGCCCCATGAATATTTGGGGCAAACCTCCAGTTCTATTGTTGTGTATGCTCTGGTAAGGAAGCAGTGTTCGAGTCTTAAAAGAGAAGTGGCTTCTCCCTAACTCTGCAAGCTTCAGTCTCAAGAGACTTTTAAGAATTTTTGTCATTTACTCCTTGATGCGAACAGTTATTTGAAGGTATGCTACTATAGAAGATGTGTGTTGAGGATGCATTTATTAAAGGTCAGTAATACTGTCCTAATCACATGGACTTTTGGACTGTTTTCTTTGCGTTCTCTAATTGAATTGTTGTTTTCTTCTAGCCACACTGTATTTACAGATCCCCTTTCATGGTAGCTCATCCTGTTCATCAGCAACCGGCATATCATTATCAGGTACAAATTGGTTATATAGGAAGATGAAAGTTATCGTTCTTAACTGCATTTTCTGTTTAACTTAACTCACATTTTCAATATGTTCATTTGTGGTTTCAGAGAAACCTGTACAGTCGATCAAAATAAATAATCTATTTACACTAGAAAACAAACATACATAGATAAAAGACGAATCACCAAAGAGCAAAACCATTTATCCATAATCCATATCAATAAGTTCTGGCATTTCTCTTAAGCAATCAGTTATTCTGAAGCGTATTCGATGAGCGTTAGAAATTGGATTTCTGGTTGGCAGAGTTATGCACCCTGTCCCAGCAGGAATCATAATCCTAGTCTGGGTAAATCAGATACACACCATAAATTGACCTGTGCTCGCACTCTGGTAGCTTGGCACAGAGCAGGCAGGCTTAACTTAGAGCAATGTTTAAAGTATTTATGCAACACTTCAACCAGTAGCCTTGGCCCACTGCAAAGTGCCTTAGATGCGTCCTCAACGAAGCCGTGATGCGAGAAGCAAAAGTTGATGCATCGTCGTCAGAGCAAAGGCTTGAAGGTGATGCGTCGGCACCGAGCTGTGCACAGTCGGATATTCATCAGAACCTGGAGACAATGCGCCACGCTGTTGGTGATATGATGTGATGTGCACAGTCCGTGCAGCAGTGGCAATGCGTCAAGGAAGATGCACCCCTTCCCATCGGTGCAACTTCATTGATGCATGGATTATGGAAGTTGCAGCACTTTATACCCACTTCTGAAGGGCCCAGGACTGGATTGCCACCACTAGGCAGGGCAAGAATTGCAGCAAGCAAAGTCCAAGTGCTGTTGCAGGTTCATGAAAAGTCTTTGATGTCCATGATGCTTAGAATAGGGTGCAAGTCAGCATTCCCTTGGAGTCACTCTGGGTTCAAATGAGATGGCTCCAGTCCTACCTCAGCAGGGCAGAGAGTAGCAGGCAGCAGGGCACCACAGAACAGACACAGTTCTTTTAGAGCAGTAGTCTAGCAGAGTGGCATTTTCTGCAGGTTTTGTCCATGCACTCAGCTATTCCATTCTTCGTTAACAAAACTCTTAAAACTGACCCTTCTACATTCCTGGTTACTAATTGCTAAATAAGAATCACACTATTTATCAAGTCATTTTTATTTTTAACCAGGAATTGAAATAAACACCCCCCTTGTCATCAACTGTTTTGTAGTTAGCCCGCACCCCTGAGAATGCTGTGTTTTAAGTGGCTGGCGAAAATAGAAAAAGAAAAGGCCTGAATCACTGTTGCACTTGAGGAACACAGGCTTTCTAGCTCCCGCCTACCAGACAGAGTTAGCTATCTGTTGGCGAAAAGACCTATTCTCTTCATAGAGTGGGCTTAAAGCATGCCCGTTGCTTACCATTGTTTGACTTTATTGTCACTCTCATTTGCTTTCTTTTTATTTGTTTGTTTATGTGGGCTTTACTTCCTTTTCTTGTGTTTAGCCCTACACTGAAGCATGGATGTTTTACTTGTGTTTCGAACCTAGGCAGCGCACATGCGCTGTCTGCAAGACCTGCTGTAAGCTGTAATCCCGTCTCCTACTTACCATTGGATCACTCCTACGTCACTCTTCTTTGCTGCCTCCTAAGTTGTTCAGGCAGCCGATACCTCACTTCTGGTCAAAGCTAAGGAGCTTCAGCCAAGCACAGTCTCCTTATGCATACTTTCTTCATCTGTTCTCAGATCCTTTAAAAAAAAGGTTACTGCAGTTACTGCTTCTGCCCTCCCACCACCTTCCGACAATTTATGTTGATACGCATTTTCTGTATAGTTTAAAGGCTCTGTTATTTCACCAATAACATATACATTTGCACCCACCAACATTGGTTTGTAGAATGCGCTTGTTTCAAACTTCTTTTTAAGGGCTGTCATGCACATTGCACGGGCGCCGTGGTTTTTTATTTTTCCATGGCGCCCTTGTTCATCATTATTTTTACCCCACCTGGTTTCATCGGGTTCTTTTTATCACCATGGCACCCTCTTCTGGAGCCACCATGCAAATAAGTTAAATATGCATGGACACAGCACTTTTTATTGTGGCAAATGATCATTATTTTTAAATTACTGCAATTGCGTGCCGCGCTTTAAGTTTTAGCATGGCGCCCGCTTTAAAACCACAGAAAACTGATCAGCTGAGCCATGGAGCTCACTGGCCCAGCACTGACTGATCCTCCTGCACTGTGAGTAGTGTTTTGGAGCCATAGGACACTCTAGACTCAATATAAGTGCAGCTAATGCCGGTTGTGGTCTCAGCACTTCAGTTACCAGAGCAGCACAGACTACTCTCAGACACATGTTGAGCCTGACAGTGGAGTTGGGGGTTGAAGTGGGGAGGGGTATTGTGTGTGTGCACCACAATGATTCATGTATCTCGCAGTTCCAAGTTTGGAAGGTTGCAATATACAGTGATAAACCAAGTTTGCAGGCAGCAACTCGATGGCGGCTGCATCTGTTGACAATTAACGTTTTTGTGCAGTGTAGGGAACCTGCTTCTTCCTTCGCTGCACCCGTACACTGAGTGTGAGCGGTGGTTGCCTTGACTCTTCAGGTTTACTCCTGTTATACGTACCTGTTTGACCCAATTTTATGTGTGCGTGGAAATCTTTACTTGGCGGTATTCATATAGTTTCCCTTCTTTGTTACTTACGCGTGCTGATACTCGCGCAAAGCATGTTATCTGTGTCTGTAAGGGTTTCAGGTTTGCTTCCTGTGTTGTACTTGTACTCTGCTGGAAGGAGGCAGACAGTTCCTGCTGCTAATTGTGATGCGCCTGTTCCAGGCATGACTGAGACAAACTCTACTGCTGCCTGTGCTTTTCCTGTTTACTAGCTCCAAAAAGCTGTACCTGCTGACAAGGAGGATCTAACAAAGCGTATCTGTTATCACTGGATCTAACAAAGCGTATCTGTAATCACTAGTGGTGTCACATCATGACCGCCATTACTGGGGGTCATAGTTCTACAGTGAGATTGGAGAAGGCTGATGTGGCACAATAGCCGGCAGGAAGCTTCACGTGCCACCAAAATATAAACAAAATGGTTGTGCGCTGGCAAGTGTTTGCATGAGTAGTGGCGGTTGTATGGATTTTTGAGGTAATAAATGCTATACGTGAGCATCAGATTATGTTATACGAGGTCAGATTAATGTTGTTTGGGACTGTGCCTGGGCACGGATTATGCTGGTATGGGCTAGCTAGATACAGGTCATAGCCTAGCTCTACTGCCCATATCACGGGCACGGGGATGGGGGGAGGCACGGATCAACTCAAGACATTACTGAGCATGTGCTGTTGGAAGACGGCACTGAACTACGGCCAATTTAGTCCTGTCACGGCAGCTGTGGTAATTCTAGAAACTATTCAGCAGCATGCCATGAGCACTGGGGAGCCTCTGATCTAACCTAGGCGTCACTGAGACCCCCAATGCCCCAGGGCAGGCGCTAAGCAGTGCCAGACACTGATGTGTATGACAAGGGTGCTGCTGAGACACAGCAAGAAAGTCCTTGCGCGCCGTTGAAAAACAAGCATATGCAGTGCAATAGGTCTCTCATTTGTTAAAGTTAGAGCTGTTGGCGTTGAAAATGTCAATGTTTTTTACTTTTGTTTTTTATACTAATGACAATATCGCTATACAAATATAGTTACTGCACTGCAAATTAAAAAACACAAGTAAAAAACATTGTCATTTTCAACAACAACAGCTCTTACTTTAACAAATGTGAGACCTATTGCATTGCAAATCTTGGTTTTTTTGGTTAACCACTTCACAAGAGTGTATATGTTTTCCAGCTGCCTCCCTTATGTACTGCTCTTCCTTCCTCCACTGCAGTCCGTGTTGCGCTCTCTCACCCTTGTGCTTCTCTCCATGTTGTGCTTGCCCCAGGGTGCTTAATCCCCATGTTGCTTTCTTGCTCGTGAGCTTCCGCCATCAGCTCAATGCTCCTCTCTTTCACCTTTGTTTTGAACTACTTTTCCTAGTTTTTAATTTACTAATCAAACTTGGATTGCTAAATTTAAAAAAAGCCCCCATGTCTTTTTATCGTCTACCTGCATGTGCGTTGTGCAAATTGAGGAGGCGGGATCATTATAGTTGATTTCTTTTCTTTTTACGCTTTAGCTATGCTGCACGGCATTGGGGGTGATGTATAAAATTGCTAACAAAGATTGGCAGTGCCAATAGTTCCCAAAAGCGAGAAATATTAGCTTTGAGAATTCTGTTTTTAATTGTTTTTGACTCAAACCATTGAAATTCATACAAAATATGATTATCAGTATATAATAGACAATCCTCCATTCTTGATATTCACGTAAAGATCGAAAAATGTCTTACATATATTTTACTCTGTTTCACAAAAATGACTATTTAGTACTTAAAGTTCTACGTTTTTACATGAACGGTCTCAATAATATCCGAAGAACAGTTCTTTTGCTGTTCCTGCCTAATCAGCCTATAGTACCAAACATCTGATAGCCTCATAGGAAAGATGAAAAGATTGCATAGCATAGAAGGAAAAAAAGGAGAGAAGATGGAAACAAAAAAGTCAGTGCTATTTCCATACATCTTTATTTTCCCTCATTCTTTTTTTAATAATCTTTTTTTATTGAAACATACAAAATCTGTACAACAAAGAGCCTTAATAGTACAATTACAGGTGTGTTTTTCTTTTTATCCATCATAACACCATCTTCTTCACATAATATTTTCATTTATAGAATTGAACAGAGTGGTCCCTTCTATACACTACTTTTATTTTCTTCCTTATAGACCACGATATGACTGCCAATGCCCCGCAAATTTTCTCCCCTTTCTTGGGTCACCCTCTCCCCTTATAGATTGTTAGTTCCGCTTGCCAGCACCAATCCATATCGCTTTCCCAATCTTCCAATGGGGGAGTGATCGCACCCCATCCCTTTGCCATATTCCGCTTCGCCACCACCGCGGCCAGAGACAGCCATTGTTTTGTATGCCGTGGCCAGTCTTCATTTACCACTGTTACCAACAGGAGCCATTTGGGGTCAACCGGCACCTCCATACCCGCTACCTCCGTCATTCTTGTCCAGTATACCTTGAGGGTTGGGCATTCCCAAAGCGAGTGAAAGAAGGAACCTTCCGCCCCACATCTCCTATGGCATCTCGTGTTTTCACTAAGTCTGTTATGTTGTTATTATTATTGTTGGTGATATATACCACTGGTCATGTGTTTACCTTTAAGATGTGTATTAGAGCGAGCGTGGAATGCCGCTAGGTAAGGGGCGTTCTAGTTCTCTTGGTCAGTTGTAGCTGTACCTTGAGATTGTGAGCTGTGTATCCTGGCGCTCGCCTGTTTCTTTATTAAAATGTATTATCTTCAATAAATATATTGAAGTCACCCTGCGACCTGTCTTCACTTCAATTGGCGACGAGTGGGGAGCCGAAACAGTAACCTTCTTGGAGGAAATTTTGCGACTTATTCAAACAACTACGAGATGGCAAGTAACATTCTGGAAAAGACATTTCTGAAGACCTCTCGTCGGGTGATTGGAGGAATAACGATTGCGGAGACAAAGAAGTACGTTTTGTAGGTTTCTGAGGCTTACTTGTGGAGGTGGATTGTGGCAGTTGAGGTGTTCGCGTTGGCTGCATCTTTCAAGCAGCAAGGACATTCCGAAGACGAGCTTTGCGCTGAACTTCTGACGTAAGCGGAGAATGCTAGCTACATCAGTTGGCTTGTGCAGAGTAAAGTACAACATTGGTCCCCTACAGATGTAAAAAATAAATTGGATTTAGCACAATCAAAAACCAAAGAATACTATGACAAGCACCATGGTACTAAGGAAGTTTCTATTACTGTGGGGGACTGGGTGCGGCTTAAAAAACCGTTCATGGTCACTAAAGGTGAAAGTAAGTTTGAAACACCCAAGCTGGTAGTGGAAGTCTTAAGGAATTCTGTTAGACTTAAAGATGGGAGAGTTTGGAATCTAAAAGACATTGCTGTAGTTAGTAACCAGAATCATGTTGAAAACAATCAAATACATGATCACAGTGGAGATTTTGAGTGGATTGAAGATTATTTTGAAAATAGTAATTTACAATCTCAGTTAGCTACTGAAGATTCTCATGAACCTGTGGTGGTTCAGAAGGAACAGAATGGAAAATTGTGTGTGTCTACTAGCGATGGAACTTCGGATGCTTCCTTTTCTTCCCTTAGGGAGGGGGAAGGGTCTGTTAACAATCATTCTGACGTTGAACCTTGTCAGGAGAGTATTAATGTTGGTAATGCTGGTTGTAATAAGAGAAAAAGAGCCTTGCCTAATTGGCTTAAAGAATATATAATGTAGCTTACATTGCATTATGTTCTGGATGTTCTATCTTTGACTTTTATCCTTGTTTTTTTGTATTGGTATTATTTCATTGTATTAAGTTTCATTTTTTTTTATTAGGGAGGGGGGATGTGTTATGTTATTACTTTTATTGTTGGTGGTATGTACCACTGGTCACGTGTTTACCTTTAAGATGTGTGTTAGAGCGAGCGTGGAATGCCCCTAGGTAAGGGGTGTTCTAGTTCTCTTGGTCAGTTGTAGCTGTACCTTGAGATTGTGAGCTGTGTATCCTGGCGCTCGCCTGTTTCTTTATTATAATTTATTATCTTCAATAAATATATTGAAGTCACCCTGCGACCTGTCTTCACTTCAAAGTCCCATTTTGAATAAGGCAGACCTAGCATTGTACACTCTTTGGAGTATTTTAAGTTGTATCAAGCGGAACCTTGCTCGAATCGGCAACTCTCATGGGCCCTGCAACATTTCCACCCACTGTTCATCTTCTTATGTGCCTACGTCTTGCTCCCATGCTGATTTGAGTGTTGTGGTGGGATCTGGGGCGTTGTTGACTATCTTTTTGTAGAAAAGGGACATGGCTTTGTCCCTGATCTGTTCAGTCAATAATACCCTGTCTTCCAATGGTGAGGCTTTGTTCAACGATCCCCCTTCCCTCATGTATTTCCATACCGAATGTCCCAGCTGAATGCATCTTAGCCAATCTCCCTTTCCCATCTCATAGTCTCTCTCTGTAGGTTATTAAACTCTATATATGCTCCTCCTTTCCAGACATCTCCCAACTTTTCCAGTCTTATAAGCTCCTATTAAGCGAAGCCCTCTAACCTACTAACTTCTTCTAGGAGGTCGCCAGCCCACAGAAATGTCATCCCTGATAGCTTTTTCTCCCATCCTAGGTACTTTGTGGCCTCTTCCATACCTGCACAGCTGTTTTTGTGTGTACCGGGAGGTTTTTATCTATCTGCTTCGTGTATAATAATCCCAGTGGGCCACGGGCCCCCGAGTTCTGTCTATCTACTCTATACTCTGGTTCAGCTCCGTCCTCGAGTATCCAGCCATTCACGTTTACTAATTGCGAGGCCCAGTGGTAACCCTGTATATCTGGTACCGCTAGGCCTCCTTCAAAAACTCCCCTTTGGCGCTTGCTCGACGTAATTCTTGTGGCTGCCCCGCTCCATATTAATGCCCGAATTTCTGAATCCACTTTCCGAAAAAGGGCGGGAGGCATGTTATACAGTGAGTTCTGTAACATATGGAGTAGGCGTGGGATCGCCATCATCTTGAACAATGCTGCCCGTCCCATCAGCGTCAGTGGGAGCATGCACCAGTGTTTTGCGTCCTTTATAAACCTGTCTAATTGCCGCACCAAATTCTGGTTGTATTATACGTCCGGGTGATAAAAAATATCCCTAAATATATGAAGCCATTCTCCTGGATGGGCACACTGCATCTCGATGTTAGATTAGGGGACTCCCCTGCTAGGGGGAATAGTAAGGATTTTCCCCAATTAATCCAATACCCCGAGTACTCACGAATATTCGGAAAATCTGCAGTATACGGTCGATTGACTGTCTCGGTTTCTTCACGTATAACAAAATATTGTCTGCTTAAAGTGATATTTGGCCTTTCCCCTCTTCTCCAATTGGTATCCCCCAAAACTGGGTGCTGCCTCACCCATGCCGCCAATGGCTCCAAGGCCAGCAAGAATAGAGTTGGGGAGAGCGGGCATCCCTGCCTAGTTTCTCTATGTAGGATAAATGTGTGGGAGACTGTTGCATTGACCCTTACTCTTGCGAGGGGCAGGTTATACAGAAGCCTGACCCAGCTAATGAATTTTGGGCCGAGGCCATAGTTCTCTAGGACTGCCTACAGGTCAAATGCCATACTAGCGTCTAACGATAAAAGAGCTGCCTGCTCATGTGGATGCGTCTGGGTTATGTGTAAGATACCAAAAAGCCATTGCAGGTTCAGCCTCGTGCCCCTATTGGTCATAAATCCTGATTGATCTGGGTGGATGAGGGTCTCTATGACGCTTACCTGTCTCGTGGCCAAGAGTTTAGCAGGTACCTTTATTTCAAAGTTTAAAAGGGAAATTGGCCTGTAGGAGCCACAGCTAGAGGGGTTCTTCCCTGGTTTTGGTATTACTGTTATTACTCGGATTCGTTGATTCGCTGGTAATATCCCATCTTTCAGTGCCTGGTTAAACATGTTTAGCATATGCTCTGCTGTCACGTCTAGCATTGCTTTATATAATTCAACAGGCAATCCGTTGGGGCCTGCTGCTTTCCCTGACTGCAACGCTCGTGACGCAGTGCTTACCTCCTTGATTTGTCAAGTTTTCTTCCAAATGGTCTCTATCTTCCTCGCGGAGCTGGGGCATAGGGATGTCTCTCAGGTAACACCCAACACGCATCGGAATGGTCGCTGTGGGAGGTGTAAGTGTCCTCATAGTATTTCACAAATTCTTCCGCGATTTCTGCCCCGGTTTCGTGCTTATTCCCATCTTTATCTATTAAGCCTGTAACTGATTTCCCCCCCACCCCCATCTGTTTCCTGTCTAACCATGCCAGTAATTTGTTGGCCTTGTCCCCCATTTCGTATAGTCGGTATTGCGTTGCTTGCGCCTTAGCGCTATCCTCCATTAGGTCCCTGAGTTCTTTTTGTCGGATGTTTAGCAAGTGTCTGCTATTGGCTGCTTCGGGCTCTGCATTTGAGATGTTTTTTTTTTTTATTGCCCCTATTTTTGCCTGGCCCTGACCTCTAATGACCGTTTTAAAGGCCTCCCAAAGTGTTACAGCCGAATCCACTGACCCCTGATTTTCCCATGAAGTAATGTTCTGCCTCCTTCCTCAATTCTTCTCTAAAATCTTCGTCCTTTAGATACCAGGGTTTGATTCTCGGAGGAAGTGTGAAATCTTTTGCTGGGCCTGCCAACCTCACCTTACCGGGGAGTGTTCGAATATACCTCTTGCAATGTGTGTGGCTTCCCTGAATTCTCCCAACCGGGATATTTGTGTTATCATATAATCCAATCTAGAAATGCTGCCTGTTGCTGCTGACAAGTGGGTATATTATTTTACTCCGGGCTGTTGTCCCCAAATATACCCCAATCCCAGGGCCTCAAGGAATCCCTGCAACTGGCCCGCTGCCTCATGGTACCTGTGTCACTTGTACCCCTTCTCAATGCATCTAATTCAGCGAGATTATATCATTCATGTCCCCCCAGCACCAGCCTGCCCTCTGGCAGTTGTAGCAGCATGTTCCCCAGTGCATCAAGGGTGGCTGACTGCAGCCTCGGGGGCGAATACACTGAGCAGCGGTTAACTTGTTCTCCCTCCCACTTTCCACTTATAGCTGTATATCTGCCCAAATCATCTATCCACAGTTTTTGCTCTACAAATGAGCATGCCCGTTTAATCAATATACCAACTCCTCTAGACCCTGAGGTGTAGCCGGCGTGTACCCTGAGAGTATAGCCATATCTGTCTAGGGCCTTCTATTGGTTCCCACTAAGGTGCGTTTCTTTGCAGGAGAATGGTATCTGGGGAATTGCGTTTGATAAATTGTAACACCATTGCTCTTTTAATTTTACCATTTAAACCATTTACGTTCCAAGACCTTATAGTGAGCGCGGACTGGGTGTGTCTATGGAGGTCCATCTGGGTAAATGTTCCTTTTGATGATTTCCCTCTCTGGATGCGATTCCCAAGTTGGTGCACTACTGTTCTCCCTCCTTGTGTACAGTTCTAAACTAACATTAACTTTTATATAACCCCTTCCCCACTCCCCCACCATGCCACCCTGCTTCTAAGGTGAAGGAATCCCCAACTCTCCCACCTGCAGAGCGCCTGTTGCCCGAGTACATACATAACAGTTTTAGCTATTTATCTGAGGGTGTGATCGATCAAGCTGGAACAGTGAATTATTAGGTTCAACCCATCTCCCCCCGCCCTTGGCCAATTCCTTGTTAGTCCCTTAAGGTCTTGGCACGAAGTTTATGTCCAATGTTCCTCAGTATGTGCCCCTACATGTACAGGTCCATGCTTTTTTCCCGGGGTCTGTTATTTTCCTTTCCCCAGAGGTCTAAAATGGTGCAGTCTTACCTCCTCTTGGATCTTCCTAGTCACTTTCTTGGCTCTATTTGCCGCATGTGTGGATCGATGGCTTGTTGATCATGTTCAGTCGCTAGCCCTTCTCTCTCTTTGCCTGATCCCCCTCCGCGTCCGGCACTTCTGTCTTGTCTCTGTCGGGTGGTATGCCATCCATCTAACCACTCCCCTGCTTCATCCGGGGTTGTGAAGTGCCATGTTTTCCCCTCTTCTATGCCTCTCAGCCGAGCAGGAAAAAGCATCATATACTTCAGTTCTCTTGATGCAGCTCTTTTTTGATGTGATCAAAACTCCTTCTTTGTTTCTGCACTTGTAAAGTAAAGTCTGGAAAGAACTTGATCATTGAGTTCTCGTAAGGGAGATCACCTTTCACTCTGGCTGTTTGGAGTATCGTATCGTGATCTCTGTAATAGAATACTCCAGCTATTATTGTACGCGGTGATAATCCTGGTTTCAGGGTGGGGGCCCGGCATTCTATGGGCCCTCTCATTTGACAAGAATTTAGATAGGCGCGTGGGCTGCAGCTTGTTAGTAATAAGATCTTCGAGGAACAGGTTGACGCTCTGCCCCTCTGCTCCTTCAGGAACTCCCACCAGCCGTATGTTGTTTCGCCTCCCTCTTCCCGCTTGGTCTTCTAGCAGTGCCGCCATTTGTGCTGCTGCATAAGGGTGGACATCTGCCCTTCCAGCCACTTTGTCTTACATTGGAGTAGCTTGATGTTTGTTTCGGACGCGGCACCTTACTCATTCAGTTTTGAGAAGTCCGCTTTATTTAGGGTGACCTCCACGGAGACCAAGTCTATCTTGGGCTCCAAGGAGCCTTTGACGTTGCGTATTGCTGCCATTATCTCTGCCAGGAATGGTTCCTCTTCTTCCACGCCATCTGTTGATTGCTTTGCTGGCTTCGTGATTGCATATTTATCCATTTTATTGGATTGGATCGGACCTGATTCTTTCGGTCTTCCCCATTACCCTTCGTAGTTCATGCCTGAGTATTTTCAACAGGGGCTTGGAGGTAGATGTCCTGCTTTCCCTACCAGTTTCTTTGTTTTTGTCCCCCCTTCTTGTCTTAGAGGGAGTGCTGTCGTTAGAGCCTTGTTTGCAGCAAAACCGGGCTGTTATTAATCAAAGAGGGCCCCCACGCTGCCTCAAATGCTTCGACGGTCCTCCTGCCCTTCACCGGTCTGGTGAGGGTTCGCTGCCCTCCTCCAGTTAGTTTCCGCCTCGCACCCTGATCCTTGCGGTGCAGTGGAGTAGCGTTCTGTCTCCTCACCAAAGCTGCTATGGCTATGGCTTCGGCTTCACTCTTTCCTTCCCTTGGGTGGGGAATATTGCCAGCAGAGTCTCACCGTGCACCACCTGCCGAGGGGGTGGAGGGGGCCGCGCTTTGGTGCCTTTGACTATCGTATTCACGCTCTCCCCCCCCCCTCCTTCATGTCTTTCGCCACCTACCGCCACAAGATCCTTTATGGGCCGCTGTTATCCAATGCCCGTCGCAGTGCCATGTGCCAGCCTCTGTTCTGGTGTACTTTGGGCCGAATTAGCAGCAATAGTTCCTCCCGGCGCTACCCGCCTCGCAGGGGCCTGGGTCTTCTTTCATTATTTAGGCCTCGTGTGCAGCTCGTTCCCCGGGCCTCCCCCTCCGGTACTCTGCTTCGCTGTCCCTTAAATCCCTCTACTGCCGAGCGCCGGGGCTTATAATTCTGCCACTAAATCCATGCTGGGGGCTCCGAGTGGCGTCAGTCCTCTGTCTCCCGGAGGGCGCGCCCCCAGAGCCTCCCGTCTCTGATCCTGCACCGCACTGCGGCTCTCCTAGGTCAGCCTCTTCTTTCAGCCGATATCCTGGCTCAGTTTGTTCGGCAGCGCGGATACAGGCCCAGCTACGCACTGACCAGCTATGCACTTCTCCGGCTCCACCCTCAGACTCGACCATTGCTATCGACACCGTAGGGGCACCCGGAAACCATAGGTGCGCTGCGGTGTCTCCGCTTCTTTTTCCTTCTCCAGTGCCAGGGAATACACGCCGCTAGGGCTCAGGATTATGACGGATTAAGTGGGCTCAGGCGGGAGCTCCGCTACAGCACGGCCATCCTTGTCCACGACCAAGCCACGCCCCTATTTTCTCACATTTTTAAACACCAGACTCTTCATGCTTTCCTTTTCTCTGCATTTCAGTTTTTCTGAAGTTTAAGGTGCATCCCTCTCCTCTTGTAGCAGGCTTCCTGTGTTACCATGGTTATGTATATTTTGTGGCACCACTGTTTATGCTTCATGGAATTTTCAAACTAGAGTACTTGGTAATGTTACATTATGTTATGTTAATGGAGCTTGCATAGCGCACGGTTACCCTTGGGTGTCCTGGCACTGTGCATGCCTGCTGGATGTCTGTGAGAAGAGTTCCTGAGTGAAGAGCCATGTTTTCAGCCCCTTCTGAATGAGAGGAGATCTGGTGAGTTCCTCAAGTGGAATGGGAGCTCATTCCAGGCTTTGGAGGCACATGTAACGAAACTTCTGCCACCCCAGCTGGCCTTTTTGATCGGGGGAGATACAACTAGTTTGGCTTCTGTAGACCGAAGATTTTTAGTGGGCATATACCACTTAAATTTCTGCCTAAGGTGGTTGGGGCCAATCCCATTGAGGGCTTTGAAGGCCATACATAGGGCCTTAAAGCGTACTCTTAGCCTCACGGGGAGCCAGTGGAGTTGTGCCAGCTCTTTCTTTACTGAGACGAATTTAGGAGGGCCTGTGATTAATCTTGCTGCCGCATTTTGAGCGATTTGCAGTCTATTGATGTGTTTTTTTTCTATTGATGTGCTTGCTTCCAATTGTCCCATAAAATAGCAGTGAAAACTGTTGCACAAGTGCATACATCGATTCACTAATTGTATGCAAAGGTGTGTGGGTATTGGAATGCTCAGAATACCATAAAGAGCTTAAAAAATACTTGACTAATATTTGTGAAGTTTAGAGTTTTCTCATAGCTTAACATAGCAGAAGTAATACAAACAGATACATGCATTGCAGGGACATCAACTCAATGAATTCAAGCGACACAAATTCCAGGAGCAGAAGAATAATAAAGAGGGCGGGCATGTCATAGCAAATGCATCTCACCCAGGTCTCGCATGAAATAGCACAAATCCGTGACTGGTTAAAAAGGAATCTAAACATATCAGTACATAGACATTATACAATAGCAGTCAATATTCATGCCGTAAGATATAATAATTGGGGAGGGGGTCATGGATCTTGTCTGGTGTCTACGGGATGCTCCAGGAGATACGATTATAGTGGGCCCCAAATATCACGAGGATGTGATGAGCTCGGAAGGAGGTCAGCGTGTGTGTGTGTTTGATCCTGCCAAAGTATCATGCTCCAGATACATTCCTTGAATTTGGGCGCTCTGCCCCGACCCCACCTCAGGCCACCCGCCTTCTGGCAAGTAGTAGGCTAAATGAGACAAATTTACGGTGTGCCACTGGTCTGTGTATCCAAGCAATGCTAGGAGAGGAGACAGCAAGAGTGTTGATGATGTCATAAGATCTAGTGCTGCGAATAATTGCTGCCAGTAGGTGAGGACCGAACCGCATTCCCAAGCAAGATGAAGGAACTCAGCTGCTTCCGCCCTACATCTCTTGCATCGGTTTGTGTCCCGTAACCCAAATCTGTGTAGTTTGACCGGGGTATAATAGATGCGATGTAAAAGTTTGTAATGGGTGATGCGTAGCCGACTACTGAAGAGACTTCTTCAGTCTATTTACAGCAGTACACCCAATGTTGATCAGTGATGTCCTGTCCGAGTTCAGCAGACCATTTATCTCGAGCAGCACAGGGGAGGTACTCGGTGTCAGTGTGCAGGCTATGATAAAGTGAAAATACTAGGTGAGTGACGGTGTTCGTACAAGCGTGTGGTGCAAGGGGGCAACCACTGGAGGCTCCAGAGGGTAGGAGGGAGTACAGTCTTTAAGCCCTTGGCGCAGACGGACATAAAGAAAGTTCTCCATGGCGGAAGGTGGATGGTCTGAATATAACTGTTGCAGTGTGCGAACCTTGCCATGTAAGTAAAGATCGCCCCAACACTGTATATGGTGCGCAGTTTTAACCCTTTTAAAGACGCCTTCTTGCAAGAGAGGCATCTTCAGATGATAGGTAACCAGGAGTAATGGGGAATATAGTATGGGAGCTTGCAAGCGGCGCACAATGCGGTTCGATGTTTTAATCGTGCAGTCTACAGAGGACGGGCAGGGCGTACGGGATGCAAGTGTTGTCAATATAACCCCGTCTAACGGGATAGGGTCTGCAAGCTAGTGTTCAGTCGCAACACGAGGCGTGTATCTGGGAGGATGAAACCAGTAGTGGGCTTAATGTGCTTGGGCACAGAGATAATATAATTCAAAGTTGTGAACGTCGAAACCCCCTGGTAGTACCGCAGCACGAGTGTGTCCCATTGTATACACAGTTGCTTGTCACCCCACACTAGTCTGATCAATTCTGCTCGAAGGAATGAGAAAAAATGCCTGCCTGGGTCATACGGGATGTTTAAAAGCAGATATAAAAATTTTGGAAGGACCACCATCTTAATAAGGGAAATGCGTCCTGCCATAGTGAAGGGGAGTGCATTCCATCTAGTTATGCAACCAGTAACATGTTCTAGTGTTCGACCGTAGTTAATTCTCATCAGTTCTTCGCGGTCTGCAGTGACGTGTATCCCTAGATATTTTACCTCAGCATTCAACGGGGAAGTCAGTGTCAAATGGTGTCACCGAAGCAGTGAGTGGAAAAAGTTGGGACTTGGCCCAGTTGTTGTGGATACCAGAGAGGCCACCAAACCTGACGAATTCCCGAAGGATCGGGTTGAGGTTCTGTTGCGCTTCCTTAACATACAGGGTAACATCGTCCGCATACAGAGAAATGAGAATCAGGCAAAAAAAGCAGCGGAGGGCTTTTTCCTGATGACGTTGCCTGAGTTTGGCTGCCAGAGTTTCTATGGCGAGGGCGAACAGGAGAGGAGATAGCGGGCAACCCTGCCGAATGCCACATGAGAGAGAGAATGAGGAGGATACATGACCGTTAATCAGAACTTATGCCTTTGGGGAAGTATAGAGGAGGCAAATCCATGCTAAAAAACCGATGGGAAGTCCCATGCATTGAAGAATGGTAAATAGGTAGTCCCAGGGGTGTGGAATTTAATAAAATATCTACTTGTCCATGGGGAAGGTTGCTTCATAAATCTACTTGTCATGTAACAAAATCCAAGTGTGGGGATCCCATTCCATTCTTAAAGTTTTTATGTATGTATAATAAACTTTGTACAATGCGGGGTGGGTGGAATTTTGTGGATCCACACAGATTCCAGAACTTTCCACCACAGAAATGTTAGGAAAATTTGTTTTTTTGGACAAATTTTGAGGTTTGCTAGGTTTCCCTAGGTGCCGGCAGAGCTAGGGTTCAAAATCTACAGCTATGCACTTTGCAAAAAGATTTGTGTGTTCACATTGCGTTTTGGGCCGTTTCCTGTCACGCCTACCCATACAAGTGAAGTACCACTTTTCTCGGAAGACTTTGGGGACTGCAGGGTGGGTGGAATTTTGTGGATCCACACAGATTCCAGAACTTTCCACCACAGAAATGTGAGGAAAATTTATTTTTTTAGACAAGTTTTTTAGGTTTGGAAGGGATTCTGGGTAACAGAACCTGGCGAGAGCCAGTCAAGTCACCCCATCCTGGATTCCCCTTGTGTCTAGTTTTACAAAATGTATAGGTTTGCTAGGTTTCCCTAGGTGCTGGCAGAGTTAGGGTTCAAAATCCACAGCTAGGCACTTTGAAAAAAAAAGGGTCTGTTTTCACTGTGAAAATGTGGTGTGTCCACGTTGCATTTTAGGCCGTTACCTGTCGCGGGCACTAGGCCTACCCACACAAGTGAGGTACCATTTGTCTCTGAAGACTTTCGGGAAAATGGGGTGGGTGGAAGTTTGTGGATCCAGGCAGATTTCAGAACTTTCCACCACAGAAATGTGAGGAAAATGTGTTTTTGGGACAAACTTTTAGGTTTGCAAGTGATTCTGGGTAACAAAACCTGGTGAGGGCCAGTCAAGTCACCCCATCCTTGATTCCCCTGGGTGTCTAGTATTCAAAAATGTAAGGGTTTGCTAGTTTTCCCTAGGTGCCAGCAGACCTAGAGTTCAAAATCTACAGCTAGACACTATGCAAAAAAAGGATCAGTTTTCACTGTAAAATTAAATTGTGTCCACGTTGTGTTTTGCGACGTGTCCTGTCACGGGCACTAGGCCTACCCACACAAGTGAGGTGCCATTTTTATTGGGAGACTAATGTAACACAGAATTGTAGAGCAACTGTTATTACTTATTGACTTTTGACGCAAACTGAAAGACAATGTGTAAAAAAGAAGTCATTTGAAAAATGACCTATAATTCTCATGCTAGTATGGGTACTCACAATTTCGGAAATGTGCAAATATCTACTGTTTCTAAACTCTATATTTTGTTCCAGTTTCAGAAATACATAGGTGTCTTTCATACCAATTTTTCCATGTATATATTGTCCCAAATTGTTTGCTATATACCCGATACATAATAAACAAAACATTGCAAGACGCTCCTCAGTTATTGGCTCTGGGTTCGTCGGTTTCTTGGTAAACCTACAAGTCCTATATGTGAGAAGTTGGCCTGATGTATGATGTCACTAGTTCTAGTGTACACCTTATATCATTCCAAATACCCTTATGGTGATTGGTTGTAAAGTCAACCTTATAGACCAGCTATCCTAGTGGTAGCATGGACAAGAGCAGTCTTAGGCTAAACTCTGAATGGCATGTGAAGCCAGCTGTGATACCATATATAATCCCTTGAATACCAAATGAAAGGACACCACAACAGATATATATATAAAATAAAGTGTATTTATTCTAGTCAAACCCTCAGCACTCTTTATGAGATTAGAGGTAAGTACAACACAGTCTTATTTAAGCATACATTAAGTCACACAGGTAAGTAATACAGTTAGGCCCTAGGGGCCACGCAAACCATATACTAAGTAAGTGGTATAAGGACCACTGTCACGGAAATGGGATAGGCCTAGGCCTAGGGAATCGCTGGGGCTACACTACACTAGCAACAGTTAGGAAGTGGGAGGCCCACGGGATTCAGGTGCAGAGTGGAAACACTCACGCGTAATGCGTAAAAGTCGATAGAAATAGTAGTTGTTAGAAATTAACAGTTTAAGGACACTTCTGAAGCAGCTAGAGAGCCGAGACTCGGAAACTAGACCCTAGGATAGTCACTACCCTTGTGAGCACCGAAGTACCCAAGTTACCTAGCCCACAGGCTGCGGGTGCATAGGTGTGAACTTGAGTCGGGTTTCGTCGTGGACTTCTATGGATGCCTGAAGGAAAGTTGCTGACAGGCAGTCAGTGAAGAGTGTCCGGTGGATCCCAAGGCTGGGATCAAGAAGAGAGGAGACCTGCAAGCAGAAGGGACAGAGTCAAGGTCACTAGCCAGTGACCACGTGGAACCAGGAAGGAACCAGGCGATGTCGTGAAGATTGCAGGTGAAGGTGAAGCTTGTCGCTGCAGCCACGAGGACCAGGGAACGTCGAGGACGACCAGGACCAGGAGGCGAGCTGTCCCACGAAGGCTCTTGCTGTCGGCGGCGTCGAAGTTGGACTAGGACTCACCAAGCCTTGGCAAGCGGAACCCACGAAGAACGGAGGACTTGCTTGTGGTGCAGACCAGGAAGGTCTGGGGTGCTTCTCTTTTTCAAAGAAGCAGGAGCCAGTCTGGAGGAGCCAAACCAGCGGTGAAGATTTCAGGATGCGTCGTCACAAAGGCCACTAGCCAGCGGGCAAGCAACCGGACAGACGCGGCAAGCAGGAAAATGCAGAAGGGCCCCACGCAGGACTCGTGGAGTGTGGGGGGGCTGATCTTCGGTGCAGATGGTGCTTGAGGTTGGGGCTTCTCAATCCCCGGTGCACAACTTCGAGGGTGCCTCAGAAGCTGCGCTTGAAGATACTAGCCACTTTTCCCAGGTAGCCGGTCCCACGTCTCTCGTCGCCTCCACGGATCTCAGCTCGGCTGTGGATGTGGATCAGGGTCGGAGAAGTCTGGAAGTCAAGGCTCTGGTCGGGCTCTGCAGTCGGTCCCTCGTAGAGCTTCAGCAAAGCAAAGGGTAGTCTCTTGATGGTGCCTGTTTGCACAGGGTAGCCACTCCTTGGCCACAAGGGAGATTCTTCAGTCTTCTTCTTTCGTCGAATGTCGAAGGTCCAGAGTTTCTGTTCAAGTTGTAGGTTCAGGATAATCTAAAGTCTTGAGGCCCAACTCCCACTCTTATACTAATCTGGGTGGCTGGGATACCTGCTAGGTCACGCCTTATGGGTGGGACCTGGGAGGGGGTGGTTACACCCACTTCCCTTTGTCCAGTTTCGCGCCAGAGCTGGGGCTGGAGTGCCCCAGCGCCGGTTTGAACTGGACTATGCAAGGAACACCTTGTGTGCCCCAGGCATGTCTCATTCCTTTCAGCCCACCCTGCCCCAATACTCTAAAGGCTGTCTGGGGAGGTGCTAGCACCTCCCCAAGCAGGAAACCTATTGTCCAGGCCTCCCTGGCTGGGATCACTCCCAGCAGCAGGAGGTCAGACTTGTGTCGTGGCAGCAGCATCCATTTTGTGATGCTGAGGCTTTGGTCAGAGGCTAACAGTAAAGTATGATTTCAACATGTCTTTCCCCCTAGAAGGGGGGAATAATATCCTCATGTCCAGAAATGGTATGGGGGTATTATTCCACAGTGTTAGACACCTTACACGACATGTTTCGATAAAGCCAAACCATAGTTACCATAACCGTTTAAGATTATAAGGTATTTTAAGAGTATATGGTAGGCTATATCATAGAACAGCTATAAGGACATGGTTCCGAAAGCTGCAGACAGGCTCAGCTCATGCTAGAGCACCATCTCACATGTTACCAAGCACTCTGCCTCCAGGATTGTTAAGGCCTGCCATAGGAGTGGCTGATAGGTACACATGTGTCTATATGTAAGTTAGGTATAGGAATACTACACCTAAGCAAGGGGTGATTATACGACCTTGCCCCAGCTGAGTGATCAGCCAGTTGTGTCATAATGGAAGGCCAGGCCAGGGGTGGCATAATACATGCTGCAGCCCCTGGTAGGCCTAGGGTACACCTATGCCCTGGGTACCTAGGGTACACTCTACAGGGGCCAATAAGGTGATCCTATCCAAATGGGTTATGCACCTAAAGTACATAGTATCAATTTAGAGAGAGAACAGCAGGGCTGTGGGTCTGATTAGCAGGCCCACAGCCACATCTAAGTCGAAAACCAGTAAAGCAAAAGCAAAAAGTGGGGGTGAACATAGAAAGCAGACCCTACTCTCCTACACTATATATCCCCACAGCTAGAAAGGTCCAGCGGATGTAACTGTATGCTTTTGAACAGCTGTCATAATCAGAAGAAATTAAAGGTGAAAACGTTGACACAAATGGCTGTTTTTTTCGACAAATTTTCAATTTTTCCTATATTCAACTGTTAGTTTCTATAAAGAAACGTTAAAGATTCTACACAATTGACAACTTGCTGAACTCAGAATTTTGTTTCCTTTTTAAAAATGTATAGCTTTCCAGGATCCATTATTGCTTTCATTCCCATTTCTACCATTAACTGGAAGGAGGTTGAAAGCACCAAAAATAGGCTTTGTCCCAGAAAAATGCCAAAACTGTGTAAAAAGTTTTGGTTTTCTGACAAAAGTCTGCTTGTCCCTGAAAGCTGGGAATATGGTGATTTCAGCACCACAATCCCTTTGTTGATACCATTTGCAGGGAACAAGCCAGATGCTTTCATCCGTAGCCCTTTTTTCCCTTCATTCCAAACAAAAACATAATTTTGCTGTATTTTGGCTAATTTCTGGGTCTCCTCCAGAGGAATCCATAAACCCCAGGTACCTTTAGAATCCCCATGATGGAAGAAAATGACGCAAATGTGGTGTAGATACCTTATGTGGTCAAAAAGTTACAGGGGCCTAAGTGCTAACTACCCCAAATAGCCAAAAAAAGGCTTAACGCGGGGGGGGGGGACGGGGGGGGGGCCTAGCAGCGAAAGGGTTAACAGAAAAAATGGCTTTCAGCTGTTTCGGCGGTCGCAGTTAACAAAAAATAAAAGTAAAGTGCACCATTAAGGCATGCCGCGTTAGTTAATGTTTTTTTTTTTTTAAACGTTGTGGGAGAGCCTGTCCATGGCAGGAGAAAGCAATTAAAGAAAATAGTGCTCCGTGGATATAATTAACAGATATCGAGTAGCTGCACATGTAACGGTGTGTCCTCATGGGAGGTTACAAGACGAGAAACGGTGGTACTAAGGAGGGAGACTACTTGACCAATGAACAGCCTTCATTTATAAAGGACAGTGACAGGAGCCAATTAAAAAGATGGGCAGAAAGTGGGCGGAGCTTCATGTCCATATCCTGAATACATCATGTCTCGAGGAACCAGCGCAAGTGCTGCGTGGGTGAGACCTAAAAACCTTGACTGACCATACAAAAAAAGAAGTATTTCTCTACATTAACCAACTTCACTTAAATTTATTGGAGGCAGCAGGCAGCCTGGCAAGATGGCTCATTTCTTTAATTGTCTGTTCCTCTCATGGCTCCATAGCACATAGCAGTCCTTCCCTTATGCTTCAGTTGGGTCTTCCCAACTGTGGGAATAAATAGACCTAAGACAGTTGTCTTGTAGCAAAAAGTATGGGAACTGTTTTTGTTAAATTTAATAAGTAAGGACACGTAGCGCTCCCAGATTCCCACATGCTTTGATTTCTGGTTTGGCGAGGATTCGTGAAATTTAGTTTCTTCCATTGCCTAAAGAAATGTATCTTCTTCTGCATCTTCTGTGATGTTTTTTTGTCTTAGAGATTGATGTTGAAGAAGATAACGTGTATTATGGAGAGGTCTCAGTTATCATCACTGCCAGATACCACACATCAGGAGTTATACTAATGTGTTATAGTGATGGTGTCCGCATAACCGTACTAAAATGCATTTTTCACATATTACAGCTCCTGCCACTTCAAGTACCATGAGTTGCTGTAGCAATAATTAACAAATCTCCTGGCGCTCCTTGGCTTGCTGAGTGTGTCTGCCCCAGGCAATTTACTTAGCCGCTGTCGGCCTGGACTCATTGCTATGGTGACTATACAATTCTAAATTGTGTCACTGATGAACTGTGTTTCTGCTGCAGTGCGGCTTCAAAAATGACAAGCATTTGCAATGCAGTAGGTCTAGCATTTACAGTAGTTTGAGCTATTGTCATTCCAAATGACAATGCCTTTTATTTATGTATTTTAAAAACCTTCAAGCAGTGCGTAAACACGCACTTTGTACTTATTGTCCTTGCTTACCAGAAGCAAGGTGGGCATGAAAACAGTTGCAGTCACTATTTGAAAGTATATATATAGGAAACTTATTCACAAAAAACAAAAGTATGTTAGACAGACTGACAAAGACAAATATACGTGACTGTGCATTATCTTGTCGTTGTGACAAAAGATAACCCTAGAAACAACTTTGTGATTTCTCTATTTTCATTTGCTTATTTAATCAAATTTCTTCCTCAGTTACGTCCCAAGATTAGGGTTCATATGTGCCTTGGCTACCTGTTACACGTAACCTCTCACGTCATTCCTCGTGATCTTTCGCCAATTCCTAGAAACTCGCTTGGAATAGTCGATAACACAGCATCAACTACAACCAGATTCAGGAGCCTGCGAAACTAAAGAACGTTAGGTGACCCGTTTTTGTTTCTGGTTTATTTAAATTTACCGCAGTGCACTTGTTTGATACAAATATGGCGCACTAGATTGCTCACACACTGAGCTCCTATGGTCACATATAAAGCCAACAGACCTGTACCTAATGAGCTCATTTTCTACTTACATAGATGCCGACATAAATCTTCATCAACCCGCGCTAAACAACAGATGGTTAAGTGCACGCTGCATGCCCGAGTACATTGTTGTACACGATCGACACTATAGCAAAAGCCATAAGGTATGTTCCCCTTAACTTAGCTACAAATACATACTACACGAGTAACTAGGAAGTATGAGGCTACATAAATCCTAGTGGGCTTTTATCGGGATATTGGCTGAAAACTGGTAGAACTTTAAGCCCGTATTACTTAGGGCGTTCTGGCTTTCCCTCATTAGAACTAAAATCCCTTTTCTCTTTGCCTTCCCATTTCCCCCCCAAAACCCTCCCCCACCCCAACCCCCCCCCCCCCCCCCCTCCCCTTTCCCCCCCCACCACTTTCTCAGGGATTTGCATTCTATTTATGTTGGTTTGAGACACCACGAATTTCAGATTTGAAGTGTAGACAATTGAGAATAATGTGTAAATAATGTATAATTAAAAGAATTGTGTGCCCTTTATTTGTTTTATCCGTGAATTGTGCATCTTAGTCAGTTGTTGTATATAAATGACCAGAGTATGTCTCTTCTTATTATATCTTAGGAGCTAAAGAATCATGGCCACCTGAGGAAGGCTGAACGCCGAAACGCGCGTAGATCTAAAAAAGCCATGTTTTCAATGAACATTTTTTGTCAATATCAAGTGTAAAATAATTAATCAACTCAACTGAATAGAGCCATACCAAAAAAGGGTTTTTCTTTGGCCAAGATTGAACAGAATGAATTTGTTTAAAGAATAACGATTCAGTATCCATTAGAGTAACAGTCAGCATAAGAAATAGTATTGAAAGAGACAAGAATTGATATTCTGTATATTCTGTATATATGTACATAAAAGAAGAAATTTGATTAAATAAGCAAATAAAAATAGAGAAATCACAAAGTTGTTTCTAGGGTTATCTTTTGTCACAACGACAAGATAATGCACAGTCACGTATATTTGTCTTTGTCAGTCTGTCTAAAATACTTTTGTTTTTTGTGAATAAGTTTCCTATATATATACTTTCAAACATTTACTTGAGACCCTGATATAGGAAGCTAAATTAGGGGCACCCTTGTTATAGTGCATTATATAACAGTTGCAGTCACTGCCAGCGTTCTTTCTCGTAAGCAAGGACTACAAGTACAAAGTGCGTGTTTACGCCCCGCTTGCAGGTTTTCAAAACACATAAATAAAAAGCATTGTCATTTGCAATTTGAATTGCTCAAACTCTGACAAATGCAAGACCTATTGTATTGCAAATGCTTGTAATTATCTTGCACTTATTGTGGGAATACGATTTCAGAAAGGGCAATCTAGTGCATTGTTCAGAAGGTCATCTTATGCGTAGCTAAGTAAACTCCAATGGATTTAGTAGAATTTTTTTTTTTTTTTAATCCCCATTGCACCGAAACTGCACTGTTCAATTCATGTTTAACAAATCTAAAGATAATACTTTGTGTCAATTTCCTTGAGGCCCAATTTGCAGAGGAAAGAAAGTATGCATTGATTGAATTTTCATACAAATGTTTACGATATATTCTTTCTGTAAAATTTGCTATGATGAGACTAGGACAAATATTTGCTTTTTGCATTAAACAAACCATTGAATCTACTTTTTTTGCGAGTGTTGCTCTTTAGGGATAATATATCGCTATAAAATATCGGATCAATTTGTACAAGGGGCTCAAATCCCTGCAGAATCTGGTATTTACCCTCTTGGTTTTAGGAGTTTCAATTGTTTTGGGATCCAGAAAGACCATGACAACTTAATAAACGGCAATGGAGGACAACGGCTTGGATCAGCTAAGCTGCTGCACTGTAGTGAAGGACTCAATCTGGTAGCCTTCCGCCACCTCAGTCTGTGGTTCAGCCAGCTGGTGGGTAGCAGGTTGGGTCACGCCACTGGATCATTTTTTTTAGAATATACAACCGCCCATGGTGCAAGCAGGCAGCAACGAGCTACAGCACGCTGCCATTGCCGCAGCTGCTGAGCCTGTCTTAAACTAACTGCATTAAACTGTAACTACCCGATATACTCGCGCTGCTATAAAGTATGTCTGATGAACAGTAAGTGGCTTCACAAATTGAAACTACTCGCTGGATTCAGCGGCCCCCATGTTGCAAATATGAAAGCGGGCGCCGTGCCAAAATATAAAGTGCCGCGCCCGTGCATGTAAAACATATGCTCATGGCGGCCCATGAAGCGAGCTCCATGGTAATAAAAAAAAATATGAAAAGCAGGCACCAAGTTAAACATCTATTGCGGCGCCCGTGCATGCTAAAGTTCTGCACATGGCGGCCCATAAAGCGGCCACCATGGCTAGCAGGACATTTTTTTAAGTAGCCCCTAAAGGCCCACATGAACACTTTACAGTGTAAGTAAACTGTAGTTGGTAGGTGCTCCTCGATAAAAAAATTAAAAATTATGTATCGGGAGCACCAACAAATATGGAGCCACGAAAGAAGAGCAACGGAGGTGTGAACTAATGGCAAGCATGAGGCGGGATAACACGTATAGAGATTACAGCAGGTCTTGCAAGCAGCGAATGCGCGCTGCCTAAGCTCGACCTTGAAACGGTTTTAAAATGCAGAATTATGATGAAAACATTACTTAAACACTTGTACAGTACATTCAACAATTATGCAAACATGAAAGAATCTAAAGTGACAGATTGCACTTCGTAAGGGGCATTACAAAATATGTTAAGTGTTTGGTGGTTATTCAAATATTCTATATGTATCTGATTCTCTGAAAGTCAGCATTGGGAAGTTGTTTGAGGATTAATAAACAAAGGATTGACTCTCTGTGTAGGAGTCATGGGTTCATCTTCGCACAAAACAAGCCCCTAATTACTCGGCTATTTGGCAAACTGGTTGAGCGTAGTACAGTTGTGCTGGGTGTACTGTGGCTGTGCCTATTTTTTAATGCTCCCTAGGGTTCATGGTAGGGTTACGATGTATTCACAACTTAGTTTTGCTAGTTTGCACTGGATCGATTCTGTCTTGATGCGGTTCTATTATTCTGCACCCGGCATGTGCTCTCAATTTGTTTTTCGAACTGCATCAAGAATTTGACAAGACCTATATTAAGAGTTGGTGTTTAAAGAGTTCAAGCATTCAGTGACTGCCTTTCTGCAAGCGCTTACCCTCAGATAATCAACGGCTTCCTTAGTTGGTGTCTACTTTGGTTAGAAGGTCCGGACAGATGCATATTATGTGGATTAATGTTTCTTCCATTTTACAGCATAATCTACACATGCAGCTATCTGCCGGTGTAATCCATGGGGGTAAACTGTCCAGTGTGGCCACAGCACGGAGTGGTATCCGATGGATTTGCTTTTTAGGTCAAGCCTGGGCAGCGCATTCGCTGCTCTGCAATGCATGCTGTATTCAGGTATGGAATTGAAGCTTCACCCACTCTCTGCCCATCATTTTCATTGGCTTGTGTCATTGTCCTTTGCAATGTGTGGCTTTTCATTGATATATAGACTTAGTAGTCCCTCCTTAGTACTGCCTTGTCTCATCTTGTAACCTCCCATAAGGACAAGCTCTCTAACTTGTGTTGTTCCTCGTTAGGCTTTAATTACAGCCTCCGAGCACTTAGTCTGTGATCGTGCGCAAATAATTTATTTAATTGAGCCACCATTTTCTTCATTATCACATATGAAAGCACCTTCAAATGTGCAAGTTCAGCATGTCTGTTGTATAAAAAACTATTTTCTTTGATTTAATAGACTAAACGTTCTTTCCATTTATGATGCAAATCTAGCCCCATATAGGATACACGTGACTCTTTACTTGCCTCGTAGTTCATTAACAGCATTTTCATCAGGGCGGGGCAGGAATGTTTCTCAAATCTTTTTAAAAAACGTATCACTTTTAGTAAATACATAACAAAGGCATAAAGTGGTAGCACACTGACATTTGTAATCAGCATATTTTACATTGAAATGGCCACACACTTTCCCACTGACATGCAGTTTTACTGATAAAACTATATAGGGGCCGATTCCAATCCTGTAAAAAGACTGTACGAATCGTTGTACGGATCGTTTTCTCCGTACAACTCGTACCTGGTAAACTGTCCCTACAGCCTAGGAAGTACGATTCGTACAGAAAGCCTATTTCCGTACGAATCGAACAAAAGACCGCACATGGAAAAAATACCTACGATTCTGATCCGGAGCAGCTTGTACGCGACGTCCGGACGTATTCAGGCTGCGGTTTCCGGCCCTGCAAGTACGATTCGTCCCTACGTCACTCCGTACGGCTCCTTTTTTACGGGAGTCAAACACAACCAGAAAGGCAGAGTTCGATGCGAACCGCTACGCAACGGAGCCCCGGTACGCGACGTACACACCATGAAACCCATTGTACGTGTCATCCCGGTCCTCCTAACCTACGACCTGGTGCACCGGACCCGACGCACATGCCGCAGAAGGTGAGAACAACAGCCAGGGGCCAGGGTGGGGGTGAGGGGCAGGAAACAAACCCCATACCCAAAGCAAAACCTATAATATGGAGGCCATACATTACCACCAGGGTCTGGTCACTTGGGGGGACGTGGCCACCAACCCTGCGTACCGCAACAACGGAAGTAGACGTGTACGGTGCGTTGCACACGTACCCCTACGGCACTATTAGAACAGTGATACGGACCGTACACATGCAATTAATGCGTGGGTACAGTGTGTACCACACGTACCCCTACGGCACCATTAGAACAGTGATACGGACCATACCCACACAATGAATGCGTGGATCTGAAAGAAACACGTTAGTTAGATTCCTCACCTTAGAATATCCCCAGGCGTCAGACGGGATCCGGAAGATTTTTCGTCAGCAATACCCCTTGCGCGTCGCTAGGCGTCGTCTGCGGCTCCGCGTCCGTCGTCGGCGTCGTGCGCCGGAATGACGTCGTCGGAGTACTTAGACGCCGCCCTCACGCGCTGACGTCAGTTCTTCTTTTTTACGCGCCAGTAAGCGCAGATCCGGGAGAGCTACCCCTTTAGTCATTTTTTGACTAACTTTTTCGATCCTTTTTGATCTTGTCTCAACTCCGGTGCCGGTAGGATGCCTGGTTTTAAAGCCTGTGCTGACTGTAGCCGCTTGATGTCGGTTACGGACCATCACCGCCGGTGCCTTTACTGCTTGGGCCTCGACCACGACGCGGAGTCGTGTTCGGACTGCAAGGCCCTGACCTCGAAGGCGAGACGGGAGCGGTCCCGTAAGCTTCTCGAGATTCGCCACTCGGCTCCGCGCCCCTCTCGATCCCGGTCCAGGAGGAGGTCCAAGGATCGCTCGCGGAGCCGCAGCCGACGTCATCATCGGTCGTCGGGATCCAAGTCTTCGGGTAAGTCGAAGCACTCCAAGAAGTCCAAGAGGCGACACCGCTCTTCGGACTCCCCTCGCCGGTCGCGCGACTCGGCCGAGGGTCAGGGTGGTTCCACCCCCGCGGCTCCGGCGGAGCCGCAGGCGCCGCGCAAGTCCCCATACCCACCGGTCCCTGGGACTGAAGCGACGCCGGCGGAAGTCAGTGCCTTCCTCTCGGCCATGAGGAGCCTGGCTCCGCCGTCGACGCCCGCTGGCGCGCCTTCGGGCCCCGCGGACCCGACTGGGCAACCTTGCCTGCCGGCGGCTCCGGCCCCGGCGCCGTTGACGGCTCCGGCCTCGACGCCGCAAGCGCCCGAGGGACCCGTTCCCGAGTCCCCGCCGACGCCGGTCGAACTCGTCACGCCTCCTCCGCCGGCATCGACACCGGTACCACCTCCGACGCCGACTCCGCTCGGCGTCGAGCCCCGGTTCAGCCCCGGTCCGGGCCCGGCGCCGATACGGCGTCGATGGACGCCGCGTTCGGCGCCGCTGGAGACACATTTTGTCTATCGCCCGGCTCCGATCCTTCCTCCAGCATACCAGGAATCGGATGATGGGGACAACTGGGAGGGATCCGAGGATCCTATGGCCGCTCAGGCTCAACTGTCACAGGACTGGGCAGATGAACTGGGGGAGGCCAGTGGTCTGGATACCTCTCCGGACACTGGATTCATCTCTCCTCCGACTGTGGCTTCGGGGGAGGGTGCTGCTTTCTCTGTGGTGCTGCGCAAGGCGGCTGCAGCCCTTGGGCTCGAGCTACCTGCCGTGGCTGTGAGGACTAACGTCCTCACTGAGGTGCTTCAGTCTGCGGCAAGCTCCACTGAGCCTCTGCTGCCATTCAATGAGGCCCTCACTGACGTTCTGCAGGGCACCTGGTCCAAGCCCTCCACAGTTCCTCCTGTGGAGAGGAACGTCGCCAGGCGCCACCGCCCTGCTCCGGGCGACCCCAGTTTCCTGTCCCAACACCCTACCCCCGAGAGCTTGGTTATCCAGGCCTCTACCTCCCAATCCTCCTTCCCGACCGCTCCGCCGGACCGGGATTCCAAGAGGCTGGAACAGTTCGGCAAGAAGCTGTTCTCCTCCCTTAGCTTGGGTCTGCGGTCTTTGAACACTGCCTGCCTCTTGGACCGTTATTCCCACTCTCTGTGGGATACGGTGGAGGACGTGCTGCCCCTGTGTCCGGAGGAGGTCCAGACACGACTTACCCAGGCTCTGGCCGATGGGAGGGATGCAGCACGACATGCTATCCGATGTGGGCTTGACACTACGGACTCGCTGGGTAGGGCGATTTCTACCTCAGTGGCGCTTAGACGTCACGCCTGGCTGCGGTCCACGTTCTTTTCGGGCGATGTCCAGAGCACCCTCATGGACATGCCCTTTGATGGCACTCGCCTTTTCGGCGAGAAAGCGGACAGTGCGCTGAATCGCTTTAAGGACTCCCGGGCTACGGCCAAGTCCTTGGGCCTCTCGGCCCCGCGGTCGCAAACTTCCGCCTTTCGCCCCTTTCATGGCCAAGGAAGGGGTGCCTCCTCACGTGTGCCTAGCCACCAGCCGCAGAACCAACCTGCGCGCGGTCGCGGACGTGGTTTCTGCCGAGGCGGTTCTGGAGGACGACGCGGTCAGCCCACTTCCACCCCGGCAGCATCCGCCTCAAAGCCTTCCTAGTCCGAGCTTTCAGGCCCATTCCACGCCAGTGGGCGGCAGAGTTCGCCATCACCTGCTCCACTGGCGGTCCATCACATCGGACAGGTGGGTGCTGCAAATCGTCCGAAGGGGCTACTCCCTCCCCTTCGAGACGACCCCTCCAGCCATGCCACCGCAGCACCACCGTATCTCGGGGGATCATTTGAATCTTCTCCACGAGGAAGTTTCGGACCTCTTGGCCAAGGGGGCCGTCGAGCGCGTTCCGAGCCCAGAAGTAGGTCGTGGTTGTTATTCCCACTACTTTCTGGTTCCCAAGAAGGGCAAAGGAGGCCTACGCCCTATCTTGGACCTCCGGAACGTCAATGCCTTCCTCCGGAAGGAAAGGTTCAAGATGTTAACTTTGGCTCAGGTTCTAGCTGCCCTAGACCCTGGAGACTGGATGGAGACTGGATGGTAGCGTTGGACTTGCAGGACACATACTTCCACATCCCCGTCCTGCCGGCCCACCGGCGTTACCTGCGGTTCACGGTGGGCCAATAGCACTTTCAGTTTACCGTGCTCCCCTTCGGCCTCACCAGTGCCCCTCAGGTGTTCACGAAAGTGATGGCGGTGGTCACAGCTCATCTGCGCAGATCAGGGGTTCCAGTCTTCCCCTATCTCAACGACTGGTTGTTGAAGGCGGGCTCGCCCCAGACAGTCGTCTCCCACCTCCAGACTACGGCGGATCTCCTGCATTTGCTGGGATTTTCCATCAACGTGCCGAAGTCACACTTGAGTCCCTCTCAGAAGCTCCTCTTCATCGGAGCGGTTCTCGATTTGGCGCAGTTCCGGGTCTATCCGCCGGAACAGCGGGTCCGGGATATTCAGGCCCTGATTCCCATCTTTCGTCCTCTATCCTGGGTTTCGGTCAGGCTAGTGTTGCGGCTTCTGGAGCTGATGGCCTCCTGCATCCTACTAGTGCATCACGCCAGGCGGCGCATGCAGGCTCTGCAGTGGGACCTGAAGTTTCAGTGGGCCCAGCATCACGGCAACCTGTCCGACCATGTCTTGATCTCGGAGGGCACTGCACGGCAGTTGCAGTGGTGGCTCACGGACCGCGATTGGGTCAAGGGCAAGAGCCTCTCCCTTCCCCAACCGGAGCATGTCATAGTGACGGATGCGTCCCTCCTGGGATGGGGTGGCCATATGGGAGAGGCGGAGATCAGAGGCCTCTGGTCTCGGGCGGAGTCTCGTCTCCACATCAACCTGTTGGAGTTGAGAGCGATCCGACTTGCACTGAAAGCCTTCCTTCCCTCTGTCAGGGGAAGTGTCGTGCAGGTGTTCACGGACAACACCACCGCCATGTGGTATTGCAACAAACAGGGCGGGGTGGGGTCGTGGACCCTTTGTCAGGAGGCTCTGCGTCTCTGGACGTGGCTGGAACACCAGGGCGTCACCCTAGTGGTTCAACATCTGGCGGGCTCTCTGAACGCCAGAGCAGACGAACTCAGCCGCCGGTGCATGATGGATCACGAATGGCGTCTGAACTCCGAAGTGGCGCAAGGTCTCTTTCAGCAGTGGGGAGAGCCTTGGTTAGATCTATTCGCCACCGAAGAGAACGCGCAATGTCAGCAGTTCTGCGCGTTGGAATTTCCAAGGCGGCACTCGCTCGGCGACGCTTTTCGTCACGAGTGGAGTTGCGGTCTGTTGTACGCCTTTCCGCCTATACCACTTCTGCCCAGAGTGCTGAAGAAGATCAGGCACGACCGGGCCCAAGTCATCTTGGTGGCTCCGGATTGGGCACGAAGGTACTGGTATCCCGAGCTACTCAGTATGTTGACCGATCCTCCGATACGTCTGCCCCTTCGGGAGGATCTTCTGTCGCAGCAGCAGGGGACGGTCCTCCACCCGAACCTGTCCAGCCTCCACCTCCATGCGTGGAGATTGAGCGGCGGCAGTTGATGCCATTTGACTTGCCTCCTGAAGTCTGTGATATCATTCTGGCAGCCAGGCGTCCCTCCACAAAGACGGTATACGCCTGCCGGTGGAACAAATTTGTGGCATGGTGCACAGCAAAGGCTGTGGATCCCCTTTCCGCCCCTCTTTCTGAGGTTCTCCTCTTTCTTCTTTCTTTGGCCCGGCAGGGTTCTGCCCTGGGCACCTTGAAAGGTTATCTTTCTGCCATCTCTGCCTTCTTGCGGCTTCCTGATCAGCCTTCTCTTTTCAAGTCCCCTGTCGTTACACGCTTTCTAAAAGGCATTACTCACACGTTCCCTCCTGTCCCTTTTGTAATGCCTCAGTGGGACTTGAATCTTGTTCTCACATTTCTAATGTGCACTCCCTTTGAGCCTCTTCATAATTGTCCTTTTCGTCTGCTGACGCTTAAGACTGCTTTTCTGGTAGCCATCACCTCGGCTAGACGGGTGAGTGAGCTCCAGGCTTTATCTTCAAAGCCTCCTTTTCTCTCTGTTCATCCGGACAAGGTTGTCCTTCGGCCTCGTCCCTCCTTTCTTCCGAAAGTGGTGACCTCCTTTCATCTTGGGCAGTCTGTCACCTTGCCCACCTTCTTTCCGCCTCCGCATCCTTCCAAAGAGGAAGAGAGGCTCCACCGTCTGGACCCAAAACGTGCGCTCTTCTTTTATCTGGACTGCACAAAGCAGTTCCGGGTGGACGACCAACTTTTCGTTGGATACATGGGTGCTAAGAAGGGGAAAGCTGTGCACAAACGGACGATCTCTCGGTGGGTCGTTTTGTGCATCAAAATTTGTTACTCCTTGGCAAAAAAGGACCCTCCTGTTGGGCTGCGCGCCCATTCTACTCGGGCCACGGCGGCTACTACTGCTTTGGGACGGGGTGTCCCTTTGCAGGACATCTGTCAGGCGGCAACGTGGGCTTCGCTACACACGTTTGCCAGGCATTATTGCCTTGACAGCCAAGTCCGGAGGGATGGCTTCTTGGGCCGTTCTGTCCTCCAGGACTTTCTGGTGTGATCTTGGTTCGCAGGCCCACCACTGGGGATGGTATTGCTTGGGTATCTATTCTAAGGTGAGGAATCTAACTAACGTGTTTCTTTCAGATGCACAAGTTACTTACCTTCGGTAACGATGTATCTGTAAGAAACATTAGTTAGTTAGATTCCTCACCGACCCACCCATCCACCCCGTTCTGCGAACTGACATCTAGGGTTAAGGTTATCCTTTTCAGGCCCCTAGATTTTCTTTTTTGCACCAGTGTCGGTCTTTGCATGGCTCTGCGTTCCTGGCGCGGAAAGCTATGTACAAGAACTGACGTCAGCGCGCTAGGGCGGCGTCTAAGTACTCCGACTACGTCATTCCGGCGCACGACGCCGACGACGGACGCGGAGCGCCTAGCGACGCGCAAGGGGTATTGCTGACGAAAAATCTTCCTGATCCAGTCTGACGCCTGGGGATATTCTAAGGTGAGGAATCTAACTAACTAATGTTTCTTACAGATACATCGTTACCGAAGGTAAGTAACTTGTTCGTACGGTGCGTTCCACAGTACCCCTACGGCACCATTAGAACAGTGATACGGACCGTACACATGCAATGAATGCGTGGGTACGGTGCGTGTCACACGTACTCCTACGGCACCATTAGAACAGTGATACGGACCGTACACACGCAATGAATGCGTGGGTACGGTGCGTGCCACACGTACCCCTACGGCACCATTAGAACAGTGATACGGACCGTACACACGCAATGAATTCGTGGGTACGGTGTGTACCACACATACCCCTACGGCACCATTAGAACAGTGATACGGACCGTACACACACAATGAATGCGTGGGTACGGTTCGTACCACACGTACCCCTACGGCACAGTAGAATAGTGATACGGACCGTACACACGCAATGAATGCGTGGGTACGGTGCGTACCACATGTACCCCTACGGCATAGTAGAACTGTGATACGGACCGTACACACGCAATGAATGCGTGGGTATGGTGCGTGTCACACATACCCCGTTAATACGAGGTGTACACACGCCAGGAAAGTGGGCTCAGAGGACTGGCCCAGCATGTTACCCTCATATTGGTGTGTGTAGGTCCAGGCCAGTCAGTCAGTGTACTGCTCCAAGGGGGTGCGTGGGTGGGTGCATATGACTCCCAGCAGTGGCCTGCAATATGAGGGGTGGGTGCATATGACTACCAGCAGAGTCCACACATATGAGGGGTGGGTGCATATGACTATCAGCAGTGGCCTGCAATATGAGGGGTGGGTGCATATGACCCCTAGCAGTGTCCAGACATATGAGGGGTGGGTGCATATGACTACCAGCAGTGTCCACACATATGAGGGGTGGGTGCATATGACTCCTAGCAGTGTCCAGACATATGAGGGGTGGGTGCGTATGACTACCAGCAGTGGTCAAAGATATGGGGGGGTGTACATCATCATTAGATGACCACACCTACATGGTGGTATGGACGCATCCCTAACTTTGGACTATGATTTTAGTGCTATTACAAAACATCACTGACAGCAGGGTCACACTCCCAGGATGATGGATGTCTGTCACATACTGCATGACATACCACATGTGGGTGTGAGGACATATAACACATGCATACCCACCCATGGCAGATGCAGTACAATACACACCCTGATTTCATGCCAACACACTGTATAGTCATGTAACTGCATACAAAACTAAGATAGCCAAAGTGAACACACACTGTCACGCACATCCCAGGAGTGTAAGGAATGTACAGGTGCTGGTCCAGCCACCAAGATGTTGTCTCTCATGGAAGGAATAGGGTTCAATTCCACCAGATACAATGCCCACAATTGTGAGTCAGGTGCCCAAATACCCTACATAACAAGTACCATTTGTGTGGTAGGCCGTGATTACACACATGCATAGTGCTGAAAAGGGCCAATTTGTCCCTGAAGGCATTCCTACATACCCAAAACACAAGTACAGTGACTAGCAAGGATGGCACAGATGATTCAGCAGGAGACATTGGTGAGCAGGCATGGCCATTGTTGAAGGGATCCGTCACCAACAAAGGAAATGTGGACACAGGTCAGCACAACAATTGTGCAACTGTTTGCAGGGAAGATGTCAGGTGCCACAGAGGAAGGAACACTCCTTGGGACAATGTCTCCAAACTAAATGAACACACACTACCAATGAATCTTTGCAGGGACATTGTGATGGCACACAGATACCATGGTCCACCTCATAACCATCATACAAAAACTTTCCTCAGAACCCTAACACATTACCAGAACACCAACTCCTGGAGCCTCATCACCAACATCAAGTACCTGAAATGCAATAGTGTTGAAAGTAAAAGAAAAGGCTTTATTCAGCACCAAAAATAAATTAATGTAAAAGATACTATGTACAAAGGCCAATGGCCAGTCCATTTTCAAAGTCCAAGGGTGGACGTAGGGGACCGCGTCCACCCCTACCTTGCCTGCACTAAGAAACCTCAAGGTTTGTTGATCGGGGGGGGGGCATCATCTGTGGTAGGACCAGGCACCGCAGGGACATGAGGGGGAGGGGTAGGTGTGGTGGGTGCAGGGGTGGACGTCTCCACCACAGGGGGTGGGGCAGCGCCAAAGGTGGAGGTGAACTCGGCGCTGCACACTGCTGCTAGGGCCATCCTAACCCCTGCACCTGAAGATACCCCAGGGCCAACGGAGGGTGTGGTGGCCGAGGGATGGGGTGCAGCGCTCTTGGGGTAGGGGGTGGACATGGTGGGGGACTCAACTCCCGTACCCGGGGACTTCCTCGCCCGCTTGTGGGGTGGTGCCTCAGTGGAGGCGAGGCCCAGGTCAACCATACAGGTCTCCTTAGGTGACAGTTTGGTAGGGGAGCTAAGGGGAGTGGTTTTGGAGGAACAGGGTTGTGAGGACTGCGGACTGCGACTGTGGCTGCGTATATGTCGTCTGCCTCCAGCCCCTGTGGGTGTGCCTACATCCCCCTGAGGGTGCGTGCCAGGAGGTGTGCCCTGTGCCTTACTTGGGGGTGTGTTGGATGTGTCTGGTGGGGTGCGTGCCCATGACTGTCTGGGTGTGCGTTGGGCAGTGTGGATGGGTCCGGGGTAGGGGGGGACGGAGTTCTGCAGGAGAGAAACTGCTGCCGTCAGGGAAGAGTCCATGGACCCCAGAAACCTGCGTTGGTCAGACATTGTTGCTGACATGCCCTCCATGAACGACACCATCTGTGAGAGCAGTTTAGTGTGTCCATGGAGGACAGTCAGCACCGATGCCTGCCCAACCTGCAACTGCCGCAGTATGTCCACAGACTCTTCACTGAGGGCAGCAGGGGTGACAGGGGCAGGGGGTGCGATGCCTGGGACGAAGGAGACATGGTGGGCCTCTGCATGGACAGAAGGGACGGGAGCAACTGGGAGGGCGGAGATGGTAATGGAGGAGGCGGGGACAGATGTGGGGATGCTGCCAGTTGTTGTTGCAGCCTCCGCCTCCTCAGGGAGGTCAGCCTCGGAACCGTCGGCGTCGTAGCTGGTATCGTGTCCAGACAGGTCCTCTGACTGACTCCCCTCGCCCTCCGTGCCACTGGCTTCTTCTGACTGCCCAGCACTGGTGGCACTGTCGCTGGGTCCCTCCTCCAGGTCCATGCAGGTGTCTCCCTCGGTTGCGGATGATGATGCTGTGGGCAAGGAGAAGAAACCGAAATGCATCAGTCACCTGTATACATCTGACACATGAGCACAAGAACAATTGGTCACAGTGCATATCAGGCAATGCATCATGAGTAACAGCTAGATAACTCCACACATATGTAAGCCCTGTACTGCCCAGTTGGTAGACCCACTATGCCACTTGGACACCAGGAAAAAAAGAACACAAAAGGCCACAACTTGAATGAGAAATACACTGAGAAGCACAACAATTGTGCAACTGTTTACAGGGAAGATGTCAGGTGCCACAGAGGAAGGAACACTCCTTCGGACAATGTCTCCAAACTAAATGAACACACACTACCAATGAATCTTTGCAGGGACATTGTGATGGCACACAGATACCATGGTCCACCTCATGACCATCATACAAAAACTTTCCTCAGAACCCTAACACATTACCAGAACACCAACTCCTGGAGCCTCATCACCAACATCAAGTACCTGAAATGCAATAGTGTTGAAAGTAAAAGAAAAGGCTTTATTCAGCACCAAAAATAAATTAATGTAAAAGATACTATGTACAAAGGCCAATGGCCAGTCCATTTTCAAAGTCCAAGGGTGGACGTAGGGGACCGCGTCCACCCCTACCTTGCCTGCACTAAGGAACCTCAAGGTTTGTTGATCGGGGGGGGGGGCATCATCTGTGGCAGGACCAGGCACCGCAGGGACATGAGGGGGAGGGGTAGGTGTGGTGGGTGCAGGGGTGGACGTCTCCACCACAGGGGGTGGGGCAGCGCCAAAGGTGGAGGTGAACTCGGCGCTGCACACTGCTGCTAGGGCCATCCTAACCCCAGCACCTGAAGATACCCCAGGGCCAACGGAGGGTGTGGTGGCCGAGGGATGGGGTGCAGCGCTCTTGGGGTAGGGGGTGGACATGGTGGGGGACTCAACTCCCGTACCCGGGGACTTCCTCGCCCGCTTGTGGGGTGGTGCCTCAGTGGAGGCGAGGCCCAGGTCAACCATGCAGGTCTCCTTAGGTGACAGTTTGGTAGGGGAGCTAAGGGGAGTGGCTTTGGAGGAACAGGGTTGTGAGGACTGCGGACTGCGACTGTGGCTGCGTGTATGTCGTCTGCCTCCAGCCCCTGTGGGTGTGCTTACATCCCCCTGAGTGTGGAGGTGTGCCCTGTGCCTTACTTGGGGGTGTGTTGGATGTGTCTGGTGGGGTGCGTGCCCGTGACTGTCTTGGTGTGCGTTGGGCAGTGTGGATGGGTCCGGGGTAGGGGGGGACGGAGTTCTGCAGGAGAGAAACTGCTGCCGTCAGGGAAGAGTCCATGGACCGCAGAAACCTGCGTTGGTCAGACATTGTTGCTGACATGCCCTCCATGAACGACACCATCTGTGAGAGCAGTTTAGTGTGTCCATGGAGGACAGTCAGCACCGATGCCTGCCCAACCTGCAACTGCCGCAGTATGTCCACAGACTCTTCACTGAGGGCAGCAGGGGTGACAGGGGCAGGGGGTGCGATGCCTGGGACGAAGGAGACATGGTGGGACTCTGCATGGACAGAAGGGACGGGAGCAACTGGGAGGGCGGAGATGGTAATGGAGGAGGCGGGGACAGATGTGGGGATGCTGCCAGTTGTTGTTGCAACCTCCGCCTCCTCAGGGAGGTCAGCCTCGGAACCGTCGGCGTCGTAGCTGGTATCGTGTCCAGACAGGTCCTCTGACTGACTCCCCTCGCCCTCCGTGCCACTGGCTTCTTCTGACTGCCCAGCACTGGTGGCACTGTCGCTGGGTCCCTCCTCCAGGTCCATGCAGGTGTCTCCCTCGGTTGCGGATGATGATGCTGTGGGCAAGGAGAAGAAACCGAAATGCATCAGTCACCTGTATACATCTGACACATGAGCACAAGAACAATTGGTCACAGTGCATATCAGGCAATGCATCATGAGTAACAGCTAGATAACTCCGCACATATGTAAGCCCTGTACTGCCCAGTTGGTAGACCCACTATGCCACTTGGACACCAGGAAAAAAAGAACACAAAAGGCCACAACTTGAATGAGAAATACACTGAGAAGCTAGTGTCTGTGAACCGGTGAGCACAACAATACAATGAAGTCATGCCACCTCTTGTTTAACCTGAAAGAAACAGTAGTGGTGCACCCATTGTAAACTGACCCACCTCAATACTCAAGGTGTCACCACACTCAGAGACCTGTAAGTACCTAGGAACACAAAACCAAAAAATGGAGCTACCTTGGGACTCACAATACTTTACACAATCGACATGTTTTGAATGTGCCAATTCGCCATTTCGTGAAAAGAACACTCATGTGCCTGCATGAAATATGTCGCACAAGGCAGTGCACACAAAAGTACATTTACACTGTCATTGAAGAAGTTGGCACCTTTTCTAAGAAGCCACTGTTAGAAATTAATGGTGTTGCAGAAAGTACATATACATGGGCCCACGGAGGTCTGGATGTCTTGAGACTCGTCAGTTTGTATCACCAACAACAAAGGAGTCTCACACAATCAAGAGCACTGTGGGAACATGTATATGGAGAATCTGCAACACCATTTAATTCCAACAGTGGCTTCTTAGAAAATGTGCCAGTGTATTCCATGAAAGTGGAAATGTATTTTGGTGTGCACTTCCTTGGGAGACTTTTTTCTTGCAGGCACATCAGTGTTCTCAACACAAATCATCAAATGTCCACATTTAAAACATGAAGAACTGTTGACAACTTGAATTATGTCAGTTGTCACATGGCCATCCGTCACCTGATTACACAGTTGGCTAAACATATGACCTACTGCCTGCCATCTGGAGTGGCACACATGTAGCTAATGGGCCTGCAATTGGGTAGAAAAAAAGCCTAGCTGTACTGTGGGGACACCCTCATGGCAAGCCAGAATGTACACACCGATGTCATCACACAAAGTCCAAACAGCGTTGCATCTGAACCACACACAGGTGCTAAAAATGTATGAGCAGGAATCATGTTTTTAAAAAACTGACACAGGCTGCAAAGCAGGTAAATTAAGCACTGGCCAGCATCACAGGGGCACTGCACGGTGATTCTTTGTACAGCCAAGTATCACACACAAGTCGGACCTGGCAATGAAAAATCAGGGTTGCACATGTATGCCTCTCCTGCACACCCCACCCCATGCCTGAGTCAATGTGATTGATACAGATCAAGAAGTGACACCTCTTATTCAGGGTTACAATAACTGTGCTGGAAAAATAGTTCCATTTACACAACATCACCTCGTGGGGCTGGCAACACATATTTGTGACAAACAACCATCAACAGATTGTTGTGAATAGCCACACAGGCACTGCCCAGTGTGAGTATGCACAAGCAAAATGGTGGACACATGTAGCACACATTTGCTAAATACTAACTAGGCCAGGGAACAATGCCACAGAGGCAGACCTATGCTGAACACACAGAGAATGTGCACAGTGTTGGATGACACACATGATTAGGAGGCCAGGGTGTCTCAGGGGACTGTAGTGGGCACACTGCTCCGTGATCCTGGAATGAGCTGACTGTACCATGTTCAACCGTCATGGCAATATGCATATCTCCCACTCATGCACATCATGTCTGAGGCCACAACATTGGTCATGCATGCTGCAAGGGTGTTCATTTTAAAGCTCACACTCCTATGTTGAGAATCAACATCAGTGACAACAAATATGGACCCCCAACATAGTGAACAGGTCATGGCACTGGCAAGGTACCAACACAAGTCACAGACCACCCTCCCACATAATGCCGAAAGCAATGTGCACTTAGATTTACTGGCACCCTAGATGACCATGTGCAAATGTGATTACACACACACCAGGGGACACATGTCAAGGAGGGGAAGGGATGAAAAAGAGCACCAGGTGACATTGGGGAACAGAAAATGCACTGCACATATTAACTCTGGGAGTGTATCCAGGCTACAGAGCGCTTACAAAAGCTGACGACACATAACACGACAAACAGCCATGTACCTACCCCCTCCTTGCTGCAGTCTCTCCTGTAACTGCCTATCGAGCTCAGGGAATACCACCGCCAGGACGCGTTTCATGTGGGGTGTCAGGCGTCGGCGGCCGCCGTGGGGGTGCGGACTGTCAAGCCCCAGCTGGACCCGGGCGATCCGCCGGGTCCAGCACCGGATGTCCTGTCACCTCTTGCACACCTGGGGCAGCTGGCGACGACGATCCCCCTCAGATCTCACGGCCCTGACGATGTCTTTCCAGATCACGCCCTTCTCGTAGGCAGTTACCTGTCAGGATGACAAAGTGACACAACATCAATACACCTGCTCCATGTCCCAGAGACACACATTTGAACATCATTGAAATGTTGCACAGGGCATAGGATGCAGACAGGAATTACATCATACACAATAAGAAATTGGCCTGTGTGCAAGCCCCAATGCACTACGTGGCATTGAAAGTCAACATGTTGGCATGAGGGGTGCGACACACTCACTGATCATGCCACACACTGTGCAGCACATGCAACAGCAGGCGGCTGAAGGGCAGCACATGCCAAGCAGTCACATGTCCCACTCCACTGACGCACCATTAGCATACTAGACAGACACACACAAGCACAGATCATTCGCCTAGCATTGACAACAGCGGATACAACCCTCACTCTGCACATGTGCCACTTGCCAGTGGGGTGTCATGCTAGCTCTGCAAGTCAGACACACAGCACGGCTTACTTGTCACATCCGATGGGTTGATCTATTGCCTCCTCCATGCAGCTGTGGTGCAACACTTCACATAGACACTCACCCACATGACAAGGAACATTCACACACATCACTGTCCATGAGGTTGTACACATCATTTGGACACTTTCACCACAGGGCCACTCAACTCATACATATCTGTGGGTACAGTCACCAGTCACACCGGGGGGACCACTGAATCACCTCAGGCCAATAGGGAAAAAAAACACCAAGGATTTGCCAGGCTGAAAGTGTCATGCATTGAAAGTCACAGTAAGCACAATGCAAGTGAGGAGTGCACACAGGAACTACATCATGCTCTGCATGAGAGACATCATCATGTCTCCCCCCTGGGACCCACTCTAAACAACATTGCATGTCTGTCCCACCTAGACACAATATAGACACTCACGCAACAGGTGCATAGGCAAAGTTAGTGGACTCAGCACTCACCTGCTCCCCTGGTCTCCCATACAGCTTGGTGTACTGTGGGAGGAGGACGTCCAGCAAGGCCTGATTCTCCTCCTGGGTGAATGGCTGGGCCCTCTCCACAGTACGTGACATGTTCCAGAGTGTTGGACCTGGCCCTTTTGGCCAGATGGTCCCTAGGCTTTTCGCCTTCCACCTGTACTTTTTCTGATCTGTTGTTGGCTATTCTATGACTCTGGGCACTTTACCACTGCTGTTCAGTGCTAAAGTGCATATGCTCTCCCTATGTAAAATGTATATGTTGGTTGGATTCCATGATTGGCTTATTTGGTTTACTGCAAACAACAAGGAGCTGCAGAGGGAAAAACAGACCACAAGACGCCCTCCTCTCAATCAATAATCCTACACAATAGACTGGGTCTACGAAGGTATCACCACCATGTATCAGAATAAGCTGCGGTACAAATACCTATATCTTTTTGTATTTTAAACGCCCCTCCTTTCTTAACTTGAGGTAGTCACCAACAGCTTTTCACCTTCAATTTTAAAAAAACCTACAGAGTTTTTTTACTAATGGCAATCCCCACTTTTCTCTTAGCAAAAGTACAAGAAGAGAATATCAAGTCCCAACTCAAATACACCAAGTGTTTTGAATTTTGAAACAAATTTTTGAAAAAAATGTGAAAAGACAAGATGACACCTCACGTGCGCACCACCAATTGAGCCGGCTGATTGGTACTCACCAGCTATGCCCACTTTTATCATCATTGGTTGTCATCTTGCTTGTAAAAAATATATATAAAGTGTCCACACGATTAAACCCAAATTGTGATATTAAATGGTGAAGCAATCACATACCAAGATGCGACCGAAATATAAGTAAAATTGAAAAAGATGCACTTTTCACAAAACCAATTTTATTCTTCCTTATGTGTGCACCTAATTCAAATTTAAAAGAGGTTGCTTAATATGCATACCATTGTATTATACCGACATGTTTCATCGCCATGAAAATTTGTGGCGATTTCTTCAGGGCAAACACAGTCGCCTGGCACCAGTCGGGGACACTTCTTAACATTTATTCCGGGGACTGCCAAAAGTAAAAGACAAAACACACCCAATTCTTGCTGAACAACCAATTCTCGATAAATGGTCATTTTCTCTGAATCTCTAACACAAACATATTCTTTTACCCTTATTGAGCCACACTTCCTCGTACCAGCTTGTTTCTACAGATCACAACACAAGCTCCATATGTGAGTCCTCGGAATGGATTTGCATTCAGCTGTAATGCAAATCTAGGAATAACAGAGTTTCTCATTAAGCCCTGCACACCCCTGTTCAATCTTGTATCTAACACTCGCCGAACAAAATTCTAACTAATGTGACTGGGAACTTCACACATTGCCTTAATTATTTATCGCAATTCACCCATTTCTCTCTGCCATATTTTTTTCACTTGCTTATAGTGGTTCCCCTTATCCTTTCTTTTAAAAAAAAAACTTTTTATTGTTTTTATTGTGAACAAAACAGCAAGACACTTGAGTAGACATTTTGCTCGTATCGTTTGACAATACAACATCCCAATTTACACCCCAGACAAAAACAGCATATCGGCAATGTGGTCCATAGCCGGCATCAACCTTTCCCATTGCCGCCCCAAAATCTACTACATCAATCTGAATCAGAGGTGTCATCATGTGGCTTCGGTGGTGGGTCACATATGCCTCCCCTGAATTTGTTCCATGCCCCCCATACCTTGTCCCACTTGCGGGGGCAACCCCGCCTGATAAACGCTGAGCGCTCAGCAAACATGGCCGCGTCCATATCTCTTCCCCATGCGGTCAGTGAAGGCCCCCCCCCACCCCCCACTTTTGGGCTATGTTCCTTTTCGCCGTCATTATCCCCAGCTTGGCCCAGCTCTGGGCCTGACGACTGAGGTCGTTGGGCTCCCACACATTCAGCAAGCAGCGCCGGGGCTCCGGCACCAACGATACGCCGCACGCCTGCGACATTGTCCGCATCACCCGCTTCCAGAAATCTTGGATTACGGGGCAATCCCAAATGGTATGATAAAAGGTGCCTTCCTCCCCACAACCACGCAGGCAGAAGGGGTGCGATGCTCTGCCCATTTTGTGTAACAAATGTCTGGTATAGTACGAACGGTGAAAAATTCGGAGCTGCACTAGCCGCAGCCTTGATGGTATACTCGCCTCGCGCGGCGAGGCCAACACCTCGCTCCATTCCGGATCGTCAAATTCGCGATCTCATCAGCCCACTTCTCCCGCAAGGGCCCCATGAGGTCCGGCATGTTATTGATAAGCTTGCGGTACGTGAAGGACGTAGACTTCGTAGGCATGTATTCCGTCAGTAACCTGTCCTCCAACGGGGATGCCTCCGGAACCTCCCCGTCGGGAGCCAGCTTTGCGATCAGGGCATGTTTAATCTGAATGTACCGGAACCATTCCGAGGGAGCCAGGTCATATTTCTGCTGTAAGCGTGCGAACGGGACGACTGCCCCCTTCTGCCACATATCGCCTATCACCGAAATTCCAATGTTGTCCCAACCATCGAAGCCCTTACTATCCCTCAGCCGTCCCAACTGTTTTGCATCCCAGAGCGGTGTGAGTTGCGTCAAAACCCCCCGCCACCCCAATTTGGCCTGGGCCGCATGCCAGATAGACACAGTCTGTCTCAGGGGGCCAATCAACGTCGGGGCCAGTCTCCCTTCATATAGTGGCGACAGTATGCCCCTCTCACCCAATATATATCTATCCGCCTTAAATGCCGGGTCCGACTGTGGCGCGTGGAGCCATTGATTAATGACCTTCAGCTGTGCTGCCCAGTAGTAGAGTTGCATATCAGGGAGCGCAATTACCCCATCGTACCACCCACGAACTAATTTAGACTGCGCAATTCGCGCCGGCCTGTTGCCCCAGAGAAGGCTAGAAACTTGCGCCGCAATCGCACGGAAGTAGGCCGGGGGGGCCGGATACGGTGTGTTCTCCAGCACGTATAAGAACCGTGGCAAAGCCATCATTTTGAAGAGCGCTGCTCTCCCCAACAGGGTCAGTGGCAGTGCTCCCCAGTGATGCACGTCCCGCTTGAGGCGGTCCATTGGGGGACACAGATTGCGCCGGAAAAACTCCGTCTGATCCAGCGTGATGTGGACACATAAGTATTTGAACGATCCGTCCTCCACGCGGAGCGGATACCCCGCCGGCAGCTGCGGGGGAGGGCCATGCAGTACGAACAGGACCGACTTTGACCAATTAATCGTGTAGGCGGACGCTCTGCCAAAGACTTCACAAATATTAAGTAGTGCTAATATAGAACGTCTAGGGGAGGACAGATACAGCAACACGTCATCCGCGTACAGGGAGACGCGGTCCTCCCAGCCGACAGACCACTTGAGGCCCCGTATCATGGGCTCCCAGCGTATCCAAGCCGCAAGTGGCTCAAGTACCATGGCAAAGAGCAGTGGCGACAAAGGACAGCACTGGCGCGTGCCACGCGTTAGGGGGAAGTCCTCCGACATATGTCTATTGGCCGAGACATGGGCCACTGGGTTAGTGCATAGGAGTCGAACCCAGGCACAGAATTTGGGCCCAAAGCCCAGATGCAACAACACTGCAAAAAGAAAGGGCCATTCAACCATATCGAACGCCATTCGCGCGTCCAGAGAGAGAAGCTTCGCCGGTTCACGCAACCGTTCCGCCCGGGCCAACACCCCGTGTAGTCGCCTCAAGTTATGGGATGTACTTCTGACGGGCATAAAGCCTGAATGGTCTGGGTGCACAATCTCGGACAAGTGCGGCGTCAGTCTGCTGGCCAGCAGCTTCGTGAGGATCTTGGCCTCTGCGTTAAGCAGCGATATGGGACGATAGGAGGTACACTGATCGGCAGGTTTACCTACTTTTGGAATCACCACAGTGGTGGCCCTGCGTTGGTCTAATGGGAGCTCGCCCGATCGCAAGCTATGGGTAAACTTATTTAGTAAATGTGGGGCAAGCGTCTCGGACAGCCTCTTATAGAGTTCAATCGGTATGCCGTTAGGCTCCAAAGCCTTACCGGACTGCAACGCGCCAATAGCCGCCTGTATCTCCTCCACCGTGAGTTCAGCTTCCAGGGCCTCCCGCGCTACAGGCGAGAGTGCGGGCATCTTGAGGTCTCTGATGTATGTCAGCGCCTCCTCCACTGTCATAGAGGAAGCGGAAGAGTAGACCCCCCGAAAGTGTCCTGCCAGAGCACGCACTATCTCGCGCGGGTCGGACATCCTTTGCCCCTCATCCGTGTTAAGTTGCGCAATCCACCTATCGCCACTGTCACGCTTATCAAGCCACGCCAGCAACTTTCCAGTTTTATCACCCACGTCATAAACTGTGTGCCTCGAAGCTTCCAGGCGCTGTCTGGTGCGTTCTGCGAGGTGCTGCCTATATTTCGTCTGCACCAATCGCAGTTCGTGGGAGGCCGCGGGAGACAGGTCTTGGGCCTGGTGGGCCTCCGCCGCTTGAAGCTCAAGCTCCAGTGACTGCAGCTCAGAGAGCTTTCCACGCTTGTACTCCGCAATGGAGGCCATAGCCTGTCCCCTAACGACCGTTTTGTATGCCTCCCAGAGAACAGCAGGGGAATCAACCGAGGCGGCATTTTCTTGGAAGTAAAGGCTCGTCACCTTCGCTATTGATTTACGAATTTCAGGGAGCCGTAGGCAGCTGGGATGCATCTGGTAGATGCGGCGCCTCATCAAGTGATAGCGGGTGTACTGCAAGAGTATCGGGGAGTGATCCGATATCCCTCTAGGTCTAATTTCTATACTATCAATATTTTGGAGGCAGCCAGACGACCCCAGGAAGTAGTCTATGCGTGTTAAGCTATTGTGCACCCCAGAGTGATACGTGAATTGCTGCGTCGCCGGGTGATGCAGCCGCCATAAGCCCGTTAGCCCAATTGCCTCCGTAAAGCTCTCAAGACGCGAGACTCCCCCGCCCCTCGTCCGTGGAGGACACCGGTCATGGAGGTCGTTCATAGCAGCATTGAAGTCTCCACCCATTATCACCTCCCCCTCCGGTAAAGCCAGCAAAAACTCGCTGAGCGCCGGGAGCGCCGTGGCATGCAGTGCAGGTGGATCTAAACAGACACTATGTTAAGGGGCCGCCCCTCCCATTGGGTATGGATCGCTGCAAATCGCCCCGACCCATCAGTTTTAACATTGTGCACTATTAAGTGGGACTGTCGGCGCACCATTATGCCCACTCCCCTAGATCCGGAGGTAAATTCAGAGTGTCACCATCTTATAGCCCCATCTATCCATCGCTCTACTAGCGGTGCCAGTAAGTTGGGTCTCTTGAAGCAAGACCACCGCCGGGGCGCATCTCTTAATACTCTGCAGGACCAGTCCCCGTTTGATTTTGTCTCCCAAGCCCCGCACATTCCACGTGAGTAGGGAGAGAGGCCGCACCGGGGTCAGATTGGTTTCAGTGGGTGTGTCTTGCGTTAGATCTGACATTACGGCAGGTGGGGCAAAAGGCAGCAAACATTGCGGCGAAACTGGTGTAGGACATGTGTAGTGCAATGAAGGCGTGCATTGTGTGATGTAAGTGTCATTGTCATCAGGAACTCAAACATAGCAAAAAAACAGTGAAACAATCCCCAACCCCCAAACCCCCTCCCTGCCTCCCTGCCATACGGACCTAGAACTGCCTGCCACCCCAACTCAGGAGAGTGCTCAATCCCCTTAACCCCAAACAGTACTTGCGTGCAAAGGAGCGGGAGGTCCGAGGAAGACCAAGACATCCCCTGCCCCAAGGTCCCATAGACTGTTCAATAAAGTAACATGAAGCAGGCCACTCCGGTGGTAGTAGGTCTCTAAGTTCACTAGGTATCAGCGTGTCTACAGAGGCGCCGTAGGAGCTCTTATCCGGCGGATCCCTCCCCTGCCTCCTCCGTCCGCCGGTCCCGACCACCAGGGTCCTCCGACCTCCCCGGCTGTCGTCCCCTCCGGTCCGAGCGCCCAGCACCTTGAACCCGTTGCCATCCCTCAAGCCAGTCATGAGCCTCCTCCGGCTTGTCGAAGAACCTCGTTTTCCCATCTGCCACCACCCTCAGCCGCGCTGGGAAGAGCATGGCATAGGGAAGCTCTCGGGCCCAGAGCTTCTTTTTGACATCCAGGAAGCTCCTCCACTGCGCCACCACCGCCGCCATGTAGTCCGGGAAGAAGGAGACTGTGGAGTTCTGGAGGCGGAGGGGCGGTGCCACCCGCGCCGCCTGGAGAATGGCGTCTCTGTCGCGGAAGTTGAACATGCGAGCCAGGACCGGTCTAGGGGGCGCACCAACCTTCGGTCGGCCACCAATTACTCTGTGGGCGCGTTCCACCGAGAAGAAGGCCGAGAGACCCCTGGGCTGCAGCTTGGACTTTATCAGGTCCTCAACATATAAGTCCATGGCAGGATGCCCCTCACTTTCGGGAATCCCAGTGATGCGCACGTTGTTGCGACGAGAGCGTCCCTCCTGGTCATCCAGCCTGGCCGCCATGCGCTTGTTCTCCGCCTCCAGCTGGGACACTTTTTGTAGGAGATAGCTAGAGTCTTTTGTTAAGGTAGCCGTCACTTGCTCCACATCCGTGACCCTGGCCGACATTTCCTGAAAGTCCGCACGGAGGAGGGACACGTCCGAGGAAATCGTTCCCACGGTGGATTGTACCTGCGTCAGGGCAACCATAATGTCCTCCAGCGTTACTTCCGGCGTCACCGGCTCTGCTGCCATCTTCTCGGCGCATCCGCCGCAGTCCAGCGTGGGGTTAGAATCCTTGTTGTATGTGAATTTGTCCAGCTTGCTTTGCTGACTCGCCCGGGCTTCCTTCCCACTCATGACCGCTTCGGGAGACGCCGCCCAAGATATCCCTCAACCGTCGCCAGTCAGTCGGTGGGGCAGGGAGCCCCGACCGGGCACCGGTAGGCCGAGGCCAGCGCAGGAGTTGTCCACCACAGCGGGCCACACCCTCAGGTACAGTACGGGTAGTCAGGCGCAGCACCCAAATCAGTCCAGGGCCCAACACCGATTCCCCTTATCTTTTAAAAGAACTTCTCAAAAGCATTCTCGATGCCCAAGTGTCATTTTCTCCACCTATTCCCATAAAATTCAACTATCTTCTCATATAGTCCTTTTCAAAACAAATATTACTCCATGCATCACTCTACGCACTAGATATCGGAGTCATGGCGTCCGGGAGATAGTATACACTTACTTCCCACTCAACGCACTAATTATCGGAGTCATGGTCCCCGGGTAATAGAATGAACTTACTTCCCCTTAACCAATGTCGAACGATTCTCGTATAGTGCCCATAATCATAATGCGAGCTTTAAGGCAGTACCAATACGATATCACGCAAAACCCTCTTCGCAGCCATTCATTCTTACCACCCGGGGCCTCACGGAGCTTCTTGTCTCCACCGGTTGAACTCAACCGACATCCGCCTCTATTTTTAAACTCTCGTGGGAAATAACTTGCAGCGTCACCATGCTGTAACTATGGGCGCCATCTTAGAATGGGATTATTTCTACCGGGTTAATACTCTGAAAACTCCTTTTCAGATACCAGTACTTATCCCCTTCTATAATCAACCCGTTTTCAAGGGGCCAGCATTTTTTCCTTTTAGATCTTCATACATAATTTCAATTCAATTTTCTTTCACGTTTAGCCGGTGACTGCCTATATTTACATATTTTCACCCAGTATCACGGATATGTCGCCTTGCTATATCGATGGGCTCTATTTTACAAGTGGGACTATTTCTGCTTAGATGTTATTTTACGGGCCTGCCCATGTCTCAACACTCCGTTGTTGCTCAAAAGGTCTACCAAAATGATAATGCTATTTACTACGCTCTCTTGTATATATTCACTATGGGCGCTCCTGTGCCCATACAACACAGTACACTGTCTCTTGTTTTATTTTTATATATATTTATTTTTGTTTTCTATTTTATGTTGTTTACTAGTGTCTAGAATTCTCAGAGACTACTTGGTTGTTAACCTCAGGCTCGTTTATAATAACAACACCCAGATGTTAACCGTCCTTGTCCCTAGTGTAGCTCGCTGGTATGTACATTGCTCAAGTTTAATATTCCTTGTACAAAGCAGTAGTAGCTTATACTGTCTCTTACAAACACCAGCAGCGCTTTACCAAAAACAAGAAATCTCATTCCCCTATGTTCAATATTTAGTCTTGTTCCATTCAATTTGGTCGTTCAACCCAATTTGGTCACATTTCTCCTGAAAAATCCAATGCGCTTCTTTTGAGGCAAGTAGGTCCTCAATATTTTTAGGGTCCCCTACTATTCTCTCAAGTACAACCCAAGTGAAAATGTGTTTGGTCTCATAGCAATGTTGTACCAATCTCGTAGTTAACTTCCCTGCTCTGATCGTACTAAGGTGTTCCTGCATTCTGATTTTCACCTTCCTCGTCGTGAGACCTATATACTGCAGGTCACATTGACAAGTCAGTCTGTACACCACATTCGTGGTGTTACAATTACTGAAATGCCTCCAATACCAGGTCTTCCCTGAGTTCAGAACAACACTCAATGTCTTCTTGGTAAGCCTACACACTGAGCATGACCCACATGGATAATGCCCTGAGGGAACTGTTGACTCTATCGGCTTCTGAAAAGCTACCACCCGTGTGTGCACAAGTTTATCTTTTAAATTGCTGGATCTTTTAAAAGCAAATCTAGGGGGAGGCATAGTAACATCCTTAGTTGACAATAATGACCAGTGCTTACGTATAGACTGTCGGATCCGTGTTGCTAAAGGATCGAATGTCATTACTACGGGCAAACATTCCTCTTTTGTCCTTTCATTTTTTTGGTCCTCTTGTCCAGACCAGATGCAAAACACGTTGTCTATATACCGCTTCCAGAGGCGGATATTCTTCTGGAAGGGGTTCGACTGGTGGTATATGATGTGTTCCTCGAACTGGCACACATAAATGCAGGCTAGACTGGACGCCATCGTAGCGCCCATTGAAGTACCTGTCGTTTGTAAATACATATTGTTCTTATAGCTGAAATAATTCCGCGTCAGGGCAAGTTCTATGCACTGTAGCACAAATGACTGTGGTGCATCATAGAACCACTCTTGTCCATTAAGAGCATGCGCTGCTGCCACCAGCGCAGCATCCTGGGGTATACACGTAAAGAGTGACTCTATATCAATTGTGACCAGCAACTACCTGGGTCAAAATGTAAATCCTCTATGATGTTAAGGATCTCAGTTGTATCCTTTACAAAGGATTGTTGGTTAATGACTGACTCTCTTAGAAAAAAGTCGGCGAACTGTGAAAGGGGCTCCAACACCGATTGGATCCCCGACACAATCGGTCGACCCGGGGGGGGGGACGTTGTGGTTTGTGAATCTTAGGTAAAATATAGAATGCCCGAGTCCTAGGTTTATCGTTAACTAGGAACTCTGCCTCCTTGTTCGTGATCCATTTATTTTCTTTAGCGAAGCCTACCATCTTCCTGATGATCTCCTGAAGTTCATTAAGAGGATCCTGTTTGAGTGGACGATAGTTATTACGCACCCCCAACAGTCTCATTACTTCGGTGTCATAATCAGTAGAGTTCATCACAACCGCTCCGCCTTTATCAGCAGTTTTAATAGTGAGCAGAGGGTTACTCTGCAAACTTTTTACCGCTTCCCAATCATCACGGCTCATGTTGTTACATTTTCGAATTTTGCCTTCTTGTTCAAAAGACAAAATGTCTTGTAGGACCTTATTTTCAAAAACCACAACTTCTGGACCGACCATCGTGTTGGGCGGGCAAAAGTTTGAAGGCTTCCTTAAGGTCGTATTAAACGCTGGGAATGAATCTTGTGGATTATTAGCAAAGAATTTCCTCAATTTCACTTTTCGTGTAGTCTCATGGAATTCAACCCTACATTTAAAGGCATCATGTGTAGGAGTGGGAACAAAACCCTAAACCTTTATTCAAAACCCTCTCCTCATTCGTGGTGAGAATATGGTCTGATAAATTTACCACAATGTTATTTTCCATCATACCTGATTCCGTCCACGACTGCGTGTTATCCTCGGGGAGTGAGTTTGCCATTGCTGGCTTTGATTGCCCCTCCCGTGGCCTCTGCCGCCCAGACCACCCCCTCTGTTGCCCCTTTGGTTCTGTCCTAAAAAAGAGCGTAGGAGGGCGCCTAAATCTTCGTTACTCTTCTCCTGTTGGTTGAATCTCACTCTAGCAGGATTAGTCTGTGGGCCTACTTCTTCCTCTTCACTGGAAGTATTATCGAAGTTCCAGTTGTTAGGTGTACGCTTATTTTGTTGTCTCCCACCCCTTCCTCTTCCCCCCATATATGATTGTTCAGGTACTGAATTATAATGTTTATCATCTACGTAGGGGAACGCCCACTTGTGAGAAAAACGATCAAGGTTCCGTTTCAAACCTTTAATTTTTTGGTTGATCATATAGTTCTTATAATCACTAAGATCCTCTTGGATTCTTAAAAGCTGCCCTTTGGTGTCAACAAGAGTAGTATCTCGCTTAATGCTTTCTTCTAAATCCAGAATTTCTTTTAGTAATTCTTCACTTAATCGTTTAGCAGTATTAATTATGAGGATTAGCCAATCACGCGTACATTTGTTGGCTATATAGCTCCAATCCAGTCTAAATGTTTTGTCTTCTAGGAAGATCTTGGGTTCTGTCCTCACCAGAAGACTTGCCGGGGCTGCTCCCGCTCTCAAATATTCGGTCATTAACGCCCCACGGAGAGCTATCCTCACTTGTTTTTTCTTAGTTGTGCTGAGCCTTTCCCACTCTTCCTTTACTCATGTCACATTCAATAGAGGAGCATCGGGGAACAGCGAAGGACCGGACAAAATCGCTGCTATCTGCTCATCTGAAAAGGCCAGACAATTTCTATCCATTGTCTTATGGGCAAAGATCTAATGTGTATTCACACCCAACAGGTATTTAAAATTAAAAATTGGAAACAGCTAAAAAAGTGTGTATGTCTCAGAAACTAGTGTAGCTACAAATGCTTTTAAAAGAGCTCTCACGGCTGATCCGCCGTCCTAAATATTCAGAAGCAGCCACCCGCGCCGCCTGGAGAATGGCGTCTCTGTCGCGGAAGTTGAACATGCGAGCCAGGACCGGTCTAGGGGGCGCACCAACCTTCGGTCGGCCACCAATTACTCTGTGGGCGCGCTCCACCGAGAAGAAGGCCGAGAGACCCCTGGGCTGCAGCTTGGACTTTATCAGGTCCTCAACATATAAGTCCATGGCAGGATGCCCCTCACTTTCGGGAATCCCAGTGATGCGCACGTTGTTGCGACGAGAGCGTCCCTCCTGGTCATCCAGCCTGGCCGCCATGCGCTTGTTCTCCGCCTCCAGCTGGGACACTTTTTGTAGGAGATAGCTAGAGTCTTTTGTTAAGGTAGCCGTCACTTGCTCCACATCCGTGACCCTGGCCGACATTTCCTGAAAGTCCGCACGGAGGAGGCACACGTCCGAGGAAATCGTTCCCACGGTGGATTGTACCTGCGTCAGGGCAACCATAATGTCCTCCAGCGTTACTTCCGGCGTCACCGGCTCTGCTGCCATCTTCTCGGCGCATCCGCCGCAGTCCAGCGTGGGGTTAGAATCCTTGTTGTATGTGAATTTGTCCAGCTTGCTTTGCTGACTCGCCCGGGCTTCCTTCCCACTCATGACCGCTTCGGGAGACGCCGCCCAAGATATCCCTCAACCGTCGCCAGTCAGTCGGTGGGGCAGGGAGCCCCGACCGGGCACCGGTAGGCCGAGGCCAGCGCAGGAGTTGTCCACCACAGCGGGCCACACCCTCAGGTACAGTACGGGTAGTCAGGCGCAGCACCCAAATCAGTCCAGGGCCCAACACCGATTCCCCTTATCTTTTAAAAGAACTTCTCAAAAGCATTCTCGATGCCCAAGTGTCATTTTCTCCACCTATTCCCATAAAATTCAACTATCTTCTCATATAGTCCTTTTCAAAACAAATATTACTCCATGCATCACTCTACGCACTAGATATCGGAGTCATGGTGTCCGGGAGATAGTATACACTTACTTCCCACTCAACGCACTAAGTATCGGAGTCATGGTCCCCGGGTAATAGAATGAACTTACTTCCCCTTAACCAATGTCAAACGATTCTCGTATAGTGCCCATAATCATAATGCGAGCTTTAAGGCAGTACCAATACGATATCACGCAAAACCCTCTTCGCAGCCATTCATTCTTACCACCCGGGGCCTCACGGAGCTTCTTGTCTCCACCGGTTGAACTCAACCGACATCCGCCTCTATTTTTAAACTCTCGCGGGAAGTAACTTGCAGCGTCACCATGCTGTAACTATGGGCGCCATCTTAGAATGGGATTATTTCTACCGGGTTAATACTCTGAAAACTCCTTTTCAGATACCAGTACTTATCCCCTTCTATAATCAACCCGTTTTCAAGGGGCCAGCATTTTTTCCTTTTAGATCTTCATACATAATTTCAATTCAATTTTCTTTCACGTTTAGCCGGTGACTGCCTATATTTACATATTTTCACCCAGTATCACGGATATGTCGCCTTGCTATATCGATGGGCTCTATTTTACAAGTGGGACTATTTCTGCTTAGATGTTATTTTACGGGCCTGCCCATGTCTCAACACTCCGTTGTTGCTCAAAAGGTCTACCAAAATGATAATGCTTTTTACTACGCTCTCTTGTATATATTCACTATGGGCGCTCCTGTGCCCATACAACACAGTACACTGTCTCTTGTTTTATTTTTATATATATTTATTTTTGTTTTCTATTTTATGTTGTTTACTAGTGTCTAGAATTCTCAGAGACTACTTGGTTGTTAACCTCAGGCTCGTTTATAATAACAACACCCAGATGTTAACCGTCCTTGTCCCTAGTGTAGCTCGCTGGTATGTACATTGCTCAACTTTAATATTCCTTGTACAAAGCAGTAGTAGCTTATACTGTCTCTTACAAACACCAGCAGCGCTTTACCAAAAACAAGAAATCTCATTCCCCTATGTTCAATATTTAGTCTTGTTCCATTCAATTTGGTCGTTCAACCCAATTTGGTCACATTTCTCCTGAAAAATCCAATGCGCTTCTTTTGAGGCAAGTAGGTCCTCAATATTTTTAGGGTCCCCTACTATTCTCTCAAGTACAACCCAAGTGAAAATGTGTTTGGTCTCATAGCAATGTTGTACCAATCTCGTAGTTAACTTCCCTGCTCTGATCGTACTAAGGTGTTCCTGCATTCTGATTTTCACCTTCCTCGTCGTGAGACCTATATACTGCAGGTCACATTGACAAGTCAGTCTGTACACCACATTCGTGGTGTTACAATTACTGAAATGCCTCCAATACCAGGTCTTCCCTGAGTTCAGAACAACACTCAATGTCTTCTTGGTAAGCCTACACACTGAGCATGACCCACATGGATAATGCCCTGAGGGAACTGTTGACTCTATCGGCTTCTGAAAAGCTACCACCCGTGTGTGCACAAGTTTATCTTTTAAATTGCTGGATCTTTTAAAAGCAAATCTAGGGGGAGGCATAGTAACATCCTTAGTTGACAATAATGACCAGTGCTTACGTATAGACTGTCGGATCCGTGTTGCTAAAGGATCGAATGTCATTACTACGGGCAAACATTCCTCTTTTGTCCTTTCATTTTTTTGGTCCTCTTGTCCAGACCAGATGCAAAACACGTCGTCTATATACCGCTTCCAGAGGCGGATATTCTTCTGGAAGGGGTTCGACTGGTGGTATATGATGTGTTCCTCGAACTGGCACACATAAATGCAGGCTAGACTGGGCGCCATCGTAGCGCCCATTGAAGTACCTGTCGTTTGTAAATACATATTGTTCTTATAGCTGAAATAATTCCGCGTCAGGGCAAGTTCTATGCACTGTAGCACAAATGACTGTGGTGCATCATAGAACCACTCTTGTCCATTAAGAGCATGCGCTGCTGCCACCAGCGCAGCATCCTGGGGTATACACGTAAAGAGTGACTCTATATCAATTGTGACCAGCAACTACCTGGGTCAAAATGTAAATCCTCTATGATGTTAAGGATCTCAGTTGTATCCTTTACAAAGGATTGTTGGTTAATGACTGACTCTCTTAGAAAAAAGTCGGCGAACTGTGAAAGGGGCTCCAACACCGATTGGATCCCCGACACAATCGGTCGACCCGGGGGGGGGACGTTGTGGCTTGTGAATCTTAGGTAAAATATAGAATGCCCGAGTCCTAGGTTTATCGTTAACTAGGAACTCTGCCTCCTTGTTCGTGATCCATTTATTTTCTTTAGCGAAGCCTACCATCTTCCTGATGATCTCCTGAAGTTCATTAAGAGGATCCTGTTTGAGTGGACGATAGTTATTACGCACCCCCAACAGTCTCATTACTTCGGTGTCATAATCAGTAGAGTTCATCACAACCGCTCCGCCTTTATCAGCAGTTTTAATAGTGAGCAGAGGGTTACTCTGCAAACTTTTTACCGCTTCCCAATCATCACGGCTCATGTTGTTACATTTTCGAATGTTGCCTTCTTGTTCAAAAGACAAAATGTCTTGTAGGACCTTATTTTCAAAAACCACAACTTCTGGACCGACCATCGTGTTGGGCGGGCAAAAGTTTGAAGGTTTCCTTAAGGTCGTATTAAACGCTGGGAATGAATCTTGTGGATTATTAGCAAAGAATTTCCTCAAGTTCACTTTTCGTGTAGTCTCATGGAATTCAACCCTACATTTAAAGGCTTCATGTGTAGGAGTGGAAACAAAACCCTAAACCTTTATTCAAAACCCTCTCCTCATTCGTGGTGAGAATATGGTCTGATAAATTTACCACAATGTTATTTTCCATCATACCTGATTCCGTCCACGACTGCGTGTTATCCTCGGGGAGTGAGTTTGCCATTGCTGGCTTTGATTGCCCCTCCCGTGGCCTCTGCCGCCCAGACCACCCCCTCTGTTGCCCCTTTGGTTCTGTCCTAAAAAAGAGCGTAGGAGGGCGCCTAAATCTTCGTTACTCTTCTCCTGTTGGTTGAATCTCACTCTAGCAGGATTAGTCTGTGGGCCTACTTCTTCCTCTTCACTGGAAGTATTATCGAAGTTCCAGTTGTTAGGTGTACGCTTATTTTGTTGTCTCCCACCCCTTTCTCTTCCCCCCATATATGATTGTTCAGGTACTGAATTATAATGTTTATCATCTACGTAGGGGAACGCCCACTCGTGAGAAAAACGATCAAGGTTCCGTTTCAAACCTTTAATTTTTTGGTTGATCATATAGTTCTTATAATCACTAAGATCCTCTTGGATTCTTAAAAGCTGCTCTTTGGTGTCAACAAGAGTAGTATCTCGCTTAATGCTTTCTTCTAAATCCAGAATTTCTTTTAGTAATTCTTCACTTAATCGTTTAGCAGTATTAATTATGAGGATTAGCCAATCACGCGTACATTTGTTGGCTATATAGCTCCAATCCAGTCTAAATGTTTTGTCTTCTAGGAAGATCTTGGGTTCTATCCTCACCAGAAGACTTGCCGGGGCTGCTCCCGCTCTCAAATATTCGGTCATTAACGCCCCATGGAGAGCTATCCTCACTTGTTTTTTCTTAGTTGTGCTGAGCCTTTCCCACTCTTCCTTTACTCATGTCACATTCAATAGAGGAGCATCGGGGAACAGCGAAGGACCTGACAAAATCGCTGCTATCTGCTCATCTGAAAAGGCCAGACAATTTCTATCCATTGTCTTATGGGCAAGGATCTAATGTGTATTCACACCCAACAGGTATTTAAAATTAAAAATTGGAAACAGCTAAAAAAGTGTGTATGTCTCAGAAACTAGTGTAGCTACAAATGCTTTTAAAAGAGCTCTCACGGCTGATCCGCCGTCCTAAATATTCAGAAGCAGATAGAGTCAACAGTTCCCTCTGGGCATTATCCATATGGGTCTTGCTCAGTGTGTAGGCTTACCAAGAAGACATTGAGTGTTGTTCTGAACTCAGGGAAGACCTGGTATCTGAGGCGTTTCAGTAATTGTAACACCACGAATGTGGTGTACAGACTGACTTGTCAATGTGACCTGCAGTATATAGGTCTCACGACGAGGAAGGTGAAAATCAGAATGCAGGAACACCTTAGTACGATCAGAGCAGGGAATTTAACTACGAGATTGGTACAACATTGCTATGAGACCAAACACACTTTCACTTGGGTTGTACTTGAGAGAATAGTAGGGGACCCTCAAAATATTGAGGACCTACTTGCCTCAAAAGAAGCGCGTTGGATTTTTCAGGAGAAATGTGACCAAATTGGGTTGAACGACCAAATTGAATGGAACAAGGCTAAATATTGAACATAGGGGAATGAGATTTCTTGTTTTTGGTAAAGCGCTGCTGGTGTTTGTAAGAGACAGTATAAGCTACTACTGCTTTGTACAAGGAATATTAAACTTGAGCAATGTACATAACAGCGAGCTACACTAGGGACAAGGACGGTAAACATCTGGGTGTTGTTATAATAAACGGGCCTGAGGTTAACAACCAAGTAGTCTCTGAGAATGCTAGACACTAGTAAACAACATAAAATAGAAAACAAAAATAAATATATATAAAAATAAAACAAGAGACAGTGTACTGTGTTGTATGGGCACAGGAGCGCCCATAATGAATATATACAAGAGGGCGTAGTAAATAGCATTATCATTTTGGTAGACCTTTTGAGCAACAACGGAGTGTTGAGACATGGGCAGGCCCGTAAAATAACATCTAAGCAGAAATAGTCCCACTTGTAAAATAGAGCCCATCGATATAGCAAGGCGACATATCCGTGATACCGGGTGAAAATATGTAAATATAGGCAGTCACCGGCTAAACGTGAAAGAAAATTAAATTGAAATTATGTATGAAGATCTAAAAGGAAAAAATGCTGGCCCCTTGAAAACGGGTTGATTATAGAAGGGGATAAGTACTGGTATCTGAAAAGGAGTTTTCAGAGTATTAACCCGGTAGAAATAATCCCATTCTAAGATGGGGCCCATAGTTACAGCACGGTGACGCTGCCAGTTATTTCCCGCGAGAGTTTAAAAATAGAGGCGGATGTCAGTTGAGTTCAACCGGTGGAGACAAGAAGCTCCGTGAGGCCCCGGGTGGTAAGAATGAATGGCTGCAAAGAGGGTTTTGCGTGATATCGTATTGGTACTGCCTTAAAGCTCGCATTATGATTATGGGCACTATACGAGAATCGTTCGACATTGGTTAAGGGGAAGTAAGTTCATTGTATTACCCGGGTACCATGACTCCGATACTTAGTGCGTTGAGTGGGAGTAAGTGTATTCTATCTCCCGGGCACCATGACTCCGATATCTAGTGCGTAGAGTGATGTATGGAGTAATATTTGTTTTGAAAAGGACTATATGAGAAGATAGTTGAATTTAATGGGAATAGGTGGAGAAAATGACACTTGGGCATCGAGAATGCTTTTGAGAAGTTCTTTTGAAAGATAAGGGGAACCACTATAAGCAAGTGAAAAAACATGGCAGAGAGAAATGGGTGAATTGCGATAAATAATTAAGGCAATGTGTGAAGTTCCCAGTCACCTTAGTTAGAATTTTGTTCGGCGAGTGTTAGATACAAGATTGAACAGGGGTGTGCAGGGCTTAATGAGAAACTCTGTTATTCCTAGATTTGCATTACAGCTGAATGCGAATCCATTGCGAGGACTCACATATGGAGCTCGTGTTGTGATCTGTAGAAACAAGCTGGTACGAGGAAGTGTGGCTCAATAAGGGTAAAAGAATATGTTTGTGTTAGAGATTCAGAGAAAATGACCATTTATCGAGAATTGGTTGTTCAGCAAGAATTGTGTGTGTTTTGTCTTTTACTTTTGGCAGTCCCCGGAATAAATGTTAAGAAGTGTCCCCGACTGGTGCCAGGCGACTGTGTTTTCCCTGAAGAAATCGCCACAAATTTTCATGGCGATGAAACATGTCGGCATAATACAATGGTATGCATATTAAGCAACCTCTTTTAAATTTGAATTAGGTGCACACATAAGGAAGAATAAAATTGGTTTTGTGAAAAGTGCATCTTTTTCAATTTTACTTATATTTCGGTCGCATCTTGGTATGTGATTGCTTCACCATTTAATATCACAATTTGAGATTAATCGTGTGGACACTTTATATATATTTTTTACAAGCAAGATGACAACCAATGATGATGAAAGTGGGCATAGCTGGTGAGTACCAATCAGCAGGCTCAATTGGTGGTGCGCACGTGAGGTGTCATCTTGTTTTCTCACATTTTTCTCAAAAATGTGTTTCAAAATTCAAAACACTTGGTGTATTTGAGTTGGGACTTGATATTCTCTTCTTGTACTTTTGCTAAGAGAAAAGTGGGGATTGCCATTAGTAAAAAAACTCTGTAGGTTTTTTTTAAAATTGAAGGTGAAAAGCTGTTGGTGACTACCTCAAGTTAAGAAAGGAGGGGCGTTTAAAATACCAAAAGATATAGGTATTTGTACCGCAGCTTATTCTGATACATGGTGGTGATACCTTCGTAGACCCAGTCTATTGTGTAGGATTATTATTTGGTTTACTGTCAGACCCCAGTAAAGTGCACCAGGAGTGCCCAGGGCTTGTAAATACAAATGCTGCTGGTGGGCTTGCAGCACTGGTTGTGCCACCCACAGAAGCGGCCTGGTAAAATTTATCTAAGGTCTGCCATTGCAGAACCTGCGTGCAGTCTGGTACTGTCATGCTGACTGGGCAAGTGCACACACTTGCCAGTCCCTAAACCTTCCCTTAACTTCATATCAGTCACCCCTATGGTAGGCCCAAGGGCAGGGTGCATTGTAAGCATAAGGTAGGACAAGCCCTGATGTGTGTGGCATGTCCTAATAGTGAATTACAGCCATTTTCGTTTTTCACTATTGTAATGCTACCTGTTCTCCATAGGCCAGAATGGGCTGTTAGAATTGTTACATTCTATGATCCTAACAGACCCAGGAAACATGGTAGAAATTCGAGTTTAGTATGCCTGAACTCAGAATAATAAAATACATCTTTTAGTAAAGTTTATTTTAATATTCTGTGTTTGCAAATACCACTTTTAGAAAGTTGGTATTTGCTTGCTTGACCATTTCAACCCGCCTCTGCTATGATGTGTATCTGCCTGTCTGGTTGTGTGAGTGACAGGGCTGTGGAAATCCAGAGGGGCAGGGCTAGGCTGCCTGGTGGTGAATAGGAAGATTGGCAGCCAGATGGGTGGGAGGAGTACACCTGGCTCTGAATAGGGTTGTGCTCTGCTACCACAATGCTGGCTCCACCTACTGCGGAGCGGCTGATGTCTCTGCCCTGCACCCTGAATAGAAAGGCAGAGTCATGTCAACAGAGTGCTCAAGAACTGGTTTGGACTGGGCAAAGGCCCCTCAACCCCAGAGGAACAAAGGAATTAGGGGTATAAGTAGCCTTGCTGCTGAAGGAGAGGAGAAAGACTACTAAAGACTTTGTGCCTGCTGCTGTTGTTGGGCCTTCTGAGGGACTGCGGGTCGCAAGGAGCTGGAAGCGCGACGCAAGGAAGAGAAGCGTGCCGCCGTCAGAGCTGTTGCCGTCGCATCTCGCAGAGAGTGTCGCCGCTGCAGCATCGCATCGAGCGGAAGCGTCTCGCATCATTCCGGAAGTGTCTCGCAACGCCGAAGAAGCATGTCGCCATCGCAGCCATCGTAGTTGTCGCATTGCACCGCAACCAGAAAAGCGCCTCGCATCCACTGAGAAGCGTGCCGCCGTCGGAGCCGCTGTCGTCGCATCTCGCAGAAGGGGTGTTGCTGCTGCAGCATCACATCGAGCAGAAGCGTCTTGCAACGTCGGAGAAGAGGGCCGCTGCCAAGGCCGCTGTCGTCGCATCTCGTCAAGGGTGACGCCACTGTAGCTGACGCATCGAGTCGAGCCTTCTCGCAACATCAGAGAAGCGTAACGCATCTGGAAGATCCCGTCTTTATTTCTTTTGCACCAAGAACTTCAACGCATCTGCATCGCTGCAACACTTTCGTTGCCCTGCGTGTCGCATCTAAGGTACATTGACTTAAGGTGTCGCATTTAAGAACTTAAGAGAATCTAAGCAATCTTCTACCAACTAAAGCAACCGTATTGTGTATTTTTAATCGTTTAATGGTCTTGTGATAATCTTATATAAAGAATCCTTATTTTTAATATAAGTACCTGTGTGGTGTCACTTAGTTACTGTATGTGTTCACAAATGCTTAACCTATAACGCTCTGAGATAAGCCTTGTCTGCTCGCGCCAAGCTACCTTGAGGGTGAGCAGGGGTTATTTTAGGAGTGTAACCCCTTACCCTGACTAGAGGAAAGGTTCCCTGCTTGTCACAAGTACCTACCTGTGCCAACCAGAGAACCCGGATTCTAACACAGAGGAAGCAGAGACAGCAGCAGTGTGGTCGACAGGAAAGTTGTGCAGGCAAGTGCCCTCTCATGGGTTCTGGCTGCCTTATATCTGTCTTGCTGAGGGGCATTCATGTAGAGGAGTACATAGTGATTGGTCAGACTCATTTGCATCCTACGTTTACTCCAATCCCTTTAAACATACACCAATGACTTTAAACATACACCAATGACAGCATTCACATCATTCAAATTTTGAGCATCATGTCAAGTCAACAACCACTTTGCAACATTGTATTTTGTGGCCAACTGACTGTTCCAGGAAACATGATCGACGCTTTTCAACTGAAAACTCTGTCTCCATGACAACCAGCATGCATTTAGGGCCTAATACTTGTCTCTTATGTGTCCCCTATGTAATTTTGAAATACACACACAGGTACGGTGCGTTTCACACGTACCCCTACGGCACAAGTACAATGGTGAAACGAAGCGTACACACGCGATGATAGCGGGTGTACGGTACGTTTCACACGTACCCCTACGGCACAAGTACAATGGTGAAACGAAGCGTACTCACGCGATGATAGCGGGTGTACGGTGCGTTAGACACCTACGGGTACGCACTAGTTCACACGTACGGGTATGAATTAGTTCACACGTATGGGTACGCACTAGTAGTACACTGCGTTAGACACGTACGGGTACGCACTAGTTCACACGTACGGGTACGCACTAGTTCACACGTACGGGTACACACTAGTAGTACAGTGCGTTAGACACGTACGGGTACACACTAGTTCACACGTACGGGTACGCACTAGTTCACACCTACGGGTACGCACTAGTTATACAGTGCATTAGACACGTACGGGTACGCACTAGTTCACACGTACGGGTACGCACTAGTTCACACGTATGGGTACGCACTAGTAGTACAGTGCGTTAGACACCTACGGGTACGTACTAGTAGTACAGTGCTTTATACACGTACGGGTACGCATTTCACACGCTTACAATGGTAATACAGGCGCACACATGCCAGGAATGGAGGGCTAAGAGTCGCACAAGGATGTCCATCAAGTACTTGTCATTGCATACTGTTATGTGCAGGCCCTAGGTGTGGCAGCCAGTGATATTGCACAGGTCATCTCATCTAGTTGCACAATTGATGTGTGATGACCTGTGGACACATGTCATGTTTGATGGGGCACTATGTGGCACACATCACCTTGCCACTTGCCACGGGTGTCTGTAGTCCAACTGTGTCATGCACAGCATCAGTGGGATGGCACAGTCATCACCACCCGCACCTGTCTCCTGAAGCCCGGGACAGGGACACTCATCAACTGACATGTCACGATCTGCGTGTCCCTTTGTGACTATGTCAGGTGTGTGTCATGTGTTCCCATGAGCTTGATGTCAGTGTTCCGTCAACTGCATCTGTTGTTGGTGCATCCAACATGGGTCTGTGTGGAGATGGGCATGGGACACATCTACGCCCACCATGCCACATGTGGATTCCCACCGCTGTAGGGTCTGTGTGCATCGGACATCATATTTTCCCAGTCATACATGTCTGCGTTGTCTCAATGGCTGTGTCTATCTCTTGTCACATGTACCCTTTCATAGCAATGTGTTTGATATGTACATTTGACATTCCTTGTGACCTGTGCATGTGCCTTGCAATCAGCTGTGTGGATGAGATGACATCCTTCCAATGCAGCTATGTGGTTGTGTGTCACTCCGGTGATATCTGTGGCTCTTCACTCAGACTGGCCACCAACTCATTTCAGGGCATGTCATGTAAACTTGACAATCAACAGGTGTATCTGGCTTTTTGTAGGAGTGCCAGCAAGCTGGCATATGTGTCCTGTATGTATTGCACACACCCGACTCCATATTTACCTGATGTGTATTAGCAGTGTAGCATGTGCTATGTTCATTGACATTGATATTGGCAGACTCTCAATCTTCATTCTTACAAACAATGTCTTGCAGGGCACCGCCTGTCCCAAGACCAATGCCAGACTTGGGTGCCATGACGGAACGTGCCTGCATCCAACGTTACAGATTCACTCAACAGTTGATTGAGGACTTGACCGACAGGCTGGCACCACACCTCCAACCGCGACACAGGTATCCTACTGCGCTGACCCCAAAGATGAAGGTGATGGCAGCCCTACATTTTTTTGCCACAGGTACGTTTCAATTCACCATAGCTGATGTTGGTGGCATGTCACAGACAATGTTCAGCTGTGTCCTGCGTGATGTTTTAGCAGCCATGTTGGAGCACCTTGATGAATTCATCACATTTCCTACTCCTTAGGAGTTGACAGATGTGAAGGATGATTTCTATGCCCTGGGAGGGATACCCCATGTCATTGGGTCCATTGATGGTACACATGTGGCTTTGGTACCACCACAGGCACAGGAACAAGCCTATCGCAATAGAAAACATTACCACTCGATAAATGCCCTTGTGGTGTGTCTTGCTAACATGCTGATTTGCCATGTCTGTGAACGTTTTCCAGGATCAGCACACGATGCCCACATTATGAGGCGTAGCAGGGTGCCACAAATGATGCTGCGGCTGCACAACGAACGAGCATGTCTTGTTGGTGGGTATACTCTGTTTGTCCTGTGTGTTGCGGTATCTTTGGCTCTTACGGCATCTCCTGACCTTTTTACATGATGTTTCCATGTAGGGGACTCTGGATATCCCAACATGCCATGGCTAATGACACACCTCCGCAACCCAAGAACAGCTGCAGATCACAGGTACAACAATGCAGACGGGCAGACCAGGCGAGTGATTGAGAGGACGTTTGGCCTCCTGAAGAGCCGATTCCGGTGCCTGGACAAGACAGGCGGGTCCCTCCCTTATGCCCCGGAGAAGGTCTGCCGAATCTTCCTAGTGTGCTGCATGCTGCACAACATGGCAGTTGAGAAGGCAGTGCCACTCATCCTGGATCCGGATGAGCAGGAACATCCACCCGTGGAGCATCAAGGGTTTGCTCACAAGGCTAGTGATGAGGAGGAGGAGGAGGATGATATCCAGAGTCAGCTCATACGCAACTTCTTCTCATAATGGTAAGTCATTGGGTATGAGTGTGCAAGCTTGTAGCATTGAGTGGCATGTGTTGCAATGTGTGTGTCGAGCTGACTGAATGCAAAGTGACTTTGATGTGCGTTCTGATGTGTCATTCGAGTGATGTCATGCCACACAGTTTTGCGGAGAGAATTACTTTGAAATGTACATGTGTCCAACATTGTTCGGGCCCGATTCACAGAACTAACTTAAGACAAAATCCTAAACTTACTACCATTTTGGTATTCACAGAAGGCACTTACTCATTTTGTTATTCACAGAAGGCACTTACTCATTTCGGTATTCACAGAAGTTAGGAGTCCTAACTTTAGGACTCCTAAATGCCTTCTGTGAATACCGAAAGTCTTAAAATTAGGATTTTTCTCAATTTAGTAGTCCTAAATTTAGATTTAGGACTACTAAATTGAGAAAAATCATAATTTTAAGACTTTCGGTATTCACAGAAGGTATTTAGGAGTCCTAAAGTTAGGAGTCCTAACTATACTACTACTAAACTGAGAAAAATCCTAATTTTAAGACTTTCGGTATTCACAGAAGGCATTTAGGAGTCCTAAAGTTAGGACTCCTAACTTCTGTGAATACCGAAATGAGTAAGTGCCTTCTGTGAATACCAAAATGAGTAAGTGCCTTCTGTGAATACCAAAATGGTAGTAAGTTTAGGATTTTGTCTTAAGTTAGTTCTGTGAATCGGGCCCTTCATGTTTTGTAAATGTCCCTGTGTGCGGCGAGAATTGTTTTAGGTGACTTCTTGTGTATCTGTCATTCCCAGGTTTTTGCGCCTGTTGTCTGCTCGTGTCATCTTTGTCCTCCTGCTATTCCTCATAAGGATTGCAATGTGTGCTGAATCAGCGTTCCATGCACGGACATGTGAAAATGTCAGTTTGGGTAAGGATAGCAGCAATGCTTTTTGGTGGTGGTACGGGTTGGGAATGTGTGGGCCTGCTTCTGTGCATGTTGTGGTACCATGCATACATGTCTTCTAACCATGGAGCATATAACATGTAGCATCACTCCCATGACATGATAGTCACCCTTCTTGACAGTCATCTATAGTGGAGTGTGGCGTCTGATGAAGGCATCAATGTGTGTAAACCTTGCCTCTGAAACATTGCGGATGCTACGGGTGAACATAGTGTGGGACATCACAACAACAGGCTCTATGGAGAATTGCAGCCTCTCTGTGTGCAGCAGGATTTGTTTGGCTCATCCCCTTGACTTGTGTGCCAGTTCATTGGGATTGACATCACCCGTGTCGTGAAGGGGGGGTCCAGCCTATGTCCCACATGTTCTGTCAACTGACCTGTGAGTCTGTTCACATGGATGCATTTCCCTTTGTGTGTGTATGTGGAATAAAGGTGTTCAGCACAATCCAAAGTGCCTCATCTCTGTCACTGCAGCTCTCTTGCCAGTTTGCATGAGTCGTCTATGGCATACTTGTCAAATATTGAGCATATGTGTATGTCTACTTCGGCAACATGCATGCAGTTCTTCATGGCTAATAATATATATTGTGCATGAAGTCCCTGGTTGTGTATGTATTTGTGCAGGTTGCTCCACACAAAGGGACGTGAACACATGCTGATGGTGTGTCTCCTGTGCGCAGCTCCGCATTTTGTTACGTGACCCTGTGCCCGTCATTGTTGGTGATTGGTCATACACCAGCACGCCATTGGACTCTGTTACCTCCTCAACACAACAGGGCCACACATCACCTTCATGACAGTAACCTGGACATAAGCATCCTCAGCACACGACTTCTTCATTGCCATCTCAGACGGATACAAGATCACCCGCAGGGACGGCACCAACAATCCCGGAGGATGAATAGCAATTGATTCACAAGTACACCCTCAGAGTCACAAATCCGGGTTTGCAGCAACTCCCTGGCTACCCTCAGAGTAACACTCATCTACAGATATCCAGGCCTACATCCACAATTGCGCTAAGCCATCAACACGTACATCTGCACGCACGCCCTCCCCTCCACAGGCTACATGTGGCTGGGGGCCAGTAACTTCTTGCTGGAGGAGAACCACACCACCATCCTTCATTGGTCCATCAACATTTTAATCTACGTCTCTGACAATCAACACACTGCCCCACACCCTGCTAACGATCCCCCAAAGATGCTTGATGTAAGTCACCACAGACAAGCTGTGTGGGATACTCAAAACAACACCAACGCAACACCCTGAAACCTCATGCACTGGATCAGCAACTGATCCAACAATCTTTCCACATTGACGGACTTTCCTGTGAAGCACAACAATAGTTAAGCACCTGGGACAAGGCAGACCTACTGGACTCCTACAGACGTAGCCGGACTCTTGTGCACACCTTGCAACACAAAGAGCCATCATTTACCTTATAGCCCAGGAAAAGACCGCACACAGCCATCACCATATCATCAGTAAGGACAAGTGGAGATCCTTCAAATAGTGCTGAGACACCAAAACACACGACATCATGGTGCTCATCAGCATTGTGAGTGAACTGACAGCAGATCTCCATCCAAGACACCCCACCCTTACAAGGCAGATCACATCCCTTGCAACTTTGTACCACTGCTAGCTCATGCCCATACACAACAGCCTTGGCACACAGAGTCAGACAGCACTATTATCCGCAGGACAAACCCCCCTCAGATTCTGGACTCCCGTCAGCAGCAAGTACACCACCTGGCTCATGTGCACCATCCACTCTGGCTCTCCATCAGGCCCCTTCCCACACAACATCTCATCCACATCATTCCCCATCCTTGAAGCCCACGTCCAGCGCGTCCTGAATGTCTCCTTTGAGTTGGCCACATTCCATAGGTGCTGGAGGCATACAGAGACCCAGGCCCTTCTTAAACAATGGACAGCAGTACCGCAGGATCTCCTGGTACATCACCCTGCTTCCCTACCCAGCAAATGTCATCCGGAAGACACTCAACAAGCAACTGACATATTTCCTCCACGCAACCAGCACCAGACCATCTTCCACAGTAATCACACCACCAACGACAACTTTGCCCTGCTCAACAATGGTGAGCCCACCCCTCTTGACCTCTCAACGGCATTGTACACCATGTGCTACCACACTGTCAGCTCACACATCTCCAACACTGGTATCCAGAGGAGGGCCCAGGATTCAATCGGAAAGTAGCTCACCAGCAAGGCCCAGGGAGTCTGCCTCCACCCTGCAGCATGTAGTACACTGGGGTCATGTGGCACATGCTCTCAACGTGACGATCTTCAATGTCTCCATGACCCCCCTCTCCACCATCACATGCGCACACGACCTCATCATCATCTTGTATGCCATTGACACCCAGCTGCTCCTCAAACTCACCAAAGAGCCAGCCATTGCCAGATCCAAACTTCAAGAAGGCATGAGATCCGTTGACGAATGGCTGAACGTCAGCCACCTGAGGCTGGACTTGGACAGGACTGAGCTGAGAGGATTGTCCCCTTACCCCTTACAGCTGTGTCAACTCCTTGTGTCCCACTGGTCTGGGCACCGCACCAGCACCCAGTGGCCACGCACGCAAACTGGTGTTCATCATGCAACTCGCCACCATCTGTACCTCATGCTGCAACACCCTCCGCATGCTGCAAATGATCCACAGATAGATCCACCCCAAGGCAAGACAGACCGTCCCCCAGGTCAACGACACCAGCCGGCTCAACTACAGCACCGGCCTCTACGTAGAACAATAGCAGAACTGCAGGAGAAGTTGTCCACAACCTCATCTTCAACATCCCCAGCCCCAGCCACATCACCGTCCACCTGAGATAGCTAGAATGGCTCACTGTCTGCTGCAGGATCACCTTCAGACTCCTCAACCACACTCAGGAGGCAGTCCACAACCCCAGACCCAAAAAATACCTTGGTCGTCTGTCATCCAACACCCCGTTGGCCCAACTCCGTGCAGGCCACCTTGCCCGGGCCACCATTCATCACATCCACATAAACACTGCATGCAGGAGATAGTTCTCCCACCTCGCCAAACAGACCTGGTACTCCCTCACCGGGCACATCAACATGACCCATGACCTCTACACCTACATGATACTCTTCCAAATTGGTCTGGCTGAGCAGTATTGCAAGCCCCCCCTCAGCAGCTTGAGGCCATCACGGGCGAGAATTGGGCTCCATGTCTGTATTTGGTGATACATTGAGACACATGTGTGTCATCGACCGGACTCAGATCCAAGTGTATGGATGGCTGGAGTTAGTTCCACACTCAGGCATACTTTGACATATCCCCACACGTATGTTGTGGACTCATGCTAAATGATTACAACATAACATTTCACGTATTAATTATTTAATTATAGGTCTGGGGCGTGATTTGTGCACTGAAAAAGGTGCAATGCAGGGACCATAGAATCCAAAGTTCACAGGGGGAGATGGGATCCTTGCTATTTGAAGTCATCAGAGTCCAGACCACAGTGTTTGGCATCATTAGTCAGACTGTGACCAGCAGGTCCATGTGGCAGATGATGTCAGTAAATGAGGTGATGCTGTCGCACATGAAGGCCAGGTGCCAGGCCAGGTGACCTGGGAGATGTGGATGGTCCGCTGCCTCTCACGGTCTTTTCCGTGGACGACCCACCTACCTCCGGGGACCCTCAGATGCTGGCCTTGACGATGCTTGGGACGCTCCGTCGGACGAATCCGCCTCCTCCTCCTCCTCCTCCCTCCCTGTGGCTGGTGGTGGTCTTCGCCTGGTGGCACAGGGAGGGTTGGCCATGTTGGCGATCTGACGGAGTGAATGGCTTATGTCCCTTTGCACCGCCTGGAGCTCAGCCAGTCTTGCCTCCATCCGTCCTTGGTGTTCTTGTTGACTGGCGTGTTGCTCGGCCTGCTAGTTCTTGATCTCTGTGAGGGTCACCACTACCTGGCTGAACTCCCTGGTGTCACGCCGGTATGCCTCCATGATGTTGTGTATGTGTGACATACCGGTCCCTTCAGCTGGCTGGTCATGTTCTCGCCTCTGCCTGCCTCCACTCCCACCACCCCTGCCCACACGAGCCTGGCCTGCCGTTGCGGGCACATCGAGTCTACGGGACGCCTGAGGGATGTCAGTGGCAGTGTTGTCTGCCTCCTCCTGGGTGCCCGGCGCTCCTTGTCCCTCCTGGTCAGACTGGCTCAGTTGTTCACTGCGGGCAGGGCTCCTCGGTGTCTCCTGGGATGTGGCAGGAATGGGGGTGATGGTTGGCACAGATGGTCCTGAACGAGGTTCTGCAGGGGCTTGGACACCAGAGGGTCCAGGTCGGTCGCGGTCATCCGCGGAATGTTGAGAGGCATCGCTGCCAGTGGGATCAGGTTCCTCCCGGGCCAGGGACTGTGAATCTTCACCCCCATTGTTGGGGGTAGATTCATCACGTTGCCCTGTGTGTGAGAGACAGACAATGTTAATGCTGTTTCATGCAACATGCATGTATCATACACATTCTAGTTGGCACTGTTCCTCCAGGTAGTTGTATGTGCCTAGCATTCTCCTCAATGTTCACTTGTGGATGGGTATGTTGCGGGGGACAGTTTGATATGTTCTCCTGAGTCTTTGACATGTAGATTTTTGGCTTGGATGCTTCTTTGGCTATGTGTTGGTGTTGTTGTGTTACATGTCCATTGTGACAGTGTGTAATTGACTGGGGTGTCTGCTTGTGTAAGGGGTGTGAGTGACGGGGCCTGCTGGTGGGTGTAGTGTGATTTGGCAGTGGGGCTCCCAGGTGATGTAGCTGTCCCCCCATGGAGCATGCTGCCATGACAGTGAGTGTGAGTCCCTGTCTTAGATATATGACCTTGTTGTCTTGGTGTTTGTGTTTACACTGGTCACAGTAGGGCCTTGTGCTGCCTACACCCAGGCCGAGTGTGAGCTATCTTGTCAGTACTTTCCCAATCCCTGTGCATTGCGCATGGTGCATGAGTATGTACCTGGGCCATATGGGATAAGGGCAATTGTGTCTGATTTGGAGTGTGCCACCAACCCTCCCAGCATACCGGACATCCATTCTTGGGTTGCTGCTTCGTGTAGCATGGGCCATAGCATGGCCTTGCTTTCTCAATGGAGCATACACATGTTAGTGGCATTAGCGTTATTTTTGAGTGTGGTTGTGGCCGGTGAGGGCTTGGGGGTAGTTGCGTGCATTTTGTGTAGTTGGGGTGTGGATGCCATTACCCCCATGTTACGTAAGTTGTTTGTGTACTCACCAGGCTCTGGAAGTCCTTGCAGTCCATGTACTCCCACCGGCGAAAGCAGGGCCATCACCTTCTCCTCCCAGGGATGGTAATGTACTGGTCTGCGGGGCGCACCACCTCCAGTGATGTTGCTCTGGGCGTAGTCATCATTCATTTTGCGCTTGACCGCCCTCTGCAGATCGTACCACCTGGCTTGGCATTCATTCCTGGTCCTTCTGATGGGTGCAACAGCATTCACCCGATCGACAATCCTCTGCCACAGGCGTGGTTTTTCTGCTATGCTGGTCTGTCTGACCAATGTTCCAAACAGCTGTGGCTCGACTCTCATGACTTCATTGACAAGGATGTCCAGCTTTTCCCTTGTGAACTTTGGATTCTTGTCTGTGGGCATGGTGTGGGGTGAGGGTGTGGATGGTTGTTGGTGTGTGGGTCTGAATGTGATGGTGTGGGTGTGAATGTGTAGAGGCAGTATGTGTGAAGGAGGTTGTGTGATGGTGTATATGTTAAGGTGGATGGGTGCAGTTGTTGGTGTGTGCTCTCTAGCTGCAGTGAGTCTGTTGCAAAGGCTCATGGTTTGTGTGTGTGGGCCCTTTTTATTGGTCCATTTGTGGGTGGGCCTCAGTTTGAATTTTTGGTGGGTGTGTTATAAGGGGCGGTTGAGACTTTGCCCCTCTGTTTGCCTGTTTGGATGTGTCCAGGTCAGTCATTTCATTTTTTGTGCAGTGTAGACGTGTTTTGTGGTGTTGTGCGAGTCGAATAGACCCTCCTTGTGCTGTTTTACAGTGTCCGTGGTTCAGTACGGTACAGGGGTACGAGTCGTACAGGCACCCCTCCCCCCCCATGCGTTGTGTATATACGGTGTGTACACGTCCATTGCTATGTACGGTGCGTACACCGCCATTGCATATGTATGGTGCGTACACGGCCATTGCTATATACGGTGCGTACACGGCCATTGCTATGTATGGTGTGTACACCGCCTTTGCTATGTACGGTGCGTACACCGCCATTGCTATGTACGGTGCGTACACCGCCATTGCTATATACGGTGCGTACACCGCCATTGCTATATACGGTGCGTACACCGACATTGCATTTGTACAAGTCATTCCCCGTGTACGGGACGTTTTCCGTACGAATCGTAAATCGTAAATCCGGTCCGGATCGTACTTGTACGCTCGGACTGTCTGTTTACGGTTTGTACGGAAAAGTGTCCGGGTCCGTCTCGTACAAGTTTTCCCGCTACGATTTGTACGTATCGGGCCGATCCGTATGTACTTTTTCCCGTACGAATCATACTTCACGGGTCGGACGTGACTTGTACGATTGGTACGGAAAAAAATACGGATACGAGTCGTACCGGGAAAAAAAATACACAATCGGAATCGACCCCATAGTGTACAAACAATGATGTTCGGAAATAGAGATTCTGCAAATATGTGTAACGTGCACATTACCAAGTAAAGTGTTCCTGTTTGTTTTTCTCCTATTTAACTCTGTTTGCATCACACTTCTTAATTACAAAACAATTTGCTTTTGTAATTACTGTATTTTTAAAGATTTGTAATATTAATTTACAGCCTATTTATTTAAATGTTCAGATTTAGAGGTTTATGTCAAGTGAGCTGTCTGAAGATGTCAGTTATTTTTCATTAACTCTAGTATGAGAGAGAGAAAAAAAACAAATTTTCCAAGCAGCAATTAGTTAAAAGACAAACTGACATTTGACCTCTTTTCTTGAACAGACATCAAATGTGTCAAGATAAAAACAAGATTTAATGGCTTCTTCATTGCTCATTCACTTTCTGAATGAACAGAACATCTGTTCATTTCCAGCTTGAGTTTACTCGGCAGATGGGACTAGTAGATGCTAAAAATAGCTCGACCTGATAAAATGTTACTCGCAATTGGGAGTAGTAGATTTTTGGAGGCCTGGGTTTCCTATGCCCTTTCATTACAGCATGTATGAAAACTCATTATAGGTCTTGTATGAGTTTTCGCTGAGCACCTTTGTTTTAACTGGGTGCGTTTTAATGCTGCTTGCTATACAGCTATAGATGCACCCTTTTTACCCATTTCTTCTGTACTCCTGCAGTGGATGTTCATTTTAACAGGGGTTCTAGGCGGACCACATAGATTACCTAAAAGATATTCATGCTATTTCTTTTATAGCATGTAGGAAAACTCATTTTGAAGATACTTTGATCACTGATATTTAACAACCCTGACTGTGGGCATAGCTTCACCAATCATTTGGTACGTATTTCGTACATACTTCTCTAGTCACTACAGTGGTACTATAAAATGTATGCTTTTCTGAATCGATATATGTCTGTTTACTTCTAGGTGTCCCCTAGTTATTTTTTGGTCCTGTTGGTGACCATGTTTTAAATAATATATGCTCAGTGGTTGAAAGATCAGCAAAAAGGACATATATGGACTGTTTTTAAAGAATTGATGGTGGATAGCACCACTCGGAACATTCTACCATCCCTATCAGCCACATGTGTATAATTCTGTACATAGCACATATGCGCTTTGTGCACCAATAGTCACATTCACTGCGCTGTTACTCTTTAGGACCACCTTATAACGTTTTTTCTTAAGTAAAACAAATCAAATCCTAAGTTATAAAATAAGTTTAATGAAATAAATGTATAACTTTAAACTATTTGTGCTAAAGGTGTTTGTACCCCTAACCTAACATTTTGCCGTGGAAGTCAAGGGCTACACTACCCCCATGAAGACCGCAATCTGTTAAACTGCGTTCAAAGACGGACATCAAATATCAGGTTATGTCTTCTGTCAAACTGCTGTTATTCTTCCCAAAGTGTGAGCATTTGTTAACGTGAACTATAACAATCTTTCTGGGGTACGGGGAGTGCAAAAGAGAATGGCTCTGGGATGCATTTGTTTTTTTAACACACAACAAAATGTAATTACCTGTAAATGAACTGTACAAATTATTCAAAAACATCATCAGTTAGAAAAGCACAAATAAGGCCACTTTTTAGTTTGAAGGAGGGAAGTGGGACAGTGGTCACTAAACACTTCACTGTTCCAAAAATACAAGGCCCCTAAAGCCAAAATTGACACCGTGAAGTGTGTGCGCTGGATGTGGGACGGTCTCTGTAAACGAACCGCCCTCACGATGCTTTACGCGCCTGCTGCCGCCCTCGTACACAACCCTGGGTTCTCTCAGCTACAGGATAAGGGAGCGGCCAGACGTGCAGGAATGTACGGTATCAAAACGTATGCTGATCAATACCCTGGCAGCGAGTTCCTTCGTATCTTTGTCAACACGGGTACGCCGTCACTCTCGGACATGCTACTATATTCTCAAATCAGAGCCACCTGCTTCACAATACATGACTCTTTCCTTGCCCCTACCCACCATGTTTACATTACTGGAATATGCCCATGCAGCTACTCCATCGTGCAAGCTTATTACTCAGCTTTACACACTCACACAGACAGACCTTACCATCGATACCTTGAAAGCCGAATGGCTTGGGAATGGGACTTACACTTGGAGATATCAGAAGCAAAAGGGTGCTACTGCAGCGCTCAAACTGAACAACTATCTCCCAATTATCGTTTGCAGCTGGTACTCTTTAATTAGTTGAATAGGACGACTGATTTCACATGTGTCCATTGCCACTGCCCGGAAGCCACTTTCTCACACTTAGCATGGTCCTTCCCTAAGGTTTCTTGGTACTGTGCTGAGGTGTGCGATACAGTGAGCGCCACTCCTGCCTGACCCTGTGGTGTGCCTATTGGGATATGTTAAAAATGTCCCCAAGAGCTGTAGACGCCTCACGGCGATGCTGCTACTGCTAGCTTAACGCAGAGTGGCGATGGATTGGCGGAGACGGCCGACACTGACCAAATAAGCCTGGATTGCTGACATATCATATTGCCAGGAACAACTGACGACATATTGGGATCTGATGCCCCTAGGTACACGCCCTAAAAATATCTGAGAACCTTTTATATCTCATCTTAGACAGACAGATTCAGATGGAATAAATTCACCTTCCCCGACCCAACTTTCATGCAACCCAACCCATGACACGCTCTCTCATGGCTCTGGGGACCTCGATTGCGGCAAAAATGGGCCTGCTATCACTGACAGGTGGATACCTTGAAGATACAAGATTTTGGATGTCTGTACCTTCAAATAGATGGAGGAAGCATACTACACTGTATATCATGTGAATTGCGAAATTGTGGAATGTCTCAACAAGAGACGAAGTTGGGGTGGGATGTTAAGTCAATTAAAAATCAATTAAAAAAGGAGCCTAGCGCTTGACCAAGATGGCTGCGTGAGCCTTGAGCTCCCGCTACCCTCACGCCCTCCGGCAATCATCCTGTCCTAAATCCTGGTTTTCATGCACGGAATCCTGCAGATGAGACACAGCTGTGGCGATTGACGTTGTCCGGGCCGAGATTGCCCACCGGGGGCCGAAGTTGTGCATGGCGGAAGATTGCGGCCTACCTCCGAAGGATGCCAGGGGCTTGCGTTGGCAGGATGCCCGGCCACTAATTGAACAACAGCGGCCTCGGGAGGTGTGAACTGACGGACTGATGCCGCTGCACTTTCACTTTCGCTTTCTCGCCTCTTTGTTTGCGCTGGGTTGGGAGCGCTTCATGCGGATCCGCTGTTGTCTGGAAGACCTCCACTCGATCCTGACTGGCTGCTAAAGTCTGAAGTTGACCCTGCTTCCTCTAGCTGAGCGAGGGACATCTATTTGCGACTGCCCGTCCTGTGGCTCGGGATGTCGACCAAATCGGAGGCAAACAGGTCGAAGTCCAAGACTACCAGGCGGGGAGGCTATACCCAATCCAATAATATGGATCGTTATGCCCAGCAGAAAGGGTCACCTGGTCGATCGGGACAGTCGCTGAAGGCACAGAAGGCCGATTCGCCCCCAGCCTCGGAGTTATCATTGCAGGATATCAAGGGGGCGATAGATGGGATGCAAACATCGATCGGGCGACAGTTTGAGGCCCTGGCGCACAAGGTGGACACAATTTTGGTGGATGTCAACTTGATTCGCGCGGACCTGGGCAAAACCAATGAGAGGGTCAAGTCCCTGGACCTCAAGACTACTGGCCTTGCGGACGATGTCTCGGAACTCCAGGCTGAGGTTCGTAAGTTACGAACCGCGAATGACCTCTCCGCCCGCCGGCTTGAAGACTTTGAAGGTCGGGCCCGGCGCAACAATGTGCGCCTTATTGGGGTCCCGGAAACCTCAGAGGAGCACTCCGTGGATTTACTTGTCGAGGACTTGGTGGTGAATCATCTTGCGCCTAAGGGCCTCGGCAGGTTTTTTGCGGTGGAGCGGGCTCACCGAGTGCCTGGCGGACGGCCTAAGGTGGGAGCCCCCCCGCGGCCGATTGTAGCCCGGATCTTTAATTTCCGAGATCGAGACGCTATCCTGCAAGCATCGAGGGTGACAGGCCCGGTGCCTTTTCAGAATGCCTCCGTGAGCTTCTATCCTGACTTCACCCAGATGGTGCAGAAACAGAGGCAAAGTTTTTTGGGGGTAAAGCGGCGGCTTCGGGAGATGGACCTGAAGTATGCCATGCTTTTTCCCGCCAGGCTACGTGTGGTTTATGACGATCGGACTTTCTTCTTCGAATCACCGGACATGGCAGGGGACTGGTTGGATGCGCTCCCGCGGCGACAGCCTGGCCGGGACAGCGTGGATGGAGCGGAAGGAGATAGAGATGGCCAGAAGTGATATCTCCGGTGTCGCCTGGTTTTTGACTCCGCTCCGGACAGTGACTCGCACCTTACTGCAGTAATGGGAGGGTGGCGGGGGGAAGATAGGAGCCCTTTCCTCCCTTGGGGTACTTTTCGTAGATTTGTTTTTGATGGGGCGACAGGCACACTGCAAGTTGGGGGGGCTTAGTAAGCTGACGCAGGGGTGCAGGGAGGGGGGTGATTCGGGATGTGGGGGTTGTTGTTGGGGGTTGTTTTCTTTTCTTGCAAGGCGTAGCAATGGTTGTCAGTATTGTCCGATCGTGGTTCTCTGGGGGGGGTGGGGGTCTCTTTGTGTTCAGGGATGGGGGATAGGGGCTTAAACATACTTAGCTGGAATGTTAATGGCTTAGGGGATCGTATTAAACGGGGGATCGTCCTGCAATTCTTGAAACGGACCTCGCCAGATGTGGTCCTCCTGCAGGAGACCCACCTTATAGGGAATATGTGTTATGCACTTAACAGAAAGGGTTACAAATTCATTGCTCACTCGGGGTTCTCCACGGGCTCCAGGGGTGCGGGCATACTCGTCAGAGCTTCCCTACCATTTGAGGTTGACTCCACCATTGCTGACGACAGTGGGCGCTTTGTGGCTGTGGCGGGGAGGTGGGAGGGTAGAACGTTGGTATTGGTTTCTGTTTATGTCCCTCCAGCCCTCCACGTTTGCTGATCTGGGCAGGGCCTTGTTGGAACTCCCCGAAGGGCTGCTAGTGGTGGGAGGTGACTTCAATGCGGTTGGCTCTGGAACGCTCGATAGGCACCCGCCCAGAGACATCGGGGGGGCTCAGAAGTGGCTTCCCGACTTTATAGATACTTTTGGTCTGGTAGATTGTTGGAGGCTACGACACCCCACTCAGAGACAATATACCTTCCATTCCGGGGCCCACGGGAGTCTCTCTCGGATTGATTACTTGCTCACTCTGGCTGCCCACGCCTCTTTGGTGTCTGAGGCTAGGCACATGGCACGGGGCATATCTGATCACTCACCGGTGTGGGCCCGTCTTGATAGTGGCCGGGTGGGGGGGGGGCAGGGTGGCTCCCATTAACCCCTGGTATTTTCGTGACCCCAAGATGCGCAGTGCGTTGCTGAAGACAGTTGACCACTATTTTCAAGAAAATCAGGGTTCGGTTGAATCAGCGGTGTCCCTATGGGAAGCTTTTAAGACGGTATTGAGAGGGGAGGCCCTGTCCTTGGTAGTGGCCGCCAAGCGGCGGAGAGACGCTGAGGTGACACAAGTAGAGGGCGAGATAGCTGCTTTAGAAGTGGCCTTGGGAGAGGATGTTGCACCGACCACACTGCATAATTTGAGCTTGAAGCAATTGGAATATAGGGACCTGGTGACTAACGCTGCCAAGACCCTCAATAGAGAGCAGCAGGGTCGCTTGTACGATGTTGGTGATAAGGCCGGGAAATTGCTGGCGTGGTTGGATAAAAAAGAGCGTGTTAATCGTGTGGTGCCGGAGTTGTCGATGGCTGGGGGAGAGGTTGTCACTGATCCCGACGGTATAGTTCAGTGTTTCTCGGACTATTTTCGTACGGTATACACCTCGGTCTCGGACAGGCCCACTGAGGACTCGTGTGACCTTCTGCGAGACATCACTCTGCCCTGCCTTTCTGCCATTGATAGGGATGACCTCGATGGGGATATAACGGTAGATGAAGTGGCGTGTGCTATCCGAGCGTTGCGCTCCGGTAAGGCTTCGGGCCCAAATGGTCTGCCGATTGAGCTGTACAAGCTCCATCCTGATAAGTTGGCTCCTCACCTGCGCGCCATGTACGTGGAGGCGCGGGTGAATGGGTTTCTTCCGCTCGATCAACGGCTGGCGACGATTGTGGTAATACACAAAGACGGTAAGCCCCGGGACAAGTGTGGCTCCTATCGGTCGATATCACTTCTCAACGCCGAGCCGAAAATCCTTGCTAAGATCCTTGCTAACCGCTTGGTCCGGGTGCTTGGCGACTTGATCCACCCGGATCAGTCGGACTTTATCCCGCACCGTAACACTGCACTGAATCTTAGACGCCTTCATGGAGTGATTGCTAGGGCGGGCACGATACGAGAGCCGGCTATCGTGGCGTCCCTCGATGCCACGATGGCCTTCGATACGGTGGAGTGGGCATACCTATGGGCTGTGCTAGCTAAGTTCGGCTTTGGGCCTGGATTTGTAGGCTGGGTGAGGTTGCTCTATGAGGGGCCTCTTGCTAGCGTCGTGGTGAACGGGCGGGCGTCGGCACCGTTCGAGCTCGGGAGAGGCACCCGGCAGGGCTGTCCCCTGTCGCCGTTGTTGTTCGCCCTTGAGCCGTTGGCGGCGTTGATACGATGGCACCCGGATATACGTGGGCTTCGCTGGTCGCCTGACCACGAGGACCGTATTTCACTCTACGCCGACGATATTCTGCTATACCTCGCCTCGCCTAAGAAATCTCTGATAGTGGTTTGTGACGTCTTGACTTCTTTTGGTAGGAACTCTGGTCTTGTCATCAATTGGGGGAAGTCCTACTTGTATGTCCTGTGTGGGGATGTCCCGCCTGTCCCGCGCAACTGCTCGATCCAGATAGCCCGGCAGGGCTTTTTATATTTGGGGATCTATATCTCCACCGACCCCATTTTACGATACGAGAAGAACTTGCTCCCTCCCTTGGCACGTCTGCGACGGGACGTGGCGGGCTGGCGGCGGTTGCCGCTTTCCCCCCTTGGCCGTGCCGCCCTGTTTAAAATGATGTCTCTTCCCCGTTTCCTCTATGCCCTGCAGAATACCCTTGACTTGGTCCCGGCCAGTTATTTCCGTGAGGTCGAAAGCCACCAGCGCGCGCTATTGTGGGAAGGGCGTCCGCGCATAGCGATTGCTAAGTTGACGCTTCCGTGGTACAACGGTGGTATCGCGCTTCCAGACGTTCGACGTTATTACTGGACCACCCAGTTGAGCGCGATTAACCATGGTGTGTATGGTCCGGCGCTGAGCCCTGGCTTCGCCATGGACCGCTGGTTGCTGCGTGGGGGCAATTACCACAGAGCTTTGTACTCAAAGTCGTCCGACTTAACCCTTACGGGGCCCACCAGGGTGGCCGTGCGTATATGGAAGGTGGCGACGGATTCACTGGGCTGGAAGGGTAAGCTTACCCTTGCCACCCCTCTGTTTGACTCCGATATTCTGGGAAAGCTTTGGCATACAAAAGGGTTTGCGAAGTGGGACCTGATCGGTATATCCAGAGTTGGAGACCTTTTGGTTAAGGGTAGGATAAAGTCATTCGAGGAGCTGCAGAAGGAATATGAGCTAGGGAACTCGGAGTTCTTCCGCTACGCCCAAGTGTGCCACGCCTTGCGGTCAGTCCTGGTAGAAGGTGAGAAGGTGCCTGAGTCCTCTCCGTTGGAGGACCGGATTCTGGACGGCCAAATGCCAGAGAGTACGATCTTGCTCATTTATAAGAAACTTATTAATGTTCGGGCAGATCTTCTTCTAGGGTTGCGCGAACAGTGGATCAGGGATGGCCTTGAACTGGACGACGAGGATTGGCAGTCTGCAGTTTCCTCTCCCAAAGAGGTCGCGATCCCCGCGCGCCTGCGGCTGGTGCAGCTTAAAATACTCCATAGGGTATATGTGACGGGGCCTAGGCTGGTTCATATGGGTTTCTCTGAGGAGGGCTTATGTAAGAGAGGCTGTGGTATGGTGGGCACCTTTCTACATATTATTTGGGAATGTGGTGTGATCATGGAGTTTTGGAGGCGAGTACACGAGGTGATGGGGGAGGTGACGGGCATCGTCATGCAGCCTGAGGCGCGGTGCTGTCTCCTGAATGTTTGGGGTCCATCTGACCACGACGCGGCACAGACCCAATGGGTGACCCTAGGGAATATGGTAGCCAAGCGCGACATCGCACGACTGTGGGGCTCTGATAGGCCACCTACATTGACAGCGTGGATGGAAAACATGGATTGGAGCATGTTTAGGGAGAAGACAGTGTATTGTGCTCGAGGGCGCCCTCGTAAATGGCACTCTGTATGGGGGCGATGGAACCAGTACAGAGGGGGCATATGCCTGCCCCCAGACCCGGACCCGCCCGAGGAGCAGCTCTCCCCTTAGCCCCCTTTTTCCGGCTTAGATCTCTTTGCTGAATGTGTTTGTCCTCTTGAGTCCCTGAATTCCCCTCCTTTCCCTTACTATAAGTCTGTGTCTGTTGGACGAAACGGGGCTCGCTCCCCCTGATGGGAACCCTTTTGGTGCATATGGTGATTACCGCCTTGCTTGTGTTTTGGTTTGGATTTGTGTTTATTTAAAATGGAACCTTTGCATATCCTGTCAGTGAAATGTGGGCACTCATATATGTTGTGTTTCTAAAGCTGCCGTACCTCCGGGTTGTCGGCTGAATAGCTGTGTCACTGATTTGCAAAATAAAGGTTTGGGAAAAAAAAAAAATCAATTAAAAAAATATATATATCGTTTTATCAGTAAAACTGCATGTATGTGCACATTTAGTAGCCATTTCAATTGAGCAGTTACTGTCTGTAAATGCCTGTGCCCTATCACACCATGTTGTAGTAATATATGTGTGAAAGTATGCTTCAAAATGCACCACCATCTATATACTACACGCTTACCACTCTCCTGCTGAATGTGCCTGGCTCATTTCCTACACTTGTTCTTATTGTGTTGCTTAAATTTTCACAAAGCTTCTGACTTCAAAGACGTAACAGATGGCAGCACTCCCACTCTGTAAATTGTGCCAGCACCAGTGGCCACACTCTTTTCCCAATATTTTGAGTATGGACTTGATATGCATCTCTTATAAACTCCACCTCCCCCGATCCACACAAAGCTCAGAATGCTACCATCATAAGGTCTGAGCTCAACGCCTCAAAAATTGAAAGGAAAGTGGATTACATTGTATAAAAAAGGTGGATTACTTGGGTAACAGGACATCACAGGAAGTCGTCAAACCGAAGGGATTGTTGGACCAACCCATTTTGTGGTTTGTGGGAAAACTGCTCAACATTAATTGCACATTGTATTGATTTAAACATTGCCTCTGGGATAAGCCTGACTGCTCTGCCAAGCTACCAAGAGGGTGAACAGGGGTTATCTTGGGTGTGTAACTTCCTTACCCTGACTAGAGTGGTGGGTTCTACCTGGCTTAGGTGCATGCCCCAACTAGAAAATCCATTTGTAACACTATGAAAGTTAAACAAAGGCAAGGAATTTTCCTAGGGTGATGTACAACAGAAAGCATTTGAAGTTCTGAAGATGGATATTGTGACTGCACCCACTCTCGAGCTATCAAGATATTAAAAGAGTGATATTTGTGGGTGAGTGCAGCTAGGGTTTAGGGTCAGCATGAACTGAACTGGTTGCATGAACATTGTGTGTGTATGTATGTGAACTGGGAATACTAAAGCAGATTGTTAAAATTATTAGCGGGATTATGGGATTTTCATAGCAGTAATGTGGTAAAGAAGTGAAGGCATGGGTGCTCTGCTACTCTATGTTTTTGGCAAGGAGGGAATGTGGAAGGAGGCTGCTACTAAAGGTGAACTCCTGATTAAAGCCAGAAGGAGTGTACCATATGGATGGAAGCATATGATAGAGGTGGAGATCAATCACATGTATTAGAACATTGGAATGTTAGGAGCTCCATTAAAGACAATAGAGCAGCTCCAGGCTTATCATGGCTGAGCACCTAAATGACCACTCTCATCTCCCTCTCACCAGCCCACGCACACTGATCACATAAGTAGTGGCACCAGGATTACTCCATAAAACAAGGACCCCAAAGGAAAAACAAGGGGAAAAGGAGGCAAGCAGCAGGGTGTACAAATTGGCTAGATAAACCACCTATTGCTCAGCCCCTGGTTCTAAGATACCAATCTATGATGGCAGGCTTTGTTTTTATAGAGATCCTTGAGAGATCATTTCCCTAACAGAGTAGTTTATCTAAATAACCATTAGTTCTAACTGGGACTGCTACACTTCAATGATAACTACTAAGCCTAATTAAGAGTCTGGCGGTCCTCGTACCACCAGACTCGTGGTGAGGTGCTGGTGATGGTCTTAAGACTGCCGCATTACAACCCTAGGGGTCGTGCCGCTTTTTGACTGCCGACTCTGCCAGGGAACCACTGTTCCCTGGTGGTGACATGACGGTGTAGAGGCATCCATATGCTTGGTGGGACCGCTGTGGATGCGACATGCGTATTAGGAGTTTCATCTCCGCCAGGGTTTTGATGGCGGTTCTTCCTCCATGAAAACCATGTCAGAGAGGAAACAAAGGGGACACTACATGGCCACCTTATGGCACACGCCCTGTGGATGCACACAGGGGGGATACAACATGTGCCCCCCATTGTGCATGCACAGAAGTTTTCAGTCCGTGCCTTGCTGGAACTATTTTTGACATTCCCATTGTGGTTCCTGTTTTATAAGCACCGCTGTGGGAACTCCAAAGGATTCGCCTGCCAATGACTTAAAAATCACTATGTGGCGGGCGATTCTAATGAAGGTTTGGCGTTGGGGCGGTCCCACCCCGCATACCATTGAACTCGTAATCGGCCCCTTAGAGTGAAAGGGCAACCAGCTAGGCCAAGTTCCTGAACAGGACTGATCATCACCCATAAAAACAAATACAGATTGGAATCAATGAGATGTTCTGACATTTTCATGAACAAACAAAACATGCTGTATGAGAAAAAGGTTGACAGTGAAGAACAAGAGGGACTGAGGACGTGACATTTTAGCATGACCCCAAAAAAGCACATTAGCCTTTACTAACCAGCATGATATTAAGGTCCTTTAAGTGAGCTACAGCCTTGGAACAATGGAAGTGAAGTGGAAATCAGGACCTTGTTTTACCGACTGTATACAAAACTGTTTAAAGAAGTCCGTTTAGCTAGAGAATTCCGTCACCCTAGAGACTAGGTAATTCTTTACAGATATATCTTACTGGAAAAGCAGCCAATGCTTTCAGATCTTCTTCCTTGAATCTGCATGAGAAGTCTCTGTGGGATCCAACAGTCCACACTTTACCCCTAAAGTGAAAAATTCTGATTTAGGGAACTAATTTTAGAGGTAGGCGATAACTGGAAATTCATACAAAATATTCAAATTTCCCACTTCATTATTTCATCTCCCCCATTTGCATGGTGGCAGAAGGAGGTGTGCCAGATGGTAGACCTACCATCAGATCTAATACAGTGAGCAGGAGTCTGGCGTATGTGATGACACAAGTAATGCTTAAGGAACTGCCCTACCCACTCTCCCCCCCCCCCACCCCCATTTAGGGTTGTCGGTCCAGCACTATTTCCAATGGTGTCACTTCTCTGCTGTGAGTCTGTGATGGGAACCATGCCCTCTTGCACATAAAACTCTAAAATATGATCCAAACTCGTAAAACGTTCTTAGCACTTAATGGCATATTAAATGTGGGTGGTAGAAATCCACCCACATTCTCTGGGATACCTTCCGTGTGTGGGATCTGTTTTTTAATTGTGTTTGAGGCACGAGAAATCAAGTTCACACTAACCTAAGTCAAATTTGTGATTTCTTCCATTTTGGGTATGACATCATAATGTATCACATGATCACTGTTGTTTTTCCTCGCTGTAATGAAGAACTCGGGGCTTCACACTGAAAGACTGAAAATTTCCCAGTCACATTGTGTAGGAACCTGGCTCTGTATATACTATATCGCAGTGAGGTATAGTGTGCACAGAGTCCAGGGTTTGCCCAGAGGTATAGAAGAGGCTAAATTGGGTAAGTACTAACAGCTCTCTTTGTGTTTGTATGAGCGAGCAGTAAGGCTTATCCAGGGGGTGTGTTAATAATTTATTGTATTCACTCAATCTAGACTGATGGCACACACTCAGAGACAGAATCCAGACCAATTAGGTAAGTATAAAAAAGGTGTACTTATGTTTATTTCTAGGACCAAGCAGGATTTGGCACAGGTAAGTGAAATATACTCTCAAATGCAAGACTTTACAAGAAAATGCAGATGTGGTTGAATTAGCAATTGTTACAGGTTTGTATTGGATTTCAAAACAGGTAAAATTTTATAGTAATTACTTTTTTATGTTTATATTACTTCGTATTGCATAGACTACTCATGATGGTATGCCTAGATGCCATGCCGGGGGTTTCACAATACAAGGTAAGTAATACTGTTCAAGCTTTGCAGTTCAGTTACTTTTTCTTTCATACAAAAGTTCACTTGACGGAACATTTTTAGGAACAAAACTGATAACATTGGTTCATATGGGAGAAAAAAGATTAACCATTTTCAGGTAAGTAACTGACTTACGAGTGGGAGTTTTGGGGGTTAGGACCAAGGTTCCCCAAGGTCTAGATAGGCACTCAAATTTCACATGGCCGTCCCAGTGCTGCTGGTGGCGCAGAGTGCAGAGACCCAATGTTAGTCAATGGGGCTAAGGGGGCCTCGGACAATAACTGCTTACAAGCTGGCCACTTGGGTGTGGGAGCAAAGCTCCCGGGGTTAGGGTTATCATTGCAGGGGCCAACAATCAGCACAGGAGCTGACCCACCAGTGGCACAGGGGCGGCTGGGTGCAATGTGCCACGGAGACGTCAGCGGCCGTGTGGATTCCAATAGAGACCTTCGGTACGACAAAGATGTTGCACGCTCGGGCAGGGAGACTTCCTGAAGGCGACCACCGGCTGGAGAGGTAAGTTGGGTGCTTGGGGGATGGCTTGACAACGTCGGTTAGACCTCCCAAGGCCGTGGGATGTCAGGTGCAGGGGTGTCTTTTGGTGTATGGTCTCTTTACCAGCTCCGGTTGCGGTCTGGTGGGACCCTTCAGGTTGAGGCTGCAGGCGTCTGCTTGTAGCTTGAGGGAGGTCGGTGATCAGTGATGGCTGTTGTTAGGTCACTCAAGCTCGTGCCATGGGCATCCACTACAGAGTGGTCAAGAATTCCAGAGCTGCCTGGATTCGGATTATGTGGGTGAGTCTTTGTTGAGCAAATACAGTGCTTAGTCTTAAAAATATTTCCGGGACAGGTCTCCTGGACTCTTGGAGGGTGCTACCTGCTGGGCACGCTGTGGTTTTTCTGTAGTTAGGTCGGAGTCGGGACAGGCTGGTAGGGATGGGGCCAAAGCAGTTGGTGTCTGGGTCAGTACAGCTGTTCGGTCCTTGTTACTTCCTCGAATCTGAGGAGGCAAGGTTCAGGGTCCCCCCTAAATACTAAATTTAGGGTCGTTAAAGGGGTGAGCAGGTCGGGACCAATGGGTACATTCGATTAGTGGGTGCCCCCTCTATTCTGCCAACCTCCAGTGGGAGGGGGCATGAGCCTTTTCCTAATTGGCTGGGACTTAGATGTGGGCTTTGCCTCACCTCCCCCACCTGAAGGGTGGGTTTGACAAAGGTGGGCACACCTCTCCTCGTAGCTTGGTTTTCCCGCCGATTCTCCCGCCCGAAGTAGGGGGCAGACCGATGGCAGCCAGTTGCTGGGGTTAGCAAAAGGCAGTGACAGTTTACAAAGGTGGCAGGCCTTTGAAGTTTCCCCTTCATGGACTCATCCCATCATGGGGCAAGGAGGCATGACACCTCTGCCCAGGATAGGCTTTGTTTCTGAACCCAGAGAGCGGAGGCCCTCTACCCATTGGTCAAGAAACTTGTCTGGTGGTGGCAAATGCCCGGCAGCCATTCAGGAACTACACCTCAGGGCTGGTTGACTTCCACGGGGTATCTCTAAGATGCCCTCTGAGTGATTTCTACATTAAATCTCCCACAAGCATCAGTGTGGGTTTAATCTGCTGAGAAGTTTGCTACCAAACTTCACAGTTTTTAGTAAAGCCATTATGGAGCTGTGGAGTTCGTAATGACCAACTCCCAGACCATATACTCTGTATGGCTTTACTGCACTTACAATGTCTTAGAATGGACTTGGACACCGTAGGGGTACAGGGCTCATGTCACTGTACCCTCAGCTGGGGGCTAGTGCACCCTGCTAGAGGGGTGTCTTAGGCTCCATACAGTGGGCTGCAGGCTTGACACAAAGGGATGTGTGCCATGTCTACTCTTCACTTATCTCTGCACCTGAACACGCAGCCTGCAATAGCAGTGTGTGGGTGTTAAGGTACAGGGCCTCTAATGGTGGCACAATAGGTGCTGTAGCCCTTGGAGGCCTTCCCTGGTCACAGTGCCCCTGCTACACATGGTACCTTTTACAAGGGACTTAGCTGTGGCCAGAGATGTGCCAGTTGTGGGTACAGAGGTACAATTTTGGGAAAGAACATAGGCCCTGGGAACCTGATTGGACTCAGGGCACATCAAGTCAAGTTGCATCAGATGTCAGGCAAACAGTGGGGGGTAACTATGCAAAAAGGGGCACTTTCCTACACTTTGAACTTGATGTACCTAATCCAGGACAACCCAGCCATCCCAGACTAAATTAAATACTTTGTATTAATCCATATCACCTGAATAAACTCTGGGAACATCTGAATCTAATGTAGTAAAATTGTGAGAGAATTGTCAAATATATTCTGTATGAAAATGTTTTGTCTTGCTGGTTTTCCCATTGATGCATACCCTGATAACCATGTATTGGTGTAGTGAATGTATGAAATCATTTGTCTAAAGTCCAATAAAAGGACCTGCATTTTCTGTTTGGAGGCTCTCACAGTTTCCTACTTCTAAAAGGTTTATCTACTTTACTAATTTCTTCTTGTACTTTATGATTTACATGCCTTCTAAGCTTAATCGACTGATGGTCCAGCTTATGTATTTCTAGGATCACTGACAGAATATTGACCACCAAAATATCGGCCTACACAAATAACGAGAAATAAATATCGTTGTCAAAAATATCGACCTCCTATCTTTATAATGGTAAGTACAAAAATATCAGGAAAAAAATATCGGTGTACAAAATATCGATGTAGAAAATACAGTTTTTTTATATGTTTAAATAAATTAAATAATAAATATAACTTAAAGAAAATTATTTAGATTTATTAGTAAATTATAAAAAATTATATAAATATTTATAAAAATATATATATTCACTTTAATAATAATGTTAATTATTTATAAAATGTTATAAATATATAAAAAAAATATATATATACATACATCTGTAGCATATAAAGTAATAAAAAAGTTTCTTTTATAAATTAAAATATTAAAATATTTAATATTTTTTTGAAACCTACATTTTAAACTACATTAAGTGCAACAGTAGGGATCAGATAGTTGACGAGAAGGGTATGATAGTATCAATATAGAAAACAGAAGTATGTAATCAATATAGCAAACAGAAGTATGTAACTATATAATAGCAGTACAGGACAGGAGATAGAGAAAAAACAACTTATCTGTCTTCAAGCCGCATTTAAAAGAGGCTGATCTCTGTGCTGCTGTTGCCTAGATACACTTGTTTGTTCTAGAAGTTTTTACTTTATGATGTAACTTTAAAGTGGCTGTACTTGAAATTGCATTAAAAGATTAATGCATAATGTCAGCCTCCGGCCTTGTAATGAAATCATTTACTATTCCCACTCCAGTGAGTTCAACAGTAGGGAAAGTGTTGGATAGCGAAGGGGAAAAAATTACTATTCCCACTCCAGCGAGTGAAACAGTAGGGAATGTTGGATAGCGGAAAGGTAAAAATTACTTTCCCACTCCCGCGAATGCAATAGTAGGGAAAGTGTTGGATAGCGGAAAGGAATAATTTATTATTCCCACTCCAACGAGTGCAACAGTAGGGAATGGGTTGAATAGCGGAGGAGTAAAAATTATTATTCCCACTCCAGCGAGTGCAACAGTAGGAAAAGTATTGGATAGCGGAGAGATAAAAATTACTATTCACACTCCCGCGAATGCAATAGTAGGGAAAGTGTTGGATAGCGGAAAGGAATAATTTATTATTCCCACTCCAACGAATGCAACAGTATGGAAAGTGTTGGATAGCGTAGGGGTAACAATTACTATTCCCAGTGAAGACAGTTCAAATTTAAAAACAAACAAAATATCAACTACAACTCTTAAAAGATAATAAAAAACAAATATAAAAATATAAAAAAATTACAAAACATAGAAACATAATATAATGTTTAAAAATTACGTACAAAGAAATGTTTTAAAATGTAAAAATGATTTACAAACAAACTAATTTGTAATAGAAATTATTTTCTAAACAAAAACATGAATTATTAAATACATTTTATATTTTTTCATACCCTATAACTCCACACAATTTGCACCACACATCTACCTTTTTAACAAGTGTACCTCTATAATGAACATAATTAACTATCAATTAAACAAATAATAATTTAAAACAGATTAAAAATTAATGTACTAATCAAACATTAACCCTGTAGAACAAAAAACTACAAACAAAATAAAAATAAACAATTATCAAAAATCGATATCAATTAATAAATGAGCATTAATTTTCAAGTAATTATTAATTAATTTAAACTAAATTACTTTCCACCCTCTACCCCAATTAACACCACCGCACAAACCTAAAAGTAATTACAGAATTTCCATAACTGATTTTACATTAATAAATTAATATAAATTAACCACAAATCATTAGTTAAATGTTTTTTACTTCCCACCATTTACCACTATAAACCCCACAACTCACACATCAAATTACACAATTGCCATATTTATTTTTTAATTAGCATTAATTAACAACTAATTAACAATTACTTATAAAATTTGCGGCAATTTGGAATCTGACTGCTGCCATTGGAAGAGGACTACACTATCCAGAAGGCCCTGAACACACCTGGAGGCGCCAACGCTGCTGCTGTGCGCCCAGGCCCTTTAAAAACAACTCGCGGCACCCACTTCGCGGGAGCCGCTTCACTGTAATTTGGAATCTGACTGCTGCCATTGGGAGAGGACTACGCTATCCAGAAGGCCCTGAACACACCTGGAGGCGCCGACGCTGCTGCTGTGCTCCCAGGCCCTTTAAAAACAACTCGCGGCACCCCCTTCGCCAGAGCCGCTTCACTGTAATTTGGAATCTGACTGCTGCCATTGGGAGAGGACTACGCTATCCAAAAGGCCCTGAACACACCTGGAGGCGCGGATGCTGTTGCAGTGCGCCCTCGCCCTTTAAAACCAACTAGCGGCACCCGCTTCGCGGGAGCCTCTTCGCTTTAATTTGGAATCTGACTGCTGCCATTGGGAGAGGACTACGCTGTCCAGAAGGCCCTGAACACACCAGGAGGCGCCGACGTTGCTGCTGTGCGCCCAGGCCCTTTTAAAAAATCTCCGGCACTTGCTTCGCGGGGCGCGTGCCGGGCGAAGCCCGGGCCCATCAGAGACCAGAGGAGGCCGGGCTGGGCAACCCCCCTTGGCTCTGTCGTTCCATCGGCCTGACTGGTTAAGATTGGTGAGTACCTGAAACATTAACTATATCTGAAAGATCTGCGCGGCATTTCTCGAGTATCTGATTTTCCTCACCTATAGAAATTCTATTTCGCAATCGGATTATAATATCACAATTGTGCTTTATAGTAGAATATCACACCCGGCTAAATCTCGGTGAACTTTGAACGTATCTCTGCACTATCCACTGGCATGTGGAAAAGGAAGGCAGAATCCGGTAAAGGCGTAACCGGACCCCAAAAAGGACCCGATTGCTCGCTCCTCATTGTTGAGTTATCTGATGGGCGCAGTGGGGGCAATAGAGAAACAAATAAGCACTGTGGAAGAGACGTTGAAAGCTGAGGCCAGGGAAGAAAATCAAACAGTAAGCACTCAGCGCGCAATGGGGATTGAAAATACTCTCACTGTCAATACACCTCCCATAAACGACTGCATACAATTTTCGACAGATCAGGTGTGGGTTAGTGAGGACAAGGATGGAGGATATCAACCTCCTCCAAAGTGCGTGAGAAATCCTGAGGGAGGAAAAGAGTTTAAACAAGGGGAATCCCCAGGGAATAATACACTGAGCTCTAGACAGCAGAGGAAGGTGCTAAAGCGGAAAACATTAACAAACCCACCCCAATTAGGACAGGTAGAATAAAACTATCACAGAAGGAGCTACATCGTAATAAGACCGATTCTAAAGAAATCTCTATATTGATAAAAGAATTAGAGACCACGCTAAAAGAAACACTGGGTAAGATGGACGAGAGGTTAAAAAATATCGAAACAGTCCTAGGGAAACTCCAGGCGAAGATCATGGTATGTACTGAACAGGAGACTAGAGAGGGTGAGGTTTCTACAAGACCCAGATTGCCCAATATAACAATCACGAGATCCCTGGTAACATTAAGTACATTAGCAAGTGATAATACTTCAGACACTAGAGAAAGAAGTGATTTAAGAAATGAAAGGCAGAATAATCCAATAGGAATAAAGGCCCCATAAATTCCATCAGGTCTAGATTATTCAATGCAATATCGTTAGAGACAAGGGGAGGAACGGGAAAATTTGCAGAGTAGGCAAATGAGCGAAATTATTAGGCATCATGCCCACGCTAGTTTACATCTCCCTCGCCCTATACAGACAAACTGGACAAAATGCCCACCACTTAGATCTCCCACCAGAAGCAACCCCGTACATTGTAATCTTAACAAATGTACCGCCGCTCTCTGGACAAGAATGTGAATCCTGGGTGACCTTGAGAAACAGATCCCTACACTGGCTGAGTACCAGGACAGGCCTGGATAGAGCACTATTCTCTGAATTTAAAATGGTTAGAAGAACGGCCTGGGTGTGGAAAACCCAAAAAGCAGTAACAGGGGACTGTGTGGTTCTTACTTTTGCCTCCACAAATTTAGTAAAAACAATATTGGAGCGTCTAGGGAGCACTTTTGCAAGCCTCCAAAGTATAAATGTCGTCTCACTAGGGTACTTTTATAAACCACCAAATGATTGGGAAAATACAAATTGGGCTCGCCCGATAAAAAGTAACCCTAGCTACAATATCCAAACAGCAAATAGGTGTGAAAGCCTGTATAAACCTAGAAGAGCAAGATTGACTTGCAAAGATACCCCCATTACAAACAGAAGATAAAGGAATGTCGCTCTGTAATACAGGTAAAACAGCTATAAATAGTAGCTTTATACATCACATTGAGCTAGCTAGCTTACAGGATCCTCTGCCAAAAATGGCAGAGGGCTATCTTGCATTTTTATAACAATGCACCCACGAACCAGATAGCTGGAATTTAAAAAAAAACTGTTAAAAGTTCTCGAAAGAATGTCAAGAGAAGAAAGTGGGGACATGTATATTATCTGGGGGGGGGGGGCTTTAATATTGCACTGTGTCCTAAAAATGGTACTAATATTTGTGGTACTATGAATGAAGAAGGGGAAAGTGAAACTCATTTTACACACACACAATACGGGAAAACCCTAAACGAAATGCATTGCAATCTTGATTTAGGATTTGCTAATGAACTCCGGTACCCTTTAACCCGTTACCCGTGGCTCATGACGGAGTGGTTCCGTCATGAGCCACGGGTGCGCTGTGCTTATGACGGAGTGGTTCCGTCATGCTGCGGCCGTTGGCGGCCGCTCCTCCCACGCGGTGCTAATTCCCCGCCTGTGCGGGCGATTAGCGCAGTGGGTGGAGTCATGACGGAACCACGCCGTCATGAGCACAGCTCACCCGTGACTCATGACGGCGTGGTTCCGTCATGAGAACAGCGGCGCCGTCAACCCCCCCAAACCCCCCCAGCGCTGCGGCGGAATTCGCGCCGCAGCGAAGGGGTTAAGAGTACATTTAACGGAAGAGGATGTATTACAACAATAGATTACATCCTACTTTCTGCAAATATAGCATCAAAGACGAGCCAGTTTGTAACACATGATACTATACTGGGCGATCATTTCCAGTTGAGAATCTCATTTAAACTGTTGACTCCCCAAACTAAGCATGATCATATAGTCGTTTATCCCCCTCCCCCCCTCCCAAACAGATGGAAATGAACAGGAAAAATGGTTACGCCCTAAAATGGAAGTTGGTCGATCCACTAGAAGTAACACAAAAAATAGAGGTAAAAAGCATCTCAGCAATAGAAGCCATACTAAAAGAAAATACAACACATTAAACAGCTTTGGCATCCTTGCAAGAGATTACAAGTTCAATAAATGAAACTCTTTGGGCAACAAATAGTAACCCTATAAGAAAGCCTAAAGGTTGGTTTGATTCAAGATGCACAAAAGCATAATCCACATTGATAAGAGAGTCCCACGTTCTCCCTCGGAACCCGACCGCATTTCGGGAGGCAAGGAAGGTATACATTAATGCGACTAAAGAACGTAAGAGGATGTTAAAAGAAGATCTTTGGCAGACCGTCCACGAAGCTGCTGAGTCTTAGGATGGGGCAGCTTTTTGCAGGGCAGTAAGGGCACCCTTCTTAGACCCGGGGACACCCCCAATATTGAAATAGCGATAACGGAAGAACAGTGGGTGGCCCATTTTACAAAAATCTTTGGTAACAACAATCCTGTGAATCCCACAGAAACCCTAAATGAGGGAGGAGAGGAAAATAAATCTCCATGTCCAATACTCACAAATAACCTTCAAATTACCATAGATGAGGTTAACAGAGCAATAATGGCAAGAAAAGGGGGTAAGGTGCCTGGCCCCAACGGGATTCCTGTAGATCTATATTAGACTAATTTAGACCTTTGGGGTCCAATATTGACTCAAATAATAATGGCCAGCTGCTCTTCTAAGTATATTGAGACTTGGACGGAATCTATTTTAGTCCCCATTTTTAAAAAGGGAAATAGACATGACCCAATATGTTACCAACCGATATCCCTACTGGATTCTTCGGCAAAAATTGCAGGGCGTATTATGTTAGAGAGATTACAAGACTGGGTTGAGGATAATAAAATACTGTCAGATCTCCAACACGGTTTCCGTAAAGGACTGGAAACCATTGAACAAAGCCTTAATTTGAGCATCCTAATTGGCAAATATACCCATTTAAAAAAAGGAAGGCTATTCTTAGCGTTTGTAGACCTAACTGCAGCTTTCGATTGTGTGATACATGAGAGGCTGTGGGGGGTTCTCCAGGAATTGGGGGTGAATTATACTATCATTTATTTCCTGAACCACCTCTAACAGAACACTAAGGGAAGAGTACGCCATGGCATTAATTGAGAATGTACAGTATCTTTCCCAATAAAAAAGAGGGTCAGGCAAGGATGTGTCCTGGCCCCCTTTCTCTTTAATCTCTATACAAATGGCTTAGAAAAAGCACTGATCCAAACAAAACAAGATTTCCCCGTAATTAAAGGACGAGCCATACCAGCATTAATGTACGCGGACGATGCCGTCCTGATGTGTCGCACTCAACTGGGATTACAAAGACTATTGGATGGCTTTGTAGCATTCATGCGAGATCTAGGCTTAAGGGTAAACACCTAAAAAACGTTTATCATGAGGTGCGGTACAGGTAGCAACAAATGCAGAGATTTTTATTGACAATTATAGAATACATTTTATTAACAGTTTTAGCTATCTAGGTATATTATTGGATCATAAACCCACTTGAGTTCAGGCGGTGCAGACGAGAAAACTCGCATTTATGAAAACAACTGCGGCCTTAGTCAACTTTTCCCAAAAATTAGGTACAAGGCCCCAGCAAGTACTACTACAAATCTATAGGGCTAAATGCGTATCGACAGCCTTGTATGGCGCAGGACTATGGGGACACTGTAATGTTCAACCCCTACAATTGATAGAAAATCAGTTTTAAGATATATATTGGCTCTTCCTAGAAGTATATCATCACACGTCTGTCATGCAGAATTGGAGGACTCATTTTTAACAGACCTAATTAAAACAGAACCAATTAAGCTTTGGCACAGGCTATGGACAACTGAGGAAACCCACCTAAACCAGGAGATTTTTAACGATGTTATGGGAATGACTGGCGTGCTGAAATTGAAGTGGTTAAAATATGTCCGGGACTTTTTGAAAGATTTAGGTTATCCTCGTTTTTGTAATGAACCAAGAACTATGAGTGCAATATCAAGAAAAGAGTTGAAAACTAACTGTACAGCATTACTCGAATCTTGTCGATCATCAAAAGAAGTTGCTAAGCCTACAGTAGTGCGCCATCAGATGACAGTGATTACTTATAGTATCCAACCCTACCTCAATTTAGTACATGGTCAATATGATAGATTGCTGTTAGCAAGATTCAGACTAGACATATTCCATCGTATTACCAGTTTTCCGAAAATAAGCGAATGGGCAAGGGTGATGCAATTATGTCCCTGCGATGATATTTCAGAGCAAACAACAATTCACGTAGTCTTTTTCTGTAAATTTTATAACCAGCAAAGGAAAAAATGGCTATTACCGATTTTAAAGAAATTTGCTTTTAGAAGATGCCGACCGGCGTTTTTAGCCCTGCAACTTTTAAATAATGAATTTGTGGTATAGTGCTTGATAAATTTCCTGAAAAGTGTGATACAATGTTGGAAATCAATAATAATGTGATGGATCATTAGCCCTATAACTGTTATTTTTATGGAAAAAGTGATTTTGATTGTTAAATCTTGAATAACCATCTATTTTTTTTAATTGTGCTTTTATGATTCTCGTTTGTAGAAATCGAATAAAGCTTGTCTACTACTACTACCTCCCACCCTATTCCCCTATAAACCCCACCACCAATTTCTTAAAACAAGACATAATTGACACAATTAATTAACAATTCATTATTAACAATTAACAAATTATAAATAATTTGTAATAAATTAATTCCCACAATTAACACTATAAAAGAAAAGTAAATAAATATTATATAAAAAATATTAATACATTTATTAAAATTAAAATACTCCCCACCCTATTCCCCTAGCAATCCGCTCCTAAAAGATGACACAAATACCATAATTACCAATTAATTAATAATTATCAAATTAATAAATAATTAATAATAAATTACTCCCCACAATAAATAGTATGAAATATTAATTAAGTAAATATCACTTATTAGAAATAATAATTTGATTATAGTTAAACTACTTCCCACGCTATTCCCCTATAAACCCACAACCCACTCCTAAAAGAAACAATTAACATATTTACCAATGAATTAATTAATAAAAATTAACAACCAATTATTACCTAATAATAACTTAATTACCACAGTTAACACTAGAAATACTAATAAATAAAAATTAATATTTAATTTATTATTATTGAATTACTTCCCACCCTATTCCCCTATAAACCCACAACCCGCTACGGAACTATGACGCAAAATTGAATTAAAATAAAATTAATAACTACTAAAAATTTAACACATATATTAAAAAACAAAAGCAATACTTGGACAATAAAATAGAGCACATACATTTAAAATACATACTAAAATACATAACACTAACTAAAACAATATTTTTAACAACTATATTTTTGCAAACGCTATTAATGACTTTGATATTTTTTAAAACAATATTTCTTACCTCAAATTGAATATTCTTGATCACGATATTCTTGCTTTTCGATATTTCTGTATCACAACATTTCAAACTCGATATCTGTGTAGATCGACATTTCAAACTATATTCTGTCTGCATACCATATTTCTATACGTATATTCTTTGAATAAAATTTTAACTTTAGTCCTTGTTGTTCATTCTTATTGAGAATGTTCACAGCTTCATTCTAATGCATAAGATTTAATAAAGTAGAGACAGGTCCATCGGGGAGCATCAAGGTCCATTAGGGATCACACCGCTCCTGGTGGTATGGCTTCACCCGGCCAAATAATGGAAAATACTGCATTCCCACAAGGAGGCACAAACACGGCGAAGCAACACGGCAAAGCAATTAACCCCTTCAGCGCTGCGCGGATTCCCCCGCGGTGCTGAAGGGTTCGAGCGCGGGCGGGGCCATGACGGAACGGTTCCGTCATGAGCACAGCTCAACCGATGCTCATGACGGAACCGTTCCGTCATGAGCATGGAAGGGGTTAAAACACCAGGAAAGGGATTTTACTCCCATAAAATGAGGCAAATCAAAAGAGTTTTCAGAATAAAGTATGGGGCTTTATTTTTGCAACACTCTCTAATAATAAGGCTTTCCCAGATGTCAAATGAACAACATTCTAGTGTGTATGTGTGTGTGTGTGTATATATATGTAATCTATATACCCACACATATATATATATATAATATATACAGACACACATATAAACAGGGTTTTGCTATTCGTCGAAGAAAGAAGACGCACTCTCTCGATTTCAGGATTTATGGCGGATTTATTTCCAGATGGTGACTGCTCACACCGAATAGCGAAACCCTGTTTATATGCACCGGCGTGGCTCTGCCGGATGAGAACGCACCACCCCTAAATCTTTAAGCGCACCAACGTCGACCTGTGGGCCAGCTCGTGGATATATATATATGCAAGCAATAATAACACATTTATAAGTAAGCAAATGCAACTGTCAAATGCATGGAAATTAATACTAGCAGATAATACTGGACGTCCACTGCAAGAATTCAGAAAGATATATTCACTAAATACATCAGATGATTATAACTACTGGAGACTTGAATCTGCACACAGACACACACACGCACATCACAATGCCAATAGAGGAAATACATCACCGATCAAGTATCCAACATTCTTGCCAACTCCGCTGGAGCCCTTGACAGCCAGGCAGAAGTCTCGATCAGGACCCTTAAAGTTCCCTGCGACAACACATCTGTTCCAACCCGAGCTCCCGTCAGGGCACCCAGATTTCCCACCTTTAATTCCTTTAACTCAACCTGAGGAGAAGTTTCTAGAAACCTCGCCCACTTTCTTCTGTTACAAAAAATCGAGCTGACTGTACTGGTCTGTGTCAGGGTCAAGAAAGAAGCTGGCCAGGCCCCTGTATCTTGATTCGGAGACAGAGCTGTACATTCCACATATTTCTCATGCAACAACAATCTGTGCTCTGAAAGGTTGCAGGTGTTCTTTCCCCACATTCTTTCTGAAGCTCAGGAAAGTGTCCAAAAGTATAGAAAACAACCTTGAACGTGAATAGCCTAAACAACTTGAGTGATCTGGGGGCCTGCCTGTGTGTGCAAAGCTCAAGCTAGACAGAGACAGAATTCAAGATGCATGAGGGCATGTCAAAGTCAATAGTAAAAACTTCGTAATATTTTCCAATGCACACTACACTTCGAGACAGAAAAGTGCATTTCACACATTTCTCTCTCTCATGCTTTCAGAAGCACATCCCACACGTTCTGTTCCTGGCAAGGCTGTAAAAGCAAGCACTCCCCATCAGAAATCTTCAAGGAATAAGGGACATGCAGGAAAAATTATGTTGTACATTCAAGAAAACATCTAAAGTCAGAGGTCATCACGTGGTCCCAACATATGGGAGTGCCTCTGGCACTGTATTCCGCCCCATGACCCTTGACTATCATAACATATATATATCAGAAATCATCTTCTTAAGGGAAAGCATGAATATAAAATGAAGCACGCATTAAAACAGTGACATAAATGCATGTAACATATTACTTCATCTAAAATAGCTCATGTATATCTGATAACTCCCCTACAGAAATAAATGTGTGATGAATACACAAAATGAATACACAAATAGAATCAATCATGTTAACTCATTGATGCTCCTAATTTTGTAAATGGCTAATCCTGGAACTTCTACTATTGAAGCACACAAAGTTATATACTTTGTTCAAAATAACGGAATCTCAAAATCTTCATGAAACTGAACAGTTTCTCTTGTAACAATCTGGATTTAATGAAAAATATATTTCATCATTTATGTGTGAAAGTACACAACCCTCCTGCTATATTTTAAATTACATCTTTTTTTTTTCCTCTTTCAAAAGTACACTTGGGTGCCGATCACGATCCTGTAAAAAATTCCCCCGTGCGACTCGTATCGGGTCTTTTTACCGTACGAATCGTACAAGTGCCGTACGAACTGGCAATCACGATTCGCATGGTAAAAAGTCCATACGAACCGCACTGGGAATCATTCCCCACACGTCCTCGGGTCGGAAAATGTGTCCGACACGTCCTCGGACGATTTACCTTACAAACGTGAAAAGCCAAGTCCGACCGAGGAATCACGATCCATCCCGTGCGTCCGAGCGTACTACCGTATGGAAAAAACACCGTCCGCACCGAACACCTATAGCAACCATGGAGACATGTGCCCGCATACGCGCCCAACACTCCCCCCAGCCCCCGTACGTCCGACACGTACCCCCCGTATATGTATACCCCCACCCGTCCATGTACACCCCAGTACGTTCCAGTCGTACCCCCACCCCAGTACGTGTCGTACCACCGTGTACCTACACCCCAGTACGTTCGAGCCCCACCCCCACCCCAGTACGTGTCATAGCCCCGTCTACCCACACCCCAGTACGTTCCAGTCGTACCCCCACCCCAGTACGTGTCGTACCCCCCGTGTACCTACACCCCAGTACGTTCGAGCCCCACCCCCACCCCAGTACGTGTCATAGCCCCGTCTACCCACACCCCAGTACGTTCCAGTCGTACCCCCACCCCAGTACGTGTCGTACCCCCCGTGTACCTACACCCCAGTACGTTCGAGCCACACCCCCACCCCAGTACGTGTCATAGCCCCGTCTACCCACACCCCAGTACGTTCCAGTCGTACCCCCACCCCAGTACGTGTCGTACCCCCCGTGTACCTACACCCCAGTACGTTCGAGCCCCACCCCCACCCCAGTACGTGTCATAGCCCCGTCTACCCACACCCCAGTACGTTCCAGTCGTACCCCCACCCCAGTACGTGTCGTACCCCCCGTGTACCTACACCCCAGTACGTTCGAGCCCCACCCCCACCCCAGTACGTGTCATAGCCCCGTCTACCCACACCCCAGTACGTTCCAGTCGTACCCCCACCCCAGTACGTGTCGTACCCCCGTGTACCTACACCCCAGTACGTTCGAGCCACACCCCCACCCCAGTACGTGTCATAGCCCCGTCTACCCACACCCCAGTACGTTCCAGTCGTACCCCTACCCCAGTACGTGTCGTACCCCCCGTGTACCTACACCCCAGTACGTTCGAGCCCCACCCCAGTACGTGTCATAGCCCCGTCTACCCACACCCCAGTACGTTCCAGTCGTACCCCCACCCCAGTACGTGTCGTACCCCCCGTGTACCTACACCCCAGTACGTTCGAGCCACACCCCCACCCCAGTACGTGTCATAGCCCCGTCTACCCACACCCCAGTACGTTCCAGTCGTACCCCCACCCAGTACGTGTCGTACCCCCCGTGTACCTACACCCCAGTACGTTCGAGCCCCACCCCCACCCCAGTACGTGTCATAGCCCCGTCTACCCACACCCCAGTACGTTCCAGTCGTACCCCCACCCCAGTACGTGTCGTACCCCCCGTGTACCTACACCCCAGTACGTTCGAGCCACACCCCCACCCCAGTACGTGTCATAGCCCCGTCTACCCACACCCCAGTACGTTCCAGTCGTACCCACACCCCTGTACGTTCCAGTCGTACCCCCACCCCAGTACGTTCCAGTCGTACCCCCACCCCAGTACGTGTCGTACCACCGTCAATGTACACCCCCCACCCCTGTACGTGTCGCACCAACGTCAATGTACACCCCCCCCACCCCTGTACGTGTCGTACCACCGTCCATGTACACCCCAGTAGTTCCTGGCGCACCCCCAACACAACCTCCTAAGTACGGAGCGCACCCCATGCCCCAACATCACAACCGCATGTACGAGTCGTACAAAGCCACACGCAAGGACATAATCGTACAACCAAATGGCCCATGTACACACCGTACACACGCTCAAAACGCACGTACACAACAAGGACAAAACAACACAAGAATACACCATTCGAAAGGCACACAGCCACTAAACATGGCCAACAACCACTAAAATAACACAATCACTGACCTGCAACTGTCAAAAACAAACAGAGGCCCAATACACCACCACTCCTTATAACACACCCACCCAAAATTCAAACACTGCCACACCCACCCATGGACCAATGAAAAGGGCCCACACACACAAACCATGAGCCTTTGCAACAGACTCACTGCTGCCAGACACCACAGAACCAGACTACAAGCTACACCACATCTTACACTTGCACACCTTCACACGACCACCCTCACAAACACCCTCTCATCACATTCACACACACACACACAACCATCCACACCCCCCCCAACATCCACACACCCCCCACACCCACACCATCCCCACCCACACCCCTCACCATGCCCACTACCAAGAATCCAAAGTTCAGTCACCGAGAGTTGGAGGTCCTTGTTGATCAAATCCTCAGAGTCGAGCCACAGATCTTTGGAACATTGGTCAGAAGCACCAGCCAGGCAGCCAAAACAGCCATGTGGCAGACCATCGTCGATGCTGTGAATGCCGTTGCGGACACCAGGAGGACCAAGCAGGATTGCCAGAACAGGTGGTACGATCTGCGGAGGAGGGTCAGAGCCAAGAGGCAGGAGGAACACGACCAGGCCAACGCCACCGGAGGAGGGCCCTCCCGCAGAGCCATACAGTAACATCCCTGGGAGGAGAGGGTGATGGCCATACTGCCGGTGGAGGCAGTTGAAGGAGTAGAAGGACTCCGAGACCCGGGTGAGTACACAAACAACGCACCTCACATGGGGGGAACTGCAACCACAACCAAAATTACTAACAGGCACGCAACCACCACAAGCCATCGCATGACTCAACCACACTCCATGAGCAGGCACATGCCACTGCTGCCACCATGCCCCATGCACCCAGCTGGACAATGTCAAGTCACAGGCCACAGAAGACAACAACACATGACACGGTAACCCGGATGGCGGGAGGCTGGGCACCAAAAATCACATAGTGCGACTCCAAAGCAGACAACAATGCCCTCTGCCCATATGGCCTAGGTCACAGCCAGACAAACACTGTGTCCCAACACAGGAATGACTTGCCAGCAAATGGCGGACGCCTTGCATCAACACATGGGGGTGAAGGCACTGTTTTGCACATGACAGCAGCTAATGAACAGCCAACATTGTGAAAGAGTGGCAGCACACACCACCACAGCAGCAGCGCACAGACACACAGCAGACAAAATGGGTGCCTGGAGATCAGAAACAAACTCACCTCAACAGGCCAAGGGCCACTCAAAGATCTGCCAACAGTGTGTGCCCAGGAAGCTGGGCCAAGGTGACAGAGGGTGACACACGGAGGGAGGGAGAGGGGGACAGAGAGGGAGGGAGAGGGGGACAGAGAGGGAGGGAGAGGGGGACAGAGAGGGAGGGAGAGGGGGACAGAGAGGGAGGGAGAGGGGGACAGAGAGGGAGGGAGAGGGGGACAGAGAAGGAGGGAGACACAGGGAGAGCAAATCAGTCCTTTGGTGTGTGGGAATGTCTGCTCGTCAGCAGGTGGACTGCGTGCATGTAGACAAGGGTGGCCAGTGCCAGAACCCCCCCTCTTCATCATGTCAAAACGCAGGGCCATGTCACAACCTGTACACGAGCACAAGGACAGCCACCTGCATCATATAGGTGTGTGGATCCACTCCATGTGCACATGTACAGTGCTACAAGGAAGGCGCAAATGCATGGCTCGCCACACCTGCACACTCCACTGCTGACTGCAGTCACACTTGACGCAGCAAGTAAGACTGTGCCACACATAGTTAAAGGGGCCAAATTGGTGCCCAAGGGACACACCCATGCACAAGTGCACTGTGAGTGGAATGCAAGACAGATCCTAATTCCAAGAGGAAATGTGCCAACTTTGAAACGGATGAAACATGGATGTTGCATGGACCAAAATTAACATTTTCTCTCTCACACACAGGTCAACGTCGTGCTGCACCCCCCAACACTGGGGGGGAACACTCACAGGACCCGGATCTGCAGGAGACCGATCCCACCGGCAGCGACCACTCTCACCACTCTGCGGACGACCCCGACCGACCTGGCCCCTCTGGTGTCCAACCACCTGCAGCACCTGCGTCAGGTACAACCGTGCCAACCACCACCCCCACTCCTGCCACATCCCAGGAGACACCCAGGATCCCTGCCCCAACACCACAATGCAGCCAGGCTCGCCAGGAGGGACACGGTGTCCCGGGCACCCAGGAGGAGGCAGGCGACAACGCCAATGCCACCCCTCAGGGGTCCCGGAGACCCGATGTTCCCACAAGTGCAGGCCAGACGCAAGTGGGCAGGGGTGGTGGGAGTGGAGGACGGCGGAGGCGCGAGCCTGACCAGTTGGCTGGGGATCCGGTATTTTCCCATGTCCGTAACATCCTGGACTCATCCCGGCAGGACACCACGGGCATGGCCCAGGTTGTGTCCGTCCTCGAGGGGATCAAGGTCCAGCAGGCCCAGCAACATGCGGAGCTAATAGCCTGTCTACAGGTACACCAATGGAGGATGGAGGACAGACAGGCTGAGCAAGTGACGGCGTCCCAGGGGATTCACGCTGCACTCCGTCGGATGGCCGTCACCATGGCCGACCCTCCCTGTGCCAGAAGGCGGAGAACATCACCACCCACAGGGAGGGATCATGAGGAGGAGGAGGAAACATCCGACGGAGCATCCCAGACGTCGTCACGGCCTGCTGCTGAGGTTTCCCGCAGGAAGCCGGGTCGTCCACGGAAAGGACCGTGAGGGTGGCTGCTACATCACCATCTCCCAGGACACCTGGCCTGGCACCTGGCCCACTGGAGCAACAGCATCACAGCATCAAGAGACATTCTCTGCCACATGGCCCTGCTGGTCACTGGCTGACCAATGTTGACAAAGACTGTGGCATGGACTCTGAGGATTTCCAATGGCAAGGACACCAACTCCCCTACTGAACTTTGGATTCCCTAATCCCGGAAAGCCCCTCACTTTGTCCCCCCCCCAATAATAAATCACACTATTAAGAGTAGATGCCTGCTGGTAGCATTATTACCTAACATGTGTCTTGTACAGTCTAAACATGCCTGAGTCATCTGTTCACTTAAACCATCCACACCCTGGGGCCTGAGTCTGGCACAGGACACATGGGTCACAGTTTATTAGGCAAGACAGACATGGAGCACCATACACACCCGTGATGGGCAGAACCAGCTGAGGGGGTGGCCGAACAACCGTGCTGACAGACACATTGAGTACAGCAACAGTCATGCGCAGAGGTCAGGGAACCTGGCCCGTGTCCTGGGGGGCACCCAGGTATGTGTAGACAGGTGGCAGAACCATGTCCTGCAAGCTTGAGTCCGGTGGATGCAGAGAATGGGGTCATGGACAACGTTGGATGCATGGGGATGGCACATGTCACAATACCCACACAGTCATGGACATCATGCCCAATACACAGTCTCAGCACACACACACAGCTTGCATCTTGCCACTCGACACATTGACACATAGCCACAATCAGGGAATACCATGCCAGGCATGCAGGATGCTCCGTGCCAACACACCAGCATTGACTGAGAAGAGGCACCTTGGAGGCATAGGGACACCTTTATTAGTCATGTGTTTGGGATTGCAGAGGCAACTTGAAGTACACATGAACACATCATGTGGAGTAACATGTGGCTCCAACACTGGCACCCCCCTTCTGCAGCACAAATGCGTGATAGCCATGGAACTGGCACACAAGCGTCGGCTAACAGCTAAACACCCACAGCTGCTCACGGAGAGCCTGCCATACACCATAGATCCGCTGATGTGGAAGTCCCACGCCATGTCAAGACAATGTTAACCGTATGTGTCCGAGGGCAGTGTCACACACATTGATGCCATCATCACAATCCACTATCCCATCACTGATGACTGATAACCAGGCAGCCCATCTATTCAGGTGTACCCAGCTGCATGTCGTGTCCCATGGGGATGCCACATGTCTGCAGAGGAACCAAACCCCGACCGGGGCAGTGTGCACACATCGTGAACAACTGCCACACCCAATACACCCCAGATGCATCCCTTACCCCATGGAGACTTCCAAACGTGTCCGTGCCTGTAAGGCTGAGTCAGCCCACGATGTCATGTCCATGAGGAATAGCAGTGCCACAACAATGCAACCAGCAAACGGCATGCGCAGGTACCTGGGGAAGAGAGACACACAAGAAGTCAGCCACAAAAAGCACAGCCACTTGCATGTGCATTTACTCGACACATGTATGGATGACAACATGCTAGGTCACAATTATGACTGGGGAAATACTACCATCACTGCCACCATCACTCCAGTGACACACCCACACACACCTCTGACCCACGTGCCATACATGCAGGTGGAGACACACATCACAACGCATGCCACACGGAGACCAATGCGTGCACACTCAGACCCTGGTACTCACCACTAAGCAAAGAAGTCGCGTATGAGCCGAGTCCGGATGTCCTCTTGCGGCTCCACATCCTCCACATCACTAGCCCCATTGCCAAGCCCTTCGTCCTCCACGGGTGGATGGTCCTCGTCATGTTGATTCAGGATGAGTGGCACAGCTCTTTCAACTGCCATGTTGTGCAGCATGCAGCAGACCATGAAGATCTTGCAGACCTTCGCCGGGGCATAAGGGAGTGCACCGCCGGTCTTTTGGAGGCACCGGAATCGGCTCTTCAGCATGCCAAACGTCCTCTCTATCACTCGCCTTGTCCGGCCATGGGCGGTGTTATAGCGGAGCTGGGCCGGCGTGATGGGGTTGCGGAGAGGTGTCAGCAGCCAAGGCATGTTGGGATAGCCAGCGTCCCCTACATGGGAAGCACATGGACATCGTTAGAACTGGTGTAGCGGTCGTGCTGGTCGGCTATACAGAATACAGGACAGACAGACTGTACCCACCAACAACACATGCCCGTTCGTTGGCAGCTGCATCATCATATCAGGCATCCCGCTACGCCTCATGATGTAGGCATCGTGTGCTGATCCTGGGAAACCAGCACAGACATGTGAAATCACCATATTGGACACACACCACAAGGGCATTGATGGAGTGGTAGTGCTTCCGATTGCGGTACGCCACCTCCCGTGCGTGTGGTGGTACCAAACCTACATGTGTCCCATCTATGGACCCAATGACATGGGGCATCCCTCCCAGGGCATAGAATCCACGCTTGACCTCAGTCATCTGTTCAGGGGTTGGGAACTTGATGAAGTCATCCAGGTGAATCAACATGGCCTCCAAGAAATCATGCAGCACACCGCTGAACATGCTCTGGGACATGCCACCAACATGAGCTATGGTATTTTGGAAGGTACCCGTGGCAAGAAAATGTAGGGCAGCCATTACCTTCAGCTGGGGTGTCAGTGCCGTAGGATACATGTGCTGCGGTTGCAGGTGTGGTGCCAGTCTCGCCGTCAGCTCCAGAATCAACGGTTGGGTGAAGCGGTAGAGCCGGATCCTGTCATTCTCCTGCATGGTAGCCAAGTCTGGAATTCTTCGGGCAACAGGAGGCGCTCTGCAGTAATTTGGAATTGACAAGGAAGAGTGAGTGCACTACGAGAACAACTCATGTCTACTGAGCACATGTAAATCTGGCAATACACACATGCCACATAGGGAGTCAGGCATGTGCTACATGCCCAGGACACGTATGGATGCAAGGTGACACTCCTTCCAAGACCCAGCTACACACGGTGATTGAGAACCTCCCCATGCCACGCCATGGAAATAGCTGTGTCCCAGTGCAAGTGCACTGCCCGACGCAAGACAGGAGTGACATACACCCACACATCAGCAGAAGTGGGATGCCGATTGCAGAGACTGGTAGCGGAACACTGGAGCCACAGGTCACATGACATTACACTAGTCCAGCCCACACACCTTGCCATGAAGGTGCACATGTCATGACTCACCACACATTCCTTGTGAGTTTGCTGACATGTACTTGTCACGCTACTCCGTGTCCCATGCATACATGTGCACCTCACATCCGATAACACATGTGGCATGGTGTGCGGAACAGTGTGCAATGACAATCTACACACAGCCACATGTTGGTTGCTGCAACGGCTGCAGCTTTTGAGGGTGCTACAACATCAACCTGATGTAAATCCCGGACACATATATGACATAGTCACATTGTGCACTGTGGGTAGTGACAAGTCATGTATCATGACCCCTGTACCGGGCATCATGGGACACTTCCGTGTGTTGGTGTCCGTGCCATGCCAGTGACGCTCACCCCAAGTGCGCAGTCCCACATGCACACATGTCAAAGGAGTCAAGGGCATGCCTGGCACACATTGCACCCTCACACAGTACACATGTACACATCTCATCATACATCTGGTGCCTTCTCCACTCAGGAGGCATGTTCCACATCACAGCCTGTGACACCTGTGCCCCACACATGTAGTAATGCACAGACGATGCCTTGATGTCCATTCCTGGACAAGTATGTCCATCCATGGACAAGTATGTCCGCCCTATTCCTACATGTGTGTCGCCTATCACCACAGTGATGTGTAAAAACCGCCGTACTGCTGCTGAGAGGGCCTGTGCATGTTCCCAAATCACTGTGGGAGTGCTGCCGTATGTGTACCCATCGTGATGGCGAGCGTACAGGCATTTGTACGGTCCGTAGCACTACGGGTACGCATACGCGTGCAGACCCATAGTGATAGTGAGCGTAGATGCGTGTGTACGTTCCGTACCACTACGGGTACGCATACGCGTGCAGACCCATAGTGATAGTGAGCGTAGATGCGTGTGTACGTTCCGTACCACTACGGGTACGCATACGCGTGTAGACCCATAGTGATAGTGAGCGTAGATGCGTGTGTACGGCCCTATCACTATGGGTCTGCACGCGTATGCGTACCCGTAGTGGTACGGACCGTACACTCGCATGTACGCTCACTATCACTACGAGTACGCATACGCGTGCAGACCCATAGTGATAGAGAGCGTACATGCGTGTGTACGGTCCGTACCACTACGGGTACGCATACGCGTGCAGACCCATAGTGATAGAGAGCGTAGATGCGTGTGTACGTTCCGTACCACTACGGGTACGCATACGTGTGCAGACCCATAGTGATAGTGAGCGTAGATGCGTGTGTACGTTCCGTACCACTACGGGTACGCATACGCGTGCAGACCCATAGTGATAGTGAGCGTAGATGCGTGTGTACGGCCCTATCACTATGGGTCTGCACGCGTATGCGTACCCGTAGTGGTACGGACCGTACACTCGCATGTACGCTCACTATCACTATGGGTCTGCACGCGTATGCGTACCCGTAGTGGTACGGACCGTACACTCGCATGTACGCTCACTATCACTATGGGTCTGCACGCGTATGCGTACCCGTAGTGGTACGGACCGTACACTCGCATGTACGCTCACTATCACTATGGGTCTGCACGCGTATGCGTACCCGTAGTGTTACGGACCGTACACTCGCATGTACGCTCACTATCACTACGAGTACGCATACGCGTGCAGACCCATAGTGATAGAGAGCGTACATGCGTGTGTACGGTCCGTACCACTACGGGTACGCATACGCGTGCAGACCCATAGTGATAGAGAGCGTACATGCGTGTGTACGGTCCGTAACACTACGGGTACGCATACGCGTGCAGACCCATAGTGATAGAGAGCGTAGATGCGTGTGTACGTTCCGTACCACTACGGGTACGCATACGCGTGCAGACCCATAGTGATAGTGAGCGTAGATGCGTGTGTACGGCCCTATCACTATGGGTCTGCACGCGTATGCGTACCCGTAGTGGTATGGACCGTACACTCGCATGTACGCTCACTATCACTATGGGTCTGCACGCGTATGCGTACCCGTAGTGGTACGGACCGTACACTCGCATGTACGCTCACTATCACTATGGGTCTGCACGCGTATGCGTACCCGTAGTGGTACGGACCGTACACTCGCATGTACGCTCACTATCACTATGGGTCTGCACGCGTATGCGTACCCGTAGTGTTACGGACCGTACACTCGCATGTACGCTCACTATCACTACGAGTACGCATACGCGTGCAGACCCATAGTGATAGAGAGCGTACATGCGTGTGTACGGTCCGTACCACTACGGGTACGCATACGCGTGCAGACCCATAGTGATAGAGAGCGTACATGCGTGTGTACGGTCCGTAACACTACGGGTACGCATACGCGTGCAGACCCATAGTGATAGAGAGCGTACATGCGTGTGTACGGTCCGTAACACTACGGATACGCATACGCGTGCAGACCCATAGTGATAGTGAACGTAGGCATGCATGTACGGGCCGTTGCCATGCATTTGGGGTGCCCTAGGGCCCCGAAACGCACCGTACCTGTGTGTGATGCTCCAAATTACCTAGGGGACAAGTATTAAGGCCTACATGCATGCTGGTTGTCATGGAGACCAAGTTCAAATTTCGAAATTGTTCTGGAAGGTGCACAGCAGAAGTCAGTTGGAATTCTTCTACTTTGTTGCAATGTGTTTGTGGGGCCGACATCATGCAGGAGAATGAAACCGATAGAGAACCCACAGACTGCTAGGTTTGAAGGGATTGGTGGAAACATAGGATGCAAATGTGAGTGACCAATCACTCTGTACTCCTGTGCATGAGACTGGGCAGAAGGGCACATATAAGGCAGCCAGGTCCCATGAGGGAGCACTTGCCTGCACATCTTTGCATTCGTCGACCCAGCTGCTGCTACTGATTCCCTGGAACCATGTCAAGGGCTGTGGAGAGGACACAGCCATTCACCCTGGAGGAGAACATGGCTCTGCTGGATGTGATCCTCCCACAGTACTCCATGCTGTATGGGCGACCAGGGTATCAGGTGAGTGCATAGGCCACTGCCACAGACTGTCCCTATGTTGTGACTGTGACTTCTGCCATTGCGTCCAGGTGTAACACACATGCCATGTACTGTCGGGGGGGTCCCAGGGGGGGGTGCCAGATGTCTCCCAGCAGTGCCCTGAGACAGGAGGGGTGGGGGCCTATCACTCACAGCAGTGCCCTGAGACAGGAGGGGTGGGGGCCTATCGCTCACAGCAGTGCCCTGAGACAGGAGGGGTGGGGGACTATCACTCCCAGCAGTGCCCTGAGACAGGAGGGGTGGGGGCCTATCACTCACAGCAGTGCCCTGAGACAGGAGGGGTGGGTGTGATGCACAGTGTGAGCCTTGATCATTGATTGTGACATTGCCATCATTCCACCTGTGTACCCACTGTGGCACGTACTGCTTTTTCCCTCACCAGGGGATGATGTCCCTATGACAAAGGTGCAATGCGTTGGCTGCATGACATGCCTTGTTGTGACCAGCTAATTTGTACCCATATGTCTCTCTGTGACATGTGGCTGGTGTATTGATGTGGTGTCACTTGTTCCTCCTCACAGGTAGGCGCCACTGCCAAGGAGCAGATCTGGCTGACCGCCGTCAGTGCCGTGAGGGGTGTGGATGGTCGGAGGCGGAGCCTGCCCCAGGTGAGAAAACGCTGGCAGGATATCCGGTGCTGGACGCGGAGGATTGCACGGCTCCTGCTGGGGGACTCACCTGAGAGCCACAAGAACCGCGGCCGCCGCCGTCTGAGCCACCTCCACAGGCGTGTGCTGCCGGTGGTCTTTCCAGACCTGGAGAGGCGCTTACAGGCGATGCAGCAGCCGGAAGGGGGTAGGTACATGTGTGTTTGTTGTGTGTCACCGGCATTTGTAAGGGCACAGTAGCATGAATTAACTGGCAGGGTTTAAAGGTGCTGTGCAGATCCTGTTTGCCCCAGTATAGCGCTGTGCCCCTGCCACCCTTCCCCTCCTTGCAATGTGTTCCCTGGTCTGTGTGTAGTCACTCCTTCACAAGGTGATGTAGGCTGGCGCTTTGTCCACGAGAACAATGACTGTAGCATCATGTGTGGGGGTGGTGTGTAACAGGTTGTGGGACCTTGCCTGTGCACTGTCAAGTTCACTGCATGTGGGTTCCATGTCAGTTGGCACTGATGCTGACTCCAGACATGGGAGTTGGTCTCTCATGTGTCATGCCTTACAGCGCGCATGTCCTATGTAGTGGCCTGTGACATGATGTGCATGAGTGTGCGATACACATAGTGCAGGGATGGTGACGTGTGTTGCAGTCATTACCATTCAGTAGCATGTAGTTGCGTGCCCACTACTGTCCCCTGGGGCACCTTTTCCTCAGTGGTGTATGTGTCATCATTAACGTGGACAATCTCAGTGTCTACAGCGTAGGTTGTGCTCTGTGCCATTGTCCCCTGTCACCATGTATATAGACGTGCTATTTTGTACAGGTGTCCACTGTGCAGCCTGACCTGATTGTCCTTCTACATACTCACAGTTGCCAGTGCCTGTGTGTCTTCTTATACTCATCTGAGGATGGGCACTGGTACCTCATTATTTGTACAGGCGCACCTTGGCTGTTTGGCGTACACTCTTGCTTTTTGACTGCCCCTGTGTGTATCAGCCAGACTATGAGATGTTGGTGCCACCTGTGTCTCAACAATTTGCCTCGTGTAGGGTCTTGTTGGTGCAGGCAATGCCTATGTGTAAAATCCTGATTTCTACTTGCTGGGTCTGGGCAGTGTGTGATGTGTCTGGACACACACGCAATGTGCAGTGACCGAGTCATGTTGGGCATGTTTTCAGCATTACCTATGCAGCATGTGTCTCAAGTTCATGGATATGGTCCCTGGTCATCGGTATTTTCGCCAACGCTGTGTGGTGCAGATGCAGTGCTGGATTGTCCCCAGGGCCTGGGTGCTATGTCAGACTCCGTTTCCTGTGTTTAGCTATTGTCTCATGCTCTCCATGGTATTTCAGTGGCATGGTGGCTCAACCAACTGTGTGTTTCATGCCCTACATCGGTACCTTGTTTAGTAGATGTTAGGGATCTTCCTTTTCAGGCTATGCAGTGTTACCTATGTCGATTGGACTCATGTGACTGATGTGTACAGCTGTCTGATTAATTTCTGTCTCTCCACCCTGCCCACAGCATCGTCGGGGGACACAGAGGGAGACATGGACACAGGCAAGGCGGAGGGACCGAGCACCAGTGCCAGCCGTGACATCGGGGCTGGCACATCGAGTGGGACAGAGGTGGAGGATAGTGCGGCCGAGGACCTGTCGACTGGCACGTCAGAATACGAAGCTGACAGGTCCGAGGAGGATGTCTCCGAGTGGGCGGTGGCTGCACCAGCAGCTGACAGCGGAACAACACCTCGCACCGCCCCCTCAGTTCCCACCAGCCGCCTCCCACTTGCTCGTGTCCCTTCCCATCGTGCCCGGTCACAGCATGTCTCCTTCCTGCCAGGCACCGCACCCCCTGCCCCTGTCTCCACTGCTGCCGCCAATGCAGAGTCTGTGGACATCCAGCGGCAACTGCAGGTTGGTCAGGCTGCGATCCTTAATGTCCTCCATGCCCACGGCAAAACCCTCACCAACATCGAGGCTTTCTTGGAGGGCATTCATTCATCGCAGGCTGACCAACGCAACTTGCTGAGGTCCATCGACTCCACACTGACTGCAGCAGTGGGTCTCCTGCAGCGCGACCTCCCCCCACCTACCCCTGCCCCATCCACACTTCCCACTCCCATGCCTGTCCCACGTACACCCAGACGTCGGCATGCACCCACATCAACGGACACGGGCACCACACCAGCAGGGAAGGTCCACCGCACTCCTCCTGACACGCACACACAGGGTGAGGTAGGCACACCCACTGGGTCGGGGGGCAAACGTGTGACACGCAGCCATAGTGGGAGTCCGCATTCCACCCAGTCCACTCCCTCCAAATCCCCTCCCCTCAGCTCTCCTGGCCACATCTCCCCCAAGGACTCCTTCATGGCCGCTCTGTCCCTGAGCCCCACAGTTACACCACCACGCAAGCGGTCAAGGAGGTCCACGGTCAGGGTGGTTGAGTCTCCCCCCCTGTCTCCACCCTCCACCGGTGGCGCTGCGACCCATCCCTCTGACCCCCCCCCCCTCCTTGGGGCCTGAGGACCCTTCGGGTGCAGGGGACTCCCTGGAGGACCTTGCAAAGGTGTGTAGTGCCATCCTGGCCTCCGCCTTTGGCACTGACCCACCCCCTGTGGTGGAGTCCTCCATCCCTGCACCCACAACGCCGCCCCTTTGCCCTGATGTCCCTGCGGTGCCTGTTGCTTCCCCCCCCCCTGATGCCCTCACCAGTGTGGAAGACGATGCCATTTGACTGTGCAGGCAAGGTAGGGGACACGCATCCCACTGTGTCCCCCATCCAGCTGAGAATCATTGACTGCCCTATGGGCTTTGTGAAGATTGAACTGCCTGCGATCCACGGACATTGTGCTCATGCTGAATAAAGCTTAATTTTGTTTTCATTATCACACTACTGCTATGCTGGTATTGGTGTTGGTGGGGCTGCTACATGGTTTTGGGTGGTGTGTAAGGGTTTGGGTGTGTGGGATATGTAGTAGTGTACTGCTCATTGGTGGGACCCTGGGATCTGTGTGCCATCACAAGGTGTTGGCTAACTTTCTTTGTTCATGTAAGCAGTTACTGCATGGGGCACTTGTCCCAGGGTGTATTCCTTCCTCTGTGTACCCAGCTTTCTTCCCTGCAGGGTGTTCCCAATGTTTAGCGCAGAGCTGTGTCTACATGAGCTGTGTGTGTGACGGAGCCCTTCTACTTTGGCCATGCATGCAGGGCCATGTCTCCACCTGCAACAATCGTGGCATCCTTGATGATCACTGTACTTGTGTGTGGAGTCTGTTGACATGAGTTCATGGGGAAATGTTCCCTTGTAGCCAGTATGCATGTGGATAATTCTGGCCTCACACACATGTGTTACACCCCTCCTGTCTCAGGGCACTGCTGGGAGGACTCTGCACCCACCCCTCCTGTCTCAGGGCACTGCTGGGAGTGATAGGCACCCACCCCTCCTGTCTCAGGGCACTGCTGGGAGGACTCTGCACACACCCCTCCTGTCTCAGGGCACTGCTGGGAGGACTCCACACCCACCCCTCCTGTCTCAGGGCACTGGTGGGAGGACTCCACACCCACCCCTCCTGTCTCAGGGCACTGCTGGGAGGACTCTGCACACACCCCTCCTGTCTCAGGGCACTGCTGGGAGGACTCCACACCCACCCCTCCTGTCTCAGGGCACTGGTGGGAGGACTCCACACCCACCCCTCCTGTCTCAGGGCACTGCTGGGAGTGATAGGCACCCACCCCTCCTGTCTCAGGGCACTGCTGGGAGGACTCTGCACACACCCCTCCTGTCTCAGGGCACTGCTGGGAGGACTCTGCACACACCCCTCCTGTCTCAGGGCACTGCTGGGAGTGATAGGCACCCACCCCTCCTGTCTCAGGGCACTGCTGGGAGGACTCTGCACACACCCCTCCTGTCTCAGGGCACTGCTTGGAGTGATAGGCACCCACCCCTCCTGTCTCAGGGCACTGCTGGGAGGACTCTGCACCCACCCCTCCTGTCTCAGGGCACTGCTGGGAGTGATAGGCACCCACCCCTCCTGTCTCAGGGCACTGCTGGGAGGACTCTGCACACACCCCTCCTGTCTCAGGGCACTGCTGGGAGGACTCTGCACACACCCCTCCTGTCTCAGGGCACTGCTGGGAGGACTCCACACCCACCCCTCCTGTCTCAGGGCACAGCTGTGAGGACTCCACACCCACCCCTCCTGTCTCAGGGCACTGCTGGGAGTGATAGGCACCCACCCCTCCTGTCTCAGGGCACTGCTGGGAGTGATAGGCACCCACCCCTCCTGTCTCAGGGCACTGCTGGGTGGACTCTGCACACACACCTCCGATTTCAGGATATGTACGCTTGGCACATACACGGTGGGGGTACGCTCAATGCATTCGAGGTGAGGGTACGAGTCTACTTACACTGGTGTGGTGGGGGTACGCTCCGTGCATACGCGGGTGAGGGTACGGGTCGAACTTACACTGTTGGGGTGGGGGTACGCTCCGTACGTCCGCGGGTGGGGGTACGGGTCGTACTTACACTGTTGGCATGGGGGGTACGCTCCTTGCATACACGGGTGGGGGTACGGGTCATACTTACACTGTTGGGCTGGGGGGTACGCTCCTTGCATTCGCGGGTGGGGGTACGGGTCGTACTTACACTGTTGGGCTGGGGGGTACGCTCCTTGCATTCGCGGGTGGGGGTACGGGTCGTACTTACACTGTTGGGCTGGGGGGTACGCTCCTTGCATTCGCGGGTGGGGGTACGGGTCGTACTTACACTGTTGGGGTGGGGGTACGGTCCGTGAGTCCGCGGGTGGGGGTACGGGTCGTACTTACACTGTTGGCATGGGGGGTACGCTCCTTGCATACGCCGGTGGGGGTACAGGTCGTACTTACACTGTTGGGCTGGGGGGTACGCTCCTTGCATTCGCGGGTGGGGGTACGGGTCGTACTTACACTGTTGGGCTGGGGGGTACGCTCCTTGCATACGCGGGTGAGGGTTCGAGTCGTACTTACACTGTTGGGGTGGGGGTACGGTCCGTGAGTCCGCGGGTGGGGGTACGGGTCGTACTTACACTGTTGGCATGGGGGGTACGCTCCTTGCATACGCGGGTGGGGGTACGGGTCGTACTTACACTGTTGGGCTGGGGGGTACGCTCCTTGCATTCGCGGGTGGGGGTACGGGTCGTACTTACACTGTTGGGCTGGGGGGTACGCTCCTTGCATACGCGGGTGAGGGTTCGAGTCGTACTTACACTGTTGGGGTGGGGGTACGGTCCGTGAGTCCGCGGGTGGGGGTACGGGTCGTACTTACACTGTTGGGCTGGGGGGTACGCTCCTTGCATACGCGGGTGAGGGTTCGCGTCGTACTTGCACTGTTGGCATGGGGGGTACGCTCCATGCATACGCGGGTGGGGGTACGGGTCGTACTTACACTGTTGGGCTGGGGGGTACGCTCCTTGCATACGCGGGTGAGGGTTCGAGTCGTACTTGCACTGTTGGCATGGGGGGTACGCTCCTTGCATACGCGGGTGAGGGTTCGAGTCGTACTTACACTGTTGGGCTGGGGGGTACGCTCCTTGCATACGGGGTGGGGGTAGGGTCCGTATATATCCGTCCCCACGCTATGTGATGTTTGTGCGGCCCGTACCCAGGCCTTTGCCACGTGGGTGCGATCCGTCCCGCCATTGTTGGGGTGACGTGTGTGGGCGTGGTCCGACTCGTACCCACGCTCTTCAGGCGTGGGTACGGGACGTACCTGTCTGGTTGTGTTGCCGGTTCGCGTGGTGACGGACTTCCGTTGTGGCGGTCGCTGGCTTATCAGGACACGCCCCCACCCCCTCGTGCTGACCAGGGCATGGGAGTCAGGTATGTCCAGGCCATGTGTGGTGTGTGACTTATGTGGTTGTTTTGTGGCCTGCCCTGGTCGTGCCACCCCCACCCCACCCCACTTTCCCCCCTCCCTTAGTTATTCTGACCTTCTGCGGCGTCTGCGTCGTAACCTGTAGAGGAGGTGGACTGCTATGAGGGCAGGGATGACTCGTAGGTTCGGGTCCATGTCTGTCCGTCGCGTACTGGTACTCCTTGCTCGCGTCGTCCTGTCGCATACGGGTCCTCCTTGATCGCGTCGTCCTGTCGCGTACGGGTCCTCCTTGGTGGCGTCGTCCTGTGTGTCCGTCACGTACTGGTCCTCCTTGTTCGCGTCGTCGTCTGTCCGTCGCGTACTGGTGGTCCTTGTTCGCGTCGTCCTGATTTCCCGGCAGTTTTTGGCTGCCGGAAAATATTCACCGTGCGGGGTGACGTCGGTGCGAATCGTGATTCCTGGGTCGTGAATGGCTGGCTGCGAGCGTCCCGACGTCAGGTCGGCGCTTTCCCGGATCGCATTGGTAGGTGTTTTTTTGTTCGGTCGGGCTTTTTTACGATTCGTACGGTAATGGTGTACCCGTGCGAATCGTAATTCCTTGTTTGTGAAAATTGACGACCGGGTACGCGTCGGGCGGAGATTGTGCTCCGTCCGACGGTTCGTACCCGGTTTTTGCAGGATCGTGATCGGCACCCAAGAATCACAATTTTTCTAAATCAGTCTCTACTAGATAAGCCTCTGTTTTTTTCGGTGAAAAGATGTCAGGAACGGTGTCAGTCAGCACTGTCAGGTGCTTACTTTGCAGTTGGGGGGTCCCACACCGTCTCACTCCAACACAGGCACCCACACTCCTGGCAGGGGCATTAGGTACAGCAACACGTTGCTGTATGATCTAAAAAAGAAACAAGCATCACTCTTCTTGCAAAAACATGTTTCAGAAAGCACACGTTCTCCTTTTTTTGTTTTGGGTCTGATGGCAACATTTTATCTTTTCAGTCTGCACGGTTCTCCGCTGGTTCTGGGTAATTATCTGAGAATTCTACCCAAACTTTGGCCTCTGGATTCTTGGTAGTGGAGTCAAACTCGCCTACCCCTTGCTCAGTGAGAAGGGCTGGGGTAGTCCCCCCCCCCCCCCCGACTATCTCTCTATACACTGCTGAATAAGTACATCCTTGATCATTTTGCATGTGCCCAACGCAATCTATCTGCTCTATCTACGCTGGTAATTTTCCTTTCTCCAACTGGCCCCTCACCTCCTGTGGGACTGGTCAGTGCTGTGCATACTGAGAAATAGGAATCACAGTTCTAAGTAAGTCTAAGGGAATATGCATCCTTTCATTCTCTGCCCACCTTTTAGTGTCTTGCTCTCCCCAGTGCTCCCACTTAGTCATGCCCACCAAATCAGAATCATGCGTCACCACCTCTGTCGCCAACATTTTAGTCTTTTCATCTATAAGGAAATTAAAGCGTCTGTCTAGTAAATGTATGGGACAATGAGCGTCTACATGGTAATTGTGCTCTGCAGTAACATTTCCCAAATCTCTTGCCACAACTCTTTGTTGCACTTCACAGGGGAATTCTGTGTCTCAGACACCTCCAACACCTCTCCTGAATTTTCTACTGGGACCTGCACCAACTGTTCATGCAAAACCGCAGTTTCTGCCTGTATGTACCATTTGATCACATTTGCTTCTTGTGCAATACCTGTTCTGTATATCTCACGGGAATTCATCATCCATTGCATTAGAGAAAGTTCAAAATTCAAAATGACATTGTGCCTTATTGTCATCTGCCCAGTGTGTCTCAGCGTGCAAAAAACACAAAAGCAACTGTATCTGCCCATGTCTATCAGAACTCAAAAACACGCAAACAACTGTGTCTGTCACAGTGCAGTGGCACACTAGCATCTGTATTTCAAAGGAAGTAAACCATTCTCCAGCATCTGACAATGTTTCAATCCAAAAGCTCTTCTTTCCTTGTTTTTCCCACATACTTCAAGTAGCATACTACCTCTGAATTGTTACATGTAACCCAATGTCTACTTTCTGTGTTGGCCACACGTCTGAATCATGTTTTACAACTTCTTTTGCAAATTCAAAAGCACATTGCTGCTTCTCTCCCCACTCAAGAGTCATGTTTAAAAATTGCATTTTTCATCATTTGTTTTTGCAGGATTGAGTCTCTCCATGTAAAGAAGGTTTATCACTCACTGACCAGTCTAACTTGTAACTGCTACCAACAATCGCCAGTTCTAACAGCCTGATTTGTTCATCTTCTCTGTAATTTCTAAAATATTCCTTCACATTACAGACAAGTGCATAAAACTGTGCTACATTTTCTCCATTCAACATTATTTCAGAGGCTTCTATTTCAAACTAACATACAAGCCACGTTATTAAATCCTCCTCTGGATTCTGCTGAAATCTGTCCAAAATGCCCTTAATTTCTGGCTGAGGAAAGTCCTCCAAAAAATGTATTGTGAGCATTGTAAATTAATCTGCAGCTCTCCTTCAACCACATTCTTTGTCAGCAAGTCACTCGGGTTATCGAAACAGTCTGGTAATATAAACTGCGTCATACACAGTTTCTCGATCGTGCGCCCCCTGGTACATCTGCAACTCTTTTTTTCAATTATCTATAACAGATCAGAATTCTCTAGCTTTAATCAACTCTTTTTGTATTTCACTACATTCTCTTTCTAACTGCGCACATTTTTAATACATGCTGCGGACAGCATTCAAACATACACCACTTTTTCTCTCTGAAAACCAAGTTGTTTTCCCTCTTCAAAAGAAACATTTTGCAAACATTTAAGTATCTGTGCTTGCTCCCCCCTCCCCCATTGGTTACACGTGCATTAGAGGCAACTTTACACCCAAATAGCTCATTTGGCATCTGGGAATCTGCAACTGAATAATGACATTTTAGAAAACATTTTAATCCCTTTTAATTTTGCGTCCTGCAGAGTGACGGCAAAATGTATTGCTTCGCCCTCCCAAATAATAGAAAATACTGCACTCCCACACGGAGGCACAGACACAGCGAAGTAATAATACACCAGGAAAGGGATTTCACTTTCATTAAGCGAGGCACATCAAGGCAGTTTTCAGAATAAGGCATGGGGATTTATTTGTGCAACACTCTCCAACAGAAAGGCTTTCCCAGATGTCAAATGAACAACATTCAAATGTGTGTATATATATATATATATGTCAAAGCAAAGTGGTCAAGAAAGCAGCGCGCTCTGTCTGCTGGTGCGAGCATTGGGATGTGCCCACTATCCAAAACAAATGACTGCAAGCAACAAAGTACAATGTTGCACTCCCAGGGGGCTTCGAAAATCACAGATTTTATTTTGCACCCTTGACCAGCGTGCCACCTACGCGTTTCAACCCTTTCGGCCTTGATCACGGTGGCTGGACCTGACGCACAATTACACCCTATGCTCACATGCCTTTTATTGTGCCCAGGAATTATGGTACTTAGTCCGATTGTAATGCACCTTTGAAAATATTGCTGAATTTGCATAGTTATTGGTATTACTTTAGTTCTCAAATTGGTGGTTTACTGTCCAAATGTCCCTGGGGGAAGGGGTAGCCGGATATTAATGGTACAGTGCAATTCCTGTCTGCTTTAAACGCCCCTCTCAGTTTTCATTTTTCTTGGCTCCTTTACGTGTGAGTTAACTTCCAAACAACAATACTGTTAAAAAAGGATTTCCTTTCATGTCACCAGTTTTCTTCAAATCAACATTGTAATTGATTGAGCTGCCAATGTGAGTTCCGAAACCCCCAGACCTCCAACACTAATGAGGTTGCATCAACAGGAATGTAATTCAGCTACAGACACCACTCGCCTTATTCCACGAGGCTGTACAGTTGCAGAGACTTGCAAAGCAATTTGGAAGGCCATGCCTATCCGGGCTATTCACATCTTCCATTGTATAGTACATCTGCTCTGATTAGTATCTCTTGTTTGTCACTGCATCTTTTGAAGTTTCAAAGGTGCTTTTCCTGCCGGGCGCAGACACTTTTCAATTGAAAAATCAAAGCAAATCGGTCAAGAAAGCGGTACGGTCTTGCTGCTGGTGCGAGTATTGGGATGTGACCACTAGTGTATATATATATATATGTGCGAGCAATAATAACACATTTATAAGTAAGCAAATGCAACTGTTAAATGCATGGAATAAAATACAACCAGTTAATAATACTGGACGTCCACTTCAAGAAATCAGAAAGATAAATGCACTAAATACATTGGATGATTATAACCATAACCACTGGAGACTTGATTCTGCACATGGACACACTCGCATATCACAATAGCAATAATAAAAAAAATAACCCATCAGATGATTATAACAAATGGAGACCTGAATGTGCACACAGATACACTCACACATCACAATGCCAATAAAAGAAATATATCACCGATCAAGTAGCCAACATTCTTGCCAACTCAGCTGAAGGAGCCCTTGACAGCCGGGCAGAAGTCCCGATCGGGACCCTTAAAGTTCCCTGCGGCAACACGTCTGTCCCACAGTGAGCTCTTGTCTGGGCACCAAGATTTCCCGCCTTTAATAACTTTTACTCAACCTGAGGAGAAGTTTCTGGAAACCTCGCCCCCTTTCCTCTATCATGGAAACCGAGCTGCCCGTACTGGTCTGTGTTAGGGTCAAGACAGAAGCTGACCAGGCTCCTGTATTTTGACTTTAAGACAGAGCTGTACATTCCACACATTTCTCTGGCAACAACAATCTCTGCTCTGAAACGTACCTAGCGCGCTTCCCGCACATTATCTTTGTGAAGCTTACGAAAGTCTCCAAAAGTACAGAAAAACCTTGAACGTGAATAGCCTAAACAACTTGAGTGATCTGGGGGCCTGCCTGTGTGCGCAAAGGTCAAGCTACACAGAGTGAGAATTCAAGATGGGTTGAGGGCATGTCAAAGCCAATAGTAAAAACTTCATAATACTTCGCAATGTACAACACAATGCACATTTGTGCACCACTGCCTATAACACTACTCTTCGAGACAGAGAAGTACATTTCACACCTTTCTCTCTCTCGTGCTTTTAAATGCTCATCCCGCACATTCTGTTCCTGGTGAGGCTGTATAAAGCAAACACTCCCCCTCTGCAGGTACAAGGAGACACAAAATAAATCTTCAAAGAAAAAGGCACATGTAGGAAAAATTATGTTGTACGTTAAATAAAACACCTAAAGTCAATTAAAATAATGGTAGCCAAAGGTCATCACATAGTCTCAATATATGGGAGTGCCTCTGGCACTACACTAGTCCGAGTAGTTGCCCCAAATTGGGCAAGTAAATAAGACACAGGTTTGTAGGCCGCCAGATCTGATAGCAAAGGTGATGGTTCAGAGTGGATCTGTCTGGTACTGATTGGACCTCGCTGGATTAGGGGAATTGGCCATAGAACTGATTACTGCACCTTCATGGTTTCAGGCAGTTTTGCCCTGAGACTCAAGTGACTTAGCCCCAACCTGATCCTGGTTTCTGAAGTTTGTGGGGAGATGAGGTAGCTGTTTCAGTAACCCAGAAAGAACAATATGAGTATCAATAGGCATTTGTGTGTGTACCAAAGCCAGATGAGAAGTGAGGTGCAAAGCAGCACATGTTTGGACCTGTAGTTTGAAATGTGTGGTGAAATGTTGTAGACTGACTTTGAATTCAGTTTTTACGTGGCCTTAGTTCTTGGACTTGTGGGGATTGCAAATATTGTATTTTTTACTATATTTTTTTACTTTTGAAAATTACGGTATGTGTATGCATAAGTTCCTAGAGAGGTCCTCAGATATATTTGTCAAGTTGAAATTTTTTGCTAGGGTGAGGCGCTATCAATCACACCAAGAGATTGGAACACGGAGTCACTGAGAACATTGACAGAATGGGAAATCCTTTTTCGAAAAAGAGGAAGATGGGAATAAGGAAGAGAAATTTCCCACCTGAAGGCACACCAGCTAAGGAAATGGTGGCAAAGAGAGGGTTACACATTTTTATGTGGCTCAGCCAATGGCACAAATACGCTTGGAGGATGGGGAATTACAGTTTCCACTAAGTGGCACTTTCCACATACCAAGAATAGTAAACTTGAGGGCCCAGCTGACGATGAAAGGCAGAAGAGATGAAGTAAGGAAGTGATTGAAACAATTGGAGCTTACCCTCTGATCTAGAGTGAGGACACAGAAAGAAAAACCTATTGACAAACATAAACCGAACGATGAGACAGAAGTAGAGAGTGAAGAGGAGGAGGATGCCTTCATGGAAAGCTCCTCAGAATTAGACCACCCCCATGTAATACAGCACCGCCCCAAGATGCTAAAACTCAGACTGCTGCAGAGAATGGTGCATTGATCGTGGCCTCCGAGAAGCTAGCAAACCTCCAAGAATACTGTCTCAACCCCTGTCCAGACCTCAACACCCATGGCATTAGGTAAGACACAATCATCAGATTACCCAAGTATTTTCCTCATTTCCATGCTCATAAGCACACCACAGAGCTATAAGTTATACCTTTCTGAGTGTCTCTCAGAAATTGGTAGATGTATATGGAACACTGAATTCAGGCATTCTGCAGGACGATGCCTTAGGGGCCCCTGTAGCACGAAGCACTATGACCATCGTGACTCCACAAATTCCCCGGCAACACAAAGAACAGACCCCTCAGAGACTTAACTTTGCCCACCTGAAGATCAAGGTTGAAAATAATATAAAAAGGCAGTGTAGATTTGGATTTCATGGGACACTATAATGAGAATGAGTTGCTTTACCCGAGTAAAAGAATCTGTAATGGTGGCACAAGAGGTGTATGCGAGAATGGACAAAGTGGCAGACAGATGTGGATTTGAAATGACGCAAAGGGAGAAATTGTGAAAGAACATCTAGATGATGTTGGTTGACAAGGAATTGAGAGTATTTAAACTGAAAGGATTGAATATGCATGTGAAGGAACTGATTGAGAGAATCAGGAAGTGGAGTGAGGTGGAGAATCTCAAGGAGTTGTGGTCTAAGAAAGAAAGGGCAAAGGTAAAATAAAAGGAGGACAAAGGAGAAGTCACAGAGGGAGTAGTGAAGGAATATCCTCTGATGGGAGATCCAGGAAGGGACTTATGTGCATGTTCCCATGTCCTGGATAGGTCTTTTACAGTTCACATATTCTCTCCATGATTGAGGGAAAATCCTGACAAGTGGTAAACTCAGAGCAGATAGTGACCATTGCAAAGGTCTTTTGGGATGTGCCTTTCAAAGTAGCAGTCCCAAAAGACTTGCGGTCAGAATGCAAGCGGGCTGTGAATTGGCCAACACAAGAACCCCCAGAGCAGCAAACACGATGCACCATCGCCATTGGTTAAAACTAAATATGACGCTGTCATTGTTGACCTTAAAACTAAGGACATGAATATGCCAAAAATTGTCCTAATAGCCTAAGGAATCTGTACATGCATACTTTAAGATATTGATGAAGGTGCATAGGGAGCACACTTTGAGGCAACATGGGAGGGTGTCTTGCCTCCTTTGTGCAGAAACTACAACCCGAAATTAGCAATAAGATCATACAGGGTGTTGTCTGCTGGCAAAGCAAGCCCGCAGACTGTATACTGCAGTATACAAAATATTGCAGCAACATGCTAAATGCTAAACGATGAGTGTTGATGGAAAAGTTCATGGTAGGTCAGACCTAGTGGGCCCAGAACAGAGATGTGAAAGGGTTAAAATTGCCTAATCCAGGGTTAGACCTTGTTCCCAGTGTAGCGTTAAACATGCAGGGAGTCTCCATGTCTTGTTCAGGAAATACCCAAGGAAAGGGAAATGGGTGTGGAAGTATGTCCGGAACCAACATATGTGCTTTAAAGAAGGTTACCCGTTGTCACATTTCTAGCAAGTTCGGCCACTGGAAGAGGGAATACCGCTATAATCCTGCTTGAGTAATGACTTATGCTGAAGTGTCACGATGCAGGGAGAACTTCCCTTGTACCAGAACCCCATATGACAAACTCAAGAATTGAGAAACCAGGTTTGCCGCAAAATCCCCTTGTGCCCATACAGGTGCAAGGAGAAAATCCCCATTTCCAAACCAGTAATCTAGCTTAATATAGCTCATTTACATCTCAGTCTGATCCAATTCCCATAATCTTTGGAAGTTCCACAGACCTTAAACAGGCCCAGTGACGATGCCTGAAAGGGAAGGAAGGGTTTGTGCTTGGCACAGTCTTAGAAGTGGATCAGAGTCACCCATATGCTGATAGAGAGGTCAATGGACACTGTGTCTCTTTTCTGATAGACACAGAAACCACTTGCTCAACAGTCAGAACATTTGAGGTCCCGACCCTATCTCTCTTGAGAAAAGAAGTCCAAGTTGTTGGCATCACAAAACAGCAACATGCAAACTAGGCCACAGACCCTGGTTCCGGTGAAGCTTGGGGCTATCAAAGAGCACCATCAGTTTGTCATATGTGATTCAAGTCCAGTAAATTTGTTGGGGAGGGGCATTCTCTGTAAACATTATTGTGTAATATGTGGCACACCAAACAGAGTAGGATTGGAAATTCAAGCCGCTGTCGCTGAACTGAAATTGCAAGGACCAGAATCTCTAGTCCGATTATACCAGGTTATTACCATAGATTTACATTCAGATCTAAAAGAATTGTTCTGGGAAGTTGTATGGGATTTTACAAGAAAGGAGGCTTGGTCTAGGGTGATAAACATCTAAAGGTGTCCTTACAATTTAACCCCAGAAGCCATTGCAGGAATAACCCCAGTCATTGAAAGTACAAAAGACCAGGGCATTCTGAAGGAGGTCATTAGGAGTCCATGTAACTCTCGGATTATGGCCTTGTAAAAAAGCAAAGAAAAATGGAGAAAAGCTCAAGATTTAAGAAAGATAAACCAAATAGTCATTCCAGGCTGACCCGTGGTAGCTCATCCTGCCGTAATCCTAATCCAAATTCCCACTGATGCGGAATCGTTCACGGTCATTGACCTACATCAGGCATTCTTTTCAGTCTCTCTTCACGAAGCGAGCCAGTTTCTCTTCGAATTTTAATACCAAGAGAAAACTCTTGTGTGGTGTCGCACTCCTCATGGTTATACAGAGAGACGATCAAATTTCAATCATTTACTCAAGAAGAATTTAGAGACCCTACAGTTACCATGCAGTTCAACCCTAGTTCAATACATTGATGACCTACTTGTCGCGACAATGACAAAAGAGGTGTGTAGGAAGAACATTATTGCCGTTCTCAACCATCTTGTTGAGAATGGGCATAAGGTTTCCCCAGAAAAGTTGCAGTACTGTCAGACAGAAGTTAAGCATCTGGAACATCAGATTGGGAAAGGAGTCAGAAGAGTGTTTCATGAATGCATTCAAATGGTCTTTAAAATTACATTTCCAACCGCACAGAGAGAAGTATGAACATTCTTGGGCAGGGTTGGCTTTTGCCGACAGTGGCTCCTAAAATTTTCACTTGTGGTGCAGCCTTTGCTGAGGCTGGTGCACACTCATGTCAGTGACCCTGTACCAAGGGATACTGTGAGCACGGAAGCCTTCCAGGAGCTTAAAAACGTACTTTGCAGTACTCCCGGTCTTGTAATGCCAGACAACAGCAAGGAGTTAATACTCTCTTACCATGAGCATGATGGGTGTGCTTTATCTGTGTTGACACAGACTCACTGAGAGGCCAAGCAACCAGTGACTTACTTCTCCATAACTCTTGATCCAGTAGCTGTATCATTGCCTGGTTGTCTCAAAGCTATTGCAGTGGTCAGTCTGAGCATTCAGCATACTGAAGTAATCGTGATGGTGCATCCAATTATTGTTACTGTGCACCATTCCATTAAAAATCTCATGACTCACACTAAGCATTTGACCAACAGCCGCCTAACCTGCTTGGCTGCACACAGTGTTTCTCTAAGGCGATGTAATACACTAACTCCTGCTTCTTTATTGCCCACCCCAGATGAAGGTGAGGAAAGTGAGTTTGAACGTAAGTGTCACCTAGTTATGCACCAAGCTGAGACCAGACATACTGGATATCCCCCTCCTTGAATCTGATCGCACCATGTTTGTTGATGGCTCCTGTTTGAGATACAGATGCAGCATTTAAGGAGCTGCAAATGCTGTTTGTACCCTTAGTGGGGCCCTGATAGCATCCTACCTGTGCCACGTAACCTTTGCACAAGTAGTGGAACTGATTGCTCTACCGGAGCCTGTTGCACTTCAGAAGGCTCACAAGCCGCCATTTGCAATGACAGTACGGATTCAGCGCTGTCCATTACTTTGGTGAATTATGGTTGCAGAGAGGATTTATGACCTCTGCTAGCTCTCCCATCAAGAAAGGGTATTATGTCTCAAATTTATAGGAAGCCCTTCAGTTACCGAAAGAAACTGCTCTAATGTAGTGTTCCTCACACAATACTGGTAATGACTTTGTCATTGGAGACAACCGCTATACTATAAGATTGCTCGATACTGTGCTCGAGTCCAGCACCTTCCACATGGATGAGCCTTGCAATACTGAGGGAGAACCTGTTCCAAACGTGCTGATAACCACTGTGCACACTTTTAATGAGTCAAGGCAATTGCAGCACACAGCTCCTGAGGTCGAAACGGACAGGTGGGAAAGAATGGGATCTGTAAAAGATGCTAGTGACATCTGGGTCTCAACTGAGGGAAGACCTGTATTTCCCAGTTGAGGTACATTGTAATGATTGCCAATTCTCTCGTTGGGTAGAAGCTACTCCCATCACCTTTTTTGCATTTGATGTAATACTCTAAGACGCCAAAGGTATGCCCAGACATGGGTTCCTTGCTCAATGTGCCACTAGAACCAAACTACACCACACTGTAGAGCCCCAATTCGGTCAAAACTGGTCTTGGGTTGCTTGTGTTCCGGTTCAGAGACGACCTGGTTTAGCAGGTCGTCTCTTATTGGAGCAGAGTCAAGATTGATTTGCATATAGATGGAACAAAACTGAGGTGATATGGTGGGCAAAACAAAAATGCCACTGGTTAGACTTATTGCATGCATCCTCCCATCATCACCTTTTGTGATCCAACCAGGAGATGTGACAGTCTGACAGTTTCCAAACTACTTCTGTAGGAATTGATACAGCGTTTTGGGATGCTGGTTCATCTTGACTCAAATCAAGGGAGCCACTTCAAGAATGAGGCGCTGCAGTTACTCTGTACAATATTAGACATAGACCAAAGATTCCACTGTAGCTACATACCAGAAGCCTCAGTCACAATCAAAAGACTGAATGGGACAATTAAAGCAAAACTGGCCAGAACTTGTGCGTCAGCATCTCTCAAATGGCCTGATGCAAATTTCTCAAATGGCACTGATGTGGTAGCGGGCTATTGCCAAGTGCTGCTTTAAACTAAAACACGCAGAGCCCAACACTCTAAACAACATCCTATGGCCTTTAATCAATAACATGAGTTGCTATAATCACAGCAGCAGCTTCAAAGAGTACCTGGATCAATCTTTAGTAAATCTGCAGCTTGAGAACCTCTGTTCTTTGCCACTTTCATATAATAGAGTGAACTCTGCAATGGCCAGAATTTCTCTTCTACAAGACAGAGAGGAGTTCACAAAAAGAAGTCATGCCTGTTGATCATCAACAGTTACTATAAGCTAAAGCGAGCGTCGTACCTAGGCTGCACATATCCGCTTCATTCGAAACTAAAGTTGCTGCTGTGCTGCTTGGATTTCCCAACCACACTTGTGGAAAACCCCGCATGTCTGTACTCAGGCAACAGAGGTTGCCGTTTATGCGGCTCAAATACAGAGCACCTCCTGCACCTAATCTGCACTTGCGCCGAGATGGCAGTAGAGAGGAAGCGTCTCATTAAAAATTAAAGGGATCCACACATGCAGGCAAGCCCTCATATCCTGTCTAGAGCCCGATGACCCTATTCTGAACTGTCACTTCATGAAATTTTTTAACACATTTGAACAAAAACGACCAAAACAAGTAATCAATCAACGGCATTGAGGCGCAGACGGGGTTTAGTCATTAATATAAACTCTGGGTGGATCCTGGCGGGTCTGGGTCTCTTATGACAATCCTATGACAAACCGCTCTGAAAAGCCTTTAGGCAAAATCACAATAAACCTGGCCAGGCTGCTAGCGGGAGAACAGACATTTACTTCCAAATCAGGCTATCCTGGTTCACTGGTACCTCTACAAAATTCAGACGCATACATCAACTAGCTATGCACTTTTACGACTCCACTAGCTAGCTTTACAAGACTCAAACCATACGCCTGATCTTCATGAACTAATAGCCAGTAAGATTTTATCCCAATCCTGCATATTTGCATTTTATAAATCATCTCTGGTCCTCCAGGACCCACTGAAAAAGTCAAATAACTGAGCCTGGCGTTTAGCCGGGGCGGAGACACTCGTCTGCAAAATCATGGGCTACCTTGGCTCCCTGGTGATCTCTGACAAAATTTGTTATACAAAACAAAATCAGCTGTGTGATGTTTACCTGTACATCTGTACTTTAAAAAAATTATCCCTGGTCCTCCAGGACCTCCCGGAATAGTCAAGACACCTGGGCCAGGCTGCTATTCGAGGAGGAGACGCTAATATTTAAACCATGCACTCAAGCACTTTAAAGCTACTAACTTTCACGTTTGCACTTTAAACATACCTGTGGCCCCCAGGCTCCAGAAACAGTTGTGATACCTGGGCCAGGCTGCCGGCCAGGGAACAGACATCATCATCACAACCACGGGCAGTCCTGGTACCCGGCAAATGTTCTACAAAGATTGAATACTTGAATCCAAAGACAGCTGAGTGACTCCTTTTAATCTTTACAAAGCTGCCTTCATATCGTTTTACCCTGCGCACTTATATTTTAACCTAGGGTATTGGGAGGCCACTGGACAAGCTACATGCCTGATAATCTCCAGCAGTACTCAGGCAACCACTGACTTTATAATTACATAATTAGGAGTGCCATAAAGGAGGTGTCACAGGGAGAGGCTGCTTCCGCACTACATTGATGGCCCTCTTTCACCTCCTGTTATTTGGGTCTCACAAAGGGGTGATTGTGGCCGTGGGGACCCTGTGAGGCATCACTAGGGCCAATATTTTTACACAAAAACTTATTTTCATAATTTTAGAATCGCCCCAGTTACTAAACTATTTTTTAAGTAAATCCCAGAGAGCGTGTACAAATGAATCGAGGAGCCCAAGCCCTCGTAAGGACGATGGCACCGAAGGACTGGGGCGCGGGCAGGGGTCTACGGCGAAATTGTTCTTAACAATTGTATTTTAAGAGATGTTTTTTTTTTCTTTTTTTTTTTCTTTACTGTAATGATTTTAATTAATCAAACAGTAAATAAATTGAATTCAATTACTTCATATACGTTTTCAATCGCGCATGGAGCCTGCATCCATCAAACAGCATAAACGTCTGATGTCTCCCTACCCCTCATTTTGTCTTATGAATTTTAATTGTTTTCCAATTTTGTTAGATTTTTTGTGTCAAATCTGTTTATTGAATATATAACAGACAACGAAAATCAAACAAATTGAAGACATATATCCCTGTCAAAAAAAGCCCATCAAATTAAGACCACGCTCCGTTTTAAACAGCACAGTGTTTCTGAAAAAACATATTAGGCAGAGTCCATCCCGTTCAAAATACCCCCAGATCATCTTCTTAAAAAACAAACTGAAATGTGAGGGGGAGTAATGCGTTACCATCTTTTCACTGTCTATCCTGATAGACTTCTCTTCTCAGGGAAAGCCCAAGTGAAACACTCAATAATCCAAGATTTGTATGGGGCTCAGTTGTTGTCAAAACGCTTAATTGGCTAATATCCGACTATGTATGGTGCCCCTATGTGTGCCCTGTCTCCTCTAATTGTTGGAATATTCTGATCTAAAGAGTAACAGGGGGCCGTTGTCTATTTTAAACAAGTAGAGGGAACATTTTGTAAGATTTTAATTAATCGAAAAAATGAAGTGTACTTCTTCTTCCAGTCTTTATTTCGACTTAATGTCATAAAAGACACATATAAAAACACAGTTCATCATAAAAATACATCAAAGAGAAGAATAGATAAAAAACACAGATCATCATCATATACTTCCATTGGAGCTACACAATTGAGTTGTACACAGAAAATTTAACACTGAAAACTAGAAACAGCAGGATCTTAGATCACTACTTAAATGGTATTCCGACTCGACCTAAAAAAATAAATATCTGTCTTCCATAAAAACAAGCTAAAACTATAAAAGAGTTCCACAATTGTACTGGGTTTACTTTAGGGCGGCTGGAGAGCTTTCAATTTGCCAACTCTTATTGTCCACATCCATTTTAAAACTTTTGCTGTCGCTATCACTATTGTTTCGGAACAATCAGTTTGAAATATTCTCAGTGCAGTACTCCCCGTCATGATACCCTTTTGAATGCATACTGCTCTTATCCATTGTACTTATTTTACTCACTTTCACTGGTACTGATGAGCATTAGAAGCATGCTGTGTAAGCGGACGGGACTAGCTCTTCACAAGGTGCTGATGGGGAGAGCCATGAGAATTCCCTTGAGTTGCTGCACTTGTGAATATCACAGATGATCTTATCACTGAATACTGCAAGGGATTGGCTGATGTGGTACATTCTCTCTCTCACCAGGTTGATGTTGCCACTCCAGCTGGATACGAAACTCCATGTCATGACCTGAGTCCTGGTGATTGGGGTTACCTGAAGAAATATGTTCACAAGTTATGCCTAGAGGAACATTGGGAAGGCCTATATCAAGTGAATTTGGTTACCAACACTGCTGCGAAGTGTGCTTTATTACCGAACTGGATACATTCCTTCCATACCAAAAGAGTGAGACGAGCGGAGGAAGAAGCGGAGCCAACATCCACTGATTTCTTGAGTCTGCTTAGGTTTGAGGTTTCTGGAGCATCTGAAGAGGAAGGGAAAAGCCAGTCTGAAAATTCTCAGCCTTACAGAGAAGAACACTGACAGCAATCATGAAGAGAATGACACTTCCAGTTGCGACTAATACTGCAGACTCTAGATTGAGTGTGTGCATTTGCAGAGACAGTGGGAACTCGTGAATAATAGAATAGAATCTGTCTGAAACAAGTGCACCAGAATCAGAGAGTTGTATTGACAAAGAAATCTCAGCTTCATCCGAGCCAGAAATCACAAGTTCCTCTAAGAATCGAGCATCAACAGAAGAAGGTTGGCCAAAAACTAGGACTAGACGAAAGAGAGCATTAACCAATGCTAAGAGATTGAAGACTATAAAAGAAGTTAGAGGAAAAAGAACATACTGAACAACAATATACTGATGAGTGTCCAGACTTGGCATTTCCTAATAGGTCCAGAAAGAAGAGAAATAGCAATCGCAAATTTTCAGGCCATGATTGAACATACTTCACCAGGACTGACATTTAATATGACAAATGTTGGACTGATGTCGACGAACCCCCATGAGCCACTACAGTTGAAGGTTCGATCTATGCCAACTGTTGGCAGAGTTGAAAAGGATCGAAAAGGTAGTTAGGGTAACGGTAAGAGGGCTACAGAGACTTAGGCATCCAGTCAACGCAGAATAAAAATCTGCATAGATTTTGAGATAGGTTAGTGACTTTAGAGTAGTTGCAGAAGGACTAACATCTTCAACTAAATATACAGATGTATCACTTGATCTGGTTTAAGCTAACATGGCACAGCAACACTGCAAAATTGTACGTTTAGTTTTGGTAGCTGCCATTTCTATTTCTGTAGTTGGGTGGATGTTAGATGCCCATCTGCTTGAGGTAAGTGTTTCCCATGCATTAATGAATCAAACTAATTAGCCTGTCGCTCGCAAAGAAATACATGAAAGTAGAATTTCGCATGCCCCTCACTCTGAAGCTGTTTATAGTTACAATATCTATTTTCAAATGTTAGCCGAGTATGTTAGAATCATGGCAATCGAGGACTGCAGGGCGTGGCCAGCAAGCCAAAATAGCGCTGAACCATAGTGAGGCTCTGCACAATTGCCCATAATTCACCACTAATCCTGACTCAGCCTAGACATCCGTTGGCCAAATCTGCCTCCCTTGCCTCCTGCAGATAATTGCCTCCAATACATTACTCTACAAACCTGCTGGCTCCTGTAATTGCGGAGACTGGGGCACAATCGGATTTGAGCCTCCACCGCGGTGGAGGCATGTGACTGAGGACTGCTGTGCTGCCTGATTGGCGGTGATGGACCGCGCTGTCAGGCAGACCTGATTGCTCCAGCCCCAGCACCCTTCCTGGACCTTACATAATGCTGCATCTGCTAACGGATTTACTCTGGGACCTGCCTATTTTGTCATGTTGTCCTAGGTTGAAGCAGCGACCTGGCCATTCCACGGCCTGAGACACCAGGTCCCACCCCTCTGTGGGTGAGACCTGGTGTCTCAATTTTGGTTCGGATACTACGTCCGCGATTGTGGTGAAAACAGCTCCTGGCTATTGGCACAATAACAACGAATCTGTGGGAATGCGGCACTAAATAGTTGCTGACTGGATTTCTGTGGCTCTAAGCAGTGCCCCTAACTTACTTCAGGCCCTCTGATTCCTAGCTCCCAACAGTTAGCCATGGGTCGCCTACGTTTGACCGCTCCGCCTAAACGGGCACGAGCTGCGCTTACTCTGGAGCGCCCATCTGAGGCACAGTTGGGGACCGAGTCATCTCACTCTGACATTTCGCTGGGCACCAAACTAGACACTGTTCTGCACGCTGTTAAGAAGATCGGTGCCACTCTTGAACAGACATGCACATCACTCAAAGGCAGAATTGACAAAGTCACTGAGGACTTCAATCTCCTACATGCAGACCACCGCAAGTTCAGAGATGAAGGGCAAAGTGCCAAACTCACACTAACTGAACTTCAGCCAGTAACCCGTGACAGCACTTCTCTGCCTGTAACCCGTCACAACACTTCTCTGCTACAATCCCTGGTGGATCGAGTTCACACCTTGGAACACAGGGTGGAAGATGCTCTAGGGTGCTCTCGCAATAAAAATATACTGGTGTTGGGTCTGCTGAAGGGAGAGGAGGGCCAAGACGAAGTGGCTTATACCAAAAACTGGACCCGCACACTACTACCTAACACTGCCCTTTCACCCTTCATTTCAGTTGAATGTGCCCGCCGCGTTCCGACACGATGGCCACCGCCTGGAGCTAATTCCCTAGCTGTTGAACTTTAGAGATCACTACACCATTTTACTTGAGACACCAGATTGCAGTGGATCACAGTGAACAATGCCTCAGTCATGATCTTCCCTGATTATACTGTTGTGGTCCAAAAGCAGTGTGTCATGATCGGGGTTGCGGCAACGCACCTCCGAGAGCGACGAACTCCAAATCCCAGAATCCTCTGTGATTTCCCACCAGGAGAAGACCTTACGTAACCAGGGACGCGAATAAAAGGCGCGTCAACCCGGAAGGCGGGGCCAATGATTCCTGTATCCAGTTCCTATCAACGGCCCCATCGAGCAGACCCTTGAATCCTTTTGCTCCACCCTTGTTTCCAGCCCCTTCGGACCCGCCGAAGACCCGACGAGAAAAGAGAAAAGAACAGACGGAGTTCGCAGAGCATCCCCCTGGACCAGCAAGGAGGTGAGCGAACGGCGGTTGCTTTTCCAAACATCCACCGCGCGTCACGGCGGTGCCTACTTCGTGGTGTAACCTCATCCTGACGACCCGGACCGGTATCCTTACCGGCTTGACAGGCGCTCCTCCGCCCTTGGAGTTCTGGCGTCGAGTAGCAGCGCTTACCTGACCTTCAGCATCATCTGCGCTCCTCCGCCCCGGATTTCCCGGCGTTGAGTAGCAGCGCATACATTGGTCCCACAGGCGCTCCTCCGCCCCGGATTTCCCGGCGTTGAGTGGCAGCGCCTGCACCCGAGAACACCGGCTTCGCTGGTGTCTCTGAGTTCTCTTTCCGCTTCCGTTTCCGGTGGATTAACGAGGAAGACGCGGAAGGGAGTGCTCAGGCGACAACTCTCCAACGGCTCTATCGCCGGTTGGCTCCTCAGGTGGCGTGGGGTCAACTCTCAGGTCGTCTCCCCGTGCCCAAGGAGGGCTCGAACTTGTGGAGAACACCAGGGCCCTACGCGCGCTTACCTAAACCATAGCAGACACACAGACCTCGGAAGGAAGAAGTACCAGGTAGGGGAAGGGGACGACCAGCCGAGGTTGGGCTCTAAGGAAGAGGGAGAACCTTGGCTAAAACCTTCTTCTTCTTTCTTGCAGGTCATTCCACCGGTTCCTTCCTTTCCTTCCCTCATCCACCTATCTCCGCGTCCGAGAGTATTACGCATACACCGGACCGGGGACGGATGGGCGGGGGACCCACACATAGCATCAACGTCATCCTGAGGAGAGAAATCAAGGGGGACCTTGACAGAATCATTGGCCCACGAATATTTCTCCTCCCAATCACGTTGACGCAAAAACATGGCTTCCTTGGACGATGTAATGGCTGCATTGGCCCAAGTCCAGATAGAATTGGCGGCGTCCCGAGCAGACTCCGCCGCACTGCACTCTCGCCTGGATCGACTGCAACGTAATCCCTTCGACGCTGGGATTCCTCCCTCGTCACCCACACCACAGGTTGTTGTCGAAATGCTTGCCCATATCCGCTTGGCCCCCCCTGAGAGGTTTCACGGGGACATCCAGAAAGTACAAGTGTTCCTAACACAAGTGCAACTACACTTTCACTGTAAACCGAAGCTCTTCCTCACGAATCAAGCTAGAGTGGCGTTCTTGATTTCGTACTTGACCGGAGAAGCCGCACAATGGGCAGACCCCATAGTGAGAAGAGACGATGCCCTACTCTACGACTGGGACTCATTCCGACAGGAATTTGAGAAGACGTTCGACCGTCGCGCAGATAACTTCTCCGCCAATCGGGATCTTCTGGATCTCCGCCACAACCCAGCCGATTTTCTGGGATACGTTAACAGTTTTCGCAGATTGGTAGCTGAAACGGATTGGCCCGAGACAAAGCAAGCCGCGATCTTTTACAGGGGGCTTACTGATGAACTGAAAGACGTCATTGCCCAGATAGACCCGCAGCCTCACAGTTGCACGGCCATGATCGAATTGGCTTCCAGGCTCGAATACCGTCTCAGGGAGCGCAAAGCTGACCATAAACGGAAAGACAAGACTTCGTCACCGTACGAACATCCCCGCCTGTCAGAACCAGCCCGGACGGACCCTATGGAGATCGGGACGGTGAGAGCATCCTTGACCCTATCGGAACGAGATCACCGACGAAAACAGGGCCTCTGTATATATTGCGGGAAGAAGGGCCATTACCTACGCGAATGCCCGGTACGCCCAAAGACCAACCGACCCCGGTTGGGTCAGACGGCGGCCAGCCTCGGCGAGAGACCATCGGAAAACCCCCGCGCTTGAAGGAATGGGAAGGGAAACCTTCAAGCTGTCATTTTATCCCTTCTCTGGAGGCCGACGTCACCAAAGAACCCGATCACCTATTTATTACCGCGCAGGTGATGCTGGACAACGGCCCCCGTGACGTCAGAGCCATGATTGACTCGGGAGCCACGGGTTGCTTTATGGACATCAAAGAGGCGGAGAGATTGCGGATCCCCCTCCATCTCAAAGATACTCCCGAACTGGTGTATGCAGTTGACGGCAAGGAATTGGAATCCGGTCCTATTCGACAAGTCACTCCGTCGCTGTGGGTTACCATCGGAAAATAACACGGAGAATGGCTCACCCTGAACATTATACAAGCCCCTCGATGCAAGCTCATCCTTGGGTTGCCGTGGCTACGGCGACATGAGCCTTGTATACAATGGTCAACGAACAGGATCACGTTCAACTCTCCCTTCTGCCAGACCCATTGCTGTCACAGAGAGATTCCCCCAGACATGGAAGATGGGACATCACACCATGTGGCGACTGCTGCAGAGAAGGATGTGGTCCTTCCAGACTGGTACGCACCGTTCAAGGATGTCTTTGATCAGCAACAGGCCGAAGAACTGCCACCTCATCGCGAGTTTGACTGCCGCATCGATCTGATCCCAGGAGCCACCATCCCGAGTTGCAGGGTGTATGCCCTCACTGGTCCCGAAACCTGCCACCTGAAGGAATACCTCGAGAAATACTTGAACTTAGGGTTTATACGCCCCTCCAGCTCTCCTGCAGCATCCCCCCTCTTTTTTATACCAAAGACCAGCGGGGAGCTGTGCTGCTGCATAGATAACCGCGCCCTAAATGCCATGACTGTCAGGAATCAGTATCCCTTGCTGCTCATTCCGGTCTTATTAGAGCAAGTCCGAGAAGCCCGGATCTACACCAAACTGGACCTCCGAGGGGCGTACCATTTGGTTCGAATTCGCGAGGGGGACGAGTGGAAAACGGCATTCAAGACCCGATTCGGCTTATACGAGTACTTGGTGATGCCGTTCGGGCTCTGCAACGCCCCGGCGGCGTTCCAATACTTCCTCAACGAAGTACTGAGGGACTACCTGGATAAATACGTCGTGGTATATATCGACGATATATTGATCTTTTCATCTACTCCCAAGGAACATGTCGGCCACGTACAATCGGTGTTGAGGGCCCTTGAACGAAACCACCTGTTCTGCAAACTCACGAAATGTGAGTTTCACGTTACCACCGTAGAGTTCCTTGGCGTTCTACTCGCCCCGGAAGGACAGATCATGACCGACAGGAAGGTGCAAGCTGTGGCCAAATGGCCCCAACCAACCTCGGTGAAGGAAATACAGAGCTTCCTCGGCTTTTCGAACTTTTACAGAAGGTTCATTCATCATTTCTCCCAAATGGTTACGCCTCTCACCAAGTTAACACGCAAGGGGGTCCCCTTCTTATGGTCTCCGGAAGCCCAGACCGCCTTCGAACAACTGAAAAGAGCTTTCACGTCAGCTCCGATATTGCGACATGCCCAGCCCGAACTCCCATTTCTCGTAGAAGCCGACGCTTCCGACGAGGCGGTGGGAGCCATACTCTCCCAACGGCACCCGGACACCGGGCTGCTCCATCCGGTGGCGTTTATGTCGAAAAAGTTGAGCCCGGCCGAACTCAACTACACGATATCCGAGAAAGAGCTGCTGGCCATACGAGAGGCATTCATGGAATGGCGACATTGGTTGATGGGGGGCTCGTCATCAAGTGACCGTGTTCACGGACCATCGAAATCTCCAATTTCTGCGGTCGACCCGCCATTTGTCGCCCAGACAAAAGAGGTGGATGCTCTTTTTTGCGGAGTACTACTTCCTGGTGACGTATCGCCCCGGGACACTGAACCGAAAAGCAGACGCCTTGTCACGCCAAAATCCCTCGTGTCTCCCTGCGGTGTCTCCCGAACAATCCATCATCAGTCTGGACAACGTCATCGGCGGCCTTGAAACCGAATCCTTTCTACAGGGGGTGAAAAAAGGAATCCGAACTTTCGCCTGGGCGTCCTGGCTCCGAAGCCACAAAGAATGGCGACAGCACCATGGTCTTCCGCTGTGTGGCTCTTGGGTGTTGGTCCCCACACTTCGGCTCCGGAAACAGGTCTTCTCGTGGTGTCATGACCTACCCTGTGCGGGCCACATGGGTGGGACCAAAACATTGGAAACAGTGCTGAGACAATTCTGGTGGCCCTCCGTTCGACCGGACGTCTTACAGTGGGTAAACAGATGCGCGGTGTGTGCTCAGATGAAAACGGACCATCGACGGCAACAAGGGCTGTTGATGCCGCTCCCCACCCCGATGAATCCGTGGGAAAGAATATCAATAGACTTCGTGGTGGGGCTGCCGAAGGACCAGGGATGTACTGCCATCATCGTAGTCGTGGACTACCTCACAAAAATGGGCCACTTTATAGCCTGTAAACAGGTCCCCACGGCGGGGGTCTTGGCGGCGCTTCTGTTACGACACGTGGTGCGTCTTCATGGACTCCCAAGGGGGATCGTGTCAGACAGAGGGTCGCAATTCACCGCACGATTCTGGAAAGTGTGGTGTGAACAGCTTGGCATTCGCTCCTCCCTCTCCACGAGCTTCCATCCTCAGACGGATGGGCAGACGGAGCGACTCAACCAGACCCTTAAACAATATCTGCGTTGTTACGCAGATAAAGCAGCGAACTCTTGGGTTGACTTGCTCTGGGTAGCGGAGGTGGCCTATAACAACTCGCAACACTCCTCCACACACCACACTCCCTTCTTTCTCGCCTCGGGGTTCCACCCACGCTTTGTTCCCTTTCGTCTCCCACTGGAATCCGTGTCTCTCCCTGATATACAGACACGACTCCGATCCATACGTTCCGCTCTGAAGCAAGCCCGAACTAATCTCCTGGCTGCGAAGGCGAGTTACAAAGCGCAAGCGGACAAGAGACGGAGACCCGCGCCGGTCTACCGGAAAGGGGAGAAGGTGTGGCTGTCCACAGAAAACATCAAGTTCCGTAATCCCAGTGTCTTTCACCCGAAATTCATCGGGCCCTACCCTGTTGTCCGTCATGTGAACCCCGTGGCGGTGCAGCTGCGATTGCCCCCGCAGCTGCGCATCCATCCGGTGTTTCACGTGTCGCTACTCAAGCCCTCACTGTGCCCGGTGCGGAAGGCCCCAGCCTCTGTATGGGTGTACCACGACCAGGAGTATGTCGTCCGCAGGGTCTTGGACTCCAAACTGGTGAGGGGCAAACTCTGGTACCTTTTGGCCTGGAAAGGGTACGGAACTGAGGAGGACTCGTGGGAACCTGTTTCGGCGGTGCACACGGCCCGCCTGGTGGCGGACTTCCACCGCCGCTCACCTTCCAAACCCGGGGGCTCCGGCGGTCCGGTGCCCGGGGTGAAGAGGGGTGTGCTGTCATGATCGGGGTTGCGGCAACGCACCTCCGAGAGCGACGAACTCCAAATCCCAGAATCCTCCGTGATTTCCCACCAGGAGAAGACCTTACGTAACCAGGGACGCGAATAAATGGCGCGTCAACCCGGAAGGCGGGGCCAATGATTCTTGTATCCAGTTCCTATCAACGGCCCCATCGAGCAGACCCTTGAATCCTTTTGCTCCACCCTTGTTTCCAGCCCCTTCGGACCCGCTGAAGACCCGACGAGAAAAGAACAGACGGAATTCGCAGAGCTTCCCCCTGGACCAGCAAGGAGGTGAGTGAACGGCGGTTGCTTTTCCAAACATCGACCGCGCGTCACGGCGGTGCCTACTTCGTGGTGTAACCTCATCCTGACGACCCGGACCGGTATTCTTACCGGCTTGACAGGCGCTCCTCCGCCCTTGGAGTTCTGGCGTCGAGTAGCAGCGCCTACCTGACCTTCAGCATCATCTGCTCTCCTCCGCCCCGGATTTCCCGGCGTTGAGTAGCAGCGCATACATTGGTCCCACAGGCGCTCCTCCGCCCCGGATTTCCCGGCGTTGAGTGGCAGCGCCTGCACCCGAGAACACCGGCTTCGCTGGTGTCTCCGAGTTCTCTTTCCGCTTCCGTTTCCCGTGGATTAACGAGGAAGACGCGGAAGGAAGTGCTCAGGCGACAACCCTCCAACGGCTCTATCGCCGGTTGGCTCCTCAGGTGGCGTGGGGTCAACTCTCAGGTCGTCTCCCCGTGCCCAAGGAGGGCTCGAACTTGTGGAGAACACCAGGGCCCTACGCGCGCTTACCTGAACCATAGCAGACACACAGACCTCGGAAGGAAGGAGTACCAGGTAGGGGGAAGGGGACGACCAGCCGAGGTTGGGCTCTAAGGAAGAGGGAGAACCTTGGCTAAAACCTTCTTCTTCTTTCTTGCAGGTCATTCCACCGGTTCCTTCCTTTCCTTCCCTCATCCACCTATCTCCGCGTCCGAGAGTATTACGCATACACCGGACCGGGGACGGATGGGCGGGGGACCCACACATAGCATCAACGTCATCCTGAGGAGAGAAATCAAGGGGGACCTTGACACAGAGGAACTCATTTCAAGCAGTCAAGAGTAGCCCTGCCAAGTACCACGCATCAGTTGTTGGTAGTGGTGCAACTAGAGCCAAAGTTCGGGCGGGAAGGGGCTAAGAATTTTTTTGGGAGGGGGCCTAATACTTCCAGCAACAGGCAGAGTGGAGATGCAAGGGCTCTAAGAAGGGGTGAAAAAACAACAAAGCCTCGTTAACAAGCAAATGTGTTTTTTAAAGACCTGTGAAGTACTCGGCTGCGGTTGTGTGTGTGCCCGGGAAGCTGTCTGAGCCCGGGCTGCCACACACAACGGGGGGGTCTGAAGCCCTTTGAGCCCAATGGGCATGGCGCGCTTGGGTGTAAGTGTGGTTGTCCGCATCACTGCACTGAAATGCAAAATCACGCTTTATAAGGTCTCTCAGCAACTCAAAGCAGAGCGATGCTATAATGCACCATGACCAACACTGAAAGCTGCAGTAGCATCACGGTGCGCGCTGTTCCTGGCTGGCTTATCTGCTGCTACTTGTGTGTGCTACATTGTTAGTAACACACAACTCATGCTGCATAGTGATGCCAGGAGGACCCAATGGCTTAGGCTGGCTAGTATAAACACAGTGTGAGTCCTAGTCTTATCCTCAATATAAGACTATGGTGATTGAACCATAGCTTAAATACCTGATGGAAAAGGTATTATTTATATAGTAGTCTATGAAACTTTATCAAACCGGTCCCATGTGAGGCTTAATGTCTAAGGATCTTGGATGGCTGAAGGGTAAGAGTGGACTCGTATTGAAGCGTATTAATAGAACAATGTGTTGCAATCTGTAAAATACAAACATTCACGAAACACATTGTTAAAACTACACAAGTAAAGGCCTTCTGACAAGTTGAAACCATCTGTTGAAAGAAATAATGTTTACACAAAGGATGCTTATTTTCAGTCCTCCATGCTGTTCAAACCCTGGGTGATTGTTGCATATCTGACCATCCAAAATAGTTCTCTCCTGGATCGGAGACCCGCTTTATCTCCTCCACGTTCACATACTTGCCACTTTAAATCTTTGCTGTTGTGTTTGGGTCTTTGATCGCAGATGTGATAAGATAAAAACAAAATTTAAAGGCATCTTTAATTCTCATTTACCTTCTGAAATCGAAGCATGATTATGTTGGGGGTGCTGCAGTACTCCCACGTCCTACTTCCAGCACCTATGCCTGTAGCTATAGCATTGTATGGAGTAGGGTTATAAGGCTGCATAAAAGCACAACCCCTCCAAATTAAATAGAAAAGGATGTTTCACAGATGTAGGTTTGCAACAATCAGCCTCTACCTACTCTGTGCCCGTGATTTAGAATTAGAGTACTTAGACGAAAAAATTGAATATGGCCAACTTTTTTTTTGTGGGTCTCTATACGGTTTATTGTATATGCCAGCTAGGATCCATATAGGCGAACATACTTGTGGATACTCCCATTGACATCCTATTGCTGGAATATCTCTACCATATGCTGGAGGAACAAGGGTGTGGTTAGATATACAGCCATCCTGATAAGATTTTAGCATTTCACTAGTGGAATGTATCCTTATTATTTTACTTTATCTGAAAGAAACAGTTAGTTATAGATTCCTTACCTTAGAATTACCCCCAGGCGTCAGACTGGATACGGAAAGTTTTTCATCAGCAGTACCCCTGCTCGTTGGAAGGTGGCGTTGTGGTCGCCGGGATGACGGTGCGGTAGCTACTTAGACGCCACCCTCACACGCTGAAGTCAGTTCTTTCTTTTTTCGTCTTCGTTGTTGTTTGAGTCCATCGACTCTTGGTGCATGAGGGGTGCCTTGCTTTAAGGCTTGCAGTTCCTGTAACCGACTCATGTCGGTGACGGATCCGCACCACGTGTGCCTCTACTGCCTGGAGCGCGACCACTACCCCGAGTCATGCTCCGACTGCCTGACCATGGCCCCAAAGTCTTTGCGGGAGCGGTCCTGAAAGATACTTGAGGCCCGGCAGTCGGCTCTACGTCACTCGTGGTCCCGGTCGCGTAGGAGGTCGAGGGACCGGTCGAAGAGTCAACACCGTTCTTCCTTCAAGTCTTTGCACTCGGCGTCAGATAAGTCGAAGCACAAAAAGAAGTCGAAGAAGCATCGTCGCTCTTTGACCGTTTGTCGGCCGACGCGACGGGATCCAGGTGGAGCCCCTCCCGTGGCTCTGTGTGTGGAGCCTGCTGGGTCGACTTCAGGTTTCCCTCCCTTTCTGGGACCCAGTGCGACCCCTGCCTAGCTTCAGAGTTTCTACGAAACGATGAATGCCCTCTTTGGGCAGCCCGACTCCGCCGACGCGCCTTTGGGCCCCACGGACTCGGCTGTGGGCCCAGGGCCTTCAGCGTCGGCAGCTTCGGCACCACAGGGTCCCCGTGGATCCAGACCTGGATCTTGATGGGTGCCAGTCGACTTTGTTACGCCTCCCCCGGCGCCGATTCCACCGGCACCACGTCCGTCATCGACGCCGGCTGTGTCCCCAGCCGACGTCGTCCCTGGCCTCCACCTCGAGGTAGACACTGAGTTGGACCGGCGTCGGCCGACACCGGAACCGACGCCGACAGGTACTTTTGTTCCCCTATTCTACCCTGGCTCTTTGAGACCAGATTGGCAGTCAGAGGAGGGTGAGGAAGACTGGGAGGAGCTGGGGACCTTTTAATAGACCAGTTGGTGTATGAGCAGGACGGGAGAGAGGAACTGAGGGATGCCAGTGGTCTGGACACCTTCCCTGACCTTGACATGTTGTCTCCTCCTACCGTGGCTGTGGAAGAGGGAGCGTCATAAGCAGTGGTGTTGCATTAGGTGGCCGAGGCTTTCCACTTCAAGCTATCTACGGTGGCAGTCAGGACTAACCTCCTGACAGAGGTGCTTCAACTGGCAGCGAGCTCTTCGGAGCCCCTGCTGTCGTTTAATGAATCCCTCACGGACATCCTTTTGGGCACCTGGTCCAGGCCCAACACAGGGGCTCCTGTGGACAGGATGATTGCCCTACACCACTGCCCGACCCCGGGCGACCCCACTTTCCTCTCCCAACACCCCACCCCTGAGAGCATGGTAGTCCAAGCCTCCACGTCCAAGGGCGCATTCCCTACTGCTCCCCTGGACGGGGAATCCAAAAAGCTATATCATCTTGGGAAGAAGACATTTTCTTCCTCCATCTTGGGACTGCGGTCGGTAAACACTGCATGTCTATTGGGCCGTTACATCCATTCTGTGTGGGACACGGTTGCACAAGTGGTGCCTCAGTGCCCTGAGGAGGCCCGGGCCGTGCTCTCTTGAGCGGTTGCCGAAGGGAGAGACGCAGCAAAGCTTACCATCTGTGCGCTGGATACTGCAGATGCACTTGGCAGTACGATTTCCACGTCAGTAGCCCTTCGCCACTATGCCTGGTTGCGGTCTACTGATTTTTCCGGGGATGTCCAATCCACACTTATGGACATGCATTTTTATGGCAGTCATGGGCTTCGGCCAAGTCCTTTGGTATCTCCACCACCTGCCTTCCGTGGTTACGGGAGGGGTGCCCCGCTATGTCCCGCCCAGAGCCACAGGCTAGCGCAAGCTCTTAAGCCCCAGCATGGCTGGGGACATGGGAACCACCACTGTGGTTCTGGGTGCCAGTGGGCGGGCCACTCCACCACAGCCCTCTCTGCAGCAGCCTCCAAACCCTCCTAGACTGACCTTTCAGGGCCACCAAACGCCAGTGGGCAACAGGATCCGCCATCACCTCCCCCACTGGTGCACCATCACGTCGGGCAGGTGGGTTTTGCAAATAATCCGAAGGGGCTACTCCCTCCCCTCGATACTACCCCTCCATCCATGCCACCTCAGCACCATCGCATGACAGAGGATCACTTCGCCCTTCTCAAACAGGAAGTTTCGGCACTCTTGGCCAAGGGAGCCATCGAGCGCCTTCATGCCCCAGAAGTAGGTCGTGGTTGCTATTCCTGCTACTTTCTGGTGCCCAAGAAGGACAAAGGCCTTCGTCCTATCTTGGATCTCAGGAATATCAACCCATTCCTCCGGAAGGAGAAGTTCAAAATGTTGCCGCTTGCTCAGGTCTTGTCTGCCCTCGACACTGGAGACTGGATGGTAGCGTGGGACTTGCAGGACGCCTATTTCCACATCCCCACAGGCGTTACCTACGGTTCACGGGAGGCCACGAGCATTTTCACTTTACCGTGCTCCCTTCTGGCCTTACCAGCGCCCCTCGGGTGTTCACGAAAGTGATGGCGGTGGTCGCAGCTCATCTGTGCAGATCAGGGTTTCCAGTCTTCCCCTATCTCGACGAGTGGCTGTTGAAGGCAGACTCACCCCAGGCTGTTGTCTCCCACCTCCAGACTACGGCTGACCTCCTGCATTTGCTGAGGTTCTCCATCAACGTGCCAAAGTCACACCTGACCACCTTTCAGAAGTTCCTCTTCTTCAAAGCGGTTCTGTACACAACGCAGTTTCTGGTTTATGCTCCCGAACAGGGAGTCTGGGATATTCGGGCTATGATTCTGATCTTTCAGCCTGTATCCCTGGTTTCGGTCAGGATGACCCTCCGGCTGCTGGGTCTGATGGCCTCCTGCATCCTGTTGGTGGATCATGCCAGATGGCATATGTGGGAACTGCAGTGGGACCTGAAGTTCCAGTGGGCCCAACATCAAGGGAATCTGTCCTATTGCGTTCAGATCTCGGAGGGCACTGCACACCAATTGCAGTGGTGGCTTACGAACCTAGATTGGGTCGACGGCAGATCCTTCTCCCTTCCTCAACCAGAGTTCACAGTGGTGACCGATGCATCACTTCTTGGATGGGGCAGGTGGAGGTCAGAGGCCTCTGGTTTCTGGCGGAGTCCGGGCTCCACATCAACCTTCTGGAGCTTCAGACGATTCGTCTTACACTCAAGGCATTCCTTCTGTCTGTCCGAGGAAGAGTAGTGCAGGTGTTCACGGACAACACCACCGCCCTGTGGTACTGCAACAAACAAGGCAGGGTGGGGTCGTGGACCCTATGTCAGGAGGCCCTCTGCCTCTGGACATGGCTGGAACATAAGGGCATATCCCTGGTGGTTCAGAACCTGGCAGGTTCTCTGAACGCCAGGGCGGACAAACTCAGCCGCATGTGCATGATGGATCACGAACGGCATCTTCACTCGAAGGTAGTGCAAGGTGTCTTTCAGCAGTGGGGAGAGCCTTATTTTGACCTATTTGCCACAGAAGAGAACGCGCAAGGTCAGCAGTTCTGCACGTTGGAATTTACAAGGGGCCAATCGCTAGGCGACGCTTTTCATCACGAGTGGAGTTGCGGTCTTAAATACGCCTTTCCTCCTATACCACTTCTGCCCACAGTACTGAAGAAGATCAAGCACGACTGGGCCAAAGGCATTCTTTTGGCTCCGGATTGCGCACGAAGAGTCTGGTATCCTGAGCTGCTCAACATGGCCATCGGTCCTCCGATCATACTGCCTCTTCGGGGATCAGCAGCAGGGGACGGTCTTCCCCCTGAACCTGTCCAGCCTCCATCTCCTTGCGTGTAGATTGAGCGGTGGCAGTTGATGTCGTTTGGCCTGCCTCCGGAAGTCTGCGATGTTATCTTGGAAGCCAGGCATCCCTCCACTAACACGGTATTCGCCTGCAGATGGAACAAATTTCTGGCATGGTGCGCAGCAAAGGCTGTGGATCCCCTTTCCGCCCCTCATTCTGAGGTTCTCTTGTTCCTCCTTTCTTTGGCCCAGCAGGGCTGTGCTCTGGGTACTCTAAAGGGCTACCTCTTGGCCATTTCAGCCTTCGTGATCAGCCTTCTCTTTTCAAGTCCCCTGTTGTAAATAGATTCCTTAAGGGCATTACTCATCTTTTTCCTCCTGTTTTCTTCATAATGTCTCAATGGGACTTGAACTTGGTTCTTACCTCCCTCATGTGCACTCCCTTTGAGCTGCTACATAACTGTCCTCTCAGACTTCTCACTTTGAAAACTGTCTTTCTGGTGGCCATCACCTCTGCACGCAGGATAAGTGAGCTACAAGCTCTTTCTTCCAAGCCACCCTTTCTTGCTGTCCATCCGGACAAGGTCGTCCTGAGAACTAGACCTTCCTTTCTTCCCAAGGTGGTTACTTCTTTCCACATTACCCAAACCATCACTTTGCCCAACTTCTTTCTGCCTCCTTCAAAAGAGGAAGAGAGGCTCCACCGTCTGGATCCAAAACGTGCGCCTTCCTTCTACTTGGATCGCACCAAACAATTCCGGTTGAACGACCAGCTCTTTCTTGGTTGCGTGGGTGCTATTCTTTGGCAAAGAAGGAGCCTCCAGTGGGGCTGCGCTCCCATTCCACCAGGGCGACGGCGGCTACTACTGCTTTGGGATGAGGAGTCCCCCTGAATGACATCTGTCAGGCAGCTACGTGGGCATCGCTGCACACGCTCACCAAACACTACTGCCTAGACAGCCGAGTTTGGAGAGATTGCTTCTTTGGCCGTCCTGTTCTCCAGGACTTTCTGGTGTGAACTTGGTTTGCAGACCCACCTCCGGGGTTGGTATTTCTGGGGTATCTATTCTAAGGTAAGGAATCTTTAACTAACTGTTTCTTTCAGATGAACAAGTTACTTAACTTCGGTAACGACATATCTGTAAGAAGTTAGTTATAGATTCCTTACCGCCCCACCCAACCTCCCCGTTCTGGGAACTGACTTCTAGGGTTAAGGTCATCCTTTCAGGGCCCTAGTTTTGCGCACCAGTAGTCAATGTCTTGCATGGCTATGTGCTTCTGGCGTGGAAAGTCGTGTACAGAACTGACGTCAGCGCACGAGGGCGGCATCTAAGTAGCTACCGCGACGTTGTCCTGGCGACCACAATGCCGACGACGAACGCGGAGTCGACCGACCCCTCCGTCTGACGCGCAGGGGTACTGCTGACGAAAAACTTTCCGGATCCAGTCTGACGCCTGGGGTTAATTCTAAGGTAAGGAGTCTATAACTAACCTATGTTTCTTACAGATATGTTGTTACCGGTGAGCAGTCTATATATCGACTTTTTAATATCGAGGGACATAAATATCGAGTCAAAAATATCGAATGTACAAAATATCGAAATAGATAATATCGATGTGAAAAATATCGTTTTTTTTTTTACTTATATGTCGATGTAAGTAATATCGTTAGTAATAATATCAACATGTGAAAATATCGTTATTGTGTGTTTAGTAAATATTTTGAAGTTGTTTGTATAAATAGTTAAAATGTGTATAATATGAGAAAAATGTATATTGTTTTAGGGGCGGGATGTTGGGTTATAGGGGATAAGGGTGGGGAGTGTTTTAAAAAAGTAAATTAATTTTTTTAATATATTGTAAAATTTAATTAGTAAATTTTATTTAAAATGTGAAATGTATATTTAATTTTAGGAGCGGGATGTTGGTTTATAGAGGATAAGGGTGGGAAGTATTTTAAAAATGTTTATATATTGTTTAATTTAAAACAAAAATAATTTAGAAATTGTAAATTAAATTTAGAATTTTACAAATAATTTTAGGAGCGGGATGTTGGTTTATAGGGGATAAGGGTGGGAAGTGTTTTAAAAATGTTTATATATTTGTTAATTTAAAAAAAAAAATATTTAGAAATTGTAAATTAAATTTAGAATTTTACAAATATTTTTAGGAGTGGGATGTTGGTTTATAGGGGATAAGGGTGGGAAGTGTTTTAAAAATGTTTATATATTGTTTAAATTTAAAAAAAAATTATTTAGAAATTTTAAATTAAATTTAGATTTTTACAAATATTTTTAGGAGTGGGATGTTGGTTTATAGGGGATAAGGCTGGGAAGTGTTTTAAAAATGTTTATATATTTGTGAATTTTTTATTAAAATTATTTAGAAATTGTAAATTAAATTTCGAATTTTACAAATATTTTTAGGAGCGGGATGTTGGTTTATAGGGGATAAGGGTGGGAAGTGTTTTAAAAATGTTTATATATTGTTTAAATTTTGTAAAAATTTATTTAGAAATTGTAAATTAAATTTCGAGTTTTACAAATAATTTTAGGAGCGGGATGTTGGTTTATAGGGGATATGGGTGGGAAGTGTTTTAAAAATGTTTATATATTTGTTAATCTTTTATAAAAATTATTTAGAAATTGTAAATTAAATTTAGAATTTTACAAATAATTTTAGGAGCGGAATGTTGGGTTATAGGGGATAAGGGTAGGAAGTTAAATAAAAATGTTTATATATTTTTTAATTTTAAAAAATAATTATTTAGAAAATTTGAATATAATTTAGAATTTTACAAATCCCATAATTAAATATAGATTTGAGTCAGAATATTAAATAAATTAAGTTCAGTGTCCAGCACTTATCTTAATTAAATATAGACTGGAGTGGGAATAGTAAATTTATTCAGTTCATTGTCCAGCACCTACTGTAATTTAATATAGTTTGGAGAGAGAATAGTAACTTAATTAAGTTCAGTGTCCAGCACTTATCTTAATTAAATATAGACTGGAGTGGGAATAGTAAATTAATTCAGTTCAGTGTCCAGCACATACTATAATTAAATATAGGTTGGAGTGAGAATAGGACATTAATTAAGTTCAGTGTCCAGCACTTATTTTAATTTAATATAGACTGGAGTGGGAATAGTAAATTAATTTAGTTCAGTGTCCAGCACCTACCCTAATTTAATATAGGTTGGAGTGAGAATAGTAAATTAATTAAGTTCAGTGTCCAGCACTTATCTTAATTAAATATAGACTGGAGTGGGAATAGTAAATTAATTAAGTTCTGTGTCCAGCACATACTCTAATAAAATATTGGTTGGAGTGAGAATAGTAAATTAATTAAGTTCAGTGTCCAGCACTTATCTTAATTAAATATAGACTGGAGTGGGAATAGTTAATTAATTAAGTTCAGTGTCCAGCACCTACTCTAATGTAATATAGGTTGGAGTGAGAATAGTAAATTAATTAAGTTCAGTGTCCAGCACTTATCTTAATTAAATATAGACTGGAGTGGGAATAGTTAATTAATTAAGTTCAGTGTCCAGCACCTACTCTAATGTAATATAGGTTGGAGTGAGAATAGTAAATTAATTATGTTCAGTGTCCAGCACTTATCTTAATTAAATATAGACTGGAGTGGGAATAGTAAATTAATTAAGTTCAGTGTCCAGCACCTACTCTAATTTAATATAGGTTGGAGTGAGAATAGTACATTAATTAAGTTCAGTGTCCAGCACTTATCTTAATTAAATATAGATTGGAGTGGGAATAGTAAATTAATTAAGTTCTGTGTCCAGCACATACTCTAATAAAATATAGGTTGGAGTGAGAATAGTAAATTAATTAAGTTCAGTGTCCAGCACTTATCTTAATTAAATATAGACTGGAGTGGGAATAGTTAATTAATTAAGTTCAGTGTCCAGCACCTACTCTAATGTAATATAGGTTGGAGTGAGAATAGTAAATTAATTAAGTTCAGTGTCCAGCACTTATCTTAATTAAATATAGACTGGAGTGGGAATAGTAAATTAATTCAGTTCAGTGTCCAGCACATACTCTAATTAAATATAGGTTGGAGTGAGAATAGTAAATTTATTAAGCTCAGTGTCCAGCACTTATCTTAATTTAATATAGACTGGAGTGGGAATAGAAAATAATTTGTTTTAATTTACAAAAAATCTGTAGATTTTAGTTTTGGTTGGATAAAAGATAGAAGTTATATCAGAATGCAAATTCCAAATTTTTTTATAAAATAGTAGAAAGGAAAATAAGATTTGTTTTATAGTTGTTGGAATGTATATTCATTAGAGAGAAAATATTGTTTATTATTACGCATATTCTAATAATTAAATCATTGAAATAAACATGTAATAAAATAATTAATATTTAACATTTAGATTATAGTCATAATTTTTTTATAATGGATATATATTTGTTTAATGTATATTTTGGACATGAATATATGAACACACAAAATAATTAAAAATAAAAAAATATGATTTTTATAGCTATTTAATATTTTTAAATTTATATTGTGTACTCTCAAAATTTTTAGAATTTATTTGAATTTATAAGAAATTGTATGTTTTGAAATGCATGATTAATATATTTTAATTATTAATATTTATATTACATAATTAATATTGAAATTGTTTACATTTTAGAATATGTATTTTTTTATTTTTTTTGGTATGTTGTAGATACAATATATTAATTATATCATGTTCATCAATTTATTTTGGTGATATATACAGTTTTATAATTATAATAATAAAAATATTTTATTTATTATATTTATTATTATACGTTAAATAATTTTCACATAGATAAAAAAAATAGGTATTTTATTCTAATGTTTTACTAATTTTTCAAGTAATGTGTAATGTTAAATAAATAGTTAGGGCATTTATTGGTATTGTTTTAGTTGTTATGTTTGTTTGGGTCTTTTATTTTGTAACCGCTCGCTGTTGTTTTGGGTTATTTTGGTAGAATCCAGGTCGCGGTCGGGAGCTGTTTCGCGTTTGAGAAGGTAAGAGTTATTTTCTTTATTATTAAATAGTTTTAAGTGTTTTGTGGAAGTAGTAATGTTGTAATAAGTGTGTATGGATTGATGTTTTAGAAGTTAGGGCGTTAGTAATAGTTTGTATACGGTTTTATAATTTACGTTGTGTTCCGTGTTTGTGGCTTTGTTAGTGTTTTGTTATTTCGGTGTGTTAAAGTTTTATAGTGTTTGAATAACGTTAGTAGTGATGTTTTTAGGTGCCTTATGTGTGTTTGTGTGTGGGTGGGAATGTTTGTTTTTCTTTTGTAGGTTTTATGGAGAAGATATTTTCGTCGGTTTCAAACACCTTATTTTTTTTAAAGGAAGTGTGTATTAGTTGTGTTTACTAATCTTTATTTTACATTTCCTTTATTGTTCGGGTTTCCAGGAGCGGTTATTTACCTTTTTAATATTTTTCGGGATTTTTATGGTTAATGGATAGTCGTTTTTTTGCGTTCACGTTGTTTTCGATAAACAGTTGTATTTTTACATTTTATTTGGATTTTTTTTTGGATACCTATGGATTTTGAACTACCTGGATTTATTTGGAAGGAATGTTATTATCCCATTGGAGCAACTACACAGGTAAGTTCATTTAAATGTTTTAATTGTTGGTGGCAAAACTTTATATATTTAGGGGCCGATTACGATCCTGGAAAAACCCGGTACAAACCGTGGGTCGGAGCTTTTTCTCCGTCCGACTCGTACCGGGTTGTAAAACTTTACAAACATGCAATTACGATTCGTTCGGAAACACCATTCCCGTACGATTCGGAAAAAAGACCAACCGACAGAAAAATACATACAAATGTGATCTGGGACACCGCGGACGTGACTTCCGGACGGAGTTAGGCATGTTTTTACGTACCAGCAATTACGATTCGCACCGACTGCAGTCCGGATGGGAAAATTTTTACGGCACCTAAAAAGTGCCGGAAAAGCTAAGTACGCAGCGATGCGAGCTGATTAGGGGGCCCGGTACGCGCCGTACCCCCCCCCGCCCCCCGTATGTACGGAGCGTACCCCCCAGCCCCCAGCCCCCCGAATTTACGGAGCGTACCCCCGTACCCCCCGTATGTACGGAGCGTACCCCCGTACCCCCCAGCCCCCCGTATGTACGGAGCGTACCCCCACCCCCGTATGTACGGTGCGGACCCCCAGCGCTACGCACTGGGGTTCCGCACCGTACATATGGGGGTGGGGGTACGCTCCATACATACGGGGGCTGGAGGGTACGCTCCGTACATATGGGGGTGGGGGTACGCTCCGTACATACGGGGGGCTGGGGGTACGGCGCGCCCATCCGCGGGGGGGGCTGGGGGTACGGCGCGAACATACGGGGGGCGGGGGGGGGGTACAGCGCGTAACAGGCACTTGTTTGGACATCTCCATGGTTGCTATGGGAGTTCGCTCCGGACGGTCTTTTTTCCATACAGTTGTACAATCGGATGGATGGGACGGATCGTAATTGCGCATTGGGACTTCAGTTTTCCCATTTGTACGTAAAAATGTCCGGGGACGCGTCGGAGACTTTTCCCGACCCGAGGACATGTGGGGGAATTTTCCCAATGCGATTTGTATGGACTTTTTCCCATACGAATCGTAATTGGCAGTTTGTACGGTGCTTTTACCATTTGTACGGAAAAAAGTCCAGATTCAATTCGGTTGGGGAAATTTTTTCCAGGATCCTAATCGGCACCTTAATATTGTTGTTGTGTACTTGGTTTGTTTAATTATGTTGTCTAAATATATGTCGATGTAATTGATTTATATATTTTAGACCACATAATTAAATATGTGATATAATAAAGTGGTTTATTTATGTTGTGATAGTTGTTTTAGTAGAATTGTGGGTTAATATTTAGGAAAGGGTTTAGAAGAGAGTTTGAGCTATTATATTTAAGTACTCAAGTCCTCTTGTGGATGGGTATAGCTGTACCTGTTGTTGTAGGTAATTATACATTTGAGTAGTTTGTCTAGATTGTTTTGGTTTTAATTGTAGGACAGATTGTTGCATTCTTAATTCTTGGAAACTTTGTTCCTTTTGTATTGCAATTAGTAGTTTATGTAGTGTTGGAGTTGTTCTCCCAGTAGAAGTTAGGAATGCATTATGCCAGCCCTCGACGGCGTTGTTAGTTTTGGCTTGTTGGTTGAGTGTACTTACATATACATTCCACCAAGGTATTTGGAACTTGGGCTGACGTCTATGGCCTGATCTGTGTAGTCTCCCCACCCAGGTATCCTCAAAATAATCTAAGAGGGGAGATAACTTTACTTCATTTTGTTTGTAGAATGGACTTTCTAATAAAAGATTGTAATGTTCTGCAACATCTGTGGTTGGTACATAAGCTAGGGCTGTTAGAAGTTTTATTTGATGTGCAAAACTTATGTTAGTGGCATATTCTACACTTAGGTGCCAATTCCGATCCGGTAAAAACCGGGTACGAACCGTCGGACGGAGCCTTTTCTCCGTCCGACTCGTACCCGGTGCGAAATCCATCCGAAAATGCAAGTACGATTCATACGGAAACACCATTTCCGTACGATTCGAACAAAACACCGACCGAACAGAAACTAAACACAATTCCGATCCTGAAAGGAGCCGACGTGACGTCGGTACGCATCCAGCCTACGTTTCACGAACCAGGAAGTACGATTCGAACCGACGTCATCCCGCACGGAAAATATTTACCGGCTGCCAAAAACTGCCGGGAAATCAGGACGACACACGCAAGGAGCAGCTGGACGCGACGAACAGACATGGACCCGAACCTACGTGCCATCCCTGCCCTCCTAGCAGTCCACCTGGCGTACAGGAACCGACGCAGACGCCGCAGAAGGTCAGCACAACAACCAGGGGCAAAGGGGGGGGCAGGGGCAGGACACACAACACCAACACATGGTACCAAATCACACATGGCCTGGACATACCTGACCATCAGGGCCTGGTCACTTCCAGGGGGTGGGGGCAAGGCCAGCAACGCAAGCGTCCGCCACAACGGAAGTGGATGGTCACGCGAACCGGTACGTACCCTACCCAGGCCGCAAGAGCGTGGGTACGGAACGTACCACGCGTCCCCCTACGTCACTCCAACAATAGCGGTACGGCCCGTACCCACGTCAGAAAGGCCTTGGTACAGCTCGTACCAGCATTGCTGGGGTCATGTAGGGGTACGCGTGGTACGACCCGTAGCCACGCCCCCAAGGCCTGTGTACGGTGCGGACCCCACGGCCCGCAACAATGGTGGGACGCACCGTACCCACACACCAAAGGCATGGGTACGGCCCGTACCCAGGCACGCAGAGCGTGGGCAGGGGTATGTACGGACCGTACCCCCACCCGTGGAAGTACGGCCCGTACCCCCACCCGTGCATGTACGCCCCGAACCCCCACTCGTGTATGTACGCCCCGAACCCCCACCCGTGTATGTACGCCCCGAACCGCCACCCGTGTATGTACGCACCCAAGCGCCACCCGTGTATGTACGCCCCGAACCCCCACCCCACCCTGGTATGTACGCCCCGAACCCCCACCCGTGTATGTACGCACCCAAGCGCCACCCGTGCATGTACGCCCCGAACCCCCACCCCACCCTGGTATGTACGCCCCGAACCCCCAGCCGTGTATGTACGCACCAAACCCCCACCCGTGTATGTACGCACCAAACCACCACACCAGCCGTGTATGTACGCACCAAACCCCCACCCCAGCCGTGTATGTACGCACCGAACCACCACCCGTGTATGTACGCACCGAACCACCACCCGTGTATGTACGCCCCCGAACCCCCACCCCAGCAGAGTATGTACGCCCCGAACCCCCACCCGTGTATGTACGGACCGAACCCCCACCCCAGCCGTGTATGTACGCACCAAACCACCACCCGTGTATGTACGCCCCCTAACCCCCCCCAGCCGTGTATGTACGCACCGAACCACCAGCCGTGTATGTACGCACCAAACCCCCACCCGTGTATGTACGCACCTAACACCCACCCCAGCAGAGTATGTACGCCCCGAACCCCCACCCGTGTATGTACGGACCGAACCCCCACCCCAGCAGAGTATGTACGCCCCGAACCCCCACCCGTGTATGTACGGACCGAACCCCCACCCCAGCCGTGTATGTACGCACCAAACCACCACCCGTGTATGTACGCCCCCGAACCCCCCCCCAGCCGTGTATGTACGCACCGAACCACCAGCCGTGTATGTACGCACCAAACCCCCACCCCAGCCGTGTATGTACGCACCGAACCACCAGCCGTGTATGTACGCACCAAACCCCCACCCCAGCCGTGTATGTACGCACCGAACCACCACCCGTGTATGTACGCACCGAACCACCACCCGTGTATGTACGCCCCCGAACCCCCCCCAGCCGTGTATGTACGCACCAAACCCCCACCCGTGTATGTACGCACCTAACACCCACCCCAGCCGTGTATGTACGCACCGAACCACCACCCGTGTATGTACGGACCGAACCCCCACCCCAGCAGAGTATGTACGCCCCGAACCCCCACCCGTGTATGTACGGACCGAACCCCCACCCCAGCCGTGTATGTACGCACCAAACCACCACCCGTGTATGTACGCACCAAACCACCACCCCAGCCGTGTATGTACGCACCAAACCACCACCCGTGTATGTACGCACCAAACGCCCACCCGTGTATGTACGCACCAAACCACCACACCAGCCGTGTATGTACGCACCAAACCCCCACCCCAGCCGTGTATGTACGCACCGAACCACCACCCGTGTATGTACGCACCGAACCCCCCCCCAGCCGTGTATGTACGCACCGAACCACCAGCCGTGTATGTACGCACCAAACCCCCACCCGTGTATGTACGGACCGAACCCCCACCCCAGCCGTGTATGTACGCACCAAACCACCACCCGTGTATGTACGCCCCCGAACCCCCCCCCAGCCGTGTATGTACGCACCGAACCACCAGCCGTGTATGTACGCACCAAACCCCCACCCCAGCCGTGTATGTACGCACCGAACCACCAGCCGTGTATGTACGCACCAAACCCCCACCCCAGCCGTGTATGTACGCACCGAACCACCACCCGTGTATGTACGCACCAAACCCCCACCCCAGCCGTGTATGTACGCACCGAACCACCACCCGTGTATGTACGCACCGAACCCCCACCCCAGCAGAGTATGTACGCCCCGAACCCCCACCCGTGTATGTACGGACCGAACCCCCACCCGTGTATGTACGCACCAAACCACCACACCAGCCGTGTATGTACGCACCAAACCCCCACCCCAGCCGTGTATGTACGCACCGAACCACCACCCGTGTATGTACGCACCGAACCCCCACCCCAGCAGAGTATGTACGCCCCGAACCCCCACCCGTGTATGTACGGACCGAACCCCCACCCGTGTATGTACGCACCAAACCCCCACCCGTGCATGTACGCACCGAACCTGCTATAAGAATGGGGTGTGCAAAACACCCCCAGCAGTGCCCAGACACAGGAGGGGTGGGTGCAGGGTCCTCCCAGCAGTGCCCAGACACAGGAGGGGTGTGTGCCTATCACTCCCAGCAGTGCCCAGACACAGGAGGGGTGTGTACCTATCACTCCCAGCAGTGCCCAGACATCGGACAATATACCCCATCAACAAGTTCAGTGACCTACAAGGGTGATACCCCAGATGCAGGCGGAGCCATCGCTGAGCCAGCATGGCTATATTGAAAGGCAACCCTCACACATCCAGGAAATGTAGACACAGCACAGCACAGCATTTGGGAGACACCCTGCAGGAAAAATGGCCTGGGCCACAGAGGACGGAACACACCTTGGGACAATGTCACCATACAGTGAGAGCAAACATGACCAAATACCATTTGCAGAGACCTTTGTGATGGCACGCAGATGGCAGGGTACACCCCATGAGCAGCACACTCCAACATTTCACAGACCCCTAACACATTATCACCACCCCAACGCAGGGAGCACCAGCACCAACAGCAAGTCCAGGAAAGCATCAGTGTGCAAAACAAAAAGAAAAGGCTTTATTCAGCAGGAAAATATATCAGAGAAAATGTCCACTATGTACAAGGGCCATGGGCCAGCCCAGCAGCAATGTCCGGGGGGGGGGTACACATCGGGACGTGTGTCCCCTAGCTTGCCTGCACAGTTCACAAGTCCATTTCATCCACAGAAGAGGGGGCATCAGGGGGGAGGGTGGAAACAGGCACCGCAGGGACAGGAGGGGAAAGGGTAGGTGTTGTGGGTGCAGGGAGGGATGAATCTGCCACAGGGGGGGTGCCAGCGCCAAAGGTGGAGGACAGAATGGCGCTGCACACGTCGGCAAGTTCCCCCAGCGACTCCCCCGTACCCAATCCAACCACAGGCCCCAAGGAGGGGGGGGGGGCAAAGGGATGGGTCGCAGCGCCACTGGGGGAGGGTGTGGACAGGGTGGGGGACTCAACTCCCCTGGCCGGGTCCCGCCTCCACCGCTTGCGGGGTGGTGTCATCCTGGGGCTGGGGGGCACACTCGCAGTGGATGATGCTGTCACTGACTGTTGGCCAGGAGAGCTAAGGGGAGTGGATTTGGAGGGAGTGGGTTGTGTGGAATGCGGACTCCCACTGTGGCTGCGTGTTCTACGTTTCCCCCCCGACCCAGTGGGTGTGCCTTCCTCACCCTGTGTGTGCGTGACAGGAGGTGTGCGGTTCGACTTCCCTGGTGGTGTGGTGCCTGTGTCTGTTGGGGTGCGTGCACGCTGACGTCTGGATGTGCGTGGGACAGGCACGGGAGTGGGAATTGTGGATGGGGCAGGGGTAGGGGGTGTTACGCAGCGCTGCAGGAGATCCAGTGCTGCAGTCAGTGTGGAGTCTATGGACCTCAGCAACTGCCGTTGGTCAGACTGCGCAGCCGACATGCCCTCCATGTATGCCTCCATCTGGGTCAGCACCTGGGTGTGGGCATGGAGGACATTTAGCATCGCAGTCTGACCAACCTGCAACTGCCTCAGGATGTCCACAGACTCCGCACTCACCGCAGCAGTGGTGACAGGGGCAGGGGGTGCGGTGCCTGGCAGGAAGGAGACATGTGGGGACCGAGCACGGAGGGAAGGGCCACGAGCATGTGGGAGGCCGGTGATGGAACCTGAGGTGGCGGGGGGATGTGGAGGGCTGCCATCAGCTGGGGGGGCAGACTCCGCCACCTCTGGGAGCTCAGCCTCGGACCCGTCTGCGTCATAGTCTGTGTTGGCAGTCAACAGGTCCTCCGCCTCACTCCCTTCGGCCTCCGTGCCACTCCATGTGCCAGACAGGACAGCACTGCTGGTACTGGTGCTCAATCTCTCCTCCCGGTCCGTGCTAGTGTCTCCTTCCGTGTCCCCCGGCGATGCTGTGGGCAAGGTGAAGAGACAGGAGAAAATCAGACACCTGTACACTTATGTCACATGAGTCAAATATACATAGGTCACATTGCATAGCCTGAAAAGCAACAGGAGTAACACCTACAAAACAATGTACACATGTAGGCCATGGAACACACAGTTTTTCTACCCACCATGCCACTGAGACACAATGGAGATCATGACACAACAGCAAATCACTGCACCTGAAATTTTAGAGAGGAGTCAGCCTCTGGGGACAAATGTGCACAGCACCTGCACCACACTGCGTCGTCAAAAAGGGATGAGCATGAATCATATCCATTTACTCTTGCCGCATGCTGCAAAGGCAATACATGAAACCAGGCCACACATGACAGGGTCACTGCACCTTGAGCGTATGTCCAGTCAAACATCACACACAGGCTAAACCCAGCAAGCAGGATGAAGCTTCTGACATGTAGGCCTTGTACGCACAAACCACCCACACCTGAGACAATCTCATTGAGACGGAGAAAGTATGTACACCTCTTACTCTGGGATGGAAACACATGGCCTCCACTAATTCATGACTGTAAACACACAGCCCCTGGTGGCCATGTCCACACATCATTGACAGGCAAACATCATCAGATTGTCTCAACAACACACACAGGTAATGCCCACTGTGAGTATGCACAAGCAAAATGGGTCCCCCTGTACAGTGGACACATGTAGCAACCTGTAGGTCCTAACAGTTGAGCCCAGGGTACAATGCCACCCTACGCAACCCATGGCAAAGACACAGTGAATGGCCATATTGTTGGATGACGCACATGATACCTAGGAAGAGGTGCCCCAGGGCACAGTAGTGCCCACACTCCTCCATGGTCCAGGATGGACATGACTGCAAATTAAGCAACCGTCCCTGCACTTAGCAGGCCTCCCACTCAGGCACATCATGTCAGAGGGCACACAATTGGACATGCATGCTGGAAGGCTGTACATTTTGGAGACACACCCCTATGTCGTGATTCACAATCAGTGCCAAGTGACATGGACACCACAATGACTGAAATTGGCCATGGCACACGCAAGGTCCCCATACCTGTGGCACATCACCCCCACACATGATGCTGATAGCATAGGGCACCTGCATGAACTGCCTGCATAAATAACCTTGTGCAAGAGTGGCGACAGACCAGGGAACACATTTCAAGGAGGGGAAGGGAGGGAGTGAGAACAGCACTGTGCTACTTTGTGGAGAAGTTGACGCACTGCACAATCAAACCCTGGCAGTGTATCCATGCAACTGCACACTTACATTGGCTGGGGACACACAACTGACACACATGTACCTACCCCCTTCCTGCTGCTGCCTCTCCTGTAGGCGCCTGTCCATATCGGGGAAGACCACCGCCAGCACACGCTTCTGGATGTGGGTCAGACGACGGCGGCCACGGTTCTTACGGCTCTCAGGTGAGTCCCCCAGCAGGAGCCGTGCAATCCTCCTCGTCCAGCACCGGATGTCCTGCCAGCGTTTCCTCACCTGAGACAGGCTCCGCCTCCGACCCTCTGTACCCCTCACGGCACTGACGGCTTCCCTCCAGATCTCCCCCTTGGCAATGGCGCCTACCTGTGAGGATGCAAAAGAGAGAATACATTAATCCACATGAGCAAAGACACAGAGACACACATATAGAACAATCCTCATTATGAACAGGCCATGGTATGCATGCAACTAATTGCACCTTTGTCATAGGGACATTATCCACTGTGGAAGGCCAAATGCACTACGTGCCAGTGGAAGCACACGGGTGGCATGAGGGGTACCACACACTCACTGACCAGGGATCACACTGTGCCTCACAGGCTACACCAGGATTATGTACAGCACCTCACAGCAGTCACCTGCCCCAGCACACTGATGCTACCTCAGCAGAGTACACAGACACACACAGGTACAGGACAATCACATGGCATTGCCAACTGCGGGTACACACCTCACTCTGCCCATGTGCCAGTAGACGGGGGTGTCACAGGTGTGGGGCTGGCTCAGCACGGCATGCACACAGCACTGCTCCCTGCTCACATCCGATGGCCAGGCCATATCCATCCCTCATGCTGCTTGTGTGCAACACTCCCCATATGCACTCACCCACATGACAGGGGACTAACACACACACCAATGTGCAGGGGACGAACACGGCCTTTGGACACTCACAGCACAGGTACACTGAACAAACACACATCCATGGGTACTGACACCTGTCACACTGGGGGGAACACAGGATCACATCAGGACTGTGGAAACAACATCCCCAGGAGGAGTATGCAGGCAGAATGTGGCATGCACCTTGCATTCATTGTCACAGTAGGCACTATGCAAGTGAGGAGTGCACACAGGAAACACAGCATGCTCTGCATGGGTGACATGAGGCCTTCCACACCCTGGGACCCACTCCAAACAACAGTGCATGTCTGTCACACATGGACACAATGCCAGAAGTCACTGTCACACAAAAGGGGCACAGTCTAAGCTAGTGGAGTCTGCACTCACCTGAACCCCTGGTCGACCATACAGGCTCTGGAACTGTGGGAGGATCACATCTATCAGGGCAAGGTTCTCCTCCTGGGTGAATGGCTGTGACCTCTCCACAGTCCTGGACATGGTGCCAGAGGAATCACTATCAGCAGCAGTGGTCATGGATGAATGGATGTGCAGGCAAGTGCTCTCTCATGGGACCTGGCTGCCTTATATATGCCTGGCTGGCCTGTTCATGTATAGGAGTACAGATTGATTGGTCAGTCACATTAGCATCCTACGTTTCATCCAATCCCTTCAAACCTACCCCAGTGTGTGGCTTTGCATGGTTTCAGTTTTGATAATGATGTCAAGTCAACATCCACATTGCAACAATGTAGATTCTTTCAAACTGACTTCTGCTGTGCACCTGGTGCTCAAATTCAAAAATTTAACTCAGTCTCCATGGCAACCATCAGGCATTTAGGCCCTTATACTTGTCCCTCATGTGTCCCCTATGTGTTTTCATACATTTACACACAGGTACGGTGCGTTCCACGCCCTAGGGCACCCCACAAGCAGTGATACCGACCGTACATGCGCTTGTACGGTCCGGATCACAATATGGGCGCTGGCGTATGCGTACGCCACAGTAGTACGGACTGTACACGCGCTTGTACGGTCCGGATCACAATATGGGCGCTGGCGTATGCGTACGCCACAGTAGTACGGACTGTACACGCGCTTGTACGGTCCGGATCACAATATGGGCGCTGGCGTATGCGTACGCCACAGTAGTACGGACTGTACACGCGCTTGTACGGTCCGGATCACAATATGGGCGCTGGCGTATGCGTACGCCACAGTAGTACGGACCGTACAAGCGCGTGTACAGTCCGTACTACTGTGGCGTACGCATACGCCAGCGCCCATATTGTGATCCGGACCGTACAAGCGCGTGTACAGTCCGTACTACTGTGGCGTACGCATACGCCAGCGCCCATATTGTGATCCGGACCGTACAAGCGCGTGTACAGTCCGTACTACTGTGGCGTACGCATACGCCAGCGCCCATATTGTGATCCGGACCGTACAAGCGCGTGTACAGTCCGTACTACTGTGGCGTACGCATACGCCAGCGCACATATTGTGATCCGGACCGTACAAGCGCGTGTACAGTCCGTACTACTGTGGCGTACGCATACGCCAGCGCCCATATTGTGATCCGGACCGTACAAGCGCGTGTACAGTCCGTACTACTGTGGCGTACGCATACGCCAGCGCCCATATTGTGATCCGGACCGTACAAGCGCGTGTACAGTCCGTACTACTGTGGCGTACGCATACGCCAGCGCCCATATTGTGATCCGGACCGTACAAGCGCGTGTACAGTCCGTACTACTGTGGCGTACGCATACGCCAGCGCCCATATTGTGATCCGGACCGTACAAGCGCGTGTACAGTCCGTACTACTGTGGCGTACGCATACGCCAGCGGCAATATTGGCCCAGGGACCCTATACACGCGCTCCGAGCGTATGTACGGTGCGTATAACAACTGTCAGTGGTGACAGGCGGCACACAGACAGGAATGGAGCGGACAGGTATTGCCAAGGGTGGACACCAATGCATTGTCTGTGCAATACCACCTGTGTGTGACACAGGTGTGTCAGGATGTGATGTGGCACTTTACCCCTGAGGTGTGGGCAAAGCACATGTACGATGAGCTGTGTACACATGTCGTGTGTGATGGTGCGCATTGTACCACACATCCCCTGCACTCCTTTGACATGTGTGCATGTCGTACACACTAGTGGAGCCATGAGTCACTTGCATGTCCCAGTCACGGACACCCGCACCTGTCCCCTGATGCCAGGTACACGGAATATTACATATGACACGTGTATGGCTGCGTTGCATGCTGCAACCATGTCATGTGTGTGGCATGTCTTTCCATGATTTTGCTGTAGGTGTGTGATTCAATGTGTCAGCAGTTGCTGCTGCCAACATGTGTCTGTGTGTCGATGGGCATGGCACACTGTTCCGCACACCAGCCCACATATGTGATTTGCCATGAGGTGTGTATGTATCCAACTACACGGAGTATCAACACAAGTACATATCCACATGCTCCCTATGTATGTTCTGTCTCGACATGTACTCCTCAAAGGCAATGTGTGTGGCCTGTCCTATTCCTATGACATGTGACCAGTGCATATCGCATCCAACTACCTGTCTGTACCATACGCATACTACCTCTGCACATGTGTGGATGTCTGTGAATCCTGTGATGCGTGTGCATGTTCACTTACACTGGCCCACAGCTAGTCTCATGCCATGTCATCGTGATCTTGCCCCCCTCCGTTAGTGGCTGTCCCTTGGTAGGAGTGTAACCTGACTGGCGTTCGTGTCCAGGAACTGTGGCACAGACCTGACTCACAACGTGGCATATGTGTATTGGCTGTGTAACATGTGCTCAGTGCATTGACGATGTTGTTGTACAGTGCTCACTCTTAGGTGTTCCTTCCATTTCACTGCAGGGCTCCGCCTCTCCCTCGACGTATGCCAGACATTGCTGCCCTGCATGAACGGGACTGTATACGCCGCTACAGATTCAGCCAACGGTTGATTGATGAGTTGACTGGCCGGCTGGAAGCACAACTCCTCCCGCGCCACAGGTATCCAAGTGCACTGACACCCAAGTTGAAGGTGATGGCAGCCCTACATTTCCTTGCCACGGGTACGTTCCAACATACCATTGCTGATGTCGGGGGCATGTCCCAGACGATGTTCAGCCGTGTTCTGCATGATTTCTTAGAGGCCATGTTGGTTCACCTGGATGAGTACATTAAATTCCCAAATCGTGAGCAGTTGACAGATGTCAAGCGTGAGTTCTATGCCCTGGGAGGGATGCCCCATGTCATTGGGTCCATAGATGGGACACATGTTGCGTTGGTACCACCACAGGCACAGGAGGTGGTGTATAGGAATCGCAAACATTATCACTCCATTAATGCCCTTGTGGTGTGTCTGTCCAACATGGTGATTTCACATGTCTGTGTTCGCTTTCCAGGATCAGCACACGATGCCTTCATCATGAGGCGTAGCAGGGTGCCAGAAATGATGCTGCAGCTGCGGAACGAGCGAGCATGTATTGTTGGTGGGTAGACTCTGGCAGTTCAGTGTTTGGCGTCATCTTCCAATCTCACTGCCTGTGCTGACACACTTCTGTCCATGATGTTTCCTTGTAGGGGACGCTGGCTATCCCAACATGCCATGGCTGATGACGCCTGTCCGCAACCCCAGCACGGCTGCCGAGCACCTCTACAACAACGCACATGGGCGGACCAGGAGAGTCATTGAGAGGACGTTTGGACTTCTGAAGAGCCGATTCCGGTGCCTCCACAAGACCGGCGGAGCACTCCCATATGCCCCGGTGAAGGTGTGCAAGATCATCATCGTCTGCTGCATGCTGCACAACATGGCAGTGGAGGAAGCTGTTCCACTCATACTGGATCAAGATGACCAGGACCATCCACCCGTGGAGGATGAAGGGCTTGGTGACGGGGCAAGTGATGTGGAGGAGGAGGAGGCTGTGGAGGACATGCGGAGTCGGCTCATACGCAACTTCTTTGCTTAGTGGTGAGTTCCAGTGTCTGAGTGTGCACGCATTGGGCCGTGTGTGGCATGTGTTGCAATGTGTGTGTCCATCTGCATGTCTGCCAAGTGAGTCAGTGGTGTGTATTGAAGTGTCACTCAAGTGATGGCGCAATGGAAGGATGTTGTCTGAGGGTCATCATTGTCACCTGTCATGTTAACAACATGATACGTGTTAAGTACATGCTTGCGGATGTGCTCCTTTGTGCTGAATCCTTGTGTGTCTCTCTTCCACAGGTCCATGTGCATGCTGTCTGCTGGTGGCATTGTTGTGCTCCTGCTACTCCTCATGAACACAGCGACATGTGCTGATTCAGCGTCACATGCACGGGCAAGTGTTGAAATCTCCTCAGGGTAAGGGATGCCTCACGTCGTTTTGGGTGTGTGAATTGTTTGTAGTCTGTGTGCACTTCTCCGGTTCATGTGTGTTCCATTTGCATACATGGTGATCCTACATGGGGAACATGACATGGGGCAGGCTTCACCTGGAGCCATGCTCAGACTTGGTGACTGTCATGTGGCAGGGGATTGGGGATTGTGATGAGGCCATCATTGTGTGTAACACTGGCCTCGGAAACATACAGGTTGCACCGGGTTGACATGGTGTGTGATTGCCCCATCAGGGCCTCAATGGTGTATAGCGGCCTCTCCGTGGCAGCAGGGGGTGTTTAGCTGTTATCCGTCACTTGTGTGCCAGGTCAATGGGATGCCAGCATCTGTGTTGCAATGGGGGGTGCCAGTGTTGCTCCCACATGTACATCCACATGACCTGTGTATGTGTTGACAGAGTATCATTGTCATTCCAACACACATGACTAATAAATTTGTCCCTCTGTCTCCAAGGTGCCTCTTCCCTGTCAATGGTGCCCTGTTGCCACTGTGCGTGCCGCAGGTCTGGCATAGTTTTCATAGGTGGTGCATATGTGTCTATGTGTAGAGTGACAAGATGCTAGGGGTTTGTCAGGGAGTGGGAACTGTATTATGCACAAGATGCACAGTTCCATCCACCTCAAGGCAAGAGAGACCATCCCCCAGGGAAACTACAACATCTGTGTAGAATCCTACCCTGCAGTCTACGGACATGTGCCTCACGACTCCCATGGTACTTGTCCATATCCGGAGTGCATCTGCACAGCTCTGCTACTGCGTCGGGCAACCAGGCCACATCAACGTCCTAACGGGATGGGGGGAATGTTTCACAGCCAGCTGCAGGATGACCTTCTAGATCCACGCCCACACTCATGATGCAGCCCACAACCCCAACACAACCATGTGGCACAGTGATCCTAAACTGCATTCTGGCATCTCCATGCATCCAACCTTGGCCTAGCCACCATTCTCAACATCCGCCTGACGCAAGCATGCTGCACATTGTAGGGACACATGTCTAGACATACCTGGGAGCGGCAAGCCAGGTCACTCCACATGATCCCTGACCTCTGCGCATGACTGTTGCTCCCCTGAATGTGTCTGTAGCCACAGTTGTGCGGGAACCACTCAGCTGGTTGGGCCCAGCACAGGTGAGTTTGGTACTCCATGTCTGTATCAGATGAGACATTGGGACCCATGTGTGTCCTGGGCAAGACTGCGACCCCACGGTTTGGATGGTTGGAGTTAATTCTGAGATCAGGCATGCTTTGACTGTACGACACACACATGTATTGTAATAATGTAGAATCACGGCATCATCTTGTAAGTGTGATTAATTTATTTGTGGTGGGGTACGGGTTTGTGGGGATGACAAGAGGTGCACAGCGGGAGTGTAGAATCCAAAGTTCACTGGGGGAGTTGGTATCCTTGTCGTAGCAAAATGTCAGAGTCCATGCCACAGTCTTCGTCAACATAGGTCAGACAGTGACCAGCAAGTCCATGTGGCAGAGAATGTCATGTGCTGCTATTGGGCCAGAGGGCCAGGTGCCAGGCCAGGTGACCTGGGAGATGGTGATGTTCTGCTGACTCTCACAGTCTTTTTCGTGGACGACCCACCTTCCTGCGGGGACCCTCGGAAGCAGTCCGTGACGATGTCTGTGACGCTCCGTCGGATGAATCCTCCTCCTCCTGATCCCTCCCTGTGTCTGGTAATGGCCTTCGCCTGGTGCCACAGGGAGGGTTGCCCATGTTGTCGGCAATCCGACGGAGTACACCGGTCATTTGGGTTTGCACCGCCACGAGCTCAGCCTGTCTATCCTCCATCCTTCCTTGGTGTTGCAGTTGACAGGCATGTTGCTGGGACTGCAGGGTCTTCATCTCCTGGAGGGTCCCCTTGATGTCATTGAGGGTGGACGCAATCTGGTCCATGCCCCTGGTGTCACGCCGGTATGTATCCAGGATGTTGCTGACCTGGGACACTACCGGGTCCTGAGCTGCCTGGTCAGGTTCGCGCCTCCGCCGTCCTCCACTCCCGCCACCCCTGCCCACGTGCACCTGGCCTGCCGTTGTGGGTGCATCGGGTCTCCGGGACCCCTGAGGGATGGCATCTGCGTTGCCGCCTGCCTCCTCCTGGGTGCCCGGAGGACCGTGTCCCTCCTGGGCAGACTGGCTGGGTGGTCGTGTGCGGGCAGGGCTCCTGGACGTCTCCTGGGATGTGGCAGGAATGGGGGTGGTGGTTGGCACAGTTGTACCTGACGCAGGTGCTGCAGGTGGTTGGACACCAGAGGGGCCAGGTTGGTCTGGGTCATCCACGGAGTGGTGAGAGTCATCGCTGGCGGTGGGGTCATCATCCCGCGGAGCCTGGTCCTGTGTGACTTCCCCCCCAGTGTTGGGGGGTGTTCGTCGACGTTGACCTGTGTGTGAGAGAGACAATGTTAACAGTGTCACATGTGGCATCCATGTTGCATGCATTTCTGATTTGGCACTCTTCCTCTGGGTAGTTGGATCTGTCCTGCATTCCTCTCACAGTGCACTTGTGCATGGCTATGTCCCTTGGCCACAGCTGTCAGGGCTTTACGCATGTGTGAGACACAATCTTAGTTGATGCATCTATTTGGGTACACAGTCAGCAGTGTGGTGTGCGGGCGTAGCGAGCCATGCAGAGGCGCCTTACGTGTTGCACTGTACGTGGCCAAATGGTGTTTTGGCAAGGCAATTTGATGTTGCAGGTAGGGGACTGAAGCATTTGTGACAGGGTTCTTACCGACACGGTGGGTGGGTATACTGGGTGTGTGGTTAGGTCTGTGCCTGCAGCACGGATGGACTCGTGCACAGATTGACACATGGACCGGTCTTCATCTACGGAAGGGGGGGTTGAGGCACTGCCAGACCTGGTCTGCATGCACACAGTCCACCGGCTGACGAGTGGACATGGCCACACCACCCAAGGGTGATTTAGTCTCCCTGTGTCTCCCTTCCTCCCTCCCTCTGTCACCCTCCTCCCTCCCTCTGTCGGTCTCCCTCTGTCACCCTACTCCCTCCCTCTGTCTGTCTCCCTGTGTCCCCCCTCTGTCTCCTTCCCTCTCATTCCCCCTCTCCCTCCCTCTCTTTGTCACTCTCTGTCACCTCAGGCCAGCTTCCTGGGCACACACAGTTAGCCGGTCTTTGAATGGCCATTGGCTTGTTCATGTGAGTTAGTCCCTGTTCTCCGGGCACCCATTGGGCAGTGTGTCTGAGTGTAGGCTGCTGCTGTGGCGGTGTGTGCTGAGACTCTATCAGAGCGATGCATCTTCATTGTCTGCTGTTATGTGCAAATTGTGCCTTCAGACCCATGGCATCCTGCATGGCAGCCATCATTTGCAGGCAAGACAGTACTGTGTGGGTACACACAGTTTGTATGGCTGTGCCCTGGGCCATATGGGCTGAGGGCATTGTTGTGTGCTTGTGAGTTGCTCAATGTTAGTTTTGCTGCCCCCACTCCCAGCATCGACCACATCCTGTGTTGTGTTGGTGTTTTGTGTGGCCTGTGACTTGGCATGGCCCTGATTGATGCATGGGGCATGGAGGTGCCAGTGGCATGTGTGTGTTTGTGGAGTGTTGTTGTGTCCGGTGGTGGCTTGGGGGGGGTGGCATGCATGATTGATTGTGTATGGCATCCCCCCCATGTGAGGTGAGTTGTTTGTGTACTCACCAGGGTCTGGGAGTCCTGGCAGTCCGTGTAGTCCCTCCACCGCCAGCGTGGACATCACCTTCTCCTCCCAGGGATGGTATTGTACCGGTCTGGGGGGCGGCCCTCCTCCAGTGATGTTCCCCTGGTTGTGATTGTCAGTCATCTTCCTCTTGACCGTCCTCCGCAGATCGTACCACCTGGATTGGCACTCGTGCCTGGTCCTTCTGGTTGTCCCAACAGCATTCACAGAATCGACGATCCTCTGCCACATGGCGGTTTTTTCGGATATGCTGGTCTGTCTGACCAATGTCCCAAAGAGCTGTGGCTCGACTCTGAGGATTTCGTCGACAAGGATCTCCAGCTCCTCCTTTGTGAACTTTGGATTCTTGGTGGTGGACATGGCGTGGGGTGTGGTTGTGGGGGTGTGGGTGTGGATGGCTGTGGGTGTGTGGGTGTGGTAGTGGAGGTGTGTGTGTGAATGTGATGAGGGGGTGTTTGTGTAGGTGGTTGTGTGAAGGTATGCAAGTGTGAGGTTCAAGTATGGTGGTGTGGGTCGTCTGTGGGCTCTGGCAGCAGTGGGTCTGTTGCAAAGGCTCATGGTTTGTGTGTGTGGTCCATTTTTATTGGTCCATTTGTGGGTGTGGCTGTGTTTGAAATTTGTGTGGGTGTGTTATGAGGAGTGATTGAGTTTTGGGCCTCTGTTTGGCAGTTTGGCAGTTGCAGGTGAGTGTATGTGATGTTTGTGGGGTTGTTGGGCCTGTTTGGTGGTGTGGGGAAACTCTACTTGACTCTCCTTGTGTAAATATGGTTTGTCCGGGTTCAGTACGTGTTTTTTTGGCGTCAGTACGGTCCGTACATGCACTGGTGGGGGTGCGGTCCGTACATTCCCTGGTGGGGTGGTGGTTAGGTGCGTACATACACGGCTGGGGTGGGGGTTTGGTGCGTACATACACGGCTGGTGGTTCGGTGCGTACATACACGGCTGGGGGGGGTTCGGGGGCGTACATACACGGCTGGTGGTTCGGTGCGTACATACACGGCTGGGGGGGGGTTCGGGGGCGTACATACACGGGTGGGTGTTTGGTGCGTACATACACGGCTGGTGGTTCGGTGCGTACATACACGGCTGGGGGGGGGTTCGGGGGCGTACATACACGGGTGGGTGTTTGGTGCGTACATACACGGCTGGTGGTTCGGTGCGTACATACACGGCTGGGGTGGGGGTTTGGTGCGTACATACACGGCTGGTGGTTCGGTGCGTACATACACGGCTGGGGGGGGTTCGGGGGCGTACATACACGGCTGGTGGTTCGGTGCGTACATACACGGCTGGGGGGGGGTTCGGGGGCGTACATACACGGGTGGGTGTTTGGTGCGTACATACACGGCTGGTGGTTCGGTGCGTACATACACGGCTGGGGGGGGGTTCGGGGGCGTACATACACGGCTGGTGGTTCGGTGCGTACATACACGGCTGGGGGGGGGGTTCGGGGGCGTACATACATGGGTGGGTGTTTGGTGCGTACATACACGGCTGGTGGTTCGGTGCGTACATACACGGCTGGGGTGGGGGTTTGGTGCGTACATACACGGCTGGTGGTTCGGTGCGTACATACACGGCTGGGGGGGGTTCGGGGGCGTACATACACGGCTGGTGGTTCGGTGCGTACATACACGGCTGGGGGGGGTTCGGGGGCGTACATACACGGGTGGGTGTTTGGTGCGTACATACACGGCTGGTGGTTCGGTGCGTACATACACGGCTGGGGGGGGGATTCGGGGGCGTACATACACGGGTGGGTGTTTGGTGCGTACATACACGGCTGGTGGTTCGGTGCGTACATACACGGCTGGGGTGGGGGTTTGGTGCGTACATACACGGCTGGTGGTTCGGTGCGTACATACACGGCTGGGGGGGGGTTCGGGGGCGTACATACACGGCTGGTGGTTCGGTGCGTACATACACGGCTGGGGGGGGGTTCGGGGGCGTACATACACGGGTGGGTGTTTGGTGCGTACATACACGGCTGGTGGTTCGGTGCGTACATACACGGCTGGGGGGGGTTCGGGGGCGTACATACACGGGTGGGTGTTTGGTGCGTACATACACGGCTGGTGGTTCGGTCCGTACATACACGGCTGGGGGGGGTTCGGGGGCGTACATACACGGCTGGTGGTTCGGTGCGTACATACAGGGCTGGGGGGGGGGTTTGGTGCGTACATACACGGCTGGTGGTTCGGTGCGTACATACACGGCTGGGGGGGGTTCGGGGGCGTACATACACGGCTGGTGGTTCGGTGCGTACATACACGGCTGGGGGGGGTTCGGGGGCGTACATACACGGGTGGGTGTTTGGTGCGTACATACACGGGTGGGGGTTCGGGGCGTACATACGCGGGCGGGGGGTGGTGGGGTGTTCGGCGCGTATGCGGGCACATGTCTCCATGGTTGCTATGGGAGTTCGGTTCGGACGGTGTTTTTTGCGTACGGTTGTGAAATGGGGAGGACGGGAGGGATCGTACTTGCGCAGTCGGACTTTATTTTTCCGCACGGTGGGTTTCTCGCCCGGGGACGTGTCGGTGACTTTTCCCGACCCGAGGACGTGTGGGGAAATCTTCCCAATGCGATTCGTATGGACTTTTTTCCGTTCGAATCGTACTTGGCAGTTTGTACGCTACTTTGACGATTCGGACGGAAAAAAATCCGGATACGAGTCGGACGGGGAATTTTTTTACCGGATCGGAATTGGCACCTTAGTGAAGATTTTTGTAAATGTCTCCATATACATTGGTTTAGATGGAAGTAACATCCTTGGATAGCTGTATGGGGGTACAGTTTTAGAATGCAATTTATCATGGCTTGCTCAAAGTCTATGATAATTCTTTGAGGGTAAAAATCATTTGATTCTTGTTTTAGTTTTCCTAGCATTTCATTATGGTGCCGATTACGATCCGGTAAAAAACGGGTACGAACCGTCGGTCGGAGCGTTTTCTCCGTCCGACTCGTACCCGGTCGTAAAACTTTACAAACATGGAATTACGATTCGCACGGAAACACCATTTCCGTACGAATCGTAAAAAACACCGACCGACGAAAATATACATACGAATGTGATCTGGGAATGCTGCGACGTGACGTCGGGACGCTTTCAGGCAGCGTTTCACGACCCAGGAACCACAATTCGAACCGACAGCAGTCCGGACGGCAATATTTTCACGCCACCCAAAAAGTGCCGGAAAAGCGAAGTAAGTCGCGAAACGACCAGAGTAGGTGGCCCGGTACGCGCCATACCCCCCCGCCCCCGTACGTTCGAGTAGACCCCCCACAGCCCCCGTATGTACACGCCGACCCCCCCAGCCCCCGTATGTACGCGCCGACCCCCCGTGTATGTACACCCGTGTACGTGTCGAACCCCCCCGTGTATGTACACCCGTGTACGTTCGAGTCGTAACCCCACCCGTGTATGTACACCCTTGTACGTGTCGAACCCCCCGTGTATGTACACCCGTGTACGTGTCGAACCCCCCGTGTATGTACACCCGTGTACGTTCGAGTCGTACCCCCACCCGTGTATGTACACCCTTGTACGTGTCGAACCCCCGTGTATGTACACCCTTGTACGTGTCGAACCCCCCTGTGTATGTACACCCTTGTACGTGTCGAACCCCCCATGTATGTACGACTCGAACGTAAACGGGTGTACCCCCCCCCCCCCCCCACCACATGTCAATGTACCCCCGTCCCTTACCCCTCTTACTATGTGCCCCTCCTCCCTAATAAATAAGATGCAGTAGCCCAACCTCTCCCTAAGCAAACAGAGCCTTCCCTCATGCCCAGTGGTATAGACTATAGGTGTTAATTTATACAGGTTTTTTAAAACTTAAAAAAGAGAACATGGATTTGTTTAGGGGTTTAGGATGTTTTGGGGTTTGAGTAGGATTTAATTAATATTTTATAAAGTATTTTGATAGTATACTTACTTTTTAGTGAGTCTTTTCTGGCAATCTTCAATATTTTCTTTAGCTGTTTGGAGTAATATCTGTAGTGGAAACATAAAGAGATGGAATATATAAGTTAGTTATTTATTTGAGTAAAGATAAATTAGTGTTTTAGTTTAATTTGGCAGTTTAGTTAGAAAAGAATATTTACTTACGTTTTTAGAATAGTAGTAGGATGTAGGTTTCTTCTGTTTAGCAGAGTTTCTTCTTCGTTCAATGCTTTGGTTTAAGGCACAGTAGAAGACTTGTTTTAATTGGTTTATATAGTGGTTTTAAATTGTTTCTTGAATGTTATTGGTTGTTTTCTGTATGTGGCCTTTCTATTGGATGGTTTGAATTTTTTTTAGTTAATTGGTTTCCTTTTATGGAAAATGCTAAGTAAGAGTATATTTAGTTTTAAAGGAGGAGAGTTTTAAATCATTATATATAAAAGATTGTTTATAATGTGTAGTAATTTTTTTTAAATGTGTTCGAAATGCCAATGTGATAATTATTTCAGTGTTTTTTTATTATGTTGTTAAATATTGAGATCGCTATAAATGTTATGTTTATGTTTAAGTAGAATCTCATTTGAAAATGTATGTTTTCGGAAAATATTGTCTTTATGTTGTTTAAAGTATTGGTTTTATTAGTATTAGAATTGTCGATATATTTAAAAAAAACGATATTATTGATGTCTATATTTTGGTTATCGATATTTGTGACGTGTCATATTTATTTACTCATGTCGATATTTAGTATTGCGATATTTATGTGTGCGATTTTTGTGTGATCGATATAATTGTATTACGATATTGTAGTGTCGATATTAGTGTAGTTTTTTAAATAAGTATACAATGTCGATATTTTTGATGTCGATATATTTGATGCGATATTTGTGTAGTTCGATAATGTGTCTGTCGATAATATGTCAGAGATCCGTTGTTACCAAAGGTAAGTGACTTGTTTGTTTAGATGCAAGACCGGAAAGCAACTGAGTTATGTAAACCACCTCTGAGGGCGCATACACTTTGTAGTGAATAACTACAAATACACGTAAGTAGCTTCATAGTTTTATTGTCAAGGACAGGAACTGCGCTGCAGTCAGCACAAACCGTAAATCTTCACTAATACTGTCACCTCAAACCATTCCACATATAGCATTCTGTTGTGGAATTGCATGACAACACAAAGACTTCTAAACATTCTACCAGGTGACAGACGTCAACCCGGTACTAACCACTACATTATCCTTTCCCTCTTGGTTTTTATTAGCAGCACAAGATTGAGATACACAAAAGATTCAAGAACCATGCACTCAAGAAGCTGCAAATCATAAATGATAAAAAATAATAATACTAAAATACATCTTCAGCCTTATACAATGAAAGACCAAAAGTAATCCGTTATATACATCTCCACTGGTTACAACCTGTTATTAATAGGAACAGTTTTAGGTAAAAAATAAAGTAAGCCAACAAAGCAGTTAACATGTTTTTTTTATAACATGTTTTTATTGACATTTTGTATTTACTGTGACAGTTTGCAACAATTTATCCTGAACTTCAGAATAAATGCATTGTTCGTCATGCAGTTATTAGTCCAATGCCTCGCCTGTGCGGACATGATCCTGTGTACAATTTCTAAACGGAACGGGTTGGATTTGAACTGGAGAGGGAGAGGGGGGGGGAGTCCATGGAGTTTTTGGGTACTGGCGTCGTCGGTGGGCGCGGGATGATATATGCCCTGGTGGACTGTGGGTCCAGCGGTTGGGGGGGACAGATGGGATCGTGGTTGGCCCGGCATCAAGGTCCGAACGTTCAGTGGGACGTATAGCATAGTGCTGAGAAACTACTGGCTGCCTGTATGTGTTATGTGAGAGGTACTGGTGTCCGTGATCGCAGTCTGCGGCTGTGTGTCGTGCGATGTGTCAGGGCCGCCGTACGGGTCAGTGATTGTGTGAAGCGGTTCAGCAGGATAGCCTAATCTAGGGATATGGGGTGTTTGCGAGTCCCCTTTACCTCTTCTTCCCGTAGCGTCTCCTCTTCCGCTAATGCCCATTTTTGAACCGCCCCATCCCAGGCAGGAACCGGGGGCCCCTGTGGGAGACCGCCAATGCATAGCAATGTTGCGTTTGGCTAGTAAAATGGCCAGTGAGGCAAATCTGAGGGGTACTTTGTGCCGCTTTCTTTTCTGATAAATACCCAATGCACAGACTTCCCAAGTGTTCAAATACGCGAGTCCAGTGAGATCCCCGAGGGACTTGTGGATGTGGTGCCAGTAGGGGTGTAGTGTAGGGCAGCTCCAAAACATGTGCTGAAAATCTGCCGCTTGAGAGCGACATCTAGGGCACAGGAATTGTGTGTCGGGATAGAAGCGTTGGAGGTGTGCTGGCGTCAAATATGCTCTATGGAGGATGTAGAATTGTATATTCTGAAAGTGCGCATTTCGAGACACCTTTTGGGGTGTTCGAGAGCTTTTTCCCATTCCTTCTCATGCAGTGAGCGACCTAATTCGTCTTCCCAGGTGGTCCGAAGGGGCAGTTAACATATGGTATGAACACATGACAATATCCACCTCAGCTATACCTCACTGGAACTGTGTTGTTTGCACCGACGAGGCTCCACTGGTACCTTTTCACTGGTGTCTTCTGATTTGAAAAACTCACCAGAGTTGAGGGTTTTATTCATCTCATTAAGATTACTTGTGTTACCTTCTTCCCTGACTCCACGATGACTTCATCTTAATCACTCTGACAATATTCCACCAACTTTTGTTGTTTACCCTAATGGTATTACCACTGACCTTATCGACTACCATTGGTTCTGTATATTTCATATTGCCTTTCTTAGTGTGAACAGCCACTTTTACCCATACAACATCTCCTACTTTAACATGTTCCTGAAATCAAAATATTTATTTTGCCACTCTTGTGCCTTAACAACATTCTGTTTACCAAACTCATCCACACCTTCCTTGACATTAATTTACACCCACCTTGACATCCAACCAGGACATAATTTGGACGATGTTTTTCTCCCCCTCAACAATTTGAAAGGTGAATCCTTAGTGAAAGAATGTGAAATAGTTCAGTAAAACCAAAGGATTGAACGCAATGCATTTTGTACCACACATTTGCTTGCAATGGCCCATGTAACACAATTGTTGAAATTCTATGCTGCCAGATTGTATTGCATTGTCAGAGACAATGGAAGAAGGAAGCCCTTCTCTTAAGAAGATATCTTCCAGAAAATCTATGACGCTTTTGGAAGTCGGTTTCCGTAAAAAACTGGTTTATGGCCACTTAAAATAGTAATCTATGACCACAACTGCAAATCGGGACATAGGAAGCAACGAGTTAAAGTGACAAACTGGGTCAATGTCCACTTTTTCCCATGGTCCGGTAGGGTATACTATTGGTTGCATGGGTGGAGTTCTTACTTTGAACCCCTTTTCTGCATTGCTACACACCACACAATGCCAACAAAATCATCCTCTCCTTTATCCATAAGAGGCCACCAGAAAGCTTCACGCACCCTGCACTTTTGTCAACGTCTTGCCCAAATGACTTTAATGTGCACCACACATTATTCTTGATCTTCAAGTTTTGGGTTGTATCAATCTATCAAACACAAGGAGATGATGGACCAAGCGCTGAATCTTTTCAGGCACTCGCCCCCAGTAACACATCTCGGTTGAATCCATCATCGTTCTTTAGCTCACCTCGCCACCCCAGTTCAGACTCAGCCATATGCAAATCAGTCTTGACCCTGTTCCTCATGGGAACAGTTCAACCCGAACTGCCAAGCCAGGTCTTCCCTGGACCAGAAACCAGCATTGTGGGGTAACACCCCTTATCAGCCAGGCTAGCTTAAATCCAGTGGCAAAGTAAGCGAAGGACCCACATCGGGGTATACCTTGGGTTTAATTTAAATTTATTTATTAAATAAATTAAAATTTCTTCAGCTAAATTATGTTTTTTATTATTTAAATTATGCATGTTTATGGATTTTTTGTGTACTGTTTTATTTAAGCTATGTTGTGTTTTATTATAAAATGTAAAGTTTTTTTTTTTAGTGTTAATAGTTTATTTGAATGTATTTATATTGTAGTGGGAAAACGTATTTTTAGTATTTGTCTAGCATTTTCCAAGAATTGTTTTGTTTGGAGTGATGAGAATATATTTTTAAAGTTTAACCCTTTCCGTGCTTGTGACGGAGCGGTTCCGTCATGCGCGACGGTCGCGCTGTGCGCATGACGGAACCGCTCCGTCATGGCCCCGCCCGCGCACGGAACCTTCAGCGTGGCGTGGAAATCCGCGCCGCGCTGAAGGGGTTAATGACCTGCACCATCCCAGACTTAAGTTATATTGGAGTAGAAAAAGTAAAAAATATATGTTTAGTGTCCAGCACCTTGCTTGAATTTTGTTATTTTGTAGCTGGAATAGTGAATTATGTCCCAATACCTTCCCTGATTCAAATTATATTGGAGTGTGGCAGTAGTTACTTATGTATGTTTAGTGTCCAGCACCTTCCCTGACTTAAGTTATGTTGGGGTGGGAATAGTAAATTATGTATGTTTAGTGTCCACCATCTTGCCTTAATTAAAACACACATATAGGGCCTCTTCTGATGGATACATCTGCCAGTGGATTCCTCACCTTGTGAATATCCCCTGCGCCAGCAACATTCGGAAACTTTTGTAGCAGTCCACGCCGATGAGGTCGAAGACGACGTCACAGAGACACGGCTCCGCACGCGACTCCGCTGACGTCACCGGCTCCATAAGAAGACCTCGTCGGCGTGATGACGTCAGTTCCCTTTTTTCCGCGCCGACGACGCCAACGGATTTCGGGAATCGTTATTAGTAGCTTTACTTGTTACTTTGTGTATTTTCTGGATTTATCTGTCTTTCTTCGGGAAGATGTCGACAATGAAGTCGGGTTTCAAGCCCTGTCGAGAATGTGGCAAGCACATGTCTATTACCGACCCACACGAAGATTGTGTTTGGTGTCTTTCATCCAACCACGATGCGGATGGTTGTTCCAGCTGCCGCAAGATGAGCTCGAAGGCTCTTAAAGAAAGAGAGGCGAAGCTCTTCATCGCTCGGATGAAAAAGAAGGAAAAAAGAGGAAGAAGGAAGTCTGGATCCAGGTCGAGGTCGGCGTCCAAATCGACTTCGGGGCATGCTTCGAGAAGTAAGAAGCATAAGAAGAAGAGGAGGCATTCTTCACATCATCACTCCGATAAGGTTCGGCTCCGAAGTCGAAGTCGTCTACTCGACGTCGGAGAGAGTCAGTGTCTCCTTCTCCAGTCCCGACTTCACCTCCAGCTCCTTCTTCTCCGGTGACTTCGCCGGCTCCGGCTACATCTCCGGTGCCGGTGTCATCCCCGACGCCGGTTCCATCTCCGGCTCCAGCTTATTCTCTGGCTCCGTCTCCGGCCCCGGTTGAGGATCTTCAAGCTCCGGGTGAGACTGTGACGCCGCTTGTTCCGCCGTCGGCAGGCCCGAGTCCGGTGATGCCTGACCAGTATCCTGCATTCCCTGGTCCAGGTCAGGACCCCGCGCATTATCTAAATGCCATGTACGGGGTGTTTTCAAGGGCCATATAAACCTCTGGTGCACCTGTGGGTCCGATGGCTTTTAATTTGGGAGTGCCACAGGTCTACCCTCAAGCTCCGTTCATGCCATTCTTTCCGGCGACGCCGTCTTGGCAGCTACCGGCGCCGATAACATCGACGCCGCTTCCCTCTTCACCGGCGCCGACTCGACTTCGTTCAACGCCGGCTGCTCCTGCAGATCCGCGTTCGACGCCGGCGCCGTCGGATTCGAGCACGGCGCCGCCGACGCCGCTGGTACGGATTCGTTCCAGAAGGGAAGCACAGAGAGTGGTGGATGAGAGAAGATTTCTTTTGGAAGAGGCTGAAGAGGGAGAGTTAGTTGAATCTAATGAGGTGTTTGAAGAGCTAAAGGAGGCAAGTGGACTGGATTTGTCTCCAGAGTGGGAAATCACTCCACCATCAGATGAGCCCTCTAAAGATGCAGCGCCGTATCATGCGGTCATCAGAAAAGCTGCGGAGTTGTTGGACCTTCAGTTACCAACCACGAAGTTCAGGTCTAACATTCTTACTGAGGTACTGCATTCGCCTACCGCAGTCTCGGAGCCTTTGTTACCCTTTAATGAGGCTATTATGGACCCTGTGCTAGAGGTATGGCGCAAGCCTTTTTCAGCTCCTGCGGTCTCCAGGGCAGTCGCAAGGAGATATAGAGTGGCTCCAGGGGATCCTGAATTTTTAACTTCGCACCCATCGCCTGAGAGCTTGGTAGTTCAGGCGGCTTGTTCGGGAAGATCAAATGGGACCTTTCCTCAGGTTCCAGGAGACAGAGAGGCCAAAAAGGTAGACCAATCGGCCAAAAAGGTCTTTTCATCAGCCAGTATGGCTTTTAAGTCGACAAACGCGACGTGTTTGTTGGGGTGCTATATCCACGCACTCATGGACTCAGCAAAGAAGTTGGCACCAAAGCTGCCGTAGGAGGATAGGGCCGGCTTCAATGAAGTTCTGACTGATGCCCAGGCGGCTGCACGCCAAGTCATTCAAAGTGGACTGGACACAGCAGACTCAGTTGCCAGAGTCATGGGGTCTTCTGTCGCCACCAGGAGGGGTGCATGGCTAAAGTCCTCTGAATTCTCTTCGGATGTGCAATCGACTTTTTTGGACTTGCCGTTTGATGGGTCTGGTTTGTTTGGTAAGAAGGCGAATGCTGCTCTCGAACGCTTCAAGGAGAGTAAGGCTACGGCTAGGTCGCTGGGTCTTCAATCCCAGCCAAGAGGATCTTTCAAAAGATATAGGGGCTTTGGAAGGGTGACTTTTCGCTCTTATAGACCGACCCAGCAACAGCAGCAGCAACAACAGCAAGGTTCGTTGTCCAAGGGATACAGAGGAAGAATCAGGGGTCGCTCATGTGGCCGTCAACTCTCCTCCTCATCGTCCTCTTCCTCAGCCCCTCCCACCACCGCAAAGCAGCCCTAGATTCGACATTCCGGATCATGTTGGTCCTGTGGGGGGCCAGCTTACCCATTTTCTGCAAGATTGGGAATCTGTAACTACAGATCTCTGGGTTCTGGATCTTGTAGAAAATGGGTACGCCCTTCCCTTTCGGGAATTCCCTCCAAATTACCCTCCTTGTCAAGGGGCTTGCTCGGAGGACCACCGTCTCCTCCTGCAGGAGGAAGTCCTGAAGTTGTTTCAAAAAGGTGCGATAGAGGTGGTTCCGGAGCAGGAGAGGGGTCAGGGATGCTACTCCCGGTATTTTCTGATTCCGAAAAAGGACGGCAGATTGCGTCCGATACTGGACCTCAGAATCCTGAACTTTTACCTGAAACGGGAGAAGTTCAAGATGCTCACCCTTGCGCAGGTTCTTCAAGCGCTGAATCAGGAGGACTGGATGGTGTCGCTCGACTTGCAGGATGCGTATTTTCACATCCCCATCCTGAAGTCGCACAGGAAGTATCTCCGGTTTACGGTAGGGTCGCAACATTATCAGTTTGCGGTCCTCCCGTTTGGTCTTACTTCGGCACCTCGAGTCTTCACGAAGGTGATAGCAGTGGTGGCAGCTCATCTCAGAAGGACGGGGGTCTTGGTTTTCCCTTATTTAGACGACTGGTTGATCAAGGCGGAGTCGTCGGAGAAGGTGCTGCGTCATCTGCAGGATACAACTCGGCTGTTGTACAAATTGTGTTTTTTGATCAACGTGCCCAAATCTCACCTGGTGCCCTCTCAGCGCAACCTGTTCATAGGTGCGGTACTGGACACTACTGTGTGTCGAGCATTCCCTCCTCCTCAAAGGATTCTCGACATACAGGAAATGATAACTTTATTTTACAACGGAGCGGTCGTTCCAGTTCTGAAGGTCCTTCGCCTGCTCGGTCTGTTCGCCTCCTGCATTCTGTTGGTCAACCATGCACGCTGGCACATGAGGGCGCTCCAGTGGTGCCTCCGCAAGCAGTGGTATCAGCACAAAGGGGATCTCAGGGAGTCTGTGAGGATCTCCAGAGAAGCTGCAACGGATCTATCTTGGTGGAGCTTGGAGAGCAATCTATCTCAAGGAAAGTCCTTCCATCTGCCTCCATCGGTGGCCACAGTGATTACGGATGCATCCACTTTAGGGTGGGGTGCTCATCTGGGGGATCTGGAGATCAAGGGTCTTTGGCCTCCAGAGGAAAGGTTGCTTCACATCAACCTTCTGAAGTTACGGACGATACGTTTGGCGCTCAAGGCCTTCCTCCCTTCCCTTCGCGGTCAGTCTGTTCAAGTCCTGACGGACAACACGACCGCGATGTGGTACATAAGGTGGAGGTGGTTCGTCACGTCTTCCGGATGTGGGGAACTCCTCGGGTGGACCTGTTCGCCACTCACGAGAATGCTCACTGCCCGTCATTCTGCAGTCTCCAGTATCCGATGCAGGGAGCGTTGGGGGACGCGTTTCAGTTGAGTTGGGGCTCGCGACTCCTTTACGCGTTTCCTCCCATACCCTTGATTCCTCGGGTTCTGAGGAAGATTCGCCAAGACCGGGCCCAAGTTATTTTGGTCGCCCCGGATTGGCCAAGAAGGGTGTGGTACACAGATCTTCTCCATCTCTCCTCGTGCCCTCCGCTCCGTCTCCCTCTGAGGGCAGACCTTCTCTCGCAGTCGGAGGGGCAGGTTCTACACCCCCACCTCCAGAGCTTACACCTTCATGCCTGGAGATTGAACAGGGCAACCTGAATTCTTTCTCTCTCCCGCCAGATGTGGTGGATGTTATTTTATCAGCCAGGCGACACTCCACCAAATCTATATACTCATATAGGTGGTCTAAATTTGTGCTTTGGTGCGGAGAGAGGTCCATTGATCCCTTGTAGGCTCGTTTTTCTAACATTCTACAGTTTGCCCTTTCACTTGCTCAGCAAGGCTTTGCTGTGGCTACTGTGAAAGGATACTTATCGGCTTTGTCGGCTTTCCTTTGTTTGCCGGATCAGCCGTCATTATTCAAGTCATCTATTGTTCTTCGTTTTATAAAGGGCCTTACAAACAAGTTTCCTCCAACTCCCTTTATTATGCCTCAATGGGACTTAAACCTTGTATTAACTTATCTTATGGGTTCTCCCTTCGAGCCCTTACACAAATGTCCCTTGAGGCTGTTGTCCTTTAAGACGGTATTCCTTATTGCAATCACCTCGGCAAGGAGGGTAAGTGAACTTCAAGCTCTTAGTTCAAAACCCCCATTCTTGACTGTGCATGCTGAACGAATGGTACTCAGGACCAGGGCTGCGTTTTTGCCTAAGGTGGTAACTCCTTTCCATCTGGGGCAATCCATTACCCTCCCTACCTTTTATCCTCCCCCTCACCCTTCCAAGGAGGAGGAGAGACTTCACCGCTTGGACCCTAAGAGGGCGGTGAGCTTTTACATGGACAGAACAAAGGACATCAGAGTTGATGACCAGCTCTTCGTGGGCTTTGCTGGCTGCAGGAAAGGTCGAGCGGTGCACAAGCGCACCCTTTCCAGGTGGATTGTCTTGTGCATCAAGATTTGCTACTCCCTGGCTGGTAAGGAACCTCCGGAGGGTTTGAGAGCTCATTCCACTAGAGCAAAGTCTTCCACGTCTGCTTTGTCTAGGGGTGTTCCTGTGGAGGAAATTTGTAGGGCGGCAACTTGGGCCTCCCTCCACACCTTAGCAAAACATTATTGCTTAGACACCGAGGTGAGGAGGGACGGACATTTTGCACGATCCGTACTTCAGGACTTTCTGGTATAGAAGGGTGGACACCCTCCTCCGGGAGTGGGGACTGCTGTGGAATCTATTCACAAGGTGAGGAATCCACTGGCAGATGTATCCATTAGAAGAACAAGTTACTTACCTTCGGTAACGCTTTTTCTGGTGGATACAGTATCTGCCTGTGGATTCCTCACTGACCCACCCGCCTCCCCGTTGTCCGTAGTTCTATGCCTGTAATTCTATTGATGGTGTTTCAAATGTGTTTATTACTGTCAAAGGCATTATGTTATTTCTTGTGCTTTGTTATTTACTCTCCACACTGTGTGTGTTGATTTGCATATTGTGTACTGTGTATACTGTGTATATATATTGCTGTCCGTCCGTGTGCCTCGAAGGCACGGAAAAAAGGGGCGGAACTGACGTCATCACGCCGACGAGGTCTTCTTATGGAGCCGGTGACGTCAGCGGAGTCGCGTGCGGAGCCGTGTCTCTGTGATGTCGTCTTCGACCTCATCGGCGTGGACTGCTACAAAAGTTTCCGAATGTTGCTGGCGCAGGGGATATTCACAAGGTGAGGAATCCACAGGCAGATACTGTATCCACCAGAAAAAGCGTTACCGAAGGTAAGTAACTTGTTCATTACAATGTCGGCTGGTGTTGCCTCTGACCGACACCATTGCGGTTTGGGAACCGACCGACCTCGGATAAGCGGGGGCGGGGCTGACCGCATCATTTGGGTGCGACCCCACCAACTTCCATTTTTCAATGGGAGCTTGTGCGGCAGGCGGAAACCGCCTGCCGCACAAGCTCCCATTAAAAAATGTAAGTTTGTAAACATACCTGCACCGTGTGGCAGGCACCCACACGGTTATGTTATGTTATGTTAGTAGTGTTTTATAAAGCGCTCGTTCACCGGATTGGTTTCTTGGGGGTGCAGGAATGTTGAGGAGGGCACCGTAGGTGCCCCCTCTGGACCAACTTTAGAGGACACAGAGGGACAGGGCCCTGATAGGGGCCCTAAATGTCGCTTTCCGACAGCCTTTCCATGTCGGAAAGGCCGTCATGTAATGACTGTCAGAAACCAAAATCATAATCCTGATTGCATAAATACTGTCTGTAAGGGACTGAGCCCGTCGGACCTGCTTCGGATTCTCCAGTTGGTTTAAACTCGGACTGCCATCATAATACGACGATCGGACTTTAAACCAACCATGTCGGTCGGAAAGCCTCCGGCCAGTGGTTGGAGGCTTTCCGACCAACATCGTAATGAGGCCCTATAATTGTTAAAAATAATTTTATTTAATACACCTAAGTATTCAATGCATATTTTTATAAGTTGTACAAAAAAATTAAAAAGAAAACATTTATTTGTTCAGACAAATAACACATTGAACCTATTTTCATATTTATTGTATGGCATTATTTTATATTTATTTTAATCAGAAAATTGATTCTTTTTAATGTATAGTGTTGTAATAAATGAAAGAAGGAGCAATACTAGTTAAGTTTTGATGTAATTTATTAAGGGAATCCCAGAGAGCAGCCAAAGCAGACCGGTCAACCTCAGACTCCGTCGTCTTCTTACCATTCCATTCCCTACTAATTCCTTGCATGCGTCATTCCAAGCATGTAAGTCACTTCAGAGAACGGAGATCATAACATATGTCCTCCTTGACATATTAATACTTCAACATATATACATAAAAGATCTAAAATCAAAACCCCAACGGTGAGAACAATGTGATGTTAACTAATATAATCCATGATATACATTAATTACCAAAATAATTATTACTGGTAGTCTATCTACATACAAAATCTTTATATTTTTCTGGAACACAAATCTACCTCTCTTCCTTTGTGTTATCCACCCTTTGTCTTACAGCCATGCGATTCTCATTATCCCTAAACTGCGAATCCTTTTCCACCAAACCATTGTTTTTTCCCCATTCCTACCAAAAATCTTGACAATCCTGCTCTTGTTCCATCTAGATCCATCACACACTCAACATAATTCCTTCCAAGCCTTTTTACCACTTTAGAGTCAGAGAACACAGATTTCCCTTTTCTCACACACCATGGCTATTTAACCTTCACTCTTTGACCACATGCTACATCCAATCTTTTGGCCTTGGAAACCCCATCGAAATAACTGGACTGTTTTTCATCTAATTTTTTCCGAAGGGCTTCAACATCGACCTCTACCTGACTTTGAGATGGACCCATAGAAATCGCTAACTTGGACTTCACTGTTTCTTCAAAACTCAAATGGTTTCAAACCTGAGGTGCAATATACACTTGTTCTCTATGCCCACATCATCTGATTCACATGGTCGATAACACCTTTCCCTTTAGAGATTGCCACTTGTATACTCTCCTTTATGATACTGTTAACTCCTTTCCCCAGACCATTTGCTTTTGGATTGTACACTGCAGTCCTACAATGTTGAATAATCCCTTGATTGAAATATGCTTCCATTGTCTGATACCATTTCATCAGGGTACCCTTCACTAATAAACACATTTTCCATAAATTGTACAACCGTTTTACTTGTGACATCACCAACAAATTCTACTTCAAGCCATTTGGAATAATAATCCACCATGACAATGACAAATTTATGGCGACCCCACAATAAATTAATGGGACCCATAATATCGATAGTTACTTTGGACCACTCTTTTTCGAGATATTGTACCGGGGTGTATACAGGTTTCCAAACTTTTATCACTATTGGCACACAATTCACAATCCTTAACTACACATTCACTATCTTTGTCCATGCCTGGTCACCAAAACAATTATCTTAATCTGTTATTGGTTTTGGTCCTGCCCAGATGCCCTTGGTGACCCGATTCAACCCGATTCAACCACTTTATTCCTTAAACTTACAGGAGGAATCAGGTTGCCTCCTCTTCTCATGCCCCACTCATCCGTACATAATTCCTGTTTTACATGTTCATACATTCAAACATCAGTTACATTAGATGGTCAACCTTCCCTTGCGTACTTGGATAACTTTGTCAATTCTTCATCGTCTATCATGGCATCCAACTACTCCTTTGTAGTAACACAATTTCATGAAAACATTCCAGCACTGCATCCCATCCATATTCCTGTAAGTCGTCTCCTGAATGTAATTCACACTCTGGATTAGGTCTAGATCTGGATAACGCATCTGCAAAGGCATTGAGCGAAACTGCATGGTGAAATTATATTCTTGTAAGTTTGTCAACCACCTGGCAATTAGTGGAGACAGAAATCCTCCAGAACCTTTAGTGGATAAAACATAAAATGATTAGTCTTGACAATAAATAGTAAGCCCCAAATAAATGTTCTGAAATGTCTGGTAGCCCAGAAAACAGCAAGAGCTTCTCTCTCAATTGCAGAATATTTTTTTTCTACATCAGACAACGCATGAAGCATATGCAATAACCACCTCTTCTCCATTTTGAGATAGTACTGCACCAAGCCCAAATGCGCTAGCGTCCGTTGAAAGAATAGTTTTGCATGATATGTTAAAACTACTTAAACATGGTGCATTAACTGTTTCTAGTTTGATCATGTCAAATTCATTTTGACACAACTCATTTCACTTGAACTTGCATGATTTCTTGAGCAAACTTCTCAGGTATTTCATCTGGTCAGAAAAGTTTTTTCTAAACTTGGCGTAAAATTCAATTACCCCCCAAAAAAGATCTTAAATCATCCTTGCACGGGAGGCGTGGCTACGAGCGTCAAGATGGCTGTCGCACCTTAGGTGTGCTCCGGACCTCTCCGTCTTCCGCTCTGCCATCCACTACCATCGGGATCTCCTGTCACCTTGCGCCACATACCTTGTTGCCTAGAGATCTCTGGAGCTCCATTCAGGGCGCTGGGCACCGACTTGGGATCGTGTGAGCTGCTCTGGTCTCCTATACCCGCCACGTGATACCCCTCAAAATGGCGGCGGCCACCGCAGTGATCCTGTGCCCGTCATCGGCCCGCTGTCCATCATCGGCTCCGCTTTGCTGATTGAGGGGGCTTCTAACTTGGCTGGCACTCCCTCTGTGTCGCCTGCTTGGCCGGTCTACCCTCCTGAGGGACCTGGCCGCCCGGAGCTCCCGTATGCTGGATTGGCCGAGAGCGACAGCAGCAACACCGGCTGCTGAGTGTGCGGTGAAGATTGGTGGCGCCTGACGGCCGGCGACGCTTTTGTCCTGGATTCCCCTGCCCTACCGAGGTGGGTCCTTTAGCACTTCGCGGCGACGCGGCTCCACGGGGTGCCCCTGTGCCCGCCGGCCGCTCGCTGTGACCCTGTTGGAACTGTGCGAGAGGGACAATGGGCAACGGAGCCCTCTTTTGTTTCCCCCGAGGCCTGGCCTGGCTTTGCTGGCGATGTGGATCTGAGTTCCTGTGCGGCCCACTGGGGGAGAGGATAGTCGTTCCTCCCATTGGTGGTGTGTGCGGCCGGAGGTGGGGCCCCTCCTGCTGCCCCTCCCGAAGTCCGGGCTGAAGGTGCTGACGTCACGGCCCCCATCGCCGGCACGGCCCTCTGAGGCGTGGGTTCCTGGTCGGCCCGGGACGTGGTTTGGCGGTGCCGGTGCCGTGGGCTTCCGCCAGCTGTAAGGACTGTGGGGAGCGGCATTCCGTCATTGCCCAGACGGACACCATCAGCGCCGTGGGGCTCTGCCTGCGGCACGAGTTGCTGGAGCTGTGGCCCCAAGTTGCCCCTGAGACCTAGGCTGACATCATCTGGGTTGCGGGCTGCCAACTGCTAGGCGGCCTGCCGAGGGCGACGTCCCCGGTCACCCCCTGGGCCCCACCTGCCATTACTGAACTCATGGGCCTTTATCAACTTTGAGGCCCTCTGGGAGTGCGTAGAAGAGGCCTGCACATGATCTGATCGCCCCTGCTGAACCCAAGGCCCAGGTCGCTGCTATGAGCGCCGTTGACTGCCGGTGGAAGGAGTGCTCCTGCGAATTGGCCTGGAGGCAAGGAGTGGGGGTGCTGAGGCATCTGGGTTGGGGTGAGGATTCGGCCGTCGATAGGGCAGCAGGCAGGGTGTGGGGGCCCTAGGTTAGCACGGCTCCTCTTCTCTCCCCCCCCCTCTTCGACCTGCTCCCGACGTTCCTCCTGTGACCTGTGTTGGAGGTGTACCCATCCTGTGAAGTGGTTGCGACAGCGAGGCCTGCTGGGCCTCTCCTCTTTGGGGTGTAACCGTAATTGCTCGGCTGCCACTTCGGGCGACGGTGACTCCCTAGGGGACGTCCCCGAACCAGGCATGGTGGTCTGATGGCTCCCGGGGGACCCCGACCATAGCTTTGTGTGGTGGCGCTTGTATGGCCTCCTAATCCTTTCCTTGGGCTTGTCATTGGTCATCGCTGCATTCCAGGGATCATCTGCCCACACCGGTCCTTTAGCCCTGGACCGGCTGTGACCTCGGACCTCTACAGATACTCCGTGTTGCTGCCCCAGCTGAATGCCTGGTGGCCCTGGAGGGGAGGGACCTGCGCGCGGCCCTGGATCGCTGCCCTGCTCCTTTCTTCTTCCTCTACTTCGCCCGCACCTTTCGGGCGGCGACAGTTTGATCCGTGCCGAGTCTTGACGTCTGCTGTTTGCCCCTGCTGACCCCCGGCCCGCCTGTGCTGACTTGTCAACTTCCCACTGTGAGGTCTATTAGTGGGGACTCTGTGCCCGTGTGTTCTTGAGCGTCGCCATGGGCAGAACGGACAGGTCGGCGAAAGCCCCTGCCACCAAGACGAAAATGGACCGCTTCACCACCTTGGAGGCGGGGGCAACTGGAATTGCGATTGAACAGGAGACTCCTCCGTTTGCGGATTTGGCCACCATCCTCCAGGCTATCCATGCCTCACAGGGGAGGGCAAGATCGCAGAAGTGCGAGTAGACCTGACTCTCATTCGACAGGATCTCCGAAACGCCACTGCTTGGATTAAAGAGACTGAGACCCGTATCTCCACCGTGGAGGATGACATAAAACAACTTAAGGGGCAGGTGGCCCATCTCCAGTCGCACACTCCGGAGTTACACCGCCGGGCAGAGGATGTCGAAAACGGATCCCGACGCAACAACCTCCATCTGGTGGGCTTTCCGGAGGGGGCGGAGCAGGGCCACGCGGTGGACTTCCTGGAGAGATGGTTGTGGATCCCAGAGGGCTCTCTCTCCCCTTGGTTCGCGATTGAGCGCGCCCACAGGTCTTTGGCCCCCAGACCGGCGCCGGGTGCGCCCCCCCGCCCATTCACAATGCGGGTTCTCAACTTCAAGGATCGCAATGCCATCCTGTCCGAAGCTCGCAAACAGCGGCCACGCAGTGAGAATGGTGCAATCATGATCTTCCCGGACTATACCCGCGAGATCCAGGGCCAACGCCGCTCCTTTGGGGAGGTCAAGCAAAAGCTGAGGGCATTTAACATTCAGTATCGGCTCTTCTTCCTGGCCCGCCTCCGAGTGGTGTTGGTGAACAAGACGCCCGACGGAGGCCTGGACCTGGGCAACGGAGGAGCGCCCTCTGCAGGCCGATGACCGGGCCCCGGGTGTGAACGGAACAGAAGGCAGACTTAGCCACCTCGCTCCCGTCGCTCCTCGACCTCAGGGTAATCGCTCCCGCAGGCGCCGTGTACAGAGAAGAGCCCGCTCGGATTCCCCGCCGGGCCACTCGCAACAGCCAATATCGCTTTCCGAGGGACCCTCGACTGGGAGGCGCTCTGGCTCCTCCGGCCGACTGGATGGCGGTGGTGCTTCGCCCGGGCCCCCGGCGATTGACCTCCCAGAACTCTGACCTGTCCCGTTGCCCGATGCTCCTGAAAGACCCTGCTTGATCTGGTCTCTGCCCGCCGGGCCTGGCTCCGCGTCCGGAGTCGGTGCTTTAGCTCAGAAAACTTCTTTCCTTCCCGATGGACTCATAAACACACATCAGGACATAAGGAGGGGTCCTCCATGCTTCCCCATTCCCAAGCATTTTAGTTTGGCTGTTTACTCATTGGTTATTGTTAGGGCGACAGATGCTTCCGTTCTCGAAGTGTAGGGAGGGGGGTGGGAGAGGGGTTGGGGGGTGGGATTGTTGTTCCATGTTTTGGTTTTATGTTTGGTTGTTTTAAGTTTTTTGTTTCGCTGCACCAGCTTTCACACAACACCCTGATTTGCAGGCAGACCTCCTTTCAGACACCTTGATGGGCCCGCTGATATCCACCTGGGCAGCCATGCCCCCCGCAGGACCCATAATTTCACTGTTATATTCACCACTTTGCCTGGCACACCCCTGCGTGGCACTTCTTTGCATTACACCAACACTCATATCATGTCCGGATTCGCATCCGGCGGAGTACATAAATTACCCTTTAGACGGTACACTATGCCCTCACGCTCTCCTTTTTGAGGTGGCTCCCCCTTCCGGGACTCCATTGCCATGCCATTCCACCATGTCATCATGCCAGATACACCCCTATTGAGTACCTCTCTAAGCATCTTGTCTTTGAACGTTAATGGCCTCCTGGGCCGTTTCAAGCGGATGGCTGCCCTGCGCTACGCGCACCTCTTAGGGGTAGACATATTACTACTGCAAGAGACGCATCTCCTAGGGGTAATCATTGCCCCTTCCTATCGTGCTTTGGATATGATAGGGCAAGGCACTCGGGGTTAAACTCGGGGATCCTGAGGGGTGGCGATCCTAGTGAAGCGCTTTCTTCCCCTTGTCATTGTGGAGACAACCCTCGATGCCCAGGGTACATTTGTGGCCATCAGTGGTAAACTACACGGGAGGCCCATCAACCTCGTATCGCTCTATTCTCCTCCTTCCATTTTGGCGACGACTTTAGCTAAATCTACAGATCTCTTGGCATCCTTACCACTGGGCCCCACTTACTTCGGGGTGATTTTAATGCAGTCTCCTCACCGGATCTTGACATAACCGGTCCCCCTTTCTCCAGTAGAATTACACAAGCAAAGCAATTGAGGACCTGGTCTGAGTCCCTCGGCCTATGTGATGCTCGGCGTACATGGCACCCGCATTCTAAGCAGTTCACACACTCTTCGACAGCGCACCGCACGCAAGCACGTATTGACGCCATTTTCGTCCCATCAACAGATTGCCTCATGGTCCAGAACGTCGCCATCCTCCCACAAGGTATCTCGGACCACATCCTGGTGGTGATCCGCATGGGTCCTCCCCCCGCCTTCATGAGGCAGAGGTGGAGACTTAATGCCTGGTTTCTCCAAGACAAGGAGTTCCGGAAGGCAGTGGGTCAGGAGCTAAAACAATATTTCCTCTCCAACAACGGATCCGTCTCCTCCCCGGGCGTTCTGTGGGATGCGGGCAAAGCCACGATTAGGGGGTTCGCCAAGGGCCAGCTTAAACGTCAGTGTCAGGAACAAACAGAACAAATTACCAGTCGTGAGGCGCAAGCCTTGCGCCTTGAGCGAGGCTCTGCTCAGTCTCCTGACGCCAGACTCCTTGCCCGGCTCCAGTCAGAAATCAAACAGTTGTCGCTGGAGTCGGCCAAACTCCTCTAGCGTTCATCCGTGGCCAGGGTGCATGGCTGGGGCGACAAGAATGGTTCTCTCCTCCATCGCCTTGCCGTATACCCCAAGGTGCACCGCATAATTTCCGAGGTCATGGCGCAGGATGGCTTGCTGTGCCGTTCCCCAGACGAGATGGCCCGTGCCTTCGCCTCCTATTTCCAGCAACTATTCACGGCCAGATCCCCGTCCCTTTCACTCGCTAACATGTTGGAAGTCGAGGGCGGCTCCCTCCCCAGCTTAGACCCCATTAGCCAGAAAGACCTTGAGCGCCCCATCATGTGTGAGGAGATAGAGGAAGCGATTGCCCTTGTTTCCTACGGTAAGATACCTGGCCCAGACGGCTTCCCTGAGGAATACTACATGTAGTATCGGGACAGTCTCACACTCGGGACTGTTTTGGGAGGCTGTTGAAAAGGGCTCCTTTCCGCAAGAGACTGATCTGGCCATCATTGTTGTTCACCCCAAGTCTCAACCACCCTCGCAACGGTGTGCGGAGTACCGTCTCATCTTCCCCATCAACACTGAGATTAAACTGTTCGCCACAATCCTTGCCCAATGACTTAAACCCCACTTGTCCACGCTGATACATCCCGACCAATGCGGATTTATGCCCTCACGTGGCACTAGGCATTGTCTTCGCAGACTGCAAGTCGCCCTGGCACACCGTCATCTCCTCACTCCGTACCTTGCGATTCTTCTGGTGGACTTTGAAAAGGCCTTCTATTTGGTGAACTGGGGGTTGTTAGAGGCCGTCCTTGCTATGATGGGACTCGATCCCCGTTTTCAGGCCATGGTTAAAGTTCGTTACGCCTATTCCGCGCCCGCCTCTTGGTGATTGAGGTTCTTTCGGAGCCCTTCCCGGTTCGTAGAGGAACGAGCCAGGGTTGTCCCCTATCCCCCCAGCTTTTCGCCTTGGTGATGGAGCCCCTGGCGTCCATGATGTGGTCGTGCAAGAGTATGCGGGGATGGGAGTGGCCCAACACTGAACCGGATATAATTGCACTCCATGCAGATGACGTCCTCATCTATTTGGCAGATCCCGCCGGGTCAGGCCCACATTGCTTCCGTATTCTACATCTCTTTGAACGGGCTTCGGGCCCAAGGCTTAACCCGGATAAATCGGCCTTGGGTCCCCTACACCTGTCCCGCAAATGTTTCGACTGGCAATCCAGCATTCCTCTTTGCCGTCAATCATTCAAATACTTGGGGATATGGATGACCTTGCTTCCGGAGCTCAGCTGGGCTCTCAATGTGGCTCCACTGGTGAAGCGGGTTAAGGCAGATCTCCAGAAGTGGCGGACATTGCCTCTGAACCCTATGGGGAGAGTCGCCCTATTTAAAATGATGGTGCTCCCCCGTTTTCTCTACGTACTTCAAAATACCCCCATCGGCTTTCCCAGAGTCTGGTTCCGTGAGCTTGACAGCATAGCCAGCAGGTTTTTATGGGGAAAAGGTAGGGCCCGGTTGGCACTCAACATGTGTAGGATCCCCTCATTCGACGGGGGGCTGGGGATGACCCACCTCTATCTCTATTATTTGGCCACGCGGATTCTCTCCATACATGATTGGTTCAATGGGGGTTGGTGAGACCCGGCATACAGGCTCAAAGTCGGAGAGTTGGGTTTCACCAAGATACAGCCTATGCTATATGGGGCCCCTATTCCCTCCCGCTTACCAAAGGTGATACGCTCTGTGCTGCTGGCCTGGCGAGCTGCTCTGCGCCATACCAAATGTACGCACACGTTAACCCAATGCTCACCCTTGTGGCAGGGGACCTGGCTCAGAGAACGCACCACAGCGGTTTAGAGCCTGGGATTTGATGGGCATTTCGCAGCTAGATGATGTATGGGTGGGGGATCACATGCGGATCTTTGAGGACCTTCAAAGCAGGTACTCCTTACACCAGTCACAATTCTATAGATAGTTGCAGTTACGCCATGCTCTTTACACCCACCTTGCGACTGACAAGCGCTTTCCTGATCACAGTCCACCTGAAGCCCAGATAATGTTCGGTGACTTGGGAAGGGGTGGCATCTCCCGTATTTACCGTACATTGATCAATAATGCTCCCACTTCCTTGGATCCATTACGGGCTCAATGGGAGGGTTGGATAGGCACCTTAAACAAAGAAGACTGACGGGACGCCCTTATGGCTTCTAGGACGGTCACGTCATCGACTAGACTGCGCTTAGTGCAATTGTACTACTTACATGCTGCATATCTCACCCCGACGCGCCTTCACCGGGCCGGACTTAGCCCAACCTCTGCTTGCGCCAGGTGCGGTTACGACCCCGCTGATTTCTTCCTCATGGTATGGGTATGTCCCCACTTGGAGTGGTTCTGGGGGGAGATTGAGGAGGAACTCACTGAGGTTTTGGGGTGGGAGGTCCCCCGTGACCCAAAACACGCACTCCTGGGTATCACTGATGGGCTGGATGGGTCACGGAACGAAAAACTTTTTTACAAAACGGCAATGGTGGTTGCAAAAAGAGACATTGCGGCCTCCTGGAAGCTCTCCGAACCTCCGTGCGTTAGACGCTGGAGGACTGGGGTGGATTGGTGTGTCACTATGTGGTTTTTTTTTTATTGCCTGTAAATCTTGTGGTGCTGCTTTCCTTTTCTATATCCTGGGCTTTTGCAGTGTTGTACTGCAAGACTGGTGTATGTTCTTTATTTTGGCACATTTGGCACATTGGAATTGTAGTATTAACAATACTACTTACTAACTTTTCTCGAGATCTAACTCCAGAAGCAGCAATATCATGACCTAAATAAGATGCTCTGTTTACTTTCAATTTTACTTCTCTTGTTTAACTGTCAAACCATTGAAGCGAAGTCTCTCCAGAACACCATACAATTGTGCATCATGGTCTTGAACATCCATACCACAGAATTAAATATCATCCTGGAAGTAACTGACTCCACTCACGTAACCATAAACCTTCTGCATTAGCCTATGAAAAACATAAGATACAGATGCTAAGCCAAATGGCATTTGTTTGAATCTGTATGCTTCAAACGTTGTAATAAAAGAAGTCCATTGTTTCCATGAATCATGCAGTTCGATCTGATGATATGCTGTGGCTAAATCAATGGTTGAAAAACATTTATTTTTACCCACAGTAGCTATCATTTCATTTATGTTGGGTAAGTGATGTCTATCCACCCAAATTGCACTATTTAAATTACGAAGATCCACACATAACCTGATAGTTGATCTCACTACCACAATGGGTGCCAACCAATCAGATGATTCAGTCTCCTCTATAATATCAGCAACTACAAAAAAATATGTATTCACTTTTTATATCATCCCTTACAGCCATTGGTAATATGCGTACCTTGTGTACTTTGGGCAGACAACCTCGGCGTAACACTATTTGATTCTTGAAACCTTTTAATTTGCCCAATTTATTGGTAAATATTTCATGAAACACTTGAATAATGTCTTCCATTTGACTAATAGAATCCACCGGTGCACCATCTCTTTCTTGATCAATGGTAGAAGTCAGTACTATTTGTTCCCTTGCCCCCGGGTGTATTGGTATTCCCATGGCTGATTGGTGAATAAGACCTAGTAATGGAGCCACTCTCTTGGCAATATACACCCTACCTGAAATGTCTTTACATATGCAATACCATCAATAAAAAATCCTATTACTTCTAAGGACTCTCCACGGTATGACTTCAAATTAACATTAGGTTTGTATGTAACTTTGTTCACAAAAGTTTTGCACTTTTGAAAATCATCTTCCGCAATAATGGTGTATCTAGCACCTGAATCCAAGAGCATGGAAAAGGGAGGTCCATCAATCTCAATAATACACTTGAGATCTTTTACACACAGCAATCTATCCTTGTCAGGATTCACCAAAGGGGATACCGTTAATAAATCCCCACATTCACTAGAACCTTGGCCAGAATCCGAATCCTCATCCACTACACAGAGAGTCTGACCAATGCAATCTTCATCAATGTTGTCATCACCATCACCTTCGATAATAGACCCAACTATTTGAGATCCTGCACCTTTACAAACTCGTGCATAATGACCTATTTTCTTACAGTGTAAGCAGGTTGTATTTCTAGCAGGACTCTTATCTATCGTTGGCCCATTGGTCCAAATTACAACATCTCACACATGCACCTTTGTGTGAACCCCATTGTTTTCTTTTATTCTTTCCAGGCATACCAGTAGTTAATTTTTCTTCCCTAGTTTTATTGTCATTGTATGGTTTCTCATCTTATACTTGGACCTAAGAACATTAATTTTTGATTCATCCTGCCCATAACTATCGGTCACTTTCTCTTGGTTGACTGCTTTAGCACATTTGTACGTTAATTCTTTACTTCTAGCAATATCCAATGCCATGACCAACATGGGATTGCAAGCACTCTACAGTTTATTTTGTATAGCTACATTGGATGTATGCATCATCAATTGGTAATGGATATACTCATCCTAGTTACCAGTGAAAGCCCAATTTACCATCAATGCTCGTAATGCTGTAACAAACGTGTCATTATATTCGCCAGAAGCCTATTTACAAGAGAAAAACATATTTATTTCTAAAATAACATTAGTCTTGTTCCCAAAATATAATCCTAGCTTTTTCTTGGTCTTTGTATATAATAATACACTTTCACCTTCTTCTTGAGCTGGAATGTCAGGTAAAGTGCGATAAATTCACTGACCTTCTTTGCCTAAAGAATGTAGCAAAATGGCTTGTTTCCTCTCATCAGCCATCCTCTCGTTACCTGCTGCTAACATGTAAATTTTGAAACCATCGATCCATTCTTCCCATGCACCAGTGGGCTCCCGGGGATTAGGTAAAAATGGTGGGGGAACAGCTTAATTGTGAGTCATTTTATATTACTTTTCTATTACATGCTACTTAAAAAGAAATATATATATGTGTAAACCATTGAATACGCTTACAGACTTAGTACAGCTAGTAGACTAAAATGTTTAATGATGTAACTTTCAGGTGTGTGTATAACCATAGATGCTACACATAATCTCCACTGGCATGCCCTGTGCAGCTAGCAAGTAGAAATGCTTCATGAATGATACCCTTCAGGTGTGAGTAGCACCGTAAATGTTGCACACTAAATTATTTTAAAACCGTATGCACTTTTCAGGAAATGCAGAAAGGCAGTAGCACCCGGTCCACTATTTGACCACTGGTGCACCCCGTACAGCTGTTGAATAGAAGCGCTTGATGACTAATATCCTTAAGGTGTGTGTATCACTGTTAATGATGCACACAGATTACTATTTGATTTTTTTTATATAAAGGACACTCAGCATAAAGAAATACACCTTGCGTGGGGAGATCCCCAAAAACTTTTGTTTAATGCCACCTGTAGACTTGATGAAGAGTACTGGGCTCTCTACGCATACTATACCAGCCGCAGCACGTTGTGTTTCCCCGTTTGTTATGGAAACGGTACGTGGGTTTCTTGATCCTGCGCATTAGCGTACCTGAACTCGAGCTTGATTGCGTATGACACAGCAAGCATACACATGCAGAGGCTCGAGCGAAGCAGCTCAGCTGTTACCCCAACCATCAACAGCAAGGGGAAAACAAAAATAAATATCCAAATCCAGGTACCGGACACACCCGCCGCCTTCCGTGAAGTGTTGGAGTCTGGAACGTCTTGAAGAAATCCACACCTCTGACATGAAGAACTCTGCAGCTAACTCAGCAGCCAATCAAATCCAAATTCGGATGACATACTCCGTCGTGGGTTCATCAGGGAGTCGCCAGCTCATCACCACCATAAATGTTTTAATACATTAAAGGAGGAATGATACTAGGTAAGTTTTGATGTAATTTCTTAAGCGACTCCCATAGAGCAGCCAAAGCAAACCGATCACCCTCAGACTCCAACGTCTTCTTAACATTCCATTCCCTTGTAATGCCTTGCATGCGTCATTCTAAGCACGCAAGTAATTGCACAGAACAGAGATCATAACATATTGTACATACAAGTAGTATATTTTTTAAATAAACATTTACATGTAGTTATAATTTTCAACTTATTTTGTAATAACATTTATTAAATGTTATTTTTGTTATAATTAATTTTCAGTTTTTTAGTTACATTGTTTATTTGTACATAGACACATATTTTGGTGAAAAATGTTTTTGTTGATATTGCATGTTCACATAAAATGTTATATTTCTATAATTTTTAACATGTTTTGGAATTAACTTTATTTACTGATGATTAAGCATATATTTCACAAACATTTAAATTTAAAATACTGTTTTTTCTGTATGTGTAACAATTTTTATATATAATAAGCAACATTATATATGTTTATAATATAATATTTTGTTCTATTTTTTTGTCAAAACTTTTAATTGAGAATCATCAACAGGAGAGGCATTACAGCGTGTATTCAAATCACGTGTTTCCCCCCAAAGCTAAAGTAGACACAGTGTCTTGTTACATGGGTATATCAACATTGTGCCTTATGCCATTGTCAAACCCCTCCTTCCGCACATATGTTTTATACAGTTTAGAACTTCCACTTCCCCCCACTAACCTCCCCCCTCCCCTGTGGTGGTGAAGCCTTATCCTTCGCCTTAGTTAACTTTGCATCCTTTGTGAGTTGGGTGGTTATGTAAGCGCCTCAACAAAGGAAAACAGATAGGTGTGGGGCTATTGGTGGAAGCCCGTAGGCGGACCCAAAAGTGCTCTAAAACTGGAACAGCGCATATCTCTCATCGTGTGTGGGCACACCGCCAGCAGTAAGCCCTGTGTGAGATATGACACCAAGGGGTCCCATCTGTATTCAAAGTTCTTGTAGCCATCTCTAAAGATGTCTGCCATTCGTTCCATAGTGAGTATTTTCCACTGAAGGGAATGCCACTGTGCCAGAGCAGGAACTGCTTTCTTCTTCCAAGAGGCTGCGACAGCCGTTTTAGCTGCCCATAGGCATGCCTACATGATCGCCCTGTCTGCTCTAGATTGGTGTTCCAGGGAAGGGTCTCTAGAGACCTATAAGCACCTCATCTGCTATAGTCGCAATAGGATATCCCAACATGTCTTTAATTTGGGCCAATATCTCCTCCCAGAACGGCCTAATAGTTGGGCAGTCCCACCAGATGTGACGGAAATCCCCAAGCATGCCGCAACCCCTCCAGCACTGGTCTGTGGGGAAATCATTTTAAGTTTTGTGGGGTATAGATACCAATCAAAGAGAGTCTTGTAGTGGGCTTCTCTTAAATCTAATGAGTGATTATTCTTGGCAATGTCCGACCACAGATGTTTACAGATGTTCTCCCTCTGCGGCCTCCCTCCCCAATATGTGGTCCCATAAATTGCTGTAGCATGGCCTCGAAGTGTGCGCCGTGGAAAACAAGAGGCCATACAGAAAAGATAACGCTCCTTTCATGGAACGCACCCTCTGCACAAAAGTATCTATCAGTGTCAAGTCTTGTGTGGCTGCCTCCCTAGTTGAGGGGTGTAGGGTCCAGTCTTTAAGCTGAAGATAGTGGAAATGCTCAGTAGGTGCAAGGTGGAATTCCTGTTGACAATGTGAGAATGTCACAGTTATGGAAAATATCCAAGAGGATCTATATATAAGGGCATAGCTTTTGTACTGTAACCTAAGCTCCTCCGACCTCTTTAAGTGCGTTTTCTGGAGTGCCACATTACCAAATTGGTGATCCACCAGAAACTTCCAAACTGTGTGACGCTTGAGAGGGGAGTTCAGGCCCTTCATGTTCCACAAGGCTACAATGATCATCTTATCTGGTTTCTTACATGTCCCGTTAGACTCTACCCTCCCAGTTTGCTCACCTTCCCCCGACCTTTCGGGGCCTCCACCCCGTCGTCCGTCCTCGCTTTATTGCAAAGTTGTGATGTGGGCTGTCTGCTTCCCCTGCTTCTGCCCCGTGTGCGTTACCACCCCGCACCCCCTGAAACCGTAAGAACATGCAACAAATTTGAACCTGGGCTGTGGGGCCAACGAGCCCCCAGCAGTGATGTCTCTCCAGAATAAAAGGAAAAGGAGCGAGTTTGACCCTCCAGTCCGGTGCACAGCCTGCTTGACCATATGTTATGACTCAAATGTTAATCCAGTATTGAAGAAAAAATTCCAACTGCTTCCAATGAATTTCGTAAGCAAATTTATTGTCCCTTTATAATCACACGTAAGATGCAGTGACATTTAAAAAGCTTCTCATGTTTCAGATATGCCTATCCGGGCCTTTTTCTGAGCACGCCGAAAATGCAACGTACATCCCAATCTCAAAACTTCTATGACCCAATGCATTTCGGGCCGTAATAGGCCCTTCCTCAGGGGTTAACTGCGAGTGAAAGAACATAAGTGTTAAGATCATGATTATTATATGAATCCTGTTTTACACTGTTTATATATCTACAACGTGATCTTAAATACCAACCCAATGCAGCATTTATCCCTATAACATAATTGTATTCCAACAGCAAGATTGCCTGGCCCAGTCTCTCTCTGCACCACTTCCCTGCGCAACATCCTTCAACTTCTAGCGATAACCCAGTAACCACCCAGATGTACAAACCCTCATCTTTCCATTACCGTTACCCTCACAAAAAAATGCAAAATGAGCGTGAAACAACCCTGTTCTCTTTAGTAAATGAAACTTACTAAAACAAAGGTGTGCACTGTAAACTTTCTCTGCGTATTTCTCCAGAATAAAGGCATGTTGGCTGGAACCTTGGTCAAGGACCGCCGCCCCGGCTGTCTTTAATACAAATAAAACATAAGATGCCCATTATTTATCTTCTGTAGTTCAGAGATCCCTTGTGTCTTGCAAAGTCCATGGGATAGAGGCAGTTCCCTCGACCTGACGCCACTGCTTCTCGTCTCTGCCTTTGGAACTTCGTGTTCACTTGTCTACAAGGCTTCCGTCGTCTCCATCTCTGTCATGACTGTGGCTGGTCCGTGCCTCCCTCCCTTATTATGATTCCGACTGACAGCCCTTGGGTGCAGTCCGCCATTGAGAGGGTTTATTGCACTCTGTCTCTTTCCCTTTCGCAGGTGCTTGAGTGAGCTCCTCCTCAGAGATTGGTAGTCCCAGGACTTCCAGACCCTCCCTCAGCTCCGTGATGTGCCGTGGCTTGTTGTGAAATTCAAAGGTCAGACCAAAAGGACATGTCCAACGATATTTGATGTTGTCTGACTACAACTTTTCCGTAAGGATTCTGAAGTGTTGCCTTTGTTGTAGGGTGGATTGTGCCAGGTCCTGGAACAGCACACAGGAGAAACCTTGAAAGGATGTTGAGTCCTTTTTCCTCACCACCCGCAAGATGGCTTCCTGAACTTTAAATGAGTGGAGTCTGACCAGGATATCGCGGGTGTGGCTTCTCTCTCAAGGTGATGGATGTCTCACTCGGTGGGCCCTCTCTATTTTGTTTTTCAATTGATGTGGCCCTAAAATCTCTGCAAAGAGCCCCTTTCCAAAGGCCAGATCTAGTCATTCTGCGCCCTTCTCCAAGTCTCTAATTCTGATGTTGTCTCTTCTCAACCTGTTTTCCAGGTCTTCATTTTCCAGAAGGGCCAGTTTCAATTGCTTGTGAAGATCCTGTACTTTGTCTTGGGTGGCTGTCATTTGCTTATCTAGGTTTTGTGTTTGACCTTCTACCTCCAGTACCCTTGCTCCTTTGTAGTCTACGTTTTGTTGGAGGGAGGTCATACACTCCATCAGATCAGCTTTGAGTTGCTCCATTGAGGCCTTCAGATCCATCTTCAGCTCTGTGCGGAGTTCAGCCTTAAATTCCCACAGGGAGGCCATCAAGTCTTCTTTAGTGAGAGACATATCTGAGCCGGCGTTCCTCTAGTCTTGGGTTTGCTTTTTCTCCGCGGGTGCAAAAAAACTAGAGACTTTGCGTATTTTTTTGGTCGCATAGATGCGGTCAACAAATCCTTTCCTGTATGGGCTCAGAGCTCCCCTTGGCCTACCAGGGACTCTGTTTCCTCTCTTAAGCCATGTACTACCCCCGTGGGGGAGTTGTGGCATTGGCTCCTTGTAGGATCGACTGGTTCTTGCTAGGAGGATTTCCCCTTAACTAAATTCTGTTAGTGGTTGCCATCTTAGGGTAAGGCGGGGTATATTGCTCACGCCTCATTTCGCTGCAGGTAAACCAGTCCCTTAAACAGTGTCTCCTGGCGTCCCGGAGACTCCCTGTTGGTTCGGGGGGCGGTCGACGACTTATGTTGGCCGCTTCTGCCCTTATAACATTTGCCGCATTATGGCTGCCATTTTTGGGTCAGGCGAGGCCAGGGACTGTCTCCAGCCTTTAACAGACTAGCCCCCCTCATGTTGCAATTGGGGGCCCCATCTCTCCTTTGCCCTTCATGTGGACATTCATGGTTCCATTACTGCCACTCTTTACCACATCCGACGGAAGCTACTGCTCGCCGGCCGCATGCCCTACTTTACAGGCGCCCCCGGACCCAACCTCGTCTCAGGAGTATCGGCGAGGTCTGGCGGCACCATCTTGGGAAGCGTGGCCGGTCTCTGGTCTCGTCTCTTTTTCCCAGTTACACCTGCAGTCACTTGCTCTGCCTGGACTCCGGTGAAAGTCAGTAGATTTGGGATCGGGTTGCGTCGAGTCCCAGCTACATTTGCCCACTCAATCTGGCAGAGACAGCTACGTGGCGGCGGAGCCGGTGCGGATCACGTCCACCCGGCCATTTTCCTACCAACGCCCCCCATTTTATTCTATTTTAAATCATGATGGAATGAAAAAAGTAATTTTCAGTACAATATATTTTTTATAATACATTCTTAGTTTTTCTATGCAATGTATTATTTGTAAAACTTTTTAATTCAATTTGATATATATTATTCACTTGTAATTAACAATATAAATTATTATTTATAGTTCATAATATATAAATTATAATATTAATTATATATTGTACCATTTTTAAAATATATTTTGTAATATTTTGTATTTCTACAATTTTTGCGAAATTTTTAATATACACATTTATGCTATATTTAATTTTTACCTTGAGTTGAATGGTGAAGTAGTATTTTTATCAGTTTAATTAGGTGCCCAATTTTGTTTGAACTAAGTGCATTTTGTATTCTGTCGGTATTGTTACTTGGTCATTTTTGGAGAAAGAAACTTGCGGTTGGGATCTGCGTCGGAACTGGTAAGGTAAGTTTGATTTTACTTATTCCTAAGGTAATTTAAGGGTAGGAGGAGGTAGTAAGGTATTGTATAGGGTATGTAGTGTGTTATTTTTCATGTTGTGTAGGGTATTTGTAGTAGTATATGGAATAGGATTAGTGCATTGTATTTTTGAAGATATGTAGTGTTGTAGGTTATTAGTTATGAGTCTTTGAGTATGTGTTTTGTAGTTGTATGTGTTTTTGAGTGAAATGTAGCTTGACAATGTATATGTTTGTGCAGAAGGGAATTGCTTTTCTTTTTTATAGATGCTTTTGTTGTCCATTTGGAGTTGGTGGGAGGATGCGTTCTACTTCAACTTCTTAAATGGAAATAGATAATGGTTTAATTTAAACTAATTATTATTAAACATTTCCTTTACTTTTCAGGTTTCCTGAAGCATTTCTGTTTTTTAACTCTAGTTTTCGTTTTTTTATTGCTCTACACTACAGAGGAATATGTTGGAGGAATTTTTTGAATAAAGGTCTGCATCTACAAATCAAAGTAATTTAAATTTTCTAAAAAGGTTTTAAAAGGGTATTTACTTCTTTGTCGTTTGATGTTTGAATTTTAGATGCACTGTTTTATTTCCTATCTGGAGGGTTATATTAGGTTTGGTTGGTTATTCTCTATTTATTTTTGTATAATGCATTTGTATTATTTATTTTCAATGTAAAAATATTTGTATGTCAAACATCATTGAAATATTATATATTTTTTTAGGCGTAATATTAATATTTCTATATTTTAAAACATTTATAGAAGTTAGGTTGGTGTTTTTTTAAATGTTTTCTAAATTATTATTAGTTATAGGTTCGATTTAGGGTATGGATTTTGTTATGGTTTCTAGCTATTCTAGAACTTAATTATTTGGATATAGTCTAACTTTGAATTGTAAATGTTCAAACATTGTTTTAGGTTGTTTAATTGCTTTATGACATAGTTGTGTAACGGATTGGGCTAGTCTAAGCTCCTGGTAGCGCTGTTCTTTTATAATAGCTTCTAGTAGTTTTTGTAGGGCCGGTTTTCTTCTTCCCATTGTGGGTTGGAAGGGATTATGCCATCCTTTTATTGCATTGTTGGTTTTGGCTTGTTGTGCTAGGCTACAGTCGTACACATTCCACCATGGATTGTGGAATTTTGGTTGGCGCCTGTTTCCAGATCTATGTAGTCTTCCTATCCGGGTATACTCAAAATAGTCTAGTAGGGCAGATAATTAATTTGTGTTGGCTTGGTATTATGGGCTTTCTATCAATAGGTTATATTGATTTGCTATTTCAGTTAGGGGGACGTAAGCTTGAGCTATTAATAATTTGTTTTCATATGCAAAGTGGCAATTCGTTGCATATTCTACACTTAGTGCCCAATTACAAGTTTGGGCAGTACGGGGGCTGGCGGTACTCCACCCCACCCCGCATCGACAAGACAAGCCACCACCCGCCTGCCAGATTACTTCTTATTAGTAGTCTGGCAGGCGGCATGGTGTTACCAGGGCGGTGCCCCCCACCAGCCCCCTCCCCCCATTGCTAAGCCTTTTTTTTGCTATGTGGGCTTAGGCTCCTGTAACTTTTTGTCCACATAAGATATCCATGCCAAATTTGTGTGCTTTTCTTCCAAGATACTGAGGTTTCTAAAGGTACCCAGGGTTTGTGCATTCTCCTGAAGGGGACAGAGAAATTAGCCAAAAAGCAGCAATTATTATTTTTTTCAATAGGGAAATAAGAGTATGCGGTCGCACCATACGCAGTCGCATTGTAATAGCGGTGTAGGTACCGCCGAACGGAGGTCGGTCGGACCTGAGACCGCAAATGTGTCGTAATGAGGCCCTTAATTGGTTTCTTTGTTTTTCTCTAAAGTTGTTTTGATTGAAGTTGAGATAGTCTGTAGAGAAGAGAAAATGTACAGAAAGAAAACATTAATTCTTTTATATTGAATTTGATTTTAATTTAGGTGTTGCATAAAATTGTAGAGTAAACTTACTTTGTAAAGTTGGCATGTGAGTATGTATTTAAAGCAGCTACTTTCTTGCAGAGATCCGGCAGAGTTTCATTCTTGTCCAGTTTTTCAGTTTTAAAGGTAGTTTGTTTGTAATTTTTGGCATCTTTTATATTGTTTATTTAATTGGTAAAAGATCGTAACTGGTTATTGTTGTTTGTAGTTTTATTTTAGTGGTTTTTAGAGCGTCAGTTCAGTTGCTTTGTCAGTTATGTCCGTATTTGGAAAACTTGAATTAATTTTGTTTAGCGGTATATGTGGATTTAAATATGTATTTATTAAAATATAAGTAATTTTATGTGCAATATAATTTATTATTGTAAGAATTTTTGAATTTGGATTTTGTGATGTTTAAATATGCAATGTTTTTCTGGTGAGCAATGTAATTGTATAAAATGCGCTGTGATATTTTGGAATTGTAAAAATATAGTTTATTCAAAGATAATATATTTATTTATATGTATGACATTTTTATTGTAAATGTGAAATGTATAATTTTGTAGAGGTTATTTTTATGTGTTTGCACGATATTTAAATAGTCTATTTTTAGTTCAATATTTTTGTGTGCTATGTTTATTTAATGTTGACGATATTTCTGTAAAAGATATTTGTGTATTTGATATTACCGATATTGATGTTTTTTATGACGATACATTTGTATCAAAATTTGTGCATTTTTTTTAATTAAGTATAGGTTGTCGATATTTTTGTTGTCGATATTAGTGTGATAATTTTGTAGGTCGATATTAGTAGTTACGATATAATGTCAGTGAACCCTCCCTTACGCTAAATGGTACACATCTAAGCCTGTGGGTAACTGGTATGACATCATCTTTTACTTTTATCTGATGGGTAAAACCTTTAATCATCCTTAACTGATCGCTGAAGACAGTGGGAAACTGTTGTAGAATGTTTCAGTGTTATCTGTAGAGTCGGCAACGGAAACTTGTTCCTTAGTTCCAGGCCTAAGGATCATTTGAAATAAACCTTTGTGAAACCACCCCAGGATTGACAGGCCCTTGATTGCGACATACACTTTACCAAGTATTTTTCTGCCTTTGAACTCTAGGATATTTTAGAAGAATCCAGCCAATTCTATTTTCTGCCCCTCACAAGAGACAGGTGCTGTGTCTAGTGGTTCTAAATGTAGACCACCCCACATTACCTCAATCTTCTCCTTAGTGATCATGATTATCGTGCACCAGAGTACAATAGCAAATTTATTTTTTTGTTCCTAATACCAATCTCTAGTAGGGATCCACACATGCAGAAGTGTTGCCTACAATGACTAGCTCTTCACTCACAACCATAACTGTTTCTCTCAATTCATCTTGTATACTTTTGAGTTTTTCTGCATCATTATGAACAGATCCAACACATGTGCAATGCCAGAGGTATTAACATGACTTCTGTCCAACTGACCTCTTCCCCCACCATGCTTACCACTTAGGCATACTTGCGAAATGCCCAATTTTGCCACAACACCTGCATACACATTTTTGCTGGACATCCTTTACTGCCGCTGGCATTGGTGGCTTTATCACACCTAAAACAGATGTTAGATTGCTTAAAGAATGGTTTGGTTTCCATTCCTGAAACCACGTTAGACTACCCCAACAGCTTATTGATTTTGTGTTCAAACTCACTGACAGACACTTTGGATAGCTCAATACTCTTTGCAGTGCAAATTGTTTCGTCTAGTTATGGATTCCCCATTGACAATAACTTTTGCTGGACAGTTTTCTCTGAGCACTTATTGATACATTGGCCTCTAACCAGTTGTTCGGTGAAACCCTCAAATTGACATTCTGCACTCAATTTCCCGAGTACTGATACAAAAGCATCTACAGCTTCCCCTGACTTCTGCTCTCTTTTAAAAAACTTGTGTCTGATGACAACACGGCTAGGCGGAATATCAAAACACAACTCTATTTTTTTCACAGTTTCCAAGTATTCATCAATATGCTCCTCACCTTGGGCTCTCACCAACAGTAGTAAATGTTTAAGGACCGATCTGCCTACAAAACCCAGTGAAGGAAGGAACAAAAAATGTTTCCTCTCCGGTCTATACCGTGACACCCCTATTGCTCCCAGATATGTCACAAAGGCATCGTACCAGTTCTTCCACGCACTAGGCGGATTACCAGGTACCTCCAGGAAAGATGGTGGTGGTGCTACAGACTGCATGCTGTTTGCGTGACTACTTCCCTTAAAGTGTCAAAGCTTGGCCTGAACAATAGACAACCTGCTGACACTAACCAGCTGACTCAAAATTTGAAACTATCAATGACTAAACCGGGGATCAGAGCTGCAGCCTCCCTGGTCTCCTGAGTGGCACTGACTTTGCCTGCTCCAGCCAATCCTGATGCTAGTCAGCAGGGAAGCAGCATCAGGATAGGATCAAGAGGTGAGGCTTAGTCTTGGAGGCAGTATTGGGGTGGGAGGTTTGACGTCAGTAAAGAAAATGACCATTCACAGTATGGCTTTATGATAAAGCCATGCAGTTATTTGGTCATCTGCTATCCCTGTTGCCTTTCCTTCTGTTGCTGTACTGTAAGAGGCACCAGGTATTCAATTTTTGTTTAGACAAAAAGACTTGTACAAAACTTCTTCTGGTAAAATGTTCAAGTTTCTTTGAAAATGAGCTGATGGTGAAACACAATGACAGTGTTAATTTCCCTTGTAATATACGGTCCTTCACCTAAGTGTGTGCATGTCTGCACACCACTGAACCCAAATAGAAAAATGTTAACTAATTTGATTGGTGTGCGTGTCACTGTACCAAAACACTGCACAAAATATAATGAATAAAAAATAGATGTGCATACCACTGTGCCGTAACAAAGTTTCAGCTAAAAGCATGCACCTGCATTGGCAGCAATGGTCTTGGGTGTGTGTATTACCCCGCTGAACCGGAATGTGCAAACCATTGCCAGGGTGTGCTCATCACCCCACTGTGCTTCAGTTGCGAACACACACATGTATTGACAAATTCAACAGGGTGTGTGTATCACCGCACAGTGTAAAAATGCAGCTGTGGACACGCTAACTTGGACTTAGCCTGAATAAGTGCAGCGAGATAAACCAACAACCAGGCTGTAAACACAACATCGACCTAAGTGCACCAAAGCAGCTCCTAAAATGGCCACGACTTCAGCTACATCTGTCAGCTGACATGAGGAACCAGGCTGTAAACCCAAGATTTATTAGTGGTCAAAAAGGAGATTGAAAATGGTCGCGACATCAGCTATAACTGTGTCGGTCAGCTGGGGTAATACTGAATTGGCCGTCAATGCACATTTTGTCCCCATAATTTCCGCCTGGCCATCTCTGATGACTAGAACAAGGATGTTAGTTTGCCACCAATGTCTCGCGCAAGTGCACTGACCGTATTTCCTCAATATTAGACTACAGTGCTTACGCGATGATTTACAGGTCACGACGTTCTGCCTCTTGTCATATAGTGGCAAGCCGCCTCTCTTTCGTGAACTTGGGTCATTAACTGGAGACCTCCTTATGATGCTGAAGGCATTGGGACGCCGTGCGAACTCCGAATGGCCTCGTGGGTTCAGCAGTCACCTGTCAATGCATCGCCATAATATTTGTAGTGAATGACTACAAATACACGTAAGTAGCTTTGCAGTTTTATGGTCAAGGACAGGGACTGCACAGCAGTCAACTCAAACTAAATCTTCACTCCAACTGTCACCTCAAACCATTTTGCATATTTAACGTTCTATTGTGGAATTGCATGACAACACAAAGGCTTCTAAACATTCTACCAGGTGACTGAAACGTCAATGCGATACTAACCACTACACACTCCAACTATCCTGTCTTGGTATGGAACAGTACAATCCATAAGAAGGGAATGTGATGGTCCGATTTAGGTTTGGTCTGCTCCCAGATTTGATGAGTCATCCGAAAGGCAGAGTAGCGGAGTACTTGTGACGCTGTGATAAAATGTCAGCCAAAACTTATATGCACTACTTCTTTCCTTGTAAGTTTATTTTAGCCTTCAGGAGTGTTCAGTCCCAGTAATGAGCTCTTTAGGATTTCTTAGTTGCTCATTACTCACTATAAGTTAATCGGTATACATATGAAGTCTGTCCTCATCTCCCCGTTCCACAACACTCATCTCTTTCTTTGTCATTTGCATATCCAAATTAGTTTTTTTCTGATGAATATTTCCAACTGCAGTTTCCTCACCTTAGTATACTCCCAAAGCGTCAGACTGGGTCTGGGAACTTTTCTTAGCAGTGCTCCCCTGTGCTACTAGGTGGCGCCATGTGGCTCTACTTTGACTATGTAGGAGCCCAGAAGGGATGAAGCGGAGCCGCCTTTAAGCGCCAAACCTTCATTCGGATGTCAATTGCTTCCTTTTCACTCCTGCAGATGCATTTTGTGTCTTTTGACAACTTAAAAAACAAGCATTTGCAATGCAATAGGTCTAGCAGTTGCAAGAGTTTCAGCTATTGGCATTGTAAATGATAATGTTTTTTTTTTATACGTTCGAAAACCTGCAAGCTGTGCGTAAACAAGCTTTTTGTACTGATAGTGCTTGCTTACGAGAAGCAAGGCTGGCAGTCTTTTTTTACTGCCAGCCTTGCTTCTCGTAAGCAAAGACTATACGTACAAAGTGCATGTTTATGCACCGCTTGCAGTTTTTTAAAACAAATGAATTAATACGGTTCACCAGAGCATACATTTATTGGTCAAACGCTGCGTATGAAACACCCAGGCAGGAAAATGTATTGACTGAGGTACAGAATACTCCCTCTTGCACGAGAAGGGCAGTGAACTGAAGGAAGAAATGAGCGTGAAAGTTAAGAAAGGAAGAACGGAATATTGAGCAGAAATTGAAGAAATTACCGAGAAAGGGTATTGAAGAGGGGGGAGAATAGAAGTGGGATTGTGAAAGGTGGACCATAGAGTAAAGAATCAGAGGGAGGCTAAAAAAAAATGACAATGCGAAGAGGAAGAGTAGTGAGGAGCGAAAGGAGGTAGAGTTGGAAAGATGTGGAGAGCAGAAGATATTATGGCAGAGAGGGACGTACGGAAAGAGTGTCATAAAGGACAGATGCAAAGGTCTGAATTGAAATGGACAGGGAGCCAGTAAGAAGCAAAAGGAAAAGACCGTGAGCGAAAGAAGAGAGGATGTTAAACTAAGCAAGTGGAAGGAAATGGAGCGAAAAAGAAAGGGAGAACTGCATAGCACCATCATGGCAACAGACCCCCCTCACAGCAAGAATGCCTGCAAATGAAACACACCACACAAGTTATACTTGGGGGAAAAAACTGCTGCAGGTTTATTACATACAACTTTATGTAATCTAGTGGGTTAGCTTACGGGCGATCCAAGGACAAGGCAGCCTTCTCGCCACCTGCCCGCCTGATGAGCCTAGCAGCACTGTGGCAAACCACTTAGTACCGCACCTTTTGGTGATCCCCTTCTAGCTAGGCAAGCCCCCGGTTGCTCAGGCCCACAACCGCCCGAAGGCATAACGGGGCGCCGACATAGAATCCGTGAACCTCCCATGAGGCTTCTGGGGTTCGGCTCTGGCACCACCGTGTGCCGCGCAGCGGTACCGTTCTGTACCCGTATGCATCCAGATCGCCCTGTAACTCCGCCACAGCCCAGGAGGCGGCCAACCGTCGCCGCCGGGGCCCCCCACCAACTGCTCTAGTCTATTACCTGCAACCTTTGTGTGCTAATGCCTCCTCCAAGTCTAGCAGGAACAAGTCCATCCCCACCAGAGTGAGGTGTACCCCGTCGGACTCAAAGTATCCTTTGACCCTTTCCTGAATCATCTTGTGTCTGATAAATCCCAGGCCCCTCTGCTGAGTGAACTTGCACATGGAGCTGTTCACCCGTTTCCTGGACCGCTCCACCGCCTCGCCAGACTTAGCACCCTGCCACACCCTCCGAGGCAAAATCTCTGACCACCAGAGCTCGCACTGACCTAAGCATTTGCTCAGTTTCCCCCAGGTCAGTCTTCATGGCATGCAGGAGCAGGGTCCTCCCCGTGGCAGTCAAGTCATTGCCCCCCAGGTGGATCACCAAAGAATTGGGCGGGGCACCCAAAGTGGCTAGCGAGTGCTCCAGTCTGTTCATGAGGCTGAACCATCTCATCCCTGGAAACCCCAACCACTCAAACTTTGTCTGCGAGAAATGCCGCATCCAGTTCCTGATCGATGCCAAATGGGCCAACCTGGAGATGGCAGAGTGCCCAATGACCCACACACGTGACCCTGAAGAAACAAAGGACACGTTTCAAAACAAAAGTTTATTACCAAACAGTAAGACATTGCACTACAACCACCAAACCATAAACAAGTGGCACACAACACTGCATGTTACAATCCTAAAACACAAAGCAGGCCCCATCAGGGGCGGATATATCGCTTATAACACTGAAACGCGCCCCACTTTCATACCGGTTTCAGGCCTGCTGAGAATGCAGTGGTGGCCGCCCCAATCCTGAAGGAGTGGCTTGAATATTTTTTATCAGCCTGAAGAAGGCCGGCCTTAGACAGGCAAGTACCCATTACCCTGTCTACCTGGAAGATGGTTAGGGGAACCAGGTCTGCGTGAATCAATAAGTACCCCGGTGTTGCATGGCGAAGAGAGACGAACTCCTGGCAACCGGGCAGTATCTGGGGTCTCCTAAAGGCAGTAGCTCCACCACTACCCCTTTCCGTTCTGATCTGTCCTTGACCTTCGAAGGTGGATAGTTAACTCACCCAACAACCGGATAACCGCTATGCACAGGGCATCCCCTGATCTATCAGATTTGGACCGAGCCACTAACTCGCTGATCCGGAAAGCTCCAAAGAATGCTAAGCTAAAGGAAGCGGCAAAGAGGGACGCCTCATAAGGCGAGTGGGTGACACTTCCCAGGACGTCTAGTATGGTCTGCAGGATGGGAAAGGTGATGGGGGACCTGTTGTCTGGCACCCGGGGTTCTTCCCTGGCCCACCCCTTTAGAGCCGCCCTGATGGCAAAGGACTTGGTAGGGTCCTGTCCTCCTCTAAGCTTGGCATCGTGACTGACCGCCGCTAGATGACCACAGACCCAAGAGTGACTCTTTCCCTGTTTCGTGGCCCACTCCACGAAAGCCTGTACCTTGCCCTCCACGGGTACCCCGGCCAGGCCTAAGACAACAGCGACATTGTTAAAGCAGGTTAGGTGTGCCAGGTACCGTTTCCTGGTACTGGGGGCCAAGGCCCGTTCCCCCATAGCCCTTAGCTGTTGTTCCACTCCAAGATCCTCGAAGAGCGTGGTGGAAGCATGGTGTCCGCGGCGCGTCTGGTGCAAAAGAGGCCGAGAAGGGGGTGGGGATACCTATGTAACCCTCACCCTGCCTCGCGCACCGGACGTGACGCGGGACAACCGCGACCCAAGGGCAAACTCCTCCCTAGGCCCCCCCCCCCAGGAGAAGGGGGGGGGAAGGAGAAAGGAATGGGGGGTGGATGCCCGATTCCACTACAGGCCCGCCCTCTTGAGTGGCCCCCTGTGGTGGCCTTGGGCAGCCGCAGGTGAGTGAGATAGCCGCGGGCGATATTTAGTACAAAAACAGTCCGGACGAAGTTTGTCCTCAGCACGGTTTAATGGACAGAGAACCTTTAGGCAGTAGTAGTGATTCTCTTGGTTCCCTGCTTCATCCTGTTTAACCACCTGCCCCCTCCGATCCGCACTGATTGAGCTACACTGCCGCTCCCGCCCCTCTCCTGTGCACTCACTCCTGCCAGCAGAAGAAACGTGTTCCCTATTTCCGCAGGCCGTGCCAGCTCTGGAGCACGAACCTGTTTGCCAGATGAGAGTGTTTATCCTCTCTCTAAATACTTAGAATGTCCCAAGGGCGAGACTGATTGCATTGTTGACATCTGTAAAACATAGAGAGGGGGCGAAGGGGCTCATTCTAGGACAAGTGAGGCGGTGAAGGGACTGATTCACTGACATAGTTTGCAAACTTTAACCCCTGCGTCGTATGAAGGAATCTGAAGCCGCTGTGATTCTCGCCTCTCCAGCAGCCGCTGTTCTGAAGAGTTTATTAACTTGTTCTAGCTCACTCCTGGCAAGGCGGGAGGACGATTTTGAAAGGTGTCCGCACTTTAAACGGAGCCTTTGAAGAATAGAGAAGTTGTTTCATAATGTATGCGTTTACTAATGTATGTGTTTACCAACGTGACAGAAGAAACAACACAACACAACAATGAGAGGGGGGTTGGTCACAGAGGGGGAAAGTGAGATGGAGTATGTGCCAGAGGGGCGGAGATAGGGAGGTGGTAGGCAGAGGGGTAAAGGGCGAGAAAGAGAGTTGAAGGGAGAGACAGAGTTGGGGAGAGAGCGAAAAAAGAGACAGATGTGAGAGATTGAGAGAGAAAGGGGCAGACAATGTTTGTTTTTAAAAGACGGTATTGGTTCATATATAAATTGATATATGTTTAACTGTGGCAAATGTATTGCTCTGTGAAACTATACATTATTATCTAAATAAGCAATCTTCCCTTTCTGCTGGTGAGTGAGAGAGTGATAACATGTATATCATGATCACACAATGTAACCAGCACTTGGTCATATCAACAGTTGACTTTCAAAGCTGACACGATACTCCAAACGAGGTCTCCCAAATGATGGGCAGTACTGTCATGCACCTGTTGCACCTTCCAACTTTGTCACATGAGTGGCTGCAGTAGAAGTAGAGGAAGCAGGGGCAGTCCCATCACACCCCATAAGAATGGAAGAAGACCATTGTTCATACCCGCTAGGGTTAGGATGGTGAGGTATGTTGCAGACATGCGAGCACAAGATCCAAGGCAACGTGTGTTTTTTTTCCATCAGAGAGAGCTCATGTCATTGTGACTCTTTATAAGTGTGCCCAGGCAACCTGTCCAAAGGAAATGTGATGGATGGAGTCTACTTGGATTTCTGAAAGCATTTGTCACAATTTCCCAAAGAAGACGAGTAAGCAAGTTAATTTACCCAGGGATGAGGACCTTTAATCACGCACGCATACGCCACAGAACGCTTATCTCACTTCTCTCTGTTAACGATCACGTTGCAGTCATGGTCTAATGGCCGCCCTCAGCCACCATCCTACAGCGGCAGCACTCCATTCGCTGGGCCGCCAAGGCAGATCGCTTTCAGTCCAAGTGGCAGCAGACTTAGGACAGCCCTCTGCGGCTGCCCACTGAGCCATGACCCTGAGCATGTGGCAGCAGCTCACCTGCCACTCCCCGCAGTTTGCTCACCTGCGCCCTTCCCTCATGCTCGGTAATGAAGCCCTCAACGTCAAGCCGAGTAGTGGAAGGAGAGTGGGGCTGTCCCTCTGCTAAGACTGTACAACTGTCAGCCTTTGACCTTATGCGTGTTTATCATCACATGTCAATTACTCGCCTCCCCCACGGAAAAGCGGAGCCCAAAGCGACCCTACAAGCCCCTCTGTGTTTCCGTGAGCCCACACCACTGGCAGAACAGGGAGTGAGTGCGCGAGCGGCCAGTAGGGGGAAGAACTGGAACTTTATAGAACACGTAGGCTGACTGAATAGCTAAAGGCGGCTGAGGGGAGTATACATACCAGCTGGTGACTGGCAGACCTAAAACCGATGAGTCAGAGGCTGCTGTGTGAAGACGAGCGGAGTAGTAATCGCGCGCGTCGTGCTGAAACGCCACGAGCAAAAGACTACGCGTGCGCATCTCCTGGCACAAAAAAAAAGTGAAAGCGGGCCATGTGCGCATTCGGCTGAAACCCCGCGAGCCGTACGCGTGCACATTGCCTGTCCTGGAGAGAGCAGGAGACAGGGAGGGAACAAAACATGCCTCCCTTCCAATGAAAAGCACGCATTTTTGACCCGCGCCAATCAGAAGCATGGGTGGAGCTTCGTCCCCGCTTCCAAAGCAAAATCGACGACAATAGATCTCGCAAGCGTGCAGCGCATGCGCTGCATCGCTAGGCGAGACCTAACAAATTCTATGGTGTTAGGGAACGATGTCCCACCCAAAAAACACAGGTTTGAAACCATGCAGTGAACAGATGTCTTTCAAGGACACACACGAGATCTCTGGTGTCAAGCCACGACTCAGTTTTGCAATAAATGTGTCCCCATTCACCAAGAGGAGATCCAGGACTGAGCGGTAAATCTGTACGCCGCAGAACACAAGAAGAAGTTACAATCTTCGCGGAAGTCCTGTTCCCAACTCACATGCACAGACTTGGTTTCACTTCTGAGGCTGCTCTTGCGGGTGCCAATATTGTGCGCGAAAATACTCCAATAGGCCAAAATCAAACTCTAAGCGCAAATATAACAAGCACAATATAACAAATATAACAAGGAGTCCAAATAACAAACAGGTGACTGACTAAAGCCACAACTAGCAGTGGTCAGGGATGGCAGGAACAGATTCCCGAATGAATTACTGTAAAGAGCTCACCAGCAGCAAGAGCTAATCTCAATTTTGAGGAAGAGTGGTTAGTCTTTCCCTCAATCAGAACAGACCATAATTGTACTCCGGTCAACCAGCATAGAAATCCCATGTGTATTAAAAATGATTATGTACAGATTTATAAAAAAATATATTTTCATTGGAGCACACAAACACCTGTGTGTTACGGATACTGTCCTCATATTCTTAATGTAACATACCCGGACAGTACAGAGCCAACATTAACAAGTTATGGACAGATAATGCATTTAACTAGAAACAATACACAGGTATACACTCTGAGACAATGCAAAGGATGTCCAGGCTACTGTGTGGTCTTCATCAAAGGTTTTCCTTTACAGTAAACAGCTTTAACTATTACCAATGAACACATTTTGAGTACATTTTTGGATTCAAGTTCCATTTACGCTGGACGAGCACGGGAGTGAGGCAACAGGGTGCTGTGCTTCAAAAGTTTTCATTGATTTACTTGGTTGGGTCACAGCTCGGCACGGTGCATCTGTTTGCTGAAAACAAATGGCTTATAAGGTTCATTTCGTTCTCCTAGGTGTTTTGGAAGCAGTAAGGAACTTGGACAAACATTTGTGCTCTGACTGAGAAATAAAATATGTTTAAAAAAAAAACATTTGTGCTCTGACGAGGCTGAATGGCAGGCAAGTGGTTATTTAACATTATGCGTGTCATTTCAGGGTTTATCACTGTTCATAATGCTGGATGGGGAATTTATGCATGAATAATTAGAAGGCTAATTTCACACATTGAGGCCTGGACTCCGGCATCACATTTTATAGTCTAATGTTCTAAATTAGTACGAGATGACACACTCTTTTTTTTTTAGTTTGAAAAGCTTTATTCAAGGAAATGTTAATACAAAGACATCAGCATAGGCGTAAGAAATAAGCAAATATGAGTAAAATAACATAAGCATGCTAATATCATATAGAAACGAGCAAAAGCATTTTATATAGTTTTAAGGAGAAAAAGGGGAAAAGGGGAAGGAAAGGAAGGGTAAAGAAATAAAAAGGGGAAGAAAGGGAAAATGGTGATAACGTATTATGAAAAAAGAAGAAATAAATGTATATTCGAAACATAAGTGCTGTAAGCAGAATACCAATCAAATAAAGCTTAGAAGAACAACTATCACAGTAAATAAATCATGTACTATTAATATAATAAAAGAAGAGACAATTTCCTCCAGGCGGTTCAAAATTTTCGGAAGTGATACGTGATACATTCTTTTGAACCATCCGATCTAAGTATAAGGTAAGAGGCAACCAGAAGAGATCCGTATTGTATGTAGGATTACAGGAAAAGGCAAAAGCTGTATCAAGCCTATGAAAGTGACAGAGAGAATTCCACCAAGAACGTTTAGAGAGTTTTGTGAGGGATTTCCAGTTAGAGGAGATGTGTCAAAAAGTCCGCGAGAGTGTAGAGGAAGATCTAAAGTATCAGATAAACTGCCGAGAAAAAGAGTAGAAATTGAATACTGAGAGGAAAGTGTGAAAATACGAGAGATGTATAGCCAAACATTATTCCAGAATTGAGAAGCAGAAGGACATAAGAATAAAAGATGAAAGAGGTTAGCGTTGGGGGCAGAGCACGTCCAACAATTAGACTCCGAGGAGGAAGAAAAACGAGCTAGAGAAAGTGGAGAGAGATATAATCTGTGGTACAGGTAAAACAAAGATTGAGTGAGGGAAGCAGAACGAGAAATTTTCAAAGATCTGGACCAAAATTTATCCCATAGAGCAACGGACCAAACACAACCCTAGTCCGCCTCCCAAGAGAGTTCCAGTTTAGATTTAAGGCGATCAGGATTAGGAGATGAAAAGAATTTATAAATGAGAGAGGCTTTGGGAAGAGTTAAAAGAATTTGGAGAAGAAGAGCTTGGGAAACAGAGGAAGGGGAAGAAGGAAGAGAATAAAAACTATCAAGGATAAGTGTAATCAATGTGACAAACTTTTGCAGAAAGGAACAAGGACAATGAAAGGACATCTGAAATAGGGGAAAGGAACAAGGAGACACTCCGTCAAAAAACTGGTTAACCCATATGATGCCCCTAGATCTCCAAGAATTCCAGAAGATGGGCCTATTATTTATAAGGATGAGCGAATTATACCAAACCGTAGAACCAAGAAACGATTCCAGAGTAGTAGGCGTAGAAGTGAAAAGAGGTTTTAAAAGAGAAGAGGTATGTTTAAACAAAGGAAATGACATGTGCGGAGCCTTGACAGAAAAGCGTATGAACTCTTCAAAAGAAAAGAGCAGCAACAATGTTTCTTCGTTGTGGAGCCAGAGGAGAAGGAACTGACGTAAGCCATCTGGACGCCTGACGAAAAGAAAATGATTTATGATAGAGACGAAAGTCTGGAAAATTGATGCCACCATTGGACTTGGGTTTACGAAGCTGTGCCAAAGAGATTCTAGATTTCTTCTTGTTCCAAAGAAATCCTGACAAACAAGAATCAATAATTTTAAAATAAATTGCAGGGATGTGAACGGGTAACATAGACAAAGTATAAATTAAAATGGGAGCTATCATCCTCTTAACTGAGTCCAATCGCCCCCACCAAGAGAGAAAGAGGGGGTTCCATGTGGAAAATAATCGTTCAATACGAGACAAAACCGCAGACATGTTTAGGGTAATTGAAGAGGAAATAGAGTTGGAAGACCATATTCCTAAATATTTAATTTTGGAACTATTCCAAGCAAATCCAGTAGAGGAAAAGGCATGAGAGGTGCAGAGTTTTGTAAGAGGAAGAATTTCGGTTTTATCCGAATTGATTTTATATCCCGAAACCCGTGAAAAAGAGTCAAACTCAGACAGTAGAGAAGGAATAGAAGTTTCTGGAGTAGAGATGAATAGAAGAATATCATCTGCATACGCAGAAAGTTTCAATTGGTCATCACCATAAGGAAAACCTAAAATGGAGGTACTGTTACGGCTAGAAGATAAAAAGGGTTCAAGGGCAAGAACAAAAAGTAAAGGAGATAAGGGGCAACCTTGACGGACACCTCTCTGAAGAGGAAAATATGAGGAAACCTGACCATTGACCAAAACCGAAGCTTTAGGAGAAGAGTACAACAAAGAAATAAAACAGATGAAATGAGGGCCAAAACCATGCCAACGCAAAGAAGCAAATAGAAAAGACCAATCAACTCTATCAAAGGCTTTCTCTGCGTCAACAGAAATAGCCGCTAAGGGAATAGAAAGAGAAGAAACTTTATTTAAAACATTAAGGAAAAGGCGAGAATTTTCAGAGGTAAGCCGGCCTTTAACAAAACCACATTGCTCTTTACCAATGAGATGGGGAATTAGAGGATCTAAGCGTAAAGCCAATACTTTAGCAAACGGCTTATAGTCCAATTTTACTAAAGAGACCGGGCGGTAGTTCTTGCAGAATTTGGGATCGCGACATTCCTTGGGAATAAGACATATGGTGGCTTCTTGGAATGTACCTTCTGCCTTACCCACCAGACAAAACGATTGAAAGAGAGAAAGAAGTTTGGGAAGTAAAAGGTCAGAAAAGTGCAGATAAAATTCAACTGAAAAACCATCAGGACCTGGAGTTTTACCTTTGGTGAGAGTATTCAAAGCCGCAGAAAGCTCATGCAAAGAGAGATCAACTTCCAGGGTTTAGGAAGGTTGTCAAAATAAGCTTGGACAAGAGAGGGAGAAGGAGAAGATTCCGGTGTGTAAAGAGTACGATAAAAGAACTGAAACTGGTGAAGAATATCCTGAGCTTTATGCAGTAAAGTGTTGTCCGAAGAGTAAATAGAGTCAATAAAAGAGCGCTCCTTACGTGTCTTAAGATAATTAGCAAGAAGCTTCCCTGCCCTGTTGCGACCGCCATAGTAACGAGCACTACTACGAAGAAGCATCGATGAAGCATTATCCGTAGTAGATTTATTGAATTCTAGCTTGGCCCGAATAAGCTCCGGAGAGACAGAATTATTAGGGGAAGAGTAGAACTTATGCTCCAAAGATTTAATATGGGCTAAAATAGATTTCTGCTTCTGAAGGAAACGTTTCTTCTTCTTGGAGACAAAATCAATAACAAACCCGCGAGCGGTAGCTTTAAAAGAATCCCAGAGGAGATGTGGGGAGATATTAGAAGTATTGTTTAACAGGAAAAAATCAATAGCAAAAGAACGAAAAGAAGAGGAGAAAAAAGGATCAGTAAGAAGAGAATTGTTAAATCGCCAACGAGACAGTTGGGGATGCGGAGGAAGGAGGTCAAGATCCGTTACAATAGGAGCATGGTCCGAGATGAGTATAGGTTCAATAGAAGAAGACAGCAGGCTTTGTGATAAGGAGAGAGAAAGAAAAATATAGTCGAGGCGACAGAAAGATGGGTGAGGAGGAGAGAAAAAGGAAAAGTCAAGAGAGTCAGGATGTGAAAGCCTCCAAGAGTCAGTGAGACGTGCTTGAGAAATGGTATCTAGAAATTGTTTGTGAGTTTTGTGAGGTAAGAACCGAACCGTTGACTTACGGTCAAGAGAGGGGTCTACAATCTGGTTACAATCACCACCTAGAATGAAAAGGTCATCTTTATGTTGAATACATTTGCTCGTAATGGAAGGCCAAAAAAGTAAGTTAGTTTGTGTAGGGCCATATACATTAAACACAGTCAGAGGAATAGAATTAATTGATAACTTAGCTAATATCCATCTACCATCAGAATCTGTTTCTTGTAGTAAAACCTTACATTTTAACTTTTTATGACACAAAATGACAACACCATTCTTCTTATTGATAGAAGGAGAAAATAAAACCGTACCAACCCATCCACGCTTCAACTTGAGAGATTCAGCCTCAGAGAGGTGAGTCTCTTGTAAAAGAACTATTTCAGGGCTATATGAAGCAAGGTGGGAAAGAATCCTCTGACGTTTAATGGGACTGTTAAAATCTTTTACATTCCAGGAAATTACTCTGAATTTAAACACTGGAGAACATTAATAGGAACAATACTTACAGCAACAGATAAAAAGAAAGGAAATATCAAGAAGTGGAAAAGAATATAAGCTAGATAAAAGGGATGAAGTAAGGCAAATAAAAATAAAAATAAAAAGTGCAAAACTGAAGCATAGCCAATAAAAAAAGAATATAATAAGACAAACAAAGAAAGAGTGAAAAAAAATAATAAATAGAACGGATACAAAGGGAAGAGAGAAGAAGGGCAAAAAGAGAAGAATACAAGAAGAGACAGTACAAATCCAAAAAGGACGACTGAAAATAACATACCTGAAGGGGACATGAAGAGGATAACGGGGCAATTGAGAGGCGAAACAAGAATGACCACCCGGAACCAGGAGACCAGACCGCACCAGGACGAGAGATGAAAAAAGAAAGAAAAAAAAAGACGAACCATGTAAAGGAATAGGGAGAGCACACCAATCGACCTGGATAAGAAAAATAAATACAAGAAACACTTATAATGACACGACAGCCCATCAAACAAATGAAAGATGATATTAAGAACGGGATATAAAAGAGAGTTAAAAGAAAGTGGAGTTAAACATTCAACCACAAGCAGAAGTAGAAGTATCCATGCCGGCATTAGACTGAATGTGAATAACATTTTTAAGTTCGGCAGGATATTGAAAAGTCCAAGTCTGATTTTGATGAGTGACTTTGAAGGTGCAGGGATGGAATAAACCATATCTGGCACCAAGAGAGCTCAGAGTGGCACGAAGGCTCAAAAACTCTTTCCTTCTTGCTGCAGTAACCGTAGAAACATCCTGAGTAAGGAACACCCTCTGGCCCAACCAGGAAACTTGGCGCTTGGATCGAGCCGCAGACAGGACAAGAAGTAGATCTGTGAATTTCAGAAAAAGAATAATGACACCTAAAGGCTTAGTAGAAGTTGATGAACGAGGACCAAGTCTGTGAGCCCTTTGGATAGTGAGAGAAGTTGTAGCAGGCATGTCCAAAAGTTTCAGGAGGAAGGAGGAGAAAAACGAGACAGGGTCATCGCCTTCCAAAGACTCAGGCAAACCATAAATGCGCAGGTTATTCCTCCTATTTCTATTTTCCAAATCCTCAGTGTGTTGCTGGAGGGCAAGAACGGATTTTTCCAGTGAGGAAATACGTTGAGAGTTAACTTGGATCTCTGAAGTCTGCTGCTCCACGGAAGCCACTCTGTTTTCCATAGTCGACCATTTCATTTCAAAAAGCTGCATTTTATTATTGGTCTCCTCAACAAACGGTCGTAAAGCACGTATCTCTTCCAAGAGAAGTTCCATGGAGATGGGAGACGACGACTTATCTAGAGGAGGAGTTTCTTGTTTCAAGCGTTTAGATGACGTGGTAGGAGGAGAGGACTTACTGGAAGATGGCTGGGATGAGGAGGGACGATTAGGGACTGGTAACGCCATTTGATCTGTGGTAGAAGAAGAGTCAGTTTTTGAGGAAGGGGAAGATGGTGCTGAAGAAGAACCTTTCGAGGGCACAAAAACAAATTTCGGGTTGCGTAACTTGCCCATAGATACGTGAGCGGACAGACTGTATAGTAGATGAAGGAAGTATTGCAGCACAAGCACAAGCACACACGTGACTAGAGCATGGAAGTCCCCACTAGCAACAAACAGGTTGGATATGCAGGAGCCACTATATGAGGAAGGATGGTGCGTAGCAGAGACAAATACAAGTAGGAATATGAAAAAGTTCCTCCAGACTGGTGTATTAGCTTTGTGTAAAACTGATCCCAAATATCAGAGTTGAAGAGGCGCAACACAGTAGAACAGCACGACTTTTGCAATGATTTGTCAATCAATGGCAACTGAGGAAAGATTCATGAGAAAACCAAGAGCCATCAGAAAAATCAATGAGGCAGCGCAAAAATCTGCCTGAGCACTAAAAAATCCGCCCTGGCGGAATGGAGAATGGGAATCAGTTGGTCCTCTTAATGGGTGTCAGAGACATGCTTCTGACAAAGTGACTCAAAGGACAGGAGCTTCAGTTGTTATCCTCCACGCCGTCGCAACTGCGCTGCGCTACTAGTGAAGATCGAAATAGGCTTAATACCATGAGGTTCTCACCAGCTTCCAGCTAAATCCATAAAGATTTTGTCAGTAAATACGAAACAAAACCACAAGATGGCAATCACAGATCAGTCAGAAACTCAAAATGCTGAAAAGAGCGATTTATAAAATAGGAGGCATCAATACTTTGTAGCTAACATTTATTTTGTCATAGCGCAGTATGAAGGAACAACTTTCTGTGAGGAAAACTGAAGGAAAGAGGTCACGGACCATTCACAGAGCGAGCCATGAAATAACAAAATAAAAATTACATTAAAACTAGGAGGAAAGCACATTTAGATGAGCATTTCAGCAGTTGAAGCATTCCGAGCGAGGCGGCATTTCTTTGAAGTGAAGACCGCTCTGTGAGGAATACATGATACGGTGGGCACAAGATGGCGGTCGCGAGCGCCTCACATAACGTGCCGTTTATCACAGGCAAATTTAGGCAGGAATGCGAGCTTACCGCGGCAAAATAAATATGAAGTTAAACTCCGTGGAAATTCCGACAGTCAATTCTGTAATTGAAATCCTCCGAAGAGTCCTTCCATCGGTCCGCTTTTACTAGTCTCCTCGATATCGTCCTGGAGCAGTACTAGCCGGCCGCCATTCTCGCTGGCGCTCAAGCCACGCCCCCCGAGATGACACACTCTTAAGAGCTCAATAGCGTAGATTGTTCCTACACAGCACACAAAACGAAATTAATTTTATTGGATGCTTAGGAAATGGCCTTTGGAACTCAACGTTTGCCTTTCACTAGGTTGACGTGAAAAAGTGCCAGCAAATTAGTGGCAAGCCACAGTTTTCCAGGCTGTATTTACTGCAGTAATGTAATTTCTTATATTTGTGCCTTTCCACTGCATGAATCGTGACTCCCACTTCTGCTGCATGGTTCCATTGACCGCGTTTCGCTGCTGAAACGCAGTTTGAGACCATTTTCCCTACTGATTTAAACCAGTTTCGTATGAACTGGTCTGCTTCAACCCTACATTATTATGCAATAAATGCATTTCTTTCTCTCAAGCCTACCAGTGGCCCTGGAAGCCCAAATGTCTTGCATGCACAGGCACCAGAATGTAAACTTTGAACCTAGCTAGCTCTACAGTAACAAGCATTGAAAATGCAATAGGTCTCGCCTTTGATTAAGTTAAAACCATTTGCTTTGCTAATGGTATTATATAGCAAAGCAAATGGCTTTAACTTAATAAAAGGCAAGACCTATTGCATTTCCAATTCTACTTTTTTTTTCTACAGGTGCCATTACTTCCTAGTGTTTTTATAGGTGCCATTACTTCCTAGTGTTTCTACGGGTACCATTAGTTCCTAGTGTTTCTCATGTTCCATTACTTCCTAGTCTTTCTACAGGTACCACTACTTTCTGGTTTTTCTACAGGTAGCATTTATTTCCACAGGCTCCAGCATTACCTCACAATATTTCTGCAAGTGGCAGTATTACCGTCATTCTACATGTATGCTGCACTGTCACCTCCTTTCGTTTCTACATATAACATTACTTTCTAGTGTTTCTACAGGTACTGCCATTTCTTCCTGTGGGCTACAGCATTACTTCCTAGTGTTCCCTAGGTACCATTACTTTCTAGTGTTTCTACAGGTACCACTATTTCTCCCTGCGGGGTACAGAATTACTTCCTAGTGTTTCTCAGGTACCATGTATTACCACAGGCTGCAGCATTGCTACCTAGTATTTCTACAAGCCTTCACATTGCCTGCCAGTATCTCTACAGTTTAGGTGCCGTATTGGCCCCTGAATGTTTAATAGGCAAGTATTAATAACACACAATACAGATTATATACCCACTCGATAGCAGGCAGTTCACCAGAAGGGGCACTCTGGGTGAAGGCATCTTACCCAGTGCTTGAAATGGGAAAATAGAAGTGCAGGTACTCTGTAGCAGAGTACCTGCTTGTTTCTGAGAATTTCTGGTACTCTCCAATTAAAATTATAGCATTTCTCTTGAGAAGTGCAGCTACTCTCACTCCCATAATAAAAAAGTGCCGGTACTCCACATCGGACAGTACTGGCCCATTTAAAGCACTGATCTTACCTCTAGAATAAGATTTCAGAAATCCTTCCGGGTAGTGACCTCATCCAGGTTCAAGGGCCCCATTGCATTGTGGAAATTAAACGAGAAATATTATTTTAGTAGGTTGTGTCTTCCCTGTGACGTCATCTATGTTGCACAGCGCCTCTCACACACTGAAGAGCTCAGAGTAGGTGGGGGCCCCTTACTTCTCCCGCGCCCTTGTCATCAGAGTGAGGGGTATGTTTTGCTGCGGATTATAGCATTGGCGTTTGTTGAGCAATGTGCACCAAACTTACCTTTTAATTTGTTTTGGCGGCTATTTTTGAAAGGGATGGAGAGAGTCTGAATACATACTGTACAGAAATCGAATCTCTCTTAGTTAAAACAGGTTATTATTGCACAGTTTGAGGGCGTGCATTAGTCATCCTGGCAGGAGTTTCATGTATATATGTTTGCAGCTTTATATAACGTGGACTTGGCCTAACGGCGTTACAGCGCCTTCCATCATAACCAGAACGGGAGAAGTTAAGTGATTTGCCCAGAATCACAGGCTGATGAGTTGTGGCCGGGATTCGAACCTGGTTCGCAGCTCCAAAGTGGGCAGTTCTAGCCGCTAGGCCGCAGGTAGCCCATCCAAGCTTTAATCTGAGACCATTGGATCTCTGCAGTAAGAGCATTAACTGAAGCGTTATCTTACCTCAATGGAAAGAAGTGACTGGGGTGGACGGTGGCCCAGATCAAAGAGAGCGCCAAATTCGGGCCCTTAGGTATACACTCTGACCCAGCCCCACCCACAGGCTGAACGCTAGGGGTCGCTCTTTACCACGGCCGAGCCCAGTGCCCTGCGGCCAGTCGTGCAGTGTCTGTGACTCACACTGACCATCAGTGAGAGACAGTGACTCACTCCCTCGCCCCTCCTGACTTCCTCTCACTTTCCGCAAGCACGACCAATCAATCTCTTAGGAGGAGACGAAAACACGACGGTGCACAACTGGTGTCCACAAAGTGTACAGAGAGACCAATACTGCCACCTCTATAAAAATGACAATGGACGCACTGGGTTTTACTGTAATGGACTGACCCGCCACAGATGGCTACCAGATCACAGCAGGGGCCATTACACCCCAAAAGTCAGAGGCTTCATCCCATGCTCACCGGGTTCCACTGACTCCGTGAGATACAACCCTCAACAAGTACAAGACCATGATACACCCAAAAACAAGCGCGGCCCGTCATGGGACGGACAGAAGATGTGCATGCGGGGACTGCCTTTACAGGCGGCAAAAAAAAAGTCCTCAGTGTATCACGCTGCCAGTAAAGCATCCAATCCCCGTGTGCACATCTTCTGTCTCCCCGCGTGCACGCTTTGGAATCGTATCGATTCCAAAAGGCCCTCGTCCTGGCCGAGAGCAGCGCATGCGCGCTGCTAACGCCAGACGAGACCTAAAAAGTAACTTTACAGAGCTATAAATACTGCCCTTCATTCAAAGCCAAAAGCGCCGACCAAACAGGTCAAGCAGGTTAGACGATTTCCAACAACAAACTGAATCTTCGAGTACAGCTTCACACTGTACGCATCATAGTAAGACTTGTGTATACGCATCGTCTTACCGTAGTAGGATAAGAGACAACAACAGTCACTAGTTTAAAGTATACAGCAGGTAATTTGTTAAAATGGAAAGGTTACTCGCTTGAGCACAGGCTCTCCCTGCCTCCTGAGCTTGTAGATTTTCCAAGGTCGGTTTTGTGTTTTACCTGGAGCCATTTGAATAGGAGGTCCCTCGAATCTCCCTTCCAAAGAAATATGAATTCTACCTCATTGTTATACATTTCTTATGAAGTTAGCGTTCAACATTAATGCGCAACTACGTGCAAAGAATAAGCTTTAAAAGGCAGCACAATGAAGTGCTGCTACATAAGCCACATTATATAAATAAAATGGTATTGTCGACTACAATGTAGGTTTGGGTTGCTATATGTATACAGTGGACGCGACTGGGTTATATTCCTGAAGAAAGGTGGGGTAGGGCTCAAGAAATCACAGGGCTGCCTGCTCAAGGCCTTGTGCAAGCAGAATCTTTAGACACAAGCAGACAGAACTCGCATAGAAAGGCACCCGAGACTACACACACGCGCACACGCCAGAAACACAAATAGACCCCAAACACGTATCTGGAAAAAACCACAGGACTTGAAACATTAGAGGAACATAACCACGAGAACTGAAATCAACAACTACAACAGCAGACTAATTCTTGCTTTGAGGATCCCACAAACTACTAAACCAACCACCATTCTATGAGAACGCACCCACTTATAGTTATTGCTCTTTACTGCTTAACTTAAGACAAATCTAACGAGCATAAGAAAACATCAACGACCTTAAGGAATCAAACCCTGGCTTTGAAAAAGGTCACTTCTCCGAGGAACAGCACGTAGCACTACGGGACTTCTGAAGCCAATGACGCACAGAACACTTGACCACAGGGAAGATGGCGATTCTTCGTTCCCACAACATTAAACATGACAAACTACAACCGCATGGACGCAGATATTTTACAAGAAACCCCGAACCTGTTAAAATCAAAATCAAACACCCATAGGAAGCGAGTTTAAAAACGCTTTTAACTGCAGCAGTACAGAAAAGCTCAACCACAGTGAACTGAAAAACAGACATGCAACACATTAAAACCAAACGAAACAACCAAAAGTTAAATTATACCCGCGTAACTGCCACCCGGGCTGAAGCTCAAATACACAATTTCACCCAGTACAGAAAGTTGAGGGGGCAATATTATCTCTGGTGAACGAATACAGACCACATAGCCCGCCAAGCACATTTCCATAGGACATAAACACGGTATAACAAATCCCGATTTCACTTCCATCTACCGATTCGGTGCCCGTAGCCGCCAGGATGGCACAGAGTGCCAGAAGTCGTCACATCCAACTCAACAGGCACAATCCAACACAGGCACAGAAATAAATATATCCAGAGGCGCCAACTGTCTCCGGACAGCGGTGGTCTGCTGCGGAATCAGCGATGTTCAGTAGGTGTGCGGTCTTTGGGAATTTGTTACCGTGAGTGATAACACAAGAGTAGATTCACGGCGTTTTGGAGTGTGGTTGCTGGGTTTCCACACTACTTCTTTCCTCTTCTTCAACAGGCTAAATCTGCTTATCGCTGAATGTGGCTACTTTATACAGTGCCTCCTCCGCTTGCTGCAGGCTGACTGGGATAGAGAGGCACCTTTGAAAGTGAAAGCGTGCACACCGCACTGAAAGTAAACAAAGCACGTCGTCCTGCCTCAAGTAGGACAAACTCCATAAAGAATATAGTGCTTATGGTGTAAGAACCGAAGTAAAGGAGCCAATAGCCATAGGAGGTAACAAATGACAACATGGCCCTACTAAGGAGGGACTAACAAGCCTCATAGTGAATCAGAAGCCAGCATTTATGAAGAACAACGACACAAGCCAATGAAAAATATGGGTGGGGTGGTGGGCGGGGCTTCTCTCCTGTACTGAACTACCCCAGATATTCCCTAGAGCAGCGCTTGCACGCTGACTCTAGGCTCGACATAAAAACTAATGGAAGAGAAAAAGGAAGGGATAAGGGAAGAAATTAAAAATAAAGACTAAGGGAAGAGAAGGCATGCCGCTTTTGACCTCTATGGCATGACCTGACAGCAGACATATGTGCACGCTGCACCTGCACATGGAAAAGCGGGTTTCAACAGCAGGCCCTTGTTTAGTACATGCCTACATGGACTGGGTGCATGCGCCCCTAACCCCAGGTACTCTGTCCATTGGTGGCATGCCCTCCATCTACAGACCCCACACAGCCTACAGCTTTACCCCTGTTGCTTCCACCCTCCCCCCAGCTGTCCTTCCACTTGAGGGTAGAATCACGACCAAGGCTTGGTGACAGTTTACTGAAGTCATGAGAAGGATGAAACCCACAGCATGCCAAGTGCCTAATTTGTGTGGGGTACACACGTACAACCATGAATGCAAGGGCACACACACACACAAGAGCAATGCGAGCTATGAGCTAGTAGTCATCAAACACTAGCAGAGCCAAAAGGCCTTGCCCTGGCAATCTGGGAAGTTACATGTTTATATTGAAAACATATGACACAAAATAGGGGGAGAAGAAATCATGTATCTGCCTAAATGCCTAAACGTGCCAGTCGAGTGCTAGGAATAAAACCTTAACACTTAAAAGAATTACCATTGCATATAAATATAACATCAGGGCATGTGGGCTTCCTAGCAAGCACTTATGGAAATAGTTTGCTTTTATGCGTATCACAGAAAATTATTTACTGACGCAAAGGAAAGGTACTTTTGGCTTTGATCTTAAGAAATGGTTCAAACACACAAGGATGGCTAAAAGTAAAAAGAATAAAGAACAGAAAGTAAAAAGCATTGGCAAATAAAGTGTTGGCCCCCGCCTTGGGAGTTAAGTAACTTCTGATTAGGCCGATGTGCACATGTGGTTGGATAAACTGCAGTCTGTGCAAGAGAGCCATGGCGTAAGTGTACTGATCAGATTCCCCCAGGCTGCAAAAGGTTAATTACTAGAGGTGGGCGGTATTTGCTTAGTCGCGCTACGAAAAGCTCAGCGAAATGGTAAAAAATCTCCGCAAGCATGCACAAGTTCCGCAAACACGCGGAATTGCTTGTTCCGCCCGTTCGCGATGCTTTTTTCCCGTTCGCAACCGCTGCTTGCGTGCTGGGAGAGAAATATCTCGCGAACACGCATTTTGAAAGCGCGAACAATCAAAAAATTCCGCGTAGTCGTAGATCGCGGAATGTCTGGCAACTACGCGTTCTCCACGGAACGCAAAATTACCCAAATTCCGCGAGCGGAATGGAATTTACCGCCCAGGCCTATTAATTACAGTACTGGAGCAGACCAAATGATCAAAAGTGACCCACAAAGTCGCCCATGTCTGCCTACGTGTGTGTTTGCCATTTACCTTTTTTGATGACATGAGACTAGTGAAGCCTTTAAAGCTGTCTCTAAGCCAGACCTCAAAATTGCATTTCATCAGAAGAGACGTGGCCGTGAAGCAGATAAATATGGAGCTTTAAACTTCACAAGTGATAGTGTAACTTGTCATATAATTTACTTTTAATCGTGTAACATGCCACATAACTTCCTTCTGTTGTGCCGCATTATTTAGCTATGGCTAGGACATTAACTAGCCCCCTATTACCACAACATTTCGCTACGCTTGATCACAGGAAGAGGCGGCGCTCAACTTTTCGCACACTATGGTGCCAATTCCGATCCGGTAAAAAAATTCCCCGTCCGACTCGTATCCGGATTTTTTTCCGTCCGAATCGTCAAAGTAGCGTACAAACTGCCAAGTACGATTCGAACGGAAAAAAGTCCATACGAATCGCATTGGGAAGATTTCCCCACACGTCCTCGGGTCGGGAAAAGTCACCGACACGTCCCCGGGCGAGAAACCCACCGTGCGGAAAAATAAAGTCCGACTGCGCAAGTACGATCCCTCCCGTCCTCCCCATTTCACAACCGTACGCAAAAAACACCGTCCGAACCGAACTCCCATAGCAACCATGGAGACATGTGCCCGCATACGCGCCGAACACCCCACCACCCCCCGCCCGCGTATGTACGCCCCGAACCCCCACCCGTGTATGTACGCACCAAACACCCACCCGTGTATGTACGCCCCCGAACCCCCCCCAGCCGTGTATGTACGCACCGAACCACCAGCCGTGTATGTACGCCCCCGAACCCCCCCCAGCCGTGTATGTACGCACCGAACCACCAGCCGTGTATGTACGCACCAAACCCCCCCCCCAGCCCTGTATGTACGCACCGAACCACCAGCCGTGTATGTACGCCCCCGAACCCCCCCCAGCCGTGTATGTACGGACCGAACCACCAGCCGTGTATGTACGCACCAAACACCCACCCGTGTATGTACGCCCCCGAACCCCCCCCAGCCGTGTATGTACGCACCGAACCACCAGCCGTGTATGTACGCACCAAACACCCACCCGTGTATGTACGCCCCCGAACCCCCCCCCAGCCGTGTATGTACGCACCGAACCACCAGCCGTGTATGTACGCCCCCGAACCCCCCCCCAGCCGTGTATGTACGCACCGAACCACCAGCCGTGTATGTACGCACCAAACCCCCACCCCAGCCGTGTATGTACGCACCGAACCACCAGCCGTGTATGTACGCACCAAACACCCACCCGTGTATGTACGCCCCCGAATCCCCCCCCCAGCCGTGTATGTACGCACCGAACCACCAGCCGTGTATGTACGCACCAAACACCCACCCGTGTATGTACGCCCCCGAACCCCCCCCAGCCGTGTATGTACGCACCGAACCACCAGCCGTGTATGTACGCCCCCGAACCCCCCCCAGCCGTGTATGTACGCACCGAACCACCAGCCGTGTATGTACGCACCAAACCCCCCCCCCAGCCCTGTATGTACGCACCGAACCACCAGCCGTGTATGTACGCCCCGAACCACCAGCCGTGTATGTACGCCCCCGAACCCCCCCCAGCCGTGTATGTACGCACCGAACCACCAGCCGTGTATGTACGCACCAAACCCCCACCCCAGCCGTGTATGTACGCACCGAACCACCAGCCGTGTATGTACGCACCAAACACCCACCCGTGTATGTACGCCCCCGAACCCCCCCCCAGCCGTGTATGTACGCACCGAACCACCAGCCGTGTATGTACGCACCAAACACCCACCCGTGTATGTACGCCCCCGAACCCCCCCCCAGCCGTGTATGTACGCACCGAACCACCAGCCGTGTATGTACGCCCCCGAACCCCCCCCAGCCGTGTATGTACGCACCGAACCACCAGCCGTGTATGTACGCACCAAACCCCCACCCCAGCCGTGTATGTACGCACCTAACCACCACCCCACCAGGGAATGTACGGACCGCACCCCCACCAGTGCATGTACGGACCGTACTGACGCCAAAAAAACACGTACTGAACCCGGACAAACCATATTTACACAAGGAGAGTCAAGTAGAGTTTCCCCACACCACCAAACAGGCCCAACAACCCCACAAACATCACATACACTCACCTGCAACTGCCAAACTGCCAAACAGAGGCCCAAAACTCAATCACTCCTCATAACACACCCACACAAATTTCAAACACAGCCACACCCACAAATGGACCAATAAAAATGGACCACACACACAAACCATGAGCCTTTGCAACAGACCCACTGCTGCCAGAGCCCACAGACGACCCACACCACCATACTTGAACCTCACACTTGCATACCTTCACACAACCACCTACACAAACACCCCCTCATCACATTCACACACACACCTCCACTACCACACCCACACACCCACAGCCATCCACACCCACACCCCCACAACCACACCCCACGCCATGTCCACCACCAAGAATCCAAAGTTCACAAAGGAGGAGCTGGAGATCCTTGTCGACGAAATCCTCAGAGTCGAGCCACAGCTCTTTGGGACATTGGTCAGACAGACCAGCATATCCGAAAAAACCGCCATGTGGCAGAGGATCGTCGATTCTGTGAATGCTGTTGGGACAACCAGAAGGACCAGGCACGAGTGCCAATCCAGGTGGTACGATCTGCGGAGGACGGTCAAGAGGAAGATGACTGACAATCACAACCAGGGGAACATCACTGGAGGAGGGCCGCCCCCCAGACCGGTACAATACCATCCCTGGGAGGAGAAGGTGATGTCCACGCTGGCGGTGGAGGGACTACACGGACTGCCAGGACTCCCAGACCCTGGTGAGTACACAAACAACTCACCTCACATGGGGGGGATGCCATACACAATCAATCATGCATGCCACCCCCCCCAAGCCACCACCGGACACAACAACACTCCACAAACACACACATGCCACTGGCACCTCCATGCCCCATGCATCAATCAGGGCCATGCCAAGTCACAGGCCACACAAAACACCAACACAACACAGGATGTGGTCGATGCTGGGAGTGGGGGCAGCAAAACTAACATTGAGCAACTCACAAGCACACAACAATGCCCTCAGCCCATATGGCCCAGGGCACAGCCATACAAACTGTGTGTACCCACACAGTACTGTCTTGCCTGCAAATGATGGCTGCCATGCAGGATGCCATGGGTCTGAAGGCACAATTTGCACATAACAGCAGACAATGAAGATGCATCGCTCTGATAGAGTCTCAGCACACACCGCCACAGCAGCAGCCTACACTCAGACACACTGCCCAATGGGTGCCCGGAGAACAGGGACTAACTCACATGAACAAGCCAATGGCCATTCAAAGACCGGCTAACTGTGTGTGCCCAGGAAGCTGGCCTGAGGTGACAGAGAGTGACAAAGAGAGGGAGGGAGAGGGGGAATGAGAGGGAAGGAGACAGAGGGGGGACACAGGGAGACAGACAGAGGGAGGGAGTAGGGTGACAGAGGGAGACCGACAGAGGGAGGGAGGAGGGTGACAGAGGGAGGGAGGAAGGGAGACACAGGGAGACTAAATCACCCTTGGGTGGTGTGGCCATGTCCACTCGTCAGCCGGTGGACTGTGTGCATGCAGACCAGGTCTGGCAGTGCCTCAACCCCCCCTTCCGTAGATGAAGACCGGTCCATGTGTCAATCTGTGCACGAGTCCATCCGTGCTGCAGGCACAGACCTAACCACACACCCAGTATACCCACCCACCGTGTCGGTAAGAACCCTGTCACAAATGCTTCAGTCCCCTACCTGCAACATCAAATTGCCTTGCCAAAACACCATTTGGCCACGTACAGTGCAACACGTAAGGCGCCTCTGCATGGCTCGCTACGCCCGCACACCACACTGCTGACTGTGTACCCAAATAGATGCATCAACTAAGATTGTGTCTCACACATGCGTAAAGCCCTGACAGCTGTGGCCAAGGGACATAGCCATGCACAAGTGCACTGTGAGAGGAATGCAGGACAGATCCAACTACCCAGAGGAAGAGTGCCAAATCAGAAATGCATGCAACATGGATGCCACATGTGACACTGTTAACATTGTCTCTCTCACACACAGGTCAACGTCGACGAACACCCCCCAACACTGGGGGGGAAGTCACACAGGACCAGGCTCCGCGGGATGATGACCCCACCGCCAGCGATGACTCTCACCACTCCGTGGATGACCCAGACCAACCTGGCCCCTCTGGTGTCCAACCACCTGCAGCACCTGCGTCAGGTACAACTGTGCCAACCACCACCCCCATTCCTGCCACATCCCAGGAGACGTCCAGGAGCCCTGCCCGCACACGACCACCCAGCCAGTCTGCCCAGGAGGGACACGGTCCTCCGGGCACCCAGGAGGAGGCAGGCGGCAACGCAGATGCCATCCCTCAGGGGTCCCGGAGACCCGATGCACCCACAACGGCAGGCCAGGTGCACGTGGGCAGGGGTGGCGGGAGTGGAGGACGGCGGAGGCGCGAACCTGACCAGGCAGCTCAGGACCCGGTAGTGTCCCAGGTCAGCAACATCCTGGATACATACCGGCGTGACACCAGGGGCATGGACCAGATTGCGTCCACCCTCAATGACATCAAGGGGACCCTCCAGGAGATGAAGACCCTGCAGTCCCAGCAACATGCCTGTCAACTGCAACACCAAGGAAGGATGGAGGATAGACAGGCTGAGCTCGTGGCGGTGCAAACCCAAATGACCGGTGTACTCCGTCGGATTGCCGACAACATGGGCAACCCTCCCTGTGGCACCAGGCGAAGGCCATTACCAGACACAGGGAGGGATCAGGAGGAGGAGGATTCATCCGACGGAGCGTCACAGACATCGTCACGGACTGCTTCCGAGGGTCCCCGCAGGAAGGTGGGTCGTCCACGAAAAAGACTGTGAGAGTCAGCAGAACATCACCATCTCCCAGGTCACCTGGCCTGGCACCTGGCCCTCTGGCCCAATAGCAGCACATGACATTCTCTGCCACATGGACTTGCTGGTCACTGTCTGACCTATGTTGACGAAGACTGTGGCATGGACTCTGACATTTTGCTACGACAAGGATACCAACTCCCCCAGTGAACTTTGGATTCTACACTCCCGCTGTGCACCTCTTGTCATCCCCACAAACCCGTACCCCACCACAAAAAAATTAATCACACTTACAAGATGATGCCGTGATTCTACATTATTACAATACATGTGTGTGTCGTACAGTCAAAGCATGCCTGATCTCAGAATTAACTCCAACCATCCAAACCGTGGGGTCGCAGTCTTGCCCAGGACACACATGGGTCCCAATGTCTCATCTGATACAGACATGGAGTACCAAACTCACCTGTGCTGGGCCCAACCAGCTGAGTGGTTCCCGCACAACTGTGGCTACAGACACATTCAGGGGAGCAACAGTCATGCGCAGAGGTCAGGGATCATGTGGAGTGACCTGGCTTGCCGCTCCCAGGTATGTCTAGACATGTGTCCCTACAATGTGCAGCATGCTTGCGTCAGGCGGATGTTGAGAATGGTGGCTAGGCCAAGGTTGGATGCATGGAGATGCCAGAATGCAGTTTAGGATCACTGTGCCACATGGTTGTGTTGGGGTTGTGGGCTGCATCATGAGTGTGGGCGTGGATCTAGAAGGTCATCCTGCAGCTGGCTGTGAAACATTCCCCCCATCCCGTTAGGACGTTGATGTGGCCTGGTTGCCCGACGCAGTAGCAGAGCTGTGCAGATGCACTCCGGATATGGACAAGTACCATGGGAGTCGTGAGGCACATGTCCGTAGACTGCAGGGTAGGATTCTACACAGATGTTGTAGTTTCCCTGGGGGATGGTCTCTCTTGCCTTGAGGTGGATGGAACTGTGCATCTTGTGCATAATACAGTTCCCACTCCCTGACAAACCCCTAGCATCTTGTCACTCTACACATAGACACATATGCACCACCTATGAAAACTATGCCAGACCTGCGGCACGCACAGTGGCAACAGGGCACCATTGACAGGGAAGAGGCACCTTGGAGACAGAGGGACAAATTTATTAGTCATGTGTGTTGGAATGACAATGATACTCTGTCAACACATACACAGGTCATGTGGATGTACATGTGGGAGCAACACTGGCACCCCCCATTGCAACACAGATGCTGGCATCCCATTGACCTGGCACACAAGTGACGGATAACAGCTAAACACCCCCTGCTGCCACGGAGAGGCCGCTATACACCATTGAGGCCCTGATGGGGCAATCACACACCATGTCAACCCGGTGCAACCTGTATGTTTCCGAGGCCAGTGTTACACACAATGATGGCCTCATCACAATCCCCAATCCCCTGCCACATGACAGTCACCAAGTCTGAGCATGGCTCCAGGTGAAGCCTGCCCCATGTCATGTTCCCCATGTAGGATCACCATGTATGCAAATGGAACACACATGAACCGGAGAAGTGCACACAGACTACAAACAATTCACACACCCAAAACGACGTGAGGCATCCCTTACCCTGAGGAGATTTCAACACTTGCCCGTGCATGTGACGCTGAATCAGCACATGTCGCTGTGTTCATGAGGAGTAGCAGGAGCACAACAATGCCACCAGCAGACAGCATGCACATGGACCTGTGGAAGAGAGACACACAAGGATTCAGCACAAAGGAGCACATCCGCAAGCATGTACTTAACACGTATCATGTTGTTAACATGACAGGTGACAATGATGACCCTCAGACAACATCCTTCCATTGCGCCATCACTTGAGTGACACTTCAATACACACCACTGACTCACTTGGCAGACATGCAGATGGACACACACATTGCAACACATGCCACACACGGCCCAATGCGTGCACACTCAGACACTGGAACTCACCACTAAGCAAAGAAGTTGCGTATGAGCCGACTCCGCATGTCCTCCACAGCCTCCTCCTCCTCCACATCACTTGCCCCGTCACCAAGCCCTTCATCCTCCACGGGTGGATGGTCCTGGTCATCTTGATCCAGTATGAGTGGAACAGCTTCCTCCACTGCCATGTTGTGCAGCATGCAGCAGACGATGATGATCTTGCACACCTTCACCGGGGCATATGGGAGTGCTCCGCCGGTCTTGTGGAGGCACCGGAATCGGCTCTTCAGAAGTCCAAACGTCCTCTCAATGACTCTCCTGGTCCGCCCATGTGCGTTGTTGTAGAGGTGCTCGGCAGCCGTGCTGGGGTTGCGGACAGGCGTCATCAGCCATGGCATGTTGGGATAGCCAGCGTCCCCTACAAGGAAACATCATGGACAGAAGTGTGTCAGCACAGGCAGTGAGATTGGAAGATGACGCCAAACACTGAACTGCCAGAGTCTACCCACCAACAATACATGCTCGCTCGTTCCGCAGCTGCAGCATCATTTCTGGCACCCTGCTACGCCTCATGATGAAGGCATCGTGTGCTGATCCTGGAAAGCGAACACAGACATGTGAAATCACCATGTTGGACAGACACACCACAAGGGCATTAATGGAGTGATAATGTTTGCGATTCCTATACACCACCTCCTGTGCCTGTGGTGGTACCAACGCAACATGTGTCCCATCTATGGACCCAATGACATGGGGCATCCCTCCCAGGGCATAGAACTCACGCTTGACATCTGTCAACTGCTCACGATTTGGGAATTTAATGTACTCATCCAGGTGAACCAACATGGCCTCTAAGAAATCATGCAGAACACGGCTGAACATCGTCTGGGACATGCCCCCGACATCAGCAATGGTATGTTGGAACGTACCCGTGGCAAGGAAATGTAGGGCTGCCATCACCTTCAACTTGGGTGTCAGTGCACTTGGATACCTGTGGCGCGGGAGGAGTTGTGCTTCCAGCCGGCCAGTCAACTCATCAATCAACCGTTGGCTGAATCTGTAGCGGCGTATACAGTCCCGTTCATGCAGGGCAGCAATGTCTGGCATACGTCGAGGGAGAGGCGGAGCCCTGCAGTGAAATGGAAGGAACACCTAAGAGTGAGCACTGTACAACAACATCGTCAATGCACTGAGCACATGTTACACAGCCAATACACATATGCCACGTTGTGAGTCAGGTCTGTGCCACAGTTCCTGGACACGAACGCCAGTCAGGTTACACTCCTACCAAGGGACAGCCACTAACGGAGGGGGGCAAGATCACGATGACATGGCATGAGACTAGCTGTGGGCCAGTGTAAGTGAACATGCACACGCATCACAGGATTCACAGACATCCACACATGTGCAGAGGTAGTATGCGTATGGTACAGACAGGTAGTTGGATGCGATATGCACTGGTCACATGTCATAGGAATAGGACAGGCCACACACATTGCCTTTGAGGAGTACATGTCGAGACAGAACATACATAGGGAGCATGTGGATATGTACTTGTGTTGATACTCCGTGTAGTTGGATACATACACACCTCATGGCAAATCACATATGTGGGCTGGTGTGCGGAACAGTGTGCCATGCCCATCGACACACAGACACATGTTGGCAGCAGCAACTGCTGACACATTGAATCACACACCTACAGCAAAATCATGGAAAGACATGCCACACACATGACATGGTTGCAGCATGCAACGCAGCCATACACGTGTCATATGTAATATTCCGTGTACCTGGCATCAGGGGACAGGTGCGGGTGTCCGTGACTGGGACATGCAAGTGACTCATGGCTCCACTAGTGTGTACGACATGCACACATGTCAAAGGAGTGCAGGGGATGTGTGGTACAATGCGCACCATCACACACGACATGTGTACACAGCTCATCGTACATGTGCTTTGCCCACACCTCAGGGGTAAAGTGCCACATCACATCCTGACACACCTGTGTCACACACAGGTGGTATTGCACAGACAATGCATTGGTGTCCACCCTTGGCAATACCTGTCCGCTCCATTCCTGTCTGTGTGCCGCCTGTCACCACTGACAGTTGTTATACGCACCGTACATACGCTCGGAGCGCGTGTATAGGGTCCCTGGGCCAATATTGCCGCTGGCGTATGCGTACGCCACAGTAGTACGGACTGTACACGCGCTTGTGCGGTCCGGATCACAATATGGGCGCTGGCGTATGCGTACGCCACAGTAGTACGGACTGTACACGCGCTTGTACGGTCCGGATCACAATATGGGCGCTGGCGTATGCGTACGCCACAGTAGTACGGACTGTACACGCGCTTGTACGGTCCGGATCACAATATGGGCGCTGGCGTATGCGTACGCCACAGTAGTACGGACTGTACACGCGCTTGTACGGTCCGGATCACAATATGGGCGCTGGCGTATGCGTACGCCACAGTAGTACGGACTGTACACGCGCTTGTACGGTCCGGATCACAATATGGGCGCTGGCGTATGCGTACGCCACAGTAGTACGGACTGTACACGCGCTTGTACGGTCCGGATCACAATATGGGCGCTGGCGTATGCGTACGCCACAGTAGTACGGACTGTACACGCGCTTGTACGGTCCGGATCACAATATGGGCGCTGGCGTATGCGTACGCCACAGTAGTACGGACTGTACACGCGCTTGTACGGTCCGGATCACAATATGTGCGCTGGCGTATGCGTACGCCACAGTAGTACGGACTGTACACGCGCTTGTACGGTCCGGATCACAATATGGGCGCTGGCGTATGCGTACGCCACAGTAGTACGGACTGTACACGCGCTTGTACGGTCCGGATCACAATATGGGCGCTGGCGTATGCGTACGCCACAGTAGTACGGACTGTACACGCGCTTGTACGGTCCGTACTACTGTGGCGTACGCATACGCCAGCGCCCATATTGTGATCCGGACCGTACAAGCGCGTGTACAGTCCGTACTACTGTGGCGTACGCATACGCCAGCGCCCATATTGTGATCCGGACCGTACAAGCGCGTGTACAGTCCGTACTACTGTGGCGTACGCATACGCCAGCGCACATATTGTGATCCGGACCGTACAAGCGCGTGTACAGTCCGTACTACTGTGGCGTACGCATACGCCAGCGCCCATATTGTGATCCGGACCGTACAAGCGCATGTACGGTCGGTATCACTGCTTGTGGGGTGCCCTAGGGCGTGGAACGCACCGTACCTGTGTGTAAATGTATGAAAACACATAGGGGACACATGAGGGACAAGTATAAGGGCCTAAATGCCTGATGGTTGCCATGGAGACTGAGTTAAATTTTTGAATTTGAGCACCAGGTGCACAGCAGAAGTCAGTTTGAAAGAATCTACATTGTTGCAATGTGGATGTTGACTTGACATCATTATCAAAACTGAAACCATGCAAAGCCACACACTGGGGTAGGTTTGAAGGGATTGGATGAAACGTAGGATGCTAATGTGACTGACCAATCAATCTGTACTCCTATACATGAACAGGCCAGCCAGGCATATATAAGGCAGCCAGGTCCCATGAGAGAGCACTTGCCTGCACATCCATTCATCCATGACCACTGCTGCTGATAGTGATTCCTCTGGCACCATGTCCAGGACTGTGGAGAGGTCACAGCCATTCACCCAGGAGGAGAACCTTGCCCTGATAGATGTGATCCTCCCACAGTTCCAGAGCCTGTATGGTCGACCAGGGGTTCAGGTGAGTGCAGACTCCACTAGCTTAGACTGTGCCCCTTTTGTGTGACAGTGACTTCTGGCATTGTGTCCATGTGTGACAGACATGCACTGTTGTTTGGAGTGGGTCCCAGGGTGTGGAAGGCCTCATGTCACCCATGCAGAGCATGCTGTGTTTCCTGTGTGCACTCCTCACTTGCATAGTGCCTACTGTGACAATGAATGCAAGGTGCATGCCACATTCTGCCTGCATACTCCTCCTGGGGATGTTGTTTCCACAGTCCTGATGTGATCCTGTGTTCCCCCCAGTGTGACAGGTGTCAGTACCCATGGATGTGTGTTTGTTCAGTGTACCTGTGCTGTGAGTGTCCAAAGGCCGTGTTCGTCCCCTGCACATTGGTGTGTGTGTTAGTCCCCTGTCATGTGGGTGAGTGCATATGGGGAGTGTTGCACACAAGCAGCATGAGGGATGGATATGGCCTGGCCATCGGATGTGAGCAGGGAGCAGTGCTGTGTGCATGCCGTGCTGAGCCAGCCCCACACCTGTGACACCCCCGTCTACTGGCACATGGGCAGAGTGAGGTGTGTACCCGCAGTTGGCAATGCCATGTGATTGTCCTGTACCTGTGTGTGTCTGTGTACTCTGCTGAGGTAGCATCAGTGTGCTGGGGCAGGTGACTGCTGTGAGGTGCTGTACATAATCCTGGTGTAGCCTGTGAGGCACAGTGTGATCCCTGGTCAGTGAGTGTGTGGTACCCCTCATGCCACCCGTGTGCTTCCACTGGCACGTAGTGCATTTGGCCTTCCACAGTGGATAATGTCCCTATGACAAAGGTGCAATTAGTTGCATGCATACCATGGCCTGTTCATAATGAGGATTGTTCTATATGTGTGTCTCTGTGTCTTTGCTCATGTGGATTAATGTATTCTCTCTTTTGCATCCTCACAGGTAGGCGCCATTGCCAAGGGGGAGATCTGGAGGGAAGCCGTCAGTGCCGTGAGGGGTACAGAGGGTCGGAGGCGGAGCCTGTCTCAGGTGAGGAAACGCTGGCAGGACATCCGGTGCTGGACGAGGAGGATTGCACGGCTCCTGCTGGGGGACTCACCTGAGAGCCGTAAGAACCGTGGCCGCCGTCGTCTGACCCACATCCAGAAGCGTGTGCTGGCGGTGGTCTTCCCCGATATGGACAGGCGCCTACAGGAGAGGCAGCAGCAGGAAGGGGGTAGGTACATGTGTGTCAGTTGTGTGTCCCCAGCCAATGTAAGTGTGCAGTTGCATGGATACACTGCCAGGGTTTGATTGTGCAGTGCGTCAACTTCTCCACAAAGTAGCACAGTGCTGTTCTCACTCCCTCCCTTCCCCTCCTTGAAATGTGTTCCCTGGTCTGTCGCCACTCTTGCACAAGGTTATTTATGCAGGCAGTTCATGCAGGTGCCCTATGCTATCAGCATCATGTGTGGGGGTGATGTGCCACAGGTATGGGGACCTTGCGTGTGCCATGGCCAATTTCAGTCATTGTGGTGTCCATGTCACTTGGCACTGATTGTGAATCACGACATAGGGGTGTGTCTCCAAAATGTACAGCCTTCCAGCATGCATGTCCAATTGTGTGCCCTCTGACATGATGTGCCTGAGTGGGAGGCCTGCTAAGTGCAGGGACGGTTGCTTAATTTGCAGTCATGTCCATCCTGGACCATGGAGGAGTGTGGGCACTACTGTGCCCTGGGGCACCTCTTCCTAGGTATCATGTGCGTCATCCAACAATATGGCCATTCACTGTGTCTTTGCCATGGGTTGCGTAGGGTGGCATTGTACCCTGGGCTCAACTGTTAGGACCTACAGGTTGCTACATGTGTCCACTGTACAGGGGGACCCATTTTGCTTGTGCATACTCACAGTGGGCATTACCTGTGTGTGTTGTTGAGACAATCTGATGATGTTTGCCTGTCAATGATGTGTGGACATGGCCACCAGGGGCTGTGTGTTTACAGTCATGAATTAGTGGAGGCCATGTGTTTCCATCCCAGAGTAAGAGGTGTACATACTTTCTCCGTCTCAATGAGATTGTCTCAGGTGTGGGTGGTTTGTGCGTACAAGGCCTACATGTCAGAAGCTTCATCCTGCTTGCTGGGTTTAGCCTGTGTGTGATGTTTGACTGGACATACGCTCAAGGTGCAGTGACCCTGTCATGTGTGGCCTGGTTTCATGTATTGCCTTTGCAGCATGCGGCAAGAGTAAATGGATATGATTCATGCTCATCCCTTTTTGACGACGCAGTGTGGTGCAGGTGCTGTGCACATTTGTCCCCAGAGGCTGACTCCTCTCTAAAATTTCAGGTGCAGTGATTTGCTGTTGTGTCATGATCTCCATTGTGTCTCAGTGGCATGGTGGGTAGAAAAACTGTGTGTTCCATGGCCTACATGTGTACATTGTTTTGTAGGTGTTACTCCTGTTGCTTTTCAGGCTATGCAATGTGACCTATGTATATTTGACTCATGTGACATAAGTGTACAGGTGTCTGATTTTCTCCTGTCTCTTCACCTTGCCCACAGCATCGCCGGGGGACACGGAAGGAGACACTAGCACGGACCGGGAGGAGAGATTGAGCACCAGTACCAGCAGTGCTGTCCTGTCTGGCACATGGAGTGGCACGGAGGCCGAAGGGAGTGAGGCGGAGGACCTGTTGACTGCCAACACAGACTATGACGCAGACGGGTCCGAGGCTGAGCTCCCAGAGGTGGCGGAGTCTGCCCCCCCAGCTGATGGCAGCCCTCCACATCCCCCCGCCACCTCAGGTTCCATCACCGGCCTCCCACATGCTCGTGGCCCTTCCCTCCGTGCTCGGTCCCCACATGTCTCCTTCCTGCCAGGCACCGCACCCCCTGCCCCTGTCACCACTGCTGCGGTGAGTGCGGAGTCTGTGGACATCCTGAGGCAGTTGCAGGTTGGTCAGACTGCGATGCTAAATGTCCTCCATGCCCACACCCAGGTGCTGACCCAGATGGAGGCATACATGGAGGGCATGTCGGCTGCGCAGTCTGACCAACGGCAGTTGCTGAGGTCCATAGACTCCACACTGACTGCAGCACTGGATCTCCTGCAGCGCTGCGTAACACCCCCTACCCCTGCCCCATCCACAATTCCCACTCCCGTGCCTGTCCCACGCACATCCAGACGTCAGCGTGCACGCACCCCAACAGACACAGGCACCACACCACCAGGGAAGTCGAAGCGCACACCTCCTGTCACGCACACACAGGGTGAGGAAGGCACACCCACTGGGTCGGGGGGGAAACGTAGAACACGCAGCCACAGTGGGAGTCCGCATTCCACACAACCCACTCCCTCCAAATCCACTCCCCTTAGCTCTCCTGGCCAACAGTCAGTGACAGCATCATCCACTGCGAGTGTGCCCCCCAGCCCCAGGATGACACCACCCCGCAAGCGGTGGAGGCGGGACCCGGCCAGGGGAGTTGAGTCCCCCACCCTGTCCACACCCTCCCCCAGTGGCGCTGCGACCCATCCCTTTGCCCCCCCCCCCTCCTTGGGGCCTGTGGTTGGATTGGGTACGGGGGAGTCGCTGGGGGAACTTGCCGACGTGTGCAGCGCCATTCTGTCCTCCACCTTTGGCGCTGGCACCCCCCCTGTGGCAGATTCATCCCTCCCTGCACCCACAACACCTACCCTTTCCCCTCCTGTCCCTGCGGTGCCTGTTTCCACCCTCCCCCCTGATGCCCCCTCTTCTGTGGATGAAATGGACTTGTGAACTGTGCAGGCAAGCTAGGGGACACACGTCCCGATGTGTACCCCCCCCCCGGACATTGCTGCTGGGCTGGCCCATGGCCCTTGTACATAGTGGACATTTTCTCTGATATATTTTCCTGCTGAATAAAGCCTTTTCTTTTTGTTTTGCACACTGATGCTTTCCTGGACTTGCTGTTGGTGCTGGTGCTCCCTGCGTTGGGGTGGTGATAATGTGTTAGGGGTCTGTGAAATGTTGGAGTGTGCTGCTCATGGGGTGTACCCTGCCATCTGCGTGCCATCACAAAGGTCTCTGCAAATGGTATTTGGTCATGTTTGCTCTCACTGTATGGTGACATTGTCCCAAGGTGTGTTCCGTCCTCTGTGGCCCAGGCCATTTTTCCTGCAGGGTGTCTCCCAAATGCTGTGCTGTGCTGTGTCTACATTTCCTGGATGTGTGAGGGTTGCCTTTCAATATAGCCATGCTGGCTCAGCGATGGCTCCGCCTGCATCTGGGGTATCACCCTTGTAGGTCACTGAACTTGTTGATGGGGTATATTGTCCGATGTCTGGGCACTGCTGGGAGTGATAGGTACACACCCCTCCTGTGTCTGGGCACTGCTGGGAGTGATAGGCACACACCCCTCCTGTGTCTGGGCACTGCTGGGAGGACCCTGCACCCACCCCTCCTGTGTCTGGGCACTGCTGGGGGTGTTTTGCACACCCCATTCTTATAGCAGGTTCGGTGCGTACATGCACGGGTGGGGGTTTGGTGCGTACATACACGGGTGGGGGTTCGGTCCGTACATACACGGGTGGGGGTTCGGGGCGTACATACTCTGCTGGGGTGGGGGTTCGGTGCGTACATACACGGGTGGTGGTTCGGTGCGTACATACACGGCTGGGGTGGGGGTTTGGTGCGTACATACACGGCTGGTGTGGTGGTTTGGTGCGTACATACACGGGTGGGGGTTCGGTCCGTACATACACGGGTGGGGGTTCGGGGCGTACATACTCTGCTGGGGTGGGGGTTCGGTGCGTACATACACGGGTGGTGGTTCGGTGCGTACATACACGGCTGGGGTGGGGGTTTGGTGCGTACATACACGGCTGGTGTGGTGGTTTGGTGCGTACATACACGGGTGGGCGTTTGGTGCGTACATACACGGGTGGTGGTTTGGTGCGTACATACACGGCTGGGGTGGTGGTTTGGTGCGTACATACACGGGTGGGGGTTTGGTGCGTACATACACGGCTGGGGTGGGGGTTCGGTCCGTACATACACGGGTGGGGGTTCGGGGCGTACATACTCTGCTGGGGTGGGGGTTCGGTCCGTACATACACGGGTGGTGGTTCGGTGCGTACATACACGGCTGGGGTGGGTGTTAGGTGCGTACATACACGGGTGGGGGTTTGGTGCGTACATACACGGCTGGTGGTTCGGTGCGTACATACACGGCTGGGGGGGGGTTCGGTGCGTACATACACGGGTGGTGGTTCGGTGCGTACATACACGGCTGGGGTGGGGGTTTGGTGCGTACATACACGGCTGGTGTGGTGGTTTGGTGCGTACATACACGGGTGGGCGTTTGGTGCGTACATACACGGGTGGTGGTTTGGTGCGTACATACACGGCTGGGGTGGTGGTTTGGTGCGTACATACACGGGTGGTGGTTTGGTGCGTACATACACGGCTGGGGTGGGGGTTCGGTCCGTACATACACGGGTGGGGGTTCGGGGCGTACATACTCTGCTGGGGTGGGGGTTCGGTCCGTACATACACGGGTGGTGGTTCGGTGCGTACATACACGGCTGGGGTGGGTGTTAGGTGCGTACATACACGGGTGGGGGTTTGGTGCGTACATACACGGCTGGGGGGGGTTCGGGGGCGTACATACACGGGTGGTGGTTCGGTGCGTACATACACGGGTGGTGGTTCGGTGCGTACATACACGGCTGGGGTGGGGGTTTGGTGCGTACATACACGGCTGGTGGTTCGGTGCGTACATACACGGCTGGGGTGGGGGTTTGGTGCGTACATACACGGCTGGTGGTTCGGTGCGTACATACACGGCTGGGGGGGGGTTCGGGGGCGTACATACACGGGTGGTGGTTTGGTGCGTACATACACGGCTGGGGTGGGGGTTCGGTCCGTACATACACGGGTGGGGGTTCGGGGCGTACATACTCTGCTGGGGTGGGTGTTAGGTGCGTACATACACGGGTGGGGGTTTGGTGCGTACATACACGGCTGGTGGTTCGGTGCGTACATACACGGCTGGGGGGGGTTAGGGGGCGTACATACACGGGTGGTGGTTTGGTGCGTACATACACGGCTGGGGTGGGGGTTCGGTCCGTACATACACGGGTGGGGGTTCGGGGCGTACATACTCTGCTGGGGTGGGGGTTCGGGGGCGTACATACACGGGTGGTGGTTCGGTGCGTACATACACGGGTGGTGGTTCGGTGCGTACATACACGGCTGGGGTGGGTGTTAGGTGCGTACATACACGGGTGGGGGTTTGGTGCGTACATACACGGCTGGTGGTTCGGTGCGTACATACACGGCTGGGGGGGGGGTTCGGTGCGTACATACACGGGTGGTGGTTCGGTGCGTACATACACGGCTGGGGTGGGGGTTTGGTGCGTACATACACGGCTGGTGTGGTGGTTTGGTGCGTACATACACGGGTGGGCGTTTGGTGCGTACATACACGGGTGGTGGTTTGGTGCGTACATACACGGCTGGGGTGGTGGTTTGGTGCGTACATACACGGGTGGTGGTTTGGTGCGTACATACACGGCTGGGGTGGGGGTTCGGTCCGTACATACACGGGTGGGGGTTCGGGGCGTACATACTCTGCTGGGGTGGGGGTTCGGGGGCGTACATACACGGGTGGTGGTTCGGTGCGTACATACACGGGTGGTGGTTCGGTGCGTACATACACGGCTGGGGTGGGGGTTTGGTGCGTACATACACGGCTGGTGTGGTGGTTTGGTGCGTACATACACGGGTGGGGGTTTGGTGCGTACATACACGGCTGGGGGTTCGGGGCGTACATACCAGGGTGGGGTGGGGGTTCGGGGCGTACATGCACGGGTGGCGCTTGGGTGCGTACATACACGGGTGGGGGTTCGGGGCGTACATACCAGGGTGGGGTGGGGGTTCGGGGCGTACATACACGGGTGGCGCTTGGGTGCGTACATACACGGGTGGCGGTTCGGGGCGTACATACACGGGTGGGGGTTCGGGGCGTACATACACGAGTGGGGGTTCGGGGCGTACATGCACGGGTGGGGGTACGGGCCGTACTTCCACGGGTGGGGGTACGGTCCGTACATACCCCTGCCCACGCTCTGCGTGCCTGGGTACGGGCCGTACCCATGCCTTTGGTGTGTGGGTACGGTGCGTCCCACCATTGTTGCGGGCCGTGGGGTCCGCACCGTACACAGGCCTTGGGGGCGTGGCTACGGGTCGTACCACGCGTACCCCTACATGACCCCAGCAATGCTGGTACGAGCTGTACCAAGGCCTTTCTGACGTGGGTACGGGCCGTACCGCTATTGTTGGAGTGACGTAGGGGGACGCGTGGTACGTTCCGTACCCACGCTCTTGCGGCCTGGGTAGGGTACGTACCGGTTCGCGTGACCATCCACTTCCGTTGTGGCGGACGCTTGCGTTGCTGGCCTTGCCCCCACCCCCTGGAAGTGACCAGGCCCTGATGGTCAGGTATGTCCAGGCCATGTGTGATTTGGTACCATGTGTTGGTGTTGTGTGTCCTGCCCCTGCCCCCCCCTTTGCCCCTGGTTGTTGTGCTGACCTTCTGCGGCGTCTGCGTCGGTTCCTGTACGCCAGGTGGACTGCTAGGAGGGCAGGGATGGCACGTAGGTTCGGGTCCATGTCTGTTCGTCGCGTCCAGCTGCTCCTTGCGTGTGTCGTCCTGATTTCCCGGCAGTTTTTGGCAGCCGGTAAATATTTTCCGTGCGGGATGACGTCGGTTCGATTCGTACTTCCTGGTTCGTGAAACGTAGGCTGGATGCGTACCGACGTCACGTCGGCTCCTTTCAGGATCGGAATTGTGTTTAGTTTCTGTTCGGTCGGTGTTTTGTTCGAATCGTACGGAAATGGTGTTTCCGTATGAATCGTACTTGCATTTTCGGATGGATTTCGCACCGGGTACGAGTCGGACGGAGAAAAGGCTCCGTCCGACGGTTCGTACCCGGTTTTTACCGGATCGGAATTGGCACCTATGTCGGAACTTTTCACATCAATCCGCCTTCGGACAGACAGGCCGCGCATCAGCCGTTCACGCGCACACGAGGCCCAGGCGGGATGTAAAGGCAAAGCCCACTTTACTCACACCAGGTTGGGTCCTGCCTTTAGTCACTACTATGCACTTTAAGCCCCACGTAAAGTTACTCACACTGGAAGATCATATAGCGCACTGAAACATTTTTTTTTTTTGTATCGACTCTAATAGTTTTTTAAAAAAAAGGCGAAGCAATCTAAAACTGAGCGGTGCAAGTGAATTAACGTTATTGCGTGGGACAGGGTAATACCATTCGGCCTCTAAAGAAGGGCAAGGCAAACCTGTGGGGAACTGGGGGGCCGGGTAGGAGAGAATGCAGACCCTGTGAGAAAGAGACAGCTCGTAGAGGCCTCCAGGCAGCGCACCCACCCAACCCTATTGCAGGTAGTGGACTGGCCTATGAGGAAACCGGGGAACTCACAGGAGGGCCGACCTCTCAGTTAGTAAATGTGGAATGACATCCCAGGGTCCATCTCCAACCCTGCTCCTGTGTAGGAGAGAGTTGAAGATTCACCCCTTTAAAGACAGTGGAAAAGACCACTTCTGCCTAGCACACAGATAGCGCCCTTACCACTTGTTGACTGTATATTTGCTTGTGACCCTGTACAGCGCCCCACTGCCTTTTTGCTAGGTTGGCGCTATACAAATACCACATACAAACATATAATAATTCCTTATCAGACTCTCTGCTCATGGTTTACTGAGTAACTTTATCAGAGGAGACACTGGTTGCATAGGCCGCTCAGTAAGTCAATGCACTTGCTGCCGGTCCCCTCCATGGGCCCATCTGTGCACTCCATCCTGCCAGTATTTGTGATCATTGCATGACATTTGAGCCACGTGCTTGCCGCAGGCTGCAGACGTGTGCTAGGTGACAGCACGTGTTACTGTTACTCACCAGACCTGAGTCACATCTGGCATGGGTGCATGTCTGGGGTATCTGTGTGCACATGTCCGTCTGTACTGGAGTGGGGTGGGCCTGCTTCTCAGCGGGTGAATGCCCGGAGGCTGTCAGGGTCTGTCTGTAAGGAGGTAACTGGGTTCTTACAGTGATGAGTTTCTGTCTCTGTGGAACTCGCGCATCTGTGCCTTTAAGGGGGTGAATGTCTGTTGGAGTTGGCGGTCTGTCTCTCTGTCTATTGCTTCGATGTCTGTCTGGAGCTTTAAGCCCCTTCCCCTGTTAGTTGAATGTTTATCAATGGGTTAATGATCTGCCTGTCTGAGGCTAGATTTCTGTCTACAGATGGACCTCAGAATGTCTGAAGGACAGCTTAGGGAGTTGAACACTCACTGCTGACAATTGCAGTGATCTTTAGGTATTAAGTTTGAATCCTAGCAAGGCCAATTTAATTTCAAACCTTCCATGGTCAGTAAATTAAAACAACCATCCCATTGGATGCTGATAATTCCTTTCACTTACAACGCAGAGAGATCTAAAACTGAGCTGTACTCGAGACGTGTTAATATTATTGTAATAATATTGGGAGCCCGGGGGTCAATTTATGTCAGTCTAGGGGTTGAATGTCTGTCAGTCTGTCTGAAGTGAAGTATGTGCATGCTTGCCTGTAGTAAACTGAATGTCTGTCAGTCTGAAGTTATGTATGCCTGCCTGCAAGGGTTGGATGTCTGTCTGCCTGAAGTATAAGTATGCCTATCTGGGGGTGGGAGGAGGGGTGTTTAGGCATGCCTAAAGTTATGTACGCCTGCCGGTACAGGAGATGGATGTCTGTCCAAAGTAAAATACACCTGTCTGTACGGGAGATAGATGTCTGTCTGTCCGACGTTATGTGCACCTGTTTGTATGGGAGATGGATGTCTGTCAGAAGTTTTGTACACCTGTCTGTACGGGAGATCACTACCTGTCTATCTGAAGTTAGGTATATGTACGCCTGCTTCTAAGGGAGTTGAGCGTCTGTATATCTGAAGACGCCTACAGAAATGTCTGCCTGTATAGGGAACTGATGTTAATTATAGGCACAGCTACAGAAATTATGTAATCCTGCAGCTGCGTCGTTTTCTGCATGATTATGGCTTCCCCCCACTTGCCACATAATTCATCACTTGCTCTACGATTGGCAGATTTTAGCACAAAAAAAAACATTCGTTTGTATCTCAAATGGATCAGAAGTTACTTTGACCCTTTGCAAATATTAACGGCTCCTTTTCGGTTCAGGATTGCTGTATGTGGGTGATAAGCTGATCCCATTGAAGGGGAACCTTTGCCCAAATAGTGTTAACGAGTAATACAAGCATTAGCAATGCAATAGGACTCGCATTTACGCGAGACCTATTGCATTGCTAACGGGAGTGCCGGCAGGCGAGAAGGCACTAAACGGGAGGTGGGTGTGGGGGTCTGAGAAGGCACGGACTGCGGGAGGCACGGGAAGAAAATAGTGCTCACAATATAAATAAAACATACTATGCAACACTCGAAGTAAATGGGCCAGTAGCCATGGAAGAATACAAATTAAGGAGGGACTATCAAGCCTAAAGGCAGCATTTAGGTACTAAGCCAATGAAAAAGATGGGCGAAGTGGGCGTGGCTTCCACTCCATGCTGAATACTGCATGCCTCGCAACACGAGCGCATGCGTGCTGCCGCTATAGGCTCGACCTAAAAAGGCAAAGCGACACATGACTCCATCCTGCCACTCTGAACCTAAAAAGAAGAGACAAGGATGGCATGAAATGAGTCGTTCACGTTTGAGGTCTCTTGGCACAAAGCTGATTCTACAGCAATCCCAGTGCACACGACTTTCCTGGGCCAGATTGCAGATTTTTAGTGCGCTTCTAGTTCCCACAGGCACTCTTTGGGGCGCTAAGAAACTGCAATGTCCCCTGTCATGTTACTGCGCAGATCCTCCCTGGTGACGTCTGAACCTTTGAGATTCACGTTGGGCTCCATACCGACACCGGAACGGGCCTCCAGTCCGGTTTCAAGACCTGCGCCGGTCTCTTCCATCAACAGTGGTACTAACGCCACTTCCATCGAAGACAATATGGTTCTGATACTGATGTCAGACACCAAACCGACTGATGTCGCGCTTCAAAATTACAGATGCGCAGCTGGTCGTAATGCACTCTAACTCTTATCCAGTGCATCTAACAGGGATGGTGTAATTGGGCTTGCAGGACACATATTTTCATAAGCCCGTCCTACAGTTCCACAGACGTTACCTGTGGTTCATAGTTGACCAGGAGCATTTTCAGTTTGCTCTGCTCCCCTTCGGCCTCACCAGTGCTCCTCAGGTGTTCACAAAGTAATGCTGGTGTTTGCTGCCCACCTTCAGAGATTGGGGATACAAGTTTTCCCCTACCTTGACACTTGGCTGTTGGCTGTTGAAAACAGGCTTGCCATTGTTATTCATAGACCACTTCCACAGAGCAGCAAACTTCCAGACACTCTTGTGGTTTTTTTTTTGACAAGCCGAAGTTGCACCTGACTCCTTTATTTAGGCTTCTATTCATTTGAGCAATCCTGGACGCAGTGCCATTTAGAGCCTTTCCACTGCAAAAATGAGTCCAGGACATTCGAGCTATGATCCTGATGTTTCAGCTTCTGTCCTGAATCTCCGGTCCTAGGATGCTTGTTTCCAGTCCAGGAAGGACCTGGCTTGGCAGTTCGGGCTGGACTGTTCCCATGAGGCACAGGGTCAAGACTGATTTGCATATGGCTGGGTTCAAACTGGAACGGCATGGTGAGCAAAAAAACGATGGATTTAGGCCCAGATCTCTGTACTGGGGTAAATGTATGACATTGTTCTGCATTCTGTCCATCAAATTTTGTTTTTTCTGAATCTCCGTGAGAGCAGCTTTAAGGCTTCTTTATCTGTTTAGCTCCTGTATTCTCCTTATCCGCTATGCACATGGAATCTGAAGTTCCAGTGGGCCCAACATCAAGACAATCTGATAGATATCATCCAAATCTCAAAGGAAGTGGCTCACAATCTTCACTGGTGGCTGATCGAGTGCAGTTGGTCCAGCATCAGGCCTGGCTCTCTTCACCACTTGGAGCTGGTAGTGGTGACAGATGCCTCCATGCTGGTCTGGGAAGGTCATCTGGACGAGGTGGAGATCAGATGCCTCAGGTCTCGATGGAAAAGCATCTCCATATCAGTCTGTTGGAGTTACTGGCCAATATTTGGGCTCTTAAGTCCTTCCTGCCATCCATCAGGGGGAGGCTGATACAGGTTATCAAGGAGAAAACCACCGCCATGTGGTATTGCAACAAGCAGAACAGAGTGGGGGTCCTGTGCCAGGAGGTTCCATGTCTTTAGAGTTGGTTGGAGCACCAGTGCAATTCCCCTTATAGAAAACCACTTAGTAGAATGCCTGAATGCCAGAGTAGAGGAGTAGACAGTGTCTGGCAATCACAAGTGGCGTCTAGACACTGAGGTGGCACAGGCATCTTCATTTGGGACAGCCTTGACTAGATCTTTTTGGCACTGCCAAGAGCGCTTGGTGTGAAACGTTTAGCGCCATGGCGCTTCGAGAGCAACACTAGTGGAAATGCGTTATAGTTGAATTAGAACACACTCCTGTATACCTTCCTGCCCCGCCTTTCCTGCCTCAAGTTCTGAAATAGATCAAGAATGATCAGGCCCAAATCACCGTACTGGCTCTGGACTGGCCAGGAGAGAGTAGTACCTGGAACTAGTATGCATGAACATCTGTCCTCTGATCAGGCTACCACTTTAGAAGGCTCTTCTGTCGCAGCAGCGGAGTATGGTCCCCCACCAGCATCTGCGCAATCAACACCTACATGTGTGGAGATTGAGCAACGACATTTGATCTGCTGCCTGAGGTGGTAGATGTCATTCTCAGTGCCAGGTGCCCTTTGACAAAATCCATTCATGACGGGCACTAGGACACATTTGTGGCCTGGTGTGGCATTAAGATTGAGCCTTTACAAACAAAACTGTTGGACTTCATTTATGGTTTTATCTTAGGCTCAGCAGGGCCTTATAAAGGCCACTAGCAAATGGTATTTGTCGCCCCTTTTAGCCTCTCTACATGTACTGGACCAACCGTTGGTGATGAGTGATAGGACAGCATTCTTGCCAAAAGTCATGTCTGCCTCTCGCATTGGGTAGCCCATCACTCTGCCAACATTCTTTGTTCCAACCCACCCCTTGAAAGAGGAGAAGAGGTTCCCCAAAGGTCTTTAAGCTTTCACATTGATCAGACCAAGGAACACTGTGTGTAGGATAAGCTTTTAGTGGGGTTCCCTGTGACGAAGAAATGAAAAGGAGTGTAGAAGAGGACTCTAACGAGGAGGATAGTCCTCTGCATCGAGATCTTCTAAGCAGTGGCCAAGAAGCAGCCGGGGATGGTCTGAAAGTCCATTCCACTGGAGATAAGGCTAATGCCAATGCATGAATTCACAGAATGCCTGTTCTCCACGTTTGCCAGGCAGCGACGTGTACATCAGTGCATATATTTATGAATCGCTACTACCTTGACAGCCAGGTCCAGCTGTGGAGGCATATTGCCCTGCTCGATTCTGAGGGACTTTTTGGTACGAGCCCACTCCACAAACCCTCCACCTGGAGAGGTACTGCTTTGGTATCTATTTTAAGTGGAGGAATCTGCGGTTATACATCAGTAGAACAAGTAATTTGCCTTTGGTGGCACTCTTTCTGTTATATACTCCGTCTAGCCCCAGATTCCCCACTGGTGTTCTGTGAAATGGCTTCATTTTAACACCTAAAAAGGTCCCAATTTATTATTCTGCACTCTGGTGCCAACATTTGTTCACCCTCTGAGTCTGAGGGTGCGGAAAAGGGGGGAAAAAGAAACGTACATTTGCACACAGTTGTGGATCTTATATGTGGCTCTACTCTGTCACTTGAGGGGCGATATGGAGCCAATGTGAAGCAGCACTGCTAGGAGCGCTGCTATGAAACGTTTCCATATCTGGTCTGGTGCCTGGCAAGTGTTCTATGGTGAGAGTCTACAGTAAGAGTAAAGATCCACAACCCTTATCGAAGGTAAGTAACTTGTTCATTTTGATCATGCCACACCAATACTGCCCTTCAGTAAATCTACATATTCCATTTTTAGCTTCAGCATCATGTTGCATAGCTTCTCTGAGTTAGGATCTAAGTTGAGAAGAAGGCTTTTCCTGATGCAACATTGTATGCTGCTGGATTGGTGCCCACCATAGATAGTTAAATCCATGCTGTGACATAATATCTGCTTATACAAACATGACTCTATGCATGTTAAAATAATATCTTTAGCAGTAGCAAGCATGTATAGCAGTAATTGTGCATTATATCATATGGATCCTTTTATTTAGTTGCCTGGATAGCTTTCCTGAAAGATAATTTTACAAAACTGACACTTTCAAAATGATCTGCTTTCCATTCAAAAGTCGTATTGAGCATATGAGTTATTAAAGATTTTAAAATGGAATGTTGCGAAATGAATTAATATATTTGTGTTGATTGGCTTTCTATCCCAGAATTTGATGCCTGCATATCCCAGAATTTGAAATCCATCATTAATTATTAAAAATATACCCTGACTAACGTTTATTAAGATTGAAATTCTCCTTGCTTTTAATGTCCACCAATTATTTAGCATAACATACATGTTCGATATTTACCTTTATTGGTATTGTTTCTCATGTACACTAAATAGTTTTGAAGGTAAATAAAATTCATGTGTCTTACAATTTTTATCGATAGGGATCATCTCAGGGTATTCCTGCACATTGGCAATGGGGAGCTCCACAGGTAAATGTATATTTACTAACTATCCGTCTCATATATTGCACTCTTTGCTTTAAAAGTGAATATTTTACATAGCTCTTAAAGTACTCAATTTGTAATGTTAGTTTTTGGTGAAAAAAAGTAATAATAATATAACCTGTAATTTAGCATTCACCTTCAGAATCATGAGGAGACTTCCCAAGTCTGTGACTCTCCAAATTAGTCACTGGATGTTAATCCTGGTGGTGTGGAGTTATGATCTCTTAAGATGAGCCCTCTTGTGGGAATAGGCCCTGGAACGGAGATCCAGGAGGGATCACCTATCCCTGAAATGCTCACATGTGAGGCTGGTATCAATTTCTGATCAAGTTATTCGGCAAAGGTGCGCACTTTGGGCCAAGAGGGCTGTTCCTCTGGCCTCGGTAATTGCACCTAAGGCACAATGAGGTGCACCGGGACAGAAGGGAGAGGGGCCTCAGTCGTCACCCTGGACTGCCACTTTTTGCTCATAACCCCCCAGAAAGGAGTTTAGCTAAATTGGTGTTGATGACTGCATGAATACAAAGCTTACAACTTTAACTAATGCTTTGTAAGCTATCTATACTCTTGCATGAACACATTGTTCTTTATTTACGCTTAATAAACAACTCTTCTTCTTCTGGAATCTCCAGTGATGATCATGATCACTGAATATATAATATAAACTCTGTGCTTTATAAAAAGCCATTTTAAAAGGTAAATGTATTTTTTGTCAGTTTAGCTGAAGGATTCTTGACATTAAACAAAGAAGCCAGTTATATTTTAAAATCTACTATTAAATTAACCAAAGTAACAAGAAAAAACACAGAAATGGTGAGCTTGTCCGCCAAATAGGTGCCAATCGTGAGGGCTTTGTGAGCAGTGCAGCCGGTCATGAATATGAGCGGCCAGGAATGGGGACCCAGTTGAGTTCCATCACGATAGGAATGGTGTAAGGATTCATGCAGCTGCATAAAGGGTACCATTGAGTTTGTTTTTTTGGCAACTGTGGAGCAGGGAGTAGCCACCTTCTAAGGTTGGGGGGCGGGGGGGAGTTGAGCACTTGAAAGGCAGTTCTAAAGTCGATTAATACCTGCTCTTTCAGTAGAAGAGAGTGCTGATACCATACCATCTTGGTCTTTTTGGCAGTGTGTTTCTTGAGGCTGATGTTAATGTCAAGGGTAAATCCAACTAGACATGTGAGTAGTTGGGGTTTGAATGTGTTCAGATTTGTTGTTGAGTCCAGTTTGTACTAGTTGTTGTTAGTTTTTCTTGGCCAATAGGAAGAGTTTGGTCTTAGTGGGTTTGAGTTTCATATAGGAGAACTTTGATAGAGGAGGTTGAAGATGGCCACTGTGTGGTGTTGTGTGTTGGGATGGAGGGGAGGGCGGGAGAGGTAGCTTTGGTATCGTCAATGTGCTGTTGGATCCTCTGGATTTTTTTATTGAAGTGGAAATTGACGACATTGCACTTGTCAGTGGAATCTGGAAAAGATTAACATGGTGGTGCGGGGATAGTGAAATGCTTGTGCTTCTGATGGATGCATTGTTGGTGGCATTTTTAGGAAGCTGGCTCTGCATGTACTATACCAAAGTAAGGTATAGTGTGCACAGAGTCCAGTGTATCCCCAGAGGTATAGGAGAGGCTAAAATTAGATAATCACTAACAGCTGTATTTGTGGTAGTATGGTCAAGCAGTTAGGCTTATCAGGAGGGTGTGTTAATCATTTATTGTATTCACTCAATAAAGGCTGATGTCACACACTCAGAGACAGAATCCAGACCAATTAGGTAAGTATAAAACAGATATACATATGGTTTATTTATAGAACCAAGCAGGACTTGGTACAGGTAAGTAATAAATACTTTCAAATGCACGACTGTTCAAGTAAATGCAGTTGTTCTTGTAATTGTAACAGTTACAGGTTGATATCACGTTTGAGAATACTTGGCATTACACAGTAAATACTTCATTACTTTCGGATTACGTTACAATAGTGCTCACTTTTCCCCATACATTGGCCGTTCTACACTTTCTAGACCCAAAATCTCATACTATGAGTCTCTGTGGGAAGAAAAATGGTTATTGAGCTCGGAGGTAAGTATTGGACTTACGAGGTTGAGGTGTTGGGGTTAGGACCAAGGTTCCCTTAGTCCAAGTAGACACTCTAGTTAGATCAGCACTGGGGCGGCCGGGTGCAGAGTGTAGGAGCCCAACAAACCTCAAATTTAGCTGAAAAAATCACCTTTTTCACACATTTTTGTGTAGGAAAGTTGTGGCATCACCGGGCTGACACAAATTTCCTACCACCCAGCGTTCCCCCGGGTCTCCCGATAAAAACTGTGCCTCACTCGTGTGGGAGGCCCAAGTACTCGCGACAGGCAAGGGTCCAAAACGTAGTGCGCCTCAACAGGCAAGGGCCCAAAACGTAGTGAGGCGCACTACGTTTAGGCCCATGGTGGGTCCTTAGGCCTCCCACACGAGTGAGGCACCATGTTTATCAGGAGACCCGGGGGAACGCTGGGTGGAAGGAAATTTGTGTCAGCCCGGTGATGCCACAACTTTGCCACACAAAAATTTGTGAAAAGGTGATCTTTTCAGCTAAATTTGAGGTTTGCAGGGCATTCTGGGTACGGAAACGTTGGGGGATCCACGCAAGCCTTACCTCCCTGGAATCCCCCGGGTGTCTAGTTTTTAGAAATGTGCGGGTTTGGTAGGTTCCCCTGGGTGGCCGCCGAGCTCCGGTCCAAAAACCCAGGTGACCCCCCTTGCAAAACCAGGTCGTTTTGAGGTAGGCAATTTTCATGTCACCTCAATACGTTTTGGGCCCTTGCCTGTCGCGGGTACTTGGGCCATCTACACGAGTGAGGCACCGTTTTTATTGGGAGACCCGGGGGAACGCTGGGTGGTAGGAAACTTGTGTCAGCCCGGTGATGCCACAGCTTTCCCACACAAAAATGTGTGAAAAAGGTGATTTTTTCAGCTAAATTTGAGGTTTGCAGGGCATTCTGGGTAAGGAAACGTTGGGGTATCCACGCACGCCATACCTCACTGAAATCCCCCTGGTGTCTAGTTTTCAGAAATGTGGCCGCCAAGCCCGGGGCCAAAAACTCATGGGACCCCCTTTGGAAAACCAGGTTGTTTTGTCATAGGTAATTTTGATGTCTCCTCAATAGGTTTTGGGCCCTTGCCTGACACGGGCACTAGGCCTACCCACGCAAGTGAGGTACCATTTTTCTCTGAAGACTTTGAGGAACGCAGGGTGGGTGGAATTTTGTGGACCCACGCAGATTCCAGAACTTTCCACCACAGAAATTTGAGGAAAATGTGTTATTTTGGACACATTTTTAGGTTTGCAATGGATTCTGGGTAACAGAACCTGGTGAGAGCCAGTGAAGTCACCCCATCCTGGATTCCCCTCGGTGTCTAGTTTTCAAAAATGTACAGGTTTGCTAGGTTTGCCTACGTGCCAACTACGCTAGGGCCCAAAATCCACAGGTATGAACATTCCTAAAAAAAATTTGGAGCCCAGTGGGCTTTCTTCTGCCCTGGGAGGGAATCGGGGAAGGGGGTTTCATCCTGATATGCCCCTAAAGGGGCAGAAAGACTGTGGCTATTTTTTGTGGGGGTGGGGGCATTGGTATGACCGTTTTGGGTAGCCCCCACGCATAAAAAAAGCCTGCGTACTCGCTGGCGCCTTGTGGGCTTTCTGCCCCCCCCAGGGGGCAGATCAGGGGCCACTGCCACCATCTGCCCTCACGGGGGGGACAGAAAGACTGGAATTTCTCTGCGGGTGGGGTATTGTCATGCCCATTTTGGGGAGCCCCTACACTAATAAAACAAAAAAATCCATGATTTCTAGTGGGCATTCTGCGCCCCCCAGGGGGGGGGCCAGATTGGGGGCTACAGCTCCCATCTGCCTCCTGGGGGGCAGAAAGACTGTCATTTTTGTGCAGGGGAGGGTGGGGGCATTGGCGTGCCCGTTTCGGGCAGCCCACACACTAAAAACAATTGTGCAAAAAAAATCCCAGGTGGATAGTGGGCTTTCTGCCCCTCTGGGGGGTGGGCGGATTGGGGGATACTGCCCCATCTGCTCCCCGGGGGCAGAAAGGCTGTAATGGCGGCGGGGGGTGGGGGCATTGGCGTGCCCATTTCGGGCAGCCTCCACCCTAAATAAAATCCATCACCCTAAATAAAATTGCGCGAAAAAATCCCTGGCGTCAAGTGGGCTTTGCGCCCCCCTGAAGTGGCAGATTAGGGGCCAATACCCCATCTGCCCCCCAGGTGGGGTAGAAAGGCTGTAATGATGGCGGGTGGGTGGGGGCATTGGCGTGCCCGTTTCGGGCAGCCCCCACCCTAAAAAAAACTAAAAACAAATCCCTGGTGTTTAGTGGGCTTTCTGCCCCACCAAAGGGGCAGATTAGGGGCCAGTCCCCCTTATGCCCCCCCAGGGGGGGCAGAAAGACTGTGATAATTGGGGGGTGGGGTGGGGGCATGGGCCTGCCCGTTTTGGGCAGCCCCCACCCCTATTTTTTTTATTTTTTATTCCCTGGTGTCTAGTGGTCTTTTTGCCCCCCGGGGGGGGCAGATTAGGGGCCAATGCCCCATCTGCCCCCCAGGGGGGGCAGAATGGCTGTAATGGTGGCGGGTGGGTGGGGGCATTGGCGTGCCTGTTTCGGGCAGCCCCACCCTAAAAAAAACTGAAAACATCCCTGGTGTATAGTGGGCTTTCTCCCCCCCCCCGAAGGGGCAGATTAGGGGCCAATGCCCCATCTGCCCCCGGGGGGGGCAGAAAGACTGTGATAATTGGGGGGTGGGGGATGGGCCTGCCCGTTTTGGGCCGCCCCACCCCTATTTTTATTTTTTTTCAAATTCCCTGGTGTCTAGTGGGATTTTTGCCCCCCCCCCCCCGGGGAGGCAAAAAGACTTCATGGTTCCAAAATAATTAGGGGGGAGCAAAGGCTCTTGCCCAAGGGGCCGCTCCCCCCTCCATGGTGTCTAGCGGGTGGATCCCTGCTTGGGGATCGCCCTCCTGTGGCAATCCCCAAGCAGGGATCCACTTCCCTTTCCAACGATACCTCTCCCGTCTTTCTACGTGCTCAGGGGGCTGAGATAGCCCCCTGAGCACGTAGAAAGTGAAAATGACGTCAGCGCAACGTGCGCGCCGATCGTCATTACACTGAAAGCAGGGGGGGGGCCTCGGGAGCTGGGGAAGCTCTTCCCCAGCTCCCAAGGCTATTTTTTTTTTTTTTTTTTTTTTGAACCAACTTTTATTGATTTTAACGGTCGTGCAAAAGTCCATACACAGCTTGTTCGTCTACAACCACAATGGCCGGCAGCAGGTGACTAATCATTGGCAGGAACAAAGGCATATGCATTAGCACAAGTAACATTATCTATAGCCCAGAAACCGGCCCCCACAGAGACATTTACTCTCAGAGGCTTTCGCCTTAGTGGCGTCGAGCCCTCAGTAAACCTCCCGCCCAGCAACCCTGCAGAGACAGCTCATAAAGGCCAGAAACCATGGCTAACAAAATGTCACAATTGTCACGGGCCAGCCGGGCAGGTAGCGTTAGGGTAAGACTGCAAGGGCGCCCCAGTCGTGCAATGTAAGAGTCACAGCATATTATAGCGAATATCGCCTAGAAGAGACGCTGTACAAGTCCAGTAACTTTCATCAATGATGTACAGGGCAGTATGCAAGTCGGCTTCCGGCATGTCTCCCACTGCAAGCGTAACTAGGGGTTAAGCCCTCCACCCCACTATCGAGCCGCCATGCCAGGGCGAGGATATCGCCCCAATCCCTGCATCAAAGATTGCCAATGCGGCGACCAAACAACCAGGGGGATAGAACAAGGGAAAAGGGAGGGGGTGTGGACCATCGCAAAGGGCAACAGTCATGGCGCCGAGGCTATTTTTAGTGAAAGGGAATCCCTCTGGTGCCCGCACCAGAGTGATTCCCCAGGGAATTCCTCATGACGAGCTGGACTCCATGACGAGTCCAGCTCGTCATGGGCACAGAAGGGGTTAAGAGGTAATCCATTTTTCCTATTTGTTTCTGGCTTCACCCTTCTTGCTGTTTGTGGTGGAAATAGGGTGATCCTGGAAAGCTGTAAATTTTCCAAAGGTAGACCGAATTAAGCAAGGTGTCGTTTGAGTAGATCCTCAATGATTTCCCTAACTAATTGTTGATATTAAAAAAACTAAACTTGAAAATTAGTAGTTAAAAACAGCTATTTGTGACAACATTTTCATCTGTAACTTCTTGTCACAATGGCTAATTAAAAAATATATATATACCGTTACGTCCAACAGACCCTTCTGGGCAAGGCGTTATATAGAGTTTGTATATTCCCCAACAACACGCGCTCTGAGGAGCCAATAACTGAGCTGCACATTACAATGATTTTTCATTGTGTACTGATTATACAGTAATTCATATGGTAAATTTAAAGACTGAAAATGGGTATAAAGGAGACCTATGTATTTCTGGAATGTACACAGGATACTAAGTTTAGGAACAGTGGCTATTTGTACACCTCTGATTTTGGGGTTACACATTCTACAGTGAGAATCGGAAACGTTTTTGTGAAATGTCTGTTTTTTCTTGCATACTGTCTTACATTTGGAAGCCTCAAAGGCATAGAATTCCAATAGTTAGTAACAAATTTGCTACTTTTCTGTGATCCCACACACCTCCTGATTGAAAACAGTGCCCCACTGGCATGGCCAAGCACCTGCCTCCCAAAATGTGATCTGCGGACATCGTAACTCACCCAGCAGAATCCACTTTTTTTTTTTTTACACAATGTGGGCAACTGGGATTTTGGGTCCAACTCAGCTGCCATCCAGGGAATCCTACCATACCCAGACGCCCGGGGATGTGAGGAGTGATGTGCGAAAACCCTTGCAAACCTCAAACATTGGCTAAAAACACACATTTTACTCCCATTTATGTAAGGGAAACTTCTGGAATCTCCGTAAAGTGATAGATTTCCTGCCAGCCTGTGTTCCCCCATGTCTTCTGATAAAAATGGTGCCTCAGTTGTGTGGGTGGGCCTAGCACCCACAACAGGAAAAGGCTCAAAAAGCTAAATGGACAAATCAAACTTTTCACCTTAAAATCAGCCCTTTTTGCAATTTGGGTAGCTGTGGATTTTAAACACTAACTCAGCTGGCACGTAGAGAGACCTACCAAACCACACATTTCCGAAGACTAGACACCCTAGGGAATCCAGGATGGTATAACTTGGGTGGCTCTCACAAGGTTTTCTTATACAAAAGGTCATGCAAACCTCAACCTAAAAACATACATTTTATTTAGGCAAAGTTTTAGGTCTGCATGGCATCATAGGTAAGAAACATTGTCAAATCCACATGAGGCATGCCACCCTGGACTCTCCCAGGTGTCCAGTTTTCAGAAATGTCTGGGTTTGGTAAGGCACTCCAAGTGGCTGCCAAGCCCGGGCCCAAATACTGCAGCTACCGCCATTGCTCATTTCCCCAAGTTGCAATCTGGGCGCTTTTGTGTTATGGGTGCTAGGACCAGCCACACAAGTGGGGTACCATCTTCATCAGGACAGGTGTGCAAACGGTTGGTGGTAAGAAATTGTGGGATGCTCACAGACTCCAGATCTTTCCCACTGACAGTTGTGAGGAAATGCATGATTTCAGGGTAAAGTTTGACATGTGCAGAGCATTTTGGATCATAAAACATTGTGGGATCCACGCAAGACCCACTACCCTGGAGTCCCATGGTGTTTAGTTTACAAAAATATCTGGGTTTGGTAGGTTTTCCCTAGAGACAATGATACATTGCTGGCAGTGAAATTCAGAAAAGACTAATAATATTAAACACCTATCAACTACTTCAGTACACACATACTGGTTGGCTTTGGCACCAGGGTGAGTGTAAAGTGCAAATTGGAAATGCTATTAACAAGTGATTTTACAAAAATTAAAACTCCAAAATCATTGTTAGTAACATAATTGTAATCGTATCGTACTGAAACCATGATTCACCGCTCGTAATTTGTAAAACCACTTCTCTACAGCCCTTTCATTCACATTTCATGCATCACACCAGGCCCGGCTCCAGGAATTTTTGTTTGGGTGGGCCAAGGGGGCATTTGGGTGGGCCACTACCAGCCCAATTTGTCGCTTCAAGAGGTAGTCTACAAGCCATAGATTACATCATATCTACTTGCAAACAGTCACTATGATACAAGGATTGCTTCTGTGTGTATACAGAACATGTGGAGAGTTATTTATTGGCGCCCCACCACTGACCTCTTTCTCTGTAGATACCTTTACTACCACCCTCCAACAGTGCACTCCATCTCTCCGTAGCCCCTCCCCCTCACGACCTCCTACTCAGACTCCCTCACTACCACCCTCCAGCAGTGCCCCTTATCTCTCCGTATCTCCCACCCTGCCCCCATGACCTCCTCCTCGGATTCCCTCACTACCACCCTCCACCAGTGCCCCTCATCGCTCCAGAGCCTTTCCCCATATTGACCTCCTCCTCGGATTCCCTCATTGCCACCCTCCACCAGTGCCCCTCATCCCTCCGTAGCCCTTCCCTCAATGAGCTCCTTCTCAGATTCCCTCACTACCACCCTCCACCAGTACACCTCATCTCTCCGTATCCCCCACCCTCCCCCTATGACCTCCTCCTCGGATTTCCTGATTGCCATGCTCCACCAGTGTGCCTCATCGCTCCATAGCCTCTCCCCTATTAACCTCCTCCTCACACTCCCTCACTACCACCCTCCAACAGTGCACTTCATCTTTTCGTAGCCCCCCCATGACCTCCTCTTTGGATTCCCTCATTGCCACCCTCCACCAGCGCCCCTCATCGCTCCACAGCCTCTCCCCCCTATTGACCCCCTCCTCAGATTCCCTCATTGCCACCCTCAAACAGGTTCCTTCATCTCTCTGTAGCCCCTCCCCAATGAGCTCCTTTTCAGATTCCCTCACTGCCACCCTCCAACAGTGCCCCTCATCTCTCCATAGCCTCTCCTCCTCAGACTCCCTCACTACCACCCTCCACCAGTGCCCCTTATCTCTCCATAGCCTTTCCCCCTCATCACTTCCTCCTCAGACTCCGTCAATCCACCCTCCAACAGTGCACTTCATCTTTCCGTAGCCCCCCCATGGGCTCCTCCTTGGATTCCCTCACTGCCATCCTCCAACAGTGTTCTTCATCTCTCTGTAGCCCCTCTCTCATATTCGAATTATTTGTTGTATAGCGCTACTCATAGTGTATGGTGTCACAGTACTTACATCATGCACACATTATGCAGAGACAATGAATCCTACCTACAACTATGTAAATCAGACTATGGGGAATGTCACATAAGCCAATGAGGATTACAAGGTGTAGGAATCACATGTCATCCATACTGGTGGGCAGTATGTTTTAAGAGGGTTTGGTCTGGAGACGCACAAACGCAGGATTTAAAGCATACCTCAGTGGTTACAGGGTTGGCTTTGCTGATTAAAATGTATATCTGACAAAACAAACTCTTTATAACAACATTAGAGTAATGAAAGACTGGGAAAATTCTAACTATATTGCAACACAAAAAAAATATGTTCTAATTATACCATTCAGGTTTGTATGCAGCTCTTTGATGTCAGTTCATAGGTCACTGTCCTATTTTAGGATTGTAACTTCTGTACTGCAAGTAACCCACTGAGCTATCCACATAAATACAGTTTATCTGCATTTAAAAATTACGAACATACAAAATATTGCTCTACAGCAGGATCATTAATCGCCAGAGTTATCTGGACATTTTAGTAGTTGTGTCTTGCATCCGTCATGATAACGATACAATGATATAAATTAAATATACACGGCATACACAAAGTATGTGTCTTGCTGGGCCCTCACAGAATTTTTAAATATTAACTAATATACACAAATCCTCGAAGCATAAACCAAGTATATATCTACCTAGGCCTGTGCAAATTTAAAAAAACAGAACAATAGCCACAGCTACGTTCAAACTCTGTCACAGCCGGATCTGATAAACAGCTGAAGGGGTCTAAAAAGGTGAATCAGGATCAACAAACTCCTTTTCTCCAGCCCTGAAAATAAGGATGTATCCACGCAGCAGGACGGTACGCACAGATTACAGGTACCAAAGAGGATTTCTCCTATTCCATGTCCCTGTACCTGCACCAGTGGGCGGGACACAACCCACCTTTCTAAAAGGAGATGCGTGATTGGGGGTGCCTGTGAGAAAGAGCCCAGGCCCAATCACGCAGCTCCTAGAAAAATAGGGTTCAGAGGAACATTTTAAATTGCAGTTGCCATTTTCTGTTGGCCTTCCTGACGTCACTGCGAGGGCCACGGTTCATGTTTGAGTGTGCCAGGCTCATGTTTGGGTGGGCCTGGCCCTTCCGGCCCACCCTCTAAAACCGGGCCTACATCACACACAGAAAGCCGTGTTCACTGCCAGCTGCAATCCCAACATGGTGCAACACTTGTATCAGTAAATGGCAGCATTCAAGGGTCCTTCACTTTCATACTCTCACAGGACTGACACACCAGTTGCACCACAAATCACCCGGACATTAGCCAACTTACAAACACCGCCAGCAAGTCACTACATGCACACTTCAAGTCAGCCGCCACTATCTACACACTCCCAGTCAACCAAAAACACACACACTGCCAGTCAGTGGTCACTACACACACAAACCACCAGCCAACCATCACTACACACAGGCACTACCAACTGCCATTGCATACACCACCAGCCGCCAGTACACACACCACCAGCTGCCAGTACACACAGACACTGCCAGCCAACTGCTGATGAAACATCACCTTGAAGCTCCAATCCACTTTCATTTCTAAAACACTCTTAGAATGAACAGATTATACACGCAAATAACATTCAGCTAAAGGAAGCACATTATTTTCTGGGGGGTTTTCCTTTCAAATTTAAGATAATGCTCCTATTGGTAGAAGATGAAAAAACAATTATATTTGCATGCACAACAGGTGTTACTAAACACATCAAACAATTGCCTGTATTATGTCAAACGGAAAATGTATAGCAATAGTCACTTGCCTTTTACTCTCATGGTTGCTCCCAGTAGGTCAGTTGCGTATGTTGCAGTTTAAAACATGTGAACAAAAATTGGGCAGGATTAGAAGGACACTTGTGGCAGTATATATGACTTTCCTATTGTATTCCTCTTCAAACATAGACCGTATATCTCTGACAAGAAAATAGTTTTTTATATATTTGAGCAATGTAAATAGGAGAGTTGCGACCTTTCAGTCTTATAGCCACATCCTCAGTCACTCCAATTCTAGGAACACCTGTTTACTCTACTGCAGCAAGGCTACCTATTACTGACTGCTGAAACTGTACAAAAGTCATCTTGGAATCCGGAGAATGATCTTTGAAAACAACATAAGAATAAAAGGATGGCAATGGTACACTAAGAGCGACAGTTGGGGAGTAACACAATAATTAAAGGATGGCAATGGCACACTAAGAGCAACAGTTGGGGAGTCAGGGGGACCGCATGCCGCTGGGCTGTTTCTTGGTGTCGAGCCAGACCACACAGAGTTAGAGGACATTATTGCCTGACTAGATGGTGCAACAACAAACTTGCAGAGTACTGAAACTTGCTGTATATAATTACCAGGTTTGTTACACTTCTATGGTATTCACGGTTTGGACTGGAGAAATATTGAGCTACTGTAACAGCCATTATCTCAGCAGGAAGATAGGTCTCTACCCCTCACCCACCCCACCACTATTATGATGTTGGGGAATACAACAAATAGAGTGATGCACACTTATACTGACCAGCCGCCGAAAAGGACAGATATTTTGGCAGAAATGAACACTGTCCAGAGTGGAACATCATGGTGTCCTGTGTGAGAAGAATTGCGGTGGAGTCAATTGCACGTGTCTGGGAAGTAGTCCTCCGCTATGCCAGCACAGATTTGGGGTGTGTTTGTTTTATTTGAATTGTACACAGTACATGAAGGGCGGGGGGGATTATATTGTTTTCATTCCTATATTCTAAAACACTACTTTGAGATGGGCACAGGATGTTGGGGTGTTTTATTGTTACTTAATGTGTCAGGTCAGGATGAATATAATCAGGGTGCATCTTAGTTAGTGCACGGAACAAGCTTGAGACTTGGGTAGCTCCTGCAAAATTATAACATGGAAGGTCCATGGCATCAATAGTAATTTTACATGTCTGTGGGGATTACTTCGCAGGTGTATAGAACTTCCCTCTCCAGATATTCCTGGGGAGCGTTAATCTAGGTGGCATCGGCTGTCCCATTCCAACTGTATGACACTGTAGCGGCAGATATATAGTGCTTACAGGCACACTAAACTCACAGGAAGTCTGCAATGTAAATGGATATGCCCCAAATGTGGACAATTGTATTGTAATTGTATTTTTGCATTTATATAGCACTTACTACCCCGACGAGACGTCAAAGTGCTTTTTCGGCCAGTGGCACGCTACTCCAGTACCCATAAAGGATTGGTGGTGAATTAGTATAGTGAAATATAAAAGTAATTTTAGTGGTGGATATGTTAGTCAGGTATTTAGATTGAGAAGGCTAGAGGAGGGGATTTAGAAAATGTTTTGTTTGTTTGTTTTGGAGGTCATAGCAGTAGGAGGAGGCTTGGGATGAGTAAAAGGGGTGTCGAGAGGGACGAGTCAGAGAGAAGGGTTTATAATGGCTTGTTTTGGGCAATCGGAATAGTAGAGGAGGTATGAGATGATGCAAGGAGGGATAGAGTAGGGAAGAGTTTAGAAAGGGTTGTTTTGGAGGTCATAGTAGTGGTATGGGGTTTCGGATGAATGAGAGAGCGGAGGTAGAGGATAGATTGAAAGAGGTATAGGGTGAGAAATAGGGTAGTGCATTGGAATGAGTTGTAGAAAGAGGTGCGAGATGAGTCAAAGAGTTGAGGTAGAGGATATATTTAGAGAGGTATAGGGCGAGACATAGGGTAGTGCATTGATATGTAGAATTAGAAGAAAAGTAATAAATAAATAGTTTACATAAGTACAAGGAAGGTATAGAGATGCATAAAGGAAGGAAGTATATATAGATTAAAAATGTATTAAATAAACTCTGGCTTTCAAGTATAGTTTTACTTAAAATTAAGTTTATTTATTTGTTTATATATATACATATATATATTTTTTGTTGTTTTTTGTAATTCAATAGTGAAGCAATTGTAGATAAATAGTTATGATAAAAGATTTACTTATTTATGCAGTCACTTAAATACAAGTTAAAAGCATGGAATAATGTAACTCAGTAATATGGACATTTGTTTCACAGAAATAATGAATATCTACATTTTTAAAACAATTATTCTACATGTTTATACAAAGCAAAACACATATATAGGTACATATCCATAGTACACATAAATGCTTATATACGGAGGGATATGCTGTCTATTTCTGTTTGCTTATGTGGGGAAGAGCCAATTCTTTAGTAGTTTTGTGAAGATGAGGTTGTTATCCGTGGATCTTTGGTTGGGGGTAAAGAGTTCCACAGTTTGGTTGCTCGATGTGTGCGAAATAGAAAAAATAATCATCTAAACGGTACTCTTTATCAATGGTGATTTCTTTCCTAATATACAAGCTGGCACCCTTCGGGCTGGAGATCTGAATTGGGTGTTGCATGATCCACTGGATGGCTATCCACTGAGAAAGGGGACTAAGCCCAACATGACAAGGAGTTTAGCTGTGGTTATAGGGGATGGGTGTGGAGAAGCTAGCAATCAACCGCCAAGGTGTATTCCTGCCATACTCCAGCAACAAACCCCTATATTAGATTAGATTATGTCTGGTCCAGTCCCAATATGGTCAACCTACCTGGCTAGATATCTGTTGGATCACTATCACCTTGGGGCTCTTTACGATGTCTGACGGAAAGCCTCCTCCCGACAGTTGGATTCTCCTCGACTGTGTCAGAGCCCTTCCAACCGTCTCGGTCGGTTCACAGTCTACCAGACCGATTACGATGTTCGCGGTCAGAAGGTATTCCGCGCTGTCAATCTTAATTGGTTCCAATCAGCTCTCGGAGTATGCGTGTCAGTCGGAACCGCATCGTACACCCCTTTGGACAGCGTTTCCGACCTTGGGATTACGATGCCGATTTTCAACAGCCTTTCCGCGTCGGCCGGTCCAACACAAAAAGGCTGTCAGAAAGTGACTTTGGGGGCCCCTTCTCCCTGCGGCCCCCGGTTGGGGGTGAGGGGGTACCCAAGAGACCCCCTTGTAAAGCCCTGCACTGTGTGGCAGGCACCGTGGGGTGCCCATAAAAGGGTGCGGGGTTTTACACACACACACCATTTCTCCATAGGAGCCTGTGCTACGGGCGGAACACAACCTCCCATAGGAAACCATAGGAATCCGAACAATGTTCGGTTGCATCGTAATCGGGTGTGTGGAACCGCCAAACGTGAGTCAGTCGGTTCCGAGTCGGTGTCGGGCGGATAGTTTCTGCCCGACATTGTAATCTGCCCCTTTGTGATCACCTACATCAGAGAGAGCGGCGTGCCCAGAGTTCTGCTGTGGAGATTATGAGCAGAGGCGTTGTTGGACAAGCTTTTCTCACAATCTCTCGCAAACATGCTCATGCATTATTCCATCATGAACTTAAAAACGGTGAACAGCAATGCAACAGATAGCGAGGCAATAAAAGTGGTTGTGCAGGTTGAATTTATGTCACCAATATATAGGCTGAGAAAATAACTGGAACAATCTCAACAGAAATTGAAAGGAATAGGAATATACTTGCTGACTAACTCACAGAGTATTTATAACTTCCTCTTTCGGCCCATGTGCGACCTTCACACAGGATTGCACATGGCAGAAATTGCCTCATATCTGGCTAACCTCTCGCTGAAATGACTATCCACTCACTGTAGAGGACTATTATCATCCCCACTAAGTAAAGAGGAAATCATAGCTGCCATCACGAATATGCAGAGGGCGAAAAACGTCGGAGGGGGTTGGACAGACTGCCACTGGAATTTTATCAGCACAGCAGGCACTTACTAGCTGATAAACTAGTGCTCCTTTATAATTTGGCTCACAAGAGGGAAATCCTTCCCGAATCCATGCTATAAGAGCAGGTTATACGTATTCCAAAACAAGGCAGGGATCACCAGAGAGGCCCCTCATACCGCTCACTCTCAGTGTTAAATGTGGATGATAAAAGTCTCCGTATGGTTCTGAGGAACCAACTTCTTGATGCACGCCCAGACCTGGTACATGAGGACCAAAGTGAATTTATACAGCAAAGGAGAACTTTACTCTATATGCATAGACGGACCCACGTGCTCCACTTGGTGGAAACTGCTGATGACGAATATGCTTGCGCTCTCAATGCTTGACATAAAGTAATCCTTCGATTTGGTGCACTGGGATTATATGTGGAAGGGCTTGTGAGCAATGGGTTTTAGCAAAACTTTATATTAGATGGGTTCAGTTATGATATATGAAACCACTGGCACAGGTCTGAACAGGCAGCTTAGTCTCGGACAGATTTGAGATGAAACATGGGACACTACAGAGCTGTCCCCTGTCGTTACTACTTTTTGTGTTGGTAATGGGGCCACAAGCCTGCCGGCTGAGGCACATGCTTAACCTGTTGGGCATTAGAGTGAGGACATCAAAGCAAGTGGTTTCTTTATACGTCAACACCCTGGTGTATCTTAGACTACCGACCTCAGTTCTGATCTCGCTGTAAGTCTTGCGTGAATATTTGGAAGTTTCGGGGCTACGCATTACCCTGGAAAAATCGAAAGTTTTCTCGTTGGGGGATGAGAACAAAGCGAACAGAGAAAGTGCAGAAGGTAGATGTCCCCTAGGTGATTGGCGACTTTAGGTCGTCGGGCATGTGAATCGCTTTAGACGAACAGATAAGTCTTAGACGGATCATTGGGCGGGTGATAGATGGGCTGCAATCCTAGGTTGTTGATGGGTAGAGTGGCAGTGGCTAAGATGGTGTTCCTTTCTGGATATCCATGCTTACTACAGGGTTCCACCTATGCACTCAGAGCATGTGTTTATACTCCTGTCCTGGTGGAACTGATATGGCCATGTAAACAGAGCAGAGTTAAACTGGACACACTGAAATGGGAATGGTAGCGGGGTGGATTAGAAGTCTTTGATGTGGAACTTTACTACATGGCAGCACAATTGTAACATGTAGTGCACTGGCTAGATTAAGGGAACAACCAGGAGAAGCGGTTCCTTGAGGGCATGCATGAAGGAGAGCCACTGCCAGATGTATTGATGAGGGGACAGGGGGTTCCCAAACCACTTGCCGTACGTGCTCCGCTCCATCTACGTGGGATAGAGTAATTAAAGTGATATTACAGACACACCCGTTCTTCGTGGAAATGTTGATTTGGAGCATCCACTCCTTTGCTCAGATATCGGCTACGATGGCTGTGGGGGGTTGCAAACTGGGGATGATTCTTACTGGTAGCGGACTTATATCCAGACAATCAGTTTATCAACTTTGAAGATGGACAACGTGCCATCAGTGTGGGTGTAGGCCAAGTTCTACCATATGCACGCCTAACCTATATGACCAAGAGCAAGTGGACATTTCTGCATGCACCTCCAGGCATACAGACAATGTCTGTGATATTAGCACTCCCCTGCTGCAGGCACTTGGTATCACAGAACGGATAATCCTACAGGAGCTTTGAAAGTTTATGACAAATGGTGAGCCCAGGTCGGTGGTGCCAATACTGCCAAGGATGGAGGCAAGTCTGTAGGAAGGTCCAACTGGTGTCCAGTAATGGACGCTTGAAACTGATTCAGTTTAAAGTTTCCATATGAATTACTCACCCCAGTGAAACTATATAAAATATTCCCCTATGCATTGGCAGGTTGTGTTCAATGCCACACTGTGGAGGCATATTTTCACTATGTGGTCTGGAGTTGCTTGGTCATGCAATTGTACTTCGAGGCGATCATGCAAAAGACTATCAAATATGTGAGGGGCGGGATAGAGTCAATACTTAAACAGTTTTTCCTAAACATTATCCCACAAAAGGGAAGGGGTGAATGCATGCTAAGAAAAATTCTTTAAATTGAGTTCTATACTGGCCAAAAGACGCATAGCATTCCGTTGCTTGAGCCCTAGAAAGCCACCAATTGAAGCATGGGTTTGTGATTTACTAGAATGGAAAGCAGAATCACAAATGAAAAGGATTAGACCAGACAGGCTACCAGTGGACTTGAATACATGGGCTGTGATGATACAAGCGCTGACAGACACCCTGGGGATTAGGTCTCCTTGAGATGAGGTGCAGTATGGTAATACACACTTTTGCACAAAATACACAGAGTGGCAAGACAGAGGATTAACACTTGAGCACCTACTAACTGTTCTCTGAATGACTGCCGTGGGGTTTTTTCCATGGCTATGATAAGTTAGAAACAGTAGACCATTAGTAGAGCCATAGACAGTATTTGAGGGGGCACGTGTTAACCGAGAGAAACACTGATGCACTTTGAAATTGACGGCTTGATAACATACCAATGTAGAGTTATGCTAGAGATACTGATTTAATGAGGGAAGAGAACCTGACCGAGTTTACAACCATTGAACATGCCTGGTGTAAAGCACCGCTGGGGCAGGGGATGAACCCAATTAAATTATGTCTGTATAACACACAACTATTCATGCACCCACAGGGTGATGTCACTGCCTGTATGTTCCCTTTTTCTTTTTGAAAAACTCAATAATAAAAAAAACTCTTAAGTTTGCCAAAAAAAACATAAACATCCAGCTTCTAGTACCATATGTATGACTTACTTGCCACATTTTGAAGCTCCAGCCATTATGATCTGCTCTATCTATACCTCCCATGTGCTTGTTGTAGTACAGAATGCAGACTAGTTTGTGCACTTCTGCTACCTGACTCCAAACAGTGAAGTTCTATGATCGTGAATAAATGTAGGAATGTAGACATTTCTTCTGTCTGAAAATTTCAAAGCAAGTAGTTCATTGGTACTACATAAGGCACTGCTGTGCCCCATTCAAAGTTTCTTTTTTTTGATAATCAAGTTTATTGGATTTTTTTAGAGAACAACAATACATTGGTAGCATTTCAGGCATATTATTTAAATACAATACAGACGATAAAAGGCGACAGAGACTCGTAAGGTACTGATGGTTTGAATACAGCACATGTTTACAAATATTCACGCACCCGACCCACCCAAACCCCTCAAACGGGCAGTAAGTTGAACCATTTGCCCCATATTTTAACAAAAAGTTCAGGGCATCCTCGGGCCTCGAAGAGGGGCTCCTCTTGGGCTCCACACCAGTCCACTCCCCGTCTCCATTTCCGCATATTAGGTGGCTTGGGACCAGAGCGCTGCGATATTGCGCTTTGCCACCGCTATTGCCGTTCCAGGAAGCGCTTATCGGCCCGGGATCCATCGAGGCTGTCAAACACCCCCAGGAGCAGGCACAACGGGTCGTGGGGGACCTCCCATCCTAGGGTTTGTGTAAGCTCATGTTCCACCCCCGCCCAGAACGGCGCAAGGATCGTACATTGCCATACAATGTGATAAAGTCCACTGAAGTGTGGCTGCAGTGCGCGCAGGATAGGGAGGGCCGCATGCGGGCGCTATACAAGCGTGCTGGGGTGAGATACGCCATGTGAAGATAATAGAGTTGGACTAGACGCAACTTGGAGGAGGTCGTCAAGGTCTTGGGGTCCATAAGGGCATCTCTCCAGTCTGTGTCCTCCAGGGGACCCAGCCAATCCTCCCAGCGGGTACAAAGCAGGTCTAGGGACGCGGGCCATTGTTCACCAAAGAGCGATAAATCCGCGACCCCCCCCTCTGCCCAGGTTCCCCATCATCACTTGGGCCTCCAGGGGGCTAAATTCCGGGAGGGAGGTGGGGGACGTAATGTGGGTGTGGAGGGCGTGTCTTAGTTGTAAGTATTTGTAAAACTGGGGGGAGGAGTGGAGTGGGCGGTGTTGTAGGTCTGCAAAAGATTTGACATGGTCCCCAACCTAGACGTCTCCTAATAGCGAGATCCCGATGTGGTCCCATCGACGGAAGTCTTGGAGAGCGAGACCTCCTCTAGCCAAGCCCCACACCACAGAGGCGTCGGCCTGGTGAGTTTCCGATCCCACTTCACATGGCGTAAGGCAGCCCGCCAGGCCATAAGCACGGCTCTAGTGGCGGGGGGAAGAGCCTGTGGCATGGGGCCCCCATACAGGTAGGCCTGGATTTTAGCGAAGTCCATTGACCAGACTTCTGCCCAATACGCCGGGTCAGACCAGCCGCCCGCGAACCAGTCGTGGATCACGATTAGCCTCGTGGCCAGGTAATAGAGGTGAAGATTGGTTACCCCCATTCCTCCGTCATAGGGGGGTATGCGGCAATGTGCTAGGGACATTCGCGGCCTCCCTCCTCCCCATAAAAAGCAGGTGAGTACCCCGTCCAGTTCCCGAAACCAGCCGCTCGGGAGATAGATGGTAATCTTTTGGAAGATGTAAAAGAAGCGGGGAAGGACCATCATTTTCAAAAGGGCACTCCTGCCAAGGGGGTTGAGAGGGAGAGATTGGCATTTCCTGGGGTCCGCCTTGGCCCTAGTGACCAGGGGTGTGATGTTCAGGGCCCACTCAAGTTCCAGGAGAAGGGCGACCCATACCCCCAAGTACTTAAATGACTGCCTGCGCAAGGAAATGGTCGTCTGCCAGTCGAAGCATACCTGAGACGGGTGTAGGGGGACCATTGTGGATTTTGCCGGGTCTAGCCTTGAATCCGGAAACCCGTTCGAAGGCGGAGAGGGCGTCCAAGCATCGTGGGCCAGAGCTCTCTGGATCTCCCAGGTAAAGGAGGACATCGTCAGCATACAGGGCGATCTTGTCGACCTGGTTCGTATCCCAGTCCCAACCACGGATGAGGGGATCCTGGCGGATGAGGGAGGCCAGGGGCTCCATTGCTAATGCAAATAGAAGCGGTGAGAGCGGGCAGCCCTGGCGGGTGCCCCTCTGGATAGGAAATGTTTCGGACAACACGCCATTAATGAGGACCCTTGCCTTGGGAGCCGAGTAGAGGACCCAGATAAAGGCGTCGGAACGGGGGCCCGAAACCCATCCTCTCCAACCCATCTTCTCCAACACATTCTCAAGGTAGCTCCAGTCCACCGTATCGAATGCCTTTTCAAAATCTATGAATAGCAAGGCCAGATACGGGGTGAGGTGGTGGCGATGTGCGAGGGCGAGATGGAGGCAGTGTATGCAATGTCGGGTACCTCGGGCAGGCATGAAGCCGCATTGATCTGTTTGAACCAGCTCTTGTAAATGGGGGCGAAGTCATTGGGCCACCACAGTGGCGAAGATTTTGACCTTATTGATAAGGGAGATGGGGCGGTAGTCCGCACATGCAAGGGAGGATGGCTGTGTCTTCGGGATGACTACAATAGTGGCCACATCAGTCTCCGGCAGGAAGGACCCTTTGTCCACTACATGCTTAAACAAATCCGTTAAGTGTGGGACCAATGTGTCCCGGTAGGCCGCGTAATACTCCTGGGGTAACCTTCGGGCCCGGGCGTTTTGCCGGAGTGCAACAGTGAAATCGCCGCATGTATCTCCTCCGGGGTAAAGGGAAGATCCAGGGACTCAGAGTCCGCCTGGGACAGGCAGGGCAGCTGAGTTCCGGTCTCGGCCAACAACGTTGCCAGAGAGGTCCGAGGGGGCAGGGCCGTATAAAGGCCCACATAATAGCCCGCGAACGTATGGGCGATGGCTTGGGAAGTGGCGTGACGGACCCCATTTATGTCCCGAATCTCGGGAACTATGCGATTGGCTCTGGGATAGGACACTAAGTTGTGGAGAAGTTTTATCGCCCCAACCATATACGCGCGCCACAGAGGAGTGACAAAGCATTTTAGCGGACTCCAGCGAGATTCTGGCAGATCTCCTCTCGAATTAGCACGAGCTGGCGAGCTGAGTCGTCACTATCAGTGGGGGCCTGGGCACCTTCCAGCTGATTTACTTGGGCCTCCAGCTGCAAAAGTCGGGCGGACTGTTCCTTGCGTTTTGCTTGAACCAAACCTCTAGCCACCCCCGCACCACAGCCTTGCCGGCCTCCCACAGGGTTCCTGGCGAGGAGACCGATCCTGTATTAGTTGAGAAGTAATTCTTCAATTCCTGCCCGAGGGATTCCACAAAGTCTGCATCTTGTAGGAACCAGGCATTCATCCGCCACGTCGTACGGGCGCCGCTAGGGGAATGCCCGAGACGGAGGGAGATGGGGGAATGGTCTGAGATGCCCATGGGTAAGACGGTGGCCCCGAACATTAATTGACAGTCTACGGCAGGCAACAGGAACAGGTCAATACGAGAGTGGGTGTGGTGGGCCGCCGAAGTGTGGGTGTATTGTTCCTTGCGGGGGTTCCACACCCTCCAGGCATCATAGAGGCCCAAGGCAGAGGACCAGTCAGATAGGCGTTTTGCAGAGGTAAGGCGGGAGGACGATGGAACACCTGTCGTGTTGCGCGAGGGCTGCAGAACAGCGTTGAAATCACCCCCGACAATCGTCGGGCCCTGTGGAAGCGTGAGGTGACGAAGGGCAGAAGCCATGGTGTCGGAGGGAATGTACGTACACAGGAGGTTAAGGGGGTGTCCCTCGATCATACCCGTCAGGGCCACATAGCGGCCCTGACACAGGCCCCGTTTCGGCCTGTGTCAGGGTGAAGAGGAGCCCTCTCCGAAGTAGTATGGCCACCCCCCGGGAGCCCCTTGTAAAACCAGAGTGCCAGACCCTGTCAAACCTGTACCGGGCGAGGAAACTACATTGTAAGCCCAGAAGGTGTGTTTCCTGCAGGAACAGGATGTCTGGTGCGTGTGGAGGGCCCTATGTAAAGTGGGCGTCATCGGGGTGGGTAACATGTGGGAGAGGGAACGCAAGCGCGAGGAAACCCTAAACGCTAAGCTAAAACGGTTAGCAGGACATGAGTATAGCAGAGATGGACCCCCCCTCCATGGAGTCGGACAAGAGATTCGTCAACCGCTGCGAGTACAGTTAGGACAAATATGTAACAGGGACTGCAAATAAACCAAGTGAGTGAAGTATGGAGTAGTTCACATGTCCGGTGACTGCAGTAGAGTCAGATCGCCCCCTTCGTGGGAATTTCAAGAACAGTCGGATTGTAGGAACTTCAGGGGAATGCGTTGAAGAGATCCTGCTGTGTTGCACAGCTCAAGTAACCTCGGCTTCGTCGGATCCATGGAGTGCGGGACTCCTAGACAGGTCAGAGTCAGATTTGGCGTGGCGTAAAATATCAGAGGGCCCTGGAATACCGCTTAGTCGCTCGAGGAGGTAGTCTGGTTAGGAGAAGCGGACCACCGAGTTGAAGCGTGGGAAGGCGGGCACTGGGATGGCACGCCCGGGATGCCTCCCCCCGACGGTCATTTTTCTTGCGGGACGTAGTCCGGCGCCTCTGGGGCTTGGGGAAGTCTGGATGCGGCTGCGGGGGGACCCGCTGGGTGGGGGAAGGAACCGGTTGCTTCAAGAGTGGCCGTTTCTCTGTGAGCCAGGTCCACGCCGCCTGTGGGTTGTCAAAGAAGAAAGTCTTGTCCTGAAAGATAACCTTGAGCCGAGCCGGGAAGAGAAGACCATGATGCGAAGTTTGTGTTTGACCTTGTCGTAGGTGCGGCGCTGGGCCTGCACCTCCCTGGTGTAATCGGCGAAGACCATGATCCGGCTGTTCTGAAACTGCAGAGAGCCCCGCGCCCTGGCCGCCCCGAGGATGGCCTCTCTGTCCCGGAAATTAAGGACCCTCAGGATTATGGGTCGGGCAGGGGCTCCAAGTGGAGGTTTGGGAGCCAAGGAGCGGTGGGCTCGTTCAACAGCAAACCAAGGCGATAGGGCCTCCTTGGGCATCTAGGAGCGCACCCAAGTTTCCACAAACGTGTCGGCGTGTCGTTGCTCCACCCCCTCAGGAATTCCTAAGAGATGTAAGTTATTTCTCCGCGCCCTGTTTTCGGCCTCCTCAGCCTTTCGATGGAGTTCCGAGGTCCGGGTCTGAAGGTGGGCCACTTGGCTCTTAAGTTGACCAATGTCATCTTCTGCTGTTGAGATGAGGGATTCCGCCTCTGTGATGCGCGCCGTGGCATTGCGCAGGTCCTGGCGAATGAGAGCCACATCCACCCTCACCTCGCCAATTTTGTTTTCGACAGAGGCCTGCGATGTGCTGATCGCCTGAAGGATGGTGGAAAGATCACCTCCAGTTGCGCCGGATGCACTAAATGTCCCATTTCCAGGGTCCCGGTCCGACGTGGTGAATTGATCCATTTTGGTTTGGGTTGAGGGGGCAGGATTCTGCAGGGTACGATTTCTGCCTATCGCCGCCAGGCCGTCGATGCTCAGGTCCAGGCACCCAGTTCCGCCCTAGAGGCCCTCAGGAGAAGCCAGACCCAATCGGCGCCTCGGGCCACCCCCAGAGCCGAGTGGAGTGCTCCAGTGGGGGGCGAGCTGTCCAGGCCAATTACCAGCCCCCACAGCAGGTCCCCAGCGCGTCCCCACTTCACTCTCCGGAGAGTAATCCAAAGCAAGTGGGGGGGTCAGGGAGGAGACAAGGACCGTGTTGGGTTCCGCCTCTGTCACAGGCTGATCCGAGTGGGTGGTGCCTCCACCGCCTCTCCCACCAACTCCCAGGAGGCACGCCCCAGCAGGGAGCAGGGTGTGGAAGGGAGCAGACTTATTGCAACCCAGAAAGAAGGAAGGCGGGGTGGAGGCACCAAGAGCAACCTTCACGCTGGCACATGGTGTGATGGCCGACCACCACCCCCGGGCCTCACCCACCAGTGCCGTCACTGGGGGTCGAAAAGGGAATTGAGCACGTCTTCGGGCTCAAACCTCCTGGCAGCAATAGGTGGGCCGCAACTCCCACGCGGGCTGCAACGGCATGTGGAGTCAGGCCCGAGGCAGCTCAGGTACTCGGGCCAGGTGAGGCTCCACACGGGGCACCCGGCAGCTCTGGGGTCAGGTCACTGGCCGGCGAAGACTTGGAGAAGCTGGCCCAGCAACAACAGGGGGGAGGACCTCAGGGGGACGGCGAAGGAAGGGGGTGGAGCTCTACGCAGTCTGATTGCGATCTTGTCGTGGAGGACTTATATAGTTGGTCATAGTAGTTCGTAAACTCAGTGGCTATTTCTTCTCCTGTCTTACAGTAGACTCCCTTCGGGGTTTTAATCTCCGGTACCCAGTTCCTCTCCCTATCCTGCTTTTCCAAACATGCCATCAGTTTAGTTGCTTTATCCCCTATTTCGTAAATTCTTCTCTGGGATGCCCTAGCGTGGTCTCTGGCTTTCCCTTCTGCTGTATCTAGCAACTCTTGTTGCTTAAGGTGCTTTTAAGTGGTTAGTCTGTGGGTCTGGTTTCCCAGGTTCCCCCATAGCTCCTCCTATCTGGGTTATTTCCCTATCCAGAGCCTCATATTGCAGCTTCAGTTCTTTTTTTTTGACCCCCGCTATGGCTTGTGCATGTCCTCTTATTACTGTCTTGTCGGCCTCCCATAAACTGCAGGTCGATTCTGCTGTCCCTACATTCTCTTGAAAATATTGTTCCATCCATTCTCGAATGTCATCTCGGGCTCATTTATCTTTAAGGAGTCACAAGTCCATTCGTGGGGGTAGTGTATGCGTTCTGTTGGGTCCCAACATTTCTACCTCTACTGGTGAGTGGTCGGATATACCCCTTGCTCTGTGCCTTGCCCGTCTAAAGTGACCTGCCTTGGCGGATTGTGTTAGCAAATAATCTAATTGGTCTAACGCCCGTGTGGTGCAGAAAAGAAAATGAATTGTTTCACCGAAGGATTGTGCTCCCTCCTGAGGTTAAACAATCCCAGAGCATCAACAAATGTCCTCAGGGCATCTGACCCTACCTCTATACCTGTTTTCGATATCCTGTTCTTATCTGGGTCCATAACTGCAATCCAGTCCCCACCCAATATTAACGTTCCTGGTGGAAGCTCTAGGAATAGTGTGTTTAAGTCAGGCATTGTGATAGCATCATTCTGGGTGGTTTATAAACTGAGCACAAGTTTATGTCTCGACCCTCCCACGCCCCATTTAGGGCCACATATCTGCCAATTGATCCTACCATATCCTTCTAGGCACAAAAGCTGTGTTAGCTTTAACGAGTATTCCCAGACCCCGGGACCCTGTGGTAAATTCTGTATGTGCTTGCAATTTGTATCCGAATCTGTCTAACGCTCTACATGTGCCGCCAATCAAGTGTGTCTCTTGAAGCAGAACTCTGTCTGGCGCTTACTTCTAAATATATGCATTACCATTGTATGTTTTATTTTGCTGCCTAGCCCATTCATGTTCCAGGTCATTATTCGCACCACTTGTCTAGCAACTTGGGTGGGCGGGATCTGTGAGTACGTGTCCTGGTTCTGTGAAATCATCAGATTCATTCTGTAGTTTCCCTGTTCGGCTCTCTGTCATCTCATTGGACATGCATTGAGGTGTGTCCCTGATCTTTCCCAATTCTCCCACCCTGCTCCCCATGTGTATTTGGTCTGAGCATCCGTTAACCAAAGGAGTAGCATCTCCTAGCATGTAAACTTTAAACCTAACCCCACAAAATTCCCCCTCCCTGCTACCCTGCATGGTGGGACTGAACCTATCCCACCTCCCCAATCTACAGAGCGCCTGTTGCCCCAGAACTGACACACCAAACATCAGGGCGGACTAAAGCCAAACATGAGCGTGCCAGCCCACCTCCACATCTCTCTCCCTGAAGAACTGTTCTGTCTGTTTGACGTATCAACCAAATTAAGCATTCTGTGCATTGTGGTAATGTAAGTAATTGAGAGATAGAAGAAAATGTAGCCTGTAGTCTTATCTGAGCATCCAGAGCGCAGCAGGCTTTCCCAATCCAGAGATTGGGATGTTGTTTCAGTTCTCCAGCCGTTCATGAATCATCTCTGTGTCACACACCAGTCCTGCACTATTCCACTTCCTCGCCTCCATTTTCCCTATTGACTAGAGAGCCAATTCGCTGGGATGATCTTCGGTCTGTGCCCGCTGCTATTGCAGTCTGATTTTCCAACCCCGCACCAGAGCCTCTATATATGCGTTGCTGTTTCCCCACGGTTCACCACTAGTCTATCCAGTCCCAAGCCTCCTCTGGGGTAGCAAACTGCTACACCTTTCCCTCAGCGGTCACTCGAAGAGTTGAAGGGAAGAGCATAGAGTATGTAATCTCCTTTACTCAAAGGGCTTTTTTAACTTCCAGAAAAGTCTGTCTTGCTTTTTGCACCTTCATAGTAAAGTCAGGGAAAAAGGTAAGTGTTGCACTATCAACTTTGAGTTGTGGGCCACTACGGGCAGCCTGAAGGATCACAACCCCGTTGCGGTAATTGACGATACAGGCAAATATTGGTCTCGGAGGGTCCCCTGGTCGTGGCTGCGTGCCCGGAACTCTATGGGCCCTTTTAACAGAGAAATACTTTAACAGGCCCCTTGGTTGGAGCAAATTCACTATAAGGTCTTGCACGTATCAGTCGATCGCTGGGTCTCTCCATTCTTCCGGCCTCCCAACGATACTCACATTGTTACGGTGTGTGCGGCACTCCGGATCTTCCAGCTTGGCTTCTAGCATTTTGGTTGTAGTGGTAAGGTCTTGTACTTTCCCCTGCAGTGTTTTTGTGTCTGGTTTCGGAAGTCAGCTCTTAGCAATGAAACTTCTGATGACACAGTGTCAATTCTCCCGGAAAGATCCAATCACACTTCCTGAATAGCCAGCATAACATCCTGCAATCTGGGCTCCTCGGTTTCCTCGGATGGGGTGGGGACAGAGTCCGGTCCTGCCTCCGCTATGTACCTTGTCGCTGATTCCTTATGGAGTGTGTACTTGCCAAATTTTGTTTGTTGGCCATCCCGTGGTACCCTTCTGCCAGTCATTGCTCTCGGATTTTGGACCTCTGGACTGGGGCACTCTCACCAGGTTGGGGGGAGGGTCTCAGGCACCACGCAGCATTCCTTGCCGTCTTCCCAGGTAAAGACTTTGTGCCTGTCGGTCTGTCGGGGCTCTCGCCTTGTGCCCTCCTTTAGCTCACAATTACAATTGCGCACCTCATTGCAGTGCCCTGTGATCGGCTGGTACTCCGGGTTCCTCCCAGTGTTGTGTGCCAATGACCTGGACCCGCCTGTATCACTGTGATCTCTTGGTCAGGTAGGACACTCAAGCGGTAAGCGGTACTATTGTTTTAATATTAACAGAAAAAGGAATAAGTGTAATCACAGGAAGGATAAATCCAGTCTTAGCGTTGTCAGTGTCGCTGTACACCGGGAAGATGTCTTTTCTCCCCAAGGTCCTGGTCACTGGTCTCCTGCTCCTTCCCGTCCCATCAGGAGTATAGGTGGATGTATGTCCCTCAAAATAAACAAATATAAGGCAAGGTCAGGCAACTGTGTCTTTGGTTAATACACACTCTAACCCTTCACCATCACCCAGGGTGCTCTCACGCTTCTCTCAGTGTTGCATGCTTTTTACATCTGTGAGGGACCACACCTTACGTGTGCTCCGTCCTCCACCTACCCCACGTAAAGAGGTGTAAGAAAGGTTCTTGCCTTGAGCCACCACCCTCCGGGGTTGTGGCCAAGGGAGTCACACCGTCCCTCTCTCGGTTGGCCTGGCTGGCAGTGCCTTTCGGCGCTAATTCTCCAGGCTCTGTCAGTCCGTCTGTGTCCACTCCGTTGGTCGATCCCCTGGGGTCTCGGGGTCTCTCCTCCGTTGTCAGAGTCTCTCGGTCGTCCTCTTTGCTGGATTGTGGTTTCTCACGTCCTCCGTCTTCAGCCTGACTGTTTATTTTGTCCGGCCGTCTTTTGGCTGCATCTACGTCATGCCCCGGGAGAAACTAGACTACTAGGCTCACTCTCTTAACGCCGCCGCCATGTTGGAAATTCCGCCTGAACATGACGTGGGATTGCACTGCCTTACCTCCAAGTATGGATGATCGGGCAATACCGATACTGGGCACCGAGACAAAAAATTCACATTCCCGTGGGACCTTCCTGGAGCGTGTAGGGCCTGAAAAGAAAAAGGCTGCAGAGATAGGAACCAACGAAGCACCTTGGGATTTGTGTCTTTATGGGTGGCAAGCCAGGTCAAAGGAGCATGGTTTGTGATCAGGAATAAGGTATATCCTAATAAAATAATATTTCAAGGCTTCCATGGCCCATTTAATGCCTAAACATTCTTTTTCCATGGTTGCGTAATGTACTCCCCGTGGTAACAGTTTTCGACTAAGGTAAAGGACAGTTCGCAGATCCCCCTGTTTGTCAGGTTGAGACAACACGGCCCCTAACCCTTGATCAGACACGTCTGTTTGCAATACAAAAGGTTTCTCAAAGTCAGGACACATCAGGATAGGGGCTTTACACAACAATGACTTCAACCCCCCCGAAACTCTCCTCTTTTGTATCGGTCCATTTTACTTTGTGATTGGGTTGGTGGTTGGTTAACAAATCCATGAGAAGACATGCTAGATCCTAAAATTGGGGAATAAACTGTCTATAGTAGCCCACTAGACACAGGAATGCTCTTATTTTTTTTCGTCGTGGGATCCGGTATCTCCTAAATAGCCTCTAGCTTGTTATATTGTGGTTGTAGTGTTCCCGCTTGGATGGAGTATCCTAAGTACTCTATATGATCAGTGCGTAAGGTCTTTTTTTTGTGGTTCAAGGTAAGGCCAGCCTGGTGAAGGGAGGAAAAGATGTTCTGCAAGTGTTGCTTGTGCATCTCCGTCTGGACTGTACACGACAGTATCGTCAAGATAGGCCACCGCATATTGTTGATGTGAGCGTAATATTACATCCATTAACCTTTGAAATGTGGCCGAGGTGCTATGTAAGCCAAAGGGGATCACCTTAAAACGATACAAACCCGAGGGTATGGGGAAGGCCGTTTTCTCTCTGGCGGCGTGATGAAGGGGTATTTGCCAATACCCTTTTGTGAGGTCAGTAGTGGACATCACCTGAGCCTCTCTATTAGTTCGTCCACTCTGGGCATTGGATAGTTGTCAAACTTGGAATGGGCATTCAGTTGGAGAAAATCAATGCATCTCTGAGACTCCCATCTGGTTTGGGTACTAACACGACCAGTGAACACCAATTACTCAGAGATGGTTCAATAATCCAGCTTGTAACATCGCCTCTGCTTCCTGCTCTACAGCCTGTCTTTGTGCTGCCAGAATGCAATAGGGTTTTAGCTTGATCACCTTTCCTGCCTCTGTCTTGATGTCATGCGCAATCAAGGGGGTGCATCCTGGCTAACTAGAACTCAGTCCTGGGAACCAGTCTAATAGTGGCGGTTCGTTAATCTGAATATGAAAATATTAACACCTGGATAGGTGTTAATGAGAACCCTCAATAGCGTATTTTTTGAGTGGTATGGGCGGTTCTAGGCGGTTTATCTTGATTCTCCGCCTTATAAATACGCATCAGCATTATCATTGGGTCTCTTTTGTCATGCTGCCTCCACCTGGAGGGAACCACTGTTTCTTGGTAGTGATCAGTAATAATTGTGAAAAAAGTGATAATAGTGAGGTTAAAAATGTCGTACCCACACTACCTTGAAGAAATGACGATTTATTCTGGTGGGCGTGTGGGGAGACTAGTTAAAAAAGAGAGAGGTGGTGCTGCAGGTTAGATTATGTAACCTAAGCACTGTGGGTGTCCATATCAAAAGGTCGACATGTTTCTGCCCAGTCAGTGCCCCAGGAGGGGGTCGTGGGGCATTCTTCAGGACCTATTAGTGTGAGCTGTTGTTGTACAGTTCAAGTAATTGAAAAAATGCTGTCTTCAAACAATGTGATAGATAGCTACGTCTCCGAAAATACTGTTACCTGTGAAGAAATAAAGATGAAAACTAAGAGACAATCAATGAAGAGAAACCACCAATTTTGGGGTTGCAGTGGGCTAAAAATAAATAGGTGAGTTAAAAAGAGGGACAAGCAAAAAAATGGCAATTCTTATTGATACTGTCAAGCAACTTATATAATGGCAAATCTCTGATATACTGTGGGATCGTAATAGCCAAGGAAAGATATATCTTTGTGGGCGGTACGATTAGCCGATCACGTTTTTATGATATGTTTCCCTTTGTTTGTCGAGTAATGGGAACGAATATCAATATATCGTGAAGGTTGTGAGATAGTCTCGGTGGATTCGACAAATAAACAGGACAATCGTTACAGTCATTCCGTTATCTGTATATTTTGAACAATCACAATACAAGCAGACCCCAACGTTAGATAGACAGAGGCAGATTACCTTGAGACGCTTCCGAGTTGCGGCTTTGCCGTGGCAGCGTCACTATCTTGCCTGTGTGAGTAAAAAACGGGGAAGACAGGGAGGGGAGAGGGACGAGGGAGAAGGAGGGAGGTGGGGGGATAGGGTATTACAGATACCGTTAGTTTGTAGAGCTTCAAAGCGGTTTTGTTGACCACCGACGGGATGTGTCTTCCGTACCTCAGTTTCGGGCAATGCACGACTTGTGCTGACGCTGGCGGGCAGGGCTCGTTGAGAACGAGATCCCGTGTGTTGCCGGTTTTAAGCTCCGTGTACGGAGAGAAACTGAAAAGAGACTTGTGTATTCTTCATGAAAAAAAGGGGGGGGAGAATTTATTAAAAATTATAAATAGGCGTATAGCCACTCTGAACAATTAGTATTAACCTGGTGTGTTTTAAAGTGGTTAAAGAACGTTTGGAAATCAAAGGGGTCGTTGCTTGTATATAGTTCACGACTGGGAGCTTGTTGGGAGGATCTGGATAGCGCTTTTCAGCGTGTCAGGTGCTATGTGACAATGAGCCAAAATTGTCATGCCTTATTTGAAGTTGAGCCAGGGTATATTATCATTCAGGCCTTTCGTGTCTGTACTGAGGCGGTGGACCCACCTCTGTTCTCTTTCGAAGAGAATTTTCTCGGCATTGTTCTTGCACCCTACTAGTGTTTCTATTATGATCCAATTAAGATCATCCACTGAGTGTTGTTGTTCAATATAATGGCGGCTCATTTTGGTGGTTTCACGTCTGCATTTGACATTGCTTCTGTGTTCACAGATTCTCACCTTTATTTTTCTGCAGGACATTCCGATGTATCTGAGATTACAAGGACAGGTAATCATGTAGATTACAAAGGCTGTATTGCAGTTGGTGTGTTGTTTAATGGTCCACTTCAGGTTGGGTAGCAATTGGATAGTTTTTGTTGGTGTTGTTAGATGGCATACTGAACACTGTCCGCATGGAAAGTGACCTGTAACTGGCTGGAGGTCCCAAAGAGTATTTTTCAGTTTGAGTGGAACCGCAGGTCGTGTGTGTACCAAGATGTCTTTTAGGTTTCTAGTCCTCTTATTTGCAAATCTGGGTTTCTGCCATTTTAGGTTTCCAGAAGTCAAGATACGCCAGTTTTTGTTAATTACTTTTTTGACGGCATTACTTGCTGTGCTGTAGGTGGTGACACAAGTGGGTGTGTCATCTGTTGGGTTCCTTGCTGTAGTTTGGAGTAGACATTCTCTAGGTTGGTTTCTCGCTCTTTTGTTGCATTTGGAGATAATCTTGGTCGGATAATCTCTTCTGAGCAGTTTGGTGCTTAAGTCGTCAGCTTGTTTTTTGTATTCTGCTAGATCGCTGCAGTTACGTTTGAGCCGTAGGAACTGGCTGTAAGGTAGATTTTCTTTCAGGGGGCGTGGGTGAAAGCTGTTGAATGAGAGGAGACTATTTTTTGCCGTTGGTTTGAAGAATGTTCGTGTTTTGATGATGTCATTTTCAACATAGATGGTTAGATCTAGGAAGTCGAGCCGTAGATTGTCGGCTGTGTAGGTGAATTTTAGACACTCATCTTGGGCATTCATCCATTGATGAAAGTTGTTAAGGCTTTCCTGGTTACCTTCCCAAATCACCATGATATCATCAATGTATCGTTTCCAAAAACGGATGTTGGTAATGTATGGGTTTATGGGGTTTTGTATGTACATTTGTTCAAACGTACTGACGTAGAGTCCAGCTACGCTAGGCGCAAAGGTACTCCCCATCGAAGTTCCGTGTCGCTGTTGGTAGAGTTTTCCTTCATATTCGAAGTAGTTTTCTGTGAGAGCCAAGGTACAGCATTGTAGGATAAAATGTCGGGGGGTTTGGTATGTCCAATTTTGACCAAAGAGTATTGTTTCTAAAGTTTCGAGAGTTTTTTGTTGAGGTAAGCTGGTATATAAACTCTCTACATCGAAACCTACTAGAAGCATTGTCTCAGGAGAGAAGTTCACATTTTGCAAGAGATTCAGTAGGTCGCGAGTGTCCTTTAGGTAGGTAGGTGTTTGTTGGACTAGCGGTTTTAGGAAATGGTCAGCAAATTGGGACAGCGGCTCCAGGACCGATCCTATGCCCGACACAATGGGGCGGCCTGGAGGTGGTCTCTTCTCCTTGTGTATCTTAGGGAGGGAGTAGAAATATGGTGTTCTGGGTGAAGTGGTTTTCAAAAACTCAGCTTCATTGCGTGATATCCATCTATTCGTTTCGGCCTCTTCCACCATAATCTTAATCGTCTGTTGTAGTCTTTTGGTTGGATCTGTGGTGATTGGACTGTAGAATTTCTCATCTGACAGTAGATCAAGGCATTGATGGTTATAGCCTTCTCTGCTCATTAGAACGATGCCTCCTCCCTTGTCTGCCGGTTTTATTATTATCTCTCTCAAGGTCCACGACGACCTGGATTCTAGATACTATTTCGTTTTTCACTTAAACAACCATGGCTGAAAATTTAGGTTTGAGTTATTCAGTGGACGAAATCAATGCAATTCTTTCCTTGCCCTCACTGCTACATAACAGCGATCTCACACAAACCCTAGAACAAAACTCAGACTGGGATGAATTATCTGAATTGAAGAAGGAGCAAGTCAGGACGGCCATCCACGGCGTTATTATGACGGAATATCTGCGAGCGAATGCAGCCCCAAGGGGACTTTGGGTACATAATGCACCACGTATTTTTCTCAAAGATCTGGCATTCCGAAAAGACTGGTCCGCAATATTGTGGAAGTGCACAAGAGACTATTTAGTTTTAATAATTAAAACAGCCACAAGATTGACAGAGACTCTCACTATCAAGATCCAACTGCTTGAAACCAAAATCAAAAATATGGTACAAATTTCAGTCTATAAAAAACGACTTGAAGAAATCAATAAGGAAATGAACGAGACAAAAGACTACATTACCAACAACAAAATACAAAAATTAGGCAAAGACCTGAAACGCTTCTCCATGGAGAAGATGCATCCATATAGCAAGGACGATTATGAGATTCCGGACTACCAGTCTGACACTGACAACAGTGGAACTTCAAGTGACAACTCCGATTGGAATACCACTGACACAAGACAACCAAGAAGGAACCGTGGCCCTTATAGACGACAACAACTACGTAGACCCAACTTCTGGCGCACTCCCCAATTCGGGAATCAACATCCAATCCCATTCCAACCATATACACCAAACTTTCAGGGTTGGATGAATCCCTATACCACAGGGCCCCCACCCATGGGACAATACATGGGACCCTATATGCAACAACCGTCTTTTTTAGGACGTGGCCAAACCAACCAGAGGGGACGACGAAAAGGAGTAACGTGGACAGACCCAGAGAGACAAGTCCAAACAAGGAGCATGTCCAACGTAACCAAGGAAAAACCGGGAACGAGCACGACTCGTTAATAATCAATCTGACAGAAACAACCCTCACACAGGCCCAAGAAAGAGTGTTGAACAAAGGATTAGGATATGTACCAACCCCCAATCTGGATATTTTTAAGACAAAATGCGAAGTCTCCGAATTCTGCAGGAAACTAAAATTAAAAGCCTTTTTTTCTGGAAAAGAGACGGAAAACAAAGAAGGGGATACATCCCTACGCCTGAAGTCCACTTTTTGCCCACTAAACCATCAGGTTCCCATCGAACTTTTGGCTTTTGAACAAGCCATAATGAAAGAGATTGATGAATTAACAGTCCCAAGGAAACCATTCATGAATCTAACCAACACAGAAAAACAAGCTTTGGAGACATTGAAAAACAACAAAGAGATAATAATAAAACCGGCAGACAAGGGAGGAGGCATCGTTCTAATGAGCAGAGAAGGCTATAACCATCAATGCCTTGATCTACTGTCAGATGAGAAATTCTACAGTCCAATCACCACAGATCCAACCAAAAGACTACAACAGACGATTAAGATTATGGTGGAAGAGGCCGAAACGAATAGATGGATATCACGCAATGAAGCTGAGTTTTTGAAAACCACTTCACCCAGAACACCATATTTCTACTCCCTCCCTAAGATACACAAGGAGAAGAGACCACCTCCAGGCCGCCCCATTGTGTCGGGCACAGGATCGGTCCTGGAGCCGCTGTCCCAATTTGCTGACCATTTCCTAAAACCGCTAGTCCAACAAACACCTACCTACCTAAAGGACACTCGCGACCTACTGAATCTCTTGCAAAATGTGAACTTCTCTCCTGAGACAATGCTTCTAGTAGGTTTCGATGTAGAGAGTTTATATACCAGCTTACCTCAACAAAAAACTCTCGAAACTTTAGAAACAATACTCTTTGGTCAAAATTGGACATACCAAACCCCCAGACATTTTATCCTACAATGCTGTACCTTGGCTCTCACAGAAAACTACTTCGAATATGAAGGAAAACTCTACCAACAGCGACACGGAACTTCGATGGGGAGTACCTTTGCGCCTAGCGTAGCTGGACTCTACGTCAGTACGTTTGAACAAATGTACATACAAAACCCCATAAACCCATACATTACCAACATCCGTTTTTGGAAACGATACATTGATGATATCATGGTGATTTGGGAAGGTAACCAGGAAAGCCTTAACAACTTTCATCAATGGATGAATGCCCAAGATGAGTGTCTAAAATTCACCTACACAGCCGACAATCTACGGCTCGACTTCCTAGATCTAACCATCTATGTTGAAAATGACATCATCAAAACACGAACATTCTTCAAACCAACGGCAAAAAATAGTCTCCTCTCATTCAACAGCTTTCACCCACGCCCCCTGAAAGAAAATCTACCTTACAGCCAGTTCCTACGGCTCAAACGTAACTGCAGCGATCTAGCAGAATACAAAAAACAAGCTGACGACTTAAGCACCAAACTGCTCAGAAGAGATTATCCGACCAAGATTATCTCCAAATGCAAAAAAAGAGCGAGAAACCAACCTAGAGAATGTCTACTCCAAACTACAGCAAGGAACCCAACAGATGACACACCCACTTGTGTCACCACCTACAGCACAGCAAGTAATGCCGTCAAAAAAGTAATTAACAAAAACTGGCGTATCTTGACTTCTGGAAACCTAAAATGGCAGAAACCCAGATTTGCAAATAAGAGGACTAGAAACCTAAAAGACATCTTGGTACACACACGACCTGCGGTTCCACTCAAACTGAAAAATACTCTTTGGGACCTCCAGCCAGTTACAGGTCACTTTCCATGCGGACAGTGTTCAGTATGCCATCTAACAACACCAACAAAAACTATCCAATTGCTACCCAACCTGAAGTGGACCATTAAACAACACACCAACTGCAATACAGCCTTTGTAATCTACATGATTACCTGTCCTTGTAATCTCAGATACATCGGAATGTCCTGCAGAAAAATAAAGGTGAGAATCTGTGAACACAGAAGCAATGTCAAATGCAGACGTGAAACCACCAAAATGAGCCGCCATTATATTGAACAACAACACTCAGTGGATGATCTTAATTGGATCATAATAGAAACACTAGTAGGGTGCAAGAACAATGCCGAGAAAATTCTCTTCGAAAGAGAACAGAGGTGGGTCCACCGCCTCAGTACAGACACGAAAGGCCTGAATGATAATATACCCTGGCTCAACTTCAAATAAGGCATGACAATTTTGGCTCATTGTCACATAGCACCTGACACGCTGAAAAGCGCTATCCAGATCCTCCCAACAAGCTCCCAGTCGTGAACTATATACAAGCAACGACCCCTTTGATTTCCAAACGTTCTTTAACCACTTTAAAACACACCAGGTTAATACTAATTGTTCAGAGTGGCTATACGCCTATTTATAATTTTTAATAAATTCTCCCCCCCCTTTTTTTCATGAAGAATACACAAGTCTCTTTTCAGTTTCTCTCCGTACACGGAGCTTAAAACCGGCAACACACGGGATCTCGTTCTCAACGAGCCCTGCCCGCCAGCGTCAGCACAAGTCGTGCATTGCCCGAAACTGAGGTACGGAAGACACATCCCGTCGGTGGTCAACAAAACCGCTTTGAAGCTCTACAAACTAACGGTATCTGTAATACCCTATCCCCCCACCTCCCTCCTTCTCCCTCGTCCCTCTCCCCTCCCTGTCTTCCCCGTTTTTTACTCACACAGGCAAGATAGTGACGCTGCCACGGCAAAGCCGCAACTCGGAAGCGTCTCAAGGTAATCTGCCTCTGTCTATCTAACGTTGGGGTCTGCTTGTATTGTGATTGTTCAAAATATACAGATAACGGAATGACTGTAACGATTGTCCTGTTTATTTGTCGAATCCACCGAGACTATCTCACAACCTTCACGATATATTGATATTCGTTCCCATTACTCGACAAACAAAGGGAAACATATCATAAAAACGTGATCGGCTAATCGTACCGCCCACAAAGATATATCTTTCCTTGGCTACTACGATCCCACAGTATATCAGAGATTTGCCATTATATAAGTTGCTTGACAGTATCAATAAGAATTGCCATTTTTTTGCTTGTCCCTCTTTTTAACTCACCTATTTATTTTTAGCCCACTGCAACCCCAAAATTGGTGGTTTCTCTTCATTGATTGTCTCTTAGTTTTCATCTTTATTTCTTCACAGGTAACAGTATTTTCGGAGACGTAGCTATCTATCACATTGTTTGAAGACAGCATTTTTTCAATTACTTGAACTGTACAACAACAGCTCACACTAATAGGTCCTGAAGAATGCCCCACGACCCCCTCCTGGGGCACTGACTGGGCAGAAACATGTCGACCTTTTGATATGGACACCCACAGTGCTTAGGTTACATAATCTAACCTGCAGCACCACCTCTCTCTTTTTTAACTAGTCTCCCCACACGCCCACCAGAATAAATCGTCATTTCTTCAAGGTAGTGTGGGTACGACATTTTTAACCTCACTATTATCACTTTTTTCACAATTATTAGTGATCACTACCAAGAAACAGTGGTTCCCTCCAGGTGGAGGCAGCATGACAAAAGAGACCCAATGATAATGCTGATGCGTATTTATAAGGTGGAGAATCAAGATAAACCGCCTAGAACCGCCCATACCACTCAAAAAATACGCTATTGAGGGTTCTCATTAACACCTATCCAGGTGTTAATATTTTCATATTCAGATTAACGAACCGCCACTTTTTGGTTACAAGTGATCCATTCCCCTTTGATTTACGACATATGCCTTGGAAGATGAATGGATGACTATCTCTTCTAACTCCCCCCTCTCCTGATTGGATAACCAGTCTAATAGTTCATATAACTGATGTTTCTGGTCAGGAGTGAGAATTTCCCCATTATTGGGTCGTTCTCCAGATACCTCTCTAAAGGATTAGATGGGGATCTCCATACTCTTGTTAAGAGTGACATGGTTAACGGGTACTGGGATATCTCCTCTCTGTGGGGTGGGGTCTTCCCATTTCTTCAATAGGTTGATATGATATATCTGGCCCCTCGGTCCTGTTCGTGGAACTGCTATTCTGTATGTAACAGGTGTGACTTTCCCCAACACCTGATAAGGGCCTTGCCAGGTCGCCAGTAGTTTCTTATCCGAAGAAGGTAGAAGAATCAATACCTTGTCCCTGTCCGTCAATTGCCTCACACTGGTACCTTTGTCGTAATAGGTTTTCTGTTTTTGTTGTGCCCTTTCCATATTCTGATGGACTTCCTCCCACAAACTAGACTAGGTGTTTTTCAAGGAAGTCGTGTACCCTAACAACGGTCTTCCTTCGTCCTCCTCCTCAGTCCACTGCTCCGCCGCCATGTCCAAAAGTGTACGTGGTCGTCGCCCAAATAGTAACTCAAAAGGGCTGAACCCCGTAGACTTTTGTTCAAGTGTCCTGATCGCACACAACACTAATGGGAGTTTGCAGTCCCAGTCTTTTCCAAAGTCATTTATGCATTTCCTTAGGATCATTTTTATTGTCCGGTTATATCTCTCCACCAACCAGTCTGTTTGTGGATGATATACCGCCGTCCGGATCTGTTTAACTCCAAGAAGAGTGCAAATCTTCCTCATTAATCTAAACATAAAGGGAGTTCCCTGGTCGGTAAGTATCTCCGTTGGGAAACCAACACTTGAGAAAAAGAATACCATTGCTTGTGCTACCGAAAGGGTTGTCATACTTTTCAAGGGTACTGCCTCAGGGTAGCGAGTAGCATAGTCCACTAGCACTAAGATATATTGATGTCCTCTGGTAGAGGGAAGAAGGGGTCCTACCAAATCATCCCTACTCGTTTAAAGGGAACATCAATTATGGGTAACGGCCGCAAAGGCGCTCTTCTCTCTTCGGGGGGGGGGGTCACCAACTGGCACCTGGGACAGGACATGCAGAACCTGCCAACCTCCTTATATATCCCGGGCCAATAGAACTTCTCTAATGGATACTTGAGAGTATGTTCCTTTTTTCTTTGTCAAAATTTGTTTATTGAAACATTTGTCACAAATATCAAACAGTGCATAAGGAATATATCTCACAATGCATTTCAAGTAGTTCTGACACAGGTACCAATCTGTAGGTAGCTAATGTAATGTAGTATAATACGGTACAAACATATACAACAACAACGGATCTCAATAGACAATACTCCTTGTCACTAGACATCCCATGTATTACATCCCCCGCCCCCACCCAACTCAGGTTCACTGTTTGGTAATTCAGTTAGCTCGCTCTCTTGTTCTGACGGAGAGGTGCAAATGTTGCCTCTATACGAGTTCCATTTCCCCCAAACTTTATCCCGTTTTTTGGGGCATCCTTTGTTTACGTAAACTGTTCGCTCCGCCAGCATGCACCAATCAACATCATGTTCCCATTCCGTTATCAATGGCAAGTCCAGGACTCCCCATCTATGTGCAATATTCCGTTTTGCAATCATGTAACCCACCGCCGCCCATAGTTGTTCCAGCGACTTAAGTCTGTAGCATCCCAAATATTAAGTAAACAGATCTTGGGGGACAGGGTCTGGGTAATTCCACATACCTCTTCAATCACCTCATGCACAGCGACCCAAAACCCCTGGATGACTGGGCAGTTCCAGATCTTGTGGAAGAATGTGCCCGCCTCCCACATCTCCGTATGCAGTCTGCCTCACTAATGCGACCCGTCTTGAGTAAAGTGTTACGTGTAATATAGGTGCGGTGCAAGATTTTAAGCTGAACCAGCCGCATTCATGACGTTAAAGCCAACTTCCGCGGGGAGGATAGCGCTTCACGCAAGTCCTCTTCCTCTAGTTCCCCCAGATTTGTCTGCCAGCGAGCATACAGGCTTACCAGTGGATCTGGTGAGTTGTTGATTATTTTTCTGTATGTGAGTGAAATTACTTTGGTATGCATGGGGTCAGCAAGCAATCTGTCCTCAAGCAGTGTGGATTCCGGGATCCCATCTATATCTTTAGTTGCTTCCTGCAAAGCATGTCGAATTTGCAGGTACCGAAACATTTCACGCGTGGACAGTTGATATTTGTTCTGTAAATCAGTAAATGTGAGTATTTTCCCCCCTTTTACCAAGTCACTCACTCACTTATTTTCAGATGCCAGTATTTTGGGAGGCCAGGTGGCGTCAGACCCCGGGCCTGTTGTGGTAGATTGGCCAACACTGTTTCTACTCTTTTGAGGGCTATGGCGTTATACAGTGGCGTCACTAGGGTTGGTGTCACCCGGTGCGGGTAACTCATGGTGTCACCCCCTCACGACTTACCGCATGGACCTCCTCCGCCCCGAGTCCGCCAGTGGACACAGTTGGCAAATAACGGGACCATACAGAATCCTTAGTAACGTTTGTAAATGTAGGTCCTATATTTACAAAATGTGCCTGTTAAAAACAGTGTGATAATGATTCATTAATCAGGTTGTACAGTGGGCTACCTGCTAGTCAACAGTTTATTGGAATTTATAATATCATAGGTATGGTACTTTTTACTGGTGTGGTGTTCCCACTATCCAGCAACACGATATATCAGTGGTCGAAGTGGGGGGAAAAAAGTAGGGGAACTGTGGGCGGAGAATCAGAGGGCAGGAATAACCCAAGGATTGGATCAGTGGACAGAGCCAGAGGCGTGGCCAGAATGCGCAAACATCCCAATTTTTTGTATTTGTTTGGTTTCACTGCCCAGTTTTATCAACCATTGGATACACATGATTATTTAAGGTTATAAGGAGTTATTGACAGTAAAATGTATTCACAAAGTGGGATATGCTTCTAATCACAGAATGTCCCAAATACGATAAAATGTGGAAGCACAAGCCATTTGTCTCCGAGCCATGGAGTTTCTGTCATCAGCAGTTCTCCCTTTTCCAAAACAGCAGTTCAAACATGAATGGCTAAAAATCCTAGTTTGCGAATGTTTTCTAAATAATAATGGCTCTGCCATATTTGCTTCATAATGCAAGATCTGCAGCATGATCTGACCATTTCAACTAATAAATTGTTTGTAGCTCAAACGTATCAAAAGTTAATAAAACATGTGACTTGTGTTGCTGCGGAGTAGATCTCAGTTAATAGCTCACTGTTCTATGTTAGGATTTTAACTTATAAACTGCAAGTAACAAAAGGATCTCTCTGACAAAAGCAGTAGCCCACTGGCCTATTTACATTATGTGCACTTTGTGATCTGCACGGTACATGTTCTTTGCAGCAGGTACATTAACCCTCTGAGCTATTTTTCCATGAGTCAAATCTTCCATTAGACAAAGTTCCGATCTCTCTCTAGGAAGAACATTAATCACCAGAGTCATCATGACATTTTTATTGTTACTGAAAACTACTGGAGGCCAGGAAGGAGGCAGCAAGCGCTTTTAAAAGCATAATATACTTGCAAAAATGATGCCTCCATCTAAAGTGAGCACCTAGTGCGGTCACACCGGTTGCAGCGCCCTAGAGCTGGCCCTTCTCAAGGGTCCTGTGATCTCAGTGACAGGGTCACTGTTCTAGGGTGTACTGCTTCATAGGCCTGCCCGCAAGACTGGAGGTGAATTTCAGTATGAATAGTGGTGGACAAGCCTTGAAGGTTAACCTACACTTGTCAGAGTGCAAAAGAGGGTGAGCATCGTCGCCGGCTTCAGTGCATCTCTTTTGAAAAAGAAGTGTAACGAATAGGTGGCTTGCAGGTAATAGAAGTGATAGTACAGGAGTGGTGGGGAGTACTGGGCAGAGGTAAGCATCACAGGAGATTTGGTGGGCTTACAGAGCGATATGATAATATGTACTGATGGGGCTACATGGCATAACCTGAACAGTGTCTACACCAGGACGTTGGTATGAAAGCAGCATCATCTCCCACATCTGCGGGACAGCTGAAATCCTGAACACTGGGCTGGCCTGAGGCTACTTGTTTTGTGTGGGAGTTAGACTTTCCTTGATCATGGGGTCCTGATGTAGGGTGAACTCTAAAAAATTCTAAAAAGATAACACCAGGTGCTAAACAATTCCTGGTTGGTGGTTATCAAATCAAGTGGGCAGTCAGTTTAGGTCATCTCGTTGTTAAATGCCTCTCTGGTCGCCTGTAAGTTAACCCGAAGATGTGTTTATTTAACAAGCAACAAAATTCATACTTCCAACAAATATCCGTATGGAGTCCTTTTTTTAGCTATAATCTTATATATAACTAAGAATACGCTGGCTATGGTGCCCTAATGCAGCCTCCGCGCACCCTATTGTACCTAAAACATGAGCACTACTGTCAAAAGATATACTAATATGTTACGTTGGAAAATTAACCATTGTCTGTCTTGTTTATCATTATTGTGCACATACACCAACGCAGGATGCAAGCAACTGCTTCAGAAAGGTAGAGGCTCCTAACTAGGTTAATTAGGCGAAACTGTGCGCCTAATCCTTGTCCACTCTCAGTGGTATAACTGTGACAAATAGCAGAAGCCGATTTAACAGTTGTACGCGCTGCCGTGAGCTCGCCTGCCACCCAGCTGCTAATTTCAGCCGGGCAGCCAGCGAAGAGTGGGGCTCTGCAGGGGTCGGGGTCGCAGTGTCAGCTATGGATACTGCCACACTCCCTCGTGCCGCATGCAAAGGCATGCCCAGGGCTCTTTCAAGCTTCTGAAGTCCACTGGCCAATGAGAGCTCTCGGACCCAGGAATTCTCCCCCCCCCCCCCACAGTTTTTGTTCAAAACTATGGCCATGTCTCTTAGAGATCACAGCCCCTCTCCATCTGCATGTCGAATGACTCACAATACAACACTTTTGCACGCCGCAATAAAACGAGTCTCTAATGGCATTAAAAAACACAAGAACATTCAATAAAACAGACGTCACTCCTGCAGCTTGTACGCGTTATGCATACTGAACATTTTACTTTCAACATTGAAGATCGAAAACACATCACAAGCGTACATGGAGAAAGAAGGCAAGCCGCACCAGCCCGTCCTTTTAACCAGCGTTGTCTATGTCAAGCTCCGAGAAGCTGTTTGCACACTGCCGTTCCATAGCCTACATCTGTGCTTGGTGAAGACAATGTGCTAACTCACAGCGGCCGGCCTGAAAGAACCTAAAACAGGCCCAAAAACAGTCCAAAAATGCCCCACACACTCACTCATCTGTTAGATCAGCTCGTCGGGCACTGCCAGATTGCTCTACAGACCAATCCCGAGCCTGTTTGCTACTTTTGCCGGTCTTGCAAGGAAATATTATTCCATGATGCGAGTTTTTGTAATGTACGTCCTAATCATTTTGTGTAATCTTTGCACCGGAACTGCCTGATAGTTTATTATATATTTATCACAATCTACATACAGAGGTAAAGCACAAAGCAATTTTACATACGCAATAAGCAACCTGTAAAAGCTAAACTGCAAGCGGCTGAAAAGTGCACTCACATCGCGCCTTTCACAGTGCAACCACCACAGCCGGTCCTCGGCATTGCAGGAGCTCCGTATGTGAAGCCTCAGGCCCCGGCTGCCTACGCCCACCACAATGACTTCCTTTTGTCCGCTTTTCGACCCCGCAAATCACAAATAACTAAAAGAGAAAGTGAGGGTTGAGGTCTACAGACTGCGCATGCGTAAAGAGTAAATCCGTAGGAAGATGAGCTAAATAAATGGCGCAGCGCGCGCTCCTGCAGTTGTCCATGTGTTGACGGTATGCTATACAACTCCTACAATTGAATAAGTAATTTTATCTTTACCGCATTGCAGAAATACTTTTAGTGTAGATTTTCCTCACTATTTTTTCAGCTGCAGCCTGCAAACAAGGAAAGAGTCGTGATCACTGAACGCGTGTGCGAGAAGTGTAGTGCCCCGTACCTCCGCACTTCGCTCTGCCCCTACCGCCGCAGTCCCCTGTACCCACTGTCACCGGGTGTCACCCCATGTGATGGTGTCACCCGGTGCGGTCCGCACCCTCCGCACCCCCCTCGTGACGCCACTGGCGTTATATTCTGTGGTGGGGTTTTGTCTTCATGGCCAAATTGGGATTGCGTTGTCCCCAGTTCGCTTTTAGGCCAGCGTCGCCACGGTTGTACCTCTCTGCCGCAAAATTTGTCCCTGGCTGTAGGAAGCTGGCTCTGTATATACTATGCCAAAGTGAGGTATAGTGTGCACAGAGTCCAGTGGATCTCCAAAGGTAGGCAGATGTAAAGTTAGATAGAACCTTACTCTCTATTTGTGGTAGTGTGGTCGAGCAGTAAGGCAGTATCAGAGGACAGTGTTAAGCATTTGTTGTACACAGTCAGCAAATGAATTCACACACTCAAAGACTGGAATTCAGACCAATTGTTTTTTATAAAAGTATTCCTTTAGTTATTTTATTTTCTAGAATCTGGCACAGGTAAGCACTAAATACTTTAAAGTAGTAATGCAATTGAAATACAGTTTGAATGATAATTGTATATGCACTTTGGTTTGATTTACAGTATGGATGCAGAGAAATGCAGTTATTAGTATATGCAGTACATTGACTTGAATAGGCTTTTCAGTAAAATAGCAGGTAAGTAGCTTTTGAGATTACAAGGCTTACACAGAGTAGTATACCTAGATACTACTCTAGGACATTTCCTGAAAACAGGTAAGTAAAATCGTTTTTGTTAGATTATGCAATTTTAAATAATTTCTTTAGTTTCTCAAACTCTACACTTAGAAACTTTTCACAGAAAAACAGTCAATGTTATCCTATGGAAGAAAATAGTTTTATCGGTTTTGAGGTAAGTATTTGGTAGTGGGAGTTGAGGTTCTGGGGTTAGACTCAGGGGTCCCCCTAGGGTCAAGGATGCACTCTAGTTACACCCTCAGCGGCACTAGGTCGGCCGGGTGCAGAGTACTGAGGCCCAATGTTATCCAATGGGGTCTAGGGGGCCTCCAGTGACTAGCAGGCCACTTGGCTGTGGGAGCAAAGCTTCTGGACTTTAGCTCAGGGCAAATGGGGAAACAAAGTAGCACCAGAGTGGCAACACTGTCAGCATTGGTGACTGGGTACGTTCTCCCAATCAAGTATTGCTCAGGGGAAACCAGTGTGTCACTCACTATAGTGACACAGGCACCTGTATCCCTCAGAGCTTCTAGCCTAGTTCCATTAATCCAAGATTATTGTAAGTACGTTTTTTAAGTTGGGTGGCCACACACCTACAGTGGCAAACTCAACTTCCCCCTCTGAAACTAGAACTGGTTCAGTGTGCAACCCGATTTGCTCTTGGCACACTGTTGATCCCATCCGGAGATTTGCTACCTCAGGAGTAGCTGTAGTAGGACTAGGGGCCTTCTTGTTTGGGCAAGCAGCATCTCCAGTTAAATGTCCCAACTTTCTACAGTTGTTACGCCAAGCCTTTAAAGGATCAAAGTTCTTTCCCCTGTGCCTAATATTGGACTGGGAAGAGTTTTGGGACCCACCCCCCTGTGCAGATTTTTGGGGCCCTTTTGAAGACTCAGGCTTTTTATCTTGGGAATTCTCACCACCTTTCACCCGGGGAGGTTTTGAAACCCCTTTCTTTTGGTCACCCCCAGTGGCTGTTTTTGTCACCCTTGTCTTGACCCAGTGGTCTGCCTTCTTTCCCAATTCTTGAGGAGAATTTAGACCTAGGTCTACCAAATGCTGATGTAACATTTCATTAGTGCAAATACTTTTAAAAAATTCTTTCAGAAACCAATTGTAAAGTCCATTGAAATCATGCACATTGTGTCCAGTTAACCAACTATCTAGTGTTTTATCTGAGTAGTCTACAAAGTCAATTCAGTGTTGGTTTTGGGTCTTCTGAGCCCCCCTGAATCTAATTCTGTATTCCCCATTTGTGAGCCCAAATCCCTCAATCAGAGTTCTGTTCATGAGGTCATAAGACCCAGCATCTGCCCCTGTAAGGGTCAGGAGTCTGTCTCTGCAGTTACCAGAGAGCAGTTCCCAAAGGAGTGCCCCCCAGTGTGACTTTTTCACTTTTCTCATTTCACAAGCCCTCTCAAAGGCTGTGAACCATTTTGTGATATCATCACTCTCTTCACATTTAGGGAAATCCCTCTGGGAATTTTAGGATCATAAGATTGCTCTTTATCTTTATTAAGACAATTGCTGCCACCATTGACGGTTGCTAGGCCCATCTCTGCTCTCTCTCTTTCTAGAGCCGGCAACCTGGTTTCTAGATCCAGTCTTTTGGTCAGCCTTACTAAAAGGCTGTCCTCCCCATTGAGTCTGTCCTCGGTGGTACCTGATCCACCTGTGTGAGATCTAGGCACTAAGAGGTTTACTCTTGGAGTAAAGGGTACGTGGACCCTTAACTCCCTAGGAAGTGAAGGGGGTTGATCTACCTGGTCATCCCCTTCCTCTACTTCTCCATCTGACTAGTCTTCACCATTTTCAGATGGGTGGTCCTTAGCATACCCAGCCAACAGCTCCTGGAGCTTTTGTTTGGTGGGATGGGGACCCATGGCTATGTTTTTAAGTTTACATAGGGACCTTATCTCCTTGAAAGACAAGTAAAGGTAAGGGGTGAGGGCGAGCTCCTCAACCTGGTTCTCTATGTCAACCCTAGCTACAGTGACTTTTTATTTTTTCTAAAGGGACTTAACCAAGGCTCTAACAAGACTTTAAGTAATTTTGCAAAAAAATGCCAATTTGAGAAATCAGAATTCTAAAGACAATTTAAGAGTTCTGTCATGTGATCAGGTGGTAACCAAGTAGTCCAACAAATGCAAACTTGTATATCCCACCGCTGATCCACCAATGTAGGAAGCTGGCTCTGTATATACTATACCAAAGTGAGGTATAGTGTGCACAGAGTCCAGTGGAACCCCAAAGGTAGGCAGAGGTAAAGTTAGAAAGAACCTTACCCTCTATTTGTGGTAGTGTGGTCGAACAGTAAAGCAGTATCAGAGGACAGTGTTAAGCATTTGCTGTACTCACTCAGTCAGCAAATAAATTCGCACACTCAAAAACTGAACTTGAGACCAATTGTTTTGTATAAAAATATTCCTTTAGTTATTTTATTTTCTAGAACCAAGCAAGCCTGGCACAGGTAAGCAATAAATACTTTACAGTAGTAATGCAATTGAAATACAGGTTGAATGATAATTGTATATGTACTTTGGTTTGATTTACAGTATGGATGCAGAGAAATGCAATACTTAGTAAATGCAGTACTTAGACTCAAATAGGCTTTTCAGTAAAATAGCAGGTAAGTAACTTTTGAGATTACTAGGCGTATACAGAATAGTATACCTAGATACTACACAGGGACATTTCCTGAAAACAGGTAAGTAAAATCGGTTTAGTTAGATTATGCAACTTTAAAGAATTTCTTTAGTTTCTCAAACTCTACACTTGAAAACTTTTTACAGAAAAACAGTCAATGTTATCCTATGGAGGAAAATAGTGTTATCGGTTTTGAGGTAAGTATTTGGTAATGGGAGTAGAGGTTCTGGGGTTAGACTCAGGGGTCCCCCTAGGGTCAAGGATGCACTCTAATTACACCCTCAGCGGCACTAAGTCGGCCTGGTGCAGAGTGCTGAGGCCTAATGTTATCCAATGGGGGATAGAGGGTCTCCGGTTGGTGGCTGCTGACTAGCAGGCCTCATGGCTGTGGGAGCAAAGCTCCTGGACTTTAGCTCAGGGCAAATGGGGAAGCAAAGTAGCACCAAAGGTGCACCCTCACTGGCACTAGGGAGGCCGGGTGCAGAGTGCTGTTTCAACGTCGGACGCCCTGTTGTTTTCAATAGAGAACCTCTGGTTTGGAAAGACACTGCAGGCTTGAGGACAAAGGTCTTCTGGGTGCGACCACCACTTCGAGAGGTAAGTTGAGAAGTTAGGGGTTGGTTAGGACTGTCGGTTTAGGCACACAAGGCCGTGGGGCATCGGGTGCAGGTGTGCCTTTTGGTGTCAGATCTTCTTACCAGCTCCTGGTCGCGGTTAGGTGGGCCTTCTGAGGCTGCAGGCGTTGGCTGGAGGCTTGAGGCTGGTCAGGGGTCGCTGCATCTCTGGTCAGGATCGTGGGGGTGACCTCCTCCTTTTGTTTGTCCACTTGAGCTCGGGCCGTGGACGGCGGGTGCAGAGTGGGGCGGATTTGTGGTGTCCGGCCGGAGCCAGAGGTTGCAGGTGAACAAATCCGGTGTCTTTGTAGTTGAAGGCAGGCAGGTCCTCCGGGGTTTTCGAGGATGCTGGCTGCATGACATACCGAGATTTCGCAGGAGCATGTTTGAGGGGGAGACAGGCTGGTAGGGCTGGGGCCAAGTCAGTGGGCGTCTTCCTCTTGTTAGCTGCTGCACGGCTGTTTGGTCCTTCTTTTTCTTTTCTTGTAGTTTCCTCTGTTCTGAGGAAGCAAGGTTCATGGGTGCCTTTACCTGGTTGGTTGAGTCCCCCCATCTGCAGGATGGCAAGGACTGAGAGTTGTGCTTTGCCTCGCCTCCCCAACCTGAGGGGTGCAGTTGGTAGAGGTGGGCACACCTCTCTTCCTCACTTGTTTTTCCCGCCGGTTCTCCCGCCCAAAGTGGGGGTCAGAACCAGTGGGGACCAGTTGCTGAAAGCAGCAAGTGGCCTGGTGTAAGAAACTGGCTCTATATACACTACACCAAAATGAGGTATAGTGGGTATAGAGTCCAAGTGTCCCCAGAGGTAGGCAGAGGTTAAAGTTAGATAGAACCTTACTCTCTAATAGTGGTAGCGTGGTCGAGCAGTAAGGTAGTATCAGAGGACAGTGTTAAGCATTTGATGTACCCACTCAGTCAGCAAATGAATTCACACACTCAAGAACTGAACTCTAGGTCAATTGTTGTATAAAAATATACTGTTGTTTATTTTTAGAACCAAGCAGGCCTGGTACAGGTAAGCATTAAATATGTTTCAGTAATAAGTTACTGGAAATAGGACAGTTTGAAAATGCTATAGAAATTGTACTTTGTTTGATTTACAGGGGAGCAGTAGTATGCAACACTTAGCAAATACAGTACATTGGAATGAATAGGCTTTTTCAGTAAATTGCAGGTAAGTTACTTTTACATTACTTTGCTAACTCGGTGCTGGATACCTAGATTCAGCACTGGGACATTTCCTAGAAACAGGTTAGTAATTACGTTTTGGTTATTCGCATGATTTTTAAAGAATATTTTAAGTTTTCAAAACTCCACAATTTTATCCTATGGAAGGAAAACAGGTTAATTAACGGTTCACAGGTAAGTAATTGACTGTGGGAGTTAAGGTTCTGGGGTTAGACTTGGGGGTCTCCCAGGGTCAGCGATGCACTGTTGTTGCACCCTCAGCGGCACTAGGGCGGCTGGGTGCAGAGTGTTGAGGCCCAATGTTATTCAATGGGTGATAGGGGGCTTCCGGTTGGTGGCTGCTGGCAAGCAGGCCACTGGGTTGTGGGAGCAAAGCTCATAGGATTAAGCTCAGGGCAAGTTGGAGACTAAAGTAGCACCAAAGGTGCACACTCATCCGCACTAGGGCGGCTGGGTGCAGTGTGCAGACAAAGAAACACTGCAGGCTCGGGGACGAGGATCTTCTGGGTGCGACCACCACTTCGTGGGGTAAGTTGGGATGTCGTGGGTTGGTTAGGCACTGTCGGTTTGGGCACACAGGGCCGTGGGGCGTCGGGTGCAGGGGTGCCTTGTGACGTCGGATTTTCTTACCCACTCTGGTCACGGTAGGGGGTTCCTCTGGATTGAGGCTGCAGGCGTCATCTGGAGGCTTGAGGCAGGTCAGTGGTCGCCGGATCTCGGGTCAGGATCGCCGGGGGGACCTCCTCGTGGTGTTTTTCCACTGTACCTCAGGCCTGCTTCGGCGGATGCAGAGTGGGCTGGATTCGCGGTCTCCAGCTGGCACCAGAAGCTGCAGTTTAAACACGTCCCGTGTTCACGGGAGAAACAGTCTGGGAAGTGACGGCAGGCAGGTCCTCCGGGGTTTGTGAGGTTGCTGGCTGCTGGACATGCTGGAATTTCGCAGGAGCAGGTTCGAGAGGAGACAGGCCTGTAGGGCTGGGGCCAAGTCAGTGGGCGTCGTCCTCTTGTTAGCCCTGCGTGGCTCTTTGTCCTTCTTCTTCTTTTCTTCTTGTAGGTAGGCTGGATCTGCCTTCTTGGTTCAGGGCTGCCCCCTAAATACTGTATTTAGGGGGCATTTTAGGGGTCTTGAGGTCAGTAGCCAATGGCCTACTGACCTTAGGGTGACTACACCCTTGATGTGCTCACCCCACGTGGGGGAGTGAGCACAATCCCTAGTCCTGATTTAGGAGTGCCTTCCATCTGCAAGATGGCGAGCACTGGAGAGTTTGCTTCACCTCGCCTCCCCCATCTGAGGGGTGGAGTTGGCAGAGGTGGGCACACCTCCTGGGCTGGCTAGTTTTTCCCGCCCGTCTTCCCGCCGTAAGGGAGGGGAGACAGGAAGGGGGCCTGCTCCTGATAGCGGAAGATGCTGGGGGTCACATTACAAAGGCTGCCAGGCCTTTGAAGCTCCCCTGCCACAGATGGCTCTTCCTGGCCTGGGGGAGGTGTGAAAACCACCGCCCAGGAAAGGCTTTGTTTCTGGGCACAGGGAGCGTAGGCTCCTACCCTAGTGGTCCATAAACATGTCTCGTGGTGCAGGCTGGTGTGTACTAGTCAGGGAACCCACCAGATGCTGGTCGTTTTTCAGGGGGCATGTCTGAGATGCCCTCTGTGTGCATTTTTCATTCAATCCCACACTGGCATCAGTGTGGGTTTAATGTGCTGAGAAGTTTGATACCAAACTTCTCAGTTTTCAGTGTAGCCATTATGGTGCTGTGGAGTTCGTAATGACAAGCTCCCAGCACCATATACTCTTAATGGCAGCACTGCACTTACAATGCCTAAAAATGGACATAGACACTGTAGGGGTACAGGGCTCATGCACCTGTACCCTCACTACTGGCATAGGGCACCCAGCTAGAGGGGTGACTGATCTATGCCAGGGCAGTGAGTTGTAGGCATGGCACACAGGGATGTTTGCCATGTCGATTCTTTACTTTGTTCTGCACCAAAACACGCAGCCTGCAAAGGCAGTTTGTGTGTGTAAAGGTACAAGGCCTATAAGGGTGGCACAATAAGGGCTGCAGCCCTTACAGGTCTTTCCTGGTCACAGTGCCCTGGGTACCTGTGGTACCGTTTACCAGGGGCTGACCTGAGGCCAGAGATGCCAATTGGATTAGTTTTGGGGAAAGAACACAGGCCCTGGGAACCTGATTGGCAGGGACCCAGGGCACACCAAGAAAAAGTGCATCAGTAGTCTGGCAAAAAGTGGGGGGGTTACTGCAACAGAAACCCACTTTTCTACACCTGGGGAAGCTCAAAAAGGCGGCAAGCCTTTAAAGCTTCCCCTTCGTGAACCCTGCCTATCCTGGGGGAGGAGGCTTAGCACCTTGCCCCGGGATGTGCATTGTTTCAGGCCCCAGAGAGAAGCAAGCCAGAAGCATGTCTGGTGGTGGCTGCTGAAAGCGGCCACTCAGCCTGGACACTAGTGGTAGGTTAGTTTTCAGGGGGCATCTCTAAGATGCCCTCTGTGTGCATTTTCATTAAATCCCACACTGGTATCAGTGTGAGTTTAATGTGCTGAGAAGTTTGATAACAAACTTCAGTTTTCAGTGTAGCCATTATGGTGCTGTGGAGTTCTTAATGAAAAACTCCCAGCACCATATACTCTTAATGGCAGCACTGCACTTACAATGTCTAAGAATGAATGCTTGTTTCCAATCCAGTGAGGACCTGGCTTGGCAGTTCGGGCTGGACTGTTCCTATGAGGCACAGGGTCAAGACTGATTTGCATATGGCTGGGTTCAAACTGGAATGGCATGGTGAGCAATACAACAATGGATTTAGGCCCAGGTCTCTGTACTGGGGTGAATGTATGACATTGTTCTGCATTCTGTCCATCAACTGTTGTTTTTGCATTTGTCACCCCGAGTGGGACGGGTATGCCCAGACGTGTGTCCCGTGCTCTCCATGCCACTGGAATCGAGCAATCCTGGCTGAAGAGGGGTGAAACCTTGAAACCGGTCCTAGGATGCTGGTTTCCAATCCAGGGAGGAACTGGCTTGGCAGTTCGGGCTGGACTGTTCCTATGAGGCACAGGGTCAAGACTGATTTGCATATGGCTGGGTTCAAACTGGAATGGCCTGGTAAGCAAAAAAACGATGGATTTAGGCCCAGATCTCTTTACTGGGGTGAATGTATGACATTGTTCTGCATTCTGTCCATCAACTGTTGTTTTTGTAAGAATGGATTTAGACACTGTAGAGGTACAGGGCTCATGCACCTGTACCCTCACCACTGGTATAGTGCACCCAGCTAGACGGGTGACTGACTGTGCCAGAGCAGTGGGTTTCCATGGCACACAGATGTGTGCCATATCGACTCTTCATTTTGTTCTGCATCAAAACACGCAGCCTGCAATGGCAGAGTGTGAGTGTAGTGGTACAGGATCTCTTCAGGTGGCACAATAAGTGCTGCAGCCCTTTAGAGGCCTTCTCTGGTCACAGTGCCCTGGGTACCTGTGGTACCATGTACCAGGGACTGACCTGTGGCCAGAGATGCGATTGGGTTTAGGCTTCAATGCAGTTTTAGGGAAGGAACATAGGCCCTGGGTACCTGATTAGCAGGAGCCCAGGGCACACTCAGTCAAAGTACATCAGCAATTCAGCAAAAAGTGGGGGCAACCATGCAGAAAGAGGGCACTTTCTCACACTGCCCCGACTGCTTGCTCCTTCCGCCCACAGCGGCTCGCAGCCCTAGGCACAGTGCGCCGCTGACATCGTTCCTCTCTGGTGCACGTGCCGAAGTTCAGGGCCTGGGTATTTCCTCCGGTCGTTAATTCGGGTAAGCCCCAACCATCCATCCCCCCACCCCTTGTGGTGTTGAAGTATTAAGCACTACTTCTTTCTTACGGCGAGAGTGTTTGATTCTGAATTTGACTATTTTAATCTCTGGATTGAACAATTAGCGCAATACAGTTATCACATAATACAGTTGTAGGAATCAATCGCAAACCAGTACAAGCAGTGTCATCAACATCAAGGCCATGTACCCCCTCTTCCTTGATTTATAGAAATTAAAATTTGCCACCAGTGTCTTCTCGTTCTGATCATGTATTGTCATTTCGAGCTCGGGAGTATCGTCATTTCGAGCTTGGGAGTAGCAATGAGTTGGTCGCAGTAAAGGTTGCTAGGATGGTGTACACTAGGGTGTCATGTCAGAGTCTCTTGTGTGGCCTGTGTTTTGGGCTCTTGTATGTTGTCACTTATATCGAGTCCGAAGTATCTTTTCCACGGACCCCATATTTTGTGAATTTTTTTTCAAGCACCCTCTACCTCGGTATGTGGTTTGCTCAGCCGTCATATATATATCCATCCTCCTCGTCCATTCCTGAATATTTGTTTCAAAATGTTTTTATTGAAATTTTCTCAGAGAGTGCGACAAAAGCATTACATATGCAACATTTCTCGGAATTATCATCCGCCTAGCAATACAGTTCGTTTATGAAAGTTACAGTTTGCTCGCCATGTCCGAGGTGAATTAACTTTAATATATAACTCAGTTTCATCAGAACATGTCGCAATCCCGACAGTGTGTACAAATAACCAGCTATCCTCCTAGAGAGTAACATGAAAAGGAAACTTAATTATGCCTAAGGAAAAAGAAAAAGGAAATACATTGAACTAAGATGTCATGGTACAAATGAAAAGATAATAGAAATGGGCACGAGGATTGGGGAATCAGAGCCTCCGCCCCGATGCTCAACGTAGTGTTCATAGCGCCTTACGTTGGTAGGTGATTAGATCAGGAACAAGTGGAGGGCCCTAAGCCTTGGATTGCAAGCCATCAAAGGAAGCCCCTCCGATAAGTATGTAACCAATGGAGACCAAATGTCATTCCTGAATATTTGGCTTGTCTGCAACCCCCCACTTCCTGGCTATATCTCTTTTGGCAAACCACCAGTCCCAAGGAGGCAAAAATTAGCTGCGTTCTGGTGATTTCCACCTCACTTGATATCCCAAGTTTCACAAACCTTGGCTCCATCAGCAGTGCGACCCCCAGGACCGTTCGAAACAATTTGAATACCTGTGTCCAATATAACTGTATCTCAAGATATGACCATACTGTGTGGAAAAAGTTGCCTTTGGCCGTTGTGCGGGCCAGGCAGAATGAGGATTCCACCCTATCCATCTTATGCAGCCTGTCCCTATTATAATAAATTTGGTGTAATATCATGAGTTAGATGAAGCAAAGTCTCGCTTTTATGGAGACTTCTCTGGGGTGTATTAATGCCGCCTCCCAATCTATTTCGTTCATGGGCCATACTTACCTCTCCTACTATGTCCAGAGTCCCACCAATCCATCAGGGATGTTATTATTAATGGTCTTGTATGTGAAGGCAATCGCTTTGTGTGTCAGCTCTTCTTGCAAGAGCCTGCCTTCCTGGGGTGCATATTCTGGGAGGTGTTTACTGGGGAGATTCTCTGTCTCCCAGGTATGGCGCAGTTACGCATATTTAAGGAATTGGGAATTGTGCATGTCATAATCCTGTTTGAGCTTTGCCCATGTTTTGAGTTTCCCTTTTTCGAGGATGTACCCCCACTGTGGATATCCCCAGGATATCCCAGTTTCAGAACCTCCTAAGCCTGTGTAGCTCCCAAAACCGGGCTCCCTCCCAGAGCGGTATGCTCTTCGTGATCTTTCCCGTCTATCCTATGGTCTAAGTCGCCCTCTTCCATGCTGTCAGGGGTCTCCTGTGTCGCTGGCAGTAAGTGGGAACAACCCTTCCCCCCCCCGTAGCGATAATATACGTGTGTGTGCACCAACATTTCCTCTCTCTCAAGGCGATATGTGGGGTGTTCTCTATGCTTGTGTATCCACTCATTTAAGGGTATCAGATGGGACACCCAATAGTAAGCCTCTATATCGGGAAGCGTTATTCCCCATTGCATGGATTGCGTTGCAGCGTCCTAAGCGATATACTCGGGTGTCCCCCTTGCCACAGTAGTATTTGTATTTTGCTTGCTATTTCCGCAAAGATAGCTTTGGGTGGAGATGATACGAGTTTTGCAAGGCATATAAGAGTTGGGGCAGAGTGATCATTTAGAAAATTGCTGACCGTCCGAGCTGGGTGAGGGAGACATCCCTCCACCTCTCCACGTCTAACTTGAAGTTATGCAAGACTACTCCCAGGTTTTTCTTCCTACACAGCTCCTAATGTGGAGAAACGAAAATACCCAGGTATTTGAAGCCTCTCTGCACCACTCACAGCTCCCCGGGTAGGGGGCAGTGCACCTGTGCATTAGTCGGGCAGTAAAGTGTGGACTTATTCCAGTTCACTTTGTAGCCTGATTCAGTGATCACGTCGAAGAGAGCCGGGTTGGGTAGATCTGCCTGGCATGAATCCAGACTGGTCCTCATGGATCAGATCTGTGATCACCCCCAGCAGATGCGTCGCCAAGATGGTGGCCAGGATTTTGATTTTCTAGTTCAGCAATGAAATGGGTCTATAAGAACCACATTGGTCACAGGACTTTCCTGCCTTGTGTATGACTAAAATAGTGGCCATTCGCAGGTCTGGCGGAAGAAAACCCTCCCTGTGGGAATCTCTAAATAGTCTGAGAAGGTGGGGGCTCAGGATATTGGTATAGCGCTGATAGAATTCTGCGGGTAGCCTGTTGGTACCAGGGGTCTCCCCGGGGCGAAGCTTCCCCACTGTCGCCTGGACCTCTGCCAAGGACAGAACCTCCTCCAGACCTCGAGCTTCCTCCTCTCCTAACACTGGTGTGGGGATGGCCGCCAGGTAGTCCTGTATCTCTGCCTGTGATTTGGAGGTACGCGCACGATACAGGTCCCTTTAATATCCTGCGAAAGCGTTTGCCACCCCTTTGTCTGTGGACTGAGTGGCACCCCTGAAATCCTTCACCTCCCTCACTCATCTGTCTTGGTTCACCCGTCTCCTAATTCAGTTATGGAGTTTTCCGGCTTTATCCCCCACCTCGTAAAGTCATTGCAATGTCGCTAGGTGCATTCTATTTGGCATTGTCCACGGCCAGCTCTTTGTATTCCATTTGCAGGGTTGTCAATCTACGCGTCAACTCGGGGTCACCACATTGGGCGGATTGCTTGTCTAATTCATGTATTTTATGTTCTAATGCGACCAGGCTTTTAT